>NC_138859.1:23299122-26080388 GCF_965183815.1 Platalea leucorodia | reverse complement strand
ACTCCAAATTATGGCTCTACACAAGTAGGTGAAAGAAGAATATATTTGGCTTCATCCCCATCTCCTGCAGCAAGAGGAACTGGCGAAGAGAGAATGAAGTTTGGGGACATGTTAATATGATGTTATAAATCTGGAGAACAAACTGCCTTTTCACTCACTTCATCTAAGAAAAGTACTGATGTTTCAGATTCTACCAATCCTAAAATAAATCTTATGGAATAAAGAAATAACAATAACACTCAGTTTAAGATTTATACCTATGGATTAATGCAACCTCTATTATGAAAAACTGTGTGGAAACCACTGAAATAAGTCTTATTCTTTGTTTTTAAGGAATCACACTGGGGATTTATTTTATGATTCATGCCATATAACAACAATGTGGGCTGGAAGCATTTTAACTTGTTAAAAAGTTTGGTTTAAGATTTGCCTTCAATTATTTTACAAAAACAAACCAAACTCAAAACATAAAGAGGTTATGCGGTCCTCTACAAAGTCAGTGTTGGTGGTGTATCCAGGGAGGGAAGGTGAGGACATGAAGCAGTACCAAAAGGATAGGCCAGAGCAGGACTGCCTATATTTTTGCCTCTCTCAAATTCTCAGCAATAACAATATATTACAAATAGGAATTGCTGAATATTGTAGATGTAAATGAGCTCACTCATTTGATACCTTTGAGTTGCTGCTAACTGGAGGTCAGTGAGAAAAGGTTTGATCCAGTACACAGTAAGTCTATTGCAGAACAGAGTTTTGAACCCACATTCTTTGAGTAAAAGAGCTGAATAGCTTTCCCTAAAAGAGGAAAAGTTCACACTTCACTCCAGTTTTTCTTCTTAATCCCCTTAAGGCAACCTAAGATGAGAGTGAGCATCTTTGATCTTACCTCCACAACGAACTGATTCACCTAGTTCCTTTCAAAATACATCCTTTGCTCTCTCTTGTTGAGGCACAGGGATTTCTGCTGAGTGCAGATCCCATCGCTTCCATATAGAACAATGAAGACATCTGCATCCCTGCCAGCTCCAAAGATGTCGCTGGTGTAGACTGTGATCTCATAAGGAACAACTGATTTGGGAAATGGCAGAAAATTAAAACAAACCAACAAAAGTTAGTAAGCAGTATACCAATGTTCCTAAGAACATTTTAATGAAACAAAATCTGGATTAGAAAACTCAACAGTTAAAGAGGACAGGGTAGGAATCACACACTTGTGGTCATTTAGTTATCAAGCTGGTCAGTACTATAAGAATCCAGAGGAATTTCCTTTAACCCTATAAGGCCAATTGACCTTGGTGCATGTTCATTTACTGAGATTTTGGGGTTAATCACATGATCAGAAAGCACTCAGTATATTTATACCTGCCATCTAAAGTTATTGAAACAGGATTTACTTCAACAGCTCAAGTCTTAAAGCAAAACATGAATTCACAAATTTTTGAGCAACTAGACAGATGGATGACGTTAAGCCAACTGGAGGCAGTATATAAATATTCAAGATAGCCTTATTGATAAAAAATCTCCTATTATTTTCATTACTAAACAAGTGACAAAAATCAGTCATAATGAAAAGAAATTAAACCCTCTGCTGTCCACTCTGATCTAGTTTTCTCTTGGTACCACCTTCTCCTTAACACCAGGGCAAACAGGTTAAATTACTACCAGATCAATGGGGAATGCAGAATGGTAAGGATCAAACCCCTAAATACTTCCGTATTCTGTTCCCTTGGTTTCTCCAGAATGCCCCATGACCCCAAAATCTGATGCCTCCTTCTGTCCTGTTCTATCTTCACAGCTTCAGTCCTGAGTCCTGCTGGAGCATGACTCGGACTTGCTCAGGAATAAGACTGACCCAGGAATAAGACTTGGGCTCTGTTCCTCACTCTGCTACAGATTTGCTGAATATCCTTAGTCAAGTCACTTCCCACCTCAGTTTCCAAGTTGAGATGGTGTTTAGCTCACAGAGTAAGAGACCTATGTACAGATGTCTGCACGTCAAATAGGTATGTACATCTCCAGATGTAATCACTAAAGTCAGCAGAGTTTAGAGAAAGACAAGCAAATGCAGGCATCTTCCTCAGAGTCAGCTGAATCGTTCTCCAAATCCACTGTCTGTGAATGACCAAACATCTATTGATGATAATGGGGAATCAGACACTCCAATGTCATGAGGACATGTAAATTCAGGTGTGCCATCTGGCAAACTGAATCCCGTCCCTATCTCTTTTAAATCCTTTCTGAAATCTATAGATGAAAAATGCCAGGTAAGACTTGGGCACCACCGATTAGCTGTAGGGACTTCTCCTGCCGCAAGCAGACACAATCCCTGTAGTCCATCTCGCTGCCCATAAGCACAGCCTTTGACACCCAGCGCTATCACCAGGATCTGCTCCTGGCCATCCCTCTCCCATACACCACCTACTCAGTTTCCACCATTTCCCATCCCTCACTACAGTCTTCTCAGTTGCTTGTCATCTGCATCTTCCTACACTGCATCGACTTCAGTCATCTTTGCTATTTACACTACAGTACTTTGTGCTATATTTCAGATTCAGCATCTCTGTTAGGGTAGAGAGAAGGTTTCTGGCACCATATCTGTTACTGTTGGAGTAACTCTGATTATGTGTATCAGAGACTAATCATTCATTAAAAACCCAGGCTTTCTAAATACGGCTCTCAGGAGAACAGAGGTGAAGACGTTTTCTTCTACAGAGAGTCAGCCTGGAGGTACTTAATATTCTTTCTGCCCAACTCAAAGAAATCTGCTCTGCTGTGCTGCAGGTAAACTGGAATAGTTTCTCCAATAAGTAAGAGGGAAAAAAAAATCCTGGAGACCAAAAATCACATGCTACACATTATGAATTAAAAATTATCTTCTCTGCTGAAGTCCGTGGCACTTGCTCTTGTTGATTGAATATTAATGTCAGCTTAGAACTGAATCAGCAAAGTGGCACTGTAACAAGGTCACTAGCAGCACAACTTTCAGCTGTCAGACTCCCATTTCATTTATGTGGCACTTTTAAAATTGTATCCCCACAGGCATGATTTTAATTGGACTGCCAATGACATGTTTTCATCGTTTGTTCGGTGTGAACAATTCTGGCACGAGTCATCATAAAACAAATCAAACTGTTTTAGTTACCTCTGGCAAACTGAAACCCCCAGGTTAATAGTTAGGAAACCAGAATGCAGTAAATAATAGCACAGCGGGAACAGTTTAAATGGTGAAACAGCCTAAGCTGACACTGAGTCTGGTGCAACCTTTTTGCCAGAGAGGCCTGACTATTTTCAAAGGCTGAATGTGGACTGCTGACAAAAATCGGGTTTACACAACCTATGTACTCAAAGGCATGGTATGCCAGAAACTCTTACATCATTGTAATATACAGGGACATTAATAAATTATATAGTCGACATCTGCATCAAAATATATATCAACTGGGATAAAATGGAAAAAACCTGATGAAAAGCACATACAAGGTCTCTGGGTAATATTTGCTCCTATGAACATATTCACTATATCTATCTACAAATTTATTTTTTCAAACATAAAGACTATTATATCTTCCAGTTGACTGACAAAAGTGAGGAAGGGAGCAGAGTATCCATTCCTCTGCTTCAGACAGTTTATTTAAAGAAAGCAAGACATGAGAAATAAAAAATAGCTTGGTCAAAGCATGGGGGAGGCACAAAGAGATGATGCTGGCAGATCCTCAGAGAATAAAGATGATTTTAGCTTACAGACTGCAGGATATGAGGATCTGGACATTGGAGGGTAGGCCAGCCAGTGTGAAAGAGACCTTTAACATGAACCACAGTGTTGACAGTAAAAAAAAAAAAGGAGCCAAAGCAGCTGATAGGCTTCTGTGTGGTTATTCTCACAACTACTTATGAAGAAGGAAACTGAGGCTGAAAAAGAGAGACTGGGCAGCTCTAACTTTTGATGTCTAAATAAGGAACTGCAGAAGGTAAGGCTTTTGATACCATCAATGCATACAATGAGGGATGCAATGAGATAGGAGACATCTTTGGTGTGAACAACTTATCACTTGTCCCGAGTGACCTAGGAAGCACCTGGCAGGGCATGGGGTGGAAATCAACTCTCAGGTTCCAGACCTCATCCCTCATCATTGTGGCATCCAACCTAATGAAGGGAAAAGGCAATTTTGATAGTCCCCTGAAGGTGGGCCAGGAAATATTTGTCAACAACTTGAAATGAGGCAGATCAGGGAGGGACAAGTCAAATACAGTCACATGGCTGTGAGTTCCCTGCACACAGTCAAGGATGCACATGTGAAAAGGGAAAGAGAGGGCTACAGAACAAGCAAAATAATGTTTCCAGTCATTTATTTCAAGAAAGCCATGTTATCTGATTCTCAATGTTCTGGAGACAGGAAAAGAAGTTGCCTGAATAGAAGAGTTTAAAGTGCCATGGCATACTTGAAAATTATAAGATCAGTACCCAGAAGGAGCTCCCAAAAGACACTGGGTTTACCCCAAACATCAGTTTAGAGGGGAGCGAAGTGGAAAAATTGGAGAATGCTAAAAGAGGCAGACTGATGCAACACTATCAGAAAAGTACCGCACCGAAGAAACTCTGGAAGAGGGTCTTTCAGCAAGAGAGGGGTGTGCAATGCCAAAGGCACTGGGGGAACCAAGGCTTGGAAGCAAGACCAAAGTGTCTGCTTTGACAACAGAAACAGTAATATTAGAATGGAACAAGATCAAAGGGAAACTGAAGACAAGGAAGACAGCTTGGAATGGGCTGAGGACTTGGAGATGAAAGGGCAAGAGGGAGCAAAAAGACAATCATACAAAGCCACATGGCTTCTAATGACTCTGATTTGGGAAATACAGGAAATGTTAGTCTAGAGCACCCAGAGGAACCTTCTTGTAGTAATTGGAATAGTTGGCATGTGATGTATTTATAAATTTTTCAAAGCCAATTCAAGGGAGAGGCCAAGCCTATAAAACTGCATGAGCTAGTGAGATTTTATCTTCTGTAATGATTGGTGTGTCCTGGGGAAATGGCATTCTGCTCACACATGGGATATATTCTGTTGTCTGCAGTTCTGCAGGGAAGATAATTCTCTCAATGGCTCCATCATCCTCCGATTTATCCAGCCAATGGCCACAAGGGAACTTGAGGCACTGTCCCAGTGATGGGGCATCCATCTCCACCCATTCCAGAAACCAGCCAGTTGAATTACCTGTGGTTGGAGAGATAACAGTGAATAACCCACAAACCTTTACAGACAACAGCAAATGAATCATTGCATTCCAGACCTCTGAGAAATGTCTTCCTCTCATTTGCCAATGGAAAAATAGAATAGATGATACCATAAAGAACATTGCAAGCAATTGTCCAGGTTTGAGCTAATGTGCTTCACATTTCTATATGCCTCAGGTTAAAGATGTGTACATGGAAGTGCTAATTACTCCATCGCTTGGATTAATTTGCCTTTGTAATAAGACAGTGGAGTTATCAACAAACATGTCCTTTGGTGCCCCATAGGGAAGGAATCCATGTGTCTTTCCACTGCTTCCCTGGTTTTAAGTAGAGACACATCTCTGTCTAAGCAGCAGCTAGGACCTGATGATGAAAACAAAAAAAAATATTGATAAAAGAAATGAGACAAGTCTATAGGTCCCATGTGGAACAAGAAAAACTAACAGGTTTTGTGATATATGAGAAATCTCTCTAAAGATGTGGCTGCAAAACTAAAGAGCCTCTTGCCGAGAGAGAGGTTGTAAAGGTACCTGCAAGTTGCCACCACTGTGCTCTTATTGCCACGGCCATGGGAATGGTATTAGCTGCAAAGACAGTAGCAGCAACAGCCAAAGTGACAGCAAGGATCTGTCACTAAAAGGTAAATTACATTTGGGGTCTTGGATGCAGGTTATTTTATACAGGAATGTGCCTAATGCACTAGAAACACTACATTACAAAGCAGATTATCTTACCTTTGTTGTCATGGCCTATCTTGATTTTTTTTTTCAGGTCTCCAACATCTGCAGACTCCACTGTAAACTCATCTACCTTCCCATGCTCAAATTTGTTCTTGTTAATCTTTAAGGCCTTTAGGCTGACTGTCCCTGTTGCGGTGATGCAAAAGGACATTGTTCAGCCTGTGAAACAAATCCTCTGGGAATGTCAACAGTGGAACAGGGAAAGTGGCTAAATGTAAAAAATGGCTTTTCCTCTCAAGATCTGAGCTTTGTCCCTCCCTCCCTCTGAACCCAAATCTGTATCAACACCCAAAATACACATAATTCCTTTCTTGAGTGATCCTCTGGTAGTGCCACAGGGACAATGCTGTTGTGCTGTGTTCACAGTTAAAGAAATTGGTCCTACCCATCAGTTCCCCATCACTCTCACAGAGCTCAGCTGCTTCCAAGAGGATTTGCTCATCAGCTGATTAAATACTTCTGGGCCACTCAAAGAGGCAGAGGAGAGCTGGATTTCAGGATCATGCTGATTCATTGCTGAGGAAAGAAAATAATTCACCGCATTCACTACTCAGTAATGCAGTCCCAGTCAACTGTGCTGTTTCTATAATTAAAGCCTTTAGATCGGCAGCTGGTGCAAATCAGCATTGCAAAGTTTGACAGTGATTTACAGCAGCTGGTGGTATGCTCCCAGCAATCGCGATGTATGTGGAGATAGCAAGAACATGAAGTTGTGCTAAAAAGTAGTGAGGAATGGGTACTGAGGAAACAAAAGGAAATCATGACCTGTCTTTTCAGGTATCCAGCAGTGAGGTGCTATCCTGTTCCATCATGTGAAGCCATACCTGTATCATCTTTACTTCCATAGAGAGTGATGAAGACGTTGGCATCTGTCCCAGCATTCTTCTTGTTTCCAGTTTTCACTTTCACAGTGTATGTTGTTGATTTAGCTGTCAGATAAAATATCTGAATTTAAGAGTGTGAAGTCTGAGCAGGAATTAACTATACTTTTCATTGCATATGTGTTTGGTTTGGGTTTTCTTTTGACTGATTACAATCGTGTTGTAATCTCTAATTCCTGTTGTATGCTGTGGTAGCTCCTGGGGTGAGCTGGGCTCTGTTGCAGAGTCTGCTGCTGCTCCAGTCATTCAGTACATTTGTCTGCATATCTACAGATAAGAAATGTGCTCAAGCCTTCCCATTTGCTTCCTGGGAATCCGTAAGGCTCTTCAAATCTGCCTCTGCCTATAACGCTATTTATTAAAAAAACCCACCCCACCCCCCTTTATTCTAATAGCACCAAATAATATATATGCATATAACACATACCAGAAAGTATGTGCACGTTGACATATACAGTTCATATTCATGAACACACCCTTCACAATAGCATCATTAGGGAGGTTTCTATCGCACTATCATCTAGCAAGCACAGTAAACTCATAAAAATTGTGGAAAAGTCTAATATAGTCTTCACTGCGCTGCAAAAACCTACTCAGGATTTCCAAACTGGCACCTTTCTCCCATAGTTAGACACATGTTTCCAAAATGCTGCTCAGCCAGAAGGTCCTCCTGAACCAAAGGGCTATCCAATTTGTGGAGATTTGTTGGCTATACAATTTGTGGAAATTATTCATGTATTCAAAAGCATCTGAGGGGGGAGTTTAAGACCTTTCACTGGCAGTGAAGCCAATGAAAGTGCTGGGCACTCAGCACCTTTCAGCATCAGACCCAGGAGTGTGTCATTGCTCTGTGGTTACTGTGCAAAATTATGTACAATAGAGACAAAGTTATTTCGGAGGACAATGGACATAAGCAGCAAGATGGAAAGTGAGACAAATTTAGGTACCTTCCCTTTCTCTGGTCATGTTTGCTCTCTGCTCGGTTTCATGTTGAAATGTTTAACCGTTCCAGTCCATGATGTGAAATGGCTGGGATTTATGCCTTAGATATTAGCAACGAATGTGCATTTCAGTTGAGAGATGATGACTGAACATGTTATCCATCTTCCTAGCTTTCTCACTTTGGGTCCAATCTTGCAAGATGATTAAATCACCTAAAAATGAAGAGTGTCCACTCGTCACTGGCTGACACGCACTTCACAATTCATTCACACCTGAAAACTTCATGGTCGGAGCAGAATTACTAACAGCCCAGTGAACGCTAACTGCTAATGCCCTCAGCAGTGCTAATAATTTGGTTCCTTTTCAACCCCACACTGGAAGAAATACAAGGCTAACATAAACCTTTCTGTTCCAGGCCCAGCATTGCCAGAGACTGGCCATCATTTTCCAAATCTTTCTTTACAAATGCTTCATCCACTGGGACCAGCTCCTAGACAATCTGACCGTCATCTTCCTCAACTGCTAACCACTGCTGGCATGGAAAATAATACCTACAAGAATGACAGCAGCACCCAGCACTTACAAAGGGCTTCACAGGCTTTAATAACATAAACAAGCACAGATCAAAGGCTACTTAAAAAAACAAGATTACTCAAAGCTGAACAATACATCTGTTTTCATCCTTGAGCTCTGGTATTGTTTGTGGGGACGAAATCCATAAACAGGTTAATGAGCACGCACTTACTAAAAAGGGCTGTTTCTGAGCTGTCAGCCCCATATGATTGATTCCTTTCAGTTTTCACTCCCAGAAAAAGTTAAATAACTCAAGGGAACCTCCAGTCTCCCAGGCATTTTATGTTTATGAATAGTGGACCCATCTTGAGGCTCTTATGAGCAGTCCCACCCACCAGAGCATTGTGCAACTTTTAAGCATGTAACTTCAAGCATGTTGCAGCTCAAGGCAAGCCTGTATTTCAGGTTTCTAACAGCCTAGGCTTTGCTCCTCCAGCCGTCTGTGAAAATCATGGGAGTTTGCTTAGATCAGGACTTACTTTTGGCCCAGATCTTTGCATTAGGTACAAAAGACAAACAAAATGTGAGGTCAGGGAACTCACGCTCCTGAGAACATGGCCCCTTTTCTGGCTGTATGAAAAGGGTGTGATAGGCTGCTCACGTGGTGCTCTCCTTGAGGGCAACAATTTCTACCTTCTCCAGGAACCAGCTTGGGCTAGCACCAGAGTTATTGTGGCGGATCAATGGCTTTGATGATGAACACATCCACCTGCACAGGAGGAAAGAGGTAAATGACTGTGTTTCCCAGAAAGGGGGAAAGAGAATAACTGGGCCAGAGTAATTTTTTTTCCCATTAAAACAAAAGGTGTTTGCAAGTCTCCCTTGTATTCTTAGGATACATGTACTAAAATAACTACAGAGCTGTGAGCTCTCCCATTCATGCTTGGCTCCTACAAAGTAGTAACAGCCATGGAGCTGCACAACCCTTCGCTCCTTTCTTTACCTCATCCCCATTTCAGCTTCCTCTAGGTTTAACTCATCTCTCCTAAATCTCATTCCTTTCAGGCTTAGCATTTTCCCCCCAGATTGAATCTGGAACTGGACACAAATGTATTGATTCCACAGAAACTCTCCTGTGTACCTCCATGTGCTTTATTTCAAACCACAGACTTTTTTCCTCTTGTCATTTACTACAACCATGAAGTTCATTTATTAGCTGTATTAGTGTGACAGGATGGACCTTGTTATCATAATACTTTAAAAATCTTAATGTGATTAACATGTTTGTAGACTTTGGGTTTCTACTCCCAAGAGCAGAGCGTGTTACATTATTTGCAGCTTGGGCACCAAGTTGGGCGGGAGTGTTGATCTGCTGGAGGGTAGGAAGGCCCTACAGAGGGATCTGGACAGGCTGCATTGATGGGCCGAGGCCAACTGTATGAGGTTCAACAAGGCTAAGTGCCGGGTCCTGCACTTGGGTCACAACAACCCCATGCAACGCTACAGGCTTGGGGAGGAGTGGCTGGAGAGCTGCCTGGCAGAAAAGGACCTGGGGGTGTTGGTTGACAGCTGCCTGAACATGAGCCAGCAGTGTGCCCAGGTGGCCAAGAGGGCCAATGGCACCCTGTCTTGTATCAGGAATAGTGTGGCCAGCAGGACCAGGGAGGTGATAGTGCCCCTGTACTCGGCCCTGGTGAGGCCGCACCTCGAGTACTGTGTTCAGTTTTGGGCCCCTCACTACAAGAAGGACATTGAGATGCTGAAGCATGTCCAGAGAAGGGCAACGAGGCTGGTGAAGGGTCTGGAGATCAAATCTTATGAGGAGCGGCTGAGGGAGCTAGGGTTGTTTAGTCTGGAGAAGAGGAGGCTGAGGGGAGACCTTATCGCTCTCTGCAACTATCTGAAAGGAGGTTGTAGTGAGGTGGGGGTTGGTCTCTTCTCCCAGGTAGCAAGCAGTAGGATGAGAGGAAATGAGCTCAAGTTGCACCAGGGGAGGTTTAGGTTGGATATTAGGAAAAACTTCTTCACTGAAAGGGTAGTCAGGCACTGGAACAGGCTGCCCAGGGAAGTGGTTGAGTCTCCATCCCTGGAGGTATTTAAAAGATGTGTGGATGTGGTGCTTAGGGACATGGTTTAGTGGTGAACTTGGCAGTGTTAGGTTAACAGTTGGACTCGATGATCTTAAAGGTCTTTTCTGACCTAAATGATTCTATGATTCTATGATTCTAAATAAATAATAAGATACGCAATACTTAGCACAAGACATGAACCAAGCAAGAAGCAATAATGGTATAGTGAAAAGTCAGTAAACTTGGACTCAGATAACCTGATCTCTGACACGGACCATGGTCTTGGACTGTCCTCCTCCTTACTTCTCATCTGGAAAATTATAAGTGTACCTTCTCACTTCGCTAGTGAGCAGAGAGGGTACAATCATTAGTGATTACAATGCATCAGTGGCAGAAGGCTGTATCAGTAGGAAGATTTCCGTCTCTGTAGTCAATACAGCAGATGATACAAAACCTTATTGGTTTAGATTATTTGTCTGGATTACTACCTAATGAAGTTGAATAGAAGGTTTTACTCCATGCAATCCTTCAACAACCAATGACTTGTTTGTGATGATTGCTTATGCTGTTAGGCAGTGTTTATTTCATAAAATTTGCAAACATTTGCTTCAGGCTAAAAAACTGGCAACTTGGCATATAAGGTTTCAGTCTAGAAGCATTTTTTCTATAGTAGATTAAAACAAAATCAATTGAACACAAGATGCTTATCAGAAAACTAAAATTGGTCCAGCTGTCCTGGCATAAAGAACGTGTCTTTCCTTACACAGCTTTACCCTTAGATTTGCTATAATCATCCTGCATGCTCTGTCTATAACTGATGGCATTTCCTATTAGTGTGTAGCTCACAGAATCTTATTCTTGCCCATATCTTTCTGTAAATATTCATATCATGAAAGAGATAGAGGATCTGTCTATTAATGCTTCAGAGCTTCTGCCTTGTATGCTTATAAAAAAAATCACAGGAAATGGGCAGAACTTTAAAGTCTGGCAATAAATATCTGAAAGAGGATATAAACATGGCTATGTAAACAGAACACTGTACATATGGCTTTATTATAAAGCTGATATTGGCTAATAGCTTTTACTCATAAATTTTGGAAAGCTTATTTCCTTTAAAATCAGAAAAACCTTGTCATAAAATTATAGTCTTACAAAAGCAAGCATTTGTACGGTGCTAGTCATCTTAAATCCCAAAGAACTCATTAAAAATGGATAAACATCACTAACTCCATTCTATAAAGCAAGAAACTGAGGCAGGAGGAGGTGAACTGATCTCAAAAATACACATTACAAAACTGTGGTAAAGCTGTGGATAAAAAGGCACCTCTATTTGGCCAGTGACAACGGGAAGGATACCCCAGTCTTGATGATTCAGGGGAGCTTCCATGACTAGCTCCAAGTAGGTGCTTAACTGTGATGAGATGGATCCCACCTCCATGGGACTGCAAATTCACAAGGAGACCTAGGCACCACCGTGCTGAGCCTTGTGCTGTGAGCACATATGACAGATGTGCTTTAAATCCTGCTTCCATCTGGACTCTGTGCTTTACTGTCCAGATGTTGGTGTCTCCTGAGGTTACTTCAATACAGAAGGATGTGGCTCTGACATGCCCTGACAGCGCATCCTGTCCTTGCTCTAACCCCACATCAGGGCAAGAACTAAGACCATTCCTTTCCCACAGACCTTGGTTTCTCCAGATAGAAAACCCAAGCAAGCAAGCCAGAAAAGGATGGTGGTCCAATGTAGCCAGTTCCCATTCAGGAGAGGATGCCTGACCACACTGCAGTGCACACTCGCTGCTCAGCCTTGTCAGCCCAGGACCTCTTGCTGGATTAGCCAGGTCCTGGCTCACACACCTGAGTTATGTCTGAGGCTTTTCATCCCTGCAAATACTCTGCTTACTGTCGGGCTACTCAGAAAGAGGCGTGGACTCTGCAGTATAAACCTAAATGCTGGCCAGACCGATAGCTGGAGGAGTGTGCTGTACACCTTGAGCGCTGTGACTGTGCAGTGCTTGCTGGACTAGTGGTACAGGTAGTAAAATCCATGGGGCACTCACACATTCACAGAAATTAGCAACAAACCTCTGCAGGGTTGGGCTGACAACATGTACCAGTGGCGAAAGGCATGTGTGACCACAGGCAAAGCCAGGATTCCTTATATTCTGTGTGGGGTTTCTTTTTCCCCAACTAGATAAAGAAAAGGGACAATAACATGTCGTCAGGCCCAAAATATAAGTTTGATATCTAACATGAGTACCTCCTTTTGAAAGTAAAGGTAAACAAATGCTGCTATTAGACCATGTTCTTCCATGACACCTTTGCTACCAGTCCCTCAGAAGATGAAAGTCATTCCATGAAACACAAAACCTCCCAAAAGAAATACAAAATCTCCCAAAAATATGGATAGAGGACAGCAGATACCAACGGACCTGGCAATTTTGTTAAAAAGTCAATTGTTTTTGTATGATTGGGCCAATTAGCCTCTTTATGTCTCAGTTTTGGCTGGTCATTTCTTTCCCCTCATAGAAGTGGCAACAACTGCCTTCATCATACCTTGAAGATATCTGTGGCTCCCCGTTCAAAATTCTTCGATCTGTTTTCTAAGATGATCAATTCGGTTTTGCCAGTCTCACCATAAATCTGCATGAAGACTTTGGCATTGGTGCCTGCAGCCCGCACATCTCCAGTAACTACAGACACCTTGTAGTTTATCACTAGTCCAAAAATAAAGCAATTAAATCAGCAGAGAAGCTCAGATAACAACATTCCTGAGGGCTCAGGTTCAAAATTAAATTACCTTGTCTTAACAAATGACCACGTAGGTGACCATTTGCTCTTATCCAAACCAAATGTGAGATAACACAACTCTTCACTGAGGACTAACCTAATAGTTTTCCCTTTTACAAGTATAAAGCCAGTGTCAGAGGGGTGCAAAACAGAGCCTTAAATGGGAATTTCATTTCAGTATTAACTATAGAGTGGTTAAATGATCATCTTAATATAATACAAGGGAGGGAGTTACACAGAGCAGAGGAAAACCACATCTTTTCTCAGGATCCCAAGGAAAATTTTAACCATAGCCTTAAAAGAAAACAAATCTACAGATAAAAGTCAAATAGACAGTAGGGATTTGGTCATTATTTATCAAACAGCCTCTCTCTTCCAGGCAATGGGGTAATACAAGCAGGACGGGACGTGTGCTTGTGCAGGACTGGGGCAGGTAAATGTGAAAAAAGTAGAACCCACTGATATTGTAATGAAGAAGCACAGCACCTTGTGCTGTGTTACGCTGCCCAGGACATAAATTTTTCATACTATCTCAGGAAATTAAGATGGAAAACTCAGAAATGTTTTTCCAACTGTGTCGTGGTTTAACCCCAGCCAGCAACTAAGCACCACACAGCTGCTCACTCACTCCCCCCACAGTGGGATGGGGGAGAGAATCAGAAGGGTAAAAGGGAGAAAACTCATGGGTTGAGATAAAGACAGTTTAATAATCGAAGTAAAATAAAATAGAACAGTTAAATAGGTAAAGCAAAAGCCGTGCACACAAGCAAAGCAAAGCAAGGAATTCATTCACTACTCCCCATCGGCAGGCAGGTGTTCAGCCATCCCCAGGAAAGCAGGGCTCCATCATGCGTAACGGTTACTTGAGAAGACAAACGCCATCACGCCGAACATTCCCCCCTTCCTCCTTCTTCCCCCAGCTTATATACTGAGCATGACGTCATATGGTATGGAATAGCCCTTTGGCCAGTCTGGGTCAGCCCCCCTGGCATACACAGCTCAAACCCAGACCTTCTTTTTTCCAAGCTAAACTCACTTTTTAGCATTGGTGACTCCCCAGCGGGCACTAATTCTCAGACAATCTGACCATCATCCTCATTTTTGTCAAGCCATCTAGTTTACAAACAGAAGTAAGTTATCTTTGAATAATTAGGACCTATTAGACCTTTCAAAATCTAGGCTGGCTCCACACATAGTAAAAATCCGCACTACAGTCAAAAAGGAATTGGTTGACGGGCTGCACCCAAAGGGTGGTGGCAAATGGCTCTTTTTCAAACTGGCAACCCATCACAAGTGGGGTCCCCCAGGGATTGATATTGGGCCCAACGCTATTCAATATCTTCATAAGCGATCTGGATAATGGGATCAAGTGTAGGCTGATGAAGTTTGCAGGTGACACCAAACTGAGTGGGGAAGTAGACACTCTGGAAGGGAGAGCCACCCTGCAGGAAGATCTGGATAGGCTGGAAGAGTGGGCTAACAGGAACCTTATGAAGTTTAACAAGGACAAGTGTAAGGCCTTGCACCTGGGAAAACATAATGCAGGAGTGCAGCTCAGACTGGGATCCACCTGGCTGGAGAGCAGCTCCGTGGAAAGGGACCTGGGGGTCCTGGTGGACAGGAAGCTCAATATGAGTGAACAGTGTGCTGCTGCGGCCAAGAAGGCCAATAGGATGCTGGGTTGCATCAACAAGGGCATCACCAGCAGAGATAAAGAAGTCATTACCCCTCTCTACTCAGCGCTTGTCAGGCCACACCTGGAATACTGTGTACAGTTCTGGTCCCCGTTATACAAAAAAGATGTGGACAGGCTGGAGGGGGTCCAGAGAAGGGCCACCAAGATGACCAAGGGTCTGGGAAGCCTGCCATATGAGGATAGGCTGAGAGAGCTGGGCTTGTTCAGCCTTGAGAAAAGGAGGCTTAGAGGTGATCTCATCACCATGTACCAGTACTTAAAGGGGAGCTACAAAGACGATGGAGACTCCCTTTTTACAAGGAGTCACATGGTGAGGACAAGGGGTAACGGGTACAAGTTACTGCCAGGGAGATTCCAATTGGACACGAGAGGGAAATTTTTCACAATGAGAACAGTCAACCATTGGAATAATCTCCCCAGGGAAGTGGTTGACTCCGCTAAGCTGGACACATTTAAGACTCAGCTGGACAGGGTGCTGGGCCATCTCGTCTAGACTGTGCAAATTCTTGCCTAGAAAGGTTGGACCAGATGATCCTTGGGGTCCCTCCCAACCTGGTATTCTATGATTCTATGATTCTATAGTCAAAAAGATATTTTTACAGGGCTCTGTATCTCTGTTAGCTTTGCAGAAGCTTGACCAGACCCTATGGCAGTCGCAGTTTAAACCTCCATTTTTCCAAGAAGAGAGATCATGAGATCCCTGCTCGCAGTAGATGATAGATAAGCATCTGCTGTGATGTCCATCTGTCTGGAAAGCACAAACTCTATAGCCACAAGTTATTCCTGTAAATGGGCAGTCTCAGTCTCTTGAAAGCATTGACCTTCATTGAGCAGAAATAATTGCAGCCTTTATTACTAGCCGCCTTGATTACAATCTTTAAAACATCTAAGTTACTAAAACACCCTTTTTTTTTTTTAGTGTTTGCTTGCTCTAGTTTATCATCACTTTTCCTTTCCTTACAGATAAGTATATAACCCTTTTTTCTCCACCAGGAAGGGGATGAATTTTGTTGTTCACATTTTCAGGGCTGGGTATGTGGAGGCAGCTCACACCAGCAAAAGGAAGGATTTTCCTTGTTTCTCAACATTAATCTAATGATCCAACTAGACTAAGAAGAAGAGCCAGGCACAAAGCAGAATGTAGCGTGATCTCAAGGGAAAAAAAAAATAAAAGGAAAATGGAGGGGAAACAATTGCTAATCTGATAACCTTCACAGCTGCTCCTTGAGCCTCAGGGATGAAGGAATTACAGCCCCAAACTCATCATACTCATCCTGCAACGTCCCCGTGCCACGTGTTCTCCTTGGCTGACCCTCACACCAAAAAGGAGGGGAGCTCACTTCCCAGTTAAGTTTCCACTTTTGGTTTTGCTGATGAGCCAGCACATGAGGAAACCAGCAAATGACCCTCATAACAGGGATTTGGGGACATGAACAAATGCCCACTGAGAGCTGGATCAAACCTATGGTATCTCGCTGGTAATAAACCAGCAGAGCTTACTGTCATAACCAGTTGGACTTGCCATGGTGACCAAGAAGTAAACAAATATTTTGGAAGACCAAGGATGATAGGTCTCCATTTCGTCCATCTGAAGGAATGTTATCTTTTTAGTCTCCTCTCCCTTCCCGTGTACAAGAAAACAATAAGCACAAAGAAACCATGCAGAAAACCAGCACTGGGAGAGAAATCCAAACATGAGCTAGAGCCAGCTGGTCCCAGAAGCCCTAGCAACAAAGTCTCCATGCAAAAGAGGTGCATACAGCCCCACCACGAAGACACACACCTCCACTCCCAGCTCCCCTTTAAGATTTGGTAGATTGTCAGGTATGCAGTCTACCCTGTATTCTTCCCTTTCACTCTGTAAAGCAGGGGGCCATGTGCAGGTGGCTTGAAAAGGGCTAAAAGCTAAGGGGGTCAGCATGAAGGTGATGAACATGTGAACATGTGATGATCACACAAACACCATGTGAGGGCATCAGGTGCGGTGTTGTGCCTCAGTGGAGGCTGAGAGGTGTAGTGGGGATAGAGGAGCAGAAAAATCTGTGGGGAAGACCATGAAATTGATGTCAAGAACTGAGCAAGGTCGGAGTGCAAGTAAGGCAGAAGAGGAGCATGCCAAGACATCACATTGTCTTAAGAAAGGAAGCTTTTATCGATGTTTTGGGGTTGGGAGATTTTTTTTTTACCTGTTAAAACTGGTTCTTAATACCTTTGTATCATGTAGTTGATGCTGGCTCAGGATTCATGTCCTTGGACAGGTATCCAATGGCTAGGGGATCACATCATTGCAAAAGTCAAGATGCTTCTGCGTACATGGATGTTAACTGGGAGGACCCACAAAATTTGAGCCTGAACACCACCACCCCAGGACCACTGAATTCAGCACGGCCTTCAGGAAGGCAGAAGCTCACAAGGTAGACACACTTCTGCTCTCCTGCTGCTGGTTTTTGTGTCCTGCAAGCTGCTGTTTATGCTGCCAGTGTACATGCTGTTGTTTTCTGTCACCTTTGCAAGTGCTGATGTTTTAGGAAATCATGGGATGAATCTGGGTGAACTGCTTCTGCGCCAAGGTGGCAGGATGACTCATTTTGCTACCATTTTGACAAAACTAGACTTTGCCAAATGACAAAATGTTGTCCTTTACAGCTTGGATCTACCTTTTAAAAATAAAAAAATCTATAAAGTAAGTGCATAGGCAAAAATATGATGTTTGCAATGTCCATGTTTGCAAACCTTTATATCATTTAGAAGCAGAATGAACTTTCACACTATGTAAATGCCACGTGTTTCCACGGACAGGTCTTACAGGCACAAGAAAACCTTGATGAAAGTGCTTTGAAAGTCTAAAAAACTCAGTGATTTCTGTGAAGAACTGGAAATTCTGGACATTCAAAGGCAAATCCAATGTGTTAATGCATATTGCAGGAGCCTAAATTCAATGGTCAATTTTGAAAACATGACCTCCTTTTATCCTCCTTTTCTTTCCATTCCAAATCTTCAAATAATGACACAAAAGATGGGAAATCTGCAGAGTTCTGTGATCAGATTCTCAAAATCTCCTCCAGGAGATACTGATTACATTTTGCCAGTCTAAGCTGGACCCTAGAGATCCAAAATGTGCCTCATAATTGAATACATATTAAGTAGGTTGACCCCATAGATCAGATCAGCACACTATTTGCTTGTTAATGCTGCAAGGGCTTTAACTACAGTTTGACCTCCTCATTATCTCCAGCTTTCCAGGGAACAAGCTCTGTCTTCAGTTCAGGCCATTTCCACCCCCCTCTGTTCAGGACATAGGCATACAAAAACATGTTGAAAAACAGATTGAAAATAAGATGCAAAAATTGAGTGCAGCATGGTTGAGGGGAGACTGGAGATTGATTTCATGCATCTTCACCAGGTTTGCTTAGACAATTTGGCCCAAAGTGAATCCTAGACACACTGTCAGATATCTCTTGTCCTCCCTGAACACAATTTCTGTGCAGAAAAAGAGTATATCCCAGGGAAATGTATAGCTATTGAAGGTCTAAGCATTCTTGCTCATCATCTGTGAGCAAACTAATAGAGATGATTGCAGTGGCCCAAAGTCTGACCAGCACTTCCTTTTTGATAAAGACCACAGCCAGACACCTTCTCCCACCATATGGTGAACATAGCAGTACTTGATGCCCTCTCCCCACTGGAGAGGTGTTTGGTGCTTTCACCACTCCCTGACAATGCAGGAGAGCAGAATCTGTCAAAGCACATCAGAGGCACGCGAGAAAAATCTCTAAGCGGTAAATTGTGATTTATCATCGCAGTTATTTATGGCTGCGCAGCAAAGTGTATGTTTTGTTAAGTGCAGAGAACATCTTCCAAGCTCTGCAGGAGTATGGGTGAAGCTTAGAAATGAACTTGCTGCCTTGCAGCCCCAGGTGAGGGCTGACAGCATGGTAATCATTGCTGGTAGAACAAAGGACATGTGACTGAAGACCAAGCAGATCACCTTTTTTATTTTCCCAAACAGCACAGTGCTGCTCTCTCCTGCAAATCTCCACAGGCTCCTCCAGTCTGCAACTGTCCACCTCTTGCAAGGGCACTGTCAGCACTTCAGAGCAGCTTATACTCCACTGTACAGTAGGTCTCTACCATAATCAGGTTTTTGTTATGCCCAGCCTAAATAGGCCATAGAAGGAGTGGGTTTGCCTCTCTGTGCAGTAATGATGTCTAAGAGTAGGAAGCTTTCTGAAGAGCAAGGGAAAACCCCCCTGGCAGCAGTAAGGGGGGACTACAGTGGTCTGATGCTGGAAGGATGGGGAAACGTGATTTTCACCATCGATCTAGGCTGTTGGGACCTGCCATTTCCCATTGCTCTCATTTCCCATACTGGGCTGAACTGAGAGGGACAGGGAGGAAAAGGAATTTCCTCCAAAACCCATGCAATGAATCCTTCTCTCCCCACATATTTTTGCAAACGCTACGATGTGCTCTCTTCGCATCCTATTTTCATGTTGGATTTTCACTTCCACCCCTCGGCCAGCACCGTCCGTAAAGGGAGGCACCTCTGACCACTGCACATGAAACTCAGCTGCCAGCTGGGGAACACAGTGACCCAGGACTGACACTGCACACCTCTGCAACCAATCTGGCTTTTCAAGTCTACCTTCCCTTGCTGTCCCCTCACCTTATTCAGATGCCAGCCAGCAAAGGGATTTCTTTTCTCATGCCGTATCCAAAGCTTATAAAATGTGCCCAGATCAGGGAGCTCGATCTATAGAGGGGAAAAAAAATGCATTATCCATTTCTGTAAGTCAGCAAAGCATGCACACAAAGGACACCTCTGAACATCTTTTAAGAGCCAAATCAGAGAGGAGTCAAAAACTAAAGTAAAAAAAAATATGTTCTTTAAAAGTAATAAACTCTACTCCGCAAAGATAGCTTGATGCCTCTCTTTTCAGGAGAGGAGAACATATAAGTTGAATCCATACACCTTTGATCATGAGAACTCCTTGAAACCACTCCTCCCAGTAAGAACTAAGGCCAGTTCTCAAGCTTCAGCTCTTTCTCAAACAGGGTCTGCAAAGCACAGCCACACTTCCTCCAGAAGGCATCTACGGCTGCTGGTACAAAGGGGGTAAATGTTTTGGCTACAGCCATGCATTAAAATCCTTTGTTTCTCAATTTTTCTCTGACCAGTCCTCAGTTAACTTTTAAACATATTTGTTCCTAAATACAAGAAGACTCTCCCTAGCCTCCAAACTCAACATGCTGTCAAGCTCAGCCCCAAACATTCATGGAGGCTCATGTCCAAGGAGGCTGAAGACCAGATCACTGAGGAGAGGAAACACCACTGCTAATTCTTCTGTAAATAGATAATGACCACTGAGGCACTGGGGAAAAAAATAGATAAATTATTAGCTTTAGAGAGGCATGGGTGGAGCAGTCTATAACATGAGCGGGGCTGTGCCTGAGGGGGAGACTATCTGCTTCAGGAGCCACAAAGGAGATGTGGCACTTTTAGTACCACCATGACTTGAAGCCATCACCACCTGAGCACCGAGGAACACTAGCCTAAGCCTTGTTTGGAGGGGATAAACCATATCCATAAGGTGGGGAAATCATTTGCATCACCACCAAACTGAATGACTTCACCTCCACTTCGGAAGGATCTATTGAGGTAAACATCTCAGGCTGCTGATTTTCTGTACAGGGCTGAAGCTAATGCCCTGGAAAAGAATACCATGGCAAATTTATCACTAGCATGAGATTCATACCATGAACTTGTCAGTCT
Organism: Platalea leucorodia; assembly: GCF_965183815.1. NCBI lineage: Eukaryota > Metazoa > Chordata > Aves > Pelecaniformes > Threskiornithidae > Platalea > Platalea leucorodia. The sequence continues at coordinate 26,059,757 of NC_138859.1, read as the reverse complement.
GCCCACTTTCAAAGTTGTCTGAATTGTCCAGCTTCATCTCGTCTGACTTCCCCTTGTCTCCATAAATCTGGAAGAAGATGGTGGCGTCTGTCCCTGCATTCTTAATGTCACTTGTCCAGATCCACAGAGACCAGGGGCTTTCTACAAAGAAAGGTTCAAGACATTTTGTTTAAAAAGTAATTTTTAAAGGTGTCCTGGTAAAAAACATAATTTTCATTCTTTCCCCTGGGTGATGGAGAGGGCAGGATGTTCTGAAAGAAGACCAGGACATTTTATCCTTTTCTGCACAAACTTAATCAGCTGCTATATGACATACAGGAATCAGATTGCCTGGAAATATAATTCTGTGTTTCCATTTAAAATAAAATGAGAAAAACCATAAATCACCACTTTACAGGTGAACCATATTCTTCTATGTCATACATTACTGACAGAGTAATCCAGGGATGTGCTCCATCTCTGTAGTTTCAGTATACTTCTCCAACACCTACAACTCTAGCTTCAAAGACCATTTTAAAGCCATGGAAATACTCTCAGCTTTCTTTTTGTCAATGAGAAAGAGTCTCCAGTTACTTGCGTATGGTGCAATGCAGCTCCAGGTAGCTCCTAAAACTTTCTCCAGATGATCTGTGTCTGGAACAAGGAGGAGTATGGATATAGCCATGTATCACTTCATCCTGAGGTAGAGCCTTCCTGAGACTGGACCAATTACCCCAGGTATGCCTTTTGCAGGACAGGCTGGCTTGGATCCCATTCAGGTATCTCTAGCCAGGCTGCATCATGTGGGGCAAACATGCTCAAAGCAATGTAAAGATATTTTTCAAAAGTTTTAAAATTATTTAAATGCCTAAATCCCACCTGACTTCAGTTAGCACTTGTGTTACTGTAAGTGACATGCCCAAAAATTGTGGCAAAGCTACAAAATTTTTATCTCTTAAGTCTTCACCCAATATTTTAACTGTAAGAGCAGTCCACCTGCAGCAGCTTTACATTGGTTTTCATACCAGAGGATGGTTGCACATATAAAGGTGACGTTATTTCCTCTAAAGAGCCCCTCATCTGCATTCTTCATTGATAATAACGTGTTTCACTTCTGCAGGCCTTGCAGCACCTACAGAAGAGGGAACAGGTGGCTTTCCTGACTCAGACATCAGCTGAATTATTAACAAATGCTAATGAATGAATTGCTAACCCTTTCGGTATGCCTGAGCCCACATGAGCATAGCTTGACCTTCAGAGCTCAGAATGGAATACAAAAAACCAGTGACATGCATATAAATTAGATTTTTACTGATCAACTCAGCATTTGACTGTGAAGAAAGAGGTGATACCTACTCAAAAAATGAGGGGGAAGAGGGAAATCTCTTAGAAGTTTTGCCCTTATTTTAATAATATGCAAAAAGTTCATAGAATCATAGAACCATAGAATTATTTAGGTTGGAAAAGACCTTTAAGATCATCGAGTCCAACTGTTAACCTAACACTGCCAAGTCCACCACTAAAACATGTCCCTAAGCACCATGTCTACCTGTCTTTTAAATACCTCCAGGGATGGAGACTCAACCACTTCCCTGGGCAGCCTGTTCCAATGCCTGACTACCCTTTCGGTGAAGAAGTTTTTCCTAATATCCAACCTAAACTTCCCCTGGCACAGCTTGAGGCCATTTCCTCTTGTCCTGTCGCTTGTTACTAGGGAGAAGAGACCAACCCCCACCTCGCTACAACCTCCTTTCAGGTAGTTGCAGAGAGCAATAAGGTCTCCCCTCAGCCTTCTCTTCTCCAGACTAAAAAACCCCAGCTCCCTCAGCCGTTCCTCATAAGACTTGTGCTCCAGACCCTTCACCAGCTTTGTTGCCCTTATTTGGATGCGCTCTAGTACCTCAACGTCCTTCTTCTAGTGAGGGGCCCAAAACTGAACACAGTACTCGAGGTGCGGCCTCACCGGTGCCAAGTACAAGGGGACGATCACCTCCCTGGTCCTGCTGGCCACACTATTCCTGATACAAGACAGGATGCCATTGGCCCTCTTGGCCACCTGGGCACACTGCTGGCTCATGTTCAGGTGGCTGTCAACCAACACCCCCAGGTCCTTTTCTGCCAGGCAGCTCTCCAGCCACTCCTCCCCAAGCCTGTAGTGTTGCATGGGGTTGTTGTGACCCAAGGGCAGGACCCGGCACTTAGCCTTGTTGAACCTCATACAGTTGGCCTCGGCCCATCAATGCAGCCTGTCCAGGTCCCTCTGTAGGGCCTTCCTGCCCTCCAGCAGATCGACACTTCCACCCAACTTGGTGTCATCTGCAAACTTCCTGAGGGTGCACTCAATCCCCTCATCCAGATCATCGATAAAGATATTGAACAGGACCAGTTCCAATACTGAGCCCTGGGGAACACCACTCGTGACCGGCCGCCAACTGGATTTGACTCCATTCACCACATCTCTTTGGGCCCAGCCATCCAGCCAGTTTTTTACCCAGCAGAGAGTGCACTTGTCCAAGCCATGAGCAGCCAGTTTCTCCAGGAGAATGCTGTGGGAGACAGTGTCAAAGGCCTTGCTAAAGTCCAGGTAGACAACATCCACAGCCTTCCCCTCATCCACCAAGCGGGTCACCCTGTCATAGAAGAGATCAGGTTAGTCAAGCAGGACCTCCCTTTCATAAACCCATGCTGACTGGGCCCAATCACCTGGTTGTCCCATACATGCTGAGTGATGGCACTCAGGATGATCTGCTCCATAACCTTCCCTGGCACCGAGGTCAGACTGACAGGCCTGTAGTTTCCCAGATCCTCCTTCCAGCCCTTCTTGTAGATTGCTGTCACATTTTCTAACCTCCAGTCAACTGGGACCTCCCCGGTTAGCCAGGACCACTGACAGATGATGGAAAGTGGCTTGGTGAGCACTTCCACCAGCTCCCTCAGTACCCTTGGGTGGATCCCATCCGGCCCTATAGACTTGTGTGTGTCTAAGTGGTGTAGTAGGTCACTAACCATTTCCCCTTGGATTATGGGGACTTCATTCTGCTCCCTGTCCCTGTCTTCCAGCTCAGGGGGCTGGGTACCCCAAGAACAACTGGTCTGACTGTTAAAGACTGAGGCAAAGGCGGCATTAAGTACCTCAGCCTTTTCCTCATCCTTTGTCACTATGTTTCCCCCCGCTCCTTAGCTCTCCTCTTGTTGCTAATGTATTTATAGAAACATTTTTTATTGTCTTTTACAGCAGTAGCCAGATTAAGTTCCAGCTGGGCTTTGGCCCTTCTAATCTTCTCCCTGCATAACCTCACAACATCCTTGTAGTCCTTCTGAGTTGCCTGCCCCTTCTTCCAAAGGTCATAAACTCTCCTTTTTTTCCTGAGTCCCAGCCAAAGCTCTCTGTTCAGCCAGGCTGGTCTTCTCCCCTGGCAGCTCGTCTTTTGGCACATGGGGATGGCCTGCTCCTGCGCCTTTAAGATTTCCTTCTTGAAGAATGTCCAGCCTTCCTGGACTCCTTTGCCCTTCAGGACTGCCTCCCAAGGGACTCTCTCAACCAGGCTCCTGAACAGGCCAAAGTCTGCTCTCCGAAAGACCAAGGTAGCAGTTCTGCTGACCTCCCTCCTTACTTCTCTGAGAATCAACTACTCTATCATTTCATGATCACTATGCCCAAGATGGCCTCCAACTGTCACATCACCCACCAGGCCTTCTCTGTTCACAAACAAGAGGTCCAGTGGGGCGCCTTCCCTAGTTGGCTCCCTCACCAGCTGTATTAGGAAGTTATCATCTTCCACACACTCCAGGAACCTCCGAGACTGTTTCCTCTCCGCTGTATTGTATTTCCAGCAGGCATCTGGTAAGTTCAAGTCCCCCATGAGGACAAGGGATAGCGATGTTCGTGGTGTGGCTCACCCATGTGATTTTTGCATTGCTTGGTGCCACACATGATGTAGCTTCATAGTGTCACAGCTCCTGGGCTTTACTCCTGTTTCTCCATTAAATGGAAAGGACTGGATTATTTTTTTTTAAACTGGGCAGAGTAGCAGGCTGGTCACCTTCAAATTTTTGTGCTTGTGCAGTGTGACTGACCTTTTCCTCAAAATATTTCTTGTCACCAGCCAGGCTTAATACAAGCTAAGCTGCAAAAATAGCTCTAGGATAGGATTCAGACCAGAGGGGTCAGGTCTGAGTTTGGGCAGATGGCTGGCTCTGCAACTCATTGATGTTTTGAAAAAGCAAGGCTGGTGTGTAGGTCCGAGTTCATTTAATGGCCATGTATCAACATCAAAATTTGCACTTCCTTTTCGTCTATTTCAGCTTTCAGTGTCAAGACCAGGAACTGATTGATCTTTTCCTCTTGCCTGGGGCAGTGAATACCCAAAGTGTCAGAGCTCTACCTATAGATTTTATTCCTCTTGTGGAGGAGAATGTCAGCATACAGAATCCAGGAACCGTGGTTCAGACATGCTTTCAAGATAGCATCAGCACAGCCTGAACTGGTTTGTACCAAACCATTGAGTTATTAATGTATTGGGATACATACACTCCTTGCAGTCAACAAATACATGGTCCAAGTTTTTACTGGTGAAGCTAGTGGCAGTGGAACAGATGTGGATGTCTTCATTAATATTTTCGGTGACAAAGGAGACACAGGTATTCAAATGCAAATCATTTCCTAAAATATTTCTTCCTTCTCTGCAGGCCTGCAATCTGAACAACACACAGCAGCAATCTGGCAGATGCATAATAATTTGTCTGAGTGAAAGGCACAACAAATGGTGTTGTTAGCTCTGGGTTTTCTCACATCCATAGCTCCTGAAAGCTGCATCTGCAGAGCAGCAGTAGTAGCTGGACTGTGAGCATGACTGAAGATGCTCAACATCAAAAAACCCAAACCCTCGAAAAATGCAGCATGAACCACCAGCATAGGGCCACAAAAATGATCAGAGGGATGGAACACCTCTCCTATGAGGAAAGGCTGAGAGAGCTGGGGTTGTCCAGCCTGGAGAAGAGAAGGCTCCGGGGAGACCTTATTGCGGCCTTTCAATACTTAAAGGGGGCTTATAAGAAAGATGGGGACAGACTTTTTAGCAGGGCCAATAGCGATAGAACAAGGGGTAATGGCTTTAAACTAAAAGAGGGTAGATTCAGACTAGATATAAGGAAGAAATGTTTTACGATGAGGGTGGTGAAACACTGGAACGAGTTGCCCAGAGAGGTGGTAGGTGCCCCATCCTTGGAAACATTCAAGTCAGGCTGGATGGGGCTCTGAGCAACCTGATCTAGTTGAAGATGTCCCTGCCCATTGCAGGGGGGATGGACTAGATGACCTTTAAAGGTCCCTTCCATCCCAAAGCATTCTATGATTCTATGAAACCAGTGCAGTAAGTGCCAGTCCACTGAGGGATCCAGCAAAAATGTGTATTTACAGTGCATGCAGTGAGAGCTGCATGTCCCATCTTTCTGTGGCCCTGGATGGATAATGCTGTCCTTTCAGTGTGGCACAGCTTGTGACTGAGCCTGCCTGGCCATTTAGAAAGATAATCTAACCAAGGTTTATATTATCTGGCTTTAAATTAATGGTAGTAGCTTTTTTATTTTTTAATGTAGATTGTACTACAACAGTGGTCTAGGAACTTGAATTTAATTTTTTAAAAATATTTTTAACTGAATAATACTAAAAGATGTGCCCAGACCAAACTCTCTGGGTCATGCCATGGAGAAGAGTGGGTGGAAATTCCTGGAGACCCAGCTAGCAAATATTCTCTCTCTTCTATACTGCACCTATCCTGTCAAAATCAAGAAAAAATGACATGATGTCTGCCAAGTCTGCCAAGTGTCCTTGAACAGATTATGAAACCTAGTGGATAGGTCTCATCCTTGATTAATTATCCAGACTTTTACAAGGGGATTCATCTGATCTCACTGGAGACATCTGAAAGTTGGAGTCTAAATCTAAGCCAGTTGTCCAGGCACTCTGTCATATCTACACAGAGGAATAACACCCCTAGAAAATCATTCATCCCCTTCTAAGGTAAGTGGGATGAATTGCCTTTCCCTGCACTGGTGCCTTGGGTGGGTTCAATCCCACTCACAGCATTGCTCTCACAGGAACAGCGTTGGTTGCAACTGGGGTCAGCGCTTTAATACTTTTCATAAAGGCAAGCTCCTGTGAGATCAGGAAAAGCCAATACCCCTGGTTGGGTCCTAATTTGAAAATAAATCCTTCCTGTGTGATGCAGCAAAGAATCCTATGTCCTGAAATGTCAAAATCTGCAGCTTGTGACCAAAGTATTTTTTAAACAGTTTGGAGATTTTTAAAGACATTAAAAATAAAAGGGAAATGTGGTGGTATGAAAAAAAGATGCAAGAGCCATCTGGATATATATTTCTGAAAACTCTGAGAGCTGTAAATAATTGTGACATTAGAGTGAAAATCCTGGTCTTTTGTGTGCCTAAGAAAAGGTACCTTTCTTATTAAAATATAAAGTCCTCTGCCTTTACCTTGAATCCTGGTTGCAGAGAGCTGGTACCTGGAGAATATTTGTTTCAGTCAGTGCTGACATTCCTAAATATTTCCTCACTTACAAACACGCATGTGCCAGCAACCCTTTCTTCCTTGGTTCTTCTGTATTTATTTTTTCTCAGGTGTGAGGAAACTGGACAATGACAAAGACAACTTCAACAAGGGAGCAGAGGACAAGTTCACACTTGATGCTCTGAATTTGGGAAGGTTAAGGAAAGTTAATATAGGTCATAATAACAAGGGTGGCTCTGCTGGCTGGTTCCTCGCAAAGGTTAGTTGCTCCCAAGGTGTTTAGCATAAGCATGTTGTGAGACCAAAATGTTTCACTTTTTACCCTCTCAGTGGTCTGATGCCAATAATGCAAGGATGTTTGCTGGCGATACAGGTTCCTGGTTACTGAGAAAGGCACAAATCAAGTTTTCATCTTTCCAGAAATATCCTCTCCAGCTCTTGCTTTTTCTGCAGAGTGAAGGGGGGCTGATGAAGCTCTGGCAGCAGCCTGGTGCATGCCAGTGTGGTGCATCTAAATCAGCTGCAGCAGATTCAGATTGGGTAGTTAGAAAATAAGGGACACTCTGGGTTTAGGTAAATTGTTGAGCATCTCAGGCAACTTTGTGGCAGTGAGAAAATCCAGTTGTTAAGACTTGAATTTGCTTGCTCTAATAATATTTCTTCTGCCTCAGTCACTGCAGTTTCTTTGACAGATGAGAGGGAATTCTCCAATCCAGGTCCTCCAAGCCCCCTCTCACTCTGTTGACTTAACTCATTACCAAGACGGTAAAGATACCAGAGTCTAAGAAATATCTAAGGTGTGAAGGTATTGCAGCTTTTAGTGAAATGGTTGAAGGAATATTTTAAAAGGAGAAACCTATGACTCTTTCCTCTAATCTCATTTTCTTTCCTTTGCTGGTGTAGTTTAACACAGCTGGCTTTAATCCACTGAACATCTGACCCCAAATTTGTAAATCTTAGATAACAGGGTGGTTTGATGTATTACAAATTAGTATTATTATTACATTAGCACATGCTTTTCCACTGTCACCATAAGCTGCACTAAAAGTTATGTTGGTTGTCCATGAAAAATGCAGAAGATGAAAAACAGAGCTGTTGTGCTCCCTGTAACAAATAGGGGGAAAAAACCCACAGAAAAGGAACCTCATTCTCACATTGCAGATGAAGTCTGCATGACATGATTTTTGATGTTGGTTAGGTTGCTTAAGTCCCAAAGCCTGAAGTAGTGACTAGTAGCATCCAACACACTAATCCTATGTTCTGCCACAGGAGCCACTGAGATGTTTGTGATTAAGTAAAAGGCAACTTTTGCCTTGCAAGTTCAACTGGAAGCTTGGAGGAATGAGCTAAAATATAGCCCAGTTATCTTCTACTGTCAGTAGATGTTTTTCTCTAATTTGCTCCAATATTTGGGGACTCTAGCATTGGCACTCCTGAATGAACTTGCTAAGCATCATTAGAAGTTCTTCTCATATATTTCCTGGGTTTTCAGTGTGGCTTATACTCAGAGCTGGTTTTCCACCTCTAAATATATGAATAAAGATATTAAGAGGAACCCAAAGAGGATCAGCTGGTAGAGGGGAATCTGAGTGTTGATATTTCTCCTGAACCTCATATATTTTAGTCTCTAACATTCCAGCACAGCACTGCTACCTCATGCTGGCAATCCCAACCCTGGCAGACACTGCTGTCCATGTCTACAGAGGTACAATGAGAATCGGTAATGCTACAGGCAACAACACAGTGTGGGATGAGTGACAGGAGGGGAAGCTCTGGTTCCCAAAGAATGGTTTCACAACTCTATCAGAAAGGACAGATTTCAGATTCTCCCTGTTTGCTGTGAAGGCAGAGAAAAGTGGCAATGACTTTCTGTCCCCAATAGTGAATTTTTCTTTCTCTGAGATATAAGCCATGCAGGCGAGTAGATATTTTGATTTCTTCTTTTCTGGCTGAAAATCTTTGGTACTCTTCATTGCTTGTTTAAAATACTACAGTAACTCTATGGCAAGCTTCTGGAACCCAGAAGAAGATGTTGGTAAGAAATGTCTCAGCAGGAGGTACAAGAAACTTCAAATGGATAACACTGGCTTAAAGGTGAAGATTGTTCCCTGGCTTGTGTCAGTAGAATATGTCTCTAGAGTAGGGCCAAGAGCCCAATCCTTCCAAATTAGAAACTATTCCTACCACAGGGTTTCATGGCTGTCTTTGCAATGGTTCTATCCTGGAGTAACTGAGTAGGGTTAACACAATATTACTAGGTACACACAAGCTGATCTGACAGTCTTGATTTGTCCTAAAATTCCTTGGTATTATTTTATAACAAGGCTCTAAAACTGACAGAGAAGATGACAGACAGCCTGTTCCCAAAGCAGAACAAAGAGCTGCCGCTCAGCTGATGGAGAAGAGTAGCCAGCAAAGGGGCTCTGGAGAGAAGGAAGACAGGCCAGCCAGCTGGTCTTGCTAGCAGAGACATCTGGTCTCGAGACATCACTGCGAAAGATGCAGATTGAGTTCACAGGATAAAAAAAGAAAAGAAAAAAGCCTAGTTTTTACTCACTGATTGTCTGAAAATCTATCAGTACTAATTAGGGAATGGAGAGGGAACTACTTGAGTATTGAATATATTAAATATCAGGTGAGAGTGTGTACATTAAGCTTCTGCTCTTCTGTCACCCCCTTGTGTAACATCTTTGCTTTTTCCACGTGTATTTTGTAAAGTGCTGTTTCTTTTCTCTTAGGTGATCATTGAAGATATTGGCAATAAATGTGCGTACCAATTCCCAGTTGGACGCTGGTTTTCTTTAGATGAAGATGATGGAAAAAATCCGGAGGGACATATTTGTTGGGGGCACTGAAGCCACAGGTAAAGTCATGGGCTGAATCCATGGTGGGAAATGCAAAGATACAAAGGCCTAAATAATACTACTAGCCATGTTTTCTTTAGAAGATTGAATGCTTTGCGCTCAGGGAAACCTGCAGTGGACCATCTGCTGGTGACAGGCAGTTTTGTGTGAGGGTACCTGAACTGCCATCACATTTCCCACCTCCACACCTCACTGGTGAAGCTGTGCAGGACCTACATGCTGATTTATCACCTGATGGACCTAGATAAGGGGCTGATGGGCAAAGGATGAAATATTTGGCTTGTACTTCAGCAAGTCGCTCACCAGCCTTCAAAAAGTGGATTAATATTTTCACAGTCAGCAACATGCCACACAGTAGTGCATATTGTACTTCAGGTTCTTGGCTAGGGAACTATGCATCCTTTTACAAAACAAGAAAGGCAGTGCCAAGCCCTAAAACTGGCTTTTAGATTATCCAACGTGGTTAGAGCAGAGACAACCAAAAGTTATGTCTCTGTTAAAAGAAACCTGGATGTAAAGTCAATAAAACAAATTATTACTAGGCAGAAGACAATTTGGATAGTGTTCTGCCTGTATTTATTCATTAGCATAAAGGTAAACATTTTGACTATGCACATAACAGCTGTTCTTTTTATTGCATTGTTTTCAACATCTGCAGTCCTCATACACCTCCCCGCATGTGTGCAGGTAAAGTGGTCTGGGTGCAGAGTCCTGACCGTAGGATGCATGTTGGGAAAAATTAGGGGAAGACAGGGGAAAAAAATCTAAAAAAATGCAATTCATTTACTAAAAGCTTCTCTTATTGTTTAACTATTCATTGTGCATTTTTCCTTCTTTCATGAATTTTGTTGAAGGTATTCCATAAGCACAGTAAAACATGCTTGAATACAATTTTTAATGTAAACTTTAAAGAAAGAGAGGATTGTTTATAAGATTGTGAGTTCTGATGTTTCTATTTGGTCCAAAGTCCCTATTGAAATTTCTGGGTGATTTAAGCAAAGGAAGAACTTAGCTTGGACCTCGACTATTTTATACAGGCTCCCTAAAACACTGTTATAGTTACAGAGGTGTCTCCTTATTTGATGCCATGACACAGCCCCAAGATATGCCTGTCAATGAGCCTACTGAGAAGTAAGGCTTGTAGGAAGAAGTGTTATCTTTCTTAGACCAACATTTACAGCTAGAAAAAAAAAAGTGAACTTTTATGCATATAGACTTCTTTTCAGAAATATTTTTCTTTCTTCCAGCTGGGCTAATACCTCTCCCAAGCCTTGCTTTGCTGAGATCTTTAGGCTCTCAGAGTGGCAGTGAGGGTCCTTCTGGCTTCAGCAGCATCTTGCCACCACTGTTTAAAGCAACACCCCTCCATCCTCTAAGCATCCTCTGACATGTCTGGTGCTTGGTACCTCTCAAAATCAAGCAATTTAGTTGCCAATTCAATTTTTTTGTTGCCACAAACCTGTTTCTCTTGGACAGTCTGAAGGTAGCTGTGAGTATGTGTGGAATGAAAACAAATAAAGCATTGCACCGTGTGTAAGTTGAAAGCTAAAAAGACCAGTGGGAAACCAGTAGAGCCCAATGTAAATCCAATCAAAAATTATTACTCTCAGCCTTTTTTCCTCCCTTCTTTTCTTCCTAACCAAATTCCTGATTCCTTCAGGTACTGTGTACAACGTTGCTGTAAGTGACAGGAGATATGAGAGGAGCTGGCATAAACTCCAAGATCCACATAATCCTCCATGTCTCCAAAGGCTTAAAGAACAGTGGGAAGATTTTCTTGGAAGGAGATGAATTTGAGCATGCCAGGACAGATCTCTTTAACGTGGAGATAGCTGCTCTTCTCAGCCCTCTCAGCAGAGTCACCATTGGGCATGATAATTGTGGTGTCAGTTCTGGCTGGTTTTGTGAGAAGGTGAGACTAAGTTGTTTGTCTGTAGGCAGCTGTCAGACTGTTTCCTATTCATAACCTGACCCCAACAACCAAATCTGAATCTGAATTCTCTCAGTGCCAGGAGGCACACAAGGCGCGAACATCGTTCTTCCACTTCGATCGGTCTGCGGCTGCGTGCTCTGGAGTCACCCAAGGGCCACAGCGCAGTCTTCTGTTGTTTTTTTCCTCAAGACATGACCGATCCAGTTCCATCTCCTCCTCCTCACTTCATTATTGATTTTCTCCATCTCCATCTCGAGTTGATGCTCGTCGTTTCTGCAACTTTTTATTTTTTTTCCGGGAGGAGGTAGTTGGCCCAACCCCCATGACTTGGAGGGCCAACAACCAAATACAGTTTAAAAAAAAAATTAAAATCTACTTTTATTTGGATGGCAATATCCCTGGTTTAACAAGTCAATATTATATATAATGCATGGTGGTAGCTGATTGCCTCAAAGGCACATTAGATGCGTAAGTCAATCACTTGCTAATTGGGTCGATTGCCCCTTTTCGGTCACAAAGAGATTATTGTTTGCACCTTCAGATGTTTGCCCAAGGGGCTAGACAGAAATGCAGTCTTGGATTGTGCTGAGCATTTCAAAGTTCTCATCTATACTCAGACTTTCCTGAAGTTTTTAGATGCTGCTTTGGAGCTCAGAAAAAAAAGTAGCTGACCACAGCTGTTACTGGAAGGTAGTGGAGCAATATGTGATGTGAAATCATGTACAAGATCAGCAGGAGCTAATGGGAGGGTGGAGAGGGAGGCAGCTGCCTACTCTGAAGCTGGGAGGAAATGCAGTTTTCCTGGAAAGCAAAATCAGCTTAGGATGTGTTTGAAGGCTTTTTGTATCGTGTTTCCTGCAAAACCCTACTGTGCACTGGTGTGGTGCAGGGCATGTGCTGCACATTGACATGACGCTGACTCCTGCAGCCACACTGCCTGTTCCCGTTCCCTTCCCTTCATGGTATTTTACCTCTTCTTGGCTGACCTGTTTTGATGTACTTCTGCAAAAGTGGGAATAACAGGACAGATGGGTCCTAGCTATACTCCAAATTGGGACTTGTGTAACCAGTCCAGTTCATGCTGGTCCAGAAAAAACTGATTTTTGAGAGCAGGACCAAGATCAGCTCTGTCTTTGCTTCAGTTACTTAAGTTTTCAGTATCAAGGTCCTGTGGGCCGCCAGTAACAGAATATTCAAACTCACCTTCCCAGTCTCTTTTCCTAGGTGGTGGTTTACTGCCCGTTCACTGGTATTGAGCAAACCTTCCTGTGTGGGAAATGGCTGGATGAAGATGAAGGAGATGGTCTCATAGAGCGGGAGCTCTACGAAATGGTCTCCCTCTGCCAGAGAAAACTGAAAAGTAGGTACAACTGCCCAGGAGCCTCCTGTGACCCCCCCATGCAACAGCACCCTGAGTGTCACCCATGCAACATGACATGGGTAGACCCATGGTCAAGTAGAGGCTCAATTGAGTCCTGCATGAGTTTCAGCTTTGAACATCTTGGCTTGGGGAGTTTAAAATGAAATTTTTAAAATATTTTGAGAAATTGCACTCATTTTCTTAAGGGAAGAAATTGGACCTGGCAGCTTTCCGAGGTTCACTGGGCTTAGGGCTGCCTCAACCACCATCTCACCTTTGCAGACAAGCCAGGCTATGTTTCTTATCACTACAGAAGCAAAGCTTTCCTGTTTCAGATGGAAACAAAACCTAAATATAATAAAAAGACAAACCTGGTGGAAAACAGGAAGAAAAACCAAACTCTTCCCACTAACTTCAACTTTTTTACTCTTGGCCTTAGAGAAAAAACAGCTCTTAGTCCTGTCCAGCTGCCAAACATGCCTCTCAAGGCACACGAGCACTGCATTTGAAGCCTCTTGTCTAGAGGGAGGCAATGGCACATGTTTGCTGGGAGATGCTGCTCTGTGCTGTGCAGGGCAGCGTACTGGCATGTTCATCCATCCACACACGGCTCCAGCACCCGGCCTCGCTGGCTGGTTTTGCACCAAGCAAAATGGATCGCTGCCATCTCGCCTGTGCCAGTGTATATGTGTAAGCAGAATGTTTTAATTAGGATGATAGATACAGTTTAATCCGAATGCTTTGGATGGGCTCCTGCTTAAACAGCAGTTCATTTAAATAAGCTTTATCTAAATGTTAGTCAGTGTTATAACCACATTGCGCCTCTGACTCAGTCCATCTAACTAAAGCATGTGAAACCTTTAACCCTCTATTATCAGCTCTGATTGATTGTTATTGACAGGCTAATTCCCCTGCTGCCTCAGTGCAAGAGATGATAGACAGAAAGCATTAGCCTTGAGAAATCTGTGACCTTTAGCTGCCAGATTATAGAAGTGTAAGACTTGGAGTTAGAAAAGACCTATTATGTCATCTCGCCTATCTCCCCGTGCATACAGGACTGTCCCTTTCTGTAGAGCCAATCAAAGCTTGGTTCAGTCTCACTTTGGGTATCCATGGTGAAATGGCTCCCTGTGCAGCATTTGCAAGCTGTTCCCCCAGCGGATTGCAGCTCAATGTGTAGCCTGTATTTATTCTGTGTCTTGCCCCCCCCCCCCCCCGCCCCTTATCTTGAATGTTATCCTGGAAACTGTTGTGTCAGGTCTAGCCCTCCCTGGCATTTGTGCCCTGGGGAATATTTGCTCTGACTCCAAGAATTTTCAAACTGCCTGGATCCCTTGCTTTGAAGGGCTAGGAAACAGGGGAACATGCCCAGCGAGCCCTGGGAGGATCATGATGAGTATTTGGGAAAATGCCTGGTCTATTCCAGCAGCTGCAGACCTAGCTCACCCACGTTTCTCCCTGTGTGGTTTCTCCCTGACAGTCCTCTATCAGCATTTAATTCTGGTACAAGTTCCCCTTTCCCCCTCCCTGCATGCATCACTCCTCTTTTCCTTCATCAAGGGGTTGGGGAGGCCAAACCAGACAGATGAGAGAAGCCTTTGGTGCCTGAATTGCCCTTGCTCTTTTCCCCAGGGAGAGCAGGCTGCTATATCGCATGCAATACCCAAACTTGCCTTAGCTTCATTTTTGCTTAGATAAAACTTGCTGGTACTTTTCAGAAGGGAGTGGCCATCAACATGATGGACCTGCTGTTTACGAACAGAGAAGGCCTGGTGGGTGATGTGGTGGTCGGAGGCTGTCTTGGGCACAGCGACCATGACATGATAGAGTTTTCGATTCTTGGAGAAGTAAGGAAGGGGGTCAGTAAAACCACTACCCTGGACTTTAGAAGGGCAGACTTTGGCTTGTTTAGGAGTCTGGTTGAGAGAGTCCCTTGGGAGGCAGTCCTGAAGGGCAAAGGAGTCCAGGAAGGCTGGATGTTATTCAAGAAGGAAGTCTTAAAGGCATGGGAGCAGGCTGTCCCCATGTGCCAAAAGAAGAGCAGGCAGGGGAGAAGACCGGCCTGGCTGAACAGAGAGCTTTGGCTGGGACTCAGGAAAAAAAAGGAGAGCTTACTGCCTTTGGAAGAAGGGGCAGGCAACTCAGGAGGACTACAAGGATGTTGTGAGGTTATGCAGGGAGAAAATTAGAAAGGCAAAGGCCCAGCTAGAACTTAAACTGGCCACTGCAGTTAAAGATAACAAAAAATGTTTTTACAAATATATCAGCGACAAAAGGAGGGCCAGGGAGAATCTCCCTCCTTTGTTGGATGCGGAGGGAAACATTGCCACAAAGGATGAGGAGAAGGCTGAGGTACTTAATGCCTTCTTTGCCTCAGTCTTTAATAGTCAGACTGGTCACCCTCAGGGTATTCAGGCCCCTGAGCTGGGAGATGGAGATAGGAAGCAGAATGAAGCCCCAGTAATCCAAGAGGTAACAGTCAGCAACCTGCTCCTCCACCTGGATGCCCACAAGTCTATGGGGCCAGACGGGATCCACCCGAGGATACTGAGGGAGCTGGCAGAGGAGCTTGCCAAGCCACTCTCCATCATCTATCAGCAGTCCTGGTCAACCGGGGAGGTCCCAGATGACTGGAAGTTAGCAAATGTGACACCCATCTACAAGAAGGGTCGGAAGGAGAATCTGGGGAACTACAGGCCTGTCAGCCTGACCTCAGTGCCAGGGAAGGTCATGGAGCAGATCATCTTGAGTGCCATTAAGTGGCATGTGCAGGACAATCGAGGGATCAGGCTCAGCCAGCATGGGTTTATGAAAGGGAGGTCCTGTTTGACTAACCTGATCTCCTTCTATGACAAGGTGACCCGCTTGGTGGATGAGGGGAAGGCTGTGGATGTTGTCTACCTGGACTTTAGTAAGGTCTTTGACACAGTCTCCCACAGCATTCTCCTGGAGAAACTGGCTGCTCATGGCTTGGATAAGTGCACTCCCTGCTGGGTAAAAAACTGGCTGAATGGCCGAGCCCAGAGAGTGGTGGTGAATGGAGTCAAATCCAGTTGGCGGCCGGTCACGAGTGGTGTTCCCCAGGGCTCAGTATTGGAACTGGTCCTGTTCAATATCTTTATCGATGATCTGGATGAGGGGATTGAGTGCACCCTCAGGAAGTTTGCAGACGACACCAAGGTGGGTGGAAGTGTCGATCTGCCTGAAGGTAGGAAGGCCCTACAGAGGGACCTGGACAGGCTGGATCGATGGGCCGGGGCCAACTGTATGAGATAAAAAAAGGCTAAGTGCCAGGTCCTGCCCTTGGTTCACAACAACCCCATGCAACGCTACAGGCTAGGGGAGGAGTGGCTGGAGAGCTGTCTGGCAGAAAAGGACTTGGGGGTGTTGGTCCACAGGCGGCTGAACATGAGCCAGCAGTGTGCCCAGGTGGCCAAGAGGGCCAATAGTATCCTGGCTTGTATCAGGAATAGTGTGGCCAGCAGGACCAGGGAAGTGATCGTCCCCTTGTACTTGGCACTGGTGAGGCCACACCTCGAGTACTGTGTTCCGTTTTGGGCCCCTCACTACAAGAAGGACATTGAGGTGCTGGAGCGTGTCCAGAGAAGGGCAATGAAGCTGGTGAAGGGTCTGGAGAACAAATCTTATGAGGAGCGGTTGAGGGAGCTAGGGTTGTTTAGTTTGGAGAAGAGGAGGCTGAGGGGAGACCTTATTGCTCTCTACAACTACCTGAAAAAGGAGGTTGTAGCGAGGTGGGGGTCGGGCTCTTCTCCCAAATAACAAGTGATAGGACTAGAGGAAATGGCCTAAAGTTGCGCCAGGGGAGGTTTAGGTTGGATATTAGGAAAAACTTCTTCACCGAAAGGGTAGTCAGGCACTGGAACAGGCTGCCCAGGGAAGTGGTTGAGTCTCCATCCCTGGAGGTATTTAAAAGACGGGTAGATGTGGTTCCTAGGGACATGGTTTAGTGGTGGACTTGGCAGAGCTAGGTTAACAGTTGGACTCAATGATCTTGAAGGTCTTCCAACCTAGACGATTCTATGATTTCCCACATGCCATGTCAGTGAGTTTGAGAACCAAGTTCTTCAGAGGGATCAGGATGGGTCTAACTTGGCTCCATAGGACAGCAAGGGTGAGCTCAGCTTCTTCTGAAACCAATGAGAAAACTCCTATGGACTTCACTGTGACTATATTTGGGGCAAACATGAGCAACTTTCAAAATCTACTGCTGAAGTCTACCTGACTACCTTGTTCCTCCAAGCAGAAGCAGCCATGACAGATGCCTAGTGCTGTATCCTCTGTGCAGAACCAGTGCTGGAAACAGACAGCAAGGCACAAAACAAAACTGATAAAGATTAATGCAAAATCTACTACTGAACAATACATGACATCATAGATGCCCTCAAGAAAGTATCTGTTATACCTTGTATTACTGAGCCCTGGCTAGCTGATACTGCAAGCTCTGTGCTACATTAACTCTTTATTTCTGAGTCCCAGGCATGCTGCTTCTGCAAAAGGGACAAATGCAGCACAGGCCACAAAACACATACCTCCCTTGCAAAGAATAAAACTTTTTGCACCGTGATCGATGGTGAGCAACTTTTTCCCTTTGGCAGGTGCAAAGTTAGGGGAGAAGCTTTTCTGGGTTTTCCAGCCAACACCAGAAATGAATTCCCTCAGGAGCTAGGACCATCACAAACCCTGGGTTATCACTCCCAGAGCAGGTCACCTGCCTCTTCCACCATAAACAGTGTATATTAAAAATTATTCTGAAAGACAGCAGACACTTTGGTGCACATGCTCCCCCCTGAGGCAGAGGATGTGAGAGCAAGTGTATGAGAAGCGATTGTTGGGCCATCCCCTGAATTATAAAGATGCACTCAGCTCCCAGGGCAAGGAGTACAAGGGCAGAGCCCAAACAGAAGGGAAAAATCACCTGTCATGGTCTAATGAATGTGCTCTGAAAAGGCTAAAAATCGAGCTGACGTTCTTGGTGCCCCATCACAAAACATGCCATTACAAATAATGATAAAAGTGCAATAAATACTAAATAACAAGAAAGAGGAGGACAGAGCCAGGCTCAGACAAGGGAGAAAATGCCTTAATGTTTCTCTTTAACTCTTTTGCTTCAGTTCATAGAGCTCTTTCTTACAACCTGCTAGTGATATGCCAACACCAAAGGATTTCATTTACGTTAGCCAAGGATGGAGATGCTGCAATTTACAGCTCCCATTTGGCCACTAAGCTGCTCTAACTAAAAGTGACCCATTGTACATTGGGATCTTTAATCACAGACCACATTTTTCAAGGAGCTTTGCTCCTTGCACATCCTCTAGAATATTTATTCTCATGTCACTGATTAATTTTCCACTCCACTTTTCAAGGGACAAAGGAGTCCGGCAGGATAAAAGGATCCACAAAAAGACAAGCATCAGCGGCTGAAGTTAGATTACCCTTGTAGGATCAGGATTTATGCCTCTGAAGTATAGACTAGAAGGATGCCTGAACACATGCAGAGCACCAAGGAGGACATGTAGAGAACAAGTCAATGAAGAGCAATCAGTAGCAGTGACCAAAAACGGGGCAGGAAGGGCACCTTGTACAGCTTCTGCAGAAATATGTCTGGTCAGCAAGAAAAATGCTGGTAAAATTATTTGCCAGATCCAACACCTTGAAAGGTTTCTCAACATCACTATATTTCAGATCTAAGGTTTATAATGACATCAGTTGACAACCTGCTCAGAACACCAAGTGCTCCCAAGGGCTCTCTACATACACAATGTTGCTTTCAGAGTGTCAGCACGGAGACCCCATTGACGGAGCTGATTCCTGAGCCCGCAGAGATGGGCAATGCATTGGGTTATCACTTTGGGCTGGTGGCAATCGCAGCGCACTGTGCTGCCAGGGTTTTATGTTGTCCTGTAAAATATAAGCAAGGCTGGGGTGCATGGTATGTGCTTGCATGCCTCTTCTCTGTGCTCCTTGCAGATGTGTTTCCACAGGCAAAGCTACTCCAAGAGCATTAGTGGTCCTTGGCTTAGGTCATAGCACATCCCTGCTTCACGAATCACAGAATCATGCCTAGTGTGTGCTCACCAGGTTTTCCCCTTAATTTTTTTCATATGTTCCCAACTCTGAAATCATGTGCACTCAAGCCAGTCACCATACCTGCCCCACTCAGCTCTGTATGCAGGACAACTTTAGTTTCTTCATCTTCAGGAAGCAAAAGGGATCAATCCTGAGCCGTGCCGAATTTTTGCCAGCACACTCTCCCTCTCTGAGCAATTCAACACTCAGCTGCAGCAGAGAGAGTAGCTCTTCATTCTGCTCAGCAGTTCTTCTGTGCTTCATACATCAGCACATCTTACAGAATTACATGGTGGATGTGCAAATTTAAATAGAAAGGGATGCTGCATCTCAAAAAGACAGCGAGGATTCAGCTGCTAGAAGCATGCAAGAAAAGGCTCTCATTGCAGCCAGGCAGAGATCTGGCTGAAGTCAAGCACTCTTCATTTTAAGCATGGATGGATGTTGTTCCCTCTTCTGTAAGCCCTTAATCATGCATTATTTAAACCAGTAACATCATCTTTTCAAAAATACCCAGTTGGCTTTTTTTAATCTCAATACATGGCTCTGAGTTCATCTGCAAAACAGAGATCAAGATGTTGCCTGGATATTTTTTTTCTGAATGCTTCTCCTAGCAAAAACATGCAAAATGCTCATGTACGGCTAGTAAAAGCTGTGACTCCATCTAGCAGTGCAGGCTCGCTGCAGCACAGGCATGGAGAGGAGAGGTTTCCTAGAAGCGAAATTAGCAGCTTCAGAGGCACGAACTGCAAGATGCCAAGAGCAGAACAGCTAAGAAAAATTCAGTAGCAAGAGCAGTAACTATTTTCTTCTGTCTTTCCTTTCCCCATTGCAACACACAAGCACAAATGTCCTGTATGGTTACAGCACCTTCCTTTTCTCTACAGCAAGGTGTCTGTTCCATTAGAGACAATCCAGCTCCCCCTGACATCTCTCATCCAACATGCTGACACACACAAAGCTGTCCCAAGAAGGCATTCGGAGACATTGCCAGGATGCTATCTCTGGGAAGCAGTGGGGTGGCACTAACTGATATGACCCCACTGCATTAATTTAGCAGAGGTGTGACAGTCAAGCAGCTTGTCTGTTACTAATCAACTCAGTCACAGCTTTCAACAGCTAAGAGGGAAGATTGATATTGCACCATGGGCTAGAGTCAGGCTCTTTCTACTGAGAACCAAGGGGTTTAATTTTGGTGAAGGGCTGTGATGCCACAGGCTGGCCCCACTGCCATCTCCATCCCAAGGAGCCAGGGTGCAGCACTAGCCCAACACCTTGCCCAGGATCTTTTTACCCAGCCCCAGCACCCCTGGGTGTGCTCGTGCAACATCTCTCCTGCCTCCAACCATGGAAAATGTGTGGACACATGCCAGCCAAATCCTTCCACCTGCAAGCTGCAGCTGACTGCTCAGCGATGTTATATTCATCTGTTAATGCCGTTTATTTAGCAATATGATATCATGGTCACCTGAAACACCATAGGATGGAATTGCCTAAGGAAATCTTATCGCTAATATTATTTAGGGCATTAGATAGGGCGTTTACGCACAAGCTGCTGAGTTTGTAGCAGCAGGCACACCAGATTTAGGCAGGGAAACAAAGTCGACCATGCTTCATTACCCAGAGTTATCATCTCCTGCAGGGCATGGTGAATTCCCTGCTAGACATCCCTGCCTACCTCCCTTTTGCATGACCTGCCATGGAGCAGGGCAACAGCACAGCATCCAACAACTAAGAAATGTCACAGCCTTCAGAAGCAAAACATGCTGGGTTAAAAGTACAGAGCTAAGTCATAGGCAGCAATGGATTCTTCTCATAAGGCAACTTTTAGCAATTATCCTTCTGTTTTCACAGTGCTCCCAAGGGTGGCAATGTTTAAGATCCATCCTGTACTGCTCAGCACTGAGCAGGCAGATTTCAGAAGAGGGGGGGGGGAATGGGTAGGGGAGAGGCAATGCTACTGTCTCTGAATTGCTGCTGGCAAATAAATACATTTGTGGTTAGTATGAAAAGTGAAAAGAATTGTTGCTAGAGGCAGGGGGCTGGATCTGCAGGCAAGGTGCAGTTTCAACCTGAGTCTGCCACAGCCTCTTTTGCATGCGCTCGGGAAGGTGGTTTAATGTCCATATGCCTTAGTTCCTCGCTGTCAGATCAAGTCAGTCATTCCAGCCCACCAGAAATTGTCTGACAAAAGCTCTTCTTGATGGAAAGCACTGACTTGTCAAAATGGAAGCTCCTTTATACCACTTCTGACAGCATATTCCTCAGTGTCAGCTAGACTTCTTGGTCAGAGCAACCTTAAAAAGTCAGACAGCCTATGTTTAGGGCACAAAGCTGGGATCTGGCATCCCAACACGCTTGATTCAGAGCAAGCATTTGAATTTAGTTCTTTTCTGTCCTGGGAAAGAGCCCATCCCACCAGGCTAACACCACCTCTTCCTAGATCAAATTTTCCCAACCTTCTGGTGGAGATGCCTTACTGCATTTTCATACAACACAGCATTATCTCTGGAGTCTCTGCAAACACCGCAGAGAAGAAAACTTGCCCAGCCCTAATCATTACACCTGTCTCTACTGCAGTAGCAGGGATGTTAGAGATAGCTACTCAGAGCGAGACATAATGAGAACCTAAAGCAACCCCTGTAAAAGCAGAGGAGCCCTGCCGAGTTCACCAGGAGCTAGCTCTGTCTCAAAACCATGGCCTGTTCTCGCACAAAGCAACTACACACAGTTAAGGAAGAATTTTTTCCCCATCCAGGAAAGGGTTGAATTCAAAGGGTTGGTTTAGAGCTTGAGAATAATTAATTCAATTCAGAACAATAATGTCAAGAGTAATTGACAACTATCTTTCTTAAT
The DNA here is from genome assembly GCF_965183815.1 of Platalea leucorodia. Taxonomy (NCBI): domain Eukaryota; kingdom Metazoa; phylum Chordata; class Aves; order Pelecaniformes; family Threskiornithidae; genus Platalea; species Platalea leucorodia. The sequence goes on along the minus strand of NC_138859.1, from coordinate 26,038,152 downwards.
GAGCTGCACCTTCAGAGGTGGTGAACAGCTCCTTAAACCAAGGCTTCAAACTGGAAATGCAGATTACAGGCACGCCTGGAGCACAGGGGATGCTGATGAAGAAAGGTGTCTCTGCCCATGGCAGGGGGGTTGGAACCAGATGACTTTTAAGGTCCCTTCCACCCCAAACCATTCTATGATTCTATGACTGCTTTTGGCCATGAGGACCCCTGCTAAAACACAGTGTTAGTGGGGGAGAAAGGCTGAAGAGCCTTTGCATGGCTTTGGGGTCTATGATGTTGTCAGCGGCAGCATCAAGGATGCAAGGCTGGTGCCACCCTGGATTAGCATTTCATTAATCTCAAAAGAGCTCTCTAAAAGTGTGTTCTTAAGAAAGAGATATTATTGCTGCCACCCAACAAGGTATAAGACAAGGGAAAAGGAAATGATTATGTTTGCTGAATATTGCATTATCCTCAACTGCTGTGCCCCTCGTATAATGAACTCAGCCGCTTGGTCTCCCCATCCAGCCCAGAGGCCACAAGATTCAGCCTCATTTTGTGTGGCTCTTACGTGAAATCAAAGTATGCATCAAAACAGTTAATATATTAGGATTCAGCCCAGATCATCCCTCTGCAAAGCTTGTGAGAGGCAATTTACCACATGCAGGAGTCTTTGCTTGTAGGATATGCTAAACTGATGTTCCTACTGCAACTTCAAAGTGATGATGACATTTTGAAGTGAGCTTTAAATGACATTGCTCAAGAGACAATAGCGGTTTAGTTGCAGAGGCATGGAGCTTAGCACATGGCAACCCACCTTGTGACGGCGGTGCGGAAATCCTTGTTCATCTAATTCTCCAAGATTTCTCATCATTTTTCATTAGTTTAGCCCCAGGGTGGGAGCCCATGAAAAAAAAAAAGGCAGACTTCACAAAAGAAATATCCGCTTCCTGCTTTCCCCAGATCTGCTATTATGAAAATTGGGGAAATCACTGAAAATAACCTCTTGGGTAAAACATTTCCGCTCAGAATGAAGAGTAAAATAATTTTACAGTACTATTTAATATCATATTATTATCATTGTACTTCAGTCTTGCTTTGTATAAATAATATATTTAAATAAAGTTAATGTATTTCAAAACTGAGAGTTGAAAGAGACATAATTGGTCAAAATTATCCCCCATCTTCACAAACGTGCTGCGCTATCTGTTTTGTATTGGATACATATATCTATATACCAGCCACACACAGAGATGTCTCATGCCTCTCCAAAATTTTTTCTCTTGAAACATGAGGTCCTTTGTATAAATTACAAATCTCTATTTCCATCCCATTTCTGAGCTCTGTGCATCTTGTCTTCCTTGTGTTTTACAAGTCACCAGCGTTTCTTTTTCTTTCTACATTTCAGTTTCTCATTGCCCTTACCCATCTTTAGAGACAAAACAACAGGCAAAAAATACGTTACAAGTAAAATGTCCATAGCTGACTTGTTTTAGACATGGTAGTATAAGATGGGCAAAGTTTGCAGAGAGAGTAAAATTTGTATAGGGTCAACCGAAGTATTTAAAACAAAACAAAAAAAAAACAAAAAAAAAAAAAAAAAAGGAAGACATTTTTGGATACTCAGTGTGCCAGATAGCATGACAGTTTTTTTCCATTGTTATCAATTAGGTAGTAAAAGATATTACTCCCTCTACAAACCTTGTTTATTGAATATCTCAGCATGCAGCAAGAGCAAGACCTCATCCTTAATACAGGGGGTATTCACCATTATTCAAAAGTAAACAACTCATATTTATTTCATAAATATATTTAGCTGCGTTTTCCTGTGCTGATTATATACTTCCAGTTCTCAGTGTAAATAAAGATGAGTTTTGATGAACAGGCAACACCTATTAATATTTCATTCATTCACACACCCCCCTCCTGCTTCTACATCCTCAGAAATAATCTATAATCTTTTTAGTTTCCAGAATGTAACACCTCATTTTGAATCATGACCCAGGGCAGACAGGAGAGGGACCAGTCCCACTCTCCAGGCCTGGCGCTTTGTAAAATGAGACTGCAAAGCCCACAGGGCATCATCAACCAGTGCCTTGCATCCAAAATGCTGCTCCTTATCAGAGCTTCTAGTGCCAGTACATTATTGAGAAATATTGGCCACAGCTTCAGTTCAAATCCAGTCCAGCCCTTAGGGACATGCGTATCCCGTTGGGATAGGAAGGATTTAGCTACTGACTCAAAGTCAAGCATGTGCATCGATACCTGCTGCCCCAAGTGTTTCCTCAAGCCACAGCCAGGTCGGTGTCTCATAAGTCTTAAGTCAGCTAACATTAAAATGGACAATGAACTGTGAAGTCTTAACACAAACCTCCTTTGCAGAGGAAAGAAATAACACAGCTCACATTCTCAGCTCAAATATATGAGTTTTAGGTCCCAGTGGATGTAAAAACCTCAGAGAGTATCTAGGGCATGTTAACTCTACGTGTGCTTGCACAGATGCTCTCAAAAGCACGCCAGGCAGAGAAGGCCATCACAGGCTGCTTCTTCGTGTGCACAGACTGCCTTCATAACACCTGGAAGGACTGCCTTTCCTGCCTTTGAAGGAAACTGTTCCGTGGCTCTCTGCCTGTGGTCTTCCCCTCTGACCCACCATGAACACACACTGTCCAAGTCTCCTCGGGTGGTCTCATTAACTCTGCCCCAGATGAGGACAGACCAATGATTCAAAGAAACTTGTGAAAGACTAATGGATTGGGCCTGACCTGCAACTTGATCAGCTGAACTTCTCTCATTTGTAATTATAATAAATATTGTTCTCATTTTTTAAAGGTGAGACTACCCTCTGCATGCAGGCAGGCACGTTTCACCACTCATCTGCCTTTACAGGAATCCAGTTCCCAATTGCTCAGTGTGACCTTACAGCCATTACTCCTTAGGACGTGTCCATGCAAGGTCTCAGATGTACCATATATCAACCCCAAATCAGGCCAGAACTGACACAACCATTGACCTTCCAGTTCAAAGCTGGTTCTTGTCTCAGCAATGCAGAAAACTTATGTCTGCCTGCAAAAGACCATGCAGACTTTGCCCTAGATACAGCACAGCTACACCTAATCTGGTCTTGCAATCCATTTTTGACATAATATTAATAATACCAAAAAACAATAGGTGATCAATGCCCAGCACTTTTAAGTATGGAAAAAATAAAGGCAAGGCAATTGTGTTGGATGCTCCCATCCTCAAGGTATTGGTGTGCCATGCATTGTGACTGCCCTGCTCCTCAGTACTGTGCTGTGTAACGCACCCATTGTAAACACATTCATTATTAATAGACCAAATAAGACTAAACTTTACCCAGAAAAAGTAGAGAATGGAGGAGTTTTACAGTTTGAGGTCACACACACAGTTCTGTCCTACTATGAATATGCAGCCTTGAAACAGTTTGACATGAGCTGATGTCCCATGCACATTTATAGCCCATCGTGTCCAATATTAAACAATTTCAGGGTGCTGATGGCCAAAGAACCAGCTGGAAATCAGTCCTTGGCTCTGAACCTCGTTTGCAACAGGCAGGTTGGCAAGACTTGACCAAACTTTGACAGATTAGCATAAATTGCAATTGTACAGAAGTCTGAATTAATTTTCAGGTATCTGTACTCTTGAACATGGTTTTAAGGACCAAGTGAGTAAAGGCCCCCTTTGCAAATGAATATTCCTGCTTTCTCTCAATAAAAGAACGAGTACAGATAATTGTTTTGATTAGGGAGAGATTTCAAGGGTAATCAAGAACAGTCAATATGTGTTGGTGATACCTAACCTAACTTTTTCCCTCGTTCTGAGGAAAACTGGAGGTCACACTGTGGAGAGCCTAGACTAACCTCAACCAGCTAGATAGTGATAACAGGCTGTTGTTACCCCAGAGAGAAGATGGCCTGGAGATAATTAACATATCACCTAACTCGACCAAACCTCAGCTTCTTTTATGAATGAGGACAAAATATAGCCTTGCAAAAATATTCACGTATGACATCTTGAGACACCCTTCAATCCACCTGAAGACCAAATCTCAGGACTCCCTGCTTTACAGCTGGGTGATAAAAGCTGTACCCATCACACACACAGGGATGGAGAAAGACATGGTCCTGGTGTCCCACCTGCATCAGGTTCCTATGGGCAGTGCCATGTCTGGCTCCAAGAGATTTCTTTCACCCTAGTGGGGTAACTACCATGGCGCTCATGCCATGTACTGGGCTCAGACTGGGGCTGCAGAGCAGCTCTGGGACTGCAAACTGCCAGGGAAAGCAGGGTGAAGTCCAACCAAATGAGAGTCACCATAGGCTGGGAGACACAAGGGTCTGTACACAGAGTGACATGAGTGATTCATGACCAGTCTGCAGATATCAGACAACAGGTTGGAAACTGGCTCCCAAATTTCATTTGCTTTTGTGTCTCCTTTGGGTCAGTAGTTCTTATTAGTGCAGCTACAAGCTATTATGAATGCTGTCCTCCCCCAACACTTTGGTAGGACATCAGATACCCTCAGAGCAATCCAAAACCCACAACACTCAAAGGAAAACCATCTCCTGACTTCAGCTTTGAGCTGGTCCCTTGCATAAAGGCTCAGCCACAGTCATAAAATCCTAAGGCTTCATAAACTCAAGCGAAACAGCATAAGGCCGAACAAGAGCCCTTCCTTGTAATGAATACCTGTAATGTAAATTAATCCAGGCTGCCAATAGCAGCTGTTGGTAAATAAGAATCTGTGGCACTATCACTGTCAAAGAGTCATGGGCATACAATGCCATGCATGTGAATACAGGGAATAGAGGATCATTCAAGCAGGAACACTTAAAATGTAACCTGTTCTCCTTGAGAAATGTGTGGCATTCAACAGGGAACCTGACAGGAGCCATTTTATTCAGATAAGTAAATGCAATCACTCGGGCATCTGCAATCACTAAAGTATTCCTGCCATCCTCGGTAATTCTATTTGGATCATGAAAAGAATTCTTTTTTTTTTTTTTTGTGTGTGTGTGTGTGTGTCCAATTTTTCAATTATATGTTGACTATTTTTTGGAACATACTCTTTTCTGCATTTTTTAATGCCACTGTTTTTCTTCCTTCAAATTAACCTCTTCAAAGCTCACAGCCCTGCAGGTATTCTCTGGCTGTGCTCCTCACCAAGAAAGAGGCTGAGTCTCCCCATAGCTTGGTAGGTTTTGGTTCAAGCACCAACAATCACCTTCAAATATGCTTCAAATGCCTCTACAGAGCTTCAACAAAGCAAAAATATGACAAAAATAATTTAATTTTTCTACAGTCCACATCCCACACATATCCCAGAGAAGATGCACATTCCAGCAGTGACCTCCAGTTCAAGAGAGGAAGGTAAATCCCATGACAAAGATGAGAAAGCTCTCCAGGAGAAGATCAAAAGCTGAAGATGTTGCAGGAGAGGGAACATAGAGAAAACTTATTTGGTTACCTCCAAAAACATACCAGACTGTGGCAGCAAATGGAGCATGAAAGCAAAGCAGGAGACTAAGTTCTGTAACAACAGTGCCTGGGTGGTTTACAAAGAAGAACTAAATTAAAAAGGGGAACAGTGATTGAAGAGACATGACCAAAAAGAAGAGTATGGCACTGAACACTGCTAGTGGGAACACGGACTTAAGAGGGAGTAACTAATCTTTCTTTACAGGCACATAAAATCACACCACTGTTTAATCCATTTGAAAGAAAAAAAAACCAACCAAATTTAGGGCAAATGACTTGTATGTACAAAGAAAATCATATCACAATCTCGTTTCAGACCTTTACGGATCCAGAAGGAACCAAATGAATTCAGAAAAATTTACATTTGCAGTTGACAGTTCACCTCAGCAGCCTGCGAATGTTTATCTTTCATTAATTATGGTTCAAGGGGGACTGCAACCTGAGACAGCTGAGCTAACCCTCTCCTCTTACAGATTCAGACCTGTCACCTGGAAGGCATCCAACCCTTCACCCATGCTTCTGGCCTCAGCCCAGCTCCCTGCATTTATACGGACAGCTGCAGAGCATCCAGCCTGTGCCACTCAAAAGTGGGCTTTTACTGTCTGATAAAGGCAATGAGAACAGATGCATTTCTGACAAATACCTGGTTAAATCTTTTCTTTCATACTCTTAAGGCAGGAGACAATCTTATTCATATTTGTCCTGGACCAAGCACATAGTGAACAGTTGATCTATAACCCAAAACCACTTCTCCAGAAGAGCGAGCGCTCGGAACTAGCTTTTCAGCTGGTGAAATGCAAAGTTGCGCCAGCAATTTCGTTGGAGCTGCACTGATTTTTACCAGCTGAGGGTTTAGCCCACAAATCTTTTCCTGCTGAGAGGCAGGTGTTGAACAGGATGGAGGAAATCATATGCATTCCTCTGAATCAGCTCTCCCAGGCAGGAGCAATAATAAATTCAGATAAACTGTTGTGTCATTTAAAGATCTATTAAGATTGAATGGTTGACTTCCTCTCAAGGGAACCTCCTGTTAATTGTGTATTGCTTTGACTCATCCACTACCTTCTCCAGACCCCTCCTGCCCCTCGAGTGTCCTTAACTCTTCCATTTCAGAAACTGAACGGATAAAAGAGCAGCAAAGGACTTAGGCACACACAGCCCCAGCAGTAACTGGGTGGGTTTTTGGCAGAGCATCTCCAGACGTTATCTCATTCCCCTGTGGCAGCCACCCTGGAGAGGTCTGCATTTATAAAATGCTCCCAAATACATTTCATAGAATCATAGAATCATTAAGGTCGGAAAAGACCTCTGAGATCATTGAGTCCAACCGTTAACCTAACTGCCTGGTCCACCTCTAAACCATGTCCCTAAGCACCGCATCCACATGTTTTTTGAACACTTCCAGGGACTGTGATTGCACCACTTCCCTGGGCAGCCTGTTCCAATGCCTAACCACTCTCTCCATGAAGAAATTTTTCCTGATATCTAATCTAAATCTCCCGTGGCACAACTTGAGCCCATTTCCTCTTGTCAGGTTGCTTGCTACCTGGGAGAAGAGACCAACCCCCACCTCACTACAACCTCCTTTTTCAGGTAGTTGTAGAGAGCAATAAGGTCTCCCCTCAGCCTCCTCTTCTCCAAACTAAACAACCCTAGCTCCCTCAACTGCTCCTCATAAGACTTGTGCTCTAGACCCTTCACCAGCTTCATTGCCCTTCTCTGGACACGCTCCAGCACCTCAATGTCCTTCTTGTAGTGAGGGGCCCAAAACTGAACACAGTACTCGAGGTGCGGCCTCACCAGGGCCGAGTACAGGGGCACTATCACCTCCCTGGTCCTGCTGGCCACACTATTCCTGATACAAGCCAGGATACTATTGGCCCTCTTGGCCACCTGGGCACACTGCTGGCTCATGTTCAGCTGGCTGTCAACCAACACCCCCAGGTTGTTTTCTGCCAGGCAGCTCTCCAGCCACTCCTCCCCCAGCCTGTAGCGTTGCATGGGGTTGTTGTGACCCAAGGGCAGGACCTGGCACTTAGCCTTGTTTTATCTCATACAGTTGGCCCTGGCCCATCGATCCAGCCTGTCCAGGTCCCTCTGTAGGGCCTTCCTACCTTCAGGCAGATCGACACTTCCACCCACCTTGGTGTCGTCTGCAAACTTCCTGAGGGTGCACTCAATCCCCTCATCCAGATCATCGATAAAGATATTGAACAGGACCAGTTCCAATACTGAGCCCTGGGGAACACCACTCGTGACCGGCCGCCAACTGGATTTGACTCCATTCACCACCACTCTCTGGGCTCGGCCATTCAGCCAGTTTTTTACCCAGCAGGGAGTGCACTTATCCAAGCCATGAGCAGCCAGTTTCTCCAGGAGAATGCTGTGGGAGACTGTGTCAAAGGCCTTGCTAAAGTCCAAGTAGACAACATCCACAGCCTTCCCCTCATCCACCAAGCGGGTCACCTTGTCATAGAAGGAGATCAGGTTAGTCAAACAGGACCTCCCTTTCATAAACCCATGCTGGCTGAGCCTGATCCCTCGATTGTCCTGCACATGCCACTTAATGGCACTCAAGATGATCTGCTCCATGACCTTCCCTGGCACCGAGGTCAGGCTGACAGGCCTGTAGTTCCCCAGATTCTCCTTCCGACCCTTCTTGTAGATGGGTGTCACATTTGCTAACTTCCAGTCATCTGGGACCTCCCCGGTTGACCAGGACTGCTGATAGATGATGGAGAGTGGCTTGGCAAGCTCCTCTGCCAGCTCCCTCAGTATCCTCGGGTGGATCCCGTCTGGCCCCATAGACTTGTGGGCATCCAGGTGGAGGAGCAGGTTGCTGACTGTTACCTCTTGGATTACTGGGGCTTCATTCTGCTTCCTATCTCCATCTCCCAGCTCAGGGGCCTGAAAACCCTGAGGATGACCAGTCTGACTATTAAAGACTGAGGCAAAGAAGGCATTAAGTACCTCAGCCTTCTCCTCATCCTTTGTGGCAATGTTTCCCTCCGCATCCAACAAAGGAGGGAGATTCTCCCTGGCCCTCCTTTTGTCGCTGATATATTTGTAAAAACATTTTTTGTTATCTTTAACTGCAGTGGCCAGTTTAAGTTCTAGCTGGGCCTTTGCCTTTCTAATTTTCTCCCTGCATAACCTCACAACATCCTTGTAGTCCTCCTGAGTTGCCTGCCCCTTCTTCCAAAGGCAGTAAGCTCTCCTTTTTTTCCTGAGTCCCAGCCAAAGCTCTCTGTTCAGCCAGGCCGGTCTTCTACCCTGCCTGCTCTTCTTTTGGCACATGGGGACGGCCTGCTCCCATGCCTTTAAGACTTCCTTCTTGAATAACATCCAGCCTTCCTGGACTCCTTTGCCCTTCAGGACTGCCTCCCAAGGGACTCTCTCAACCAGAGTCCTATTTCTTATGAATGGATATTATTTGTGCATGCTATCTCCCATGTAGTATCCTTTAATACTTACATCTTCAACATACTGAAACTGTGTAGCAGGTTGTATCTTAATAGGGCAAAATTATTTAACAATTCAGGACAAACAGTGTCATGGTGTATTGTTTCACTGTTAACTTCAAACAGGATCTCAATAAAAATAACAATACTTTTCCCTTCTAGAGCATCTATCAATGTTCAAAGCACTGTATTAAGGCTAGCAATAAACTGTTTTTACAAAAAAAAAGCTCCTAAGTGGTCATGACAACAACATTAGTGCAAGAAATCTACTACTTATTCTCAAAAAGATGTTATACTAGCAAAAAGACAAGTTTCCCGTCTTTTGCACCAAACTATACCTCTTCTTTCCCTCAGACCTGTGGCTAGTGGCAGGTGTACTTAGAATCATAGAATCATATAATCGTTAAGGTTGGAAAAGACCCTTAAGATCATCGAGTCCAACCATTAACCTAGCACTGCCAAGTCCACCACTAAACCATGTCCTCAAGCACCACGTCTACCCTTCTTTTAAATACCTCCAGGGATGGAGACTCAACCACTTCCCTGGGCAGCCTGTTCCAGTCCCTGACTACCCTTTCAGCGAAGAAGTTTTTCCTAATATCCAACCTAAACTTCCCCTGGCGCAGCTTGAGGCCGTTTCCTCTTGTCCTAGAGAGGACTTTCCATGCCCAAAATTAAGCTCACAGAAAGGAGGAGTGCGTTGGTGAGGTCATCAGGAAAACACAACTCAGTTTCCTCATTAGCACTTGCAGAGAAACTGCTGACATACAACCTAGGGCTGGTTTGCTGGCTCCACTTTCACATCTCGATCATCTTCCCACTCACGTTACATGCACTATACATCACCACATGGCTGATATCGATTTGGGAGTACATGTCTGGTTTGCAAGCTGTCCTGGCTTCGTTTCAACATCATTAGCTTAAAGCCACTCTGAAAAATAGGCACCAGTCCAATATGGATATCATACACATACAGTAAACTGGCGTAGAATTACAGCGAGAGGGTTGGCTTGTTTATGGAAATTTCCTGCAGGTCATCACCAGAGCCTGGAAACACTTTATACACAGGACTGCAACCATGCTGCCTCTTCTGATAGCACACAACGATACCGGCTACATCTTCTGAGATGGGATGCCTCTCATCTATGTGTAGCCATTTAATCTAATTTAAAGTAGTCATCACGGATCCTTCAGTACTCAACCAACGAGCGGAGCTTCTCCAAATAGTGATTTATCCCACCCTAAGATGTCAGGTCTAACGTTGCAAGAAGGAGTTACCCTCTGGAGGCATCTTGCATCTTCCTATTTCTTTCTCCACTGACTATAAAGAAAACTCAAATTAGCTTAGACTACGTGATTACTTTTTATATGGCTGAAGTCATCTGAAAGCAACCCTGTCCTTTCTGACAAGGCACTAGAAAGCCGAGCTTTTTGGGAAACCCTTACTTCTGGGCACATCCATGGGATTCAGGCTGCCGATGAGGTCTCTGACGTACAGTCCATCCCCGTCCTCCTTGCTCAGCCAGTTGTTGCAGGGGAAGTAAAACCAGAGGTGAGGTCTGTTCATGTCGGTCACGATCACGCGGTCAAGGAACCAGCCCACGTTCAGTCTGGTGTTATCGTGCTCAGTCCTAGAGGAAGAACAACTCTGAATTTGATATTTTGATTAAGACTGGACACTAGCACTGTAATTTTGTGGAATATTTTATATTAGGCAAGGCTAGAGCAACTATACACAAAATGCCTACTTATACCTGGCTATCCAAAGTGTTTCATAGGATTTATGGGCTTTTACAGGGTATTTTGTAAATAACAACATTCCTATATATATATACACATATGCAGATATCATAGGTGATATACGGGCTACTGTCTGCAAGGGGATGCATACAAACATACGCACACCTGCATGTTCATTCAAAATATGCATTCATTCACCTTACACTGCATATCTAAAACATAACTGACTCTCCTCCCACCTTCTGTCGCTTCTGCTCTTCTCTCTTCTTACTTTGTTTTATCCACCTCTTCCCATTTTCCCAGGTTTCTTTGTACTACTTACTAATTTTTAATTTTATATAGGTCAGTCAGATGGTGGTTAAACATAATAATTATCATTTACATTACGCTAATTTTGCAAAAGAGGATAGCAAACCCCATTTATGTCTGTTGGGACATAAAAACAGTCCTAAACACCTTCCTCCATGATTGCATATGACAGAAATACAATTCTTGATCGGGAACGTAAGTAATACCGTAGGGGATTTCATGCTTCAGTTAAAATCTTAGGCAGTAAACAAGCTTTTACCACCCCTTAACTTCACCTTGACAAGAGCACATTTATGAATAAAAGATGGCAACGCTAAAGCCTCTATAGCCTGTCATTTGATTAGCAGCTCGTGGAGCAGGTACTGTGGTAGTAACGTTGTGCAGGTACCTTACTTTCTTTATTTGTCCGACGTTGTTGGTTTTTACTCAGAACACATCTGTTTTGCTCCTCTCAAAGGCCATGCTGCTCCTGTAATACACATGCACCAAAAGCTATGGTAAGAAAATAGCAACCTTGTCAGCAAGCACGCCTCGTGGCCTGATAGAGTGCTAGTGTTTAAGGATGAAGAAATGTCATTTCTAGCACTGGATAGACCTACTTTTCAATGTCCTCTTTCCCATGACAAGTTTTGGATAGCTCTAATGACATTTAACAGACTTTTTCCCTTCTCGAGCTCTGAGTCCTTCCAGAAACTGAGACGGAAGCTTTGGGGGAAATGCAATGCTGGCCCAAGCAGATGCAAACCTTGGATTACATTCCATATCACCTCCAAGAATGAAACATGAAAAAGGTTTTTCAAAATCCTCAGCTAAATTGCCCATAAAGGTAAGAGCTAGGGGAGCCTCTAAGACTTTCCCACCAGCAAGTGGCTTTCAGAGGTATCTGAAAATAATCTTCAGTGAAGATATTTCAAGGCAGCACTAATGAAGCAAAAATTACATGAAGAACTCCAACTCTTTGGTAACACCTTTTCTGTGGTTCCTCAACTCTGCTAGCCCACCCATCAGTTGCTAAAACATAGAGGTAACAGCAAAAAACATGGGGATGTTTTCAGCTGCTCCCCTCTGGGGTGGCTGGAAAATGCTCGTTAGGAACGGTCGAGTCAGAACTTTGTTTTGCCCTTATCAACCAGCCCTTGTTGGTCAACCAACGTGGAAGACCCTGGTGAATCTGGACCCCTGCATGTCCACCTCAGTTGCTTTACAGGGCCTCAATATGCTTTTCATCTGTTTCCCTCTCCCAGAGGTGTCCTCTCCTGCCATCCTAGCCCTCGGGCATCGAGTGGACCCACTCTTGGTGATGGAGTGAAGGGGTTCCGTAGCCCGGTGGGTTCCCTATGGAGCCGCAGATCTGCCCAGAGCTCAGCCAGAGATAAAAGCATCCAACCGCATCAAAGGTTTCTTTCCACACCCATCTTCAGACTTTTTTTTGATGACCACTGAAACTTCATTTGCAGCTTTCTCCTACAATTTGTATCATCTCATTCAAAACAAAATGACTGTAGGACAGGGACTAGTTTGATTTTTTTGTGAAGTGTTAAGTGTGCAGTTTGTATTTCACAGATGCAAGTGGAAGGCAATATAAAGCATATTGGCCCGGGTCAGTGGATGTTGAATTTAATTCCCAGTTCTGCCTCCAGCCTGTGGTGTGATCTTTGGCAAGCACCTCCATCCTTTTTGAGCTCATATTTTCCACAAAAACACTATGAATAACATCAAGGCAAAACCCATCCTTGCTCTGAAGACACAGCCTCTCCCACCTCCCCTCCCTGATGGGCCCCCATTTCAGCTGGGCCACTAAGCATTGCTACAGATGATTAAACACAGCAAAATCCAGAAGTCATATTAAAATTAACAAGAAACCACAGCACTTCAGCAGCATAAAGCCACAGTGACAAGCAGCTTGTACTCAGAAAGTTAATGAATATTAATAATCCGAGCAAGGGGGTTCGTCTTTGCTCAGCTCTCTTCTCCACATCATTGAAGGATCTGCATGCACCTTTGTTTAAAGGTTATTTTGTGTGTTCTGCAAATGTATGTGCAGCCCTCCTCCTCCTCCGTTCTGCTATTTCAGATACTGCGCCAGAAGCATTGCTGCTACATGAAAAGGCTAAAACAGTTAACCTTGCCGTGAAGACAAGAGACTATTAAATCCAGCCCAGCCTTCCCCAACCTGGCTGTCAGAGAGAAAAGAGTCAGCAAGTGCGAGGCAATTAGTTTGTCAGGCTTGAGTGTGCATCGTAATGACAGTGGCTTCTCCCTGCATGGGCTCTGGAGATTGATGCAGTGCTGCAGATTGCTACGGAGATGGCACAAAAGTATTAAGTGAGACTAATTAGCCCAAAGCTTTCAGCGCACCGGTCCCAGTGGCTGCTGGTTTACGGCAGTCCTGCCACTGTGCTGGGCTGTTTTGGTTGCTGGGATGGTGGGAGAGTGGTGGGGAGGAAACCCAGTGTTGGAGGAGCACCGAGTGGGCATCTGAAAGTGCCCATCGAGCAGATGCTTCATGTATCTTAAAAGAGCTTGGGAAGCTTTGGGAACATGACTGTGGTCCAGGAGTCAAACTCCTGGGAAGTCTTGCTGTCAAAAGGTAGGAAGAATTTGACAAGTCTCTTCCCTTGAGATGGATATACACCATCATTAGCACAAAAAAGAGGAACATTTTAAGGAAAAATAAAATCCTTCCTTCTAGCATTTTTCTAGCATTGTCAATTAAGTGGGAAGAGAGTGAGGGAATATCCCATGGTGAATGGCTATAGTGAAGTTTATCCAAAAAAAAAAAAAGAGAGAGAGAGAGAGAGAAGGAGAAATTACAACTGCGCTGTGTCAGAGTCTGGTCCAGGCTGGGGCTGGAGTAAGAAATTCATAGCCTGATTACCATAAGGAACTCGTTACACCAAACAATGCAGCATGCTGGCTTGCACAGCTCTGGTGACAAATAAAGCAGGGAAAAATCTGACTTGGAAATTGCAGCACTAAATTTCTCATGTTCAGGCTTGACTGGATTCAGACCCAGGGACTGGGCATGGCTAGCCACAAGCAAACACTTAAAGATCAGCAGAATTTCACTTGGAGCCCTATCATTCGTCTGGGATATCAGGCTAGGGCAACTTCAGAAATATGTTTCAATCATTTTTTTTCACATATTTAATTGGATTTAGCAGGTCTATTTTTTGTAGTCCATTGTAGTGTTTTACCCAATTGCTTTGTAAGAAACATCCAAGGAACTTCACCAAAGATTAGTACATGAAATTCTCAAATATTTTTTGTATCTGAAACTGTTTTCAAATTCTTTTGGTTGAATGATTGCCTGCAGGTTGTACGGCTCATGGTACTGCAAATGTACAATGATTTAGAGCACTATGTCCACTGGTTGGGTAATTTGCTAAAGAGCACCACAAGAACTGGTGCATATTTGAGCATAGTATTTATAAATCCCTGCGTGCATCTCTTCTGTAGGCCATTGGCACAGACAACAGAGCCAGTGCCATCAGAGTTTCGCTACTACTTGGTATGTTGACAACAAGAAACTATCAATGATGCAATTTTAAATGTAAAAGTACATAAAAAAACATTTGCATTAGTAAATCACCTTTTTTTTAAATAAAGGGGAATTAACAAGAGATAATCCCACTGCCTAAATGAAAGTCACATTTGAAATTGAAAATTTGAATATTTGTAGAAAATAGTCTTTACTTCTGATCAGCTAACAGCACCCTTTGCAGAGCTGAGCTTTTAGGAACAGAGGGAAAACCTGAGTACTGATCACAGCAGAGGCATAAAAATAACCACAACCTTTAGCAGCGATGGAGTACCCTGAACCAATTTAGCTTTGAATCACTGCATTAATGATCATTTAAATTGCCTTTCTATTAGGTGTTTTATCTGACAATGCTTTGTACACACAGAACAGCCTGCAAAAGCACTATGGATGAAGGGCTGCACAGAAGCACAAAGTGTTACCATGGATGTCAGTTCGAACAAAATTTTAAAGATGCTCCATTAAATCATCAGAGTCAGTTCTTGGTGGCATCTTCCTGTAACCCTGCCCACAAGTCCACCTGCTCCTGCATCTGATGTTTAGCAACGGCGAGAAGGAGTTTGGTATGGGGGATGATTTCAGAAGGTCGCACAGCAAAAACCATCCTACAGCATGTCACTCACTAGGAAAAAAAAATGCCGTTTGGATCACCTGCTATCTCACAGGAGGAAAGTTTCTCATGGACTAGGGGTGGACTGCATAGTTTTGACATATAGAGGAGGCAGGGATGAGCACTGGTCTATCCCTATTGTTTTCCTGGCTTGAAAGTACAGAGAGCTTTGCTTATCCTCAGATTAACCAATATACATTATAGACTGGGTGAATCTGTGTTATCAGGCCTCTGGCTAAGATGGCAGCTTGCCACAAGATGCAAAAAGATACTGGGAAAATACTTATGATGTGTTTGCCTCATTCTTCTGTTTCTCCCTACACGTCCACTATTATAGAATCAGAGAAACACTTAGGTTGGAAAAGACCTTTAAGACCATCAAGTCCACCACTAAACCATGTCCCTAAGAACCACATCTACACATCTTTTAAACACCTCCAGGGATGGGGAATCAACCACTTCCCTGGGCAGCCTGTTCCAGTGCCTGACTACCCTTTCGGTGAAGAAGTTTTTCCTAATATACAATCTAAACTTCCCCTGGCACAGCTTGAGGCCATTTCCTCTCGTCCTATCACTTGTTACTTGGCAGAAGAGACCGACCCCCACCTCACTACAACCTCCTTTCAGGTAGTTGTAGAGAGCAATAAGGTCTCCCCTCAGCCTCCTCTTCTCCAGACTAAACAACCCCAGCTCCCTCAGCCACTCCTCATAAGACTTGTGCTCTAAAACCTTCACCAGCTTCATTGCCCTTCTTTGGACACGCTCCAGCACCTCAACGTCTATCCTGTAGTGAGGGGCCCAAAACTGAACACAGTACTCAAGGTGCGGCCTCACCAGGGCCAAGTACAAGGGGACGATCACTTCCCTAGTCCTGCTGGCCACACTATTCCTGATACAAGCCAGGATGCCATTGGCCCTCTTGGCCACCTGGGCACACTGCTGGCTCATGTTCAGCTGGCTGTCAACCAACACCCCCAGGTCCTTTTCCACCAGGCAGCTCTCCAGCCACTCTTCCCCAAGCCTGTAGCATTGCATGGGGTTGTTGTGACCCAAGGGCAGGACCCGGCACTTAGCCTTGTTGAACCTCATACAATTGGCCCTGGCCCATCGATTCAGCCTGTCCAGATCCCTCTGTAGGGCCTTCCTACCTTCAGGCAGATCAACACTTCCACCCACCTTGGTGTCGTCTGCAAACTTCCTGAGGGTGCACTCAATCCCCTCATCCAGATCATCGATAAAGATATTGAACAGGACCAGTTCCAATACTGAGCCCTGGGGAACACCACTTGTGACCGGCCGCCAACTGGATTTGACTCCATTCACCACCACTCTTTGAGCCCACCCATCCAGCCAGTTTTTAACCCAGCGCAGAGTGCACTTGTCCAAGCCATGAGCAGCCAGCTTCTCCAGGAGAATGCTGTGGGAGACAGTTTCAAAGGCTTTACTGAAGTCCAGGTAGACAACATCCACAGCCTTCCCCTTATCCACTAAGCGGGTCACCTTGTCATAGAAGGAGATCAGGTTAGTCAAGCAGGACCTGCCTTTCATAAACCCATGCTGACTGGGCCCAAGCACCTGGTTGCAATCGACCACTCCTGGAGAGACAACAGTGGCCTGGCTGGACTTACGGACAGCCTAACTGCAAAAAAAAACATATGTTCAAACCATATTTACTCTTAACATGGAGCTGCAATAGCAGCATCATTAACCTCCTTCTTGGAGCAAGGAATACTCCAGGGAGTTTGGTCTGCAAATATTTTGCCAAGACTGTTGTCATGAAGCTGACAACATCAGTCAATGGGTGGCTGGAAATACCGCATAAGGCAGCATGCGTCCAAAAATACTCCAGATGGAAAAGAAACCAGCCGAAAAAGTACAGCAACTGCAAACATCTCTGTACCAAGGACATTATTTTCTTTTTCTACAAATAAGCTGACCAGCAGAAGGAATCTTGCTTAAACAAGCACAGAAGAATTAGTGAAAAAAATGGCCCTACTTGAAAGGATTTAATTGAATGAGATAAATTGCTCAGGGGTGTAGCAGCATGGTGACACCCAGGAGCCAAACACCAGTCCAAAACCGTGAGAGCCCAGGTCTGAACTTACCCTGAAACTTTACAAAGTGCCATAGGGCACACTGAAACAGCCCCTGCCTTATCCATAAGCATTCCCAGTACAGATTTCAATAGCCTTAATGGCACACATTAGATATGTGCTCCTTCACTTTGTACTGCATGGAGCAGCAGTATCTTAATACCAGTTTTTCATCTTTGGTGGCGTGATTTACCTAAAGAAAATAAAATGGTGGTATTTAATTTAGATAATCTTAGCTGTGCTTTATGTCTTTGTTATCTGCAGTTTGGTTGTTATTTTCTGGAGAAACTGTATACAAAGTATACAGTATACAAAGATAGTGCTATCAATAACGGTGCAAACGTTGCTCAGCATTTCCCAATATTAAATTACATTTTGAATTGCATCTACTTTGCCAAATTTGGGGGAAAATTTTACTTTGCTGAAAATTTCTATCCCATTCCCATGGAGAAATATTTTTGAAAATTTTAATGAGAATGAGCTCAGACATTTTTAAGACTGAGATTAAACTGGGTAGGGGCAGGATTTTGAGCAAGACAGAAAGGCTGAGTTTGTTCCAGGAAGGCACCTTATACTCATCCCTTGGGAAAACTGGCCAGATTTTACAGTCTGAAAAATGCTGCTGGCACTTATCAGCAGGGACTTGGTCTAGCAGCTAAATTCCCTTAAAAGTCTGCCTGTTTTGAGTAAATCCCTGTTTCTCTCTCTAAGGTTTGACTTTCCTTATAGTTGGTACTTCCAGCTGCTACATGCATAGCTGCAGGTGGATTATAATTTATACATATGCCAATTCTACCAGCTCTTATCTTTGGATTGTTCAACACTGCTGCCTAAGTACCCTGTCAGGTGGTTTTGTTCCTGAAATGCTTCACAGGCTAGCCAATAAGCCTGAGCAAGAGAGAAAAGAAATTTCCCACTTTGTTTCTTTTTCAGAAGCAAATATAGACTCTAAAGTGTGCTGTCACTTAATGCTGCCCCAGATCATTAAGTTTTCAGAGCGCAGTGTAAGTGCTGCAGATTTGTATGGGTATAAATCAGAGTACGGTTAGATACATAAGCAGCTTTAATATAAGAAACATCCCTTGTCATTAAAGGAAAGGTATCACAACTCATCTCTGAAGAAGTGGCAGTGATAGGTTAATGGTTAACGGTTGGACTCGATGATCTTAAGGTTCTTTTCCAACCTTAACGATTCTATGATTCTATGATTAAGTGCTTCAGCAGCAATGCAAGAAGTCTTCCTCCACTGCACTTGGAGTTCATTTGCTTCCTAGCCTGAACAGCCCCTTCTGTACCAACTTTCTAATACTTCCTAACTTATTATATTCGCTATTCAGAGTAAATAAGCTTGCTTCCCTGTGTTTGTTTCTTTATTCCAGAACAGTTAAACAACAAAATCAGATCTTCTGCAACTTGGTATGGCTTAGCTGTAGTAGAGCTACAAACATTAACATCCTCTAAAGACCATCACATACATACTCTGCAATTCATATGTATTTGCTGGCATTAGGAATAGGAAAAGCTCTGTATAGCAACTCAAGACCAGGTAGAAGGGACTGCCAGTTAAAGGTATTCAGCATAGGAAATAAAAAAAAAATCCACTGCATATTCCTCAAATTCAGTAAGAAGCCAGCTGTCACCAACTATTTCATCTTTCTTTCAGATTGCCGTAGCTGCTAAATCTTTTCTATCTTTTTTTTAAAAAAAAAAAGAAAAAATCTCCCCATGAATATTTATTGCAGTTGTCACAAGCTGGACCAGGTAAGCCTGATGCTGAAAAGTGGATTAGTTTACACTAACAACAAATAAATAAATTTGCTACTAAATACTGTGAATGAGCTGGCAGCAGCATTCCTGGCTGAGTTCTGCAATCAGTCCTCAGCCCCAGCGTGGTAGAAAGCACATGAACAAAGAGAAATAAAACACTATAGAGAATCAGCACTGCTTGTTCGGCATTGGACCATGGAGAAGCAGCTCGTGCCTGTCTCAGCGACTGCCAAGAAGCCACCAAGCAATGCCCTGGTGTCCACCCATGTGTCTGTGATGGAGACCATGGAAAGAAACTTATTTGTGGTAGTGCTTTTAGCTTCTGGCTGAGCTGTAGCTGGTGCAGGATGGCAGGTGGGGATCCGGAGAGTTTCATGAGCAGGGTTTTTAAGCAGGATTTTGCTGGGGCTGAGCAGCACTTTGCCAGCACCCATCTACCACCTCCAGCACCGGCGGGGAGGCATTACCATCCCCCCAAACTGGCAGACAGCGACTGCAAAGGAGGATTTATTCCAGTCCCTCCCAGAACCAAACATGACTTGGCTAAACCTCTTAGCCTAAATAAATGCATCTTTTGGGACAGAATTTGGGTGCTGCCACTTCCAGAACTGATGTTCCTCCTGACAAGTCATGATGAAGATTTGTGTCTGTTTTTCACAGGAAATGTAAACACCTATAAAATGTCATGTATTTGCAGTCATAAATGAACTTGTGTAAACATTTAGTTGAAAGATGCATGAGATTCCATCCTTTTGCCATATTCACAAAGCTGCATAATCAATTTGGGGGCAAACTGACTATTTCATGGTTTGCTTCATATTTAGGAGACAAGACTATCAATTAAGCACATCCGCAGACACTCCTACACTCAGACTAGCTTTTCTCTCGCTGTTCCTCGATGAAGCACTGTAACGTGCCAGACTTTGCTTAGAGATGCAGAAATTTCACGATCATTGGGAACCCCCCAGTGGAAAGCTGTAGTTGCAGTTCTAACCGTCACTTCCTACAGGACCAGTTTTAAGAGCCCTAAACTGTAGAAGGTTGGCTTCCCATGCCTTTCATCCTTGCTTACCAACACCTCATCTGCTCATCTGCCCATCTGCTCTCTGCAGCAACAGGGACCAAGCCCAAAATGCTAACCCAGGTCTGAACAAGCTCAGACTGCTGCTGCTGCAACCTAAAACCATCCCTGCGTGTCTCTTCTTTATTTTTTTCCACAAAAAAAAAACCAAACTGGTGAGTGCAGTAGGAAAGAGCAGGCATTCACCAGAGTGCCAGCAAAGATGACTTGGACAACCGGTACCTCGTTTAAGGTCACAGCTGATTAAGAAATCTGTTATGGGGATCTCCTGACTTCTCTAAAGGACATACAGTATTTTTAAGGTGTTTTTTTTTTTTGGAAGGTAATATTTGGATTCTTTCCATAGCCACATGCAGAAGAGCACTTTCACAATTAAATGGCTCTTTATGTAAATGCTGACCACAAGAAAACTCCCTGGAAAGCAGATGCTGCTTTGATGGCTTTGCCAAACACTACGAGGCAGGTTTGGGTTCTAGAAGCTCTTCCCCCAGCAGAGATCTTTCTTTACAGATCTCATGTTTGAGTTGCTTCACTGGGAAGCGAAGCTCTTTTGAGGATAAAATTTAAAATAGCTGCAGGTACCTCTTGCCAGTGCTGTAGAAATGGAGAAAATGTGAAGTTACCATGTGACATCATTAGCACAGGATTAATAATTTCTGAATCACATTTTCAAGAAAACCAAAACAATAAGAACACCAAAAAACAGAGACACACAGCCTCTCCTAGACCCCATGGAGAAGGGATTTCTGGTCTCTCTCAGTGCAATTGTCTGGCCAAGGGAAAATTAGTACATGCAGAGCTGGGACTTTGTTAAAAGTCACCTTGCTTTCATGGGAGTTGAGCACCTGCTGGCCCTGATGCTCACTTTTTTTTAAAAAAAAAGCTATTGAGAGAGTCAAAAGCCTCATAGTAGGTTCTTAAATGATAAAATATGTTTTCCACTAAGTTCAACATAGTGATAAGAATTGAGAAGTTGCATCCATAGGGTGGCATTGGCATCAGCTGGAGGAAAACAGAACAGTGCCACCACAGCGGTGTGCAACCAAGCACACAGCAGATAGGATGGAAACAGCCTAAATTAGAAAACAGCTTAAAATACTTTCATTTCTGCTTGCCTCAGATTTCCTATGGTTGGGTGTGGGTGGTTACCCATCAACAACATTACTTCAAACCCACTGAGTTATTCTTCAGAAACATTCAAGGACACTTATCTCTCTGTACCTGACTTAGCATGGAGAACTCAGTGGGATTTAGGCATGTAAACATAGCCCATCATGCCCACTCCAACAAGCAATGAATATTCTCAGCTCCTAAATTGGGAGCTCCTAATTTAAGCTTTAAGAAAAGCAAGTATCCCCACACCTTGCATGTGTGAGCCTTATATAATATGGATCTGAACACACATTTCCACCTACAGAAAGGAATGCAGGTTTGCAAGAGATTTGGTAAGAAATATGCAATGGCAAAAATTGAGATTTCCTTGGTGATCTTGAAATACCATTTAGATTTATTCCCTCTGCATCCATCAGCACAATATTATGTTTCATCAAAATGCAATAAAAGTTACTGAAGAACAGGCCTCAAAGATACAGGTTTCCTTCCAGATGCTCACTTGCTTGTGAGATGAGTCTTGGGAGTAATCCCAAGCTCTCCAAACAGAGTAACAAAGACGTTGGCATTGCTTCCTGCTCCCTGGACATCTCCTGTCACTGTCACCACCTCCTAAACTGTGGAAGTGATGACCATCCAGTGATGTCAAGGACGCAGGGCCTATGACTTCCTTTGCAGGAAGCTAGTTCTTTCTGGAAAAGGCACCTGAAGACAAATGCAGTTTATTTAGCCACTTCCTTTGAAGGCATGAAAGTTCAGCGGTCTGGATCCAGGATTGTTTCCTTTCTTGGCATTTCTTTTATTTTTGATCAGCCACTGAAGCTTATGGGTGTCATCTTTGCTGGAAGCATCTCTGCGGAAAGAGCTGATACTATAAACCCATCCATTCAATGGCCAGAGTAGAGAAACACTCGCTTCAAAATGGTTGCTACAATTATTGTAAAGCTGTAAAGACTGACAAGTGGAGACTGAGATCCTCTAGCTAAGAGCATGCAAAATTCCCTTAGCTCCACAAGGAAGGAATATCTTCAGGGCAGAAGAGTGCTTTGGCTAATAAATTCAGGGTTTTCTGACTGCAACGACATGGGATTGCTTAGCACCAATTATGGCAGTGACTGCAGATCCCTTCAGGTCATGTTCTCATATGGTGAATATGGAGAACTGAGCTGGAGCTCATGACGGTGACTAACTGTTGTTTAGCAAGAGTGGCCCTTGGTAGAAAAAAACTAAGGGTTATGCCACAAGAATGATTAGACAGGTGGAATAAGACAGCAAAGCTAGCGAGGAGTCATCAAAGAGTTTGGGTAAGGAAGAGAGAAAGCAGAAACAAGAGCTGAGCCGTGCTGTGAGCATGGGCAGGGAAACAGAGAGGGTGAAAGCTCCAAGGTGGCTGCAGACATGAAACATCACAGTGTGCACAGAAGTACCAGTGTCCTGGAGGCAGCCTGCCACCTTCCAGTATCACATACACCACACCCATAGCAAACCTCATCTCTCTCATCACTACCTGCTTCCTCAAAGATCCACAAACCCATACCTCCAGGCTGCATGCACAAGGTAAGCAAGAACTAAACCCTCCTACACCAAAGCAGTGAAAGAAACCG
Organism: Platalea leucorodia; assembly: GCF_965183815.1. NCBI lineage: Eukaryota > Metazoa > Chordata > Aves > Pelecaniformes > Threskiornithidae > Platalea > Platalea leucorodia. The sequence goes on along the minus strand of NC_138859.1, from coordinate 26,015,356 downwards.
ACAAGATGCTGTCTTCATCTTGAATATAAACCCAAACCAACACAAACTGCTTTGAAGCTATGGCTATCAGAGCTACCTTCAGATGCATCCATTTAGCAGGATGCATTTACCTCAGCAGCGGTAATGGTTGTTTGCACTTCATATTTCCAGTTGGGAATTCACTGATTATTCTCAATATTCACTTAATGTTGATTCATGCAAAGCACCAATCACTCTGGCTCCTACTGAAGCACTTCAGCGTATGTTTGTCTTGGAGCACCTAAAGAGTACCTTGACATTCATGCAAAATACTTGGAAGTTTTTAAGGGTCTGTGCTGACTGTTACAGCTTATGTTTGCCAAAATGATGCTCTATGCACATGAACGCACCAGTTAAATACTTACTATGGTTATAGTTTTATCAGGACCATCCTTTACCCACTGTGAAGATGGGCCTTTGAAACCAGCGCTTGTTTGTTTTTATCAAGCCACAAGTTGAGCAATAATCTCTTGTCATACACAAAATGAGTCAAATACTTTTCTCATTCACTCTGGGACAAATCCTGACTAACTCCATTGACTTGCGTACAATGACTTTGGATTCATATTGGCAAAACTGTGAACGGATTTGGGTCTCACACACTACGAGAGACTGCTTGCTCTTTATATGCTTTACAGAAAGCAGCTTTTGAGTCTGGCATGGATGCCCAATTAATTATTCAAAGCAAAAGAGAGGGATTTTTTCCATGAATATTTGGACTGTCTGCACGCTGTTATACATTTTATTATTCATAGATTATATAAAGAATTGCAGAATTAATAGTATCTTGCATTTTGAGATACTTCATGGACATGAATTAGGGAAGTTTCCTGCAAACTAACCACTAGTACACACAGACAGCATTATCTTGAGCTCTGAAACATCATTTATCTCTTAAAATATAAATCCAAACCTGAATACTGTCCTGTCTGTTCCCGCAGGCAAAGTAGTTGTGGTTTGGAGTTTGTTTTACTTCATCAGCTATTGCAAAATAAACATTTCATTCTCGTGCACCATAGGAAGCCAAACTCGATTCATCTGGTGCTCCAGTTATCACTTAAAAGTGCTTTTGCCTTAGCATCACCAGAAAAAACATCTCAGTTCTTTGCTGAAACAGCAAAGTAGAATTAGCTTAGCAATCGACATCTTGTTATTCAAGTTTAGACTCGTGCCTCAGGGGAGAGAAACATTTTTGAGAAAAACCTGTTCCATTTCTTTCATTATCTTTTGGAGACAGGGAGGGCCTGCCAGGACACGGGTGACTCTGAATCACAACTGTGGACAAAAACATAGAATCATAGAATTGTTAAGGTTGGAAAAGACCCTTAAGATCATCGAGTCCGACCATTAACCTAGCACTGCCAAGTCCACCACTAAACCATGTCCTCAAGCACCACGTCTACCCTTCTTTTAAATACCTCCAGGGATGGAGACTCAACCACTTCCCTGGGCAGCCTGTTCCAGTCCCTGACTACCCTTTCAGTGAAGAAGTTTTTCCTAATATCCAACCTAAACTTCCCCTGGCGCAGCTTGAGGCCGTTTCCTCTTGTCCTAGAGAGGACTTTCCATGCCCAAAATTAAGCTCACAGAAAGGAGGAGTGCGTTGGTGAGGTCATCAGGAAAACACAACTCAGTTTCCTCATTAGCACTTGCAGAGAAACTGCTGACATACAACCTAGGGCTGGTTTGCTGGCTCCACTTTCGCATCTCGATCATCTTCCCACTCACGTTACATGCACTGATTACTCTTTCAGTGAAGAAGTTTTTCCTAATATCCAACCTAAACTTCCCCTGGCACAGCTTGAAGGCCATTTCCTCTCGTCCTATCACTTGTTACTTGGGAGAACAGACCAACCCCCACCTCGCTACAAACTCCTTTTTCAGGTAGTTGTAGAGAGCAATAAGGTCTCCCCTCAGCCTCCTCTTCTCCAGACTAAACAACCCCAGCTCCCTCAGCCGTTCCTCATAAGATTTGTTCTCCAGACCCTTCACCAACTTCGTTGCCCTTCTTTGGACACACTCCAGCACCTCAATGTCCTTCTTGTAGTGAGGGGCCCAAAACTGAACACAGTACTCAAGGTGCGGCCTCACCAGGGCCGAGTACAGGGGCACTATCACCTCCCTGGTCCTACTGGCCACACTATTCCTGATACAAGCCAGGATGCCATTGGCCCTCTTGGCCACCTGAGCACACTGCTGGCTCATGTTCAGCTGGCTGTCAACCAACACCCCCAGGTCCTTTTCTGCCAGGCAGCTCTCCAGCCACTCCTCCCCAAGCCTGTAGTGTTGCATGGGGTTGTTGTGACCCAAGGGCAGGACCTGGCACTTAGCCTTGTTTTATCTCATACAGTTGGCCCTGGCCCATCGATTCAGCCTGTCCAGGTCCCTCTGTAGGGCCTTCCTACCTTCAGGCAGATCAACACTTCCACCCACCTTGGTGTCATCTGCAAACTTCCTGAGGGTGCACTCAATCCTCTCATCCAGATCATCGATAAAGATATTGAACAGGACCAGTTCCAATACTGAGCCCTGGGGAACACCACTCGTGACCGGCCGCCAACTGGATTTGACTCCATTCACCACCACTCTCTGGGCTCAGCCATTCAGCCAGTTTTTTACCCAGCAGGGAGTTCACTTATCCAAGCCATGAGCAGCCAGTTTCTCCAGGAGAATGCTGTGGGAGACAGTGTCAAAGGCCTTGCTAAAGTCCAGGTAGACAACATCCACAGCCTTCCCCTCATCCACCAAGCGGGTCACCTTGTCATAGAAGGAGATCAGGTTAGTCAAACAGGACCTCCCTTTCATAAACCCATGCTGGCTGAGCCTGATCCCTCGATTGTCCTGCACATGCCACTTAATGGCACTCAAGATGATCTGCTCCATGACCTTCCCTGGCACCGAGGTCAGGCTGACAGGCCTGTAGTTCCCCAGATTCTCCTTCCGACCCTTCTTGTAGATGGGTGTCACATTTGCTAACTTCCAGTCATCTGGGACCTCCCCGGTTGACCAGGACTGCTGATAGATGATGGAGAGTGGCTTGGCAAGCTCCTCTGCCAGCTCCCTCAGTATCCTCGGGTGGATCCCGTCTGGCCCCATAGACTTGTGGGCATCCAGGTGGAGGAGCAGGTTGCTGACTGTTACCTCTTGGATTACTGGGGCTTCATTCTGCTTCCTATCTCCATCTCCCAGCTCAGGGGCCTGAATACCCTGAGGGTGACCAGTCTGACTATTAAAGACTGAGGCAAAGAAGGCATTAAGTACCTCAGCCTTCTCCTCATCCTTTGTGGCAATGTTTCCCTCCGCATCCAACAAAGGAGGGAGATTCTCCCTGGCCCTCCTTTTGTCGCTGATATATTTGTAAAAACATTTTTTGTTATCTTTAACTGCAGTGGCCAGTTTAAGTTCTAGCTGGGCCTTTGCCTTTCTAATCTTCTCCCTGCATAACCTCACAACATCCTTGTAGTCCTCCTGAGTTGCCTGCCCCTTCTTCCAAAGGTGGTAAGCTCTCCTTTTTTTCCTGAGTCCCAGCCAAAGCTCTCTGTTCAGCCAGGCCGGTCTTCTACCCCGCCTGCTCTTCTTTTGGCACATGGGGACGGCCTGCTCCCATGCCTTTAAGACTTCCTTCTTGAATAACATCCAGCCTTCCTGGACTCCTTTGCCCTTCACGACTGCCTCCCAAGGGACTCTGTTAACCAGAGTCCTAAACAAGCCAAAGTCTGCCCTTCTAAAGTCCAGGGTAGTGGTTTTACTGACTCCCTTCCTTACTTCTCCAAGAATCGAAAACTCTATCATGTCATGGTCGCTGTGCCCAAGACAGCCTCCGCCCACCACATCCCGCACCAGGCCTTCTCTGTTCGTAAACAGCAGGTCCAGCGGGGCACCTCCCCTGGTTGGCTCGCTTACCAGCTGCGTCAGGAAGTTATCATCTTCCACACACTCCAGGAACCTCTGAGACTGTTTCCTCTCCGCTGTATTGTATTTCCAGCAGATATCTGGTAAGTTGAAGTCTCCCAGGAGAACAAGGGCTAGGGATTGTGAGACTTCAGCCAGCTGCTTGTAGAATACTTTGTCTGTTTCTTCGACCTGTTTGGGTGGTCTATAACAGACTCCCACCAGGATGTCTGCCTTGTTAGCCTTCCCTCTGATCTTTACCCATAAACACTCAACCTTATCATTACTGTCGTTGAGCTCCAGACAATCAAAACACTCTCTAACGTACAAGGCTACCCCGTCACCTGTCTTGCCTATCCCTTCTTAAGAGCTTGTAGCCGTCCATTGCAGCACTCCAGTTGTGTGAGTCATCCCACCATGTTTCCGTTATGGCGACCACATCATAGTTTTCCTGCCATGCAATGGCTTCCAGCTCCTCCTGCTTATTGCCCATGCTGCGTGCATTGGTGTAAATGCACTTCACTTGGGCTATAGATCTCTTCTCCAACACAGGCATGCCACCCCTAGGCTCATCCCTAGCAAGCCTGGTTTTATCCCCTTCCCCCTTCACATCTAGTTTAAAGCTCTCTCAATGAGGCCTGCTAGCTCCTGGGCCAGAATCCTTTTCCCCCTTTGAGACAGGTGAACCCCATCTGACTCCAGCAGGCCTGGTGCCATGTAAACTGCCCCATGATTGAAAAACCCAAAATTCCACTGCTGGCACCAGCCTCTGAGCCACGTGTTAATGAGATGGGTCTTCCTGTTCCTTTCCATATGCCTCCCGGCTACTGACAGAATGGAGGAAAACACTGCCTGCGCTCCTGATCCTTCAAGTAATTGCCCCAGTTCTCTAAAATCCCTTTTGATCGTCTTTGTGCCTCTATCAGCTACCTCATCGCTGCCAACCTGAACAACCAATAGTGGATAATAATCGGAAGCTTTTACCAGCCTAGGGAGCTTCCTGGTAACGTTTCTTATCCTTGCCCCAGGGAGTCAGCAGACTTCCCTATGGGATGGGTCTGGTCAGCATATCAGGCCCTCTGTTCCCCTCAGAAGGGAGTCGCCTATGACAGTTACCCTTCTTTTTTTCTTACCAGTGGCCATTGTAATGCGTGGGGCTGACTGGTTCCCCTTAGTCAACCCCTTGGATGGATCCCTGTCCACTACCTCATCCTCCTGGCCCTTGAGTTCCAGACCCTCATACCTATTGTGTAAGGGCACCTGGGGGGGCGAGGTTGGCCGGGAGAGGATTTGCCTGCTGTGCCGAGCAGGGATCTGTTTCCATCATCCTCCATCTCTTAGGTCCCCTCCTTCTGCCTGGTGGCAAGAGGGTAGGGGAGCCTCTCCTTCTCTTGATGTTTCCATCTGGTGTGCTCATCTCAGGGATGGTAGGGAGCTGGAAATCAGGTCTCAGGAGCAAATGTTGCTGGTTCCTCAGCTGAGAGCTGCCAAGGGTGCAGTGTTAGATGTTACTGTCCAATAGGAAGTGTAAAATGCAGCCTGGGTAAAATACGATATAGATTTTACCTGCAACATTGAGCAAGCAAAGTCTGCAATAGAGTAATGTATCTGCAGAATGCAACTGGAAGTAATTCCCTGCTGTCTGTCACATCATCCCAAGACCAGATTCAAATAAGAGCCTCACTTTCTTCTAGTTGTCTAGGCAGCAGGACAACCAAGACCAAAGAGAGATGGTCTCCTTGCTGCCAGCTCTGACCCCCAATACCCAGGTAGCAGGAAGAGCAATTTCACCGAAGATCTTTTTTTTGCTGACCCCCCAGCATCCGTGGTTTGGAGGCATTGCAGGTGTGGCATGCTGGATGTTCCCTGACATGAGCAGGGCATTTCTCCCAGTTTGTTTCTGGGGTTCCCCAGAACCGTTCGGCTGAGTTGTTTTTGCAGAGAAAAACACATCGACAACAACATGTTTCAAAACTGCTCAGCCTGAGGCAGTGAATCCAGCAAGATCGTGTTCAGGAGTCAACAGCTGGCAAAGCCACCTGCAAGGTAGGACCAGATGATGCCACGAGCAGGGACAGTCGCCCCATGGCAGGCACACCGTCTGCAAGCCGGAGGGTGACACTGCACCCTTGGCAGCTCTCAGCTGAGGAACCAGCAACATTTGCTCCTGAGACTTGATTTACAGCTGCATTTCAGGTTGATGCTTGGCATAAGCAGGGACTGATACCTGTCAGAAGCTTGTTATAAATACAAGTCCTGTGTTACCAATATTTACACACACATAGTTAGATGTCATTATGAATTAATCATAACTCCCCAACTTAATCATTCATGATGGACAGTTACTACTATCCAAACAGCACCTTAAAAAAGATTTAAAAAAAATAATTATATAACCTACGACCTTCCCACCTCCTACCTCTTCCTTCTTTACAAATATCTCCTGATTAACACTTACAGCTCACAGAGCAAGTCTGATTGATACAGATACTACTATGATACAGATGCGTATAAAATGGAGGACACCAAACAGATGTGGAAAAATACAACAGATATGAACATCAGGGGGTAAAGTGTCAAAAAGACCAACAGTTTCCAACAGCCACATCCAATTACAGCAACAATGAACAACTACTTTGTGATATGTGTCCAGTGAGTCTTGTAGTGCATGTAAATCCATCAACAAAAGCCACAATTATTATTTTCAGTCTGGTTTTAAGTGTTGCCACTCAGGTGTTTGTGATATTGTGTTGCACAGCAGTGTCCAGCAAGGAAGAAAAAACAAAGGCAAAAGAAAAACCCCCTCTGACAATGCCTGGGGAAATATCTGCACCCGCAAGGCACTGAGAATAAACAAATATTTGTTGAAGCAGCAATAGTCAGCCAAGAGGAGGCCTTAACCAGACAAAAAGTATGTTGTGAGCTTATCTGGAAGTAACGTCCTAGTCACATGCTCAACAGCTGACACACAAATCCCCAGTAAATCATAGCATCCCAGCAGCAGTCAGAGGCTCTTGACACCAATCCTACTGCAAGTCTCTGCTTTCTTGGGGTTCAGATGGATAAACCGCCTCACCTGATGCTGTGGGGATTGACCTAAGCTAGAACAAAAAACTGGTTTGCCCTGGTTCCCTCTCTGTGCTTAGTCCCTTACAGTTCAGTATGATTTTCTGCCCAGGCTTTCCATCCAGATGGAGGCAATTCTGCTGTTTTGATGGACCAGTATTCAGATACTTGTCCAAATACGCAGGGATAGGATGATAAACAGCTTCACAGAGAGCCCAGAAGATGTATATTTAGCGAAGTATAAATGGGAACAAAACTCATGATCCTTAAAATACCAATGTAGTCCTGAAACTGGGAATTTGATGCACCAGTGGAGGGAACTGCTATACCTGAGATGACATTGGTAACAGAGTATTGTGACTTTAGGCTATCTTAATGGTTTCAGGTACAGGAAGGGTAGTAGAGATACCAGCCAAGCCTCTGCAGAAGGCATGGGAGGAAGTCAAAGGCCATCTTGGGATTGAATGGGACAGCAGTAGGTGACCTGTATCAGTAGATGACTCATCTGTATCAATAGCTGGTGAAAATAATGAGAAAATTGCTACCATTGTGGCAATGGTCTGTTGTTAGATGGAGATTACCCTGGACTCTGCCGCTGTTTCTGTGCTGTATGTGGGCCAAAATGCCACATTAAGATGGAAGGGATGAGGTGGAGTTGAGGTGGTCTTCCTCTCTGTCTCCCACAAGTCAGCTCCCTCAAAATGGAAAGTAGCTGCTTGGAGCATTAAACTTCAAGGCAGAAATGAATGCAGCATGAAAATCAGTAATGCATTTCAGCTCAAGTTTTATGTGTAATACTGGCTTGATGACTGGTTAAGGGATCAGGAGCACAAGTAGTGTTCTCCTTTATCTTTACAGGTGCAGGGAATGATGAGGGAAGAAACAGGAAGAGCCAGCAGATCAATATCTGGCTCCGAGCCTGGTGTCTCTGGCAAGATTTTGGGTTTTTTGATCATGGGTTGATCTACACACCACCAGGCCTCCTGGCAACAGACGGGGTACGCCTGTCTCAAAGGGGGAAAAGGATTTTGGCACAGGAGTTAGCAGGGCTCATTGAAAGAGCTTTAAACTAGATTTGAAGGGGGAAAGGGATAAAACCAGGCTCACTAGAGATAAGCCTGAGGGCAGCACGCCAATATTTGAGAGACGGTGTGCTAGCGAGGTCCTTCAGTCTGCCATCTCAATGGAGGTAGGGGATGGAGATCCATGCGGCAGCAAAGACACAAGGGCTATGGATGTGTTAGAAACCACGGAAGCACCTGAGAACAGTCACATAGGAATTAGGGCTTCTCCCTCAAAAAAGGTGACAGGATCAATAGTCCAACTGAAGTGCATCTATGGCAATGCACACAGCATGGGCAACAAACAGGAGGAGTTGGAAGCCATTGTGCAGCTGAAAAACTATGATATAGTTGCAAATAACAGGTTCAACAAGGCTAAGTGCCGGGTCCTGCCCTTGGATCACAACAACCCCATGCAACGCTACAGGCTTGGGGAGGAGCAGCTGGAGAGCTGCCTGGCAGAAAAGGACCTGGGGGTGTTGGTTGACAGCCGCCTGAACATGAGCCAGCAGTGTGCTCAGGTGGCCAAGAGGGCCAATGGCATCCTGGCTTGTATCAAGAATAGTGTGGCCAGCAGGACCAGGGAGGTGATAGTGCCCCTGTACTCGGCCCTGGTGAGGCCGCACCTCGAGTACTGTGTTCAGTTTTGGGCCCCTCACTACAAGAAGGACATATTGAGGTGCTGGAGCGTGTCCAAAGAAGGGCAACGAAGCTGGTGAAGGGTCTGGAGAACAAATCTTATGAGGAACGGCTGAGGGAGCTGGGGTTGTTTAGTCTGGAGAAGAGGAGTCTGAGGGGAGCCCTTTTTGCTCTCTGCAACTACCTGAAAGGAGGTTGTAGTGAGGTGGGGGTTGGTCTCTTCTCCCAGGTAGCAAGCAACCTGACAAGAGGAAATGGGCTCAAGTTGTGCCAGGGGAGATTTAGATTAGATATTAGGAAAAATTTCTTCATGGAAAGAGTGGTTCGGCATTGGAACAGACTGCCCAGGGAAGTGGTACAATCACAGTCCCTGGAAGTATTCAAAAAACATGTGGATGTGGTGCTTAGGGACATGGTTTAGAGGCTAGGTTAATGGTTGGACTCAATGATCTCAGAGGTCCTTTTCAACCTTAATGATTCTATGATTCTACCTGTGAGCAAAAGCAGCTCCTCAGTTTTCTTTCTGCAACCAGAGAATGAAAAACTGCCCAGGCAAATCTTGGATTTTCTAAAAATACAGGAATCTCATTTAGTTTCTTAAGGGTTAAAAATAAAAAAAAAGAGAAAAGAAAAAGAAAAAAAACCCAACCAAATCATCTTTAATTATTCCAATGTGATCAATTTCTAGTCCTGCATCCTCTAAAGGTCACCTTCCTCAGAGAGGACACCTTGCCCTACACCTCAGATGTTACAGATCATTAAATCCTAAAGGAATATGATGTGATAAATGTAACACAATAAAACGGATGGCGCACATCAAAAGAAATGATGAGCAGTTTGTATATCTATTTACAAATCAACAGTGGCCATTTCCCTCCTCCCATCACCATTTGAGACAATGATGTGTTAATAAAAACGTGCATTTCTTGAGTAGCTTTCTTCATTTTATAATTATTATCGGCACTGCCAAGATCACTGAAGTCCTGCTTCAGTCCTTTGTACAATATGGACAAACCAGCAGTATTTCATACAAAGTGCTCAGCAGCTGTCCCTGGAAGAGACAACCGTAGCCTCAAAGTACTGCATCTCCTGGGAGCTAATCCAAGCTTTGCTCCCTTGCATGGGAGTGTATGTTTCCCTTGGATGTCTACGGTGTCTTTATAATCCTGAGTCATCTAAGCTTTCCTAGCCATTTACTGTCATGCAGACCTGCCACTTAAGAGATTGCATGTATGGAAGTGCCTTATCCTTCATCCTCTATGAAAGAGTCCTGGGAACCTTGACCCTGGAGATGGTGACCAAGTGAGCATAGTGCAGCAGGTCTGACTACATGCTACAGTAAAACTTCCAAGAGACAAGAAAAACCCACTAGAGGATTTGTTTCTCTTTAAAGGAAAGAAACCCACTTCTTCATATCCAGATCTGAAACTCAGCAGGAAAAAGAAAGGATTTTTATCATCAATAGGACCCAAAAAAGATTGTTTTCCTCTGAAATGAGATATGCCTCTTGGTGAGTTACAGCTATGCAAAGAGGGAAGCCCCAAGATCTCCTGAGTCAGCAGCACTTTATTGTGACACAGTACAGGAGGGAGCTTTCCACCATCTGCTATAGCCCGTGGATATCTCGGGGCTGGAGTCACCAAGCCAGCAGCTACCAGCTCAGCCAGCGGGAAGACTCAATTAATGGCATAAAAGCAAGTTTGGAGAAGGAAACATTTTCTTTCTTCCTACCAACCCAGAGATATCCATGGCTTTGGCAGAAGTGACCCAGAAAACAGATAGCAACACTTGGTCCCTTCCTTCAAATAACTGTGCCAGTCTCCCTCTTCCCTATCACAGACAAGATTTGAGATATCAAGAGAAAGGTATGGAGAAAGAAAGAGATGGAGTTCCTGCAAAGGGTTAGTTTCAGGTCTTGGACATCCACTCTGAACCTCAGGTAGCTGGTACCTATAGAAGCTTTAATGATGGTTTAGGCAGCCAGGGTGCTATATGAACAGTCTCTGGATACCTACTGCACTTTAAATCTACTGATTCCACCAATTAAGTTTACATTACACAGTGTGCCCTGTTTGCACTATTATTGGCAATTCAAGATCATAGAATGGTTTGGGTTGGAAAGGACCATTAAAGATCACCTAGTCCACCCCCCCTGCCATGGACAGAGACATCTCTCACTAGATCAGGTTGCTCAAAGCCCCGTCCAACCTGACCCTGAACGCTTCCAGAGATGGAGCATCCACAACTTCTCTGGGCAACCTGTTCCAGTGTCTCACCACCCTCATCGTAAAAAATTTCTTTATGTCCAATCTAAATCTACTGTCTTTCAGTTTAAAACCACTGCCCCTTGTCATATCACTACAGGCCTTGGTAAAAAAATCTCTCTCCATCTTTCTTATAAGCCCCCTTTAAGTACTGAAAGGCCACGATAAGGTCTCCCCAAAGCTTTCCATACTGTACTGTAGAAGTAACTTCGCACTTATTAATAAATAACTAATCTCATTAACACCAGGATCACAGGAATGGACAACAGCTGCAATTTAGCTAAAAATGCCTAATATCTCTGCTATAATTTTCTCAGATACACTATCACCCAGTCACTTGATATCTTTTGTTTTCCTGTCCCCAGGAGCTGGATTTGCCTTGTTCTTCAGTCATCGATCGAATGTGATGGGGGGGGATCCCTTCTCCTGTTTGCTAATACAATAAGATAAAGAGGACATCAGATGACACAGGCACCATTGACTCCCTGCTTATAAAACATTTACAATGGCTCTCTTTTCTTTTTACAGCAAAAGGAATCACAGCTTGTGGACTGAAATATATCTCTACTGAATATTCACCAGTACCAAAGGCAGCTGACATCCCCAAAGCTTCTGGGAGGCTTTTTGCAGAGGTTACACATTTCTCAAAAGCCTGACCAACAGCAGTCACTTCACTCAGTGGTCCTTTGGAAGAAAAGCAGCAGTGGCCTCCAACTAAGTCACACAAAAAAATCTGCTGTTTTGAATCAAGACAGGAAGAGCAGCAGCACAATGCATGGCCGAGGGAATAGCTGAAACTCAAGCAAGAGGATAGGGCAGTTAGAGTTTGTTCCTGAGCTTTTGATTTTTGGTGCCAAATGGCCCAGTAGCAGGTTTTAACTGGTGGAAAACCTCAGTGGCTCATTAATTGTGTATGTCCTACCCAACATCCTTCTCCTCTCCCTTGCCCTTCATTTCTTCCCTCACATATGTGTGCACTCATTTCCATAAATATCTGAAAATTGAGGGTGCAAAATACTGAGACACAGCTCAAGGAGGAGAGTCCACGATCCAAGGGAGCAACCAGTGGTTCACCCTTGGGACTTCTGACCATGTGACAAGTTTCTTGGAGGTCCTGGGGCTGTCATGATAGTAAGTGTTGTAAGTTTTAGACCAAGTTTTTTAAATTTCTGATAGGGACTGTAAGAATCAATTCCCTGCTTAATTAATTCCCTGATGTTTCAACCACAAGCTATTACCTTCCCAGCAGAAACTGTCGAGAAACTAAGCAGAAGACCACATAGAGATTATTACAAACATTTGCTGGAACGTCTCTCTGAAAAGTGCAACAGTTATTATTCGTTGACACTCTCGAGGGCAGAGAGGCCCTGCAGAGAGATCTGGACAAATTAGAGAGCTGGGCAATCACCAACCGTATGAAGTTTAACAAGGGCAAGTGCCAGATTTTGCACCTGGGACATGGCAACCCTGGATGTACATACAGACCGGGGAACGAGAGGCTGGAGAGCAGCCCCGCGGAGAGGGATCTGGGGGTTCTGGTTGACGGCAAGTTGAACGTGAGCCAACAGTGTGCCCTAGCAGCCAGGAGGGCCAACCGTGTCCTGGGGTGCATCAAGCACTGTATTGCTAGCCGGTCGAGGGAGGTGATTGTCCCGCTCTACTCTGCACTGGTGTGGCCTCATCTTGAGTACTGTGTGCAGTTTTGGGCCCCACAGTGCAAAAAGGATACAAAGCTACTAGAGAGTGTCCAGAGGAGAGCCACGAAGATGGTGAAGGGTTTAGAGGGGAAGCCATAGGAGGAGCGGCTGAAGTCACTTGGTCTGTTCAGCCTGGAGAAGAGGAGACTGAGGGGAGACCTCATCGTGGTCTACAGCTTCCTCACAAGGGAAGGAGGAGGAGCAGGCGCTGATCTCTTCTCCCTGATGACCAGTGATAGGACCTGAGGGAACAGCAGGAAGATATGCCAGGGGAGGTTTAGGTTGGACATTAGGAAAAGGTTGTTCACCCAGAGGGTGGTGGAGCATTGGAACAGGCTCCCCTGGGAGGTAGTCACAGCACCAAGCCTGACAACATTTAAGAAGCATTTGGACAATGCCCTCAGACATATGGTGTGATTTTTGGGGTTGTCCTATGCAGGGACAGGAGTTGGACTCGATGATCCTTGTGGGTCCCTTCCAACTCAGGACATTCTATGATTTATTCCTCTACTATAAAAAAATTGTGATATGAGGGGAGACAACCTCTCTCCCCCTAAAGAGCCATCACAAACAAAGTAGGTTATGTGCATGGCCTAAATACAGTGTATATGGGAGGGCCTTGCTTCTCCTGCATCAGAGCAGTTGAATCATTTTTCTTTTCCCAGTACAGCCATACGGCACCATTACAGAAGTCATCAGTTATAGTTAACCTATAACCACACCGCAAGTGTGAGATGCTTTACAAGATTCCTTAGGCACACTCGGTTCTCCAAATTGCCACATACAAGACGTGTTATTACTCTAATTAACTGATGGGGAAACCACAATGCTGAGAGGTTAAGTGTCTTGCTCCAGTCACACCAAGATCCAGTTGCACAGGTAATGGGTGGCCAGCGTCATCCCTCAGCAGTCCATTACCTCTTTACTGCCCACCTCTCTGATAAGGAGGTAACCTCGCTGTGCTTGGGAGCATCCTCCTACATATTGAGGGCTTTTTCTTTTAATCATGGAACTACACCATGGGTCTTTGCTGCTCGCCTTGCAGTTTCCTCACTTCTCTGCCACAGTGCTGCAGGTTTGCTGGGAATGGGATTACTAGCTGTCACCCAGCAGATAAAATGCTAAAGTACAGTCTTTTTCCACAAGCTGTCTAGATGTTGCCAGGCTGATGGCTGCAATCTTTCTCCAGACCATGGTCTTCTAATGAAACTGAGTGCATCATCCAAAACCTCAAGTCACTGCGCAGCTCACCATGCATTGAACTAAAGTACCCTGTGCACATAAAACAAGTGGACTATTTATTGTACCAACACAGCATTAAGGTTTAGAGACAACTAGCAATATTTCCTCAGCCTATTTGGTTACTTACAATAGCCAGAGAGACGGTGTGCTGGACCTCCTGCTTCTACATTAGTCCTAAGTGGTCCATTGCCTGCTCATCTGATTGATTGCTGAAATCACCGGCACGCTCCTGCTGCATATGCTTGAGCAGGACTGTGCACCTTTGCTATGTATCCTGCTTACACAAGGGGAGTTATCATAGAATACCAGGTTGGAAGGGACCCCAAGGATCATCTGGTCCAACCTTTCTTGGCAAAAGCACGGTCTAGACAAGATGGCCCAGCACCCTGTCCAGCTGAGTCTTAAAACTGTTCAGTGTAGCTGAGTCAACCACTTCCCTGGGGAGATTATTCCAATGATTGACTGTCCTCATTGTGAAAAATTTCCCTCTCGTGTCCAATTGGAATCTCCCTGGGAGTAACTTGTACCCGTTACCCCTTGTCCTCACCATGTGACTCCTTGTAAAAAGGGAGTCTCCATCTTCTTTGTAGCTGCCCTTTAAGTACTGGTACATGGTGATGAGATCACCTCTAAGCCTCCTTTTCTCAAGGCTGAACAAGCCCAGCTCTCTCAGCCTATCCTCATGTGGCAGGCTTCCCAGTCCTTTGATCATCTTTGTGGCCCTTCTCTGGACCTTCTCCAGCCTGTCCACATCTGATGATTGCAGCTTCTGAATGGCACCACAATGCAAATATTAATTAGGAGAATGTAATTACAGCACTACCATGCACAGGGCAAAGTGACTTCGTAAACTGAAAAGCTAATACAGACACAATCTGTCAGTGCCACCTCACATCATAGTAAAAATTCTTATTTAATTAGAAATATTTCCCACATAGGAAAGACAAGTGCATGCCCCCCCAGGAAGGGTCCCGAGATGGGCATCCACAAGGCCAACAGCATAACTGCCTGCTCAAGAGGGGAGATGAGAAACAATGGATCTGACCTTTTTTTTTGTTGTACTCATCTTCTGTTGCATTGGAGGAGTCCAAATGATAGTCCCGAAGCTCCTGTTCGTACATCTCAAAAAAATTCTCATCTGTCTTTCCTTTCTTGGACTTGTCATCTTTTTTCTTCTTTTCTTTGCCTTTTTTGCCTTTTTTTCTTCTTTTTCTTTCTGTGCTCATAGTCATCCTCATCCTCACTGCTATACTCTCTTCGTTTGTTTTTTTTCTTTTTCTTCATTTCCCCATCATTCTCTGAGTCCTCGGACTTTGATTTCTTTTTGCTTTTTTTCTCCTGGCTTTCAACTTCCTCAATTACCTCCTCAACTACCTCTTCCACTACCTCCTCTTCCTCCTCCTCTTCTACTTTGTTCTTTTTGGTCTTTTCTTTCATGTAATTGTTTTTCACCCCTACACTTTTAACAATGCTCTATGATTGCCTTAACCTGACTTCTGCCACCTACCCTGGCTCCTTTACCGATTGCCATAGTCCTTTAGTCCTCCTCTCCCTGCCTAGGGCTAGGCTGCCCTCATTTCGCAGTGCCCTTCCTCCTCCACGGCTCAGCATAGGTATGTCCTGGAGTCCTTTGTTCTTCTCAGCCCACAGGTGCCAACGGCTCACCTCCTTCTGACTCTTCCTGCCTTCCTTCACCTCCTTGACTGAGGCACCTTCCTCTCTCTTTTGTCTCTCCTGGTCTTTGGGTTTTCTCCTTTTCGTTATTATTTATTCATTGGTCTGTGCTGAGAACTTTCTCTTTTTTTCAGAGCTGCCTCAGCCTCCGCTCAGGGTCAGTTGACAATCTGGGTCTACGGTATCAGGATGTGCCAATCAAGGTTGTAGCTCCCTGGAAAAAATCAGTCAGATGAGGGCACATGGTCAAGTAGCTTCTTGTCCTTCGTATGCCAGCTCAGGACAGGATAAAAGAGGCATTTCTCCTCCTCATAACATGTAGCAGCTTCAGAAACCTCATGAAAAATTACTTAGCGCTATCCAGTCATGTGGTTATAAGACAGATGGGCAGGTGAAAAAGGAGACCCACTAAGCAACCATATCGCACCAGTCTGCATTTCCTCTCTATTATTCATGGTATCAGGATCACCTTACTGATAACAAAGGTCTCAACTTTACACGGATTTTTTTTTTTTTTTTTTTTTTTTTTTTTTACCAGCCAGGCCAGTGACCAGAAAAAACAGACACCTTCAGGATCTCTGTCTGGAGACCTTCAGTATCAGCAACACACTCCTGCATCCAGCTCCTCTGTCCCCCAGTTATTGTGCTGCACCTCCAACCAAATGAAAAATCAATGCTCAATAAATAAATACAACAGTCAGAAGAAGACACTGAATGCGCTTTACACAAGGTGCCCTTATAACAGCCCATCTTAGCCAACCAAAGAGAAATAAAACTCAGATTAATAACTGAGCACAAGCACAAATATACCAATCTGACAGCTCTCACGGGCAAATATTGAGGTGAGATAGGTGGAGTATGGGAAAAATAAATGATGTAACATCATGGTTGGAAGGACCACAGCATGAAGCATGCCCAACACCCAGCTTGTGCCCAGGGATGTCAGTATGGGGCTCACCCAACATCTAGTACATGCAACTCCCATGCCCAGAGGTAGATATGCCAGCAGGAGACAGGAAGGGACTGAGAGTCCTTCGATCTCTCTCTTCCCACCTGAGCCACCAGTGCAGCCATGGTCCAAGCCACATGACAGTGTAAGTGTACAGCCCCAACTCTTCAGCCTGGGTTGGCATCCAGCCCTGCAGAGGCTCCGGCAGGCTCTCGTGGCAGGTAAGGGAAGGACAAACACCACGAGACTGGGTCAATCTCAGCTGCAGTCAGGAGCAGATGATTTAAAGTCTGACTGCAAACAGGAAGAGAAAAGAAGAAAAAAGATTTCTTCTTATTCAAAAGTGCTGTTATGGGTTTTGTCATAGAAAATGAAGTTTAATTAAAAATTGTGATATGGAAAACCATACTGAATTTCTCTGGTGTAGCTCAAGTGTACATAAACCAAGCAGGACAGTCAGCCTGTCACTAAATCACACTAATGGAGGAAGCAAGAGCTGAATTTATGGCAGGGCTGTAGACTGATGATACAGAGCCTCCTGCTACCACCTGCCCTGCCTGTGGGATAACTCAGCCCACAGCTTCCTCAAATGATGAATTAAGTGCCATTTGCTTGATGGTATGCTGCCCAAGTTAATGATACCATAAGCATTGGTAAGTCAGAGGGTTTGGCCATGCTAAGTCTTTAATGCACATGATTTAAAACTCTTCCTAGATAAATTTGGGGGTTTCCAGCAGCCAGCCTGGAAGGGGGGATGGCATCAGCAGTGGGTTATCAGGAACATGAGGAACAGATGTTTCGATGGCAGGATGTACAGCCAGAGCAGGATGGCAGCAGCATTGCCCCAGGCAAGAGCGGATGGAGAGCATCAGGCCCAGAGGATTGGTGAGGGTCTGTCCCACCCTCCTTAGCAGGTGTTTGGCACCAGTCTCCAACAATTTAATGTGAATAATAATTTTTAAAACACACTGTATTTTTTATGGTCTCTGTTGCTGAATGGAAATCTTTCTATTAAGCATCGTAAAGTGAATTATTCAGGGACAGCTTCCAACTAGGTTAAAGCACAGGTTTGGGATGAAACACAAGAATGTAGTTCCAAGGTCTTAAAATCATAAAGAAAAAAAAAAAAATCACTGTGCTTCCTTATGATATAGCTCTCACTTGCCAAACTCCTGGGACATCAGCACCACAGGACTGCACCATGCCTGAAATCCCCTGTTTACTTTCAGGTCTTTATTTTCTGGAAAGCAGCAGAAAGGCACGTAGTGCATCTCTGCATGGCACTTCTGAGAGCGAGCATGGGATGGTTGGCTCAGCAGGCACCAAGGGCACACTGCTCCGAAGGGAACCATCCAGGCACGTGGATGCTGCCAGGACAGCTGTCAGCCCACAGCAGCAATCACAGGCACAAGCATTTCAGCTTAAAGCTGGGAGCTAGATTTAGGTTTTGGCTGCAGAAAAGCTAGCCCTTTCCTCAAAAAAAAAAAAAAAAAAAAATCCCACAGAACAAAAACACGTTTTCAGAAAAAGAAAAATCATGGGATCTCTCAGAAAAGCAAAGCTCATATCTTTGTTATGTTTTCGCAAGGTAAACAGTTCATCACACCGAGTCCCTGAGTACTGCTGCTCTGAACAGCTCCAGCTCTATGCAGCAAAATGCTGACAGCATCAACATGTAAGGCCAAAAGGCAGCATTATGATCACCCAGGACAAATCATCCAGGTGCAAGATTGGTCCCTTCTAGTCCTAAAATAGTTTTCCTAATATCTGCTTACCCCCACCCCCATAGTAAGTTACCTGCCTTTGACAACAGAGTTGTTGGGGTAGAAGAAATGCCTTTTTCCCCCCCCTGCGCTGGGAGATTCAGTTTTAGGATGCTCAGGACACCTCCGGGAGCAGCCTCAGGCTGATGCAGCCCCAGCAAGGGCTGAGGCCATGCACCGGTCCCAGATACACTTGCAGAGATACCCCAATTAATGAGTCATGTGTCAGGAAGAAACATCTGAGGCACTAAAGGCACCAGTGGGACACCATGGTAGTTGCCCCAGTGAGAACCACCCCTCTGAGCTACCGCTAGCCTTGCGCTTTGCTTTCTCCTGGTGCAGCAGGACCTCAGGTATAAGCCACAAAAAAAAAAATCACTCCTATCAAATGGGCTAAAATGATGGGGGAGAAGAGATATTTACCATGTCTCATTCAAACTTCGCTCTGTACACTTCCTTTGTCTGTTTTTTTAATTAAAAAGAAATGTGCCGAGAACAATCCAGCTCACTTTTGTTCTTTTTGTGAATAACAGCTGGAAGAAGAACAATGGGGTTTATTGGTGCATAAAGAACTACCGGGAAAGCAACCAAGCTATTGGTGAGAACCATTAGTTAAAACTGTTAACAGTATTTATATGAGTTTATATTCTTACCCTTCATTCAGCAAGAGATTCCCCCAAATCCTCCCTCCCAAAAAGACTTGGGCCCAAACCCACCAGAGTACCATGCGCCCAGGGTGACTTCTCGAATTATAACAGATTTGGTGGAGTACAAAAGGTCAGAATTTGGCTCTTTGAGGTCCTAACTCACCTGCAACCTTTTTTTCCTGGGCTGCTAAAAGCTGTGCAATGCTTGACCTGGAATTATCCCATTATTAGGTAATGGGATTATTATTAATCATTAGGTAGATATTAGGCAAGGCATGAACACACCTTTTCTTTAGTTCATTCCCTTCTGTCTTTCCTATTTTGCACTTATTACTATAAAATCCAGATGTCCTGTACCCAGGCACCATGCAACACAGCTGACATATCCCAAAGAAACATTTGTTCTAGTCTCCTTCCCAAGGCAGATGCAGTGAAGCCTCTTGATTCAGGAGAGGTTATTTTTCAATACATGCTACTCTGCACTTATGGTTAGAGAAATCTGTAATCCTCATTGCACAGTTTGGGGGCAATTTAAACAAAAAGTTGGTATACACATGCATGATCTGTATTTAGATGCTCTTTTGGTGACCAACAAACCCCATGGAAATGAGGGTAAAGAAACTGGCTGTGAAGGATAGACAGCAAGACACAGATCAGATATAGGCAAAGCAGTTTTCCAGATGTTTGAGTCTGCCTCCCCTACTGCTCCTGTGGGGTTCAGGTTGGGGTATAATCCAGAAAAAAAGGGCATCCTTGAACTCCAGCTGAATTACCACAGGTAGCAGAGCTTCAGGGGGCTTTGAAGCTCTGCCCAGGGCACCTGCCAGCCCCCGGGGCACAGCAGGGCAGGCAGGGTTGGCAGCTGCTGCCTCAGCTTTAGTACTGCAGGATTTCATATTTTTTTTATGCATATACTTGGCAGTAGGGCAGATTTTACCCCCATCTCTGGATAGTTTCTTGAAAATGCTCCCTGCAGCCCAGCACGCCATATACTTATAATATACATACACACAGTCCACCTCCTTCAGAAAATAAATGTATTTAATGCCACAGAAATAAATACCAAAGGATTCCTTCAGTGGAGCCATTTAATTTCTCTCCCATGTACATGAGTAATGCACAAGATTACACCAGGCTGGGCAGAGGAGGTGCTGGGGGAGCCACTTGCCAGTGTTGCGGCACCAGTCATTACAGATTTAATCAGACCTCACAGTGCCTACTAAGAGCTTTGCTTTTTCTTCCAGCCCCAGTTAAAATAAAAACTGTAATGAGTAGGTTTGTTGTTTTTTTTTTTTAACTCAAATAACAAAATCTGCATCTGCATTGCAATCCCATCAGCCCAACAGCTCAGTGAGAGACAGTTGGGGATACTGGGGTACAGAGTCCAATCCATCTCAAAGACAGTCTGGAAAGGTTTTAATATGTCCATGGGCTCCAGTGGAAGCTCGCTGCCTTCAAGCGTATGGGCATGACGGCCTCTGCCGGTAAAATGGGGTTTAGCCAAGAGAAATATTTCCCTAGCAAATGCTATGAGAGATGCTAAGTGTCCTGCAAGGAGATGAGCAGCAGTCCCTGGTCCCCAGGAGCTGCAGGCGTCCATCAGCAGGGACACGCTTATAGACCCTGAGCCCTCAAAAGCCTCGAAACAGCAGCTCCTGTAGCCATCTCAAACTCAGGACTAGGGAAACTGCTTTAGTCAAGGTAGTAAGAAAAAGTCTTGAAAACAGGAATAAAGCATGAGGTCTCTTAACAGAATTTGCCTGAAAAAATAATATATACCAGCTCTTTCAAGAATGGGTGATTGAAGTTGGGGGTCTTAAATCCATGTCAAGATAGGGATTTGTGTGACTCTCACAATGCAGAATGAAGCCTCTCCCGTTGCCTGAACAAGCATGTACCAGAGCACAGACCCCACCAGCATCCCTGGCACCTCCTGAAGCTCACCTGCACCTCCTAGGATACAGCCAAGCAGGCATTAAACATTACCTATCCAACTTCAGGTGCCAGAGGAGCTGCAGGAGCACAGAGCTCAATGTAGGTTCAACACCCAAGCATTTCCCAGAGGTTTTTACCCTGATGACGCTTCTGACCTTCTGAGGAGGTGCTGGGAGAGTACAATGCCCTGTCTACTTTTCCCTGGGGCGGTGGTACCTCTGATTTGATGGCTCTTGTCAGATATGTAGGATCTGCTCCAGGTACCCACAGCTGGCAAGTTATGCATGCAGTAATCCATTAAGGTTTATTCACAGCCATGAGTTGTTTTAAAAGCCATAAGCCTGGGAAAAAACAGCATCTTAATGCTGCTAGGATAAAACAGAGCCCTTACAAGAACAAGTGTGTAAGGCTGGTGAAAAAGGTGCTCTTCTTTTTTATCAATTTAATTCACAAGGTTTAAGCACTGCTAAGAATTAATTAGTGACAATTAAAAATACATTGAACTGTGATTATGGCTGTGATTATGCGTCCTTAGAAAGTCAAGCGGAGCCTACGTGTACTCAGCAAATATGAGAAATTCGCAAAATCTTTATTTGCAGCTTTCTGCACAAACAGAGGGGTCTCAAAGCTGAGAAGTCAACCTTCGTCACCAAAGGAGCTGTGCAACATGGGTTTGGGAAGAATATGTAATCCAAGGCTTCTTGTTCAAGGGAGTTTTGCAACAGCAGAAAACAGGAAAGGAGCTGACTGCATTTTCACCTGCTTCTCCAACTGCCTTTTTGCAAAGCAATAAGAAAATAAGACCCACAGAGATCAGGAATTTCAAGTGTACATAGATACACTCTGTGGTGGTTTAACCCCAGCTAGCAACTAAGCACCACACAGCTGCTCGCTCACTCCCCCCTTGGTGGGATGGGGGAAAGAAGCAGAAGGGTAAAAGGGAGAAAACTTGTGGGTTGAGATAAGAACGGTTTAATAATTGAAGTAAAATGAAATAGAACAGTTAAATAGGTAAAGCAAAAGCTGCACATGCAAACAAAGCAAAGCGAGGAATTCATTCACTACTTCCCATGGGCAGGCAGGTGTTCAGCCATCCCCAGGAAAGCAGGGATCCATCACGCGTAACAGTTACTTGGGAAGACAAACGCCATCACTCCGAACATCCCCCCTTTCCTTCTTCTTCCCCCAGCTTATATACTGAGCATGACGACATACGGTATGGAATAGCCCTTTGGCCAGTCTGGGTCAGCTGTCCTGGCTGTGCCCCCTCCCAGCTTCTTGGGCACCTGGCAGAGCAGGGGAAGCTGAAAAGTCCTTGACCAGTGTAAGCACTACTTAGCAACTATTTAGCAACAGCTTAGCACTACTTAGCATGAACCAAAACATCAGTGTGTTATCAACATTATTCTCATCCTAAATCCAAAACACAGCACTACACCAGCTACTAGGAAGAAAATTAACTCTATCCCAGCTGAAAACAGGACACGCTCCAATGCATAAGGGACTAGAACATCGGCTAAACAAATTAAAGGACAATATTTCTGTTTAAACCAGCTGTGCAGCCAGCCCTGATTAAGGCATTAGCTACAATTACTAATATTGCATGTGGTTTCCTATTGAAGAGACTTTTTCCTTAAAGACTAACAGTTTGAGTCTTGCTGATTCCAAGAGAATGAGAGATTAAGCCCCAAGACTGTAATTCATCTATTCCTTTTGATCATAATATACATTAGCCCAATCACCAAAAGTGGGAAAAGGGATTCAGAGCACCGGCCACTTCTGTACCAAGTACTAAGCATATCCCCACAGATGGTGAGGCTCCTTCATCATCTTGTATAGGAGTTATTTTAAGTTTCTCCCAGGAGGGATCAACCTACCTCCTTGCATCCTAAAACTTTCTGACATATCTGTTCTGCCAGAAGGCTATAAAATCCAGTGTTTCTTAAAAAGACTGTGAGTCATATCAGCTTTAAGTATTTCAAAGGACACTGTTCTTTCCCCTCAATGAAGAGCACCACAGATCATAATGAGAGGCAGCAGCAGAAGTGGCAGGGACACGAGGAGAAAAGCATCTATATTCAGACACTGCAGCAGGGGTAAAGAACCAAAAGGGTTCAGTTTTGCAAGGCATTGAGCACAGTGAGATTTAAAGCATGAGTAGAAAAACTGAAGTCAATTGAATCAATCGATGCTTGAAGCCCCACCTGAATCAGAGCAGATCCAAGCAAACCCGAGAGCTTTGCTCCCATCCCAGTGGCACAGAACATGTCACTGCTGCCTGCATCCATGTAGCTGCTTCTCCCCACGGAGCCCAAGTACAGCTCTGCTTGCTCCCTGCCCAGCTCCCAGCCTCCACAGCTCAAGAAACCAGCTGCAGCACCAGGTCCTAAGTTCACTCAGCTTCTCCCTTGCCAAGGCACCAGGAAGACTCAGGAGTGGGAATTTGAGCCCATATCAAGTCATCCCATACCACCCTGATGACCTACTGCCTGCAGCGGAGGCCAGGCACCACCCCAGTCCCATGTCCCCAACACCCCAAGCTTCCCCCTTCTCACTTCAGTACCATCTTCAGCAAGGACAGATGGACACCACAACCAACCCAGCGCCCATTGCCCCAGCCCTGATCTTCTGTGTCCCCAGCTCAGTCCCTTTTTCTCCATCCAGAAGAACCAAAGCCATCCCTGATCTCCAAGGTACATGCATTTCACACCTCTCCCCAGCTTAGTTTTATAACCCCATACCCATCTGTACACAGGGCTGTCACTTCCACTGGGGAGAGGAGATTTAAAGAGAAAAAAAAGAGATGGAGGGGTGTCAGATCCACACTCTCCTGCTAGTTCCTACTAAAGGACCAGGATGCATTTCCACCCATCTTGTAGCTGCATCATGAGCAGCACATCTTTGCTACATTGGCTCATCACCTGAAGAGATAATCATCCTTTTCATTAACCTGGCTGCTCCTGGGATTAGATCTTCCCCTGAAAAGTGCTATAAAACAAGTTACAAGCCAAAGGGCATGTTTAGGGAGCACTGAGGTGGACAAGTCTTCTGCAAATCATTTCACTTGAACTTGCCTTCTCTTTTAAAGGCTGGAGGAGGACCCAAGAGCAAATGGTGACTGCACTGTGTAGCAGCATTAGCCTAAGATGCACACAAAGAGGATTTTAAGGTTGGCTATGAGAAACAATAAAGTCAAGAGGGCAGAAACATCAACTGTCTGCTGTCCTCGCTAGGGCAGATGTTGCTCATAGCAGACTAGAGACTGATGCAGAAGAGAAGATGGGGGAGGGAGGGGGAATTAGCTAGCACTTTCCACCTCTACTTCACTGAGTATCTCACTTTCCCACATCCCCAGTCAGCATTTCCCTGGGGAATGGAACCTCATGCACAAGCCTACAGGATATTGCAGGGCAGAGCCAACTGCAGAGGGACCGACCCGCTCCCATGTGTGCAAACACCCTGCTCATGGGAGGGCCAAGGAAAGAGATTCTCCCATGGATTAAGAATAAAAACACCTCCTCCTTTGAAAAACATATTAATTAATGGCATTCATTAGGGAGCTAGCCAGGAAACTAGGTAATTTAATTTCTCAAGTACACAATGTCAGGAAAGATAATGGGCTAAAAGCCAGTGCTGCCAACAAGGTGAAACCTCTTTCATTTATTATCTGAGAGGTGGGGAAGTCAAGCATGAACATCAGAGTGTCACCAGAGAAACCAGATACACTGAGCAAGTACTAAATTATCCAAATGAGTCCATTATATCTATTGCTGTCATGCACTGCCCCAGGGAGATAGGAAAAGTCTCCCAGCTCACCAGTGATGCCATGGGCCAGTGCTCTCCTGCAGGCGAGAAGCTTTGCTGGGCTAGACACCACACAGAGCAAGTCAATAATTTTAGAGAGAAGAAAAAAGAAAAAGCCAGCAGCCAGCAATTTGCCATGGGAAATCATGAGCAAATAAAAATTCAAATAACATTCCTCTAAAAGATGTTGATGCCCATGAAATGCTGATTTAACCAAGAGCTACAAAAATAGTAGTTTTAAATCCCCAGACTAGTTTGCAGCGTTAAATGCACAGGGAGGCTGGGTCAGTTGTTCCTGCCAAGAGATGCCCCATCTGGGCTGTGTTTGGGGAAACAATGGAAAAATCAGGCCAGGTGACTTTCTTGCCATCATCTACGTAAAAAGCAATGGAAACAATCAAGCTTAGTAATTTTGCTGTGCATCTCTGGTTTTCTTCCAAACATATCAGAGAACTTAAAACACAAATCAATCCTTACAGCAAGTAGTCAAGCCAGAAAGCTCTGCCATCCTCTGAACAGGTAATTTGGGGCTTGGAGAGATAATGGATTTATTACAGCACTTGCCCAAGCTGATTTAGCAAAGCAGGGCTAGAGACATGAGCAAAGGAGCCCAATCTCACCCCCTTCCTCAGCACAAGAGTTGAGTGTTTGCACCTTGGGCTGACCTAGCCTTCCCTTTCCAGGGACCAGGCAGGTAACTCCAAAGCACCAGATTCAGCAAAGGGCAGCACCTGGCCAGAGCTAGGAGGCTCATTTTGACTTAGCAAGGCATGGTCTCAGCTCCAGATGTGCTTTACTGGAAGAGTTTTTTTACATTTTATTTATTTATTTTAAAATACAAACTTAGAAATGGCAAGAGACTACCAGAACAATCAGTCTAGAACACCATGACTCTTTAACAAGACTTGAGGCTCTGGGGGAAAAGAAAAAAAACACACACACACACAATTTTAGAAGGTGTAAGAACAGTATACATACACCCATCTACTGGTTCCCAGCCCACCCTGAGGAGTCCAAGACAATGTTCTCATTGTGCTCACAGCACATCCTGAAGTAGTCAGTGGAAGCAAGACTGCCTCAAAACAAGCAAGTACAGGGCAGTTCCCTTTCCTTTCCCACCCCTATATAGAAAGGGGAGAGAAAAGTAACCCAGCCCAGACAGTGCTGTCTTTGAAAAGGACTACAGCACACGAAGGATGAATGCGGATGATCAAGTCAGATGTACAATATCAAACAGGTGAAATAATCTGCTACAAAAAAAACCACATAGAGGGCACCTTTACAAGAAGAGATGAAGAGGGAAATGTTATTCCTGCATGTCTCTGGTCTGGGAGTCATAAGTAAGTCATAATCCATGCTGAGATCAGCTCTGCCAACTAATTGAAGTGAAAAGCCAACTGAAAGCAATCTATTCCCCAGCATTTTCTAGGGGGCAAAGGCTCAGTTCAGAAAGCACTTCTGCAGCTGATCAACTCTAAGTGTATTAGACCTGCAGGGTAAAATCCTGGCCTTAGCGGCGAGCTCTTACTGAACTGGATTGAGGAAGGATTTTGCCTGTTGGACTTTGTGAGTGCTTGGAGGCTTCCCTGAATTCAGACAGGAATTTCAGCTCTTTGCAGAGAAAGCATTTGTGCAATTTCTTTCCATTCCCTTCACAAAGAAGTTGCACAAGGCCAAAATTTCCAAATGTTGGTGTCCTAAACTGAGGCATGTTTTGCACTGTTTTCATTGGGGCTGGACAACTGCAGCTCCCATCTTCTCAGACCCATCCTGCCATAAGCCAGCACCTTGCAGCCAGGTGTGGTTCCCAGCTTTAGCATCTCAGAGGTGGCGTGACTTGGGACTTAATTTCATCAACCTATCAAAATAATTGATTGTTCCCTTCACTGCAAACATGTCAGTCTCACTGGAGCTAGCACTTGCCAAACTAAACAGCCTTTTAAGTGTTATGGTAGATGAAGTTCACTGCTACCTCCTTCGTGGGGAGCGTGATGCTCTTTGCAGCACATAATAGTGTTGGATATGCAGCCACTTAATGCATTCAGCTGTTTAACCAGAAGACAAACAATTTTTTTCCCTTTGTGTAAATTCTTCAAGTCAGAAGGTTTTCTGGAAAAATTCCCTAGGACATCGCTGACTGATGTTTTCTTCAGACAAAAGCCACCAGTGCCTGCTGCTGTGACTAGAAGAGCAGCCTGTGCACTCCTGAAGGGCTCTGGGCAGAGCTGAGGACATACCTCCCCCTTGTTATCCCTTGCTGCAACATGGAACAGTCACCAAGATATTCAAAACCCATAAAAAAAAAATCCTTGTCTTGAAGGTGACAAGCAACATATGATATTTTGTGGAATTCTTAAAGTTGAGCTATCAAAAAACCCTCATACCTGCATACTTCAGCATTAACATTTTTGCAACACACTTAACAAGAACTATCATCAAAGTATAACTTTAGCTAACCTAGACCATGGCACCCCACCCACCATGGGAGGTCAGTGATTAGGACCATGCAACACTGTGCCTCCTCCATCCTCTGCTTGGGTTCCAGGCCAGCAGCACACCAGAGATGTGCTTAAAAATAAGCCTCAGATCCCAGAGTCCAAATTAGGGATTTCAGTGGTGACATTAGAGCTGTTCAAAGAATAAGGCATTGCTCCAAAATTCAACAGTATGTCGTCTCCAACACATAAAGGACAAATCATACCTTTATTTGAAAGACACACATCTTTTCATGAGAAGCTACAAAGCATAATAATTCAAATATACAGTTAATAAATGGCTTGTGAAAGTATAACTCTTCTTGGTCTTTTGACAGAGACTTTTAAGATGTACTCGCACACCACTTCACATAGAAATAAAGAGAAATAAAGCAGGGAAAGCACAAGAGGCTCCTCACCCTTTTCAGCCCTCATTGCCTGTCCTGGTTTCAGCTGGGATAGAGTTAATTTTCTTCTTAGTAGCTGGGAGAGTGCTGTGTTTTGGATTTAGGATGAGAATAATGTTGATAACGCACTGATGTTTTGATTCTTGCTGAGCAGAGTTTACACCAGTCAAGGACTTTTCAGCTTCCCCTGCTCTGCCAGGTGCACAAGAAGCTGGGAGGGGGCACAGCCAGGACAGCTGACCCAGACTGGCCCAAGGGCTATTCCATCCCATATGACATCATGCTCAGTATATAAGCTGGGGGAAGAAGGAAGGGGGGGAAGGGGGACATTGGGCGTGATGGTGTTTTGTCTTCCCAAGTAACCATTACACATGATGGAGCCCTGCTTTCCTGGGGATGGCTGAACACCTGCCTGCTGATGGGAAGTAGTGAATGAATTCCTTGTTTTGCTTTGCTTGTGCACACGGCTTTTGCTTTACCTATTAAACTGTCTTTATCTCAACCCATGAGTTTTCTCACTTTCACTCTTCCGATTCTCTCCCCCACCCCACCGGGGGGGAGTGAGCGAGCGGCTGTGTGGTGCTTAGTTGCTGGCTGGGGTTAAACCACAACATTGCCAGATCTTCAAGTCTGTATTAGTCTGTGTTATTTCATTCAAGATATTAAACAATAAACCTCTTATTTCATACTGCAGCAGCCTAGCCTATGCACTCCCCCAATCATATAGGTTTGGGTAAACTTATTATAATCATAACCTATCAAGTCATCATGTAAGCTTTTATTTTCCCATTAACTTATGTAAATTCAGCTCCTTTGAGGGCAAAGCCGTAGCAGAGGAGTGAACAGAGCACTCTACTACTCTTTGCCCTAATTTATGCATATTCTTACAGATATCCTCCACCTGTGCTAAAGAGCAGCACTCATTTTTTACCTCATCTGTCTTCTGCAGAGGACAATGTGGTGAGACTTTAAAAAAATGGTGCCAGTTTAGGTTTTCTACCTGACAGCAAAATATTGGCATCAGGTTCAAGATAAACAGAAGCTGTTATGGCATTCCTTTGCATGCCTCCAGCCTCAAGACTTTTTATCTGCATATTTTAACTACTTTCTCCTTACAGAGATAAAAGACTCTTAAGGTTTTTGGGTTTTTTCCCCTCTGTAATTATGGCAGAAAAAAAAAAGTCACACTGTAACTTTTGGATATACCTCAAATTGACATTGTTGGGGTTCACTTTCAGGAGGAAGGTAGGGAAAAGGGGTCTGTGTGCATCTAGAGTTTGGGGTATTGTCGTGGTTTAACCCCAGCCAGCAACTAAGCACCACGCAGCCGCTCGCTCACTCCCCACCAGTGGGATGGGGGAGAGAATCAGAAGGGCAAAAGGGAGAAAACTCGTGGGTTGAGATAAGAACAGTTTAATAATTGAAGTAAAATAAATTAGAACAGTTAAATAGGCAAAACAAAAAAAAAACCGTGCACGCAAACAAAGCAAAACAAGGAATTCATTCACTGCTTCCCATGGGCAGGCAGGTGTTCAGCCATCCCCAGGAAAGCAGGGCTCCATCACGCGTAACGGTTACTTGGGAAGACAAACGCCATCACGCCCAATGTCGTGTCCCCCCCTTCCTTCTTCTTCCCCCAGTTTATATACTGAGCATGACGTCATATGGTATGGAATAGCCCTTGGGCCAGTCTGGGTCAGCTGTCCTGGCTGTGCCCCCTCCCAGCTTCTTGTGCCCCCGGCAGAGCAGGGGAAGCTGAAAAGTCCTTGGCCAGTGTGAGCGCCACTTAGCACCTATTTAGCAACAGCTTAGCACTACTTAGCAAGAACCAAAGCATCAGTGTATCATCGACATTGTTCTCATCCTAAACCCAAAACACAGCCCCATACCGGCTACTAAGATGAAAATTAACTCTATCCCAGCTGAAACCAGGACAGGTATAAAAGACAGAAAGGTGAAAATCGTTACCCTACCAGCATGCCCACCAGCAGACTGGAGCTTCTTCCCCCACCACATTATGATAAATTTGTAAATGTTTGTTCATTGCTTAAATTGGGGGAGATTGCCGAGGGGGGCAAGGTTTCACAATAACCAGAGTGGAGACACGGGGATAGGCAAACAAACCATGTTAACTTCCTGATAAGCTCGTGTAATCCTTTGAGGGACTCGGCCCACCGCAAACATCCTGCTTCACGGCTCATGCTGTGTCTTAAGCCAGATAAGAAGGTATGCAGAAGTCAAAAGACCGAGGAAGATTACAGCCTTCCTCTTCGCGACCACCAGGAGACTCGAGACGACCCCCTAGCAACAGCCCACGCATGCGCAAGACGGACCAGGATGTGCCAACGTGTCCCGGAACCCGCGGTCTATAAAAACAGGACTCGTTGTGAGAAGAGCGCGCGCCTAGGCGGAGCTGTGACTCCCTGGTTGCCCAGCGCTGTTTTGCTTGTGGCTGCTTACTTAATTCAATAAACTGCTTCTATTGTTTAATCAACTCTCTATTCCAATTAATTTAAGCGAGAGTAACTTATAACAAATTGGTGACTGCTCTTGCTCTAGCGGTGATCAGACAGTTCCCCTCTTCAGCTGCTGGTCGCACATTGCTAAATGAAGCCACCCGGGAGAGAAAACTTTCTTCCCAAGGTCTCAGGTGTCCTCAGCAGATGAACTGGACGAGGCAGCCGGGAGGGGACACAGGGTATTTACGTGCCGAAGGCAGTCATCTGAGAGCCCCATCAGAGTTAATGAGGGCTTTAAAAAAAAAATATGAAGCCAGCAAGGACCTATTGACCTCAGAGATGGTGGGGAGATGATAACATGGGGGGGGAAGGAGGAATAACTAATTGCACATTAAGCAGATGTTCTGCCATTGCAGGCTTCACCCACAATTTCATTTCTCCCATTTAACTCACCTTGACTTTCTCCATATACTACAGACTAGATCCATTTTATCTTTTCATACAAAGGAGGAAAAAACCTCCAGTTTTGGACTTTTAACATCAGTACAAACAGTAAAATACCCTTCTCAAGGCACAGACCAGGTTTGTTTGATGGAGTCTATCCTATATAACTGAGAATATCTTCAGTCCTGAAGTTAAATGGACCTTAAGGTATTTTTTTGCTTTTCAGTATTCAGACTTGAGCACAGATTTCCTCCCTCTTTCCCAAGCATTTTCTACTTGAGCAAAGGAACATAGGACGACTGGGGAGAGCTGTGCATGATGGTCAGCTTCACCTGCACTCAACCAAAGGGCAGGTCACCACTGCTTTGCAATAGAAACAAAATTAGTTCAGTGCAGAAGCCTTAGGAAAATCTGATCCAGAAACCCTGGTTTGAAGACACCATCTGCAGTTCTTCCTCAGATCACAACTCATCAGATGCACTTTCTTTTGGAAAAGGAAAAGTTTTCACTGTAATTCAAATGCTAAATAAAGAATTACGGAGCTGGTTTCATGAAGATCCGGCCATCACTGCAGGCCAAAAGCAAACTAGAGCAAGTGGTGTCTCACGAAGTCTCTTTGGAAGAGCAACCTTTAAGGCTTAATATTGAACTCTGAAGACATTAAACATATCAACCCTGCCACAGGGCACTACGAGGGGTGTTAGGGGAGTTTCTGCTCAAGCACTAGCTGGGGTGGCACTGCCAGCCTGTGATGCAGCATGGACCAGCAGATCCCAGCCAGGCATGTTCACCCTACAGCATACCATACCTCAGAGAGAAAATATTGAATTTAGGCCTTGTTTCGGTTTACTTATTATGATGGCAAAGCACTTTTCCACAAATGTTTGTGTATTAACATGCCCCAGTTTTCAGAGCTTGTCTATATGTGAGCACATATTGAAGTAGTCTTTGCTTTATTGGCTTTTGTAAATGCAAAAAGACAAACCTTGAAACAAATAATGGAGCCAATTAGTGAACTCAACTGCTTCAAAGAGCTAAAAGACCAAAGTTTGGAGGCAGCTGGGAATTTTTTTGAGTCAGAAGTTCAAAGCCTATTGTTTCAGATCTAAACTATAAGTAAAGGGAGGAGTGATGGGAGACATTCCAAAAGTCAGTCTGAGCTAGACTTTGGAGGTTAATAAAGAATAAGATATATTGCAACATGGATTTCTAAAGAGAGAGGGTGCCTGACTAAACTGAATTCTCTCTCTGATTATTGACTATTTTTTAAGAAATGAAAATGTGCCAGCTCTCTTGTATTTGCAAGTTAGTATGTTATGGAATAAGTTGCAATGTGGAAAATAACTTAATTCAGCTACAGAAGGTGTGAACTGATTCAAGCATCATTGGGCAGTGAAGGGGAGACAAGGGGTTTTGCTGAAAGGAGAATAAATGAAGCAGAGATTATCAAATGGAAACCCAGTGTGTATGTGTGTGAATGAAAGGCATGGACCTAATTAAAAAAAATTACAGAAATCATCAATATGAAAGAAAAGGTCTTTTCATTCCTTTGGATGAAAGTATGTTCCAAGCGTATGGAGCAGCTCTGAGCACATGGGACCAGCACCAGCCTGCCCACCTCATCCTTCTCACCTTGGGCTTCCTATCTGGCAGCTGACCATTGGGTTGGGTTGGGTTGTTTTGCTTTTTTAGGTGTGTTTCATATCAGTCCCACTGAATGTGATAATAAGAGGAAAAATACTACTCAGGTGCTGCATTAGTATCCTCATTGAATCATAATTTTTTTCCTTGGGAAAGTTTTAAATGTGGTTCGTTTGGCATCCTTTTGATCTGGCAACAGTTACCCCTTCTAGATATATGTGCATCACCAGAGAAAACTCCCAAAAAAGAAAGAAATGCGGAAAAGCATGCAGACTACCCTCGCTCAAACCAGAGAGCAAGATAATGGTGGGGTGAAGGTGATGGTTCATCGCACGAGCAGCAAAGCCATTGCAATCTTGAGCTATTGAATTCAGCAAAGAGCAGAGGAACTATGCTGCATCACCCTCATTTACACACAGCACCCACCTAAATCCAGTACAGCTGACTGGCTTGGGGACAATATCTTAAATATTTTGCCATTAAAGCCAGACTTTCTGCATGGTTGTGAGCTAATGACCATGGGGAGCCAAGCTCTTTGCCTGCACAGCCAGGATGGGTGGCCCAGCACCACACTGATGGACCCACAAGTGCCGTGAGAGGGTACCGACATCCCAAACTGTCTCACATACAGCCAGAATTGGGCTTTTTTGAGTAAGCTCCATCCGACACAAGTATCAGTTACCTCAAGCTACAATCAAACATCTCAAACAGTGACAGAGGTGATGATTGCCTTTGTGTGCTTCAGGGCTCCCTGAGTAGCACAGGTGGAGATACAGAACGGTGAAGGACAAGTCCTTGTAAAGATAAAGGCAGGAAAGACATGCTTAGAGCAAGGAAAACAACGCAACAGCGGTGAGCAACCTCAAACATGCACAGGGCAAATTACAAATGATGACCAGAAACATCTCAGCATGGCACTCTGCTGCTTTCCCTCCCCGGGCTTTTCTTTGCCCAGGCTGGCCCTGCCTCCTCTCACCAGAGGTAATGGAGAGCTTACTATATTGATATTTTGAGTTAGCTTTTAAGCCAATGAAGCTCCCACGCTCCCCCCAGCCCATTCCAGTCTGTAATTTCACTTTGAAGAAAATCAGAGTAATCCGAAATTCCACACCAACAGTTTTCTGCAGGGTGATATTATTATATATACAATTTCTGGACTGTGGATTGCAAAGTTATTAACCGACTCTAGTGAGAGTTTGCAGACTAACGTTGCCTCAGTCACCGTTGATCCAATCATCTTTGGTGTGTGTGTCTTGCTCTGTTTTCCCTTCAAGCCCTTCTCCTGAAGAAATACCTAGGAAACATGTAAGACATATCTCTGTATTATAAATAAAGCAGCAGCATTAATACTTAAAGTACTTAATAACCATCAAGATATGGCAATAAAGTAAATTAATACTCCAAAGTCCTGATTTGGATCTCACTTACATTGGTGTTACAGGACTAAAACTATTGGTTTCAGTTGGGTCATTTACAGTCGAATAACTGAGGTTAGCCTGACCTTGTATTGCTCTAACAAATACATTACAGCAACAGCAGATCTGGAGTCAAAAGGAGTTTGCCATTGGTTGCAACAGTAGCGTAGTGTAAATAATACATGGATATTAGAAAAGCAATTTCATCCCAATATCAGAGCCCAGATCATGAGCACAGACTGCTCTGCAACACATCTGGCTCCATTGGGATGAATGCCCTTTCTAAATTACAGCGTTACAGGTCAACTAGATATTCACTTTGTTTCTGTAGTTATGCAAAACAGGAGACTACTTCAAGTTTAAGGTCAGCCTGATTTTATTTTTTTTTTTTAATAGATCTCTTTAAGGACATGAGTTCATCTTTCAGAGAAAACAAAAGCTAACCTTGGCATTGGACAGGTGCAGGATGACCTCTCCATTTAGCTCTAGTCCCTCCTGGGTGATGCAGAGGAGGGAGAGGAAAGGCAGGATGAGGCACTCTTAGAAAAACTGCTATCAGTCTGATGCCATTTTGGAGGAACAAAACTAATACCTGGCCTAAGCTGGTAAATTTGGTGCATGTTTCTACAAACAGAGCCCTGGCAAGGAGCTCACCTGTAGGGTCTACACTGGAGATGCCTAAAATTAGGAGAGATTAATTTCACGCTAAGTATTGTTGCTTTGTATTTGCAGGAGGTGCAGACTCAACTTTTCTCTGTCTGTTTTTCCATCTATAAACTGAGAATATGAATAACATACAGCTAAAAGTTCACTCATGCTGTTGGAGATCAATGGCCAAAGAGACAAGTCCTCACCTCTTCATTTGTCAGGGTCTTACCACGTTGGGGTTGTATCTCAAACGGTCAACAAGCAAGACCTTGACCTCAGCTTTGGACAAAGCCATTTGCTACTTGGCGGAGATCTCATTTGTCACTCAAAAATGATGAAACTTAACACTCTGAGATGAGCCACATTCAGTCGTCTTGTGCAAAGAGTATGATTTGGCTTAAAAAGAGACGGTCAAGGCTAACAACCCAACAAGACCCATCTAAGTCTATATGTGATTTATGGTTGGATTACTGGGAGACTTTAACAAATACCTGTCCTTCGTAGCAAGCCCCTTTAAATAGCCATCATCATTGTATAAAATTATGCAGCAGAAAATGATAATTTTTTTAATCAAAATAATATTGGCTAGGATAAGGGGGTAGGACCAAACTATTTTAATGTCTTCTGAAACATCCACTGTAAAAACATGTATTTGTTTGCTCAGTGAATGCATCTTGTTTGCTTTTCCTGCTGGTTATAAAATTATAAAATTAACAATCAAAAGGCTAATAGGTGAAAAAGTGGTTAAGGTATAGGTTAATTAATCCCCAGAAATGAAATCTTTTGCTCATGCAGCTACAAAGTTTGCTAATCATAAAAATACTTTTTTCACATATACTTGTGCTTTCATTATACTGGAGAACTTGCAAAGGGGAGAAATCCCAATGAAGGAGGGAGGTCTCTGGTGTCTAATATGGCAGAAAATCTGATTTAATCTCTTCTGTTCACTTAAGGTGAGGGTTGGTCTCTTCTCCCTAGTAACGAGTGATAGGACGAGAGGAAACGGCCTCGAGTTGCGCCAGGGGAGGTTTAGGTTGGATATTAGGAAAAACTTCTTCACCGAAAGGGTAGTCAGGCATTGGAACAGGCTGCCCAGGGAGGTGGTTGAGTCTCCATCCCTGGAGGTATTTAAAAGAAGGGTAGACGTGGTGCTTGAGGACATGGTTTAGTGGTGGACTTGGCAGTGCTAGGTTAACGGTTGGACTTGATGATCTTAAGGGTCTTTTCCAACCTTAACGATTCTATGATTCTAAGCATTGGTAACATTTCTCTGCTGGGTCAGTCCTACAAGGTCTAATATGGGATAAACCCACTGCTGCACTTATTTAAAAAAAATAATCTTCCCACCATGATCCATAAATCCAGAAGAAGATCATTTCCCTCAGCTCCACTGCTCACAAAACTGTTCTGGATGTGTTTTAGATGCTTGTGGACATGCATGGTTCCTCCTGTGGTGATGTGTAAACATTTAAGTCTGATAGCAGGCTAAATAAAGTGATGCCAGCAGTTTGTTTTTTTTTTTTTTGTAGAGTGAGATGCCTGTGCAGACACAGAGTCAAGATCTGCTCTCTGTAGAATATTGTATATATTGATTTTTACTAATCTTTATTGTGGCGGTGTGCTCCCCCTGTACCCTCCTGCCCCCCCCCCCCCCCATCTGACCTTTTCCCATGGCCCTGCTCGGGTGATAATCACCAGTGGCAGTTGTGATGGATGCATCCAGCTCAAAGTGGATTCAGGGGAGACAGATAACAACACAACAGCCAAGGGCTAATTTATGGCAATGTGTCTACCTAACCACAGTGCTGGTCAGTGTCCAGCTCAAGCTAGATTTGGAAGAAACTAACATACGGAGTTGGTATGTAAATACGACTATGAGTCAATCATCTTACCCCCATAAATAGCGAGCAGCCCAAGAGCCCTTTGAGCTCTCCTGCACGGCAGCGGGTTGCACGCCAGGATGTCCCCTTGAGTAGGGATGCCTCTCAAGGTTACTCCTCGAGGTTGAGAGATTCCTTGCCGCAACAGGTCCTCGGTAAGTGACTAATAGCATGCTAAACTTTGAAATCTTAGCTAAGTGATATAAAGGATTGGTTGTGCATATATAATCCTTTAGACATAAACCATTGACCAAGTCTGGGACTAGGATTGGATCCAGCCGCACCTAGACTCCTCTTTGAGAAGGAGTTTAGAAAGCAAGGGGATCCTCTCTGAACCTCATGACTCAACGGCAGGGTCTCCCTGACAGTCTTGTCTGATCCTGTCGCCTATGCAGTAAATAATCAAGTGTATCTTGCCATCGAATCTCGTCGCTGTCGCATTTATTATCAAACTTTGTTATCAATAAACATATTGCTCTTACAAGTGCACTCTCACTCCATCCGTGACATTTATTCAGATGAGTGAGGTAACATACTGATCAGATATAATCATATAAATGGAACCAGATAGTCTGTCTGTAACAGTGGATAAAGAAATACTGAAAGGCAAAAGGTGGTTTTCTGCCAGTGTTAATAGGTCTGTGATTTGAGATGAAACAACTCTGAACCCCCAATTAAAGCAGCTACTATATATGAGCTAGTCATTATGGTTGTCTTTCTTTATCCCTAAGAGTTTATAAGAAATAAGAATGACAAATTGGCATATAGCTCTAGGAGAAGTGAGTGGTTTGGGGAAATAAAGAGTGTTTGTTCCTGGGTGAGCTGGTGAGGCACCTGGAGGGTAGGTTGTACCCCTGCAGCCTACGTGTCCCCAGCATGCAAGGGGACAACCCTCAACCCTTATATTCACCAACAAATATAGTACTGGCTTATGTACTGCTGCCGCAGCTGATCCTGAAGCAATGGGAGGACAGCAGGGCTTCTCTGCTCTCATGAGCATGGAAAATCCAGGGAAATCCATCTAATCCTAACATCTGCATTGCTACATACAAGTCATTGTATATGGTTGCAAGGCAAGAGAGACTAAAGAGCCATAAAACTGTGAGTATTAAGGAGAAAAAGAAACACATTAGAAAAATGCATTTTCACTAGAAAATAAGGCGGCTCGAGCAAGACCAGGAACCTCCTGGGGTAGATTGCAAAGGTGCCAGGCGAGACTGGCTTTTAAGTTTTCTCAGTGGCAGGCAGCAAGGCAGAAGATCAGACCAAGTCTAGTTCTAGTGATGTGCAGAGGCTCTGCAGCATCCTCCTGCCTCCCTTCGGCTGCTGGGAAAAAAGAAGCAGAGTGATCACCCAGGCCATAAACAGCAGCCTGAAGATTGCTGTGGACCAAAGTTTTTCTAGAGTTATGTGGTCTGGCAGAACAAGGAGGGACCCCTCGCCACTTCCATATTACCTTGTAGAGAAAGCAAACAAGATTCCCAGAAAAAGGCAGTAGGAACAGTGAGACTCATCCTACTTCAGCAAGGGAAGGGAGGTGGTGGACAAAGCAGCTTGCACCACACTATGATATTCCCTTCGAGGGGCTGTGGCTGCACATGTCACCCACCCTAAATCTCAGCAGGAGAGAGGGCATGCACATGTCGAACCACCTGGTTATGGGGGGCTCCACACACATGGGGTGGACAGGAGGAAAAAGCCACCATTGCCCCCGGGGGTCTCCTCCTGCAGGTGGCAAATCTGGGTCCCACCACCCATGGGACCTTCAGTGGAGGCGAGCTGGTCATAAAATGGGCATGTCAGGTAAACAGAATCAGAAAAGGATATTCAGCCAATTTCCCTCACTGTGCTCCAGAGACATGGCTATCCTTTCTCCGAAATATGTTGACTTTAACCAGTTTTATCTATGGGATACTTGGACCATCAGAATTGGAGGGGAAAAGGAGACCATCATCTCCTCTGGTTGCAAGGATAGCACCAGTTCTGCACAAGTAACTGATACTCTATAAAGGAGAAAGAGAAATATCTGATGGTGGTTAATTTTCATTCTCACCATCATTCAAAGAACCTACTCAATCAGTTTTCCATGTAGTGCAATACTGAAATCCATCACTTGCATAACCTTTCCCAAATGTTGCCATGTGAGGCAAAGTTTCTGAGAGATTTATTATGAAGGATTTATCGAGGAGACACTTCTGAAACAAAAAAAAACATTCTCGGTACACAGTACTTCATGAAACACCTATACGGGAAGTCAAAAATGGCATTAATCTTTTCAAGTGAAAGGGATGCATGTTCCATATTTATCATCCTGCACCACATGCTCATGGAAACATCCAAAGAGCACAGCATTAAGGACTCAAGTATTTTATTTTATTGCCTGATGGCATTTGCATTGAGCAGCAAAGATGGCAAATTATTTGCAAAACTATTGGACTCCCTCAGTGCCTCAGCACTTCTCAAGGGAAATAACGTGCTTAGGAACATGGATGTTGCCAAGATTAACTTCCACTGCCTGAAAGGCATTTGCCTGCCTGACCTGACTGCAGCCCAGTTTTATCAAGTGCTGCTAAGCAAACAGGCAGTGAGATGAAAACACTCCTGTGAAACTTTAGGCATCAGCTCAGATGCCTTGATGGTATTTCATTCACCTCATCTGGGAAAAGTATGAATTTCATTTTCCAAAAACTGACTCAAAGTCCAGCAAGGCAGAAAGACTGCTAAAACTGACAGTGTGACAGTCCTGGCTGTTAGTACATCTGATAAGATCTATTCCTTGCAAAAATAAACAAAAGATGCCCTGTGAAAGGGAAACGGTGGATTTGAGTCCTTTTTTCTTTCCAAAGATGCAAAGAAGCCCAGAGAAAGCTTATTTTTTGTTGATGAATTTTATCATTCTCTATCAGACCAGTTAAACCTGGCCTGGCAGCAAACCTTGCATCTGGGAGACCCTTCATACATCAGCATGTCTGGAGGTCACAAAAGGCAGCACCAAATCACAGGAACTGGGATGGACAGGGGTCCAAGAGCCCCTTGTCCTTCCCCTGCAGGACCAGCTACCCCAAGAGCAAGGACCTCCATACAACCTGATTTCTGACCCACTGGTGACAGAGAATTCAGTGGCTCCCCAGGAAATCTTTTCCAGTGCCAAGGCCTCATTATCTTTCTGATAAGTCCCTGCCAGGTTGCTGCCAGAGGAAGAGGGGTTGCAGGCAAGGGATGGAGTGGGCAAAGATGTCCCCATCAGCCCCAAGGTGCTGGAGGATGCAGGCAGAAAGGGGTGAGCACCTGGAGGGATGCTGTCAGCAAGGAGGGAGGACATTAGTGCCACGGTGTTTTTCTACAGCTTTGGGCAGAAAAGAGCAGGCAAGGTGTTCTGAACCTCTGATTTCACCTCCATGGATTGTAAAGAAATGCAAAATGAAGCTGGTGATGACAAGCTGAAATAACTGCCCATTGATTTTTCAGGTTTGTAAAATGATATCCAACACATCCAAGA
Source organism: Platalea leucorodia (assembly GCF_965183815.1). Classification (NCBI taxonomy): domain Eukaryota; kingdom Metazoa; phylum Chordata; class Aves; order Pelecaniformes; family Threskiornithidae; genus Platalea; species Platalea leucorodia. The sequence continues at coordinate 25,975,839 of NC_138859.1, read as the reverse complement.
GAGATAAAGACAGTGTCGGTGTACTGGGTAAAACTGTGGGCTTAAGTGATAAGAATAATCTGAGTGTGTTGGGGGTGTGTACATCACATTCAAAAGCAGAGCAAGAAAAGGGTTATTTTGTTAAATATTACAGAGTTCTGTTTTGCATCTCTGCCTTTCTACCTACAGATGTCTACTTAGGGCTATCACAGTTGCTATCAAACACCTAGTGAGACAACCTCCTGTAGCATTTCTGTTGATTCAGTGGTAGGATTTGAGGTCTGTATTATTGTCTCTGAGGTCTACATAGCCATTTATTTTCTACATCCCACCTTCAACAAAATACTCATGCTCCCAGCTCTTGGTTAAGACCTGAACTTGCTAACTCAGTAGTTTTCAAGAGTAGAAAAAAAAATAGTGGGGTCTGAGTTTCTACACATAGGAAGCTTTGGCATTGACATCCTTGTAACCAGGGTGTCTTCTCCACCTGAAAAGGTGCCCGTGGCAGCAGTTATACACACTTAATGGAATATTTTCCCTCTATGTGATGGACAATAGCTACTTTATGGATTTAAATGGTTTATTCCTCTAGCCAGATCCACTGGGAGGGCTTAGAGATGACTGAAGCCTTAGAGCAAGAAAACAACTAAGTGATAAAAATTACCTGACGGCTAGCACTTCACTGCCCAGGAGTAGATTCTGCTTAGCAGTACTTATCACAGCTCTAGAGATGGTTGGAAAAAGAAAGGGGAAAAAAGATAGAGATTCATAAGGCTTTTATTCCAAGAGGTGACGCCTGTGGTGGAAGAAGGGAGGTCCGTATCTTCCCTGGCTCCACCTAGCAGGTCTCACAACCCAAAGACATCTTGCTGGGTGCCCTTGGAAGAAAGGAGCAGCTCACAAAAGCAAAAGGAATCACTTTGTCACACAAGCGCAGAGCTAAAATCTGACACTTGGTACCACATAGCGTTGCTGAGGTCAAAAATACAAACTGGCAATACCAGTTTGAGGGAATACCAGCAGAAGGGCCATTTATTACTTTCCCTATTTCTTCTGCTCTTTCCCTAAGTATCCCCTCCTGGGCACTGTCAGAGACAGACTGTGGTGAAACATCTCTGTAATTCACTACGGCTTTTTATTGGGACTTTCTCAGAGGAAAGGCTGCAAACACCACAAAGGAAAATGACGGATGCTGCAGTCTTTAGGAAATGAACCATTCTTTGATTGCTTGCTTAGCTGAGCAATTTGCAACGTGATAGCAATTATAACATCCAGTGTCAATTTGTCTATTCATTTTTCCCTCTCCATGTTTCCTCTTCTTGATTGAATAATCACTAACAATAATCACAAGCAGCTGAGGGAAGGAAGTACATCCATCAGTTTTAATGTCAGCAAGAATGAGAACTGATTCCTCCAGCATTCACCACAGCTCTGCATCTTCAAAGTCATTTACATTTTCCTTATACCAGTGCTAATATCAAGATCGTATTATTTCTATTACCTATTCCTATTTCAGTTTATAATCTAGGAACAATAGAATGCCACAGGAAAATACTGAATTTCAAAAAATATATGGTTGTTTCATCTGCTATTCTGTATTCCCACAAATATTTTTACATTTATGTTTTAATTCTCCTGATGCTGAGAGTATTGACGAAGTGTAAGCTTGTAAGACTGTGGCTACATAAGATAGACCAGACCCGAGGAAGATGAGTTTATGTAAAGGGTGAGGTCAGTAAGAGACAGAACTGTTAGGAAGGTGTAAGTAGGCAAAATCCATGGATTGCAGAGGCTTTTCAAAGCTTGTCTGCATACAAATTGCTACTTCTAGTAATAAATTACCTTACTGTGCCCATATATATTGTAGGCTACAATCCAGAATGTAACATTGAACGTCCAGTGATAAATTCTCAATTTATATCATCATATAGCCCTATATATACTTTTACATATCTGTATACATATATGATGTTACATCATCATATAATTCTACAGTGGTATTCTCTAGTTATATGAACCAATTTCTATCAGCTGAGCTTCCAACTCTTTCTGTTCAGAGACACAGAACAGCAGAAAATGCAAAATGAGTTTGAAGGCACAAAAAGTGTCCCAAAGACTGCCTTTCCCATAAAACTGTTAAAGTGGTTTATTCAATAAAATTAAATCATCTTTCAAGCGCAGTGACACAGACCAAAACAGTACCCTGATTACTGTTTTAGTTATGGCTTACATCAATTGAGAAGCTTTCTATTACAACCATAATACAGCTACAGAAACAATAAGCAAAAATTACAGGGTGGAAGGTTGAAAAAAGAAAGGTGAGTCAATGGACACGAGGGATTAACATCAGCATGAAACTACCATGACTCTGCTTGGATTTCTCCACCCCCACCATCACTGCCTTACAGAAATAACAAACATGAAACAAGCTTTATTTTTGTAATAGCCCAAGCTCCCCTAGCATGAAGACACACAGTTTTGCTCCAGTATTTCCAAACTAAGCATTTGTTTTCCACCAATTGAAAATGGGGGACATCATACATATTCAACAGGCAGCAGCTGTTCAATACAATTTACATGGGCTGAATGCAGAGGTTCAGGGACCTCATGGTTGACAATAAGGAGGACCCAAAAATGAAGCAAAATTCACCATGTCCTGTCCCAGATGGAGCAGGTACAGGCAGTTTTCCTTGTCTCTAAGGGGACAGGCTCTAGTGTCACACATAAGTGTGTATCACTTGGCCAACACAAGGATAACAAACAGGGATTAATTCAATTCTGCTAAAATGGGTAATAACCAGAGTCTTCATAAGCCGTATGGAGCATTGGAGATAGATACTTCAGTGTCTTGGTCCATCAGGCAGTTTCAGGTAGAACAGACATTTCAAGAACTAGCCAACGTAGTATCTGATTTCCCTGGCTTAATTTGTCACCATTTTACATGGTAACACATTTTACAGTGATTAGTACAGTTAAAAACGTACATCAACTTACTCAAAAATCAAACACTGAGAACATTTATGGCTTCTAAAGGGAAAGTCAGACATGTCGGTAACATTTACAGCTTTCAGTCCTTGAAGCACTGAGGCAGATTTGTCTTTCTTTAAGTTTCCCACTATGGCCCAGTCCCACATTTCTGATGTTTCTTAGATGCTCAGGGCTTCAGGGAGCATTGGAGGTGCTGACGGCCTGGGACTCAAGCTCTCTCATTCTAATGCCTAGCGTACATTTGGATTTCCCTTAAGTTTATTTAAAAAAGCTCTTAAGTACAATTGCTTATAGATTTTGAATACCATGCAGAAAACACAGGGATGCCCAGCAGCCTCACCCGCATTAGACAGGATGATAATAAGACATAAAATGATAATAGTCTGGGAGGGGTTTTTGGGAGATGCAGGTTATTGGCTTGACTTACAAGCATTGGACCAGATTTTTTTTTTCTATTGAAGCCAAATGCGAACGTTGTGCTGGCTTCAAAGGGAACAGGCTGAATCCTGTCTTGAATACATTCGTATCACTGACAAATTCCACACTGGTATTTTAAAGCAAGCAGAAAAACACCTCTTTTCTTGAGGCGTGTGATTCGCATACATACAGTTAGGTACAGAGGGTTCATTTGTGATTTGATATAGCGATTTACACTACCACGATGAAATGCTTTGCATAGATGAGTTTGAAAAGATGAAAAGTGTGAAAACCTGGAAGGGAGAGCAAAAGTCACAACATTTCTGCTTCCAGATAATTTTGTTCTTTATGCACACCATTAAAAACACAGTATTGCTACTGCACTGTATCTACAATATTTTAAAAAATGTATCTGAAATCAAGTGAGTAAGAAACAAGAGGCTGCTCTTCCTGCCCATGATCAGAGCCCATTTCTGGAGGCTTGCTCTGAACTACACCAGACTTTCCACAAACTTCACTGGATTTTGGAAAAGGCCCTAAGCATAAATACTGACTCCTTTATTCCTAAAACCTCAGCTCACTCCAGAATTTCCCAGGGAATTTGGCCCTTAGGGATTGCTGAATTTTGCTGTTTCCTTCTTCATATATGTGTAAAAGCTCCAAAGTTCTCTGCACACTCGGATGCGAGATTGGGGAAAGGACCATTTCCGAGCTCTCAATTTTCACTACCCAAGCTTGTGCTCTCTACAATCAGAGCTTTGCTGACAAGCCACCAGGCCTCAGAAGATTAAAAAGGACAGATTTCCTCTCACTCCATGTCTCAGTGTTTTATCCACCCCAGTTTCCCTCACACGCAAACCAGAGATTGCTCCTTCCTGCCATGTAAAGCCGAGCACAGGCAGCGCACCCATGTAGCTATGTCACCACCACTGTTTTTGCCTTCAAGGTCTGAGCAACATTTCTACTGATTCACCGAACCCCCATAGAATGGACTATTCTTAGAGAGGATTTCCTTCTGTCTACTACATCTAACCATCCTGAGTGAACATCACCTTTAATTTATTGTCAGTTGAGGCTGCATGGAAGCAGCTTTGTCAGGGACTAGGGGAGCTACTCCTGGCCGTTGCAAGCTGTGAAGCTTCATCTGTCATCACTATCAATCATGTTACTCCACAGTGTTAAAGGCTCTGGACCAGAGTGGTGGTTGCAATCATCTCCCATATTCCCTTTACATCACTTTTCTAGGAAATCATGGACCTACTCGCCACGGTGCCTCTCCTCTCCGAGATCATAGCAGGAGGAGCTGCCATGGCATGGCTCTCCCTTTGCAATTCATGAGCTGGCTTTAACAACTCCGTTGCAATCACAGAAAATATGCTAAAACATTATAATGGCCCTATCGCCATTTAATCCATTCTGTCCAATGGCAAAGTTGGATTTCATAAATCAAAAGCAAGCAGCTAAACTATTTCAACTAAATACTTCCTTCCCTTTGATGAAAGCACTGGCAGATTCATAAGCCTCCTCTGTTGACCTGACAATAAAGGAGAAGCAGTCCTAGCTATGTTTTTCTGACTGAATTTGCATTGCCAGTGTATGCAAATCTCAGGAACTTCTTAAGAGATTCTCCTAAATAATATGGGGAGTTGGTGATTAAACCATAATATAATTTTCTCTCTCCCTGTCTCAGATTTCATATCCTCAGCAACAGAGCTGGGATTACAGCCTGAGCTCAGGATGTGGTACCAGGCAGCTGACAGTGTTTCTTCTTGGACAGTTCAGATTTTTGTATCGAGGGATTTCTCTGGGGCCTGCAGCCTTTTCTGTGGGAAAGCACGACATGCTATGCACACCCTTTACTTGCCATAACAGTGTGCAGCAAACACACCTGGCTTCCTGACAGTCACTTCTTATCACTCAGGTATAGCTAAAATCTCCTGGGCAGTATTTATTTGCTACCTACAGAGAACAGAGCAGCAGGTAGGATCCATCCTCAGACCCTGCTCCTGCAAGCTGCCACCACACCATTTCCACTCAGCCCCACAGATGCTGCGGTATGGCAGCAGGAATCTGATTTTCCAGCACACAGTGCAAGGTAAGGAGGCCAAAAAATATCTGAAAGCTTCTGCATATGGCATTTCTGACAAATGCCATGGTTTTTCAATCCTTTTTTGAGCAACACCTGAAAAATGAATCAGAAAGTAAACACATTGCAACAGGCATTTCATCTCAAGGACTATTTTATATATATTTCTTTAAGTATCTTTCTGGCTTCCAAATCACTCCTTATATCTAACTATACACCTATGTACGCCTTCACAGACATGTCTGGGCCTGTTTCTGCAGTCCCTACACAAATAAAATACCCATCCACTTGAATGGGAGCTCTTTTCAGATAAATGTGGCAAGATTTGGCCTTTGGTGCATATGTGCGAGTATCCTGCACACACATTTTAAAATAATTAAAAAAATATAGAAGCTATAGATTTATAACTGATCAAAATCTAACCACAGTAAAACTGCACTTATTACAGTATAGCCTAGGTGAATTTACATTGCTCATTTATATGAAGCAAAGGAAAGGAAATGTCTGTGACCCTGTAATTACAGGTTAACTGTAATTACAGTTTTGCTTTTCCTTTTGTCCGTTCAAAAAGTTCAAAAGGATTTTTGCAGCTAAAAAGAGGGATTTGCACCATTTCTTTCCAACATATGCATGCTTCTCAGGTGCTTTCCCATCTTTTTGAAGTATCTTTCGCAACATATCAGACTCCTTTCGGTTGCTTTTGTTCACTTCAATCACCATAGTAAAGAAAAATCTTACTAAAGAAGGTAACCTTAGAAAAGCAGCAGCAGCAAAGCAAGACTGAAGTCACTACTAGTTCCATACTCAGGCAGAATAAGGAGTAAGGGCTCTAGGTGCCAGCTCCAGCGTCGTTACTGTTATCATAAAGCTTAATGCACAGCAAGATGGCCAACCCACAGGGTCACATTGCTCTCTAAATAGCACTTTCATTACAGCACTTCATTATCAAAGCCCTTTACACATAAATTTACAAAACACAGCAAAGAGAAAGATCTCTTTTGCATATTAAATCAAGGAAACCATTTCATCTACAAGTTCATTCTTAGTGTGCTGCATATTTCACAGCTAGCCAATATGAGGTGGTGCTAACACATGGTATAACTCTAAGACCAAAAGCACAACACCACAAATATATAAAGCTTCAGCACAAGTCCTTCACCTACCCCTGGCTGGTATTTCCCAAGTGAGCTCTGACATCTTTTTATCAAGGATATGGGTTGCTTTTAAAGTAATCAGACCTCTGGAGTCTAGTGTAAAGTTAAGGAAATACACTCTCACATACCATCCACGTCACTGCTGGTTAGTAGGGACTTTAGAAATGGTGACCATCATGCTTCACTTCCTTTTTGATCATTTTATCTGTAGCGTGAGCAATTTTCACAGCTCTCAGCATAGCACAGAGGCTTTTAAAAGAAGCTTTGTGCATTCATGCATTACAAAATCAAAATCCAAGTCCAGATTTGGATATAAACCTTCTCCCCCCCAAAAAAAGTATCCCTCATATAGAACTAGCACTTTAAATTCCAAATCCTTGATCAAAGATCTTGTAATCTAAGTAAGACAAGACAACAGCCCAAGTGCTTCAGACTAAGAACTTACATGAGGAAACTGTCCATTTAACTATGCCAGCACAGCTGAAACAGCAAACCTCACCCTCCTGTGTACGCAGTCATACCAGTATGAAAGGGCATATACTGGCAGCCTACTACACCACGGTTCAGCAGCCAAAATAAACTCCAGCAATATGTGGCATCTTTTCTGCATCAGGATTTTGCCAATTTAACTGTATCAGGTGAAAAATTAAGCTTGGCACTACACAGAGTTACATCAGTAACTTTTTAAAGAATACACCAGCCCTTTTACTATCCTAATAACATTCTCAACATACTAAAATGCCACGTTAAGACATCTGACATTTTGAGATGCATAATTTTAAAATAAGCATCATAATCCAAGCCACAAAGTATCTTCACTGTATTTTAACTTCATTTCCTGCTAGTACTTATCACAGATACCTGACAGTATTTAGCCCAACCTACACAACAGTGAATCAACATTCAGATACTCTTACAAAGTCTTTAATAAAAATCAAAGAGGAAATGCCCTTTTCTGTCTATCTTATGCTGTGATATTTGAACCAAAAAATCAACTCAGAAAATATAACTATGTAATCTTCTTGCTATTCGGCCCGAGAAAAGCTTGCAGAAGTGTGAAGGAGCATGTTTCTTCAATAAGGACTCCAATCTGAGGCTGAGATGGTCACTGTAGGAGGAAGTACACACATTGCTCATGCATTAGCTAGAAGGAAAGCATTACAGACAATGAGAAAGAAAACATGATCAGCAGAGAAGACCAGAAATATAAGACACAAGAAGGAAAAAGAAAGAAGCTGTAAAATAATTGCACACCATGATCAACACAGTTAATGGGAGTTTAACATTCTCTTCTATCCTGGCTGAAAATTTTCATAAAGTGATCTTGTTTATTCCTATCACATCTATCTGCTATTTTTCACCAATACTTTGTGACATTACAGACAAAGATCTCAAGTTATATATTATTTCCCCTTAAAACTATAATGCTAAAGAGTATTTTCAAAAGCTCAAATGCCAGAGAACAGTGCTTTCAATAAAATCTGGCAATGCCCCAAGGTACTCAATTCAGAAACCTATGTAAAGTCACAGAGTCTATGCTAAAATTCTCCACCACTGATTCTCCTCAAAAGTTTGGTGCTTTTCTTCATAATGAAATAACAATATTAATGTGCTCTGGTTTTCCCTAAACCTATTGGAAATGTGCTTCTTATCATCTGACTTGCTTTCCAGGGCAGTGTATACCCTGGGACAGAGGAGTTTTGCTTCTCCCACACTGTTACAGACCCAACTCTGCTAGCAGGAAAGATGCTAGTATCCTAGATCTTATGGGATGCAATGCCTTGAGGAAATTTATATCAAACAATTATTGCGTAATCTCAGGGTGTAATAAAACCTCCTACACCATAAACAGGCATTGAGTTCCTGTTACACTTTTGCATCAGAAGAAGTGTCCCTGTCAACAGCAGCTACAGGTCCCTGTATGAACCCGCAGGATCCCCTTGCTGTGCATGTGGAAGAAGTTGAAGATTTCTGAGGGCATAGCGTGAAAACCAGGGCGAGGTTTCACATTGTCATAGTAGTGGTGAGTTATAAAAATCCCTGAGGGGTTCATGGGGAAGGCCCAAAAGCCAAAAAGACCTCTTCGCAGAGCTCCAGGGCAGCAGTCACCAGGATCAGTCCAGTGCTAATCCGCTTGGCCCGCACCCCTTGGCCGAGCCAGTAGCGTGAGACGTTGATGAGATACTGGGGATGAAAGTAATAAACAGCTTGTTGAGATTCAAAATCATCCAGGACATATTTGACCCGGATTGAGACATCTGTGTTGCGAGTGTTGTAGAAAGCTGGCAGAAGCACAGAAGCGTTCTCGTAGACCTGGAGCATGTCGTAGAAGGGTTTCCTCCATTTTTCCAGTTTATGAAATCTAAAGGGAAAAGGATGTGAGTGATGGTCAGACCAGCGCGGACTCAGTCTGGACCCAGCAGACAAGAAACCTCCAAAGGGCTTTTACTGAAACATTTCTGATACAGACATAATTGAAAGGGGAATATATTTAGATTTGTAGCTAAAGTGTCAGTATGAAATGTAGGGCAAAAATGCAGGGGATAAAAAAATACATTTTCTCTCCTCTTTTGGCAATACATTCATTAAACAGTGGACAAACTTTGTAGACATTTCTGATCATGTCTCACTTCTCATTTTATTATGAGAAGTATGCAATTTTTCCAAGGTTTGGTTAGCTGTATAGTGCACTGTGCAGTGCAGAACTGTATAAAAAGTGGCAAATACCAAAGTAGAGCAAAAACATTTCTAAAATGACTAACTGTAACATTTAAAAGAAATCCACAATGCAAGCAAATGATTTTATGTTGCTTGAGAAAAGAAACAGATTCCTCCAGCAAGAAAGGAAAGCAGGAATTAGCCCCATGGTCCCAAACCTGTCAGCAATATGGCATTAAGGTATTAACAAATTTAAAATTAAAATCACTCAGTCAATCCTGGCTACAAAGTTTAACTGGCATTTTTAAAAAACATATGAGAATGTGTGCTACTTTATTCAAGCATTTAGGGTGGGAACCAGTTGCTTCCACCCTAATGTGTCCAATACATTTGCCTGGGGCTTGCCAGCACGTTACAGGACTTCCAGGGGAAGGATGGCTCTGCTGTTATGATTTTAGCTCATCAGCTTCCCACTTTCTGTTATCAATGTGCAGGTCTAAGTGTTTAACACATTTCTATAAGTTGTTAGAAATTCCATATACTGAATAACTTCAATTCAGAATAAAATGTATGATTTATAGTGTCAGTTTAAAGTTATATTGGGGAAAAAAATTATCTGTAACATAGTTTAGTGAAAAGTAGATTTGGAAAAGCAATAGGAGATGAAAATACAAAAAACAGAAATGACCTCTCAGTAATTATACTGGGATTGACAGTCACGACATCCATCTTTACCCCAATGTCCATAAAGTATTTCTCAGATATAGGAGGCAAATTGCATCTATAAAGGAAAGAAATTAGTAAGAAAGTTAAAAAATTCCTTGCACCTTTTCAGGACTAGAAAGTAGAATTGATTTAAGCATTTCTTCCAAGCAAGAAATCTAGAAACAGATTGAGAATTTAAAATTGTATCAAAACATGTTGATGCCCAAACTGTGCATTAAAGTAACAAGTTCTTAGGGACTGTATGAAGGCCTCCCTTCTTCCCTGAGTCTGTGAGAGATGACCCCTTTTTGCAGATGTAGCCAATGCTCACTCATTTTGTGTCCTTGATAGCAGTTCAGCTATTTACTTTGGCAGTTTAGGATGAGAAATAGGATGAAGCCCCAAGGACAATCAGCCTATTGACAATCAAAGACTTCCTCAGCAACAGCTGAGCTGTATTCAATAATTAATAGATAAACTATGTCTATAACATTGCCTTTAACATGTTTTGTTTTATACCCAAGAGAATTTAGGGGAAATGCTCCACAAGAGACCAATCAATCCAGTCCTAATTAATCCAAAACTATATGCTTCCCTTCCTTTTCCCTTTATAAGTATCTATCTCCCAGCACAGTGTAAGAGCAGCAATTCTGACTCTACAGATTCACCAGAGGATGTCAAAGCTATTAGAATCATAGAATCATTAAGGTTGTAAAGGACCTCTGAGATCATTGAGTCCAACCGTTAACCTAACTGCCTGGTCCACCTCTAAACCATGTCCCTAAGCACCACATCCACACGTTTTTTGAACACTTCCAGGGACTGTGATTGTACCACTTCCCTGGGCAGTCTGTTCCAATGCCTAATGTTTTCCAATGTTTGCTCCTATTAGGAGCAAACTTGTGAAGATTTGCAAACCTTGACTTTGCCCAGGCTCCACTCACCTTGGCCTTGACCTAGATTCATCATCTCACAAAATTTACAGCATCCCTCAAGAGATGCTGAAGTTACTGAAACACATACACACATACACACAAGCCATCACACAAGATTCACTTCCATAGGAAACCCAGCTAAAAAAAAAGCTTCAGCATGTGTTATCAGAGGCAACATAAGTGGCCTTGCAACTAGTTTTACACTCAGTTTAAGCTGGCATTAGATACTTGCTGACAGTTTGAAAGCTTTTTGAAGTGATCTACAAGCCACAATAAAATCCATCACTGTTAAGATCCCCACGTCTCAAAAACACTGCCATGCCTAATTCCCAAACATCTCCATATTTTTGAAGATCAGGGCTGAATAGGAGAAAACCATGAAGGTATTTAGAGTAAGTGATGCTCAGTGTTTTCACAATACTACCATCAGCTGCCATCATAATTTCTCAGTCACAGGGAGAAGGTGAGTGGGGGAGCAGAGGAACGCACAAAAGTCCTTCAAAATCCTTCTCAGACTTAGGAGGTTCACATCTACCTCCCAGAGAGTCCCTCTTTATCAGGTCAGAGAATTTTTTTTAGCCACCTCATTCTTCTCATAGGCAATGTTATTTCCAGCACTTTTCCCTGCTAGGTCTTGCAATGCCCTTCTGAAGTCCTCTAGCATCCTCAGTTCCACCTAGCACTGGGCACTGTGCTCATTAGATTATATTTGGAAAAGGTTTTCAAATATTCAGCTTCAATATTTACAAAGAGTAAACTCCCACCAGGATTAAGAAAGACTGAATTTGTTGAAAGTGATAATTCCTTATAAAAATTATACAATCTGCATAAACTGTAGTTTTGTCATAGGACTTCAAAAATTCATCCCTGCAAAGAGAATAGTCCCATCTACAAATGCACCCAATGTTTCATCACAGATCTCCACTCTGGCCAGTAGATGAAGATAGACAGTAACAACTAGTAAATGCAATTCATGTGTGTGTATTTTATACATTCTATTGAACTATAATTAATTGCTATCAGAATTTATTTTATAGAAAAATCTTGGTTGCATCCTGCTGGCCACAAGCTTCCTGACAATAAAAGATTTTCCCAGGTGTCCTGCAGGTATCACTGAATGATAGCAGTGCTCCATAAGCAGTTTTTGAAACATTTTAAAGAATTGTTTTGTTGGTGACCAAGATGGTGATTCCTGACAGTTTGGTGAACTGGTGTCAGACTGGAAAGTGGATGTGTTCAGACCTGACCTTAAACACAAGATTTACTTTAAAATTGATGTCAGCAGACCTTAAGCTCTTAAACACTAGTATGTGTGAAAACACTGAGCATCGCTTACTCATAATGCTGGTCCCACATGTTTTGGAGGTGGTGAACCAGGGTTTTTTTTGCACAAATGCTGATGTACTTATTCATATTTCAGTTCTACTTAAGCCTCTATTTAATTAATTACTGGTACCAAAAGCAATTTCTAAGTTCTGTACTGATCTGATCTGCTCTTTTTATGCAGTTGTGGTACAGTTCAAGAAAGAGCAACAGTGGTAGAGGGACCTCCGCTGAAAGTTCTTATACATAAATGATGACATTTGCTGCCCATATTTCCACTTCCACTCAACAGTTTGTCACCTCAATGTGTAACATGTACCTTTCAATTCAACCAGACTGATAGCTGTGATCCAGCACAATAGAAGGGAGCCTACAATAACTATTTAATGTATATAGGGTACACTAAGCTTTTAAGAAGCAAATTATGTGAAGCCTGGACTGTTTCACAAATTAAAATAAGGCAATAGTTTTCTATAAAATGGGCACAAGAGGCAGACACAAGGGGTCTGAAAATAATGAATAGTGAAGGTAGGACCAGTAAAATTTTATTTCTCATTTGATGCCAAATTAAATTAAGAATGCAATGAGCCAAAATCTGACCTATTTTTTGCTGGTATGCAATAAGAGAAATTCATTGATTTATGCACAGTTATTCTAAAATGACAGGAATGTACCTAAGATCAGAAAATAGGCCAACATAACTAAAAAGATTTTTCTTTTCTACAGAACAGGTCATGAATCTCAGAGCTAGCTGTCATGTGCCATGACCTAGGAAAAGAGCTTAACAGGATTTAGACAGAGATTAGTCATGCATATGAATAGTTGTGGTGGGTTGACCCTGGCTGGACGCCAGGTGCCCACCAAAGCCACTCTATCATTCCCCCTCCTAAGTTGGACAGGGGAGAGAAAATATAACAAAAGGCTTGTGGGTTGAGATAAGGACAGGGAGATCACTCAGAAATTACCATCACAGGCAAAATGAATTCGACTTGGGGAAAATTAGCTTAATTTATTACCAATCAAATCAGAGTAGTATAATGAGAAATAAAAACTAAATCCCCCCCACCCCTCCCTTCTTCCCAGGCTTAACTTTACTCCCGATTTCTCTACCTCCTCCCTCCCAGCGGCACAGGGGGACGGGGAATGGGGGTTGTGGTCAGTTCATCACACGTTGTTTCTGCTGCTCCTTCCTCCTCAGGGGGAGGACTCCTCACACTCTTCCCCTGCTCCAGCGTGGGGTCCCTCCCATGGGAGACAGTCCTCCACGAACTGCTCCAACATCGGTCCTTCCCATGGGCTGCTGTTCTTCACGAACTTCTCCAATGTGAGTCTTTCCCATGGGGTGCAGTCCTTCAGGAACAGACTGCTCCAGCGTGGGTCCTCCACAGGGTCACAAGTCCTGCCTGCAAACCAGCGTGGGCTCCACTCTCCATGGGTCCACAGGTCCTGCCAGCAGCCTGCTCCAGCACGGGCTTCCCACGGGCTCACAGCTTCCTTCGGGCATCCACCTGCTCCAGCATGGGGTTCTCCATGGGCTGCAGGTGGATATCTGCTCCACTGTTAACCTCCATGGGCTGCAGGGGGACAGCCTGCCTCACCATGGTCTTCCCCACAGGCTGCAGGGGAATCTCTGCTCCAGTGCCTGGAGCACCTCCTCCCCCTCCTTCTTCACAGACCTTGGTGTCTGCAGAGTTGTTCCTCTCACATATTCTCACTCCTCTCTCCAGCTGCAATTGCTGTTGTGTAGCAACTTTTTCCCCTTCTCAAATATGTTATCACAGAAGTGCTACCACTGTCACCGATTGGCTCAGCCTTGGCCAGCGGTGGGTCCGTCTTGGAGCCGGCTGTCATTGGCTCTATTGGACACAGGGGAAGCTTCTAGCAATTTCTCACAGAAGCCACCCCTGTAGCCCCCCTGCTACCAAAACCTTGCCACACAAACCCAATGCAATAATAATAAAAAATCTTTCCCATATATATTAAGGATGATAAAAGTGCTGCTAAACTCCGTTATCCAGGGATGCAAGTCGTGGGACATCCCAGTCTATGCAAAACCTGGATAACTCCACATATGGTGGAGAGCACAATATGAAGACACTCAACCTTCAAAATTATTCAGGTGTCTCTGCACACCCTGGAGTCTATGGTACTGATTACTGTAACTTGCATTATCCAGCACTTGAGCTATGCACCACTTCAGAAACACACCTCCAAGGTACGTGAGCTGTACAGCGTGGAGCTATTAACATCTGGCCAAGCTGCTTGTCACACAATAGAGGTTGCACCTCTGGTTCAGAACTGCCCCAGAAAATTATGGCCACATTCACAGGACACTGCTCCTGGGCTAATGTCCACAGAAGGATAAATCCACAACCTGAGCAACAGGGGATGTCCTGAATGAAGACATCAAACTTTGTCAGTAAGTCAATGATTAACCACATGGAGTTAGGAAGAAATAATTCCTCAAAGCATAATTTTAAAATAAATATTATACCGTGAGGTGTTTTTTTTTTAAACATCGCTTTTTTGTGCAAGAAGCAGGCTTGATATGGCCAGTTTGGCAAATCCCATGTTTCCATGTGAGAGAGAATAGCTTTGCAATCCTTTATTTGTCATTAAAACAGGCAAAAAGAAAAATAGTGCTGTGGTGATTACCGAAACATGAAGTCTGTACTGTCAATCTCCCGGCCACATCTGCTGTTCTTCAGAATTCCTCTGTTCCCAACCACTGCACATTTCTTAAACTGGGAGCGGTGGTACGGCATATCCTGCAACATCACAGCAAGGAAACAGTTAAATATCCCAAAACATGGAGGCAACAAGTCTCTTTTTTACTTTTTCCTTTTTTTTTGTGCAGCTGCATCTTGATGCAGATGCACTAATCATAAGAAGTTGACACTGGTTCTGGCCCACAATATTCCCATGGTATATATAAATGGATGGGATTGTTTTCTGTGCAATTAAAGATAGTATGGGCAACTAACTCGGAGGGAAAAAAAGCAATAACCTGGTTTTGTCCAGACTTAATAACAGAAGAAGTCATTTTAGAAACTTGCTTTCCCTTCTGATTTCTACATGAGGGCATGAACCATAAAATTAGCGTACCCCAGGTGTTGCCTTCTGAGCTGCCTGCAAACTGCTTGCTCTTCAGGCTCTGATGTCCTGCTTTTGAGAAGTCTGCACGCATAGTTCCAGAGCAGCTAGTAAAGCCCAGGATGTCTAAGTCAGACAGCACATTACAGCTATTTATCAGAACCTAGCCCAAATTTTAGTGCTTGCTACCACTAATTGTACTAATAGTGTTAATGATTATTAATTAGCACTTGTACTACCAGCAGTGCCTAGAGCCTTTGGTCAAGCACCTTTTTGGACTTGTGTAGGATGCATCTTTCTGCAATCTTCGGGCAAAATTCTGTCTTCATATGCAGACATGCAGCTGCTGCTGAAGCCAGAGAGAGTGAAAAACACATCTCTGAGAACAGAACTGGGCCGTTAGGGTAAGAGGGTTGTGACGCAGAACTGAGCCATGCTACACCTTATGAATATTTAGAGATGTGCTTATATAAGCATGAGAGCGCTCGTTTTGGTACATACATATTTTATCAATAATTTCATACCGCAAACTACAGAGATGCGATAGTGGCATGACATTTCTAGGCGATTATTCCCAGGATATTTCCATAGCATTCATAAGCCATGAGGCAAAAGGGCATGCAATTACACCTGTCTGAGACAAGCAGCAGCTGTCTAACAGAGAGGCAATATAGAGTTGTCTGTGCTTTATCCAGAGATTTTTTAACACAAAATGCCTCGGCAGTCCTGAAAGGGAGATCAGAAGCCAGGTCTCCACACTCAGCACAAGGCTCTTGCCCTTACAGTCTTGGTCCCATGCTTTCAGCCCTTCATCTCCTACATTTGCCATGCTGCGGCCCTGCTCCTAGGCAGACGGTGGCTTTGGCCACATAAGTGCTGCCCAGTGAATCCCAAAGGCACTTTGGGATGGGATAGAGCCTGCAAAGCATCCTCAAGACATACCTGGATAAATACAACAGCAGCTATAGGACACTTAGCAAAAGCATAGGCGTCTAGTCTTTCATGCATTCATCTGCGCAATCGGGCAGGGTTTTGAGGATAATACTTCTGGACTTAGATGTACCCATTCTTTGCACATCTCCAGATGCCAAAGTGCTTTCCTGGATCTGAGCCTTTCCCCTCCTCTGCCCCAGTTTCCCATGTGCACGTTTAGATAACAGCACTATCCTACCTCTTAGTAGTGCTCCAAAAGCAAGTGGATTAAAAGTGGCTAGACCCTGAAGGACAAAGTTAATGACACAAATTTAAAAGTACTTAACTTGAATATTTTTCTGACTTTCTGAAAGGGATAAATTTCAGTTATCCCCTCCAAATATGCCATTTTAAATTCATGAGGTGTGCTCCATGATAAATCAATAGTCACATAAGCCCATTTCTGCACATCAGTCACTATGTGCAATGGGAATTGCCTACTGGTTATAACTTTGAATGACCCTCAGGTCAAGGATTATTTGCTGAAAAGGTTTTGAATGATCATTATGATGAATATATTTAAAAATTGTGCAACCTGTTCACAGATAATCTGCAAACAGAAATAAGTATAAAAATAGTTAGTCATTGTGAATATGAATTATAAAATAATCATGCCCCTAAAGAAGCAGACCTACCCCAAATGTTGGATTTATTGTATGTGAGTATTGTACTTTTAAAAAATTCTGATCAGTAAGTGCCTCTTTTATTCAGCTTTCTTAAGTTATTTCATTAGCCACTTTGCTGCTAGGTCAGTAATATTCTGCAGGAAAATATATATATATTGCATAGTAGAGCAGATGACCACTAGAAAATAGGATAACCAACTAAAATATCACATAAAAAAAAACATTTTCAAAGTATAAGCAATGAAGTTTGTAGAAATGTCAAACAGCCAACTGCTAAATGCTTGGCTATAGGATAGCATCTAATGCAGCACGTAGAGTGAAGTTGATTCTGCAAATGGACAGAGGCATGAGGCACCTTTGGAAACATTTTGAAGATTTCTTGGTTGATATGGAAGATTCCACTAGTATCCACTTCATATTTCAGTTTAGTTCCCAAGGGAATATTTTTCTGGGTGGTGAACAGAAAGTCAGGGGCATTGCAACACCTCGACAAAGTAGACCTGTAAAATGAAAAAGAGAGAAATAAGATCAAGGAGCTGATAGCATGCTTTAGGATTTGCAATTGCTATCACTTCTAACAAGGCATTTTTCAGCAAAAAGAAACTTTTTAGCTGTAGGAGGGGTAAAATGGTGGTTTGCTGGATTTTCCTTTAGAAAATTTCAGATTCAGTGAAATTTTCCTTGATTGAGGAACTTATGGTAAAAAAAATCAGAAGAAATGAGATCCCTGTACCTGTCTCTTCTAGGCTGCAGGAAATACATGTGAAAATTCTGCCCTGCTCCGGACCCCAAAGCTGAGCTTCTGCCCCCAATATCCTGGGGAAACCATCCTAATGAATTAGTCCCTCCCTGCTTTAGAGGTCTTCCACTTTTTGTAAATTATTTACTCATCACTGGACAGGAAACGCAGGGGTTAAAGTATTCATCTGGGGATGTGGAAGCTTGGCACAGCAGGGACTTAAACACAGGAATACCTAAAGACCCCACTTACCAGACTACTGTGGAGCATGGCACGCTTTGATTACAAAAAAACTTTTAAAGGTCTTAGTTGATGTCCAGTTACTATTATATACTTGACTCATGCAGAATGACACAATATGATGATCAGATCAAGGTAGCAATTGAGACTGAATATGTCAATGAATAATTTCTAATAACGAAATCATTAAATAATTACAAGCAGGTAGTGGGATTGAATTGTGATATTTGAGATATGAAAAAATCCTTCATTAGTTCTGCATTAAGGAATTGAAAGAGATATTGTTCTTTAATCTAATGTCCAACTGGTTTTCCAGAGGCACGTTCCTTAATGTAAATGTCTGATATCTGATGGAGGAAGACTGTCAAGGAAATTGTTTTCCTTAGTCTCTGGATACAAAAGCTAGTGTGATTTTTGTGCTTCCTCCCTCTCTGCTGCTTAAGCAGCTGCCATTTAACTTTTGCTGGATTCTCCCCATCTCACCTGATGGTCCAGAACAGGCAAAGGTCGAAAGCCCACAACTCAGTGTTGTTAGACCACCACCTTTTAGCCTCCTACTAGTCTACCTCCAAACTCAGAGACTTTGGTCTGCTTTTAAGGAACTATAGTTTCCCCACACATTCACACACTGGAGTCTCTGTCCCATAAGACAAAAATGAAGCAGACTTTGAACTTTTTTTTTCATGACTAGCACGATTGCTGTTCCTGGAACCAGCTAACAAAGGTTGGTTAGGTTACATCTAGGTGCCAGTGGGAGTTTCTTAAGCAGTGATATATCAGTCAGGCAGGTATAGCCAGAGACAGGAATCTTTCATCTCTTCTTTCTCTCAATGCACTGTCTAGGATGGAGAGGGGTTCTTTGCTTAATGTGCTGGTGTTGGTGGCCTGAGAGAGAGATGGTCCTCCTGATGGTCTTTAGATAGTCCTTTCTCATTGCTCCCACCTCTGGGCTGGCCTCCATACTTCAATGTGCTCCTTGTACTCTGGGCACAATCATTAGTTCTCTTACTCCAAGCAGTCTTTAAGATAGGAGGCTCTAACCCTGAATGGCTCCTGTCTTCAAAATGGGCTCTGATAATTACCCATCAAGTAATTTCCAGAAAAAAATATACTAAAAAATCCCTAAAAAAATTTATATGTGTGGAGCTCATGTTGGAAAAACTGCTATGAGCCGGGGACTAACAATTAGTTATTTTTAAAGATGTTAATGACTAACTCAGCACATGCATTCTCACATTCTCTCATTAACTCATGACAGCTATTTCCTGGAATTATGCAAGAGAATTTGGGAGAAAGTTGTGGGGCCTTATTCTAAGCAACAGCTCTGAATCATGCCAGTGACTTACAGACTTAACCAGTCTATGTTCCACTTACTCTGAAATAACGTAGTTTCTCTAGACCTACTCAAATATGGCCCTTGAATATACCAATATACAACATTCAAATATTGTTTTGGCTTCATTCTACTATTGCCTTCACAAGACCAATTTCAAAAGTTGTATCTTGAAAGGACCACGGAGGACCTTCAGCAAAGAGGAAGTTACATGAAGAAAGACAGAGTACTACAGAAACAAACTGCAGAGGTCTCCAGAGAGCAGAAAAAATATCTAGATAGTCAGGGAGTAATAGCTGAGAAGCCATTAAAAAAAAGGAAATGATAAACAAGGTCTGACAGTACCTAATACACCACAGAAAAAATCCATTTGAGTATTTTGTCGGCCAAATTTGCAGTGATTTCACCAATGATACTACCATTTTACATCACCAGAGAGTTAGGTTGATGTATTAGGTGCAGCCATTAAGTCTTGGCTCCATCCTCACGTCTGCCTGAATCATACCTGGAAAAGTCTTTCCCATACCAAATTCCCTGCTTTTCCTGGGAAGACTGTCCCGCATGCCAGAAGAGCTCTCTTTCACTCTTGCTGTTGACTTTTTTAAAGTAGAAAAAAGTCCATATTTATTCAAAAGGATGGTACTCCAACAGTAACAGTGTTATAATGCTTACTCTTGCTGTCCATATGAAGGTTTGATCTCTCTACAGGAAGCTAAACTCAAACTAAAGTAAACCTTACTCAGTCTCATTAATGTGGACCATTCTTACTTGAATAAATTAGCTTCTGTGACATTCATCTCCCATTTGCACATCTGTAGGCTCTTCCATCTGTCAAACAATTCAGTTTGTTTCACCCTAAAAGATAAAAAGAAAGAAAATAAAAATTCACTTTATTACAAGGGCTTCTTTTCCTAAAACAGCTGCAGCCAGGGTACCATGCAGTAGGCTTTTGATAGGGCAAACCAGTCAGTCTAACCAGTGCAAAATTTATCATTTTTATTTCTTTTTCTGCTCAGACATAGCAACTTTAAGCCATGTATACACAGGTACTAATGGAGCTTTTCAGATGTTTGGGACTGATTTCTGTTCCCTGATAGGCATTCTCCATTTCTTCAGGATAAAAAATGCAATATCAAGCAAGAAGCATCTACTGTACCAAAGTCTGTCCACAGTCTGCTGGGAAGCTAATGAGTGTCTGGCAACTACAGCGGCTTTGGGGGGAAAAGTTGCACCTAACAGAAGGGCCCAGCAGAGGGGGTATTGGAAAAGAGGATACTTCAGATAATTTGGCCAACTACCATTATATTTGGGTGAGGTTATCTCAATCCGTGAGATCCTACAGAACAGCACTGTTGGTAAATCCATCTTATAAACTGCAATAGCACACGTATAGGGATAAGCATCTGTGATGATAAGAGGACAGGAAAAGCTCTTTACGTAAGGATCTCTCCCTCCCTCTCTGTTAATAAATATACTTTTAGTTACATCAAAAAATGACATCCCTACTTCCACTAGGCTGATACAGGATGACACATTTTTGGTGATATCATTCCAACCACTTCTACCTTAGAGTTCATACATATTCTTCTGTATTTGGACAACAGAGATAACGAAGGCCTTGCAAATATCTAGAGCTAGGGAGCAATGTCATAATCTGGCTGGGAAATTTTGAAGTCTGAGATTTCTTCAAGACTGAAAGGTCTTAATGAGTTCTTTGAATAAAGCAAAGACTTTTAAGATATTTATATATTTAAAGTGAGTAGAACTTAGGTTTTCCCAGGCTGTGGAATTTACAGGAAGAAATTAGGTCATATTGTACTTTCTGTAGCCCACCAGAGCACATTAACTTGGAAATCTTCCATTACCGTAAGGGCTGACTTAGGAAATGTAGCACGTTAGAAGCAAGCACATCAGAAGAACCCAGCATAGTAAAAGAGCTTAATGACAAAGGCATCTATCGTAAAAGTAAGGCTAACTCCATTCAGTTGAGCAGGAGTCCACTACCTTCTATGTGCCATTGGATAAGATGAAGAGAAATGAGTAATTCTCTGTACCATCTGATAAGTATGCAGAAAAGCAATTAAAAACTCCCCATCTTCGGTAGAACATTGTCAGAAGTGTCACATTCTCACCCCTTCTTTTTATTTTTAAGCACTGCAAGTCAGCAAGCAGTGCAAAGTTGTTACTCGTATATCCTTCATCCAGTACCAAATATAGAAGACAAGGACATAACCTACATTTTTCTGTGCACAAAGTCAGCAAGGGAGACATGCTCAAAATTCATGCAGACCTGAAGCAACAAATTGTATTTGCTGTAGCCTTGATTGCTTAATGCTATGCACTTGTATAGCTGCACTTTCAATTGAGATTCTCAGTGCACTTTACAGACCTTAATAAGCCTTGTGGATTGTCAGTAAGATTACTGAACCACTGGGTTTAGATATGGTAAGGGATTAGGCATAATCTAAGCACCTAAATTCAGTGCAATGCTGAAAATGCAAAAGGGTAACACAAAAATACCCTGCTTTTCTCTGTCCAATGAGCTCCTCACTTTTTTGCCTGATTCCATCTCTATGGCTTCATGGATACATCTCATTCAACTCATTAGTTTTCTGATGTACATATAGGACCACAAAAGACAAAATACAGATATTTTATTATTTCTCAGAATCGCATTTTCCTACTTCTTAGTGAATGTTATTAACTTGTGAAACTCACTGCTGCAGGAAATTGTGGACTTCAAAAGTACAAATGGGCTCAGAAAAGATCTAAACAAATTAACAGAGAGATCTATTGTCCACTCTGACTACTGTAGTCTAGTCACTACCTACCACTCAGCAAGTCCCCATGACAGTATTTGTTATCAGGAAGGGTTAACCTTTTTCCTTCATTTCTTAGCCTTCACTGCTGGCCACTGTCAATGATAGAGCCTTAGGCTAGATGGACACTTGCTATGAGTCAGTCTGGCTGTTCTTACTCTTCAATTACCCTCAGTAGAGGACTTTTGGAATATAATATTACAAATAATATTACACTGTATTTCATTCTAAACAAACAGTGATACTGGGCCTGACCAAAATGCCTCAATGTATGTGAAATGCCTCCAGTTTTTTCAAATGGACCTCAGATCAAATTCAAATGTGACTACTTGCACATATAAGAGAACCTCAGGAATCCCTAATGAGATCCCTATTGATGGGATCTCTTAAGCTTTGCATCTTTGACAATCTTATTGTAAGCTATCATTTTCATCCTGCCTGAGAAGTAATCTTTTAGCAAACATTCATTAATACTTACATAGACAAAACCTTCACCTCAATGATGTCCTGCCGTAATTCCAGGCATTTTGTAGAGTTGTATTCCAAAGGCCCTTCATAAAACTCAAAATACCTGAAGAAGGACAAGAAAAAAGATTACGAATAAGCCTTAGACTGGAATACTTGTCTGTCTTACAGATCAACGGAAATTTGCTTAAAGTTGTGATTTATGATTTCTGCCTAACAAGACTACACTGTCTGGCCCATGGGCAGGTTATTACTTCACAGGAAAACACAGATGTCGTTGCTGATTGTAGAACAGCCACCCATGTCCAGTTTGCCCATCTCTACAAGAGTTCATCTATCTTGTAGGCACCAACAAGGACCAGCTACCTTTTCCAGCAGTCAGCACATGGCAGCTGCCACTGAAAGTCAGGGGAAAAGCACTAATCACTTAAGGAACACTGTTCCCATCCTTTGGGTGTCTGAATGTGCTGAGAGTTTAAAAATCAGTTCCTTAAATTTGCTCTTAGGTGGAAAGCAAAATGCTGGAGGTTGCATCTTGTCTGTGTAGACTGTTGCATACCTCTACGCAATCGAGCTTTTCATTGGGATTTACGCTTTTGGTATATTCGGAGGGGAAGGGAAGCTGGGATTTTCTTCTCAAAAAATTTGAGATGGTTTTGAGAACAAAAGGATTTGAATGCTCAGACACAGCACAAATGACAGTGCTATTCTTAATTAAAATATAGACATAAATATTTACTTTTTTGGTTAAATTCCTCCACCTTAGCCATCAGTCTGGAGTGAAGGGAAAACAAAACACAATGGTAGCTACTCATGTTTAGGGGCCAGAGAAAGCCCAGGCTGTCCAGTGAATTCAATGAGACTGTACTGAAATGACAAAACAGATTTAGGGTTTAAACCAAGCTCTGTATCAGTTTCACCACTTATCATTAGAAGTCTGTATTAAAACCTAATAATACCTAAGAAGTGCACATACCCATAGAGCAGTTATGAGCATAATGAAGAAATACGAGGAGATGACCTGGAGGAATAGGTATTATGACCAAGGCTAGAGCAAGTTATTTTGATGAATCCTTTAAAATCTCAGAATTCACGACGCTGTAACTCCAAACTATCATCTTTTGAATTTTCAGCATGAAAGAAAAATACAAGATTCCTGGAAGAGCTTTATTTAAACCATCATTGGAAATGTAATATTTTGGTTTTGTGTCATTTTAAAATAACATAAAAATTCATTTTTGACCTGAATGTCTGTTCAGTTCTGAATATATAATCCTTAAGTAGGAAAGCCTTGTTAGTTTCCTTAGTAGTTCATGTTTATAGTTAATATCAAAATTTTGGGGGATCCAAAGTTTGATCTGTTCTGGAGAAGTGCTAAGCGTTCACACCTCCCAGGGGAACTGTAGGAAGGGAGAGTGTCCAGAAAATAACATCTCCAGGTATCTCCAACAGGGCCTCCAAAGGCCAGAAGCATCTAAAAACAAACAGCTTCTCAATTTTGCCTTGTAAGTACATCCAGAAATCAATCTGATAAAGCGGGGAAGAGACAAACCTATAGAAGGGAGAAAGGGAATATAGTATGCAACTGGAAAAAGCCCAAGAGCTTCCCAAAGCAATCTGCTACCAACTGGGAACATTTCTATCCTGTCAAATGCTGCTTTAGGATGCGTCTCCTTCACCTCTCCCTGAGGTTTTCGCCACCTCAGCTTTGCCAAATCCCAAACCAATCATTTCTGTGATCCAGTGAGAGGCACAAACCTTGAGACTGAAAGGAAGAAGGCCATGCCTAGAAGGTGGCAGAACATCATAAATTCCTAATAAAGAAGTAAACTGATTACTGTCAGAAAAAAACAATAGCTCAGAAATCTTTAAAAAATGTGACTATTTGGAAATGTGTTTGCATAGTCTTCAAGGCAACAAATATATTTTTATGAGTTTTGTAGAGGAAATTATGTATTTAAAGCGCTCCATAATCACTGACAAATCTGGGAAAAGACTTCCTCAGCCTCCAGAAGGGAGATAAAGTTCATGTAACGTGAACCTTCATCTGGTCTCTCACCAAAAGGCTTGGGCTCTCCTTTGAACTCAGTCATTCACCTGGACATTCAGCCTTTACTAAAGAGTAGCTGAAATCCATTGCACTGGCACATCTCCTGTGTGCTTGGCTTGTTGAGCTGGAGCTGAGCAACTTGTGTATTTTGAAAGCTGCTCCAACTGAAATTGGATTAAGAGCTCACCTGGTTGCACCAGGCCAAAGCCCTGTGTAGATGTACTCCAGATAAATTTCCAAAACTAAACTGAAATTTCTCTCTGTGGAGTCAACACCATAGGACTTCTTGCTGGTCACAGAATTTTACAGGGGTGAAGGAGTTCCCACTGGCTACCAGTCCAGACAACTTTTTTGTCCTCCTGCAATACTCATTTTTCTTACTGTATTTTGTGGTATCCATTCTTTACTTTGGTTCTTTGAGTCAGACAAGACCGGGTCCCTGAATGTGCGTGTTCTACACAATAGCTAGAGGCAGATATACATCCCATGCAACACTCAGCATGTTACACACCACTCCTACCTCTTTGGGCGTAAGGGGGATATAGCAATGGCTATCAGCTT
Organism: Platalea leucorodia; assembly: GCF_965183815.1. Classification (NCBI taxonomy): domain Eukaryota; kingdom Metazoa; phylum Chordata; class Aves; order Pelecaniformes; family Threskiornithidae; genus Platalea; species Platalea leucorodia. The sequence continues at coordinate 25,950,696 of NC_138859.1, read as the reverse complement.
CATCCTCGCCTTTCACCTAACACTGGATTTCAGTACCTTGTATGTGCCTCAGGACAGATAAGAATGGCAAAAATCTAGATTAACATGTATTTTTATCTTTGCTGCACACTTCTGGCTCTGCTGCTAAGTTAGAGAACTGCAGCTCAGATGTCAAACAGCACATGCTATCACGTGGGAAAGCTGGTTTCAGCCCGTGGCACTGGAGACAAAGATGTCATTTTATGAAACAGAGATGAAATTTCCTGAGTCCCAGAGATTCCCTTTGATCATTGCTCGTTTACCCAATCCACAAACCAAAAATAGAAATGAAAAAGGATGTGTTACCAAAGAGGCAGAAGGGTAAGGAGGAAAGGATTAGGTAAAAATAAACCACTTCTGGATCTGAAAGGAAATGTATGAGGCAGCATTGCATTTGTAGTTATTCCATTAGCCTACAGCTTCAAAAAGCACAGGACTGTCCTGCAAGTCTCTAACTCTCACAATAGCTCCAGCTTTTCCAGCAGAGTCACTGGGAGTGTCGTAATTCACCATTTGGCACCTTGTGGAAGTGCAGAGGGAGGACCCATGAAACGGGCTGGATGACACACTGCCAATGGGACACGTGCCTCCTGCAGCAAAGGCAGGGGACACTGACGGCGGTGTCACTTCTGCACCGAGTGGGGAGAAGATGCTACTGGCCATGGGGTGAGCTCGACTGAAACTAACTCAGTGTGTCTGAGCCACTGAATAATCATCATCTGGGCTGTCATTCATAAGCCCTGAACCACATCTGAAGCAGACAGCCAGACACTAAGCCTCCTTAGCGTTAATGGTTAATGCTACTGATGCTGCAGCACTTAGGTTGCAAGCATTAATGATGCTACAACAGCATTAAGGAATTTGCAAGACAGTATCTTGTCAATAGACTAAAAAAAAAAAAGTTTCCTCTCTTTCTCCCAGGACTGTTCATGCTATTTATTTGCTTCACAGCAATCCTCCTCCTGCTATAGACACCGAGGCAAGTTAGCAGAGGCAGCTCCCTGGAGCACTGACCAACCTCTTCCCGCAGAAGTGCTTCACATTGTATTTTCCCAGAATACAGCTTTTGCATAACACCAGGCTCTAGCACAAGGAACATGGGTTCCCTCAACCCCCAGATGTCCTTTAAACCCAGCTCCTCTGCTCAGCAGGGTCTGGTCCTGCTGAGAGTGTTTGGAGACCAGCCCCCCACGCTCTCCCAGAGGAAGCATCAGTCTCACCCACTCCCTGGGCTCCGAGTGCTGCTTCTGCCTATTAACTCCCAGTCTAAACCATGTAGTTCCCTGTGAACGAAGATACATTTGTCTGTCAGAAAGCTTAATTAGCACAAATGGAAACTGTCCTCCCCATCATCTTCCTCAGACTGATATCCAGCTAAGAAGCAAGGGTGTAGTGCAGTTTATTTTGATTTATGCTCTTGATTAGTGACAAGTGACACACCTGACTACGCTACTCCTTTTGCTACAGAAAAGGGCTATGTTTCAACTTTATCATCCATTCCTACTCTTTCACATAGGGTTGAACAAGGCTACAACAAGGAGAATCCGAAACATCAAAAGGGACTTCATATCCCTCGGAAAGATGTTGAAGGGATCAGGAGCGCAGGTTGTGTTCTTTATCCTCCCAGCAGGAGGCGGGGACCCAGGAAGAAGGAGGCGAATAGATCAGGTGAATGACTGGCTGAGTGGTTGGTGCCACGGTCAGGGCTTTGGGTTCTATGATCTCCGATGTACCTTCGAGAGGCGGGGCATGTTGACAACAGATGGGATGCATCTGACCAGGTGGGGTAAGAATGTTCTGGGGAGTAAGCTGGCTGGACTTATCAGCAGGGCTTTTGTCCTGGTTTCAGCTGGGATAGAGTTAATTTTCTTCCTAGTAGCTGGTATGGTGCTGTGTTTTGGATTTAGGATGAGAATAATGTTGATAACACACTGATGTTTTGGTTCTTGCTGAGCAGAGTTTACACTGGTCAAGGACTTTCCAGCTTCTTGTGCTCTGCCAGGTGCATAAGAAGCTGGGAGGGGGCACAGCCAGGACAGCTGACCCAGACTGGCCAAAGGGCTATTCCATCCCATATGACGTCATGCTCAGTATATAAGCTGGGGGAAGAAGAAGGGGGGGAGGGACACACGTTCGGAGTGATGGCGTTTGTCTTCCCAAGTAACCGTTACACATGATGGAGCCCTGCTTTCCTGGGGATGGCTGAACACCTGCCTGCCAATGGGAAGTAGTGAATGAATTCCTTGCTTTGCTTTGCTTGTGCGCATGGCTTTTGCTTTACCTATTAAACTGTCTTTATCTCAACCCATGAGTTTTCTCACTTTCACTCTTCCGATTCTCTTCCCCATCCCACCGGGGGGGAGTGAGCGAGCGGCTGTGTGGTGCTTAGTTGCTGGCTGGGGTTAAACCACGACAGCTTTAAACTAGATTCAGCGAGGGGAGGGGATGTACTTCAGAGGAACAGGGAAGAATGAGGGAACGCCTCAGGAGGCAGCAGGGAAACGCCTGTAAATCATCCCAAAGGAACTAGTGAAGGCTCCTCCCAAAAGGTGACAAGGCCAGCAGTCCAGCTGAAGTGCCTCTACACTAATGCACGCAGCATGGGTAACAAGCAAGAGGAGTTGGAGACCATGGTGCAATCAGATAACTATGACCTGATTGCTATCACAGAAACATGGTGGGATGATTCATACAACTGGAACATGGCAATCAAAGGCTACAAGCTATTCGGAAGAGACAGACTGGGAAGGAGGGAAGGGGGTGTTGCCCTGTATGTTACAAAATGGATAGACTACGAAGAGCTGCCTCTGAGAACCAACCATGAGCTAGTTGAGAGCTTGTGGGTAAAACTTAAGGATCAGACCAATAAAGGTCACCTTGTGGTTGGGGTCTACTATAGACCGCCTGATCAAGAGGAGCCTGTTGATGAGGCCTTCTTGCTTCAGATGCAGGAAGCATCACGCTCACCGGCACTCATCCTGATGGGTGATTTCAACCACCCCGATATCTGCTGGGAAAGCAATACAGCAGGCTGCAAACAATCCAGGAGACTCCTGGAGTCTGCTGAAGATAACTTTCTGGTCCAGGTATTAGACAAACCAACCAGAGAAGAAGCATTGCTGGACCTGGTGCTCACCAATGCAGAGGAACTCATTAAAGAGGTGAAGATTGGAGGCAGTTTAGGCTGTAGCGACCATGCCCTGGTTCAGTTCGTGATCTCAAGAAACATGGGCCTGGCAAAGAGCAAAGTCAGGACCCTGAACTTTAGAAAAGCAAACTTTCAGCTGTTCAAAGATTTAGTGGATGAGATCCCCTGGGAAACTGTCCTTAAGGACAAAAAGGAATGGAACAGAGCTGGCAACTCTTTAAGGACACTTTTCTTAGAGTGCAAGAGCTCTCCATCCCCCTGTGTAAGAAATCAGGCAGGGCAAGAAGGAAACCAGTGTGGCTGAACAAGGACCTCCTCCTCAGTCTTAGGCGTAAGAAGGAAATGCACAGCCAGTGGAAGCAGGGACACGTAGCCTGGGGAGAGTACAGGGAAATGGCTAGGACATGTAGGGATGGGATCAAGAAGGCCAAGGCACAGATGGAACAGAAATTGGCAAGGGATGTGAAGAATAATAAGAAGGGGTTCTATAAGTACATTAGTCAGAAAAGAAAGGCCAAGGAGAGTGTCCCCCCTCTGATAAACATGAATGGGGAACTGGTGACAACGGATATGGAGAAGGCTGAGGTGCTCAACGAGTTCTTCGTCTCAGTCTTCACTGGCAGCCAGGCTTCCTGCACCTACCAAGTACCGGAAACTCTAGGAGAGGGCTGGGGGAGCGAAGGTCCTCCCACTGTAAGCAAAGAGCAAGTTCAAGACCACCTGATAAAACTAAACAAACAGAAGTCTATGGGATCTGATGACATACATCCCAGGGTCCTAAGGCAACTGGCTGATGTAGTTGCAAGACCACTCTCCATCATATTTGAAAAGTCATGGCAGTCAGGTGAGGTCCCTGGTGACTGGAAAAAGGGTAATATCACCTCTATTTTTAAAAAGGGTAAGAAGGAGGACCTCTCTGTGCCTGAGAAGATCATGGAATGGATCCTCATGGAAGCAATGTTAAGGCACATGCAAGACAAGGAGGTGATCCGAGTAAGCCAGCACGGATTCACTAAGGGCAAATTGTGCCTGACCAATCTGGTGGCCTTCTATGATGGAGTGACTGCAACAGTCGATAAGGGAAGACCAATCGATGTCATCTACCTAGACTTCTGTAAAGCCTTTGACGCAGTCCCACACAACATCCTTGTTTCTAAATTAGAGAGAGATGGATTTGAAGGGTGGACTATTTGATGGATAAGAAGTTGGCTGGATGGACGCATCCAGAGAGTTGCGGTCAATGGCTCTATGTCCAGGTGGAGACCGGTGACGAGTGGTGTCCCTCAGGGCTCTGTCTTGGGACCAGTGCTTTTCAGTATCTTTATCAATGACATATAGACAGTGGGATAGAGTGCACCCTCAGCAAGTTTGCGGACGACACGAAGCCGAGTGGTGCAGTTGACACACCTGAAGGACGGGATGCCATCCAGAGGGACCTGGACAAGCTGGAGAAGTGGGCCCATATGAACCGAATGAGGTTCAACAAGTCCAAATGTAAGGTCCTGCACCTGGGTCGAGGCAATCTCAGACATGAGTACAGACTGGGAGAAGAACTCATTGAGAGCAGCCACGCAGAGAAGGACTTGGGGGTCCTGGTGGACGAAAAGCTGGATATGAGCCAGCAATGTGCACTAGCAGCCCAGAGAGCCAACCGCATCCTGGGCTGCATCAGAAGAGGCGTGGCCAGCAGGTCGAGGGAGGTGATTCTCCCCCTCTACTCTGCCCTCGTGAGACCCCACCTAGAGTACTGCATCCAGCTCTGGAGCCCTCAGCACAAGAAAGATGTGGACCTTTTAGAACGGATCCAGAGGAGGGCCACAAAGATGATCAGAGGGCTGGAGCACCTCTGCTGTGAAGACAGGCTGAGAGAGTTGGGGTTGTTCAGCCTGGAGAAGAGAAAGCTCTGGGGAGACCTTATAGTGGCCTTCCAATACTTAAAGGGGGCTTATATAAAAGAGGGGGAGAGACTCTTTTTAAGGGCAGATAGCGATAGGACAAGGGGGAACGGTTTCAAACTGAGAGAGGGGAAATTCAGATTAGATGTTAGGAAAAAAACCTTTACTCAGAGGGTGGTGAGGCACTGGAACAGGTTGCCCAGAGAGGTTGTGGACGCCCCGTCCCTGGCAGTGTTCAAGGCCAGGTTGGACGGGGCTTTGAGCAACCTGGTCTAGTGGGTGGCGCCCCTGCCCATGGCAGGGGAGTTGGAGTTAGATGATCTTTAAGGTCTCTTCCAGCCCAAGCCATTCTATGATTCTATGATTCTATGATTCTATGATTTATAAGAATGACATTCATGTTTTATATCCATAAAACAGAGTTGATATGTCACCACCAGAATGTCCTCTCCCTGCATTGCCTTCGCTTCCCCTGCTGAAATCTAAATAACTTTTATCCCTCAAAGGTCAGAAGTCTATGAGAAAACCAACACAAGAATTCATGATTCTTTATAATAGGGAACACAACTACAACTGAGTCACAACAAACCGCACAGTTGCATGTGGGATTGCATTTTCCCAGGATACCGGGCACTACACACTGCTCTATGTCCATTCAGGTCAATTGTAGCTTTCAAATCTACATTTTTCCAGGATCAAATCATGTATCTGAACACCACACAAGCTGCAAGTGCTCAGAGAGGACTCTCTTTTTATGGCTCTCAGTACTGAATGCCCAGAAATGAGATGCTATTCACTCTGTAATTTTCCATTTTTGACTAACTGAGACTTTCTTCCTTTCTAACCTTCATGTCTCCCATTGCAACCTCACTTCCAGCTGAGCAACTTACTGAGCTTGCTAGTGAGAGACAGATTTGGTTTCCCAGTACACCAGCTAACTCTTAGGTCTTTGATCATCTGCAGTTGGGCTGCTCCTGCTTTGATCAAAAGTAAGCTTTTCTTGATCATGCTACATGAATTAAAAAGCCTGAGACTTCAATCCTGCCTTCAAGTGACACTTGGATCGAGGCACTGATTTGTCTGATATATTGAACAAAGGTTTTAAAATATAATTGACTGTAATTGTCAGGCACCTTTTAAACAAGACCATTTTCTCCTGCACAAGCCACCCTCCCATTTCGCTCGTTCCTGCAGTGCCGGTTCTGCACTGTTTGCAGTGAGGCTGCAGCACTTATGCTGCAAGAGAGCAGAGTATCGCAGGAAGGATTCCACATACCCTGCAGGAAAAACAAAGATCTTTCCAAAAATACACATTATCCAGTGACTAAGAAATGAGAATAAATGAACCAAGCCCTGCAGGCTTCTACTAAATGTTTATTAAGAGTTTTTGAGAACTTTAGTAATCTTCAACATGGGCTATGAAAGTAAAATGGAAATTTACTGATGCTTGAAGTCAATTATCTCGTGACTCTATAAACAGCGGTACCAAGTGAGACCCTTTGAGCTCTCCTGGACTGCAGCGGGCTATTGGGCATCTACCCACAGCAATATTAGATGCCACAAACATGATCCACACTCTCAGTTGTACCACATAGTGAGCTGAGCTCATGATATTAGCTTTTATCTCCATGGACTGGTTCTACGCAACCTGAAGAAGTGTCTTATGCACTGGGATGAAAAGCTTTGGTTAGCTTGGTTACTCCAGCACAGTGGAGCTGTCTGCAGAGTAGGGCTCATTTTCCGAAACTGTGTAATGAACTGCCCTGGACAGTAAAAAACATTCCAATTGCAAGCTACACTTTAACTTCGTACATTAGTTAAGGTCTGAATCAGTTTATACTGAAATCAGATAACATGATATTCTTTGTTTCTGTCTTACTTGATCCTTTTCATGCCATATTTAATCTTCACTGTTCATTGGTTTTGATATGGCCACTACTCTTGTGAAGTCTGGCTGTCTTGCAATTCTAATGCGCTTATTCTCTCAGTGTGCCTTTGCTTTGGAAATCCTTCATTTTCATCTAATAAATCACTCCTACAGAATGAGTTGTCAATGTCTCTACACCATGTATTAAGTTACTTGATTAAAAGATAAAGAGTAGTTATAGAATATACATGGGTTGATACCACATATGTATGAATAAACATGTATCTATATACATAGATATATAAATGATATAAGCTAATGAAAAGCATATTAATATCTATTTCAGTTAATATCTTTAAACACCAAACCTTTCACAAGAGGTGATAACACACAATAAACTGCAGAGCCATGCAGTGAAATGTATTTACTGTGCGTATGCTGATATATAATTAGTTTTGTGCACTTTAGACATCTCTCTGGAGACATGTAAATATATACAAGTAAAATCAGGTTGGTAAAATGTAATCTGCAAGTTTTCCATTTGGTGGAAAGAATTACTCATTAGAGGAAGGCTTGTTTTCAATTGATATCAACAGCCTGAAGTTGGGTGTCAGATTAAGACTCTCAGGAGATCTAGTGATAACACAGTAAGAAAGGTGATCAAAGGTAAACAGTAAACAATTTATGACATAGCTCTGCAGTTATTCACCACACAGTCTCATCTCCAGTCTCACCTCCATATTTATACAGTTCTTCTTTATTTTGTTGTATTCTCAGCTTTTAGACAGTAGACAAATGGATAAATAATATCTATAACACACTTATGTGCAATATATGTTGCAGCTAGACTTATCCCTAACTCAAAATCCTCATCTTTCAGCTCCACAGTCATTAACATAACATGGACTTTGAAATTTGCATCTTTTATTGATATTATAACCTTTGAAATTTATACCTAACTTGTGCAGTTTGAGCCTGTTTGCATAAAAAACACTTGCATCCTGAACCTCTTTGTCTTTGAAGCGGCTAAACAGATTGAGAATAGTACTGTCGTTCAGTGCCTCACAACTAGTATGTATTTTGCAGTCAAGGGTTTTGGTTCCCCATCCTGCAATCAATGATGGTTCAATCGTCTCTGTCAAGGGTGCCTAGAGGGGGAAATCTATATTTATTAATTCTCTCATGTCTTCAAGAAGATATCTGTCTTTGTGCCACATTCAGTTCTTTTATATGCCAAGTGCCTAAACTGAAGACTTTGCATATACAGACTATAGATGCATACACAAAAAAGGCAACAAAAGTAGAGAGAGAGAGAGACAGACAGACAGACAGCTACACACATACATACATACATACATAGAATGAACCATTTTTCCTTGCTCTGAGCGAAAAACTGCAGCTTAAGCTGGTTCTTTTTATAAAGAACCTTAACTAGTTAAACCAGCCGAGTGACGGGTAGCACTCATACAGGATCACATTACAACGAAGAGCCATAACAGGAATTGCAGCGTTGCTGCAGTTCAGTGAGACTGGATGATTTTTGGCAGGTCAGACTCTGTACTTCCACTTGCCTTTGAAATGCTATCAACTCCACGGCTGTAGTGGCATACGGTTACCAAAATATACTGTGATGATATTTTAAACAAAATATGTAATTTATCCAAAGAGAGTTTTATTTATACATAGGTATTAAATGTAAGCTTCTTTTAATTATTTTATTTTTTCTTTAACTTACAGTCTTTCTAAGATTACCCTGCTACTTATTGAACTTGATACTACATGACTCAGGATTTTTAACCTCTACAACTGAGGTTCCAGGAAGATACCCCAAATATTCACCCTATGCCTGTACCCAGATTTATGCAGATGACCTGCAATAGCCACAGAGCACTTTAGGTACAACTGCAGCCAGTTTCCTGACTATGCACATGGCTCTTCATGACCCTTCAGATAAGTGTCAGTCAAAAGGATCCTACTACAAATTAATAAGTACAAAAAGTGCAATGGCACATCAGTGCTTCTCATATTTTCAAAATAGTGTAAATAAAGGAAATACTCCATTCTTATCTCGATAGAACACTTTTCCCCTACTAGGCCCTGGAAAGATTTCAAGTTAAACTATGTTTTCTTGGAATACATATTCTATTATAAAGAAAGCCTTGGGCCAGATTCTCCAGTGTGCTCTGTGTGCATCAATACTGTCATGTTGGGACATTGCCCGCCCAAGTCCCACTCTCCCACACTGTCACATATTGACACATAGCATTGGTGGGGGAATGGAAACAGGAGAGGCGAGGACACAGAAGTCATCCTCGTGTGTACTGCATGGATGCTTATGACATATTCCAAAATGGCCCCAAGGTCTTGAAGGGGTGTCCTGGTTTCAGCTGGGATAGAGTTAATTTTCTTCCTAGTAGCTGGTAGAGCGCTGTGTTTTGGATTTAGGATGAGAATAATGTTGATAACGCACTGATGTTTTGGTTCTTGCTGAGCAGAGTTTACACTAGTCAAGGACTTTTCAGCTTCCCCTGCTCTGCCAGGTGCATAAGAAGCTGGGAGGGGGCACAGCCAGGACAGCTGACCCAGACTGGCCAAAGGGCTATTCCATCCCATATGACATCATGCTCAGTATATAAGCTGGGGGAAGAAGAAGGAAGGGGGGGACATTGGGCGTGATGGCTTTTTTCTTCCCAAGTAACCGTTACACATGATGGAGTCCTGCTTTCCTGAGGATGGCTGAACACCTGCCTGCCGATGGGAAGTAGTGAATGAATTCCTTGCTTTGCTTTGCTTGTGCACACGGCTTTTGCTTTACCTATTAAACTGTCTTTATCTCAACCCATGAGTTTTCTCACTTTCACTCTTCCGATTCTCTCCCCCATCCCACCGGGGGGGAGTGAGCGAGCAGCTGTGTGGTGCTTAGTTGCTGGCTGGGGTTAAACCACAACAACACAGCACTTGGGCATCCCTGGCATCTTCTGTGCTATGGGGAGCAGTACTGAGCAGCCAAAGCAAACTGCAAATCTCATTTTTCATACAGCCTGTGCTCACATTTGTGGTTCATACAAAGAGATCTCTGTAGTCATTTCCTCGGGCTTTGGTACCTGGTGCCTGTGTCATTGCCACTCTTCACTGCTCCATCATCCATGAAATTAAAGGTGCCGGTCCAATTTGCCAGTTCCTCTCCATTCTGCCAGCTAAACTGCAGCCCTCTAGCAAGAAAATGAGGCAGTTGATATTTTATATCATTCATTAGGTTAAGTCTATCAGCATGAGTTCTCATGTCCTTTTTCTTAACACAGAAATGTGACTACGACACATTCATCAAAAACAATAAAAAGATACCAAGAACCACAAGACATCATTTTACTAGTGGAAACAATTAATTTTCAGTTCCCATAGACTCTACAAGTCCTTGGCTGAAAACAACACCAGATTCCCCAACCAAATTGGAAGGCCTGTAATCATCTGTGCTCATAAACAACATACATATATGTGGAGCAAGGTTGAAATTTCATTCCCAGAGACGCAAGTACAAAAAGCTGGAGACTTAGGTGGAAAACTGCAGGGCCAAAGAAGTAAACCCTCCAAAATTCAATTTTACATCTACAATAGTTGTTAAATATGGTGGGCACTGGGTCCTTCCTCTGATTTGTTGGCCATGCTAGCAAAGGATTTGTCATTTGATGACTTCTCTAAGTCACACTGTATTGATTCTTTTCTCTGTTTGGGAAGATGACATTTTTTTAAGCCAATGCATATCACAATCATCATAACTCCCTGTTTTCCAAACTTTCACAAATTCATTCCAAGACCCATGATGCCTGCAGTCTTCTGGAAACGACACCTATAGTTGGGTAGAAATCTCACATTAAAAAAGCTCAGAAGTCAACGAAAAAGAATCTTGCAGATTATTTTTAATCTTTTCCATTTTAACCCAGTTTCATGATTTCAGAAGCCTGGCAGCTGCGTTGTGAACATTTGGTGCTGCCAATACTGAAAGTTAACTTCCCAGCTGGGCTGTGTGGGGACAGCCAGGAAGCAATCTGCCAGCCCGCTTTGCCCGAAAGAAAGGGCATCTAGAACCCCTCTAGTTTTCTTGGTCAACAGGCTTATTACAAAGACTGGAGAATCTCTCAGACCACATCCATCCTCTAGTCTAATTGGCAGCAGCTATAAGCATAGGAAATTAAGAAGGAACAACATGGGGCGTTAAAATAAGGCCTCTTTGCTTCCTGCAGCAGGAAAGGGGAGTAGTTCTAAACAGCTCCAAAAACATATAGTAGGAGTTTATTTGTTCTGTATTGTGGAAATGTGTGCACATAACTTCTTGTTGTCATAGTTGTTTTAAGACAACCTTGTCTAACTTCAAGTATCTGCAGTGCAGGCATTTCCACATGAGCTAATTGTCTTTGTTCTTAAAAATCAATAGAGATTGGCTCAGTACAGTTAGTTTAGGGAAAGATTCACCCAGTCAAAGGCTGGCCTTCACCCTAGGGTGAACTGATCCATCCCCCAAACTCTTCCTCCATCAGCAGTACAGGGAGCCCAGGGTTGCTTGTAGCATGGGCACACATGAAAGAAGAATCTCACCACCCAAGTGAACTGCAGTGCATGTCACCACAAACGTTTTTCTGACCTAAAACCAAGATATTTTGAAAGAATTTAAGAAGTTTATTCTCGTATGTTTTGTGCCTTTTAATCTTTTTGTTTGTTTTTTTTTATTTATTTATTGAAAACAGACTTTTTGGTAAAGGCATTTTGAGGGAGAAGGGATTGCAAAGAAGCTAGGGAGCCATTTCAACACTGAACTGAGGAAAGAGCTAGCCTCCTAAACTGCCCCCTCCCCTCCCAAGCTGCCTCCCACCACAAAAGGTGGGAAAAAGGCACTATGAAAATATTGAAAATCTTCCTCTGAATCTTTCAAATGGATTTTCATTTCTTGCATGTTCTCCAGTGCTCAAATTTTGCTTTTTCAAAGAAAAACTTTTTAAGTATAAACATGGGAACATTTCAAATATAGAAGCCAAATTTTTGCTCATAGCAGACCCATTCTGGTTACTTCTTAGTTAAATACATCAATGCAATTCTCCTGTTTTCAAAAAAATTAGAACAAGTGGAAGAGACTATCCTGATTGATTGCCATAAGCATAATAAGATGATATCGCACACTTACATCTTACATTCAGCTTGGAGAGAGCTACTTTGGTGATAAATTTGGAGAATCGCATCAAAGGGTGTATAGGTTATGCTATAATGGCTATAGGGTAATGCAGTGCTATGGCTTGTCAGGGCGTCCCATACCTTCTACATATTGTTCTAACAGTTTTTAATCATCTGAGGCTGCCCAAGGTATGACTTCCAAGTAGAATATTGGTGTGAAGAAAATATGAGAAAATTCTGACTTTTAGTAAGACACCTTCACTTTTAGGCTTGTTGAAATAAACACTTGTGATTCTCTCCCATGTACCACAGTCTAACACATTTTTTTGCCACACTGTAACTGGTATGGAAACATGTTTCTTTTGAATGTGTATGTCTTTGTAAAAGGCATCTAAATATATGACCTTAAAAATATGTTTTAATTGCTAAGGGCAGCACTGAATGATACATGGGGAGAGAGAGAAGTGTGGGGAAACCAAGTTGGAATTATACTTTTAAATTGGATTTAAATTAGATATTTTGGGCTTAGATATTTACTTGCAAACTGAAATAGAGAGCATTAATCCAGATAAATAGCTGGTGTCGGTGTGTCCTTCAGAGGTGAACTCTCCTAAAGCATAGCCAATATTCAGGCAGATGAAATGAAGAATTAAAACATTTGGTAAAGTCCCTTCCCTTTGTACCTCTTCACTCCACATGTAACAGCTGGAAGGAAAGCTAAGTAAATGCTCAAAGGCAGAGGGGGGTGAATCTGTCCATAAAGCAAAAGAAATTATAAAACCACTCTTTAATGCCCTCCTCTCATCAAGCCTTTTTTGGGAACAGTGCGTCCTGCAGCTGAGGCACCAAGTTTAAAGGAGGACATGCACATTTTGGGTAAGATCCAAGAGGAGATCAGGAAGACTAACACTGAGGAATGGTAGATATCTCTTATAATGAACAGCTTAAAATACTTAGCTTTGAAATGGCAGAATGGGGGATCTAATTGAGGTACAAAAATATCTAATGAGGGCAAGCAAGGGTCTGGGTATGACACTTCTACATGGTAAGGACAAAATACAAAGTTGTGAGCTGAGCTTAGGGTCAGGAGCAAGCTAAGTGTCCGACCCTGAGCCAGACAGGGAAGGGGGACCACACAGTGCTCTTCTTCCAACAGGTACTCCAGAGGTTAACAACACAGACATATATACACAAAACACACCACCAAAGAAACATTACACAGCTCATAGGACTGTGTGTCTCACTGTGAGTCTGCAAGACTGAGACCAAGCTGCTGCATTGCATTTTCTGGAACGATGGTACAATAAACCTCTTCCTCCTAGTAAGAACAACTCCCATGAATAATGGTTTGTAGTATTAGGACTGAGTAGAAATCAAGGATGAGACATTTTAAAACACTGACCTGAATTAATTCTGTTCCTAACAAGATTACTGAGAGTTTTACCATTGATTTCAATCAGCCTTGAGTTGGGAGATTTCAATTTTAAAAATATAAAATTTTCTAATCCTCTCAGTTGTGAGTCGTAAGTGTTCATAAAAGCTGTCTGGCCAAATTTGCAAACAGCCTGAGAAAATAGAAGAGAGACATGAACTGCTCCATCAGTATATTTCTTTGGCATATTATGGTAGTTAAATTCTAACACGTTCACTCTCAGCACTAACTACATTTTAACAGGTAAACAAAGAAGCGGTAAATTAAGCTTCTGTGAATCAGAATTGCAATAGAAAAGCACATGCAGGATGGAAACACAGAAAAGGAAGAGAAAAAGAAGCAGAACAAAAAAGAGGGTAAGGAAAGATTAAAAGAAAGGAAGGAAAGCAGAGGAAATTACTTAGACATAGAGGTCTCCTATGTAATTTAGACAGTTCATGTCAAAGTGTTTAAAAAAAAAAGAAAAGCTAATTTTAAGCCTGGGATCATTACCAATGATTACCAATGGTGGAACTTCGCCATTTGCTCAATTTGCCCTAATGTTATTTCCTTCTAAAATTACTACATTTCCCCAACGTGTGATGCTGATGATGACAAGGGAAGACTTTATAAAAGATGTAATAACCAGAAGCACTCTTAGTGCAGAGATGCTATGTTTTGCCCATTCACTGTAAGCAAATTTCTCATCAAGGTTCATGGACATCATTAATCACAGGACTTACCCCTAACAAATAAGAGTATGAGCAGTGCTGTGCCTTGTGTTAGAGAAACTCCATTAAGTTGGATGTCTTCGCAATAAAGACCTTGAGTTTCAGGTAAATCTCAAAGCAATATTTTGATCCTAATTGGTAACTGTAAATGTTGAATTAGCATGCGGTCAAATAAACACTGGTGTAATGTAAGAACAGTGTGAGGAGGTGAAAAAAACAGAAAATTAACAAAGCAGCAGTAATTCTGAAGGGCTTGTCAAGAAGCAGCAGGAAGCAAAGTAAAAAGCCTGTTGCCACAATCCAAACAAGAAACAACAACTGCACAAGCAGAGGTTTTAATAGCAGAGGTTGTCAAACAATTATGAGGCTTTTAACTATAAGGAAAGAATGAACAAGTGGATAGATCGCAGCAAGAAGCTTCATATCCATGCTGCCATCACACTGAGATCCCACCTCAGTGGTGTCTCATTGCCTTTCTAAAGTGCGAAGGCAAGGTGAAAATTCAGTTCGGACAAGAAGGCAAGTCTTTTAAAAGGGAGCTATTCCACAGCTAATAAATGGAGAAGACCCAAAAGACTTTAAGCACAGCTGGTGGTCCTGTCTGGGCTCTAACCAGAGAGCAGGCCATGACCATGTATGCAGCAGAATTTATTCAGGAAAGACCCACATGCTTTCAAGGCATAAGGGCAGTTTGGTGCAAGTAGCTGAGTAACACAGTGATCAGCACCTATGGGTAACGAGGGCTGAGTGGCAATGGGGGCATCATGCAGGTGGTGCGAGGAGAGGGCATGGAAGAGCACCTGCCACTCCAGTGCCAACCCATTCCCCAAAAATCACCAGCTCATCTCATTTAATCCCAGCTAGAAGGCTATTTCCACTCATCTTTCAAGGTGACAGCTACCACTACCCCCATCCTGCATCTACCAGAGGCAGACTAAACCCAAAAGCAAGCAAAATCAGACAGAAACCAATGTCATTTTATATCGGTGAAGCTAAGCCAAAATCTGACTCAGCTTGCTGGCCTACCACAGATGGTCAAGCAAGGGGAAGCAGAGGAGTCATAGAATCATAGAATCATAGAATTGTTTAGGTTGGAAAAGACCTTTAAGATCATCAAGTCCAACCGTTAACCAAGCACTGAGGAGTCTATAGACTCCTTCTTTGAAGGGGTGAAAGGAAGACACGAATGTCCCCAAGAGCAAGGCAAATTACTTCATTTTCTTTCTGAGCTCCCTCTCTTATTTGTCCTCACTATTCCTGCTCTTTCTTTCTAGCAGTTCTCATACTCCTTCTCTATATGCATTCTCCCTAGCAAAGAGGCCACTAGGAGGTGACAGCAAGCCCAGCTTTTGTGACTCCGGCTCCTGTTTAAGTAATAAGCTATATACATTAATTCTGT
Organism: Platalea leucorodia; assembly: GCF_965183815.1. Taxonomy (NCBI): domain Eukaryota; kingdom Metazoa; phylum Chordata; class Aves; order Pelecaniformes; family Threskiornithidae; genus Platalea; species Platalea leucorodia. The sequence goes on along the minus strand of NC_138859.1, from coordinate 25,935,064 downwards.
ATACATCATTAATAATTTTATAATCATATTTCTATGATGGTCATGGTGCTGCACTACACTGTTACATACTACCCAAACACAGAAGCCATATACAGTCCCTGCCCTGACAAACAGACAGTCCAGGCTATGTATAGGCTTCCTAAAGTCAGTGGAAAATCACTTACTTTCCCTGTACCTCAGTTTCCCCGTTTCATAATTCCTGTGTCTTTGAGAGGAGAAACTGAAGACTTCAGTGTTAAATGATCACGCTACTCTCTTTGAAAATGGAAAGTGATGCCCCTAGCCTACTAACAGGAATGTCACAGAGGTATAGGAAAGTCAGATGGTTAATCTTGCTGAAGATCCAGTTCCTTCTTTCTGCAAAATAAGGCAAATATGACTCACTGTGTCCACAGGGTGTATGGAAAATAAAATGAAAACAGTGGTATGTATGAATGACCTGCAGATGAGAGTGATGATTGAAAACACTCAGATCAGAGAGTAAGAGGAGGTTGGGTAAGAAAGGAGGATATCAGGAGTCTCCAATGTGACAGACTGCTGCACAAGTGAAGACAAACATAGGAGCCAACAGAGATAACAATAAGAGGAGTTTTGGAGAAAAAAAAGGATCCAGGTTTTTTTGCACAAGCCAGAAACAGCAAGTTTATTTACACTGCACTTGAAAAGACGTCAGAGGGGCTCGAAAGGAGTAAAGCATCCACTAGGTAACAATGAGACACTGAGATCAAACCCAACCCAGCAGAGTCAAGGCAAACTAGCCTCTGTGTCCAAAACCTCCCCTTCCCTGACAAAAGGGCCAGACTCAGTCCCTGAAGACAATGAAGTTAGATGACAAGAGAAAGGCAAATGCTTATTTGAATAGTTTAATATCACTTCAAACACTCCAATCCATTTTGAAATAAATATTCAAGGCACAGCAATCTAGAAAGACACAGCACAGATGAAAGAAAGAAATGTAAATCTACCTGTAGCAGTCCAGGTCCAATTCACCTGTGCTATAATGCCAGAAAAATACCATGTGTGCATTGGCCTCTTTCAGTGGAGAAACCATGGGCCTAACCCTACCAGGTATAGCACAAAGAAATAAAACATTTCTGGGGCCAATTCATGTACTTGAGCAGGACGCTCCCCTTCTTATGTGAGTCCATAATAAAACTCACGTTTGCATTCAGTGGAAGCAGAGTTGAATCTGACCAATCCAGTATAGAAAAATACTTATTTCTCCAGTAAAATTAGCAAAATGCAAGTTTTAGTCTGGATACATACACATACATACTTCTGCTCACTGCATTAATAGAGACCAATCTTTATCTCAATGACCTATGGCTTTGCAAGTTGACTGACAGTGGGTAACTGCTGAGCTGATTGCTTGCTATCTTATTGGGAGAAAACCCTTAGAAAAGGTTTTGAAAATGTATGAAAATATGTGGGAGAGCAGGAATGGTATATTCACGACAAAAGAAAGAAATTAAATAATATGGGTCACATGAAAAGCCAAATATGGATGGAGGATGTGGGAAATGGGCACGTCTGGTTACACCACACACTTGGCCATACAGTATTATACCAGGGACAAGCTTGGCTCTACATGTTAGAGTGAAATGGTAGTAATGAAGTGGTGGAAGAGTATATTTTGACTAGCATGAAGAGAAAAATTGGAAACATAGGTGGGAAGCTTCTGGATTATAACCACTATTATACAGAAAAAAAAAATTATCATAAGCTATCTTTCTTATGCAGGTAAGGAAAGGGGTAAAGATGTCTGGGGATTGATTTGCAACTACTGAATAAAAGCTGCTTCAGAAATACCAAAATGGTGGTATAACCTCAAGTTATGAGAGTCTGGTATTAATTATAGGGTACACACACATAGGAGTGATGTTTTATTCTCATTTAAAAGATGCAAAGCTTTCAAATAATGCAGGCTGCCTGCATGGGAGGGTTTGCTGTTTCTTGCTGTGTGATTCTTTGAGTGCCCCCTCTGACAGACCCCAGGGTAATCTTTGTTTAAAGTATTTAATAGCTTTGAAAATGTGTTCTCACTAGGCTGAAAAAAAAATAATTTTAAAGGGGCAGATTCCCTTCTTCAGCTGACTCTCACCCTGTGCAGAAGTCAGGCTGTTAAAAAAACAGTATTTAGTGAATTCCCTGCCAATAGAATATTGGTATATAGCAAAGTATTGCTCTGATATTTTTCCCTTGCCAAAGCAGGCAAGGACTGTCCTATTGATCTCTCCCATGCTATAAGTTGGGAGATGAAGACAGGGACCATTTCAACATTTTTTACTGTAGTGGCAGTTTCCTGATGTAATCCAGGATTATTCCCTGCTGGCCAAACAAGAGCTCACAATAAAAGGCCAGCCCTCAGCTGAGCATCTGATTCAAAAGAAAATTCAGCTGAAAGCTGAGCATTGGAAAGCTGAGTCAATACAAAAGCAAGTGGCAGCTCTGGATTTAAGCAGAAGTCCACAGCATTTAACCTACTTTAGCAGATCAATGCAGCGGATTTTTAATCATCACATTAATCCTAAAATAAAAATAATTACCCCAGAGATCTGTATTAAAGTCCCTTAATTATATCTCATTTCATCATCCTTTTTACTCAGGATCAGGAGCTACAGAGATCAGAGGTTCCCAATGTCATTCTCCAGCTTGCAGTTTAACTCTCTCGTTAGGACTTTAGCTGATACTATGGGGATGAGGCATTGGCCTTGCTGAGAGCACCCACATCCATCCCACCTGCGGGAAAACTGAAAAAGGGAAAAAAAAGGTGGGCAGGATTCTGCTTTCCAATGACACGGTACAAAACAGCAGGGGAAGGAGCAGAGAACATTATATGGTGGGTGAAAAAATGTGTGAATATCTAGAAATTCAATCTCTACATTCTCCCCTTCTTCCAGCAATGCCAGAAGCTCATTAATATCTTATTAAGGGGAAAGAGAGGACTTGACCGGAGGCTGGGCCCCTTATCAAATTTCACTGAGCAGAGTTTTTTTCCTGGAGCATCCTCTCCTGCCTGCAGTCCTGCCACCCCCACAGCCAGGCTTTGGGAGCATGGCCGTGGGCAAACTCAGGACCACAAGCTTCCATGGTACCCTCCACAGAGAGCTTCAGGTGGGCTTTTATGGCAATAAAACCAGCCCATTCCCTGCTTGTAAGGGCAAGTGGCATGGCACAGCTTATAGCCATACAGCTAACTTTTCCATCTTTCTCCCAGAAAAGGGTACCTTTGTTCACACTGCTTATTGGGACCAGTGCCTAGTCTATGCTGTCCCCTGCATTGTGCCCAAGCTGCTTGTTTTAGGTCAGATTCCCCCTGCCTTGCTGGTCTTTACCCATTTCCACCATCTTCTTGCAGAAAAACAAGCCAGCCCTGTGTTATATTTAGGCTTAAAAGCATTGTACATTTACTGGAATAGTACTTCAGGACAATTTTCAGGTTTCTCTAAATACACTGGGGAATTTCTTCCCGCTGCCTTGGGAAGAGGCCCAGAGGCCTGTTATTGTTGCAGATGTTGGGATGCAAGCAAAGGCTATCATAAAACAAGCAGCATGTTGAATCCTAGTGAGTAAATGGCTTTAGGTTTAGGCAGTGTCCCCAAGCTCCAGCTTGGCAAGCGGCACCAAAGTTATAAATATCCCACTTCTCCTCTGCAAAGGATGCTCTCTAAAACCACCAGCTCCACCGTGGTCCCTGGAGGTGCAAGCTATAACACGTCCAAGGAACCTCACAGCCAGCATCAGCTTCTAACAGGGGACTTAACACAGGAGGTTTGTGAAAGAAAAGACTAATTAAAGGTTACAGCTACCCCTGCACGGAGCGGACTGGCAATCAAACTGCCCAGGAACGGTCACCATAATGTACTGCAGGGCATGAGAGTGAGAGAGGGAAAGAAAAAGTTAAAAAGTACCTTCATGATAATATTATGGTAATGATGTAGGCTGCTATGTAAATCACCTTTCTATCATTAATAACTGACAGCCTGAGACTGCCACATCCTGCATTTTTATTACCATGAAAGATGGGAACTACCACTTCCCAGCAGAAAGGAGTCAAAGTGCTTTTTCCCTGCATTGAGTGGGGGGGAACCCTCTTTGAGACTCTTTCATGTGATAAAAAAAGGAAAAGAAACAAATCATTACAAGCTGGAATAAAAAAATAAAGTGTTTTCCAGTCAAAGTGACAAAATGTATGCACATCTCCCCGCTTGAGTCTCTTTGATGGCAGAGTGCTTAGAACCAGATTTTCTCCTAGCAAGCCTGGGAATCGGACATCACCCTTTTCTGCATTCCCTCCAGCCCGCTGATGACAGGAGAGGCTCCCAGGGCACGAGGCAGGACAGAGACTGGCCACAGAGATCACTCAGTGGAAGAGTTTTAGTTGCATCTTCTCACCATTTTATCTCTACTTTGCTATTTTTCATTTCAATCTATACTTTGGATTTATTTTTCATTGCTGTAATCCTGTTGCAGTCATTTCAACTTAGAAAAGCAAGTATTGGTAGGGCTGCAAGGCCTCTAGGACAAATGGGAAAAACTGAGAAAATAAGGCAAGATGAGACCTGAACTGGTCATAAAGACATCCTCTCAACACCAAGGCAGCTCGGTACTACCCTTGTCTACCTAACAGGTTCCTGAAGCCCCCAAAGATGGAGATTTTATACCTCCTCAGGTAGCCTTATTCTTTAAAAGGTTCCCTTCATGGTTAAAGCCAAATTTTTCCTGCTGCAATTTAAGCCCATGACTTCTTGTCATCTTGTGATGATGTGTTTATTACCTTCCTCTTGGCAGAAATAGTTTGGGTGTTTCAAGACAGTTATCATATCTCCCCTCAATTTTCTCCAAGCCAAACAAACACGTTTTCTACACCTCTGCTCATTCTTGCTGCTTTCCTTTAGCTCCTTCCAACTGAGTCACATCTTTCTGGAAGTGAGGTGCCCAAAACCAGACAGAGTCCCCCAGCCAAGGCCTCACTGCTAAGCAAGGCACACAAATTGCTCTGTGGATAAACTACAACACTCCTGTCTATACATATTAATGTCATGCTTGCTGTTTCCCCCCAGCAAGAAACATTTGCTGATTTGTCAGCATTTTGCTTGCTCTTGGTACAAGGCAAACAGCTACATGAGTTGCAAACCAGGAAAGAACCTGGATCTCTTCTGACAAAATGAAGCTAAATTCCGGTAAAAAATTCCACAGCAGCTGCCTACACTATTGAAACCCACTTACCTCAAAGCATGTAAGAGAAACATTCCCCTTTATAAAATCATACAAGCCATAACACCTCAAATTAGATTTAAGTAAAATTAACTCTGCATGGGTCAAGGTTAAACACTTGAAGATCCCCACTGGTGTTTGCTGTAAAAAAAGCAGTACCATTTTCAGATGAAAGACTGATGTGCTCTACAACAAAGCAGTCTCAGCAGTAAATTCATGAGAATACAGCAGTGAAAAAATAAAGTGCTCTCTCTGTTATTTGGAACACTAATATTGCAACTTTGATTTTAGGAATTTTATCTGCATGTTTTTTTCTAAAGACATTAAAGTTTAGGCAATGAGCATGCTACCTTAATTCAACCTCTCAAGCCATTTCAGCTTGAACTTACATAGGGTGAAAAGCCTATATGGCAGGGTCTGATCAGGAGCAAATACTCAGGTGGTACAAGTCAGTCTATCTTAAGTTAAGTAAGAAAGACCTAGATTTTTACAATAGCTGAGGATTACAACACAATCTAAGAAACACACAAATCATTATATTCTGCCTAACATTCTCCTTTATTAATAATCTAACAGACATTACAGATGCCGGATGCACCTTCCCAGATTGACAAGATATTAATATTGTCAGCACAACACCGAGAAGTGGTTTGAACCGTTATAATGGTATGGCTGGATCTCTGTCTCCATTCAGCCCAATCAGACTTTTTCCTATTCCCTCAAATCCCCCTTACCTTTTGAGATAGTTTCTCCCATAGAGGATCTGCTGCAGCAAGGTGACCACAGCAAAGGTGCAGATGAATATGAAGAACAAAGTTCTGTTTCCCAGCAAATCCCTGCTTGACGAAGGGTCAGGGTATCCCATCCTTAAAAGCCACTGAAGCTCCGCTGGGTAAAATTCAGTTCATTGTCGCTTTCATGCCCTTTTTGCTGGAAAGTGGAGGGGAACGCTTGCTGGCTTTTCTCTGAGCAATCCAAGGACAAGGTATCCCATTGTTTGGCCCTGCTGCCCCTTCCTTGCCCCTTTTGGATGTCAGCTCCAGGATTGTGTGCAATGGCTTGCTTCCACGGTAAAGTTTCCAGGAGATTCAGATGTGGGTAACATCTAAAATCATCTCTCAGAGCTCTTTCAGCACAGGCAGCCTGTGCTGTGCAAGAGGCATTCTGTTCCCTCTAAGCCTTTCTTGAAAACCCACTGCTAGCAATTATCTACTTCAATCCCATTTTCATATTCCAGATGGGGGAAGCTGCAAATAAACCAGAAAACTACAGCCAATGGCAAACACAGGGCTCCGGCAACCTGTGTTGGAAACACAGTCGTCAGCTTTTCTTTGCTTCTGCTCAGTGATTCCAACAAAATGTGCTTGCAAGGAGATGTGACTGGGGTGTGCTATTATTGAACAGGCATGTAACTATCATGAGGATTTCATTCAGTCCCCTGCAAAAAACAGCAGCAGCAATCTGGTCAGGCTAGCAGGAAAGCTGCATTTTGTGTAGCTGTGTGCCGTCTGTACCATGCCTTCGGTACTGTAGCATTTGCATGTGGAATGCAGTGCCTTTAGTCATAGACCGCTCACTATTTGGGCTCCTATATTTCCCCTGGTTATTCCTCCAGAGTAAGCATTAGCAAGGTTGCTGTGCATCTTTTCAAGGACAGAGCTCTCAGTTCCTGCATGCTGATTTATTGGAGGCTCTGAGTAGCCTCACAGCTGCAGAAAGGGAGACAGCTTCTCAGTGCAGGCTCTAAGAACCATTCATTTAAAGAGACAAATATTCTGATTGTTCCTCCACCAGAAACAGTTCTCTTTTGAAAGGGCAAAGCAACAAGACCTTGTCCATGGCCATCATAACTCCTCTAAAAATCTCCCCATTGTCAGGAGAGGCTCAATTCAGCTCACAGGGAAATCAATGTGAGTTTTGTTGCTGATTTCACTAGGAGCAAAATCTGCCTCCAACCCTTAGCTTCTTAAAATAACACTGCAGAACTGGAAGCAGAGCAGCTCTGTGCAAGCATAAAAAAATAGGATGTCTATCGACAAATTTTCAAAGGATGCTCAAGGTTGCATGCAATATTTGTTGTGAGTGAAAATAGTCACATGGTATATGCAGAAGGGCCGAATGAGCAATGCCAGCACTCCTTCCCAGGGACCCTTTGAGAGTTTGACTTGTCAACTACAGGCCTCCTTGAAAGCATCAGGCCTCTGCAGAGAACAATTTACATTTTTTAATATTATTTTACACCCTGCACTTAAGCAAGCAACGGGCAACAAAAGAGCCCCTGCAGATTGTGAGAAGGGCTTGGGGAAAAGGACATTACAGTAAGTTGTGTTGCAAACACAGATTTGCTGAGCATGACTGGGCTTCATGTGCTGTGTACAGCACTGACTGCTAGTCATGTAGGCATTGACCCTGCAATGGGCAATGTAGCTACAATGACACTGGTAACATACAGGGAGTCCAGGCCACATCACGCTATACTCCAGTCAGCATCACACCAGAGCACAGGAACCCAGTAAATAAGATCTCTTCCATCACCAGAGGATCAAGTATCACTTAACTAGCAGGGGATGGGATGCTATCAGGGGCCCTCAGCCTGTTGATCTGAGGTGTGCTGGAGACACTGCAGCACAGTCGAAGTCTGTCGAAGTGGGGCGCTCTTGAGGTAATAGGAGCCAACAGGGAAATATCGGAGAAATTCCTCAAGGGAACCAAGGGGTGTTCCTCCAAGAAGGTGACATGGAGCCTACTGATGAAGCCTTTTTTCTCCAACTACAGGAAGCTTCATGCTCACAGGCTCTTGTCCTGCTGGGGGATTTCAACCGCCCTGACATCTGCTGGGAAAGTAACACGACAGGCGGTAGGCAATCTAGGAGACTCCTGGAGTGCATGGAGGACAACTTCTTAAGCTGGTCACCAATGTTCACAGTCCAGAGAGGTAAGAGTCAGGTGAAGAGTATAGTCAAGACCCTGAATTTTAGGAAAGCAAACTTCCAGCTCTTCAAGGAGTTAGTCAATAGGACCCCCTGGGAAATGGCCCTCAGGGACAAGGGAGCAGAACAGAGCTGGCAGATCTTCAAGGACGCCTTCCATAGAGCACAAGAGCTCTCGATCCCCAGGTGCAAGAAATCAGGAAAGGAAGAGAAGAGGCTGGCATGGCTGAGCCATGACCTGTGGGTCAAACTAAAGGGCAAGAAGAGAATGCACAGGCAGTGGAAGAAGGGACTGGTATGTTGGGAAGAGTACAGGGACACTACCTGGTTGTGTAAGGATGGGATCAGGAAGGCCAAGGCTCGGCTGGAGCTGAACCTGGTGAGGGACGCAAATAATAATAAGAAGGGCTTCTACAAGTACGTCAACCAGAAAAGGAAGGTTAAGGAAAGCGTACCCCCTCTGATGAGCAGAAGTGGCGAGCTGGTAACAACAGACAAGGAGAAGGCTGAGGTACTCAACAACTTTTTTGCCTCAGTCTTCACTGGCAACCTCTCTCCTCACACCTCCCGAGTCAATGGGCCATTTGACGGGGATCAGGGGGGCAGAGGTCCTCCCACTGTAAGTGAAGATCAGGTTCGCGACCACCTGAGGAACTTGAACATACATAAGTCTATGGGCCAGAGTCCTGAGGGAATTGGCTGATGTAGTAGCCAAGCCACTCTCCATGATATTTGAAAAGGCATGGCAGTCAGGTGAAGTCCCTGGGGACTGGAAAAAGGGAAATGTTGCACCCATTTTTAAAAAGGGTAGAAAGGAGGACCCTGGGAACTACCGACCTGTCAGCCTCACCTCTGTGCCTGGGAAGATCATGGAACAGATCCTCCTAGAAGCTATGCTAAGGCACAGGGAGGACAGGGAGGTGATTCGAGACAGCCAGCACGGCTTCACCAAGTGCAAGTCCTGCCTGACCAACCTAGTGGCCTTCTATGATGGAGTGACTGCATCAGTGGATGAGGGAAGAGCTACGCATGTCATCTATCTGGACTTCTGTAAGGCCTTTGACACGGTCTCCCACAATATCCTCCTCTCTAACTTGGAAAGATATGGATTTGATGGGCGGACTGTTCAGTGGATAAGAAATTGGCTGGATGGTCGCATCCAGAGGGTAGTGGTCAATAGCTCAGTGTCCAGATGGAGAACAGTGACAAGTGGTGTCCCTTAGGGGTCCATTCTGGGGCCAATGCTGTTCAATATCTTCATCAGTGACATAGACAGCGGGATCGAGTGCACCCTCAGCAAGTTTGCAGAAGACACCAAGCTGAGTGGTACAGTCGACACGCCTGGGGGATGGGATGCCATCCAGAGGGACCTGGACAAGCTGGAGAAATGGGCCTATGTGAACCTCATGAGGTTCAACAAGGCCAAGTGCAAGGTCCTGCACCTGGGTCAGGGTAATCCCCGGTATCAGTACAGGCTGAGGGATGAAGGGATTGAGAGCAGCCCTGAGGAGAAGGACTTGGGGGTACTGGTAGATGAAAAGCTGGACATGAGCCAGCAATGTGCACTAGCAGCCCAGAAAGCCAATCGTATCCTGGGCTGCGTCAAAAGCAGCGTGGCCAGCAGGTCGAGGGAGGTGATTCTGCCCCTCTACTCTGCTCTGGTGAGACCCCACCTGGAGTACTGTGTCCAGCTCTGGGGTCCTCAGAGCACAGGAAGGACATGGACCTGTTGGAGCAGGTCCAGAGGAGGGCCACAAAAATGATCAGAGGGATGGAACACCTCTCCTATGAGGAAAGGCTGAGAGAGTTGGGGTTGTTCAGCCTGGAGAAGAGAAGGCTCCAGGGAGACCTTATTGCAGCCTTTCAGTACTTAAAGGGGGCCTACAAGAAAGATGGGGACAGACTTTTTAGCAGCGCCTGTAGCGATAGGACAAGGGGTAATGGTTTTAAACTAAAAGAGGGTAGATTTAGACTGAACACAAGGAAAAAATTTTTTACGATGAGGGTGGTGAAACACTGGAACAGGTTGCCCAGAGAGGTGGTAGATGCCCCATCCTTGGAAACATTCAAGTCCAGGCTGGATGGGGCTCTGAGCAACCTGATCTAGTTGACGATGTCCCTGCCCATTGCAGGGGGGTTGGACTAGATGACCTTTAAAGGTCCCTTCCATCCCAAAGCATTCTATGATTCTATGTTTCTGAAGCTCCACACAAGGAAAGCTGAATTAGCAAAAGGACAAAACCTGGTAGGAGTCAGACTCTACTTCTCTTGTGCAGGGAACAAGCACATCTCTCTCTCTGCTGAAAGGACAATATGCAGCCCTAAATTCTAAGCTGCAGTTTATTTTTTAAAGCAAATGAAACAGAAAAATTCACTTCTGATGGGCAGGTCTGATTGGGAATTTCCTTAAGTACCTTTACTGAACCTGTCATTTGAATCAGTGTTTGACTGATTATGCATTCTAATTACAGCTGAAAGCAAGGGCATTTAGTGCCTCAGATAGCAGGATCTGTCTGTTGGTTCTTTAAATCATGGTATACATAACTGAACGTGTTAAACTCACAGTATTGTACAGGTTCAGAGTAAAGCAAAACATGCTTCACGTTCCCCATCAGGATTTTTTCTCTCCCACCTGCTCAACCACTCTCCACTCCTCTTCATGACTGTTAGGCAGATTAAAGAACTTCACACACATAGCAGAATACTATGGTCTGTAAAAGGTTTTAGTAGAACACTTTTTACATCTCATTTTTTCCCCTAAATTAAAATTAAATCGAGTCTATTTACAGTTTCTACAATGCTTGTGTCAACTGCTAGATCCCTGATTTTGCAAAGCACTGGCACATAGAATCATAGAATCATAGAATCGTTAAGGTTGGAAAAGACCCTTAAGATCATCAAGTCCAACCATAAACCTAGCACTGCCAAGTCCACCACTAAACCATGTCCTCAAGCACCACGTCTACCCTTCTTTTAAATATCTCCAGGGATGGAGACTCAACCACTTCCCTGGGCAGCCAGTTCCAGTGCCTGACTACCCTTTCAGTGAAGAAGTTTTTCCTAATATCCAACCTAAACTTCCCCTGGCACAGCTTGAGGCCATTTCCTCTTGTCCTATTGCTTGTTACTGAGGAGAAGAGACCGACCCCCACCTCACTACAACCTCCTTTCAGGTAGCTGTAGAAAGCAATAAGGTCTCCCCTCAGCCTCCTCTTCTCCAGGCTAAACAACCCCAGCTCCCTCAGCCGCTCATAGGTATATGCCTGGAAGGTTCTGCTGAATATGAAACTCATATACATATGCTTATCAATATTAATTCTTTTGCAGATATAAAACATTAATTTATTAGCATAATCTAGTGGTTAACACAATGTCTAGCCCCCCATCACCGCCACAAATCCATGTCTTAAACTGGGATATTAAAGCTAAAAGGATTCAGCTAAGATGTATACATTTATTTCCTCCTGAGTTGGGCTAAGCCACGAGGGGATGACAATGTCTACATTGGCACCAGGCCTCCTACCTGTGGAGCTGCCTGAATTGGAGGAAGTGTCCTGAACATAGCATATGGTCTGTACACTGGATCATCTATTGAATCATGACCAGTTTCCTTCCAGTTATGGGTCACATAGGCACTGGAGAAGAAATTACCTCGGTGCATAAAATATCCCTTTTTTACACTGCTGACACCATCGCTGTTGGAAAAGAAGCAAGGTCTTCCTCTCGCTGGTAGGAAGCTCTAATGCAGAGGCTGCCGTGGCTATAGTGCTGCACATTTACTATTAACAGTTCCTTACAGCAGGGCTTGCTAAAACGTATAGCAAAGCACAAAACTAAGCTGGGCTCAATGCTAGAGGTAGCCTTGCTTCCTCAGTGGCACTTCCAGATTCCTAGAAAATATAGGCAGTTTAGCATGATTGTTATGATCCTGTACAGGCTCACAACAACCCTGCAAATAATTGAGAATGATAGAAGCTCAGTTTCTCTGCAGGGAAAAAGAAACAGGACCAAACTGCTTTTACAGGAATCATCTGTTAAAAGCATTAGTTTGATTTCGGAGCACTGCATGGGAGCCCTGGATTTAGCACCAAATCAACAGGACTGAGATGTTGGCAGAACCATGGAGGGGTCAAAGGGTTTCCATGGCTGACATTTGCTCTCAGAATAGGAACATGATCCTGCCTCTATCCCAAGCAAGTCATAACTCCCACCTAGTTCATCAAAATCAAACTTAAAACCTTCTAGTGAAAGCCTGTAAAGTGCTGGAGTATGGGCACTCACTTTATAAGTTTAATGGCAGTTGAAAGCTTTAACATTTCTTTTCCCTGAAAATATTCTAGCATTAACATTACAATGAACAAATATTTCCCATGGTCAGAATAAGGATCACACATTATCAAATGGTGAAAAACCCAATTAATAATTATTTCACTATTTAACAATACATTTTTACAGCAAAAATAAAAATGTTAATATCTGAGATGTTCAGCCCTGAGGAGAAGGACTTGGGGGTACTGGTAGATGAAAAGCTGGACATGAGCTGGCAATGTGCTCTCACAGCCCAGAAAGCCAACCGTATCCTTGGCTGCATCAAAAGCAGCGTGGCCAGCAGGTTGAGGGAGGTGATTCTGCCCCTCTACTCTGCTCTGGTGAGACCCCACCCAGAGTACTGCGTCCAGCTCTGGGGTCCTCAGAGCACAGGAAGGACATGGACCTGTTGGAGCAGGTCCAGAGGAGGGCCACAAAAATGATCAGAGGGATGGAACACCTCTCCTATGAGGAAAGGCTGAGAGAGTTGGGGTTGTTCAGCCTGGAGAAGAGAAGGCTCCAGGGAGACCTTATTGCAGCCTTTCAGTACTTAAAGGGGGCCTACAAGAAAGATGGGGGCAGACTTTTTAGCAAGGCCTGCTGCGACAGGACAAGGGGTAATGGTTTTAAACTAAAGGAGGGTAGATTTAGACTGAACACAAGGAAAAAATTTTTCACGATGAGGGTGGTGAAACACTGGAACAGGTTGCCCAGAGAGGTGGTAGATGCCCCATCCTTGGAAACATTCAAGGCCAGGCTGGATGGGGCTCTGAGCAACCTGATCTAGTTGAAGATGTCCCTGACAATTGCAGGGGGGTTGGACTAGATGACCTTTAAAGGTCCCTTCCATCCCAAAGCATTCTATGATTCTACTGTGTAGCTAAAAAGGTCTTGCTGGGAACAAATTACTCTTGGTAAAGCATTTTCTGAACTGAATTTTTAGTTTCTGACAAATGACAATAAATAAGATCCACGTGAGCAAACAGCAGCAACAAAATAGCTAGTGGCAGTGAGGGAGTAAGGCTTCAGACCTGGGTAAAAGAGGAAGATAAAACTGGGACTCAAGCACAGTAAAAACATGGTTGGTTGGGCTCAGAGTCTACAAATGTATTCTTCAATGCATCTAACTTTCAATTGTGATTCAGTATGTTGGGACATTAAATGGCAAAAAGTCACCAATGAAGGTATTCTACATCAGATAGCTGCTTTTTTTCACAATTAGTTTAAAATTAAATATTATATCTGCATTTTGGATCCTTATTTTGTGACATTATCATTTCACAGATGTGGATGACACAGGGACAGCCAAATCAGTATTCCTGTTTTGTGAGCCATGCAGCACTTACTTAAAAAAATGAACCATGATGCCAGATTCACACTGAAAGTTTCACAGGTCCAAAAGTTGGCTAATTGATGAGGAAAGCTCTTCCCTGATGTGATAACAAAAATCATAACTAGTACTGTTTGTAGGTCCTTGCAGTCTATGAGAGTAGCTGGTAAATAAGAACAATGCTGTGAGTTCACCTCCGTTGGAATCATAGACAAAATATTTGGGGCAATATATAGGGGCAATAATCACACTAAATAATCACACTAAATTCTCCAATTTTTTTTACTGTGGCAAAGACAAAGGGATTATGGAGAATATATGTTATACTGTTGCATACTGTCATTATAAACAAACTTTTGTTCTAAGGTTTAACACACATGGAAATTAAAAGAAAGATTGAAGGGGTATATGAAGACTGTCCCTTACCCATTTTTAATTTAAAACTTTCTAGCCTCCCACTGCCTGTGAGTTCCTGCTTTCCCTTGCTTTTCCTCCTTCAGGCCTGGAGCCATCCCTCACATACACCGCCCTGGGTAGCGTTTTTCCGTTCACTTTTCCCAATTGGAAAAATGCACCATATCAAATACAAAGCAATAAGGAACTTAAGGCCTTTCAGTGCAACAGGGAACTACAGTCATCAATTTCCCTCTGACAGCTCATGTTCAGGTGCTATCCCCTTGCCTGGGATACCACTACAGGTTTGGCTTGTAAATCCAAGGAAGCTGTAGTTCAGATCCATACATATAGCATCCATCTGCTTTGGGCAAAGGAAGGACATGCCTTTTTCCTCAGCATTGCTCCTTCCAGGTGATGAAGCAGAGGAATTGGCTGGCACTGCAAAAATCAGTGCTTTCACGATAAACATGATCTTAGTTTAGATGGTCGTCAACTTCATAGGAATACATACCTTGCTCTGGGCCACACACCTGGTAAATCCCTGCAAGCTCTGACTGGCCCTACACAGAGCAGAGCTTGACTTTGAATGTTAAATACATACTTGAATTGACCAGCTGCTGCCTGGAACCAGCATATCACCCTTCCCTAAAATATGCAGGAAAGCCATTAACTCTGCATTTCATGTCTGTTGCCCTTCCTTGCTATCCTCACTCTCCCATCACAGCACATCTGTGCTCCAGAACTTACGTGTTCCTGTTAAAAGTATTATCTTCCCAGCAGCTAGTGAAAAGTTACAGAGCTACAAAAAAGTTACAGTTCAACAACATCCATCCAAGCTGACTTCAAACATCAGCTCCAAGTGTTCATACCCCATTGGTTTTAATAGGTTATTAATATTAAGAGATTAAATTAAAAAATCATTAACTATTCCCTAGTTTGCTATTTTTGCAGAACTATCCAGTCCTTTTTTAACATAAAACCCTAAACTTCCTCCCAGCAGGCCAAAAGCCAAGTTCATCCTTATCCTCATCCCAGGGGGGACAACAGCCCTAACTATCCTTTGCTAATTAGGAGGAGGTTTGGGCTCAGCTCCATGTTTCACCAGGCTTCCTTCATGACTTCAGGCAGAGCTACGCCACAGTGCTGAGATCTCCAAGCTGGCTTGGGAAGGCAAAACAGCACTTCTGCGAAAGCAGGGCTGTTTCCAGCACTTGAACTGTGATTTCTGCATGGTGCAGTGGAGTCATCTACCGCTTAGTCACCTCACCTTATACTCCATATGCCATGCAGATAAGTATCTTTACCCTCCTCAGCATCTCTTCCCTCATTTCTGAACTAGCAATCATAGCATTTCTTGGCCTTGCAGGTGTATTGCAGGAGTAACACGGACAACTGTACGAAACTTTCCACTTATCGCGTAAGGCAAAAAACCTCTTCTGCCTTTTAACGTATGACTTTGTCAGTCTGAGGACTGTAAGAGCAGGATCCACCTGACTGGGCACAGGATTCAGTTCCCTAAGCGCTGCCATCCTGAACTACTTGACATGCCCCAGGATCATCTGGTTAAGACAGACAAGTATCTCGCACAGTTCATGGGAACCCTGCTATAGTGGAAACCAGGAAATCTAGGTATTAATAGCACTAAACATAGATGTACCTGACTCCCACCATAAATGTATGTGCCTACAGCCTACCAAAATCCTCCATGCAGTTAGCTGAGATTTAGTCAATACACTTCATGGAGACTAGCAGTTCTTTTCATCCTAAAGTAAATTTCTAAGCTATGTCAAATGAATCACATCCTAAAAATGTCTTTGTCTTTCCTGACTATAATGGGAGCTTGGGATGACCAGTTCAGTTGCAGGTATCTGCATGGTAGATGCCTAAACATTGGTGAGAGGGCCAAGTGTGAAAACAGCATGAAAACAAGTTGAAGTTAGTGCCAAGTAAATAACATAAGGAAGTGAGCTATGAATGTTTCCCCCTTAATATTTAATCCGCTGAAAGTGCCTATATCAATTCCAGTGAAACTGTCACAGAAACTCACATTTCCTGCAGCCACCTGCCATTGAAGGGGGACAAAGCTACAGAATTTCACCTAGATTTCCAGTATTACTCTGGTCCTCTTTTTTCTCTCTCATAGCTACTGTAGATGATCATCAGCAAATGAATAAAACATACTTTCATGCAAATGAAACAACATGTTCCAGCTTTGCTGCTGGCGTTCTGCCCATATGACTAGCACTCCCCTTTGCTAACCCTTCTTCCCACTTCTGCTACTAACCCTCCTCTCACAGTCAAAAGGAAGACAAGGCAAATCTGGGGAGTCATGATATTTCTTCCTCCCAGTAACATTCAAAAATGGTCTGGGGTGAGGAGAGAGGGGGAGTTACATTTCCAGACAATATAAGAAAATCAGATACTTTAAAATACCATTTCTCCTAGAACTGAAAGAATTTTAAAAGCGACAAAAATGAAATAATTTGAAACTATTAAAAGGAAATGCCCAGTTATACAGCACGTAGCTTTTGGAAGTCCCTGCCACATGGCAAAGTGCTTACTGAGATTCAAAAACTCCTTTGATGACCCATGCAAAGGCTAAGAACATTGACAGCTTCACAGATTGCATACTAACACCCCAGAATCACTGTGTGAGCCACTCAAAACTTCCTCAGCTAGGCTATTCTGTAATCATCTGTCAGGAAGGCGGAAGACAGGAACAGCTTGCATGACCTGAAGCATTTATTATTTAACATTCCCTTATTTTCATGCCCTTCGCTAAGATGCCTGACCTCCAGGTTTCCCCACAGGGATGGCAGGGAACAGCAACAGGAATATAAAATGAAAAAATACTCATGTTTGCATAATTTGGCCCCTGGATGAAATCTGAGAGTGAAATCAGGAAAGCTAAGGATTGTTAAGAGAATCTGCCCTGGTTTTTAGGTTATATTTCACCCTTTGGTCATCTCACTTGGCTGCAGATTAAATACCACCTGCTATGGCGATAACAAATACAGCTTACTGGGGCTACAGTTCCTGGTACGCTGCTTTATTTGCTATGAACCCTTCAGGAAAAGGAATTTAAATGCCTGCAAAAGAAATCTTCACTTGCTGCACCATTTGAAGGTTAGCAGAGAAACCCTCGAACAACAAGCAGCTAACGATTGGGTAAATGCCAGATTTCACTGAGTTGTGCCAGGGACGTATTTGGCCATGTATTTTTCATTTGTACATCCCCCATAAAGTTCAATCATCAGGCAAATTCTGCATTACTGCTTAATCAGAACCTAAGCCAGTACACGCTTAAATCAATGGGAGGCAATCTTGATTTCCAAGGGAGGAAGCAGAATCTAAATCACTTTATTATCAATTCAGAATCTCTCTTTTTTTTGTTCTCACAGCAAAATCTACTTGTGCAAATGGCTTTAACCTACCCCCGTTACCATCAGTAATAGAGATCCTTAATCCAGCAACTGGCTGAGCACCCACAAGCTCTTTTAAAGCCCTAGGGAAAGCTTAGAGCAATCCTGGGAAGCATCCAATATCATATTGGACTGATACATAGAATAGCTATTTCAAGCTTTTTTTCCTTATTTGTTACCATGCCAGATAAAAAAGGCATTAACTAATTATTTTAATTGCACTTTTTGTAGTATTTCTCATGGGACCCGGACTGCAGCTGCCTCAGCTTGATCCCATCTGACTGGGGGATGGGAAGCTATTATAAAATGTGTTTTCCCCAGAGTGAATAGGACTTTCTGCTGCAGCTGTCTTTATGGAGGTGGGGAAGCTATTGGAAACAGGTGTATTGCACATAAATGCTCCCTGGTTTGAAATTATCTAATAGACTCCAGCAGGAAACCTTCAATCAAATCCACAGGATCAAAACCAACCTAACTCCCACCCCCCTTTTTTGGGGGGGGGGAACACACAATGAATACTTTTAAAAGAACATATAACTTTGTGGGGCTGATGTCTTGAAAAGGTATTTATGGCTTTCCAACAAGAATTTTATTAGTTTCTGAAGGCAAAATATTGCAACTTTTTAGAGCAGTCATGATCTTGCAGGCAATGAATTATCTGCAACAAGATTAAGATCACTTATGGAAAAATATGCTGTTAGGAATGAAGGAAAACACCCACACACAAACCTGATTAATCAAGTACAATTGGCAGCAAGCATAGAAGAGAGAGTGTGTTCTTTAGGAGACATTTTTTAGTGCAGATGAGTTTTTGCTTGGCTCCAAGTGACGTCATGTTTTTCCTACTCCCATTCCTGTTTCAGACCTTGTCAAAGGCTCTGTCAGTACCTCAAACCCCACATGTTCTGACTCATTTTGCTTGGGCTCCAGCCTTTTACAGATGCTTGGTTACAAGTAAGAGGGGAGATAATTGGGATCTTCATTGGTCCCAACCAGGCTATTGCTGCTAAAAATCTGCATTTCCCCCTGAAAATTCTGCTTGTGTTAAAGATGAGCTACATTGGTATAATGGGCACTGAGCTGGGTATAAGGCATTCCCAGGAGCTAGTCAGACCCTGTTCTCCAGAAGATCCATGATAACATAACCTCCTGAACATGCTACTGGGAACCTCTTTGTGCCCAACTCTTTTGGGGTAGGCTAGAGGGTGAAGTTTCCCCCCTCACAGTTAGAATTTGATAGCCAGAAGTGGATACCGCTCCTTCTCCATGTCTGATGTTAGGGAGTTAACTTCTTCCCCCTGTGTTATTTTAGTTCCTTTTCTGAACATATAACAGATGTGCTCAGAGCCCAGAAAAGGAGCTTTTGGAAACATTTCTGTTTTTTCACTAAACAAATTCTGACAAGTTGAACATCCAAAGTACAACAGCTCCCTTCCCCTCTCTGACCTCTGCCTCCCAGCTTGGAGAGGCTGTCAAAGGCCTTTTCTCCTCCCCTCACATTTTCTGCATCTGCAGCCTGGTCTGTGCACTGTGTTACCGCTTGCATGCTACCCTGGGGCAACACTGCATCTCCTGACTCTGGAAGAGACTAAATTATATCATTTTGGGTACAGGAAGGGTTTTCTTTGACTCCCCTACATCTGCACAGTCGCTTAATGAAAGTGCAGCATCTGGTCTAACAGGCCCTAATTAAAAAAAAAAAAATATACCACTTCCTCAAACATTTCCAACTAGCTGTTCCAGACTACATTATTTTATGGAAATGTTCATGGCGTGCCAGGACAGAATGATTTTTTTAATGGCTGAAAATAACATGAAGCTGCAGTATTACAAGTACTACAACCTGGTCTAAGCTGGTGTCGTGGTTTAACCCCAGCCAGCAACTAAGCACCACGCAGCTGCTCGCTCACTCCCCCCTTGGTGGGATGGGGGAGAGAAGCAGAAGGGTAAAAGGGAGAAAACTCATGGGTTGAGATAAGAACAGTTTAATAATTGAAGTAAAATAAAATAGAACAGTTAAATAGGTAAAGCAAAAGCTGCGCATGCAAACAAAGCAAAGCGAGGAATTCATTCACTACTTCCCATCGGCAGGCAGGTGTTCAGCCATCTCCAGGAAAGCAGGGCTCCATCATGTGTAACGGTTACTTGGGAAGACAAACGCCATCACTCTGAACGTCCCCCCCTTCCTTCTTCTTCTTCTTCTTCCCCCAGCTTATATACTGAGCATGACATCATATGGTATGGCATAGCCCTTTGGCCAGTCTGGGTCAGCTGTCCTGGCTGTGCCCCCTCCCAGCTTCTTATGCACCTGGCAGAGCAGGGGAAGCTGAAAAGTCCTTGACCAGTGTAAGCACTACTTAGCAACTATTTAGCAACAGCTTAGCACTACTTAGCATGAACCAAAACATCAGTGTTATCAACATTATTCTCATCCTAAACCCAAAACACAGCACTATACCAGCTACTAAGAAGAAAATCAACTCTATCCCAGCTGAAAACAGGACAGCTGGTATTACCAATGGAAAAAGCAAACCTGTCCTGCTGTCAGCTACCTGTCTTTGCTGTTGCACTGCTCCTTCCTTTGTACAGCACTGGTGTTTGCACAGATGCGTCATGACTATCAGAGAGGTAATCCAGTTTAGAATAAACCCAGCAGAAAAAGAATTTAAAAGGTTAGTTTTCACATGGATCAGCTTCCCAGTCCAGATTCACTGCACAAGCACACAAACACTCCCAAAAACCAGGAGAGGGGATGCTACATAGGAGGCATGTGCAGGGAAGCTGGAGATGAAGGGGTGAGAAGAACAGACTCTTTTGGCAGCTGTGCTGGCTTTTGTCAGCTGAAAGTGTTTGCAAAATGATGGCCTTAATAAGTGACTTGTGGCATTCTCAAGCAAGCCCTGCTGAAATCTTTGGACAACACCGTATCACGTCTCTCTCTATTTTTGCACAGCACAGGCTGATTTTCCAACAAAACCAGTCTGTTCAAGTAGGCAGAAGGATAAAGACATGTCACACAAGTGGCCAGGACAAAAAGCCATGTAGAGATGGGGGATTTTAACCACAGGAGAGCTACTGCCTCACTGTGTAACCTTGGGAGAGGCACTTGGCCTCAATTTGCCCTAGCTGGAAAGTTGGTGGGGAGGGACATGCGGGTGCACAAACCTGACAGCGTGATGCTGTGGCTGAGCTAGGCTTTGCTGGATGTTGTGTAGCTGCTCGTGTGCAATTATGTACAAAATCACAACAGTGATGCTAGAAAGCTCCAGGCATCTTCACCAGATTTTGCTGGCCATTAATCCAGCAGAAGGCTGCTAATGGCATCTGATTGCTCTCTTTGTGCTACTGCCATTTAAGGTCACTCTGAAGGACACAAACTCTTCTATATTTTACAGTGTGAGATTCAGGCAAAATAATAACAGTGGGTTTCAGAGAATGAGTTCTCAAAATGACAATAAACTAACGAGATGTGAATTTTAATTTTTAAGTCTACAGCCATGAACTGAAAAGGAATAAACTCTTGAAAAGCAAGGATTTCTGATGTGTCGTGGTTTAACCCCAGCTAGCAACTAAGCACCACGCAGCCGCTCGCTCACTCCCCCACCAGTGGGATGGGGAAGAGAATCGGAAGGGCAAAAGGGGAAAACTCGTGGGTTGAGATAAGAACAGCTTAATAACTAAAGTAAAATAAAAATAGAACAGTAGTAATAGTAATAATAATAATAAAAACAAGTACTAACAGTACAACAGTAATACAAAGCCAGCGATACACTCTACAATGGCTCACCACCCGCTGACCGATGCCCAGCACATCCCCCAAGCAGCGATCATTGCCCGTCCCCCCCCGCCCCCGCTCATATACTGAGCATGATGTCATGTGGTATGGAATAGCCCTTTGGCCAGTCTGGGTCAGCTGTCCTGGCTGTGCCCCCTCCCAGCTTCTTGGGCACCTGGCAGAGCAGGGGAAGCTGAAAAGTCCTTGACCAGTGTGAGCGCCACTTAGCAACTACTTAGCAAGAACCAAAGCATCAGTGTATCATCGACATTGTTCTCATCCTAAACCCAAAACACAGCCCCATACCGGCTACCAAGAACAAAATTAACTCTATCCCAGCTGAAACCAGGACATGATGATAAATGAAATACCACCCAGCAAGAGCAGATGAAGAATTCATCTGTAACACTTCCATTACTAAAAACCTTTAGAACAACCCTCTGATTATGAACCCCACCCACCGGAAAGCTCTACTGCAGTGCAGCTCTCGCATGTCCACCTCGCATTACTGCTCGTGGAGAGGTGCACGCCATCCACCGGGGAGTTCACAACATGCCAGCATGCAGCAGAGATTTTCAATATGGGTCAGAGAGGGATGTACCAGCACAGGAGTAAGAGCAGGCAGCAGCGTGCTTCACATCATCCATGCACAGAGAGGACCAGACCTGCCAGCTCCAGCTGGGCAAACTTTCAACACCAGGAGTTGGTATCAAGCTTGAGTCTTTCAGTCCAGCCTTTAGAAGATGACTTTTAGTCAGTGTGGTTATGCAGTGGTCAACACTGGCTATGGCAGGTTATTATGATTTGTTCCTTCCCAGCAAAGATAACAGACACATCATTCATTGCCTGACTTGAAAAGACCTCACACAGCAACCCAGAGCCATTGACTTCAACTATTGCTCAAGTGTTGCCCTAATCTTAGAGGGTAACAGCTCTTTCTCAGAGTCAGGAGAGTCAACTATCACGTGCGAAAAGAGCAAAAATAGAGCCAAGCTAGTGGGAGAAAAGATAGGCAGGACTGCCTATCTTGACACTTCGGCAGCTCCTTTCAGCCTCAAGGAAAGAGTTAATCTGACTCAGAATGGATGGTGAGCATCACCACACGGGTTAGTTAGCAGAGAGGTAGCTTCCCTGTAGCTAAAGACAGTGATGATGAAATTGTGTCACTCAGCATGCATACCACTGCCTGCCTTCCTGTTTGTCCTCAGGAGGGATTAAGCTAGAAGCCCAGTATGATCCCTCCTGCCTTGCATAAGGAAAACTCTGAGGGAGCAGGTGTAAGAAACTAGGAGGGTACCTGGAAGTCAGAGGCACCAGCTAAATGGCATGAACCAGCCAGACTGAAAAATCCCACATCCTATGGAACAGCTCCAATACAGGACTAGGTTAGGAACAATGACTCAGCTCTGCCCAGATCTCTTAAAAACACATTGAAAACACATTTTAAAACACATTTTAAAACACTTAAAATTGAGGGGTTTTATTACAGACTAGTGAATGTCCAGAAGGAAAACTAACCAGCTTATATAGCAAGTGAGTCTCGCTATTTAAGTCAAACACAATTTTTCATATGGCTTGCAGTCAAAGGAGGATCCAAATGGTGTACTGAATCCTACCTTCACAAGTGCATAGGACAGCAGTGTAGCTGAGAGCAAACTTTGACTGGAAAAAAGGAGTGAACTGGCCATTTCAATCCCTGCTGTAAGCATTCCTGATTAACCACAGCTGATGGTTTCAGAATAGTAGGTCTGAGGATTAAAGTATTCTGTAGGCTGAAAACACCACGTCACATCTCTAAAATTACTTTGCTTTGTATCATTTAATACTCTGCATACTCTTAGGATCAGTTCTTGGGTCCTCATTCACTAATGGGAAACTCCACCTCAAATCTAGTCAATGTTTAGGGTTACTCACTCACTCTCAGAGGCTTTTATAAGAGATTTTGCTTCCAACTCTGCTTTACCATATTTGCTAGTTTGTACTCTTCAAATCCTACCTTAATGGTTTCCCTGGGAACCAATGAACGTCCCACATGTAGATTAAGGAGAACTACAAGCCCTATTTTTTCTTTACATGGATAATTCTTAACACAAAATAGTAATGCAATGTCCATTCACTCAAATATCTTAACTGTAAATAATATACCAGACTATCAGACTACCTTCTGACAAAAAAATTGCATAAAAATGTACCCAGCTCCTAAAGTTCATGATCCAAATGTCCTCTTTTTACATGTCCAACTTCCAGAGTTCAGGCACTAGACTGCTTTACCTGTGGGTCTTTGCTCTATTTACTGCAAATAATAGAAACCAAATTTTCTGGGTGTCACATTATACAGAAAGAGAAAAAAAAAGCATATTGTATTAGAAGTGGCAAATAAAAAGTCTGATTAATGCTCAATCTTGATAGCATTAATTACATATACATCTAATTAAGGATATATATATTGTGCTTTTTCTGAACTCAAATTTTAAAAAAATTAAATCCAGCTTTCCTTCTGGAGGAAATGTGTGCTGGCTCTTGCTATGGGCCTGCTCAGAACATGTGTGTGGTGTGTAAAATGCAGAATTCATTTGATTGAATGTTAGCTCTTTCAGTGACAGATCTCTAGAAGAGCTGTTCAGCAGATTCCTGCTATAGCCAGCAGATGAAAACAGGCATCTCCAGAAATGTTGCATTGCTTTTTAAGGTAGACAGACAGGCAAATCAGCCATTGGGTGTGCTTCTCTCTCCCCACTGACTACAGAAAGTGTTTAAATTACTAGCTTGGACTAGAGATCTAGCTTCTTTATGACTAAAACTAAATGAGATCAATCCCAGCTTGATTCAAAGCTCACCAAAGACGATGCAGAAACTACTGTTAACATTCTTGAACTCTGGTTCTTTAAATTACTGAGAGGTGAATAAGGCCTCATTCACTTCTTTTTGACATCTCTGTAGCTACTTTGACTCCTGCTCAATACCAAAATAAGGCACCATGAGTTTACACAATGATGCAGAAGAGCAGATATACATATATATATATATATGGCCGTAGGAAATACATTGCAGCCTCCTACAGCCTCCTCCATTGCTATGTGCCAGGGTTCACCTCAGCCTTCCTCTGTCTTTGTAGCCTGGTGGCTGGACTGAGCTCAGTCCTCTGGTAAGGGAACTCCTATGCCCCTGACCTCCGAGGTGGCTTGATGCCCACAGCACAGATTTATCTGTAGAAAGCTGTGTCCCCAAGCTATGGGCAGGTTAAGGCATGCAGAGATAGCGTGACTTGCTCAAGACCCCATAAGGTGGAAGTGGCAGAGCCAAGACTACAAGACCTAACATGGATTAAACCCAATCATTGTCACCCATCCAAACCATCTTCCTTCCTTCTTATATCTCTGTTTTAATTTCTTTCCTCTTTAAAAAGTGTTCTCGTTGTTATTGGTAGGGAGAGAAACCAAGAAAACAGGATGCTTTCATCTAAAGGTCATCATTTAATTTAAATGTCATCATTTAAAATTTCATCACTTAAAAACTCCTGGAAGAAATGAGAGGTATCAAGCTGGAGAAGCTTTATGGAATGAATGGTGAACACTGAAGGACAGACTGGGAGCATCAATACTGGCCAAATACTCTCTGAATATATAATGGGAACTAAGATCAGGGTGACACATCTACTCAGCTTAAACTATGAGATTCCTTGGCTCCTGGGATTTAAATTATCATTCATAGAGCCAAAAACTCCTACAATCACAGATTAATTTATGATGGAAGGAACTTCTGGAGGTCCTCTAGTCCAACCTGCCACTCAGAGCAAGGCCTACTCTGAAACTGTGACAGGTTGCTCGGGGCCTTATCCAGTGAAGTTTTGAGTATCTCCAAGGATGGAGATTCCACAGTCTCTCCTAGCAGCCTCTTGTAATGTTTGAATGAATGCTCCCAGGAGTCCACTTAATAAATTTGCTTTGAAATTTTGCAAAACTTTAGCAATTTGTCTCAGGACAGATTTTCTTTCCTCTCTATCTATATATGTAGTGCTGCCAAAAATTAATCAACAGTGAAAAAAATCATATGAGAAATAATTTGCTAAGTGACCCAGAAAATCTAATGAGTTTTGAGGTCTAGGACCACAAGCATTTGCTTTCCCCCCTAACTGAAACCATTTTTTTTTCCCACGTAATAAAAAGCACTGCAGGTGGAATTCATTTACCTAACTAATAATACCTCTCATTCTGTTCTAAGCCTTAAGAGATGTCAAAAGCTTAGATGAAAAGCAGTAGGAGTCATGCCACCTTTGCTGAGCTCAAAATGTTTTGCAAGAAACAACATTCCTGGTTTTCATGGGATTTTAATTCCAGAGCATAGGACACTAAAAGCTGTGGATTACTCCAACATATAACATAGCAATATTTTTGGGTTTCATCATAAAGAATACAAACTTCTTGCAAAATAGATCTATTGAGGTGTGAAGGGGATAGATATCTACAATACTTTGAATCTGCTCTTTGAAACTGATATTTTTATTATTAGCTGTCTAACTGGAAAGTGTATCAATCTCAACTGCAGGTCTAGGAAGCTGCCCATACTAAGAAAATTCCATCAGCTGTAGTCTTATTTCCAAAAATTAGATATCCATTGAACTGGAGGTTCTTAATGCATATAGAGTTGTCTTTACATCAAAAAGTACAAACATAGACATGCACTAAAACTGAATGATACTTGCTTTTTTTTTCAGAAGAGAATGTTGCACTCTAGAAATGTCATAAACTTCATGACTCAAGCAAGGAAAGAATATTGATAGATACAAGCCCCTTACTAGGACACTGAAAAATATATAGGAGTTGAAATATTAAAAGTAATAGAATTTTAAAATTAACTGTAAAATAAATAGGATTTTAAAATAAGAAATTGCTTTAAAAGAGGAGATAACAGTTAATAGTTCGGAACTACAAAACACTGAATGCTTGCCAGGATCACATGGAACATACAGTCCCTCCAATAAAGATGATCACGCACAATTTTTACACGTAAAATCACTTATGGGATATTGACAGAAGCAGCAGCAAAACAGAACTGATAACTGAGCACATAGTTCTCACGTTGCCAGTTAAAACAGGCCAACAGCTATTTCTTTCTCAGATCTCAAGTCAAGATATATATAACTGAGTCCACAAATTGGGACTGCTGATTTGCCCAGTGTTATAGGTCCAAAAAGAGGCATTTTGCTAAAAGCACACAAGTAGCTAAGAATGCAGAAATACTGTCAGTGTTTAAACTTGTCACACAGAAAGATGCTCTTCTAACTTAGCATTAAAGGGCAAAGATGGTAGGGTGAGATTTCACTTCAGAGGTTGTATTTCTCTTTCTGTTCTTGAAAAAGAGAGCTAAAAGCTCCTCAGTGGGTCTACATCCTTGCTGGTAAGACCCAGAGAGACCCAGTGAGATTTTTAGTAAGCTATTTTTCTTGTACTAATTAAAGCTAATTTTCCTAACAGAGACTGTATTGACAGTTATAAGCAATAAATTTAAATATTTTACAACAATCCTTTTCACATCTTAATACCTAAATAGTAAGAATCACACTCTTGAGAGTTTTGTAAGGCAAATGCATCCTAATTCTTTGGGGAATCGTTGGAAAGTTGATAAATGAATGCTAAGGGTTATAACTGATGATGATGAGCAAATGCAATAAAAAGTAATTTTCTTGGTCTGTGACTCTGAGCCCCATTAGAACAATTCACCTGACCTGCAACACCACCTCTGGCACCCTCTTTCCCAGTGATGAACTATTGATTACATCTATATTTTGTCACTTTCAGTGACCTAATAAGCCTCCCACATCCCAGTTTGAAAAATACCTTTTAAGGAAAAGGTGGTCTGAAAAGGAGCTAGAGGCAAAATTAGCAAGCTGACATTCCTGGAATTCAAAAAAAAAAAGGGGTTATTCTAATTAAATCCTATACCAATACTGTCTATGGTACCAAAGCTGTACTGATCCAATTGTCAAAGCTCTAGACAGCTCTAAAAGCTATCTGGCAACTTTGCAACAACTTAAGGTTGTCCCTTCCTTCATGCATGGCTCCCCAGGTATCATCCAGAGTATATCATGTCTATGGGTCAGAGAATGAACAGCTGAACTATTTAATGAGATAGACTGTTTTCCATTTTCCCAAGTTTCCTTTCCTATGTAAATCCTGGAGGTCAGAGTTTCCTGGCTGCATCTGCATCTCCTTCATCACATTCAGTGCAGTCTGTGACAGATCTGGAAATATCACACAACATTTTACTGAAAATTCCCTGGATCTTGGGCAACTTAGTATTTTCAAAGTGTTTCTATATCCTTTGAGAGAAGATGCTATATAAATGCAAATACTGACTACTCCCATTTTCTCACTTTCCCTGACAGGAAAACACTGCTGTTTTTCAATACTTTAGAAATACACACTTGTGCCTGAAATATGAAGTGGACTTCTAAAAATAAGTTAATATTACAGTAAATTGAATAACAGCCAAGAATAAAATCACTCTGCAAAAGCAGAGTTTTCTTTCACAACCTGTAAGAATTTAGGTCTGGAGGAAACCAACACTGGTGGTCAAAAATACTTGTAGTCTTTAAATACCTTAGTCAAAAATAGTTGCAGTCTTTCAAAACCATGATGCATTCACATATTCATGTGCTTTAGAAATCTTAGAATTATTCTAGAAACAGGTTTAGGCGCTTCTGTACATTGATCCTAAACCAAGCTTACTTTGGCCCTGTCCATTACAAAATTTGGATCACTTTTGAGCGAAAATCAAGTTGTTTGGTTACTGTTAATTTAAAATACTGCACCTAATTACTCCATCAAATACCTCATTATGATATATCTGTGAAAAAGTCTTTCGAGAAGGCAGTTATGTACATAAGCATCCTGGCCTTCTGCCCAGAGACAGGGTGCAAAACAGTGCTGAGCACAGGGCTGAATGGGTGGCTGGAGAGTCATTTAGTTCTTCAAAGCAAAGCTGTAGTAGGACATGGGTGATGCATCATGCCTCTGTAGAGCAATTAATTGCAACTACTGCAGCCTGTGTTTGTGGTTTCTGCATTCCTTCAGGAATACCTAAGCATTCTTTTTTGCCCATGAAACAAGTGCAAAATGAAACAAGCTGCATTTTCTCTATTGGAGTTTATCTGGGAAGTCCTGGTTTGTCATTTTTTGAAATCTTGGCTTTTATCTTTTTCCCTTTTCTGTGATGTTTCAGCACTCTTAAAAACCTTGCATGTAATTAGAGAGTGTAATGTCAGAGAGGTGCAGTGCTGCTAGCAGCCTCCCCTGGATGTGACGGGAAGATTCATTATTGCAATCTCTCAACATATTGGTGGATAGTGGATACTAGATCCTAGATAAGAGATTTACTTGGAAACAGGAAATAAGATCTTAAATCTCTTTCTTCAAAGGCAGAGCCAATGTCACATTTGTAGGGTCAGATGCTAAGATACAGGTTCCTTTCTTCTCCCATTCCCATCCACACACTGGATCATTTGCACTGCTATTTAGTTTAACAGGGTCCCATATGACCTGCAGCCTCAGCAAATGCCCTGATCACTCATCCCTAAAACTCATGCCTGTGCTCAAATGACTATTTGTTTGATTAACTTGGCAGCATCTGCACAATGCTCAAATACTATTTAGGTAGCACAGGAAAAAACACCCTGCAACCCCAGAGAAGTCGAGTTGAGGCAAATCATATCTGAGTCAGATTTAATAGGACTTAATTTGACTTCTGATTTGTTTACACTTCATCACACAGTCAGTTTCCACTATGATCCCTCTTTATTTCCTACTTCTATAATTCCACACCATTCTTTTAACATATGAAACTATTATTAGAGTTAGTTAAATGCTCCAAGATTTTTTGGCAACTATGTTCAGTGCAGGTGTTAACAGCTTGCTAACACATCTAAAGGAAGCAATCTAAAGCACACATGAAGTTCAGCAGCTAATTGCAAGTAATCTTTAGCTTGCAATCCCCCCTCCCATAACATGCATGCATCTTACAGATATGCCATGCCTGTCTCTGAACTCTCGTTTTCTTCCATACAAATGTATTTTACTTTAAAAAAAAAAAATCACTGTTTGAAAACTAATTCTTTTGTGTTTGGGGTTGATTCGCAACTTTTAACAAAGCTTTTAGATTAATGCAGATCACTATGGAGCTAGATTTCCTGTAAAGGTTTGCACAAATGTATCGGAAATGTGCTGTAGAGAGAACAGCACATACCATCTGCAAGAAATCCAGCCAGACCAGGAGAGCAGCAGCAACCAGACGTTTTCCAATCAAATTGTCCCTTATTTTACTGTGATTACTTATTTACCTTCTACACGTGCTGTGGCTGCCCTCCTATTATGCCAGATTGACCTTTTCTCTCTGTTTCTCCTCCACTGCCACTCATGGACTCCTGCTTCTTTCACTCTTTGAATCGCGGGCTGTCCCCCTCTTTCACCTCCCCTAAGCGTCAAGCCGGATCCAGCCTTCACCTCTGCATCACAGACAGCTTCCACCAACGCTGGGTTTCAATTTCCTCCTGATGTCAAATTTCAGCCCAGCCCACGAAACCCACCCCCTGCCTTGGCTCTTGCATCATGAGTTGGAAAGCCCTCCTATGCTCAAGACTTTGTAAGGGATGTTTGCAGGGAAGCAGCAGTTTTATTCACTCTGTACTTTATGTCCTATTTCTTTTGCAGCTTTTCTCTCTTATGTGACAAGAAACAGCTGTTTGTATTGGGGGAAGCCTCTTTCTTGAGCTAAATCCTTGCCTTTGCTGGAAACAGCTCTTTCAGTTGCTCCAGTGGCACTGAAATCCCCTGGAGTCAATAAAACTTCTCTAAGGAGCATTTCTACTATCAAGCTTTATTTTTGTATCTAAAAGAAGCATTTAGACTGTCTTTGAAGAGGTTTATTTCTCTTAAAATATGAACAAGATTCTAAATCTAAAATTCTAAATCAATGCAACTTTTTATATGTATGACTGCTGAAAAGCAAAAAAAGGGGCAGAAGACTTCTTTCCTACATAATTTCAAGTTAAACACTGAATCTACAGGTCAATCCTGCAAACTGTCTCATGAGTAACTTGACTCAACCACTGACCTGTTTGGGGCCACTCACATGAGTATAGTGGTAACACAAAATAATAGGTTAAAATTTGCAGAATCTGGGCTATTAGATTAATAACTAATTGAGGCCAGGATTGCCTGCTACTATTTGTTTAACATACAGCACAAAGCAGCTTTCTGCTCCTGCTAAGAGCCTCCAGGTAGATCTCCAGTAAGATTGAACAATAACAACAGATTGCTGATGACATCTGGAGCAACGTCCCTGCCTTATCAACTCTCCATCACATTTTACACCTCAAATCAGGTTTGAAGTTTTAAAGCTGGATAAATGTGTGAGCTTGGTTAGATACGCTCACATAGATAAGATAATGGGATAATGGACAAGAAGTTACATGGCAGGACTTCTCCATTTCTGGTACAATTTGCGATCTCTGTAATTCTGTCATAACTTATCAGTTTACTTGACATTCCCACTTAGAAAGTGCTTTCCCCAAGCTCTTGGCAACTCATTCTGTTTAAAACACACCACCACTAAATCTGGACTCTAACACAATGAAATTAATGACCGTACCATACTCCAACTTTCCCATTGGTAGACTAGAACTCCCAAACCAGATACATTTGCAGGATTCCCTGGGAGAAAAGGGAATAGGAGGGATAAAATGTTTCCCTGCCACCCAAGTGTGCACTTGATGGAGAAGAGCCCGTGGTCATAAGGAGCTCCCAGCACCCTAGGCCCCACAATAAACTCACCTCAGAGCCCTACAGTTTATGGGAATGTTTCTCAAAACTTCTCATGAAAGAGTTGGTTTTTTATCAGAATTGTGAAGGTTTGCTATATATGTTTCTCCCTGTGCTTTTACTCCTTACTGTGTTTACACTTATAGAAATATAAGTGTATATTTACTTCTATTTTTAGAAGGGTAAATCTATATTTACCCTCTATTTACCACCATCACCACCACCAGATAACAGTGGGCCAGCAGGAGAAGGACAGAAGGGATTATAAACTCTTTAAGGTGACATTTCTGAAATTTTCAGAATTTTGTTTCCTCCCACAGAAAAGGCAGTAAAAAGGAAAGGGAGAACAATGTTTTCATCAGATCCCGAGGATCAAGGAGAAATGGCAAGTCCAGACTAAGTATCTCAAGAACATAGCAATATGTCCACTGTTACCATTAAAAAACCTTGCTACCTTCTTTTGCTCTGGTTGTGGAGCAGTACCCTGACCACAGAGAAAAACATTAAAATATAAAACACAATAGAATTAAAAACTCAGCAGATGGAGAGTGCTAATAGAGCATGCACTTGCTGGGGAAGCAAGACGATGCTGCCATTTTGCTATTAATGTCACAAATGACATTCCCATAAATGTTGCCAACTCTGCTCTGCTCAACATTTGTGAAGTAAGAGAAAGTATTTTGTCTAGAACACAGCAATGATGATGTTGCCCAGTTCATTCAACCAGTATATACAGGTGTCAACAACGGCACTGCAGCAGGGCAGATAGATAGATAAACAATCTGATGAATGCTCCGTGTGCTACTGCCAAGTCATATTGGGTGGTGCTCACAAGTTACTGCCTGGAAGCACAACTCAGACTCCACTTTATAACAGAATCTGCAATATTTATTTTGCATCTACTGTGCGTGAGTTTGAGTTAGCTTGCGTTACTTTACATTTTCAGCTTCTGGGGGCAACAGGCAAGAAGGAGATAAGAAGGCAAGGCAAGGCAAGGCAAGGCAGAAGAGAGATAGAGGCACAGCTAGTTTTAGGAACATAGTGAACAACTCGGTATTTCAGCCCTGTTACTTACAGCCATACTACAACCACACCGCAAAGCTGGCAGATTACAGCCTTGCCCAAATATGCGTCCGCAACTTCCTTTCAGCCACACTGGTAAACACAGCTTGAGGTTGCTAACTGTTTGGACACCACAATGCAGAAAGCCTGTGGTGTAGAAATACCCTCAGTGGTATATGTACAGGGAACTTTGTAAGGGGTTAATTTTGCTCTAAGGGATTTTGTGCAGATAGAAATCATAGAGGTCAAAAGCCTAATAGGATTTTTAAAAAGGATTGGACAATGCAAATACCCACAGTTACATTAGAGATAATAGCTCTAGAGATAATAATGATATGTTTTAGGAGACATAAAAACCCCCTCCAGCTTCAGAATAGAAGCCAGCCATTAAACTGCTTATGATGACAGACAAACATCCCTGCATAGGCTTCTTATTTCAAAACTGCCAAGTGCCAGAGATTTATGCCTTCTTCCTCAGAAGCTGCAAGCAACAGCCTCACTCAAAACCTGTATTGTACGCTGACTTGATACTGAAAGATGATACTGAAACAAATATAACCACTTCTACTTTTTGCTACAATCTCTGATTACACATGTATCTATCTGAAGCATTTCACTGGATTCCACACAAATGAAGGCCCTGGAGATGTGAAGCTCTCTGTGTAGTCCTAGACATGTCTGGCCAAGCACAGGAGAGCAGGATGATAGGAACTCAGGTTTTGCTAACACTTCTGTAGCATCATGCCCCGAAGAGTGCACTGAGAAAGTTAAACAATAAATAATAAATTCTGAAATGCAATACTTTCCATGCAGTCACCTCCAAGGCTAGGAAGGAAGCCCTGACACCAAGCCAACTGCAGCTCAGCATTACTGCAGGGGCACAAAAATTGGCTGAGGACCAGCACTGTTTTTCTTTGGAGCAGCTACTGCTTCAAGATGGGGAGAGATTCCTTCTCCTGGAATTCCAGCATCCTAAAGTCTCCATTAAGGCCACTGAAATCCAAGCCTCTGTAACCTCTTCTACATTATAAAGGTGGTTCAGACAATTAGTGAGGAAATTTTTCATACCACTTCTCTGTTTCTTCTGGGGTTCCCTCTGAAGTGGGACCTGATCTAATAGGTAGTTTCAATGATGGAAGGAGCACTCTATTCCTAGGCACAAACAGAATAGTTGAATATAAATTAGAATGATCATATTTGCCAGAGAAGACAAGAGAAAGAAAATTCACAGTCAGAGCTGGAATATTATTGCACCATATGCTTTCCAACAGCCAAGCACAACAGGGTCCCCCCACAATCCTTGCCTTACTGCACCCTCTTGTATTTCTACCTGGAAAGACATATGGCAGTGCCTAAGAGAGAAATTCTTCTTTTTCTTTTTTCTGATGTTAATGTAATTTCCCAGCTTTAAAGGAACATTTGATTATGAAAAAAGCTCAGGCCAAGGATTAAAAAAAGCTCTTATAACTATCCTATCATCACTCAGATAAGCAGAAATATTTAACAGTGGTGTTATTGTAGTGGTAATGCTTTTCACCTCCCCACAGTAGCTCTGAGAGAGTTATCTTGGATCACTTCTGCTTGGAGAGGGCTATATTGAGTCACCTTTTCCAAAAAAAAAGTGCATAAAGTTAATTATTACAAGCCTCACCATAGTTGTGGTATGAGAGGAGGATAGTGAAACTCTGGATTTGCTTCATCAGCCTGGATTAATATGATTACTGTGGAGGGTTGTTCCACAGCCACCTGCCTTTAGTGAGGGTGCCCTTCCTCCGGTCGTCTCACACTGCGCCTTAGCCCTGTGATATCCATTGCCTCAAAAGGGCACATCTGCCTTGGCAGGCTGTAGCCAGAGATAAAGTTTGAATGCCCCAGGCAGCTGATCCAACTGGGCTTTGAAGTGTCAACTCCTCCATCCCAGACTTGAAAGTACTCACAGCGGTTTTACCAATGAAGGAACTTGTCTGCCAGGTCTGGCTCAAGCTGGGAGCTTTCAGTCTTAATCTGTTTGCTTCCTGAGTAATAAAGATCCAGAGATTCCTTAGAGACTTCAAACCCTGTACATATGGGTTCACTAAGACTGCTCGTTCCTGATTGATAGAGCTTCTTGAAATTGTGTTTCCTTCCGTACTGGCTTTGCTCAGGGCAGCCTTATTGCATTGCCACTTGGCCTATGCCATTCTTTTCAATCAATTACAAAACACATCCTGCTCCCAGATAAACAGATGTGACCTTTTCAGTGCAATTTGGCAGATGTTCTCAATGTAGCAAAGTTACCAGAAAGCTGAGTGGTAGCCCTTATTTAATTCACTGGAGAAAATCTGCCTGCATTCTTCCTGAAGCAGAAAAACACTTCATTCCTTGTACTTTCCCTTCCTTTTCATTCTGTTTTACAACTAGAATTGAATGAACACTACAACTAAACTTTCTTGAATCTTTGATAAAACATAACTACTTCTACATCCATATCACCATATTTAATATTATAATATAATTTTAAATAATCATACTTAATTATAAGAAGGTTGTAATAATAAATTATGATAAGGTAGGGAAGCATTATTGAATTCATTACAAGCAGGGACCTCATGGCAAAGAGATTATGTAATATTTCAGCAATGATGTCTTTCATTCATTTCCCAAACCAAGTCAGGTGCCTTATTTATGAAACCAACCCTCAACTCAAAACGAACTTGGTTCGGTTATGTTCTGGTTCATTTGGTATATGTAGAAAAGCAAGTGTGTTTCACAAGCACAAATGATCACACAATCCATTTCACATTTATGCATACCGGTCTTTGCAAAATGCTAATTTTTACAGCTTGGGTTTTCAAAAACAGTCATTTTGGGCCAAAGTATTTCAAACCAATGACAACAGCAATCTCACTGACTTAAGGAGAAAAGAATAAAGGCAACATAGAATCATAGAATCATAGAATCATAGAATCGTCAAGGTTGGAAAAGACCCTTAAGATCATCGAGTCCAACCATTAACCTAACACTGCCAAGTCCACCACTAAACCATGTCCCTAAGCACCACATCTATCCGTCCTTTAAATACCTCCAGGGATGGAGACTCAACCACTTCCCTGGGCAGCCTGTTCCAATGCTTGACCACCCTCTCGGTG
The DNA here is from genome assembly GCF_965183815.1 of Platalea leucorodia. Taxonomy (NCBI): domain Eukaryota; kingdom Metazoa; phylum Chordata; class Aves; order Pelecaniformes; family Threskiornithidae; genus Platalea; species Platalea leucorodia. Next base: position 25,899,681 of record NC_138859.1, on the reverse strand, counting down.
AAGAAGTTTTTCCTAATATCCAACCTAAACCTCCCCTGGCGCAGCTTGAGGCCGTTTCCTCTCGTCCTATCACTTGTTCCTTGGGAGAACAGACCAACCCCCACCTCGCTACAACCTCCTTTCAGGTAGTTGTAGAGAGCAATAAGGTCTCCCCTCAGCCTCCTCTTCTCCAGACTAAACAACCCCAGCTCCCTCAGCTGATCCTCATAAGACTTGTGCTCCAGACCCTTCACCAGCTTTGTTGCCCTTCTTTGGACACGCTCCAGCACCTCAATGTCCTTCTTCTAGTGAGGGGCCCAAAACTGAACACAGTACTCGAGGTGCGGCCTCACCAGGGCCGAGTACAGGGGCACTATCACCTCCCTGGTCCTGCTGGCCACACTATTCTTGATACAAGCCAGGATACTATTGGCCCTCTTGGCCACCTGGGCACACTGCTGGCTCATGTTCAGGCGGCTGTCAACCAACACCCCCAGGTCCTTTTCTGCCAGGCAGCTCTCCAGCCACTCCTCCCCCAGCCTGTAGCATTGCATGGGGTTGTTGTGACCCAAGTGCAGGACCCGGCACTTCGCCTTGTTGAACCTCATACAGTTGGCCCCGGCCCATCGATCCAGCCTGTCCAGGTCCCTCTGCAGGGCCTTCCTACCTTCAGGCAGATCAACACTTCCACCCAACTTGGTGTCATCTGCAAACTTCCTGAGGGTGCACTCGATCCCCTCATCCAGATCATCTATAAAGATATTGAACAGGACTGGCCCCATTACTGAGCCCTGGGGAACACCACTCGTGACCGGCCGCCAACTGGATTTGACTCCATTCACCACCACTCTCTGGGCTCGGCCATCCAGCCAGTTTTTAACCCAGCAGAGAGTGCACTTATCCAAGCCATGAGCAGCCAGCTTCTCCAGGAGAATGCTGTGGGAGACAGTGTCAAAGGCCTTACTAAAGTCCAAGTAGACAACATCCACAGCCTTCCCCTCATCCACTAAGTGGGTCACCTTGTCATAGAAGGAGATCAGGTTAGTCAAACAGGACCTCCCTTTCATAAACCCATGCTGGCTGAGCCTGATCCCTTGGTTGTCCCGCACTTGCTGCATAATGGCACTCAAGATGATCTGCTCCATGACCTTTCCCGGCACCGAGGTCAGGCTGACAGGCCTGTAGTTCCCGGGATCCTCCTTCCGACCCTTCTTGTAGAGGGGCGTCACGTTTGCTAGCTTCCAGTCATCCGGGACCTCCCCGGTTGACCAGGACTGCTGATAAATGATGGAGAGTGGCTTGGCAAGCTCCTCTGCCAGCTTCCTCATTATCCTTGGGTGGATCCCGTCTGGCCCCATAGACTTGTGGGCATCCAGGTGGAGGAGCAGGTTGCTGACTGTTACCTCTTGGATTACTGGGGCTTCATTCTGCTTCCTATCTCCATCTCCCAGCTCAGGGGCCTGAAACCCCTGAGGATGACTAGCTTGACTATTAAAGACTGAGGCAAAGAAGGCATTAAGTACCTCAGCCTTCTCCTCATCCTTTGTGGCAATGTTTCCTTCTGCGTCCAACAAAGGAGGGAGATTCTCCCTGGCCCTCCTTTTGTCGCTGATATATTTATAAAAACTTTTTTTGTTGTCTTTAACGGCAGTGGCCAGTTTAAGTTCTAGCTGTGCCTTCGCCTTTCTAATCTTCTCCCTGCATAACCTCACAACATCCTTGTAATCCCCCTGAGTCACCTGCCCCTTCTTCCAAAGGTGGTAAGCTCTCCTTTTTTTCCTGAGTTCTAGCCAAAGCTCTCTGTTCAGCCAGGCCGGTCTTCTCCCCCGCCTGCTCGACTTGCGGCACATGGGGACAGCCTGCTCCTGCGCCTTTGAGACTTCCTTCTTGAATAACGTCCAGCCTTCCTGGACTCCTTTGCCCTTCAGGACTGCCTCCCAAGGGACTCTGTTAACCAGAGTCCTAAACAATCCAAAGTCTGCCTTTCTAAAGTTTAGGGTAGCAGTCTTGCTGACCCCCTCCTTACTTCTCCTAGAATTGAAAACTCTATCATTTCATGGTCGCTGAGCCCAAGACAGCCTCTGACCACCACATTGCCCACCAGGCCTTCTCTGTTCGTAAACAGCAGGTCCAGTGGGGCACCTCCCCTGGTTGGCTCGCTTACCAGCTGTGTCAGGAAGTTATCATCTCCCACACACTCCAGGAACCTCTGAGACTGTTTCCTCTCCGCTGTATTGTATTTCCAGCAGATATCTGGTAAGTTGAAGTCTCCCAGGAGAACAAGGGCTAGGGATTGTGAGACTTCAGCCAGCTGCTTGTAGAATACTTCGTCTGTTTCTTCGACCTGTTTGGGTGGTCTATAACAGACTCCCACCAGGATATCTGCCTTGTTAGCCTTCCCTCTGATCTTTACCCATAAACACTCAACCTTATCATTACCTTCGTTAAGCTCTAGACAGTCAAAACACTCCCTAACATACAGGGCTACCCCTCCACCTCTCCTTCCTAGCCTGTCCCTTCTAAAGAGCTTGTAGCCATCCATTGCAGCACTCCAGCACTCCAGTTGTGTGAGTCATCCCACCATGTTTCCATGATGGCGACCACATCATAGTTTTCCTGCCACGCAATGGCTTCCATCTCCTCCTGTTTATTGCCCATGCTGCGTGCATTGGTGTAAATGCACTTCAGTTGGGCTATAGATCTCTTCTCCAACACAGGCATGCCACCTCTAGGCTCATCCCTAGCAAGCCTGGTTTTGTCCCCTTCCCCCTTCGAATCTAGTTTAAAGCTCTCTCAATGAGGCCAGCTAACTCCTGGGCCAGGATCCTTTTCCCCCTTTGAGACAGGTGAACCCCATCTGTCTCCAGCAGGCCTGGTGCCATGTAAACTGCCCCATGGTCGAAAAACCCAAAATTCCGCCGCTGGCACCAGCCTCTGAGCCACGTGTTAATGAGATGGGTCTTCCTGTTCCTTTCCATATGCCTCCCGGCTACTGAAGGGATGGAGGAAAACACCAGCTTTGCTCCTGATCCTTCAAGCAATCGCCCTAGTTCTCTAAAATCCCTTTTGATTGTCTTGATGCCACTATCAGCTACCTCATCACTGCCAACTTGAACAACCACTAGTGGATAATAATCGGAAGCTTTCACCAGCCTGGGGAGCTTCCTGGTAACGTTTCTTATCCTTGCCCCAGGGAGGCAGCAGACTTCCCTATGGGATGGGTCCGATAGAGACAGTACTTTTGTGCTGCTTTTATGTGTTAGTATCAATACCAGATATTCTTGCAAACCATCCAGCAAAGGAGCAGAAATAATATCATGTGGCATGTTCTCCTAGTCATTCAGTCACAACAAATCACAGGAAACAAAAAATCGAAATGTCTTTCTGAAGTGCCTGTCTCTCTTGATCGCTAAGTAAGGCCTCCAATGTAGATCTCTCTGTTAAATGCCTAATATTTTGAGAGATGGACCTAGGCATGTCTGAAGTGCAGGCAAAATCTGAAGAGATCGCTTGACTATAGCCAATGCATAATATAAAAAAAAAAAAGCAAAAGAACTCATCAGCTTTCTGATTAATAGTTTTAAAGAAATTGCATGCTGTTAGGAAAAAGCCTATGAGGAAAAGAAAAGTTAAAGTCACACTTAATATATAACTATATACCCTTGATTATCTGAATTTCAAGATGAAATTAAAAGTTTAGTGGGACGGTCAAGGGTTCAAACCCACAGGCTGCTTGAGATGAGAGGCTACAAAGTTAAAAAACCTATGGCAACAAGCAAAGGAAACTTTCAGCTTTAAAAGCAGTGCTACCTTGGAAAATCCCAAAAGCTGGCAGTGAAATTATTCACTGCCTTTCAAAGATTATTATACCATACAGCTTCAACTTACAACTAGTAGGATTTTCTTCCCACAGGCCTGAAAATCAACACAAATTTTAGACTTTTTCTACTCTTTACAAGGTTTACTGGCATCAGTTTCACAGATTTTCTAACACTGTATTGGTCAGGTACCCTTTTGCTGCCATAAGTGCATCCATCACAGGCTTTTATTCATATAGAAATATTGTAAAGCAGAAGATTCACAGTGGTATTTTGAGGTAAATGGTCCACTGCTTGGTTGAAAAATTTGCAGGACTGGCCCCTATGTTAGTGGTCAAAAAATTATGTGAATCATCAGTTGTAAAGAAACAGTTGCCTCATCAGGCATCTTACAACAGCAAAAGCTTTTCTTGTAGAATGGCTTAGTAATAAAGTTGCATTTTTTTCTTCTCATGCATCATCACTAAAAATCAGATCCAAACAGTTAATCTACTGAAATATGCATAAACCTGCTGTCTTCAGAGGATCCCCTCAGAGGTGTTAATGGTAGGTTTAGAGAAGTGTGATTGGTAAATAAAACAAATAGGCTACAGATTGATCTCAGTTAACTGCAGTGTCTTAACAGTACTAATACTGCAAATGAGAAAATATTTTAGTCAATACATTTGAACAAGACACAAATAAGATTCTAGATTTACAGAAAAAGCTATGTTGTTGTCTAAGGTGGTGCCATTCTTATCCAGGCAGGGTTCAAATTTGAACTGTTCTGGGGAAAAACCTATATACAAGCAGGCGAAGACAAACTTGAGCTCTTCAGATGCACTCAAAACTCTCAAGATCTGAGGCAACAGCAGCGTGGAAGCTATGCAGTAATGATAATGGAGTGCCACCCCTGAGTTAACACACTCCCTGAGAAAAGACAGATATTATTAGCTCAAAACCAGACCAAATGGGCTATCTGGCTTTCAGGTCAGAGCTGCCTTCTGCTTGACTAACCTGGATGATAGCCAGAGAAGGTCCTGCCTGTCTACACAAGTCCATGTAAAAATAACCTTTTATAACACCCATCCTCCAAACCACTGAATGTTATCAAAATTAATTTGTATAGATGATGGGAGCATTCAGCTCAGTTACAGCCATGTACAAACCAAATACTCCATGCACTACAAAGCAAGCCAAATCTATCTGAACCAAATAGAAAGCAGAATCTAGACCAAAGTGCATCAGGCACTACTGTTGTAGAAGTCACTTTTTAGCTCAAATAAGGATCCAAAGACCTGCTGAAGCCTTAGACTGCAGGCTGTGAACTTTCACCTAGATATGCTGACCGTATGCTGAACTCTTAGCTACATGAAGGAAGGCCCTGAAACCAGTGCAAACCAGAAAGATAAGGGAGCCACAACCATCGGCAGAAGCTGCAACTATTCAAGATAAGAAAAGGAATGTCCTGCCTGGAGACAGGGAAAGGATCCAATAAGGAACAAGAAGACCCCAGACCCAAATATTGCTATTGGACCGAACCGTCGCATGAGGGGAGGGGAACTTAGACTGTAAGGGTATAATTGCCCAGGGATTTCTTTGTTTGGGGTCCCTCTCTGGAGGCACCCAGCTCAAACTGTTCTTCACCGCTGTACCACTCAATAAATTCGCCTGGTGTACGTCATGTCGGAGACTCTGCTTCGGGGAAACCTAGGGTCAAGCCTGAGGGGAGAGAAAGTGCCCGAGGGTGTGTGTGTGTGTGTGAGCAAGGAGTCGAAAAGGGACACCCATCATCTCAATGGAGCTGCTCGCTGTGAAGGGACTCCGGTCCTAGCAGTTAAAGTCTCAGGTGGTGTGTGTGTGACTCCCTGAATGGTGTGTGAACGCTCGGGCAGTTGCTGCTCCCTTAACACTATATAGGAAAAACCTGTGCATGTGTATGAAAAAGAGCAGATCCAGAGCAAAACAGGGCAAGTGAAAATGGATTAAAAACTCTGAGAAACACTGGAAGCAGGAAATGGCTCCTCCTGTTCCATCATGGCTTCTCCTGCCGCACAGGTGTTAACTAGCAAAGCAATCTTTTCCTGCTCCAATAAGGCTTACTGAATAAGGACTGGCTCTTTGTACTCTCAATACAACAGTGAAGCAATACTGGATACAGTTTGGACCAACTTCTTTTCATGAAGCCCCAGCTACACTTTTACAAACCTCTCTTTTCAAAGTTTTTCAAACCTCCAAAACTTTCTACTGTCTACTCTTACTTACAGTGCTGTAAACACAGAACAATTAATTACTTACATGAAATAATTTTAGATTCTCCTAGGCCATATCACAGCATATGAAAAAAATTCAAGTCAGTGCAGAAGGCAGGTACAAAAAGAATATCACTTCAATTTCACTTGTGCCCTTAAAATGTGTGCTGAATGGCACATAGCCCTTGGGCTGAGCTATTAGGAAGCATTTCTTTATGGAGAGGGTGGTCAAACACCAGAACAGGCTTCCTAGAGAGGTGGTCAATGCCCCAAGCCTGTCAGTGTTTAAGGCACTGGACAATGCCCTTAACAACATGCTTTAACTTGGTCAGCCCTGAATTGGTCAGGCAGTTGGACTAGATGATTGTTGTAGGTCCCTTCCAACTGAAATAGTCTAGTCTAGTCTAGTCTAGTCTATTCGCATAACTTTAATTCTTCAGGCACAATTTAGTTGACTCTATTAATTGGTTTTAGTGAAGTTACAACGAGAAGGGGTTTAGTACAGCACTCTTCATATCCATGGCTGAAGGTAATGCTGTGGAGGAGAGAATAAGGACAGTAATTGCTCCAGAAATACAAAAGAAAGCTGTGCTCTTAGTAAAAAAAATGTGGGAAGAGGAATGGTTAGCATCTGTAAGAAGATTTTTGTAGGTAGTGTATAGATTGAAAGATACTTTGTGTAAAAGTTGTTATTTTTAAATGGAAATGAGATCGTGTAAAGAATAAAATACCCATAAAGATGGCAAGCCAGTAAACACTGAGGGTTTTTTTCAGGGAGCCTGTTAATTTGGAAACTATTCAACAGTTTTATAAGGTTTGTTTTCCTGCACAGATTGTCATAATTAGAATGCAATAAAAGACAGAGGAAAATAAAGTTAATTTCAATTATATTTATAGTATCATAGATAAGCACCAGCTGTGCAAAATAGTCCTTAAAATTGTGTGTGTGCATGCACGCAGGCACAAAGGTTTTGTAATCAGCCATCAGGTCTTCAGAAAGAACCCTCCATGCTGACAGAGAACTGTGCACAGAGCCAAAGTTCAGTCTGAGTAAGGAAGTCCATACAAGTGCTGCCCAGCTCTTCAGAACAAAACAACAGTGCTTTTCCTCTGTTGTGACACAACCAGGTCAATTAAAAGAAGCTATTTTGTCTGCTTCACAAACCCTGGAAGATATGCTAAAAGAAAAATGAGCCTTTGGATAGAAAAAGCTTGCCAGTGAAGTATCTGGTGAATATTTCCTCTTGTTCAGGGAAAACGTGAATAAAACAGCACGTGTAAAGTCACAAGGGCTGAATGACAAGAAGCTCTCAGCCTTTTTCTTTCTTGGCCAAGTAAAGGACTTTGGTTAAAGAGATTATTTTGTTTCAAATACAGGTACTGACAAGGCAGCAAAAGCATTGGGCTTACAGTCTATTCAGTGCTAAGCATCTGGCCGAAGGAGGTCTGGAGCTCTCATATCTAGCTTTTCCTCTGTTATAGTATTGCTTTGAGGAGTATGGTGCAACTAAGACCTGCTCTTTGATAAAATGAGTAATGCCTTTAAGACAACATGTAATTCTGAACTCCTGCTGGCCATTTATGACCACTGAAATTGCTGTTTAATAAAAAAAAAAAAAGTGCAGGCCAGAATTTCCTAATCACATTCCCATTTTCTGTCCTTCCTGAGTGCTTGCTGTTGCTATTTTGATATCTTAAATGTATTTGATTGTATTAAACTTTATCTAATTGAGTAAAATCCTGCAAGTTCTCCTTGGGCAGAAGCCCTGTTGAAAGTAACAGGACAGTATTTTTCCACACCTGAGGCTGGAAGTGGTTTCCAACCAGGACCATTCATTCTGTATGGCTGATACAGCCATTTATTCCATCCATAGTGCTTTATATATAATAATAATACACTTGCATAAGTTTGATTTGATATTCTTCTTTTCTGATCTTCAATTCTTAGGAAGTACTACTGTATAAATTTTTCTTTAGTTTGATCCCAGAAGTTGGTGCTTTCAGTGAAAGACATTCATGTGCTCACTCTGTGCTTGACAATTTAATTACCTGATATTTCTAAAAGGCATTTTCAGGTGAAAGTCTATTAAAAAAAAGTGAAGTGCTGTTATTACTTTAGTGTCTTTCATGACAGCATGTTATTTTTAAAGGGACACAATGTCATCCTCACGTTTCAACAGGGAACCGATCAGTCATTTAACCTATTTTTAAAAGTAACTAATAAGGGGTTATGGCACTGAGCCTGACTACCTGTTCAAAGCAAGCAATCAAACCTGCCGCTCTGCCACTAAATATCCTGAGAAGGAAAACCAACCGGGGCGACCCTCGCAGCAGCAGAGCAGTAAAACACCACAGCTGCCGTGGCATCCCCCACGCAGGTCTCGCTGAGGAGAAGGGACGGGGCTCCACCTAACGTTTCCCTGACAGAGCCTGAAACGAGTGATGGAGAATTAGCGTGATGGCCGGCGTCGGGACTCTCTTCCATCTCCACACAGCACGCAGTAACCTGGAGTTCACAGCCACGGGGCTATCACGGGAGAATTAACAAACCCAGAAACACCACAAGCCCCTGTGGTGGCGGGGGGTGCCCGCGCCCAGCCTGCCACCGCCTCCCCGCGCCCTCCAGGGGCTCCCATCCCCTCCCGGTACCCCGTGAGCCGCCGCCGCCCCTCTGAGGGACGCGGGAGACCCTTGGGGGCTGGGCGATGGCTGGGTGTCATAACGGCGTTAGGGGTCCGGGCCACCGTTGGGAAAGAGCTCCGGGGAGGAGCGGCCGGGAGGCTCGCAGCGGGAGCGGCCAGCTCACCTCCGGGGAAGGGTCACATCGGGAGCAGGCGGTGGACAAGCGGGGCAGGGACCCCCTCGGCCCCGCCACCGTGAGGGGAGACCGTCCGCCCCTCAGCACACCACGGGCGTCGGCCAAGCTGAGGAGCGCTCGGTGGGGGGAGCCGGGGGGGGGGGAATGCTCAAGCCCGGCAACAGCTGATCTCGGCTCGTTCCCGCCTCCCGCAGCCCGGCTGAGGCGGGTGGGATCCGGAGCCATCCGCCACAATGGTGAGTGCTCCCGCGGGGAGAAGGCCAGGCCAGGCCAGGCGCGGTGCCGCCCAGGGAGCGGCCAAGCTACCGACCTCCAGCGGTGCTCTGAGCCAGCCGGGCTCTGGCCGCGCCTTAACAAGAGGGCAGCTGCCAGGGATGGGGGGCGCGGCGGCTATCTTTCTCACCGTGCCTGTCATAGCGCTGCCTGTCAGGCGCAGCGGGCTGGGAAATGGGTGGCGGATCGGAGCAGCCCAGCTGGCCCTCGCCAGAGCATAATACTTTTCAGGAGTTTCTCCTTATTCTCTCTCAGCCCTCCCGGTGCTGACAGGAGTCCGGGGAGGCGGAGGTGCCTGGTAGTGCTGAGATGGCCCTGGCCGCATCCCTTTTTGCCTGGCTGTAGGACTTAGCCATCGCTGAGCTTATTTATTTGTTTTTATCCCCCCCGTGCTCTTTTATTAGAAGGGTGCCAGGTGTATGGGCAGGGAGGTGGCGGCCGCCGCCGCCGCCGCCGCCCCCGCCCCCCCCCCCCCCCCCCCCTTTCTCTTGCAGGTATGGGGAGTACACTTTGTCAGTATAGGTCACAGATTTGAATGTTTCTGTACGTTCTGCCCACCAACATGCGTAGTGAGTTCAAGTGTAAGCTTTGGGGTTAAATCCTGATCATCAGTGTTTATAAGGATAGGAGATAAAAGCATTGCTTCTAATGAGGCTTGGAAAAGGCTATGCATGTGTGTGAATATATGTATTATACAGGGCTGCACTGCATTGATCTTGAGGAAGGATGGTCTAACCTGAATCAGATCAGCAGCATTTTCTCAGGGGAAATCAATCTGTTAGAAACACTGCAGGGTAGGTTGTGTTGTTTTGTTTTTAATTTATTTTTCCCCTTAGCAAGCCTGCCCCATTATTTTAAATCACTGCAGTTCTGGTAATGCATTTCACCTGTTTTGAGTCTCACTTTATTCTAGTGAATCAGAATTTACCAGCCTGTTTGTGATAAACAGATGCTTGTACATCTTTGCATTTCTTGATTAATGCTATTGGAACCCTTTTTTTTTTTTTTAATTCTTGTAATCTTTCATTGTATAAGTATTATTGTTTACTGAAATGGACATTCTAGTTATCTATGTCAGCTTCAATAAGTGTTTCCATTTTTCTTTGTTTTTAGAATATGTATTTCTGAATTGAAGCTATGTATGGTTTGTTACAATAAGAATTTGAACATCTTTAAGAGAAAGAGATGCCCTGCAGAAGAGGAAGGCAGTCTACTCTGGAGGCGTTACTGATAGCCAGGGGTAAGCAACGCTGCAGTGTGGGCTACCCAAATGATGTAATGCAGTAGTTAAAAGGAGCAAGGTCGTTGTCTGGCTGTAGTGGCCACAAAACTTGAGGGTTTTGGCAAAAGTGATGTTCTGCTTGTAATAAAGCATTCTACAAATACTGCTTTCATCTCCTTTGCTTTTTGCTTGCTGTTGCACACAGAAGACCTTAACCCCTCTGCAGCAAGCATTTCATAGCAAGATAACTTTGATCCGGTTGCTGTCTGTTACAGCAGAACAGAAACTCTGTAACAGCTCTTTAATGAAAAACATTTAAAATTAAAATTACTATTAATTTTTAATCTGGCTTTGTGTTTCCAGTTGTATTTATGACCAAAAAAAATCTGATGCCAGTGCCTCTCTCTTATAGAACAGCACATGTGGTAAACTCTGTTTTGGCATTTGTGTAAATGAAGTGGTAAATAAAACGTTTGGAAGTGGATAGCATTTATTAATACATAATCCTGAAGTTCCTGCCAGATGGCCTGGTAAGACATTAATATTAATGCTTGAATTGAGCTCTTTATCTTTTCTAATATACTATATTTTATTAACAAGCTAATTAGCAGAAATTCTTTTCCATCTCAAACCCAAGTTGCTCCAGCTCCACCACAAAATGATAGTAATATATTAATGACTTCTTGAAACACTAAGCAACTAAATCCATAAAACTAACATTTTACATCCCTGTCTTGTATAATGGTCACTCCATGTATCTGTTTTCACTCTACTGTTGTAACAGTGGGACATAATTATCCCAGCTGGAGAGTAAGGCTCCGTTGTTTTTAGGCACAAATCAAGGTTTTTACAGCTCCAATACCATCCTTTCTCAGATTATATGAATAGCTTCAACAGTCCATAGGAGAACATCCAGTCCTGTCGGAGGAACATGTGCATGAAGTTTACATTTAGAATTAACGTAAATGGACACGTGTAGGAGATCTGTATGCTTAAAATATGAGGAAGAAATAAACTGTTATGGTTATCTCTGCTCCTTGCCCCAAAAGAAAACTACAATGTAGCCTATGTATATAAATGTATTGGAAACTTGGAGACAATGGAAAAAATACAAGTTTCAGTTCAAAATGTGATATCTGTGCTAGCTAAACATTTATCAGAAGTAAATTTCACTTGTTCCATTAAGAAAGTGTATAATTAGCAAATACAAAGAGCACGTAGGTATACTTCTCAACACTTAAGTATTTATTTACATTATGAAATAAGTGTATATAGCACAGCTCTAGCACTATACTTAATTCTCATTAAGAGTACTGATTTTTTTTTTAGCACAGCACAATTTAAAAACAGGAAAAATGATAAAAGTAGAAAAGAAAAGTAGTGGTGCTGTTTTCTCTAAATGGAAAAGAAAGAGAAGAAAAATATTTCAAGGTCTCAGAAGAAGTATGTAAAATTTTGCTGTGAGTGAGACACTGGATGCCAGGACACCCTAGAACGTTCTAGAAAAGAAATATAATTGGTTTTTATTAAACTGAAGAATAACCTAACAGAACAAATTCAGAAATGAAGTGCCTTCATTTGAGGTGGATCACTGACAAAACTGTAAGTATAGTCTAAAAAAATTTCTTGTTTGTACTAAATTTTCTTTAGCAGAAAAAAAAAGGGGGTGGGTTGGTTGTTTTCTCCATTGCAGACTTTGAGGTAGGAAAGAAACTATAAATGTAGGGGAGAGTGGGGAAATAATACATTTTGGGAGGAAGAGGCCAGGCTGCTGCTTCTTAGTTTGGATATTTCTCATCTCTAAAAAGAACTTGGCTATTTTAATTAGAAGTATTCCTTTTTTTAATAAGAACCATTTTCTTGAGAAAATGTATAATGAAAAAGTTGAACTGAAGATCCAAAATTAGTATGAGAATATGCAGTAATAAGATATATATCAGAAGTGTATCTGTTCATGTAAAAAAAAAAAATGTTTTGTCTCCTACATATAATTATATTTTGAGCTGGGCTGTGGGGCTTTTTTAATTAATATCTTATCCTTGCAAGAAGACAGGTTCCCTGTGTTCAGATGCACTCATTAAGACCCAGACTGTGTTAGAAACCTTTGTTGGTGTAGCAATAGGAATGCATGTTTCATTATTTCTGTGTCATTTGCAACTCAAACAGATGAGAAACCTATTTAAGTGTTTTTTATGGTATATTTTTCTTCACTTAAGCAACTAGTATGAACTACTGATGTGGTATGTGATTTTTGTGTTTGCTTGTTTAATATTCCCCATCGTTATTTCTTCCCAATTCTGTCTTTTCCCATGTCCCTATGAAGCACTTCATGCATTAAAGGGATTTGCAAGAATAACCATGTTAACTGCACTCCTGTGACCTACAGGTGACTCTCATTACAGAATGAGACAGGTCGAGATTAGTAAGATCTCATCTTCCTTTGCTAAGTTGTCATGTGTTTGATAGATAATTACCAGGGCTTCTGAGGGTCAAGGGTTTTTTTCTGCAAATTGAAGGAGGGGAATTGTTCTTAGCAAGAGATAGAAGAATTATGGAAATAAGAAAAAATTTCTTTCTGGGATATCATTTGTGAGAGAGGCTCTAAAAATTTTGCACTTGGCTAATTAAAGTCTTTAAAGAGTTTTTTGACTGAGCTGGACCACCAGTTTCTAGAGCTGGTATATTGGCTACAAAAGGAGAAGACCCAGCTCTTCTCAAAACCAGGAAGAGTGGCTCTCCTGAAAAGCCCTGGGAGATAGAGAGCAGGTGTGGGAGGAAGACTTGGCAAAGTGAGGGGCAGTGGTGGGAGGAGAAGGAGAAGGATGTGTGTGGAAGCTCTGATGGGAGCTGCAGCTTGCAGTTGTGTGTACTAACCCTCCTGTAACATTTGGCAGGGATGAGCTGTTCTGTCTCTGCAGGTGGATTCTTCATTTTTGTGGTAGTTGACATTTTGCGATATGAAATCTGAGCTGTATTTTAAGTTATGCCTTCACTTTTTGTACTTATGAAAACATGCCAAAATGTGAACAACTGTTTGTAATACTAAGCTTAAAAGTATGAACAGCCTCATTTCTTCTTTAGATTGTGAATTTAATAAGAAATAGCAAAAGTTTAAAATTTCACATAAACATTTGTATACTTTAAAAGGAAGCAATAGCTGGGGTTTTTTTGTTTTTGTTTTTTCCTCTCCTCTATCCAGGTAAATTTCACAGTAGACCAGATCTGAGCAATCATGGGCAAGAAGTCCAATATTAGGAATATGTCTGTGATTGCTCATGTTGATCATGGCAAATCAACCTTGACAGACTCCTTGGAGTGTAAAGCGGGCATCATTACTTCAGCCAGAGCAGGAGAAATGCGATTCACAGACATACAGAAAGATGAGCAAAAAAGATGTATCACAATCAAGTCTACGTAAGAATTCATTTGTATCTATCTTTTTTTTTTTTCCCTTTCATTTTAGTCTGAAGACAGAAAAATGGTCTGCTCAAAGCCTTGCATCTTGTCAGATGTTTTTTAAGTTGACATGTGAATCAAGCTGTGCATTACAGAACAGAAGTTCAGTCTTCAGAGTGCGATCTGGGCAATATTGGAGTAGAGCTTATAAGTGATATCTAGTGCCCTTTCTTACCTGCTTCTCGCTATGAAGAAAGATGCTTTCAGAAAGATTCTTAGTAGTAACCTTCATTTTTATGGGATTGCTTACAGACTAATACCCTGTTCCTCCAAGCCACTATGGTGGGCTGTGTCTTGTTATTATTACCTGTCTTTAATGTCTGCAACTGCAAAGTTAACAAGTTGTAAAGTGATTTGGAGCATGACTCTACAAGTGTCTGACAGTGATATTATGCTGTGACTACTATCTTGAGGTGTTGATTTTGAATAAGAATAAAAATTAATTACACCCAAAGCAGAATTTTAGATCCTGAGAACTTTAGAAATTGAAATATTGAAGTCTTCTTGTGGCTTTTCCTTTAAGCATATCAAGAAATATTGTCACTGTAATAGAGCAGGTAGAGTTGCCTGACCAATGCAAATTTTAAAATCAGCAAATTATGAAACATTATTAAATCATTAAAATGAATTGTCTTCTCTTACAGGGCAATTTCTATGTATTATGAACTCTCAGACAATGACTTGGCCTTCATCAAACAGTGTAGGGATGGTTCAGGTTTTCTTATTAACTTAATTGACTCCCCTGGACATGTTGATTTCTCCTCTGAAGTTACAGCAGCTCTCCGTGTCACTGATGGTGCCCTTGTTGTGGTTGACTGTGTTTCAGGTAAGCATGCTCTTCTAATTAGAAAGACCTCAGTGTATTTTATTTTCTTCCTCTTAAGAAAAATAAATCATGATTGATGGAAGAAGCTTCTTTCTCTGAAAGTTTAAATTCTAATGGTATGAATTCTGATTTGCAGTCTTAGCCCATGGCCTTTCCTGTATCTTGGAGGATATCTACTTTGTATCCAGCTTGTGGGTTGAATGTAGAGTAACTGAGGAAATAAAGTCAATATTTCAGTAAAATCCTAGGGAGTGGAGCTGCCTGTCATCCTTCTCCTTCAGTTAGAAAATGGAGCGATACATGCAACTGAGTAATGACGGTTTTAAGGAGCACTGAGACTATCACCAAATTCCTAGTTTGAATACAGTCACCACTGTACAAAGTGGATTAGAGATCTTGCTCATATATACAATGCATGTTTTAATTGTGCTTATATTTTTTTAAG
This sequence comes from Platalea leucorodia, assembly GCF_965183815.1. NCBI lineage: Eukaryota > Metazoa > Chordata > Aves > Pelecaniformes > Threskiornithidae > Platalea > Platalea leucorodia. Next base: position 25,884,613 of record NC_138859.1, on the reverse strand, counting down.
GGGGTTGTGTACAGACAGAGACTGTTCTGCGGCAGGCTATTGCAGAACATATCAAACCACTACTGATGATGAACAAAATGGATTGTGCTTTGCTGGAATTGCAGCTGGAGCCTGAGGAACTTTACCAGACATTTCAGTGTATTGTGGAAAATGTCAGTGTCATCACTTCCACCTACAGAGAGGGTGAAACTGGACCAATGGGTAATATTATGGTAAAGAAAACTTTACAACTTTGCTGTGGTTGAAATCCTATTTTGGAGAATACCAGCCTTGATATGAAACAATTGCATACATTTATGGCAGTTCAGATCTCTGGCCAACCTGAAGGAGCTGCTCTTCAGTCCCCTTCCACCCCCACTGTTTCATACTTTTTCTTTTGGGGATATTATTTCAGACCAACCAACTGGGGAGTGAAAGCAACTAGGAGAGAGTAGAGAATTCACAAAGCAGATCATCCTCTAGTGATACTTTCTCACTAACAAAATGTGTATCCTCAAGCCAGTTGCTCAGTGTCATTTAAACATCAAATGTCAGACATCTGCCTGGGGCAAACTGCTGAAGGGAAGCTATGGTTAGAAATTTAAGGCAAAGGACCAGAAGCCAGAAGATAAGCGGCAAAGTCCGGCACAGAAAGCTAATGTCATTTACACGACAAGAAACATGGCCTTTCTGCTATTCCTGATTGATAAGACATTTAATTTGCTCTTTTCTGATCTGAAGATGTAGGTCTCTGTTATTCTACCAGTAATTATATCATAATATGCTGGATATTTCTGGAAGGATGGTTTGAAACTAGAAAGACAAATAGTATTTCCTATATTGCAGCTGAGAATTATAAAATAAAAAACCGAAGTCAACTGCAAGCCTTCTCTGGTGGTCTAGCTGTTAGAGTAAGGAATTGTCAGAATCAGGCTGCTTCAGATATTATTTTTTCCACCAAATAGCTACAAGACAGACCTTCTCACCAGATATTTCAGACCCAGTTTCCTTTGTTTAAATGCGATCGTCCTGTACTAGTTTGTTTTATGGCTAAAATTGACTGCAGCTTAATCTAGTTATTGCAACAAAGGACTCTCAGCTAGGATTGTATTCTGATTCTTATATTCCATGAATCTCAGCCATTCTTGGGTCAGACCAGTTTTATCTGTGTGGCAGGAATGAGCCACCTATATTTTAATTTCCAGAGAAAGTTCACTAACAATTCAGTTAATACTCTTTACAAAGTCATAATTCTCCAAATCCTACTTAGCACTTTACAAATATATTTCTGAAGTTTTTATTTTAGCCTTTTTTATAAATATTTCCACTGTGTGGGACAAAGTAAGGTTCTTGCTTCAAAGTAATATTCAATAGACCCATTTTAGGGGAAATATTTCCTTGTTCTATGTTTCAAAAAATATTTGGCATCTTTACTGATCCTACCTGTCATTGAAATCAATTCATACATTTCAAATCAGTGTTTTGTGAAATGCATTCACTTTTTTCCTCCTTTTAAAGGTTGATCCAGTTATCGGTACTGTTGGGTTTGGCTCTGGTCTGCATGGCTGGGCATTTACTCTGAAGCAGTTTGCTGAGATGTATGTAACCAAATTTGCTGCCAAAGGTGAAAAAGCACAACTCCCTCCAGTTGAATGTTCAAAGAAAGTGGAAGATATGATGAAAAAACTCTGGAGTGATAAGTAAGTAACACAGTATACATGGAATGAATGTAGATGCATTTCTTAGATACTACAGTGATGCTCTAAGGATGATGCATGCCAGTGCACGTTGAGTTTGTGCTTCTGTAAAACTGAGCTTTCATAGGCAGCTTAGAAAGCTAGAGACATGAGTTAGTAACTCTTTCTTACAACAAAAATATTTATGTATCTGAGAAAGGCAATTGCTTGTAATGCAGATATGCTGTATGTGCCTTCTATGGTGAGTTCTGATAACCTGCTCCATAAGAGCAGAGAGAAGAGTCACTCTGAGAACTTCAGAACATAAATGCTTTTATTGAACTGCATAGGTAAAATTAATACACAATACAAGATTATGGACCAAATCCAGTCTTTTGATACCAATGAGTATTTATGTGAATTTAATGAACCTTAAATTGTATCTCATAACCGATGGAGTTATTTTCCTATTAGATGTGTACACAACTTGCTGTTAACTGAATGCTTTATACATGTGTGAAAGCTCAATATATTTGCTTGTCTTCTGATGCCTTATAATAAATTAACCTACTTAGACTCATTTAGCTCATAGGGTACTCCGAGATTTATCTTGTATAGTACTTAAATGATTTTAGCAAGGCTTCAAAAGACAGTTATAGACAACAGGGCAGAGTAAGAGAACTCTTGGCAACAGGTTTGCTTACAGTGCCTAGTTCCCTGTAAAAGCCTAAAAATGCACGTTGAAGTCAGTGTTTTTAAGTCTAGTAAAAAACCTCCAAAACCTAAACAAACAAAAAGCCATCCTTTGCCTCCCCAAACATCCAACAGTTATTGCTACATTCAAATAAGGATTAGCCACTCTTCTGCTATTTTAATCTCTGCTTAAATGTGAAACTTTACAAAGTTTTCTTTTAAAAATAACTAAGCGGAAATTTGCAGGAAAAGTGGATACTCCTCAAGTTCAAACTGGATGAGTAAAAATAAACATCTTCAGATATTTTGATCCAGCAAGTGGAAAATTCAGCAAATTAGCCACTAGCCCAGATGGAAAGAAGTTGCCAAGGACATTTTGCCAGCTAGTTCTGGATCCTGTCTTTAAGGTAAAGCAATATTTTGTCTTGATTTGATTGCAAGGGTGCAAGGGGAGACTTTTTTTTTTAGTTTAGCCGTCTCTTTTATAAAGTAGGTCTATACTTTCTGTAGACAATAGAAAAATTCTGCAGTGTAAGAACAATGTGCAAAAGGTGGGACAGAAGTAGAAGACAGCAAATCTAAATGGTCTGTTCACTGAAATAAAATATTCTGCATACCTTTAGATTAAAGATTTGTCTTGTGTGTGAACCTCTCCTGATAGGAATTTGGAATTTCCTTTGGAATTAGAAACACTTGATATAATTTGTGAATCTTGAACTATATGATTGTCCTGGTTTCAGCTGGGATAGAGTTAATTTTCATCTTGGTAGTCGGTATGGGGCTGTGTTTTGGGTTTAGGATGAGAATAATGTCGATGATTGATACACTGATGCTTTGGTTCTTGCTAAGTAGTGCTAAGCTGTTGCTAAATAGGTGCTAAGTGGCGCTCACACTGGCCAAGGACTTTTCAGCTTCCCATGCTCTGCCGGGTGCACAAGAAGCTGGGAGGGGGCACAGCCAGGACAGCTGACCCAGACTGGCCCAAGGGCTATTCCATACCACATGACATCATGCTCAGTATATGAGCTGGGGGAAGAAGAAGGAAGGGGGGGGAGACATTGGGCGTGATGGTGTTCGTCTTCCCAAGTAACCGTTAAGCGTGATGGAGCCCTGCTTTCCTGGAGATGGCTGAACACCTGCCTGCCGATGGTGAAAGGGTTAAAGCCAAGATGGACAAAGCCACTGCATCAAAATGCCTCCTGAAAGCCTAGGGGCAAGGAGTATATTTAAATATCTTAGTCACTTAACTAAACAAAAGAAAGGCCTTTGTGATTTAGGGAGTAGTTAGAATGGTTGTAAGATAAGGGGGCTCCAGGATAATCCCATCTCAGACAACTGGGCCTTGGGAGAACAAATACATGGAAGATAGGAGGTCACAAAAGAATGACCACAGCCTTGAAGGGCACCCTTTATGTGATCCTAGGACTGAGTTTGCGCAGAAGCAAAGGTCAAACAGCGAACACAGTGAAGACGACTACGAGCCTTCATCTGAAGACCCCCAAAGACCACCTGAAGACCACCACGGGAGACGACTGTGCATGTGGATCGGACATTTGCATATGTTAATAAGTTCCAGGAAATCTCATGTTTATGTAAATGATTTCTCGGAAATCCTGTGAATATGTAGGACTTTATAGTATATAATCTCCGAAAGTCTACCAGATCGGTGGAGCACTTATGGTGGAGAATCCCCAGTGCTGCCCAGCGCTGCAATAAAGAATACCTGCTTAATAGTAACTTCGTTGCTATTGAGTTTCATTTCAGGGACTCTCTGAATACTCCGTTTCTCCCTTGGGGGGGATTCAGACTGTGAGGAGAAGCATCCGTGAATTTTTGTATCAATGGGAAGTACTGAATGAATTCCCTGTTTCGCTTTGTTTGTGTACATGGTTTTTGCTTTGCCTATTTAACTGTTCTATTTTATTTTACTTCAATTATTAAACTGTTCTTATCTGAACCCACAAGTTTTCTCACTCTTACCTTTCTGGTTCTCTCCCCCATCCTGCCAAGGGGGGAGTGAGTGAGCGGCTGCGTGGTGCTTAATTGCTGGCTGGGGTTAAACCATGACAAAATGGCTGGCCAACTCCAACAATACAAAGAAAGTCTCTCTTCCTACCTACAGGCCTGCATCTCAGTTGTGGAGAAACTGTCCCAGAAGGTCCAGCAACTCGAAGAGGATATATCCTACTCCTCACCTGTACGAAGCAGTATCTCAGCCATTAGGAGTCAGGGTCCCTCTGCTCAAGAGAGAAGATATAGTGGATACACACCGCAGGCCACCCTGTGGTTTTATCTGCGTGACCACGGAGAGGACATGAGGAAGTGGGATGGAGAATCTACCTTGACCCTAGAGGCACGGGTACGTGAGTCTCAAGGAAAAACAACTACAAAAGGGGGTTCTCCCAGGAGAGTTGCAGCTCCAGTTTCCAGTGAGCAGGTCCCCAGACAGAGCAGAAGGGCTGATTTTGCTTCCAATCTTAATAAAGATACTTTTGATTGGCATTTACAAGAAGTGAGTAATAAATGCTATGACCAGGACTAGAGGGGCCCTGCCTCCAGCCACGTGGAGGAAAGGGACAACCGGGTGTACTGGACTGTGTGGATTCGATGGCCTGGCACATCAGCCCCACAGGACTATAAGGCTCTAGTGGACACCGGTGCACAGTGTACCCTCATGCCATCAAGCTATGAAGGGGCAGAACCCATCTGTATTTCTGGAGTGACAGGGGGATGCCAAGAGCTGACTGTATTGGAGGCTGAAGTGACCTTAACCGGGAAGGAGTGGTAGAAGCACCCCATTGTGACTGGCCCAGAGGCCCCGTGCATCCTTGGCACAGACTACCTCAGGAGAGGGTATTTCAAGGACCCAAAAGGGTACCGGTGGGCTTTTGGTATAGCTGCCTTGGAGATGGAGGAAATTAAACAGCTGTCTGTCTACCCTGCCTGGTCTCTCAAAGGACCCTTCTGTTGTGGGGTTGCTGAGGGTCAAAGAACAACAGGTGCCAATCGCTACCACAACGGTGCACTGGCAGCAATATCGCACCAACAGAGACTCCCTGATTCCCATCCAGAAGGTGATTCGTCGACTGGAGAGCCAAGGAGTGATCAGCAAGACTCGCTCACCTTTTAACAGTCCCATATGGCCAGTGTGAAAGTCTAATGGAGAGTGGAGACTAACAGTAGACTACTGGGGCCTGAACAAAGTCACGCCACCACTGAGTGCTGCCGTGCCGGACATGCTAGAACTTCAATACGAACTGGAGTCAAAGGCAGCCAAGTGGTATGCCACCATTGACATCGCTAATGCGTTTTTCTCAATCCCTTTGGTGGCAGAGTGCAGGCCACAGTTTGCTTTCACTTGGAGGGGCGTCCAGTACACCTGGAATCAACTGCCCCAGGGGTGGAAGCACAGCCCCACCATTTGCCATGGACTGATCCAGGCTGCATTGGAACAGGGTGGGGCTCCGGAACACCTGCAATACAGTGATGACATCATTGTGTGGGGCAACACAGCAGCAGAAGTATTTGAGAAAGGGAAGCAAATAGTCCAAATCCTTCTGGAGGCTGGCTTTGCCATAAAACAAAGGACCTGCACAGGAGATCCAGTTTTTAGGAATAAAATGGCAAGATGGGCGTCGTCAGATCCCAATGGATGTAAACAACAAAATAACAGCCATGTCCCCACCAACCAGCAAAAAGGAAACACAGGCTTTCTTGGGCGTTGTGGGTTTTTGGAGAATGCATATTCCAAATTACAGTCTGATCGTAAGCCCTCTCTATCAAGTGACCCAGAAGAAGAACGATTTCAAATGGGGCCCTGAGCAACGACAAGCCTTTGAACAAATTAAATGGGAGACAGTTCATGCAGTCGCCCTTGGGCCAGTCCGGGCAGGACAAGATGTAAAAAATGTGCTCTACACTGCAGCTGGGGAGGACGGCCCTACCTGGAGCCTCTGGCAGAAAGCACCAGGGGAGACTCGAGGTTGACCCCTGGGGTTTTGGAGTCGGGGATACAGAGGATCCAAAGCCCGCTATACTCCAACTGAAAAAGAGATATTGGCAGCCTATGAAGGGGTTCGAGCTGCTTCAGAAGTGGCTGGTACTGAAGCACAGCTCCTCCTAGCACCCTGACTGCCGGGGCTGGGCTGGATGTTCAAAGGGAGGGTCCCCCGTACACATCATGCCACTGATGCTACATGGAGTAAAAGTGGGTCGCATTCATCACACAATGGGCTCGAATAGGAAACCCCAGTCGTCCAGGAATCTTGGGAGTGATCATGGACTGGCCAGAAGGCAAAGATTTCGGAATATCGCCAGAGGAGGAGGTGATGCATGCTGAGGAGGCCCTACCGTATCATAAACTGCCAGAAAATGAGAAGCAATATGCCCTGTTCACTGATGGGTCCTGTCGTCTTGTGGGGAAGCATCGGAGGTGGAAAGCTGCTGTATGGAGTCCTGCACGACAAGTTGCAGAAACTGCTGAAGGAGAAGGTGAATCGAGTCAGTTTGCAGAGGTGAAAGCCATCCAGCTGGCTTTAGATATTGCTGAACGAGAAAAGTGGCCAATGCTCTATCTCTGTACTGACTCATGGACGGTGGCAAATGCCCTGTGGGGGTGGTTCCAGCAATGGAAGCAGAGCAACTGGCAGCGCAGAGGCAAACCTATCTGGCCTGCCACATTGTGGCAAGATATTGCTGCCCGGATAGAGAACCTGGTTGTAAAAGTACATCACACAGATGCTCATGTACCCAAGAGTCGGGCCGCTGAAGAACATCAAAACAATCAGCAGGTGGATCAGGCTGCTAAGATTGAAGTGGCTCAAGTGGATCTGGACTGGCAACATAAGGGTGAATTATTCCTAGCTCAGTGGGCCCATGACACCTCAGGCCATCAAGGAAGAGATGCAACATATAGATGGGCTTGTGATCGAGGGGTGGACTTAACCTGTGCAATAGTGTCCATGGTTATCCATGAATGCGAAACACGCGCTGCAATCAAGCAAGCCAAGTGGTTCAAGCCTCTCTGGTATGGAGGACGATGGCTGAAATATAAATATGGGGAGGCCTGGCAGATTGATTATATCACACTCCCACAAACCCACCAAGGCAAGCGCCATGTGCTTACAATGGTGGAAGCAACCACCGGATGGCTGGAAACATATCCCGTGCCCCATGCCACTGCCCGGAACACTATCCTGGGTCTTGAAAAGCAAGTCCTATGGCGACATGGCACCCCAGAAAGAATTGAGTCGGACAACGGGACTCATTTCCGAAACAGCCTCATAGACACCTGGGCCAAAGAGCATGGCATTGAGTGGGTATATCGCATCCCCTATCATGCACCAATGGGTGCTGGGACATTCAAACATTGGGATACACATTTAGCAAAGGCCACCTGCTTAGTCAACACCAGGGGATCTGCTGATCGAGCTGGCCTTGCCCAATCAGAACTTTTACGTACTGTAGAAGGGGATAAAGTCCCTGTGGTGCACATAAAAAATATGACGGGGAAGACAGTCTGGGTTATTCCCGCCTTAGGCAAAGGTAAACCCATTCGTGGGATTGCTTTTGCTCCAGGACCTGGGTGCACTTGGTGGGTGATGTGGGAGGATGGGGAAGTCCGATGTGTACCTCAAGGGGATTTGATTTTGGGTGAAAATAGCCAATGAACTGAATTGTATAATGTTTGTTTCTATATAATACTGGATGTCATCACTTCTATGGTTGCTATGTGCCATATCAACAGTATACAGTAAGAATCACCCAAATTAATGAAGAATGAACTTTGAGGAAACCGAGCAAAGTGCAGAGGTGATGGAACCAGAACTGGCTTCAGCATGCTACAATCCAACACCGCACACTACCTCTCCTGCCCAGAAAGACCGTTATGACAGATGAATCCCAAAGTCATAAACTAAATGAACTCAACCAATGTTTTAGAAGGATAGCCCATAGACTAAGGGAATGATACCCGTGTATTGTATCAAAGGAAAGGAAGGGGGGGTGGTGGTTAATGAGGATGTGTTGGATAACGTGGGACCTGGGCATGACGTAAATGTTATGGAATAAGGGGTGGATACTGTCCTGGTTTCAGCTGGGATAGAGTTAATTTTTTTCTTGGTAGCCGGTATGGGGCTGTGTTTTGGGTTTAGGATGAGAATAATGTCGATGATTGATACACTGATGCTTTGGTTCTTGCTAAGTAATGCTAAGTAGTTGCTAAGTGGCGCTCACACTGGTCAAGGACTTTTCAGCTTCCCATGCTCTGCCAGGTGCCCAAGAAGCTGGGAGGGAGCACAGCCAGGACAGCTGACCCAGACTGGCCCAAGGGCTATTCCATACCATATGACATCATGCTCAGTATATAAGCTGGGGGAAGAAGGAGGAAGGGGGGGACATTGGGCGTGATGGCGTTTGTCTTCCCAAGTAACCGTTACACATGATGGAGCCCTGCTTTCCTGGGGATGGCTGAACACCTGCCTGCCGATGGGAAGTAGTGAATGAATTCCTTGCTTTGCTTTGCTTGTGCACGTGGCTTTTGCTTTACCTATTAGACTGTCTTTATCTCAACCCATGAGTTTTCTCACTTTTACTCTTCTGCTTCTCTCCCCCATCCCACCAAGGGGGGAGTGAGCGAGCGGCTGTGTGGTGCTTAGTTGCTGGCTGGGGTTAAACCACAACATCTGGTCAGTTGTTAATTTGTGCGTCAGGAACGTCATGATTTGAAATAAGGTGCTTCATAATATATTGCACTGAATTTGCTAGAGATATAACAGGACTTAAGTGTGTTGTAGCATACAAAAGACATACCTGTTTTGATTTGAGAAAAGGGAGAAAATTTTTTTCATACATGAAAAAACTACCAGTACTGCCTCCCTCCCTCTTCCCAAGGTGTAAATGCAGTGCTAATAGAAAGTGCCTGTTGCTGCACATGTATGCTGTGGCTGTGTAATCAGAAACATGGTTTCTGGTTGGCTCTCACAAATTCCATTATATTCAAGAACAGTGCTGAATTCCAGTCAACCTTTTGAAGAGTAATGTCGGAAAGCACGTGATCACTTTCTATGCAGCATTGAATGTTAAGAGCAGAGAATTTAAGAAAATGTCCAGTTCCTGTGCGAACTCGTGTACTTCTCAGGTATGTTAAAACCCACATGAAAAGGGGGCCCAGGGGATACATGTGGGAACTTGTTGAAATAATTACTGGTGAAGGGAAATCCAACCACATCACTGTGGCAAATGGCCAGAGATTTAATAAAACATTTGGTTTTACTTTTATCTTCCATATATTGAAGATACAGCCATAAAATGTGACTATTTATGGACCTTTTTCTTTCTACTATTGTAATCTGTTGTCAGCAGAGAAGAACATTCGGGTTTTATTTCAGGAGCTTAATATAATCCAAGAATCCTAACCTTTCTGTTGAAATGTAAGTCACTAGCCCAAGGAAAAAAAGAATGCAAGGAGTGCTGGTTTTCAGTAATTCAAACATACAGTTATGTTCAAATTGCTTATTCTAGATAAGTATTTTACTCATAGTATTTAACAAGATTTAAGTAGTCATAGGGAAATTATAAACAGCTGTCATGACTTTTTACATTGCATCCCTAGGTGTAGCCTTCTACATGCTATCCAAAAGATTTATTTGGGTGTTGGTTATTATGTTTGTTGAAACAAGTTTTAATTACAATGTGAATTTTGGATCTGTAGGCCGTGATGCGCCACTGGCTGCCTGCTGGAGATGCCTTGCTTCAGATGATTACCATTCACCTACCTTCCCCTGTAACAGCACAAAAATACTGCTATGAACTTCTTTATGAGGGGCCACCTGATGATGAAGCTGCTATGGGGGAAAAAAAAAAATCTCCTAGCTTACCAGGAACTGTCAAAAGTACAGCACCCCTAGTGCACAGATGAGTAAAACTGCCTAAAATGGATTTGGATTAAATTTCTGTGTTATAATGATGATTACTAATTTGGGACCCTGTTGAGCAGGGTATTACAAAAAGTAAGAAAGCAAAGGAAAAACCTTGGGGTACTACACATAAAACTTGCTTTATGTCCTTATATGCTGGATGCTGATATGTGTGAAACTGCATTGTATTTATTTTAGATTCGGAGAACATGTGGTTGAGATGAGCATGAATATGTTTTGTACCAGCCTTTGGATATACTGTAAGAGATGGATGGAGCAGCAAGTTCATTACCCTCATTCTCTCTGCAGCTTTGATTATGGTCTCCTAGTGAATCCTATGATTTCTCCTCAGTCAGAGTCAGAATCATAACAAGATACTTTACTTTCAAACACTTCTAACATGTCCCCTGGTAGCTGACATGTTACTGTTCTCTGATTCACTCTCAACCTTAAAGGTGGGGGACAAAAATCTGGTAAAAAATGGAACCATCTCCCAGTTGTCTGAAGGTATAGCTGAGATCATGACTAGATAAAGAGCAAATAGCTGAATCTGATATAGGGCTGTTGGTCTGACATTGATAGGAAGGAGTTAAGTTTTGAAGAATACTTCTGTAATATGATCACCTGTAATATGATTATCAACTTGAGTATTTTCAAGAGGATCTGCATTTTTTGGATTTGTGTAGATTTGTCATTTCCCTCAGAAATCCACAAACGTTGAAATAAATAAATTGTATTTGAAGTAATTTTCAAGTCCAGTATTAGCAGCAGAGCAGCTTATCTGTGATGGCACATGTGTTTAATCCTCTAATAAACTGTTAACTCTTTCTCGCAAAACCAGAACAGGACTTCTGGTTAGAGGTCCTGCTTCTGACCGTATCATCCATATGATCACTGAGGATGCAAACTTCTAGCACTGTATTTTGTTTTCTGGATTCTAATGGATTACAGGGGATCTTTAAATCCCCCTATTCAAAACTTTTCCTGGGACTAGGTCATATTAGTAGAGATTTAGTGACATCATGGAACCTGCTACCAGAAGAGGGAAGCTTGGGCAAGCAGGGAATAAGTACTAACAGAGGTCTCAGTATTGAAGGAAACAACAGTCGTGATGATTCATTACCTTAATAAAGAATCTTTGATAGCTACAATTCATCTGTCCACACACATTTGTCCTTTACTAACTGAAAAGTAGAGGAGCTGTTAATAAGGTTCACTGAATTTTGGGAATCATATGTATATAGTTCTGTATATATATGTATATAGTATATGTGTATATAGTTTTGAAGTCTCACAGAACATGTGTCTGATGCAGATACATATTTTATTGCAGGTGTCAAAAACTGTGATCCCAAAGGCCCTCTGATGATGTATATTTCCAAAATGATCCCTACATCTGATAAGGGGTGTTTCTATGCTTTTGGGCGAGTCTTCTCTGGTATTGTTTCTACTGGACAGAAAGTTCAAATCATGGGACCAAACTACATACCTGGCAAAAAGGAAGATCTTTACCGAAAACTCATTCAAAGGTAGATGGAAATAGTATATTTCTTTTGAATAGCAATCCATGCAAAAACAAATGTTAGTTTTTGGAATCCTAATGAAATGAAGATTATATTTCTTTATAAGAGTCGTCTTTTCCTGTTTAATAAAATCAGTAATCCAGAGGGATTATAGGCAAATAATAAGCAATTTTCCTTTGTGTGAAAAGGCTTAGCTTTTTGGAAATACTGGGGATAAAAGAAGTATTTGACGATTGTTGCTCATCCTCTGTCTTTGTAGAACCATTTTGATGATGGGTCGTTATGTTGAGCCCATTGAGGATGTACCTTGTGGCAACATCGTCGGTCTAGTTGGTGTTGACCAGTTTTTGGTGAAGGCGGATACCATTACCACCTTTGAATATGCCCACAACATGAGAGTGATGAAATTTAGTGTTAGTCCAGTTGTACGTGTTGCTGTTGAAGCAAAAACCTATGCTGATCTACCAAAACTAGTTGAAGGTCTAAAGCGTCTGGCCAAGTCTGAACCTATGGTTCAGGTGAGTGTTAGCTGTAAGTTTTAGCTTTAGAGCTACTGGTTTGCAGTGCAATACCCAAAGCATTTGACTTTATTCACAGAGAGCTCTTTATGTGATCTAATGGCATGGCTGCAGGCTCAAAACAGTTTTCAGTTGTGATTGTAAGAGCTAACACAAGATAAATAGGGATACGTTCAGTCAGCATTTGAATAGGAAGATCCCGAGGAAAAACATAACCTCTGCAGCAATTCATGTTGGGTTTTTGAGCAGTACTTTTCCTTACACTTTTTTTAAATGCTCAAATACCTCAGTAGGACAGGAACTATGTTTAATGCGAGAGTACCCAGTTTTGCTGGTGAGGAGATTCATTCTGGAGCACTCATGGAAACAGTATAGAGATGATAATTTGTTAAATTTTTGAATACTTGGAGTTGAGCAGTTTTGGGATCTGACATTTTTCTGATTTAATCTGTGTGTATTTCTGGTAATACTAATACGTTCTTAAAATGTTTACTCCCTACTATTTCCTCTTCTAGTGTATTATTGAAGAGTCTGGTGAACACATCATTGCTGGAGCAGGGGAGCTGCATCTAGAAATTTGCCTTAAAGATTCGGAAGATCATGCTTGTATTCAAATTAAGGTATTCAAGAATTTTTGTGGACTGCAGTGTATGGAGTATGACTAAATATTAACCTTTGAAAATATCATTTTAATCTGCTAGTGGTGGTTTCCTTAGAGCAACTTCCTTAAAGCAATTTGAAGCTTTTTAGGAGACCAACCAATTAAGTAATAAAAGGAATTATTTATTAGTTCATTGAAAGAGCTTAGAATTAAGACAGAGATGTGAAGAAAATCCGGTGAACAGGAAAACTAACTTGAACAATGATGGTAACCATAGATGTGCTACTGAAAATGTTGTTTCTCTTGATGAAGCTAGCAGAGCATGCCTGGATGACTGAGTGAACCTGGCATTAACACACTGCCTTAGGAGGAGAAGCCGCAGTTTATTGAATGGCATTTGATTGGTATGTGGAAATGATCAGCTTTGTACTTGGGAAATTTTTGTCTTTGATCTACTTGATAGAAATCGGATCCAGTTGTATCTTACCATGAGACAGTTGGTGAAGAGTCAAGCCAGGTGTGCTTATCCAAATCTCCCAACAAACACAACAGGCTGTATATGAAGGCTCGGCCCTTTCCTGATGGCCTGGTAGAGGACATAGACAAAGGGGAAGTCAGTTCCCGTCAAGAACTGAAACAGTGTGTGCATTACCTAGCAGAGAAATATGAGTGGGATGTGTCTGAGGCTCGTAAGATTTGGTGCTTTGGACCTGATGGTACCAGTCCAAATACCTTAGTTGACATCACGAAAGGTGTCCAGTATCTAAATGAAATCAAAGACAGTGTTGTTGCTGGTTTCCAGTGGGCTATGAAAGAGGTAAGTGTAGTTCTGTATGTTGTATTTGTATCTTGTGTTACTGAAATATTTAGAAACTGTCAATAACTGATAAGAACAGGGTAGTGGGCTAGTTGGAATTTGTCCCCACTGAAGAATGTATGTCACTCAACCTATGTAATGAACACATTGTCTGTGGGTATTTTAATGTTTGTTCTAAGTGTGAGTTCTCAAATGCTAGAGGAGCATTTGAGTCCTTCCTAGCAGGACTTTGTTGTGTGTATAGTGTACGCTGCCTTGGTCCGAATATAACTGGTCAGCATCAGCATGAGTGACTTAGGTCAGAATCCTGCTAAGTGAAGGTTCATATCTTAGAAACTCCTGAGTAGTATCACACCTTTGTTTTTCCTCTTTTAATACTGCAGGGTGTCTTGTGTGAGGATAACATGAGAGGTGTTCATTTTGATATCCATGATGTCACTCTGCATGCTGATGCTATTAACTGTGGTGGTGGGCAAATCATTCCTACTGTAAGGAGGGTTCTGTATGCCTCTACTCTTATGGCACAACTGAGGCTTATGGAGCCCATCTATCTGGTAGAAATACAGGTATGCAACAGGGTATTGTATTTGAGCTCATAGAATCATTTAGGTTGGAAAAGACCCTTAAGATCATCGAGTCCAATCATAAACCTAACACTGCCAACAACAGAGATGCAATGGATCTATAATCTTGTTTCCACATTCTCTTTTGAGAAACCATGATAGCGCTGTTTTATGTCCTTTAGATCAGTGATGCAAACTTTGTTTGAGGACAGGTTTTTCATTCCAAAGTTAGAAAAAAGGTTAAATGGAAACAGCAAAATGTAGGTGGGAAGGTGAATTATGCTGTTCTTTATGAATTGCTAGTACTTTTGGGGAAGTTATGATTTGGGTTTTTTCTTTTTCCCTTTCTTTCTGTCACTGTAAACATTCAGGAGAACAAACAATGGGTATCCTAAATAACCAGAAAGAGCAGCAAGGATTTTTTTTTTATTTTTTTTAATAAGCTTTTTTTGAGCTGTTTAAACATTAACTTCTGTCCTTTGAATAACTGGATTTTCTTGGTAAATTAAATTCTTCCATGAAAGAGCCTGGAAAATATATTCCATGCCAGAAGTATTTATTTATCACCGAGTACAGCTATTCACATACCAATTTGTCTTAACTGTCTTAAAAGTAATTGGAAGATTTAAAAATTAATTCCAGACTGTGGTGCTGGGTGGTGGACAGGAAATCTACAAGCTCAGTTGCTTAAAAAATGTCTTACCCATGAGGGCTGAAGAAGATGAGTGTAAATAAGGACAAAACAGCAAAATAGAGAATTTTTTCCCCTCGATGACTTGTGAGATCTATTGTGACAAAGCAGGGGAGTTTTGCAGCCTTAGTGGTATGTTTCTAAGCAAATGTGTTTTAAGCACAGGTTTTATCAGAGTGTTTGTCAGCCATGTTGTAAGTTCTAAGATAAGGTACGGTGAGATCCTGTTTGCATAAAATTTGCATCCTGTAGTAAATGCATTTATTACAAAGCACTAGAGGACTCTGCTTTCTTCTGCCCAAAGATTGCTGAAGGTAATTCACTGAGTATATGCACTTTTTGCCTCGCTTTGTGTATGTAAACTACAATATGGTACAGTCAGTATATACAGTAATTGGAAACTTCAGTCATGTGAGGCAGAGAAGGCAGGCGGAGCTTCTGAAAGTTGTCTTGTAAGTGAGAGTGAAGCCACTTCTTACACACGAGAGAAATTCTTCTGAGTGAGGAGCCATCATGAGAAAAACATCAAGAGCTGTCTAGAGGGATTGTCTAATGCTGCCTGGCTGTGTTTTAATAACTGGTGATCTCCTCCTTTTACGTAACTTGATAGAATTTTTTTTTTTATGGTGCCCAGAACAAGTGGTTGGTGGGATTTATGGTGTGCTGAACAAGAAAAGGGGACATGTTTTTGAAGAATCCCAAGTGGCAGGAACTCCAATGTTTGTGGTCAAGGCGTACCTACCTGTAAATGAGTCATTTGGTAAGATAACGCTTTTTTGTTACCCACATGCAATTAAAGAAAGACCTCTGCAGGATGAAAGGGACTTAAGAATTCCCATTTTATTAGCTCCAAGCTTCTTCCTGTTGTCCCTTTGCATCTTCAGTTCAGAACAAATAGTTTACTCCTTTTTCTAGCAGCCTACTCCGTTGGGCTTTCGTGCTAGCAGAGGGTGCCAAAAAGATGTGTCAGCTTCTGCATGTTAAGACTTTTCAGTGTACACCAGATTCGGTTTCCATCATTTTAAAGCAAGGTCTTCCTTTGAAGCAAGCCTGGAAGAAAGAATTGGTCCTCAGCAGCAGCAGGCTAGAAAATCTGGTACTGATTTGAATCTTTAAAAGAAGGACAGAGTGCCAGCCTGAGTAGCTTAAATGGCATTACACCCTCTTGCCAATCTTAAGACTACCTTTAAAATAATAATCATCTGATCTTTCTTATGCTGCCCCTGACACTTCAACTTTTCAGCATGGTACAGAGCCCTTCCTTTGGTATTGTGGTTGGTTTGTGTGTCCCATTTCCCTCCTCCCTGTTTAAAAATGCACTTCAAGAGTATCCTGTGACATTGTGACAGAAAGTTTACCAGTTTCATGGGGTGCATTTGGAACTCCTTACGCAGTAAAACTGTAAGAAATGTCATGTTTTATTTTGGAGGGGGCTGCTTTGTCAAAGTACATTAGTGTGGTAACTGCTAAATAATCAGTGATGAAATAAGAGATGCTTAATTTTTAAAGTCTAAACTGGCAATTTAACTCCTTAAAAGAACAATTTACACATGTGTGTGCATGGCTGGGTTTTGAGTATTTTTTTTTTTCCCTTCTCCAAGTTTCCATAGAGCTTAAAACAATTTCATAGAGAGACCCATTTTCCAAACATGGAAAAACAAAAAGAAGTGTAAGCTTAGACTTGGTAGGATGTGTGTTACGCTGGGCTCTCAGTCTCAACTTATATAGCACGTTAACATCCATATTCTGCAAAACTGCCTCTCTGGTTCCTTGCCAAAGCTGCTGTTGACTTTTGCTAAAACAGCGATCTAAAGATGTGGGGAAAGATCAGTATTCCTATAAACTAGTGCTTAGAAGTGGTTCTACAATAGCAAAGTCTCAGTTTACAGGCAGCAGCTCTTCACGGGACTGAACACTTGGGAGAAGGGGATGACAATGCTATGAAGATGAGGAAATAGCAAAGGAAACACCTATATATCTTTAGTTAAATGTAAAGTTCCTATACTGTCAGATGAAATGTCGAGTTAGCCCAGCATTTTGTTCATGACAGTGACTGAAAGTGAGCGCTTAGGGAAGAGAAAGAACAAGGTAAGCAGGTGTAAAACTTACTTCCCCAGTTGCTTTTTTATAACCACTTTCGGAGGCCTTCTGGGGCAGAAGTGGTTTCTAGATCAATTTAGTAACCCTTGATGGATTTCTTTATGAAGTTACTCAGTCTCCACCTCAGTGTAAAATGTCAGCATCCACAGCACTAACAAGGACTTCCATCGATCTAGACATGTGAAGAACTGCCTCCTTATTTGTCTCTTGAACCTGGCTCCTGCTAGCTTCAACTGATGCTTCCTTTGTATCAAAATGAGCATGAGCTCATTTTGATCTTTATCCATGTTGCTTAATTTTTAGCCCTCTATATCCTTCCTGCCACATTGTTGCTCTTTCCATGTGAAGAGTCTGAACTTGCTAAGTGTGTTTCTTTGTGTGGAAGCCAGTTCAGGGCTTTGGTCATCTGTATTCCCCTTCTCTGAACCTTTTCTGCAGTAACTGCTTTTATACTAAAGGAACCACAACTGCACAACTCTATAATAAAGGTGCAGGCTTTCACTGGACATAATGTTTTGTTTTCTGTTCCTTTCCTAATAGGCATTAGCACTTGATTTCTCATTTTGACCGCTTCTAAATACTGAACTAACACTTCTGTACTATTTACCATAACCCTAATATCTCAAACTGAGTGGTAGTATAGTGGTTCAGGTCCTGAGACATATGAAACATCATTTTCCCCATATACTTTTCTATCTATCTAAATTGAATTTTGTTTGCCTTTTTATTGCCAATTTACATGGTCACACGAGATCTTTCTGTAGTTTTTTTGGAGTTGGCCTCATTTTTACCTGCTTGAAAAAAATTTACCTCCAAAGTAGCAGGTTCCTAACAGTACTGTACCTACCCAGGTTCCAGAAGAGTGTTTTTAGGGTTTTGTCTATGCAGAAATTCACAATAAACCAGTTTTATTTTTTCCTGTAGCTGGCTCATCCCTTTTTCATTTTTATTTTTTCCTTCCCACTAGGTTTTACTGCTGACTTGAGATCCAACACTGGTGGCCAGGCTTTTCCACAGTTTGTCTTTGATCACTGGCAGATTTTGCCTGGAGATCCTTACGATACAAATTCTTGTCCTTGGCAAGTTGTGGCTGAAACATGTAAATGTAAAGGCCTGAAGGAGAGTATTCCACCTCTGGATAACTTCCTAGATAAGTTACAATCACTTCTGTTTCATGTTGTGTGATGCACTGCCCAGTTTTGTCCTGATACTGTTTCCTCATAAAACCAGGAAGGAAATGGAAAGTTTTGAGTGTCACATTGAATACACACACAGTGTTAACATGTTGTGATGATGGCATGATCACCTACTTACTTAAAAAAAAGAAATAAAAATGGTATGCTAATTTGACTTATGAGATTGTTGTTGCCTGTATCTTGTCTGTGGTCACTGATGCCTGTGTCAAAAATACACATTAAAAAAAAAAAAAAAATCAGTTGCCTAGGACTAATGGTGTTCTTTACAGTTTGCCTAATTCACAATTGTCTTTTAACCTAGGAAGCAGCTCCCCTCATTGTTGCTCTTGCAGAAATTCTTGTTGAATTGTCAGGTTTTGTCCTCTCTGCCAGAAGATGCATTCTTTCATTTCCAAATTTGAATCCTCTGTGCTCTTGAAGACTGATAGTGAAAGGCTTGCAGTTACAGGTAAGCTTTCTAGCATCCAGCACCTAGATTTAAAGGCAGATACAGAAAATCCCCACTAATGTTGGAAATGCCTGAATTCTTGCTGCCAGACAGGCACAGAACCTCCTGGGGCTGGTGCTGTATCATTGGGCAGCAAAGTCCTGCCTACATGGCTCACAACTGTTTCAGACAGCTTTATCCAACCTGGAAGTATGAAAATTGAAAGCCAGCTCAGGCTAAAAGTCTTCAAGTGTATAGGTATAGCCTTTCTGTAACTAGTATTTTAGCAGCTAGCTCGCTTCCAGAAAATGCAGAAAAAGATGTAGCAAATGGGAGGGTGGGGAAAAAAAGGGCCTAGCTCTTGCAGCACAGCTTTCATTGCATGCTGGTTATCTGTGCAGTAGAGGGACTTTGTATTAGTCTCATGAGCTTTACTTTCCTTCTGCAGTTGGTTTGAAAGTATATTTGATATAGTCCACTCAAAGCAGTAACCAGATACTTCCATAGTGAAAACAAAGAGGTAAGAAGTCATCTAACTTTTTCTTCAAGATTTTTCTTGTGTTAAAAGTTCTTGGATAGACATTCCCATGCATTTTAGAACTTGTTGAAGGAAAAATAAACCAAAAATTCATCCAGCTACAATGGACAGGTTTGCTTAGAGCAGGGCTAGAGTGGTACAGGCCTTGATTAAGTTGCAACCCCCAGTCCCCTCTCCACCCACTACTGCTTAAGTAAATTCTTTGTCATCTTCTGGAAGAAGGCATATCAAATGGGTGACATGACTGCACTGCAGTACTCCAACCTCTTGATGCATATCATCAAGTGAGAATTAAAGGATTTAGGCATTACACAAGCCTAGTAATTACCTACTGTGTGTACATCAGCATTGCAGGAAAATGACATCGTTCACCTGAACGCTTACCTCACACCACAGCCTCTGACAATCTAGCTCTCTCCTAAATGGGTAAGGCTCAAATGCCTTAAGTCTACATTTGACATTGCTGTCATGGGTCTAGGTTTAAAGCTAAATGCAGCTGCAAAACTCCTGCCCAAAACAGTGGGAGAACACAACCCTACCTCAGCCCTGATAATAATAACAACAACAATAATAATAATAATAACTACTAACAATAATTAACTTAACAAAATTCCAGCCATATTTTATAATACCATGAATGGTTTAGAGCATGTCCTAAAAAATGGTACTGACCCTTACTTAACTTTTCTGATGTACATGTGAGATGTTTACATCCCTTCAGCCAGTTCAGCAATTGCCCAAGTCACACTTCAGTTTGGCATTAAGAGTACAAACAGCATCTTCAGCAACAGATACCAGTTTTAAATGCTTTATTCAGAATGACTCCAGAACCTCTCTCCACACTCTATTTATAGTTCAAGTCACTGTGCGATTGTGATGCAGAAAGCACTGAACTGCTGCAGGCCATTAGGAAAAAAACTTCATTAGTAGCACGGCTTTATTAGAAATAAGGATCAGTTTTTAGCATGATTTAACAGGTACAAAAATTTCAACAAATAAGGAAAGGAAAAGAAAGATTGGATGCAATATTAAGACTAACATGTGAATTGAAGACTGCTGTGAAAGATCATACAAAAAAGGCAATGAGAAATAGTAATGCAGCATTAAAGGTGGGAGTACAGGGCAGACGAGTTACAATACATCCTGCTTCAATATTTCTTATCCATGTACTTCATTCAAATACTGTAACAGTAATGGAAGGCAAAAAGCACCAAACATCTGACTAAAGAAATAAGAAAAAAAGGAACACAAAATTAGGAAAAAGTGAAAGCTGGTAATTAGGGAAGGAATAATCTCAAATACAGTTACTCAATAGAAGCACAACACTTGGAAAAGCTACTATGTCAATATATATAGACAATACAATTATTCCAGCTCTATGGAAATGACTTGATTTTCCTGGTCTGTAACCTCTTCCACATACAGTACTGCTGAGGTTATCCTTAGAGGTGTGTGGGGAGACACTGTACACACACAACAAAGAGCAGATTCATCAGAGGAGTAAGACAGGAGGAAGTTATTCCCATTGAATTAGAAAAGCCACGATTAGGAGGCCATGTAATGCAGGACAAAGCATCGTTAAGCTCTAAACACATAATTCCAGAACACTGTGCAGCTACAGCTTTTATCTTCCAAAAAGCCAAGCTTCCCCTGTGGCAAGTCAGAGTACAGTATTCCCAAGCAGAATACAGCAGTTACTGAAGTGATAGAAGCCATGAGCAAGAGATCTTAGAAAATAATCCTGCACCAGAGAAAGTAATTCCTATTTTGTCTCCTTACAGCTGCCACAGAAAGCATGCATTTCACTTGATCATCTGGTGAGGGGTAGCAGTTTCAAAGAGGGCCACCCAGGACTTTATAATCTAAATTTGAGTTTAAAGGCTTTTTTTCTATCACCTCTTAAAGTTATCAAACCAGAAATTCAACTATAGCTCAACTGTGCATAGTTTGGAGGTTTTGGTGGTGGGGAGGTGTCCTAATTCTGGCATGACAGCACAGAGATTGTGATGCAGGGTTTGCATAGATAGTTTGTCCCCTCCCCAGCCCAAAGAACATTAAGAGGAAAAATCACAATTTAGGATTGTGTTGCATTTGTGAAAAACGTGAAATCAGGAGAGGAATAAACCAAAACACAAACCACCACAATCCCATTTACAGAGGCTTCCCCTACATCCCCAGGTAAGGAGGAAGTGGGAAACGAGACATACAACACAAGTCATGGCTATTTCACAAAGCTTCATTGTCTTAAATGAAGTTTATTACAGGCCCCAGTGAAAATATTAAAAATTCACCAATGCATACACTTCTGCAGCTTTGTCAAGGTTGTTGTTGTTCTAGAGTGGTTAAGTGCCTTTTTTATTAAAAAAAGTTTTTGTTTGTTTTTACATTATTGCTGTGTTTTACAAAAAAAAAAAAAAAAAATTTGTAGAATCCACCCAGCAAAAAAGTCAGTTTCCCCAGAACAAGCCGAAAGCATAAAAGCATGTTCTGAAGGGGGCTTTTCTATACCAGCTATTTAATGAGCAAGAAAAAAAAAAAATCTATCACTTCTGTTCCTAGTGTAGATAAATTTACTCCATTTTCCAGAAGGCAAATCCTTTCAATAAATATCAGAATAACTTCTGAGATGCTGAAGTTCCAGAGATACAAGCAGCAGCTCTGTGCCATTTCTCCTGGAGTCCTATGCTGCCCCTTGTTTCAGTCCAGTGAGATGATGTCGGGAATGCTGCCTCCGCTGCTGGTTATCACTCCTGTCTCGCTCCTGCTGGAGGAGCTAACATGCATGCTGCTCTCGTGGTGACTGGTTGATGTGATGATGCTGCCAGGTGTGCTGCTTGTTAAGGTTGAGGTGAGACTATCCAAAAACATAGGAGGACAGTACTGCTTGAAACAAACAATGAAGAATGAAGAGACTAACTGCACAAGGGAAATGTATGCTCTGAAGATACATCTTCCCTACAACAGACACAAAACACATTACTAGCAGAACCTCGTTAACACATACATGGCAAGAACCGGAGTTCTGCAAACCAGCAAGTAAGCAAGCAGAGATGGTAGTCACAAGCCCTTCTCCCTCATCCTCCCCCCCCCCCCCTTTTTTTTTTTTCTTACTAACTGGTTAGCATGAGCATTTACTAGCACATTAAGAAACACTGTCATGACCACAGGATGATCACAAAAAAAACCCTTTGCATTTGGAGAATGTTCACTGCCCATAGCTACTGGGCACAACTGCATATTTCAGGCTCCTTTCATCACGAAAGGTAGCAGAATGCTTTTTGCTACTTCAATGGAGGTTAGAATGATTTCATCCCCTCAAATGGCAGCAGCTGTACTAATCAACATTTTCATAGTATATACCTGCAATAATACATGCAGGTCTCTAAACATTTTAGCAGTGATAAATGAACCCTGATCGAGTCTGATTAAGAAAAATTACTAAGTTGATTTCAATTTCCTGAAGTGGAAGACAAGCCTTCCCAAAGCAGAGCTAAACATTTTAAGCATTTAGAAACAGAACAAGGTTGCCAGGTGTCAAAGAAGAGGATAATATAAGATACCACCACACGCACACACACATCATTCAACACATCTTACTTTCTCTTACTCTGCAGATTCCAATCTTGGGCATATGTTTGGAACTGAGCCTGAACTGTTTGAACTGTCCAAAGTGGACATAGCAGCATACCTGCTTCCAGTCTCCCACATGAACAAACTTCTGTTATTCCCACTTTTGGCAGTTCAGATCTCAAGGTCAGGCACAGAGTATTGCAAGATGCAGTAAGTAGAAAGAAAAGGAGGAAGTTCATCCTTTGTTTTTAAGGCACCAGAAAGTCAATTCTACATTAGAGTCCTATTACTGTTGTCGTCTTCTAGTGACAGAGAGATGAAACAGAGGGTCTGCTTCAGATCATCTTGTCTTAGTTAGGGAGCCAATATTCCCCCACATTTCAAGGCTGTAGTCTGTCTGTGTAAGAATCTAGTCACAGTAAGAATCATTCTCCCTAACTGCGTAAAGTTTAAGTTTCCAGGGAAGGAAAAGCACTGCCTAGTTACTTTTGACCTACAAAATTTCCATATAATCCAAAGCCAATGGTGTTTGTTTAGGTGTTACATGGAGGGATTTATTATAAAAGTGTTCAGTCATGCACCCATCCAATTAATGAAGACATTTTCTTTAAAACTTACTTAATCTCCTACTAATGTCAAAACCAACAGAAACAGCAGTGAAGTATATTTACAGAGCTTAATCTGGCCTACAGATACACAGTATGAACTAAGAGCATGAAGTACATGATGGGTGTATTCAAGTTAGTGCTGTGCAAGTATACACTTTAGAAAGGCAAGCTATCATTAAAGAGCGAGTTTCCATGCCTGGTGAAGCTAAACTGAATCCTCCCTTAATGCATCTTCATCACCACCTCTTGTTGGGAAAATGGATTTTCCTGGTCTGTGGTTAGGTGTAAGCAAGTGGACTGCAAACATGGTATGGACGATGACAGCATCCTGATAGTTACTTGAGTGGTATGTCACAAAAACCAGACTTGGAAATTAACTCCACAGCAGTTCAGAAACATACCTGTGAATCAACTGGGATTAGTGAAAGAAAATCCAGACCTAGAAAGAAGAGAAGGATAATAAATTGATGAGTCTTTCTTTTATTCATACACAACAAATATAAGGAACTTTTTTGTGGTCATAGAACAGATTTTGCAATTGTTACACAGTTTCTAAATGGAATATACCACTGTAACACCACTCTCAATGACGACTTCAGGCAGCAACAAAACAAGTTATCCAGTACAAGTGGCTCTTTTTAAGAATGAGAATGACATAATGATGTATTATTCACTGGATATTGCAGGGTGGTTCAATGTGGTTGCTTAGATGGAGGTTGCCATTTGGAGCTGTTGGTTCATAATGCAAGTTTCACTGCATATTGTACCTGACTTGGCCAAACTGGGACATGAAGAGTGTCATCACATTAAAGATGCTGGAATGAAGTAAAGTCACAACATGCACAAGTCCAAAAACAAGCAGCAGGTCTCTTCCTCCACCCATGGGCAGCCAATAAGGAAACATTTCTAATATCATCCCCGTTTTGTGTCTAGACAAATAAAAGGAATGAAGAAGAGGAAACTACAAGTAGTTCAACGTATATCCTCTAAGAGCAGTGACAACTAGTGTCCATCTTATACACCATTAACGTGTAAGCATTTAGGGCAAGATATTTAAAATTATGAAACCAATGAGGAATTACAGCCATTTTTGTTTTGTTTCTAAATATTGGCCTTGTGTTTGCTATGTCAACAGAAAGAAATGGTAAACTTACTCCCTCCCTCTTCCCTCACATCCAAATCTGTTCTGGCCAGTGGCATCTCTCCTCCTCTTCTCCATTAGAGAAAAATTTTGAAGGAGATTTAAGCTCGGCTGCTTTTACAGAATTGGCAACTTCTTTTGTTCCTGCACGTTCTAGAACTTCAGTTGATAAGAGATGGGCAACAGTTCTAGACTTCCATTCTCTCAGCTTACTGTCCTATCCAATTTGGGAAGACAACAGATTCTTAACAAGGGAGAAGTGGAGGGAGGGAGCAGTAAGGGAACCAAAAAAGACAGAGAAACAAGGGGAATTATATCCGTCCCATTGCCAAACTGGTGCTGAAAGAAGAGGAAAAAAACCCAGAGATGTTGCACAGGAGAAATGGAGACAGGCGGGGGGGGGGGGGAAGTATAGGAGACCAATGTGACACCTGTCACCACAAGTCACCATTTCCTGGGCTCTGGGTTCGTTACAGCCGGCAAAGAGAACCCCCAGAGTGCCTATATACAGTGTTCTTTTCAAGGAGCCAGGATAGAAAACAATCAGTATCCCCACCTTTTGTCTGATATTTAGCAGCAGTGTTGAAGAATACATCATAGGCATTTAGGGTATGTCTAGGTAAAGAAAGTCAATAGAGGTCAGCTTACATATTGTAGCTCACCTTAACCTTTTTCATACAGTCTAGACAGAGCACCACTAGAATCAGCTAGCAGAATATCTCTACATCTAGGGTTGGGATGAGTCAGTGCCATCACACATCTATAACTTAAATAAGCAGCTACCCTCCCTCACATCTACAACATATAACAACCGGATGTTTACACAAAGTCTAACTGAATATAGCGAGAAGTGTTTCTGGCTGCTGTTCCAAAGTGCCAATTTCTACCCCAGAAGCAATGTTTTTCACATCACTGTTGCAAAGTGTAATCTGAAACTGGAAAGACAGCCTGCACTGGACTTGTCTACACATTGCATCAGTGCAATGCTGCATATAGTCTTGTTCCATCAAAAAACCCCATGTTGATCAATTCTCCAATTTTTACCCACCCTGCAAATTAATAAGGCTGTCAGAATACAAATTAAAAATAGCCACCACCTACCTGGCAAGTCTGATGAAATACTGGAAATTGGTGGATGATGGAATGGTATTGGGTAGTCTGTTAATGAAGGAGGAATAGCAGCAGCATCAACCGTTGTCACGCTGGGCACTCTGACAGTAGATGGCTGATACACGAGAACCCTGTTTTAAACAGCATGGGAAATTACAAACAGCCTGGCCGTTAGTTACAGAAGAGAAATTATGCACCACTGTGCACTGTCATTCACAAGGTCACTATGTTACAACACAAACTATAGCATGGCTACTCACTACACAGTATTCCACTCTAATTTCCTCTTTCATAACAGTCTTCATAATAACATGACCGTATCTTGGCTCTCAACATCAGCTGTGACATAAGAGCAAGTTGGCATTAAAACAAAGTACAGTGCTGGAGTCATTTATAACAGTCTACCATTCGGAGACAGAAATGGACATCTGTATCTGTGGAGCACCCTGGGAGGTATGCACAGGTAGCCAGAGCCAGGAGGAGAGCACTCGTTTCAATTTCTCCACATAACTGTTCCTCAATGCTAACCTGTCACGCCAAGGGCGCAACTGACCATTATTCAGCCCCTGGAGCACAGATTACACGTGTGGGAGTTAAATATCAAGCCCATCTTTACTCACAGCCTGAGCCCAAGCTAAGCTCAGCTCTCCAGGAGCATGCAACCAGTTAAAACCCTTCTGCATCCCCACCTTCTGCCTGATTACTTCGCGGCACTGTTAAAGACAACACCACAGGCGTTCAGGCACCAGCCACATGCATATAATATTTCATAAACTCCAAGTCAGGTGGAAACACCCAGAGTCCCACTCCCAGCTGCTCTGCATTGCTCCCTCCAGCCCACCAGCCATGAGTGTTACCCACTTACGTCTTCCTCCCCAGACTGCTGCATTGGTGCATTTATGCTACTTTTGATTTCAGAAGCTTGGATTTCAGACCCTCCCTTCTCAAGCACCTCTTATACTTCAAGCCTATGTTGCTTCTGCCTATAGGAAGACACCCCACAGTTTTGCCAAAACTAGCATTCAGGCAACATTGTTTACAGGAGAGAAGCTATTCCCCAAAAGCCTGGCTTTGACTTGGATTTGAAGAATGAAAACATGCCATTTCCATACCCAAACAGTAGGGAAAATACATTGGTCACAGATAGACAAGAAAACTCAGTCCTTCTACAATTATGGTTGCAGGTAGCCATCTCAGACAAACACAGGAGCATGGAAGGAAGTCTTGGTGCCTTCTGAAACTTCATGAAGAGATATATTTGTAGCTATTTTTTCTTAGAAAAATAAGAAACGAGCCTCTTGCAGAAGGACTCCTCCACAATCCTCACAAAAAGCAAAAGCATTTCAGTATCACTGCTGAAAGTTGTTGAAGATGACCAACTATTTGCTCGCCAAAGACCACACATTCCTATGGACTAGAGACAAAGTACACCTGCTCATTACTTAAAGAGCTGGCAAAACAGAAGGTTTTTTTTTTTATTACTATTATTTGAGTACAAGACATAAGCCACTACACTGAGAGACACAGACACACACCTCATGCATGCAGCAACACTAACTAATAAGCCATTACTAAAAGCTGATGCTTGGATTCGCCTCACGGAGCAGTGACTGCTGGTGAGCCAAACCAGTGCCCCTCTCTCCCTGCAGGTCTCCTGTGCTCTACAGGCCAAGAGCAAGAACTTTATGGAAGCCACTAACAGTAACTGCAGCCGAGTTGCACAGATTGGGACAGACAGAAGGTGGCACAACAGTAAAGAAGCTGGTTAAGCCTGCCACTGAGGTCAGGCATGACTACAAAGATAGAGCAGCTGACAGAGGACTTGGGAAGTAGTTGGTTGTGCTAACCGAGGTGCAGGACTGACTGATAACCATGGCCAACAACAGTGTCCAAGACATTCCAGAGTTTAACAGAGAGATGGAGGAAAAGCTTGTCTTGAATCAAAGCAGCAAAGCACCTCCCTTCCAAGACTGACAGGATGGATGAAACGCACAACACAGCCTAGTTTCCTGGGCACCAGGGCAGATTAGATAAAGGGTATAACAGTGAGAGAAAAGCCTTTAAGATGACACTAACTTAGCAAGAATGCATAAAAAAGCTCCTCCACTTGACATAATCTGCTTTCTCAGGAGAATCCTGTCCATTAGCTTACTCAGCTTCCTTTTCTATGGAGAAATATCCCTGCAAACACAGCAACAGTCAGCGCAAGTCTTTTGTGAGATGTAAAACTATTTAATAGCGTTTTGCCTGTACAAAGGTACTGTATCAATACAACCTTCTGCAAGGAGAGGCCTAGAAATTCTCCTCTGGAAGTGTGGAGCTGGATCCCGAAGAGAGATTACGAGTCCATTTGTCTACACATCAGTTTATCTGAGACATTACAGAATAACAACTAACTTCAAAATTGACAAACCCTTTTGTTGGGCTTCCTTGTGTTTCAGACATAAATATGCACTTCCTTTTGGCAGGAGGCTCCTCTTCTTCATCAGAAGAGCTTTCTATTGTCAAGTCAATAATGTCAACTTTCTTCTTGTTTACCTCATTGGCCACTGTCACAGAACACAGTTTGCTAACACTGGAACCTAAACAAGAAAATAAAATATCACTTTTTTTTAAAAGGCTGTTGACATCAGCAGTTTCCATTTGCAACAGAACCAGGAACTCAAATTCTGTTTTAGCTCATCTTCCTGGTCACTACAGAGAATGTTACGGCCCAGGAACTGTTTTATTATTATTCTGTATCATATGTTGATATTATTAAAGCACAAGCTTTAATCTTCACTTATCAGTTTAAGGACCTAAAACAAGAGCAACCTTTCATTTTCTTAACTGCTATTATGAAGAGCAAAGACAAAGCCCAAAAATGCACACTTTTAGAGATACAACCCTTTCTTTTTAGTTTAAATGACAAGAAAGTTAGAAGTATTAAGCCCTCCACAAAACAAACATCAACATCCATACACATTATCTAAGCTACAACTAAGTCTCCAAGGCTTTTTGTTGGTTTGCAACCAGTACCCAGATGTACATACTTTCTATTTTGGTGCACTGTGGACTTGAGACTTTCACAGCTTCTTTCTTTGGCCTCATGGGGCACCAGGAGCCATCTTCTTGGAATTTGATCTCATCCACATCTGAACATTCATTAAGGATTTCCATAAAGAGCCTGAAAAATAAAGTTGAGTGGTTTCATTTTTGATTCCAAGTGAAATTTTTTATTCTAAGTGAAAAGGAGACACAGTTAAAAAGCTAATTATGATCACCTTTGACCCACTGCATATGCTCTCTCCCTAGTTCATCTTACCTGAGAGCCTGTAATTACAGCCTTCGCAGACATCCAGACACCAAAACCTAAAAGAGTATCCCAACCTACCCATATTCCACTCCAACATTACTGCAATTCATAGATTTCCATACAGAAGCAGAAATCATCATCCTTTGAATCATGTTTGACGCTTGTTTATGAGTTAAAGTTAAATTTTAAAGTTAATAGCTTCAGAGATGGGGTCACATAAAAGGGAGACTTATCCTTAGATGTCACATTTGGATTTCTCCAGAGGAAATATACTGAGGCTCAAGAGTTTGATGATGCAGTTAGGAGATAAATTTATGTAGCTCGTTACATGGGAATAGAAACTAACAGTCTAATGGTTCCTCCCAGTCTAAAGTATTTTGATAAAGAAAATAGTATGAAATGGCTAAACCTCAAGTCACAAAAGTAGCTATCATCAAGTACATCATGAAAAATTTTAAGTAATTGTGTAATCTGCAAACTCAGTCTCTTACCCATCTAATATTAGGCTCTCATAAGCTGCCTTTTTGTCACAGACAGGGCAGATCCAGGTAGGCTTCTTTTCATTCATTTGAAGATAAAGAGCAGCATCAAAACATTGCAGGTGTGTGCAAGTAACAGCCCGGCATGGGATTGTCAGTCTCATTTTTCCCAGCTGCAGGAGATGCATTTAAAGAGTGTCAGAACAGAAGACAGTGAAGTAGGCCTGGATGGCTAAAAATGAAATCAGAGGCAGTTGGTGAAGTAACTATCTCTTCTCACTACAGAGGTGCCCAGTGCCAAGGTCGCTGCAGGCAAGTCCACCCTATCAAAGCACGTACAATGCACTTAAAGGAACAATAAAGCCATCCTCAAAGTCTTCACTGAGTTGAAAACAGTCAGAAACATTTCTAACAGACCTGCATCAATGTTATTTCTATGATTTTATTTTTATTAAAAGACCTACTGAAGCACCTGCTTTATCATTTTCTTTTAGCCAAAGATTTCAAGCGTTTTTGTGAGCTCCAGTTATGTTAGACTCAGGATGGCATTATACTCATTTTAACATTTGACTTAACAGACCAGTCACTAACACAAGGCCAGTTTCTACCTCGTAAGAGAAACCCCAAGGCAGTGTTGCCTTGTTACACAGTGATCAATTTTTTTGTTTGTTATAGTAGCTGGCATTATAAGCAATACCACCAAAATGAGGAGATCCGAAGTTTTATTTATCACTCTGCCCTTTAATTATTCCGTCACCCTGCCCAATTAGTCCCAACACCTCAATATACAAGATTACTCCTTCTAAAGACCTCACTATACACACAAGTAGCAACCTGATTCTGGCTGCATTACAACTGAGGCATTCATAGTTCTAAACCATAGTTGGTTGAATGCTGCTACAGTCAGGTGCTTGTAGATGCACCCTTCTCCCCACTATTTTATATTAATGAATCAGTATAAACCAAAAGCCAGTTAAGTTCCTAAAGCAGGGCCTTTTAAAAGCAGCCCAACTCTGCACTAAAGATGAATAACCAAATCTGTATATGATAATTTCCAGCCATACTTACAGGACACATCAGAGATACCCGCAGACTGGTTGTGGCAATCTCACTATCAGGATCTGC
Source organism: Platalea leucorodia (assembly GCF_965183815.1). Taxonomy (NCBI): domain Eukaryota; kingdom Metazoa; phylum Chordata; class Aves; order Pelecaniformes; family Threskiornithidae; genus Platalea; species Platalea leucorodia. The sequence goes on along the minus strand of NC_138859.1, from coordinate 25,854,047 downwards.
AGTTAGTTTTTCTTTAACTATTAAAATAAATTAAGAAGTTATACACAGACATCATTATTTAAAATGCTAATCTTGATTCGCCAGTACATGTACTTTATTTCCAGCTATCTAAAAAAATTAAGCACCTAGGAAACTAGTTCACGGCATTATCAAACAACAATAGTTTCACTATTTATAAGCAACTGGCAAACACTGTGCATCACAAGATTGATGTGCAGCAAATGCACTAACAACCACAATGGTTAGTAGAGCAAACCCAACCCAACATGCGAAGAGATAAATAAAATAATCATCAGTGAGTGAGGTACAAAGACAAGACAATCAGCATCACATGTGTCCTGGTTTCAGCTGGGATAGAGTTAATTTTCTTCCTAGTAGCTGGTATAGTGCTGTGTTTTGGATTTAGGATGAGAATAATGTTGATAACACACTGATGTTTTAGTTGTTGCTAAGTAGTGCTTACACCAGTCAAGGACTTTTCAGCTTCCCCTGCTCTGCCAGGTGCACAAGAAGCTGGGAGGGGGCACAGCCAGGACAGCTGACCCAGACTGGCCAAAGGGCTATTCCATACCATATGACGTCATGCTCAGTATATAAACTGGGGGAAGAAGGAGGAAGGGGGGGGACATTTAGAGTGATGGCCTTTGTCTTCCCAAGTAACCATTACGTGTGATGGATCCCTGCTTTCCTGGGGATGGCTGAACACCTGTCTGCTGATGGGAAGTAGTGAATGAATTCCTTGCTTTGCTTTTGCACGTGGCTTTTGCTTTACCTATTAAACTGTCTTTATCTCAACCCATGAGTTTTCTCACTTTTACTCTTCTGCTTCTCTCCCCCATCCCACTGGGGGGGAGTGAGCAAGCAGCTGTGTGGTGCTTAGTTGCTGGCTGGGGTTAAACCACAACAACATGCAAGCGAACAGAACCCATACTTAGGACATCTACCTGCACCTCAGCCCACGACAGTAAGTGGTGTTCATAGCATTCCTACAAGAATATTTCAGGTGGGATCTCTAGGAGTGCCTCCCTACCGGCTCAGGGACCCTCAAAGAAAAAGTACATGATGCCTCAGCAACAGCAAAGGGAACCTTTGATACTCTGGGCATGGACTTTCTTTTCAAAATGCTACAAATCCCCTAAGTATTACCAGTTCTAGTTTTAAAGAGCCACCAACCACCCTCAAAAAGTACAGACAGGCAAATTAGACTTACTTAGTGCTCTGGAATGATCGGGGTTTCTGATACCTTTCATTTTTAACCTCTGCAAAAGCATAGCTGAAGTGAGCTGACGAACAAGATACACAGACATGGAGTAATTCTACAAAAAGAGTGATTAAAGATTAAATATTAATTTCATACAGTACTTTCACTATGACAACAGATTACTATTTACACTAGTTGTAGCATACAGTAAAAACAAAAACACGCCGATTTTTTGCTTAATACTTATGAAAAGCATTGACAGATGACTTCATTACTGTGAGAGTCCAATACTCTGCCAGAATTCTCCTGCCAATCAAGTCCAATTGTCCTACTCCAGTTGTGACTTAACTAAGATGAATAACTCCACAACCAAGAGACAATCTGGGCTCTTTTCTTGGAAAGATGATTTAGACTGGTGACACACCTTCTCATACATGCAGTCTTTAAGAACTTCTCACGCTTGTCTCCTAAATCCTTCCCCTTTTTCAGTGTCAATCTGTTAGCAGGGAGCTCAAAGACAATCATGTGACAAAAGAAAAGATGAATGCTCTTTCAGGCGCAAACACAACACCTTCAAATGGCACACAGCTGCACCGTTTTCTTTGTACCTTTTCTTTAGCTTGCTCAGCACTTTTAAGCCAAGCCTCATTACACCATATCCACTCCTCTGAGGCTGGCCACATTCCCTAGCATTTACTACTCTTCCCTAATTCACACCACTTGCCAGCTTCTTTTGTTCAGTGTTCACTCTCTCTTCAAGATCACTAATGAAGAGAAAATTCTGCAAGTCCCACTACTGCAGAATAATAATGGTTTCATCTGTATAACAAACAAAACCTGTGATCTCTTATTTCCACTCCCTGCCAGCCACCTTCTTATGGCTCCTATACTGTCTGGGTACTGCACAAGAATTTTAAACAAGAACACCTCCTTTACCACTTATAGGAAAACCAGCTCTTACCTAGATGAGCAGATAAAGTTATTGAAACGCATGGGAAACCACTAAGAAAAATGGATTTTTTTTTCCTTAAAGAATGACCATACATTGCACTGTTTATTGCCTACAGAAAGAATTCCATAGGCTCAAGTCTGACCACCTCTGTGGGATTAATACCTCCTTTGCTCAGAAGCTCTCCGCTATCAGTCAAGTCCATGCCAATAAGCCCTTACCATGTGAGCCCGCTGACACTCCACACTGTCCCCAAGGGTCTCATTTAGAGGATGAATAGCAATGGCTGCTATGCGAGTTCTGATACTTAGAGCAGAGCACCAACATTAAACTAGAGAACTCACTTTACATCTCAGGGCAAGGTGGAATGCTAGGACAACCTCCAATTCATCTGCTTCCATGAGAATATGTTTTAGCAAGTACAGGGGAGGAAGAAAGCAGGGATCAGCGGGAGAAGCCAAGACCACACACAACACTGCAGTCATTTCAAGATTCTTGTGCTTTATGATTGGGAAGCAATGGCTTAGATCTTTCCCTCCAACTCTGTTTTAGAAAAAAAAAAAAAAAAACCACTTTGCTGTCAGCACTGCCCTTCATTTATTTTCTGAACATTAGCTTTCTCTCCAATTTCTTTTTTAAATTTAAACTAGTGTATAAAAGCTTATACTGGAGTCTCACTTTGAAACATGTGGTGTCTCTGGTCCACAGATTTTGATTTTGAAGAAAAAAGTAAGAGGAAAGCTACTTTGATAACTGAATCCAGAAGGATTTACACAACTAGTCACAGAGAGAGGAATAAGTAGTTCTTGACTTACCAACAGCTGAAAGGGCTGCTGCAACAGCTATTTAAACCTAGGAAGAATTCAGAAACTCCTCACACTCTCCCTTTCTTTCCTTAGTGAATCCATAGGGGGATTTCTAAACAGCCACACAGACATTTTAAAGGCTAATTCCTTCTCAACTATGATTAATGACTGCAGGCACTAGAAAGCAACAGGTATCACATTTCAGTCACCACCCCCTTTATCTCCTGCCACCTGAAGCCTAGCATGCTTTTCCCCCACTGTAGCTTTCCATGAAGTTTAGAATTGCATTATGAAGAGGCTTCAATTTTCATTTTTTTCCCAGCTTTCCATCCTTCCCCACATTGACTCACTTCTCCCAAGTCACCCAAACTTCCAGAATACTCTTCATTTGTAAGAAAACACACTACTCGGATATCCTGCATTACAAACACACGCTCCACACAAGTATGGTCCAACCAAGCATGGTTGAGATCCATCAAGCCCAGAAACAGCTGACACCAGCAGCCTGACACCTCCCCAGCAACCTGCCATCTAAGAGCTTTCTGAGCTGGAAATTCCACCCGTTTTGGTTTATTTGCAAGTACAATTTTAAATCAACTCATAGAGAGGCCATTTTCATGTAAAAAAGTAATCTCAAAAGAATAGAGATGGAAATATCCATTAACTACTTCTTCCTATGAAATAAAAATTGCTTTTGTAAAACTACTTAGTATTACTTGGTTAGAAAATACAAAAACCTCAAAAGCAAATGCATGTCTCCACCCCCAGAGCCTTGGCACATCTAGTCAGTTTAAAAAACCTTCTCCAATGGGCAGTTACAACAGATACTGGGAAACATGCCTTAGAATATATAGCTACATAATTTTATTTTTCACACCATCAGGCTACAAGGAAGAAATTTTGTTATTTTGTCATGTCTGAACTGTTTTGTACTATTTACACCACAAAAAGATTTTGGTATTTTTGACACACATTTCAGGCAACCCCCAATGGCAGGCTTTCTAATGCGAATTCTTTAAGTCTATGCTATCTGTATGCAAATCTTGCATATGTTACTGTAAACTACAAACTTTGTTTCCTGGCACTGATAATAAGTTCAGCCACCTAATACTAAACACTTGCTGGTGTATGCCTTGCCAGCAACATCAGGCAATAGGGGAGAAGGAATGCTAGATGAGGTTATTTAGACAACTTTTCACATCCTACAGAACATACAGTTTACCTTTCCAATTTCAGAAGCCCAGGAAATGGAAATCTGGTTCGGCACTGCTGACGACAACCTAACTAGAGATGTTATATTCAAGGGGCGCCCAGGTCGCTTCTGTTCAATTCCATTTTTTGGTGGTGGAGCATATCCCTATGGGAAGAAAGGACAAGGAAAGTGTTACCAAGTCTCCCTGCTGTACTCTGAAACCTGCTGAAACAGACTTGTTAGTTTAAAACAGATCTATGGGAAGCAGGTAAACCTAGAGGCTCTCTAGGCTGGAGACTAAGTTCTACACTTACTCTGAGAAATCTCAGTCTTTGACAGTCTGATACCATAAGTCAACCACAATTTTAAAGTCTTTTTAGGTTTTAAAGTGGTTTTACAGAAGTGCTGAAAAGGTGGAAGAAAACACAGTTTTGGTCCAAATAAGGTCACTGGAAGAGTAAAAAGCAATGTTGATGCTTTGTCCTTTTTTCCCCCCACCCCAATGAAAGAGAGTGGAACATTGCAAGGACACAGCCTTAGTGACAAACACAGCAAGTCATGAAGAGTTAATTCAGTGTTTCACACCCGGAAAACACTTCATTGATTCTATTTAAGAAACAATAAAGTCTTGTTCCAAGAGCTCCACATCTCCTTGGTGTCTGCTTTGTACACCTAGCCCCATAAGCAACAGGTGATTGTCTGTACTCTGCCAAGGCCCCTGAAGAAGAGCTGTACATGGAATATCAGCTGTATTTAAGAGCTAATAGGCTTTGCTGTTGTCTGCAGAAACAGAATAAACTAGGTATTGTTTGCTCAGCTTTGATGAAGAATTTCATAACCCAGACAGCTTTTCTCTGTAGTTTTATTTCCTATATGATGTTTGCGAATCGAATCAGGAGCCCACCAGTTCCCTTTTGCTTCTAGGCAAGCACATACTCTCCAGCATATCATGAGCAGAAAGTACTTGTGCTATATGAAGGAGCGCATGGTCTAACTGCAGCTTATTCATCTCACCCTGCATCTGTCACTATGAAAGCCAGCCAGTCTGTAACAGGAACTATGAGAATCTCTGTTCTGAGCTCGAACAGGCAGCCTGCAGCCCACTCATCTCAAAAACTCATCCTGCACCAGAAAGATGCCAATAAAAGATTGCAGCCTTATGTCTTGCACAGAACTGACTGCCAGATTTCATTTAGTTCAAGACAGTATTGTTCTATACAAGAAACTCTCCCAGAAAGGATATGCTGGAAAAAACACACACACATATATTTTTTTACTCAGAAAAACACACACATTCACAGCCTAGTGCTTGGAAAAAGAGTTATTTTGAAAGACGCTAAGTCTGAAAATAAAAAACAGAAATAAACAGCCTCTTCCACTCACTAGCCAAGTATACCATAGGATAATCACTGCCTTTAATCTAAGGATGACTCGATAGGTGTCACATCATTTCCTAGGTTTCCAAAGCAGCTCTATTATTAGTCCATACATTTCACCTGACAACCAAGCCCTGGCTATGCCTCATCACTGCCCTTTATTAATTTCAGACAGGACTCTTGCTTGTAGCGACAAAATAGGGACTCAGAGCTTCTACAGGCAGGTCTGCTAGGCCAGAGTGGCAGACAGCAATCCCTGAAGAACTCTCTCTGAAATGGTTCTCACCTCAGATGATGAGTGACCCAGTAGCTATCAGGAACCTTACCATGTGTGCTTTATTGCAGAACATAGAGGCAGCATATGTATGGGGACTGTTGACAATTTCACATTTAAAAGAATGAATGATTTGACATTTCTTTAATCAGACATAACAGCTGCAGCCATTTATAGAGTATATATCCCAATTGCTTTGCTGTAATAGGCCTTTCTCTACTATGGCGACTTTATAATGAGCTTATATGAATGAACACACCATCCCTGCAATATTTAGGAGAGTATTTTCACACATACTGTACCAGCCACAATAATCCTGCTGGTCTCCAACCTAAAATGAAGCTGCCTTGCTTTCAAGAGAGCAAGGATGCAAGTTCTATTTCCCAGCTTTTTTTTCTTTTTTAGAGACAGACTCTGCAGTGCACGTGCTTCATTTCAGTCAAGCTTTTGATGTTTTATTCCACAGAGCAATGACCTTGAGATCAGATACAATCTTGTACTCCTAGAACACTTTAAAACCTTCCCTTCCTAGCCTTCCAGGACTTAGGTAAAGAGCACTCTGCTCGCCTATCACAACCAGCATGGTCTAGCACTGTTTAGTTAGGCTGCCAATTCTAATGGCTAGCAAGTGCCAACATTATTTGGGTCTTTAAGTCTTCCTTGCTTCTTGCAAGAACAATATTAGTCAAAGCAGATGGAATCTGCTATAGCCAGAAAATCTATCAACAGAAAGCGTGATTGTTCTTCTATCTGGCTATTTCCAACCTGCCCTGACATATTTGATTTTGTCCTTTGAAAGAGACCTGCAGTGGTCTATGGAGGTCCCCTGAGAAGAAAAGCAAATTACCTTTTTGGACTTTCACATTTTGTCTTGCCTACAAGAGAAGTCAACAGGAGAACCACCTGCTGTAGTGTATTATGTATAAAATCCTTGTTACTTGCCAAGACACCAGCATGCAAGGCTCTACGTTTACTCCTTTTAAGTCAGAACCAACACTTAAGAGGAGGACACAGATAGTTGTAGGAATACAAGAAAACACCGTGTTAACATGAGTTGGCACAACCTGAAGCAGTACTGGCACACTAGCAGCATTTCTCTGAATTTTCTGGTAAGGACTGCAGCCAAGGAGACGACCAAGAATAATTTACAGACACCTGCACAGGCATGAACTGCTATACCAGGGAAAGACAGAACAGTACTCACTTAAGAATTGTACAAGTTGACAATAGAGGCTGGCATCAGTGATTACCTAACAAACACCAACACTACTGAGTTGGACAACAGTGGTCCTTTGAGGCAAAGAAGTTATCTTACATTTCCTGCAACAGAAAGGAACCACCAGAGGGATGCAGACAGTGACCAAATTAACAAAAAAATGTTTGCAGGCACACTCCGAACTGAGACTATATTTGTCATTCAGCTCATACTAAAGGAGGAGAGGAAAGGAAGTTGCCAAGACAACAGTCATTTATTCACTTTCTCACCTACAGTTTCTGCTGAACAGATTAAAGAATCATCTTACGACGTGCAGGAAGAACCTACAGGATTTAGATCTAAAGCAAAACAATAATCCAAGATTACAAACAATTTTTGCTATGACTGTGACATACGTTACGCACAAAATGGATAGCATAACACAGCATAGCAGGGCATAAACTATATTAGCAAGACTGAGAACCAGCAGACACTGATGTCCACAGGATAACATAAGACCCAATTCTTTTTGGTGGACTGCTTAAAGACAGGAAGACAATGTGCAGAAGAAAGGAGAAAATCCTCAAGTTTATCACAGAGAACATAACTGGCATTTACAGAAAATACTGACCAGAAAACATATGAAAGAAATCCTCTTAACACACTGAAGACAGATAGAAGAACAGTAATGCAATGGTTAAAGAAGTAGGGGAAAAAGAGGCTAGAGAGTCTCATTTAAGCTGAGCAGAGGCAAAAAAAGCAGTCATGGTTGCTGTCCTGGTTTCAGCTGGGATAGAGTTAATTTTCTTCCTAGTAGCTGGTATGGTGCTGTGTTTTGGATTTAGGATGAGAATAATGTTGATAACACACTGATGTTTTAGTTGTTGCTGAGCAGAGTTTACACCAGTCAAGGACTTTTCAGCTTCCCCTGCTCTGCCAGGTGCCCAAGAAGCTGGGAGGGGGCACAGCCAGGACAGCTGACCGAGACTGGCCAAAGGGCTATTCCATACCATATGATGTCATATTCAGCATATAAACTGGGGAGAGTTGGCCGGGGGCAGCGATCGCTGCTCAGGGATGTGCTGGGCATCGGTCAGTGGGTGGTGAGCAATTGTATAGTGTATCACTTGCTTTGTATGTTATTATTGTATTATTATATTATTATTATTACTATTACTACTATTCTATTTCATTTTACTTCAATTATTAAACTGTTCTTATCTCAACCCACGAGTTTTCTGACTTTCACCCTTCCAATTCTCTCCCCCATCCCACCGGGGGGGGGGGGGGGGGGGGGAGTGAGCGAGCGGCTGTGTGGTGCATAGTTGCTGGCTGGGGTTAAACCACGACAGTCCTTTTTGGCGCCCAACGTGGGGCTCGAAGGGTTTGAGGTAATAACAGATTAACCAGAGTGTATTAAGGAATTTGTATCTGTTAACAGCTGCCAGTCACAATATTGATTCATCTGTTCTCAGTATTAGTCTACCTGATCTGCACCATGCTCTTGTTTTTGCAGTACGTGTTAAAGATTGGTGCTGGGTGTTGCAGTTTGCTGTGCTCTGCAGTGATTTTAGTGATGTTTTGCCTGGGAGATTTGTTACTAAACACTGACCTTGAGTGCTATCTGGTATTTGGGTTCTGTAGTGAAGCCATTACTGTACTGCGGGTACCACCTCATGGAGACAATTAGCAATTATACCTCTTCCTCTGAGAGGTTTTCTATGGAGGAAATACAGAATGGCACCTTCGCTGCCTTCTTCGATGATGTTTCCTCCTTCATTACAACAACTTTTCATTATCTATCTTGAGCATCCTTGGGTAGTTAAGATATATCCATTGGTAGTTCTTGGGAATATTGTTTCAGTTTTGTCTAAGGTTAATAAGCAGTTGAAGAATATCATCCAGAGATCTGCCCCAAGGCTGGACAGTTATGAGTGGCAGGGTGTGTGGGAGAGCATGGGCAAATGCCTAGGATGGTGGGCCCCTCCAGTGTTTTGGAACTTCACCCCTGAACAAGTGCAGAATCCTGAAAAACTAGTACAGTATTTGGAAAAAGTATGCTGTCACCCTGGCAATTCTAGGGAGACACAAATCACTGCAATGTGCTGGGGCCTGGCCCATGCCTACCGAGCCCTATTCAACACTATTCAGAACCCTCAAGGGGAAGAGAAGGTCTCTGGATCTGATGACAAAACGACAGGCGCTGCGGCTACGCCAGCCCCCGCAACAGGCACTGCAGCTACGCCAGAGAACCAACCCGTGCCAGTATCACTTGCCCCTATACAGAAGAAAAAATACACAAGGAAATCAACTCGTTTAGTAAGGGCTGATGATGAGCCAGGGCCGTCAACAGAACAGGAGGAGGAAGAGGCAGACCCCACAAATGAGACGGTAACCACCCGATCCCTGTCCCTGAGTGAGCTGCGAGATATGCGAGAAGATTTCGGTCGTCGTCCAGGCGAGCACATCATCACCTGGCTGCTCTGATGCTGGGATAACGGGGCCAGTAGCCTGGAATTAGAGGGCAGGGAAGCCAAGCAGCTGGGATCCCTTTCTAGGGAAGGGGGCATTGACAAAGCAATTGGAAAAGGGGCAAAAGCCCTCAGCCTCTGGAGGCGACTCCTGTCAGGCGTGAAGGAAAGGTATCCCTTCAAGGAAGATGTTATATGTCAGCCAGGCAAGTGGACCACCATGGAGAGAGGTATCCAGTACCTGAGGGAATTAGCTGTGCTGGAGGTGATTTATGACCTGGACAATGAGCAGTTATCCAAAGATCCAGACGAAGTCCAGTGCACACGACCCATGTGGCGGAAGTTTGTACGGAGCGCACCATCATCGTACGCAAACTCATTGGCAATACTGACCTGGAAAGATGAAGAGGTACCAACGGTAGATGAATTGGCTGGCCAACACTGACAATACGAAGAAAGTCTCTCTTCCTCCCTACAGGCCTGCATCTCAGCTGTGGAGAAACTGTCCCAGAAGGTCCAGCAATTCAAAGAGGTTAGGTCCTACTCCTCACCTGTACGGACCAGTATCTCAACCATTAGGAGTAAGCATCCCTCTGCTCAAGAGAGAAGATATAGTGGATACACACCACAGGCCACCCTGTGGTTTTATCTGCATGACCACGGAGAGGACATGAGGAAGTGGGATGGAAAATCTACCTTGACCCTAGAGGCACGGGTATGTGAGTCTCAAGGAAAAACAACTACAAAAGGGGGTTCTCCCAGGAGAGTTGCGGCTCCAGTTTCCAGTGAGCAGGTCCCCAGACAGAGCAGAAGGGCTGATTTTGCTTCCAATCTTAATAAAGGGACTTTTGATTCGCATTTACAAGAAGTGAGTAACGAATGCTATGACCAGGACTAGAGGGGCCCTGCCTCCAGCCAGGTGGGGGAAAGGGACAACCGGGTGTACTGGACTGTGTGGATTCGATGGCCTGGCACATCAGCCCCACAGGACTATAAGGCTCTAGTGGACACCGGTGCACAGTGTACCCTCATGCCATCAAGCTATGAAGGGGCAGAACCCATCTGTATTTCTGGAGTGACAGGGGGATCCCAAGAGCTGACTGTATTGGAGGCTGAAGTGAGCCTAACCGGGAAGGAGTGGCAGAAGCACCCCATTGTGACTGGCCCAGAGGCCCCGTGCATCCTTGGCACAGACTACCTCAGGAGAGGGTATTTCAAGGACCCAAAAGGGTACCGGTGGGCTTTTGGTATAGCTGCCTTGGAGATGGAGGAAATTAAACAGCTGTCTGTCTACCCTGCCTGGTCTCTCGAAGGACCCTTCTGTTGTGGGGTTGCTGAGGGTCAAAGAACAACAGGTGCCAATCGCTACCACAACGGTGCACCGGCAGCAATATCGCACCAACAGAGACTCCCTGATTCCCATCCAGAAGGTGATTCGTCGACTGAAGAGCCAAGATCAGCAAGACTCACTCACCTTTTAACAGTCCCATATGGCCAGTGTGAAAGTCTAATGGAGAGTGGAGACTAACAGTAGACTACTGGGGCCTGAACAAAGTCACGCCACCACTGAGTGCTGCCGTGCCGGACATGCTAGAACTTCAATACGAACTGGAGTCAAAGGCAGCCAAGTGGTATGCCACCATTGACATCACTAATGCGTTTTTCTCAATCCCTTTGGTGGCAGAGTGCAGGCCACAGTTTGCTTTCACTTGGAGGGGCGTCCAGTACACCTGGAATCGACTGCCCCAGGGGTGGAAGCACAGCCCCACCATTTGCCATGGACTGATCCAGGCTGCATTGGAACAGGGTGGGGCTCCGGAACACCTGCAATACAGTGATGACATCATTGTGTGGGGCAACACAGCAGCAGAAGTATTTGAGAAAGGGAAGCAAATAGTCCAAATCCTTCTGGAGGCTGGCTTTGCCATAAAACAAAGGACCTGCACAGGAGATCCAGTTTTTAGGAATAAAATGGCAAGATGGGCGTCGTCAGATCCCAATGGATGTAATGAACAAAATAACAGCCATGTCCCCACCAACCAGCAAAAAGGAAACACAGGCTTTCTTGGGCGTTGTGGGTTTTTGGAGAATGCATATTCCAAATTACAGTCTGATCGTAAGCCCTCTCTATCAAGTGACCCAGAAGAAGAACGATTTCAAATGGGGCCCTGAGCAACGACAAGCCTTTGAACAAATTAAATGGGAGACAGTTCATGCAGTCGCCCTTGGGCCAGTCCGGGCAGGACAAGATGTAAAAAATGTGCTCTACACTGCAGCTGGGGAGGACGGCCCTACCTGGAGCCTCTGGCAGAAAGCACCAGGGGAGACTCGAGGTTGACCCCTGGGGTTTTGGAGTCGGGGATACAGAGGATCCAAAGCCCGCTATACTCCAACTGAAAAAGAGATATTGGCAGCCTATGAAGGGGTTCGAGCTGCTTCAGAAGTGGCTGGTACTGAAGCACAGCTCCTCCTGGCACCCTGACTGCCGGGGCTGGGCTGGATGTTCAAAGGGAGGGTCCCCCGTACACATCATGCCACTGATGCTACATGGAGTAAGTGGGTCGCACTCATCACACAACGGGCTCGAATAGGAAACCCCAGTCGTCCAGGAATCTTGGGAGTGATCATGGACTGGCCAGAAGGCAAAGATTTCGGAATATCGCCAGAGGAGGAGGTGACGCGTGCTGAGGAGGCCCTACCGTATCATAAACTGCCAGAAAATGAGAAGCAATATGCCCTGTTCACTGATGGGTCCTGTCGTCTTGTGGGGAAGCATCGGAGGTGGAAAGCTGCTGTATGGAGTCCTGCACGACAAGTTGCAGAAACTGCTGAAGGAGAAGGTGAATCGAGTCAGTTTGCAGAGGTGAAAGCCATCCAGCTGGCTTTAGATATTGCTGAACGAGAAAAGTGGCCAATGCTCTATCTCTGTACTGACTCATGGACGGTGGCAAATGCCCTGTGGGGGTGGTTCCAGCAATGGAAGCAGAGCAACTGGCAGCGCAGAGGCAAACCCATCTGGGCTGCCGCATTGTGGCAAGATATTGCTGCCCAGATAGAGAACCTGGTTGTAAAAGTACATCACACAGATGCTCATGTACCCAAGAGTCGGGCCGCTGAAGAACATCAAAACAATCAGCAGGTGGATCAGGCTGCTAAGATTGAAGTGGCTCAAGTGGATCTGGACTGGCAACATAAGGGTGAATTATTCCTAGCTCAGTGGGCCCATGACACCTCAGGCCATCAAGGAAGAGATGCAACATATAGATGGGCTCGTGATCGAGGGGTGGACTTAACCTGTGCAATAGTGTCCATGGTTATCCATGAATGCGAAACACGCGCTGCAATCAAGCAAGCCAAGTGGTTCAAGCCTCTCTGGTATGGAGGACGATGGCTGAAATATAAATATGGGGAGGCCTGGCAGATTGATTATATCACACTCCCACAAACCCGCCAAGGCAAGCGCCATGTGCTCACCATGGTGGAAGCAACCACCGGATGACTGGAAACATATCCCGTGCCCCATGCCACCGCCCGGAACACTATCCTGGGTCTTGAAAAGCAAGTCCTATGGCGACATGGCACCCCAGAAAGAATTGAGTCAGACAACGGGACTCATTTCCGAAACAGCCTCATAGACACCTGGGCCAAAGAGCATGGCATTGAGTGGGTATATCACATCCCCTATCATGCACCAGCCTCCGGGAAAATCAAATGATACAATGGACTGTTAAAGACTACACTGAGAGCAATGGGTGCTGGGACATTCAAACATTGGGATACACATTTAGCAAAGGCCACCTGGTTAGTCAACACCAGGGGATCTGCTGATCGAGCTGGCCCCACCCAATCAAAACTTTTACGTACTGTAGAGGGGGATAAAGTCCCTGTAGCGCACCTAAAAAATATGATGGGGAAGACAGTCTGGGTTACTCCCGCCTCAGGCAAAGGTAAACCCATTCGTGGGATTGCTTTTGCTCAAGCACCTGGGTGCACTTGGTGGGTGATGCGGGAGGATGGGGAAGTCCGATGTGTACCTCAAGGGGATTTGATTTTGGGTGAAAATAGCCAATGAACTGAATTGTATAATGTTAGTTGCTATATAATACTGGATGTCATCACTACTATGGTTGCTATATGCCATATCAACAGTATACAGGAAGAATCACCCAAATTAATGAAGAATGAACTTTGAGGAAACCGAGCAAAGTGCAGAGGTGATGGAACCAGAACTGGCTTCAGCATGCAACAATCTACCACCACACACCATCTCTCCTGCCCTGAAAGGCTGTTATGACAGATGAAGCCCCAAGTCATGGACTAAATGAACTCAACCAATGTTTTAGAAGGATAGCCTATAGACTAAGGGGGGTGGGGGGGGGGGGTGGGTGTGGGTGTGGGTGTGTCTATATCTATCTCTCAAAAGACAGGAAAAGTGGTGGTGATTAATTGGAATGTATTGGAAAGTGTAGGACCTGGGCATGACGTAAATCGTATGGAATAAGGGGTGGATACTGTCCTGGTTTCAGCTGGGATAGAGTTAATTTTCTTCCTAGGAGCTGGTATAGTGCTGTGTTTTGGATTTAGTATGAGAATAATGTTGATAACACACTGGTGTTTTAGTTGTTGCTGAGTAGTGCTCACACCAGTCAAGGACTTTTCAGCTTCCCCTGCTCTGCCAGGTGCACGAGATGCTGGGAGGGAGCACAGCCAGGACAGCTGACCCAGACTGGCCAAAGGGCTATTCCATACCATATGATGTCATGCTCAGTATATAAACTGAGGAGAGTTGGCCGGGGGACAGCGATCGCTGGTTGGGGCATCGGTCAGTGGGTGGTGAGCAGTTATATAGTGTATCACTTGCTTTGTATATTATTATTGTAGTAGTAGTATTATATTATCATTACTACTATTCTATTTTATTTTACTTCAATTATTAAACTGTTCTTATCTCAACCCACAAATTTTCTCACTTTTACTCTTCTGATTCTGTCCCCCATCCCACTTGGGGGGGGGGGGGGGGGGGGCGGGCAGAGCAAGCAAGCGGCTGTGTGGTGCTTAGTTGCTGGCTGGACTTAAACCACGACAGTTGCATATGGCAGGAGGGATGGTACAGGACACACCAAGAAGGTGACAAACATTCTGAAAACAAGGTTTCACACCTCCTCTCTCCACACAGCGTTTTTCCAAACCCACTACTGAAAAAAAAACCCAAGCCTCTGTACTACTACGTTTTCCGTCTTCTATAGCTTCCAGAACTATTTCAGAATAGGTTGCAAAGAGTTTCTCTCTGTTCTATTGTATAGAGATACCCATTCCAGAGATTTTTCAAGAATAATGAGAGTGCTTTTCCCTTTTCGTATATATTGAAGCCTTGAGGTGACCCTGCCTATGTATTAACTTTTACAACATCAGACACCAGTAAAGCGTATGACTGCCAACACTGTTCTGCTCCAGTATCAGCAAATGCTAGGAACCCTAAAATGTGTCTGTTCTTCATCCCCGTAATGAATTCTGCTCTAACCAGACAGATGCAGAGCAGCATACAGACTTGTACACAACAAGGTGATACCCTTCCCTCGTTACAAGAAGGAACTCAAGCCAACCACAAATACAGATAGCCCAAACAGCAAGGGCTACTACAATCAAGTCAAATAAACTCAGTTTGAAGATCTATGAGGAGGATTCCCCATGCAGACACTGGTTTGGTTTTGACATATTTTGTTGTGTTAACTGCAACAGATGAGATTTGCTATAGGTGGCTTAAACACAATTAATCCATGCAGTGGCTGTAACATGATTAATAGTAGTAATGGCTATCTCGCACAGCAAATGTACAAACCATATGCCTAACATTAGTAACTAGAGAAATTTGAGTGATAATAAACAGCTGGATTGTTTTAGCAACCTAACATTACAGAAAAAACACACACACCACAAGTCACAAAGAAGCCACAAATACATACAAACCAGCTTACCGGCAACGGAAACAGCTTCCCATTTACTTTAATACACAAACTATTAGGGTAATTATCTTCTTGAGGGCAGCTTGTCTCTGCTAGGCATAACCTATATCCCCAAAAAGAGAAAGCATCATTTTCAAGTGTCACCATATTCATATGTCCCCACAAACATCTAAACTTACGTTACATTAGCCAACTAAGAAGTTAGAAGAGGACACTATGAAAAAGGTACCTTAGCTGGACTTGGACTGTGTAATCTCTCCTGCCCCCTGGCAAGAAGTCCCTGTGACAAAGAGAAAGAAAAAGAAAAGTACCCACTTAGACAGCAGATTTCATATTCCAGTCATATGCAGAAAGAACTGGCACGCCTGCCCCAACATCACTAAACTTTGCTCTTCTTTTTCTTTTATAGAGCTATGAGCAAGTCTTACGAGCAACACCTCTGTTTAGCTACTGCAAGTTAAGCAGGACTTTAGGATCAGCATCCTCTGTAAAGAGTTTATAGTAACAATAAAGTATGATGTTGCCAGAAAGGAAAAAACCCTATGAATACTCTTGGCTTACACTACAGGTCTTGCAACAAGATGAACCCTGGGACAAAAGATAAAAGCAGACTTCCATTCCTGAAACCAGGAAACATGCAGGGAAGAAAAGCTTATCACCTCTCTAAATAGTCACAATTATTTGGAACCGAGTAATTGTTAACTCTTTAGTGGCGTAGGATTTACTCCAACTGCACATAAATTCTGTGCACAGTAGTTCCTGAAGAAAACAGAACACAAACTCAGCATAACTTTGGTGAGGATTATCACTCTGCATCTGCAAGCTTATGCAATACATAAAATGAACCGAAAACCCCACACTTTCTCCTGAAGTTTTGCAAAAGTTTACCTACACTATGCCACACTCTTACTTCTTACCTGGAAATACAGATTTCTCTGACCTGCTGAGGTGTTAATGCAAAGATAAAAAACTTCTCTTGGAACCTCTGAATACTGCTCTGTACTAGAAAAAAAAAAAAAGACACACAAAAGAGGTTTAACCATGGTGATTAAAGTTATTGATTAAAACAGGATCTGCAATTGAGTTTTTCCTGGAACAAGGCATAAGTCACTTAATATAATCAATTGTGGTTGAACTGCATGTAACTGTCAACAGGAAAGCAATGGAACAAATCATTCATTCAACTATATTCAGATGGCTTATTATCACATTACACTTCAGTACTAAAGAAGCTTGGCAAGCCACGTTATAAACCTTGGGAGAAAGGTTCAAACAAACACAGAACAAAACATAACACTGGATACCTGATAAAAAGAGTACCACAGAGATGTTTACAACTATTTTAATGTACTACAAGAAGAGAACGTGCACCAGAAGTTATTAATGGACAGCGGGGAAAATTACTCAATTCAGAAACAGCTAAAGGTAACTAAGCCTTTGGGGAGGAAAGGAGGGAGCACAACCCCTAATGCCAGAGAAGCCAGCTAGACTTCATGTCTGGGAATTACCCCTCAGTAGCATTTGGCAAAAAAAAATAAATACAACTTTCATATCAGAATCCTACATGTCTGTCAGTGATGGGAAGCAGTAATATTTTAGTATTAAGGGTTCATAGTATGTACATGTTATTTTTCTACTTTCTTTCAACTTGAAAAGTTAGAAATCTTGACCTGAAATAAAGGTAGATTGGACTTGTCCAACAGTTTAAAGTAACCAGCAAGGAGGACAAATGCAAAAACAGCACAATTAAATCAGGCAAATTTGGAAGAGCTAGACTGTCTTGTACACTGTGACATTCAGAGAAGATGATCTCTGTGCCCAGAAAACACACACAAAAAGGACACAAACACGAAACAGAACCCAGGTGGAGCAAACACACACACCAAGTTCCTCAAACAATTCAGAACAGCTACATTGTGCACGTACGTACACACACACCATAGACAGCATTTTATATTTTAAAATAATACTTGAGCACATGTAAAAAAAGATTATGGAAATATTTTGTTATTGAATTGAGTGTGGGTTAAAACTAAACCTCACACCTACACATGCTCTTATGTTCTCATATTAGTGCAAAAGAATACCTACACTCATCCCTTTTAGAGAGTTGCAGTGAAGTGGACTATACTCCTAGCTCTCTGACCTATTTGGTTTTTGAATCCTTAATTCTCAAACACAAAAAAATTGTTTGTTCCATGTCCCAATCACCCGACTCTACTAACTGGGACTATAAGCTATCCATATCAGTCTAAAAATATTAAATAAAGCCTCTTTTCCAAATTTGTTCATAAATCCACATTAGAGTGATTTTCAGCCAACGTTCATATCCTTCTAACATCAGAAGGGCCCATTATTTGCATATCAAGCCATTCCTCACATCTCATCTCCTCCTCACACAGATCTGAGTTGTAGGTCTGGCTGCTGCCACCTTCAGGTACTGTGCTCTGGAAAGAGTTTGAAGGCAACCAAGTACTCAGTTAATCTTGTCCCCCTCACCCATGTCCTAAGAGGACCCAAACGTTACAGGACTAGATAACCCTCACTCCTATGAAAACTGGGCAACATGCAACAAAGAGCCTACAGTCTTCAAAGGAAAGAGGAATTTACATGCAGCTCTAACTATAACATGGTGACACCCCTAAGGAAGCATTCTCCTTTCAGGAAAAAAGAATAATTTCCAAAGTTAAGGAAAACAGCTGTTAAGGAAATTTCTAGCATATCACCACCACCTCTAGATATCATTGACCAGAAAATAAAAGGTAACTGCATAGCAGAAATATAATGCGGAGCACAACCTGCATTATATGGGACAGGGTGACAATGTGGCTGACAAGCAACCTGATTAACTATGAGCCAACAGCTGTCCCATAATACAGAATAATTCAGGAAGCTAGTTAAGATACTCAGCTACTGCACACAGTGAACGTAAGCAGGAGTTAGCCAGGACATCGTGGCACTGACAGACGATCTCTGTAATGGTAATGGCAGCATGAGCCATAGAGCTGTCCAACACCACAGCAGCTATCCCATATACATGGGATCGATATTAAACTCTTCTCTAACAGGGTGTCACGACACACAAACAGAAGTGACAACAGGCATTGTAAATAATGCTTGTTAGTAATGTTTGCTGCTTTAGGTACTGGAGGATGACCAATCATCTGTATATGCCTCATTGAGGTACAAGTCACAGCCTCAAAGACTCTACTATCAGTTAAGAAACTAAAGTGTTTAGGAGGATGCAAACAGCTTGCAAAATGCGGAAGTGTTTCTAAACAATATTATTAAATAGTTCGGGAACATTTTCTACCACATAAGGTAAGACAGTGTATTGGGTTTGTGTGGCAAGGTTTTGGTAGTGGGGTGGGCTATAGGGGTGGCTTCTGTGAGAAGTTGCTAGAAGCTTCCCCTGTGTCCAATAGAGCCAATGCCAGCCAGCTCCAAGATGGAGCCGCCAGCTAGCTCCAAGCCAGCCAGCTCCAAGACGGAGCCGCTGCTAGCCAAGGATGAGGTAACGCCTCTGTGATAACATATTTAAGAAGGGGAAAAAGTTTCTGCACAACAGCAATTGCAGCCAGAGAGAAGAGTAAGAATATGCAAGAGGAACAACTCTGCAGACACCAAGGTCCGTGAAGAAGGAAGGGGAGGAGGTGCTCCAGGCACTGGAGCAGAGATTCCCCTGCAGCCCGTGGGGAAGACCATGGTGAGGCAGGCTGTCCCCCTGCAGCCCAGGGAAGTCCATGGTGGAGCAGATATCCACCCTGCAACCTGTGGAGGACCCCACACTGGAGCAGGTGGATGCCCGAAGGAAGCTGTGAGCCCATGGGAAGCCCGTGCTGGAGCAGGCTGCTGGCAGGACCTGTGGACCCATGGAGAGAGGAGCCCACACTGGAGCAGGTTTGCAGGCAGGACTTGTGACCCTGTGGGGGACCCACGCTGGAGCAGTCTGTTCCTGAAGGACTGCACCCCATGGAAGGGACCCACGCTGGAGCAGTTCATGAAGAACTGCAGCCCGTGGGAAGAACCCACGTTGGAGCAGTTCATGGAGGACTGTCTCCCATGGGAGGGACCCCACGCTGGAGCAGGGGAAGAGTGTGAGGAGTCCTCCCCCTGAGGAGGAAGGAGCAGCAGAAACAACATGTGATGAACTGACCACAACCCCCATTCCCCATCCCCCTGCGCCGCTGGGAGGAAGGAGGTAGAGAACTCGGGAGTGAAGTTAAGCCCGAGAAGAAGGGAGGGGTGGGGGAAAAGTGTTTTAAGATTTAGTTTTTATTTCTCATTATCCTACTTTGATTGGATTGGTAATAAATTAAACTAATTTCCCCAAGTTGAGTCTGTTTTGCCCATGACAGTAATTGGTGAATGATCTCTCCCTGTCCTTATCTTGACCCATGAGCTTTTCATTATATTTTCTTTCCCCTGTCCAGCCGAGAAGGGGGAGTGATAGAGCAGCTTTGATGGGCACCTGGCGTTCAGCCAGGGTCAACCCACCACAGACAGGTTGACTTTCAAGACAGAAAACAACGTATTTCCAAATAAATATGTTTGAGTGAGGCGTTTGAGGAAGCTAAACTGAGATTTCAGGTTATTTGGAAGACAAAGGTCCACTCTACATTTTAGAGTATGGCAACAACCAGTAGGCAGAAAAAAACATCTCTAAACTGAGTACAACACTGAATATTTGTTGCACAAAGTATCTATTTTAGTGCCAGATGCAACCTGCAGAATTGTTGCAGTGAGATAAATGCAAGCTAACAAACCAGTGAACTTGTTCTCCTTATGTTGTTGCAACTTACTAATTACTGAACCTGAAATTTTTTTCCTGTTGGCCCTGACAGATGCGTTCCTCACTTGTACCAGGCAGAGAGTTCAGGTCCAAATCCTTCAGCCAAAAGTGGAGGTTCAGACTAGATATTAGGAAACATTTCTTTACCGAGGGGGTGGTCAAACATCAGAACAGGCTTCCTAGAGACGTGGTCAATGCCCCAAGCCTGTCAGTGTTTAAGAGGCATTTGAACAATGCCCTTAACTATTACTCTTTAACTTTTGGTCAGCCCTGAAGTGGTCAGGCAGTTAGATGATCATTGTAAGTACCTTCCAACTGAACTAGTCTACTCTATTATTTAATATTCGAAAGACAAAGATATTTAATCATATAATATTTACAGAAGAGAACACTATTTTCTGAAGTGTGGCTTGGCACTTTTGGGGACAAGTGGTGGAGAGGGCAAGGGTAGAAATGAGAAGGGAAGGGAGTTTCCACTTTTCCCCGAGCTGCAAAAAGCCATTTAAGTCTGGACTTAAGTGTTGCTTATGACAGTACTATTTCATGAATTAAGCAACCTGCAGAGCTATTAAACACTTACCTAGACTTGTAGGTTTTATGAGCACATCAAGCACATCGTAAAAAGGTAGGCTTTTCAGTTGAACATCGGGATGAACGGGTGGAATCGGAGGGGATGGCTGCTGCATCTCAAAGTGGGGCTTAGTGTCTTGGAGAAGCACAGAACTGACAGGTGAGGAAGGAGACTGAGGCATGACTGAAGTAGAAGGGAGTGGGTGAATGCCAGCAACAGCCAGGTCAGGCTCAACAGGAGAGGAACTACTGTCCAAATTGAAAACCGCAGGTTTTCTAGCTGATAAGTCTGGAAGTCCTTCAATCGTCCTTGGGTACCGACGCCTATAGAGTTCTCGGATTTTTATCTGAACTGCTGGGCTGCAGCCACTCTTCAGTAAGTGCAGTGCCCTCATCAGGAGGTCATGTTTCCGCCCGCTTTTATTACGTCCAGCAAACCCCAACAACACTTGTAGTTCAGAAACACGAAAACTTGATACCATATTCTAGAAAGAAAAGAGAGAGAAGCACAGGTGAACCAATAGTACCCCAAGTAGGCCTTTCTGAGGAGCATGGTGAAGCATTTGAACTTCCATCATTCTAGTTTCATACTTGTCATCTTAAGTACTACCCATACCCTTACCCGACACAAAAGTATAGTTAGTTTAAAGCAAAGAAACAAAGTGCCCAGGATTAAGGTTGAGTTTGGTTGTGTTACTGATTTCAAAGACTTCTAATTGTTTCCACACTCAAACAGCAACAACAACAACAGAATCTTAATGCAACCTATGCAGTGCTATCTTAAATTCACAGGCAGAAGCATAAGCTCTAACATAAAATATCTGTCTCACTTCATGAAACAAACAAAAAAATCAGATGAATCAGTATTATCACCTGTCTTCAACACATTTTAAGAAATAAAATAAGCAACTGTTTAAGTTCTGCATAGCTTATTCTGAAACATCCTTTATTTTGGGCAGCATGTTAAATGCATGCATGAACAGACACAGGCACATCAGGTTTCACTCTTGAAAGGATGGCACAGCAAGGTGGACACTTTTTAAAAAGCTACATTATTTCATACTAACAAACTGTTTAACCAACATAATTGATACTTCCAGAACATCATAGAAAACTTCCTGTCCTTTTTGTATCACATTCTGGTATCATGGGACACAAAGATCTCTTCAAAGGAAATAATACTATTTACTTGGTTATCAGAGTTAGTTGTGGAAGACTTTGAGGACTGAACTATGAAGTTCATAAACAGGAAGATTCTCATTTAAAAAAAAAAAGAGAAATAAAAAAGCCCACTATGCAAGAGGAAGTGATCTTCTCCCCCCATTACTACAAACTAGTAACTTGGCATCGGTGCATCATCTCACATTTTTGTGAGCAAGCTCTCTTTTCAGAGAGGTATAAAATTGTCCATAATTCTTCTAAGCAATTTCCTTCCTATTTCTGTGGGACTCTTTCACCATAACAAGGAGGTTAAGTTTTAAAGATGAAAGAACATCTGACTTCAATCTGTACTGCTGTACCGTACCAACTCCAGACTTGAGGACTGGCAGATAAAGGCCCTAACAGAAGGTATGAAGTAGTAGACATCTGGGATCATAAAAGAGATTTTCAAAAACAGTTCAAAAGTACATTGTTGACTTTTAAATAGTAGTCCAATATACAACATTTAAAGCTTTGGGCACTGATTTCAGAAGGGATACAACTCAAAAGGCAATGTTTTGGGTTTACCTTCCCTAATCTTTACTATACAGTTACAGAGTTTACACCCATGTATTCTAACATAGATCTGATCTCAGCTGAATTTTTAACACAACTGTGCTACAACCACACAGTCAGCCAACAAAAAAAGTCTGAACTCCCCCTGTGCCCCTAGCTGCTTGCTCCCTATTCTCTCCTTAATGTTGAGAAAATTGTTTTTACAGTAAGACAGATCAAGGAATTGAGCCAGATGAAAACTGAACTTGTGCCAATACAAGACAGCAGGAACAAGCAGCCAGGACCTGCCTTTTCAAGGGCCATATTATTCATGCATATCAAAACAACCATCTAAAATACTATGGCAGTATTCTCATCAGGCACATCCTTTCCTCATTGTTGAGGGGACGGGGTTATCCTATTTCAGATACTGAATTTCAACATTTCCAGACAGCCAGTTTGGGTACGGTGATGCTTCTATCAAGTAGCTATCAGGGAGCTAACCCAGCAGTCTTCAAACTGGTATTCCCCCAACGCCCCATCTATAAATGCACCACAAATGCCATGTGAAAGCAGTGTCACATAAGGCATTGAGTGGCTCATCCTAACTTCTGAAGAAGAAGCCAACAGCAGATGTCACCTTAATTTCATCCCAGCAACTTCTCTCAACAGCAAAACGATACAAGAAAAGAGGAGATGGAGACAGAATTCCATCCAGTTTGCAAGCTGCTGGAGAAGGTTAGTTTCTACCCAGCATTCCCCTGCTACTTTTCCTTAGTCTCACAGTCAAACAGGGTGAAGAAAATAAAAGTGTTTCAGTATTCATAAAAAATAGCTTGAAGTACTATAACAGCTTTATAGTCATGCCACATAAAAGAGAAATTGTGTTAAAAGATAATACTGATATTCGAGAATTTACCGAGAACTTCATGTTGCGTGCTTCCATAGATAGTTGCATAAGCTTGATAGCAATGACAGCTCCTTTATTTCAGATGCAGGCAGTAAGCATGATTCTGGATCCCATAATCAGAATGCAAATGAATAAAATAATCCTTTACATTGAGATTAAGGAAACAACATGTATTGCAAAATACTGTCTATTACCCTGCCTGCTGCCTTCTGTGCATTCCTGCAAGTTAATCAAGGTGAAATATGCAGTCAATCACACCTTGAAACAGCTAACATTTTATGCAGAAATCCCAAAAACTAGCATTTTGTTACAAGATGAATTTTGTTTTATTAGAAGACACAGGCTAGCTTCAATAGTCAGCAAGATTTTAAATGGCACCTCCATTAAAAATGCTTGGGAGTATAAAAATACAGTTTTGTCCATCAACACAAAAATCTTACATATGCTTTTGAAAGAAATCTTGCAACAGTGAATTTTACTGGAAGTAATTAAACAACGGCTTTTGCAACATTTTCCCCCTAAAGCTGATTCTACATTCCCTTTAAGGCAACAACAGCCACATGCATGAAAATGCAGCTAGTCTGATCTACATGTTTTAGCTTATTACTCCATTTACAGATATATCAAAGTGGACACTCATTATAATCAACAAGGTTTTATGGAGGCATAACATATGCTTAGGAGCATTTATAATCATGGTGCAGACAGATATTACTTCCAACAAACCCTACCAAGTTATTTTCTTTTGGGGTTCCAGCAATATTGCATAAGACTGCAGCCTAGCTATTAACATGCTTTTCACATCACCAAATTAAGATTAGACATTCAAGCTGTGTCATGAAAATGCCATCAATTTTCTCTTAAGAGAAGCTCTTTACAGCTGCACAGCCCAATAAAAAGGTTTTTTAACACAGAAGACCAAAGTAATTTTATTTTTAATGTTTCTCCATGAACACAAAGAGTAGTTTGACAGAACTTCAAGGAAGGAAATCAGACTGGATAATTCAAGTACTTATATATTCCAGAAACATTTTTTTCCCCTGAAATTCATACTTGAAGGTCATAAGAAGTTTCACAGAGTTTTTTGTTTCTTATTGTTAAACTATAGCAACCATGATTCATAAGCAGAAATATTGTTCTAAAGCATTAAGCTGTAGGTGTATCTGGAATGGCATTCATTTCACAGGGATAATCATGTTAAGGAGTCCAGGAAATGCTGACACACCACTGAAATTAAGGGCAGCCATGTTTCAGAGCAAAGTAAGGTATCAAACATCTCTCTCAAACAAGAGGTACGTGATGCTCCACACTCCCCCGCCAAAGCTACCTGCAATTTTAACAGTCATTGTACTTACATATATGAATGAAAGGTAACCAAGAATAAAAGTCTTAAATTCTTGACATATGTCTACAATAAGCACCGACGACTGTAGCTTCTAGGGCAACCGCAACTGCTCAAGTAGTGAACCCTACACTTGAACCTGCAGAAGCCATCCAAGTCGACTCAAAAGTTCTAGCCAGTCTCCACCTAAGAGCTCTGCTTCAGCCCCACTGGCTTCCAGATGTTTTCTGAAGTGTCTGAAGGCTACATAAGGAAGGGACACACCAAGGACCAACCCCACAAATCCTCACTCCTGACTTTAAGCCCTTTTCTGGACACTCATAGCAGAGAACCACATTTGTGACATCTTTTGCAATAAATGTGCATACATGCTGATTTACAGCGGGCTAGAAATGTATAATACTGGTAAGAAAGAGCAATTCGTGTCTTGGGATGGTTGAAGACCTCCATGCTGACCCTAAATACAAATACAAATGTATTCTGGAAACTGATGTAACTATAGATAAAAAACTGCAAGTCCTGGGAAAGAACGAAGATGTCACTAGTTAAATCTGTGTAAGTAGTACAGCAGCATAAGAGCAGCTCTGAAGAACATAACGGTGCAAACAGCATGGCCATCAGGTCCTCAGTATTATGGGGATTTTTCTTTGGACTAACTCTAGCCTGGCTCTTAAATTAGGCATTAGTCTTCAAAGTCACATGCACTTAATATAACAGTGAAAATCCTAAATCAAATACTTGCATTTATTTCACATAAGACGCTCAAAACAAAGCTTGACCCATTTCATTGCAGCCTCGTTTTTTAAGTACCATAAACTACATTATCTCCTTCCTCTCCCCATCACTGTTATCTCAGCACAATCATTAACTGTTAATTATTCTAGATACAACAAACTTCTAAGGTACCACAATAAGCCTCATTGGTCTGAAAAAGTGACTATGCATCTAGGAAGAACAGGGGAATTACATACAGATACAAGATAACAGTATATTATCATGGGTTATTAATAGTATTTTATCAGAAGTTATCTTATTTAATACACTCAACGTTAATTGCAACCTAAAGATCACTACATCACCAACAGAAACTTCTCAATATCTATTCTGTCCATCATTTTAAGTTTACCCCAGATCAACATACAGAATTTGATTTCTACATCAAACCCCCAAACTGGTCAGCATATACAATACAATGTTATTAACACAGCTAAAATAACACAGAATACAACAGAGTGTTTGGCAATGAGCTTGGAGAGGACACAGGAAAATAGCTCTCGGTGTTTTCTTCTTGGCTAACAATTCAGCACTAAGCACTGCTTCACCTGGTAAACAGGCAAACACTGTCCATTCAGACTGGAAAAATAAAGCAAGAGGAGTGGAAAGACACCAAGTCTGGTATGAACAAGAGATCCAATACATACAAAAATGAGACTTGAATTTCTGTATTTTAATATGGTATCCAAACCATATTGCTCTTCACATTTGAATCGCATGACTTCAGTACTGGGTGTGCAACAGCAAAAATTAGAAGTGGGACTTACTTTCAGCATTTATAAACCCTGATTTTCCAGTAATTTTTGCGTAAACTCCCCTTCCACATAGGACATATGAGCACACTTTCATCTCTTCTCACTAAAATGAGTTTTTTTCCACAATGGCCATGAAACTGATCACTAGTGTCACACAAATTGGTTTTGGCACAGGCATATTCATTTGCCTATAAAGAGGTTTTTTTCTTTTTTTCCCCATAAAGATGAAACTAACACGTTACTTCAAAACACGATTAAATACAAACTAAGAGACTGAAGCTGTTATCTTCTAAACTAGGGATCTGCAATGTTTCAAGGATAGCGTGCACTCTATTATTTGTTTCCAAATTAGAGTCAGGATGCCAGCAGAACATAGGGGACCCAAAAGATGTTCTCTCTCTCTTTCTCTCTAAGTAATAATATATAACCGATCCTCTTATCTGCAGTATTTTGCTGGGATGCAAACCGTAGCTTCAAACCAAATCTTGGTGAGTTCAGAATTTGTTGGGAGTTAGAATCGTTTTCTCACAGATGGCTCTCAGAAGGAGCTGTAGTTCCCCATTAATTAAGGGTTAATCTGAAGGTCTGGAAGGGTAAGCCTTATACTGTACATTTTTACCAATATCTTGAAAAGTAGCGACTGTGGTTACAGCTACTTCTGAATCCTTTAACAAAACTGAAGATTTCCAAAAGGCATGATATAACAGCAGGCTCCTTTGAGTCTCTTTGTTTTCTTTCACTACAGCCTCTCAATTATAACCCTTTGGTCATAGCTCCCCAGAACTTTTACTCTGAAGATCCAGAGGATGGCAGGGATGGTACTAACAAATATTAAAATGATCCTTTGCCCTGAGAATAGAAAAATGCTGCCCCTGCATGTTTCCCTCAAAAACAGTATTTAAGAGAGAGCTCTGACCTCCTGCCTTTAGTCAGTCCTTAACGATTTACTAAAATAAATTCAACTCTCCAAATTGCCCTAGTGGCCTTTTATAAGGCAGGTAGAGATCACATACTACAGGAAATTGCAATCAACAAGAGAGCAGCATACAATACTGCCATAAAAACGTCCCACACATTAATCTATAAAGCAGCAGTTTAAGATCACTCCTAAAGGTCAATTCACAAAAATCCATTGGGGGATGGGAGAGTGCCTCTCTTTGGCCAAAAGCAGGAAGAATTGGTGGTCTGAAAAAAAAATTAAACCTGCAAACCAAGTGCCTGGTATTCAAGCAGACACATTCAAATGTATCCTCTTAAAAAAAAAAAGGCAGTAAAGGCCTTGAAGACATGAGGCAGCCTACTATATCCTCTTCCAAAAAATATCTAGAGCTTTCCCAAAATGGACCATGAATTATTATCAGACGGATGTTGAACATTTAGAGAAGCTCCAGGCTAATAGATTCATTTCACAGGCACTCCAGTTTACAAATAAGATGAATGGGAACATCAAAAGACAATTCTTCAGACTAGTATTTTTTTAACTACTGATACCTATTCTTTTGAGCAACAAAAGGGCAGTCCTGTAGTTGGCCTGAAACCCAGTTCCCTTTTCCCTCCATACTTCCTGTGTTACTTTTGGCAAGCAACTCAGGTGCATATAATATATGCATATTTCAAAGGTATTTAGGTACCCAATTCCCAGACACAGTCTATCAATACTTATGTATACCTAGATAAGTGATTATAGCACTTTGGAAAATGCGGATCACAGCTCCAGCTCAAGCCTGGAGAAGAGGAGCTACACTAAGAAGAGTTATCTCTGCTTCAAAGTTTACACTGGGAGTTTAGCCACCTATGTAGCTATATGCTTTGAGAGACCTCGGAAAGAGGGCTGAAAATGAGTGAGGACACTAAAGGAGAAAACATGTAAACACAAACAAATTAAAAAAATATTTAACTTAGGAAAAAATAAGCCAACCCTTCTTAAACCTAAGATTGAGATAGAGCACTGTTGTCCTCAAATAAAGAAACTCAGTTCTTCCCATGAGATTTTTATAACCGAGCTCCTCAGCTACACTACAGCCACTTCAACCCAAGCAATGTTAGTGCTGGAAGAAGCCTTAGTGTAGGAAATTCTCTAGTGATCGCAGCATATTTCCCACTGTTGGTCAGACTACAGTCAGTTCATCCATCAGACCTTTCTCTACACTAAAGCCTAACTCACGGTGGTTCCTATTTAACTGGCTTTTATTCCTTCTGTAGGGAAGTCTAGGTTGGGGGGATTCAGTGTGCATGTAGTATTCCCTCGGTGGCACTTCTGCAGGTGTGGATGCTGCAGAAGGACAACACTCTCCTTCCGAACAAAGATACTTGGAGATTGTTCAAGAAACGTAAAGAAAACCAGAAACGATGTAGTCAGCTCTTTGTGTACACACCTTAAAATATGAAAGGCCACTCCCTCACCGAAAAATCTGTTACAGAAAGTCCACAAGTGCAATATAAAAGACATTCAATTGAAGATAAAACAGGTCTGAAAAGAAAAACTGGATTTCACGCTTCAAAGGTGCAGTTTTCCCGGTTAGAAAGAGGTTAATGAATTTTCAAAAAATTCAATAATTATTAGTATTTTCAAAAATTCAGTAATTATTCAGCATTCTCCTTTCAATTTGCAGTAAGGGCATCACGGCGCTGGGCCCTCCCGAGGGCGTGGAGCCCTGCCAGGCGCCATGCGAGCTTCCGGCACCGGGCCGGGGCACGGCTTCTCGCCCAGTCGGGCCGCACGGAACAGCCGAAACGGCTTTTAAAGTCTCGGGGAAGGGGAGGGGGGAAACACACGACACGGGACACCCCCCCAACATCACAAGCCACACGGCGAGGATGGAAAGCAGGCTCCCCGAGCTCCCCCTCCCGGGGAAGTGACAGGGAGGGTTCTCCTCGGGCAGAGCCAGCCGCGCCACCGGCTCCCGCCGCCCCCCGACCGTGTTTCAGGGCGGCCCCGCTTCCTCCCCGGGGAAGGCGCAGGCAGCCGCAGGGCCCCAGCGGCTTCCGGCCGGCCGTTACGGGTTGCCGCCTCAACGAGAGGCGCCGACGGCTCGCCGATCCCCCTCCCCCGGCAAGCACCGAGGGGTGCGGCGGGAGCTCCCCAGGAGGAAAGGCCGGGGGAGTGGGGGGTGAGCGAGGGGCCCCCCGCCGCAGAACGGCCGGGCGACAGCTTGGCCCACGTCTCCCCCGCCGCCTCTCTCCCTCCTCACCCGCAGCTCCTCGAAATCCGCCATTTTCTACCCGCTGCTGCTGCCGCCGCCGGGCCCCGCCGCCGCCGCCGCCGCCACCATCCTACACCCTGTGCGCGTCCCCGGCACGTGACGGGGGAGGGCGGCTCCGGCGGCGGGAACGGGGGGGGGGGGGGGGGGGGGGGTCCTGAAGGAAATCGGGAGGTAAAAACAGCCTTTTTTTGTACACACACCCACCAGTACCGGTCCGCAGTGCCCCTTACCGAGCCCGGCCCCTCCGCGACCCTCGGGGGCTCAGGCACGAAAGCCCAGCGCTCCGGGGATATCAGCAGGAGAAGGAAGCACCCGGCGGGATCGCACCCCCCGGGGCTACCGCTTTCCCTCTCTCCAGAACTAACACCGCGGAGGACATACCCAGCGGTTAAACAGAATTATTATATTCACAAAAAAAAAAGGAAGAACAGCAAATAATACCGTCTTGCAATTGAAGTATATTAAATGGAAAGGTTGGACTTGCACTGTGATTTGATTGAGGAATTTGGAGTGGTAACTACAACTGTAAGATATCTCGGAACAAATATGAGTGCAGTACACCAGGAGCTTTTTAACAGGCCAAGAGACAGGCCACGTCAGCAGCAAGCTCTGCTAGGAGGGATTCTGGCAGGCAATTTTGGGAACAAATAGCTCAGCTTTTAGAGAGGGTACTGATGCCCACTGTACACACTGGCTACGGTCACTCAATATCGCTACAAGATCTGGACACATAGGAACTCAATAATTCATATTGTTAGTGGTAATTTTGCAATAGCCTTTTGAGGCAAGCTTTCCTTTTTATTTACTATCAGCTAGTCCAAGATAAACCCTTACTTCTGCTAAAATTTTTAACCATAACCACAGCTAGATAGTCCTTCTCTGCATAAACTGGTTCTGTGCTTAGTACTACAATAGTTATTTCCTTGAAGATTTAAACATAAGGACTTTATTAATTTCAAACCTCTTTTGTTAGTCAAAACCAGAAATTCACAACCGAATAAAGAGTGCTGGCTACTACACCGCTGCGCGAGTTCGACTCCCAAGTCCATCAAAAATTTATTTTTCCCTGCAGTTCAACACCAGACTAAAGGGGCAAGCTGCAGGTTAGGATCTCTTAGATCATTAAAGCACACACCAGCACAGGCCAGACCAAAGCCTTCTCTCTTCTTATTTCAGCACACCCTCACGTTTCTTCCTTCAAATACACCAGGAAAGACATCAATGTTCAAGCTTACATCAGAGCCGGGAATTTCTTTTCTCATGTAGACTCACCTCTCACTTCATAACCACATCTTTCAACCTTCCCATTCATCTCATCCCCAACATCCACTAGGATAAGAGCAAACATTATAATTTGTGTTTTAACGCCTCACATGCATAAGATAATAAGAGTTTACATATTAGCTTAGCCTAATTTTTTGCTTGAAGAAAAGAGTTCCTTAGAGGAGTTCTTCATATTTTGTTTTCCCCCAGCTTTCCCTCACAACTTTTCTCCTACTCATCACTGGGGCCATACCCTTGAACAAACACATACTCCATACCTTCTGGTCCTCCTCAAGCTTTTTCCTAGGTCCCTACTCCACAAAAGCATAGGGCACAGGCCTATCCTCTCCCACTCCATTATCTTATCTCCACACCAAAGTTTCTCTCAAATCTTGCTCTTCTGATTTTTCCAGTAACTAGAATCAGTCTCCCCTTTTGCTCTAGTTCTTCAAAATCCCACTGGTTTTTCAAAACTCCTCACACACACATCAACTCCAGACTTACACTCCTCAGATACCAGGCCATCTTAGCAGCTTACCAAAGTTTCAACCTTTCCAACGTTTCTCTTTCCACCAAACTTTTAAGAAACCTACCTCAACTGTCAGACATTCTTCCAGCTTCTGATACTTCTTCCTTCCCCTCCCCTTTCTCCTCTCACAACTCCCTGCTGCAGCTCCTAAAGCATTTCCCATACTCTCCCCTTGAGTCCTTTCTGATTTTGCAATACAAGCTTTAAAACTCGGCCCAGCACTAGCCATTAGAGGAGCAGACAACCTGCCCTTCAAGGCAGCCACTTTGTACTCCCATCCGATAGGATATCACTGCAGCAATTGGTTTGTTTTCCCAATAGGCTCTAATTAGGGTAAGAAGGGAGCCTATAGGTGCTAAGCATCCTGCCCCCTAAATTGAGTTAGGCTTGGTAGGGGGGGGAAAAAAAAAAATACATCTGGGCTTCAACCTTCTCTAGTAATCTTTCTAGGACTATGCACAGTATGTCCATACAAGCCCTGACTCTTCCCACAGCTGTGTTACCTACTGAAATAGGGACATCTGATCATCTAAATAAACTCTCCCTGCTTCCCACAAACATACTGCAGACAATTAAACACAAAACAACAAAGAAAACCCCACCCTACAGCTGTTCCCAGCATTGCAGCAATTACACTTATCAGCATTATACCTCAACAAACTCCTGTGCTGCTTAACCAGCTGCTAATAAACTGAATATGAATTACAAGCAGTGATAGGATTGGGGGGGTTTGAGATGACTAGGTCAAAGGTAGATTTTTTTGGTGTGTGCTGTGTTTAAAGCAAAGAACTTTATGAGGCTTCTCCATTGTCTTTCCTATCCCATAGCCATTTCTGGTTTAATGTAACACTAGAGAAAGTAGATGGCAAAAATGTAATAGCATGGTGCTCAATGCCCACACCCCTCTTGTGTTAGGTCTAGAACTGTCAAAGCACAGAGGCTCACTGGCCCCCTTAATTGCTCTGCTGCCCATAAAAATACAAGCTCTGCTTACAAAACAAGACTTTCTGAGTTGGATACTTACTCTATTTATTGGAAAGAAATCATATGCGTGGGTGCTTTGTATCTGCACTTTCTGTGCAGCTAATTGACAAAACAGAGCTTAGATGGGAAATAATCTTCTATCTGTTATATCAACACATACAGTGAAGTTATATTAACTAAAGCAATGTCAGACTCAGAGATAGATATATATATATAGACAAAATGTAAATTAGAAATCTGGTTTGTTCTTTATTTTTATATTCTAATCAGTTTTGATTATGAAATACATATTAATTAGTTTTGCTTGCCTATCCTAACATACCAGGGTGATACACCTCTATTTTGGTTATAAGCACAGCAGGGAAAATATTTAAATGTTTGCTATAAAGTTGTTTACCTGACCATTACTATTTTTATTAAATACTGTCTATTGAATGTAGGGCCTAGATAATAAGTGCCCTAGCAAGGTTTCTTTGTAGGTTCTTGAATTGCTTGGGGACACCTTGATCCTGCCAGCACTGTTCAGCTGCAGAAGTCTACCCTTGCAGATTTAACCGCTTGAGCTTTCATGGGGATTTCACAGTCCTAAACACAGCCTCCCCAACTGCAAGTGTGTGCTTGTGTCCAAGGGCAGTTTGAAAGATTCATCCACAAACATACAGTAAAACTTACCCTCAAGTTTGTGTTCTAAGGATTAAAGACTCTCTCTTTATCCATCAAAACAGTAGCAAACCACATATTAAGATACCACTACCCCTTTAGGAGACATGGTAGAAAACTCTCTCCAGTCAAGCAAAGCCAAGAACCCGGGCTATTCTCTCAACAATAACGATATGATCCTGGAAACCTAATTGGGATAGCTTGAATCCCAACTTCAATTGTAAGAACTTCTCTTTCAGAGCTATAAAACAGAAGCGCCCAATACTGGAAAACAAACACATTACCTACTCTACTACCACATTAAAGCCACAAAATTAAACACAAAGTCTAGTAGGAGACGATCTAAGATTAGATGCAGTATTCCATCCCAGTAAGCTAGAAAGGAACCGATATGCAGATTCTTTGAGACTGAATTAAGGTAAAACAACACGCAAGGTCCAAGTAGTAAACACACACAATTTATTTCATGCATGACTCAACAGTAAATTACAGTTTCTTTAAGTCAAGACTTGCATCAATTGTTACAAAATCTAAGTGTTTTAAAAATGTTAAAACAAAATATACGTTGGCCCTTTTAATAATAATATTTAATAAGGCACTCTCACAAACTATATGGCCTTATATAAACACCGACTTTAAACTGGGGTAAGACAACAACCGAGAAAAGGAGAGAGAAGGAAGGGGAGAGAGGGAATAGATCACCAGTCCTAGTTCCAGCATTGAGACTACCAAAGGCGACACTCCATATGGACAAAGAGAGCCAGCGAGCCCCTATTTATAGGGTCCAGCCCTGGAACCTTCTCTCGGCCCAGTCCCGGGAGTGGTTGAGACATCTGTCAGTCAAGAGGAGAAACACCGGGACCCTCCCCGTAACTTGACTCTGTTTCCTGGACCTTTCTCTCAAGGCATGGCCTGGGCTCACATTACAGGGGCTGGTCCCTTACAATGCAGGAACGTTAATCTGATCCACTTTGAAAACTTCATGTTTTACCAGAAAAATTTAATAAAAAATATATGTATTCAATTACATGCTTAACAGGATGAAAGTACATTACATTTGCAGCGCAACTAACTGAGCAGTTAACATATGCTGAAGTCCTATTTTTGCTTAGGACATCCTTGAGATTAAGATATATTGAAAGGAGAGAGAGAAGGGTTATAAGAGGCATGTGCAGTTGGAGATACTTAGCAAAGGGAGCTTGAGAGAGCAGAAAGCTTGTGTTGGCGTATACTAGATTGGGAAGGTTTAAGAAAAGGGCTGGAAAAACATTCCTGAGTAGGAACAGAGTTGCACCAAAAGGATAAGGCCTTTTGGGGTATTGATGGTTATATTGAGGAGATTGTTGAAGAATTTTCACCAGAAAGTGGGTATCTCTAGGTTTGCTTTATTAACAACTCAGAGTTGGGCCATCACCTCAGTGAGTGGCAACTAAGTGTTACAATTGTCACCTTATATATGTTTCTATAACAATTACATGATTATCAAAGTCCACCTAAGGTTTCCACTGTGTTCTCAATTCTTCATTCTTCTGGTCAGCAGACAGTTCTTGATTTCCCATCAGTAAACTGGTTCTTTGCGTTCCGTTTCAGTTCTTGTTTATTGACCACATAGACCACTTCAACCACTGGTCCGATGCAAGATCATACAAGTCATGCAGATCATGCAGATGACACCAAGGTGGGTGGAAGTGTCGATCTGCTGGAGGGTAGGAAGGCCCTGCAGAGGGACCTGGACAGGCTGGATCGTTGGGCCGGGGCCAACTGCATGAGATTCAACAAGGCTAAGTGCCGGGTCCTGCCCTTGGGTCACAACAACCCCATGCAATGCTACAGGCTTGGGGAGGAGTGGCTGGAGAGCTGCCTGGCAGAAAAGGACCTGGGGGTGTTGGTTGACAGCCGGCTGAACATGAGCCAGCAGTGTGCTCAGGTGGCCAAGAGGGCCAATGGCATCCTGGCTTGTATCAAGAATAGTGTGGCCAGCAGGACCAGGGAGGTGATAGTGCCCCTGTACTCGGCATTGGTGAGGCCGCACCTCGAGTACTGTGTTCAGTTTTGGGCCCCTCACTAGAAGAAGGACATTGAGGTGCTGGAGCGTGTCCAGAGAAGGGCAACGAAGCTGGTGAAGGGTCTAGAGAACAAGTCTTATGGGGATCGGCTGAGGGAGCTGGGGTTGTTTAGTTTGGAGAAGAGGAGGCTGAGGGGAGACCTTATTGCTCTCTACAACTCCCTGAAAGGAGGTTGTAGCGAGGTGGGGGTCGGTCTCTTCTCCCTAGTAACAAGGGATAGGACAAGAGGAAATGGCCTCGAGCTGCGCCAGGGGAGGTTTAGGTTAGATATTAGGAAAAACTTCTTCACTGAAAGGGTGGTCAAGCATTGGAACAGGCTGCCCAGGGAAGTGGTTGAGTCTCCATCCCTGGAGGTATTTAAAGAACGGATAGATACGGTGCTTGAAGACATGGTATAGATGGACTTGGCAGTGTTAGGTTAACGGTTGGACTCGATGATCTTAAGGGTCTTTTCCAACCTTGACGATTCTATGATTCTATGAAGTCATTTATTTCCCTTCTATGTCTAGTTTCACAATGTTCTATTTAAAACCGTCTTTAAATTCTAAGAATCTGACCTCTTAACTTATATTATGAATGCTTACCTTACTCTTATTCTCATCTAATGTCTACATCAGTTAAAATGTCTTAATCAGCTGTTCAATTATTCATCTTTTCTTACTACATCTATCTTTATCTACCGATTAACTTGGCTGGTGATTAATCCAGTCATGGGATAGGGCTATACAGGGACAAAATGAGCAGTGTAGCATGGACTTAGATTAATATAAAACACCTGTAGTTATACGATTCATGTAATTTATCTTTTCTAAATTACC
Organism: Platalea leucorodia; assembly: GCF_965183815.1. Classification (NCBI taxonomy): domain Eukaryota; kingdom Metazoa; phylum Chordata; class Aves; order Pelecaniformes; family Threskiornithidae; genus Platalea; species Platalea leucorodia. Next base: position 25,818,259 of record NC_138859.1, on the reverse strand, counting down.
CTATACAATAACTATTCTTAAGTGCACAATAATATTCAAAGCCTCGATTAATTATTTGCTAACAAGATAGCGTTTGGAGGAAGGTCTGGATGTCTGGAGAACATGGGTTTGAAGATGCTGAGCAAGTGTAGCATGGCATGGATGTGAAGAATCTGGTAGTTACCCTGTCCAAGAACAGCTGGTGGAACCAAGTAGCTGTTGGTCTCCAACGGGCAGGACACGGGGAGAGCTTGCACCTGCAGCTGCCTGGCTGGGAAGTGCTCATGTACCAGAGGACATGGTGTTTCCAGAAGATTGCTCTTCCTCATTTTGACCATTGCTGTCCCACTTCGTGCCCTGTTGTGGCTGTCACCAAGCAAGCCTTTTGCATGCTCTAACTTCCCTTTCATGTATTTTCAGGGATTTTTTCTTTTTCTAATGTTCTCCTCCAGCTGGACTGAAGCCAAACAGTATCCGACAGGCACAACCCACCCCACCAATAATTCACATCCTGAACCCAGGAGGCTGCAGCAATCAGGCAGCCAAGTTTAATAAACAGCTTTCAGGTGCTCTGAAGAGGGCCCTTCTCACAGCCCTGCATTCCCTCAGCACCAGCACGCTGGCAGCCTCCATTTTAAGGCCCACTATGCCATCCTTGATGCAAGGGGCAGACTACACTCTGCCTCTTCTCGGGCGCATCTCGCCTGTCTGGGTGAGCTGGACATGTTTAACAGTAGGTTGGGTTGGGTTGGGTTGGGCTGGGCTAGGCTAGGCAGGGCAGAGCTGGTTTGGTTTGGTCCGGTCTAGACCGCCTCCGGCCCCCAACATCTCCATCACTCCCCTCACAGCCCGACAAACAGGTGAGCCTAGAGGTGATTGGCCGGCATGACTGTCAGCCCCGCCTCTCTTCCCCACCGTGATTGGCCCATCTTTTAAACAGCCACCCCTACTCCACTCGTGATTGGACAGTTCTTCGGGCAATCTTTCACCCTTCGGCGTCTCGATTGGCTGTGTGAGGGAGGTAGGGCGGGTCTCTCCCTCACGACGCCCGCTGGCCTCCTTGGGGTGTGGGTCGGGCGCTGTCGGGAGCTCGCTGTGACTTTCCCCGCGGGCTGTACCCGCCTGTGGGCCGCCCCGCCCCGCCCCGCCCCGATGGAGTTCTCCTGCCAAACACTGAGAACCACCTACCAGGCGAGGGAGGCGGTAAGAACCGGCAGGACGGGCGGCCGCGCGTTCCCGTTGCTATGGAAATCGCGGAGGGGGCATTTCTGCGCAGGCGCGACTGAGCAGCGCGCAGGTGCTTGGGGGAGGTGGTGGGGTTATGGTGGCCGAGACGGAGCCGGTTGTACGTGGGGAGGGCTGAGCCTGGAGGTCCTTGGGGCCACCGGTGTGACGGCGGTCCTGCCTCTCCTTAAGGGTGGGGGCTTCCCACAGCCCCCCCCCCCCCCCCCCCCTTCTCGTTTCCTTTCCCTTGGCAGGAGGAAAGTGCTTCTTGTCCTGCTGGCTCCTCAGGGCAGGCCAGGCCCCCTTGCTCCCCATAGCCCTTGTCCGTTGCATGGTCGTGGTAGGAGCAGATACAGCGAAAGGGGACAAGTCCATATTCCTTCCTCCCTCAGCTTCATTTTCCCTAAGTCAGAGCTCTACAGTCCCACCGTGTCTCCATCCCACGGATGGGTCGAGCTCCAGGAAGCCCAGAAGGAGCAGAATTTTGCTAAATTTCTTAACCTGTACTTTTTCTTCCATCTACTGGTCAAATTCAGCTGGAGTAAGATAGACTGTAGGGCTGCACTGCAGGACTGCTAAAAACCCTTCCCAAAAAGGTGTTAAGTGCTCTGTATGCATACACAAATCCCTGTTTCCACTGTGCGTGAATAGGGCAGGCTTGCTCATAAAAAGGTAGTTTTGGGAGGAGTTCTGAGACTGAGTTTTAGGTTATGTCAACCTCTTAGATTACTAGATCATATATTTACCTAGGAATGGGAGTCTCCAGCACAGTCTCTTTCTGAGCCCTAAAGTGGATTCAGATCCCAACCACTGAGAATGGTGCCCTAAGGTGTGGTATTGAAACGGTGTTAACGTGCAGAAGGAAGACAGGAGAAAAAAGGGTCTGATTTGTAACCTCACCAATGGGGATTTGGGTGGCCCTGGTCCTAAGGATGGTTTTTGACTACTAAATGCAGAAAAATTTGTGGGAATAGGACCCAGAGCTCAAGAACTCTTCCCCCTGAGTTGTACCACTAGGTTTGGGTTGGTTTGCTTTGTTAACTGACTTCTCCATAGCCTTTTGGCAGGATGGATGTGAAAATTAGAGTTTGTATTTTGGGTACAGAGTAGAGGGAGGTGTTCATAGTCTACAGAGGGACAGAAGTTTGGAGCCTACTTTGTTTAAGCCAGTTAGTGATTACAGAACAACCTGAAGCTGCCAAGAGAATTTTTTGATTCTTGCTCGAAGGTTCTTGAGTTCTGTGGAGGGAGCCTAGATACTTTAATTTCTGTTTTCTGAATTCCAGTATTCCAATGCAGTATCTAAAAGTTAGGCTGCTACATCTTTAATTTGTAGTGCTAAATAATTACTGCCTTCGGCTGGGGCTGCACGGCTAGAAGGCGCGTCCCCTGGGTGGTGGATAGGGGATCCCTCTCTGGAGGGTGCACCGGATAAAATTGAAGAAGGTGCCGCGAACCAACGCAGCCTAAGGGAAGGCCACCCTGACAGAAAAACCACTGGCCCTCCAAGTCATGGGGGTTGGGCAGGAGGCCAACTACTTCCTCCCGGAAAAAAAAAAACCATAAAAAGTTGCAGAAACGACGAGCATCAGAAATGGCGGAGATGGAGAAAATCGGTAATGAAGTGAGGAGGAGGAGATGGAGTTGGATCGGTCGTGTCCTGAGGGGGAAACCGACGGAAGACTGCGCTGTGGCCCTTGACTCCAGAGCACGCAGCAGCGGACCGATCGAAGTGGAAGAACGATGTTCGCGCCTTGTGTGCCTCCTGGCACTGAGAGAATTCAGATCAGATCAGATCAGAATAATTACTGGAATTCCTGGTTCCTCAGCTCTGTCCTTATCTGTATTGCATTTTTCCATTAATCTGTTCTATAGAACGGAGATTATTATTTTCTACCAGTTTGGGGAAAAGTGTTTCAAAAAATAAATTCCTATATGCATTACAATTCTATGACTGTTCACAGCTACACAGTGTAGACTTACAATCAAATAAATTTGTTTTGTGAGGCATTTCACTGTGTTTAATTGTTAAGTATTTCCCATGTTTGTTCTGTAAATCACTCTTGAAAAGCAATATTATTGTAATCTGCAGTAGAACTTTGCAAATTCATACAAATGAGTGGGAGAATTAATGCTTATTAATTAATTTGTAAATTCAGCATCCTTAATTTGTATTGTTTAATAATTCACTATGCTTTGTGTCCATTCATTTTTATGTATTCATAACATATATCGCTTCAAATTAGTGAAGTCTTGGCAGTGTAAAACCTGGCTTCAGCAATGTTCCTGTTAAAAGAGGGAGGTAATAGTGGTCTGTGAGCGGCTCTTAGCATCGGAGCACGAATTAATGAAAGACAGCATGTAACTATTGCAATGGGGGGAGAAATCAAAAGGTTTCTGTTTTCAGTGCACCAAACTCAAGTAGTAAAATGTCTTTAGATTTTAAACGTAACAAGTGCATCCTAGTGTTACTACTAGGACAGCCATAACTTCTGTGGTGAACTTGCTGTATGTTTTTAATTATGAAAGCTATTTGTAATTCTTCTTGAGAAACTTTGTCAGCTCTATTGATTGCAGCAGGCTTGTATAATTTGGAAGAGAGAAGAGAGTAAAGAAGCGCCTTTTCTTTGTGCTGGGAAATTCTATTCAATGGCAACCAAGTTATACATTGTTTAAAACTCACCATTTCCCTTCTCTGCTTGTGTTTCTCAAAAAATACTGTCAGCAAGCAAAACAATAATTGAACATCAGCCTTCTAAAAAGCCTGGCAAGGCTGCAAGTATAACATGCAAAGGGCTAGGGGAGAGGGAAAGCTGAGGTGGTGGAGAGAGGAAGAAAACTGGGCAAGTCCATCATGCCTCAGCTACTCTCTTTATCCTGGTACATGGTGCCAGCTTGGTCTTGAGGAACCCCATACTTGGCAGCCGTCCTGGGATCCTAAAGGAAAAAGAGGGAAGGGACACTGCATGTGTATTACGATAAGATCTTTCCCTGTGTGATTACAGAGCTAACCGCTTGCCTCTTGTCTGAATTCCTGATCACAGATCCCTCTGAACTCATCTTATTGACTGCCTCAGTTGGATGTACAAGGGCACAATGTTTCAGCAGTATAGTTATTATTTCCAAGCTTCTCAGACCCTGACTTACTCTGTAACTTTTTTCTTCATGCTATCTAATATATTCATGCAGAAATATAGGGTCAAATGATAATGAAACATTATGGGGTTAAATTAATCTTTTAGTAGGTCCATTAATTTGATGGAATTACACAAGAGACTAGGTTGATTTATAATGTAAATGCATTTTAGTAAAAGGTATGGAAATGACTAAACAAACAATTGCATTTAAAGATGCATGACTCTAATAGAGTTTAATTTTAAACGGCTGCAAAGAAAGGAATACGTACCACTTTTTTTAAGCTAGAAATAAACTATAAGTGTTGGAGCTAATTAGTTAAGTGCTCAACTATTTAGCTTTTAAAACAAGATCACGCTTAAGTGCCTTAAGCTTTTATTAATTGCATGGACCCCAAAATCCCCTATAATAATTGAAAATTTAATTACATACATTTTTTTGTTCTTTTAAGAATGGAAGCTTATTAAACTTTAAACACTTAAACATCTATTGAAATACCAGTGGCTATAAACAATATGCAATTCTAAATACTAATTAAACAGGAAGGCTAAATCACTGTAAAGCTAAACTGAATTTTAAGTAACTTTGCACTCGTAAGTACTCCTATTTTTTTCATGCCGTATAAGATTTACCATTTCTTCTCTAAACACAGCAGAAGTCCTGGGCAGTGTTAGTATCTATCTGTACTGTAGCAGACACATTATTTTGTGGATGTATTTGCAGTGGGGGTCACTCCCTAGAGAATAAACTGGAGTTCAGGAAAGGAGACCAGTGTGGGCAGAGAGCTGGTTTAAGTGAACAGCTAAAGCTGCTGGTGGCACCGACATGCACAGAGGTTCATATACCTCTCGGAAAGGGTACATGGTAGGCTAAGACTGGTGAAAGGCAGGGAGACATGGCTTTGTGGGGTCTGTGCACTACTGACTCATGAGATTTATGATTTGGTAACAGTTACATGTTGAAAGGTCCTTAATTTTTCTTTCTTTTATAGAAACTTCACAAAACTGGGACCAGAGATATTGATATCTCTGTTCTGTTTTTCAGATCCAATCTAATGCAAGTCTTTGTCAGTTCATCAGCTGATTAACGGCTTAGTTAATTTTCTTTGGACAGACGTCTGACTTCTCAAAAGTAGCCATTGCTGTTTGCATTCTTATTAACACAAGACAGAATGAACTTCTCAGTCTAAACTATCTTCTGATTTTAAGTGGGGCTCTTTTTTAATGTAAAGGTTCATTTTTGCTTCTGCTTGGTCAACACAACAAGAAGAACATAGAATCATAGAATACCAGGTTGGGAGGGACCTCAAGGATCATCTGGTCCAACCTTTCTAGCACAATCTAGATGAGATGGCCCAGCACCCTGTCCAGCTGAGTCTTAAATGTGTCCAGCTTAGCGGAGTCAACCACTTCCCTGGGGAGATTATTCCAATGGTTGACTGTTCTCATTGTGAAAAATTTCCCTCTCGTGTCCAATCGGAATCTCCCTGGGAGTAACTTGTACCCGTTACCCCTTGTCCTCACCATGTGACTCCTTGTAAAAAGGGAGTCTCCATCTTCTTTGTAGCTGCCCTTTAAGTACTGGTACATGGTGATGAGATCACCTCTAAGCCTCCTTTTCTCAAGGCTGAACAAGCCCAGCTCTCTCAGCCTATCCTCATATGGCAGGCTTCCCAGACCCTTGGTCATCTTGGTGGCCCTTCTCTGGACCCCCTCCAGCCTGTCCACATCTTTTTTGTATAACGGGGACCAGAGCTAGACACAGTATTCCAGGTGTGGCCTGACAAGTGCTGAGTAGAGAGGGGTAATGACTTCTTTATCTCTGCTGGTGATGCCCTTGTTGATGCAACCCAGCATCCTATTGGCCTTCTTGGCCGCAGCAGCACACTATGTTACTATGTTAAGGTTGAAGTGGGTTGCTCATACATAGACACGATGTTATCCTATACTGCCCAAAGCAAGTCTCTACCTAGAAGAGTATTTGAGATGCTGCCCATCACCATATCGCTGTTTATACTAGAACTTAAAATGTCTCTAGGGATAGCAGAAGTAACCTAGTGGGATTAACAGCAGCAGAAGACACACCAGAATACAAATTCTTTTCAAGGAAAGTTCCAAGCATGGATTGTGAGCCCTGTCAGTTTTTCAGGCAGATGCAATTCCTCTCTCATCAGAGTATTACTGTAAATACTCAAACATGAAACACTTGATGTGTTTGTCTTCTGTGGCAACCACTGTGTTTTCATACTGTGTTTAAATATTCAGAGGTAGCTTTCATACTGTGTTTAAATATTCAGAAGTAACTGTGATCTTGCCTTTTGATATATGGGGAAATGCAACAGTTAATTTTTCTCAGCATAAAACAGCTGGAGCGTTTAGAAGAATGTACAGGTGGGACTCTCAGCAAGTGATGACTCCAGCTTCCTTCTTGCTCCTCCAACCCTGTCTCGGAAGATTCAGATCATCCAGGAGAAATGGTAAGAGGTCCACAATTCAAAATCTGTTTTCCAAACACCAGCACCTCAAAACAATAAGAAGGAAAAGATCCTTTCATCCCAGGGTGTCAGTGTTTTCTCTTTGCTCATAACAGTTCTCAGAATTTGTTCATTTCTTGTTGCAGCACCTCTCAGGAACTGATCTACTTCATTCAGGAGTTATTGATCTACCAAGCATTTACACAGCACTCTTCCTCCCTAAAACGGTTTAGAAAAATCATCTTTGTACCACCACTGAAAGGCAAACGGTATTGTAGCTTCCTTATGGACTCAGAAAGAGCGGCTGCGTAACTTTATCAAGAGAATAAAAAGTAGTAAAGACTAGAAGTGGGGTATGGGTTCTTCCTTTTTCCCTAGCCAGTTTGCTTCTTTTCTCTAGAAAACCAGAATGAAGATTCTACCAATCTTTTTATTACTATGTGAAATACAAATACACTTTCACCCCGCAGGAAACGTTGTTAAAAGCAAACCCCATACCTTTCCTAGTTGTGTCACTAGATGGCCCCGCATCTGAAGCAAACATCCCAGAAAATATCTGCTATGCTGGGAGACCTTTTGCCTGCTCTATCCAGTACTTTTTACAGGTTGGCAAACACACGGAGGGGTATTAGCACAATCAGCTTTTGTTTTATTTTAAAACTATATCTCAAGTGTTTAAATTAGCAGCAGAATGCTGTATGATATCCACTGCTGTGTACAGAGCAGATAGGTCTAATCTGACAAAGGAAAGGCACGCTAAAGAGGTAAATTGGTTTTGCAGTACATTGCACCACCCAAAAGCACCTTTGCTTGTAGGAATAAATGATTCTCCAGTATCTGCACTTTACTATAATGATGCTTCCTTCCAAGAGACTGGGAAGGATAGGGTAATTTTCTTTCCGTATGGATATTCCTTTTACACATCTTGTGGGATTTAAAAACTTAAGCCTTGGTCAGTAGTAGTTCTTTGGCTCGTTTGTGTGCCAGGCACTGGCAGAGAGCAGCAGAAGTCATTGCTACAGATGCTGGGGCTCTGTTTCCAGTGTGAAGGGGCCAAAGATTTGTGGGTTTGTCTCCTGCAGGCACTGTTCAACTGACATAGAAGGGAGGGAAACTGGGGATGGAAGTGGGAGTCTGTATATGCATTACTGTGCAACGTGATCAGGAATATATATGTGCTACGCAAGCAACATAAACTACTGCTCTTTCCCCATCCACTGAATAAGTGCCAGTCTTTCATGCTCACACTGGGTCCTCATAAATAATGCTGAATGTCAGCATCCTAAAAGAGAGGAAATAATTCATTTGCCTAAATGTGGATTTGGCCATACCTGCTTTTCCTGTGGTCCCAGCTTCAAATCCCAATGAGGCAGACCAAAGTTGATATGCTCACTTCTAGAGCTTTCTTTGTAGCAACTTCTGTTATTACCCTAAAATCTCAGGGTTTCTCTGCAGGCACTCAGTATATATGGCATGTTTCATCAGAGTAAGACTTTGTTCCAGTATCTTATGAGATTTCTGTTTCCAGTGTCCCTTTTGCTATATTTGATATTGCACTTTATGTTCCCCCAGATGTAGCTTTACTGAATTATGGCAAAGATGTTTTACGCTGCCTTGTTTTTATCACTGAACCATTTGTGAATGACTTTGGGTTCTCCAATCTGTGTGAAGAAATCTACGGGACGGACTCCATATTGAAATTTCTGCATGTTGGGACCTGACTTTGGTCACTCCTGTGTTAAAATCGGGCAAGTTTGGTGTTATCCCAAACTACTAATTCTTCAAGTACTCTGTATGTCACTTGTGTTTATATATCAAGGTCCATGAATTGGGAGGTGCCAACAGTGTACAGCTGGTCTTTGTAGTGTAGTTATGCAGATCCCAGACCTTTTCTCCATCCCCCCCCTTCTCCAAGCACTCAGAAAATGGGTTTCTAGTTTCTAGAGGGAAGGACAGAGCCACACTGGAGCACAAGATTCCCTTGCACAGCCCTTGGAGACACTGTGCATGAGGTCTGCAAGAGTCCTACCCTGAAATTTGCAGCAGCCTGAACATGTTGGAGATCCATAACCATAGTGAGGGAAGTAAGTTATTTTTTCAACCTCAAAGTAATTTTCTCTTCTCTAGGAAAAGGTTTCTACCCATCCAGTAGCCCTGATAATGTGTAAGAAAAATTACATTGAAAACCGCTTTCCTTCTGTTTATTAACAGTGAGTTGTTTTACAGTTCTTACATGCTGTTGTCTTAATTTGTTTGTTTCCACAGGCTACATTTAGATGCTGTTTACAGCAATAAAGAGAATATTACATTTGATCTAGAGTTCTGTCTTAATTCACAGGATAAGATGCGAACAGAAGCTCGTCGAAAAAAATCTCCTCGTTCTAATTTTGCATTATTTAATGGAGGAAGGGTATGTTTTTTAAATAACAGTGCTCTACATTTGTGGGTTTGTGTGTGTCTGACCTCCTGTAATGTGTCCTTCTGTCCTCTGTTGGGTGGATGGACAGCATGGCCCTTTGGTTTGATGTGAGAAAGAGGTAAACTACTATTATATATCTTGGCAGTTTACTTTGCTTAATTGTTTCAGTTTCTGGAACAAAAATGTCCTATATAATTTAAAAATACTTTAGAGCAATCAGCAAAGGGTTTTTAAATGGAGTTTATGCTTTTATAATAAATAGAGTTGTGGATGGGTTAAAAAATACCATATACTTACTAATGCTATTGTTCGCTTTTTCTCTCAAAAATCAGAATAAGATAATGACTCTCAGTTTTTTGATCTTTGGTTGTTTTTTGGTTTGTTTTTTTTAATTACCAGGTATGTTGATGCTGCAAATGCTTTGGAACAAGAGACTGAAAGAGAATGAAAGCTATTACTTTGTAAAATTCCAAAAGTATCCTAAAATTACCAAAAAGTCCTGGACACTGGTATGTGGCTGTGTTCCAAAAAGAAAGCTTTTGTTTCCAAAGCCTAAAATGTGTATTTGCCTGATATGCTTACCGCCCTTCTCGTGTATGTCAGCGTTTAATGTTTGAACTCTCTTACAGTTACAGAGCTATAGTTCTAGCACATAGGACATAAGAATTGAGAGATGGGGCTTTGAGCCCTTCTGCTCTTCCTTCTCTTTTTATGTGGAGGAACAAGAAGGTGATATTTTTGTGTCTTTTAAAAACTGCTTTTATATTGGAAAATGCCATGTAAGTGCAAAGTATTATGGCATAGATATATTCACTTTCTTCTCATGGGGAGAGAATAGTAAGTCTGTTCTATTTTGGAGTTAATTTTGAAATTAAAATAAACCACTTAAATGAAATAGTATAACTTAGCTCATGCAAGCTAGTGCTTAGAAGTTTATCACCACTAGTCTCATTAACCATTTATTTTGCACATTTTCAAATAGTAGAGGCAATGTGCCAAACAAGTAATAGGTTTATTTGCTCCAAAGGACTTAAAGTCTGAGGTATAAATGAATGATACTGAATGGTTTTGTACTTAAGCACAAAATGTAACTTATAGAAGCCATAAGAACAACTGTATAAGAATCAGCTATGAAGAGCTTGGAGGGTACAGAAAACACCAACATCTCTACCTATTTGTCTTGTAAGAAAAATATAATCATCAGAGAGGGGGATGATTGGCCAGGGAACATCTCTGAGCAGTTGTCATTGTTTCATACAACTGCCAGCAACTTTGAAATCACAGATAAATGAAACATTATATAAATATAATAAAATTACCTGTATAGGTGAAATGATTTTGAAAGGTACTAAAGTTACAAGTCATCATTACATTCATGGTGATGTAGAAGATCAGTACTAGCTGGAAGCAAGCATTATCTGCATGAAAGAGAGATTTAGCGGTAGAACCTATTGACTGGTGTTAATACAAAGAGGAACAGCCTTGCAGGACAAAACCAAAGGGATTTGTTATGAATCAAGAAGGAAAATGTATTACAAAGCATTTATCACATCATACTTAGTCAAACTGAGTGGTAGCCAAGGCTGGACCCATGAACTTAGATCCATGTGAACAATTCCCCAAAAGCCAGTAAATCTCTTAGACACTTACAAGCTCTCAGTACCCGTTTTTTGGTCAGTAAAGCTACTCAGAAATGGGGTACTCTGCCATTACCCAAACCCAGAATTGCAACCATGCTGGCAGGGATGTATCATCCTTTTTCCCTGAAGCCTAAACAGCTTCCCTCCTGCATGTGTCTCTTTTGAGAAGCTGCTGCCTGGTAGTTTGCGACCTGCCTTAAATTGTGTCCGTGGTAAGATCATGGTATACACAGGCCAAACAAAATGATTAGTGTGGTGCTCCTTCCTACTAAATTCTTTGTAATACTCTCAGCAAGTCCTACAGAACCAATTCATTTCCATGCTGGATTGCAGTTTGCGGTGTTGTAGATGTACCCGCAGGATTACAAGTTTCACGTATGGGCTCTGCTGCCTCTAAGTACACTGTGTTTCCTAGCTTTTTCAGTGAAACAGCTGTTTGGGAAGGATTATTTTATGTAAGTGTATGAGAATCTGGGTGCAAGAGCATTGTACAGAGAACACTGATAGGAGATGTACTTTGGAACACCTAGGTGCATGCTAGTATGATACAAACCCTTGGCCTTATGAGTTCACGTCTGGGCTTTGTGAATTTGACATTTTGTGAAAAAAGCTTTTCTTTGATAGAAATTATTTCAAATGATACAAGTGCAAAAAAAATAACATAGTTTGATAACCACCATTGCAATATGACATTTATGCTGTCTTGGTATGTTGAACATGATAAAATTACTATTAAGAGTGAGGTAAATGCTTATTTTCCAATTCAGCAATGAAAAAAATATTAGCATTAAATAGGAATTCCGTGTGATATATTAAATTAGTTTATTGTGCTTGATCTAATTTCTGGTAGTGTCCATTTTACTGTGAAAATGATATTGGTTTTAAAATGTAAGCAAAGAAGCCAAAGACTGAATGAGCCTAAAATTTAACAAGCCTGAAGCCAAACTGCTCTCTCCAATATCAGTTTGTTTTCAAAACGTTTTTGCAAGCTTGCATTGCTTATAATCAAAGAATCATAGAATGCCCTGAGTTGGAAGGGACCCACAAGGATCATCGAGTCCAACTCCTGTCCCTCCATAGGACAACCCCAAAATTCACACCATATGTCTGAGGGCGCTGCCCAAATGCTTCTTGAATGGTGTCAGGCTTGGTGCCATGACTACCTCCTGGGGGAGCCTGCTCCAGTGCTCCACCACCCTCTGGGTGAACAACCTTTTCCTAATGTCCAACCTAAACCTCCCCTGGCATATCTTCCTGACGTTCCCTCGGGTCCTATCATTGGTCGCCAGGGAGAAGAGATCAGCGCCTGCTCCTCCTCCTTCCCTTGTGAGGAAGCTGTAGACTGCGATGAGGTCTCCCCTCAGTCTCCTCTTCTCCAGGCTGAACAGACCAAGTGACTTCGTCCGCTCCTCCTATGGCTTCCCCTCTAAACCCTTCACCATCTTCGTGGCTCTCCTCTGGACACTCTCTAGTAGCTTTGTATCCTTTTTGCACTGTGGTGCCCAAAACTGCACACAGTACTCAAGATGAGGCCGCACCAGTGCAGAGTAGAGCGGGACAATCACCTCCCTCGACCGGCTAGCAATACAGTGCTTGATGCACCCCAGGACACGGTTGGCCCTCCTGGATGCCAGGGCACACTGTTGGCTCATGTTCAACTTGCCGTCAACCGGAACCCCCAGATCCCACTCCGCGGGGCTGCTCTCCAGCCTCTCGTTCCCCAGTCTGTATGTAAATCTGGCACTTGTCCTTGTTAAACTTCATACAGTTGGTGATTGCCCAGCTCTCTAATTTGTCCAGATCTCTCTGCGGGGCCTCTCTGCCCTCGAGAGTGTCAACGGCTCCTCCCAATTTTGTGTCATCGGCAAACTTTGATAACAAACCATCCAGTCCTGCATCCAAGTCATTTATGAAGATATTGAAGAGCACTGGCCCCAAGATGGATCCCTGCGGAACCCCGCTAGTGACTGGTCGCCAGCCCGATGTAACCCCATTTACTATAACCCTTTGAGCCCGACCCGTCAGCCAATTGCTCACCCATTGCATTCTGTGTTTATCCAGCTGTATGCTGGACATTTTGCCCAGGAGGATACTGTGAGAGACAGTATCGAAGGCTTTACTGAAGTCCAAAAAGATTACACCGACTGGCTTCCCTTGGTCAACTAGGTGGGTAACCTTGTCATAGAAGGAAATCAAGTTTGTCAAGCAGGACTTTCCCCTCATGAATCCGTGCTGGCTGGGACCAATGACTGCGTTGTCTTTCAGGTGTTTTTCAGTAACTCCCAGAATAATCTTCTCCATGATTTTGCCAGGCACAGAGGTGAGACTGACAGGCCTGTAGTTACCAGGGTCATCCCTGTTGCCCTTCTTGAAGATTGGGACAATGTTTGCCAGCTTCCAGTCAACTGGGACCTCCCCAGATTCCCAAGAGCATTGAAAAATCATTGAGAGAGGTCTCGCTATGACATCAGCCAGCTCTTTCAGTACCCTCAGATGAATCCCATTGGGCCCTATTGACTTATAGGGATCCAGCTGGAGCTGCAAATCCCGCACAAGTTCGGGGCTGGTTGGGAGTTTGTCGTTCTCGCAGTCATGGTTCTCTAGCCCAGGGCTCTGGGGGTCCCAGAGCTCATCATCGGTGTTGAAGACCGAGGCGAAGAAAGCATTAAACGTCTCTGCTTTGTCTACGTCCCTGTTTGTGAGGTGACCATGCTTGTCAAGTAACAGGCCAATGTTATTTCTGGCCTGCTTTTTGCTATTAACATATTTAAAAAAGCCCTTTTTGTTGTCCTTCGCAGTACTGGCCAGCTTCAGCTCTAGTTGAGCTTTGGCCGCTTAATCATGCTGTTCCTGTTTATGCATTGTTATTTCCAAGGTCATGAATGTGTGCTCAAAAATATGTTTGAAGGGGAAAAAAAAATCAAGTTGCCCTTTTTTATATCTTTAATTATTTTCCATTTTAATATTAATTTTGCCACAGCAGAAAATAAACAACAGCTGAGAACTGGAGGAAGACCACGAAGGTAAGGGAAATACATGGGGTTTTTTTCTGGGCAGAAAATTTTCCTATAAAAGCAATATGCAGTGTGGTTAAAATAAAGTTGTGATACCTTAGGAATACTAATGCTTAGAGTTACGCTGCTGACTGCATGGTGCATTTTTCTGTATCTTTTAGAGGAAAATAGAGACTTATTTCCTAAATGGAGATGCAGAAAATTTACTAAGTTTCTGCAGTGTGGATAAGGTAGGGTGGCGTGTTTGAAAGCAGTAAGCTTTGAACTTTGTGATTGAAATTGATGCCTTAACTTCAGTGGGAGCAATTTTAGCCCAAAACCGCTTTATTTGAAAACTCTGCCTTTTAATCTTTTGGTATTTTGAAGGAAAAAAGAAGTTGTGAAAGCCTTTCAAGATATTATTTTTTTAATTCTAGGGCAGCAAGCTCTTCTCAGAATCTCCCAAGGCTCAAACATCAGACAGTGCAACAACCATTGTCAAAAACTTCACCTGGGAGCACAACAGAATTTAAATCTTCCACCACAGATAGCCCCAAACAGGTTTAAACATGTTTTATCTTGGCAGCATTACAGTTGAAATTAATGTGATTTTATTTTAAAAGGCTATAGGCAGCAAGAGGATGTGAGTTACACAATTAATAATTAATACAGTTAATTGTGTAACTAATGGGTTTTACTAATTATGTAATTTAAGGATTATAGATGCAAGACTTCAGGAGAATATGCTTTCTGGCTGTGAGTTGGGGAGCAAGTCACAGGCAAAAATTAGAGGAAAAGGAGTCATATAATCCAACCTATACTGAAAGCAACCAGAGTTTTCCCATTAACACCAGTAGATTCATCCTTTAGTGCCAGAAAGCCAGACAAACAAACCAAGTAGAAAGTCCGGTGTCAGTTGTAAGCATCTTCACAGTGCATAAGGTGTTTGAGATTGGGGGAGTAATTTGGCTCTGTAATTTTCAGGTTTGTGAGTCTCATTTTGGTAAGATTTCTGTGAAAACTACTTTATTACCATCCCTTACAGAGGATGGAGCAGGAACAGCAGGTTGGTGGGCAAGCACTGTGTCTGTTATAGCTTTTGAGGAACTGCGTGAAGGAGAATCTTTTTTTTGTTTGTTTTTTTAAAGTCCTTGTCTATATTCCTGCATAGGGAGGAGCTCATCTCTGACCAGTTCTCATCCTTAAAAAAAAAAATATTAGCTTAATGGCTCCTCATTTCTGAGTTGACATGCTGTGCCTTATACTTGCCTGTCATTTCCACTGTTCATAGGTGTTTCTTCTCATAGCTATGTAAAATGCAGATTTCTGCAACTTAAAATGGAAGCTCTGTGCATGAAATAACTTGAATACTGAGCTCTAGAGCCATGGCTTTCACCACTGCTGTCACCAGTCAGATGAAGTCTAACTAAATGTACAATGGTGTTTGTCTGACAAATATGAGACTACTGTTGCAATTTCCACGTAATGATACAGCTCATCTGGGCATGTATGAAGAAGTGGGATGATACCTATAACGGAGTGATATCTGCAACTCATCTACTTGGCAACACATCTGTTTTAAAACTGATTTTTCTTTAGAAAAATGCCAGTGCAGTTACTCTGGAGCAATCTGACTTTGGCTTAAGCATCTCAGCAATCAACAAAACTGGAGGAGACAGCACTCACCCAAGAAGGGTTGGTGGAAACCTAGTATGTGATCTATGATAGAAATGTGTATGTAGAAAAAACACATGAAAGTTTTTCACAGATATCAAATGTGAGCTTTTTATGTCTATTTTTATATAAAATGTTCCTGTATAATTAGCTGAAGGGTCAATTTTATGATTTGAGCAGTAATTCTTTGCATAGGAGGCTCTGCTTGCATTAAATAGTATTTCAAACATTGTCAAGAAGGAAAAATATTTCTGTTTTTAAAACCCAGTGGTAATAGCTAAAATTGAAGATAAATTTCAAATTCCTGAATGAGATGATAAGAGGCTCTGCAGTTAAATTGTTGCACTGACTGAGGAGATGTGCATTCTTTTCCCGTTGCTACCACAGACTCTGTGGTCAGTTTTTGCCATATTTAGGACTGCATGTGCAGGAAGGAAACTCATTGCTGTAATGGCAAGCAAAATTTGGCCCAATGCAATTTTAACAGTAGAGCTACCATCATGGTAAAGCCTATCACAACGTTATTTTCTCCTTTAGGGCCAAGTAATTGACTTCCATGGGACAATTCAGGATGCTGTCAAAGTATCATCAAATGGAATAGCCTTGAACAGCCTTAATTGTGATCCAGATCCATCAGTAAGTGTTTCTGTTCATATTTCCATCCAATGAATATGAACATCAGTTTTATATAACCAGGAACAAAATAAATTACCGCAATGATGTTGTCTTTGTTCCTAAGTGCTAAAAAAGGGCTTAGATTTCTGAGTGGTCTATTTCCTTCTTGAATGGACAGTCATACTTGATACTGGTCTAATTTGTTGACAGTTGTTTACTCTTTGAACATGAAAGTAGGCAACAAATACAAATGATACTTTGAATTCAGTATGTTATTTAGCGTTCTCCTCAGCTGAGAGAAGAACAGAGTTTAGATGGTCGAGAGAAATTTTCAGTAATCACTCCTTGACACAAGCCATAGCTTCTCAGACAGTGCATCTAACTTAGGTGGTGCCAGTCTGCCTGGCAACTGCTACGCTTGAAGAGACTTTCAAAACAGAGAATGTGACAATGCAGTGACCCATAGTTACATTTTTCACTCCTCTTAATCTATGTAGGGCATGTTTAGGACTACATGTGCAATAAGAGAGCTGCTCATTTTAGTGTTAATTCAGGATTAGATTCTGTCAGATGAAAAGATGAGTTACTGCAAATATGGCTTACTTCAAAATCTTTATTATTATCCATATTTTTACAGCTTTAAAAGTTGATATTATGATGTATCAGCTTTTTTGAAACTATTTCATAGTTTGTCTGTTTAAAAATAATTGAAGTCTGACAAGAACTTATGTTTGTCTTTTTTAGGAATGATTACTGAAACCGCTTAGTGCTTTTATTGGCATGACTGGTGAGATGAGAGAACTTGCAACGGTTGTAAGCAAAGTAAGAATGGATCTCCATTTCGGTTGTATAGAGATCTTGGTTATCTTTGTCATCTGAGAATGCCATTTGTTTCTTTTTACTGTCACTGATAGTGCTTATTCTTGAATGTGCAAGCTATTTTTCTTATCATGCAACTCCCAACAAGTCATTTCTTTACATGTAATGATGTTTCTTTCTGATACAAAGTGGGAGGAAGTAATTAAGACCGTTCCTTTCTAATGGGGAACATGTAATCTAATCATACTGTACCCATGAGACTGTCGTAGCTTTTCCCTTTGTTCTTATTGCTGCAGAAAATGTACAATGCTTCACTGAAAAGAGAGATTTAAATATATTAGCTAATACCAACTATTACCTAATGTATTATCTAACTGTGATCAAATGGTGGGAAAAACCTTGATTCAACTCTATGGGTGCAGTTTCCATTCAAGGCATTGAGCTGTATTCAGCGTGGATGGTGTGCCAATATTGCAGCAATATCCTGATTCTGAGTTTATCAACTAGGTACCATGTACAAAAATAATTAGACCCTGATAATCCCACATTCTTTTTAATACTAGTCCTGTGCCTTTCTTTGCGCTGCCTGCATGAGCTGGACTCCTTGTCTTTTCTCGCTTGGCACAGTTGAAAGATGCTATTATTGTAGGCTCTGCAAGCAGTGCCCTTCCCTCATCCCAGCACAGGAGCTGCATGGGCAGCATCAGTAATACACTGTATCCCATGGCAGACTGGGGATTCTTCCAGGATGGGCATTTTGGCACCTGGAGAGAATCCCAACATCATCAGCACCATCTCATTTCATTCATGGGTCGAGGTGCAGTCTAGCAAATGGGCCCTGGGCTACTGGGGATCAGTGGCTACGAAGTAGATAAATGCTTTGTATGCATCACCTCCCAAACCCCGCTAGGCACTTGTCCAAAAGGCTTCATAGATCCCAATATTTGATAGTGTTGTGACTCTTTCTGGATATAAGCATCAGAAATGGTATCAACCATTGCTCTCACATACTTAGAATCAGCTGTTTTAAAAAGCTTGGAAGACTTTTGCTGAGTGATTTTTATAGCTGTATATGGCCCAAATTCTCAATCTGCAAGTTTTGCGTTTGCAATTTAGTAGAACTGAAGTCTAAGAAATTTCCAACTTTAAAGTAAGAAAATTCTCATTCATTTAAATTCCTGTCTGGTTTTTAATTTATGGTAAACCTTTAAAATAGTGTTGTTCTTGCTGCTACTTTAGCAAAAAGCAATAGGATTGCTTTAGCCTTCGTTATGGTATGTTTTTTAAATTGTGCTGATATGTTCCTAGTTGCTATGGTAATCAACACTGTGTAAATCAATAAAAATAAATAGCATGTGGTATCTATTTCACAACACAATCTAATTTAATTTGGAAACAGTTATGGAAGTCTCTACTTAGTATCATAAATCCGATTCATCTTAATTTGCTGTTAGTAGAAAGGGAAAGTGTAATCTACTCTATATAAATATTTTTTCTAATTGTATTAAGTCAAATTTTCCCCTCGGATATAAGCACATAATTTTTCTTCAGTCTCTGGGGACTGCCTGTTTTTATTGGAGAGCAGAATTTATCCCAAGTATTTGTACTGAGGATATGATATTTTCTGCAGAACAATTAGTCTCTGGAACGCAAAGCCACAAAATATTACTAAGTGTCCTGGTTTCAGCTGGGATAGAGTTAATTTTCTTCCTAGGAGCTGGTAGAGTGCTGTGTTTTGGATTTAGGATGAGAATAATGTTGATAACACACTGATGTTTTAGTTGTTGCTGAGCAGAGTTTACACTAGTCAAGGACTTTTCAGCTTCCCCTGCTCTGCCAGGTGCACAAGAAGCTGGGAGGGGGCACAGCCAGGACAGCTGACCCAGACTGGCCCAAGGGCTATTCCATACCATATGGCGTCATGCTCAGTATATAAACTGGGGGAAGAAGAAGGGGGGGGGACACGTTTGGAGTGATGGCCTTTGTCTTCCCAAGTAACCGTTACACATGATGGAGCCCTGCTTTCCTGGGGATGGCTGAACACCTGCCTGCCGATGGGAAGTAGCGAATGAATTCCTTGCTTTGCTTTGCTTGTGCACGTGGCTTTTGCTTTACCTATTAAACTGTCTTTATCTCAACCCATGAGTTTTCTCACTTTTACCCTTCTGATTCTCTCCCCCATCCCATTGTGGGGGGGAGTGAGCGAGCGGCTGTGTGATGCATAGTTGCTGGCTGGGGTTAAACCATGACACTAAGGCAAATGGAAAGATTCATAGAAGATTTGTAAAGTTTGATGAATTAAATGAAATTAATTTAATGAGTGCTTCAAGGCATACACTAATTACCGACTGTCTTTTGATAGATGCTTAGGGGGAAATTTTCCTCCTGTTACAGAGCTTCTCACACCTTTTCTTGCAGCATATAAAGTCTTGCATAGTGTGGAGTAAATAACAATTTTTCACTGTGTTGTGGTTTAACCCCAGCCAGCAACTAAGCACCACACAGCCGCTCGCTCACTCCCCCCACCGGTGGGATGGGGGAGAGAATCAGAAGAGTAAAAGTGAGAAAACTCATGGGTTGGGATAAAGACAGTTTAATAGGTAAAGCAAAAGCCGTGTGCACAAGCAAAGCAAAGCAAGGAATTCATTCACTACTTCCCATCGGCAGGCAGGTGTTCAGCCATCCCCAGGAAAGCAGGGCTCCATCATGTGTAACGGTTACTTGGGAAGACAAACGCCATCACTCCGAACGTGTGTCCCTCCCCCCCTCCTTCTTCTTCCCCCAGCTTATATACTGAGCATGACGTCATATGGTATGGAATAGCCCTTGGGCCAGTCTGGGTCAGCTGTCCTGGCTGTGCCCCCTCCCAGCTTCTTGTGCACCTGGCAGAGCAGGGGAAGCTGAAAAGTCCTTGACTGGTGTAAACTCTGCTCAGCAAGAACCAAAACATCAGTGTGTTATCAACATTATTCTCATCCTAAATCCAAAACACAGCACTCTACCAGCTCCTAGGAAGAAAATTAACTCTATCCCAGCTGAAACCAGGACACACTGTTACTTATAACATAAGTAATAGGTGCAGCCATAAAGCTACTGAGCATCAAGTTTAAAACAAACAAAAGTATTTTCACATTGCACGTGATTAAACTGTGGAACTCATTACTACAGAATAAGCATGTTCAAAAAAGAGATAAGAGAAATTCACTGAAGAATGAATGTCAAAGGGTGTTTGAACTCAAAGACTAAGATGTAATTTTAATTATCAAAGTCCTTCGGTTGCAGATTTTGGTGGATGTAAATATGAACAAACATGTCACTCCTATTGCTTATGCTTTTTTTTTAAACATCCAATACTTGCCAGCATCAGAGACAAAATATTAGGCTTGGTGAACCTTCATATCATGATAGCTCTTCATATGTTCGCTGGTTAGTAAAACCAACTAACAGAAAACAGATCTGAGAAACAGATCTGCTCAGCATATACATTTGGCAGTGTATATGCTTTTAGGGAAACTTGGGGCTTGAGGGGAAGCAAGGCACAGTGAAGCAGTTCTGTAGAAATGATTGCTGTGTAAGCTTTACTCTTGTGAGGTCCCTAGTACGTAGGGTTAAATAACACAGTTTGTAGCACTCTTACTTTATAACTGAATCGATTCTTTTACTTTGCCAGAGGTTGTCATCCTAGTGCAGAAGAAGTTTTACTAACAGGATGCAATGTATGTTGCAGGACATTTATCTCCATAATCCAAATGTGAAGTGGGATGATATTATTGGACTGGATGCAACTAAAAGGCTAGTCAAGGAAGCAGTTGTTTATCCTATAAGGGTAAGGTGCTAAATAGTTTTGAGAAAACCAGTGTTGGGCTCGTTAGCATTTTCCTTGTCATTACAGTGGTGTTTTAGAGTTCTCACTATTTCTGTGCTTTTGTAGGCAGTTCATGTTAGAACTATTCCTGTTCCTGTTTCATCTGACAATGGCATACGCATTCTTCTGTAGGAAAATAGCCTTTCAATATTAAAATTATAAGTGTTGGGTCCTATTCTTTGGCACCTTTTGCAATGTAAGAGGTGCTGGATTTGGCCTATATTAATTCAGTGGAAAATGACTTATAGAAGAGAATTTGAAGATTTGCATTTGAAGAATTCACTTAAAACAGATTTCAAATGATAAATACAGTATTTTTCTCAGTACTCAGATCATATATATTATATATATTATATTGTTTTGGAAGGGTTTTATCCCCCTCTCTTCAGATTTCTTAGGTTTCCTGAATGCGTTAGGAGCAGTGGGGGTAGGGGTTAGAATCACTTGCATTGTGTTATAGATGATGATACATTTTTAATCCCTGAATTACTTTTCCATTTCCACAGTACCCCCAACTGTTTACAGGCATTCTGTCTCCTTGGAAAGGATTATTGCTGTATGGACCACCAGGTATGAAGAGCTTTATACCATATCCATTTGTTTATCACTACTTCTGTTTTTGTCCCACGGATAAATCATTGATGCTATTTAGATCAAATGTGTTAATAAAGAACATGTTCTGTAGTGTGAAATAAAAGGAGACAATGGTGGATGATTACGTCTGTCTCTCACACACAAACCTATCCATGTGCCTTTCTCACAACCCTTGACTATTTCTACACCTGAATCTTCAAAAAAACAGTACTTATACTAACCATTCAGAGGAGTGAGAACTCATGTTATATCACTGGTTTTACTCAGCTTGGGCCATATAAATCAAGTTTGGCTTGATCTGATCTTACAAAATGGGAATAAATCTGGCATGGACTCACCTTCTTAAGGAAAATGTCCTTTCTTTCTTCTGCATTTGGGGGTTGTTTTGGAAACGGGGTGGAAGCTTTGCCCTCTGCTGTGCTAGCTGAGTGTTTTCCATGTCAGCACAGCTTCACTGCTCCCTCTGCTCCACCTTGACACAAGCACTACCACCATGAGTGTGGCTGGGAGGGGACAGAGGGCACAAGTACTGCGTGAGTCAGGTTGCAAAGGCTGTCACTGCAGTAAGCTCCAGTTGTTCCTGTGAATGTTCAGATGTACTTGCCACAGAAGGCATCTTGACCTGTAGTCACCTGTAGCATGTAGTACTTCAGAATTTGGGGAATGTATTTGCAGTGCTGTATTACCTGAGTTTCTCCAGACAATCCTGGAAGGGCCACAAAATGATCAGAGGGCTGGAACACCTCTCCTATGAGGAAAGGCTGAGAGAGTTGGGGTTGTTCAGCCTGGAGAAGAGAAGGCTGCGGGGAGACCTTATTGCAGCCTTTCAGTACTTAAAGGGGGGCTACAAGAAAGATGGGGACAGACTTTTTAGCAAGGCCTGCTGCGATAGGACAAGGGGTAATGGTTTTAAACTAAAAGAGGGTAGATTTAGACTAGATATAAGGAAAAATTGTTTACGATAGGGGTGGTGAAACACTGGAATGGGTTGCCCAGAGAAGTGGTAGATGCCCCATCCTTGGAAACATTCAAGGTCAGGTTGGATGGGGCTCTGAGCAACCTGATCTAGTTGAAGATGTCCCTGCCCATTGCAGGGGGGTTGGACTAGATGACCTTTAATGGTCCCTTCCAACCCAAACATTCTATGATTCTATGACTTTTTCTATTTTAGTGTTTTTATCTGAGTGATAGTAGGATGAGGGGAATTGTTCAAACATTTACATTGTATTTCTTCAGAGAGTTAATTTCTTCAACACTGTTGTTTGTAGGTACTGGAAAAACTTTGCTTGCTAAGGCTGTTGCCACAGAATGCAATATAACCTTTTTCAACATATCAGCATCCACAATTGTCAGCAAATGGAGGGGTGATTCAGAAAAACTTGCCCAGGTAAGAATTATTATCTTATTTGTTATACTTTAACAAACATCAGGTTCCCACTTAAAGAACTGGAGTTTAACACAGAACTGGAAAGTGAGTATTCCTCTGATACTCATAATCTTTCCTGTCTTGGACAAAACATGTGACTGTTCGTATCTAGTTCTTAAAATGGGAATAACATCACTTCTGCATAAGCCTCACAATGGATTCTTGCTGTGGAATTTTAGTTCTGTAATGTAAGATGAAGCAGATTTCCTGAAGGCAGCAAAGATTTTTGACTCGCTGAATAAGAGACAGGCAAACAGAGTTCCTAACTAAAATACTGTTTGCTTAGTGACCCCTTTAAAGCACTTCACATCCTTTCTGCAAGGCTCGGCTCCTAGACTCCCTACAAAATGTTATTTAGATTCCCAAATTCCCTACTATTCTTAGTCTTCAGGGCACAGAATTGGCAAAGAATTCCCTTGTCACAGAGCTCTTACAGTCAAACACGGATGTAATGTTGTTTTAAGGAAGGTAGTTTGATGGTAAATGGGTAAATGTATTTTTGCATATAGACTAGGAAGTAGCATGCATGGCTCAACTGTGGTACAAAAAAAATTCAGGGATTCAGGTGTAACATCCTTGCCCTAAGGTGCCCATTGTAATCTCTTCATAATGTCCACCATTTCAGTGTAAGAAATCCACAAGCTCTTAGCCTTCCTTTACGCTCATCTCTTAGGCTGCACTTTGGATAGATACAAAGCTCTTGAAAATGAATAATTGTGTCAGACTGCACTCAGCAAATGGCATTACAAGCATTGTTAATCTCTCTTGAAATTTAGGCAATGTCTGCAACATAATTATTCTTCATGTCTCCTTTGTCCTTTAAAATGGCACATTTTTCTTCTGACATTCACCTCCTATGTTATTGATTCTCTTGACATCTGTCTCAGTAGCTTCCTAGAAGTTTCCCTTCTGGCAGGAGTAGGGATGGGACAGTCTTTTTTGACACCACTATCCAGAAGTGTTTTTGTGAACATGCTGCAGCATTTGCAATGATATTGAATTTGTGGCATTTCACCCTTAGTTGAGTTTTTGGCAGAATCCAGAAATGAAATAAGATTGTGGATTGGGACAGCTCTAAGAAAAGCATTGTGTGAATTTATATCCTAAAATCACGAGGCTGGTTTTCTGAAGTTGTGTGAAGTATATGTGGGTTTTGTGCTCATTTGGAGGAATGTCCGTTCATCCATTTCTCAGCTGTGTTGGTGTGATTTTATATTTTAGATTTGTAGTAAAATTGTAGACTGCAAACTGTCAGCACCTTTTGCATGACAGCAGTGATAGTGGATGTATAAACAGAACTGATATCATAGCATCCAGTTTTTGTTTCAGCCATCTTGGAAAAGCCACTTATATGGCAAGACTATTATATAATCCAGTATTCTACTTAATTGCAAACTTTTGCTTCCTTAAACAGTGCTAATTACAATGCTGGTCATGGACTACTTGTGACTCTGGGCAAGTAATTTAAATCCTGTGCTTCATATCCAAAGAAAAGAATATATATATATTTAAATTTGTTTTTTTTAAGTGTTCAGATTACAAAGTGCTGGATTAATATATATTGTTAGTGATATTTATTTAAAAACTAAAAGAACACTTTGCTGAACAAGAACTTAAAATATGTTTTTACTGCTAATATAAGCCTCTTCATGTTTACAGAAAAATAGATGAAACTTCTTTCTCAAAAGGGCAGACCCAGATTTTGTGTGTCAGCTTAATATTCCATTTTTTAATCTTGATTGTTCAAGCAGTTTATGTTTGTTTTCACCAGGAAAAACAAAAGAACTGCTTGATTCTTATAAAGAGAATCAGTCCATTTTCTTTCATTATGGTTCAGCTGATTTTTAATTTTTTTTTCTCAAATCCTTATTAAAAAAACTACAAATGGAGCAATGACAAAAGATGGATGTTTAATCTCTGATAACAATTTAGGAGTTCCCAAAATGCTCTGTTGGATCATTTTCTTCTATCCCATTATTTGCAAGGTACTCTGATAGGATTTAGCCAGAAAGATTTACATATAAAGACAGGATTACAAGCCTGTGTTCTTTATATCTCCTTTACAAACCTTTCAGAATTTGAGAGGATTCAGGGACCCTCAGCCTACCCAGTGCTTTTTCCCAGCAGATATCCCTTTTTGTCCTAGAAGTTTGGAATCTGGCTACTGTTATTTATCTTCTGTACCAGTGGCTCTTAATGACTTTTTGTGTTAGTTTATCTTTTCTTTCACATTTATTCTTCTCTCTAAACAGGTGTTATTTGAGCTTGCCCGGTACCACGCTCCTTCCACAATTTTCTTGGATGAGCTGGAGTCAGTTATGAGTCAAAGAGGCACTGCTTCTGGATAACTGATGAGAGCACTTCCTATGGCTTTAGGAGAATATTTGTCCCCCTTTTACTGCATCTTTTCAATAGTGTGTGTGTGTTCAGGTGCTGACCAATGTTTAATCATAGAGTGTACCTGTTAGAAACAAATCTTAGCTAAACTAAAGCCTGAGGCTACTCTATAAACTTCAACAGGAGCATGATTGGGCCCCTGAAAGACTTGTCTTTTAGATTTTGTTGACATTATAATTACTTCTAGTGATAATGGTAATTTTCTTGACTTTTTATTAAACAATTTTTCTTTTGTTCTGTTATCAACTTTAGGAGCTTAGCACTGTGTTATTGCCAGAATGCCTATCAGCTCCGAAAGTACCGCTTCATGGAAGCGTTGCATACGCTGTGGGGATTTAAAGAGCGAGATGTGGTGGTTGTTTTATTCAGAGTAGATGAGATCAGTAGAGAAGCAAGCGTGAAAGACAGGTTGTGTGAAGATTAGCAAGGGACTATGGGTCCAGCAAGACTGTGAGAAGGAGGGAGGTGCAAGAGTGTATAACTAGTGGTGCTGTACTTTAAAATAAGGGATTTGAAGTGGAAATAAAAGCAGTAGGGGGAAACAGATGACTTGTTAGAGGCGAGTAAGAAGCAGCTGATTTTGTGACACTTTAGACAGGCTTAGGCGTAGCAGGGTAAGATGGAGTGTACATGGTGGAATGGCATTTTCATTAATGGGACAAATTTTGGTGGCATTGTCAGGCTTCCAGATGCAGGAATGAGAGGATGTTATTATTGTCATCCATGGTGTAGACAGTTTATAGTTGAAAACAGATTGAAAAGGTTAGGGATGGGGAAGAAGCAGGAGAAATATAAAAATATTGTTATAACCATTAGGAGCCCATTACAGTGGATTTTATGTACTGTAAATTATATGCTCACAAAGATTTATAAATAGAATATGCCATATCATAAAGATACAACTTGTAATAATTGTCAGTTAATAGCTATAAATTATGGGCCAAATTTTGCCTTCATATATACTTTTAAAAGCTCTCATTAACATCACTGGATTATATATTTTAATAAGGATTTTTATCTAAGATTATGTAGTTATTTTTACATATCCTTATTAAATATTGACTTGGCACCGATGTGTGGATGCCTTTGCAGAAATAAGCCATTAAACCTGAATTGTAACTCTTACCATTTAAAGCCCTGATGTTTTCTCTGGGTTTGATCCAGGAGTTTCCAATAACTCCACATCTGGGACCAAGAGTTCAAATTGGTTTCCTGCAAAATTGGTTACCTGGATCAGGGCCACAATTCTTAGCACTTTGCTTAAGTTCCCCTTCTCTTTTTGAGGAAGGGTCCTTTCTGTGTGGTCTCTGCCCCATTTTTAAATTCATTTCAATAGGGCATATTTTTCTGCTTGCTTTTGATAGAACATTTTGCAAAATATTGAATTCAGTAGTAGGTATATCTTCTTGTGGCCACTTAACATTCTCTCACAGAAAAATGCCAGTAGTTGCCTTGAATAGGTAGGTGTGTTAGTTATTTAATGGCAACTATCACATTATAAAAATTCTCTTATATAGATCAATCAATCAAAGCCTTAGCTGTTTTCCAGTAAATGTCAACGTTGCGTGGAGATTAATATGAAGAAAAAAAATAAAAATAAAAATTTTCTTTGGATTCAGTAATAGTGAATTCTCCTTACTTTAATACACTGAAGAGAGTCCATTTAAGTAATCATTAGAAAGCTTGATTTTAATGCTTAGATGTTAGCTAATGGAGTTTAATCATGCTTTGAACTGGGGCAAAACTGTGACAAGGGCTCAGTTGCTGTGAATGACACTGTATAAATAAAGATGATTAATGCACTGAGCAAATAATATTTCTCTGAATCTTGGTAGTGGTGAACATGAAGGAAGTCGGCGGATGAAAACAGAATTACTGGTGCAGATGGATGGTTTGGCCCGATCTGATGATCTTGTATTTGTTTTAGCAGCTTCCAATCTGCCATGGTAAGAGATCCAGAGAGTACATTTTTAATACATTTGCATGAGCTTCTAAGCACAGATGAAGATTTTTATTTAGACTTTTGCAGAAAAAGCCTCAATATTGGGTTAAAGCATTTAAAGATTAATTTTGAGCTTTTACTTTTAAACTCCACAATTCTTGCTATTTGTGCCACATGACAGTAATCCATAATAAAGTCAACATATGCTGGTGCTACCAGCTGCTAATATTTAAAATGAAGTATTTGACTTTATAGGAAAGTTATTTACTATGTTTAAGCTAAGAAGGGTTTCAGCCTGGAACTGTAAGGTGCTTAAAACATCTAGTGCTTAGAAGGATACTCCATAAATAGGAATGTTGGATTTTATTGGTATCAAATGTGAATTTTAAAAGTTGAGGGACAAAATTCTTCAGTTTCTTTAACATAATTTAGAATAGAAGAATAAATGGTTTAAGATTGAAACTAGGGCGTTTCATCATGTTGGTTCTGAAAATGGGCAGGACGTGTATTGAGAACAAGACAGACAGGAGAGGATGAGGTAGGGAGGTAACATTTGTAGTGTAACAACTGTGGATGCTCGGGGGAGTCCAGCACGCGCTGGCCGTTTTCTGCTGTCTGTTGTCCTTGAAAAGCATCTCCCATGGCCACTGTCAGAGCCAGCATGTTGATCTGGCTTGATCATTTATCTGAACTAGTGTAGTATATCTTTTTCTTTCATACAAAACATTATCAAATGGTTGCAAATGGTACATGGGGAAAACAATGGCTGTTGGTTAAGCACAGCTATTTTTAACAGTCTGATTTGTGGCTCACTAATCATTTCCCAGAGTAGGAGCCAACACCTGTACAGGGAACTGAAGCACATTGATGATGGGCTTGTTTTTGAAGTTAGTTTTCATAGGTCTGGAACTAGTCTGTGGATTTCTGCCTGCCCTGAGATTCCCCCTGTCCCTGGGCTACCAATCCATGAAATCTTCAGTGGAAGAACATCTTTTCCGACAGAGAAATCTGGGCATTGGAAGCAGAGAGGGGAACCTCAGCAAAGTAAACTGTGGAAAATATCTGTTTGGTGAGGGACAGCCTTGGAGGCAGATGTCTGCAAAAAAGATGAGTGAGTTAGGCATAAGGGGTTTTTTTTCCATGCTTCCTCCTCTGCCTGAAGTGTACATGAAGCAGAGAAATACAAGGCATCTGCTTGGGGCAGACTGAATGGCTAATGTTTTACAGTTTGCTGATCACCATAGTGCTGAAGTCTTTGTAGAGAACTGCTAGTGCAAAACAACAGTCTCAAACAGCCTGGGTGCTAAAACCACAATGCAGAGCGACGGTCGCTAGGACCCAGGACCGGACAGTACCTGGAGTGAGGGTGAGGGAGGGAGCCCTGTGGAGACAGGGCGGCCTTGCCTCGGCCCCATTCCCCATGGTCTGTGAAGCGTCTTATTCCCCCCAACACCTACTGCCTGGGGGACAGCCCTGGTATTGCTCCTCTTGGTTTGACTGGTCGCTGATGTAATCTTCCAATTAGCAAAACTACTAACCACTTGTGCCTTGGGAAAGGAATTTGGGAGGGAGCTAAAAGATAACAAACTGTGGAAAACTAAGGGCTCTAACCTTGAAGAAGAGCTAACAAGCCGACAAAAGTGAACATCTTGGCACCAAAGACTGGACAGTGGCCAGAGCTGATAGAACTGCAGAAAGTAGGTGAAAGGTAAATGTGGCGAGGGGAGATCACGACCACCGACTCAAGTCAGGACCGAAAAGACTTGCCCCCCCCCCCCCCACCCGAAAGGAGCATGCGTGCTAATTTACACAGCAAGCGAGGCTAATTTAAATACAGTAAACCAATAATGTACGAAATGTTAATCACTAACCAATAAGTGTAAATTTAGGCGGGTTTATACTAATCATGTCGCCTGATAAATGTGCTATAGTTTGTAGTTTGGGGGGGTGTGTGTGTGTGTGTGCTTGCGTGTGTGCCGGTACTCGTGTTTGTGTTCGTGTGTGCGTGATTTGTGGAATTATTATCACCGAGCACCCTGCGCAGAATCAACATCTCTATAAGAACCTTCACTTCTCACTCTTCTCCTTTTTTCCTCACCGAATACCCTTGTTGGCAGGACCAACGCTGGATCCAGGACTGGTGATTCTCTTTTCCTTCTCTCTCTCTCTCTCTCTTTCACTTTTCCTAAGGTAATTAAGTTGTTAAAGTTGTGAAATTGTAGTCAAGTACTGCATGGCCTACCTTGACTTTCCGTAAAGCCGCATAGCTGGGGTGGATATAACCGTGAGAGGGTTGGCGGGTATCGAATATTTGTACTCAATATTTGTCTCTATAGAAGCTTTCTATTAAATCTGGTGTTTGTGTACGGACCTTGAGCGTTGGCCCACCTTAATCCACACCGAGAGGATTTGCGAATCTTTGTCACTCCTCCCCCCTCCTCCCCAGGTGGGACTTGACAGTCTTTCTTGATATCTGTGTCCCTAAAGGCATGCAGACCTAAGTGGGCCTATTCACCTCTTGCATGTAGAGGTGGTCAAGCTAGGAGTCTGAAAAAGAGAAGACAACAGTCCTGTTTCCAGGAAACTTCAAACCATGGTCTGGGAAATGTTTGGTGGAGCCCAGTGGCAGGTGTTCCCAGGAATGACCTTGTGTGAGCAGCGGCTCAGCAGCATTTCAAGTGGTGATACTTGAAATTTGACTGAAAGGCACGTTGTTCATTGACGTGACGCTCACCCAGCTCTGCAGCGTGACAGCTGCAGAGCAGGGCATCCAACACTGGCCAGGAATAATTGAGGGCTCTGCACCCACAAAACCAGAGGCTTCATTCCTGGATTGTTTTTCATGATTAGTGATTTTTGGCTGATTCTCATGAGGTTGCCATAGGGAGACGTATTGGAAAAGCCTCTCTGTGTGACTGGAGGGTTCTGGGCTGTGATCAGCAGGCTGTTGCTGGCCCTATGGAGTGTCTGAGTCTGAATGACACTGTGTGTATCCACAGCTGCTTGCTTTTGAGTACTTATAAAAAAGCATCAACTCCCAGTACATATTTTATTTTGTATAATGTACAAATGCACTTCTCGGTCATGACATGCTACCTAATGTTCTCTCACAAAGTCTGTGGTAATGCTTTATTCCTTTCCTCAGCTGATCCCCTTTTTGGCAGGCCTGGCTGAAAGGCCAAGGGAACAGGCAAAGAGAATTAAACAACAGAAGTGATGTTGGTGCCTCAGAATTGAGGCTCAAAGGCAATATTTTCAATCAATCAATCAGTCCCATGTGGCCTGTAAGCCTAGCCCATTTCAAAACATGTTGGTGCTGAGAAGCTTGAGTCCTTCAGAGACGCAGAAGGATGTGGGTCCCCAAGTCTCCATGGCTCTGTGAACGGCTCTGCCATACAGTATTTCCTGCATGATGAACAAAGAGGTGTTTTACCCCAGTCCGTCATCTTTCATGAACTTGTGGGCAGTGTTCACATCACATAATTTTGGCACCTAAAGTAGAAGGCAAGTTTCCCCTGCTATGAGACAGTCAACAGCAAAACAACAGATGCAGCAATTCAGAGCAATTGAGACACCCACAGGGGTCAGTGCTGTTTAACATCTTCATCAACTTGGACTTGGACAATGGGACAGAGTGCACCCTCAGCAAGTTTGCAGATGATACAAAACTGGGAGGAGTAGTTGATATAGACCAGAGGGTTGTGCTGCCATTCAGAGGGACCTCGACAGGCTGGAGGAATGAGCCCATGGGAATCCCATGAAAGCTCAAGTGCAGGTGATCAAACACTGGCACAGGTTGCTCAGGGAGGTTGTGGAGTCTCTCTCTTGTGTGAGATGCTCAAAACCTGACTGGATGCGGCCCTGAGCAACCTGCTCTGGCTGACCCTAGTTGGACTAAATGATCTCCAAGAGATGCTTTCCAACCTCAGCCATTCTGTGATGCTGTAAATCAAAGCAGGGGCCTAATCTAGGTACCATGAGAGTAATTCAAAATATTTCTCTCTTCTGAATGTAAGAAAGCCTAAGGGGAGTGGTCTTTTTTAAGTTAGGCATAGAGGCACAGTTGCTGCATAAAAACAGGCAGTGTGTTATCCTTCAGTATCCCTCATTAAAATTAGATAAATTAAAACAAATACCTAAGAAGTCACTTGAGAATTATTCAGTTCTTCTTCTCTGATGTAAAGGCTGGAGTTTCTGCCCATCATGGGAAGAGATCCAGTTTGCCTCTTTCTACAAGCCTGTCTTTCCCTCTACATTTCCTTTCCTAATGCAAAGCCTTATGTTTCCCATACAATCAAGGAAAGATGCTTCTGAGAACCACCAGGCAGACATCTTACCTGCTGAAATTCAAGTGCCAAAGTGGCAACATACTCGGAGGCTTTCATCTGCCTCTCTCCATGGCCTGCCCAGGGCTTTCGGGCTCTTTAACTAGGAGAATGGCTGTGTGGGTACCTAAAATTTATGTAGAAATTAGATGTACAAGTTAGGCTGGTTCATACCCTGGCCCAACAGTGTGAGTACAAAGCCATCGCTGGCTTTTATAGCCATAATAGCAGAGCCTGTGTGTTGGTTTGGGGGATTTATGCCTTGGACAAACTCATGAATTTAAATCAGTACAAAATCCACCCCATTTTGTGTTACAGTATCTACATGAAAGGAATGGAACAGAATTTGATTTAATTATGTTCCAGTTGTGTAAGAAAATGCTGAAAAATAAATAGCTACTGTGTGTGTGAACAGTTAAGTTTGAAAGAGAATTAATACATTAATAATCCATTTGTCTCTTTATGGTTCGTTAGTAATACACTATAAATGTTTATGTTATTGTAGCATCGTTACCCTTTTAGAAAGAGAAACTCTGAGCAGTGCATTGCACCTTTCCATGGTCTCTTAAATTATCCTGTGAGTAGCTAAGCTTCACATGTAATGCTGCAGCATGGCAGTATTAAAAGGGATCAGATGTCTTTAGAGGATCCATATCTTTCTACTCTTGCACACTGGTTTGAAAGGAAAAATTGGGTATTTGAAACCCACTGAGGAAGAGTTCAGAGATAGCAACTGGTCTGAAGGTCACCGTGGGGCTGGTGCTGGATCTAGGGATCTTGGAGATGTGTTAATGTAAGTGTGAGGCTGACACCACCCCCCCCCCCCCCCCCCCCCCCCGCTTCTGCGGAAAGAGATTTCTGCATGTGTCTTGTTACCATGTGTCTGTCTTATGCAACTGATAAACTCTTTCTGGAAACTCATGAAAAAATTACACAATACAGTTTTGAGTGTTTTACACATTTGATTTTGGATCATTTTGCAATTCTGAAGTGCTAATTTCTGCAAAATTGCTTCTTTGAAACATCAAAAATGACACAGCTTTTTTTAAGGTAGATCCAAAATGACAAGATTTCTATTTTGGGGGAACTGCTCCCACAGAAAGCTGTCAATCTATGTTGGTACAAGGGTGGTAGCTGAGCCGTTGTGAGAAGCCAGCTCTCGCTTTTGAAAGTTTTATACCTGAGACCTTAGAATTTCCTTTTGGGCTTTCTCAACGTTGCATCTGGGCAGGTTGGATTTTGTCCTCTCTTAAGAAAATCCAACCTATGAGTGTAATGACTAGGTTGTCTGGAAGAAATGTGCCTGCCGCAGAGAATATGCTTTAAGATGTGGCTGAGTGTATGCTTAGAAAGGTGTTTTAGGGGGATGGAAAGCTAGTGAAAGCCATGAGCATCTTACAACATCATTGAGGCTCACAGCCTTGAGGAATTTGGGAGTATCTAGTTCCAGAGAGGTCGGCGGGGCTTGAACCCCCTTTAAGATCTCAACTATATGTTTACAGATTATTTTTATGTGTATTAGGCAACATTCAGTCCTACTGTAAGACCCCAGACTTCAGCTGCATAGGGATATTTCATAACAAAGTTTCAAAATACCTAGTACTACAGTCCGAGGTTGTGGCTTCACAGCACAGCCCTGTGTTCTTGCAAACATTTGGTATTAAGCTGGATTTCAAGAGATTTGTTTAACTTGGATATTTATTGATCGTGAAAAAAATTAGTACCAAGCTGCTTTTAGATGAATGAAAAGAAGCCTAAACAAAGCTCTTTATGCTGTCCTAAGCTGCACTGCAACTATTGATCCTCTTCAGCCAGTGCTTGCTGCCCAGCCTCGCTTCCTGCTACTCATCAGCAAGGCACTTTCTATTGACAAATTACTTGTTGAAATGATTCAACGTAATTAAATAAAATAAAGGCTTCATTAGTGAAGAAATAAAGTGATCCTTAACCACGTAGTGAATGTTTCCTAATGTATTAATGCATTTAATTCGACTTCCATTGCAGTGCTACTTTCTTCTCCCTCCCCACCCTTGGGATGGGTAAATCATAGAATCATTTAGGTTGGAAAAGACCTTTAAGATCATCAAGTCCAACTGTTAACCTAACACTGCCAAGTCCACCACTAAACCATGTCCCTAAGCACCACATCTACACATCTTTTAAACACCTCCAGGGATGGAGACTCAACCACTTCCCTGGGCAGCCTGTTCCAGTGCCTGACTACCCTTTCGGTGAAGAAGTTTTTCCTAATATCCATTCTAAACCTCCCCTGGCACAACTTGAGGCTGTTTCCTCTTGTCCTATTGCTACTTGGGAGGAGAGACCAACCCCCACCTCACTACAACCTCCTTTCAGGTAGTTGTAGAGAGCGATAAGGTCTCCCCTGAGCCTCCTTTTCTCCAGGCTAAACAACCCCAGCTCCCTCAGCCAATCCTCATAAGACTTGTGCTCCAGACCCTTCACCAGCTTCGTTGCTCTTCTTTGGATGTGGGCTGATAGACTCTTCCCTTCTGTCCGAGCTGAGTCCTGTTGGAGCCGTGAGCGCATGGCCAAGATGAGTTCAAGAAGAGGTGGGTTGCAAAATCCAAATCAGATCTGGGATTACCCCATAGTGAGCCCTTTCCTTCACTCTCAGCAGTGCACAGTGTGTATGGTGGAGGAGAGTGAGGAAGGAGAGTGGAGGAGGATGGTGTGGGGAAGCCCTAAGAGGAGCAGGAGAAGACGTGGAGTGAGAACAAGCCCTCAGCTTGTGAGGGCTCTGCCCAGGCTGTCTGCACAGAAGGATGGGAGGTGGGAAGGATGAGAAGCTCGCTCATTCTTGGTGCCTTTTCCTCCAGAGCACTGCAGTGATGATCACGCTAGGCAGGGATGAATTATGGACCAGTCAGCCCTTGTTGCTGTTTCTCGGTTCACCTCTGGAGTTGTTGAGTTCTCTTAATTTCTGCCTAAAACACATTTGTTACCTTTCTTCCTTCTGGAAATGAAAATAGGTGTCTTGTTTATCTTCATGAAATTTGAGAGTGATAACATGGCGTGATGCCTTGTGATGTCAACCTGGAGGAGCTCCGAAAAGTCACCCTCTTTTATAGGTCTTGTACAGCTTTGTGTATCTTTTCATGAGCATTTCTTAATACTGTTATTGGCTATTATTTCAGAGAATATTTTGGTTGGCTCAGTGCTTATTATTCTGTTCTGGTTAATGTCATTTAACCTTGCATTTGATCACTAACAAAACAATTCATCAAACCACATAAACACTTAAGATGATAAAAAAAATTTGTGTCTTTATTTTCCTCTTTACCCAACAAGCAAGGGTCACCGTAACTTTTCTAGATAAATAGAGCAACTTCTGTGTATCAGGGGACTTTATTTACAGAACATGGCTAGGGAGCTCATGAAACTGTGATCTTGGGGGACACTCCAGGAGTGCTCTGAAGCAGGAGGAGTGATGGAAAACGTCATCATTTAGAGGATTTTTAGGGTATTTGCAGAGACTCTGGCTGTGATTGTCCTTTTCCTGCGAGGGCGGTTTAGAGTACCTGCATGGGCGCCTCTAAAACCCTGAGAACTTTTGCTCTGTTTATGTGGAGGATGGTAATACGGGTAAATAACAGCCAAGGGGTTGGTCAGCCAGAGTAATTATTTCCAGCCAAGCAAAACAATTCTGAGGAGAAGTTGAGCTGAAAAATAGATTTGCAAGGAGAGCAGGGACTAAAATGGTTCTTTGTCTGGTCTAGGGTGGGACCCTGTGCGAGAGGCGTTGCACTGAATGTTGGATGGCATCTTAAACAGCCTAAAATTATCAGTAATAATATCAGTATACCAACAGCCATTGATTAGCAAACTCCGGTATTTACTTCTGAGGCCTTGATTAGAAGTACTGGGATGAATCTGAGTGAATTCCTGTTGTCCTCCGAGTTCCTATTGATTTGGTTTTCTAATCTTTGCTTTCATTACCCTTGGCTCAGCACACCTGGAACAAGCTCTCCCAAACCGAGAGGTCCTTTCTGGGGAGAGAGGTGCTTCTGCTCTTGCTGAGCCAGGCATGCTGAGGTCTGTGGAAAACCTTGACAGGCACCTATAATGGGGATTTGGAAGACCATTTTTGGTTTTCTTTATCATGTGCTATGCCAGTAGAAAACATTTGCTATTAAAATAAAGGACAAGTCACCAAAGGTGACAGAAATAAGCTCTGTTGGTGTGCTACAGGTCTATCCTGAGCTGGCAGTTTGAGCTCCCTGTAAATTAAAGAGGGGTTTCATAGAAGAAGCATTATTTGAATATAGACTTTGCTGGCAAAAGGATTTCACTCAGGGAATCGGGAAAGGTAGAGGCAGGTTTATTTAAGTGTATCTATGGTCACAGATTGCAGGCGCAGTCCTCCAACAGCTGGCTCCTTCTGCTCAGCTGACAAGGGTGGAATGGTGCTTAGGGCTCCTGTTTTTCTGTCTGCACAAGACACATTGAAGTGAGTTTCCCCTTGATGAGAGTTTCTCGGCAGGTATGAGGACTGAATTGTATTTTAAACTGAAATAACAAGTCTGTGACTGAATGGGGCCAGTAGAGAAAAATTGGTACAGCACTTGGAAGGTTAATAGCTCAGAGCAGCTCCTGGAAGGCACTAGAAACTTATGAGTGAGTAAATATTTTGTAGCAGCTATTTCTTCTTGAAAATTGTATGGATGACTGGGGTACTTGTAGACCATTCCCATTACACAAGTGACAAGGTATGAACTGGAGTAGGAATTTGTATTCAGTTGTTTGGTTGTATTACCATTAGATGCAAACAATGCACTTGGGGAAAAAAATAGATTAAAATTAATTGTTTGGATGCGTGTCTGAGAGGAGCTGGCGTGCCGGGCGTACCAGGACTCCTGACACTTGACAGAATCAGTGGCACTGGCAAGGACTATTTCTAGATGGTGATGAAATGCATTGAGAAAGGAACAGAAAGAAACATTCATTTTTCTTTCAAGCTTACTTTGTGCATCACAAGCAAGTAAAAATGAAGAGTAGTCCCAATCTTTTGTATTTTACCTTTTTCTTTTTTTTTTTTTTTTAGGCAAAACACCTTTATCAGTGTTGATGTTGACAGCATCATGGTTTTTGGCTCACTGACATTTATCCAGCCTGTCCATCCTTCACATGATCCTTTTTATAAGGATACTTTCCTTTGTGGCTGTATTATTTATAATTTGTATTGCAGGAGCAGTCTCAGATCGACATCTTGTTCTGCCATAAACATGGCCCTTGCATCCAAGACCTTCAGTCTGTATTTTATACCTACAAAGCATCCCTTACAAAGTAGCAATTAATTAGTCCTGCCAGTGCCCCAGACAGATAATTTGTAGTGTCTTCTTAATAGCAAAGGGAGAAAGGGAGAGGTTATTGCTGATGAGATATGCTGTAGAAGAGATGAGATGAGACATACATGTGAGTATCAGAGCCAGGAAAGATAACTACAACTTTTGTTTTTTATTGTTAAGCCTCATCATTGTCACAAGTCAGCATATCGCTAACATACTGAACAGGAACACACTGGATAATTAACCTTTTTTTTTTTTTTTTTTTTTTCCAAAATTAGGTTGACACAGTTACAGGTGGGGTTGAAAAAATGTCAGTCCCTGCAGCGAGGAGCTTGCTGTCAAAGCCATGTCTCCACAACAAGATGCACCAAGATGATTCCTCTCTTCCTTTGCTTGCAGGGAGTTAGATTCTGCCATGCTGTGGCAGTTGAAGAGGATTTTGGTTGACCTCCCAAGTAAAGAGACACAGCAGGTGATGATCCAGCACTGGCTGCCCCCTCTGAACAACAGAGGAGGAGTGGAGCTGAGAATGGATCTGGACTACAGCTTGCTGGGCCAGGTGAGACACCACTGCAGCAGGGACAATGCCCACTCAGTGCTTGAGGTCTTTCTGGGTGGGAACCATAAACAAGAGTGACATACATCACCCACAGTGGTGGCATTATGTTGTGGCAGAAGAGGTCCAAAGCAGAGAGTTGGGACAGCACCTCTGTATACAGCAATTGTGACATATAGAGCTGGGGGAAGGACCTCAGCTCAGTTTGAGGCTCCAGCCAAAGGGAGACCAGTGAGAACTGGGGCTGAGCATTTCACAGGCATGTACCTGACCGTGGAAATCACTGGTTTCACACAGCTGTCCTGGTTTCAGCTGGGATAGAGTTAATTTTCTTCCTAGTAGCTGGTATGGTGCTGTGTTTTGGATTTAGGATGAGAATAATGTTGATAACACACTGATGTTTTGGTTCTTGCTGAGCAGAGTTTACACCAGTCAAGGACTTTTCAGCTTCCCCTGCTCTGCCAGGTGCACAAGAAGCTGGGAGGGGGCACAGCCAGGACAGCTGACCCAGACTGGCCCAAGGGCTATTCCATACCACATGACGTCATGCTCAGCATATAAAGCTGGGGGAAGAAGAAGGGGGGGGGGGGGGGACCACGTTTGGAGTGATGGCGTTTGTCTTCCCAAGTAACCATTACACGTGATGGAGCCCTGCTTTCCTGGGGATGGCTGAACACCTGCCTGCTGATGGGAAGTAGTGAATGAATTCCTTGCTTTGCTTTGCTTTGCTTGTGCACGTGGCTTTTGCTTTACCTATTAAACTGTCTTTATCTCAACCCATGAGTTTTCTCATGGTTGCTAGCTGGGGTTAAACCACGACAGTCCTTTTTGGTGCCCAGTGGGGCTGTCATGGTTTAACCCCAGCCAGCAACTAAGCACCACACAGCCGCTCGCTCACTCCCCCCCGGTGGGGTGGGGGAGAGAAGCAGAAGAGTAAAAGTGAGAAACTCACTCCAAACGTCCCCCCCTCCTTCTTCTTCCCCCAGCTTGTATACTGAGCATGATGTCATATGGTATGGAATAGCCCTTTGGCCGGTCTGGGTCAGCTGTCCTGGCTGTGCCCCCTCCCAGCTTCTTGTGCACCTGGCAGAGCAGGGGAAGCTGAAAAGTCCTTGACCAGTGTAAACTCTGCTCAGCAACAACTAGAACACCAGTGTGTTATCAACATTATTCTCATCCTAAATCCAAAACACAGCACTCTACCAGCTACTAAGAAGAAAATTAACTCTATCCCAGCTGAAACCAAGACAACAGCTCTGTTTGCAAAATGGTGTATTCTGATCCTCTCTGTTGGGCCAACTTTTCAGCCTTAAATACAGGGAGACTTCCAGCAACAGTATATTTTATCACTCTTCTCACCAGGCTGGGAGCACTTCTAGTTCATTGGGGTAATGAACAGTTAATTGTGTAGAGAAGGTTTGTCACAGCTCCACTGTTGCAGGAGAAAAGAGCATTTAGACAGTGAAGAGATTCACTAGATACCCAGGCTTTCTTTATTTAGCCCTTTGTCACATCCTAAATTCTTTGAAAAATATCTTACAGCTTACCCAGTTGGCCCTTTTTACATCTGTTCACAGACACAATACTGCTCAGTTTTTGTTTCATAAATGTTAATGAGGAAATATAGGTTTTTTTATTAACAGGGAAGCTGTGAACAGATACAGAAAGATGAGTTTTATTTGACCTACGGAAAATTGCCCTTTAGAAAGTAAATGCCCAGTATTTTCCTTGCTCCTACAAAGTACTGTGAGCATTCAAAACAAGAACAAGCAACATAATGTTGAGGGGAGGGTACACATAAAAATATATATGTGTGTGTATGTGTATATATATACACATATAAATATATTTCTAGCAGGAATAGACTTTACAAATATTTTATATAAATATATATAAAATATATATGCTTGTAAATGCCATTCCTGTCCGATTTGTAAGCCTGTAAGCTGTGATGTATCATTCTGATCCCATCACAGGAAACAGATGGGTACTGCGGCTCAGACATAAAACTCGTGCAAGGAAGCAGCCATGAGACCAGTGAGGAAAATTTTCAATGCTCTTGAAAATCATCAGCCAGGTACCACAGCTCTGAGTAGAGACTCTGATCTGGGAAGCAATGATCTACTGCTGTAACTCTAGAAATTATAATGTTAACCCCAGCAGGTGGAGCTCTGTTATCTGCTTAGAAAAGTTTTAAACTGTACATTTCTAAAACATCTACCTAAGCTAACATTTCTGAAAATCAGGCCTTTTTTTAAAGCTGTCAGTATCTGTGCTGTGTCCACAAATACAAATTTTTTTTTATCTCACTAGGTTTATTCTGTTGTTTTCGTATATTGTGTTGCATTAGGCAGGGACATAAAATAATGTCTTTTGGCAATAATAACAGTATTTAATCAATTCTCGTCTCTTTAGGTAACAGTAACTTACCCATGATCTGCTTAGACATGATTACAACAGCAGATTTCCTGGATGTGATTGCCCACACCAAGCCATCAGCAAAGAATCTAAGCCAGAAGTATACAGCTTGGCAGAGAGAAATTGAGTCAGTTTGAAAAGAAAAACCCCAAAAGACTGAAAACTTCCAAGACTTTTGCTAGCCAAAACGGCATCACCTTGCCTCCAAAGGATCGAATGGTGATGGGGAAGGAAGTGCTGTTGTTTCCGGGAAAGAGAATGCAGTGAGAAATGTCAGGGGGAAATCTTCACTTTCAAAATTTAATGGGGGGGTGGGGTTGTTTGGTTATTTTTTATTAGCCATTTTCAATGACCATTCAAAAAACATTCTTCATGGAAATAATGTCATGGCAGTTGCTATGTAACGAAGACTCCAGCCTTAATTTTATGTATAGAGACTTAGAGATTGCTTGCTTGTCGGTCTTTATTCATGACAGTTGTTTACAGGTTTGGGGTAGAAGAACTGGAGCAGAAAGCTTGTTAAGAACAGTAAGATGATTAGTGTAATTCTCCCTTTCTGAGACTCACTGGAGCATCACAATCATCAGCGTAGCTTTACCAGCAGAGACCTGCACCCTTTTTAATGAAAGGTTAAGTCACTGCTTTCAGTGAAATTCGGGACCTTAGCAGTGCCTTGTAAATTTGGTTAGTTTGTCATCATTTTCAGCTGAGATCAAAGCCTTGATGTGCCAAATGTATTACTTTCCAGTTGGTTTGGGGTATTTCCAAGGTGGAAAAGGCAAGGAATTAGAGGAACTTGGAGACATTGTAGAAAATCAGCAGATTTAGGCTAATCTAACTAGAAATTGGATTGGTGGTTACCCACTGGTTCGCAGCCAGCCATAAAATGCAAACAGCAAGTCTTTGCAGCACAGTGGTAAATACTAGCCAAGTTGGAGACTTTTCTGCTTATAACCATGGCCAGGTAACCAGTCAGGACTGCCACATCTCCTTTAATCTTTTAATTAGAAATTCTAATCAGTCATGTTTTCAGGCTCTCAGGTCTCATGGCTGCCCCTCTCTTACCCTCCCTCTTGCTTGGCAAGACAGTTATCCTCTTTGCAGTTCTCCTAGTGTTTTCCTTGCATGGGCATGTGTGCAGCTGCTTTTCTAAGTACCACAGTCTTGCATGCTTTCCAGCATGCTCCGGGACCTCTGAAGTACTGACAGTCTCTCTTTTGTTCTAGCATCACTCACGTTGTCAGAAGCCTTTATGGGAAATGTTTTCACAGGCTTTTGCTTATCGATCTCTCACCTCCTGAACCTGACTCTGACTACGGGCCAAAGACCTCTCTTATGTACTCCAAGCAGAAACCAACACAAGTTCAGAATTGTTGGCATGAACACTAGGTGTGTGAATTTATTCAAAACTGTAGGTTACAATTTATGAGGGCACACAAACAGTATCTAAAGATGGCCTTTGTTCCTGGGGGGGAGTGTTTATTGTTTCTTGTATTTCTGCTGCAGAGTCTATTCCATCCACACGTTCTGTCTCAGACAGAGATTAAATCTGAATGTAGGTAACCACCCACCAAAGTGAGACTGCAGACAGACAATATTTTGTGTAAGGAAAGCTTCCCATTCATTCATCACGATGATTTTTCTTAACAAGAACAAGCATGGCTCATTAACACAAAACTATATTTTCAATAAGGTTAATACTCCAGTAATGTATAATTACAATCTAATAATTTAACAGTCAGGAGCACTGTAAAACAACTGTAAAGGACTTTGATTATTACAGTTCGCAAATGGACCAGAAAAGTTATTTACCATCATTACAAAGTTGGTTCATATTGGTGGATTTAGCGCATAGGAAAAGCACTGCGTACTACAGAATTAAATTTCATTTTACAGCTCTACTAACCAACTGTGTAAAAACTGGAATTTGTCCCCATGGCTTGTGAAGGATTTTTCCCATAACATTAAAAAGAAACAAAAAACCCCAATGATAGTGAAATTTTGCAACTGTAGCATTAATAGGACCCTGCTGAAGTCTAATTTCAAAAATTCACAGTCTCTAAGGCATTTAATACCAGATTTGTCTTTCTGTACCATTCTTTTTAATAACAGCATCTAATGAAAACATCTGTAAAATGCTGACAGTTTTAAT
Source organism: Platalea leucorodia (assembly GCF_965183815.1). NCBI lineage: Eukaryota > Metazoa > Chordata > Aves > Pelecaniformes > Threskiornithidae > Platalea > Platalea leucorodia. The sequence continues at coordinate 25,776,307 of NC_138859.1, read as the reverse complement.
TTTATGTAAAATTTGAAAAACAAAACCCAGGATCTGTTCTAATGAGAGGAAAGGTATCAATAGTAGTTATTATTAAACAATGGTGAGATTTTAATTTAAAAGTCACTTCTAAATGTGTCTAATCTCTACCTTTAAATTAGAGAAGAGCAGAGGCATACTCAGTGAAATCACTACAGGCTGACTAAGGCTCTGTTACTCTTTGAGGTTTATTTACTTGAGTATTTCCAGTGCATTTTTTTCAGTTTAGCTTATTCAGCAGAAGAACGTGACACTTTCTAGACGGGGCTTTTCATCAGTTATTTCTTGAAAACTGAAAATAAACAGAACTCTCTGCCATGCTCCCTATGTCATTCAGGAAAGCAGCTGTGTTGGTTGTAGCCTTTCTGTCTCACCTGCTGGGTATCAGCAGTCCCTCATCACATCCTCATGAAACTACTACAGGAAAGGGGCTTTGCCGTGACTGGGCTGGGGCCCACACCCATCCTCTGCCTTTTCACAACTCAAGCGGAAGGAGCTCATGGCTAGGTTTTTGATGCAATGCATGCATTGATCCTGTGACCTCAATTTTTGAAGGAAGAGTAAAGGAAATTATGTGAAACAGATGTCTCTTCAAACTAACTATTCCCTTTCTCACAGCAGATGCTCTAGGATATGTTCCACTGCTTCTGGGAAATTCCCACAGGTTAAGTAAGGAGCCGGACTGATTTTGTCTTCATCTGCTGGTCAGTATTTACCTGTAACAGATTAACAAAAAGATACATTTACCGCGCTCCTTTGGGTATCCTTTTTTTCCCTGAAAATTACAGCCGCCTCGGATCAGTAACAACCAGACACAGTAGGAGGAATGCCCATCTGAGGTTTTCCTGCAACAAACATCCTGCAAGTCTTCCCTAAACAAACACTGAGCCTTACTGAAGATTCTTCCAGGGGTGGCTCTGGCTCAAAATCAGTGTTACTTATGCACTGGTTTCACTCTACTGTACTGGCACTATTCTTTCACTGACTATTCAGATATTTGCATTGTAGGTTCTTGAAATAAGAATGTTATCATCTTCCCTTCTGGGTTTATGAGGAAGAGTAGGATTACTTGCTTTCAGTTTCAACATAATGGACTGTGTGGCATGAGCAGCTGCCACCTCAGAAAGACCTTACCCAGTCCATGGTACCATCCATAACATTAATAATACCTGTCAGTCCCTTAAGATTCCACTTTTGTCTGAAGCAAAATTACTTTTATAATTACCAGTGTAATTACTAGGGAATGTCACCAGAGTTCCTGAATGATCAGAGGTTACATTGCTATGACTGATTTTGGCAATCTAAGATGTCACAGTAACAGTTCTCTCTGTTCTTTGATTAGTGGTCAGGATTTTAGAGTCATTAGAGCAAAAAATTCACACCTTCAAGATCAGCCGCCCCCATCTTCATATCATATTACTTCATATCATCCTGCTATCAGTTTGGGGTCTGTGCTCTAGCCCTGTTGAAACATTAAATATAACAGCCTATCCTGACTTAATCGCAATCTACTGCTTGACAGGCTGCCACACTGCAGCTAAGGAAATGTATCATTTGCTGCATTCACCCCAAAATGAATGGGGTGATGGACTCAGGGTCTCCCAGCAGCCCCTTGGTGTAACAAACCGCAGGAATGGTGGGCCTCTACAAAGCTAGACCCAGGGCTCAGAGCGTACCTTCACTTTGGGCACGGGGGCTGCCAGTACCCAGGGCCAGATCACTGAATGCACCACTGTCTCCCAAAATGGCCGATCTGTTGAGTACTTACCGGTCCTTACCAAAATCCCATGCATGCCCGCATTCTGGGCTCCACCAACATCATCCCTGCAGTCCTGGGACAGAACAGGAGATCAGCTGGTTAGTGGTCACAGACATTATTTGTTAGCAAGTTTTTCATGACATTCTCTGCTTTGCACATCACTAACCGGCCACTTAAAAGCAGCTACACGGAGTCAAATCTTTTAGCTACTTATAAGACAAACTGTCACAGGAATGATTTACTATGTGCCTGATCAAATAGCAACTGAAGTAAGAGAAATAACCCCATGGACTACACATTAAATCCTGCAAGTTTTGATGGTTCAATTTTCACCCCTCATTTAATCGCTTTTAGAAAGATCTGTTCATGGCAATTGGGAGGCACGACACACACAGTGGAGATGAGCACTACTGTTGTCCCGAAAGCAGTCATTCGCCCAGTGTGCAGATGCCAATTAACACACAGAGCAGAGGTATTTTACTTCATGTCTGTGCAGAGATGGGTGCTAGGTGGTAAATCCACAAAGCTAGCACACCTTCGTACAAAACTACAGCATATTTATTTTACTACATGATTAGTATAATCCCACCTAATTTTACACTTATTAGTTAGCGATTAACATTTCGTACACTATTGGTTTACTATATTAAAATTAGCCTTGCTTGCTATGCAAATTAGCACACATGCTCCTTTCAGGTGGGGGGGGCAAGTCTTTTCGGTCCTGACTTGAGTCGGTGGTCGTGATCTCCCCTCGCCACATTTACCTTTCACCTACTTTCTGCAGTTCTATCAGCTCTGGCCACCATCCAGTCTTTGGTGCCAAGATGTTCCCTTTTATCAGTCCGGTAGCTCTTCTTCAAGGGTATAGTCGTTGATTTTCCACGGTTTGTTAATTAAACAAATACTCTTATGTCTTTTAGCTCCCTCCCAAATTCCTTTCCCAGAGCACAGGTGGTTTGTAGTTTTGCTCAGTGGAAAATTTTCACTTTCTGCAGGATATCACTATGTTAACAGGCAGGTGATCAGGTATTTGGTCCCCATGTACATCACCGATCATGACGGCCTCCTCTGGGGCACAGTCAGTCCCCCGCAAAGTTTCTAGGAAGAAGGTTTGGTTTGGTTTGGTTTCTGGTTTGGTTTCTGGTTTGGTTTCTGGCTTCCCCACCACTGTCACTTTGGTGTCTGTTGCGTAGTCCAGCCCAGCTACAAAAGGTCCAGGTCCCAGAGCCATGCTATCTTTTTTCTTGAAATATCTGGCTTTATGTATAGCTATACCTTCGGCTGGGGCTGCACGGCTAGAAGGCGCGTCCCCTGGGTGGTGGATAGGGGATCCCTCTCTGGAGGGTGCACCGGATAAAATTGAAGAAGGTGCCACGAACCAACGCAGCCTAAGGGAAGGCCACCCTGACAGAAAAACCACTGGCCCTCCAAGTCATGGGGGTTGGGCAGGAGGCCAACTACCTCCTCCTGGGAAAAAAAAAAAAATAAAAAGTTGCAGAAACGACAAGCATCAACTCGGAGATGGAGAAAATCAGTAATGAAAGGAGGAGGAGATGGAACTAGATCGGTCATGTCTTGAGGAAAAAACCAACAGAAGACTGCGCTGTGGCCCTTGGGACTCCAGAGCACGCAGCCGCAGACCGATCGAAGTGGAAGAATGATGTTCGCACCTTAATCTCCTCGCCTGGACTGAGAACACAGCAGTACTTTCAGGATGCTGCTGCCAGGAAATCTGCAGCCATCAGTTTTTGGGGCTGTTGGTATCACCTGTAACGGCCGAACAACTATGTGTTTCCAGCAGAGATGGGTGTTCACATGAATCCCAGGTAGAAGGTGAATCATTTTACCTTAATTTGTATTTTAACATTGGAGGAATTACAATAGCAAGTTACACGAAAAGGCACAAAGATATTAGGCACATTCATGTCCCACCGAATTCCCCAGTTAACAGCACTATTACTGAGCCTTTTAGAAACGAAGCTGGATTTGAGCTCCTTGCTATTGGGAACCAAAAATTCCAAGTGGAAGATAATTCAAAGCAACAAGTCAGCAGATTCCTAACACTTCTGAGTACAATAAAAGGGTCACAGAAGAAGGGTCATAATGCACGGTGTGGCAGCATTACAGGAGGGTCTTGGCTGGGCACAGCACCTGGGAGCCTCAGGAAGTGAGTGCAGCAGTGGTCTGAGAGACTGGGAACTGCTCCCTGCCCAACAGCTGAGATCCTCCCACCTTCCATGGGACCATTTCTGCCCCAACACAACAGCGTGTACTCTCCTCGGAGTTCCACAGACAGCATCTCTGCCTACCAGCTGACCTACCTGTTAAAAATCTGCACAGAACACAGGATTGTCTGGAGTGGGTGGAAAAATCTAAGGGAAGAAGTAATTAAGAAACTGTTGTTGCTCCACTGATCTCAATCAGCACCTCCTTAGCCTCACTACCCTGTCACCCCTGTCAATTCACTTCATGTCTGCTTGAGGGCTCTTGTTTAACACTTGCCTTGTAAAACCCTTGTGGCAGGGAGTGTGTCTTGTTAGCACACACAGTGCCTGAACAGTGGACCCATGACAGCAAAGTAATAAATGGGACTTTAAGAGGGCTTGCTTTCACAGAATCTGGACCTAATTTTTGATTCTTCCATTTCTGTTACCTGCCCAGTAGTTTTTCCTTACAGTAGACACAGCAGCTACCTGTCCTGCAGCAAAGGGAAGCCTGCGTAGCTGCTGCACTAGAGGAATCCTCCCAGTACTACCAAGCACAGCAATGTTATTGCAGTCCTCCCCCTCCCCAGCCTCCGTTTCAGTGCAACAAAAGCCCTCCAGACAGTATCTCCAGACAGTTGAGGTAATGACTGCCAAATGCTTCCCGTTCAATTTTACAGCACCTTCTTCAGGGACTGCAGGCAATTCCAGTCTTTATCACAACAGACAGGAATGCAACTAGCAAAGCTGGGGGACAGAGGAGAAACATTGGCCATTATCTTCCGGGCAGAAAGGAGGATTTCTTTTCCCCTTAACCTCACCTGATTTACAAAAAAAAAAAAAAAAGCCTTTAAGAAAACAAACAAAATCTTGCTTTGCCCCTTCACTGCCTTTCTGGAGCTCTGCTGCAGCTCTGCTCAAAGAGGCTGGCTTAGGTGAGTTGTATGCTCCTCAGAGGATGTCTGCTCCTTCCCACATGCAGAACAGCCTGAGTACTCTGAGAAGTACATAAATGATAATATTTCATTTCACTTAATTATCAATCACAAAACACTTCTATTGAATCAATGTGTTCCAAAGCAAGCTCAACAAGAAAAGAGCTGGCATGTGTATCATCATCTGTGAGCAGCCAGATATGTTCACAATGGGAGGATGCCTCTAGGATACAGAAAAATTTAATTTGACAGCAGCACCACAACCACTTACATTCAGCAGTTTGCAGGAAAGGTCTCACCTGAGAGAAGTCTTTTAAATGTGGCATCAAAATCCCATGTATACAAAAAGAGAAATTTAGTCTCAGTCATTTCAAATAGTGCCTAGAGAATGGCCTTACTCTGTGTATCTTGTTTTGGGACTCATATTGGGTTAGATTTACCTAATCTAATGTTGGATATCAACTGAGTAGTTGCCTACCAGGTAATTAGTCAGCCTGGGCTCTTCACAGTCAGTGGAGAGGAAAAAGCACTTCTAGAGCACAGTTCAACTGTCCTATTTTAAGCACTACCGGGGAAAAATGAATGATGCCTTACAAGTGCCTCCTCTCTCCCTCAGGAGCCCAGGTCTCCAGCTCAGATACAGGCATTGGCACTGTAGATATCTGCATTTAATCAGATTCACCTTAAAGTTTTGCTATGAGCAATGCAAATCCCGAGTGACTTAATTATCATCTGAGCAGTAAAGGACAAGGAATAAAGTAAAGGACATGGCATAAGGCTAAAGAAGAAGAGAATGCAGCCAGCAGTTAATATTTCCATTAGACCAAACAAAACTGACACCAGCAAAACAGTTTACCCTCAATAGAGGACTGGGGAAAAACCCAGAACAAGTCAGTGAGATGTTAAAGATCAGACAGAGCCCATCCTAGGGCCTCTGCCCAGCCTGAAACAAATGACCAGGAAAACACTGGGCAAATCCAGGACAGATTCACAGAGGATGAAATCTTCCTCCAGGCAGACAAGTCAGCCAAGCGGCTGGGAACGCGTCTGTCACAAGGCAAGGTGAGCTGAAGGACTCAGCCTTGCTCAATACTCAGCCACACCACCCAGACAGCCCTGGATATAGGATACTCAGGCAGCATGGACTCCATGCTACCCACTTGAATACGTCTCCCTTGGGCAGCAAGGCCATGCCATGCCCACTGCAGGGGACTGGATTTGGCCTTCAGCACCTGCCTTCCATCGCCAGAGCAAGCGTCCAATTCTGTGTTTAATACAAAAAGCCCAAATCCTCGCCCACCTCCACAGGGCTCCACAGTTCCACAAGCTTTCCTGCATGTGCTGGCCTGGGGAAGCCTGGGGCCCTCAGGGACTCTGAATGTGATGACTGGTTTCTTGTTTTAAGTGTCCAGGTCTCCAGCCTGAGGCAGCTAATGACTATTATTCAACGGTTAATATATTCATGGCAGAAATATCAATAAATAAAATTATGTAAGCACTGGAATACATGATGGGTTAAGTTCATGCAGTTGTGAAATTAGAGTCCACTCATGAGTGTGCTGTAAAACTCTAAAATCAATGCCATTGGCAACATGCACTAATAAGGCTGCCAGAGAATCAGTTTGGGTCAATACATGTTCTTATGACATAGAACTGGCATGCAGATAAGGACAGCATTGGCTTCCTACTCCAAGGAGCCTCCGTAAGATACTGGTGAGCAGTAATTGATACTCCCTCTTCGGATTTAGTGGTTATAAAGACAGATTAAGGTGCTTGAGATCAGCTTTTTCAAATTCCAAGGTGAAAAATTGTGTGGTAGCCATCAGCCCATGAGCAAAGAGTGGAAAGGACTCATCACATGTATTGTAGCACAGCAGGGAGTTATCCAGGGTGTTATGAGATGTCTTCTTTAGCTCTGAGAGAGCACTAAAGTTGGCTACCAGCTGCCCGCGGGGGTTAGCACTCCCACAGGTGGGATGGGCTGTGCAGGTGGGTGCTCCTCCTCTGTTACAAGGCCAGGCTAATCAGCTTGGCCTAAACCGCTACTGAAGGACAGTGGGTTCAGAGAGCTCCCAGCGAAATGAAACGGAAGCACAGCAGGCTCTGTTGGGGTGCAGGGGAGGTGGGATGTTCAGATGACCTTTCTCTGCGCATTTCACAACAGACAAAAGGCACATCACCAGGGCTAAACTAGGCAACAGGCTCACGTTCAAGTCTTTGAAGCTAAAGGTTTTTTCAAGTTAAAATCAAGAGTGCTGTGCTGAGCTAGAACTAGAGAGAAGAATGCATGGCTATGCACCTCTGCACACACTATTGCATCTTGACTCCTGTACAGTCACAGATAAATTTTATCTGATTTACCCCTTAATCAACACACAAAACGAAGAGCTTTAGAAATAAGACAGACCGGATCAGATCCATAGTTCATCTAGCCCAGCATATTGTGCTGGCCACTCCTGAACACAGGACGCTTCAGAAGAAATTGCTAGAAATCCTGCACTAGGTAAGTAAGGAATCATCTGCCCTAAATACTGGATTTCCTTCCCTATAACATTTGAGCTCTGAAGGCTGAGGTTTGAACATAGAAGCCGTCTCCCGAATACTTTCCAACATCCTTGTTTATGTGTATTTCTTCTTGAAGCATTGCTAACTTTTTCACCTCAATGACCTGTCAGCCTCACCTCTGTGCCTGGGAAGATCATGGAACAGATCCTCCTAGAAGCTATGCTAAGGCACAGGGAGGACAGGGAGGTGATTCGAGACAGCCAGCACGGCTTCACCAAGTGCAAGTCCTGCCTGACCAACCTAGTGGCCTTCTATGATGGAGTGACTGCATCAGTGGATGAGGGAAGAGCTACGCATGTCATCTATCTGGACTTCTGTAAGGCCTTTGACACGGTCTCCCACAATATCCTCCTCTCTAACTTGGAAAGATATGGATTTGATGGGCGGACTGTTCAGTGGATAAGAAATTGGCTGGATGGTCGCATCCAGAGGGTAGTGGTCAATGGCTCAGTGTCCAGATGGAGAACAGTGACAAGTGGTGTCCCTCAGGGGTCCATTCTGGGGCCAATGCTGTTCAATATCTTCATCAGTGACATAGACAGCGGGATCGAGTGCACCCTCAGCAAGTTTGCAGATGACACCAAGCTGAGTGGTACAGTCGACACGCCTGAGGGACGGGATGCCATCCAAGAGGGACCTGGACAAGCTCGAGAAGTGGGCCTGTGTGAACCTCATGAGGTTCAACAAGGCCAAGTGCAAGGTCCTGCACCTGGGTCAGGGTAATCCCCGGTATCAGTACAGGCTGGGGGATGAAGGGATTGAGAGCAGCCCTGAGGAGAAGGACCTGGGGGTAATGATAGATGAAAAGCTGGACATGAGCCAGCAATGTGCTCTCGCAGCCCAGAAAGCCAACCATATCCCAGGCTGCATCAAAAGCAGCATGGCCAGCAGGTCGAGGGAGGTGATTCTGCCCCTCTACTCTGCTCTGGTGAGACCCCACCTGGAGCACTGCGTCCAGCTCTGGAGTCCTCAGCACAGGAAGGACATGGACCTGTTGGAGCGGGTCCAGAGGAGGGCCACAAAAATGATCAGAGGGATGGAACACCTCTTCTATGAGGAAAGGCTGAAAGAGCTGGGGTTGTTCAGCCTGGAGAAGAGAAGGCTGCGGGGAGACCTTATTGTGGCCTTTCAGTACTTAAAGGAGGCCTACAAGAAAGATGGGGGCAGACTTTTTAGCAAGGCCTGCTGCGACAGGACAAGGGGTAATGGTTTTAAACTAAAAGAGGGTAGATTCAGACTAGACATAAGGAAAAAATTTTTTATGATGAGGGTGGTGAAACACTGGAATGGGTTGCCCAGAGAGGTGGTAGATGCCCCATCCTTGGAAACATTCAAGGCCAGGCTGGATGGGGCTCTGAGCAACCTGATCTAGTTGTAGATGTCCCTGCTCATTGCAGGGGGGTTGGACTAGATGACCTTTAAAGGTCCCTTCCATCCCAAAGCCTTCTATGATTCTATGACAACCGTGACTGTACTTCTATAGTTTATTTACAGACTGAAAGCTATGAAAACCAGGGTTGGACTGCCTGAAGTTCATGGTTAAGGTCCCAAATCCACCAAGGTTAGTGGCTCTCTCTCAGACACGGAGGAAGACACCATAATCATGCTGCGTAACGGTGATATTGCTACCACCCTCTTCTTCGCATACAAGAAGGATTTCCTCACCTATGTAGAGGTACAGGGCCCAGCACAAGACAGCCACCATTCAAAAAGCCACCAGGAGGGGCTGACTTACCGAAACGCTCTGTTCATCATCTCATAGTGAAAGTGCTCAGGAGCCAGCCCTACCACCACTGCATTGAGGTCATCAGTGGCTATCCCTAGAAAATCAAAACATGACTCTGAGCAAACAGAATTTTATTCATACTTAGCAGTACACAGTCAACAAGTGCAATTAATCACTTTACAGCAAAAATGAGTATTTTCTGACACAGACACATCACATCATAGACTAGTTTTAAGTCTTTTAGAAATGAGGAAAGCATCTGTGGAAAAGGTGTTGATCTATCCAGACTCTGCCATCCTTCATGATGAACACAACCCTGCAGCTGGATAGTCTTAGCAGCGACTGTTGAACAGTGATTCTCTCACTGCCTCCACTGAACTGCAGCAGACCGCACAAATCACTTTTTTAACTGAATTACTTTTTGTTATCTAAGAATCTCTTTCTACATATATTCATCTGCTTTGGAAGACAGTAAAGCAGGAAGACTAGTGAATTCCATCCAGTTTTTCTATTCCCTCTAGTCACAGAAAACTCCACTTAGGGTAAAAAGCCTGACCGTTGTTCTACATATCAGTCTGGTTATGATGGCAAAGATGGTATTGCAGCATGACCTAGAAGTTGTTACACTAGGTTAGTTTTGGCTCTTCTGGAAGGTCTTTTTTTTAATGTGGATTAGTCCCCCTTGAGAACAGCTTGCACCTCCTTTGTCCTGCACTGCTCCGGAGGAACATGACTCTTTACATGGCAGTGCCACCTCTGAACAGAACCAGCAACAGAAGCAGAGCAGCATCTACAGGAGAAACAGGAGTACCAGAGAGTTTCATTTAGAACAGGTTAAGTATCAGCTGCATCCTGCACTTGCTGGGGGGTTTTGTTCTGCCTTCACACAGCATATTCTCTACACCTTTACTGGGATAACTAGAGCTCCTGGGTCTCCAGAGAGTGTCATTGCAGCCTGCTGACTGATGTCTCCTGCCGCATGTCCTTCAGCTCAGACAGCAAAATGTACACTCAGAGATGCCATGTGGATTTGTGACACCATCCAAAAGCATCTGGGTCCTTTAACCAAGAATGGATTACATTCATCCATCTGTGACCAACTTTATAGAGAGATTAGCCAAGAATAGTTCAATAGCAGCCATTAATGGGAATTTAAAACATTCTCCATTGTACTTCAATGTTTCAAGAGCAGCACTGAGAGAATATGAACAAAACCGCTTGTAGCAAAAAGAAACAAAACAATCCATTCCAGATCTAAGCAACACAGAAAATGCCACCAATGTACTCTGCTAATACCTCTATCTTTGCCATCTTTTACAGTAGCTGATGCTAATTTTGTAAAACTGATGAAAAGATCCCAAATACATGTAGATTAAATTGATTTAACCACCTTTGGTGAAATAGCTGCTGTCTCTGCTGTTTCTGACCCAAGAAAGCCTTCCTGAGAACACAAATACAGAGTATTGCTGGGGGCGTATTTCTCTGGATATGATGTTAGGTGGAAGAGATTATCAGGTTTCATTGCTCTCAGAGCCCACAGAGGCTTTTCTCCTGAATGCTTATCTTTCTGAAGATTACTGACTAGACTATGGCACTAAAATTTAACAGGAAATGTCTAGCTCCTAGCAAGATTAGAATCTACTTAAATTACACAGCCATAAGGATTTCAGTTCATAAGGCAAGGGGCAGGGAGCAGTGGTAAGCCATCCACATTTTTGATGCCTTGACTTTAAATGTGTCATGGTTTAACCCCAGCCAGCAACTAAGCACCACACAGCCGCTCGCTCACTCCCCCCCGGTGGGATGGGGGAGAGAATCAGAAGAGTAAAAGCAAGAAAACTCATGGGTTGAGATAAAGACAGTTTAATAGGTAAAGCAAAAGCCGTGTGCACAAAGCAAAACAAGGAATTCATTCACTGCTTCCCATCGGCAGGCAGGTGTTCAGCCATCCCCAGGAAAGCAGGGCTCCATCACGTGTAATGGTTACTTGGGAAGACAAACGCCATCACTCCAAACATCCCCCCCTTCCTTCTTCTTCCCCTGACTTTATATGCTGAGCATGATGTCATATGGTATGGAATAGCCCTTTGGCCAGTCTGGGTCAGCTGTCCTGGCTGTGCCCCCTCCCAGCTTCTTGTGCACCTGGCAGAGCAGGGGAAGCTGAAAAGTCCTTGACTAGTGTAAACTCTGCTCAGCAAGAACCAAAACATCAGTGTGTTATCAACATTATTCTCATCCTAAATCCAAAACACAGCACTCTACCAGCTACTAGGAAGAAAATTAACTATATCCCAGCTGAAACCAGGACAAAATGAAAGTCTGAATATACAATATACAGTTTTCAACTCTGAGTACGTTAAAAACGTGGGTATATCTTCACTACTCTTGAAACAATGATGTGGTTAAGTCAAGGACTAACTGTCCTAGCTTCAGGCACCTGCCAGACATGTCCAAGTTAGAATACATCATCTTCTACTCCCCTTATTGTTGAGGGAGGGAAATGGCAACATCTGAAAGTAAAGCAAGTTTTAACCAGGTCTTTAGAGACAACAATCTAGAGATGTCAGGGCGATGAACCTTCTGTCACCAATTAAGGTATCAAAGTACATGGAGTGAGACCTAGATGTTCAATACAAGATAAGTAACAATAACTACCTGGAGATTTTGCATTTAATAATAATCTATTAAGAGAGAAATAGCCTCCAGTGTGTGCCTACACACTGGCTTTTCAGCTCTTTATGAGCATAACCTCTGTACAATAGCTGAGGGAAACCAGATTTCCAACAAACTGGCACATCCTTGCTATAAAACAAATCAGCACTGGTAGGTGCAATAAATCTCCAATGATCTAGTGATAAGTATTACTTTTTTTTTTTACACTGGAAATTAATAAGAAGTATTGAGTTTTACCCAAATTCCTGACTATTTGAAGGCTTTGGCTGCCATTTCCACTACTCCTCAAGAAGCTATGACTTCAGACTGTTTAATGTTAATTTAAAAAGAAGAAAGGACCTTTATGACTCTCCAGAGTTCCACATTTCAGGCTTCATCATGGCTAGTGGTATGTATATGATTTTCATTCTACAAAATGGAGAGTACTATGTTTCCTTAGTTGTCCAGTAACTTCCCCCATGCTGTTCTCTGACCACCTCACCTGTGAAATCAGGCAGGGCCTTATCATCCACCAAGAGGAGAGGCCACACCTGCTTTTGCTCCAGAAGATTTCTGGCTCCTGTCAGAGATGCGAAGATCTCATTTTCTGCAATGTCAAATCCCAGTTTCGTCAGCCTCTCCAGCAGGTCTCTCTTGCACTCCTTCGTCATGTTCATCACAAATTGAATGATAACCGGAGCACTGTGCAGCCTGATGGATGAAGAGCAAAGGCAAATTGGCCACAGCATCCTTCTATTTACGTCTCTTTGGGACTGAAAAAGGACCATTTGTCTAAAGGCTGCGGATGAAAAGACTGTATACATCCCAGAGTACTGGTGCCACACAAGAACCATGAGGTTGTTAACTTCTGTGGACTGAGAGGGCAATGTGAAACAGATGGCAAGAATTACAGCTACCAAAACAAGACCAAGTCTCCCCTGCTTTGCTTCTACCAGGAAAAGTCTGGAGGAAAATGGTGATTCCAAACTCCATCTTCATATTAGTAGCAAACACATCTATGATCAACAACTAGTTTGAAAAGCCTTTTAATTCAAACTAGATAATAAATAAACCAGCCCTGTACTCTGGATCAACAGCATCCTGAACCAAAATAAATAAACAAAAGAACCTTGTTGCTAAATTAATATATTGAACTCCACATGCCAAGTGAATTTCACAGCAGCTGTGGCTCATTCAGAGATGTAGGATGCTCTAGGAGCCTATGTTACCTGTGCGGCGATTTTATGCCAGCTTTTGCAGCCATTTCTCCCTTTACTGAGAAACACCAATATCACATAAAACCACATTATTGCCCTACACTGACAGTACATGCTACCAAACAATCAAATAATTTTAAGTGACAATTTCAACAGCGTTCCCTTTAATTATTCCCCCACCATCACTTTCTCTGTTTGTTGCTATAGAAACAAACACTGGCATCAGGACTGCATGGAGAACATCAGAATAAAGTTGGTCAACGCTGGAGATTTGCTTGCACCTGCCACTTCTTTCTCTTGTTTGTCAGATACACTGACCCTTCACAAATATGAACTGGTGAAAAAGTCCCCTGGTAAAATTAGTATTTTTTTTTTCCTATGGACCTCAATACTGAGAAGTAACCCTGAAAATGGAATCTATCCATTTGTTCCCTAAGCAAGCTGCCTGCCAATCATTTCAGCATCTCTTTAGGAAGGACAATGACATGGATTAGCAGAAAAGAGCATGAGAAAATATTTTTTTCAAACCTCTAAGCAAAAAGACCTGGCTGTTCTTGGCAGTGAAATGACACCTGCTCTCCATACCTGTGACAGCAGGTTGAAGCCGACAAACAGCACCAGACTCTCTCTGCACCTTATCCCTTCTCTAACCCCCTCCCTTGCCAAAGCCAGTACAGGGCCTGCATGAGCACAGCTCAGTAGGAATCAAGCAGAAGCAGAAGACAAAGGAGAATCAGTAGCTTTATAAAACAGTTTGTCTTCTGATTCTACAGAAGCCATTTCTTCTGTCCAGTCTACTGCCTGGGAGTTTGGGGGTGAGCAGCAGACAGGACAGATACTGAGCTCTTCTTGACAATATTGCCACTTTTATTTTTATATATATATATATATATATATATGGATTTTCAAGAATGCTGACTCTCACCTGGCACAAGTTCTTCCTGCAGCATGAAACACCAGGCAGACAAGGTCCAGTGAATGAATGGATAATGAATGAGTACCCAATGCTTTAGCAGTTTTTACTTCCTTGCAATTTTACATCTTTAGGAGATAATTATTTCCACAGAACTATTTGTGAAAAGAAATGCAGAGTTTCCTAATCCCTCTGTGAACTTTTCCTCTGAGCAACGGTCTAGCTTTATAAAAATCTAAGCAGCCAATACAAAGATGGACTGTATTATCAAATGTTTCTCAAACTAAAAAATGACTGAGGTTGTTTACCTAGCAAAAAGAAACTTTAAAAATAATAAAGCAAAGCCTTGGTTGAAAGACCAAATGAAATGAGAACTCTGCAAAGTATGCCTTCCTCACTAGGCCAAGTTATTCTCTCTGTTATTCCACTTCAGCTCACCACAGACCTAAGGGCTCAGACAAACAATCAGGTTCCTGTAGTTAAACAAAGCACCGAGGAACAGCTCAGCTGAAGTGACTTTGATGTACATGGGGTAATTCAGGTTAACTTAACTACTTTCCACTTTGGCTAAGGCTGTAGTCCCATATGAATTACCAGAAACACTCTAAATATTGTCTTTTTCTGTCTAGAAAAGACTTAGAAAAGACCTAGAGAACAACTTAGGAAAGCTGCGGGGGCTCAGGTGATACATGGCAACTTTTCAATATCTAGGCCCTTTGCTGATTTCTCTTGGTATTAATACGGGTGTAAATAAAAAAGCAGAATTTGGCTGCATATTTGCTTATCCATGACAGCGTAAAAAAGCAGAAGCTTCAGGCCTGTTTACTTAAAGAAGTGTCTTTGTGCAAACAGTGCTGGCATAACCTATCAATCAGAGGAAATCGAAAAAGGTAGCTTGCCTTTTAAGAGCTTCCTGTGCACCTGGCACAGCCAAGTCTTCAATGTGAAGCGTGCTGCTGAGATCCACCAAGACAGCTTTCAGCACACACCGAGCTGCCATCCTTCCTTCCCCAGGGAAAAGGCAAATAAACGAAACAACAAAAAACTGGTTAGCAGACAATGGATAATAAAAATAAGGAACTCATTTAAGCGCCTCATTTGTGCCAAGCCCAGTATTACTCAGAACATTACTCGCAGTATTAAATGGGCCCCTTTAGACAGAGAAATAAAAGGCAGTGTTTAAAAAAATACATAATTGATGGGGTGGTATTTTCCCAAAGACTGTATATGGAAATCAGATGCTATTTGTTTTTTAAGTGCCTTTATTTGTGCACGTCAAAAAATTCTCTAAACAACTAAGACTGTTGGGAAGAGGATCATTAGGTCTGGTATTGCTGGTTCAAGGCCTCAGCAAGCACATTTCGGCAAGTCCCATCGACACCAATGGCGCTGTTCAAGTAAAAATAAATACAATACTACTAAGCGATGATACAGTGCTCCGACCATAAAGCTCAAAAAGCTCTGCAAAAGTGGATATTGTTAATTTTATTTTTGTAAGCGAGATCTATGGTGATCCAGCCCACAAAACAATTCAGGTGCCCTAACTCTTAGGTTATTCGGTGGTCGACTGCCTGCGTGCCAGCATGGATTTAGCCTGGAAGCTCTCAGGGCTCAAGGATATTCAGCACCCCAAAGGGTTACTCCCTCCTCTTGCAAAGGGGACAGTCAAGCAGTTTTTCTACAGCAAGCTTCTGTGTCACACTAAAGGAGACTTAGCCCAAAATAGAAGCCAGCATTCAAAGGGCAAAAGCACTGGGGAAGAAGAGAGTGAGGTCACGTGCAAGTCATCTGGCTAAAAAGCTGTCTTCAGAAACTAGTACTTCTCCTTATGTGTGCTGCAAGTGCTGTATTTTGCTCCACAAGCAAGTTTGCTGAACTATTTCTTAGCAAATATCCAATACGGAAGCTTTTCTCCTGTTCGTTAGACAATAACAACTACCTGATCTGTCATCACTAGCAAGTCATCACGATTTTATGTTGAGCCCTTTTGGTTACAGACAGAACATGTAACATGTATGTACTTTTAAAAAACACACAGAGTAGTCAACACCATGATTAGAACCTGCCTTAATAAATCTAATTTTCTATCAATCAGGACAGTTTTATCTTTGCAGACAGTTTTATCAATGATCAAGATCACGTGAACTTGATGTCTCAGGTACAAGACACGTGCAGAAAACTTTGAAATTCCACTTTCATGACTCCTGCTGGTTCCCTGCAGTAAGAAAAAAATATAATGCTTATTTTATAGTATGTCTGTTGCTACACAGGCCAAGGTTAAAAGTCTATGATAAAGAGCTGATAACAGAACTCCTAAGGGAGCTTCATCAATTGCATGGGAAAAGAGGGCACCAGGTTTCTAAGACATCTTCTCTGAGTAAAATACTTAGTGTAGACAAAGTGCTTGAACAGAATAGAATTTGCATGACTCCACATTATCTCCATGATAAAAAAAACTCTCTTCCCTCAGGCACTTCAACTCTAGCACAGGGAATTTTGAGTGCTGAGAGAGATTAAAAAGAGGACTGAAGAAGGTGCTATTATATAAATTCTCTAGCCAAATACACATGACTGCAGAGCAACTGTGCCATGCCTGCATGGATAGCACAGCTAAGGATGGGGATAGAATACCCTAGGTTAGCAGAAATGGGATATTTTTTTTTTATTCTTCTTTTACCCTAGATCTCCATTGGTTCTCCTATTCACAGTCAGTGTATTTATTCAGGTGGCATTATTCTGCAAATAACTACTTGCAGAGCCAGTTTTCAGCATAGCTGATTTTAAGTATAAAGCTCATAGCCTATTAAGAAAGTCCTGAAAAACTTCAGTACCTCAGTTTTCATAATCACAGCCCATGTTAAGGGAACCTCACCTTCATGCTGGCATTACAGCTACAGCAACGGGATGAAGCCATACGATAATTCAGGCTGGTCAGGACACGAGGGACCATCCAGTTCAACTCCCACCTGGTCTTTGGCAGTCTAAGGGGCCTACATGCCGTATAGGGACACGAGGTGCTCACAACCTACATGAAAGAGGCCTCATCCCCTTGCTGGAAGGCTTGTAATGGCACAGATGTGTTGGGGCCACGGAGGGGCTGATCTCCATGGCAGAGGTGCCCAGCACTGCCTGCACAAGGCCGGCCTCCCCCAGCTCCTGTCCCTCCTCTCCCCCAGACCCCACCACAGGGCCTGCGCAGTACCGCCAGCAAAGGCCGGGCCTTTCCCTCGGAAAACGGCACAAGCCAGGCAGCAAAGCTGGAGCCCCTGAAGCCACTGGCGAGCCCCAGGACAAGGCAACAGAGCGGCCCAGGCCCGAGGCCGGCTGCACTGAGGGGAGTGGGGCCCCAGGCTCCAGGGCCACCCACCCACCCAGCCCCACAGAGAGCCCACACGGCCTCCCCTGTGGGCCTGCCATTTCCCCCTGAGGAGCCGGGGACAGTCAGCGTCTCCCTGCTCGCTGGGGAGCCCCGGGGCCGCTCCCCTACCCCACAACGCCTTCGAGGACGGATGCCTTCGCCATACTGAGATGGTACCGCCTCTTTCCGCCAGTTTACAATGGGCAGGTGGGCTGGTCCATTCTCTGGAGGGGGGGGCCTCCGAGCTCGGCGGGCTCCCCTTTCCCGTGACGTGGATGGTTCCGTCCGCCCGTTCGCGCTCGAAGAAGGCAGGCGGGCCCACTGGGACGAGAGGGGAGAGCAGCTTGGCAGCAGCCCCCCCCTCCCCGAGACTAACCTGCCTCCAGCCGCCTCGCCCCGCGGGGCCCTCGCCGAGCCGGGGCTGCCCGGCCGAGCGCCGGTGCCCACTTGCTACCGGCATGGCAGCCGCAGCTGCGGCCAGGCGCGAAACGGCGGCAGCGCTCAGCCCTCAAGAGCCGGTGTCCCCGGGCTGGTCTCTGGCAGTCGCCGACAGGCGGCGCGGCGGGCAGCCCGCGGCGGCGCTGAGGGGCAAAGGGCGAGCGGCGCCTCAGCGGGAAGGGCGGACGTTTCTCTCCGCTGGAGGCAGGCCGGCCCTGCGGCCCGGGCCTGCACGCTGAGGGAGGGGGGAACAGCCGCCTTCTGGAGCGGTCTTCTGGGGGATGCGGCCCCGGTGCGCTTCCAGGCTGAAGCCGCCCAGTGAGGTATTTGTGGACATCAGCTTCCTACAGCTGCTCTGTTGGAAACATATCTTTGTAAGGACTGTGCTTCGCCTGTGACAGTAGCAAGCCCCCAGTCTGTGGAGACCACTCTGCCTGTGATGGCAGCAGAGCATGCCATGCTCATCTGCAGGAGAGGCAACATACAGAAAACATGATTAGATGCAATTGCACTTTAAGCTATTGCAGTTAGGATTTCATAAGAAACGAGGGCACATCAATGAATTAAGTATGATATACATTCACAGGTTTAGATTGTGATGGTACATCAAAAAATCCAAGGTATATAAGATGGTACAATTCTAAATTCATAACATTGCAACCTAAGGTGAGAGGTCAAAGATAATTAAAGTGAGTTTGAGATTCCTTTACTCGTGTACAAACCCATTACCTTCCTGCTTTTCCCTTTGCCTGTCCCCATGTCCTTCAAAACAAAACCTTTAACAGTACAGGTATACAGAAGTGATCCCTTATTCCTGTCTGTATTTGCACTAAAGACTCTGTGATGTGGCACTTAGGGACACGGTGGACTTGGTAATGTTAGGTTAATGATTGGACTTGATGATCTTAAAGGTCTTTTCCAACCTACACACAATTCTATGATTTTAAGTGTCCCACAAGCTTCATTTTCACCACACAGCCAGCCACGACTGGTACCACCACACTGGAATCTACTGCTGTGAAAACATCTTCCGTTTACAAATCCTTACTAGAAATGAGCCAATTATTCTACACTGGAAAGTCGTAGTCCTCACCTTGATCTGTAAAATGTTCTGGTTATTGTCATTTCTGTGCCAGGTATGAGTGATAATGCTCTTCATGGTTTGAAGTGACGACTGGATCACAGGCTACTTTGCACGTGGAGCTCTTTGCCAAGTGGAAACTTTTTTTGCATGCTCCCTGTTATTGAAGAACCCGAGCCCCTGCCAGGTTTGAGGTGCTTCGCCTTGTTTAAACTCAGTCACAGCAGACATGTTTCAGAACTGCTCAAAGCCGCACAAGGAGACAGTGCCAGTGTAATTACTCCCTTGCCGTTTTTCTCTACACTCCTTCCTTCTCTGCCTGTTTGCTGTCTACCTTTTTGCCCTCATCCCTGCTCGTTACCTGGGAGACCTGATCTTCAGCTGCTGCCCCACTTTGAATCACTATTTTGCATCTGCCAGGTAAAACACGTCCCAGTTTTGCCTCAAATGCAGGATTCCTGCTGCACAGAACCACTGCTCCTTTTTACTGCATGTGCCTAATTGATTTTAAAATTATCTGCCCGTGTGCTGTAAGCCACGCACTGAAACTTCAGCCTTTCTGAAAGGACAGAAAGAGGGGGGAAATCACTTTTTACCCATTTTTAAAGCTGCTGCTTGTAATCTTTAGTACTGGCTTTTATTTTAGTAAGAATGAGTGTTTTAACAGTCAATAAATACAAAAAGGAAATGATACTCAAGCTGTGCTTCAAATCATTCAGTACTCCAATCCAATGCATCAATGGAAACATCTACCACTGCTTTTTTGCAAAAATTTTACAAAAATACAAAAAGGCCTGCATACCTTCCATGTTTTATCTGTTCCACATACATACCGTCTGGTTTCCATGAAAGACAGATATATGAAAATAACCAATCCAGACTGTACCCTCATCACCTCTGAATTACACGAAGATTAATATAAAGAAATACTTTATAATAGATCTACCTACTCTAGAATTTAAAGACTAGCACAATCCTATTCTGCCTCAGGTCAATGTTACCATGGCTCATTAGGTTTGCTACATAAACCAAAATACAGCTTCATAGCAGAGAGATGATACTCACAAGTGCCACAGGGATGGGGAAAAAAGTATTTCATGTAAGAACAGTAACTCTGGTATCTGGAACAGGATGAAGCTGAGTTTTGAGATACTCCCGCTGTACACAGATAGAGTTATGAAAGAGAGAGCTTAACTTAGAAATTCAGAATTTATTTACAAGTTTTCACTAAAAAAAGGAAACAACATATAACTCTCCTCCTGGATATACTCTACTCTGCAAAACACTGCGATTGAATATCATTAAATTCATTTACACATTTTACAGATTTATCTTTGTATACAACAGCGTACACTTTAGTCATCAAGACATCGGAAGAAGAGATGATAAACTACGCTGTTTTATCATAATGAAACTGCCAGGTTTCCTTTGGCCTTCCCCACTTTAAAAATAAGCTAAAAGATTTTAGCAGAGGAACAGACATAAGACTTCTAACTTTTCTAAAAAGGTACATGAGAATCAGCCCTCTTCAGTAGTCTTAATTGAGACAAGATCTGTACCAAAGCAATTAGCAATATTCTTTGCAACAGAACTGCAAGATCATACCCATAGTTTCAATTTCAGTAAGCTGTTAATTAAACAAAGGAAGATGGAGGGCGGGAGAAGAAGCAGCAGTAATAGAAGAAGCTGCAAATTCGCTGTTTTTTAACAAAGAATTGCATTTGAAGAGGGCACAGTATTCCCCTCCCGCATTTCCCAAGAAGCTCAGAATACAAATGGTTCCCCACTTCCAACACACTAATCACCACGCAGAAGTTTAACACACATTTTAAAAAGTATAATAATTCTTGACAGAACAGTAACAAATGCTAATCACTAATATCACCTGCTAGTCTAAATTAACACAGAGTTGCCCAGCTTTAGGTACAGCTTTTTTAGATTTTTGCATAGCAATTGCACCTATTTTCAACTTACTTCACCATCAGCATGAAACATTATTGATTTTAAAAGACTACCAAACACCAAGAGAAAAATCCTGTTCTCAATCAAACCAGGAACGTTCAGCTTCCAACGTGAACTGAATCAGGACTTTACCCAGCTAGTTTTTGTCTCCCTCAATATCACAACTGTACTTCAATAATTTGTAACATGTTTGTAGAGCCTAATTCATATTCTCTTAAATAGTATTGTGGTAGTAATTGAAATAAAAACCACTGTTGTTTTTCTTAATTTAAAAATAAATTGGGAAGCGTACTGAAGGAAATTCATCCCTGAGTAACAAGATGTTTAAAAACCGCATCCTATCGACAATCATCGCAATATGTTACGACACATACTCTAACAGTCAACGCTATTAACAGGCAGCAACAGAACTTGTCATAGTCCAATATATTTGCAGCGTTGTTGCATTGATCCCATTATCTTGTTTAATGAAACTGCAAGTGAACATTAGGAAATACGATAAATAGAAATAGTGTCTTTATTATTTTAAGTTGAATGTCAAATTGACAACTAAACCATGCTGGATCCCAGAAAACTCAGAGCAGTGATGGTTAGCAACCTGATTCTTTGGATGTCCAAAAGATTTCACAATAGGTATCTTCAACCAAACAACAGGAGGAGAACGATTGTAACGGAGTTCACTGCTATTAATGGCACTGTAGAAAAAAAAAAAAAGAGCAACTGTGAAAATTTTCTTCTGCACATCACAAAATGACAGAACTTCTTATTACCTTGGGAGACTACCTTTTAAGGAGCAAAAAATCAATCAAAATTTTAAAAATACACTGAATTTTCTTATGCAAAAATCTGGATTAGTGGAAGGAGCCAGGATCAAAGCCTAGGATAATAAAAATTAGGAAACAACAGCGTAAATATTTTTATATGGCCCATCATGTTATAATTTGACACGAACAATCCTTTCTCCAAATGAAACAAAACCATCTCAAAGTCAGTTTCTATCCTTGGCTTTGCTGTGATTTAGAAGAAATGTATCAGTTTTGACTCTGTGGTGGGCAAGACAGGTAAGATTTGTTACTTCCCCTTTATCATCACCTATAAAAGGAAATTTTGGTGTGCTTTATAGTGAAGAAAACTATCAGTAACTTACTTACAAATTAAAGTCTATTTTTTCCCCCATCATTTGAGGCACATAAGCTTGGCTTACCCTTAAGAATTGCAGGAATTACATTTCCCTCACCAGGTACTTCACATAAAACTGAATTTAGCCAAGGTGAAGTTAATTGCACACACTGATCACCAAGCTTCTCCCCAGCTCCCAAACTCCGAGGAAAGACAAGACGCAGCAGTGGAAAGACAAGACACAGAGTCAGGGAATGTTTTACACTTTATCAAAATTAGGGCACCTTAGCTGGGACCTGCGCCCTCCTTTACAGAGTCCACGCATGAAGGAAGAAACCCAAAGGAAGGACAGATTGGAAATGACGAGCAGAAATAGCAACTGTTTGGTAGAAGAAAAGAGTCAAAATGCTGAGATTATTTCATTAAAGCACGGAAGCAAAACTTTACAGACAATAATGTTTAAGGAAAAGATCATCACCTTACCTCTCATAACGGTTCGTACAGATCGAATAAGGTTCGCTAGCTGTGCTTTAATTCCTGGTTCCTCTCCAAATCCTCCAATCCCTTGATCACTTCCCCAGCCAACTGTGTCACATAAAAACAGCCAAACATGTTAGAAAAGAAACCCAAAACCACACAACAAATGCTATTGGCAATATTAATGAGTGATCTACCTTGAATATCATTAAGTTTATACTAACATTAGAAAAACAAACTACAAACCAATTTGCTTTATTACAAGATCAGATTTTAAAACAATATACTGAAAATTGTGAAACCTTTTAATGAACACAACAGTAACGACAGACCAATGCTTCTGTAAAGGAAATCCTTACCTTTTTAATACACTACTATTCCCTGCATGCCAGAGAAACAAATGAGTTTATTTGGACTTCAAAAAAACACCCACCAGAATAAAACCAAACAAACTACATGTGTTCACAGTCCTTTACCAGAAGATAAAATAGCAAATAATTGTTGGGTATGAAGCAATGCTTCAGCACTGAGAAATGAGCTGCATGACAGAAAACAGCCAGCACAGATTCCAAATCAGGATGATGATTTTTATAACTGCGATTAAAAAAAAAAAAAAAAAAAAGACTTGGGAACTTTTCAGAGGGCAATAGAAGTACTGAAGGTTTACACAGCCCTTCAAAGGAGAAACCCTTCCCTACCCACTGCGAGGAGGCAGAGCGTGTGGTCCCAGTGATGGGACCAGGGATTTTTGAGTCCTGCTGGTCACAGCCCTGACCCATTTGGGGATGAGTGGAGCAGAGAAAGGAGCAGCTCTAAATATTCAAACCTGCGCTGTGCAACCTGCGAGTTTCTTTTCTCCAGAGACAACTTTTGAGTGATTTTTTCCCTTTCTTGTCACGCTCACTCTGCTGGCACTGGGCTGGGGGCAGTAGGCGAGTCCTCTCCCTCACCAACCTTGCCAGATGCTGCTTCCCACTCGGATGAGCTTGGAGTTATTCCCAAGTCTCCTGAATCACCTGGGGCCGACAAGTGGCTTGACCCATCCTGTTAGTCCTCACATCTCCCTTTTCTTCAAGCTGCTGCTCATCAGGAAAGCAAAAGAAAACCCCAAACCAAGCAGGTCTCTCATGGTGAATCCTACTGGGGAACAGGAAAAAGGGATAACTATCTGCGCTCCCACCAAAAATCCAAGCTTAGCCTGGCTTGGAGAAGTCAGGACTCTCTGGATCAGGAAATTGGGAAACCTTGGATCATAGGTAATTTCTTCTGGGGCTTTGCAAATCTTTATGTCGGTGGCTTTTCTGTGTTTTGTGGGGTTTTGTTTTCTTTTAAAGGTCAAGGACGCCCAACCTTGGGGATCTTTCTTCAGTACTGCAGAAACGTGAACGTGCAAAGACTAAGTGCGATCTCATCATAAAAAGACATGACAAGATGAAAGAAACCACCTCACACTATTACAACATCCTGACATCCAGCACAAATGAAGATGAAATAGTAGAAATGCATAGAAAAAAAAAGAAAATTGGGAGGGGGGAGGGAAGAAACAAAGCAACGACAGGAGCGATGTCAACCACACCGGCAGAAAATTCAACTTCAGGACCGAAAACCCCAAAGCAATTCCTCGCATGTTGATATTCAACACCGGCGAGGGAAGGCTACGGGGGAGCCGCAGCACCGGGTCCCACGAAGCCCTGCGGGTCGGGAGGGGCCTCCGCGGCACCGGGCGCCCTTCCCGCGCCCGCGGAGCCGAGCATCCCGGGCTGGCCGCGAGCCTGATGGCCGCGGCCGGGTACCACCAGCCGAGCTCCGGGCGGCTCCTCCCTTCACGAGGCCCCGCCGGGCCCGGGGGGGGGGGGGGGGGGCGGCGGCTCACCGTGTCGGAGAAAGCGCTCCTCATGCAGCACGGCAATGGCGTTAACGATGAGGAGAGCGGCCTGCAGCAGTGAGTACAGGGTAAACGCCATGGCCAGGGGCATGACCCGGCGCCCGAGCGGGACGTGGCGGGGCGGGGCGCCGGGAGGAGCGTGGTTTGGGGAAGGGGGCGTGGTAGTGGGCGTGACCTCCAGCCCCCCTCCGCGCAGGCGTGGCCGGGCTCTGGGTTCCCCCGTTGATCTTACAAGATTCTTAGCAGAATCCAAAAGAAAACAATTATATTTTATATCGGGTTGATCGGGGCCTCTAGGTACTTCTGCAGTCAAATAACAAAAATAATAATAACTGGAGCTCAGGGATACTGTATAGTTATTGATGCATAAATATACATTTTTTTCCCTTGCATCTTTCAGTCTGATTGGCTGAAGGGGTGATTTGCATAATCATTCTGATTTTATTTCTCAGTAATCATACAATGTGCAAACCCCTTAACTCCGGATGATTGATAGTTTTTATTACTCAGTCAGGGTACAATGATTTGCATAACCATTGTGCTTTGATGGTTATTAGACTCATCCGCCATGATAGAAACGATAACTTTGTGCTTAATGTGGTGGACTGGCGAGACCCCATCTCAGTTCCTTGCCCTGCCACAGACTCCTGATACGATCTGGGTAAATTATTCACAGTTTATCAATATTATATCTCCATGTTTCATCTCTGGGTTAAGGTCCACTCACCAGCAAGCGTGAGATGATCTGATGCTTCAGCGGTGAATTGAGCATCGGGGCTGTATGATCAATAGACACTCAGACACCATGCAAATTAGCCACAAAGAAACCCACACCTCAGCTGCTTCTTGTCTTCAGCTTTCCTTTCCGAAACACTTGCTTTAGTCTAGTCAATGACGTAGTATTATGCATCTAAATAATCATTACTATTAAATTACATTACGTTTTAACAGCTGGAAGTGGAAGCGAGAGAAAGCACCCCATCATCAGAGCCACAGCATATTTTGTTACTAACTTACCCCCAAAATTACTAATATTAAATAAGGGAGATAGAATAGAGAACAAAAACATATTCATCAGAGTTTTGTCATCTGGTCACAAGTATGTCATTTCAGTCTCAAAAAGGAATGTAGTCTCAATTCAGGGAAGAGACTAAAACATATATTGCACTTCCAGTGAAATCAATATTATTTAAGTATATGCTGAAGTGATTTCTTATATGAAAACTCAAAATATTTCCAAATGTTGGCTCTGATTCTGCAAACACTTATGTGTACTATTAACTTCATGTATGTCAGCAGTTAGTGGGAATACAAACCTCCTAAAAACTATCAGTTTAACATTTTAAAATGGAGCCATTTCTAGTTATCCAGGGGCCCCCAAAGTTTGCAAAAAGCTTTTTTTAATCATTCAAAACATCTTTTTCCATGTCTCTATAAATAATAAAAAAGGCTGATCTTGATTTTTACCAAACTTCACACACACAGAGAAAGTCAATATTGGGCTGAAAAGATTTCATCCCGAAGGTCTTTACTACATTTTTAAGAAGTTGTGAGTGCTGGCATATAATGGTCTCACAAATGGAATTGCCTCTTGTTCTCAGGCATAACTTAGGGCATTATGGCAGTAAATCTATAATTAAATATAGATAAATATGAGGGGTGTAAGAGACTGCAGTGTTAAGAACAATTGTCTCAAAGCTTGCTTGTGTGTGTTTATCAGATAAGACCAGACAGCAGACTGCTCTTTTGTCTGACAAGACCCGAGGGCAGACCACTCTTTGGCTTATCAAGTACTACCATCTGGCAAGGAAACCTGTGCAAACTTGCTGAAGCAGCAGGCCATTCTTTGGCTTATCGGGCACCACCAAGAATAGGACACCAACTGGTATCCGGTCAGGCCGCTTGCCCCACCAGTAGATTTGCATGTGTTGGGTACGTGATGTTGCCCTGGGTAACCAAACGGAAACGAGAGGGCAAACTCCCTCTCCAATACCAGATAAAAGACGGCACAACGAAACCTGAGTGTGGCCATCCACCACCGAAAAACTGAAGACAGGACCAACGGGACGCCGCTGGATCCATGGTGGTGACTATCCTTTGCTTCTCTCTCTCTGGATGCTTGCTTAATTTCCTCCTAATATTTCCTGCCTTTCCTATCGCTTTACTCTTTTATATTTACCCAATAAAACGTCTGATTGGCGGCATATGACCTCGTTTGTGTCTTAATTTCGCCCTTGGGATCATTACAAACCTTCCCCGAGCCTGACAATCAGATCGGGACTTAACATTTTATTGGCGTCACGGACAGGATCCCTTGGAGTGAAAGTGCCGCACCTCTTGTTTGTCTTTCTTACCTTTAAACTTACTTGTCTTACTTGTGCACCTCTCAGGGAAGTAGAGGGTGAAACCTTTGTGAAAATTAACTCTTACGTGTTGCCTCCCTGGGACGACCACCCTCACCTTTTTGAATGTTGAACTTTTTTTTGAATATTGAACTTGCTTGTCTTACGTGCGTACCTCTCAGGGAAGTAGAGGGTGAAACTTTTGTGAAAAATTAACACTTACGTGTTGCCTCCCTGAGAAAACCACCCTCACTTGTTGAATACTAAACCTGCTTGAAGTGTGCTGTTGTAGAAAATGGGTGATGATAACACTATCCCTGTGGACAGGGAGGTGCTGTATAACTTTTTGGAAAAACATAATGCACGCCCTTCAGCACAAGGTATTGATTGGGCATGAGATAATTGGTATAATCTGTAGAGTATTACCGACCGAATCAGCGCCCTGCAAAAGGACGCTAAACTTCGGGCTGGAAAAGGAAAATCAATTATATGCGCCGTTTTGGGTGCCAGTTTAGTTGTAGCTGTGGAGGCAAGAGACCGGCAGCGTAGTGCCGAGTCTCAGACCATACAGTGCTTACAAGACCTTGTCCAATCTTTGCAAGGACAAATTGAAAACTTAAAAGAGCAATTAGAGCAGGAGAGAGCCCAGGCAGACTATCTGCAATCTGCTCTTAAAGATCAACTCCTCACGGGCGAGAGTGGTGACAGCCATTCGCCCCCCAAAAAGAAAATTGTATATCCTTGCGAGGAGTTAGAAGAGATGAAATTAAGATTAGACAAATTAGAGATGCCTCCTTACTCTCTCCGACCTTTGGCTAAAAACTGAATTCACGTATGACAATGACCAGGATGACTCCCCTCAAATTACTACAAAAGAAGTGCCGTATACCGCTACAGAATTAGCTAAATTAAAAAGGGAGTTTGGCCGTACCCCTAAGGAATCAGAAACAGAATATGTATGGAGGGTGTTGTTGTCAGGTGGGGACCAAATATTACTAAGTGAAAAAGAAGCTGAAGGATATTGGGGGCCCGGAGTGTTTTTAACTACCGGTGATCACCGCGCTCCCTGGTCCCTAACCCAAAGGGCAGCTTACTGGGCTGGAGGCCTCAATCCCTTGGAACGAGGAGACCCTCTTGCTATCACAGGATCAATTGATCAATTGGTAGAAAATATACAGAAAGCGGCATGTTTGCAAATGATGTATGATCATGAGCTTAAGCTCAAACAGGAGTCCCCGATGATGATGCCGGTGGACCCTGAACGAATGACCCCCCTGATAAGGGCCCTCCCTGAATCTTTAAAACCTCTGGGCATACAATTACAAAGTACAATTAACGCAATGTCCCAGGGCGAAAAGGTCTCAACCGCACTAGCTGGACTGGCGACTTCTGATCGCAGGAACCAAAATTTTAAAGTATGGACTTGGGGTGAGGTTGCTCAAGAATTAATCAATTACAGGCGAAAATATGGCCCAATTAGCACCCCGTCCCCAAAATCAGACCTGAAGGGTTTAAGTCGTACTGAAATAAAGCCTCCCTCACATCTTGAAAATGAAAAAAGAGTGTCCTTCGTTAAACTTTCTGGCGGAAGAAACATCTCAAACAAGCGTGTTAGCTTATGGACCATAGGGTGTCAGAAAGGTGTTCCTCGAGATCTTATGGATGGGTTACCAACTGATAGGCTTGAAAAATTAGTTTTAGAGTGGCCCGAAAAGCCAGCAGCCAAAGTAAAAATGTTTGAGAGTCCGGTTCCTAGTGCACCCCCACCCCTAATTAATTTGACTGACTCGACTGCCCCGCAAAGGTTGACGGGAAACTAATTCCTTCGCCCCTTTGTAGTGAGCGGGGGTGCGAAGGGTGGGTGTATATTAGACAGCTCACTATAGGTCATCGAGGTGATTTATTAATCTCCTGCCTTGTAGGATTTAGACGAGTACCCATTACATTTTTAGTGGATACTGGTGCTCAAATTTCAGCCATCAAGACAGAAGAGGCAGCACGCGGAGGTATATCATTGTCTAAGCGACGTTTGTTTGTGGCAGATGCGTTCGGTAATGTTCAAGCACAGGCACTGGCTACGGTCAATTTACAGCTACCAGGGGAGGAGACAGCCACTCCAGTGGAAATGGTTGTGGGGCCGCTCCCACTTAATCTTTTAGGGCTTGATGTCCTGAAGGGTAAAGTATGGACAGATAATAAAGGGGGAAGCTGGTCTTTTGGTGTGCCACTGATAAATATACGGCTTTTACAAGCTGCACCTTTACTTCCCCCTTCAAGATTAACAAATGTTAAACCCTATCCCTTGCCCCTGGGGGCACGAGAGGGGATTTCCCCAGTACTGGAGGAATTAAAGGAACAGGGGGTTGTAGTTTCTACTCACTCTCCCTTTAATTCTCCTGTATGGCCAGTCCGAAGACCAAATGGGAAGTGGAGACTAGCAGTCGATTACCGAAGGCTCAATGCAAACACGGGCCCGTTAACAGCTGCTGTACCAAACATTGCTGAACTCATAGCCACTATTCAGGAACAAGCACATCCTATTATGGCAACTATTGATGTTAAAGATATGTTCTTTATGGTCCCTCTGCAACCGCAGGAACAAGATCGTTTTGCTTTTACCTGGGAGGGGCAACAGTTTACTTTTACACGGCTCCCTCAAGGATATAAACATTCCCCCACCTTAGCCCACCACGCTTTAGCACGAGAATTAGAACTAATCCCATCAGAGGAAGGGATTAAAGTTTATCAGTACATCGATGATATGCTAATTGCAGGGAGTCAAACGGAAAAGGTCCAGACAACACAGGATAACATTATCACTCATTTAGAAAGCCTAGGGTTAAAGATCCCGCCTGAGAAAATTCAGACTCCTGCAAATAAAGTTGAATTTCTAGGGATTTGGTGGAAAGGATGAATGACATGTATTCCTCAGGATACCCTCTCCACACTAGATCAGATAAAAATGCCCGAGTCAAAGAAGGAATTGCAATATGTGCTAGGAATACTTGTATTTTGGAGAAAACACATTCCAAACTTTTCTATTACATACTGGCAAATCAGCAAAAGAATGGAAAGGACCTTTTGCTAATGGCCATCGAGCCTTAAAGGGTCACTACTGGGTGTGTGGTCACCATGCATACAAAGTGTTACCAGCAAAGTGGTCTGGAATATGTTATGTTGGAATAATTCGTCCCCTGTTTTTTTCTGCTTCCCAAGAATGATGATAATAATTTGGGTGTTAAGTTGTATGATGATCTTACACGAAGCAAACGATCTATTAATACTGCTATAGCAGGTGGTAGTAGCCAATTGTGGGGAAAGGATGAGTGGCCCCCAGAACGAATTATCCAACACTATGGGCCTGCCACCTGGAACCCCAATGAAGTGATTAGCGGTGCTCGAGAACCTGTTTATAATTTAAATCGCATTATTCAACTACAAGCCATTTTAGAAATTATTACCAATGAAACCGCTCATGCCTTGGACCTATTGGCAGATCAAACCACACAAATGCGAACGGCAATTTTGCAACATCGTATGGTTCTCGACTACCTGCTAGCTGAAGAAGGAGGTGTTTGTGGTAAATTAAATGATTCTAATTGCTGTTTAAAAATTGATGATAACGGTCAAGTTGTTAAATGAATAACCTCTGGAATAAGAAAATTAGCCCATGTTCCTGTTCAGACCTGGAAAGGTTGGGAATTTGATCCCTTTTCATGGCTTCTAGGTACCCCTTGGGTTAAGCGTATCTTGTTCTATATGTTGTGTGGTTTAGCAATGCTATTATTTTTACCATGTATCATTCCATGTTTTGTTCAATTAATTCAACATGTTGTGACTAACATGCAATTTGTTGCTGCCCCATCACCAGACAATGTTAAGTATATCCGTGCAGTGTACCAACCAAAACCTTTAGTTGTAAAAATTGTGTAAACAAATGCTCTCTTCTTACCTTACTATCCTCTCCCTCTATCACCACCATGGGCCATGAAGGCAGAGATCTGCGAGTCAAGACAGCAATCTTTGAGCCACGGGGTGGTGTAAGAGACTGCAGTGTTAAGAACAATTGTCTCAAAGCTTGCTTGTGTGTGTTTATCAGATAAGACCAGACAGCAGACCACTCTTTTGTCTGACAAGACCCGAGGGCAGACCACTCTTTGGCTTATCAAGTACCACCATCTGGCAAGGAAACCTGTGCAAACTTGCTGAAGCAGCAGGCCATTCTTTGGCTTATCAGGTAGCACTGTCTTGCAAGGAAGCCTGTGCAAACTTGCTGAAGCAGCAGGCCATTCTTTGGCTTATCGGGCACCACCAAGAATACGACACCAACTGGTATCCGGGTCAGGCTGCTTGCCCCACCAGTAGATGTGCATGTGTTGGGTACGTGATGTTGCCCTGGGTAACCAAACGGAAACGAGAGGGCAAACTCCCTCTCCAATACCAGATAAAAGACGGCACAACGAAACCTGAGTGTGGCCATCCACCACCGAAAAACTGAAGACAGGACCAACGGGACGCCGCTGGATCCATGGTGGTGACTATCCTTTGCTTCTCTCTCTCTGGATGCTTGCTTAATTTCCTCCTAATATTTCCTGCCTTTCCTATCGCTTTACTCTTTTATATTTACCCAATAAAACGTCTGATTGGCGGCATATGACCTCGTTTGTGTCTTAATTTCGCCCTTGGGATCATTACAAACCTTCCCCGAGCCTGACAATCAGATCGGGACTTAACAAGGGGTCACTAACAGGCATGTCTAATAACCACCATCATCAAGTAGCATTTCCTGGGCTACCTCCTTATGGTATCCAACTTATAAATAAATACTAACCTCAGTGAAGAGCTAATGTTCAGAATTATGGCACTGAAAAAAAAAAAGAGATTTTTAAAATAAGTATACAAGCTATGACTTAGTATTTTTACCCATAATTAAGATGTATTTCCAAAGAGCAGATGCTATCAAGCTTACATAAACTTGACGTGATTTTCCCCTTTGTAAAATCCATCATGGCAACTTAACAACCACACAAGTCTTATCTCTAAATCATCGTGTTACATGGTTGAAGTGAAAAACCAGAAAAAGTTGCTTGCATTAGAAGGAAAGTATTTTTTTTCTTCATTAAGGTGTTATGTTTCAGTGCAGTAAATTCCTGTGGTGTCATCTGCAGAGTGCAGTCAATCACCATAAAGGAGAGTTTTAAACCACCTTACAGATGTCAAAGGACTAAACTTCAGGCTGGTGAAGTATTGTGAAGACCCTGGTATTTTTTATTCTCACTTTATTGTTCAATGTCATCAGACAGAGCATAGCTCCTTGGGTCTAACTATCCTCTACAGTTAACGAGACTCAAGCTTGTTGCATGCAAGTTTTCAGGATTATGTTAGTTTATTCCTGTTGAGAAAATATCAGGTCAAAGGAAGTCTTCTCACGACTTCAATCCCTACATCCTTCGCCTCACTTGCCACCATCTTCTGAGTTTATTTTCTGAAATAGCTTTGACAATTTCCTCCTTTAGATATTTGCCAGTGGGCCTGGTAATACCTTATGAGCTGAAGATAAGCAAACTTTAAATATTCTCTCTCAGAGTCCAGAAGGAAGCTTGCTATATTATGGTTTTAACTTAATGGGGCTCTGAATGGACACAAACCATCGCACTATGTGGAATGGGGTATTGAATCAAGGAGCTGAGTCCTTACACTAGCCTACCATGTACCAACCTCTACCATGAGTAACTCCATTAACTGAAAAATTCTGTGTATGTGAAAAATGTAGGTTCTGCAGCTCAGTTATGTGCTATAAATAAATCCCATAGCTACATTTCACAGTTAAACTAAAGCCTTTGTCATCCTTTAGTCATCACACCTATTGCACTGTCGAACTGCTGCAAAAGTTAATGATGCATCCTACAGACATAATGCACCTCTTGTTAGCACAAATTGAATATTTAACTGATTTAACTTCCAGTTGTTTGTTCTAACCACCAAAGCTGGGAATGCAATAAGATTTTGTACATTTGAGAGAATTAGTATCTAGTTCTTACCCTTCAGCAGCTATATGCAGAAAAGATCTTTGTCTTGTCCATGACTCTAAATGTGCTGTGCAGTATCATCTCTGTCCTTGCTTATTTGGAAAGTGAATAGCCATCCCCTTCAAAAACACAGCCTGCCAGCTTTCCTCAGATTTGTACCTTGAGAGGGCATTAATATGGGTCCATACACAAAAGGAGGTTGAAGAACAAAGGAAAAATAAATACAAAATTCTGAATTTACACCTAAATGTATTGATGCCATTTCCTAAGTTTATTGTGCTTGGCTCTGTAACCGTAACAGCCTTTAAATATCATTTGTTGTCCAGTGCATGCACACACACACATGCTGCTGTTCATCTCGGTATTATCAATAGTACAGTATTACATTGTCGTGGTTTAACCCCAGCCAGCAACTAAGCACCACACAGTCACTCGCTCACTCCCCCACCCCAGTGGGATGGGGGAGAGAATTGGAAGGGTGAAAGTCAGAAAACTCAT
Source organism: Platalea leucorodia (assembly GCF_965183815.1). Classification (NCBI taxonomy): domain Eukaryota; kingdom Metazoa; phylum Chordata; class Aves; order Pelecaniformes; family Threskiornithidae; genus Platalea; species Platalea leucorodia. Next base: position 25,743,129 of record NC_138859.1, on the reverse strand, counting down.
GGGTTGAGATACAGAACAGTTTAATAATTGAAGTAAAATGAAATAGAATAGTAGTAATAGTAATAGTAATAGTAATATAATACAATAATAATATACAAAGCAAGTGATACACTATACAATTTGCTCACCACCCACTGACCGATGCCCAGCACATCCCTGAGCAGCAATTGCTGCCCCCCCGGCCAACTCTCCTCAGTTTATATACTGAGCATGACGTCATATGGTATGGAATAGCCCCTTGGCCAGTCTGGGTCAGCTGTCCTGCCTGTGCCCCCTCCCAGCTTCTTGTGCACCTGGCAGAGCATGGGAAGCTGAAAAGTCCTTGACTGGTGTAAGCACTACTCAGCAACAACTAAAACACCAGTGTGTTATCAATCAACATTATTCTCATCCTAAATCCAAAACACAGCACTATACCAGCTCCTAGGAAGAAAAATCAACTCTATCCCAGCTGAAACCAGGACAGTATCCACCCCTTATTCCATACCATCTATGTCATGCCCAGGTTCTACACTTTCCAATACATTCCAATTAATCACCACCACTTTTCCAGTCTTTTGAGATACACACACACACACACACACACAGAGATATCATTTCCTTAGTCTATGGGCTATCCCTCAAACATTGGTTGAGTTCATTTAGTTCATGACTTTGGGCTTCATCTGTCATAACAGTCTTTCAGGGCAGGAGAGATGGTGTGCGGTGGTGGATTGTTGCTGAAGCCAGTTCTGGTTCCATCACCTCTGCACTTTGCTCGGTTTCCTCAAAGTTCATTCTTCATTAATTTGGGTGATTCTTACTGTATACTGTTGATATGGCATATAGCAACCATAGTAGTGATGACATCCAGTATTATATAGCAACTAACATTATACAATTCAGTTCATTGGCTATTTTCACCCAAAATCAAATCCCCTTGAGGTACACATCGGACTTCCCCATCCTCCCGCATCACCCACCAAGTGCACCCAGGTCCTTGAGCAAAAGCAATCCCACGAATGGGTTTACCTCTGCCTGAGGCGGGAGTAACCCAGACTGTCTTCCCCATCATATTTTTTAGGTGCGCTACAGGGACTTTATCCCCCTCTACAGTACGTAAAAGTGTTGATTGGGCAAGGCCAGCTCGATTGGCAGATCCCCTGGTGTTGACTAATCAGGTGGCCTTTGCTGAATGTGTATCCCAATGTTTGAATGTCCCAGCACCCATTGCTCTCAGTGTAGTCTTTAACAGTCCATTGTATCGTTCGATTTTCCCAGAGGCTGGTGCGTGATAGGGGATGCGATATACCCACTCAATGCCATGCTCTTTGGCCCAGGTGTCTATGAGGCTGTTTCGGAAATGAGTCCCGTTGTCTGACTCAATTCTTTCTGGGGTGCCATGTCGCCACAGGACTTGCTTTTCAAGGCCCAGGACAGTGTTCCGGGCAGTGGCATGGGGCACGGGATATGTTTCCAGCCATCCGGTGGTTGCTTCCACCATGGTGAGCACATAGCGCTTGCCTTGACGGGTTTGTGGGAGTGTGATCTAATCAATCTGCCAGGCCTCCCCATATTTATATTTCAGCCATCGTCCTCCATACCAGAGAGGCTTGAACCACTTGGCTTGCTTGATTGCAGCGCGTGTTTCGCATTCATGGATAACCATGGACACTATTGCACAGGTTAAGTCCACCCCTCGATCACAAGCCCATCTATATGTTGCATCTCTTCCTTGATGGCCTGAGGTGTCATGGGCCCACTGAGCTAGGAATAATTCACCCTTATGTTGCCAGTCCAGATCCACTTGAGCCACTTCAATCTTAGCAGCCTGATCCACCTGCTGATTGTTTTGATGTTCTTCAGCAGCCCGACTCTTGGGTACATGAGCATCTGTGTGATGTACTTTTACAACCAGGTTCTCTATCCGGGCAGCAATATCTTGCCACAATGCGGCAGCCCAGATGGGTTTGCCTCTGCGCTGCCAGCTGCTCTGCTTCCATTGCTGGAACCACCCCCACAGGGCATTTGCCACCATCCATGAGTCAGTACAGAGATAGAGCATTGGCCACTTTTCTCATTCAGCAATATCTAAAGCCAGCTGGATGGCTTTCACCTCTGCAAACTGACTCGATTCACCTTCTCCTTCAGCAGTTTCTGCAACTTGTCGTGCAGGACTCCATACAGCAGCTTTCCACCTCCGATGCTTCCCCACAAGACGACAGGACCCATCAGTGAACAGGGCATATTGCTTCTCATTTTCTGGCAGTTTATGATACGGTAGGGCCTCCTCAGCACGCGTCACCTCCTCCTCTGGCGATATTCCGAAATCTTTGCCTTCTGGCCAGTCCATGATCACTCCCAAGATTCCTGGACGACTGGGGTTTCCTATTCGAGCCCGTTGTGTGATGAGTGCGACCCACTTACTCCATGTAGCATCAGTGGCATGATGTGTACGGGGGACCCTCCCTTTGAACATCCAGCCCAGCCCCGGCAGTCAGGGTGCTAGGAGGAGCTGTGCTTCAGTACCAGCCACTTCTGAAGCAGCTCGAACCCCTTCATAGGCTGCCAATATCTCTTTTTCAGTTGGAGTATAGCGGGCTTTGGATCCTCTGTATCCCCGACTCCAAAACCCCAGGGGTCAACCTCAAGTCTCCCCTGGTGCTTTCTGCCAGAGGCTCCAGGTAGGGCCGTCCTCCCCAGCTGCAGTGTAGAGCACATTTTTTACATCTTGTCCTGCCCGGACTGGCCCAAGGGCGACTGCATGAACTGTCTCCCGTTTAATTTGTTCAAAGGCTTGTCGTTGCTCAGGGCCCCATTTGAAATCGTTCTTCTTCTGGGTCACTTGATAGAGAGGGCTTACGATCAGACTGTAATTTGGAATATGCATTCTCCAAAAACCCACAACGCCCAAGAAAGCCTGTGTTTCCTTTTTGCTGGTTGGTGGGGACATGGCTGTTATTTTGTTCATTACATCCATTGGGATCTGACGATGCCCATCTTGCCATTTTATTCCTAAAAACTGGATCTCCTGTGCAGGTCCTTTGTTTTATGGCAAAGCCAGCCTCCAGAAGGATTTGGACTATTTGCTTCCCTTTCTCAAATACTTCTGCTGCTGTGTTGCCCCACACAATGATGTCATCACTGTATTGCAGGTGTTCCGGAGCCCCACCCTGTTCCAATGCAGCCTGGATCAGTCCATGGCAAATGGTGGGGCTGTGCTTCCACCCCTGGGGCAGTCGATTCCAGGTGTACTGGACGCCCCTCCAAGTGAAAGCAAACTGTGGCCTGCACTCTGCCACCAAAGGGATTGAGAAAAACGCATTAGCGATGTCAATGGTGGCATACCACTTGGCTGCCTTTGACTCCAGTTCGTATTGAAGTTCTAGCATGTCCGGCACGGCAGCACTCAGTGGTGGCGTGACTTTGTTCAGGCCCCAGTAGTCTACTGTTAGTCTCCACTCTCCATTAGACTTTCACACTGGCCATATGGGACTGTTAAAAGGTGAGTGAGTCTTGCTGATCTTGGCTCTTCAGTCGACGAATCACCTTCTGGATGGGAATCAGGGAGTCTCTGTTGGTGCGATATTGCTGCCGGTGCACCGTTGTGGTAGCGATTGGCACCTGTTGTTCTTTGACCCTCAGCAACCCCACAACAGAAGGGTCCTTCGAGAGACCAGGCAGGGTAGACAGACAGCTGTTTAATTTCCTCCATCTCCAAGGCAGCTATACCAAAAGCCCACCGGTACCCTTTTGGGTCCTTGAAATACCCTCTCCTGAGGTAGTCTGTGCCAAGGATGCACGGGGCCTCTGGGCCAGTCACAATGGGGTGCTTCTGCCACTCCTTCCCGGTTAGGCTCACTTCAGCCTCCAATACAGTCAGCTCTTGGGATCCCCCTGTCACTCCAGAAATACAGATGGGTTCTGCCCCTTCATAGCTTGATGGCATGAGGGTACACTGTGCACCGGTGTCCACTAGAGCCTTATAGTCCTGTGGGGCTGATGTGCCAGGCCATCGAATCCACACAGTCCAGTACACCCGGTTGTCCCTTTCCCCCACCTGGCTGGAGGCAGGGCCCCTCTAGTCCTGGTCATAGCATTCGTTACTCACTTCTTGTAAATGCCAATCAAAAGTCCCTTTATTAAGATTGGAAGCAAAATCAGCCCTTCTGCTCTGTCTGGGGACCTGCTCACTGGAAACTGGAGCCGCAACTCTCCTGGGAGAACCCCCTTTTGTAGTTGTTTTTCCTTGAGACTCACATACCCGTGCCTCTAGGGTCAAGGTAGATTTTCCATCCCACTTCCTCATGTCCTCTCCGTGGTCATGCAGATAAAACCACAGGGTGGCCTGTGGTGTGTATCCACTATATCTTCTCTCTTGAGCAGAGGGATGCTTACTCCTAATGGTTGAGATACTGGTCCGTACAGGTGAGGAGTAGGATATATCCTCTTCGAGTTGCTGGACCTTCTGGGACAGTTTCTCCACAGCTGAGATGCAGGCCTGTAGGGAGGAAGAGAGACTTTCTTCGTATTGTCAGTGTTGGCCAGCCAATTCATCTACCGTTGGTACCTCTTCATCTTTCCAGGTCAGTATTGCCAATGAGTTTGCGTACGATGATGGTGCGCTCCGTACAAACTTCCGCCACATGGGTCGTGTGCACTGGACTTCGTCTGGATCTTTGGATAACTGCTCATTGTCCAGGTCATAAATCACCTCCAGCACAGCTAATTCCCTCAGGTACTGGATACCTCTCTCCATGGTGGTCCACTTGCCTGGCTGACATATAACATCTTCCTTGAAGGGATACCTTTCCTTCACGCCTGACGGGAGTCGCCTCCAGAGGCTGAGGGCTTTTGCCCCTTTTCCAATTGCTTTGTCAATGCCCCCTTCCCTAGAAAGGGATCCCAGCTGCTTGGCTTCCCTGCCCTCTAATTCCAGGCTACTGGCCCCGTTATCCCAGCATCAGAGCAGCCAGGTGATGATGTGCTCGCCTGGACGACGACCGAAATCTTCTCGCATATCTCGCAGCTCACTCAGGGACAGGGATCGGGTGGTTACCGTCTCATTTGTGGGGTCTGCCTCTTCCTCCTCCTGTTCTGTTGACGGCCCTGGCTCATCATCAGCCCTTACTAAACGAGCTGATTTCCTTGTGTATTTTTTCTTCTGTATAGGGGCAAGTGATACTGGCACGGGTTGGTTCTCTGGCGTAGCTGCAGTGCCTGTTGCGGGGGCTGGCGTAGCCGCAGCGCCTGTCGTTTTGTCATCAGATCCAGAGACCTTCTCTTCCCCTTGAGGGTTCTGAATAGTGTTGAATAGGGCTCGGTAGGCATGGGCCAGGCCCCAGCACATTGCAGTGATTTGTGTCTCCCTAGAATTGCCAGAGTGACAGCATACTTTTTCCAAATACTGTACTAGTTTTTCAGGATTCTGCACTTGTTCAGGGGTGAAGTTCCAAAACACTGGAGGGGCCCACCATCCTAGGCATTTGCCCATGCTCTCCCACACACCCTGCCACTCATAACTGTCCAGCCTTGGGGCAGATCTCTGGATGATATTCTTCAACTGCTTATTAACCTTAGACAAAACTGAAACAATATTCCCAAGAACTACCAATGGATATATCTTAACTACCCAAGGATGCTCAAGATAGATAATGAAAAGTTGTTGTAATGAAGGAGGAAACATCATCGAAGAAGGCAGCGAAGGTGCCATTCTGTATTTCCTCCATAGAAAACCTCTCAGAGGAAGAGGTATAATTGCTAATTGTCTCCATGAGGTGGTACCCAAAGTACAGTAATGGCTTCACTACAGAACCCAAATACCAGATAGCACTCAAGGTCAGTGTTTAGTAACAAATCTCCCAGGCAAAACATCACTAAAATCACTGCAGAGCACAGCAAACTGCAACACCCAGCACCAATCTTTAACACGTACTGCAAAAACAAGAGCATGGTGCAGATCAGGTAGACTAATACTGAGAACAGATGAATCAATATTATGACTGGCAGCTGTTAACAGATACAAATTCCTTAATACACTCTGGTTAATCTGTTATTATCTCAAACCCTTCGAGCCCCACGTTGGGCGCCAAAAAGGACTGTCGTGGTTTAACCCCAGCCAGCAACTATGCACCACACAGCCGCTTGCTCACTCCCCCCCCCCCCCCGGTGGGATGGGGGAGAGAATTGGAAGGGTGAAAGTCAGAAAACTCGTGGGTTGAGATAAGAACAGTTTAATAATTGAAGTAAAATGAAATAGAATAGTAGTAATAGTAATAATAATAATATAATAATACAATAATAACATACAAAGCAAGTGATACACTATACAATTGCTCACCACCCACTGACCGATGCCCAGCACATCCCTGAGCAGCGATCGCTGCCCCCGGCCAACTCTCCCCAGTTTATATGCTGAATATGACATCATATGGTATGGAATAGCCCTTTGGCCGGTCTGGGTCAGCTGTCCTGGCTGTGCCCCCTCCCAGCTTCTTGGGCACCGGGCAGAGCATGGGAAGCTGAGAAGTCCTTGACTAGTGTAAGCACTACTTAGCAACAACTAAAACATCAATGTGTTATCAACATTATTCTCATCCTAAATCCAAAACACAGCACTATACCAGCTCCTAGGAAGAAAAATCAACTCTATCCCAGCTGAAACCAGGACAACATTATGTTACATTATATTGTACTGTGATTATTGGCATCTTCATCCCAGTCACTCTTTGCGTTGTGTTCATGCTGGAATACACCAGTCCAGAACCAAAGCCCGTTATGCTCGGTACCATATAGATATTTTTCAGAGATGACAGGCGTAGAGATTTTCCAGTCCATGTTTCGGCTGGAAAACAGTGGATATCAAAAGCAGGCCAACACAGGGAATGGGGCAGCAAGAAAACAAATAGGCTTTGTCAGAGAATTGGAAGTCTCTGCTTAGCCCTGCCTTACCGCTGACAGATGGTCAGGATTTGCAGGCGTTGAGGCAGCAGCGGGTCTTAAGGAGGGATTTACAGGAGGATGAGGAAATGGCTCCATGAATTTTGACAAGGGGGGGGGGGTTTGTTTCTGTGTGGCGAGCGTCATGAAGAAAGAGCAGGGGTATTAAGGAGAGCAAAGAGAAGGGGTGCCTGAGGCTGCTGTTACGGGCGGTGGACAGGCAGGAGCAGCTCACTAAATAGAGGTATGGAAAGAGGGAGACCAAAGTGGCACAGGCTGTTACAGGCAAGGGGTTGGTGTTTGCCACCATGGACATGCAAGTATGTGTTTCCATCGGACCATGGAAAATGGTGTCAGTAGCAATATTTTGAATGGGAATATGGCTAATGTCAAAGGAGAAAGGACCCTGCTGTGGCCGAGCCTCCGCCAGGGATGGCTGACATGTCCCCTCAGCTTCAGAATCAGGTCTGGTTTCCATCTCTGCTAATAGAGAAGTTACTCAAACTGTCCTTTTGGGACAAATACAGAAGTGTTGTAATGGTGACCGAAGTCCAACTGCCTTTGCAGCACAGCACACGGGTTTTCACTCAGGTCTCTGAAATACCTAATGCCTGCGTGGGTCTGTGCGGGAAAGCCTCATCTTTCTGTGCCTGCCCTACATCTCGATTTTGATAAGCATCACATACAGGAGCTTACACAAGTGTGTTGGTGTCACATAGTGTTCTGCTGGGGCCAGACTCTCCATCAACAGCTTCCCCAGTGAACAGCTGGCCCCATCTAAGCTTGGAAGAGGAGGAAATTCATAGGCTGTAGCCTTCCTGTTCATACATTTGGTGGACCTTAGGTCTCCCGTTTGAAAACATGAGCCCTGAGAGGATTACTTCCATCGAGGTTAGCTAAGGCACAGTCATTGATGCCAACCACCCTTCCAACCTGTTGGCAACTCTGAAGTGCCTTAATGATCCTGCAGATACTTTCAGTGCTCTGTGACGTGTGAACACAAAGGAGGAATGGACCATGCCAGACTCCTTTTGGAGGAATGCTCATTGGTCAAAGGGTTTTTCTCCTGCTTCCTTCAACTTTCCATCTACTTGTATGGAAAACATGCAGGAGGCAGGCCAAGAAAGTTGATAAGATAAATGGAAATTTATGTACCCCGCAGCTCTTGCAGGGTTCCTAGCAGCAGTTAGCAAAGGGCGTGAAGTTGGACTAGGCTGGCCAGATCCAGGGAGCACACCTATCCCTCTCCATGCCAGATCTCAGACTAACCTGTCCTCTGTCACCTGAATGGGGAGAACAGCCAGGCTTGTTCCTTAGCAAGCTGGTGTCACGCCAGCGGCAGAGGTCATTGGTGCTGGGAAAGTTGCAGCACTCAGTTTAAAGATTAATAGACGGTATCTTCCTTTGGGCTGTAAAAGTGGGCAGATGATAGATAAAAAAAAAATCACAAACCTGGTGACTTAAGAAATTGCAATCTGTCCAATAATGTTAGCGTAGCCACAGAGTCATGCAGCTAGTAGGACATCATGTGCAAAAGGTTAGGTCTCAGCATAACGTGTGGGATTCACGTGTGAGTCAGAGGGATTGGGAAATCTTTGTAAAAATTACCAGAAATCCCCCCCCCCCCGTATTTTTTTCCCATGACTCATCCCACAGAAAGAGATAATATGGAAAGATGTCTGTCTACAGTAAAGTTTTAACACAACACATCACAGAGATAAGGTACATATATCTACGCTTTTTCTCCACTTCCATAAAAAAATTACATTTTCCTGCATTTTCTAATACTGGTGTGGTACAAGTTCACAGTCCAAAGCCATGGTGGAGAAAATGAAGCGGGGAATGTCAGTCCATCAGCTCGCCAGCATACACCCCCGAGTCCTTCATCCACTTTTCTCTCCAGAAGAAAGCTGCAGGTGGAAGAAGCTGTGGGCCATCACTGCTCTGACGCTGAATCAGGGGGTGTTATTGAGACAGCAAAGAAGAACAGTAACTCAAAAATGGAAATTGTCTCTTCAGAGATGGCAAACTCTGGGGATACAGTTCCTTTGTCAGATATATAACTTATATACACCGGGCCAGTCAAATCCACCATTGAAATCTTATCAGAGCTATTGTTCATCACTGTAATATTTCCCACCACCACAGGTATACTGAGATCTTTGGAGGAATAATTTGATGTGCAGCGCCTGGCACAATAGAAATGGAGCAAACCAAATCATTAAGTGTTAGGTAAGCATGAAGAGCTGTCTGTATTTTGAACCCAATCCAATTAATAACAGGATATAACTAACGGCAGTACAGACCTGATAGCTGGGATAGAGCTGATTTAATTAATTATGGAGGTGATCTTTTCCTCTCCCCCTAATCTTTTTGTCTTTTAGCATAAAACACATCTTGTGACCCCATCGCCCTCCTCCATTTGGTTAGCTGCATTCAAACTAAAGCTGAACAAAATTTTTCTTGAAGAGATTTCTCAAAACATATCGTTTACTTTCTCATCATAGAAATAAACATCTCAAGGAATGTCCCTCTTCTTGTGACTTCAGGTTGTTCTTGAAAAAAATGAAAATGTTGGCAGTAGTGAGAAATTAGGGGCTTGGGTCTCTTAATTTTCCTCAATGAATTTACAATACATATACACGTAAAATCTGGGGAGGGGGAGAAGAATTTGGACCAGATGATATAAAACAAAACCAAATGTCATTGCCCTAAATTGGTATTACCCAAGCACCCACCCTAGCAATTCTCTAGCCACCATTAATGCACCCTGCTGCAGGCTGATAGAGAAAGAGCCTGGGAGGACCCCAAGAAGCACTAGGGTTTGGCAGGCTCTTCCCATGGGCTCCCTGATCATACTCGGCTCCTTCAGGAATTAATCGCTGCACACATTTCTTTGGCGACCCTGGGTCCTCTCCTATTGCCCTAACACCTCTGAAGAGTGTTTACTGCTACGCTGATGGAAACCAACAGTAAGAGGCTTCCACTGAGAGACACCATGATAATCTCATAAGTAGATGGTGATGAACCTTGAAGACAGTATGGAAATCACAGGTGAGTTTTGGCAACGAATAGCTTTAATAAATGCAACCTTTTGTGAAATGACCCCAGGTTGCAACAGGCTGCAAATACTGATTGTCCTGCTGCAAACTGTGGTGACCAGCTCTGAGTTAGGAGGGCACTCCTGGGAAACCACTTTTTCTTCAAAAATCTTGCAGCTCAGTTAATTAACTCATGGGTCTTTATCTACCAAAGTACAAACCAAGACTGCTTTGCAGGGCTGAAACCCAGCCCTATGGATCTGAGGGTGGAAAAGTCTGCCCTGCACTGTTAGACCACAAAGTTATTCCACATAATATCCACCTATTCACAGTAAAGCCATAGCAGGATCCTGAATCTTACTGCCTCTCTAGCCAGCACTTTCCATCCTCTTCCACCCTTATCCATCTCAGTTTCCATCCTTTTTGGCTCTTGGGTTTAATTCCAAACTTAAAGGAGAGAAATTTGGCTTACGTCCCCTATCTACCCCTGCCTCCAAGTTTCCCACTCCTCTCTTCTGCTGCAGCAGCTCCTTTTATTTCCACCATTCTTCCCTCTCTAAAACCCCAACAGAAACAGGTCTAACATAGCTGATTCATTCATTCCTTTTGAGCCCATTCAACACTCTGTATCTGCTAATCTTACATACTTGATAACACTGCTATTGCCTGGCACCTCTCAGTAGTGTCACCACACAAATAAACACTGCAAAACTGATTTAAAATGCTAACAAACAGGTAAGTAAAATACCTTCTTCCTTGGACACCACCGTGTTGTGGAAACCTTCTTCACAAGCACGAACCATCCTGAAAGCCAACAGACATTCAGATCACAGTTTAATGTTCAAAACCAGCACATTTATTTTAGATCCATTTACGACGTCCGAGTATTTCACCAGCTCTAATGTGAATTATCTTTACAACTTCCTTGTGAGATATACATTCTGCTATCGCCATTAATCTGACATCAAAAACCTGAATGTTTCTCTTAAGGCAATGAACTTTCCCAGGTGCCTTGAGTTTGACTTCATTTGTCTATGGCATCTAATCTTGGAATGGACAAGCACGTTGGCATCACACTCTAGCACATCTAGCACACACTTTTATCTAATCCCAGCCAATTTGCCCCAGGACACAGAGGGAGACATTAGCAGAAAAGGTAACTGAGCCCAAGTTTCTCAAGCCCAGGATATACCTTTTCTTTCACTGCCTCCAGAAGTGGAGTGCTTAACTCCTGTAAAAAATCTCAGCCATCACATAAGAAAGTAACTAGGAATAATCAACTAGATGGAAAAATGATGGGGGCCCAAAATACAATTTCTTGCTTTGTGGAAAATAACAACATTATTTTACCACAGCAATATTGTTTGTTACCAAAACCCTCATCCAAGCACCGAGTTTCTCAAAATGGTGGGTGAAGCTCTCTTCACAGCAATCATGTGAGGCAGGGATGGATCATTAACCTACTGTCGAGACATGGAAACTGAGGCTAACAATTTGTCTTACATCGGTCAGAGAGTCTGTGGCATGGCTGGGAATTTCAAGGAGATCTCCTGCCTCTTGGTTTTATGATAATATTCCTCTTGTAGAAGCTTAAAAATATGACATGACTTATTACTGGAAAGTATAATGGATAAAAAGCAAGTGCTCAAGTCAGATTCAGGTGTCACCTTGTACTAATACTGCCACACAAACACAGACACACACACACAAGCACACACATTTCCAGCTTGCATGCGTGATATGCAGATTTCCGATCATTATTTTATTCTATTCTAGCTCCTTTTCTGGAATAGAAATAAAATGTGGAGTCACAGGATGTATCCTGATGACATCCAGTTAATAAACACAAGAATAAATTGTCTGCCAATACGTTCTCAGGTATAAAAAAAGTTTGTATCTAAAGTCTTATATGTTGCACTTTAAATTCTACTCTCTTTGCATCAATAAGCTTAACTTAAAATGGAATTATTGTGAAAAATCTGTGTAGCCACAGGTTGCATAAGAAAAAAGCAAGTGATTGAAGAAAATACAATCCTATAGGAAAAAAGCCAAGCCAACCCCATACTCACATTTATACAAAGAATGATACCAGCTCTGAAATGCTGCTCAGACTGAAATACTGTATGTGACATGAATCAGAGGGATCTGCAACAACTCCTACTTTTACAAAGCTTGGACAGCAAAACCAGGCAGCATAATTTTGTAGCTAAGTAAACTGTCCAGGCTTTGCCTCTTATCCATCAGTGCATGTCTGTGAATAAACTGAAATACTGGCCCAGAAGCTGTTTCAGGATCTCATGTGAAATTTCCCCTGGTGCAAGGAGAGCTGGGCTGAGTGTTACTGAAAATGGAAGATCGTTTGCTTACTATGGAGTCCTCCAGCTCCCCATGATACAATCTCTTTTTGTCACATCAGTAAGACATCCTAAGGAGAACCTCTGTCTTGCCTTTCAGCTTGAAAAAAAGTTAAGAAAATAAGACATGGTAATTTAAATATAGAGCAGAATAAGATTACAAATTTCTGGATTACCTTGTGACTGCTGGAGATCCTTCCATCAGCATCATGCTGCTAAGACCTTGCATGAAAGTAAAGCTGGTCTGAAGGGTTTCAGACTAATTGCTCATTTCATTTGCCTCTATTGATTGCTTTCTTCTCTCCATGGTTTTTATTAGGGCAGAATAATCATCTCTTCCATTTATAGCCAATCAATAAAGTGTGGAGGTGGATCAAAGAGAAGCTTTACTCAACATCCTTTTGTTAAGCAATTCCTTTCATGATCTTTCTGGTGGAGCAGGAGACACAGCTGGACTCCACCTAGAAGTCTGCCAGAGCTTCCCTCCAGCACTGGACTCCTTCTGGCGTGCTACGATTGCATGAACTCCTCCAGCAAAACTGCCTCTGTAGTTTGCATTCAGGAGTCACTGCAGAAACGTGCCGTGTCCCAAGAGTGGTGCCTTTGCGTCTCCTCCAGCAGGCTGGGTGGAGGGGGCAGGCAGCCCCATGGTTTGGGTGCTCTCCAGGCAAGGGAACCCCACCAGCTGAGATGGCTCCTGGCCAAGGAGCGACTACAGGACCATGGTAAGTCTGAGCCCCATCCTTGCTTTTTGGGTGTTACGCAGACTGATCTGGCTCTTCACACTGAAAGGAACAAGGTATGAATTTAAGGAGCTGTTGTTGAGCTTTTAATTGGTGATGGCCAGTTTAGGGTTGGGTTTCAAACGTGCTTCATTTTGGCACTTCTTGCAGCCTGGCTTAGCTGTTCTTCACCGCACCATGGGCAGGAAGATATCGTCAATCTTGTTCTGCAGCACCCACCTCTTCCCATGCCTCTGTTAGGGAAGTCACATTTCCACAGATCTGGACCTTGTTTTGCTCTGCAAAAGCCCCTAGTCCTTACTGCCAGACTGGAGCTGAGCTGGCAACTGCACTGAGTTATATCTCGTGAAAAAATGTGATTACCTGTGCTTTGTGATCAGAGGAGGAGTGGTGCTCTAGGGTGGAGACTCCTTTTTCGTTAATATGTTCACACAGAATACATTAATACACTCCAGACTGGCAGGTATTTAAAAACTAACAATAGAGATAGATTGATACATTTTTCTGCTGCGCCTAGATAAATAGCTGCAAAACAATTTCAGCTCCTCTTGCCTCACTGCTAGTATCAAACAGGACCAAAGCACATCCCCTGGATATTGTTTGGCAGGGTTTCAGGTGTCAACAGTCCAAATCACCGAGCACGTTTAGATCATGACCATGGCTGTGAATTTTTCTCTATGGCATAAGAAAACAGTGAATGAACTACATTAAATAGATTTTATGGAGAAGTGAACAGTGGAGAGCAGGCCTGCAGATATACGCAGGTATATTCTTGGTTAAGCCACACATGAATTATCCATTCTGTACCATCCATAGAGGAGGACACTCCGTATGTAAGTACCTTCTCTCCCTCCTCCAGGGCATCATTGGCCTTTTATTTGGCTTTGAGCCAGAGCAAGCATGATATTAAAAACCGTTTCCATGTTGTATATGCCACAAAAGACTTCCTGAGAAGGAAGGACTTTATATTCGGGCAGATGCCAGTGCTTTCCTTCTTTATCAAACAGAAAGCTCAAACCAAAACCTAAATTGCTTTGTAAAACCCATTTGTGATTTTGAGTCTGATCCAAAGCTCACCAAAGTCAATGGGAGTCTCTTTAGTGACTTCTCTGGTATTCAGACCATGCCCTGAGGGGAAAAGATAATAAATACACAGTGAGGCAGACCTCACTCTTGCAAGCCACTGAACATCTACATGGTAGATCTCCATCCCTTGTACGTGCCCAGTGTGAAGACATGATGGAAGTGTCTGGGACACATTCTTCTCCACAAATTTCTCTTGTGAATGGAAATTCACTTTCATTGAACTTTCAGAGACATTAAGGAAAAAGCAACGGGATGCTTTGAATATTCCTGAAGGGGATCTAAAATGTCGTCTTTTTTTTTTTTCTTTTTTATCCCGGTATCTGCCTCACTCCAAACTCATTTTTGTAGAGAAGCTTGAGATCACAGAGTGGGGAGCTGTGGTGGAGGAGGAGGCAGCTCTTTCCTGCAGGAACATCTTCTCTCACGTGGATTGGGTGCAGTCCACCACTGCAAACTGCCAGCACAGATAAAACAAACCCAGTGAGACCAGGGCAACCAGCCAAGTGTGGACGTGGCCACAGAGACACATGACACAGGGCTCGAGGATCCGAGCCATATGCAGGGCCTGAGCTTCTTAGTATGGCTGTAGGTTATTTACCTGCTTTGGGATTTATTAGTGAATACTCGGCTAGTAGTTTGGAGATGAAACACTTCATATCAGCGTATGTATCAAGGATAATCTTATATAGTGAAAAAAAGCCCTCTCAAAAATGTACTGAATAATCCAAGCCAGTTGAGTAAAATTGTGTCAAAATACATTTAGAATCATAGAATCATAGAATGGTTTGGGTTGGAAGGGACCTTAAAGATCATCTAGTTCCAACCCCCTTGCCATGCTCATCTGGGCATAAACTCTATGGACAAACCCCTTAGAGGAAAAAGAGCTACAGAAGATGATAAGAAAATAGTGAGGTGTCCTACAGGAGCTCTCCCAACAGTTTTGCTTAGCAGAGTGATTCTGCTTTGAAAGCCAGAGGGGTAAAAGTGGTTATCCAAGAGGGTCAGAGCAAATGCTAGGCTTTGTTTTTGTTAATTCCTTGTTGATATAGCCTAATAAATACAGGTTTGTATTTTGAGAAGGCGCTATTTATTGTACACTACAAAATTTATACAAAACTTTTGGCACAACTGCCTTGAAGTTTTACATAAAAATTATGAAAAGGGAAGAATAAATTTTGAGGAAACCTGAACTTTAATCCCTCACAGAAGACAAAAGTCAAAGGAACTGTCAAGAGTTGATCAGTAGTACAAAAAATGTGCAGAGATTTTATTTACTATTCATTAGCAGGGCCTTATCCTGCTTGCCACACCCAGTTCAGATAAAACTTCCAAATCTTCACTGTAACACCTTTGTTAATTAGCCCTATTCATGCAGCAATAACTTTTTATGATAATCAAGGTATTTATTTGTCAGTATGATCGATCTCAAGAGCAGTACGTGCTCACATATGCTGTCCGTTTCAAATAACTTGTTCATGATTCACTGGATTTCGCCTGCCATTTTAGAACAAGGTCAACAAAAGGTAAATAAAGGTCTTTGAGGGAGATGGTTTGAAGGCACCTAAAAGTATGGTCCCGAGAGAAGGTCTGTTCCCATGCTCTCGAGTAAGGGAAAGCACATACCTTCATGCTTTTGCTTGGTGCGCTTCTTCACCAACATAAATAACTGTGCTGAAGTATCTCATAAGGAAATGAGATAAGTTGTAAGTCCTGAAGAAACACCACCACATCTGAAGGACAGCGCTCAAAGCAGTTTGGAGATGTTGTGAGCAGTTCATGGAAATCCAACTCTGTGGAAAAAAAAGGACTGTCAATTGATAATGAGCTTTCTGTATTGATTTATTGTTCATTCAAGCACCCAGGAAAATTCAAATCACAGCTCAGTGTGTAGCCCGTGCTGTGGTTTTTGCCATTCTTGGGGGATTTTGACAAAAGAAAGGCTGAAAAGATTTGTAATACAGCTATTACCTTTTGCCTCTCTTGTGGTAACAGCTGTAGAAGTAATATTTGGTCAACCATGCAGGTTGCATGACAAGCTGCACATCATGTGTAAGAAAAGCTGAATGTTTATTTTCCACTCTAACACGACATTAATTTTATATTAAGGACAGCAACAATATGGGCTATCCTATACCAGTAAATTAACTGTGGCTGGGACCATTCCCACGTGGCACCGAAGAGCTGCACTCACACCACAAAACCCTTACCTTTCAGCTCAGGGTGGCCGCATCCAAACTGCCATCGGGAAAGACTGTGTGTCTGGCTTGACTCGCCATCCATGCTGGGAACTGCTCCCCAGGACATCGGTGGGCTCAAACACAACCCTGCCAGGGCCACTGCAACAATTTAACTATATAGCTGAGTTCAAGTACAGGGGAACGTTAGTATAGACACAGCTTTAGGGTATGTATACTGCATATACAACCTTATCAACTACTGGGAAGATCTTCCAGTATCCTTTTTTTTTCTTTTCTTTATGATGTCAGCTGGTGGAAATGTTGAGAGTTGAGTCTGTCAAACACAAGTGTTTAATGGGATCCTCATCACTTTAACATGTACAAACCTTGGCACAAGAGGAAAGCAAACAAAAAGCAACTGGTGATAAGCAGCTTCCTTGGATGTTTACCAAAGTAGATTTGTTTAGGCAGTGGCTGCTCTGTGTTTGTTTTCTAGGATCATGTTCTTGAGCTTTATCAGCATGAGGGATGATTTTTTAATTCAAAACACTTCATTCATGCTTAATTCTGTTCCATCTTAACATTTGCAGTTGTGGTCTGTTGATCAGTTACAAACCAGACAAATGGCATTTCCATTTCCTGACTGGGGGGTTTAGCATAACAACCCAAGCACAAATTGGGCATTTCAAGTTTGAATGTTCTATTTGAAACATAGTAGTTGCATATCCATTCTGTCATTTGTGTGAGCTATACATTTAAAACACGGTTTCACAACTTCAACAACATACAGATGCACTACTTACTTGCTGTGGAAAGTCACTAGGGAACATGATGGTCTACTGAGCAGAAAGTAGAAAACAAATAAATCTGCTGTAGATCCTTCATGTCTGCTCCTGGGCCTGAACAGTCTGGTTCTCAAATGGTGAGGGACAATGGGTTACTCTGCACACCTGACCACATCCAGGAGCTCTGGCACTCAGAAGCCATTAGAGCAGTAATTTCTTATTGAGCAACAAGATTACTTTATGTCTGGGCAAAATTTTTGATCTATAGCGGTAAGACATTTTACTGTGACACTACAGTCGAGTTCATTCATCACAGAAAATATCATCATGTTACTCTGTACTATAATCTATACAGTATCCTGTATCCTGAATACGCAGCTAATTCCCTATCTCAAAAAGGATATAGCTGATCAGGAAAAGGAACATGAAGGCTACAAAGCTATGGGACTGCTTCTGTTGGAGGAATGACTATGACTCTTCAACCTGGAAAAAAGACAACCGCAAAGGCTCAATAGATGCCTGTGAAATCATGACTGGCATGGAGAAGGTGGACAGGGATTGCCAGTAGTCAACTGACAGCTGGTCTCATCCAGTACAAGAAACCTAGGGCATAAAATGAGGCTAACAGGTGGCAGCTCCAAACATCAGAAGTTGGTTTGTTTTTTTTTCCCCTCACAACCTGTATTTAAGCTGTGGAGCTTATTGCCACAGGATGCTGTAAACTGCTAAAAGCATGCCTAGGTTTTAAAAAGTCACTGGACGAGTTCATGGAAGAAAAAATCCATTGAGGGTTATTAAAAACAAGACATCATGCCTAGATCAGAAAACCCATGAGCCGTAAATCATTAGATGCTAAAACAATATTCTGGGAACATATCTCTAACTGCTTGCGTGCTTTCACAAAGTATCTGATTTCATCTACTATTGTGAACAGGGTACTGGCACAGATGAACTTTTGGTCTGACCTGGTCCAGCTTTTCTGATGCTTTCGTTGCTTTTTTTCCATGCTACAAAAGCCATAATGCTGCCAGTTCAGTGAGTCTTGTATTTGAATCTTGTCAGCTCACCTACTACAGGAGCAAACTACACAGGGAAGGGGATGTAAACAGGCTGTGCCCTTCTTCCCCTGCCTTCCAGATCTGTCGGGCTGCACCTGAGAACTGTAAAGCCAGCTGATTTAATCTCCTGGGGATCTGCTGGGAATGAGGGGAATATTGAGAGAGTAACTCTGCGACACATCCAAATGCCGGGGGTGGCCGAAACCGCTTTCAGATGCTGGTGGTGTTGTACTGGTGTGGATGATCTTCTACACAGTCGTATGCTCAGGGATGACACTGTGCTTGGGATTGAGACTTTTTGCATGAAGAGGAATTCCACTCAGGAAAGCCCTGGCAATCGGGGTGTTGCACATCATCAGGAAAAGACCTGGAAGACTATGGCTGCGGTCTTCAAAAGTCGACTGACTTTAGCATAAATCTCTCTTTATTTCTGTGGATCCACAAAGCACTTCCTGAAATTCCACTAAATTTACTTCCAAACATTTTCTAAATAACCAGAGGCAGAGGATTTCTGCCATGAAATACTCGAACATATTATTTGTGAATTAAAATACTTCTAAAAAGATATTCTTGGGGATAAATGTCCTGGTTCTTTTCTTTAGTGGAATAAGCATAGCATTAAATTACAGGGAAGCTCAACTATTATCTCATAATTTTCTTTTTTTTATTATAGACTTTTTATCCACATGAATGATAAAGAAACTACAACAGAGTTAAATACCTTTTTTGATAACAGTGATTATATTCTTAATTACACTCAATATTAAATTGTAAAATATTTCCAGAGAAGTACAGTCTTAATTCATACAGCAGGCAAAATACCAGAGGAGGAAGGGGTCAAGGGAGAAGGGTGTGAGAATTTCCAGTCTGCTTTTAAAAAGCACTGTGTATGGCTAACGCTGCTCTATCCATCCATCCATCCAAATGTGGTTCTGGCCCATCTGGTAAGACGTGCATTTCTTTCCATAAAACAATCACTGTTCAAAAACAAAAGATGAACTGGCAGATGTTGTCAATGTTTGTGGCGTTGAAAGGATGGGCAGTTCCTTTCACAGCTTATTTGTACGATTCATTGAAAGCATTTTCTCTGTCAAGTTCAGTAGTCCTTCTAAAAACACAAAGACTTAAACTTTGGTACCACCAAAAAAGATCCAGGACAGGCATTTTTTGATTTTCTTTTTGTTGTTTTGTTTGTACTAATAAATGGCTGCTACATTCTATTTTACATGGTTGTCCATGATGCTTTGAGGTCACTTGTCCTTGGGTTCAGAGGAACCTGATTTGTTTGTTCTTTAAATTCCCAAGCCCTTCCATTTTCTCAGTCTTTATACAAGTCAGGTTTCTGAGCGGTAGGTTATAACTTACAAGGTAACAGCTGCAAAAGATCCTGTGCTTCTGGGAATAAAAAAAAAAAAAAAAGAGAGAGAAAATGTTACCAACACTAAGCCCAAGTTTGAGACTTCTTTACTCACAGAATTACAACATTTATTTACAGTCCTTAAAAAAGGGATACACATAAGTCACCTGCTCCAGAAGCATCCTCTGAGACTTTGCTAGTTAGTATCTGTGGAGTCATATGGAAATACTCACATTAAAGATGAAGTGCAAACTGCAACTGACTGAAGTATGACTAAACACAACAAGACCTGCTGTGGAAAGGAACAAAGCCCAACAAGGGTAGCAAAGGATTGCCGAGAAACACAGAGCATTAGTTGAGTGGTTGCTTTGCAACACACAGGGTCTTCACCCCCTTGGTGTATTGCACGGGTATATACGTGCATACATGTTTCTTCTTGAGGCAACTCTTTTCTGCTTGGCACATCATTGAGAATCTGAAATTGCTTCTGAACAATATAGTTGTGATTCTCTGCTTGACTGATTTAGCTTAGCAGTTAAGTAACAACTAATCTTTCAAAAGCACTAGGGCCTACTTAGAGAAATCCCTGTTGTCTGCAGGGATGGTGTGCCACTGGAAACAAAAACAGCGCGAGAAATGCATCCATCCTTCACACTCTCAGCACATAAGCAGGAGATGCTCATAGCTGTGATGCCAGCACCCTCCTTGCAGGGCTTGTCAGCTGATGAAAACCTGATGCTGGGAACAAACGGTGCTGTTCATCTGATGCTGCCATCCTCAGGCAGACTTTTATTGTAGATCAGTGCTTTGGACAAGGCACTCAGGGCAGGACCCGCTGCTTCTCATCTGGGGAGGCATACTGTTCTATTCAGGATATTAATATCACTGAATTTATTTTAAATCAGTGCTCAGATTAATGTAGACTCAACTGGAAAATGCTGTCAATCAGTAAGAAAATATGCACAAGAGGGCAAAACAGCCCAACTTGATGCTTAGACTAATCTCCTTATCTCAGTAGGCAGAGCTCGAGGCCATGGATACTGGTTATCTGGTTACTCTATGCTTACTTCTAATGTTTTTATTTTTAAGTATCTGCTTCTTCCATAGCTCAGGCAAACCTCCATCATCTATACTATCAAACCCTTCTCAGATGCCCCAGACTTTCTCTTGAATACCTCTACTTTGTGCATTACTGAGGTCTCTATGTATGAATAGCTTTTTTTTTTTCTAATCCGCCTACTCCACCTCAGGGATTTTTTCAGTGAATCCACAAGCCAGATTTTGTGGCATAACACAGTAGCAGGGCTACTGGCTTTTTGCCTCTCTGTCTCCAAGCCCTAATCTTCTTGTTTTACCAGAAAAAAAAGAGAATGTCATTTAAATGTTAAGGCTTTAGCACCCAAAACTGGAATCTCCAGGCCACTGATGATGGACATGGTGTTTCTTCTAACTGAACGTTTCTAAAAAACACTCCTGAAAAACACAGTGTTGAGTTTAGGAAGATCCTGCAGATGGGCAACAGGGTAATGGGCATCTGCAGGAGACTGAACTACAGAAGACAGTATTAATATAATTCTGTAAAGCTCCCAAAACATACTGCTCTTTCCTGGAGCTGAAGAAGCTCCATTATGGGCACAAAACCCCATCCCTACCTGCCTGTGTGCGAACTTTTACTGCATTGTGAATGCCAAGGTATTTCCCTCCTTCCACTGAAGGTACATGACCTTGATGCCACTTTCCAGTGCCAGAGAGTAGAAGCACACGCTCAGGCAATTAGGCCTGGATTCACCCAATGGTACATCCTACTCCAGTGAAGCCTCGTAATTTGTGTGACATGTCAGTTATCAGCTTTAGACCGTAGCACACCTCCACAGACAGTGCTTTTAGACCAGAATCAGTAACATCATACAACAGAATGATTCTCTTATTTCTTGCAGTGCCTGCAAAGAAAAACACAATGGCTGGGCCAGGCAGAATAAGATCTCTTCTTTCACAAGCTCACCTTTAGCTTTTGCTGAGGTGTGCACCAAGCTTTTCTTTCCTGATCAAGCTTGCTGCATAGGGAATCTGCAATGACACAGAAACAAAGCCACTGCTTTATGCCAAGGTTTGGCTAACAAGACATCCAAGTTGGAATCCCTACAAATGAAAGGTTGTGTTTGCCTCCCTATATAATTTTAGGAAACAGTGCCTTAAATTAAAGGATTGAACTCTTTACAAAACTGCAAGAATGTTGAAGCAGAAATAAAATTAAAATGGCCTAAATTTAAACAACAGATAGATCTTAAAATCCAATGTAAAAGATGTCTTCTAATGTTTTGTTTATATCAGTTGCTGGCAAAAATAAAGCCACCACCCATTCTGCTACCTGTGAGATGACAAAAATCAACTGTCTGTAACAGAGCAGGCAACAAACACTCATCTCTGCACAGCTGAAATACAGCAGGTTGGGAGTACGAGACTTCATATATTTATATCACCATAATTAGGAAGTTCATAATAGTTATCTCTGACTTGCACCAATCTGAGGGAAGCCACTGAAGTGGAACAAATAATTAAAGAAAAACAGAGAACATAGGCATATTAGGAACATAGTTATATTTAGAAACAAAGTGGGATGATGTGCTCACTGGCTACTGGGAATACAGTACAGGGCTGCCCTTTTTCAATGCTGGGCTTTTAGAACATAACAAAACTAAATTGGTCTGAGATTTCTCCATAGCTGGGAGTCCAAGAGACTACAAATTCACTATTCTTCCATGCTGCCTTTTGGAAGGACTGTTGGAGGAATTCAGGTTAGGATCAGAAAATCTATGTCCCTACACTCCCAGGTGCTGCTGCACACTGAGGTGACCTGCTTCTGCTGTCAGGCACTCCAGAATATATTCACAAATAATGTCAAATACGTTACTGCAAGCTGACAAATAGGCTAGGCTGAAGTCAGGAGCAAGGCCTTAAGCTGCACAAACAGCAAAAGGAACAAACAGGCAAATGCATAGGGTTCAAGCGACCTGCCCCACACACCTAATAACATACTAGAAGCATGTGAATTTGCATCCATATCCACTGACTATATACCTAATGGGCACTCTTGTGCATCCCTGTTTTGGTTTTAATTACATTATGTCCATAGCATGTGAGGACGTTTGTGTGAGTTGTGCTCAGAATGTCTCTGGGCTGGTGTAAAGTGCAGTATCCACAGTGTCATCTATTTCCATCCCTGCCTTCCTTAACAAGGAAAAGAGCAGGGAAGGCTCAGGATGAGAGGAAAGAAAGGGGCATCTGCAGCTCAGGAGCTAACCCTTTAATTTCTCGGGAAAGGAGGTCAATCTAATTGAAAGCAGCAGCACCAGGAAGCAGCAGTGTCTGCAAAGATGAGCTGTCTGGTTGAATGAAAGCAGAAGCCTTTCACGGGGGCATGCTGCTTCCCCCACTACACAGCCCTGGGAAAAGGGAAATGCATGTGCATGAACTGAGAGGATCAAACTACTGATGACCTGAAAAGACCCAGGATCCAGGTGTTTTGTCTGACTACTCTTATAACCCCTACCTTTCACAGAAGCTGAAAGCTATCAGGAAGCTTGCTGCAAGATCCCCCAAAAAAACAGAGCTCTCCCTTCAACCAAGTCCTCCAACAGAGCTGCCTTCCAGTGTTTGCAAAGGCTGGAAAACTCCTCTCCAAACTGCAGCAGAGAGGAGTACGCAAAGAAACTGTTTACCTGATCACCCATTTTCATGGTTTAGATTCAAAAGGGAGCCACAAACAAACTGCCTGAATAAGCACATTTCAGCTGAGACCCATGATGCTTCACCAACTGCTTTCTTCCTCTCTCCCACTCACAATGGCCAACAGGCAACATTGGTTTGCATGGCTGCCAATTATATAGGACATCTCCCAAGCTGTACTGACCTAGATAATACAACAGGGTACATTCTGTCAGAAATTAACTGTTCTTAATCCACTTCTCTGCTATATTTGGCACATCAGTGTCTTTTCAATGTGTGTTGGTTTATCCATCCTCCTGGTAATAAATGAAACTGGGAGAGGTGGGTGTCCAATAGGGAAATGATTACTTTCTTCATGAGTTAAATCACCTACAATGTCATCTTCTACTTTTGTCATTGGAAGAGCATTTGGTAACTCTGGTGCTGTGGTGGAATAGTATTTAGGGCTCTTCATGACAATACAGTCCCCTTTTGCACATCCATGGTGACTGTTGCAATACAGGATAGGATTGGCACTCAAATGGAAATGAAGATCCAATGTGTGGCCCTTACCAAAGTGTGTACACCCCTGCCAGCAGTAACAGAAGTGCAGATAGTTCAGTTTTAAGTAGCAAGCAATCTGTTTCTTATGACTAAGTCCACATTAATAGGAAATACATTGCAATGGGAGCAGATCTGTAGGGTGCAAGAGAAAGACCCAGTGTCCATACTGCATTTCTCTTGGGCTTTTTAATTCAGGCTGGCTCTAGTCTGGTCCTGGGTACTGATCACCCGTTAAGAGCTAGAGCACATTCCTATGTGCATTCCTGGAACACATCCTCTTTTGCTTCATTCAGAAGGAATCCAGTTTGCAAGCTCTGAGCCTGCTCCACAACATGAACCAAAGCACAGATAAGCGGATAGGATTGGGGATTCTTTTCTAAAGTGCATGTCTGATCCCTGCTACGCTTGGACATCAAAGAAGCTTCTGTACACCATCCTCTTTTGGAGGCTTCACCTTTGCATCCCATCTCTAGGTGGGGTACACAAAGATACATCACCCTGACTTCTGTTGCTTGAAGAGGGAATCTTCAGTACCCAAAGCACTATTATCTGATGTGTATCTACAGGTATTTAGTTAAACAATTCTCATTTCCAGAGAGTGCACTTGAGACCTTAGTCAGAACACTGTCCTGCCAAGACAGCCCTTCCAAATGCAAAGCATATTTATGCAGGAAAGGAGAGAGATGTGCAGCTGAACTGCCACTGGAAAACTAGTCTCTGCACACATGGTGCTTCTGGATAGAACGATGCGTGGGATTAAGGAGAAGAAAAAGCATGCACTGAGCCTTTGACAGCTGGAGGAGGAATGGAAGTGCCAATGGCTTGCCCTAGAGGGTGAATCTTCACTATTGCCCTGTGAAAGTATTTATAGCTGCATGGGCTGATTTCAGAGACTCTTCCCTCCTGGGTGGGTAGTGGCATGTGCTCATGGCAACGTACTGGTCTGCACAGGATGCAAGGCAACAGAGAGTCACAGCTGGAGTATGCAGTCTCTCCTCTATGTATTTTTTAAGTACTGGAGCACACTAATACAATAGAAAAAAGGATTTTGCAGACAGGCAATAGCAGAGGCTGGCTTGTGGCTCTCTGGTACATACACATCCATTTTTGATCAGAATTTCTGCAGATTCTAAAGGAAAGGAAGCTTTTACTTCTGTTTTTAATAACCATTAATTCTACAAGGCATTCCTTTAACATTTGAATTTACTGGAGAAAGAGGCACAGCTCCATCCTATTAACCCAAGGCATACCCAAATGCATTGTCAAGATACAAGCTTCACTCACCTGTCTTTCTTAAAAAAGCAGACAGTGGCAAATAAAATTCTGGTGAAAACGTTACTTGTCAGCTTACTTTTCTGTACACAGTCAGGGATGTGTATGCTACCTTTGGCATCAAAAGGACATATTCCCAATTTGTACCACTAAACCTGGAGAGGAACTCTACCAAAAATCAAATTAAGATAACAGGACATACAGAAACAGACCTGCAGTATCATCCCAACTGCTAAAGCACAGAAGAAGAAATTAATGAGAAAAAAATAAACACACCGCTGGTTTGGGGGGGGCAAGGTAATGAAATCTGCCTTGAAGTCTGCAAGACATAGTAAACACAGAGTTCCAGAAATGCTCTTTTACCTGTTATTATCTAGGTGTCAGTGGACAGGCACTTCAGCACAAGATGCAGCTCAAGAAATCCAAGAGCCATTGTGCTGAATCAATGTTTGCCTCTAACATTCTTGTCAAGGTCAATCAATCTAGCTGGACCACTTTAAGCAGAGGACCAAAACAGAAATCCTAATAAAGCACTGCTATTTCCTATTTCCACTTTTCAAATATGGAGTGACAGGAATGCAATGACCAAGGTCTCCGCACACAAAAATGTGGATGTTCATTGTTTGCATAATGAATACATTAGTTGTACAAAGCACCTACTTTCCATATACAACCTAAAATAGGAATTAAACCTACTGGTGCTTTTCTTAATTACAGTAGGACCCAGAGGAACGTGATCTCATACCTCTGAAGATCTATCAACATCATTACCACATGGTAGATTTTTTCTTCTTTTAAACACTCCTTGTGAATCTTTAAAGATCAGGATGAAAGATGATGCAGAGATAGAAATCAATTTTGCAGGCAGATAGTTCCTAATTTATTTTATTGTCTGCCTCTGAAGAACAAAGTTGATTCAAAGCAGCACTGAGAGTAGAAGGCCATCAAACATCAGAGGAGTTCCAGCTGGATCCAGTTCTGAGCTCTGAACATTATTATCAGCCCAAAGTTAGGCTAGTGAGGAAGAATTCAGTTCATGGGAGCATAAATAAATTAAAAAAAAACCCAAACAAAACCAAACCAACACTTTCCACTTGAGCTGGAAAGACAAGGGACTGCCTGAGTAATTCACATTTCTAACATATCTCAAAGACCTGCTACCTTTTACCCCTATGTAAAATTAGTGGGATTGATCACTGCCTGATCTTAGTTATCTAAACCACAATGGCAGGGTGATGAAAACCACCTTAGCTTTTCCTGATGGATAGGTTACAACTGTGGTCAGCGCTTCCTGGGAACCTACAAACTACTTGGTAAGGGACCCCTGAAAGGAAATTAAGAAAAGCTAGCCTGTTTGCAGGAGCTTAAATTTGCTGCTTGGTGTTCTACTTCTCTGTGGCAATGTTTTGGAGGGGTTCACAAAAACATAAAAGGATAAAAATCATCATGCTGGGAATGCTGCTTCTGATATTTT
This sequence comes from Platalea leucorodia, assembly GCF_965183815.1. Classification (NCBI taxonomy): domain Eukaryota; kingdom Metazoa; phylum Chordata; class Aves; order Pelecaniformes; family Threskiornithidae; genus Platalea; species Platalea leucorodia. The sequence continues at coordinate 25,716,595 of NC_138859.1, read as the reverse complement.
TCTCCCACCAGGCAGCTAGGAGGAAAGTACATGCTTTTTAAATTTTATCCACTAACACAGTTGCTCAGAAGACAATATCAGACAGATACAGAGTCTCAAGCAGGAGCTGATTTAGTACTTTGTTAGGCTGGCTGGGCTGACAGATGAATTATGGTCACACTGGACAGAAACCAACAACTCTAAAGGCAGGTGAGCTCTTCTGAGGCCATACCACATGTGCCATGTTAGAATTTACCCCAACCTGCTGGGCAGAGATTTCTTCTCGGTGGCCCTTTCTGTACAGCTTAATAACAGAAGCCAGACGATCCATGCCTGAAGTAAAATATGACCTCCAAATACATGCACTGTACTTAGCCAATTTGGGAGACAGCACTTTGAAGGAGGAAGCAGCAAAAAATGCATTCAGTGATTTAAAATCTATTTTCTTGTTAAATATGACGATTGGTTGCTTCCTGGCACTTGGCCAAGAACTTGGCACAAACAGGTTGCGATACTTCCTGGTAGTTGTTCCAGACACTCTGACCAACTCCTTTCTTAACAGAAATTGCTGATGGCCACACAACGTCCCACTGCTCCAGCTACCTACCAAGGCAGGTTACGTCCAAAGAAGCCAACATCCATTGCAGAGGATGGAACAGGACAGGACCCACCCTCCATTTTCCCGATGATCTGAGCCTTACTCTTAACTTTCAGGAAGCCATAAAATATTTTTTTTAAAAGTCCGGAGCATACAGAGCATTAAAATAAAAGCCCATTGATTAAACACTGCTTTAACTGAGGCTTTTAATGAAGAATATTAAACCCACGTCGCTCCCAGCCGCTGGGGGTGCAGTGACGGCCGGGGAGCGGCAGAGGGCACCCGGAGCCCGCGCCAGCGTCCCCCGCAGCTGCCCCCCCCCCCCCCCCCCCCAGCGCGGCTGCTCTCCACGCGTGGCCATTTATCATCGCCTTCTGCATTGCATTTTCACAGTGTCACCCAAGAACTGTGAGAAAAAAGCGTTACGTTCAGTGTTCAGTACTGGCTGGGCACAAAGCACCACCTTCAAGCAGTCCTTTCCATGTAACAGTCAGGTTACAGTGGGCATTCGCACTAGAAAGTTTTCAAATACAAATATATTTGGTTAATTATTTCATGCTTAGCTTCAGCTTGTTGTATCCCAGACATCTCTGACACATCAAACACTCCAAGGCAGTTTATTTTAAAGTCTGACTACCTAGTTACGCAGCTTGAAGCATTCCATTTCAGGGTGAGTGAAACCATCATTAGGGCAAAACCTGCCTCTGGTACCCACTGTTACAAGAGATGCCTTCATGATCATGCACAAGTCTTCAGGAAGGACTAATTTAAGTTGTATAATCCTTCAGTGGTGAGAAAAGCCAAAAGAAACTGACTCTGTGCATTTACATTGTTTGTAAAATAAAAAAGCAATTAAGCCAAGTTCTGTGGCTATTATACCAGTAAATTTTGAGTTTAATACTACAAAGGTATACACCTATGAAGCTGTAAGTAAAATTAAGACGTGAGTATGCATTGAACACTTCTTTTCTCTTTGCACTTCTGTGTTAGCAAGAAACTTAGGTGTGAGCAGCTCTGTTAAAGCAATAGTATAGCGTCCCAGGTACATACAAAACAAAACAACCTACTCCTGCTAAAAACAAAACAACAACAAAACCACAAACAATAAAATCAAACATAACCATGCTTTTTGTGTATTCTGCACCAAAAGCTTTAATTCATCCTTGCCATAACCCAAGAAGGCCAAAGGAGTTCTATCATTAGCACATTCAGCTCATTAATCTTAATTCTAGATATAACCATACAAAATATATTCACATGAAAGAATTAAAGTAACTGCAGGGATTATCACATCGAAAGTGCTGATTCCATTTCAGTTATCAACCAAAACATCACTGAAGATTTCTGCACCCAGCTTAAACAAACAGACTGGTTATTTGCAGCAGTCTCTCAGTTCTTCATATGCAAACATCCCCTTCTCGGTCTCACTGATACACAACCTGCCTCGCCGATACCGAGAGAGATACCCAAATGTGAGCATAAAGACTTAATGATGATTAGACAACATTTCTATTAATGATAATTAAACTCAGGCAGCCACAGTGAGTGAAGAGGTCCTGAATTGTTGGTGCAGTACATTAAATGTTGAAACTATTCTCTGTAAGTACATTCAGGCAGCTCTGTTTAATGATTAAATTACTATTATTCTTTCTGTAGCATGCATCAGTAAGTGAAAAGGGTGTGAATTACATGATCATATTTCTTTTCCTGCCCGAGAAAAAGCACTACACTGAACCTTGTGATTTCTCCACTTCTTGTAAATCAGAAAAAACACCACAGCTGGCTTGCTGGAGGTCTGGGATATCCAGTTTCAGAAACAACTTCACAACTGGGCCACAAAGTGAATGGCAGAGATGATCCATTCTCTCCCTGGAAGGGAGAGTTAGTTAGCTCCAAGTTCAGCTGACACACGAGATAAAGGCTGAAGTGGGCCCACAAACTTTGTGCTTAAATGTGCTTCACAGCAGGAATCAAGACAGGTCACCTGCCTCAAGTCCAAAGCAGCAGGGGAAGTACTTTTCAGGATGGCATCCTAATTACCATCTTCTGTGACAATGCAATTCACAGATCAAGCCAAACTCCTTGCCTGGCATTGGGAGACAAAGGGGAACACAGTAACAACTGGACGCATTAAAGGAAAAGAGTGGAGACCAGCAGCAAAAAATCTCCAAAGATGTTCTGGACTTGAATTTCTTCCATAAACAACCTCCTTCAAGCACCCTCCATCTCTCATTGAAATCTCTGAAGTCAGCAGGAACAGGGAGCAGGAATGTTTGGCAGCTCTAAAAATAAGGCCACTCCTAAATGCCTCTAAACATAGGTGCACAAGTTTGACAATCCTGGCCTTCAGCTTTATTTTTATGCCCTAACCCATCAATTAGAAAATGACAGTACCAGAGGGCTGGACAATGTCTTCTCCGCACCAGGGTCTGTGACAAGCACAAGGAAAATTTAGATGCTCGAGCACAGGGCTGATTCAGGTAAGTGGGAATATTTGGCAAGCCTTCCTCAAAAAGCCCTGTTGAATAATGGCAGACCGATCACAGAAAAAGCACTAGCAAAACAAGCATTAGCTGATAGCCTCCCATTTGTTACGATGCCCTGCTCTTAAAACCACACTAAGCAGTACCCGAGTAAGAAACAGCTTCACATACTCCACCCCTTGCTTGTACTGGATTAAGTATGTCAAGTTTTCAAAACAGCACAGTTGTATGCAATGATCTAGAGTTGCACTAACACACATGCAAAATCCCTCTTGATTTTAAAATAACAAGCAAGAGACCAAACAGCAATGTGTGCCTGCACTGAACTGTGTTTTGGCAACTCCATCCTTTACTGCTGAGTTAAGCACTTCTTCTAGTGGCTGAAATTTGAAAAAGACACATCCTAAGGTTTATTTGCCAGTGAGAAGCTGGCCTTGCACAGATTCCCTACTGAGGGCTGAAATGCACCCCTTGGCAACTCGTACAAGGTAGAAACATTTAACTGCTTAAGGTTTACTGATTCGGTCCTCACATTTCTCTCTGAAGAAGCACCTCTTGGTGTTGAGTTAAAACATTTTGCTTAGTTGAAACATGAAGACCCATCTGGTTACTGTATGAAAGTAAATCTCCAGGTAATTAGACTCTAAACCAGCTGAGAACTGCATGCTTACATCTTGCTAAGTATAATGTAATATGAGCTCAATAATAGTACATTTGCATGGCTCACAAAGGAAAAGTTTGGGGAGTGCATTTAAAAAACATAAAGTAACAGTTCATAACATTTTTAGCAGAGAAGGCAAACTTACAATTTGTAGCTGCTGTACTATTTCTTCTCTGTATGCCAGTTCCCGCTTCATCTGATCTTGAAAATTATCTGTAAGAGGGGGAAAAAAAAAGTAGATGCAGTAATTAAAACAGAGACCACACAGCAGAATTCATATAAATCAAATGAAATCAAACCAAATCACTATTGAGGAATTGTGAAGCACTACAAAGCCCTTCACCCAATTAAAATGCATGCCTAACAAAAACTTCTTCTCTAGTAGGAGACACTGTAGACAACAGAAAAACTTTGGAAAAATCAGGTTCAGCTACTTCCCCAATTAGCAAATGTAGGCTGCTAAGTTTCCGTTGCTAGCATTCATTCTCACGGTGATTTTCTCAATGGGCCAGACTCTGCAGTCATTAGTCAAACTTCTACCAACACTGAAGAGAAGCGCAAAAACTTCTCTTCTTTGCTTTGGGATAAATCCGTTGACATCAATAGAGATGTCCAATATGTGAGAACAGAAAGCATTCAAGGATGCAGGGTTTGATTTGTAGTTTGTAACATAGTGCTGACAGCTTTGAACAAAACTCAGACTAAAGCTCCATAAACAGTGACATGGAACTCAGAAGGGAAAAAGTCTTTGAAAGACAGATCCTAGACAGCCAGGTTACAGCACAGGCTAGCCTTCCTGCTCTAGTAGCTCCTCCTTCCCTTATTTTCCTCCTCAGAAACCATTTCAGACAAAACTTCATTTGGTGGAAGATTAACTGCTAGTCTGTGTTCCATAACACTGCTGTTGGAGGGTGGGAAAAAGACAGAAAAATATAAACAAAACTATTGACAAGAAGCTAAGAGTTTGGAGAGTTGCCACATGATGGAGACCTAGGTGCAATGATGGACTATTAAATGGAAGAGGAAAGAAAACCCATTCCAACCAATATCATTTTGATCCGGGAAACAAGCCTGTCCTGGACCACAGGAGCAGCAAGGTGAATGCCAACAGAAAACAGCATGGAGCACCTCAACACCCAGAGCTTGGAGAAGGGCACTAAAAGGCCAAGGCAGCTAAAATGGTTTATTTACAACTAACTAATTAAAAGAGTTAAATAGTCATGCTGGTTGCTGGGACACTAGCTCAGGACTCAAGAAGCCTGGGTTCAATACCTGGTGTGTATCTCTCCATGCCTCCTTTCATCACCACTACAGCAGGAATAATAGCACTGCTTCATCTGCCAAGTGCATTGGGAGTATTAATGGATTAAATGACTGTGGGATACTTTACGATAGCACAGTAACAGGAGTCACAGAAACACTTAAATTGCAATGGAAAGATTTGAGCCCAGGTGAGAACAAGCGGCTCCTATCAATACTCTGTGTGCTAATGCAGTGCTGGGAGCTCACCCGCTCCCAAACCAGCCGCACAGCCTCACCACGACTTCTCAACCCCAAAAGCAGGAGCAGAAAGGCAGGGAGCAGCCATGACACGATACAGCGGAGAGGAAGGATGTACCTTGCCTGTGGGGAAAGGGGATATGTCCCCATCAAATGTGGGCATAGGAAAGGGCTAGAAGAAAGTACAAGGGGGCAGAGCTCTGTCCTCTTTCACACAAGAATTTTGCCCTCTCTGAATGACAAGCAAGTTGTTGTTTAAAAAGCAAGGAGGCACTTTAGGACAACAAGAAAATAGCAATGAAACAAAGAAAGAGTGAAAAAATTCGTCAGACTGAAACCATCAGGATCCAGCACATAGAAAAGGACATGACAACATTATCTTACTAAATTTCTTCAGATTTCAAGTAAATCAGTAAAGCCCATAGAATTTTTCAGCCTATTCCCTCTCGACCAGAAAAAGAAGCTGACAGAAATAAAGCAAGTTTGCAATTCCTCTCTTCCTAGCCCCAAAAAAGCTGTGCAGTATAAAAAGGTGACCACCTCCTGTCCTGGTCACTAAAGGCTGACAGATCTGTGCTAGCTACTATTGAGGTCCTCCAGTTTCACTCTGAGTAGGCTATATGGAGAAATTTTTCTTCTCTCCTCAACGCTTTCCTCTTGACTGCCTCTTCACAGGCTCATCACCTCTTAGAACAAATAGCTCAGAAATCTTGCTCAGTCCTGCACTGCAAATGTCCAAGCTCACAGTGGAAATGGGGTGTTAATGCTAAGGACAGTGTTTTTTCCAGCAGCATTTATCTGAGTCTGAATGTTTACAGACAAAGCCATGAGCAATACCCAAGAGAAAAGATATGAATATTTAAATAGTTTTCTTAACAGAAAATTAAATACTTTAACTATCCAGACTACATCACTGCCATTTTATTACCACATTGTTAAATGCAGCTGGACAAAATGCATGCCAGCTGACACCAAAGGTACAAACCAGTGGAGGGTTCTGGGAGAACATGCTGTCAACTGTGCACAGGTGCTCATATTTCTATCAGGACAGCAAATTCTTTGATTTTCTTCAAGTGACCTGATCTTTTTTTAATTTTTTTCAAGTGATCTCTGCATTGAGAGATCTTACAGACAAAGGAAAACCTCATCTGCAGCTTTCAAGTACAATAGCAATACAAAAATAAAGGTACAAACAGCAGAAGACAAGGTCTGCTGGTTTATAAATTATCACAGGCCACGTTTCAAGCAAATACAAGAAGCCACAGAGAAGTGTGCAGCATAGTACTGCTAAATGAGCTTGCAAATAAGATCAGTTCTCATTTAACAGTGATTTCCATGAGGAGAACGTGGAAACCAAACACCATTTACACACAACACTGCATAGCACTGCTGTGGGTGGTGGTCTGATGCTATTAACATGTAATGCCCCAAACGTGCTCAGTTCCAAATGCAAGACCCAAAAAAAGGTGACTTTCAAGTTAACTCCAGGTAACCTGACAGAAGCATTTTCTAGAGACACAGCATTACCTTCCACATCTCACACATTGGCTCCCCGCTGAAACAGGGATGAATTTTCTCCTTTTTAAAAAAGGTTGAGAAGACTTAAAAGCCAAAGGCTCCTCACTTACCCACAGACAGTGCAAAGCACAGGGAGAACCACCCTGACCCGTGGGAGTGAGAATTACCCTGGCAATGTGTTCCTGTCCTCAGCAGCTTTAAGGATGGGACAGAGATCCAGTCCCCATGACCACTCAGCCCAATGCTGCAGTGAGCCAGACTGGGATATAAAGCCTGTTACCTACCTGCTCTTCGCTCTCTCCTACAGCCTCAGGTGTCTCCAAGCCATGATAAATCCATCAATACAATTTTAATTTTACCTCCACTTTCCTTTAGTTGGATCTCTCCCTAGCTCCTCCCTATCCAATACCACAGGCAGTTAGTAATTTGGGAAACCTGGCAAAACAAATAGTTTCTAATACCCGACTTAAAGCAGCAGCCCCGTCCGGCAGCGAGAGCCTAGAACAAACCCCATCTCTTTTGCTAGAGCACATACTGCTCTAGAGGACAAACCACACTTATCTTGGATTTTAAACTTATTTGCTTTACAAAGACCCTTTTTGTTGTTTTATTATATGCAGAGGAGGGGTGTTTTTTTGGTAAATCTAAATCTGTAAATAGGTTTTACAGTCACTTGTATATATTGTTTATAGCACATTATCTGTTTTCTATTTTAATCCTGAAGAAAATTGACCACTACTTTGTGGTACATTGAAACCACATATTTTTCAAGCCGGCATATAGGGTCGCCACTTCCTTGGTTGGCCATACATGTTCTTTTCTTTTATTTGAATTGTATTTCACGTTTAATTGCAGCGTTTTTTTACATGGCAATGACAGAGCATTAATTTTACTGTAGAACAAAAGGATAAATGAGTGATCTGAATGGCAAAACTCCAAGATGCCATTTTGCCAATACCACACATCAGTGTTTTGATCTACACAAATTATTTGAAAATTACCTCACTCCCAAACCCAAGTAATGACTGAATTTATACTGAAGGACGAAGTTATCCTCCTTTCATTAATATCTGTATCACCTCAGGCGGCTCTTCTCCTTTATTTATGAAGCTGTCTACATCTTTCAATATTTGAGCTAAAGATGGAGTCATTCCCAGAGTCCTTGCACTTCCTTGCTTCCCTGAACTTACTCTATCTGATGCTACAGAAAGGGGAAAAATGTATTTTCTTTAAATAATAGAAAAATGCTGTCTGTGTTCCCACCTTTTCCTGCAATCCAGGGAGGTGCAACATTCCTCAGCTTGCAGCAGTAGGTTTTGGTTGACTGGCTTACCTCAGGGGTACTGGCAATACTGTTGAGTTTTATGAATACTGAGTTTTTATGAAGGAACTCTGAGGACTAACAAAACAGAGTTTCTGAACTCTTTGAGAAACTATGATAAACCAGCACGGGGGCATTTTGCATTGAGTGCTGGTCAAACATTTCAGTCACACAGGAGTTAAGAGAAATTAGCAAATGGCAGAAGAGCCTGACAATTAGCCTGGGAACATTTAAACTTATCTATCTTGGCTTACTGTGAGTCAAGTAACTCCACAGTGCTCCATCCACATATAGTCTCACAGGAAAACAAGGACAAAAATTGAGGGTTTTAAAAAACAGAGTTTAAAAAAACCTCACATCATCAACATTAGGAAAATATTGAATGGAGATGCTGTCAGACCTCCTTTGGACTTCATGAAGAAGCAAAAAGTGGGTGCAAACATGCTTTTTCCTTTAGGTTGCACTTAATACTGAACTGGGGGAACTGTCTGGGCAGGCAGCTGTGGAGCTGTGACAGCCAGGCATGGGGAAGCCTGCACAACAGTACTGATCTCTGTGTGGTGCTGTGTTACAGACGGGCAGAGAGCAATGGAGATGCCCTGATCACTCCAGCTCTGTAACACTACATTCATTGCATGTTGGAGAGCCCTCACTGTGTCTTCTACCTTGTCCTGATCTACGTGGGATTTCTCCTGGAAGCATGCTTTCCTCTGCTGCTGCCAGTGTAATTCAAAAGGACTCAATCAATAGGTCTTTTTCCATATCCTTGTGCATGCAGTTCAACTTTCTGGCAGCTTCACAAAAACCCTACTAAGTGACCATTTTGTTTTCTTTTATTTAACACACGCCCAGCACATTCCATCACCCCTGGATAGCAGCACCCTGCTCACCAGCCGTGGTGAAAGGGCCATCTCAAATAGTCCATCTCAGGAAGAAAAATCCAAACTGGTCTTTTTACTCCTTAAACACAGGCAAAATCAATTCTCCAGCATCAGCTAGAACCACCTAAAGATGACAATGAAGTACTCTGTCTTCAAAAGCCTCCAAGAAGCTGGTTAAGACCACCGACATCGCTGTACCCCAAGAAGCCCCAGACATGTTTCTGTCTACTCGCTGTATTCAATGTTATCAAAACCAGTAGAATATACACCAAAATAGACATCCAGCTTCAGATTTTCCCTACAAAAGACCTGCTTGGGCAGCCTGAAAAGCCACAGCAGAAGTGCCATCAACCTCAGCAGAGCTAAGCCAAAGATCCTGGTAACACAACTGAGAACACACCTCTCCCCTTTTAACAATCTGACAACAACCACCCACCCACAAATAACACCAAAACCACAGATATGTGTCTTACTGAAGACTGGGAAAGACGCATTTCCTTTCAACACCTGGAATTCCTGTTCTAGTCTCCTCCGTAAGTCGATCTGTTCAAACAAAACCTTCTGGAGTTCCTCTAACAAAGAGAAAAGAAAAGTGGTTTTGCTAATCTGTATAAATAATTCTTGAAAGAACAGTTGCAGAGCAATTCATTACTATAAGACAAAATATTTTAGCAGCTATAAAAAAAAGTGTTGCATAGACCTACAATAGATTTTGTGCAGAAAGCCATGAATATAAATCAATGTAATATATTATTTTAAAGTATTATATTACAGTGTCATGTATTGATTGATATATATGCATTAATCTCAATTATATCCACTCAAAGGTCCATATATTATTCATATGTTACTTGACAAGCTTAAAATATGGTGCAGAACAAAAGTGCCCCCTATTATCCTCATATTCTATTAAAACAAAGAGCAGTTTTATAACGTAAGAGGCCCTTATTTCTTTTACCTTTCCCCATGTTTTCTACATCCTTCTTCAGTGAATGAGGTGAATTGGTTTCTTGTGTGTGTTCACCTTAAAAAAAGAGGGAAAAAAAAAAGTTATTGATTTACCGATATTGTTTTTCATCAGTATTGTCCTTACTACGCAACTGCTTCAGGGAATCAGGAGAAAAAAAGAGAAAAAAAAAATATAGAAAGAGTAAGATTGAGGTTTATCTACGTATCTCTGTGTGCGTAGCACAAATGTTTGCAAGACTTGTATTTCCTTCTAGTTTAGTAAAGTATCTACCTACACCATGGCCTCCTGCAGACAAGACCTGACGTCTCCTCCATACCTAGGAGAGCTCCTCTTGCACATCGTCTGCCAAACTGATCCCTGCTTTCACTCTAACCCCTCTTGAAGATGCTCTTATCGGAGAATGACTAGGAGCGAGCTGAGAAAGGGGCAGAGCCTTCTCTACAGTCTTATCTCCTCTCTTCACAACGGGAAGTCCATGCTATCTAGCTGAGCAGGACCCTGTTCCCAAATCCACAGGCAAAACCCTTTTTGCACCAGCCTCTTTGGCTTCACCAGCTCTTTATCATCTTCTAGAGCTCTATGGCATGGGCTTGTTGTAATTTATATCCAGCTGAGATAAAATTGACATTAGTGGTATTTGCATCTAAAGGATACACATCTGAGGTCAACCAATTCAGAGATTTCTGTCTTAGATTGCTCACAGAACTTTTAATCATATAGTAGCAAAGAATTTTCTAGATAACAGAATTTGACTATTTCCAGATATATGCATGCTACTTCTTTCAGCCTTTTTCCTTTACAAATAAAATAAAATAAATCTTCACAAGGCGTTAAGTTCACGTGGATGACAGTTTGACTTAAATATGAACCTTCTGACAGAAGGTGTTATTTTCATTATCCTCTGGAACTGTGAAATTTTCCTCTAATATCTATGAATAGGGTTTTGAAACAAAAAGCTATGAAAAAATGTTTTTAAAAGAAAAAAATACCACTTTAGCAGAAATTAATGGGAAATTTTCTGTTATTTACAGATGAAGTAGAAATGGATTCTCAATAATTAAGAAAATATTTGGTAAATAACCAATTATTGAACTAATTGGACTAATTTTCGGTTTCGTCCAGCCAGTAAATACACATCATTAACTCTACTGATGAGTAATCACAAGAAAGACATATATATAAAGCTACTCATGTGATTATGTATTTGGAAGAAAGAATCATGGAGGAAATACCTTGGGGTTTTTTTGATAATAAAAAGCCATAGCACTGAATAGGTCACCACACAACAGATAAGATAGCAACTACTTCAAAAACTCATACTGTCACCATGCATTTGATAGCAGGTCATCACAATAAGCTAATTTTAAAGTTGAACTGGAAAGTCTTTTTTTATATGCAGTCAGAAATCTTTTTGCAAAACATTTATTTCTGTTTTTAAAAATCAATGCATTCTTATATCCAGTAAACCTTGAAGTCATAGTATATGAAACATATCCAATAGCTATGCATTTTAGCATCTGCTATCTCTTCATTCCTTAAAAAAAAGCAACCACTCATTCAGGCATATACATTTACACAACTGATATCTGGTGCCAGCAATTCCATTTTAAAAATCTGTTTATGTAACACAATGATTTAAAAAAATTATTTTTGTATGATATTTGATATAAACAAAGTGTTTTCTACGGATAAATTGTCTCACCACATTAAAAGAAACAGCAAGCTTAAAAGTAAAAATACATCACTTTTTGGGCAGTGGTTTGAGGTGTTTCCATAATGTAAAACGGTCTTATTATTTTAGTTAACATAATTTTGTTTTAAACAGGATTGCTAACAAAAGAAGTATTTTGTTAGATAAATAAGGAATGAGGGTACACAAAATCAAAAAAGAAAGAATTTAAGTTTAGGAAGGGTATTTATTAAATTATATACACTAGTATATTTTTCCCATCTATTTCTTTCATTGAGGCATTCTTTTCTGAATGTTTTATGTGCAGTTCTGAGGGATAACAGGCTCACAGACAGAAGGTAGCTGGATTCTTCAAGGGGGAGGAATAGAAAGGGGAAGAGACTAGATCCTAGCACAGAGCATGGCGGCAACATAGCTCTTTCCCACTTGCTCAGTTGAGCTTTCAGGGCTGTATGGTTTGAGGCTGCTGACTCGCTGGGACTGAAAGAACAGCATCAAAATGAAAGCAAGGGCATGTAGCATAAAGAATAACTTCTCCAGCATCTGCAGCCTCCCTACTAAGCTACCAAAAAGGCTTAGAAAATTCCTCATCCTTGCCCCCAAAATAAGTAAAGAACAGGATGGGAAAAGCGAAGGTATTTAAAGGCAAAACCCAGCACATACGGTTTTAAAGAATCACTGCATTTTTAAACTGCTTTCTGATGTTCAAAAAAAGCCTCGACATTATTATTGTTAACAGTAATAATAATCAGATGGGTTTCACCTTTCCAGTCCCCCTGAAAATGATAATCAAGAGCTTGTTCTTCTCTGTTTTTCCATACTTCCCAGAGGCCTCATCACATGTTGTGTACTGTTCTACCTTAATTGAAAGGGAGGAGGTATTGAATATTTAACCAGCTTCCTTTCTCTTAAATGTTAATTAAAAGCTAAATAGGTGTTTAAAAACAAACAAACAGAAAGCCCAAAGAATTTTAATCAGTCCAAGAAAAAAATCACTTCTCCTTCTAATAGCTCCACCATAACTCTCTTGGGCCTTGTCTACAAACTTGTAGCAGCATTTAAAACAGCAGCACTGAAGGCTGTGCAGCCCCCCAGTACGGACACCTAGGTTTTCTTTAAGAGAGGCCTATTTCAGTTTATTCAGAAAAATCAAACTATACCTCAACCATCTGCTGGCTAGGGGGAAAAGGGGATGAAGTATTCATAGTCAGTTTGCACTGCCTCAGCTAAAGCTTTTCGTACCTCTGTTCTGCCTGATTAGCTCAGGTGCACAGACATTGTTACTCTGAAATAAAGGTACACAGGTTGTATTTTACACAAATGGCTTTCTTAACCTGGAATGTGAACATCCACCCACCGAGGAAAGTAGAAATTATGTCTGTGAGTAGACACACCTCAAATTACTTTATCAGCACTCTGAAAACCAGAGGTCCCAATTTGTACATTGACACAACCTCAGCTCTTGCGATACCACCATTTTATTAGCTCTACACCCACTGGAGTAGTTAAGATTTGAATTTTTAACACAAGAAACGAACGGAAACATTTCTAAATTTATTCTCCTCAAAAGAAATGCACATTGCCCTCATTGTACAAAACCAAACCAGACATAGCCAGGTTACCTCTTCATGCTGTGCCACCTAGAGCAATCTCTTGCAATCCTTCCTCGGGAAGCTCTCAAAGTGCTCTTCAAACAGCAGCTAAAAATTTCCACGCTGGCCCAGACAACTCAGCTACGTCAATGGGCAACTGATTTGCCCAGCGCAGAGCTCCGATGGACCACGAATATAACTCCGCTTTGACTCTCAGCCCTGTGCCTTGTCCTCAACTCGTACTCTCTACAATTCTCACTACATCTGCAGTGCCAGACCACATCAACCGAAATCATCCACTCACCTGTGTCTCAGCATCGGCCCTATTGTCCCTGGATGGTACTTAAGTATCGCAGAGCACACGATTCCTGCCAACCAGCTCTGCAGCTCACTCCTACCATGTGAGCTTTACCATTGTGAAGCCTGCAGCATCAATGGTCGACCATAACTTAAACGTCCACTGGTATTTTTAGCTGGAGAGAGCACTGTCTGCAGACACAAAGACTGCAGCAGTGAAGATGTTGGTATCTTCTGGGTATAAATATATATATATCCATTTTAAAAAATATAGGCAGATGTGAACCGGCAGACTTTCAGAGCTCCAAAGGTTCCATCTGTATTTGAAATTAATTACTTGCTTTAAGACACACACAGTTCTTGCGTTTGTCCTGAAGAAATCCTACCCTTACTGAAAATATTCATGCATTGTGCATATTCGTGCTGCTTTTTGGGGGAATAATCAATAGGATAATCAGGACTTGGGAAAATATGCCTATTTTAGGAAACTCATTAAGATCTTTTAAGTGCTTTTCTGTACTGAGGCTGATATACATGTCTTTTACAAAATCTGGAGCTTCAAATGTTAATTTGCCCTGAAAGTGGGTTAACTTTAAAACAAACTAGTTCTTTTTTTTTTTTTTGCACAGATAAAGCCTCATTTGTAACCTCCATTTAAAGTTTAATCATGAACATCCCATTAAAAAACATCCGCGTTGAAGTACTAACAGATAGAGGAGAAAACAGTTTCGGGATTTCAAACTGAACGTTCAAAAACTGTGACTGACTTAAAAATATGAAATGTTTTAGAGAGACAACAAATCAGGTGGCTTTTGGTCTGAACCTTATGCATACATCTGGGAAGTATTTTATAACTTTATTCTAGAAGCATGAGGGCTAGAAAATTTCTAATTCTTGGTTTGTTTTAAATGGAAGGTGAGATTCTCACCAGATTCCAGAAGATGGGGCTTTAAAAAAAACCCAACACACCTAATATTGTGAGACTTGCAAAAAATAAAGAAATTCAACAACGTTCCACCCTCTTTTAATAATTCAAACAGAACTCCTGAGCTCCTTAGTAATAACGGAAGAGAAAAGAGACAGGAATAGTAAATAAGGACCCAGGCCTACAGTCTGTCTGCAGTTTTGTCTGTCATGCAGATCCATGTATTTATACAAAATCTTATCTACTAATACGCAGTACTGGGTCCCACATCTGAAACTTCACCTCATCTTCCCCCATTTCAACTTTTAACTTCTTTGCTTTTTTGCAAACACCTTCCATAATAAAATTTTATGTCTTTTAACTTCTGGATCCAATGCTTTACCACTTATCCCAGTAAAGACTACACAACTGTCCAGTCTGCTATATATAATGCCGGGCTGTTTTCAACCCTCTGCAAGCTACAGTAAATATACAGCAATTGCACCAATATTTGCAGAGTTATTCTGGATATATATTTAAGAGTAAATGAAAGAAGAATCTGGCTCACTGTTTCTAGTCTGAACTTTCCTGACATGCCTACCAAACCATTTTTTACAAATCAAAAAACAAAAATGGGGAAATTGTAACAAGATTTGAGAAGGTGTCTTCAAGCTGTTATTAACACCCAATTTTAGAGCTCACGTTTCTCATTAAAACAGATAAAAAATTAGATTGGTTGGGGAACAGCTTACAGAACTCAACTTCTCTTTAAGAAATACGCAGTATTTGTAAGGCAGCCTTGCAACGCTGTTGCATGCCAGACGCACACAGCTCTTCTACCCTTCAACTCCAGCTGCTGAAGGAGGGTTGGGATGGCAAGCCACAGCTTTCCCAAAAAAACGGACCAGTTACGTAAGTTAGTCACCGTTATCTTTCAAAACTGCCGTGGGAATTTGAATAATTTTGAGCTCTTGCCAAGCACTGCCTGACAGAAAAGGAAGGGGGATTTCCACCGACAGTTTACTAGCTATGCAGGACGAACGGCTACGGGATCTTCAAGTCTGTATCTATTTCAGCCTTGGAAAGAGCTCTGCTTATTATGAATTTTTAAGTTAATTGACACATTGAGAATAAGAAGCAAACACATGCACTTACAAACGATCTTCTCTGGCACAGAAAATACTGCTTTTAAGACTCTCTTTACTAGGTTTAGTTAATAAATACAAGTCCATCTCACATGGAGAGGAATTGCCAGGATCATTTCATCTTTCTTAATCTTATTAGGAAGGCACAGCTTTAAGTAACTCATAAATGTATTAAGTATATTAAAGAAATTGGAGAGCCAGAATATTCTGCAAAATGGTTTGACAACGAAGCAGAAAAGCACTGCAAATATAACCCACTAATTCTGGGCAAGATTAAGAAGGCCCAATCCTACACAGATGTACTAATAGGAATCCCTCTGAAAATAATGGGACTGCTCTTGCTTAGAGAGCACACAGAAATCATCTTCAGAAACAAGCCCTTAAACATTTTGCATTTCTTTACAGTCAGTTCATCTCAGATCCAGTCCTGAGACCTTCGGACACCCAGGTGATGCTCTCAGTTTACTTAATATATTTAAGACTCTCCACAGAGTCAAAATATGCAGGGTAGTAGATGTCTTTGAAAACTAAAATTTACATTTAAATTTACTGTGAAGATAAACATATAGCTACCATGGACTCACAGTGTCAGTGAATACAAAACATTTGGAGTTTTAGAAAGAGAGAGGAGCTACATCTAAGTAAAAAGCAAAATATCGCCATAACTTACTTTTTAAAATGAGCATGGATAGAATCATTTTCTAAAAGAGAAGAAAAATGTATTTTTTCCAAAAGAAATTGGCCACAGTGCAGGACACTGACTATGCACAGTGTACTGTATTCCTAAAAATTTTCGGGTTCTTAAGGTTTACTTCTGCTAGTATCACTGCTGTGCTCTCAGTGGTAATTATTTGAAAGCATAGAAGATAATTAGGTGCTATCTGTTAGTCCACAACCTCGATCCCTCAACCACAAAATTTACAAAAATCTAAAACGCTCATGTTTCTTCCTCACATACCATTGCTAAAGCAGGTCTTATTATTAAGTATTTCTAAAAAATACCCTTTGAAATGAGATACATTTGCAAATGTTTGCGATCTTTCAGTTCTCTGCTATTATATAAGATTTCTATAAGATCCCATTTCTTCATTTCTACTCCTTGTACAACTCTCTCTCTCCCCCGCTTGCTCTGTCTCATTTGACAGGCAAATTTGCAGACATAGCCTGAGGATAACAACCTCGTTTGACAGTCAATTAACCGTGAATAGTCAAAGCCAAGGCAGTTTGCATTACATAAATGGAAAATTAGATTCCTTTTTCCCAAGAAACAAAACCCTCTCCTTAAGACACTGCAATAGACAACTTAGTATCAAAACTTCTAATCACGTCTTTCCCAAACCCCTTGGAGACATTTAGCAATCAGTAAAAGGTGGTTTCATTTAATTTGTATAATGTAATTTTTGTAAATGTATTATACATTTTGTGTAGAGATCATTATCATAGAGATAATATAAATGTTGGCATAGATGTCGTAAAACACCTTTAATGTCTTTCTGACAGATATTAAAAGCAATAAGCTGTGATCCTTTTTAATGGAAGGTTTCAAAGAGAACATATCAATTATTGTCATTTTATGCTTTTCCAGCCTGTTTCATTGTGTAACCTGATACATTTCTGAAATTTCTGCTGAAATATGCCCAGCAATTAATAATCTTATTCCTATTAATGTCACTGCTTTCCACCTATTTGCATTTTTCTCAGTTATATTTGCTTGGAATTGTTTTTATCTTTACCCTTGTACTAAATATTCAGACATTTGATTATGAATTTAAGTCTCTGTCTCTTTATCCTCTACCTTCTTCTGAGCCTACCTGCTATATCTCTCCAGAAGTCTCCTCCTGAAGGCTCTGAATCTGTGATGAAAAAATTATGCTCCTTGTTCTTATCTGAAATCCAAACAAAATGCAGCGCTTAAAACGCTTTTACCAGCAAGAAACTGCAAACCAAAATGAATATCAGAATTCAGAAAAAAGTAAATATATATTTGTATATTCAGCACGCACAGAGATGCATTTTGGATACGAATGAATATAATGCTAAATTACCACCATAGAGAGACTATTAGAATGTTTAATGGATTTTTTTAATTGAAATCATGGAAGTGATTTATTTTTGTTTAAGTCGAGCGATAGAGAACAAACCCACACAGCTCGCAGAACTGTGAATTCCTGCACCTTGTGGTAAGCGGACAGATCCACACCTGTACTCACCTGAGAAGGTGTCCTCTTTCGTAGGCAAGATGACTTGATTACTCTCCTTGCTCTTCTGGTTCTAGAAAAACAGAAAAGAGCAAAATGCACAAGATCAGTATCAAAAATGACTAGGAGCAAATAGGCAGTCTCGAGCAGCTTATCAACAGCAAGCACAAAAAGCGCACCCACAGAAACAACGTGGTGGGGAATCCCACTGTGGCATCTTCCACAGCCACCTTTATGGAAGGAGCACATGTCCCATTGGAAACTTGCCGCCAACATGCAGGGTGGGTGAGGGCACCCAGCCAGAGATGGGGCCTGGATTATTTTCTCCCATGTGTTAATCTGGGATAAGGAGGTCAGGTCATCGAGCAATACCCACAAACACTGCCAACAGCCATGCGCCTCCACCCCGCTGGGCAAGGCACCCACTGAATAAATCTGCCGTATTTATTTTTGTTAGCTTCCAGGGCTGGCCTTCGGACGCCGTGTCCAGGCCTGGCATGCCATAAAGCAGTGCCGCCATTGAAGTGGCTCACCACAGGGATGGGCATGCCTGGGGAGCAGGCCCTTGCCCCCGTGCAGTGGGGTTTGGGCCACTCTGATTTTGGGGGTGGGAAGGTGGTGTGGGCCTGACACCCCACAAGACCCCAGTGGGCCGTGTCCAACTGTGGCCCACCAGGCCCGGCCTCGGCCTGCCAGGCTGGCTGGGGGCACGGTGCCTGACATGGCAGCAAGGGGGGTACCCGGCGGTCCATCTCCCCCCGCCCAGGTGACCCCCTCCCGCCCCGGGGGGGGGTGTGTGTCAGTAGCCGCAGTCAGCGGGAAGGGGCCTGAAGGGGACATTTACATCTTTGTAGGAGGGCTGCTCCTCCAGGGATGGATGGTGCGCCGGGCTGCTGCCGCCGCTGCCCGCCCGTGGGGGCCAGGGAAGCGGCTGGGCCTGGCCTTCCCCCGGCTTCTCCTCAGCGGGCGGCCGGGAGAAGGGGCCGGCGGCGGGGCGCTCCCGGCCGCCTTTCTCCGGCAGGCCCCGGGCGGGCGGGAAGCGGCTGCCGGCCGCCAAGGGGTCTCCGCCGCGGGTCTCTTCCTCGCCGCCCCCCTCCTCCTCCTCTTCCTCCTCCTCCTCGGGGGGCTTGTGCCCCTCGACGTCCACCTCGGGCTCGTCCTCCTCCTCCTCGCTGCTGTCCTCGCTGGCGAAGCTGCAGCTGGTGCCGCCGGGAGAGAGGAGGCGGTGAGGGGGGTGCGGCGGGGGGAGCGGGTGCCGCTCGCAGCCTGCCTCCTCGGGCGGCGGCGGCAGCAGCAGCTGCAGCGGCGGCGAAGCGGAGCGGGGCGGGCCGCCGCCGTGCAGCTTAGCCAGGCTCTCCGAGTCCTCCTTGCCGCCCACCGGTCTGAAGGCGCTGGAGTGGTAGTACCCGCCGCCCGCCTTGCGCCCGGCCGCTGCCTCCAGCAGGTGCGGGTGGTGCGGGGGGACCCGCCCGCCGCCGCCACCACCGCCGCCGCCGCCCTCTGAGGCGGCGGGCGAGGCGGGCTCCGCGCCGCCACCGTCAGGGGGCGGCTTGAAGAGCGGGTCCCGCACGGCGGCGGGCGGCGTGCCCAGCTCCGCGGTCCCCGCCTCGCCGCCGGTCTCCGAGAGGTCCAGGAAGGCCTGGCGCAGCAGGCCCGCCCCGTCGCCCAGCGAACAGCCCAGGGCGCCGGGGGTCTGCGGCGGCGGCTGCAGGTAGGTGGGGACCGGCAGCCCGCCCGGTGTGCGGGGCGGCCAGAACATGCAGAAGGGCGGGTAGAAGGCGGCGTCCTTCCTGCCCGGCCAGAAGAGCCCCGAGAGGCCGCCGCCCGTCGCGCTCCCGCCGGCCTTGTGCACCGCCGCCGCCCCGCCGAGGGCATCGGCCCCGCCGCCGCCCTCCTCCTTCTTGTGGCAGAGGCCGAAAGCGGCGGCGGGGAAACTGTAGGGGTGTGGGAAGAGCCCCCCGCAGCCGGGGAACTTCTGGAGCATGCCGCCGAAGGAGCCCTTGCTGGGCACCGGGATGACCGGGTAGCTCCGCGGGCTCTTGCCGCCGTGCGCCGCCGCCGCCACCACGGCCTCCTGCAGCTCCTCGTCCTCCTCGAAGCGTGGCCGCTTCTGGTGCAGCTCGGGCGGAGCGGCCAGGAGGTGCGGGCTCAGCAACCCGCCGCCCACCACGGCGGCTGCTGCCTTCACCGAGCCCAGCGGGTGGCAGGCGGCGGTGGCGGGAGGGGTGGGCGGCAGGGCCCGCTTGCGGCTGCCGCCGTTGAACATGGCTTTGACGTCCTCCCAGGCGAAGACCAGCTCGTCCTGGGGGCTTTTGTCGGTGAGCTTGAGGTGACGGCGCCAGGAGTTGAAGTTGGCGGCGTCGGGCTGGGTGTACTTGGCGTCGGGGGTGCGGTGGGAGTGGAAGATGAACTTGTTGGGGGAGAAGTACATGCTGCAGTAGCTGCACTTGATGCACTTGGCGCGGGAGCTGTTGTAGCGGGCGGGGATGAAGCTGCCGCGGCAGCCCCAGGCGCACTCGTGGGACACGTCGAAGGCGAAGTTATCCGGCAGTTTGGGGGGCCGGTTCTCCCCCAAGAAGGACTTGCAGAGCCGCTCCGCCTCCCGCTTGGTGATCATACCGCAGCGGCGGGAGGAGATGGGCATGGCCCCGGCCCGCCGCAGGATCTCCAGCTGCACCGGCGTGCACTGCACGCAGGTGATGCCCAGGGCCACCCGCCGGTTGTGGATCTCGTTGTAGCTGAAGTTTTTAAGGAGGGTGTTGGAGATTTGTGCTAGGCACAGCCGCTCCTGCCCGTCGATGACCAGGGAGACGATGGGGATGCCGTAAAGGATCACCTGCCCCACCTGGTTGGGCTTCATGGCGGCGTGACCGGCCCTCGGCTGGTTCATGGGGTCTGGCGGGTAGGCATTGGACTGTGAGGGCAGCAGGATGTCGGTGGGACCGGGCAGAGGGCTGGTCGCCATCGCCTCAACGCCGGGGGGGCTTCTCTGCTCCAGCTGCGGGCGGGGAGGGGGAGAGAGACACAGCGCCGTCAGCCGGGGACCCACCGGGGATGGAAGGTCCCCGCCGAACACCTCCCCCCCCCCCCCCCGAGTCTCTCCGGCCATTTGCTCAGTGACCCTGGCCCCCCCAAACCCACCCTGGCCTCGCCGGGGTGTGCTCGGGGCTGCGGGCCGCCCACCTCCGCGCATCTCGGCTCTCCGACGTGCGCATCCCACCGCGGGTGCAGAGATGACGGTAAATGAGCCAACCGCACCCGTTAGGAAGATACCCCAACCCACGGGTGGCTCATCCCAAAACACACAGCGGAGATGCGTGTCCGCCTCCCCGTCCTGGAAACTCGCCGCTGCCCTGGGGAAGGCGCTCTGCGCAACCTCCGCGCCCGCCAGCTCGGCCCGATGGGTTCCTCCCTCCGCGCCCTCACGGACGGGGCAGCCGCCGCCCGCATGCAACGGGAAAGCGCGGAAGAGGAGTGAAAAAAAAAAAAAGTTTCGATGCTCTCCGCGGCCACCCGCGCATCCTGCCCACCCGGCTCCCTTTACCTCCGTGGCCACGCTCTAGCCGTGCCGCCGCCGGGCCCTCCTCCAGCGGCCGCCGGGAGGGAGGTGCATCCCCGCCTCCGCCGTCGCGGAGCAGCGGGGCCAGCCGCAGCCCTGCCCTCGGTGCGGAGCGCACGGCGGTGGCTGCAAGCGGGGAAGCTCCGCGCCTCGCTGGGCGCGCGGCGGCTCCCCCCCGCCGTGGGCACGGTGACGTCAGCGGCCCGGGGGGGGCGGTTCCCCCATCCCTTCATCCATCCCTCCCTCCCTGCACCGGGAGGGGATGCGGACGCCCCGTCGGGGTCGGCCTTCCGCCGGCGCTCCCCGAGCGCTCCCCCGGTCCGACCCGGCTCCGAGCATGGTTTCCCGGCGAGGGAACGCCAAGCTAGGGGACGGAACGGTTGAAGGCGCTTTGGCTTTTTTTGCCTTTTTTCTTTTTTTTTTTTTTTCCCCACGGTCTGAGCCCGATCGCTTCCAAGAAACTGAATATACAAGTATAAAAACCGCATCTTTTCGGAAACGGTATTTTTTAACGGATCTGTCCGAAATTACAGGGCGGGGTAGGGTGGGGAAGGAGAGAGAGAAAAAAAAGTTGATTCCTCGCAACAACCGTGTCCTCACGGGCAGGAACAACTGCTGCGACCCACACTCCCCTTCCCAAATACCTACACTGGAGTGATTCACCAAAACCACTTTCAGAAGGACCCGGACCCAGATTCTCTCTTAAGCTCCCACTGCACAAATATGATTTTTTTCTAATTGCTTTATGCCCCCAATTAGGGGAAAAAAAAAACCAAAAACAACTAGCAAATAATCTGCAGCACGATAGCCGCGTCTGCCTCCCTTTTTTCGAAAGTGCAGTAAAAATGTAGATTTTTCACCATCTAGCCCCGAAAAGCACAGGTAACCTCGTGGGTCCCCACTCCCGCCCCGCCGCGACTCCCCCCCCCCCCCCCCCGTAGCCAAAACCGGTCATTCGGGTCCTTTCCAGCGAGGAAAACTGCGGAACCGGCTAAAAAAAAAGGAAAGGAAAAAGAAAAACTCCCTTCTAGCTAAAACGGGGAGGACATCTGGACTGTCGGATGTTTCCTAATACCCCTCTGATTTTTTTTTTTTTTTTACAAAAATGCTTCCATCTCTCTTTTTCTCTCCATGGACATGACCAATACCAAACCTTTCTGTACATTTAGCTACGAAAACTTGGTATTTGTTTCTTTTTTTTTCTCTTTTTTTTCTCCCCGTTTGTTTGGTTTTTTTTTTTTTTTTTTGCCGGGCATCACAGATCCAGGCGAAAAATCTCTGCGCCGACCTTTCCCAGGACATCCACTCACCGACTCTCTCTTTTTCCCCCCGGGCAGCGAAACGGCGGAGCCCCCCGGATCGCTCGGGTCCTCGCTAACTTTGAAAAAAAAAATCACACCTCTCCTTATTACTTCTGTCACTTGTCGCCACTGTCACACAGAGGCTCTCCCCTTCCCCCTCCCTCCTGCTTTTTCCCGAGCTGCTTTTGCACGGAGCCTGCTGCTTTCGTGTGAGCAATAGCTATAAGCCTCACATTGGTGACATTTTAATCAATGCTTCCTAGCCAGACTGACATGAATTTTACACTTCAAAACCCTCCTCCACCAGCTAATTGATTCAAATTGTTTTATTGGTTAAACCCGTGTCACACATTGTATGATCTATTACCATGCCACGGAGAAAATCTCCCCTCCTGTCTTCGCTTCCTGGTCAGCACCAGGAGGGACGGGGGAGGTTTTTTTAGGGAGAAGCCGCCTGCTCTTGCCGGCTCTCGGTGCCTGCATCCCCGCAGCGGCCGCCGGGCAGCCCGCTCCCGTCTCTCGGCCACCTGGTGTGGTTTTTCCCCGACGGTTCCTGGGAGAACCGGGGATGGACAACCTCGCCCCGGGCTCTAAACCCGGCGTTAGAAGAGGAGGAAAAGCGGTTGCAGGAGGCGAAAGGGATGAGCGGTCCCTTCAACGAAGCTGCCCCCCGAGCTCGGTCCTCGCAGCCCGGGAGAGGCTGAAAACGCAGGCTCGGTCCGGGGAAGTCGTTAGCCGGCGCCTGCGTTTTATTTTATGATGATTAAACGAAAAGCAAAACTCAACTTTTTTGTTCACCTGCTCGGTGCTATTGACCCCCTTGAATTCCGTTGGAAAAATTGAGGGGCTTCCTCAATTTCCTCTATAGGGAAAGTTGAAACCCATGGGGACCGGGTGTACTAGTCCCCATGGAGGGGAGAAGGTGCAAGACTGTGTGTTGCAGGGGCACTGCCCGCAGCCGCACCGAGGGGCCTTGGCTCGGTGGAGCTTTCCGAAATGGGAACAGACTGACCCACACCAGCACCTTAGAGAAACGGGGCAAGAATATACCGTTCTCTACTTTTTTCCTGTTGGGAAACCTCGTGGGGTAGCACGACCCCAGCACGGGCATGGGGGGTAAGCTCAGCTTGCTGGAGAAAGGTCGGTCCACCCAGGGGCCGGGCGGCTGCCGCAGGTGGCCCCCAGGCGGGCGAGGGCCGCCGGGCTGTTCCATCGGTGGCCGTCCCCATCGCCGTCCCCACGGCAGGCTGGAGCCCAGCCTGGACCCCGGGCAAGGGGGCAGGAGGGGGGGAATCCCGATTTGAGGTGGGGTGTCTACACTTCTCCCCCCCGGGTAGCTGCAGACCTAGGCTCCCGTCCTGATACCGCCTCTAATTACCGCCGTTCATTTCGTTATTTGCTGCTGCCGTTTGCAACGGCTGGGTTGGAATCACCTCCTAAGAGAGGAGAGGAGAAGGTGGACAAACTTCTCTCAGAAGCCTGGAAGGGATAAACACGAGTCCTGGCTCCTTTTCCCTCGTCCCTTCTCTATCGCGATTCTGCCTTGGAGCGAATGAGCAGGAGGCGACAGCAGCAGATCCTCTCGCTGCGGATTGCTTCGTGTAAAAACGAGCAGCTGAGAAAAGCGGCCAAGTTTAAACCACCCCAACGCACCCTCGCGGCCTTTATTTACTTCCACGGCGCTTAAATATTGTAGCAGAGAGGCCACGAGGAGTAAGATAACCTTGGTGCGTTTAAAAAAACACAAAGAAAACCACCCCCAACGCGGATCCATTCCCTCCTCCCACCCCTCCACATCCCACTGAAACTTGCAGCCGTGCAAGTAGCAGACACACAAGGTATCGTTATAAACCCGCTTTTCCTAACAAAATTTAGGCAGCAAAGGAAGGTTTTAAAATACCTTTGGGTAGATTTCGCTTGCGCTGTTTGGTCTAGAGCGAAGATCTTTTCTAAGTGGTTTTTTTTTTTCCTCGCGTTTTATTATTGTAAGCAGAAAGCAGAGAGGGCATTTGGAATAGAGGTGGTCCCATCTGGAAAACCCCGGAGCTCATTTAGATCACATCACTTCGGGCTTTTGTCTCTGCTCTTGAATAACCCAGCTAGACACAACAAAAGGGCAGAGATCCACGTGGAGTTTTTCAGTGGCAAGAGGATGCCTCAGAAAGATGCATCTATAATCATAATAACGGGAGGGGAAAAGACTCAACGCGATCTTGTCTTGGCTCTCTAAAGGCACCGAGAGAGTTTAGGGATGGGGCATTTCTGGGTAGTTTGATATCCCTCCGGTAGCTGAAAGCCAGCACAGCGGCTGAAGTGAAGGAACCGGGAACGGCATCTTTTGTCTGAAGGAGCTCTCTTAACTTCCTAATTTAATATGCTCCGAGCAATCAAAAACCGAGGTGATCCTCTCCGAAGGCACGTGCAGACCTTAGCCAGGAGATGCGGATACCCCGCCAGCCCCCCCAGCATCATCCTCCCGACTAGAAACGGCACAAAAAAAAAAAAAAAAAAAAAAAAGCGATTATTTCATCGTACGAGAAGCGACTGGCAGCCCGAGAGGAGATGGATGCTCCATATCCCCCTCCTCAGCGCTTAAAAACGCGAGCGTGTTTATTTCTGTCCTGCCTGGGGATGGGGTGGCAGGGAGGAAAAAGAGCTGCAAGTTTAGATGTGGGTGAATTAACCCCCCGGTGTGGGATAGGAGGAAAAAAAAACAACAACAAAAAAACCAAACGAAAAACACCTCAGCTATTGATTTTTCTTTCAAACGCATAAATTAAAGCGCCCTGAACATCTTCCATCAGAAACGTGCCTGCTTCGAAGTATTTAAACGAGCAACAAACTTCCACGGCAGAGAAGCGAGGCCCCGGCCGGGCTGTGATGGGGACCAGCGAGCCCAAACTTCCGATGGAAACGTGACGCCATCGGGCGAAGGCTCATCACGTCAGTAAATAATTCAGTTTTTCGTCTTTCAGAATCCAGTAACCTTGGGTGTCTTAGAAAGCAGATTGTACAAACAGGCAATTAAGATGAGCACTGAGACTTTCAGAGGAGATATAATGAACCAGCTTTAATTACTATCTTGAAATTTAAAAATGTAATATACAGATTTAAATTTATTTTCACCCAAATTGTGTATAAAATTATATGGCTCCCCCCCCCAGGCTAAGAAACGAATTGCCACCAAGCTTGCTACTAAAAAGTCTGAAGTACTTTCCAAACCCTGTTCCCCAACACACAGTAATAATGATACATTTATCATTACTGATGACCACCCACTGGTTTATTAGTGCTTTGTTGCAACTATTACAATAAAGATATTTCTTTATTTACTGTTAACATTCACTTAAAGCTGAACGTTAACGACTCTTCTGAAATCACCAAAGAGTTTTCCGTTATATTTCAGGAGTAGTTACAGTTTGGGTTTCAAAAGCGGTATGAAAGAAGTAGAAATGCTGGGTGGTGGTTTGCTCCCGAGATTTTTTTTTTTTTTTTCATCTTAAAAGACTATTTGAGAGGCTTTATCTAAGTCGGATTTTCAACCGAGTTGCAAAAGCCTTGGCATAATTAGCTACAGTCAAGTACGTGCATTATGTATTTTATTACAGAAGATTCATTCATTATTGATAAATGTTTGCAGTAACTTCCTGCTTTGTAGAGTTGTATTTTATGAGGAATAAACCACCTATGGGGGATTGGGATTGTTTAGCTTTTACTCTCCTGCACTCTTTGACAGTTCACATGACCCACTTAGGGGTCTGGCTCATCACCTTCTCCCTCTCTACACCCAAATGCAACTTCTCTCCTCTTCCACCACCGCATCCCTCTCGTCCCCTCCTCCCTCGCCATGACTTCCGGATTGTGTTAAAAAAAAAAAAAAGTGACTTGTTGGGGAACGTATTCTACTATAGGCACGCTTTCTGTAAAGTCAGCTCTATATAGGCATTTCCAAAGGGTTATATAGACCACTATGAGCTCCTGCTTCGGGGCAGCAGGAGCTGTGCAACAAGCAGGCAGCCCGTCGAGGAAGGGCTTGGGGGAGAGAGGGCTTTCCCAAGGGCTCCCCGCTTCGGCTCCAGCTCTCGGACCCCCAAAGCCCTGGGGGTGCAACAGGTAAAATAATAATAATAATAAAATCTATCGTTTCTCCCGGCTTTCAAACCTCGGAGCCACTGACAAAGCGGAGGAGACGCCTCTCTCCAGGCTGATGACCGCCTCTTATCCCACCTCTCCCCCAAAATCAGCCCCTTCCCGGGCTAGGAGTGTCGCTCCGGGTAGGAGAGGCCGAGCTGCCTGCCCGCCCGCCAGCCCTTGCTAGCAGGACGCGGAGTGCTGCGCGGGCGCGGTGCTGAGCGGAGAGCTCCGCGCATCTCCCTCCCCGGGGGGGCCGGGAGGTCCCCGCTTTGGCCTTGGGGACCAGCCAGCCCTGCTCCTCCCGTCCGATCTCCAAACCTGGCCCAAAGTTCATTAATTCGAAGGAAAGTTAATAAAAATATGTATATCTATAAGAGAAACGGGAAGGAGGAGACGCGCAGCTCCTCCAAGTGCGGCTGCAAACCGTCGCCCCTTCCCTCCGCAGTAGCCCAAACTTGCGGGGGGCTTCTCTCACCCACCGGGGCTCTCCCAGCCAGACCCGACCCGGTGCCAGGCAGCCGCCTTCCCCCCCCGCCCCGAGGGGCAGCACGACCCTACGACCCATCGCGGCAGCAAACGACATTGCTATTTACTTCGGGAGAAATACACCCAAATCAAGAGGTTCCCCACACACCGCTTCATACCACCCCAGCTTGCCCCCAGCCCCACGGCTTACCTGACCTCCCGAGCTCCATGCCCCCCCCCCCCCCCCCCCCCCGGGCTGAGGGGCCGCGCTCCGTGGTCGTTCTGCTGCGCGTAAGTTTGGCTCCCGCCTCTGTCGCGGCGGCTGTGCCACGGGTGGGTCGGGTCTCGGACGCCTTCTAGCAGCCAGGCAGCGCCCTGCAAGCGGTACGGGGAAAGCCACCCCCTTCCCCGGCCCCCTCGCCGGGTGGGGGGGGGGGGAACCGCAGCCGCCCCCGCCCCGCCGCCACCCCGGGGCAGGTCCGCCCCGACGGCTGCAGAGTATAGGAGGGGGATACCCCCCCCACCTAGAAGGGGGGGAAGAGGGACCCTGTTGCAAGGGCCGACTCTGCTTCCCCAAACTCCCCCCACCCCAAATTTCCCCTTCTCCCCCTAAATTTTCCTTTACCTCTTCCCTGCTTTCCCCACAAAAAAGGGAAGCACCCCTTAACCGTAAGCGCTTTGCAGGACAGCAGAAATGGTTCCCCCACCCAGCACAAGTCCCTGCGGGAGAGAAGGGGGAAGCACGGGAAGCACAGCCAGCCCGCCCGCCCGCCCGCCCGCAGAGCCCCTGTCTCCAACAAAGCGCTTCCCGCGAATCACTCGACATACAGAACAAGGCGGCTGCTTAAAAATACAAAACCAGAGCCCTAATGAGTTCAATTACAATGTGGTAAACACATTGCCTCTACGCTTTAATTAAGCCGGCTGTCCAATTTTAACTCATTAGTAATTCATTAAGAGAACAGCCTTTAGCTAGCTGTAAGAAGACGAGTCCATGCAGTTACGCTGCGCGCATACCCCAAGGTATTAGGGAACAGGAGAATGTGTTCTCCCCCGCAAAAGGGTGCTCCTTCCCCCCCCCCCCCCCAAACGGAGATTACCTGTTTTCCCGGCTGCTGTGAGTACCCCTGTCGGGTAAGGGGAGCCAAAGGAGCTGGGATGAGGAGGACAGGAGTCCTGGGGGTGCCCAGGACCCCCCGACCCTCTTCCCTAGGGAGAAACCGGATAAATTTACGGGTAGGGGGAGGGATGCTCAAGGGACCGTGGAGCCACCGTGCCCCGTCTTTTTTTTTTTTTTTTTTAATTAACGGAGAAAATGTTTGAAACGTATCTGGTCCAAGAAACAGGTCAAATTTGCCCGAACAGCAAATTTGGTTTGATGCGTGAAACCAGGGGTCTGCAGGGCCGGATCCTGCACCGGGGAGCTGGAGGGGTGCCTGGGGACGGGAACGATGTGAGGTGCCGGGAGGGGATCCCACCAAAACCACACGCGCCAAAGCTCTCCTTGCCTTTATGCTGCGATTTGGGAGCTGCTCCGGGGGTCACAGCAGCAAAACGATTTGGGGGACACACACCCGAATTTCCCTTTGCTTTGTCCCCGAACTCCCGAGGAGCGACGACCCGCAGTGTCCCGGGTGACTGCGGACCTGCTCCGGGATGACAGTAGTGGAGCAGGGATTTAAGGTTTCCCGCTGCAGCGACTGCCCCATTAAGGATTAAAACATTTTTACTCCAAATTGCAATGCCTGGGGGGTGGCTTTGAGGGGGTCCGGGCTGGACATCCCCCCACCCTTCCCCAAATTTCATCCCGCTAGCATTGCTACCTTTTTATTATTTACATTATGAGCGTAGCTACCGTTTTATCACAGCTCCAACATGCTGGAGGTTGCATTTATATTTCTAGACCGATTGAGAGTTTCTTTTAATTTTTTTTTTTGGTAGCTATGTTTGACGTTTAAAATCTGAACATGCAAAAAGGATTTAGCAGACAGGAGCCGGTTCAGTTCGATCCCCCTTTACTAGTGCCAGGTGCTTCAGAGAAAGACGCGCAAAACTGCCAAAAGGCTTTCAGAAATAAGTTTGGGTGGTTTTTTGTGGGTTTTCTTGTTTGTTTGTTTTTTTGACCACAGCAGCGTTTGGCTGATCCCAGGCAGATTCAGAAGCCCTGATTTTTTTTGCCTCCCTGTTTGGCTGGGCTCCTTGCAGTGTCCCTAGTCTGGAAGGGCTGCTGGGGGGGCACACGCTGCCTCTGCTGTCCCCCCACCCAGGCTTAGCCCCAGCTCACTGGCAGGAGGCAGGGGCAGGACCTCCGAGCTACCGTGCAGTAAAAAGGGGACTTCAAACTCCGGATCTGAGTTATAAACGAATAAATCCCTTCTGAAGAAGCCTTTAGGCAGACATCTTGAGAAGAAACTCTTAATAAGAGTCTCATTCTTTGGGGAGTAGATTTTGAGCAGTTATCTCTTTAAAGCAGTTTTTCTTTTTTCAAATAGCAGGCCCTCTTTACTGTAGTCTTGATTTTCATTTGGCTCCAGGCTTGCAAAATCGGATTGTCTGGAATTAGGAGATTTGGATTTTGTTCCTCTTGATGTCAAAGGATTCCCCCCCCCAAAGAATATCATAAATGCAGGATCAGGCCCCGGGGGAAGGCAACTCTGTGGGCTCCCTACTCAGGGCTCAAAAGCAGTGGTATTTAACCTGTTGCTGTGTTGTCATTGTCACCTCCTTTTTATTACCAGATCTTTAAAAAATTGCCCCAAAAGCTAAAAGAATATTGCTTATCTGTTTCCAGAAACACCTCCCACTCCTTTGTCTTGACTAGCAAAGCACTGGCTTCTGGACACACAGGGGACAATATCTCTCCAGAGCCTCCTGGTATAAATCTAAAAATCATCTTGAAGCCAGTGGGCTACAATTCATTTTATTACCCCAGTGTTAGTCTAGAATAGGTATATAAAAACTGTTAGGACAATTAATCTGAATTAATTTCCAAAGTGAATTAAATTAAACTGAATGAAGACCACCTGAATTCTGAATAAGAACAACCTTCACAGGGGTTTCATGCAGTTTAATTAATCCACTTTTAAATTCTCACCTTCAGCTAATTTGGGTTATTTTCTTGAGTGTTCCCACGTAGACAAAATCTTAGAGGTAAATGTGGCTCAGGGGAATTCCTCTGAATTTACCCAGATGTAATTTAGAACAGAAATGTATCCTCTAATACTCTCTGACCACAGCACAGAAATGATGCAGAAATAAAGGATATATACGTTGTGCTGCTGCATGAAGCTCAACTTTATAAAGGAAATATTTTCCAAGAATTTATCTGGATGTTTTACTGTTTCTTCTCACCCTGTACCTCTGTGTATAAATGCATGTACATGTGTATGTGCGCTCACAGACGTCCACACTATGGATGTATACTCTATATGTCTTTGCTCTATTTATTTGTTTAATGCATTAAAGGCTCTCCTTTGTGCACCTGAGACTTCCATTGAAGTGAAAGTGAAACAGGGAGCTAAAGAAACATGGGATCAGCTGGTTGGGAGGCAGGTTAGCACTGCACCTTCAAAGCTGAAATAGGATGACAAATCTGAAATTCACGGCCACTCAGGGCCCAGCAATCTAGGACAAATTTACAAAGGCAAGGCTGTCTTTGAAACAGTGAAGCCCTTTCTTCTGGCTGAGGAAGTTTCACTGGTTTTATAAAGGTTGTAGGTGTGATTTTCAAGCGATGTTGCGATATTATCACGATATTGGTCCTCCCCTTTTGATGGTACCTGGTGAATTAAGAGGAGGGACTGGAGCAGACACAGGAAGGTTTCAATTCTCTCCTCCTAAAAAGCCATTTCAAGCAGTTTAATTGCTATTTCAGCATGTAAGGTAACTACGCCAGGTACCTGCTCTTTTTAAACAGTTATTTTAAAGATCGAGGGAATTATTTTTCCTTCTGAAATCAGTGGCTGTAGGACTCATAGGTTAAAGATCCCTATGTTGCTTTTCTTAACCAATATCATGAGTGTCTTTTGGTACTTCTGAGGTCAGATTCCCTAGGTCAGACCAGTCTGCTCCAAGCAGGTATTTATGCTAAAAGTCCCAGGCTGTCATGCCAGGAGCCAATAGACCAAGCAAATGGAATCACTTTGGGCACTGGATCAATTTATGGTGAAGGCATCTGCTGATTTTTCAAGCCTGGAGTTCTCTGTTTTGGTCTGAAATAACAGAATCACTGAAATAACTCCTCAAATAACCATATTTGTGGGGTAAGGTATAGTGGTATGATCATGCCAGAGGACACCCAGAATCCTGGAATTTTACTCTTTAGTTCAATGAATTCCTGCATGACCTTGCAGAGAGCCATTTACAGACCAACATTTTAAAGATAAACTCTCAGAGTGCCCTGTGAGTAATCTGGTTTGTTGCCCATCTGTCCAGACTGGGCATTTCTGAAAATCAATCTACTTTGGATTGGGATTTCTCAGTTGAGATACCTAAGTTGGAAAAATATGACCTCTTCTTCAAGCCTCAATTTATGCACCTGGAAAGGATGTGTGTGTGTGAATGTGTTTAGGGAGTATCATTCATCTACCAGCGTCTCGGAGAGATTTTATAAAATGTAGTTGAGTTAAAAACTCTTTCATATGTGAGCTTTCACCTTCACTTCTTCACAGTTCAGTTGAAAATAATAATAAAAAAAAAGATCAATTGTAGCTAAAAGCACAATTGAAAAGCTACATAAAATGAAAGATTCCCAAGAACTTAGAAACCATGTAGTAACTCCATGATTTGATTCAGACATTTCCAGACTCATTGAGACAGTGGACCGCTGTTGATGTCCAACAGTGTGATACTTCCCAGTCACATATACACCTATAGTGTGCTGAGCACAGACCATTTCATAAAATCAGCTACTTATTAGTCAAAACCCAAGCCAAAAGCCCCTGTGACGCTGAAAGCAAGTCAATAATAACTGTCTCTGGTCTCTACTGTGAATTCAGCCAAGGGAGTGGATCCTACGCACTTACCTCTTGGAACAATCCAATTTCAGGGTCGTGGCCATAAGATCAATCCACCTTCTGATCTGTTCCTTTCATAAATTTGGAAGCATTTAAAGGAAAACACTCCTACCAATTTATTTGTCAAATTTAGGCACCTAGCATCTACCCATCGGAGTTGATCTTTATAATAGATACAGGAGATTTTCAAAGCAGGCAGCAGCATATTTTATGGCACTTACACCTATTATAAAATTTACCCAACTCATCTTGAATTTTTGATTAAAAAAGAAGAATTTTGTCTCATGCTAGCCTGTCCCTCTACTTCAGGCAGTTCAGGAATATCCTGTCGGTGATGAAATGTATTTTGATTATATA
Organism: Platalea leucorodia; assembly: GCF_965183815.1. Taxonomy (NCBI): domain Eukaryota; kingdom Metazoa; phylum Chordata; class Aves; order Pelecaniformes; family Threskiornithidae; genus Platalea; species Platalea leucorodia. Next base: position 25,684,027 of record NC_138859.1, on the reverse strand, counting down.
TGGAATAATTTGACATATATAATTTTAATGCCACATTATTAATGGTAACCCAAGCACATATCTGCCCTGCCCTTTGGATGACAGACAGAGTTCATTTAGCTCATCCAGCCACTGATTTGCATTCAATATCACAAAAAATGGTTCTCTCAAGGTACTTGGAATTACTAAATTCATATGAATGAAGATTTCTTTAAAGTCATGATATTCCCATGTCCAGTTATTACCATACAGCCTTTTGGTATCACTGCTATTACTCTTACTATCCAACTTCCTCCTGTTGTTTCATTTACTATTAGTATCAACACTGTCCAGCCTGTAGAGGTACCGTCCTACCACATCCACCCAATATCACTCTCAGGCAGATCCTGTTTCTGGTCCCTCAGGAACCAGTGTGTGCCTTTGAGCTCTTTCATTGTGAGATCCCCATGTTTACCTCTTCCTATATTCTCAAAAAATGTGTTTTTTGTTTTTTTTTTTTTTTTATAGTGGACACTCTTGAGGAGCCTGGAGTGAGAAGGATGGTTGCTCATGATACTTCAGACATGGTGCTCCCACCTCTTCTGTTGATTGCTGGGAAAAAGAACAAAGCTCCACTCTCTGCTGCCCAGGGCTGGGATCATCTACTTATCTGTGTTAATACTGAGTACAAACAAAAAGATCCCAGATTTTTCAACCTGCCAGCAGTAATAACTTCTCTTCAGACCATATGAGAAAAGCCAACAGGGTTGGCTTTTGATAGGTAAGTATGTAAGTGGCAGCAGGGAGTTTTTTCCCCTCTCCTTCTGTCTATCAATTCAGATATATTTTCATGGATTTCCCCATACATGTGCTACAGATCCAGGACAGCCTCTGCCTCACAGCCCTCTAACCAGCAGTTAGAGATGAGGTCTTTCAAGAAGCAAAACAGGGGATGTGGTGGGGTAGGAGCTGCAATGATTCTCGAGTACCCCTAAATTACTGTCCTGGTTAAAATTGCCTGGGTGAATGCCCAGTGGGGATGCCTGTCACCTCCAACCTCTGTCCTCTTGCACCCATCTTCCTTCTCCAAAAACTCATATTCCATATCCTGGAGCCCAGGGATTTCAGCCCTTTCTCAGAGCCACCTCTGTCCCTCAGTCCCTTATTACTACCCCTGAAATAGCCCCTGTGCCTCCAGGTTCAAGCCTTTCTCAGCCCCACAGCTCTTCTGCCTGATGCTCCCACCACATCCCACCTGGGGTTAGGACCACTCACCTAGGTGAGCTGATGGCTTCTGCCTTGCCATCAACTTGCCTAATCACCTCTACTTCTACCTTGCTGTTTCTTTTGTTGTTGCCATCCCAATAATTATCATTTAGGTATTTCCAGAACCCATTACTTCAGTGGTGTAATAGCAATTTTGAGAGGTAGTGAGTTTTCACCAGTGACAGAATCAGTTTAATTCTCATCTTCCCTTTCTTTACCCCCTCCTATTCCAGCTCCTCCACCATGGTTTAGCTTCCCTCTGTCTGTGATAACGCATCTGTCTGCAGGGTCACCCTCCAACCTCAAATAGTGAAATGCTCCAGGGAGAACAACATTTTCTAATTCCACAAGTTGAGTGTTCCTCATCACAATGGAGAAATGCAGAGAAGTCGCTTTAAAATACCTTCAGCTGCTTTTGACATCAGGAAAAACCTGACAAGGATTTATCCCTAACTTATCCTTGTGAGCAAGTAAGTCCCTATATTACGTGCCTTAAATAAGGCCTTTTATTTCACAGCAATGCTAGCATATGTCAGTAAGATGATGTTTAGAAATCAAGCAAGCACATAACTAATTTCAAAGGAGTACCATCACAGATTAGTTTGGCCCAGAAATTAAAGTGTTTCCCATCTGCTTTCATTCATGATTGTTAATTAATTGGTAGGTAATAAACACGGACGTTACTTTTGACAGCTTTGCAGCAGTAGAAACACAAAGATAGTATGGACTGGCTTTCCTGGTGGTATTTTATTTTATTAAGTCACAGTCCAATTCCCAGGAAAAAGCTGCTACAGAGAAGATGTGAGAGGGGTTTTTGAAGAGGTGCCTTCAAGCCATCTGTAGTCCCGCTGCTTTTTGTACAGCAGGGCGCCATCCTTTGAGCCTGGTCTTGCTAGGTTACTGTGGAGCTGACTCTTTTCACAGTTCCAGTCCAAAACTGGGGTGGATAGTTGAAGTCCTAGGCCTGGGTTGGGGTATACACCAAACCTGCAAGGCAGCCTGATTCAACTCCTTGCTTTGCTACCAGCTGTTACGTACAGTGTTGTGTAAACCATGCAAGTGGATTTAGCTCTCCTAGTATTAATTGCCCAAGTTCTTCCCAGAGCAAACCTAAGTGCCATCAGTTCATCATTGTAGGGCAAGAGGAGGCACCTCTGGAGTCTAGATAGCTGCTGGATTAGATAGCCTGACCTTCACGTGGCTAAATTTGGGGTATATGGATTCATCCATAGGACAAATCCTCAAGGGAACCATTTAGAAATAGGATAACAATTTGGAGGGATCAGTGCCTTAATTCCACTGCACTTCAGTCTCACTAAGTGCACTAACAAGTGGGTGAGTAATTAATAATGACCATAAATTAGCAGAAAAGTGCAATAAACGTTGCTGGGTCACTGGGATGCAGTGAGGATGCAGATGGCTGGACAACGCACTGTGCTCTTACCCCATGAATTCCTGTCCCAGGAATTAAATCCTAAATACTACATGGTGAGACCCCCCGGCTCTCCCCAAGCTCTCTGATCCTCACTTTGCCAAGTGCCACTTCTCCTGCAGATAAGGCAGATGTGTCCCACTCGGGGAGCCAGGACAGGTGAGTGCCAGTCCCATAGGGGGGAAACTCAGAGAAGATCTCCTGGACACGCAGTCAGCCGCTACTCACTTGAAGGGGGTAGTGCTTTCCCAAACCTTATTATCTGAAGAAGGTACGAATTACAGCATCTACTTTGCCTATTTATATTTGCTGCAGCCAAAGGGACAGAAAGACCATTAGCAGCTCTACTGGTCTTTTAACATTGGGTCTAAACACCCCTAACCCCAGAGGGCTTCACAGCAGTAGGAAAAGCCCCATGCTTGTAAGGTCTCCAGCCATTTATTACTTTTTTCCATCATGATTGCCTTGGCTCCAGAAAGTTTTAATACTGTTCAAAATTCAATCCAGTTTTATTGACATCTCTAGTCTTGCCAAACAGTTAAACTGAAGCAGACGACATGAATTTCAGTCAATCAATATTCATTTAAAACTGGACACCCATATGTAAGCATACTCTCTCCTTGGCAATGAGTAAGGAGACTGAACAATCAATCCACACTTGTATTTAAACTCAGCGACTGTATTTTCAAAAACCCCCACATAAGGCAAAATTGAATGGTTGAATAAGGCAATGTGATTTTTTTAATGTTATTATTAATAATTCACTTAATAACACAGCAGGAGCCTAATCCAAAGCCCACTGATGTCAGTAGATTTCTTTCCAGTGTGCTTGGTAGCACCAGAACAGACACAAAGGCCCAGGTTTTTCACGGTATATAAGCACCTACCTCCCGTGCTGAACTCAAACACCTTTACAAAGCTGCTCTGCTGCTTCATGGCCCCTTAACTCAGAACAAGACAATGATGTGATTGCGATATAATGTATGGTGAGTAACGGAGAGCGGGCCAAGAGTAATGTCCATGTAAGAGGGTTCAGTGCCATAGATTTAAACTCTGGGCTTACAGCACTGGTTGAATATGCCCACCTCTTCTATTATGGATATACACCCTATATATGTAAGACTTGTGTTTATTCTACCATACTTCTATATAACATGCAGATTGCATGAATTATTAATAGCTATCCTATGGTATCTGCATTCCCATTGTAGGCTCTGGCTGTGTGCAGTCAGGAGCTGATGTGTAAAAGATAAGAAGATCCAGGAAACACCAAGCTGTTAAGTTTAAAACTTTCCCTGGCCTTTTCCTGGCTGCCATTAACATCTTTAAGGCAGCTTCTGAGAAGTCCCGTGGCAGCCAGACACCCAGGACCAGGACAGCTGGACCTTCAAGCAAATATAATTGTTGTTATTATTACTGTTTTGCCTCCCTAATTAACCAGTTGGGCACTTGCCAGCTCTTTATATCTATATTGTAAGGGTTGTTTCCATTGGGTTTAGGCAGACAGTCTTACTTCAAGATCCCTATTGATCAGCTGCCATTCTCACATGGTTAAAGCACTCCTCTAGGGGAACTCTCTGGTGTTTTAAGTGCACACAGTTACTCTCATGACTGGCTTGTAAACAGGTTTTAATGGGGCTATTAGTGTAAAAGGACAGGAAACTTTCAAAACCAGCCTTTTAAATATTCATGAAGATGTTTAATCTGGTGCTTAATCACCACTGTTTGCATATCGCAAAAGGGGGGGCAGTAGTGCTTCACTGTTAGCTATCAACAGGGCATTAATAAACGCTTTTAGACCCACGATTAATGCCCGAATGACAGCCAAACTTTTAACAAAGCACCCCTTGTTTTTTGCAGAAGAGCTTCCCAAAACGTGTGTCCAAGGAGAGCGTTAGCTCCCAGGAGAGGAGGTTCAGGGTGGGCTCTGCTCTTGCCCACGCTGAGCATGGCTGGATCCGTACCTTCTGCTCCACTGCGCTGGCCATGTGCCCCCAGGCCTGACTGACCACACATGGGCATCAGGGTGGACATCTCTGCCTGAGTGGGGGGTCCAGAGCCCTGGGGGGATCACTCGAAGACAGCCGTGCCCAGGTGGGATGCACCGCATCCTGTGGCTGTCCCTCACCGGGGCTGGATGGACCCTCCAGGAGATGCCAGTATCCCCCCACTCCTAGTAATGGATTAATTCCTCATGTTTTCTTTCCAGAAAAGCTCTGGCTTAGACTTTCAGCTGATGTACGCTGGCTGAATTGGTGCAAGAGCATGAAAGACCCTTTAACCATTTTAACCAGTGCTTTTGTCCCAATGTCCCATTCTCGATAACCCCTCCTGACCTCTTCTGGCCGTGCATGTGGTCATACCCGTTCGCTCTCTGCTCTGATCTGCCCCAGGAGCCTCAGGACTTGGGTAAAGGAGGAGTGAGCTAAACATAGAATTTCAGCCCAGCTTCTGTGTTGCTTTGGGGGTGGATTTTAGCCATTTCTTTGGTAATTTTTGTAATACATGCTTTATTTTAATTTAAAAAGTAAAGGCAGAAAGGATAGCATTTCCCCAGTGGGAGAGACTTCATGCAATTTTAAAAATGTGCATTATTTAATCCAATAGGCATTAAGATGCCTTGAGCTGTTAACACCTGTTGTAGAAATCCATAATACACAGGCTTAAAAAACCAACAACCCTGAGAGACCCATAAAGGTACCTGCAGAGATGTTGTCACCTCTTGTGTCAATGAGTACTTAAGGACCCTGAAATCTGCGGCTGAACTCACTGAGCACGTGCTTTCTTCTTAGATTCAAAAAAAAAAAAAATTCCTTAGGATAATTTCATTGAAAAAAAAGAATAATGAATATGAAACACCAGCGAACTGCATTTCTTACATAAACCTCTCATGCATTTTTCATACATTTCCCCACCCAGACACCTAAATGCACCAGCTTATAGTCTATGTTACTACCTTGTAAAACTCTATGTAAACCTTCAGCCAACATCTTTTTTTATGCTTTGACACACTCTTATTTAATAGTATATGTCAAACCCAGGCAGCCTGCCCTCAGCTGGGGTGGTCACCTTTGTCTTCCACAAAAGTAGATCAAAAAATGAGATTCCCAATAGGAAGTACAAGGGGAAAGCAAAATTCCCTGGGGAAGGTGTGGAAGAAACTCTTCATGTGATCTCACTTTAGCAAGACCTGTGCTCACTTTCTCTTCATAATCAATAGGAACTAGTTATGGTGTAAAATCCTGGCTGGGCTGAAGCCAGTGGAAATTTTGTCACTGATTTAATGATGGGACCCCTCTAATGGGACCACCTAAAATTTAGATAGTTGCCTTTAACAAGGGGCTAAGTGTCTGGTGCCATTTGAACCCCTCCAGGGTGTGTTCCTTGGCCTGTCAGCTACCCTGTTGACCTGTGTCAGATTGTCAACCCCACATGGGGTGTCTGTCTAGCACCATGCATGCCTTTTAGACAGCTGAATCAAGCCCAAGGAGTCTGGGCTACATCTGTGCTGAGGAACTTTTTTGGAGTGATGTATCCAAGGCAGGTAATGTGAACCATGGTTGAGGGACATGTGTCTTCATTGCCTATACACAGCATTTAGATGATGCACATAGAGAGGTGTCTTGCTCTTGTGGCTGGAGACACATAGGTGTCTGCATGTGCACTGGGGTCCCAGCTCCCAGCAGAGCTGATGGAGATTGAGGTGGTACAAGCAATTGATCTGGTTGCCAAAACATACGTGTCTACTGCCACGTGAGATGTCCAGGGCTATCTGGGGTATCACATATGAGAGGATTGTGAGGGGGCAGTGTCCTTCTGGAGCAGGAGCTAAGGCCAGGTGAGATGACCAGGGTCCCCTCTGACATGGCTGGACACTTGCATTGAGGCAGCTGAATCGAGGCCCACGTGTCTGCATGTGGAGCCAAATCCCACCCACTGGGTTGATCCCACACAGCCTGGGCTACATGAGATGGGTCCTGCCTTGCTGCAGGGTAAGACAAATCCTACAGCTGCAGGAGAGTTTTATCCTAGGGATAATTAGAAACTTTCCTACCTGCCTTTATTAACTAGATAATTTTATAATTAGTTTGCAGCACTCGAGCCATTTCAGCAGCAGACATAGAAATCTCTGAGGAAGGCAGAGAATAACAAGATTGTTTATTCATGGATCCTAGGAACTTTTTCACTGTGACTGTCTCCCATGGTGGACTCCTTGAGGACAAGTGAGAATTTCAGCAATTTTATGAAATCTTACTTAACAGGCTGCTGACGTTCAGAGAAGGAGCACAATAGGCAGGACAGGAGACACCATCCAGAAGAAAGTCAAAGGCAAAGCTGTCATTGATATGAGGAGAGCCATGGTCAGGCTCAGACTGGGAGCTCGTGCTGGTTGTGGTTATATGCCTGGCACATGATCCAGGGAGACTACTCCAGTTAAAGTTTTGAAATCAGATATTTTTTACATCAGAACATGTTAGATGTTTTTCAACATTTTTCTTGGTTTCTAGACAACTCTGTCTCAGCAAGGCACAGATTAAGTACCATTTAGCTTTTGCTTGAGTTTTACAATTGGCACTTAGGTGATTATGTCTTTCTTGAAAAGATCTCATAGCATTTACAGAAAAGATCTCATAGCATTTACAGAATAAGGCTTTTGGTTTGGCAACACAATTAGACAGGACCTTTTCTCCCAGGCATATCTTCAAGTAAAGCTGCTCAAAATTATTCAGACAGAAAGTCTGAGGTTGAAAACATAGCTGTTACTTCTGTTTTGTAAACCACATGTAACTATTATTTTTTAATCAACATGACTTTAATTGAGAAAGGTATTATAATTTTTCTTATAATAAAAACAGAGCCTCTTTCTCCCTGATTTTGATAAATTTCAGTGAATTGCTTTGGGAAATATTTCAGTAACAAATGTTGGAAAAATGCAAGGAGAACTGAATCTATTTCAAAACCTGTGAAATTAAAGGAAGGTGAAATTTTGATATTTTTCACAAAAATGCTGCTTTTCTCCCAAGAATGTAAAACCAAACATTTTCCCAGGGACATCAGGAACACATGGAGTAATCCTGCTCAGCCAGAGTGGTGACTCTTTACACTCCTGAGACCCATCAATGAAACTACACATTGCATTGGCACAACAAAAAGAGGAGAAATTTCAAAGCTGTATTTCTACCATGATATCAACCCCCAGAGATTTTCCTCTCAGGTGCTTTAGATCAGCATAATTTCATTGGCTTCTGTGGTCATTCTTGACTGATAATCATGGGGTTGAGATTAAATCTTGGTTGACCAATCTTGTTTTCTCCATCCCACGTGCTTTGGGGTAAATCCATGGCTCACTGCCCTAACTCTTCCTCATTAAATGAGGTCAGCAATTCATCATGTAGGCTGCACAAGGAAGCAACAATCCTAGGTACTGGGGGGGGGGGGAACAAAATAACCCAAATGAGAGGACATCCTCATGGCCGTCCTTGCACCCGCATTGACAAAGGGCACAACTGGGTGGAAAGAACCCAAAGAATAGAACAGTTCTGGAGAGATCTCTAAATAGATGTTTATTTTTAACCCTCACACCCAAGCCTGGAAGATCCTGTTCTTTCTGCTGGAGTCATGTATTAGTGCTCCAGCTGAGGAACATGCATTAACAACTCTTAGTCTCTTGTACTGAGCATTATGTCTCATCTTTAAAGTCAGATTAATGGAGATTAGTGGTACCACTTAAGAGTTTAAACATCATACTGACCCAAATTGGTTGTGCAGGCCCAATGTATAATGTTGCACATGCAGAGCTCTTGATGTCCAGAAAGTGATTTCACTAATTGTTTCAGAGAAGAAAGCTTGTGTTACTTTCTGCTCTAATCCTGAGGTACCCCCCCCCCCCCATGCTTTTCACATCCACTGTCAAACACATCTGGTTATCCATCTACATAAGTATCCATTTAATAATCAAAGATAATTTTGTTTTAGCTCCAGTTAGCCTGTCTGCTTGCCTTCCATGAAGCAAAGGCAGAGTGATTTCATTCATGCCTCTGATCTGTCAGATGTCTGCTCCAGTTCCCACTGAGAGTGACACTGGACTTGAGGAAAACACAAAAAAAATAAACAGGCAAAGCACTACAGAAACTGCTGCACTGTATTAAAACAAATGGTTTAATTATTTTAAATGAGATGTCTTGGCATAAGTCATGCAGAAACTAAAAACAGAGGAAGCAAAAATATTCTTGTTTAAGACTACAGAAATGGAATTGATTCTAATAATTCAAGTTTATTTTTGTGCAATAATTAAAGAAAACCTCTTGCATTTCTCTGGCTGTGTGACCAAAACCAATTTGGAAATGCACTGAACTTTTCAAGAAATCATTCACTTAGTTGGATTTGGTCCTGATGCTATAAAAAATATGAAAGAATAAAAGAAAAGCACTTTCCCAGTGTTTCTTTTAGCAGTTCCCATGGGACTGTCTACTGATGTCAGCTGTTTTTGGATGGAGTGCTAAGAAGAAACTATCATTTCCTTGTTCTTGTGCCTGGCAGCCCTTGGCTGGCTTGTAGTCTTTGTTCGTTCTCAAGGCTCTGCAGAAACATCTGGGACCAAGATCCAATTTATGCTCGTGTTTCAATGAAGCAATTGTCCTAATGTATGTGACCAGCTTCTCCATCCAGTCAATGGAGGGACATAGATGTCTTTGCAGGAGATTGAGCACCTGAGTTGTTAGGCAGACAGGTTCTGCCTTGGTTGGCTTTCAAGAGCACCTGCCCCTCTCCACTAGGCGGAAGAGGAATTTATGTGCTTGTTTTGAGGACTCCCCCTTCCCTGAATAATGAAGATGGAGGTATCTGAGGCAGACCAAATCACCGAAGTGACATGTCTTCTGGCTCTGCTGAAGAGCAGCAAGTGTCAGGGTGCCATGGTTTACTGTCTCCTCCCAGTGACTGGCCAGATGTGTGCTCTACTTGAAATTAAATTAACCCAAGTCCAGGAGACAAATTCCCACCTCTTTCAAGAACTGCTCAGGCAGCACTTTTAATAGCTTACATCCATCTCTCCAATAACATGTTAGAGACACTACACTTCCAACACGATCTCAGCAAGGAGAGCGCTACCTATTAGCCATCACTCCTTCCTGCAGCACCTGGGTTTCTCCCTTGGGTTTTCTCATTGAAACACTGACTCATCCTGACCCTGTTTAGCTATTGAGATCTGACAAGATCACAGCCTGAGGTGATATGGCTGAATTTACATGTGCTTAACAAATTGCCTGTTCACTCAATTACATTTTATTTAATCATCTGTAATCATATAAATTATGCCTGATGGTAGTAAATGTTCGTGTCAGTTCCTAATTACAGATTGATTAATTGACTGTGATGATTTGTATTACTTATATAAGAATATATGAAGATGATGATAAATTATGATTAGTATGCAACATTTCATATGAAACATAGCCAGAACTAGGGGAAACTTTCCTCTCTTTGACATTTATGTTCAGTGTATCAAAGATGTTTTGCATTATCCCATGCACCAAGCAGGGACACTTTTACTATATTAAAAAAAAAGACAAAGAAAGGAGAAATATGGTGTGTGTTGCTTTGTGCCTCAGATGAAGCTTCAAGCAAATAAAAAGCTCTTGAAAGATTTCCAGCCATCAAGAATTTGCCTGTCGCTTTCTGCTAACTTCAGTATTGATCTGGACTGCTCGCCAGCTCAGGTTTTAGTATGAAAGTCAAGAAAGAAGTGGGAAAAATATTGTGCTGATTTGATTTGGATGGGATAAGCCCTCTTGCTGCATAGGTCACACTGCTGTCCTGACAATTGCTTCAAGTTTGGAGGGCTGCTGGTATAAGCCCAGATTTGCCACTAAGGAGGAATATCTTTTTCTGAAGAACATCTACTTTCCCAGAGAAATGCTGGGCAGATGAATGATTTGTTAAGAGCTCTGACCTTTGGGGAGATCCTTCATTGTCTTAACCTTTCCAAGTTAATTTCTTAAACAGAAAGACACCCAAACCACATAGAGGATCTCACCAATGCCACACTTCTTATTTTTCCCCAAATGGCAACACATCTGAAGTCTAGGCCAGATGAAGACTTAAGTTTTGCAAACATTCCCCATCTCCATGATGCTTCTGAGCACGTCCTGTCCTGTGGCTGTTTGCAGTCCTGGTTCAGAGAGTATAGACTTGCTGTTGAAAATATTGAAAATATTCTTGTCTTTTTTTAAAATTTATTTTATTTTTATTTATTTATTTATTTATTAGAATGGGAGAAATTCAAAACTCTCTGAGTTTGCAAAGAGCCAGGAGAGAGGAACCTGGTATGGTTTCCCACATATTCATACATGGGATTCATTGGCTTAGTGTTTCACTGTCAAGACAATACCATGAAAGCCTCCCAGTCACAGAAACTAGCCCTTTTCCCCATCATGGTCTTATGATTTGGGTTCTTTCCTAAGAGATCTGTTACCCTACTGACTATCTCAGAACGCTCCTTGTTCAGTGTGTTGCTCACAGCAAATCCCCTCTGTGACCAGGAGAGTCTAGGCACCTGGCTTTGGGTTGGGCTTTGGCTAGGGTGGAAGACGGTGAAGGTTGGACATTGCAATGCTCACCGCAGCTGGACTGCCCCTCTATGAATGACTCTTGCAGGACTTCCTGGAAATCTCTTACATCATAGATCTCATTTGCATTTTTCATGACCATATCGGTCATGAATGCACTCAGGTTTTTCTTCTTAGTCATTCCCAGAAGATACCAGAAGTTTTTTAACTTGCCTGTCAGCACTGCCACTCCATTTCTGTTAATCCAGTTCTCAAAGTCACCCGGCTCCTCCTGCACAGCATGTCAGTCCTCACTAAAACGATGTCTTTTGCTTTTTCAGAAAAACATCATTAGAAAATGTCTACTTTTTGTACCAAGGTCACTCACAGACATTTTAAATATGACTACTGAAAAAACAATCCCTGAGGAGCTCCACTAGCAAACTATCCCCAGTCCGGCACTTCTTCTGTTACTAGAGACTCTTATTTCCCCTACAGGTAAACACCTTACAATTTTCTTTCTAAACCCCAGTTTCTCCAGCTTCACTAATCCAGCTAATCCCTCTCTGAAGCAAGGATAAGTGACACCTATTTCATTTCCTTTTCTAAAAGTTAGGTCTCTTATCAAAGGAATATGCTAAACATAAGTGATGCTGTCTATCTTTGGAAAACCCAAGTTATATTTAAGATCACAGCACTACATCTGTAGCCATTCTTCCCTCCAAATTTTGTTCCGGTTTTGTCACCTTACTGCGGTTAAAGCACTTTTTAAACTGTAAAATTAAAGGTCTAATTTACTTTTCTACCACTTTTTATATCTGAGATGGAGATTCTCCAGTGCTTTCACCTAGATCGCATTAAGCTCTCCATCATTTTCTTACATCTCAGAGGTGGCAATTTCCATTTTTCTGCCTTCTTCCTCAGTGTCCAGCCTGCCTGTGCTGCCACACTCAGCTGCACCCCCTCCCTGAACGCTGAACCAATGTATATGGTTGGATGTTGAGAAGCAAAACCAGTGTTTGTCTGACAGTCATCTGATAAGAAGCTTTTCTTTAAAAATGTCTTCACTCCCCTGCATCCTCCGGGAACCCATGTACACTGACTTGCAATGGTCTTTCCCAATGCTTTGCCAAAGTGAGTGTCTATCCTTAGATCCACAGGATGGGTGACCACATTTTGGCCATTGCCTATTCAAGGAGCCCTTCTCTGAGCTGTTACTGTGATGATTTGTGAGATATCAACTCTTGGGAGAAACATCCAGATAAATCTTCTTCTACGGTCCTCTTCCAAGAGGAGGCTCTGACCGATCCACAAAGGATAAGAGTTGGAAGCCATCCCAAACCCCTAATTCCTGAGAGCCAAATAACTTCAACAGCTTCTTGTTCTCCTTATATTTGACAAATCTAGCAATTTTGGTTAATATTAGTAGGCACAACGAAGGCAGCCTGTTTCTTACACCAGAATTTTATCCTCTAAAATGAACATGTTATTGGTTCAAACAGGGTAGGTAACATAAATCAGTTACCCAGAGGGTAAGCCTTTTAGGTGGATCTATCTACTTGTCTTCCACTCTGTCTGTCCGTCTGCTGTTGGTGTTAAACCACCCTGGACAGGTGTGTGAGACCATAGCTTTTACCCGGGATGTGTCTCAGCATCCCCCATTTTGACAGGAGAAGACCTCTCTGCAAGGATGGGTGCTCCTACAGCATGGGCTGTCTCTCCCTTGAGTCCCTGAGAGACACTGGGCAGCGCAGGGAGGTATTTTAGCAGATGACACTATCATGATTTCCCTCCCAAAAGCAGAAATTCTCTTGGTTTTTTTGCTATTTGCTTCCCTTTCCCTGTTATGACACTGTGGCTTTTTCTCAGATGCCTTTGCAGCCTCCCTGCAGAAACTGTTCTGGTGGATGTCTGCATCTCACCAAGACCTTTCACTGCAAACAGAAACCCTCATTCTGCTGCCCACATGTATGTGATCTTGGATAAATTACTTACCCATCAGTGCCTTGGCTTCCCTACCAGAAAAATTGGTACAAAACCGATTATGCAGTGATGTCTATTTAGCTAATGCTTATAAAGAGCCAAGGGAACTGGGCATGGAGCATGCAATAGAAATATCTACCATATTGCTGTTGGTAACGTAGTCTCTTTTACATTTCTGTGTGTAAATAAATCTTGAAGGGGAAAAGCCTTTGGGATGACCAGGGAACCCACAAATGCTGGAAATGTCTCATCCATTTATGGTGATCTGAATTTCTAAACTGGAGCGTGAGCGGAGTTGTTCTGTTTTATTTCCACTTAGGCCTTTAGGCTTATGGTTTTATTTTCAGGCTTGACTGTGTGCCCTTTGGGACAGAGAGCATCTTTTTTCTCTGTGCTTCTGCCCTGCAGCCCATCCCAGATGTTGCTGCTGGAGAAAGGGGTGCCCAGGAGGGACTGGGAGACTCCTCCGCTCACCCATCCATCTCCCCATCCATTCACCTCTCAGTTCAACTATCCACTCACATGCAGCAAACTGAACCAAACTAAAAAAAACCCCTAAATTTCCCACTGGCTTTGAGTCTCCTCAGCTCAGGACCTGCCAACAGACTTGCCATAATTAGCTCCTTTAACAAGTTTAACAGGATCCCACCCTTCTTTTTTTGACAACCCTCTAATGCTTTCCATGAACAGGGTGGAAAATGCTACCCGGCAGCTCAATAGACATTTCCATAGCCAGCTGTTTAAATCATGATAATTGTTTTTACAAAACTAACCTGTGTGGGCAAACAAACAGATGAAGTTTTTAAAAATGCAGTAGATCTGTAGTTGATGCATTAGTATCAGTTAATTCTCATAAAAGGTCATTAATGGTGCATACAGCGAAGTGGAGGACTGGACGGGCTGTGTTGGAGAGAGACGGTATCCGCATGACTGATGTGCAATGCTCAGGGGTCAGCGCATTACAAAATGATTCTCTTCAATTATTTACATCCCTCCATCTATCATATGGCGGGCTTGGGCCTGCTGCAAGGAGTTTCTGCTGCCCTTATGCTACTCTGCAGGGTTTTTCCTTTTCCTCAGGAATGACATTCATTTAAATAAAAATTGTCTTGTGTCCTGTCCTATTTCTCGTGGCTGATGAAAATTCAGAGAGGAGGGTGGGTGGTACCGCTGCAGTCATTCAGCGTTGGGGAACCCTGTGCTCCCTGGCATCATAACCATTGTGCATAAATCCTGCGAGTCCATCCTGTATGAGCGCCTTGAGAGGAGATTCCATGGTGTGGTATAAAAATGAGGCTGGGAAGAAAGATTAAGGCTGCCAATTTCATAACCAATGGTCTATCCTTGTTATCATCAGCAGCAACAATGAAGAAGTTTAAATGCTTCTCTCTCCCTCTCCTCCTACCTCCAAACCTTCAGCAAAAAAATCCAACTTTTTTTTTTTTTTTTTTTTTGCTGATGGCAACAGCATCAGGCATGCTATATATCAGCCATGATATATAGCCTTACGAGCTGACTGTTGACAACTTATGGCTCTTTTGTCTGGGTTTGCCTACTTGGCTGTTTAATTACGTGAAGTGCCTGTTGTCTGTGCGACATTCATACCAGTGGCTGCTGGAATTCATGGATGATGCTATGTTTACATGAGCCATCAAGCTGATATTCAAACACATTAGCATGGCCATAGTGCAAAATATATGGTAGGTGGAGTTGCTATTGCAGTACTTTGGTTCATCTACATGAGCTAAATTAGCCAGAAGAATATTTCTTAGAATAAAATGTTTCTCTTCATGCTTTCAATATTTTTTTGCATCCCCTTTTTTTTTTAATGTTGATGGAATTTAAATTATAGACCATAGCAATTTTATTTTTGATGCAAATAGCAATTAATAGAGAGGACATTAGAGAGAAGAGTCCTGAGATTTTATGAGTATAGATTACTGTAAGGCTACATAATAAAACAAATACAGCATGCATAAAAGGTCATTATAGCTGTAATAATGCTGTCCGAAAGTACCCCTTTCATTCTGGAGGACTGAAACTTGTTACCAAACCTAAATGAAAAGCAAAGGCATATGTCTCAGACCTCTGTTATTGTGACATTTTAAAAATGAACCCAAAAGTCTGGAAACTATTTCTGTTATTATTGTCCAGGAAACTATTTTCCCATCACTTTATTTCCTGAAAGATGAAAATTTAAACATGGAAAGTGGCAGAAATTTTGAAGGAGAAAATCTGGAATTTGTGATACAAGTGTCACTGATGTTTTTAACAAACTTTATGCAATCATAGCTAGAGGCCCTTATTGGGGTCAGTGTCTTGTACTATCTAAAGGAATAAAAAAGCCTGGGCCAGAAGATATATTCCGTGTTTCTGCTCTCTTTAATCTACACATGGTGTTTGTGAAATGATACCAGCTGAGTGGACATCTTATCTGCTGAAAAGCTGAATAAAGTGTTTTCTTAGGTTTATTCAAATGAGCATGTTTCCCTTTTTTTCTATATTTGAACCAAAATAAAATTTCTTGTGGCTTTGCATCTTTGCATACTCTTCTAAAATGAAAGGGAAGCAGTTGAAATGAAAATTGAAAAAAAATAATTTGAAGCCTGCTAATTCCACTTGAAAAATGAAAGATGCTGTTTTTTTCCTGAAATTTTGGGCTAGGTCTTTCTTGTGTCTGAAACAGTCACTCAAATTCACCATGAGTGTGCCAATATTATTGGTTGCCTTTCAGTGGTGCTATTTTGGTATTAGATCTTAAAAGAAACTCTTTCTGCTCCACCTGGGACCCAAATCTGTCCCATCTCACTTCCATTTAATATCTCCTGTCCACCCTTATCTCTCGTGTCCTCCCTTGTTTACATGCAACCCAAACCTCTCAGTGGCAGAAGGGGATGGCCTTTCATCAACCATCCTCCTGGTGACACTTCTGGCAAGGCCAAAAGTTGACCCCCCTACTTTGGGACATCCCTGTATCACCACACTCTAGTGGATTTAGAAGCACAGTTCCTATTAGCCTGTAATAGGATTTAAGCCCTTAAATCACTTTATCCTGAAAGGACTTAGGAGCACCTCTACTGAACATTGCAAAACTTGAGCGATTTTCACTTTCAGGAGTCACAGTCAGGAGTGCACCACGGGAGCTCTGGTACACATTAAGGGGTGGCAGCTCTTCCTTAGCCCGTTGCTGCCAGGAGGACCATCGGCAGGTCCCCACCGTACCCTGCTATGCCCATTGCTGGGATTGCTGTGACTGTGGAGCCAGAGCCACATGGAGATAGCATGGTTCATCAGCGTTAGAGCCACAATACCTAAAAACACTGGGGTCCCGAGGCTGCCCAACCGAAATCAATTGGCTAGGGCATGGCGATGTTGCTCCTGCAGAGCCAAGTTGCTGAGAAGATCCACCTGAAAGAGTTGCTGAACCCTAAGCAGGGTGCCCAGACACCTGGCAGGGCCCCCAAATACGGGGCACTGGAGGAGGGAGGGAGCCCCTGGGTGCAGGGAGGTTGGGGAGCTTCTTGGTGAGCGGGAGGGAGGCACAAACATGCCATGGTGAGCATGGCTGTCAGCAGCACCCAGCATTGTACAAGTGACAGCCTATTTCTATGTTTCATTCCTGGAGACTCACTGCATGGATATTACAGTAGCTGCTGCCACCCCTCATCATGCTTGCCCCCCACCCTCCTCTTTTTAATGATTAAATGACTGCATTTGGTAAAGGCAGAATAGGAAAAAAAATTAATAGAGGCTCCTTCCTCTGCTCCTGAGCGGGGCAATGGCACAGAGGCATCTGTGTGTGTGTTTAATGGGTTCAATTTCCTTTCCCTGCCATGGTTTGGTGGCTGACAAGGGAATGCAGCAAGATGGTGGTTACTGCTGCTTTATTGAGTGGGACCTCACGAACGCTCACCTGGGTATAACGTGAGCAGCACCCAGGCTTCCCTCTCCTCAGCATCTGTGCACGTGGCCAAGGGAAAGTGTTTCTTTGGGAAGGATCATCCCCCTTTTCTCTCCTCTCCCTCTCGTCCCCTCCAAAGTAGCCAAACTGGCACAAAGGATGCTGGTGAACTGGATGTGCTGGAAAAGCAGAGCTCCTGGAACGCTCCTTGGAACGGCATAAATGTGTGCTGAAGGAAATTAATTGAATGCTGTGTATCAAAGGAAATAACAATAACGATAATAATGCACATCCCTAGCAACTAGAGAGGGAAAAGATCTATGTGGTTCTTTCATCTCTTCTCTGCCAAGGAATGATTATTCTCTTCTCCAGTTAATCCCACAGTCGTCAGGCAGAGATTTTGAAGAGAGGAGGTGTTTTTCCAAGGGCAGGTAAGTGCTAACATCAGAAGAGGAGGCACAACCCTTTTGCACATTTCAGCAGAGATGCTGGAGGTCTCACAGTGATGCCCATCATAAGAGCCAGCAGTCCTGATCCACAGTGGCCATGAGGACCAGGAAGGAGGACATGGAGCTCACCCAGCGCACACGAGCAGCACAGCAGATACACTGCAAGGTTGGTGTGGCTCTGCTGGTGTGGACTGAGGTCTCGTGCTGGCTCTCTGCTTGGGGTGTTTTTGAGGTGAACATGATAGTTTTTCATAAATGAACTTCAGATCCCACATGCATGCAGATTTTTGCCCATTGGTTGAGCTGCTGTCCTCAAATTTGTTTTCTCTGATACAGCCATCCAGCTTACACTGGGCTGTGAAAACCCAAGTGATTTCCCCAGCATCTAGACAGGGATTGGCATTCAGCTGCACACGGTTCTCCTCTCCATCCCTTGCACGATACCTTCTTCATACAAGACCCCAGACAAACCCTGAGCTGAGATGTCCCTGCCATGTTCAGGAGTTGGTGAGTGGTCCTTCCACTCCTGGGGAAGGAGGCTTGGGGGAAATCGATGGCCACTGTCATCACAGGAGACCGTGGAACCTGCTTGGAAGAGCTGTGCAGATTGGGGATGGGATCTGATTTAAAGTATGGTCTTCAAGCTGTGGCTCACAGGATATAACTGAGGAGCGGGAGGTATCTGACTAAACAAGTGCCTATGACTTGGATGGACTAAATCCAGTTCTTCCCTTGAAACCCCTACAACTGCTTTGTCTCTCTGCACCTTCATTCCCCATTTATAAAGAGCTGATGAGAATATGCCTCTGCTCTATCACACCGAGGCTTCATTCATTAATACTTATAAAAGGTTTTGAGATCCTCAGATGGCCAGTGCAAGAGAAGTAATTATTTATTAACAGCCTCCGTGAAGGTGTGGGCAGCCATATTACATCTCTCCTGGGTATTTAATTTAGGTACTGAGCATTTATTGTGGGTCTGAGAAAGTAATTGCTGATCTGGGCTGCTGGAGGTGGTAAAGTTTTTTTCTTTTTTTTTGTACCTGAATGAAATGTCTATAAATGCAGATAATATTTCTTACAACAGAGATAAAGAGTTGATACCTAGGGACTTTGCCAACAGTCCTTGAGACCTTAACTGAGGCTGAGATGTGTCTTTGTTAAATTCCCTATCGGAAGGTGCTCAGGAAGGTTGGGGTGATGGAGGCAGGGGTAGGGTGCTGCTCTCCCCCTTGGCATCCCTTGGCTGTTGGGGATGGTTTGCTCTCAGCCAAGCTGGTGATGGGTGAGCACAGCGAGCATCCCCTCCTGAATTTCTCCTGGGCTGATGTCCACCTTCCCCTGCCCTCCCTCCCGGGGCAGACGCCCATCTCCCCAAAACCACCCCGTCCCCTCCGCAGGTGTGCAGGGCCGCAGCTCACCTCGCCCCCATCGCACTTGCCGGGGAGATGCAGCGTAATGCCAGGCCTTTGCCATTAAGTATCTTCCGTCTCCTTTTCTTTTGTCAAAGCCAAATGGAACAATGTAATTAGCTTGTTACAATTAAAGTGACTCGACTGGATAAATTGTAATCACCCAGACTGAAGTTAGGCATCCCTGCAGGTCCCGGCCAGAGCAGCTGAGCTGCCTCATTTGCATAATTAAAATATACAAATGATAATGGTTTTTGTACTCAATTTCCAGCGGCTGTAAATTTGAGAAACTATGAAATTAGAATAACTGAGATGGAGCCCGCCTTGAGGTAATGAGGATGACAAGTTTTGACAGTAGGGGTGTTTATAACACTAGTTTCTTGCTGCAAAATAAATAAATAGAAAAAAGATTAGACAGAGATATTAGTTAATAGTTCCACAGGCAGTGGGGAAAGGAGATAGATAGACTGGTGATTACCTCTGCAAATTTACGCTGCCTTTTTGACAAGCTCTCTCCTAACCTTAGGGGACACCTTTCACCTGATTATGAGAAATTGAGAATGAATTAAATGCATAAAAAGGGTTGTCACAGATAGACAAACTAAAGGAAAAGAAATTAAATTAGTCTTGCCATTTTAGCTTGCCTCAGGAGGAGGGGGAAGAGGGAAGGGGAAAAGGCTGGGAGAGAGGTTTCAGCACTCCCGCAAGGAGGAAATGAAGAGACCGAGTGGTCCTGAATCGAGGCTGATTTCACAAAAAATGGAAAGTCCTCGGGATCCCAGGTGAAAATAGGAGAAAAAAATTTTGGGGTAGATAACATCTTGGCCAGGTCAGCTCCAGGTTCTGTCTGGGACCAAATTGTGCTTTTCCATGAATGTGTGTGGGTTTTTTTTTAATTTCTCAGCAAATATTTTCTGCCTCCATTTTTAAGCTTCTAGATCTCCTGAGAACCTCTCGGAGCTGGAAATCTGGGCTGAGCTGGGGGTGGGCAGGTCGTCTGCCATCTCTTCAACTTCTCTTTGATTGCACGCACCTCCAAAATCATAGCTGTTTTACGAATATATACACAAACATAAGCTTGTTCACAAATATTTTGCAAAGCCAAGCTAAATATGGGTGTTTCCGTCCTCATCAACTTTTCCCCTTGTCCAAAAGAATTAATTAACAATTGAATGTGGTTACTAATGATTTTTTACAACTTTTCTCTCTCTCGGTAGGACATTCAGGAGCATAAGGAGAGCTGTACCTGGTAAGACCAAAGTGATGAGCAGCAGATACCTGGAAGGGTATGAAAGGGGGGAGCGGAGGGCCGGAGCCAGAACTGCTTGTGGTGGGCAGGATTTGTCTGCTTCCAGCTCCTGTGAACTGATCCTTGGATATGCTGATTTTGCTCTTTTTTCCCTTTTTGCTCTGATGGGAACCACAGTGGTCAGCTCAAATGGAAATCCCAATCTGACAGACAGATGGATTTTCCTAGGGATAAAAAAATGTACTTTTCCTTGCTCCAGAGTGAGGACATCAAAGAAGAATTAGTTAGGAGGAAAGCTGGCACAGTGTCGGTGCTGTTTTCCTTGGCTCCGTGCAGAGGTGCGGAGGGGACTGCGAATGCACAGGAGCATGGAGGACCAAACCTGCCTTGCAAGTGGGTTCAGAAAGGGCGATGATGTCTCTGCTATCCATCCTCATTCTCTAGGATCCCTGGGAGCTGAGGGCATGGATCCCATGCTTAAAAGCATTTAAAACCTCGATATTCCAATGATATTCTAATGATATCATTGACAACCTGTAAAGAAGGTGGAAAAAGGTGCAGGAAGGCAAGAGAGAGGGAAAAGAGGGAGAAACAGGGAAGAGAAGGAGAAGGAGAGTTGAGAGGAGAGGGAAGAAGGGAAGGCAAAGGGGTACTGAAAAAGCAAAGGGAGCAGAGGTATGGGGAGATCTGGGCTGGGGCTGGGGGGCTGCAGGGATCCAGGGGGGACCCATCCCCACCCACAAGTAGCAGCAGGAGCCCTTTCCCATCCTGCCTAGGAATATTTTTGCAGCAACTGCATGTTCCCCTCTGCTTGCCCATAGCCATGGGTCATAACAATCCAGTGCTGTGTATTTACCCTTTTAAACGTCACCCGAATGAATCCTCTGCTCCACCAAAAAGTAGCGCTGGTTTTCAGGCACGTTGGGTACAGCTTCCCTTCCTCTCTCCCCCCTTTTCCTAGCCTCCAGTGTGTTTTCAGTTCAGGTACAGCCATTTTATATACATTTTATAGTTTGCTTTACAGCATCTTGTTATGGCGTTATCTGTTAAAGAATGTATTTATAATGCGTTTTATAGCATGCTTTATAAATAAGTTATTAAAGAATGTACCTGCAGCTAGTGATCACTTAATAAATACTAATAAAGCAATTCCAGATGAGGCCATCATTAAGAGTGTTGCAGCACACCCACACTAGTTACCTAGAAAGAGTTTCTGTGCTGGTTACCGAAAAGTTCAGGAGGACTGTGATGGGAAGAGTTGGGAAGCAGAGGTGGGAAGGAAACAGTTTTTCAAAGTCCTTTTGGCCTTGAACTCCAGACTGAGTCATTTTATTTCATGAAATACCAATGGCAGGTGGGGAAGGGGGTTAAAAAAAAGGGAGAGCGACTCTGAAGATGCACCTGGGTTGGTGTCCATAGCAAGGGAGGAACCCAAAGGTGGCTTTGCAGGAGGGCAATGGTTAGCTCACCTCACTGGCTTTTCCTTTCCTGTCTAAAATGTTAGATTAACCTTGAGAAATGTGGAAATTTATTCAATCCTAGTTCTGTTTCCATATGACAGAATCTGTATTTTTTGGTTATTTCCAGTTTGGATCTGGTGCAGCCGATAGACTTGCAGCCCCAGGGTAAATACAGTCATTGCTCTCCAGACAAATCCATTTTGGTTCTAGCTAGAGGGGGCTTAAAAGCACACATGGGTGTGAGATCTGGTGACAGGCATGGGCCTTTTCTGTGGAAAAAGCCACCCAAATCCAGGCAATTTATAAGCTTATTTAATGTATAATAAGCTTAATTAATTTGTAAGTTTATAAACTCAGTTTGCGCACAGTCTGTAGGATTGCGGGCAGCAGCTGAATTATTCACAACACCATTGGACATTATGCAGTGGTTGCACAAAGCTTTCCTTAGTGTCTGAGACCAGAGCAGACAGGTGGGTGTTCACTTCTGTTCATGCAGGCACTGATGGAGGAGACCAGATGGAGGCAACCAGCCCTCCTGGGTTGCCTGTGTACCCCGTGGAAAGGGAGAGGGACATGGTGCTTTGGAGCACTCTTCATAGCTCCCTGACCATGCTCCTGTTCAAGGTTGCCTTCTGGAGCAGCAAACCTCTGGCAAACACCTCTGCCAGGCATTAATATCTTTTTGCCATGTGGTGCCAGAGTTAATTATGACCATTGTGGATATATTTGTGCCTCTGTCAACATCCAGCTCCTTTTCAAATCCTGTGAGAGGTCCCTCCCACCCAAGTCTCCCTGTCCTGCTCCATGACACTTTTTCAGAGGTGGTTTTCCAGCAGACCAGAGATGCTCCCAAAGGGGAGAAAGTGCTTCACGGAGGAAGAGGCAGCAAAGCTGGCTTCCTCCTTCCACTTCCCCTTTTCTGCTCTCGTTACAGGCCAGGTATTCTCCTCCCACAGCACAGAAAGCAAAGAACAGGTTTGAAAGGTCCCTCCTCTCTCTGCAACTCCAGTAATTGTCTTTGACACTGTTTATCATCTGTGATAATACAGCTGTGCCCTGTTACCTCCAGCTGCCCTAATTCGTGTTATCAGTCTGACACCAGGGAGAGGGAGGTGAGAGGTATGGAGGAGAGGTGAAGCCATTACAGAGCTGACAGGGCGGTGAGAATGGAGCGTGGTGATTGACTAGCCATCACTTGACCTGAATGCAAACATACATCCTGTTGGATTGACCTTTCCCTGAGAGTAATGGATCTCCTTGTGCATCATTTTTGCTACATTGCTGGCCATTCCAAGGAGATAGTTTCTGGTAATTAAGATAGATCCCTCATATAATCCACCTACAGTGACAATCAATAGGTGCCTCCAGAGGGATATTTCCAGATTATTGCTATGTCAGCACAACTTTTGGAAGCTTTGTAGATCTTATCATGAGAGGTACAATCAGGAAAGCAACACAGTGGCGATTTCTGGGGAGGCAAGGTGTTTGTGGGAGCCATACATGTGTTTGCAGGTATATATGGGTGACTGTGCCCTCTCTTGTTTGGAATGAGAAATACATAAGAATTATAAACCCTAATACTGCTGTAATGAAATGTTATAGTAGAAACTTTGCAGTCCTGCATGATCACAAGCCTATTACAACAGCAAAACAGATTTGGGACTCTTATTTTGAGAATGGAATTACTGCAGCTAAATCAAACTCCTCCCATTCTTCTCATCGCAGAAGGCACTTTCTTACTCATGCTTCATCCTTTTTGAGGTGGTTTTTGAGTAGCTATAAGACAGGAAACAAAGGTCCCCAGCACTATATACAGATACCAGGCTGTACTTGCAAAGGTGGAACTAGGAGAAAAAGTTTTGTCTTCATTTGCAAATTGAGCACGTTTGATGGAGGTGTACCCCCAGGAGCATATATGCAGAGGATACAAGGGCCTCTTGCTTCTCTTCATTCAGTCACTTTTCTAGCTGTTAGCCAAAGCTAATGTCATGGTGTCTTCAAAATCCAAATCTGGATCTAGAAATGAAACTCCTGCACATTACAGCTGTACAAAGCAAGAAGCTATCCAGTTTGTGCTGCCCTCTTTAGCGGTACAAACTCTGTGAGTGAAATGGGGAAATTCAAAATTTCAGGTGGGATTCAATTCCCTGGTATTTGAACCAGCTAAGTGAGGACACTTCCTTTGAGTTCAAGTCTATTCTAATAATTTAAGAGAAGACCTGGGAGCCATGGAGTCTCTGCATTGCATCCTTACATCTTCAACCAATTCCTGACATTCTTAAGAATGTCCCTTTGCTTCTTTTTGACTCATTTTGCAGCAGATTTGGCTATATAATGTGTATTCATATCCCTCCATGGAGTCTGAAAGAGAAATATGAATCCTAAAGAAACACTCTGAGGCCCCAAAGTACCAGAAAAGGCAATATACAGCATATTTTGTGGACTGTGAGTCTGTTTCTCATTTGCTATAGGCAACTAGAGTAAAAGATGTGCTTTTGAATGGCTGGGGCTGCCCCAGCACATGTTTGGGGGGTTCAGTAACCCATCTAATTGGTGGGGGACACAGGCAGCATTGGTGTTTTGGAGCTCCAAAGTGAGGGCTGGCTTTGCAGCTCTTGAATTGGGTGGTAAAACCTGTGCTGATATCAAGGGGCTCTGAAATTTGTTCCCTTAGTCATATTGATCTAAGAAATGCAGCCAAACACAAGTTGGGATACGTGCTTTAAAAATGTCAAGGGAAAATTATTTCAAGCTCTGAATATATATGAAGTTAATAACTTGGCTCTTCCCATTTCCCTTTTTAGCTTTTACTCTGGATCGGTGACCTGATTTTCCAGAAAGGGATATTTGGTGGGTCAGTGGTGGGGAGGGATGCAAATGATTCTCTGTAAGGTTCAGGCACCATTTCTGCAATCAGAGCCTGGTCTTCTTGCACAGTCCTCTGAGGGCTTCTAGTCTGAGAGGAAACCTCCAGAGTGTGACATTTGTTTTCTTACTGAGCATTTCACATTTACCTGACGTACATTTTTCATCTGAGTCATCTTCTAATCTGTCTTTGCTCTGGAAATGGCATCTCTGGATGTCCTAGTAAAAGGGAAATGTAGAAAAACCCTCTTGCAAGGGAAAATCTTTTATGGAGGTCCCTGACCTTTGAATTACATTTCAAACATTGAGACACAGAGTTACTCTCTTTTGTCTTCAGATTTTGTTTTTAATGTTTCCATGAATTTGTGGAATATTTCTGCTCTGTGTCCCTCCTAATCTTTTTTAAATCAGCTTTACATATCTTCTGTGCCCACTCTGATCTTCATGGCTTTTCATGTTGGTCTTTTTTTTTCATTATAGCTTTCCATTTCATGTTAGCACATAAAGAAAAATGCATTTTATTGAAACAGCTATGTCACAGCAAAGATTATTCTTCTCCCTGTGGATGAAACCAGATAGTGTTGTGCCATGTGGCTCATGTTATAACAATCTCACTCTGGCTGTATGGCCAAAACCTAATTGTAGTATTATTTTGAGAGGAAATTCTTATTATTTAAATACAGTTTCACCTGCTATACATTTTAGAGCCATAAAAGAACATTAATTGGTTCTTATTTTATTTGTTTCATAATACTAAGGGTTTATATGAATTGATCAAGCTCTTAAAAAAGTCAATTATATTTGTACTTCTCCACACTACTGCGTGTAAAATTTGTAAACAAAAATAAAAAGAGATCTGTCCACCACTAAGCCAGTGTAATATCCTTATTAAAATGTATAGGTTGCTTTTCTGATTGGACTAAAAAAAAGCATCTGATGGATGATTTCTGTTAGCCCAAATCAGCACTGTCCCTTTGGGTATACAGAGGCAAACCCCACCAGAGCAGAGGGCAAGGCTTTAAATATAGATAACTCTTGATTTTCCATTTGGGTGAAGATATGCAATACCAAAACATAGCTATTTTGGAGAAAGTATGTGACTGAAGATTTTACTAATGATTTTTTTCCCTTTAATAACTCCATAAGAGTGTTGTGAGAAACTACTGCCAACTCACCTGACCCATCCCCACTAATTCACAGTTCAGCATAGTTACAAAGTCAGTGATGGGCCATTGCAGGCTATTGCCAGCAGGTACAAGCCCATCAGATCAACCATTGGCTGGACATAAGGATGGGCTTTGGAAAAAATCCCCAAACTCTTCTGTGACTCACTCATTTAATCTGATCATGAAAATAATTCCTAGTAAATAAAAGAACATGAATATCTTCTGATCTTGAGAAACAATCCTTTTTTATGTGTGTGTGATTGTGGATTAATATCTTTCTGAGCTCCAGTGAAAGGGGCCATTATAAAAATTAGTTTGGCTAAGATGATTAAATGTTATTTACAGAAAGGACATGGGTCTGATTAAATCACAAGGAGGGGGGTCTCTTTTATGGTGACAGGAAAAAATACACATCAGTCAACTGAGGTGCTTGCTTAATTTCAGTAATTAGGGACTGAAGTAACTTGGACAGTTTGTCAGCTTCGATATGGTGGAGTTAACTAGTAGATCATGTAAATAAAAGCTGTTTGATTTTATCAAAAATTAAAGGGCCATCATCTTTCCTGTTATCTTGCAATTTACCATTGAGGTCTTTGAAATACTATCACCAAGCACACACCTCAAAGAGTAATTACTTATAGGGCTATATTTTTTAAAACTCCTTTAATAGTTTCTCTCTAGAACCCAGATAAGCAACCAAATTTTGGGAGGATCTGGCTAGACACCTCCATGAAGAGACCTGACGTTAACAGGGCTCAGCATCTGAAGTTCCTATTAGCTGCTCTTTTCAAAATCAGACCCTAAAAATTTCTGCTATAAACATTTTTTTACCTAGTCTTGGGCATTATTTTATTAGTGTGGGCAAGAGAGAAAGAGATTTCAGTGCTTTTCCAATAAACTCCCTGGCGTGACAGAGAGATAAAATGCAGCCATCCTGTCCCCTACATATCTTGCCCAAGGTTTGGGCTTCACTTGAATCATACTGAAATGCAGAACGGGGTAAGTGGGACTGGAAACCCTTGGCAAGTACCTTACTGAAGGTAAGTATTGCCAAATTATGGGAGATGCAGAGAGAGGAGGAACCTTTAAATTGCTAAATTAAACATCTGCATCTTCCACTCCAAGGGTAACTTCTTCCTGGGGGACACCTGACTTTTTGGGGATGCCTCAAGTCTAAATCATTGTTGGTCTATGGAGAGAAACAAGCAATTTGTTTCATCCTTGCACAGATGCTAAGAACAGGTTGGATAAATTGCACACAAATAGCACCCATTTCTCCTGCACAGCCAGTGGGGCCATGGTCACCCATGGTTGAGGAGCTCACTCCATCTCCAGGCATATGGACAGAGTATTGCCTGGTGAAGCTGATATTCTGTAACAGCACATTTTTTGAAACCCACTGGGTCTCTCCCACTGACAGCCATGTTTTTGCCACCCCTTTTAGTCTTCTGCTCTAGGCAACTACCAGCTTTGCCTGTGCTTGAAGCTAATACCAGCATCGTCAGCCCAGGACTGATGCCTTTCCAGAAGTGTGATCTAGACAGAAACCAAGTTCTTGCAGTTTATGCAGTCTGAGATGTACAGGATGCAGCTGCATGATCTTCCAGGTCTTTCTGGCCCTTGGAAAGGATTGAAAAACCAACCTGATGGCTGGGGTCTCTCTCTTTCTTTGGGAGGTCTGTTGGGAAACTGCCTCTGACTGTTTCAAAAGTGGCAAAATAATTTCCAAAGCTTTTCCAGTGGTTTTATGCTTACACTCCCCATGTCAAAACAGTTGCCTGGTTGCACTTCATTTTGGGCATGTTCTTAATGTCTGTTTAATCAATACCTGAAGCATCATATTTGTCTGGATTCTGCTTCCAAAGCAAACATGGGTATTGGCAACGGGGAAATGCAAGGCAGATGTGTGCCCGTCTATCAGCAGGGAGTTCATACCAGTTACTTTTTGTCTTGTTTTTTTCCTTTTGTGGCACATAAAAGAATTTTGAATAAGTTGATGAGGTTTAGCAGTCTCCTGTGATGCAATGAGGTACTTTTCCAGACCCATAAAAACCAGAGTAGGATTAAAAACAGCATTCAAGCAATGCTGTTCCTGGCAATGGCACAAGTTCTTTGCTTTCCAGGTCTCTTTTGTTATTTTTATTTATTATGCATACTGTAGTTGCATCTAAAAGTGCCATTTGGAGACCATTGAACAAAGTGCTGTGCATGAATACATATCTAAATAACCATTTTTGGCAAACAAGCCTTAAAGAGTTTTTCCGCTTATAAATTTCATTGCTGTTTCCACCACACTTCCCATTGGATATGGCATTGACTCAAAATGCCTTTTGTTATATGCAAATTGCCATTTTTATTCCTTGTTCACATGAAGGGACTGCTCCAGCCCTCCTGCCTCTCTGGGAGCAGGTTGTCGCAGATGCTGTGAAACCAGGGCAGCTCTCCTGTGTGAGAGGGGCAAAGCACATGTTGCCCTGCAGGAATTGCAGACCTGCGGGCACTCTTCGTGCAGCCATCCTCAGCGCATCCCCTGGAGAGGAGTCAGTGGTGAGATCAATCTGGCCTTCCTCCCTGAGGCTGTTGTTGACAGTGAGTAGAAGATATGAGCAGAGGAAGGATTTTGTTAATTTTTGTCCCCAGTAGATCAGTCCAATCATAGAATCATAGAATCGTTTAGGTTGGAAAAGACCTTTAAAATCATCAAGTCCAACCGTTAACCTAGCACTGCCAAGTCCACCACTAAACCATGTCCCTAAGCATCACATCTACACGTCTTTTATATACCTCCAGGGATGGGGACTCCACCACTTCCCTGGGCAGCCTGTTCCAGTGCCTGATTACCTGGGCATCACATTTGCTAATCCCCAGTCAACTGGGATCTCCCCGGTTAAAGGGGATGCCAAAAGCCAGCAAGAGTTTGGACAGAACAAAAATGACAGCCATGGACCTGGATATAGCTATTCCAAATTTACCCATTGATTATATGCTAATTATACTAATTCTTCCTCCTACATGCACATCTATTAATTAGGACTCTGACACCTTTGCTTTATTCTACCTGACCCATCACTAGAAACCCATGTGAGGACGACAAGCATGAAGGCATAGGAAGAAGTCAAGAAAAGTTCTCCCTGTATTCCTATCAATGTCAACTCAACTGCAAATGTTCAGAGCCCTCACAACCACATGGAGAACTGTTTTCTGGTACCTCTGCAATTTTTTTTTCTATGAAAATGAAGAGGAAGGGAAAATTTCATATTCTGTTGAGCGACAAACCCTGCCCTCCTGCTTTGCCTACCCTCCTGTTTGAGCCTGACCCAGCCAGTGCTTCCAAAGCTCTGTAGTTAAGTGCTGTGGTTGTATTTGTTACACTAAGTGCAAGACAAGTCAAGATACACATTTGGCACCTGGCTTTTGTTTTTATTTTAGGTGAGGAGGTGCAGTCCATGGTGTTATGAACTAGGGTGGGCACTTCCCTAAACTAAATAGCTCAACTGCAGAGCTGTGTATCCCCTTCATCGCTCCATTAGGTCAATGTCCATGCAAAGTAACTTACATTTCTACTTTCAGCTCTGGCCCTGGCTTCCATGGGCTTGCTGTAGCTGTCTACTTCACCTTAAAATTGCCACTTAATCTCTGCGCCATTGTTTCCCCACTAGTGAGATGAGAACAGGGCCGATGATCTGTTAATGTTTCTAAAGCAAGGGAGGAAAGTGCTGAGTGTAATTTTAATAAATGACAGTGTGAAAGTTTTCTCTGCTCCACTGCTTTCTCTCGCAGATGATATAAACCACACAAACTATATCTTCTCTCTTTCTAAC
Organism: Platalea leucorodia; assembly: GCF_965183815.1. Lineage (NCBI taxonomy): Eukaryota > Metazoa > Chordata > Aves > Pelecaniformes > Threskiornithidae > Platalea > Platalea leucorodia. The sequence goes on along the minus strand of NC_138859.1, from coordinate 25,654,520 downwards.
ACTCCCTTCACCTCAGTGGAGTTAATTTGTTTTAATGTATTTACCATCCTGACAGTTACATTTTAAGTGGCGCACTCTTGATTGCAAAAGGTAACCTTTTAATGACATTTCCCGCAGCTTGTGGGTGGCTGCAGCTCCTTTGGGAAGCTCCTTTCTCCTTTGGGAAGAGAGAGCCCAGACCCTGCACTTTTCCACAGCTTCATCTGAGTTGAGCCCTGTGGCTTTAACCAGCCCTAATGACAGAAGATGCACATCCCACCAGACTATGCTTTTCCTACCATAGAGACTATAGATATGAATCCCATGAGTAGATTTGCAGCCCAGGGTCTGGGAAAGGGGTTGCCTCCCACCATTTCTGCTTAGCATGTTCAAAGAGGCACTGTGAACTCATAGGTGGTACTTAACCAACAAAATTAAATCAAACAACTCATAAAGATAAATATATTTCAACTTTTTGTAGGCAGTTCTTGATCACCTATGAGAATTTTGCCTGATAAAGCTCAAAAAGAACCACAAAATTTGGCCCTCTATTATTAATTGATGTTTGTAGTAGAGCAGTGCATACAATTTTATGCATGAAATGTAAGAGTATATTTCTTTGACTTGAAAACAAAACACTGATGTATCTGTAAATTATTCCATGACTAGAAATTTATATCCTGGAAAGTGGTCATGAAACGTGTAGCCATTTGTATTCTCTGTAGTATTATTTCTGTATCTTTAGAATGCTCTGAGAATAACAAATGAGCTGCCACTTTAGAGTGACAATATGTTCAATAAGATGGAAATGGGCTATCTAATATTTGCAAAAATAAAATAAAAAATTACTCCCTGAAGGTAATTTTTAATTTTGGAGTTTTGTGTAAAATAGTATAGCAGACCAAACCATCATTGTAACCAAAATGCATCGCTCCTCAATTAGTTGTCAAAATGAGATTTTTGTTCTGCTACAGTGAAGCACTTTCTCCTTTCCCCTTTCCTTTCCTTTCCTTTCCTTTCCTTTCCTTTCCTTTCCTTTCCTTTCCTTTCCTTTCCTTTCCTTTCCTTTCCTTTCCTTTCCTTTCCTTTCCTTTCCTTTCCTTTCCCCTTTCCTTCCCTTCCCTTCCCTTCCCTTCCCTTCCCTTCCCTTCCCTTCCCTTCCCTTCCCTTCCCTCCCCTCCCCTCCCCTCCCCTCCCCTCCCCTCCCCTCCCCTCGCCAAAACCAAGTAAGCCCCAAACTTTGCAAGTGGCCTTCTTCAGTAGAAATGTTTATTTTGAAGACTGGTTCACCCAAATCCTTTTGGACATTTATTTCTGGGAACCCTGTGCCAAATGAGCTGCTCTAAAGTTCTCACATCCCAGACACACCAGGAAAGCAAAGACTGGGAGAGGAAGCAGAGGTGCAGATCGGAGGCAGGCTAGGATTGGACCTGTGTCTCTGCCTTGGGATGGGCTCTGTCTAGTTGGCCATATAGTCTCCCGTACATGAACCTGCAGACACACACACACATATCCATGATGTGTCCATCCAACGCTTGCACTTTTCATCTCTGTTTCTTATATACACATACATGTAAAAAAAAAATATCATGTGTTTGTGTATCTGTTTGTCTACCTCATATATACAGACCCAATATATATTTATTCTAGTCATGTTTAAGAGACATACATACAATGTTTCTACAGCAATATGCTACCGTGTGATACATCTCAGAGGAGAAGAGATGAAATTTAGGTTTGGATGTACTGGTGACAGGTCAGAAAATACCTTGTGAATGCTCTCAGAGCTCCTAAAGACTGCCAAAACCACACTGGCTGGCAAAATATGGATTGTGTAAAAACCCTGCACAGGTATCAGAGACTTCAAGGTTGACCTGATGAACCATCAGTAATTATCAGAGTAGCAGGGCAAGCCAGCACATCCTGCTGTGCTTGGAAATGACCCCGGCTTCATATTCCTGGTTGTCTGTTAGGAGGTTTTGGTTTTGGTACAGAAGACCTTCCTGGCCTGTGATGTCCCAGGAGTGGCCTCTCCTTCTCTTTGCTCCCTGCTTTAGAAACTGGGATATTACCCGCTTGGCTCTAGCCTCTCGCATGCAGGGGAATATCTACAAAGCCCCTGGTAGAGAAGATGGCAATGATCCCAAGTCGGATTGCAAACCATGTGCAGATATCCAGCTGTGCCACAGCCACCACTGCCATAACATCTGAGTGTATGCACAACAAACTTTTGGCAAACCAAAAATGCCCAATGGACTCAGAGACTTTGATTCTTTTCAGGGCTAGGAACTGGAGTTATTTTGAGTGTCTTATGATACAAAGACCTTTGGAAAAGGAAACTAGTGCTCATAGACTAACTGTGGCTTCCCTGAATAACAGAGAAGCAGAAGAGATTGGGAGTTGTGCACAAGAAGATAGACTGAGCAAGCTGGAGGAGGGACATAGGCAATTTCTTTGGGGAAGAGAGAGTGAGTCCCAGTCTTGTAAAGGAGATTAACAATATGTTCTGGAGACACCAGAACAATAAATTGCAAAAGCAGTAACTTAGACTTGGGCAACAGCTCCGAGATGGGAGCAACATCCAAGAGCTGCCAGTGACACAAAGGAAAGAAGTCATCGTCTCACTGCCTCGCCACCTGGTAAGGTCCGACAGCAGCATTGCCGTACCCAAGCGAGCACAAGGAGGTGCCCAGCATCCACCCATAACCCTTCCTGCAGGGTTTATAAATCAGGAGCTGGCTCCTGGCTGACACCTGACATTCAAGGTCTCCACCTGAGAGCATTTGCTGACTTTATTTTCCTCCCCACATAGGTAGGCTCCTCTCTCCCATGCCAGACCACCGCAGCATTGCTGGTTGGGATGAAATGGCAGCAGCAGTGTGAACTTGGGCTGTGAGAGACGAGCCAGGGTGTTCAGGAATTTAGAGAGATGCTGTTTGCTGTTTTCTAAGTTCTGGTGATGCAGAAATGATCATGTCCTCTGTCAGGGAAATGGAGAAGTAAAACAGTGAATGTCAAGCAAGAAGAAGAAATTATATTTAATGAAATTGGATTCAGAAATGTTTTTGTTCAAGCTACTTTGAAACACCACTGGCATTGTAACTGAGGAACTGCCAAGAAGATAATCTTTTCTTCTGCTGTGGTTGCTTTTCTCCCCCCTCCCCTGGCTTTTTTTCTCGAGCACATTTTGTCAAGTGATAAGTCATGCAGTGGAAGAGTGCATGTCTCTTCTATTTGTCTTTAACGCTGACCTCAGCCCTAGGGAGCCTCAAACAACACCACCTTTCTTGGTCCAGATGTCTTCTGGGTTACCTCAGAGTTTCTGCACAGGGAGAGGAGGGACACTTTTATTGCGCATGAGCTCATAGGTCCTCATCTTGGAAACCACATAGACATCTTAAATTCAAATAGTGGGACTGAAGCATATGTCCCAATAGAAATCTAAGCTTTAGTGTGTTGCTGAATCAATTCAAAGGGACAAAGTTGACCAGCTAATATTTTTAGCTATTAGCATCAAATATTGTCATGATTTAAGAGAAAACCAACAACAGCAGCACTTTCAAATACTCTTCCTGCACCCACTCTGCACAGCTTATGAGTTATTAAAAAACCAAATGGACTGTCCTAAAGAAAAGAAACAGAACACCTTGGGGTAAAAAAGGAGGTTATTTTTAGCATCTTTGGCATCAGTAAACTCAGGGTAGCACACACAAATCCTGAACGACTTTGCAAAGGAAATAGCCATTGCTTCTGTGCACTCATCTCTGACTGTCAACGAAACACCTCCCGTGGTGAACGTCACATCAATGTCCTGTTTCCCACATCTGTTTTGTGTGTCAGAGTACCGGGCTGGATCCTGAGCTGTTTGAATGTTTGCAGCTCCCGTGACCATCCGGGGATGCAGATCCTCTATTGGACCCAGGATGAGTTGCGAATCCCTCCGTGAAGCTGTTGGGGATGAATCCCCTTCTCTAGCACTCGCGAAAAAAAATCCTATTTAGCAGCACTGTTGTCGAGGAAGAAATTGAAAAATCTTTTGTTGAACAAAGTACCTTTCACTTAAAAAATCCAGGCAAGATAAAATGACATGTGTGCTAATGATGTATTTTATGAACCACCATCTGTCTCGGGAAAGGTCAGAGAAAAATGGCAACCGCTGCTCAGGTGATTGTTGGTGGAGGGGGGAAAATGGCCTCATCTGAACGTGACAAGAAGCTTCAATGACATCATATAAATGCCATCATTGGGAAGTGGTAAATTGAACAGGGCTGCCTTTGGAATTTGATGTGTCAATAAACAAGTTCAAGGTGACACGTTGGATCAATACGACACAACAAGAATCATCCGACAAATTTACTGCAAAGTAATTGGGTGCAAAATGACTCAACTCAACCTTCACACTGCAGAAAATCAAACAAACAGGCAACCTACAGGCAACAGTTTGTATATGTCAGATGCTGCTTAAGGTAGCTTGTGCAGTACTAATAGAGTTGTTTTAAAGAGAGAAGGGGCGGGGGGGGGGAAGTGAGGTTCCTGTTATGAGTGTGACCTGAGGCATTGCTATAACCCTCTATGCACCTTGAGGGTGTATAAATAGAAAAACAAAACACACAATTGGTAGAGGTAGTCTTAAATATTAATATTTTTCTTCCTGTCTGTGTCAAGACGACAAATAAAATAAACTGGGAACACCTTTTTTTTCTCTTAGCACAAACAAGAGGCTTTTCATCTAATAGGCTTCTTACCTCTCACTCCCCTTATTTTTTGACAAAAAGGAAGGTGTAATAAGTCACTTCTATTAAAAAACTGTATTTGCCCACATTACACAGGGCTATTGAATGCAAATCATTGGCTACCGTTAGAATTAACCATCCCCACTTCCTGATAAACCTGAAAAGAGTCACTCAGAGAAGTCTCTTCAGTGCATTAATTTGTTGACAGCAAATTTGATGCTTGATTTGTCCCCACTCGACAACCTTTAACCTTGAGTTTCTCTGAGGGGAAAGTCGAGAGCTTATTTTTTTGAGAAATTTGGGCTCTCGCCAAGGCTAAAAGAGAAGCCGGTACACTGACTGCACACTTTGGAAATGTCACAGAGATTGACTGTGTTTTAATTGTACATTCATACTGGAGTGAGAAAGGAGAGAGAAGATGAGTGGAAATCCACAGCCAAGGAGAAAGATGGCATTCATGTTTGCATCCCCTCCCAGCTGGGCTGAGCTGTAGCAGAGACCACTTTTTTTGCTGGTGGTGGTTTTGTGAGTCCATGGAAATGACGGGAAAGCCTCACTCCTGCCCCATCCCTGATGCTGCTGGAGCACAGGGAGTCCAACCGCAGACCCCAGGGCCCGGCGCTGGTACATCGGCATTGCCGGTTCCAGCATCCACATAATTTACGGTAATCTGAAAATGCAGGAAAGCAGACACACTCAGCAGCTGAGCTTTACTGATGGACTGATGCCACTGGATAAAGTAGTGTGCCATATTGGTAAGCTTTGGGCACACTGAGAATTTCATAGAATCACAGAATCATAGAATACCAGGTTGGGAGGGACCCCAAGGATCATCTGGTCCAACCTTTCTAGGCAAGAATTTGCACAGTCTAGACGAGATGGCCCAGCACCCTGTCCAGCTGAGTCTTAAATGTGTCCAGCTTAGCGGAGTCAACCACTTCCCTGGGGAGATTATTCCAATGGTTGACTGTTCTCATTGTGAAAAATTTCCCTCTCGTGTCCAATCGGAATCTCCCTGGGAGTAACTTGTACCCGTTACCCCTTGTCCTCACCATGTGACTCCTTGTAAAAAGGGAGTCTCCATCTTCTTTGTAGCTGCCCTTTAAGTACTGGTACATGGTGATGAGATCACCTCTAAGCCTCCTTTTCTCAAGGCTGAACAAGCCCAGCTCTCTCAGCCTATCCTCATATGGCAGGCTTCCTAGACCCTTGATCATCTTGGTGGCCCTTCTCTGGACCCCCTCCAGCCTGTCTACATCTTTTTTGTATAACGGGGACCAGAGCTAGACACAGTATTCCAGGTGTGGCCTGACAAGCGCTGAGTAGAGAGGGGTAATGACTTCTTTATCTCTGCTGGCGATGCCTTTTTGATGCAACCCAGCATCCTATTGGCCTTCTTGGCTGCAGCAGCACACTGTTCATTCATGTTGAGCTTCCTGTCCACCAGGACTCCCAGGTCCCTTTCCACGGAGCTGCTCTCTAGCCAGGTGGATCCCAGTCTGGGCTGCACTCCTGGATTATGTTTTCCCAGGTGCAAGACCTTACACTTGTCTTTTTGTTAAACTTCATAAGGTTCTTGTTAGCCCACTCTTCCAGCCTATCCAGATCTTCCTGCAGGGTGGCTCTGCCTTCCAGAGTGTCTGCTTCCCCACTCACTTTGGTGTCATCTGCAAACTTCATCAGGCTACACTTGATCCCGTTATCCAGATCACTTATGAAGATATTGAATAGCGTTGGGCCCAATATCGATCCCTGGGGGACCCCACTTGTGATGGGTTGCCAGTTTGAAAAAGAGCTATTTACCACCACCCTTTGGGTACGGCCTGCCAGCCAATTCCTCACCCACCTCACAGACCACTTGTCCAGGCCATAACGCATCAGTTTCTCCAGGAGGAGGCCGTGGGGAACCATATCGAAAGCCTTGGAGAAGTCCAGGTAGACAACGTCCACCGCTCGCCCCATGTCAACTGAGCAGGTCACTTTTTATCATAGAAGGCCACCAGATTTGTCAGGCACGATCTGCCCTTGGTGAAGCCGTGTTGGCTTTTCCCAATCACGTGCTTCATTTGACTCATGATGGCCCCCAGGAGGATCCGTTCCATGACTTTCCTGGGGATTGAAGTAAGACTGATGGGCCTATAATTACCCGGATCCTCCCTTGAGCCCTTGTTACAAAAACAGTCCTACTATTTTTGGAAAATATAAATGGTTTACTGTGATGGATTTGAAATTTAATGGATGTCAAGATTTGGACAGGGGAAAAATAGGAAGATTGAGATAGAAGATTTGTGCCAGGAATGGGATGAGTGCGAAGAATTATCAGTGCAGTAGTTATGTTAAACCCCCTCCCATATATATTATATAGAGATTTGCCCCTGGCTGCCATGTTGGGGCTCTTGTGCTCCCTTGGGCAGGGACATCCCTGGGAGCGCTGCCCAGGGACAGCGGATGCACAGCCTCTTCAAACACAGGAGGCTCTTGAAATTAGTAATTGCTGCCAAGACAACTGGGTTGTGTCCCATTCAAGGGATGAAACCCAACTGAACAAACCCCTAGTGTTCTGTCCTTTTTGGGGAAAAATATTTCTGGGTCTGTTAAGTGACCTAAAGCTGAGATGTGGAACCAAGTGTGTAATGTCAGAAGGGCCAGCCCTCCCCCTTTGCCTGCCGACCATCTCAAGTTTATCCCACTATGTAACAGAAAGGGAAAAATACCCCTTTTTTACCCAACAGTGGTCTGTGACACCCTTAGAGCCCAGTACACTGAAGATACAGGGTTTGCAAGCAGACAGCTGCCCCCAGGCTTAAGGACAAGGCTATTCGCTTACCAGAGGATTTCTTTGTCTTCCAAGAATGATTTAAAAAATGAACCAGAAAGTGGGAACCATCTTAACATGTAAGATTAGGCAGATCATTCTGTAAACCTGGCATTTCTAGTGGGATTTTTTTTCTCCCCTCGCTCTGGCTGAATCACAGAGGAGTCACAGCAAAATATTATCACTGGGCAGCCTCGGCTGGAGGAAGAGATGTGACGCAAACCAGCTGCTGGGGGGCTAAAATGAGTTCAAAAGTTTCAAAATAGATCTTGTGTCACTTCTTCAAAAGGTATCTTGAGGTGGCTTTACTGTTTGAGGTTTTTTTTCTGTTTTGACACATTTTTTGCTTGTTTTTTTTATATGAGGTATTTGCATCAAAGCCAACTCTGGCAGTGGAGGGAATCATAGAATCATAGAATCGTTAAGGTTGGAAAAGACCCTTAAGATCATCAAGTCCAACTGTTAACCTAGCACTGCCAAGTCCACCACTAAACCATGTCCCTAAGCACCACGTCTACGTCTTTTAAATACCTCCAGGGATGGGGACTCAACCACTTCCCTGGACAGCCTGTTCCAATGCTTGACAACCATTTTGGTGAAAAAACTTTTCCTAATATCCAATCTAAACCTCCCCTAGTGCAACTTGAGGCCATTTCCTCTTGTCCTGTCGCTTGTTACTTGGGAGAAGAGACCGAATCCCAAGGGATAGTTTGAAAGCTGGGAAAGTAAAAATGCAAGGATTTTTTACTTCAAATTTTTTGGGAATCTTTGGGTTATGAAATTGTTGTTAACATAACTCCAATGCTTTGTGTACTCTCGGCAGAAAAAGTTCCTCTTGGTAAGGCTGAAAAATACACGTTGCTCTGTTGCAACTCATCTCTGTCATGTGAGACAACATGTTATTTCCAAAGCACAAAGGAAAGAAATAAGTTCCACCAGTTTTGCCAGACATTTTAGATTTTTACAGCTATATCTGTAGCCATATATCTGCCTCTTTATCCTTCTCTCCTTTGGAGCACCATGCACATCTGAAAAAGCACCTCTACACCTGAGAGAGGAGTCCGGGATGTTCATTTCCCATTAATTAAAGTGGGAATCAGATATCCAGTCTCTCAGGTTGCTGTGCAAACAACACTGCGAGGGAGTCACACTTTGCAGGGCACAAATGGAGAGCTGACAGACTGGGGGCACCCGTGTCCATCGAGGACACACATGGCTCTACAGCATGTTACCACCTGAAGTGTGGTGGAAAAGCCCAAACCATCAGTTCTTTGCATTAATCTTGCTGAATCTCTTATCCCCAAACTGAACTCAGCTGATTTTCTGCCTTCGAATGATATTTATTTCCAGTGTTGCTCTAATTTATTCCTTATTGTCTTTGTTTACTTGTAATGATTATTCTGTTGTTAATTGATATTTCTGTTGTGTTCCTTAAAAGCCTGATTGAAAAATGATTCAAATCAATGGTAAAACTGTCACTGATTTCAGTGCATTTTCAGGTTATAATTGTTATTTTTCCCCTCTTTTAGTATACCAAAAGGGGAAAAAAACCCCAAACAAAACAGTCCTTTAAACTGTATATATCTTTTTGGAAATATTCTGTACGTATGGTCCCTTCCCTAAATCCTAAACACTTTGTCTTTGGGTTATCAGTCACACCAGTTATTTTCTGCTCTGACTTAAGAGGATTATTGGGACTGGATTTTGTATTTTGTCAGTGTTACAGAGTGACACCTCCTCACTCGGGGCTGGGTTGCAGCCTGGCAGTGAGCCTGCTTGTCTTCCCTCTCACCGAAATCACCTGGAGCTGCTGCTGAGCTTGTGAAATCTGTGCCAGTGACAGTGTCCAGGAAATCTGTCCAGCCCAAGCAGAAAATTCAAATTAAAGCCCCTGGGAGGTAGGGAAATGGCAAAAGGGACAAATTTCAACCTGAGGAGCAAGTGATAATGCATGGTTTTCCTTTTTGGGATCCTGGCAGAAACCAGATGCCTACAGCACAGCAGCTTTGATAGCACCTTAACTCATGCAAGTAGGATGAAAGCAAAAAGGTATTTAATTGTGTGTCGAACCGAGGAGTGAATTTGACCCCATTACTCCTCTATAGAAGAGCTTGTGGGGCTGTTTTTCAAAGAAACATATTATTTTAAAGATTTCTCTGCTATGTAGGTAAGCCCACATTTCCCTTCCAGTTGTCTCCCATCTTTTATTTAACCTGTAGGGATGTACCACAGATTTCTGCAGCCTTTTGACCAAACCTTGCCTGAGACAGAGGCATCAAGTGCTCTTTGGCTGTTGTATTTGGCCCCAAGTTGTTTCCCTCTTAAGTAAGCAGGAGCAGAAGAGGCATGGATATGGCTGTCTGGGGCTCTAGGAATATCTCCATGGGGCATCTTGCAGCCCTCTAAATGCTCCCTTTCTCCTTCCAAGTGGAGCAGAGCTGGGCTGCTTCTGAGCCCCTTTAAAGCTCCCACTGTGAGGGGGTTAGCTGTGTCCATCAGGTGCTTTCACCAAGAGCTGATGGTGCCAAGCACATCTGCAGATCTGGTCCACCAGCTTTTGCCATTTAAAAACATCCTGCCATGGCCGGGACTACTGTGTTAATTGAGCTGCAATTGCTAGGCCCTGAAAGGCAGCAGGGTATAGATACATTTTGTTTAGGGTTGCTATTAGTTTTTCTGGGTTGCAGAGAAACCTTGCATGGAAATTGAGCCCATTATGTATTTGGGTCTTGCTTAACGAGATGCAGCGCAAAAGGCAGTCCATTACTTTGGGACTAGAGGCTTTGCCTCCTCTCCAAGATTGATTTTTATTTCACAAATTATTACTGCATGGATTAATGATCTCTCTGCATGCAAACGCTCTCGGCTGCTACCCAGGTGCGTTAACCTTTCATAGAACAAAGAATTCCTCTTCCTCGATGTTGCTTTGACCAAAGCATTTCTCTTCTAGATGCTGAATATTAAATACACGGGCATCACTACCTTGCTGTTACCAACAGGAGAGGAGCTGGATTCAGAAATCATAGGCCTGTGTGTGAACCTGTGATCTCCAGGTGTTTTCTTTTCCACTGGACCACTACAGGCTCCTAATGCTCAAAGGCAGACTTTTAGCACCTAATTAAGAAAATAATACTGTTTACAAAACATTTTTGGTGCATGAGTGCAGCAAGCAGGCATCCCAAAACAGGCAAAGGCTACTGTTACCAGTGGATAGGCAAGTAAAATGGGACTTAGAGGTGGAACAAAATATGGCCATGAAGGTCCCAGAGTGAAGACTCCAGGCTCTTGAGCTTGTCTCTATTCTTGCAAGATAAGCAACACAGTATTGTTAACACAAACTGCTCCACCGAACCCCAGTGTTCTAAGACCTGCGCAAGGATGTGCTCAACACGTAAACTCATAATAAAAGGGTCAATCCTGCAACAGCTTCTGCAATGAGGGTGATCATATGTACCAAGAGTATATTTAAGCTGTTGCAGGACTGGGGACTCTTTTATAATTTAGGTTGACTGACATCCTTAATCCAGTCCCCTCCTGGTCGTTCTGTCCTGGCAACATGCTCATTTAGATGTGAAAAGTCTGCTCTGCTGGCAGACTGCTGCCTACACTCAGTAAATAGCATGAAATGTGGCCAGCTTTGCTGTATTTGTGAAACTTTACCCACAGCTCTAATTATGCCTAGGTAGTACTAACATTTAGTCAGCTTGAATTATTAAACTCTCGCAGCCTCTGCAGGTAAAAACCTGTTTAATTAATGACTGATTAGTTAAATCATTATATGTCCTGATATGAATCACAATAATTTTTATAGTCTATATTATCATTGTAAAGGCATGTTAATTTATTGAAGGATTCTTTTTCCTAAAAGGAACAGAAATAGGCATACCTTAGAGCTTAGGAGAAACCACTTCCTTTATAAGGACAAAACATACCAGCACGTATCTAATGTAGAAAGATATTCCCTAGACAGTCCCAAATGCTCTTTAATCCATCTGGAAGCTGGAGATGCTCAGACCCTAGAGAAAGAGTCCTTCAGATCTGGACATTTATGCATTTAAACTTGCATTTTTAGTTACTTCACATGTTTTGGGGCAAATGCTGGCACAATTGCACCATCTTCAGTAGATGTTTTCAGTGGTGCCACCAAGTGTAGATCCCATGTCCCCTTTACATCATCGTTTTTCTGCCCTGTTGATATCTGCTGCCCACCAGAAACGTCTCGGGCAACAAAATCCCATGTACAGCAGCAGTGACTTTCAGTGTTGGTTTGGACTAAAATGAGGCATCACTATTTGGATGGATTCAGTCAGGTAGCTTTTAGCTCTTGCCAAAACAGTAAATATTTTGGAGCCATGCTGGCTGTTGTGATGAAGCTGGCAGCACTCTGTTAGTCCATGGCACCACAATATATGGCAGGATGTGGGCTGACATGTCCAGATGTTATCCTTTCTAGCATATGACCCTGCCTGCCAAATGGTTGGCTAATGCAACCTTTTGGCTGTGGCCTCAATGCCGAAATCTGGTCCTGGGACAAATGCTAGTGGTTACAGCTGTGCCAGAAGAGTAAATAAGTTAAAAAAAAACAAAACCCTTTTTCTCAAGGATCTACATGACACATAGCTCCTGCTAGTTCTGACATACCATTGCCCCCAGACCACCTGCAGGTGCTCAGACACCTGAAATCCCTGACTTATTGCTGAAGGTAATATCAGACACCAGAAAGTTCTACATATCGTCTGTGACAACAATAATTTCTGTAAGAACTACGGATTTGTTTAAAATATTTCTTTCAGCTCAGCTTTGCCATCTCACAGCAAAATGGTAGTGGCAATATCTGTAATACTTTGACCTCTGAGCCAAACTTGCTGTGATAAACTCCTTTTCCAGGAAACAAAGATATTTGACTGTTGGGAAGCAGAGATGTACAAGAAATTGTACATCAAATTTGGGTTGTGTTCTCCAAACAAGAAAGGCTTTAGCCACACTCTTTTCCAGGAGCTGAGAGAAATGTCCATTTCCTTTTTGAGTGGAAACAGTGGGCATAAACGGCAAACTTCCCATCTCCAAAACCCCATGTCCCCCACCAAGTACCTGAAACTACCCACTGACAGTCCTTATTTTCCGAGGCACAGCTAGGTTTAGGCTCTCGGGGACTGTAACACTCAGATTTGCAAGCTCGGGTGAAATCATGGTATTTCCCAATCTTGTAGAAGTTGGGTTCAGCCTCTCAGTTGAACCTTGGTAGGTCGGGTTGTCTTCAGCATAGCAAAGTGATGACTCTCCAATGCGGTGGGCTCAGAAGGACCTTGGGAGGTGTCCTGCAAGCAGGGTGCACACTTGGACAGGAGGTAGATGTAGGGTTGGCTGTAAAGGCAGGTGAATTTGGAGGTGGTCCCTTTTTCCAGCTCTTTGCCCAGCTGAAGGCATCTGTGCTCTCCCAGCAGGAGCATGGAGCTCCCTGGGGAGCCAACGGGAAGAGTCAATCCTTGCTGTCGTCCAGGGTGACAGGCTGGGGGGATGTACTTAATGATATATATAACGTAGGGTTGTCTCACTGCAGAAATCTGGGACATCACTTGCAAAAAGGAAAGGAGAAGAAATTAAGGTTATTTTGAGCTAAATACTCACACAGGAGCATAATTCACTGCAAACCAGTGCTCACTTTCCTCCGGTTTACCTAAGCACCGCAGTCATGGTTTGCACCAAACGCACTGCAAAGAGAAGAGACAGCATTTTTTTGCAGCTCTCCTTTTTTCTCTCCCTCTTTCCTATCATATTGAATCATCAGGGTGTGAAATATAATAAAGCACTGTACCATTCAATCTGTCGGCTGTACCTTACAGGTGTACTCCAGGTAAATATCCCCTTGGCTGGTGAGAAATGAGCTTACCTGAAACAGATGACTTTGATGAACTTTGGTAGCTGGACCTCTATCACTCTTTTCCAATTGGCTTCCCCAGCAAAGCATGGTTACCCAACACAAATTTGTCTTACTGAAGGAAAGATATTCTCTAATTCACTTTGTTCCCAGCATCTTGGCCTCTTGCTGATGCCTTCACTTCATCTGGCATTTCATAAAAGTATAAATGGCAGGGCTTGTAATCTCTTCCACTGGGTGTCTTTGGGAAACAAATTAATTATTTACCAGCTTATCGCATGCCCCATTGTTTTGATAAAAACAGAATACAGGTAAAAATGGTCATGTATTAAAAGGTGCCATTTCCTGGATGCAGAAGTGGCAGGTATAGTATCACAGCAAAAGCTACTGCCCCCCTGCCGCCCTCCCCAAGCGGTCCCTGCTCATCGCCAAGCAAGCAGAAGGGGCTAATAGCAGAAACAAAGCAGACACATATGCAGATGAGATCCCTGTACCTGCAAGGGCGCTGTTCACCATTTTAATTTTAGATAAGTGCTGAATACCTCTTTACTCTCAAAGACGACAACATCTACAAGATTAAGTCCTGCCTGACTAGCAATAATCCAGGGAAGTCATTCCAGAGGGTTTGGAGGTTTGTTTTCTTCTCTGGCTCTTTGCTTGTTTCTAATTTTATTCATTTGGTTTTTATTCCTTTCTCGGGACAGACCTCTGAAGGGGAGCAGGGAAAGGCCAGGAGACATTTCAGAGGTGCCTTGGGTCAGAGAGATGCTGTTGCGTGCGGTGGCATTGGCTGGATCCTCAGTGGAAAGGTTGCATCTTGCTCCTTCTGCAAGTCCAGCGAGTGCAGGCCAGGGTGTAGAATAAGGCACTTCTTCCACTCTTTCCTCCAACAACTCATTTGGGTGAAAGCCACGCTGTGATTGCCCGAGTAAGGCTGTGATTTTGGGTATACAGGAGGTTGTTTCCTTTTTTGTCTGAGTTTTTTTAAAAATCTGTTTGAACAGTTCAAAAAACCCCACACATTACAAGAGGGATTGGCTTGTCAAGTGGTAGGAAATGACCCTTCCACTGAAGAACCATTTCGTGCATCATTAATTGTCATTTGCAGTAGCGTGTACTGCTTTTCCTCTTTAAATGGGTTACAAAAGTTAACTACTTCATCCTTAGAGGCCTTTAACAGGGATATATATATTTCCTGTTGTCGACTGGAGAAGGTGAAGGTGATGAAGAGACCTGTCCGCAATCATGAAACCAAGAGTTTTAAACCCTTGAGTAACTGCACTGATCACAACACCCACTCTGACTCTGTGACTGCATTTCCCTCTGAACGCTGTGTTGATGCTGACAGGTCTCATCTCCCACAGAATAAATAGACTTCATGGATTTTACTTGTTCATCTCTCTCTCCCACATGGATAAGAGAAGAAACTTGAAGCTGTGAGTACCTGAGTTTGCTTTCCCAAACTGGAACCTTTGGGACACTGGGGTGAATTTCCCCTGGTGATGCAGAGATGCTGAGAGAACTGGACAGGTTGGGTCAAAAGAAGAAGCGGTTTGGGGTGGGAGACCCCTTTTTTTTCCCCCTTTTCTGACTTTGCAAACAACCAAAGACTGTTTCATTAAGTGGTTGAAAAGGCAGTCAGTGGGACTGAGGTCCCACTGGGACCAGAGGCTGTTAGTGGGACTCCACGTGAGTTTGTGCATGAAGACAGCAAGTTACTTTGGAAGATACAGGCAGGATGCCAAAGGATGCCCAGAGGAGAACTTCCTAAAATTGTCAGAGCATAAGCAAGGTTATTATATCTACTTAAAAGTTAAGTGATCTGTAAGGTGGCCAGAGACCATATTTCCTGTCCCTTTATAAACTTGTGCAAAGCCCCAGTAGACCCAAACCATTAAACAGTGCTTCCCCAGGATCAGCAATAACCTTACTAATCACAGAAACCTTCCTTCTCGCTGAATCCAGTGCCATCATGAGCATACCTCAACATCTTCCTTCGTTTCTTATTGTTTTTCATTCTGCAAAGCAATGGGCAGGGAAAAGACGACCTTCACTTGCCACAAACTCTGTTCAAACTTGAACGATTACAGCAAAACTGTGTTCTGGTTTGGGTTTTTTTTTCAGCCATCAGGGAATGTATTAATCTGAAACCACAGCCCAACCTAGGATATGTTTTAAAAGTCTTCAGAGCAGAATTGCACTCATGTTCAGTGGCTCAGCTTTTGTTTCAGGCCAGGTTTTATTTGTGTCTTCCTCCTTCTTCATCCTTTTTTTCTAAATGGTACCACCAAGTAGTAAAAGTACCATCCATGTTTCAGATGCATGCAAAATAAACTATAGAAGGAAAGTGGCAGAAAAATTTAACAATCATTAAAGTTATATATAATTTAAATATGTATAAAATTATTCAGTATATTGATTAGAAAATGGGCTGTTGACCATTTAAAGGCAACAATCAATTTCATAGTTCACAGGTCAGGTCAAGTTTCATTCTAATGATCTAAAAAAGCAAATTGCATTAGGAGATAATGAACTCCACAGGATTACAGATGTGATCTATAGCTCTGTTGTGGCACAAAACCCAGCAAATGAGAGAGGGCATCATCTGAAGTGTCCTGGCCTCCACAGACTAAACCCATGTTTTTATATCTTGGCAAGGTGTCAATTTATGATGTAATCAAAGGCAGCTGATGGAATTACTTTGCTCCTAAAACACCACGTGGTTAGGCTCAATGTCATCAATGAGCAAGAGAGGTAGATCCCCATTGATGTGGTCTACAAAGTTATCTTCCCTATTCCGGTAAGTGAATGTCAAGCATACCCACCCTGTTAATCAAAGGGAGTTGATAGCTGTTCTCCACTCCCACCAAGGGGTTGGGTTACATGAGGAAAATACTGCAGGGCTACCATCGGGTTGTTTTCTGGTGCACTGTTGTACAGCAGAGAAGCAGCTTCCCTAAATTTTAGTGAGGAAAGGAAGAAAAAGAAATCTGTGCATATAGAGAGAAGATTAATTTGTATCCATATCCATGTAAATATATGTATATTTGTGTGAGCATGTGTATGGGTAAGCATATTTTCATTGGGACATGGAAGAGACAGTTAGGCCATTTGAACTTTTAATAAGAGAAGGAAGGGGCAGTGACTTTTGAATAGCCTGGTATATATTTTGAGGATATTTAGGTATTATTTTGTGAAAATTGATGCAACCTGTTTTCTGAAGAGTCATCAGCTTTTAGCCTGGGTCTTAAACATTGAAATCTTCAGTCCATATTTTCTGGACCATATGATCAATATTTTTGAGACCCTACTTGTTGCTTTGCCTCAGAACTTGAACTGAATATCAAATCCATTTAGATATGGTTTTGGGATGGGCTGGGTTTAAATCCAAGCATCGTCCTATGATATTTATGCAATGTTAATTTCCCATTTCCAGCTCTAGTTTGGATGCAGAAGAAATTTGGCAGTTTCTGAGTGGGTGTCTGAAATGTGAGAAAAACTTGCAGAAGGACCAGGCAAGATTCCTCTGAGCATCTGTTAGAGGGGAGCAAGGGAGAAAACTCCACCTTTGACAAGAGGGACATTAGAAAGGTTTTCCACCTTTCACCTTTACTCATGAAGGTGCCTTGAACACACCTGAGCATCTTGAGTGGCAACAAGCGGATTTCAACAGCTAAGTCCCACTCTAAGTGTTTATGCAGATCCTATCGACTGAGCATATGCTTTTTCCATCTTTGTGCAGCACACCAGCCTACATCGCTGCCTTGAGCTTCTTTAAACAGCATTCCCTTCCACACTGCTGTGTCTTCTCAGCTGTTTCAGTGTTAATGGGCTTACTTGGATTATTAATTGGGATCATTAGACTTATTTTCTTCTTTAATATAGTGAGTGTGTAAGCACTAAACTAAGAGGCATAAAACTTTGATAAATGAGAAAATTGGATAATTGCACAGCATCAGTGCTGTGCTCGTAGGAGCCTTCTTAAAAAAAAAAATGGAAGAGGGAGAAAGACAGATTGAGAGCAGGTAAAACAGAGAAAGAAAAGTAATCTAGACTGAGGCGTGAGCATCATCATATGCTCTTTTTGCATATCAGAATGAGTCAGCTTGGCTGGGATTCAGGCCCCTAAAGTAACACCCCAAGGCATTTCAGCCCAGTTTCTACCTCTCCTCGATGTCAGTGGCAACAACATGTAGACTATGGCTGCAGATTTAGGCTCTAGTTCATCGTGTCACATAAGCATATATCGAATAAGTAAGCATGGACATACTCACATTAAATGAGTACCCCACTGCTGAATTGAATAGGGTCCAATTCAGCATGTCTTGTACATCCAAAATTCCCATAGACTCTGAAGCAAATGGATAAATGAAGAATCAGGCCCAAGGCTTTATGCTTACAAAATTCAGCAATATAAAGGCAATAATAATCCCAAAGACAAAGAGAAAGCAAGGAAACTGAAGATGGTAAACCTACAAGAATAGATACTTTTCAGAAGCGATCCCTCTGTGAATGATCCTACTGAAAATCTTACATACACAAATGTATTTTAGGTTATTACAGCACAACGGCAAAAACAGTCCCGCGAAGCTGTGCTGTTCATTGTAGTCCTGGATCATTGCTTATCTATTTTAATAGGCAAGAAATATAACAGCTAAATTATAATTATATACTGTACACAGCAGTGTTAACAAAATAACATGATGTTTAGTACATTTCCCATCATCTTCTTAGGAGGTACAGCAAGCTGCAGGTTTGTAACAATCTTCTGTTTCTTCATCTCATTAATCTCCCGAAGCAGAGAGAGAGCAATACAAGCAGAGGGAGCCCAGAAACATACGTACATTACTGAATTAACCAGGCATGTAATTAGTGCTCAGGTGCTTAGTCAAGGAAGAAACATGCAGGATTATTTAGATTTGGATTTAACACCCCAAAGTTTGAATAGTGGCAGTACGTTGTATGAGCTTTTCAATCAACCGCTCCAGCTGCCTTGGAAATATTGATTCATGCCCCCCATTTCTGCCTGCGGCATGGCGTAGTTTTCTAAGCTTGGTATTATTTATGGGAATATATGAAAGTGTGAGCATGCAGTATGTCACAGTCCGCCCTAGGAATGGGGAGACAGAGCCGGTGCAATGCCAGGAGCACCTCTGTCCACTGAGGAACATGGACAGTGCTGCTCACCCCAATACGGGAACCTGGCGTGACCCACGATACCTGTAATACTTGCATCCTTCTTTCCTGACTTGCAATAAGAAATGCAGCACATGTGAGGATGGGGTTTGCTTTCTCATGCTCTTGAGGGCTGCTACTTTGCCAGAGTGAATCATCTCTGTTGTGGTGCCTTCTGATTGACACTGCCTGAACATCTCCTGTTTAAAGTGCATTTAGTGTCCATGGGGTCCTGAAGGCAGATGAGTTCTGCTTATCCCACAGGGCACCCACAACATTTCCGAGGTGTCCCCTGGGATGCTGGATGTGTGATCCAGCTTGACCCCGGGCTTGCCCTGTTGTGAAGTGCATTTTGGGCTCTGCAGCACCCTCTGTTTCTAGCTCACATCTGGTGAATCTTTTGCCATCCTAATCTGAACCACACTGAGTAGAGCTAGCCAAAGTGCACATCCCAATCAACAGAAACCACCAAAAGCAGGGAATGATCAACTTTGCCCCATAACTCATCTCCAACCCTTTTCAAGCCCAACTTTCACTACTTCCAAGCCATCCCCTCAATCCATCCCCTTGATCCCCATATACCTACACCATCTCATTGCAGGTATGGAGCTCTGCATGCATTTTCATGCTGGCCTGGATAAGCACAGCGAGAGGCTGGATTGCAAATGGTAGCCTTGAGTTACGTTTATCTAAACACCACCAAGAAGCAGAGATAAGGGAATGAGGCACATTCATGTACATCGGCTCTCCGGGATTATTTGCTGCTCATAGTTGGTGAATGAGAGAGGGCTCCCTGGAACACCAGCACGATGATAAAATTGTGATGAAAATATTTTCTGTATTGCTTTTCATTGAAATATTGCCCCTTGGTGGGAAGCAGATTGGTAACATCAGCAAGCAGAAGTAGAGAGTGGGTCTTAACATCCTATAAGTTCATCATGGCAAACTCAGGCCATGATGTGTTAGGCGAATAGCCCTCGTGCTTAATTTTGAAAGCTCAGAGGGAGGTTTGGCTAGAATAGTATAGGAAATGTACATGTGTGAAATGCAGAATTTGTGGGAGCAGGCTTTTGTTATGCAGATGACCTCCAAGATTGTCAGGAAAATAAGGTAGAATCTGTTAAAAATAATAGCTTAAATATTTCTCTCACAAAATTAGTATTTTCCTAGAAGTGTGCATAGAAAACTTCAGGGGGTTATTCTCACTCCACACCTGGGAATTCAGTTATGTCTCTAGGAAAAAGTTCTGTTAATGCCAAATCTCAAAGCAAACTTTAAGCCATGCAGACCTTCTCTGGTGCAGGATTTGTTACAGGGTTATGACTTCCACATGCATCAGATGATCTGAGCACACACATAAGCATGTAAATATATGCATTGTCCATAATGACCTGATAAAAATCCTTTAAAGCAGCTAGATTAAATAAGGCCTAAAGAAAAGAATATTTTATGTGAATATGGCTAAACTTCCACAATCTAGAACTTTGTTTACAATCACAGAAAAGCTAATTTCCTTCACCTGTCTCGTTAAAAATAATATTTCAGCTGAAAGTAAGGTCTAATTTTTATTTTTTTTTTCTTATGCAGACATGAGGCAGTGGGGGGCTCACAGGCTGTAATTCCAGGGCAAAACCCCTGTCTCATGCTTATGCTCTCAAATCTTGTCTCCTCTGCTGGTAAAACAAGCAGGATTAGCACACAATAAGACCAACGGAGACAGTAATTACACTGGCTATGAGTGAACTGCAGAACCACGGAATAAATCCCCGAACAATTATTAAAATGGCTCAATGCATTACACAAATTGGAAAAGACTGGGACATTTTGGGAGGGGTGAAGGGAGGTAAGACACATTATTTAAGTGTTCTTGTAAGCCTTCTAAGATATTAATGTTGCAAAGCTTCTTATGAATATTTAAGAACATAAAATGGAGATACACTTCAGCCCAGCATTACTGCAGAAGCCTGTAATACAGTTGAGTCCACTTAAGAAGGCAATATCTGACATCCATGATAGATTTAAACATGATAAGGCAAGGGCGGTGTTTATAGCTGAAAAGTCCATGCAAACTAGTTAAATATTGCTGCAGTTAGATCTGTTATAGTTATTTTTATGTATTGATATATGCATTTACATAATTTCCTTAAAGATGCAACTTTGCCTCCAGCTGCCTGTACTTTTAGAAGCACTTAAAAAAATTATTATTGAATTATTTGGTGTTTTCTGGAGAAAGGACAAGTACCTTAGTGCTAAGAAGGAAATAAGCTTTATTTCCTGCTCTTTAAGCAGGTGCCTGAGAGATATTCCCTAAAGTTGGTACCTGACACAGATCAGTTTTTACTAGGACTAGTTTCAACAAAACTTTTCATGAGTAAAAGGGATGGGTGCAGAAATCTTTTCTTTAGAGACACTATAAAGTTTATAAAACTTAAGACAAAAGCTTTTCACCTCAGAGGTGAATTTTTCCTCAGTTCTTAGTGAAAACATTTTAATTAATCAAGTTTAGTCTTTGGCTAATTTTCTTTCCTTTATTCAGTATCTTCCCTGAGAGAAAAAAACTTTTTTCTAACTAACTGTGATATTCATTGTGTCTGTTCAAAGTGTCTAATTCTGTGTCCATTCAAAATAGCCACCAGGATATTCCTGTTGTTAGACTGATGAAAACTTTTGTGATTATGGAGATTTTTATATTCCCTCCAGCAAAAGTGATTCTAACTGTCCATGGAAAAATGAATGACTTTTTATTTTTAATGCAAAAAAACCCTCAAAACAAAACTAAAGGATCGAAATCAGAAGTAGCCTCTGAAAAAGAGCAAAAAGACCAATAAAGCTGTTGTATTTTACAGGAAACATGACTGTAAGAGAGCTTTATAAACAGCAGATGGCTCCCATATAGAAGAGGCTGAGCAATCTGAGCAAACAATAATCAACATGAAAAAGCAAAGCTGGGTTTGACACACAGGGAAAGTTAAGACACTGAAATGAAAAGATACATTGGAACATACTGTAAAGAAAGAAAGAAATGTCTCTGTTTTGGTCATTTGGGTCTTGGTAGCTTGTCAGATTGACATGAATATTTAAGTGGTGAAAATCTTCTCAGTGATGGACCATATCTGATACCTGTACAGGTCATGGGATCTCAGGGTCCTGCTTTTATTTTTTTATCACCATGCATATACAGAAGAGAGATGATTACTAAGGAGTCATGACTTAGCATAGCCCTGGTGCTCTTGTTGGGATACAGATGTGTTGTCACCAGAGATCGTCTCTCTCGTGCATGGCTACTCCAGTCATGAACACTTCTGTCTCTATGAGGTATCAATTTCTCCCTGTAGAAGGGCATGGATAATAGAAATAGTTTTCTTCAGTATTAAATATCTTTGTGAAAATGTAATATTAAAGTTGGTAGTTTGGTTCAGATTTTGCCCTTAAAAAAGGATGGAAAATGCAGAAAACTTCACCTTGCTTTTTTCTCAGTGGTTCTCTCCTGTACAGACCCATGCAGCTACCGACTAGAAATATCTTAATGGCTTCTACTTATATAAATTTTACAGCATTTTTCTAAGGATCCAAGCAAATTCCAGGTGCCAGCAGAGAGATCACATGCACCATTATTGTATACACAAAGTGAGAGAAGACCAAGCTACTTTCACAATGCTCTGGTTCCCACATATTAACTGCAAGATCTTCAGCACATGGATTTTTATGGCACTTATCAAAATGACACATAGGCAAAGAAATAAAAAATAATTAAGGAAGGCAGAGATGGTAGGGAGGAGGAAAGGCAGAGTGGAGAAGGGAATGGGGACAGAGAGGTTGGTTTCTCCCCTTTCCAGGCTAACCTCCTGCAGGGATGTGTAATGAACCAGCTCCAGGAAAGCATCTCAAGTGGACTCCAATTTTTCCAGGGTTTGCTGTGGACTGTATGTGATCCTTTCCTTCACACTCAGATGCACGGGTCTATTAGAGCAGCCTTTGTGCTGTTGGATGAAGTATTTATTTTACCAACATAGCAAAAAAGTAGAGTTTTGCAACCAGTAAAGCACTAAGGAAGCCTTCTCCTTTGGTCTGGCAACTTGTTCCATTCCCTGAAGATGTGACCTGCTCCTCAGGTGACCACTTTGAAGCTGGATGGAGTCTCTCCTATGACTTGGTCTCTTCCAGCTTTATTATCAGACCAAAAGCTGGAAATGATAGTGACTGAAACAGATGTGTGAGAATTGTTCGCTTCTTTTAAGCTCTGGTTTGATTCAGTTCAGTAGGAGCAGAGTTAATTTTGTAGGACTGAAATAAATGAGATGGAAGGTCACAGAGCTAAATGTTTTCCATAGCCTCCTACCCTGCATTGCTCCATTTCATTGTGTGCCTGGGACATTTGTTTCCTGTTTTAGCTCCTATTTTGACTTCTTAAGTTTGTGCCACTGGGGAGCAATAGGAATCTGTATTTTGTAGCTGCTATCTTGGAGAAATAATACAATTTCCCTCAAAACTTAGGGTGTATTCCAACCACAGACTACAGGGACAGCTCAACTGAATTAAAATTCTTGTGTCCATTCTTTTCTTTTATTAAGACATTCTGTAAGAGAGAAAAAGTCCATATTTGAAATTTCTCCTTAAGGCTGCCAGAAATTATCAGATATTTTTACCCTCCAATTCCAGTGTTTTAAGTATCTTATGTGAATACCAGGGTAACAATGCATGAAAATGATTTTACTTTATTTCTTGAGCCAGGTACAGACATAAGTCTTGGAGATGATAACAAGACAACCGAATTAAGCCATCATATATAACTACATGTATTAAGAACAGACATTTCTTCATATTTCTACAGGAGAGGTACCTCTTGGCCAGGTTCTCAGCTGCAGTTGGAGGCTGCTGCATGAACGCAGGTGAGGCAGGAGGTGCAAAACATTTCTTTGCAAAGCCAAATGCCATATCCACCAAATAATCTGAGTCAGCCTATGGGCTGCTGAAAAATATGACAGCTGCTTACTGAGACCCACATTCAGTTTGAAATATATTGATGCCTTGAAGTCAAACATGCTTTCTCCTGGTCAAGCACCATATAGGGCAAACCAGAGGTGAGATCGTGCCCAGGTAAAGACCTCTATATGTACGTATCCATATATGACCTGGGTGTCTGCACCCTCATTGTAGTCAATACAATCATTGGAATATGTATTTGGCTGAGCATTGGAGGGGTCTGCCCATGGGTGAGCTGAATTGCTCTCCACATGGTCTCATGGGCTATAATGAGAGCCTGGATACCTAGCTGAGATGTAGACACACAGGTACCTAAATCTGGGTGCCTTGATCTGAAGCTGACTCCAGCTTCATGTGCTTGCTGTTTTGATTCTTTGATATACAGGGTTTCCTTGAGAAAAAAGTGATCTACAGCTTTTGCTGGTTTCATAGCTTTCATTTAGTGGCAAACAAGAGCTAAAGAACAAGACTCAAAGAATTAATTTGGACAAAGTATTTGCTTATAGTCCACTGTATGTTGTATCACCACAGGCTAGTACTGTGGGGGACTAGTCTAAAGAAAATGAATTGATCTCAGTTTTGGTACCATCCTAGTTGTTCCTTGACCTTTTAATCAGACACAGTATTTTTTGTTGTGAAGACCAGATAACTCATTGGCTGGTCTGATGGTCTTTTAAAATAAGGTTAGTTAATCTTTCCCACTGTCACTGTGTATTGAAACCTGTTGACAGAGGAATTAGAGAACTGAAAATCTGTGTGTTTATGAAGGATTAGCATAAAAACCTCCTTTGCAGACTGAAGCATCTTCTGCTTAGAATAACAAAACTAAACAGTATTGGAGCTAGGGACCATCATGTTTCAGTGAGAGTCAGGAAAAACATCTCTGGAGTTTCATCATAAAGTCCTTTACTATCTTTTGTTCACACTATACTGAGACGTTCAATGTCTAGGGCTTGGAGCTCAACTGATTTACTCATTCCAAGTTTTCCCAGTTGCAAATTAGTTGTGATTTACTTTTCAGGTTGATT
This sequence comes from Platalea leucorodia, assembly GCF_965183815.1. Classification (NCBI taxonomy): domain Eukaryota; kingdom Metazoa; phylum Chordata; class Aves; order Pelecaniformes; family Threskiornithidae; genus Platalea; species Platalea leucorodia. The sequence continues at coordinate 25,629,929 of NC_138859.1, read as the reverse complement.
ATCCTCACGATGTTGCCTTGGTGTCTGATCCAAGCCATGCTGAAGTAAATGGGAATCTTTCCATGGACTTAATAGGTTTTGGATGAGGCTGTAGCTGTCTGTGTAGCTATTAGGAGAGGCACAAGTTGTACAATGAAGTGCAGGTGTTTGTGCTGCTGGGAGGAAGACCTTATACTGTATTTAATGTTCCTTAATTAATTGAACCCCGAGGTATAGAGTGGGCTTATGTTCCCAGAAATTACATTAGGGTAACACAGCACCTTCCATTTGCAGCAATCCAAATACAATATTAAAGTTTTATGTTTATTGAACAAGGTCCAGGAATCCACATGCAGGAACGCTTCACCTTCCACTGGAATGCAGCCACTTCTGGAGTGAAACATGGCAATCATTTCACAAGGATATGCAAGCTATAGGAAGCAAAAGGCGTTAAATTCCAGTGAAAGCATCAGGTTTCTGGTGTGAGCTGTAAGTAAGAGACCAATGTAATGACCTTAACCAGAACTTTCCCAATGCCTTGACCTTGCTGAAGTAATATGTTATGAGAACTTTGTGCAGCTACCACGGCGCATGGTTGATCTAAGAAGTCACACTTCCAACAGAAGAGTGTCTTCAAGTTATGTTGGAAAACTTAGGCCAGGTGCCCACATTTCTGAAGTTAGATAGGCAAGACCAACCTGGCAACCTAGGATGCCTTCCTAATCAATGGAAAGAAAGAGGTGCTTCCAGAGGGAAAGTGATTTATTTTTAAGATAGGAGATTCAATTTGGTTGAGTAAATCTGCCTCTGGAGTTGCCTCTTTCTCTTTGCTGACTACAAGAGAGCCCAGCTGACTGGTCTGGCCTGAGATGCCATTCAGGTGTGAAAGTGAGATAAATCCCACCTTCAGCTAATAAAGCCTCATGGGAAGGGTGTCTCAAGCTCCTTTGATGTTACCAGCTCTGAGGTGGGCTGCTAGAGTGAAGAAGGATACATGAAATGCTCTTGAAACTGAGAGTGGAAGAAGAGGTTCAGCTTTGAAAAGCTTTAGAAAAAGAGCAAATCTGCATGCTTAAAAAGGAAGAAGCAATTTCTGCAGTGTCCAAAATCTTTTACAGACTCAAAATAATGATGGCAGAAGAAGATGGCCTTGATTGACTCAATACATCTGGGAGGAAAGAGGTAGCATGTACTCCCAGAAGGAGATAATAGCCAGTGTGAGGAGGAGAACAATTGGGTAGGGAAATGCTGGGCACAGGATGGTGGGTGGTTAACAGATGGCTGAGAAAGTAGCTGGGAAACTATGCAGACTAAACTGCTAGGGCTTAGCCCTATGCAGGAGGAGGTTGGGGTTTGGGGAAGCAGGGAGACAGCAGATGAAGGGTGACAGAGGAGTTAGTGGCATGGAGGAGGCATTTGGCAATGTGGTGAGCTGCCCTGTGACCCTATGGGCATGGGCAAACCAGTCATTACGGAGACAAGTAGAAACAAGGAAAGGTTTTTTGAGGCTGACAACCTTTGTTAGAAGGAGTCCAGCCCCCACAGAGTGTTTCTGCAGGTGTTAATGGCTGCATTGGTGGGGAAGAGCTCAGAGCACCACATTGTTGGGGTTGTGCTAAGATATATTAGAAGGTCTCTTAATCGGATTATAAATGTGCTTCCCTGTGCAGAACAACCCAGCTATCCCTGCTCAGTGATATTTATTGCAGAGTCAGTAAGTCATTAGGTGATGGAGTTCAGATTTCCAAGTGCATGTTTGGCATAGACAAGTCAATATGTTTTTGTTTTTTTTTCTTGATTGACTTATGTACATTGGCGCTCTTAAGAGCTTCAAATAAAACTCAGTGAGAGTTCAGAACAAATGTAAATGGTCTAAGAGAAAAGGGAAAAAAAAAATCCTATAATGTTTTTAATGGCTATAAAATGTGGGAAGGATATATCATAGTGTGGGGTCCCTGTCTGCATTCAATCCAGTATTGTAATTTAGACATGACTTTTTATTTAATTTCTGACTGGGAAAGGGAAACTATAAAATGACATCATCTCAGCTGCTCTGTTATAATGAGCAATGTTTCACAGTGCCTGTATAAGTTACCTTAAGAACTTATTTTATGAGACAAACATTGGCTGAATTCCATGAACTGGGTTTTCTGATGTCTTTTGTCTGCTAAAGAACCCAAACTTAAGTAAGGTTTTTAATTAAAAATAAGCCCATCATTACAGTGATGTGCATGTTACATATGCGTAACATGTGGACCACTGCAGAGACGGAAGTGATGTGAGTGGGCTACAGGTTAGCATCAGGGTATTATTTCCTGCTGAAGTGCAAACAGAGGCTGCTTTGTTTCATGTTAGATGTTGGTTTCTCACTTGTTCTTCTAGAACATGTACCTGTATGTGTCTCCAGCAGTGCTAGATAGTTATAGGTATGATAGAGCCCCATGGATACATCTTGCTAGCTTGTTTTTTATGGATGCGTAGACTTAAAAAAAAAAAAAAAAAAAAAAAAAAGTCAGGATTTGCAGTGTTGAAAAAGATGGAGAGAGGCCCACTGATAGTGGGGCAAGGTGGAGATACAAGTGTCCCAGACACCCTCAAGTTGTGGCCAGAGTGAATCCACTCTTAACAAACTCTTCCAAATATTTCCAAGGACACCAGCTTCAGGCTAGGAAGCTGCCTCAGATGAGCAACCAGCTCTGCTTGTTTGTTTCCAGACAGTAAAAACCAACTTTCTCTGTTTTGCTGCTGTGTAAATGTAGACCATGGATATAAAATATTGACTTTAATAGTTTTTTTTTCCTTTGGGGAAATCCTAGATCAGGATTATGCAGCTGAATGTTTATTTAGCTGCAAATAACACATTCTCCTGTTAATCTCTGTATCTGTTTTATCAATTTTAAGTCGTGGAGATTTATCCAGTCTGTAATTAACCCTTTTGCATGGTGAAATGCAGGATTGTCTCTTTCCCTCTAGCCACTAAATACGTAATGTTCTGATAAATATTTAAGCAGTAACGAGGGACATAATGCACAGTAATCCATTAGTGCTGTGTTCTGAGGGAGCGGCATGGTGCTAAAATGGATGCTGTAAGTGCTAAAATCCCAGATTGAGCAGAAGGCCTGCTGACCGCTGCGGGATTTAGCTTTGAACTATGCTACAGGTTGGGAAATCCATTTGAAGGTGCAGATATACTTTATTTGCCTGCAGGGAAAAGCTTCCTTTTTTTTTTTTAAAAAAAAAAAAACCAAAAAAACCAGCCATCTGTGTGAATGGTGCAGCCAAATATTCCCCAATCAAAAGACTACCAAAGACCAAGAGTGGGAAGGCAGAGCCTGAACCAGTGATGCACTACAGGTGTTGTTGGAGGTATGACTACAACTGGTCCCACTAACATCTAAAACCAGGCTAAATCAGGGTCTATGATAACCATCTCACTTTTTAGCAGGGCCAGTAGTGATAGGACAAGGGGTAATGGTTTTAAACTAAAGGAGGGTAGATTCAGACTAGATATAAGGAAGAAATTGTTTACACTGAGGGTGGTGAAACACTGGAACAGGTTGCCCAGAGAGGTGGTAGATGCCCCATCCTTGGAAACATTCAAGGACAGGCTGGAGGGGGCTCTGAGCAACATGATCTAGTTGTAGAAGTCCCTTCCAATTGCAGGGGGGATGGACTAGATGACCTTTAAAGGTCCCTTCCATCCCAAAGCATTCTATGATACTACCTTTTTCTGTGTTTCTGCCCCCTTTTTTTTTTTTTTCCCCCCACTCATTAAACCTTACTGTCTGATTACAATTATGCCTATGATAGATGTCTGCATCAGAACAATCCCCTAAAGGAGCAAATATAGCAATAGGCAAGGTATCTGTTCCTACTTTGCTTTTCACAGCAAGGTCTTGATTCCCACCAAGGGCAGGGAAAGGTGCTGTTTGGTACCCAGCTCTTCGTGCTATGGGAAGCAGCTGCAGCTAATGTGTGTGCTCACTTCCATGCAGAAAAACAGCAATACTCTCCGCTCATCTGTGTACAGTGAGCAATGGTAAGTGGCTCTGAAGAGATGTCTTGCTGGGGTATATGGCTGAGCAGGACGGTGACTTAGTGCCTTAGAAACTGACGGGAGTTGGTAGAAACCAGCAATGTTTCTTTGAGGTCATGGAAAAGGAAGTTTTCTGGAGTATCTGTAAATTTGCACCTGGACCGATAAACATTTTCTTTTTTTTTAGGTTGTTATTCATTTTACACCTCAATAAAGCTTAATTATAAGTAAGCAGTAAGAAAACCAGGAGACATGTTCCAATAATATTGTACTTCTCTGAATCATTCCTGTGGGGCTCTGGCAGTTTTGTTACCATGAAGCAGAATAAAACAAATTAAGAAAACTATTCAAAATTCATTTAAAAACATCATCTGAGGAGCATCATAATAAAAGCACAATGAAAGAGACAAGCTCACTTGGCTAACTTCCTTCATGTGCTGTGCATGTTTATAGTGTGTCTCTTAGTACGTTTTAATTAGCATCACAATCATCAACTGGTAACTAACAGCACATATGGTCCAGGTTGGGAGATGCAGGCCATCTACTTGGAGCACAGAAGGGGCTGAAAATCTGATCTTGACTTTGTGGATGCACAGGTCAGCAGAGCCCGCTGGCAAAGCAGGGCTGTAAAGCCTAAAGTCTTGGCCAGAGAGAATACACTTCAGCAAGGAGCCAACTTCCAGACTCCCCATCCCTGGATCCAACTTCTACCCTTCTGCTCAATGCAGGACTCTGATGGGGCAGACAACTGTATTGATCACATTGCTCACTGCCAGCCTGAAACCCACTTTCTGTTGTTTCTTGTGGGTGTAACCCGACAATGTGGTCTCCTCTTGGCCGCCTGGTAAAGAACCTTCCTTGTCTGTGTTTTCACCACTGGAAACAGGTTGCACAGTTTGCCTTTGACCTGCCCTCCCCTTACTGCAGCTGTTTGCTTGACTTGCTTTTTTTATTCTGAAAATTCTTGTTTCTCTTGCCTTTTTTTTTGCAGTGATGCTCCTGCCTCCATCTGAGCCCCCGTTGGTGGTGTGGGAACCACTTCAGGTACCCGAGATTGAGGCTGTGGCTGAGCAAGGTGACCTGCACTTGCCAGGACAATTGAGGTGAACCTTTCTTAACAGCTTCCAGAGAAGGGCTGACCTGCCTCTCCCAAGACTGGGATCTGGGGTGGACTATTTCACCAAGTTTGGCAAGCTGTGAGCTAGCAACTGCCTCCAAAAGGGATGGAGACTATGAGACTATGATGGACAGATCATGCTTAGTGACCTTGAAAGTTTTTAGGATGCCACTGATTCAGCTTTCCTGCGCTATCTCTGTCTGGAAAAGCAGCACTTTACCAGGCCTCCTGCACAAAAGCACACTCAAGTGTTTCTCCCTTGGTAGCCTCATTTAATAGGATTTTCTACACTTGAGTTGCTTCAGGTAGTCTCTGGAGTAGTGGACACTGCTGCGCAATAGAGACTCACAACTTCTTGCAGCTATCCTGTTGGTCTTGTGGTTTGTACTGTGAAACAGTGATCTTTGCAGCTGGAAAAAGAGGAGCCCATCAATCTCAGTAGGTTAGTAGAGGAGGAAAAGATTTGGGCTTGTTTTCATCTTAAAATACTTTTATCTGAAGGTTTGGCCCAACCACATTTTGTTATTGGAGTATCTTGTCTAATTCACTTTTTTTTCCTTAAAAAAAAGCATTTAACTTCCCCTTAAGAATATGTTATGAACTGCTGCACTTTAGTATTGTGATAGTTTATAACAGAATCGAGAGGAGCATGAATTATGTCAGAACTACATTACTAATATGTAATCTGTAGCATTGGTTAATTTGTTTTGATATTAAAGCTTTAATAGGAAATATAATTTGATTGCATTTTAAAAATAACTGATTTTCTGTATTATAGAAAAATATTATGAATAATAAGCAAAAAAGAGGCTAATATAACTAGGCATTTCTATTAACAAAATGAATATGTTTCATAAGTTCTTTGTATACTAATTCAAGTCACCTGATGCCAGTTTGAGCTGATTTAACATAAACTACAGCCTTGTTCCTTTGTTCTGCCTTTTGCAACATCGCTAGTATTAACTTGAGGATGGGATCAAAGTTTTGCAGTATCAGCTGCTTGCACACCAGTCATAACTCAATTATTAGCAGCATTAGCACCTTGTACTGCAATCCCAACACACCAGTGGAGTCTGGTCTGTGTTTATAGATGTTTTCCAGCTGGACTCAGAATAATTGAAGAACCCAACTGTGCCAGCGATGAGCCCTCCACCTCTTAAATCAGTGTAGGTGGCACGTGCTGGTGGCAATGTGCTAATGGATGTGCTCTTATGATTATAGCGGGGGAGTGTCATCCCAAGAAAGGTACAACAGTAAGTGTGATGAGTGCAATGGGATGATGTGAAAATGTAAGAGCAACCACACTGGGTCAAATGAAAGGTCCAGCTAGTCTGTTTTCAGCAGCCGTCTCCCATGGGGCCTGGGGAAGAGGGTAAGAACAGAGTGAGCATTCTTTGGCTAGTGCTTTCTAGCCTCCAACCGCTGCCCGTGCTGCATGGTTTTCCATATTTAACAACCTTCAGTGGATTTCTCTACCATGCTGGAGCTGAGACTCCAGAGGGCAAACTGTTGCTGCGGTGTTTTGGCACCTTTAATGAGCTGCTTTGCCCCTCTTAGCTCTGTCCTTTTACTGTATGACCTTGTTTACAGTGGTTAAAGACCTCAGGGCACTTTTATTAAAGAACGTGAGCTTAAAGTAATGGAAGGGTAAAAGCTGGCCCATAGTGAACAGCTGAAGGTACATGATCTATTCAGCTTATCAGAAAGATATAGAGGAGAATTGATGAGAGAGCGTATTTCCTTCCTGGATATCTTAGTGGGTACCAAAGGACTCCTCGGTCTAGTGGGGAAAGATGTAAGAAGAACCGAGGACTGGAGACTAAAGCTGTAAGATTTCAAATTGGAAACAAAACACACATTTTTCTCAGTGAGGATAATTAACCATGGATAATAATCATCAGGGGAAGAAATACATTTCTGCCTTCCTGATGACTTAAAAAAAAAAAAAAGCCTGTCTTCCTTCTTGGAATAAATATTTTACTCAAGCACAAGATATTGAACCAGACCCATGTGGATGACTGACACAATATTTATTATACTAGATATCTAAAAGGCCCTTCAGATTTCAGAAATACCAGCATTGTGCAGGAGCATTGTGTCCAGGATCTTTGCCTGGGTAATTATATTTCACCTGCCTCAGTATTTCCTCCCATTTCATTTACATTTCAGCTGCACCCTGTCCTTGACTGCAGATAGATCCTATTCTAGGATGGCTCTTATTATCAATCACAGCTTTCCTTATTCTAGTTGAAACAAGGAGATGTGTTGCTGTTTCCAGGTAGGTGACCACTGAGTTTTACTCCACTGGGTATTGTTTGTATGATTCATCATCTTTGGAAAGGAGGCGAGATGATAGTTTTGGATGTAGAAAAGGGAGAAGAGTATTAGTGAAGCAGTCAAAGAATGCATATCTGATAAAAGTGCTGTATCTTTAGTATTTTTTTTTCTTGTTGTTATGATAATGATTATTATTGGTGTCATTATTAATGACCACTGCAGCAACAGAGTAAGGCTTCCCATGTCATTAGCAGTAGGAAAAATGATCCCTTGGTGCTATGGGGAAGAGAAAACTGTGTAAGTTAGAGGGACATGAAACCCTTGAACAAATTCAGAAGTTTTCCAGGTGAATATTTCTTCTCAGCTTCAACTCTTTCTTCCTGCTTTGTTTCTTGGCTGGAGCACCTTCCCAATTGACATGGATCTGTTCCCATCTTTTTGCTAATGTCTTTGAGTGCCTACATAACATTAAACTTATAATTGCCTAAGTAAGGAATAGAGATTCACCTCTGGCAGGGGATCTGATTTAGCTTGACAAGTGCCAACTCCTGTGGAAGAACTGAGGATAATGAATTCCTTATTCAGGTGTCTCTGGTAAGAGCTTCTTTATGGGTGAGATAAATTCCAGCCCTTGCCTTTACCTACTTATCTCCTGCCCTCACCCTTCTTTGTCACTACTGAAAAACCAAAAATCTTCTCTGTCCAGCTGTAAAATGGATGTTGTCTTTGATTTTACCACTCATGGAGTGGTCTTGTCTGAATCTTATTTCTTTATGACATTTTCTATTCTTTTCTGTATCAACACAGATCATCTTCCAGTTCTCATTACTCTCTATCTCTGGGACCCTGATGCCCTATGGGAAGAAAAGGGCTTGGCACCTCACCTCATCCTGGATAGAGGAACTCAAAGAGGAAGACCACTAGCATTGGGGAATGGATGGCTGGAGGAATAGATATTTTATTAAGCAGCTTAATTCCTGTATTGATAGTTTGAATTTCTATACCTAACAGAGATGCTTTAAATTTTGTCAAATCAAAAGCAATAAATATGAGCATATAAATTTAATGGAGAAGAAAGAATTCTATCTTTGTTTATCCTTATGGTACAGAAACAAGTGTATCCTGTGCAATAATCCTGCGTAAAACATGGAAGAAAAGAAGGTTCAAGCCCATGAGACTTCTCCAGAGGAGTCAATGAGAATGGGTGGTCCTTGGTCACAATCTGATTGCTCCATCTCTGAAAAGGATATTGTGGAAGGAAATACTAAACAGATTAGCAGTTGGAATAAGTTTTCCATATGACAGGTATCTAGCACCATCTGAGATGTCTTACTGTGCCAGTCATCCACATTGGGCTGGCAGGTACAGCACAGGAGCAAGAGTCAAAGTGTAAGCAGGATACTCAAATCTGCCCAAATAGGACTAGTTAACTATGAACAGGCAAACAAATGGTTCCTTTGCAATTTTGCAGCCTTGAAAAGAGGCAATTGAAGGAGAATCTGATAGAGACGTGCACATTCCTGAAAAGCACAAGGAAAAGGAAAGGAAATAGTTGTTGACTATATTCTGAGAAAACCTGTGTATTTACCAGGTAGCAGGCTTAAAAGAAGCAAAAAGAGCTATTTCACATATTGCAAGATAAGGTTTTGGAAGCCAAAGGCTATAAATGGGCTAAGAAAGTAATCAGATGAATGCATGGAAGAAGGATCCCTCCATGGCTATTGAACACCACCTCCATCTCATGATGTGTCTAACCTGTGGATGGCATGACCTGGGAGGTGCATCCCAGAAACCATCTTCTGAATTCCCCTGTTCTCATAATATTTCCCTGAGCATCTGGGAGAAGTTATCTGCTGTCAGACCCTTCATCGGCCCACGTGGGAGTGCAGAAATGTGCCGTACTGGGACAAGAAGGCTGCAGAGGTCCACCTGCCCATGGCTTGGAGAAAGCACAAATGTGCTTTGCTCTCGGACTGTGGGGTGGGAAAGTGGCCAGGGATGGTTGTAGTCCCTGGAGCGCAGTTAATTAAGTTTTTTCCATGTAAGCATTGTGAAGATGAGAGGTAACGAATAGCAAATAGTTACTTAGAGGTGCACTGTGGTGTCATGCTCAGTAACTGGGGTTGCTTCCCACAGAGCCAACACTCTTAGCCAGGTAGTTTATTGAATTTTTTTCATCTCGGAAGGAAAAAGCACCAAATCCCAGAGGACCAGGCAGCTTCCTCTCAATTCTCCTGTGTTCCTTTACACAAGACTCTTGTCCTCTTAGGAAATGCACCTCACACCAGGGAGCAAAGGGCAACCCACTGCCTGTTTCTCAGCATGATTGAGAGGGGCCCTGAGGCGTTAATGAATTACAGTGGTTTTTCATGTCTCTCAATCAGCCTAGGGCAAGTGGAGGAACAGCCTGTGCCTGGCACATTGCTCCCAGCCTTCTCTCAGCCCCTTGGACTGCCCTGCTGGACTCCTTACAGTGATGGGGCTTTTCTTAACTAACCGGGAGCACTCCACCCCCCTCCTTTACCAGGCAGGCCCATTTCATGCAATTCATCTGTTACTATATTTTTTTTTTGCTTTGTTTCCTATTAACTTCCTCCTTTTCACCACCCATGAGTTAAAAATCAGCTATTTCTGCTCTGGCTGCCAGATTTTTAAGCTCTGCTTTATCTATCTGAAAAAAATGTTGTGTTTCTTCTTTTGTATACACCATCCTTGCAATAAAGATTGTGGCATCAGAGCTCACAGTGCCTTTATCTCCAGCTATATAAGCTCTGCAGTTGTAAAATCTCCATTCACTTTTCTTTCCAGTCTCTTGGCTCTGCTGAACCACCTGCTTGTCCAAAGGAAAATTAAAAGTGGCTTTTACTTTTGAGTAGCCCTGGGCTGGAGGGAGCAGGAGGAGGATGAGGAACATCTGGGCAGGTCTGTGGCAATGCCACTTTCTCAGGCCCCCAACTTAAAACAGGGCTGTAAACACTGTCTTTCACATATTACTACTTTGTCTTGTTAAATTTGAGGAGTTGTTTCCCTGTCAGCACCCAGCACAGCATAGCCTTGTTTTCACTGGCAGCTGCTAGACATTACTGGCATATGGACACTTTATTATAGGGCATCTCCTCCAGCTAGGTAAAAGAACTGCCTTTCATTTCACAGCCTGTGGATACGGTAGTTTCATTTTCAGACATATTTCCAAGTCCTTTTGGGAGCATATCACACCTGAAGAGAAAGGTGAGATGAGGCAGGATTTTTGGGACACTTTGCTGTGCTCCAGCTTTCACAACACCTGGAGTCACTTTGTGCTTCTAAGTGGTGCTCCATGGACCAAGAGATTCTTTCATGCTTTATGGTGATGGTCAAATAATGGGAGAAGGACACTGCACTAATATTTGTTATATAAATATGTTAAAAATAATATGGCAAAATTATTCAGAGAAGAAATGAATAAGCCAAAAAGAAAAATAAATGGTAATGGTCACTGAACTGGTGAATTGCTGATGCATTTGGCTGTAAGAAATGGAGTGAGGAGGAAAAGGTGATAAATCTGATAATACCTGAGTTATCTTCAGAAAACAGCCTGGCAGCAGAACTGATGGCAGCAATAGTTTGAAAGTACCTACAGGTAATCTGCATTTGGCATCACAGCTTATTTGTCATGCTTATAATGGTGCCTAGTTGAGTTTATCATTGTCTGTATGTGCATTTTAACCACACCAAGGCAATATGTGCAAGCCATGGGAATGTTCCTGGAGGAGATAGGCCCAAATTCTTCACTGTCACTCTGAGTTTTATAAATGCGTCCATTAGTTTGCAAGCTGGGCTAAACTTATTTTCCTCCAATGAACTGTGTCAAGCCAACTTGAGGGCTCTACACTGACTCCCTGGTGATGCTTAACCAAGTCATTCTGGTTTAGCCACGTAGACAGATTGCGAAGATTAATTTGGATCTACAGAATGAGTTTAGACAAAAACCTGGCTCTGAACTTCAGAGGCCTCCACTTTTCATGAGTTAAATGAGAGCCCCAGGCCTGATCAGCCCAGCACAATGATGAAATGTAGGTTGGAAGCTGAATGACTGAATTAAGTTTGAGCTCATCTCTGCCATGGGTTGTTCAGCAGGGCCATGCACAGCTTGATGGATTCAATTGCAAATCTGGGCTGTCTTCATGTACGTTTGCCTGTGTCAGCTTCAAGCTGAGCTGCAAGTTCAGCGAAAAGAAAATAATTGAGTGAGACTCCAGCTAGGTTGCTGGGTTTCTCCAGCTAAACCAAAGAGTTTTCCTGGTTGAAGGTGAAAACTTCTTGATACCAATAAGTTCCATGGAGAGCCACATGAAAAATAAATAGGTGCAGGTAGGCTGAGCTATAATGAGAAACAAGTCTATGCTGAAACTCTGCATCAAAGATTAGAGTGTGTCTTGTGCAGAAATGTATGGCTCCTTTTAAAGAGGTTGCACGACATCCAAGAAGGAAAAGCTGCCGCGTCTTGACTCAGGCAGGACAGCCAGAGGATAAAAGGTGCTGCAAAAGGAAAACACACCTCAGCTTTCTTCAAAGCAGGCTGCAAATTGAGATCCCAAGCCTGTCCCAGGGCTCAACACACACTTTGTGACTACCAGTATCTTGCTTTACACTATATCACATCCCTTGTTCGATTATTTCACATTTAGGTCCTTCCAAGGCAAAGACTGTGAAAATGCTTTTAAAAAAAACTATTTCTTTTGTCTCCCAAACCATGCAATTTTTGCAAGGGCAAACATTTTACACCACTCAGCCCCCTGACAAGGCGAGAAAGAGCATACAACATTAAGTTCGCATAGATGCTCTCAGGACAATTTTAGCTCAGGGCTTTCATTTCCTTCAGTACCTGCCTCACAGGTCCTCTTTCTCTGTGGCATCCCTTAGTAGAAATTACAACCTTTTTACATCTCGCACGAGGCGAAATAACACAGTAGCTGATCACTCCCCTTTGTTCCTGCTGCAGGAATCACTCTATGAAATTTCCTGGCCTGTGTTATAACAGAGGTCAGAGCGGAGCAAAATATCCCCTCCTGGCCTTAAAATCTATGCATAATATTTTCCCTTTGAGACTCCAGCCAGGATACAGCAGGGAAAGCCTCTGTCACACCTGGGTTATGGACTCAGGCTGGGTGTAGGTTGGATAAAACCATCACACATGGATGGATGGATCCAGTGCATCTCCCTCTGTCCAGCTGTGACTCCATCCCAGCCCCACAGGGCAGTAGCATCATGGTATTGCAGTGGTAAAGCCACTGTGAGTGGGGATGGAGTCTCATGTCTGCTCTTGCTTGCTGATTTAGTATTCAGAATTTAGAATTTATTGAGGATTCTTCCTTTGTCACATCATCTATCAGAGGCAGACACCACCGAGATGGAAGGGGAAAAAAAAAATTAAAAACCTGTTTATTGCTCAACTTGCTCTAGGCATGTTTTAGTTTATTGTTCAGCTTAGTTCATTTCAGTGATTCAATTTGAAAGGTTTGCTTAGTTGCTGTGGCTAAAAAAAAATAAATTAAGAAAACCATAAGAAAACCTATTTAAAAAAAAAAGAAGAGGCAACAGCAAAAGCTGAGATTTGTGGGGCCCCACAGCACCTCACAATGTCAGAGGTGTCAGCGAATAATTTAAGGGCACAATCCCGCATAGCCAGTAAAGATGTGCTCCCAGTTGCCTATTCTGCACATGTTTGCCTGTCAAGCTGCTATTGGCACCCCTGGGAGGAGGTCCCTGTGCCAGCAAGAGCACGCACGAGAGACCCGCATTGCAGATACCCTGCTGAGCCCCACCGTGATTTGCTACCGTGCCGGGGCTGCCATGCATTCAGCTTTTGTTACGGAGCCCTTTGCCGGGGTGTGCAAGGACCCAACCGTTGCTACTTGCTTTTTCCAAGCTCATAGATGGTGTCTGTGAAATTGCTCTTGATTTGCACCAGCACGAACAGGATCGGTGTACAGGGGGAGGAAAAGGTGGTTGCATCTCCTATGGTCACCCAATAGCAGCCCTGATTCAGATCCAGCAGGTTCCTGAAAATGGCATCATCATGTACTGCCTCTCTCTAAACACAGGAGCTCTTATTTCAGCAGTCCTAATTACGGCTCTGCTGATCCTCCAGACCTTGCCTCACATATCTCTGCCTCCAGTGGGGTAGGGGCTTTCCAAAGAAAACAGGATCCAGCTCCTCCATGCAGCTGCTTTTAGCATTTGAAGAAACCTTCTTCTCCAGCAGCAAGTGTACTAATCTCTATGGGAGATAAGTCAATTACAGAAAATTGAGCTATTTCATTTCTGGCTGCAAATGGCTTTCAGTTACACAAGTAGACACATTCATCTAATAACTAATGATCATATATTTTACTAATCATACAATGCTGCATGAGGTATTATATCTAATTATATTTAAGATTAAGACATCTTTATATGTGTATTTTTGCTGGTTGCCAGGCTGGTGCAGATGGATGAAAACAGGAAAAGAAAAGAAAGCAGGAATATTTCCAACACCCTCACCCCCCCCCCCCCCCCCGTAAGAAACAGGAGGTCCCTTTGAAAGCCGGGAAGATACAATTCAAAGAGGATTGGCTGGGGTTGCCCCCAGAATAGAATAGAAAAGAATAGGAAAGAAAACCTGCAATAAAATATTCTATGATATTGGCTTTTTTTTTTTGGATGCAAGGGTTGAATCCAGAGATTTGCTGCTAATGGCTTTGGTGCAAAAAATTAAATGAAACAGCTCCTGCTGTTCTCATCCTCCTAATCTGTCCTTTGAGCTTACATACTTGGGAGCTGCAATGCTGATGAGGTGCAAGCAAGAGATGTTTCCCCCAGGGTGGACTTGCAGAAAACCCCACTGATGCCAGATGCTGGGCTTTCCAAAGAACTCATGAAGAGACACTCTCAAAGCAGATCATCCAGAAGAAGCTTTGATGTTCAGCAAATCTGCAGGGCACAGGCTCCTTCCAAGGGGCCAAGGACCTTGTTCCATGTGGTAAAGCTTGGGTTGCCACCTTGCACATGTGTGAGTCCATGGGTTACTTTAGTGAGATTTTGCTCAGAAATGAGTACACTCACATGATGCTTGTGGGGTTGAAGCCTCTGAGAAAGGGCTCATAAAAAAAATCTTGCCTGCATTTGCAGCCCTGATGTTCTGCTGTGAATGCCAACCAATTCTGCTGCCCACAGCACTGGCTGGGTGCTCCCTAGTTCCTCATTAGATGGGGGTGGACCATCTCTTATGGCCGGGTGCCAGCTGGTGCCTCCAGGATGGGACAAAGGAGCGTAGCACAAGGAGCTCATGTGTGATGTTGCTCTCCCCAAGGAGCTATCACTGATTTCTGCCACTTTTCCTCCAGGAGGGCATAGCTGTTTGCTCCATGTTCATAAAAGCGAAGGCTGGCAGCAGCGAGGTGCCCTGCGCTTAGACTGGGATATTTCATTTTCCAGGCTCAAGGTAGCCCCCAAGAAGCCAGAAGATAGTTATCGACATAAGTACCTGAAACAGGGTCTTTAATGCAATCTCTTAACGCTTATCCTGAAGGTTATTAGTATGTGCTAAGATCACTCCCTGAGCTTGCCTGGGCTGTTGGTCAATATGATAATGTGTCCTAAATGCAGTTATGCAATCACTGATTATTCTCTTTGGTAAATATTTTTATTCATGTGGGTATTTTTTGCATCAGTCTAACAGCAATCCATCATATGTGAAGGTCTCGTGGCAGCTGCTGTTAAAATCAATATGTGTTAGGATGCCAGAAAACTGAGCTCATTTTTCTCATCTTTGACATTGTGACTAAAGATCATAATAAGAGATAATGATATTGATGCAAGGCAATGATTAGAGATACTCTGTTAAAGGAAAGAAAGGAATCAAGCAAGCAAAAAAAGGAAGGGTGGTGAAATAATGGGAAAGGACCTTACTCTTTTCCTGGGGGAAAAGTGGAGTTAATTGCTAGGGAGGCATGTATAGAAATCACAATTAATGTACCCTTCCTTCACCCTTGCCCTATCATTCTCACATAGATTTCTTACACCAGCATTACAGTTGTGCACCTCTGCAGCAACCATTGCCAAATCCAGAGCCTGGGCCTTCAAACCCCAGTCTGATCAAATAGCTTTACAAATGTGGTTGGTCCAACAGACCACCTATTTATCGGGAGGGGAAATCCCATCCCTGGTTAGCAGCGGTTGATGTGGAACATGCTCAGCTACAAGGTGTTATGAGGCTGCGGCACAGCCCAGGTTTTGTGGGACCATTCCCAGGGCTGGATCTTTGTGCCATAATCAGCTGTGACTTATTCTGCAGTGTATTTGCATGGGAAAACAACACGCAGAAGGAAGCCTTCCTTATTTTCAATGATGTATAGATGTGTGCATGCATGTATGTTTGCATGTATATATCATATTGGCACCTGTGTTCATACACATAGAGATACTGTGTGTGCATATAACCATGTATGCATATGTGTGTGTGTACGCACAAGTACACACACTGTATGCAAAGCTAGAAACAAGTCAGGACTGAAATAGCACATAAATGATGAATGGATAGGAAAGGATTTGGGAGGAATATTTGTCTTTCAGTCTTCACTTGAGCAAAGCTACCACACTGCATAGGGGTCAAACAACCTGTAATATAATGAACATAATACAGTATAGTACAACATATGTATATAATCCCCCCAAACTATCCCTATGGCATACTAGCCATTATATGCATGCATCTCTACATATCATAGAATCATAGAATCATAGAATTGTTAAGGTTGGAAAAGACCCTTAAGATCATTGAGATATACATGCATGCACTCACATATGTATATAAGGAATTGTTTGTGTGGGAAGAATTCAACCTGTAGAGGTAGCAAATTAGCTGCCTCTTAGGAACAAATTAGCATAAACACATAAAAATATGTTTTCATACATCATCTTTCTGTCCAGATATACATTACATGTTTATATTTGCATGTCTCTGAAGTACACTGGGAATCTTCAGAGTGATGTAAAATCTAAATAATAAAAAAATATATGCATTTGTTAAACAGCAGGTATGGGAATGAGACACATGTGTAACCCTGTCACTGAAATCCTGACACCAAGTCTAAGGTAAGTCTTTCCATGCAGGGGAAAGCTCAAGATCCTTTATAGCATTAACGTAGCAGTCTTAAGCCCCCAAATCCATCGCCAGAAAATCAAGCTCTGTGTTGCTATGAGCACGCTCCTCCTGCTCTGATTGCCTCCCTGTAAGCAAAGCCGTGGTGGAAACCCCATCCCAGGAGGCGGATGGCATGTTCGGATGACAGAGGGAGACTGATCCTCCCCGTGCTGGCACCTTAGGCGGGTGCTCTTTGTAGTTCAGTTCCACTAATCACACTGCGGATCTGACATCCCTCCCAATATTTAACTTTCCTGGGACCTCTGGTAGTTTATTAGCATTTTCGGGTTACAGGTACTGGTGTTTCTGCCTTCAATTACATGGCCACTTTTTGCTGCGGGAGAATTCCCTGCCCCAGGCTAAGCGACGACTGCAGTGACAGGAATAATCATTTGTGGGTGATATTTCAGCAACGTGCAGGGGGAAGTGGAAGACAATCTGTGACAAACAAAATGGATAGTATCAAAAATCAATTCCACTCTTGGTATAGGAATGAGCAAAGGGAAGAAAAAAAGGCAATTCACCAGCTTTTAGAGGGGGGAGGGCTTGAAGGGAGGAAAGTAACCTGCTTAAAAGAAATATTCACTTTGCTATGGTACAAAGAAATGTGCCACTTGAAAAAATTTGATTTTTGATCTGGATTCACGTGTGTCTATGAATATTTCTAGAATCAGTTTTGGTGCTGGGAAATCCAGGCAGTGCCAGATCTCGGGTACAAACCTACTTCCTTGACCTCAGCCAGATTCTCCCACAAGGCAGCAGGTCCTTGTTCATGTGTATGTGTACATGTCGTGGTTTAACTCCAGCCAGCAACTAAGCACCACACAGTCACTCGCTCACTCCCCCACCCCACCGGTGGGATGGGGGAGAGAATTGGAAGGGTAAAAGTGAGAAAACTCGTGGGTTGAGATAAGAACAGTTTAATAATTGAAGTAAAATAGTAGTAGTAATAATATAATAATAATACAATAATAATATACAAAGCAAGTGATACAATATACAATTGCTCACCACCCACTGACCGATGCCCAGCACATCCCCGAGCAGCGGTCCCCCCCTCCCAGCCAACTCCCCTCAGTTTATATACTGAGCATGACGTCATACGGTATGGAATAGCCCTTGGGCCAGTCTGGGTCAGCTGTCCTGGCTGTGCCCCCTCCCAGCATCTCGTGCACCTGGCAGAGCATGGGAAGCTGAAAAGTCCTTGACTGGTGTGAGCACTACTTAGCAACAACTAAAACACCAGTGTGTTATCAACATTATTCTCATCCTAAATCCAAAACACAGCACTATACCAGCTACTAGGAAGAAAAATCAACTCTATCCCAGCTGAAAACAGGACAGTATCCACTCCTTATTCCATACCATCTATGTCATGCCCAGGTCCTACACTTTCCAATACATTCCAATTAATCACCACCACTTTTCCAGTCTTTTGATATATATACACACATAGATATAATTTCCTTAGTCTATGGGCTATCCCTCTAAAACATTGGTTGAGTTCATTTAGTCCATGACTTTGGGCTTCATCTGTCATAACAGCCTTTCAGGGCAGGAGAGATGGTGTGCGGTGGTGGATTGTTGCTGAAGCCAGTTCTGGTTCCATCACCTCTGCACTTTGCTCGGTTTCCTCAAAGTTCATTCTTCATTAATTTGGGTGATTCTTACTGTATACTGTTGATATGGCATATAGCAACCATAGTAGTGATGACATCCAGTATTATATAGCAACTAACATTATACAATTCAGTTCATTGGCTATTTTCACCCAAAATCAAATCCCCTTGAGGTACACATCGGACTTCCCCATCCTCCCGCATCACCCACCAAGTGCACCCAGGTGCTTGAGCAAAAGCAATCCCACAGATGGGTTTACCTTTGCCTGAGGTGGGAGTAACCCAGACTGTCTTCCCCATCATATTTTTTAGGTGCACTACAGGGACTTTATCCCCCTCTACAGTACGTAAAAGTGTTGATTGGGTGGGGCCAGCTCGATCAGCAGATCCCCTGGTGTTGACTAATCAGGTGGCCTTTGCTGAATGTGTATCCCAATGTTTGAATGTCCCAGCACCCATTGCTCTCAGTGTAGTCTTTAACAGTCCATTGTATCGTTCGATTTTCCCAGAGGCTGGTGCGTGATAGGGGATGCGATATACCCACTCAATGCCATGCTCTTTGGCCCAGGTGTCTATGAGGCTGTTTCGGAAATGAGTCCCATTGTCTGACTCAATTCTTTCTGGGGTGCCATGTCGCCACAGGACTTGCTTTTCAAGACCCAGGACAGTGTTCCGGGCAGTGGCATGGGGCACGGGATATGTTTCCAGTCATCCGGTGGTTGCTTCCACCATGGTGAGCACATGGCGCTTGCCTTGGCGGGTTTGTGGGAGTGTGATCTAATCAATCTGCCAGGCCTCCCCATATTTATATTTCAGCCATCGTCCTCCATACCAGAGAGGCTTGAACCGCTTGGCTTGCTTGATTGCAGCGCATGTTTCGCATTCATGGATAACCTGTGCAACAGTGTCAAGTCTACCCCTCGATCATGAGCCCATCTAAACTGCTCCTTCAGCAGTTTCTGCAACTTGTCATACAGGACTCCATACAGCAGCTTTCCACCTCCGATGCTTCCCCACAAGATGACAGGACCCATCAGTGAACAGGGCATATTGCTTCTCATTTTCTGGCAGTTTATGATACGGTAGGGCCTCCTCAGCACGCGTCACCTCCTCCTCTGGCGATATTCTGAAATCTTTGCCTTCTGGCCAGTCCACGATCACTTCCAAGATTCCTGGGTGACTGGGGTTTCCTATTCGAGCCCGTTGTGTGATCAGTGCGACCCACTTACTCCATGTAGCATCAGTGGCATGATGTGTACAGGGAACCCTCCCTTTGAACATCCAAGCCCAGCCCCGGCAGTCAGGGTGCCAGGAGGAGCTGTGCTTCAGTACCAACCACTTCTGAAGCAGCTCGAACCCCTTCATAGGCTGCCAATATCTCTTTTTCAGTTGGAGTATAGCCAGCCTCGGATCCTCTGTATCCCCGACTCCAAAACCCCAGGGGTCAACCTCGAATCTCCCCTGGTGCTTTCTGCCAGAGGCTCCAGGTAGGACCATTCTCCCCGGCTGCAGTGTAGAGCACATTTTTTACATCTTGTCCTGCCCGGACTGGCCCAAGGGCTACTGCATGGACTATCTCCCGTTTAATTTGTTCAAAGGCTTGTCGTTGCTCAGGGCCCCATTTGAAATCATTCTTCTTCTGGGTCACTTGATAGAGAGGGCTTACGATGAGACTGTAATTTGGAATATGCATTCTCCAAAAACCCACAACGCCCAAGAAAGCTTGTGTTTCCTTTTTGCTGGTTGGTGGAGACATGGCTGTTATTTTGTTCATTACATCCATTGGGATCTGACGACGCCCATCTTGCCATTTTATTCCTAAAAACTGGATCTCCTGTGCAGGTCCTTTGTTTTATGGCAAAGCCAGCCTCCAGAAGGATTTGGACTATTTGCTTCCCTTTCTCAAATACTTCTGCTGCTGTGTTGCCCCACACAATGATGTCATCAATGCACTGCAGGTGTTCTGGAGCCCCACCCTGTTCCAATGCAGCCTGGATCAGTCCATGGCAAATGGTGGGGCTGTGCTTCCACCCCTGGGGCAGTCGATTCCAGGTGTACTGGACGCCCCTCCAAGTGAAAGCAAACTGTGGCCTGCACTCTGCTGCCAAAGGGATTGAGAAAAACGCATTAGCGATGTCAATGGTGGCATACCACTTGGCTGCCTTTGACTCCAGTTCGTATTGAAGTTCTAGCATGTCCGGCACGGCAGCACTCAGTGGTGGCGTGACTTTGTTCAGGCCCCAGTAGTCTACTGTTAGTCTCCACTCTCCATTAGACTTTCGCACTGGCCATATGGGACTGTAAAAAGGTGAGTGAGTCTTGCTGATCACTCCTTGGCTCTCCAGTTGACGAATCACCTTCTGGATGGGAATCAGGGAGTCTCTGTTGGTGCGATATTGCTGCCAGTGCACCGTTGTGGTAGCGATTGGCACCTGTTGTTCTTTGACCCTCAGCAACCCCACATTAGAAGGGTCCTTTGAGAGACCAGGCAGGGTAGACAGACAGCTGTTTAATTTCCTCCAAGGCAGCTATGCCAAAAGCCCACCGGTACCCTTTTGGGTCCTTGAAATACCCTCTCCTGAGGTAGTCTATGGCAAGGATGCACGGGGCCTCTGGGCCAGTCACAATGGGGTGGTTCTGCCACTCCAATCAAAAGTCCCTTTATTAGGATCGGAAGCAAAATCAGCCCTTCTGCTCTGTCTGGGGACCTGCTCACTGGAAACTGGAGCCGCAACTCTCCTGGGAGAACCCCCTTTTGTAGTTGTTTTTCCTTGAGACTCACGTACCCGTGCCTCTAGGGTCAAGGTAGTTTTTCCATCCCACTTCCTCATGTCCTCTCCGTGGTCACGCAGATAAAACCACAGGGTGCCCCATGGTGTGTATCCACTATATCTTCTCTCTTGAGCAGAGGGATGCTTACTCCTAATGGCTAAGATACTGGTCTGTACAGGTGAGGAGTAGGACATATCCTCTTTGAATCGCACTACTAAATCACAAACACAGCGCTATAGCAGCTGCTAGGAAGAAAATTAACTCTATCCCAGCTGAAACCAGGACAGTATATGTGTGATGTACATTTGCATGTCTATAAATGTGTACAAATGCACACGTGTGTGTTTCTTTTCTCTTAGCACTATGGTGCCTAGGTATTACAGGGTCTGTGGGCTATTTAAACTCTTTTAGGTCTTCATATAATTAAAAGAAGACTTGACCTAAAGCCATGGTCAAAGGAGCAAACCAATGTCTCTCACACCTATCAAGAGCAATTGGGTTTTTTCCTTAGTTGAGGTATCTGCTTTGGCTATAAAAGCAGTTGACTTGTGCAGACTTGTGCCTGTAATAAGAGCAGGAATGTTTAAATTATTCCGGCTTTTGGAGGGCTGAGCATTGCCATGAATTTCACCAAAGCACCTTCCATCATAATTTAAAACAGTTCCTTTATGTGGGAGCAGAATATCCATCGATGGGAAGGGAAAAAGAGAGCAAACATGAAAAGAAGAGAAGGAAAATGAAAAGAGAGACAAGCTTTCTCCTGACCCTGGCGCACTCTCTCTCCACCTGAGTCTGAAACCATGGAACTTAATAAAGGATAAAACTCAGAAGCCCCAAATCCTACATTAACAGAAGTTTTTTTCCCTGAAATAATAACTTTGAGAGAGGCCAGGGTGTTGATTAGGGACTTCATTATTGCTATAGAGTCAATCTGAAGGCACATGGAGGTGTAGAAGAAGACATACCATTTCCACTACTGGCAAATAGGAAGAATTTGCTCTGTCAGTTATGGCACCGTCTCCTGCCAAAATGCTCACAACCACCAACACCATAACTGATCTGGTTATTAGGCTTTTCCCTCTGTCCTGGTTTCAGCTGGGATAGAGTTAATTTTCTTCTTAGTAGCTGGTAGAGCGCTGTGTTTTGGATTTAGGATGAGAATAATGTTGATAACACACTGATGTTTTAGTTGTTGCTGAGTAGTGCTTACACCAGTCAAGGACTTTTTCAGCTTCCCATGCTCTGCCAGGTGCACAAGAAGCTGGGAGGGAGCATAGCCAGGACAGCTGACCCAGACTGGCCAAAGGGCTATTCCATACCATATGACATCATGCTCAGCATATAAAGCTGGGGGAAGAAGAAGGAAGGGGGGGACGTTCGGAGTGATGGCATTTGTCTTCCCAAGTAACCATTACGTGTGATGGAGCCCTGCTTTCCTGGGGATGGCTGAACACCTGCCTGCTGATGGGAAGTAGTGAATGAACTCCTTGCTTTGCTTTGCTTGTGCGCGTGGCTTTTGCTTTACCTATTAGACTGTCTTTATCTCAACCCATGAGTTTTTTCACTTTTACTCTTCCGATTCACTTCCCCCATCCCATTGTGGGGGGAGTGAGCGAGCGGCTGTGTGGTGCTTAGTTGCTGGCTGGGGTTAAACCACAGCACCCTCCTATGCTTCTAAAAGGAGGCTATTTCAGATATTCACAGCTCTGGTAATTAGAAACCTTCTTGGAATTTCCTGCCTAAGTTTATTCATGGCTAGTTTAGATCCATTTGCACTTCAGTAGACCACTTCCAGAGAAAGGACAGGGTTGCAGAGCCATAGATGAAGGTGATCGGTTTGACCCAGAAAGGAACTGGGTTCCTGCAGCCTCTGCAAAAGTCCCTGGTGACTGGGTTGAGCAACGGGCATTTGCTGTCAATGAGTGGGGCTGAAACATTAACAGGATCAAGCCTGCAGGTGGTGAATCCAGAGCTGGTCATCACTTCTCAGATTACTTTGAGCTAAGAAATTGCCCCTTCATTTCCCTCAGTGTCTTTCATTTTTGATGAAGCTGGAAGACAGGAAAATAACATATTTTAGTTTATTTTTCCTTGATTTATTTTTTTTAATTGTAATTTTCTACCCTCTTTCCAGTGCTGAAAGAGAGAGAAGAGGATGAGAAATGCTGGCTACGCAGTTTGTAGAAACTTGCAGAAATAAGTTTAGATTTCAAAAACTGATTCTCACATATTTCCCTTTTTTCCCAAACAGGTCCCTGGAGGAAAGTCATGGCACAGCACACCTTGTTGATCATTCCGAGCACCCCGCACTGTGCAGAGGGTATAGGAAACAGAGTCCTGCCTAAGCAGCTATTGAAAGTTAGGAAAGAGAGAGGGTCCATGGAGGGTCTCTAGTTGGTGTGAACAGAAATAAACTGTTGGCCCTTGAAGTGCTGAGCTGGCTGCAGTGTATCTATCTCCCCCATCTTAAGGAAATAAAAATCTTTCAAAATGGATGGTTAGTGATAATGAAAATACCACTATCTCTTACTCGGAGCATTTTCTAGTCAATGTAAAAACCCTTTCTGGAAAAAGTCATCCTTTCCACTCCCTCTGATAGGCATGGAAAGAGAAGTGCAGCATGGGAAAGCCTTGGGCAGATCATCCAGCTGATTGCTGCAAACTCAGGCTGGGGCAGGATGAGGCTCTGCAGCATCTGTCCCCTCCACGTTGCTCCAGTGTCACCCAACATTACTCTGGACTCCCCCCGCACTGTTTCAGCACCCCCCTGCATTGTTCCAGCATGCCCCCACATCTCTCTGGCATCCCCCCGCATTGCTCCAGCATCCCTCCATATTCATAGAATCATAGAATACCAGGTTGGAAGGGACCTCAAGGATCATCTGGTCCAACCTTTCTCCAGCATTCTCCCGCATTGCTCCAGCATCTCCCCCACATTGCTCCAGCATCCCCCCGCATTGCTCCGGCATCCTCCTGCATTGCTCCAGCATCCCCCTGCATTGCTCTGGGCTTCAGGCAATGCTACTCCCCTCTGAGACCACGCAAGGGCCAGAAGCTTGCCCAGGCTGATGGGATACAGGGCTCTGGGGGAGCTCACCAGAGAGGAAGAAGGACCTAACATGCCGGCACCCAGCCCCACACATGGTTCCCATCAGCCAAAAAGAGCTACTCAGCATAGCCACTGTGTTAGCCACACCTAACCTGCTGCTAAATAAAGTTCATAGATGTTTAAATAAACATATGACAAATAAATGTTGCAGAGTTTTTTTAAATAAAAGCCCATTGCTGTTAACACCCCAATTCCACTAATGATTTGAAACAATTAGTGCCTTTCCAGGTCATGAAGAAGGTTGATCACCTTCACCCACATTTGGTTTTATTTATGGCCTTCCCCTTTGTCATCTTGACATTTGCCACACAAAAGTTGGGAAAGGCTGGGGAGGGAGGGCTAAAAAGAAGCAATACCTGATTATGTAAACAATTAGACCTTTATCCATCCTGCCCAAAGAGGTCCTTTATCTGATGACAACCTCTGCAGAACGGAAGAGGAGTAGGTACCTCCCTCTGGGACCATCCTAACTATTAAATCAATTCTTCTCAATTACTAACAAATCTAAATGTGATTTATCTGCCCAGGAATCATTCCAATATCACGTGAGGATCTATCAATAAAACCCCCAAAGGCAATCTTTTTTTCAGAGCTGTCAATAGAACCTCTGAAGCACAAAGAGAGGGAGCCGACAACTGAGATATTAGATATTTTACCTTTTTTTTCTTCTGTTTTTTTTTTTTTTTGAGCACTTAATTAAGTCAACAAGAAGCTGTCAAGGATAATTTTCAAAGCACACGGCCTCAGCACCTGACATTTGATAATATTACACGCCACGTTGATTGAAATTGATTTTTTCTCCTCTTTTTTTTTTTTTGTTGGTGGAAGGCTGGAAAAAAGGGGGCATTTGACAACTTTCTTGCCCATAGATCCAAGGACAGCAAGCCAGTTTGTTAAGGTCAGTCATGACAAACAGTATGATGGGTTTTTAAAACTGGCTGAGTTTAACAATAGTAGGGCATGGGTATGTTATTTCAGTGTCAATAAAGCAAGCTGCTCAGCAGTTAGCAAATATCTCAGCAAGATCAGAGGCACCGGGATTAGAAGTAATAGTAAATTTATAGGGTCAGATTCTGATCTCAGTTAATACCATTGTAAATCCAGAGCAAAATTCATTGACTTCAGTAGTTTTTGATCCAGAATAGTCCAGATGTGGTCATTTTCTGAACTTGCTATCTGAGCTGCCAATTGCACACCATTGCTTTGGATTTATTTTATTTATTTTTCACCCTGATGGGAGTTGGGCACTTCCCTTCCCTTTTCCCCCTGTAAAAGTCACTACTGTAAATCTCTCGAGATGATCATCTGCTTAAGTGCCTAAGCTACTTTTTGTAAACCTATACATGCAATAGCTGCCATTCCCATGCCTTTGAAATGGAAACAAGTGCAACTGTGCAGGGCCCCCATCTTTGCTCAGACAGCTCAGAAAAAAAGTACGGATGGCAAAAATCAGGTTCCAGGTTTATCTTGCTATTCGGCTCTCTAAGCAGTGATCAGTATTTACTATTTGCTGCTTAGCACCCCATGCAGAAAACAAAGCAGACTCTCAGCAAATTGATTTGAATGATAATATTTTATTAAAGTTCTGTACTTAGTTGTTCTTGCAGCTGCAGCTGAGCAATTATGGCATTTCAAGAATAATTTATTGGTTATTGGAATCTAAGACGTTATTTCTTTTGTCTCAGCTACAGAAAAAGACCCTGGAATACGGCAGTTGTGTAAAAGGCTGGGAAACCTAAAGATGCTCTCCTGGGCTTCTGGGCAGAACAGCAATAACCTGCCAAAGTCAGTGGGATTAAGCAGGGATGATTTGATGAAGGATGGGGCCCAGGATGTAAAACCTATATTTCTGCATGTGAAAATCCCAGCTTGGCTTCAGCTCATGCCCACACAGAGGACAACTCATGTCACCTGCTCCAGCACATGGCACCATGGCTCAACAGGAATGGGAAGGGCTTGGCAAGTATTCCCTTGGTCCCTCCTTGAAGAGGAGCTCCAAGATGAGGTCAAACCCTGTCCCTGTTTTATTTATTTCCAATTCTTGCACCAGATGGGCCGGAGATGCATCAACATCATGTTGCAGCGCATTTCAGAAGACCCAGTTCTGGAGGGACTGGGGCTTCAGCAGTGGTGACAGGGCCAGTCTCATCAGAAACCAGATATAAAGTGGCACGTCTGTCTTAAATGGATAGATCATTCCTCAGGAGTGTATAATTTAGACACCAGGCAGCTCTTACCCATCAGAGAGCGTCAGGGAGTAAGCAAGCTGATTTAATTAATTGAATTGCCCAAGGTCATTGAGGAAATCCATAGCAGAGGCCAGCAATGGGCACAAACACCCCCCAAATCAGCATCTCCATCACCACAGGTGTGCTCTTAGCAAGTACATGGGATACAAAGGGTTAAGCTGGGCTAGATTGAATTATCCCAGGTAAGAATTAACTTGTCAGGAATTGGGAGCAAGGCACCACCTGACTCGAGTGAAATTATATAAATCTGTATGTCCCACGCTGATCCCCATGCGGCTCTCCTGCAAATGATGCACCAGAATTAATTGAGCGTATTTTACAGTGGGTATATTTCACCCCTTGGAGGAATACTATAAATGTTGGTCTCGCAGATGCCACTTCTGCAGTACCCTGAGATGAAAAGAGAGAGAGGTTTAAATCCAAATCAGTGTCAGCGCTGCCTCTGGAAAGCTCTCACAACAATTAAAGCAGAATTATAATGGGTTCCTGGGAGTGACCGCAGTTTGGGTTTGAGGGGTGAGGGATCATGGTCTCTCCACCTCATGTCAGGCAGATGAAGCCTGGATTTTATGACTTTTGGGACCTTGTGACTTGGAAATTAAAGAGTACCAGGGGTCGCTGCTGGGCACTGGAATGTGACTGTAAGTAAGTCAAATTATTAGCCCAATCTGAAGGTGCTTTTGGCCAGGGGCAGCTGGCCCTCTCCCAGCCACCACCCAGGGATGCTCTGGGGGACAGCCTGGGCCAGGCACCATCCCTGACTGCCTGTTTGAGGCTGGCCACCCTGGGTAACAGTACAGATGAGGGCATTTTTGCCAGAGAACAGTCCAGGCGAGCTGATTTTAGCTGTATAGATGTAGCCTGTTTTCCTGGCCTCTTGATCTAGGAGACAATTTGGGACCTCAGCTGGTCACAACAAATGGTATCAAGATAAAGCAGTGGAGATGGAAAGGCTCAGCTGGTCAAACTAGCAGTGATGCTGCTCTTTGGAAGGGTCCCTAAAGGGACAGATCCAGCCCTGTCCCCCAGTCTGCTCCCTCCATGACTGCCTGTACCCCGGTGCTCATAGAGACCAGACATGCTTTGCAGCTGACCCCAGCAGAGATGCTGGCTCAGGTTTCTCTCCCAAAGGTTCAGGGTCAAGGTGACATTGTGGTCATCCCTGAGCCACCCTGCAGCACCATCCTGTCCTGCCCCGCGGTTTGTCTGCTCGCCCATGGGGCTAAATCACAGAGCTTGTGCTTGCCACTGGCCTGGAGCACGTCTGCTGGATTTCCCGGGGCTCCTTTGGTGCGTGGCAATGACTAAGAGGCACAAACATGGTCTTCAGTCACAACTTGAGCAAACTTTTGGTCTGAGAGTATGATTTTTCCTTGCTCAGGCTCCACTTGTGTGTGCAAAGTGTGAGCACCAAGATTTATTCCTGGTATTTTCTTTCTGTTAACTCCTCATTTCCTGGAGCCTTGGGATAATGGAAAATTCTCACTTTTCGATGTTAGACTTCTTTCCTCAGGAAATAGCTGCATGCAAGCATGGGCTGGAGTTTGCTGAACTGGGAAACCATGGAGGATGGGCATAACTCTCACACGTTGCTCCCCTCTGGCTTCATCTGCTCTGCATGGCACAGCTCACTCCATGTGGTTAACCTCCCTTCCCTCCCCATGCTGTGTGGGGTCCCCCTTATCACCTAAGGGGGACGATCCCTGCCCATGGTCTCCCCCAAAATGTGTAGGGACTGTCCAGTCTGGGCTTGCTGGGATGGGCTGAAACCAAGCTGGCTTGAGCATCATGATTGTTGTCAGCCCTGCAGTGTGACTAGCAACCCCTCTATCCCTTCTCCTGCGCATGGCTTGAGTTTGGTGTTTCTATATCAGAGACAAGCTCGTATGTTTTTTCCCAAATATATGAGTTGAGTTGGTCTAATAAAAGATACTGCCTATCCCCACAAATGCTGCCTTCCAGCTCCACCTCAGAAACGTAAATCAAAGTACAAAGCCACTCGTGCAATGTACCAGAACAGGATTGACTGCAAGCCATCGGTCCCTATGCTGCGAGCTGGGGTGATGCAGCCATGCTGGGCTGAGTCCTCGCTACCTTGCACCTGAAGTGGTCATTTCAGCCTGGACCCAACAACTCATTTAGGCTCTGAGGACAGCATGATACCTGCATGCAAAATTGCAGTCCAAAAAAACTTTCCCCGTTGAGACTTCATCTCTGCCTGGGATTACCCCACTCTGGGACACAGCAGCTGGATCCCTCAGGGGTTAATGGATGACTAATTTCCACTAAAAACTTGCCATATAGACCAGATCCATTAAAGAAAAAATTTAGTACTAAGCCCTTAAATTACTACTCAGCATTTACTACTGTAAGACCAGCCCAGCCCAGAGACTTAGGGAAGTTATGACATTTCTTTCTCTATATGGTGTCCATTCAGAGAAAGCCAAGCTTGGATGGACCTTCACCTGCCCTGCTTCATCCATGGGCACTTCAGAGGTGGAGAACCTGCTGACCACAGCCAACTGGTTTGTAATGAGGCGAGATTCATTTCTCAGACATCAAGGGCGGCATGGGGATTGTGCTCCCAGCTCAAGGACACCACAGGAAAGCCCCTCATGGACTGGTTTTGGGTGGGTCTGGTGTCCCAGCCCAGGGGGTGCCAACAGCATAGGACTCACTCATGAGAGGTGCTGGTGCAGTGCTGTTTTGGAAGGAAAGGACCATGGTCTTCATGAAAACATCACTCTCTCAGCCTCTTCAGAGAGACAGCTGCAATTAAGGGTTGAGAAAATGATGCACGAAGAGGGATTTTCATCAGGAACTGAGAAACTTTTGAGGAGAAGCAGAAGAGGTTTTGCCAGAGCAGGACTGAGCCTTACAATCCAAATGTTTATAGAAGAGTTTTTAAAATTAAAACTCAAGGAAAGCTGACAGGGGAGGAAAATCACAGACTTCAGGATGATGCATGCTCTTGGAGAGAAGATGCTATGAACATTTCTTATGTTGAAATAGAGGGTAGGCCAGAAGCTGGCAAAACTCAAGAACGAGGAGGGTAAATCCAATCAAATAAAGTCCCATTTAAACAATGCACTTTAAAACAGGTAACTGGATCAAGTGTGGCATGGGGCACACTGACAAACCAACCATGAAGCCTCAGCGTGAGCACCAGTGTTGTTCCATTTCAGAAAGGGGGACCTACATAAAAATGGGACAGCCTTGTAAGAATGAAGCCAAGAAGAGCCAAGAAGAAGGGATAAAAGGCTGGTAAGAGGCAGGGGAGTTACTTAAAGATGTTATTTCAGAGACTGACAGTAAATCTCTACCCCAGATCACAGTAGAAAGACCCCCCTGCAAATCTGGCATGAGTCAGCAATAGCTCAAAGGAGACTACGAGGAGTTAGAAGGTGTCCTTCAAAAAGCTGGAGGTATGTCCACCAAAGGAAAACAAGAAAGAAAAAAAATTCTGGCAACTTAAATCTAAAAACATAACAGGACAAAAAAAAAACTTTTAGGAAAAAAATGCTGAAGGTGCAAACATTGGTAAATAAATCAGAGGTAAGAGCCTGCAGAGAGTTTGTAGGGCAATTACAGCACAAGAACAATTGCACCATCAAACTAAAGTTTCCTCTAGCCTAGTACCCTGTCTCTAACAGCAGCTGATATCAGATGTTTAGGAAAGCATAGCAGAGCATTTAGTGACACTTTCCTAGTACCCTTGCTCAGCCTTCAGGGATTTGCAGCTTGGTAACTTCCAGTAGACCTCACCAGGGACTTCAGATGTTCATGATGCAATAGGGATATTTAGAGAAGATTTTTCACATCTATATTCAGTACAAAGAAGCTCAGAGAGTATCCTACACTTGTAATGTCTATTTTGCGGGGTTCAGCAGAAGATAAGTCAGAAACTGAAGTTTCAGTAGGAGAGATGTAGAGTGGCTTGGTAAAGTGAATACAGCAGTTATTGGGATGGGATGATGTTCTCCTCTGAGCTGTAGAGGAACTTGGGCATGAAATTGGTCACTATTATCTGTGCTGTGCCCTTGTACGAGGTCAGCGTGACTCCTGCCCATACACACTGTTCTTGAGGGCATTTGCAGACTGACAGTGCCTGTAAGTCTGAGGTCTGTACTAAGCAAACCGTTAGATGCAATGATGAAGAAGATCATCAGGGCATACATGGTAAATATAATACAAGAAGAAGACTCAACCCATCCTTCATAAAGGGAAGCCAAGCTTATAAATCTGTTAGAGCTCTTTGAAGGTCTTGTTAAGCATATGGAAAAAGGCAATCTGATAATAGATAGGTAGGTTTTCTATGAGGTCCCACACTGAAAGTTTGTACAGCAGCTAGAAGAGTAGGGCCTTTAATCAATTAATAACTAGGTGGGGAAAAAGCCCTAGGAAACAGCATAGGAACAGCTTTCACAAGTCACCAGTGGAATCCCAAATGTGGCTATAGTAAGATCCATGCTGTTCAGCATATTCATAAATAACCCAGGAAGGAGTGTGGATAGTGAGATGACAAAGCTCATTGAATTATTGAATTGAATTATTCAGGGTAGTAAAAACAAAAGCTGACTGCTGAGATTTGCAGAAGGCTCTGCAACCCTGAGTGACTGGAAAATAAAATTGTTGTTCAACGTTGTTAAATGAAAAGTAATGCACACGCATGGACTCTCAATTGTCTATTACCATTGGGAAAGGGAATTTGGAGTTATAACAGATGCCTTTCTGGCCTCCCCATCCCCTAAAGGAAAATGTAGGAAAAAGATGGTGTGAAGGTCCAGAAAAGTCCACAGAAAAAGGTGAGTGTGGAGACAGAGACATATAATGTCAAAGGAGGTATGTCCTTCCTACTGCATGTGGTGGGCTCCACCACATGTACCTGTCTCTAGGCTTTAGCCAAGAGCAATCGTCGGAGGCAGAGTACTGGGCCATGTGGTCCTTTGGGTTGATGCAGCTGTTT
The DNA here is from genome assembly GCF_965183815.1 of Platalea leucorodia. Lineage (NCBI taxonomy): Eukaryota > Metazoa > Chordata > Aves > Pelecaniformes > Threskiornithidae > Platalea > Platalea leucorodia. The sequence continues at coordinate 25,598,642 of NC_138859.1, read as the reverse complement.
CTTTTTGCTCCTTTGACTGCAGAAAAATCCCTAAATTCCACAGCATCTCAAAAAGCATCCCAGAGGATGCTCTGGACAGACACCTGGAGCAGCTCACCCCTTCCCGAGCTGTCTTCCCAGGCTGTCTGTGCACTCAGGCAGGCATCACAGTTACACTGCCCTATTTTAGGGTCATTTACCTAGAAATGAAGGCTAGAAATGCATTTTTTAAATGAAGGCTGGGGTTCTCATGCCTAATTCTGGGCCAGGACTGTTTCACAGGTGGGGACTGTCCAAGCACAGAGGGCGACCGATCATTATCCTCCTGCTGCGGGGCAGAATGGTGGACAGGAGGGTCTGGCTATTGTTGTCTGGCTTGTAGGAATGGCCCGAGCAATGTCCATGTGATGAGTATGCTTGGGTCACCCAGGTGCTTTTAGAAACCTGATCCCTGCTCCCTCCACTGAGAAGAAAGAGCGGGATCCCGGCTTGCTGCTGGCAGAAATACAGGCCCCACTGACACACCGCTCCTGTCACCACCTGCATTTAAATCTCACCAATCTTCCTGATCTACCTTAAACCGCCAGCTTTAGAGGTCCCCGCTCATCAAACTCTTGTCAGGCAACAAGAGGGGGAACAAGGAGGGCTTAATTGATCAGCTTCGAAAATAGCCTTGAGAACTTGATTCAGATACTGACTTCCAACGAGCTGGTTTAACTCCAGCTTCCAGAGCCAGCAATGGCTGAACATCAAAACTATTAACCTCTGGCCTTACCAGTTGGTGAGACATCACAGCAGCAGTAATTAGGAAGTCAATCAGAATCACGTCTCACTTACACTGGCATGTCAATCAATAGTGCCAATGACAGATTCATTAGGCCAGGCCTTGCAGCACAAGCTAGTAACAACCTCATAAAATACGCTTTTGAGGCAGGGCAAAGAAAAACCTGCTAGGAGGACTTGACTAGATGACAATATGTATTGATTAGGGCTCAAGCAATTTATGAAGTGCTACTTGCTCTGCAACCTTTCTGGCTTGGTGCTAAATTTTCCCAAGTAGTTACTAAATAAAACAAAATATTACACTTTTAAAAGCCATTTTCTGACAGGGCATTTTTTATGTTAGTTACAACTAACAAATAATCTAGCAAGGTAAAACTTCAATAGTTACTTAATGGTGAAAGGTACCTTTCATTTCTCTGGCCATCAGTCTTTGAAAGAAGACATCCATCTGGATGAGAAAAAAAAGTCATCTGAAACATGATTAGGAAACTCTCCTACCTTCTGGAGAAAAATTTCATTTTAGCATGCCTTTCTTTAGAGCATTTTAATGGCCATTCTTTTTGGCAGGCCACAAGAAAAGTGGATATTTCAGTTTTTAAAACTGAATTAAAAGCTCGGTTTATGGAGCACAACCAGATCTCTACTGCTTGTTGCAAACACAGTGTTTTTTAAAGACAGAAACACTGTAATCAGGGACTTACTGAAATGCTCTTTGCAATGCTGTTCTTTTAATTGGATCTTTTTGCCTTACTTTGCTTGTAGCTGTCTTTTGTCAGGATTTTCTCAAGGTTCATAAGGACTCACTGCCCTCTATTCATTGTGTCACTGATGGTGGGATTTATTTCCTCTTGCCCTGCATGGTGAGGGAGCATCATGCTTCAGGGTAAAGTGTCAATGTAGGGTCCCTGCAGTGACAGCTATCTCTGTGGGATTTCAAGACTTGGATGTCTTGACCCTCTCTCCAAGACAAATATCAGAACTGACGCATCTTTATCTCACTGGCCAAAGATGCCAAAATGTAGCCATGAGGCAGGTGGGGTAATTTTCATGGGCATTAAAGAAATAAAGGATTATTCAGAGACTCTCTCAATACGTCATGAATTGCCTGTGTTTGTTATTAAAAATATACCTAGCAAGCAGGGAGTCTTGCTAATGCTGAATAAGGACTTGGGTACATTCTTGTAGCAGAAGAATCCAGAGAGATACTTTTGGCACCTAAATGTGAGCGGACAAATTCGTCTTTGGTCTTGCATCACTGAAACTGTTTGGCTCTACATTTTTTCAGACCCTCTGCCAATTACATCCACTTTGCGGTGCCAAAGAATGCCCAAAAGTCAAAATGAAAAGATCATCGGGTTTCAGCAACCAGTAGAAAAGGGGCTCAGAAAGACACAGGAGAGACAATCTGAGTAGCTGTGAACTCAACTCTTCCCTTCTTGCCTTGCCTTGCCTTCCCTTTTTCTCTTCCCCAATGCAGCTCCTACTTCATTTTCCAGCAGATACTTCATTGTCACCAGAACAATCCTAGTGACCAATTTTAATAATCTATGGCTTTGCACAGGAAAACACTTAAGCATCTTCTTAACTTTTAGCTAGGTGTTAAAGACACAGTGTAAATGCTTGCTCTTGCTGGGTCAGAGTTTAAGCACTCCTGGTCGTAGGGGAGGTTTCACCATTTTTTCCAAATATCTTCAGTTCTGAGGTAGTAAAGGGATATTTCTCAGGATGGAAAAGCTAAATGCCTGCACTAACACCATGTCCAGAGAAGGCCCCAGTCTCTTATTTTCACATCAGATTAATAAAAACACCAAAGCAGCCTAATATTTTGGAAGGACACTGACTGAGGGTTTGATTATTTGTTAATAACAAGAGTTTTCTGGTTAATTAATTTGGGAGTGTTATTAATGTTAATAGTACAGCTGGGCCAATAATTTACAATGATTAATTTCCTTGCCAAATTCAAATCTTTTCTGCTCTTGAATTGTCCAAGAACATATTGTAGTTTTCTCAAATCCATTCATTACTTTAAATTATTTGCCAGATAACTTCTGCAAATAACTCTGGGTTTGAGTCTGGTTCACAACCAGTTCACTGGCATGTATTACATGTGAAATCTGAACTGCAGGGTGGGACAGGTAAGTCACACCAGGAGTTTGGCTTTCCAGTTTGGGGACAAAACATTTTAACTCACTTTCATTGCCAAATATCTGTAGGTAACACATTAAATTGCCCTCTCTCCAATTCCCTCCAACACTCCTGCCAGTAAACGCCTTGTTTCACCAAACAACCCTGCCAGTAAAGTAAAATTCATTAGAATAACCAAGAGAAGGGGCCATAAACAGAGTCTAAGTAGAAAGAACTTGATTCTATACCAATTAATTCCTAAAAACTGCAATCATCTTTCCTAAAATAATCCCATGTGGTTCAATAAAATCCAGTGGAAAGGGAAGAGTGAACTGGGTATAAGTTGTTGAGTGCTGGGAATCCTTTAAATTATTTCTAACATGGAAAGTTTTGGAAAGGAGGGGTATATGCTCCACGTACAGAGTGGAAGAAGGTCACTTTGCATATGGTTTCCTCTGTAATAGCAGCATGTTTCACATAGTAAAGTGAAAACTTTAATGAAGAAGTAATAACTGCTTACGTTAGCAAAGAATGAAATCAGCTGTGTTTTTGTGAAAAGCAGTAAAATGAGTGTTTCCTTCAGTAGATTCACTTTTTGGGACTTTTGAAAGGCCCTTTGGTTTTATCCCTCAGTAAAGTTATTTTAAAGGGTCTAATGAGAAGGCCAAGTCCAGCTCATTATAAACTTCACACATGGGGAGAGGCAATTGTTCTCCCTTTCCTGCAGCCTCTCCAAGAAGCCCTGGGTGAAGCTGAAGGAAACCCTTGACTGGTCCCATGGCCCATCCAATCCCCCTTTGACACAAGTCCTGGTGACACTCGCCCAAGGCTGATGTGGCAACAAGAGGTGGATGTGAAGATGATCATCCTTTCTGCCAACCCACAGGACCCTTGCTTGTAGCTGAAGCAATTCTACTGTTGCCACAGCTCAGAGCTTCTGGTATGGACAAACTGCTGGTCACTGCCATTTTAATTGCCCGGTCTTGGTGGCCTGCTTGGATGGTGCCAGATAATGTGTTTTTTTCCAAGCCTGGCAAGCCCCTGAAGCTTTCCCACACTTCAGCTAGCACTTTACTGATTTACTTCAGTTTTATCAACTCCTAGAGCTGGAAGAGGCAACTATTAAATTAATATCACAATTAAAATTCAATCAGTGCAGCACTCATTTGAAATATCTGAATCAACACAACAGGTCATGAAATCAAATTATGAGATATTAGAAGGAACAGCTTGTCGCAGTCTTGTCTCAGCAAATTTAACGAGAAAAGCTTTGCTGTCCTGTTGGTATAATGTGCTGGCACAGCTGGTGTAGGAACACATGCGTCCATATGACTTTGATGGTTAAATTTCTATTCTAAGACAATTTTAAGGCAGTAGAACAAGCAGGAAATGCATCATGCATGTTCATGCATATACCAGACATATAGCATGCATATGCCTAATGGCTCTGCTTTTTTCATTTCAGAGTTGTCACTTATCGGAGGCTTTTGGTGTTGATTCTTGAAGCATCAGTTGCTTCCTTACCATCATTTCAGGACTGAAGATGCAACAAAGTGATTGTCCTGTAGCAGAAGCTTTGTGCCTGCTGGGTAGACGGGCCTGTGTCCCTGCATCCCCAATGCCTGCATCCCTGTATCCCTGCATCCATCCCAGTACCTCTGCCTTGCAACTCTGGCTGTGAGCCTGCAGAATCATGGAGATCAACAGCAGATTGTGTGAGACTTCAAAAATATGCAAGAAAGAGAAAGAAAGGGAAATCTTTGTCTGAAAAATTGATCTTCAACTTGTGGTCAGGGTAATGGACGTAAGACCCCCAATCAAAAATAAGAACATCTTTCTAGAAAAATATCTCAAAGTGTAAACAAGACCTGCAACCCACATATATGTTCTTTACATAACATTGACTCCACATGTCCTAAAATGTCCTGGACTTTAAACTGACATAGGATTGGGGAAGGAATCCACAGTTGCCCTAAAAGTGAAAGCTGATTTTGAAGTATACTTTACCAGAATAAATTAATTCATAATTTAATCAGCCAAAGTTTTCTCAGGCTGAGCTCAAACCTGGCTCTGTGCTTCCAGCCCTTCTCTCCTTGCTCGGGGAGGGGATTGCCTGGGGACCTTCAGTACCACCCTTTGCCTGATTGTGTCATCTACTGAAAAAAGGGAAGCAAATGAGAGGGAAAAGGAGCAGTGAGGGCACCAGTCGCTCACCTGTCTGAGAAACAGAGCTCTCCAACTAAGGCAAACTTCTCCAGCCCTTGTGATGGTGGTTTTTCATAGAATCATAGAATCATTAAGGTTGTAAAGGACCTCTGAGATCATCGAGTCCAACCGTTAACCTAACTGCCTGGTCCACCTCTAAACCATGTCCCTAAGCACCACATCCACACGTTTTCTGAATACTTCCAGGGACTGTGATTGCACCACTTCCCTGGGCAGACTGTTCCAATGCCTAACCACTCTTTCTGTGAAGAAATTTTTCCTAATATCCAAACCAAACCTCCCCTGGCACAACTTGAGCCCATTTCCTCTAGTCCTATCACTTGTTACTTGGCAGAAAAGACCAACCCCCACCTCGCTACAGCCTCCTTTCAGGTAGTTATAGAGAGCGATAAGGTCTCCCCTCAGCCTCCTCTTCTCCAAACTAAACAACCCCAGCTCCCTCAGCCACTCCTCATAAGACTTGTTCTCTAGACCCTTCACTGCCTTCGTTGCCCTTCTTTGGACACACTCCAGCACCTCAATGTCCTTCTTGTAGTGGGGGGGCCCAAAACAGAACACAGTACTCGAGGTGCGGACTCACCAGGGCTGAGTACAGGGGCACTATCACCTCCCTGGTCCTGCTGGCCACACTATTCCTGATACAAGCCAGGATGCCATTGGCCCTCTTGGCCACCTGAGCACACTGCTGGCTCATGTTCAGCTGGCTGTCGACCAACACCCCCAGGTCCTTTTCCACCAGGCAGCTCTCCAGCCACTCTTCCCCAAGCCTGTAGCGTTGCATGGGGTTGTTGTGACCCAAGGGCAGGACCCGGCACTTCGCCTTGTTGAACCTCATACAGTTGGCCCTGGCCCATCGATCCAGCCTGTCCAGGTCCCTCTGCAGGGCCTTCCTACCTTCAGGCAGATCAACACTTCCACCCAACTTGGTGTCATCTGCAAACTTCCTGAGGGTTCACTCAATCCCCTCATCCAGATCATCAATGAAGATGTTGAACAGAACTGGTCCCAATACTGAGTCCTGGGGAACACCACTCGTGACCGGCCACCAACTGGATTTGACTCCATTCACCACCACTCTCTGGGCCCGGCCATCCAGCCAGTTTTTTACCCAGTGGAGGGTGCCCTTATCCAAGCCATGAGCAGCCAGCTTCTCCAGGAGAATGCTGTGGGAGACAGTGTCAAAGGCCTTGCTAAAGTCCAGGTAGACAACATCCACAGCCTTCCCCTCATCCACTAAGCGGGTCACCCTGTCACAGAAGGAGATCAGGTTGGTCAGCCAGGATCTTTTCCAAATCTTCTTCAAATTTTCACCATAAGGCTCTGGCCAGTCTAAAATCCCTTGGATTTAGGAAAAGATCCACTTTCCTCTTCCTGATCAACACGCCTCTAACCGTACAGCTGGTGTAGCCTTTTTGCCAAGTACAATGTGAAACTGTCTTATTGTGGGATATCTGAAAAACCAAGGACATGTAGTGAGCAACCCAGACTCAGACTATGTGGACTTAATCTGCATTTAACGCAAGAGGAATTCAAGGATGCTGTGAAGGTCGACTGCGGTTTGGAAGACATGAAACAAGCAGATTAAGAGGAAGAAACTATTGGCTTGCAATGTTGAAAACAAGATATGGGAGAAGCGGGCGGTGCGTGTGAACTATTGTTATGAACGAATCAGAATATCGCTAGTAGCGCATGAACAGCATATTGCCAAACATAGTTAACCAATTAACGATAAGTTTATGCATGATTAGGAAGGCAAGAAACTATATTAACTAAGCTGTGTATGTAATAAACTGACATTCTGCTTGATCATATTGATCGTGTGCTGTGTCCGTGACTTCCGCGTCAGCAGGTGGCGCCCGAACAGGGACCCTCAGATCGGAGTTGGATTTTCTGACGAAACCGAGAACGGAGGGGGCGGAAGCCGGCCGAAGGTGAGTGCTGCCCCGGCACTCGGGAGACGCTAGCGCGAAAGGTGGAATCTCACCCTGATCAGGTGAGCGGCCGGGGAGGAGATGGGGGCTACCATGACAAAAGAAGAGTCAGCGGTGGTTAAGCTCCTCCAACATATCCTCTCAACGAGAGGTATAAGTTGTGACTCGTCTACTCTGAAAGCATTATTGCTCTGGGCAAAAGGAAAGGATTTGATCCCCACGGTTGGAGTTGCCTTTGATGCTATGACATGGGAGAAAATAGGGGCAGAACTGTGGGAAGAAATAAGTAAAGGATCCAAAGAGACGAGCAAATTCCCCACTGTGTGGAGACTGATTCATGAAACTTTAAAAAGCATCGGGGAGGAGCGGCAAGTCGCTGCATCGGCATTCGCGGCTTTGACTCCAGGTGACGGGCCCACCTCTGCAACCAGTATGTTGTTTTCGGGTCCGACAATCCCTGCAGCGACCCCAGCCCGCGTTGCAGGAGGGGTCCGGATCCTAGCAGGGACTGCAACTGCAGCTCCCACCACCACCGAAGTGCAGTCACCAGAAAAAAACGCTGCGGAGGCTACTCCACCATCGCCCGATGTACCGCAGTCGGATCGCCCTCCGAGTTATGATGAGGCCGATCCACCAAATCGACCTCCCTCACCGGTGGCGACCACCTCACTTTACCCTCCTTTGCTACCAGGTGGCGAAGTGGAGGAGGAAAACAATGGTGTTCTAGAGGAGAAAGCTGAATTACAGGAATTGATAAAAAGACTAGAGACTTCAGAAGCGCGATTGGCGGCCCCGCCAGAAAACCCACCAATGTCACTGTCCGCATTATACCCAGGACGGTCAGCACCCAACGTTTTTGCTCCAACTAGGACACCGGTGGAAACTGGTGCTTTTCCGTCTTTGCCACCACAACAACCATCGGGGGGGGGATATTCGGGCAAGGGATGTTGGTGGGAGGAGTTGGGGATCCGTCAATGCGATGGAAAGGTGTTATCCGAGATGCCATGATAGAGGGACAGGTTTTACCCATGGCTTTTCCTGTTGTAGTTGATAATAACGGGAGAGGTGTATGGGAAGCACTGGACTGGAAAATATTGAAAGAAGCGAAAAGCGCTGTTACTCAATATGGTTTAAAATCACCATATACTCAATCTATATTACAGCACATTTTTTCAGCACAGTTATTAACTCCTTATGATTCTAGAATGATTGTCCAGATGCTATTACCACCATCGCAACAATTAAAATTTTTCCAACATTGGCAAACTGCCTGTGATAGGGCAGCTTCAATACCTCGACAACAAGGCGATCCGTTATTCGGAATCCAGGCTCAAATGTTAATGGGCGCAGGGCCTTTTACGCGACCTGATTGGCAAGCGCAGTTTGCTACCGAGGCATTGCAATTGAGTCAGGAGTTAGCTTATAAAGCTCTTATTAACGTGCATGATGAGAAAATTAGACCTGCTTTTACCACTGTAAGGCAGGGACCCACTGAATTGTACGGCAAGTTTATTGATCGTTTGCACGCTGCAATTATGGCTCATCCAGATATGGATGAGGGAATGAAAGTAAAGTTCTTAGATATGCTTGCTTTTGATAACACTAATGAAAAAACAAAAAGAGTACTCAGTGTGTTGCCAAGAGGATCCAGCACAGGACAGTTGCTAGAGGCTGCTGAGCGAATGTTAGAACAAGAAAAGGCTACAGTTATGGCCGCAGCTGTAGGTGCAGCAGTGAAGCCGTTGGTATCAAAAAAGCAAGGGGGAAAAAAGGACAAGAAGTGCTTTAATTGTGGAAAAGTAGGCCATTTTAAAAAAGAATGTAGGAGTCCAATTAATACTGAGGGTCGGAAAGAAAAATGGTGTACAAATTGTAAAAAAGATAATCACGACACCCAAGAATGTCGAAACTCGGGAAACACGGTGCGGAGCGCGCCACACCCACGTGTGAAGACACAAGTGCAGGGTGCTTGGACCGCTGCACAGCCGCCACAGCCGGTAGCGCCGGAGTGGACCTAGCAACAGCAGTAGACGTAACCTTAACAACGTCTGAGGTTAAATTAATTGATTCAGATCAACAAGGACCTCTAGGGCATGGGTTGAGTGCATTGCTCATAGGCCGTTCTTCAATATCACGAAAAGGTATATTTATAGTACCAGGACTCATCGATGCGGATTTCTGCGGAACCATAAAGATTATGGTATATACCTTAACGCCACCACTTACAATACCAGCACAGTCTAAAATAGCTCAATTAATACCATTTCATGCGTGTGTCCCTAAAGCGCATTCAATTGTACGTGGGCATGGAGGTTTTGGATCCACAGGAGTACCAAATGTGTTATTAGCAATAGATATTGCCAAGGGAAAACCTGAAGAAAGGGTAACATTAAGACATCCTAATGGACAATCTTTAGTACTGTCAATGTTAATTGACACGGGGGCAGATGTAACTATTGTCCCTATCACAAAATGGCCTTGTCATTGGCCACTGGTACCTGCAGCTACCAGTGTTGTGGGAGTCGGGGGGGCACAATGCACGATGATTAGCAAATTACTGATAGCATTCAATTTTGAAGACGGTGCCACTGTTACCACAAGGCCATATGTAATGCACTTGCCTGTAGCTCTTATAGGTCGGGATATATTATCCCAAATGGGAGCCAAACTTGTAACTCAGCATTTTTAGGAGCGGCCATGGTTGAGCAGCCCATCTTAAAACTCACCTGGACTACGACAACGCCAGTGTGGGTAGACCAGTGGCCGCTGAAACAGGAGAGGCTGCATATTTTACAAAATTTAGTTAAAGAACAACTAGAAGCAGGTCACATTGTGCCTTCCACAAGCCCTTGGAACACACCCGTTTTTACCATCCCGAAAAAATCTGGAAAATGGCGATTGTTGCATGATTTACGAGCGGTGAATGCTGTAATGCAAAATATGGGGGCATTACAGCCAGGATTACCCTCCCCTGTGATGATCCCAGAAAAATGGGACTTCCTCATCATTGATTTGAAGGATTGTTTTTTTACTATTCCTTTGCATCCTGAAGATGCAGAAAAATTTGCATTTACAGTACCATCAATCAATAAACAGGAACCGGCAAAAAGATACCATTGGGTGGTACTACCTCGAGGAATGAAAAACTCACCTACTCTGTGTCAAAATTTTGTAGCATGGGCCTTACAACCATTCCGAATGAAACATCCATTTTTACTAGTTTTTCACTATATGGATGATATCTTAATTGCTGGAGAAAAAAATGGATGTGGAAGGAACTTTACAAAGGTTAATAGAAACCTTAGAACCGAAAGGTCTTAAAATTGCTCCAGAAAAGGTACAACGACAAAATCCATGGCAATATTTAGGATGGACAATTACTGGGAGCGCAGTCAGACCACAAAAGATCATACTCAAAACAGACATTAAGACGCTCTCAGATGTTCAAAAACTAATGGGAGATTTACAGTGGGTAAGGTCAGTTAGTGGAATAACTAATGATGATCTAGCTCCCTTGATGCCTCTGTTGGGAACCTCAACCAGAGCCGATGAACGACGAAGCCTGACGAAGGAACAAGAGCAGGCATTGGATCACATTATAAAAAAGGTTTTGACAACAGTTGTACAAAGAAAAATTAGTGATTTGCCTTTGCATTTTTTAATTGTTAACTCATCACCCAACCAAAAACACTTAATAGGACTGATAATCCAAATAGATAGCCCACACATCAACATTTTAGAGTGGGTATTTTTATCCTATCAGCCAAAAAATACCGTCTGTACACGGATTGAACTATTAGCTAATATGATCATCAAAGGCAGAAGAAGGATTTGTGATCTGACAGGACAAGAACCTGAAACCCTGTTTGTACCTATAGCACAGAATTATTTAGATTGGCTTTTAGCAACATCAGAAATGTTTCAAATTGCTTTAGCCGAATATCCAGGTACTGTAACCAATAACTATCCTTCCACGAAAATTCTGCCACTTTTACAAAATCAGGACTTTGAAGACATCCCTTATAGATCAGAAGTACCAGTTGAAGGGCTTACAGTATTTACTGATGCTGGTAGAAAATCGAAACGAGCTGCTATTGCTTGGTATGACAATAATCAATGGAATCATCAACTTCTTACAGGTCATACCGCCGACTCGTTACAAACCCTCGAGCTGAGAGCGGTGTTATGGGCCTTTCAACGCTGGCCCGACAAACCTCTAAATGTAATTTCAGATTCGCTCTACGTAGTAGGAACGGTACAGCGCCTGGAACGCGCTATGATCAAATCACTGAAGAATAACACCTTATATATGTTATTAATGCAACTTTTATTTTTATTGAATCAACGCACTAAACACTATTTTGTGACACATATTCGTAGCCATCAATTTGATCAAGGCTTGTCGATTGGAAACAACATAGCCGACAAGTTGGTTGCTACCATCTGGAAAAATCAAAATATTAACCTGTTTGAGCAGGCCCGTTTATCTCATGAATTTTTACATCAATCTGCAAAAGTATTGGCGAAACAATTTGATTTAAAACTATCAGATGCCCAAGGCATCGTCCAATCCTGTCCTGCCTGCCAAAAATCAGGATTCGGTTTAGGTCTTGGGGTCAACCCTCGAGGTCTGGGAGCCCTACAATTATGGCAAATGGATGTCACCCACATCACAGAGTTTGGACGGCAAAAATATGTACACGTTAGCATTGATACTTATTCGCATGCAATCTGGGCCACTGCTCAAACAGGGGAAACAGCCAAACATGTTGTAAAACATATGTGTGCAGCCATCGCTGCTTTGGGGATTCCTCAAGAGATAAAAACAGATAATGGTCCTGCATATATCTCTAAAACATTCGAACATTTCTGCCACTTGTGGGGCATTCGCAGAATCACAGGCATACCACACTCTCCTACAGGACAGGCGATCGTAGAACGCGCACATGCTACGTTAAAATCGCTGTTGCAAAAACAAAAGGGGGGAGAAATAGCCCCTGCTGAACGTCTTGCAAAAGCGATTTACGTTTTAAATTATTTATGGTTAACAGGGGACCGTGAATCTCCTCCAATTGTTATACACCATATGTCATTTCAATCGGGAATACAGAAGATCGATTCAGTATCGGTAAAAGTACGATATCGTGACTTAAAAACTGGAGAATGGAAGGGTCCTGCAGAAATTAAGATGACAGGTCGAGGATATGTTTGTGTTTTGACAGACGAAGGTCCGAGGTGGGTGCCTAGCCGCTGGGTGAAACCATGGAGAGAAGAGTCGGGACCACAACAGGAGTTACCATGATAGGTTTTCTCACGTCATTCCTCTCCATCATTGGTAGTGGTCACTCATGGATTTCAGTACAACCACGTACAAATGTTTGGGTAACTCTAGCTAATAAAACAGGGCAAGATTCAATCTGTTTAGCGGCAGCAAATGCAGGCAACCCATTTATGACATGTTTAGTGGGGACTCCGATTGGCGGTAAAGGGTGGGAGTATGTTTGTAACTCCTCCACCATCAGGCATGCATGCAGAGATATAGCTAACGACGTCAATGATTTTGAATATTAAAAAACAAACCCACAGATCTTGAAGAAGTATTGAAAAATATTCAAAGGATTGTAAGTCAGATTTAGATTTCTGGACAGCAGATAAAACAATTGTAGAAAGACTAGCTCTTTAGGTTTTAATTCATGGTTAGCTGGGTTAGGCATTTCAGGTTGGGGAAAAGATCTAATTATCCATGGGTTTATATTATTATTGGGATTATTATTATTAACTATACTTATATTAAGATGTGTTTTTAAATATTGCATGAAAGCCGTGGAGCGTATGATGAATGGAGTCTGGATTGCTCAAAAACAAAAAGGGGGATTTGTGGGATATCTGAAAAGCCAAGGACATGTAGTGAGCAACCCAGACTCAGACTATGTGGACTTAATCTGCATTTATCGCAAGAGGAATTCAAGGATGCTGTGAAGGTCGACTGCGGTTTGGAAGACATGAAACAAGCAGATTAAGAGGAAGAAACTATTGGCTTGCAATGTTGAAAACAAGATATGGGAGAAGCGGGCAGTGCGTGTGAACTATTGTTATGAATGAATCAGAATATCGCTAGTAGCGCATGAACAGCATATTGCCAAACATAGTTAACCAATTAACGATAAGTTTATGCATGATTAGGAAGGCAAGAAACTATATTAACTAAGCTGTGTATGTAATAAACTGACATTCTGCTTGATCATATTGATCGTGTGCTGTGTCCGTGACTTCCGCGTCAGCATCTTATAGCCCCTTGGAAAAGGAAAAACTTGCCAAATTATCCTCTTAGACACCTGTGGGCTTCTGGGTCTGTGCTGGATAAAATGGGGAAAGCGCTGCTGGTAAAGGCATCACGGACACCATCAAATTATACCTCATAAGTGATATTCACTAAGTAAGTGATTTATTCATTTGTGAAATTCAGGGTATTCCCTGGGGAACAGCAAAGATCGACAGTCTCATAAAGAGAGGGGTTCAATTCACACATCTGCTGTGGTGTCAAAGAATAATAAAAAAAAGGAATCTAGAGGAAATAAAAACTTTCTGCAAGATGTTTTCTTGCAGTCTCTGTTGATCTGTGTTTAATTTGCAGAATAGGTTAAGACAGAAAAAAAAATCTTTTAGCTGAAAAATCTAGAATAAAACACTTCAATAATTTTGTTTTAAAAGTAAATTCAATTTTGAAATTTTCCTAATAGCTTGTGTTTGAAAAGTTTTAAAAATAAGAAAGAAAATGTTTCATTATAGCATGAACATTTTGACTAACCCCAAATTAATTTTTTGCTTAGCTTTTCATTTCTACAATAATAAACAAGAAATAGTTTGTGGCCAACACTGAACAGTCCTCTTTCTTCCTCCTCTTCAGGTTTCCATTCCCAAAAGACTATTTTTTCCCCTAGATCTTGGTAAAAAAAAGATGACCTTTTTTTTTCAGAAAAGCTAGCATCTGTGCTTACAGCTGCAGTTTGACTTTGAGCATGCTGCTGGTTTGCATATTGCTTGGAAAGCCGGTCCATATTAAAACTGTTTAATGCGCATGGTCTTCGGTGGCAGTCTGGCATCCACGAGACATCCAAATAATAAATATGGCATCCATATGAGACATCAAATTAATAAATAAATACTCTGAATGTTTATTTATTATACCCATAGAGCTACGGAGCACTGTGGTCTTCTTGGTGTACTCAGTACACGCAAAGTTTAAGCTTTCCTATTTGCGCACCCTCCACCCCACAAATACTTTATCACATAAATGGTCCATGTTACCACCTTACCATAATACTGCCAAGAGGTCCTAATAAAAAAGGGCTCAGTAATCCAACTGCTAAACAATGAAGCAGAAACATGGGCAGAAAATCCCTCCAGAAAGGTGCCCTTCCAGCTGGCACTGGTGTGCTTGGGCTAGAAGGAAGAGGAATTCCCCTCACCCATGCCTGCTTGATAGAAAAAACAAGTTTTTAGTCTTTTTAAGACTCTGCAGACCCATGGACAGACCCCTGGCTCTTGCTGTGGCTGTGTAAGGCATGGCGGGCTGACCCTTGGGAAGCCCATACTCTGCCACAATGCCAACCAGGCAGGTGGTGGTTTCCATCTCAGCATGTGCAAGAGGTTTCATAGCCAGCTCTGTATCTGTCACTTGGCTTTACTCTGTACTCATTACATATGAGTAAAGTTAGATTTGAAGGTCCTCAAGAGTAAGATGGTGCTCTGGCTCCAATACCAACTGTCTCATCCAGTTAAGTTTCAAGCCTAATGATACTCAACAAAACAATATCCAAGAGAAAGTCAGTAAAAAACAAAATTTACTAACAGAGGTAGAAGGATTTAAGGGTGAGGCCTTATTTCCATATCAGGAGGACATGGTAAAAATCCCAAACTCCAGGTTCCCCCTGGGTTTTGTGTCACTGCTTTGCTTTTCATCTGTGGGGATGGGTCCAGGATGCACTGGTGCATTGTCACCAGGGTCCTGGTCTCTGCAGGGACAGGTAACAAAACACAAGGAGCCTGGCACTATAATTGCTTTCTCCCGTTAACAAAGGAATGAGTAGGGAAACCCTACCTCTTGGGTCCCTACCATAGGTGACAGGTTTACACTCTTATTCTGTCAGTACCAGATTCATCAGCACTCCCTGGCAAAAATTTTACAAGGATCTTAATTTTGGCTTCATCTACTGTAACCAAAATCAACCTGCTTTTCTTGGGGCAACCTCCTTAGCTCCTTTTCTGGGTTTTCTCGACAACTTCAACACTGTTACCGCTTCTAGGCTCATCCAAACACCAAGAGTCAATTTGATATGGAGGTTTTTCCATAGAGAATAGTGTTAGGGATAACAAGAGCAATTTTTGCCTATGCAGGGGATTTCTTGTGGCTTGTTGAAAGATGAATGGCAGAAAGACTGTAATTTAAAAACAGCAAAGCAATGCCGAGTAGCAAACCAATAGTCATGTGGTTTCACCTCCTGTTGCAACTATTTTTATCACCACTTTATGCTTCATTGACCAATGGATTTTTTTTTCAGCTTTGCACTTTTATAAACATTATCCATACACACACACCTATTATTTTTATCTTCATCATTACATAGTGCTGCTTTTTGTGCCATTTAGACATGAACCTCATTTGAACCCTAAAGTCCCATTTGTGACACACAAAAATACTGTCATTTCCATTCTGTGCCAAAGTATTATATAAAAAGCATCAAATGGGAGGAGAGGCAGGAAGCTGGGAGTAAAGATATATAGTCAGCCAAGTATATAACTTCTGGCATATTACTGCTTAATCCTAACATAATTATTCTCATCCTTTTATTTGATTAACTTCTAATGGTTCCTCTTGGTGTTAAAGGTCCCAGTCTGATCATTTGATTTTAGCGTCTGCTATAATTACTGATAATGTTCTTTGCAAGACAATTTAATGATAACCGCATAATGCCTATATGAAGAAACCTGCAGGGTTTCAATGCTTTTGAGTAATATAAAATACATTAGACTAACACAAGCTATCAACATGACAGGGAATGTTTGATTTACACCAAGGACTACGTTATAGAGTTGTGGAATTTTTTTACAATAAATGACAGAACAGTTGGACAATCTGCAACTTGCTGAGAGCAATAAAACATAGCACAAAGTTAGAAGTGACATGGAGCTGGGCCCGAAGAGCTGCACTGAAGCATCCTGCCAGACTGGTGTGGCAGCAGGGCTTGCTCTGCTCGTACCAGAGGATGTCAGCGGGAGAGACTCCTCAACATCTTTTAAAACCAAACTTAGGCAAACTTTCCAACCTCCCTTATCTTTTCTGGGTAAATGGATGGTTTGGATTTCCAGGTGGCTTTTTCACTGTATTTAAAATCGCTGAACAACAAACAACTTGCCCCAATATTTATTGACAGGTCTTTACCTCCATTTCGCAAACCTGATGTAAAAAGAAATTTTATTTCAGCCCAGCCAGCCTGCCATTCACATCCATGTTTTGCTTCACACCATCGTATTTTCACAGCTAAATATTGCACTGTACTAAGTGGTTCAAGCTTAGCAAACACTCCTTTGCTCAAAATTAAGCAATTGCTCATGGTTCTGGCAAAATGCAGCATAATTTATGGCGTGCACACAGAAGAGAAAATTTCCTGTCAAAAAAAGGTTAACAGTGGACATATTACATTTTCTGTTCTTTTTTATTCCAGAATAATGGCATTTGGACAAAAGTAGGCCCGTCCTGTTTATAGTACTTTATGCCCCATTAGTATTATTGCAAGTCTCTGGACTCACATGTTAAAGCACTTAATCAAAGGCAATGGGTTGAAAATCATGTCCCAGCACTTCTCATATTTGATTCATTCCTCCCAGATAGAAAGAAGTAAAAACCACATTACTCGCACATGCATTATCTGCTAAGCAGTTGAGAAGCTATCACTGGGTTTTATCCCTTTGGGTACTAGGATGGACAGGAATTTTCCCCACTCATCCATTCAGAGATCTGAGACTGCTATTTTTCATTTTTCACCCTTTGACAGACAATCCTTTTATTTTCCATAGATCTCTATTTTAAAGACACCTTCATGTCCTTCATGTCACTTATTTTAATTGCAGGCTGCAGGCATCAAACCTTAAAAAAAAAAAGAAAAAGCTTTAGAAAGACACTATTTGAAGTAGTGGTACTTTTATGAAGATCCTCCAAGGATTTTCTCTGAGACAAACCTAATAATGGAAGAGGAATATATCTTAAGGGGAGAATTAATTTATACATTTAATTACTTGGGATCCACTCCACTTCTCGACAATGCATTTCAATTCTCCATGACAGCCTTGGCTATGGCTGCTCGTCAGCCCTGACAGGGATCAAGGGAGCTGGTGAACGGGGTGGCTGGGGCAAGTCCCATCCAGGGCTGCTGCAGGGTTACAGTATTGATCCAGGTGCATCTGGTTGCAGCTCAGAGAGGTGCCAGTGGGTTTTTTCCTCCCTTTCTCCAAAGACGAGTGCAATGCTAAACCCATGTCCGGTGAATTTACAACCTGCAGTCGCATCACACAGCCTGAGCACAAAGGAGGGCAATAAAGCAGTGTGGGAAGGAGGCAGCTGAACGTGATCGGTTGAGCGAGGTGGGGTGGATGCCTGCATGGTGCAGGCAGCAAACCTCTGCCAGATTCCAGGGAACTGGGAGGCAATGGCAATTATGGAGCCGTTCCTACTATTCTCAAACCATGAATTCGATTTTATTTAGGCATTGCTCAACCAGGACTGAAACCTGCCCAGATGCTCTGCAGAAGCAGAGTGAACTCTGGGCTTGTTGGGGCTGTAAACTTCTGACTTCAGTAGAAGCGATTGTGATTTGCAGCGGGAAAAAATTAGACCATACCCAGGGAAAAGGAGGAAGAAATAATCCAGAATAATCCACAAAAGCTATGGATGCTCCCAGGCCCATGGCTGACACAGAACAATTTTTAGGTCAAAATAAGTTGATAATACTTACCTCTGCACTTTCTTTTCTGGGCAGCCCCAGCCCCACAGTTGGTTTTGCAGAATAATTTCTTTCACAAAGAGCAAAAATCCTTGGGCAGGAACTTTGCTTTCAGAAGTGTTGTGGTTCTTGTACAGCTCCAAGCACATTTTGGTTTGTAAATAAAATACAAATGACTAGAGCTCATCGGTGAAAGCTCCTGGTTTGATTTGTACAGGCCCATCACTCTATTTTTGTTTTCATTTATGAGATGAAGAAAAATGAACACACAAAAATTTGACCATTTAATTTTCCTCCTCAGTGAACTCTTTTGTGGTTCACTCTTTAGTGCTGCGGAATCCAGGATCTTGTTCCATACCAATGAAACTCAAAGCACAAAGAGGAAACCTGATAATTTATTTAGGATATTTATTTGTTACAGGTTTCTTGCTTCTTTCTGTAAATACCTAAAGGAATGCAATGGCCCTACAAACAGATAAAAGAAAAATTATTTTCCTGGAGATTTAAAGCTCCCCCATCCTCTTTTCACTTTGTGAGCAGATGGGGAGCCCGGATCACTTGTCTGAGGATGTGGAGGGAGTTTTCCAGCAAAACGGGGAGTCTCTAACTTCAGAGTCCAGATGATTTCAACCTGTTACCTTGAGGCAGAAACTTCTGCACCCAGAACCTGTGGTCTGTATGTGAGGCACTCTCTGGACAAGGACCATTACTCTGATCTACCTGTGCTAAGCTCACCCTTTGGTTGACACTGGCATTTCCTTTGAGGTCCCCCGTTCCTGAAATCCCTGTGGTGTTGACAGTCTTTCTTCCTTGCCCTGCTCTGGACAGCCCCAATTTTGGGCCAGCTGGCAAAGAAATGAAAGCTGCATTTAAAGCACAGGCTCAATCATTTGTGCATGCAGCACAGCCACAGCCTTATATTTGCTTTCTTCTCTCTCCCCTTCTAACACAGCCTAATGCCTTATTTACTTTTTTGACCTCTGCTGCACATTGAGCTGTCAGTAGCAATGCCTAAATCTTGTCCCTGTGAGTTATGACTAATTCAGAACCCATCAGCATGTACAAGTAGTTTAAACTGTTTTCCTTCCAGTGTGCATTACCTACACACTGCCTATGTTTCTCATCTGCCATTGAACTGCCCAATTATAATTTGGTAGGGCAATCCTCTTTCATCTTTACAAGCCTTAACAACTCTGAGTGGTCAGCACAGGAATCCAAGAAGAAGAAGGAAGAGCTTATTGATGCCAACAAAGAGGATTTTTCTCCTCTTAACAGTGCTCTGACACAGCTTTCTGGCATGTCTGGGATCTAGTCATTTAATCTCCTTGTAGTTCAAATATCCCAGCTGGGTGTATGAGGGTTGTCTTGGTTTCATCTCTGGCTATTGAATTATGAGTTGGATGGAGCAATCTCTGATGCCAAAACAACATGCGTATCTAAGAGGTTGGCACACACGGTTGTTAAGTTATTGTCAGCTGTGTCGGTCCAAGTTTGCTGCTCTTCAGGAATGTCATTAAGGCTGCTTGGGAAACGGAGGGTTACCTTCTTACTTCTGTTGATGACTTTGTACCTTTCTGTTCTCCCCAGAAATGCATTTTATTTTCCGTTCACTCTTTGCAGTGTGGTGGGTCCCAAAACCTTCTCATGATTCAGGTTTGCTCTGGATCTAGCAGTCACAGCTCCCGCTGCAAGCAGACTGATTTAGAGGGTGATTCAACTCCTTGAAGAGGATGTCTAAGATGAAGGGAGGAACAGCTCTCCAGGGAGATTTCCTCTCTTCACTGGCTGGAGGACAAATCTAAATAACCATGTTTTTCTGACATAGCGGTGGCTAAGGCCAGCCGAGGATTCCCCTATTTCTTGATAACAGAGGATCACCTTCCTACAATTATTTTTCATTCAATATCTCTCTGTAACTGCCCCTTACCCTTTCTAAGGTTTCTTATCTGTAGTTAACTTCAAGATGGATGTTGAGAAATCAGTTCACTGAAAGGTCTCCGAGGCACGCGGCTGCAAGGAGGGCTTGAGGAAATGAGCTTGTTTGGTCCAGCAAAGAGGAATTTAAAGGAGAAATCAAACTGAAGATTACAGCTATTTGAAAGGTTATTACAAAGAGTTGTCCATAATGATGAATGGGGCAACAATTTGCAACTAGGGAGGTTTTGGGTTGGGCAGTAGGAAAAAAAATGTTTCTTCGGAAAATGGTGATGCCTTGGGTGTGCCAAACTGTTGTGTGCCCAAACTGTTGGATGCATCCCACTTAGATACATCTCTGACAAGCTGAGCTGGTCTCAGAGCAGCCTCACACTCCTGATGCCTCATCTGAGGAAATCCAGGTTTCTCTTCTCCTGTGGTGGCAAAGCACCCTCTGGAGAAAGAGAGACAACTGAGCAACCCTCTGCACAGCCTGGATGGTTATTCAGACATGAGATCATTAAGAGATTCCCTACACATATCCTAATTAAAAACTCTGCAATGAAAATAGCAAGATAAAGGGATTTCTGACAATAAGCAAGATGAAGTGCCACTCAAGCACTAATTAAATATGATGGCAGTTAATCAACATGGAGTGTCTTGCAACACTTTGGTAATGATGATGGTGGATTGACCTTGAAGGCTCTGGGAAATGTTTTTCAGGATTCCCTTCAAATGTATCAATAAAATTGTTGAAAGTAGGTAGCACTCAATAAAAATGTTTTTTTTCTTTATAGGATTTATAGCAGGGTTCATCAGGTCTTCAGGTGTATTTGAAGGCTCAGCACCATCCAGAAAATTGGCTGCTTTGTTCATCCTGGGAAGATGACTTCTGGTTTACCTCTTTTGCTCTTTGCTCATCCTAAAAGGTGGATGATTTGCTGGTTGCACATTAAAAGCTGATCTTCAAAAAGCTCCAGTATTATCCGAAAGAGAAACTGGACATCAAGATAGTCCCAGTACCTGCAGCGCAGTACAGAGATGAGGTTTCATTGTGAATTCCTTATTGCAAAATGATGCTTAAAGGGGTCTTATGTCTAAAAGAGGAATCAGCACTCAAGGGCAAGGGCATGGTGGGAATTTGGCATGAAATTCCCTTGATTTACAAATACAAAAAGAGATAAAACATTTGAGTGCTCAGGTTAAAATATGTATAGAGTAACTGATGGTTCTTGTATTTATATCGCAGCTTCATCAATCAATAACTTTAACAATAGGCAATTAATCAATACCTTTAACAACCCTGGGAGAGGATGACATCTCTGGTAAATCTGAATTCTACACTGTAGATCCATGCCTTAAATACTCATTCCTCGATCACAGCTGAAATATTTGACCAAATCCTGGGAGATGCTAAGCACCTGTAGTTTTCAGGAGGTGACTGTGCTCTCTGAAATCTGTTTTCCTGCTAGTAGATATATGTGTGTGTTTTTCATATGGGCAAATACAATGCAAACAGATTTTGTGACTGTGACGACCTCTTCCTGGCGCTGTCCTGCCAAGAATCCCAGTGGCACCAGACTTCAGAAATACCATCTCTGATGCAGCAGAGTTGCCTTCTCAGCTCTAACTCTATATTCCAGGCACTTGCCAAAGAGAGTCTATATTGTTTATTTCACAAATAGATCTGTAGATGTTTCCCCTCTGGAATCTGACCACTACAGCATCTTTAAGGAGGAAGGGCAGCTGTCACCAGGCTGTTCTCAGCACTGCTCATAGCTTGTTGCTAATTCAGAAAACAACCCACAGCATCAACTGGCAATAGCATCCTTGATTAATCCAAGTTCTCTATAAAGATGCTCTGTACTGTGTGAAAATCTTACTGAACAGTCTTGTATACAACATAAGCCCATTAAAATGATGGTCGGATTCTCTAAAGGTTTTGCTATATGGCTTCCCATAAAAAGTTTCATAAACCACCCACAATCAGCCACCTTAATCCTCAATTCCTAAAAGCATATTGTGCACAGAGTGACATACTGAAAAATGAGAGGAGTTCTCTAGGCACAGCACCAGAACTCGACTGTTAATTGTGGAAATAAATAACAATGGCTCCTAGAGGCCCAGTGGTTGGGTTGGGTTGTTTGGTTGGTTGGTTGTTTATCCTCCCTACCAGCAAGATTTCTCCATGGGTGGACTATGGAAGTATGAAATGAAACAAACCAACCAACCCACCCTCTACTGCATAAGTTTGATTAAATGCAATACGTTGTATGTGGGTTGTTTTTTTTTTTTTCTCTGGGAGGGTCATCAGGAAATGGAAAAATCAGGCTGTTTTGAAATTGAAATTCTCTCTTCTACAGCCATCCAACAGCGGCCAGCAGTTTGATTTCTCTGCTAAATATGAGGCCCAAGGGCAACAGAGCATCGCAAATGATGCACTGCTGACAAGGAGATGTTCTGCAATTCAAGTTGACATAAAATCCTCCTCTGTTCATTTCCTAGGCTCTGTTTTAGCTCCAGCTAGCTGCTGAATGGTCATCCTGATGAAGGCTGCTGGTGCTCTGATACTTATCTTCTGCAGGTTTGCCAAGTCTTCAGGCTTTGCTATGAATGTCAGGAATAACCTTCAGTGCAGTTCCTGAGTGCCAGGCAGAGAGCATGGTGTACCTTCTCAGGATCTGCTAGGGCAGTCCCATGCACCCACCGCAGGGGCTGCATGGGCACAGACCCCCTGTGGGAATGGGCAGATCTCCCGATGCTTCCCAGTGGGTGCTGTATGCTCCGTGTAGTTTCCAGACTTCAGAAACTCATCGCTAATTCATAGCCTGGGTGAATCCAAGCTACACTAAGGTGAGTCCAGAGAACTCCAGTGAAAGGCCATATTTGTTGGGAAAATGGGAGCTGGATGTAAAAATTCTTGCCTATCAAACTCCACTGTTAGAATTATCTATTATGATGTATTAATTGGGATTTATATAAAAGTCTATATGGGTCTGGACATAGCTTAAAATTATATCGCACACTGAGCAACTATACGCATCTTTCACTTTGATGGTAGCTGCAGGGAGTGTACAGAGTCCTAATTGTCATCAGTTCACCTTCTGGTTTGATCCACCAGTGTTTAACTGGATAACGGCTGCTGGAAAGCATGCAGCAGACCAGGCGGCAGTATGCAAAGCTGATGTTTTCTGAAGCCTCTTTGCCAGTACGTGCAGGTGAGTGAAGCTGGATGTAGGAATAAATGAGATGATTGTGTCTTACTTTGACGAGATGCAGCTGTGCCCTTGAGGCTTGTTACAGGTTCGCAGGAATGCAGCTGTGCCCTTGAGGCTTGTTACAGGTTTGCAGGAATGCAGCTGTGGCCTTGAGGCTTCTTACAAACAAGTTTGTGAAACTCAGAGGCAGAAAAATAAGGATGAGATGATTGGATACATCCCTGAAGGAGGAATTCGCGTGCACCAGCTTGAAGAACCAATAAGTAACGCTGAAGAGACGCGTGGACGAAAGACAGTAGCCAATGAAATGGGCTTTGCTTGCTCATGAACACTAGATCATATTATAAAAGGGATAGATTGTAAAAATAAAGGGTCTTCGCTTGTCTTTGCCTGAACTCATATGCGGAGTCCGTGTCTCATTCCCTTCAAATGGTGACCCCGACGTGATTCGGAGGAGGCAGCGCTGCAAGTAGCGTCCGGAGGGAACCCCAGCTGAACTACTCAAGCTGACGGCAGGACTGCGGCTTTAATCCCGGGACATCACCTTAAGAAACAGGTGAGCAGCTGGGCAGTAATCATGGGAGCTAACATATCAGCTGAAGAAGAAGCTATAGTTAAACTTTTAATGCAGCTTTAGCGAAACGAGGAGTGAAGTATGACGCATATAAAATAAAATATATTAATGAAGTTCTTACAAAAGCAAGGGACTCCTTCTACAGTCTCTGCAGTATTTGATGTGAAAACTTGGGAACAGGAGGGCAGATGATTTGGGAGGCGGCGTCCAGAGGGGACACCACCGCCACCGAAGTCATGACCACTTGGCGATTAGTGACTGAGACCTTGCGCTAATGGCAAGCTGAAAAAAAAAAAAAAACAACCCCAAGAAAAGAACAAGGAAAAAAAAGAAAAAAGAAAAAGAAAAAGAAAAAGAAAAAAAAGGTACAAAACGCAGTCGCTCAAGCGGCGCAGATAAGGAATGATGAACTGAGTGAAAGTAAGCCCCAAGATAAGGAAGCTTTTATAGACTCGGGGGAAAATGAAAAGAATGAGAACTTGGGTGAAACAAACAAGGGAACAGGACTCAGACCGCCTCCCCCAAGTTCCATTCCAATGAAATCCACTCCGTCCTGTCCCCCGTGTCCGATGCAGCCACCCACACCGCAGGCTGTACCACAGCCTGAGCGAGCCTTCAACCCCCGGGATCGGTGGGAGCAGCTCCGTAGGGAAGCGCTGAAAGATGGAGAAACCGCGGGGTTCGCGTTTCCGGTGCGGGTACAAGATAACAGCAGCCACCCCCGCCCCGCGCCGCCGCTACCCTCCGCGCCATTTTCTCCTTCACCTGTTCCTATAGCTTCAACACCTCTGCTAAACCTTTCGATCCCTGCAATCAGTACCCCTCCACTTCCCCGCCCGCCTGCCCTGGCCCCTGCTGCGTCGGCATTCTTACCGCCTTTCTCTACCGCTCCTGATACCGATACTCCACAAACCCATAATCAGTTGCCGTCCGAGGAATGGGGGGTGTCAGCCCCTGCTACAAGGTGGCAAAAGATTAGACACCAAGCATTGCAAGCGGGAGATACAGCTTTTTGTTCAGCGATAGCGTGTCCCGTCATACGCAACAACGCAAATGTCCCCGATGAGCATGAACCCTTTGGCTATAATGTTTTAAAAGATCTACGACAAACAGTTGCCGTGCATGGACTGGGTTCTCCTTTTACACAATCCCTGCTACGGGGAATATTTACAAATGAAATAGTACCATTTGATATATGCACGCTTACTAATCTTATATTGACCCCAACGCAAAAGGTGATCTTTGAAAGCACCTGGCGTACCGCCTGCCAAAACGCTACAATTATCAATATGCAGCGACAACAAGGTGACCCTTTACAAGGGGCAGGACTCCCACAGCTTATGGGGGATCCGCCGTTAAATCATCCAACGTTACAGGCACGATTACGACCAGAGATATTAGCACAAGGCAGAGACCTTGCTTTACAGGCATTACTAAAAGTGCCAGATGCCGGAAGAGCGACAAAATCATTTACATTAATAAAGCAAGGGAGAGGAGAGGGATATATCTCCTTCTTAGATCGTCTTAAAGAGGCTTTGGAAAAACAAGTCAAAAATGCAGAAGCAAGAGAGGTCCTACTCTTAAAATTAGCCTTTGAAAATGCAAATATGGACTGTAAAAAAAGTGCTTTTGCCTCTAAAAAATCCCTCCTTAATGGATATGATAGAAGCTACCCAAAAGGTGGAGTCAATGTCCCATTATATGGAAACATTAGCTACAGCTTTTGCCACCGCAATGAAAGTACAGCAATCATGTTTCTCCTGTGGTAAAACTGGACATTTTAAAAGAGATTGCCCACAACTAAGAAAAAGAGATACGACGAGCTCTAAACAGATATGGACTTGAAATAGACCCTGAAAAAGTGCAAAAAACTGAGCCTTGGAAATATCTGGGCTGGAAAATCTTGCAACAAACAACTGAACCTGCAAAAACAAAAAGGGGGAATGCCAGGAGCCACTCCAGCAGGCAGACTAAGTAAAGCCATGTATGTGTTAAACTACCTGAATATGTCTGAAAATAATTTTCCTGTTATTATCTCTCATTTTCTGTCTCTTCAATCAAAAGATTTAATAGCCACCCCCACAGAGGGCTTGATTGGAGTCGGCGGCCTTTCTCAAACCTTTCAAAGTACCCACCTGCTCAATATCAATACCCAAGAAGGGTCTACATTTACTGTACGGCCATATGTGACAAATTTGCCCATGAGCCTGTTGGGGCGAGACGTAATGTCCCACTGTGGCTTCACCTTAAATTGCCCTGAAAATTTTCAGTAGCGGCCATTGATGAGCGACCGACAATGAAACTTATTTGGAAAAAAGAAACACCCATTTGGATAGATCAATGGCCGCTCCCCAAAGAAAAGGTCGCTGCCCTTCAAGAACTGGTCAAAGAAGAACTTCAACAAGGACATATCACTCCTACAACTAGCCCCTGGAACTCTCCTGTATTTGTTATAAAAAAGAAGAGTGGAAAATGGCGACTGCTACATGACTTGAGACAAATAAACGAAGCTATGGAAGAAATGGGAGCGCTCCAACCCGGCTTGCCCTCGCCAACAATGATACCCCGAAATTGGGACATAATCACAGTAGACTTAAAAGACTGTTTCTTTACTATCCCCCTACATCCTACGGATGCACCACGTTTTGCGTTTTCGGTACCAAAATTTAACCGAGGCGAGCCAATGGATAGATACCCCTGGACTGTCCTGCCTCAAGGAATGAAGAATTCTCCAACGATCTGTCAAACATATGTGGCTAAAGCCATACGTCCTGTATGACTAAAATTCCCGGAAATGTATATCTATCACTATATGGACGACATTTTACTAGCAGGCCCCACGAACACCATGGTGCGTGAAGCACTACCTGTTTTAAAATATGCATTGCAAAGCAAAGGTCTGCAAATCGCACCAGAAAAAATTCAAATGGAAGCACAATGGAAATATCTTGGGTGGAAAATCTTACAACAAAGTATCCAACCTCAAAATGTGATCATTTCAGCAGACATAAAAACCTTGAATGATGTACAAAAACTATTGGGAAACATAAATTGGATTAGAGCGCAGTGTGGTATTGATAACTACACATTAACACCCTTATTTGAGCTACTTAAAGGAGATACCGATATTAACACACCACGCCAATGGACGACCGAAGCAAAAAACACACTGAGAATCATAAATGAAAAACTCTCACTGCAACAATGTCACCGACGACTTGAAAATTTACCCACACAATTATATATCTGCAACCAAAACCAACAGCCTCTAGCAATCATCGGACAATGGGAGAACAAAGGAATAGACCCTCTCATAATGTTGGAATGGGTGTTTTTGCCACATCAACCTGCGAAAACCCTGGCTACTCGTATCGAAATGTTCGCCGCCTTGATAAAAAAGGGCAGAGAACGGATTGTAGAAATGGCTGGAGAAGAGCCTCATCTCATTGTCCTTCCTGTCGTAAAGCACTACTTAGATTGGTGCTTACAAAATATAGTCTAGAACTTCAAATGGCCTTAGCAGGGTTTAGTGGAAGAATTGATACTCATCACCCCCCCCCCCCAAATGTTCACCTTTTACAGTAATGTGAAAATTGAAGAGGCGCCACTATACCAGTGGCAACCGGTTAAGGGTCAAACGGTGTTCACTGATGGCTCAGGGAAAACAGGAAAAGCAGTCATCACATGGCAAAACGAAGGTCAATGGCAACACAAAATAGAACAAATTGAGGGTTCACCTCAATTAGTCGAGTTGCACGCCATTACCATGGCTTTTAGAGAATGGCCTCTAACTCCATTAAATACTGTATCAGACTCACTATATGCTGTAGGAGTTGTGCAACGCATTGAAAGGGCACAACTAAAACATATACTGAAAGAAGCCTTGTTTTTGAAGTTTAAGGAGCTATTATTCTTAATAGAACAACGAAAACATCCCTATTGTGTAATCCACATTAGAAGCCATACAAACTTACCCGGGTTCTTTACAGAAGGAAATGCACGAGCCGATTACCTAACGAACATTGCATTACATACCCCAGTACCAAACACACTTTCTCAAGCTCAATTATCGCATCAATTTTTCCACCAATCTGCCAAAGCTCTTGTGAAACAATTTGCAATCTCTGTGGGGGATGCAAAACTCGTTGTGCAAACATGTCCAGACTGTCAACAACAACCATCCCGCCCATTGTTTGCGACAAACCCTAGGGGACTCTCCTCCCTTCAGCTCTGGCAAACTGACGTGACTCATGTACCCGACTTTGGTCGGCAGAGATATGTTCACGTTTCCATAGATACCTACTCCCATGCAATCTGGGCCACTGCAATGACAGGTGAAACTAGCCGGCACGTACAAAGCCATTTCCGAGCTGCCTTTGCAGCACCAAAAGAAATAAAAACATATAACGGCCCTGCATGTGTCAGCCATGCGACACAAAAATTTTTCCACGCATAGGGTATCACTCATAAGACAGGGATACCCCATTCCCCCACAGGGCAAGCTATTATAGAACGTGCAAACAGAACCTTAAAAACTCTATTGCAAAGAGAAAAAGAGGGGCAAGCTCAGGAATCTCCCCAAACCAGATTAGGAAAAGCTATATATGTAATAAACCATTTATCGCTGCCTTTTCAACATGAAGATGTCACACCCATAGTCAAACATTTTAAAGCTATGGAGTCAGGAATGGCACATATATCACAGGAGAAGGCAATGGTAATGATGAAAAATTTAAATACTGGGTGTTGGGAAGGGCCATATCGGCTACTAACTTGGGGTCGAGGGTATGCTTGTGTCTCAACAGATGTAGGACCTAAGTGGGTACCCGCAAGGTGCATAAGACCGGCTCTTGCATCGGATAACAAGAACGAACAGCAGAAGACACTGAACTCCGAGAAGACTGATGGGGAATGACTTATTAGATAACTCCAAATTAATCCATAAAGCAATCAAAGATTTGAAGTTAGCAAATTACAAGTCAGTGATGGATTTGGTTGGCTGAATCACTTACTAACAAGCTGGGGAATTGGCAGGTGGATAATGTCTCTAATCAAAATAGGTTTTTTCTTGTTACTAATATTTTGCACTATAATAATGATAGTTTCTTGTCTAGTGTCTTGGGTATAGAAAATGCTATAGAATATGATTAAACAAGCTTTTGTGATAGAAAAACAAAAAGGGGGATTTGTAGGAATAAGTGAGATTGTGTTTTACTTTGACGAGATGCAGCTGTGCCCTTGAGGCTTGTTACAGGTTCGCAGGAATGCAGCTGTGGCCTTGAGGCTTGTTACAAACAAGTTTGTGAAACTCAGAGGCAGAAAAATAAGGATGAGATTGGATACATCCCTGAAGGAGGAATTCGCGTGCACCAGCTTGAAGAACCAATAAGTAACGCTGCAGAGACGCGTGGACGAAAGACAGTAGCCAATGAAATGGGCTTTGCTTGCTCATGAACACTAGATCATATTATAAAAGGGATAGATTGTAAAAATAAAGGGTCTTCGCTTGTCTTCGCCTGAACTCATATGCGGAGTCCATGTCTCATTCCCTTCAGCTGGAGACATGGGACATTCCAGCTATTTATTCTCTGAAGATGAGAAGCAAAATCCGCTGCAAGTAATTCTTGATGGAACTCCTTACTTTGCATAGACCTGCAGGCTTGTAGCATGAGGAGAGTCTCAGGACAAAAATACAATCTCATCCCCATGTCCTGCATAGGGGTAATATTGCTGAAAACAAAGACTTTGGCTGAGGGCATCCATTTTACTACTGGCCACAAACTACAGTCTCAAAGACCATAGTAGAGAGGGGAAAGCTTTAATTTTGGATGTCAATGGTTGACACTGTTAATAAAAGCCAACTTGCCCAGCAGCAACAATCAGCTAACAAGTAGCATATGCCTTGGAAAAGAGCAATGATTTTCCACACACCAAATTAACTATTGACCATTGAAGTGTTCTTTTATGTCAGTGGGATCAGTCATCAGATTTTTCTTTTTTTACATCTATCTTATGTTTATAAACAGAGGGTCTGACATTACACAATGCAGAGAGAGCTTGGTGAGATCCAGTTTGCAATTACTTATAACCTTGCTAATTACTGACTTTTGAAGTGGCAATTTTCAGAAGATGTGCCCAAGGCTTACCTGGCAGGGCTAAGAAAGCCAGTTAGTTCTGTATTTTCTCTCTGCCAGTGGGCAATAATGGATACCTAGGGAAGAAGTCCAGAAAAGGAGGTCTGGAGAGTGTTTCTTCCTTTGGCATCTCCTTCAAGCTTCTGGCAAGGAGCTGTCAAGGGACTGCTTGAGTTGAGAGTGCATCTGGGCTACTGATACAGTAACCACAGAAGTACTTTCCCTCTGTGAATTTATTTACTCTCTTTTTAAACCGATTTGAACTTTTAGCCTCCAAAATATCCTGGGGCAACAAGTTCAGAAATGTAATTAAGTTCTTTGTGAAAAATATTTACTTAACCTAATACTGTTAGGCAGCTATACAGAGCTCAGGAGATATGACAATTAAAGACCATAAAATTTTCAGAAGAATATAATAAACAGCTCTCAAGCCTTCCACTGTAGCTTTCAAAGCTTTCTCTGTCCTTGAGAAATAAGCTGTGACCGCGGTCACAACTTACCCAGGTGGCATAGGAAATTAGCAGTAAAGCAGAAGCATGGCTCCAGATCCTGGTTCTGTCCTGCATCTGAGCATCCTTCTCTCCAGGGGTACAGTCTGAAAGGCTTACTGCTTTTCATGTCTGTGCCTCCCACACTGTGAAGGCACATGGTATCTTCATAACTTCACCTCTGAGTACATGCAAGAAAACTTTGCCATTAAAAAGAGCAGCCCGATTCCTATGACAAACTTTGAGTTACCAGGTTTCACCAGAAAAGAGAAATAATTTAAAAAAAATATTAAACCACTCAAATTTTCCATTTAAACACATCCCTTGTAGAGTCCAAATGTCAATGTAAAGCAGATCTTGGGAACTATATATCATTTCCATCTTAGTTCCAAGTACTAGAACCTTGTTCTGCATGGAAGAGAATAGGCCAGGTTACATTAGTGAGTGGGTCCCATCTGTCCCCTGCTACAGCTCAATTTGATTTTATTCATTCTCTTTTGTCTCTTTCATTTTGGAGCAGATTTTTGAGAATCTCACAACAGGCACCAGGGCAGCTGCTTAGTATTCAAAATTGCTATTAAGAATCCACAGAGATATCTCACAAACAATAGGACTGGCCACTTTCTCCAGGTATCATTTCATTAGGCTCTTTAGAACCCCAAAACAGAAGGCAAAGACATTTCAAACAGTTATTTAGTGAGGTTAAAATATCTGTACAGCTCGCATCCGACCAGTGTCAGTGGGATTGTAAGGGCTTCTTTGAGCTTTTACTTGTTCTTTTCTTGCGACAATAGTAAGAGGGTATAGATATAGAGAGCGCTATTCTGGCTTTGTTTAAATTTTAAATAGGCCATAGAAATGCTGCTCTGTAGTATTTGATTAAAACTGAACTGAATAAAAAGCTCCTTCCATTTTTACTCATGTAGACTGGCACTGCACACCATATAATAGAGGTATCATTTATGTAATACTCTATCTGTAATATGCATATTCAGAAATGTTGATTAAAAATCAGCTTTCCACTGACACAATTTTAAAGTTCCAGCATCAGCTCCCCTTTTTATGGTGATACCAAGTAACTCTAGCTCCATTTCCCTGTACATTACCACCAGCAAGTAATGCAGAAAGTTGATTCTTAATGTGGAGAATGCAAATTGCATAAACCAAGAATGAAGTCATGCTCCTACTGAAATCCATGGCAAAATCCCCATAGGTTTCAAGCCAATATTTCTCCATAAATGCATCACTTCTTTGGTACTCACAGTCCAAGCTGCCCAGTGGCCTTGCCTAAGCCAGGAAATGAACCCTACAGGGGTCATATCTTCATCACTGCTGCAAGGAAGCACACAGCATAATTCAGCCCTGGGAGGTCCATGTACATGATGGCAGCTTCTTCCCTGATGTCCAAACCTGTTCCAGGACAGCTGCAGCCTCACTACATGCCATCTCCCGCACTACCTCTTGGAGTTCTCTGAACTGCTCGAGGACTTCTGTCTTGCCCACATGCACTGGTACAATGGCCTAGCATTACCCCACCACACTTTCAACACCTAATTGAGGAGCTCCAGCTAGGAGCTGAGTCAGACCATGATCCCTAAGCTGGCAGTAGAAAAAGATAGGCCCATCCCTTGGCTTCCTCCAGCCCAGCCAGTCTGAGATACCCTTGGAGAAGCCTGTGTTCCCACTGAGGACAAAGGGAGTCTGCTCTCCGACTAATTCCTGGACACTGCAAAGGGTAAAGCTAAAAGTGGGCTGATGTCCGCAGCTCTTGCACACCTCCAGCAGCAACGACTACAGCCCCCAGTTTACTCCAGCTTCATGTTATCTCAGGTGGGGAAACTCTCATAGCTGTTGTTGCCAGTTCTCTGAAGATTTGAGTTGTGCTTGATTCACCATTTTAATTTTTCTTCCCATCAACTCAGCAAAGTGACTTAGAAACCCTTGGAAGAGATTGTGTGGAACAAGATAATAGTTTTGTTAAGATGGTCCATGGGGAACATGGGGGCTGTGTCATTCCCTGCCAGGGTTTTGGGCTACTTTAGTTACATCTGGATTTCACCCTGAAAGATGGGGCTGTGTGCCCCAGTGAGGAAAAGATGAGTTTGTCCTTTCGCCAGTTCTCTGGCTGGATTTTGATCCCTGTGAAGTTTGCTGCTCTCCTTATCGCTGTTAACAGGAGGTCGTTTCTAGTGATCTGCTTGATCTCTTGCTTAAAAATGTAATCAGTACAAAATTCTAAGAAACACAAAGGTGAAAAAGCCCAGCTGCCGTGGCTACTAGATGTGAATGCAGAGAATACGACAAGAAAAAGATTGGTATTAAAGACTCATGATTTGATGATGAAAGAATGGCAGCTGTGTTCACGTGCAGTACACAATATCTGGGAAATGTGATTTGTTTTCCGTTGATCATACTTGTTCCTCTACTGAAAAGATACCCACAGACCTGCAAGAGTCCCTGGGATACCTAGGATTTAAAAAGGAAAGAAGCCACAACCAGCTCGAAAATGATGTGAAACCAAGTGGGAGATTGTCCCGCAATTGCTCAGAAACCCATAGGGTGGCATATATCTGACTGGATATCACTCATTAGCCCTAGTCAAAAGCACATTCCAAGTTTCAACTATCCACAGATCTTCATGGTGTACACTTAATTTTAAAACAATCAAAACAGCTGGTTGGGAAGTTGAACAGCAGTAGAGGGCGTAGAAGCTGCAAGACCATTATTTATTTTTTAAGAAACTATCAGTCCTGTCAGAGGGAAGTTCTGCCTGCAACAGACTGGGCTGTTGTGATAAAAATGAGAACATATGGGAAGCCAATATTTTATGGTTTAACAGCTTTGCCTTGTGGATGAGGCCCCATCCACTACAGTTCAGGAATAATAAATACCCAGTGAGTCTTGCCTTGTTCTATAGGCCACAGGGATGGATTTACTGTATGGAAGGTGGTCCGTATGACTTATAACCCTCTCCCCATCCCTAATGGCTTTGTTGTCTGAGATGAGTGCTCCCCCAATTATGTGCTGCAGAAAAGGCAAACCTCTGGGCAGCACCTCCCAGCCCACACTGCAACTGTCCTGTCTTGGCATCGCCCCGATGCAACTCTCTGTCCAGGCTCAAGGGCTCAGGTGGGCATCCAGGCTTACAACCTTGCTTACGTTGCATACAATCTGCAATCTGATGTATCACTTGGTTCCTATAGGGAACCTGCCAGCATGAAGTAAGGCTAGACCTGCTACGTGTCCCTCCTGCCCTTGTCACTTTGGCATTGAGGGGAAAAGCTGGAGGCAAAAACCAGTCACCAACTCTTTACAGGAACAATGTCACCCATTTTCCTTGAAAAGCTCAAACCTCTTCAATGTAACTCCCCAGAGCTTCAGAAAAGTGGCTTCCAGCAGGGAATCTAGCTTGAGCTCACTTTGATGTAGCCAACCGGTCTCCATCCACACTTCTGACTTCCAGGCACTGAGGGTCAAAAGTCACCTCCCTTGCTAAGTTTGCAAAGCTCTTCTCAGGCATGCCTGCTTGCTTGCTGGAGAAAATAAGGCACAAAGCTGACGTGATTTTCCCTAAGTCAGTAGTAGGGCAGAGCAAGTTACAACACAGATTTTGAGGCCAAAAGCACAGTTCTGGCTTGCAAAGCATCATCACCCATCATCACTATTTTGCCCCCTCAAATTTCCCTACTGTATATTTATAGCTTTACAGATGAACCCTGCCCTAAGCTTTATTTCGTTCTTCCAAATTTAATCTTTTTTTATTAAGACCATTTAGCACTGATCTATGTATCAACCTTATAATACCCTGCTGACACAAAAAATGTTGACACATCAAGTTGAAGTGCTGGAGCCACCATTTTCCAGTGGCTTTTTGAAATGATAATAAGCGACACTTATCATTTGCCATCCAATCCACTTGTGCAATAAGCAAAAAGCCAAGCAAACTGCTTTTCCCCTGCACAAAGCAGTAATTTGTGTGGCACAGTCAGACTGACTTGAGCTGCATGGGGAATGAAGATCAAAGGGGAAATTCACCTGCCTGTCTTGTTTGCTATTTGTAGCATTTTGCTACTTGTAGCACTTTGCCATCACCCCTCAGAGATCAGAGCCTCCTATATCTTCCCAGCTCTTTTATTTATAGAACCATTTAATAAATACATTTTCTTTCCCTGGTCTCGTTTTGTTTTGTTTTGTTTTGTTTTGTTTTGTTTGACCAGCAGAAACAAAGGGTTGTCCGCAGTGTCAAGGAAAAAGAAGGGCATATGGCCCCAATTCAGCAAAGCATGTAAATACGTGTTCGGTTTTGAACAGGGCAACAAATGCATGCCCTTCCTCTTAGAGGCATGTAAATACATGTGGGGTTTTGAAATGCAGCTGCGTGATACAGAGCAAATGCCACAGGGGGAAGAAACTGGTCAGCTGAATATTTGTTTTCCATCTTTTCTTCCTCCCTCCTCCTCTAGTTCATTACTGCTAATTACTGGGGTGATTGGGGCAGAGCAAACAACTGCCTGATGAAAGCAAAGGAACTAAAGAACACTAATGCATTTTTGCATTACCCTTTGAATGGTAAAAGGAAGACCATAAAAACAGAGAGGGAAAATGAAATCCCAAACCATGCAGCTAAGAAATGAATAAATGACTCTCCTCTTCATGCTGCCAGTGTTACACAACCTGTCTGCATTGGATTGAGACCTACGTGATCCTCTTGTAATTGAAATCACTTTACCTTGACTTCCAACAGTAAACTGAAAGCTTGTTGCTCTTGCTGCCAGCAAAGCATCAGCAGTAGTTTGTAGGAAATCCCAGCTGGGGACATGAGCTGCATTCACATGGCATTAATTTTGCACTAAGTGGCACTAAGTCAGGAGGTACCAGCAAGTCTATAAAACAGCCGTTGTGCCCGTCTGATGCTGCTGGCTGTGTGTCTACCCAGGTTGATACCTCCCCTGGCTGCTGTCTTGTCTCTCCTGCTTGAAGTTATAGAAGTGCAGCAAATAAGGCTGGAAGGGACCCTAGAAAGTCATTTAATGCATGCCCTTGACCTAAGGTGAGATGAGCTACACCCAAACCATGCCTGTGAGGTATTTGTTAACCGGTCTTGGAGATCCATCAGCTTTCTGGGCAACCTGCTCCAGGGCTTTGATAGTCTTTTCAAGTGGAGACCCTTTCACTCCTCAGAGAGTCTGGGGATGGCATGGGCCATCTGAACTGATCAGTTCAGCTGGGATTTCCCAGTCCCACTATACCCAGTTCTGCTTTTTGCTGATCTGGCTTTGGGGAGAGACGTAGGATTTGCATGTGCGGTTCTGAATAAGACCCGCAGGGTTTTCTGAGGGGTTTTTATGGTATTGTGACACTACTGATGGGCAAAGGCTGACCTATAGGGAAGAGCAGGGACAGAGTAGGTTATCTTAGTGGTTGCTCCCCATACTTCACCAGCTCTGTAGAAAACAGGTTATTTTATTTTTAGCACTTCCAGCTCAGGTCCCCTCTCTGTGCATGGAGCACTCTTTTTCCAAGGGCACTCCAAAAAAGGGGCTTGGGGTCCCTTTTGTTGAGTCTTTGACTACAGTAGCACATGAGAGCTCCTGGCACAGCTGGCACTACCCTGCATGGGGCAAAAGCTGAGAGCAGCCGGAGATACACCATGCTGCAGGGCGTCCCTAAGCCCACATGGGCTGGCTGAAGGCAGAGATGGGAGTGCTCTTCCCCTTCCCTTCCCTTCCCTTCCCTTCCCTTCCCTTCCCTTCCCTTCCCTTCCCATCAACTGGAAACATTGCAAACAACCAAATCAAAAGATTAATTAAATACTTTGGTATTTTTAATACTTGGGTTTGTATTTTTCTAGCTGAGATTGTGCACCAAATTTGACAGAGATTTAAAGATGGATTTGTTCCAACCAAGAAGCCATGGGAGGAAGAGAAGGGGGATTTACCATTCCCTAATGAAGTTCAGTCCTTTACTAACTGGGATTATCTTTAAGCATTTGTTTTTATGAGGGAAAAATAACTTAAAATAAATATATGTGAGTATTTAATGAAACTGCAGTCCAGCCCTTCATAAACATGTGATTTACTTTAAGACAACTGGGTGGTATTTACTGGCTTTGTGGAGAACAAGTGCATTTCAAAGAAGTGAGGTCAGCTCTATAAAATAAAAGCACAACAAACAAATGTAAGGAAAGCTCCACAGTATTTTATTCACAGCTCAAAGTTCCTGGTGCTGCAGTGTAGGAGCTTTGAGGCTAATTCCTGAAAAAAAAGCCTTTTTTTGCTGATCAGTTGCTTGGGTTACTCCTAGAGTATCTGCTGTAGCATATTGGACCAAATGGTCCAATTTGAAGTTAAGGAGTGGAAACGGTCCATGGCCAGAGGAGCGTAAACTTTATTGGGGTATCACTCCAGTCCTCACCTCCATGGAGCGACACAAGCATAGAGCTGCCCTATCCTCTCTGCAAAGGAGAGAAAAGTTTCAAGGCACTGTGTTGGTCTGCAAGGCTTGTACTCCACGTGAAGTAGGAGAAAAAGTGGAGAAAACAGGTTATGAGATGGATGAACTGGGACTGAAGTTTCTTAGAAGATTAAGTTAAGAGTTGGGGCCCATAGAAGTTGGTGGAGAAACTTCCGGTGGGTCTCTGATGATGCCCTAGAGCAGGCATAGGCTTATCAGAACCGACAAACCTTTGCGGTTTCCCCTGTCCTAATTACTTTATAGGGTATTATCATACTAATATGTGAGCATCAGATCTGTTTTTTTTTTTTTAATCTAAACTTGTGAAAACAGTGCAGCATTAGGAGTGTGGTAATAAACGAAAACCGTTAACATGCAATTCCCTTATGCTTTTGAAAAATTACTTCATAAATGCAAAGTAAAATATTTTCCTTTTTATTACCTGACAATTACATATTAAGAATTTCTTTTTATGTTTAAAAACATATGCAATATGGGCAGGCAGGCTCCAAAATGTAATTGCTTTCTTTCTATAAGAATCAGATGTCATTTTCTCCAAACTAAACTCTGAAAAGAGATAGGGGAAGCAAATTGTTGTATACATCAAATTTTGAAACATCTGATAGCATTCCTCAATTAAACTATTTAAATGAAAAAAGATTGCTTTACAGCTCTATCATATCCACTGAATAAAACCTCTGTTGAGGCAAATTGGCAGTGGCAGGTACCAAATGCATTGGTCTTAATGAGACTGGACAACCTAATAGAGGTCATTGGTAATTGTTATTATATACAATATTGCACTGTCAAAAAACCCCTCCCTTAAGCTACACACATTGCTCAAGACATCTGAGTTTCATTGCTGCAAGGGAAGTCTTTTATCTTCCTATGTAAATCAATATTATCGTTGTTTTTCATCATGAATTACAGGCTACTCTCTAAAGGTGCTATAGCAAAGGGAGGAGATAGGAAGCCCACCTGGAACATTTTTCCATCGATTTCAGTTGGTTGGGGTTATAATTACGTGTCCTTGCCCAAACCCTGTGGATCCACTGGAAAGAGTACGGTTGACTGAGCTGTTCTGGGATCAAGCTCTGTTGGGTTTTTTTGATGCTCAGCTGCTGCAGAAGCTGAAGGACCAGAATTTGTCTGTATGATGATGCTGATTCTCTGCTGCTTGATAAAAATGACAGCTCTTAAGATTTAATTTGTTGGAAGGAAAAATTAACTCTTGTTGACTCCTTGGCCTGCTGTGCTAATATTAAAATGAATCATAGAATCATAGAATGCTTTGGGATGGAAGGGACCTTTAAAGGTCATCTAGTCCATCCCCCCTGCAATTGTCAGGGACATCTTCAACTAGATCAGGTTGCTCAGAGCCCCATCCAGCCTGGCCTTGAATGTTTCCAAGGATGGGGCATCTACCACCTCTCTGGGTAACCCGTTCCAGTGTTTCACTACCCTCATTGTAAAACATTTTTTCCTTATATCTAGTCTGAATCTACCGTCTTTTAGTTTAAAACCATTACCCCTTGTCCTGTCGCAGCAGGCCCTGCTAAAAAGTCTGCCCCCATCTTTCTTATAAGCCCCCTTTAAGTACTGAAAGGCCACAATAAGGTCTCCCTGGAGCCTTCTCTTCTCCAGGCTGAACCACCCCAACTCTCTCAGCCTTTCCTCATAGGAGAGGTGTTCCATCCCTCTGATCATTTTTGTGGCCCTCCTCTGGACCCGCTCCAACAGGTCCATGTCTTTCCTGTACTGAGGACCCCAGAGCTGGACGCAGTACTCCGGGTGGGGTCTCACCAGAGCAGAGTAGAGGGGCAGAATCACCTCCCTTGACCTGCTGGCCACGCTGCTTTTGATGCAGCCTGGGATATGGTTGGCTTTCTGGGCTGCGAGAGCACATTGCTGGCTCATGTCCAGCTTTTCATCTATCGGTACCCCCAAGTCCTTCTCCTCAGGGCTGCTCTCAATCCCTTCATCCCTCAGCCTGTACTGATACCGGGGATTACCCTGACCCAGGTGCAGGACCTTGCACTTGTCCTTGTTGAACCTCATGAGGTTCACACAGGCCCACCTCTCCAGCCTGTCTGGGTCCCTCTGGATGGCATCCCATCCCTCAGGCGTGTCGACTGTACCACTCAGCTTGGTGTCATCTGCAAACTTGCTGAGGGTGCACTCGATCCCGCTGTCTATGTCACTGATGAAGATATTGAACAGCACTGGCCCCAGAACAGAGGTTCTTGTATGAGGTCTTGTAAAATGAGGTCTTGTAAAGAGGGGTCACATTCAACATCATTGCAGTTTTTCTGTTCCCAAGATCCTCCAGGTTCCTACAAGCTTTCCCATCTTTCCAATGGCTAGTAGGCCAAATTTTCTGTGCTGTCAGGAGTTTATCTGAACAGCACTGTGGATCCTCTCCTTTTGAATTCACAGTAAATATTACCAAGATTTGTCTAAATGATTTGGTGCTATTTCTAACAGTCTGTGCAGCAGGTGCAACATGTGTTTGGAGGGTTTCAGCCCAACCTTCAGTTGCTCCATGTGGCTGGACAGTACAGTCTCCTGCCAGATTTTGGGGGAGCAGCTAGGTGAGCATCCTTCTTGGGGTCTGTAACACCAAAATGACAATATGGTTCACTGACAGTCTATTTTCTCCTGCTACAGCTGGTGTTCCTTGACAAAAAAAATAACCTCTTGATTACTGGGAATATCTTGCAGTTGGCAAAGTCTTGATATGAGCCCCACTGACTTCTCCTTTAAATGCTGTACCAAAATAGCTAGTCTCTGCTGAGTATTTTACAAAATACAAAATGTGTGTCCATTTAACCTAATAAAATATTAAATAACATTAAAGCTATGACATTTAGTTCTCCATTTTCCTGCAACTTACATAGCCTTGTACACCGGGGCAAAGTGAGCAGAAGACATCGCTCTTCCTGATATAGTAATGCTTTGCACTTAGCTCTGCACACAAGTGTAGAGATGCTCCACCAGCATGAAATCAGCTTGCACTTCCATAGCCTGATGCTGTCGGTCAGTGATGGGATCTTCTCTGGGGCCAAATCCCTGCCTGCCCCAGTCTTACATGACTGTACTGGGCTCTTGCAATCCTCCAACCTGCTGTGCACCCGCGTGGCTGGATAGGACCTTATGGACATACAAAAAAAGGTTGAAATTACATCATGGCTGTCAGTCATCTTCTGAGGCTTTAATTCTTCTTAGATAGATTTTACTGTTTTACCCTTAGTTTAGAGACTTGAGCTCCGTAGCTGAATGTTGTAAACCATTAAGGTCAGCACTGCAATATTTTAATGTTGCTATTTAACAGAAGCAAGATTTTAATGGCAGTGAAAACTGCTGCAGGGAAAAGAAAATGCTATGCAGACACCTAGCAGACAATTGTGAGTAAAAAATCAAACAAAACTTTGGGTAAGACAAATATCTTTACGCAATTAATGCATTAGGTCATACTGGCAGACTGATTGAAATAAATCACTTTTTTTTCCTTTCAGTGTGGGGGATTTCCAGGGAAGGACAGTACAAAGGTCCTTTCTATAGCTGAAAGAAACAGCATTATCTTACATTTTTTTCCATGCCATGCATGCAGCTGATGCACAAAAAGGTGTAATTACAATCTGACATGGAAGTGATTGTCTGAGCTTGAAAATCAGTAATGTTAACTCTTCTCAAAACAAATTTCAATTTGATCCTGTGAATTTTACATTGAAATGAGTTTTTTCTTTAAAACCCTGGAGAAAACAGCCCTGTATGTGCGCATTAACAAATAGCTTTGCAAATCTAGGCTAAAGTGAATATTCAATTTCAGGAGGTCAAATTGAGATTCCCTCTCAACAACGAAATTACTAAGCCACATGAGCCACAGTTAACTCTCTTGTAGACATGACAGAGATTTTACCTGTTACTAAGGTGGTCATTCGCCCCTAAGCCTCCCCTTTACAGTCTGAGTGACATTTATATCCAAAGCCATATCCATTTGCAGTTGGTTAGATACCTAACATCTCTGCAGTGAATATCCCAAAGAAGGTGGTTTTGCAGTTTGCCTTCAAGACTAGGGGAGACTTTTCATGTGGTTTCAGGATTTCAACAAGCAGATTTAAGCTGTCTCTTGCTTTCCTACTGACTCCTTCATCCCTGTAGTTAAAAGCCCTGGAGCTGAAGAAGGAGGATTTCTAGGAGATACCCACTGGGTAGCAGAAACATCAGTCTTACCCCCTAGACCTTAAAAAATCTCAATCATCTCACATGGTCCACATCAAGTCCCAGATAGGACTTAACTCTAGCACTGTGCTGGAGACCTTGGGTCTGCAGACTCCTCTCCAAGTCCACTAGCTTTGGTCCTCTTCTGTGCGCTGTACTTGGTGGGGCAGTAGTCCTTGACTAGGGAGAGATGTTCTACTTATTGGGACCTCTACTGCAATTAAGCAGTGTAGACAATCTGAGGCCAGTACCCGAGTCTTGTTTTCTTTATTAATGTAGACATAACCTGAGAGATGAAACCCCTCAGAGCCTCTCCCTCCCTAGACAGCAAAGTATGTGCATGAGCCAAAAGCCAACCCCTTACCTTTTTTAATCTTTGAGTCCCATTTTGGCACTAATGATCACAGTTTCTGGGGTTTCTTGCAAAGATGCTCAGCATTTGAAAATCTTCAAGGAATGTGCAGCTGGGGAGGCTGCAAATTCTTCTGTCTTCTTCTGGGGAGAATGCAAATTCTTCAGCATCTTCCCAGCAGGGCCACAAGGAGAAACTTTAGTAAAAACTCCTACAAGAAAAAAAAAGGAGGAGTTTTGCACTCCTTTCCTTCACTTTCCCCAGGTTACAGAGAACAAATCCCATTCTGCAGCAAGGTCATTAGCTGTATAATGATGGGTCATAGACCAACACTACATTAATACCATGACTGTGAGTGCACCTGATACCAAACCACAATAACCACATGCTGATATCAGTACCCACACAGTGGTGTTGAGCTTTGACTTGTGCTGACTGGCTCTGCATGTAGCCTTCACTCAGTGGCAGCACATCCTTCTGCTCTCTTTGACTCTGTCTGCTCCCCTGAGAGCCTACACTGTGCCATTGCATGGTTTCTCTGCTCCAGCCCTGAGGAGGGGTAGGGGCATGGGCAGGGTCACCTTGAGAGTGGCAGTATTTTCCCCTCTCTCCAGTAAAATGGCACCCAATAGCTGTCCATAAAAGCCACAATATCTATGCCATTGTGGATGGTACAAGACCTGTGGTATAATAATGCTCTTCTTAGTGTTCAGATGGTGCAAGTGCTAATCCTGGAACTTCTCTTCTTGTGGCAGCTGACAGATATATTCAAAGAATAAGGAAATTTGCTCTTCCCTTTCAACATAGCAATTAATAACATTTTTTTTTCATGTATAAAAAGAGCAAAACTGGAACTCAAAACCTTGGTATATTTAATGAACTAGCAGAATAATCTCTACTACAAATGCTATGAAAACAGAAGTAAGGATTAGTGGTTCACTGTGGACATATACTTCTGATGTGCTACTGGAGAAGATCTGGTCTTATGGAAAAAAGTTGAAGTTACAAATCTGTGCGCAAAATGTATGTATGTGGCCTAATAAGCAGTATGACTTGTGCACTAGAGGGAGCATTGAAGAAGGATGGAGTTTTTCACTTGAAGGGAAAGGGTTAGCCAGTTCATTTTCTATTAGGTGGATTTCTAGAGCCCTAACTTTAAATATCCATAAATGAAAATTTTGGCTTAAGTGATGGGGTGGAAGTTGCATACTAAATTTATTTTTTTGTTTAAATTGTTGATAACAAAATTATTATTGCAAATAGCTTCCCCATGTTAAATGGGACCATAGTCATTTGGTAACCTTTCACATACACTTTGCCCTGTGCAGGGTGTCCTGGTTTCAGCTGG
The DNA here is from genome assembly GCF_965183815.1 of Platalea leucorodia. Lineage (NCBI taxonomy): Eukaryota > Metazoa > Chordata > Aves > Pelecaniformes > Threskiornithidae > Platalea > Platalea leucorodia. Next base: position 25,555,897 of record NC_138859.1, on the reverse strand, counting down.
GATAGAGTTAATTTTCTTCTTAGTAGCTGGTATAGTGCTGTGTTTTGGATTTAGGATGAGAATAATGTTGATAACACACTGATGTTTTAGTTGTTGCTGAGCAGAGTTTACACTAGTCAAGGACTTCTCAGCTTCCCCTGCTCTGCCAGGTGCACAAGAAGCTGGGAGGGGGCACAGCCAGGACAGCTGACCCAGACCGGCCAAAGGGCTATTCCATACCATATGACATCATGCTCAGCATATAAGCTGGGGGAAGAAGAAGGAAGGGGGGGGGCATTTAGAGTGATGGCCTTTGTCTTCCCAAGTAACCGTTACACATGATGGAGCCCTGCTTTCCTGAGGATGGCTGAACACCTGCCTGCTGATGGGAAGGAGTGAATGAATTCCTTGCTTTGCTTTGCTTGTGCACGTGGCTTTTGCTTTACCTATTAGACTGTCTTTATCTCAACCCATGAGTTTTCTCACTTTTACTCTTCCGATTCTCTCCCCCATCCCACCGGGGGGGAGTGAGCGAGCGGCTGTGTGGTGCTTAGTTGCTGGCTGGGGTTAAACCACGACACAGGGCAATGGAAACTCATGTCCACAGATCTAACCACATACAACCTTAGCCCATCAGTGGCTTTGCTTTAGAAGACATGAAATGCAGAGACCCTGAATATGTTGTAGGATTGATGGGGCCCCATGTCTACTCACGTATGTCTCTTCCCCAGAAGACAAGGGCATTATTGAGGGCTAATGGCAGAAACCCCCCAATGGCTCAGGCTGCAGTTTTGCAACTCCCTTTGGTAAACAGCCAGCAGGTCAGGGCTTACAGACGCCTTCCAAGAGCACAGAAGTCTGGTCCTCTGAGAGCTCCTCCTGGACACAAGATCCAGCGTGGTCACCATCCAACTCCTTCCAAGCAGATGAAGTACAGGACATTGGCCAATGTTGGCCTTTGGGTGTGGAGAGAAGCAAAGCAAGGTCAGCAGGAGCATGGTTATGTTTCACTGCCTCGTAGCCTTGCCAGCAGCCATCTGTGCAAGGGGGGATGCAGCATGGTGTTCACACCACCGTGACACAAGGTAAAAGCTGGAGCTGCTGTTCATGACACTCACAGTACGATGCTTCAAAGTGTTTTACATACAATAATGACAGCAAATCACTTCTGGCATCTGTTGCTCTGGGGGAAGAGCCCTTTGCTTCTGTGGCTTCAGATAACAGTGCTGATAATGTCACTGTGCTCAAGCTGTGCATGTTTGGTGTTTGACTAAAGCAGCTTTGAGTTTCCAGGGGTCAATGTGTAACCGAGCAGTAGAAGCCAACAGAGGTCTGCAAATGCAGTAGCTGAAGATAAGATGCCAAGGACAGAGGACTTAAAACAAATGTGTATCATTATAGAATTGCAGATATATTTCCTAAAGGAGACATAGTCTGTTAATCTCTGTTACAGGAAATTCCAATACACTCCTTTGAGATCCAATAAAAAAAAGTTAAGTAATTCCCACCTTTATCACTCCTGGAACCAACTGCCTTTTAAAAGCCTTCCTCTTTCTGAAGCTGCCAGAGGAATGAAGTTTCATCTTCTGGGACTAAAAAAGAACCTTTGCTGCTTGGTAATAAGTCAAATCAATAGCTGGGATAGACATATTTGACAAAAAATAATTTTATTGAAGGGACCAAAATTATTCATGATGTCAGGAAAAACTGCACCATACGTATAGACAAAGAAAAAAAAAGCCCAAACAATCTATTTGAAAAAAATTTTTAATTTTTCATTTTGAAATCACATTTTTAGTCTCTTTCTTAACAAAACCCTAAAGATTTCATAAAGATTAAATAACTTCTGAAATAAACATCTCATTTTGTATTGACCAAAATATTCAGTCTTGACTTGACCTATAACATTTCTTTTCTTCCATTTAATCAAAATAATGGAAAAAATTTCCTTGGGTTTGACCTGAACAGAAGTTTCTCTGATATTTGTCCTAGTCAACAACCCTGAGCCCATTATTTGTTCAAATTTTTTTCAAGCAGCCAGGGAAGATACATATATGCTGGACAGTGAGTCATGGTCTCTATTTAGCCATAACAAGTTGAAGTCTGGGGCTGAAATCTTACCTTCTGGGAAGCTCATGGAAAATTTGCCACTAACATCGGAGGAGCCAGAACATCGTCACAGCCTTTAATCTTCCTCTTTGATGCACAAAAAGCTTTTCATATCTTTCAAAGCTGTTGGTTTTCCCCACAGACTCCCCAATGAGATGGGCCCTCCATTGAGTTGGGGAAGACCCTTAGCATTTCCTGTCCACCTTTTTATCTGTATGGCTTAGTGAAGGCTCACCTCTGGAGGCCTGTGTTCAAACTAGACTTTAAGCCAAAGCTAATGAAACATTTAGATGTTTCATGTGAGTCAAGTATCTGGAAAGCAGCACTGGTATTATTACATGCACAGCTCGAGTTCCAGCATTGGATAAACAGATTTTTTAGCTCTGGATACTCATCAGCGTGATCCTGGCTCTTCCAGTGCCTTTATTCTGAGCATCTCAGAGTTTACAAAAGGTGATAAATTAAGCCTCATGTCTTCTGTATCCTTAAATATTGTAGATATTGAGTTGCCCAATGCTTGTAACCAGGTCCCTGGAAGCCTTGAGACAGCCTCAACCCAAATACTTTAAGCAGAAGAGTGATTCTGGAATAACAATAGCAAACCAAGAGAGTAAAATGCCTTTAGTTTTTGGTTTTTTTTTTTTTTTCTTGTACACCATCATTTACCTTTAGAAATGTGTTTTATAAATCAGTGTATGTGAACTGCTTGTATTTGTGCTTGTGAAACCAGTATTACCAAAAACACTATATCTAACCCCAATTTGATTAATTCCAAAATGGAATATCCTCCTCTACAAGATTAGTGATGTTGTTAGTTTCTCTAATAACACCAACAGGGACCATCCAAGCTCTCCTCCCTGATGACCTCATGAGACGTGCTGAGGGTGGGGTGCAGCCTGCGCACCCAACTCATCTAACGTGAGCTTCAATTCCAAGCACACTGGGGAGCAGCAAAGGTCTCGGTTTCCTGTCCATACCATGGAGGTAGGAGATGACGAAGGTCTCTAGAGGGAAAACCTGTTTGCGACTCAGTTAGTCAAAACCTCCACCTCTGGACCTCAGGTATGTCCACCTGGCAGCCTGCAGGGGATTGCAGAGACACACAACCTTATATGAGGACAAGTCTGTTCAGACACCAAAAACAGTGCGGCTTTGACAGCAGTGGGCTTTGTTGGGGCTGGTCTGGCTCACCCAAGGTGCTCATATACCGAGATTGGTTGCTGCAGACTGCTCATAAATACTTTCAGATAAGGATGCCAAAGGTCTTTCCCTTTTCCCACCATCACCCTTGCTCTTCAGATATCCATTTTTGAGCCCTGGACCTGGCCGCGGCTCTGGCGTGTTGCAAGGCTACAGATAAAACCACAGTGATTTCCTTAAATTAACTGTAAAGGGATGAGGAATGACAGAAGAATTGAACCCAAAAGCTGATAGCCTTCATGAAACCATCCTTCCTGAGAACTGCATCGATGGGGGACTTGGCCACCAGCAAACTCTTACAAGGTACAATTTCAGGCACTGCTGGATGCCAGGGAGCAGCTGGATAGGGCAGGAGACCAAGCCAGGAGCTTCCCAGATCAGCCCTTCTGCTCTAGTTCTGCACTGTTGTAGCTAATACAAGTTTTGCCAGTTATTTCACCAGGGAAAAGCATAGATCTTTTTGTTGGCTGACATTTCTGGCAGTAGTTACAAATTGTCTTCTGAAATAGCTGGAGAGGTGTAAGGTCTCAGACATCAGTTGTTTGATGCTATTCCTTCAATTGAGATCCAGGACCTGCCCTTGGGAGCGCTCCTGGGCTGCTCCAGCACCATGTGGGTTTGCTCCAACTCCTACCTCAAGTGTCAGCTTTCCCCACTCTAAAATCAGAGTTTCAAATTCTTCACTACCTTCTAGAGATCAAGCGGCACTTAATAATTATTACCCTGAATGCTTTCAAATCATCTGACAAAAGAGCCAGCACAAAATCAAACTGTTAGAGCCATTGCCACTGTTTGGATTTTAAAGGATGGGTCCTGCCTGATGCAGATTTTCCAGAGCAGATTAGACTTGACACTTTTTTTATTTTTGCATGAATAAGTCTTCTTGTCTGTGTGGAGCAAAGCTTAAAAATCATTATTTACTTTGTACAATGTTGACATCACAACAGAGACCTGTACACTCAGTCTCAATTGATGAAGAGCAGAAGAATAGCCTGCTTTGCATGATGAAGAAAAACCTCTGTAAGCATCTGCATTTCCTCTGGTCCATAAGGACACTGCTTTTCAGTGACAGACACGCTAACCCTGTAATAGCATGCAGGATGCTCTGAATTTCTTTCTTTTAAATTTGTACTCAAGAAATAAATGCTGTCCCCGCAATTTGTCTCCCTCTCCACCCTGTGAGATAAAGTTATCAGGAATAATCAGATCATAGAGTGGGGGCCGGAGAGGAAATTGTACATTAATACTAATGCATCTGACATTGCAGGAGACACGAAGCCTGCTGTTCCCTCATTGGCCTGGGAATGTTTAACAAGCTCACTACATACCTTTGCTTTGCTTTGCAAAAGAAGAAAACCCTGCACAGCTCCCCAAGCATCTGACAAGAATGCAGAGACATAATAATTTCTTTGACCTCAGCCACATGAGTTTCTGAAAAGAACAAACCAGCATCATTTCATGGCATTTACAGTTTAAACCTTTCCTATTCAAGTTTCTAACAAAAAAAGCCAACAACCCATTCTGGTCATGATTAAAATTCATAGGCTTGCTGCAGAGAACAGATGCAGAAGCAATTTTAGACCAGTCATATACCAGCTTTGCAAAATTAATTTGACAGGTTTGCATTAAGGCACTGATCAATATCCACTTTAGAGCAGCAGAGGCTAACTGAGAAAAAATAAGTGACCGGAGTGTTACCAGATGAGAAAAAATGAATCTTTGAGACTTTTTCCCCTCTAAGCTTGCACCTACATCAGAAGTCCTGACCTCAATCCATTGATCGGTTGCAGTTAACATGACAAAAGGCCTGGCGGATATACCAGAGATATACCTACCAGGGAACAATCAACCCTAATACACTAAATGTTTGACAGAGTGACTAGACTGCTGAATTAGTATTTGCTTTCTGAGGTCTGGCAGGCAACCTTTCCGTACTGCAGTTTCCTAGATGCTTACAAAAGGGATTATATATAGACATGGTTTATAGAACTTCTCTTAAACTTTCTTAAAGAAGCGCCTTTTAGTATTTTAAGTTGAGACCAAGATAATAAAACTCTGCAGCCTTGTGCCATTCCGGTTATGCCTCCAACAGGGGAAAGGTGTATTTCCATTTTCACATTAATAAGGACAAACAGTTTCATTAAAGTGATCCAGTGTTTCTTCATCTGCGGGAGAGCGAGGAAATAATACGAGGCAACAAACCTACCCCAAGCCTTGCTTAGGAGCAGGAGTGACACAATTCATATTGGGGCTTGATTGCAGGAGAAATGGCTGCAAATCTCCTCTGCCCTGGGGTGTGCAGGTCGAGTCCAGCAAAGGAGAGCATTTACATAATCCCATACACACTGAGGATACATCAGCACATCACCATAATAGTTCTAACGGTCTTGGCATGCGTTGCCCGTGGAAGGAAGGTGTGGCACTAAAGGCACATCTGCGCATTTTATGAGATGGACTTTTTATCTCATAAGTGATCTTGCAGCCATAAGGAGTGGTAATAACTCACTAGGCATGGATCTATCTAACTGCAAATCTCTTTTGCTCCTGCGGGACACTGGCTATCCCTGGATGACATGGAGTCTAATTGCACCTATCATACCGCATGCCAAGCAGATTGCACTGATTTGCCCAGGGAAGGGGAGGAGGTGGTTTGAGGGTTTGAAAAGAAAAGTTGGTGTGATTTTCAACCTGCCACTCCTGCACCGAATTTGTGCAGCATCTCTGAGCATTGCATGCAAGGACGAGTGCTGGCCTGAGATGTGGTGAGGTTTCTCCAGGGCCACCTTCTTCTTCGGCTATGGCTGCTGCACCCAACACCTCCAACACCTGCGGTAGGGACCAGTCATTGTTGGCTGCCAAAATAACTCAGGTGGCAAACTTCACCCTGCAGATCAGATCCCTAAATGAAAATCTCTGCATGGATTTATTCCTCTCTGCTACTTTTCCCAGAATTTGTTGCATCCCATGATGTACAAACTTATACCAACCCACAGGTCCTTCTTTTCTCCCCTGGAAGAAGACATGTTGCACTCACTTGTAAGGATATTTGGTTTATTACAGTGGCAAGAAGATGGGTCAGCCTTTTTTATTTCCATTACTGATCGTTTTAGGATTCCTATTTAGGGTCTTTAACCTAAGCACCACAATTTCCTGTTATAAACCTAACTATAGTTCCATATTAATTACCTTTATCACATGGTAATTACCTGACATCACATCAACTTGTGAGGCTTATGACCAGTGTTTTGCCAGGAAAAAGGTGAGGTAAAGAGTGTTTACTGACCAGCTGTGAAAGTTGGTGCCCAGTACCAGGCAATGGGGGAAGGACACCTGCTCACTTCTTTTGATGCTTAACATGCTCCAGTCCCAAAAAGGGGCTAAACCATCCTTATAAATCTCATAAAAACCTGTGGTTTACTCCTACACAGCACAGTCAAGGAACAGGACAGCTTGTCCCATGGTTGAATCATAGAATCATAGAATACCAGGTTGGAAGGGACCTCAAGGATCATCTGGTCCAACCTTTCTAGCACAATCTAGATGAGATGGCCCAGCACCCTGTCCAGCTGAGTCTTAAACGTGTTCAGCATAGCGGAGTCAACCACTTCCCTGGGGAGATTATTCCAATGATTGACTGTCCTCATTGTGAAAAATTTCCCTCTCGTGTCCAATTGGAATCTCCCTGGGAGTAACTTGTACCCGTTACCCCTTGTCCTCACCATGTGACTCCTTGTAAAAAGGGAGTCTCCATCTTCTTTGTAGCTGCCCTTTAAGTACTGGTACATGGTGATGAGATCACCTCTAAGCCTCCTTTTCTCAAGGCTGAACAAGCCCAGCTCTCTCAGCCTATCCTCACATGGCAGGCTTCCCAGACCCTTGATCATCTTGGTGGCCCTTCTCTGGACCCCCTCCAGCCTGTCCACATCTTTTTTGTATAACGGGGACCAGAGCTAGACACAGTATTCCAGGTGTGGCCTGACAAGCGCTGAGTAGAGAGGGGTAATGACTTCTTTATCTCTGCTGGCGATGCCTTTTTGATGCAATCCAGCATCCTATTGGCCTTCTTGGCTGCAGCAGCACACTGTTCATTCATGTTGAGCTTCCTGTCCACCAGGACGCCCAGGTCCCTTTCCACAGAGCTGCTCTCCAGCCAGGTGGATCCCAGTCTGGGCTGCACTCCTGGATTATGATGTTTTCCCAGGTGCAAGACCTTACACTTGTCTTTTTGTTAAACTTCATAAGGTTCCTGTTAGCCCACTCTTCCAGCCTATCCAGATCTTCCTGCAGGGTGGCTCTCCCTTCCAGAGTGTCTACTTCCCCACTCACTTTGGTGTCACCTGCAAACTTCATCAGGCTACACTTGATCCCGTTATCCAGATCACTTATGAAGATATTGAATAGCGTTGGGCCCAATATCAATCCCTGGGGGACCCCACCTGTGACGGGTTGCCAGTTTGAAAAAGAGCTATTTACCACCACCCTTTGGGTACGGCCTGCCAGCCAATTCCTCACCCACCTCACAGACCACTTGTCCAGGCCATAACGCATCAGTTTCTCCAGGAGGAGGCCGTGGGGAACCGTATCGAAAGCCTTGGAGAAGTCCAGGTAGACAACGTCCACCGCTCGCCCCATGTCAACCGAGCAGGTCACTTTATCATAGAAGGCCACCAGATTTGTCAGGCACGATCTGCCCTTGGTGAAGCCGTGTTGGCTTTTCCCAATCATCACGTGCTTCATTTGACTCGTGATGGCCCCCAGGAGGATCCGTTCCATAACTTTCCTGGGGATTGAAGTAAGACTGAGGGGCCTATAATTACCCGGATCCTCCCTTGAGCCCTTCTTGTAGATAGGGGTAACATTCGCCTTCCTCCAGTCCTCTGGGACATCCCCCGATCTCCACGACTTCTCGAAGATTATGGAGAGTGGCCCTGCAATGACATTAGCCAGCTCTCTCAACACCCTCGGGTGGATGGCGTCAGGGCCCATCGATTTGTAGGGGTCAGGCTCCTGTAATAATCCACATACTGACTCCTTCTTCACTGATGGTGGGTCTATGTTTGGATCCTCCTGGATTTTTGTTCCCAACGCCTGGGGCCCAACAGTGTTGGTAAAGACAGAGGTGAAGAAAGTGTTGAGAACCTCTGCCTTTTTAGCATTGTTGGTGACTGATTCACCTCTACTGTTTAACAGCGGGCCTATGTTTTCCTTCTGTTTCCGCTTGCAACTTACATACCTGAAGAACCCTTTCTTGTTATTTTTGACATCTCTGGCCAGTTCCAATTCAAGCTGAGCTTTTGCCTTTCTAACTGCATCTCTGCACACTCTGGCAATGCCCTTGTAGTTCTCAATGGATAATCTTCCACTTCTCCATCTCTGGTACGCATCTCTTTTGGTTTTAAGCAGACCCAGGAGCTCATGGTTGAGCCAAGGGGGCCTCTTGCTCTGCTTCCTTCCCTTTCTTTTATAGGGGATAAACTGGTTTTGTGCTTCCAAGAGAGCATTTTTGAAGAACTCCCAGCACTCACTGGGAGCACCTAAAGCACCTGCTTTGGCTGTGGGAAATACAAGTTCAGTTCCCTGCATTAATCCAGACCTCACTCAAGCCACCAAGGACCAGATTTCTTAAATCTGAGGTGCCTAATTACCTCTGAGTACAATGGAAAACTAAGCAGGTCTCTTAAATACCATTTAAAATCTGTCCTCAAGCTACTTGGTTGCTTCTCTGTCAAATGACAGTCATCGCTTTCCCCAAATTCCCAAGGAGTAACATGAATAGATGTATCAGTCAGCCCCCCACTCCAGTGATGGAGGGCATGAACAGCCCACAGAGGGACAGCTAAACCTCACTGCATTTAAAAAGTGATGAAAGTCTTTAATTCATAGAATCATAGAATCATAGAATCGTCAAGGTTGGAAAAGACCCTTAAGATCATCGAGTCCAACCGTTAACCTATCACTGCCAAGTCCATCTATACCATGTCCTCGAGCACCACATCTATCCGTTCTTTAAATACCTCCAGGGATGGGGACTCAACCACTTCCCTGGGCAGCCTGTTCCAATGCTTGACCACCCTTTCGGTGAAGAAGTTTTTCCTAATATCTAACCTAAACTTCCCCTGGCGCAGCTTGAGGCCATTTCCTCTCGTCCTATCACTTGTTACTAGGGAGAAGAGACTGACCCCCACCTCCCTACAACCTCCTTTCAGGGAGTTGTAGAGAGCAATAAGGTCTCCCCTCAGCCTCCTCTTCTCCAAACTAAACAACCCCAGTTCCCTCAGCCACTCCTCATGAGACTTGTTCTCTAGACCCTTCACCAGCTTCGTTGCCCTCCTCTGGACACGCTCCAGCACCTCGATGTCCTTTTTATAGTGAGGGGCCCAAAACTGAACACAGTACTCAAGGTGCGGCCTCACCAGGGCCCAGTACAGGGGCACTATCACCTCCCTGGTCCTGCTGGCCACACTATTCCTGTTACAAGCCAGGATGCCATTGGCCCTCTTGGCCACCTGAGCACACTGCTGGCTCATGTTCAGGCGGCTGTCAACCAACACCCCCAGGTCCTTTTCCACCAGGCAGCTCTCCAGCCACTCTTCCCCAAGCATGTAGCATTGCATGGGGTTGTTGTGACCCAAGGGCAGGACCTGGCACTTAGCCTTGTTGAACCTCATACAGTTGGCCCCGGCCCATCGATCCAGCCTGTCCAGGTCCCTCTGCAGGGCCTTCCTACCCTCCAGCAGATCGACACTTCCACCCAACTTGGTGTCATCTGCAAACTTCCTGAGGGTGCACTCGATCCCCTCGTCCAGATCATCAATGAAGATGTTGAACAGGACTGGCCCCAACACTGAGCCCTGGGGAACACCACTCATGACCGGCCGACAACTGGATTTGACTCCATTCACCACCACTCTCTGGGCTCGGCCATCCAGCCAGTTTTTAACCCAGCGCAGAGTGCACCCATCCAAGCCATGAGCAGCCAGCTTCTCCAGGAGAATGCTGTGGGAGACAGTGTCAAAGGCCTTACTAAAGTCCAGGTAGACAACATCCACAGCCTTTCCCTCATCCACTAAGCGGGTCACCTTGTCATAGAAGGAGACCAGGTTAGTGAAACAGGATCTCCCTTTCATAAACCCATGCTGGCTGGGCCCGATCCCCCGGTTGTCCCGCACTTGCTGCATAATGGCACTCAAGATGATCTGCTCCATGACCTTCCCTGGCACCGAGGTCAGGCTGACAGGCCTGTAGTTCCCCGGCTCCTCCTTCCGACCCTTCTTGTAGAGGGGTGTCACGTTTGCTAGCTTCCAGTCATCTGGGACCTCCCCGGCTGACCAGGACCGCTGATAAATGATGGAGAGTGGCTTGGTGAGCTCCTCTGCCAGCTCCCTCATTATCCTCGGGTGGATCCCATCTGGCCCCATGGACTTGTGCGCATCCAGGTGGAGGAGCAGGTCAGTGACTGCCACCTCTTTAACAACTGGGACTTCACTCTGCAAAATTATCATTTGCCATGTCTGTACTAAATATTTGTATGCACAAACAGATCTGGCAGGCATGTAGACACCAGGTGATACATCAAATTGGCTTGGCCGATGCCATGTCCAAGCATTTCTAGTGGCTTTGCAAAGTATCACAGTCATGGATCCTGAGTTAACATGCACAAAATTCTGCTTATTCTGAGTATCAGCATCAGCCCTTTGACCCTGGTACCTCCTTTCAACTTATGAAAATCTTATGTAGCCATGTGAAATAAAAGTACCTATTGGCAGATATGCCGATATGACCTGCATATGCAGGTTAGGATGGTGCAAGCCAAACTGTTGCACAGTCAGTGCCGAAGCAGGACACGTTGTTTGCTGTCAAGCCAGATTTCTGCTGGTTTATCATCCCAGACTCTGAATTAGACACACAACCACGAACAACGCGGTACCTGTGATCCAAAATGTGTGGCTGTGCCCCACACAGGGGGACACACGGACTGACATGCCAGGTCTGATCGCCGTCACCTCCCCAGTCAGGTGCTGAGCACCTTGGCACTGCCTCTACTAAAGATAAAAGTATTTTACCATGTTGTAAAACAAGGATCTATATTACAGTACAGCGTATATCCCTAAATGTACACTGTAGCACATCAATAAAATGGGCCAAAGTTCCACCTCATTTGGAGCTGTGTCTTTTCTTTATCTCTCTGCAATAAGTTAACCTCTTAAATATTACAACATACTGCTCCTTATGTCTCTTAAATATTAAACAAGGGCTGCACAAAATAGATTCAAGAACACACAGTAATCAATAGCAATGATCACGAGGGCAGGAAAATGGAACTGTTTAGGGATTTGCAATCTAGTGAATAAACCTGGCGCTTTCATTCAGAGAAAACAATTCAGCCAAAATCCAGCTGAATCACACACTCTCTAACGACACAGATTTCGCTCCTTTCTCCTGCTTGGCACAACTCGCTTTTAAAAAGCAGTGAGAAGTCATCCAGGAAAAATAACCACCAAAAATATTCCCAACCACAAAATATTTCATGTAGTCGATAGGTAAGTCTGTGCTTCAGAAACAGATTGAGGGATGTCTTCCATAAACCCCTGACATATATGCATTTCTCAAATCAGATGGGGACTTCATTTTTTCAAAGCCCACTTTTATTATACTAGCAATTGTCCTTCTCATATAACAACTGAGATGCATTAATGTAGTTTTTATGTATATAGAAAGAGGAGATCTTTATGGTCTCAGCTGGTTCTGATACATATTTGCAAGTGAAATGCATATTTAGATACAGACGTATCTGTAATATATATGTCTTATAAGGAAAAGAAAGACATTCAGATTCAGTTCAGATAGATTGTAAACACCTCTTTGAAATTATCTGTAAGAGAACAACATAAGTTGTGTGTGCATCTATTAATAATAGAGGGTCCATGACATCATTTTACTAATTACCTGGTTTTAGTGCACTCCATGTAATGATATTTGTTTTACTTTTCTAAATGTAGTCACTCTTCTCTGAACAGTTCTTCTGGGTTTTACTCTCGTGGTGGTTAAAGAGAAGTGAAATGAAAGTGTGTCAATAAAGAGGTCATTACATTAATGCATATACCTATTAACCTCCCATCTAGGGAAGAAAGCAGCCGAGTGGCATTGGAGGGGCCTGGGATCCATCACGTATGTAAATCCCTCTTTTTAAAATCATTTTTGCAAACACAGGTTCACATTACTCAATCGTGTCGCACGTCTGCCTCCCCTGGTGTTACTGGGATAGCTGCTCTGCAGCTTCCTTTGGCTTGGACACACAGAGAAATCCTTGTCTGGATCTGGTGGAGAGCAGACCAGAAGATCACCAGAGTGGGGTAAGCTTTTCATTCGGCATTTGTACCACCCCCCAGGGTCCCATGAGCCCTTGAGAAGACCCAAATCCCCTTCCGAAAATGCCCATTTCCACCAAATAACTGATTACACCAATAATCTGTCATCTTTTCTGGACTGTGACTTACCAAAACAGTTTGCATGGTGATAATCAATTTTACTGTGATAGTTATTATTTCTTCACTCATTTCATAATTGTGAGCGTGATGATAAATGGATTGGACAGTTACTTAATTTCACATTGGTGCCCATAAATATCCCTCACTGGATTGTTATTTGGCAGCTTTGGCAGCAATATTCAGTCATTGTCAACAGGTACCTCAAGCCCCTTGTCCATATGTCAGAAAGCCGTGGCCGTGCTGGATGCTCACAGCTGAGCAAGACCAACCAGGGAACTCAACTGAGGTCTTGTATCTCCATAGACCTCTTTGCCCATGGAAAACCCAAGCAGATCTCCATTATGGTTTGATCAAAAGCTCCACAGGCTGCTTGCTGTCACCAAAGAGGATTACATGGAGCAGAGCTGGAGGGGTTTTGCCTTAGCAAGGGAGAAGGTGTACCTGCATGGGCCTGGCTTGCAGTCTTGTTTGGATGTCCTCCAGTGGAGAGGTTCACTACAGTCATGCTGTAACTTCAGGAGCAGGAGACACCTGAGCAGTTACCATACATTACCTTTAGTAAAGGGAAGGACAGGCACTTTACAGCTGTGATTCACTCCCTGAAGATGTTCAAGATAGGTCAGAGTCATGCCCTGAGGGCCTCTTTCCACTGACTAAAAGGGCACCTAAGGCAGTCAGCCCAGGGTAGGGAAATTTAGGTGAGGTGAGTCCCAGAAACAAGCCCTTTGAGCACTGTGATTAATGTTGACAGCTGCAGCCCATTCCTCATTTTGAGATTGGTCCCTTCCTACACTAGCTGCCCAGGGCTGAGGACATGGTGTAAACCAGACCTCAACCTTGACTTGTGCAGATCCACTGCAGTGCTAGATTCTGAAGCTATGCGGCTGAGGATCTCTGTCCTTACCACATGGTTATTGAAGATCTTCAGCTCTAGAGGGCCCAGGTGCATTCCCAGCATGCCAGAAAAGGGCAGTGTTAAGAGGATGAGGACCCATCTCCAGTCGAGTACACATCCTCAGCAGCTCCTGGCAGCCACCACCAACACACTTGTTCATCTGCCCTTGGAGGATGAACACACTTTGTGGCTGGGGAAGACCAGCCCTATTTTGGTGCATGTAATCCCTTAATGATTCTCCCCCTGGGGTAACTTGTTGAATTGGGTCCAGCCCATAGGTATAATTTTCCAGTCAAACCCTGTTTCTAGTAATTTGGGGTAGCTGCTATCACCTTTGTTAACTGACAGTAGATGCAGGAAAGTGGACTTTATATGCTTGTTCTTTGACCAGTATGAGCTTACCCTTTTTTCCTGCTTTTTTTCCAGAAAATTAAACAAATAAATAAGCCACCACTTGGGTTAGTGTTTGCTCCTCTGCTTTTACCTAGGATGGCAAGTTTGATTTTCCAGGGTACTACAAGTACCAAAATTAATTGCAATACCAGTTTGTTTTTTTCTTTTTTTCTTTTACCATGACTCTTATTACTGTGAAGAAAGAAGAGTCAGAGTTTCTACTCTTCTTGCTGAAATAAGGAATTTCATTTCCAGAGGTGCCTTGTAATGTCTTTTTAGGTGTCTTCAGTAAAAGTCTCCTTGGCTCCTGTAAGTTAAAGAAAATGTGCAAGCTGCCACTTTTATGCTTTCTGGGAGAGGGGAAGGGATATTGATAGAGACTTTGCTATTAAATTTTGTCTGTCGCTGCCTTATGGGAACTTGAAGCATATTCACTGTAAAATGTGGGTTGCTTTAGTACATTACTCCCACTGATACTGCCTTCCCTCCCTCCTGTAAATAAAAAAGTAGAAAATCCAGTAACCGTGTCGTAACCTGGTGTTTAATGACAGCTCAGACACAGTTAATTTGACTGTTGGCCAATAAATATATAAATATATCAACCCCCCTGAATGCAGAGGAGGCCTGTCAAGCTTCAACCTTGTTGGCTAAATATCTGAAGGGGAAAATGACTTGAAAGAACTTAATTCAAAAAATCCTTTAGGCCACACTGTTGTATCTTGCAAGCCAGTAAAGATGTAGACAGCTATGAAGAGAAAGAAAGACATCAATAAATAATCAGGGGTCTTAGACTTTTAAATGGGAATCTGAGCATTGCAACCCAAAGGTAAATTGAATCTTTTTCCCATCTTCCTAGCAGGTGCTCATGCCTGTGTAAGCTATAAAGCTTTGCTCATTGTAAATGTAGCTTGCCCTTTCAACAGACATTTTTACATGGAAATGGGAAGTCTTAGCTTGAGACCCCTCAAAGGCATCTTTGCCTGCAGCAACTTCTGTTTTATATTTTGTAAAGGCTTTTTTTTTTCTTCACCTTTTCTTTTCCTCTCTCCCTTTGACGAGGGATATCTGAATCCTAATTAAACATTTTTCTGTGGTAAACAGCTTAAAAGAAGCGAGTCGTGCAACATGCAGCCAGTCAGTGGGAAGGACCCTTGCTGCAACGGCATTAAAAGTGAGACCAGCTGGAGCAATCGGTGATGAAAGGGGCTTTATTTATTTTTCATTTCCCCTCCTGACAAAACTGCAGCACACGCTAGGCCTGTCCATAGATGCTTATCTGAAAGATGTTGTAAGCCTGTCTCATCAGTTAATTAGCGTTTATAAACCATTCAGATGCACCATTAGATAGTGCCCTGGATAGGTAGCACAGCTTTGGCTGTAAAACAGGACAGACGTCTGTTCTTACTCATCTTCTTCCTCAACAGACTGTCAGGAGAGCAAGGCTGCTTTGCCCTTGATTTACCCATAACCACAATATTATAATTATAATATTATATTTTATAATGAAGCAATGCTCTTTTGGCTGCCAATATTTGGAGAAGGTGCCTTTGCGAGCTCTGGTTGCTGTGCCTGGCTCATGATGCAGAGTCAGACCACAACAGGCTGGGAGACAGGGCAGGACCCTCCCTCATCCTAACCCCTCCAGTTCTGAAAAAGAGTAATCTGATATATGCACGGGTCTGTTAAAATCCCAACTGAAGCTACAGCTACGAGGCAGTGTGGAAACTGCACCCCTCCCACCCCACACACCAGTTATCTCAACTGAGTATTAACTCTGAAGCCTAATGATATATTTCTGAGGATGAGCTCACTGTTTTGCAGCAAAAAGTTTTCCTGCAGTGTGGGTAGGCTCTGAGATTAAGGGTAGGTCATAAACAAAGTACAGAGTTATCTCATGTCAATTCCCAGTTTACAAGCCAAAAACTTGATCTTTCACAGTAAAAGGCCAAATATGAATTTTAAATAAGTGGGTTTCCCTATGCCACAACGAGAGCTTATAGCCTGTAATTAAATGCTGTTATTCCTCTCATCTTTATTGCCAAGGAAATCTGCATTTATTCCTTGACCACAGGGGTCTGCCAGCTACTGCTGACTCTTCCTCACATGCTGACCCGATGAGAAAGAGGAGCACCAGTTCAGAAATACTACTGGAGGGCTGACCCCCCTTTCACCCACAGAAGGACTTTGTATGTGTTGAGAGAAACCTGTCCTATAAGATCAGTGAAGATGGTCTGCTCAAAGCCTTTACTAAGGTTCAAACACAAATCTGAACACTGATGAATTCAAGGGGTGGCTTGAGTTTGCTGTTTCAACTTATTTTGAACTAGATCCCACCCTGTTTAGACCAAAACCAAATCTGTAAATTTCCCAAGTTCAGAATGATCTGAATCCTCTTTTAACACTGGATATTTTAATTGTCTATGTGCTTTTTGTCTGCTTTCAGCATCTGATAAGTCTGGTATCCTTATAAAGACCTTTCCTGGAGGAGAGAGGAAAGCCACCTCCTCTGCCCACCTCAGCACTGTGAGCTCGAACATTCCACACAACTCTTCTGGGAAACTCCTTGATGCAGACTGTTTCTTACAGTGCAAAAAGGTACTGCAGAAAAACATGAAAGTAAAGATCCCCTGTGGGCTCCTACATGAAGTTACTACCAGACATCAGCTCTGATTCAGAGAGTCCTGAGCCATGAGCTGTTGAAGGCAGTGAAGGTAGGCTGAGTAGCAC
Source organism: Platalea leucorodia (assembly GCF_965183815.1). Classification (NCBI taxonomy): domain Eukaryota; kingdom Metazoa; phylum Chordata; class Aves; order Pelecaniformes; family Threskiornithidae; genus Platalea; species Platalea leucorodia. The sequence continues at coordinate 25,539,106 of NC_138859.1, read as the reverse complement.
AACACACTTATCCTTTTCTTATATCCTTTCTATTGGGCTGTTGCTGGCCACCATTGGAGACAAGATTTTGGACGAAGAGGGGCTTTTGTATGCAGGATGATGTTATCATACTTGCATGTAGGTACACACAGAAGTTCAAAGATTCAAGCTTGATAGACTTTTACCTTGTCTACTTCTGACATATTACCTCAATATAAGTTGCCTGAAGAGTCAGGCAGCAAACCACAAATCCAACCATTATGTTTCTCCAGGCCTCCCCTTTCCATCCCTGACCTTCTCCTTTTTTTGTAATGACCCACTCATATCCCATACAGGAGTGGCTTGGGACTCTGCAAGCATTAAGTCTCCAAGCCAGCAACAAGCAGCAGGAACAGATGAATGCTTAAAAAACAATGATCCTATTTTCATGCAAATGTCCTTAGCGATAACAAAGAAATGAAGAGCAATATCCAGTATATTGGAGGTGCAAGCAGAACTGTTTCTAAGAAGTAGACTGTTTTTCAAAGTTTTCCATTAGGCGCCTGCTCCTTAAATACTCTCTGTGCACATAGCTTTTCCCCACCTGAGGGGGCAGCCTGATCCATATGCATGACGCACCTCCTAGCAAGAAATGCAATCTTCAGATCTGCATCTCATTTGCACTCACTGTGGTCCAGCAAGGAGGCACTGCTGGGCGAAAACATGCCACGGATTGTTCATGAGCATCAAATGGAACAAAATACATTTGGAATAAAGCAATCCAGATTGAGAGACAGCAAAACATTTATTGATGCGTTATGGCCTGGACAAGTGGTCTGTGAGGTGGGTGAGGAATTGGCTGATGGGCCGTACCCAAAGGGTGGTGGTAAATGGCTCTTTTTCAAACTGGCAACCCATCACAAGTGGGGTCCCCCAGGGATCGATATTGGGCCCAACGCTATTCAATATCTTCATAAGTGATCTGGATAACGGGATCAAGTGTAGCCTGATGAAGTTTGCAGATGACACCAAAGTGAGTGGGGAAGTAGACACTCTGGAAGGGAGAGCCACCCTGCAGGAAGATCTGGATAGGCTGGAAGAGTGGGCTAACAGGAACCTTATGAAGTTTAACAAAAAGACAAGTGTAAGGTCTTGCACCTGGGAAAACATCATAATCCAGGAGTGCAGCCCAGACTGGGATCCACCTGGCTAGAGAGCAGCTCTGTGGAAAGGGACCTGGGCGTCCTGGTGGACAGGAAGCTCAACATGAATGAACAGTGTGCTGCTGCAGCCAAGAAGGCCAATAGGATGCTGGGTTGCATCAAAAAGGCATCGCCAGCAGAGATAAAGAAGTCATTACCCCTCTCTACTCAGCGCTTGTCAGGCCACACCTGGAATACTGTGTCTAGCTCTGGTCCCCGTTATACAAAAAAGATGTGGACAGGCTGGAGGGGGTCCAGAGAAGGGCCACCAAGATGATCAAGGGTCTGGGAAGCCTGCCACATGAGGATAGGCTGAGAGAGCTGGGCTTGTTCAGCCTTGAGAAAAGGAGGCTTAGAGGTGATCTCATCACCATGTACCAGTACTTAAAGGGCAGCTACAAAGAAGATGGAGACTCCCTTTTTACAAGGAGTCACATGGTGAGGACAAGGGGTAACGGGTACAAGTTACTCCCAGGGAGATTCCAATTGGACACGAGAGGGAAATTTTTCACAATGAGGACAGTCAATCATTGGAATAATCTCCCCAGGGAAGTGGTTGACTCCGCTATGCTGAACACGTTTAAGACTCAGCTGGACAGGGTGCTGGGCCATCTCGTCTAGATTGTGCTAGAAAGGTTGGACCAGATGATCCTTGAGGTCCCTTCCAACCTGGTATTCTATGATTCTATGATTCTATGAAAACAAGGACACAATTGAGGCCAAATGTGGCAGTTCGTCATTTCTTCCATCAGCCCATGAATCTTTGCAGAGCTTTTTTCCCCTCTTTGCTTTGAGACTATTCCCCCTGGAAGCAGCTCCAAAAGCAGATATATACAGAGGGATGAACACTGCCTTAGCCATATTGCAGGAAAGACGAAGCCTCTGTTAGGCTGCCCAAGACTGTGAAAGAGGTTTATGCACCTGAATCACCATGCAAGCAGCTAAATATTTGTAGGCTGGCAACAGTGCAGGCTGTCAAATCAGCTTTATAAGGTCCTGGTCCATGTGCATTGCCAAGCTCACCGTATCCCAGAAGGTTTTGGGCATTACAGGAGTCCTCATGGGGCTGACTGTCTGGGGCCATGTGTGCAGAGACATGTAGGTTCAGCCATTGGCATAGCAAGGGAAGAATCAGATTATTCCATATTCTTTCAATCGCTTTGGTCTCTTAAAGTGTCTTGGTTTCATGGACTTGAAACACCCACCATGTCACCTGAAATGCTGCACACAGATGCAGTGGTCAGAGGTGTCCATGGGTCGTTGTGAATCACCTCTGTCACTAACCAGTCCCTAACACAGGCAGCAGGTAAGTCCTTGGAACTGGAGAAACTTGAACCATGAACCACTGCTCATATTTTTATGCAGTGATAAAAATAAAAAGGTCCTTCAATTCTGCATCAAAGTAGCTATTTGTGGTTTTTTGACCAGAAATTGCATTTATCACAAAGGTTTCACTGATGCATGATATTTATTTGCATCATTGCAACCCTCAGCCTGAAGTCTCACCCCCGTCCCCAAGGGCAGGACAGCTGTAGTTCCCCACATTGGCCTTGTTTTGAGAGAGGACATCACTGCCCTCATATCCTTTTTTTTCTTCCATTTTTTACATTTAAAGGACACTGACTTGGGAGTTTTGACGTCAATGTGATTGAAGTGACTGGGGATATTGTCCTCATTTACACTCTTGGCACGGGAGACTCAGAACATGACACAGGGCAAAAAGAAACAGAAAGAAGGGACTTCTCTAGTCCAAAGAAACTTTCTTAATTGCATCCTGAAAGCATCCCTACAGGCTCCCATTTGTGTCTGCAGCAAGCAAATGTCTACGTGAATGCAGTCAGCAGACCTGCATTTCTCAAAGGTGGTGTTTCCTGTAGGTAATTGGAGCCGGCCCTTGGGCCCCAGCAAATTTTGACTGCATCAGAGGGAAAGCCTAAAGAGCTCTTCACCTCCCCTTGAAACTTCTGCTGAGACTCTGTTTCAGAGCAGAATCACCACTCCATCTGCTCATGCAGCTTCCCCAGTCTGCATTTTGCAGAGTAAGAGGCAAGGACTATTCCCCAGTGCTAGGTGTGAAACCCTAGGGGCTATGAGATCATTTTCAATGTAAATGTGACCTCATCACGATTGCTCACATTAAGGATCACTGTACTTTGCAAGTCATCCTAATAAATTCACTTATCTGCCTGAGGAGGAGAGAGTCATACATCCTGAAGAGCGGCCACAAATCTGGTCTTTGACATCTGCTTTTGCAGAGTCCGGGAAAATCCTTCTTCCCATCGCGTGTGCTCAGACGTGGAACTCAATGTCGCGAGATAATTTTAGACAGAGACTATTAGAAGTAACTAAGGAACTAATCTACGTGAACTAAGTCATGTATATTAAAGCAATGCCCAGATCAGGCTATAAACCAAAATGTCAGAAACCACTTCTTGGAAGTAGCTGTTCCTTGATTTATGAGGACAGGAACGTATCTCTTGCCAACTGGAGTTTGATGGTGACTTCTCCCTTGCTGTGGGAAATGGGGCTTTTCATAGGATTTCTGTTGCCTTCTCCAATACCAGCTGCGTGCACGGCTGCTGTGTGAGCAGGGGACCCTCTTTCCTAGTTCAGGTTTGCATCCCTGGGATACTGCTGACCCACCGGAGGTGACTATCCGATCTTGATTTCTGGCGACTGAATAATTCAAAAACAATTTATCTGCATTTTCAGGAGTGTTCAGGGCAGTCACTCCGCAATTATTTATAGCTCATATACTGTGGTATTGGGGCAGACCCACTCCCTGTTCCACTTACTTGATTGATGAGTCTCAAAATCTCAGAAGAATCATAAATTCCAGAGACAAATAATCATGCATTAGAAAAAAAAAAAAAAAAGATCAATGCAATCACTGTTTGTTATTTGCCATTCACTATTTTATCTAATTAATTTTACTTTCACAGGCATCCAGTCAGATTCCAGTTACACTACCATATTTTGGGGACCAGTTATGTACTTTACATTCTGAACAATTCATAACTGACTGACTAGAGGAAAATCTGTTTCCAGGCATTTTCAGGTGAAAATTTATCAGAGAAACAGAATCCTATGAATCAGCATTAAGTAATGAACAGTGAAAAAGGGCAAATATATCAGACCTGCTGTGAATGAAAAGTAATTGCCAACACCAGCATCAGCCAAGTTTTAACTACTTTTAACCAGTTTTTTGATCCAGACCTTGGAGAAAATAACGGGATTCTTTCTTTTGATGTCTCCATTCCTGGATCAGGCTCTTTTTACTGCAAACTTTTCCTCTCCAGCACAACTTGGCATGCAGTGTATGTTCTGCACAAAGCACTTAAAAGAGAAAGTAATTTAGCTGTTTTACTTTTCTGCCCAGTGGGAGCTCTGCTCAGCGCTCAGAAATGTTTGCAAGTGTGTGACTAATGTACAGCAAAAAGACTCGGGATGGAGCCACTTTATTCATTGTTTGTTATTGTTCTTTGTTGCTCAGTGTTTTGTAAATCCCCCTGGTTATGGAGACGTTTTTATTAGAGAATACATTTTTGAAAATGGGGTTCTGCAAAAATGAAATTTCAGAGGTGTGTGTCTCAGCATTGATTTTTCTATTTGTAATAACACACTATAGCATATCTTGTTTTATATCAAGAGGATAAAATGTCCCTAACACAGTGATCTCCATTCTGTGGTAATGGATAAAGCCTGTTTATGAGATGACATTTATTCCACAATAGACAGTAAATAAAAGCCATTTCAAGCTTTGGTTAAATCAAAGCTTGTTCGGGATTTCAGCAGATTTGCAAATTACCTTTGGGACCATTTTCAGTTTCAGTTGTTTTCCCACATGCTATCCATATTTTACTATAAATACTTCTTGCTTGCTCGCTCTCTGTCTCACACCAAACCCTTGGATTGTAGAGTGATTTGTAAAGACAAGCAGATAAAGTAAATACACAGTACTGTATTACAATTTCTTTCCCATCAGTGTAACAGAAATAAAACTACAAGTTTTGATAGCAGACTGAAAGCCAAAGAAGAGGACCCTGGACACAGATCTCTGGAAAGTCCAGAGATCTTTGTGAGATCTTATAAAGGCACCAGAGACACAGCAGAAACACGGGGTTTTGTTCAAAAAATATCTACTCAAAACTGCCTCATACCAGCCACTTTGGCTTTGGCATTTGCTACTGATACTGGACATAATCATAAGAGGGTGCTGGGACCATATGTCCCTTTCTTGCTCTGCTTTGTAGATGAAAGAGTTAACATCAGCATACAAAGAATGAAGGGTCTAAGGGCCTCTGGACTCAGAAACTACCTTACTGGCCTGAAGTTATCACACAAAGAAATAGAATTTAATCAGAATATCACACATATGCTACTTTATAAAGACCGAGAGAAGGACAGCAAGTGTTTTAATACGCAGTGAAACAATTTTGTTAATTTTTGGGGGGGTTCTGTTTTCTTAAGAAAAATGGTCTACCTGTGAAGAAATGCAGTTTTCCAAAACTTTTTGGAAATTCAGAGTCAATGTAGTGCTCTCACCTACTTGGAAAGAATCAAAATGGTTCACACCACAGTGTTTGAAACTTCACAGTGGGTATAAATGAGCATAGAGGAGGACAGATGACTTACAGCCCGTTAGTTAGGGTATGGATCTCTCGACTTAAGATGCCATCTCCACCTATACTTTTACTTTGCTTTTGTTAGAAAATCTTCAAAAGAAGAGAGACATTTTCTTTGAGTCTTTGAAATGTCCCATTTGCCCTAAAAATCTATTATTTCCAAGCCACTGAATACTCTGAAATATTCAAGATCAAATTTATACTCCCAGAAATGAATTCTTTCCTTGTAATAGTTGAGTCAAAAATCAGTTATTCACAAAAATATCTCTATGAATTATCTTGTTCCTTGAAGCTATTTCTTGTTAGTTATTCCTGCATTAATTTTACGGTCACCTTTTAAAACTGTGGTGGCTGTCAGTAAAGGGACAAGTGACACTATTTTACTCAACAACAGTTTTCAGGAGGCAAAAAGACTGAGCACAAGTAGGTACCAGGCAAGCCCTATTTAAGACCTCAGTTGGACAGTGGCACTGATTTCAGCTCTGCCCACTTCCAGCTGCTGAGATTTCAAGCCACAGTCTTTACCTTAGAGACCTCTGAGGTGGTCCTCAGAGATGCCCATCCTTGAACAGCGTTGAATTTTAATCCAAACATGTTGGAATTGCATTCAGAGGGACAAACCTATTTTCAACTCTGTAACCACTAGAGAAACCATATTGGCACAGGAAAGCAAGCCAGATTCCCTTCTAGCTCATATCCTACCGAGAAAGAGTCACATAAAACCATTAACTCAAGTAACTCAACCTTGGAGAGAAAACTCAGACCCACCACTCTATATGCAATAATGTGAATGCCATGTTGTGGTTGAGGAAAGCAAGAAAAAGGAGCTCCCATCCTCCCTGCAGGACACTGCATTGCAGGATCAGCAATTAGACAGCCAGTTTTAATGCCTGTAAATGGTTTGGTATTTTTAAAAGTGGTCCTGCATTGTCCTAACAGTTGTCCTCTGTGTCTTGGGTGCCTTTAATCCAGAAACTCCAAAAGGGAAGAACTGAACTGATCACCACAAAAAAGGTTAACAAGGTCTTTAGGCTACTTAGAACCATATTTCAAAGCATTTTCCCAGTTTCTGGATTTGAAGAACCATGGTGTTCTGTCCTTTAACTGGACTTTGACCAAAATTCATGGGGAACAGGCAGGAAAATTGATTTCAAAGGCCTTCATTGACGATACTCCGGAAGAGTCTTTGAAATCCTCATGATGATACGTGCTTATATTATAGACTCTGAAACACAGTAGTAAACTGGTAGGGAACCAGGCAGGTTTCCAATGGAAGACCTTCTTGTGTTTCCGTGGAATTTCTCTGAAAATGAACTTGTTCTCTGAGAAATGTTTCTGCTCAGAAGAATTAGGGATTTTTTTTTTAATTGTTGCTGGGAAATTTCCAGACTCCTTCTGATGGGGATAACTTTGAGCAGAATCCTTCTGATGATAGTCCCCAAACCGGTGCTTTTTGAAAGGTTTCAAATTTTCACCAAAATCCTAATTTTCATTCTATTTCCAAACAAACTCACTTTGAAGTGCCATAACATCCCAGGTGACGGAAAGGGCAAGGCTCACACAGCTCCAATGGTCAATGTCATTTGAAACATCTCTGTACTTGTGTAACCTTTAATGCACAAGTGGCTTCCATGGGACCGCTGATGTTCCCAAAATTATATCACTTACCTGTTTTGCAGGACCCAGGCCAGGGTCTCTCTGCCTCAAAGGAGTCACGTGTTTCCAGTAGACAACTGCCAGATATTCATGGAAATGTTTGCAGTTTCCCCCAAGAACATTGGAGCAAATGGTTGGTCTACCTAGATGTTGGGCCAAGAACAGTTTTTTGACCACTGGTTACTCTCTTCTAATATTTTAAAGATGTCAGTTGTCCAGTCAGGGAGCAAATGCGACGCTGAGTGATCTGGGTAGCTGCTCACACACAGAGCTATTATTTCATAGAGAACTCATTAAAAAAATTGATCATTTGATCTCTTAATATTTCTAACAAAAGGGTTTAAATTGCAGAATTTAACTAGGTATAGCAGATACCTACATTCTGCATTACACGAGGATTACACTAACTCTCAGTGTTGCTCTATGTCCTGGTTTCAGCTGGGATAGAGTTAATTTTCTTCCTAGTAGCTGGTATAGTGCTGTGTTTTGGATTTAGGATGAGAATAATGTTGATAACACACTGGTGTTTTAGTTGTTGCTAAGTAGTGCTTACACTAGTCAAGGACTTTTCAGCTTCCCATGCTCTGCCAGGTGCGCAAGAAGCTGGGAGGGGGCACAGCCAGGACAGCTGACCGAGACTGGCCAAAGGGCTATTCCATACCATATGACGTTAAACCATGACACTCTAATACAGAGAAACATTCTGGAGAAAGATTAAAAAAAGCAGTTCTGGCTATGGCATCAGCATGTTGAATGTAGGACTTCAATTTCTTTACAGTTTTGCCTGAAAGTACCAATTCAGTTAAAGTTGTGTCAGCACTTTCATTAGAAACCCAGTTTTGATTAATAACATCAGCTGCAAAAAAATTGTTGCTGGCTGAAATTCAGCGTAAGGTCTCTGGCCAGGGGAAACATTTTAAACATTTTTTGAAAGCTTTTTGAAACAAGTTCTATTATATTGACGTTACACAGAAGCTTTCCTTAGATTTTACTAGGTGAAACTAGAATTTTTTTTTAAATGAACAGAAAGGGTTATTTTGAGAGATCACCTTATTTTTTAAGTTATATCTTTAGACATTTTAAAATATTCCCTTAGAAATTTGTTTTTTTCTACCAGAAACCCCAGAACTTACATTAAGAAGTACAACCAAAACTGACCAACATTTAAAGAACATCATCAGCGAACACACGTTTTGGTGCAAGTGTTCCCAGCCCGTTACACCACAGTCTGTTAGGTTAATGTGCATTTTTAAGCACTTTATGAAACTGTGCTCAGTGACTCTGCTGTTCCTACTTTATTAGCTGGGCATTAGCAAACCCTAGCAGCATTCGTGGTACACACTGTTGTTTAGATTAATTTAGTGCTGGTGAGTGGTGTCAGGCTGACAGTGGTGGGGACTATTCATCACCTGGACAGTTATGACACAGCAGCTGCCTCTTCCCACAGCCACTGCCTGGAGGCACCACACTGAGCCACAAGAGCGTAACTCAACCCCGTGTCCATCCAGCCACCAGTCCCTCGGCAAGGGATACCAGCGTGGACAGCAATTAAGCTATTCCTGCTGCAAATGGTCACCAGAAACCCCCCAAAAATGACCACTGGGAAGACCCACAGGCTTCCAATAGAGCAGTGGCAGAGCCAGTGCTGACCCTGAAGTGGAAGTCACCTACTGCATGTTCTGCTATTGATCCATGCAATCCCTGCTGGTGGGGATCCAGTACTAGGAATGTCCTGCTGCCTATGGAATTATTTAAGTTGCACTCTGGCATTATTTTCTAAAGAAAAGGGGTCCATCCACATTTCAGATGCATGCTTTCCAAAATATCCTTCATCTAGGTGACCTAACGGTGCATACAACAGAGGCTGTAGAGGACCTGTGAGATTTTGGGATTAAGTCTGCTTCTTCCCTCCTCATCCAGTCATTTTCCCCCATGCTGACCCTCCAAAGCAATGAAAGCGTCATCTAGCACAAACAGAAATCCTGTGTTTGGTGCACACCCATATGACTGTATTTGGAAATTTAATGATAAATATTACATGGCAAATTAAAGAGGAGGGACATCCTCAGGCATGGGAATTTGGTCACTACACTTCAGACTGTCAGAACGGACCTTGGCCCTGTTTTGGCCAAGCAACTAGTCTTCAGCCAATTTCCAGGCATGACTTGAGACTTAGGGTGGTCCAGAGGTCCCTCCAAGCAAGTATTTTGGACAGGGCAGCCCTGCTTTGGATGATGAAATCAAGAGCATGGGTGCAGGCCATACCATGTCAGCTGGCTGCAGTGCCAGCAAGCAGCCCCGGCCACGTTTAACTTATTATATGGTCATTTATTAAACACTGGAGACTCTGGATTAAGAAATATGAGCATGCTGCCATGTCCACCAGATTCTGGCACCTGCTGTCCTGACACACTGCAGAAAAAGATGAAACTACCCTGGGGCAAATAGCTTCAAGTTATTATCTAGACAGTGCAATTTTTGGGACAGGCACTATATCTTACAGGGAGTATATACTGCATCTGGCACGATGGTACACTAATGTCAGCTGGAAAATAGAGATGTTATAATAGCATAGAAGTAAATTAGCAGAATCTGTCAAAGTATTTTTTGCAAAAGCTACAGAACAAGTATAAAAACTCTTGAAGATGCAATAAGTTTACTGTCCTGTCTACCAACGTTCCCCACTCAAGTCAAGGTGCAGAAAATGAATAAAAATTCGGAGGAGAAGATAAAGAGGTAAATTTGAGCCCACCACCCTCAGGGTGCCTGGAGGTCCCATGGGGCAGGGGAAGGTGCTGGGAGCCCCAGGGGAACTCTGGGTGCCCCGTAGATGGTAAGCTGGGTCCTGCAGAGGCTGAGGGCACCTGGATCTGGGACCAAGGCTCAGCGTGATGATGACTGGAGCAGCAGCTCCATAAGGCATGGGGAGACAGCAACCCTCTCCTCTTCCCTGTACAAACACCCCACTGCCCATCCCCACAGCCAGGCACACCTGAGGGGTCCAGCGCTGCCCTGCCATGCGCAGGCAAACAAAACACATCCGACTTCCCCTGCACGGCTGTACTATTGGGGCCTTTTTAATGCCACAGCTCATGTAAATAAAATCCTTTTACTGTGAATCTTAATTAAGGGAATGATTGTTTCTGGCCATCACTTGAAAGGCAAATGTTTTAATTGGTTCTGATGTTTTTTCCTGCGAAAGCTTTTTTCCCAGAACCCATATAGCCCAGGGACATTGCTTTCCCTTGCTGCCTATCCTGTAAGGGTCCATCAGCGGCAGGGCGAGGAGCCAGTTTAAGGGGCTATCAAGTGAAATGCACGCATGAGTTAAAGAGCAGGAGCCGTTTAAGATCCCGAAGTGTCATTAGCAGTAACATGTCACATAAAATGAGGTGCAGATTTCCATTTTCATTTGAACTTCAGGTGTTTAGTAATCCAGAAGCTTTATTTAAGGACTGACCTTTAACCTGGCCTGTCATTCCAATTGCAAGGAGTTGATGGCCGCTGGGAATCAATGGGCAGCATGAAGGTCATTTCCTAAAAAAACTGTGGCTATCAATGTGTCATTTTCAATGAAGTATTATAACAAAGCAGGCGAAGAGCCTATCTGGGTGCACGAGGCACCAGCTTGCTCTCAGGCTGCCTCTCTCCCCGTCTTCAGCTATTTTGTAAAGACAAATAGAAATAAGCTGCTATTTAATGATATGTGTTTCTGAAGGAACATGGTGTTTTCAGTTCTGTGGGTGGCACAAGTAGGGGCTACAAATCCAACACTCACTGATCTGGATGCCAGCAGAAATCCCCTTATTCCTCCACACCAAGCAGTGCAGCAGAGCCCATCATAGAGCCACTGGTCCAGTGAGACCTGGGCAACCCCTTCTGGCATGACCATGTAATGTCGTGGCCATGCAACGGTTTCCTTCTTGGTGGCATCCAGGATTGAACTCAAATCCCCGGGCAGGATCTGGCTGTTTGCAGCATCTCCAAGGTGAACATGAAGACCACCCTTGTGCACGAGGAGAGGAAGGAAGGAGCATGGCGAGAACTGCCAGGGGAGCACACGTGCGCACGGGGACAGGGCAGGAGGAGCAGTGTGTTGGGGTGGTGTTCGGATTGCGTTGAGCTCAGCACGCTTCCCTGGGCTTGAAGAGGAAAAAAACACATCAAAGTTATGGTCAGCCTGACCTGATAACAGTGCTGTGATTAATGTAATTCAGTAAATGTACTGAAACAAGGATTTGCTTTGGAGGTTGGCACAGAGGTTCATATTTGTGTCCTGGCCAAAATCTGTGGTGTCTGTGCAGTGAATCCTGTTTGTAATCATGTAAAAACTGGGTTATTTTGATTTCTACTGAAATCTAAGAACTTTAAGCTTTTAGGGGCATATCCCCAAGGTAAGTCAGACCCCAACTCCTGCTGTGTGCAATAGGCATTGGATGGCCATTACCTTTAGGGTCTGACCTGGGGAAGAGGGGGGACTAAAGCTACACATCTATCGTAAAGCTCAAGTGAAGTCCCACCATGAGAGCTGGTAAACCAAATCCCAGCCAAGGGACAAGAGAGCAGCCAGGAGCTTGTGGGATGGACACTGCAGATTGCCTCAGGCGCACACACCATCCTGCCCCTTCCCAGTGCCGCATGGAGGGGAGATGTAGCCCCTCTCTACCTGCTGACTTCTACTGGACCGGTGAAGGTTTTGACTTGTAGGATCAAGGATGAGCATCAGCGTTAGTCAAAAATCTCTCAAAAGTCTTCAACGTCTTTGTGCTGGGTTTTCAGCTTGCAGCTCTCTTCAGCAATCTGTCTCCAGGGGTTGGGAAACTCCCCTGTAGGAAAATTCCTTGAAAAGTCTTTTGAAAGACCTTTATAATCATTAATAATTACAGTAATTTATTATCAGCCTTTTTGTACTCTTAGAAAGCTCGTAAGATCTTCCCCATCAATTTGTAACAATTCTGAGGGATAAACCCATTCCCTGGAAATCCTGTAGAATATAATTTTAATTTAAATCTCTTTTCCAGTCATAGGAGCTGGAAAGAGAACATCTTTTTATTGCTGTGCTTAGTGTTTGCATATTAAATATCTGTTTAGATCACTGAGCATGCAGACCCTCTGTGCAAAACGAATGTGAAGTCTATACCTGTCTGTCATATGGATATGAAACCCTCTGTAAAAGGTCAACTTGACAGAAATTAATGAATCACTGAACAAATTCAAAGTTTCAGTTTTGAATGAAAAAACAAGAAACACGACAAAAAAGTACAACCAAAGGTTTGGATTTTATGTAACAACATGTAGATATAAATTGGAACAGGATCAGAGAATGACTGTTAGAGCATTTTCTCCATGAAGATAATAAACCCTGCGCAAAAGTGAAAAAAATACAATACAGTAATGTCGTAAAGAGGCAGCACGGTTTACTAAAAATGTGGTTGATATAAGGCATTGGTGTCCGGTTTAAACACACAGATAAAGTGGAGTTCAAATACACATGGAGTCCACTTACCCGTGATTTTGGGCCCGATCCTGCACTCCATCAGCCTCTAAGTATTTCAGTCACTGAAGAAAGGAACAGAGTCTCTTTAGGAATTTAAATAGGTGAGTCAGATCATGTATGGAGATAATCTGCTAGGATATTATTTATTATTCACAACACTTTCTTTTAAACTCCCTTATTTCCTCTTATTTCCATTCTTTGTATCCTGTTATTAAGGAAAAGAAAAAGTATTTATCATGCAAAGGGGCTGTTTTAAAGCTTTCTACACATATCTATCAGACTGCTAGCTATAAATGATTGCATTTAATATTATTAAATAGATTTAAAAATGTATTTATTTGTATGCCCTGCCCCTCATTTGCAGATTGAAATATTGGATGCTAAACACAAAGGTGAACATAGCCTTTTTGCAAATAAACAAAAAAAAAGTGCAATTCCTACCCCTGGTACCAAAATCAAGCTAAATTCAGATTTTCGTGATCCCAAAATAGATTGAGATTAGCATCTCAGTTTCAGTGGAATTGCATGGAGTGGGGCATATTCCATACAAGGTCCTGTGCATTTATTTAATTTGCTTTTTTTTCCAGCTCCCATCATGTTAAATGGTCTAGACCGCCTTCACCTTAGATGTACTTTGCCTAATTTACATGGTGATGGTTTTCTCTGGGCACACGACAATAACAAAACCACTAACTATAGAGCAAATAAACCATATGGGAGGGGAAAGTCTTGTGTGCTGAGGATGCTGCTACACCAAGGAATCAAGATGATCTGGGCTGATTATTGTTATGATTTTTTTTTTTTCTTTCAGATCTGGAGATCCCCTAGCAAAGACCTGGAAGCAGCCTGAGTTTCCATGCAATAAAGCAGCAGTGAGAAAAGCTCAGAGTAATTAAGTGGCTGATGCACAGAAGAAGCTGTTACAAAGATTTGACTAAATTGCCCATTCATTAATAGCGCGGCATGGAAGAAGAATTACAAATAGACAATAGATCCTGCAGTAATTCAATCTAACCTTGTACTTACAGAAAACAATGAGATAATGAACAGAAAAATTACCAGGCACATATTGCATTTTGTTGAAGGGAAGAAGAGGAGGGGGGGGGATCGGGTTGGGATTGAGGGGATGGAGGGATGGAAGTGGGGGGTGCTGGCGAGAGTGGCCTGGCACATGTAACACTAATGGCATCGCTCAAGCTGAGCAAACATTTCTCCAACACAATCATAGTTCTCAGTCTAAGGGCCTCTGGGGAGCTGAGATGAGGCTAGATCGTGAACAAAAAAATGTAATTTATAAGGCGTCTGTGGACTGGAATTTATCATCGGATCTGCTCGCCACCACTCAATTGATATGTAGTTGATTTCAAACAACACCCCCCCCAGGCACCCACAGGGAACATTTTTTAGATTTTATGCTTGGATGTATCTGTTTAACTCACCATTTACCAAAACAATGGCTGATGACAGCACAAACAAGTCACTCTGGAAAAAAAAAAAAAATACACACACATGCACACACATGCACGCCCCCCTAGATAGGACTAAACCGTGAGCGTTAGGGCTTTGCTGGGGGTGTGGAGAGGGAGAAAGCAGAGACAGAGGCTGAGCTTGGGGTGTATTTTTCAGGGAAGACATGGATGAATCGTCCACTCAATTTTTAAGCCTACGTTGGAGCTCCCCTCTGGTCTGTTTTGCATTTGCTTCCCCAGGTGAGCATCGTGTGGGACCCGTCCCCCTGGAGCAGACATCAGGGCTGGTGGCTCTGGGAGGGGGCTGTGGGGTGAGGTGACACTGGGGCGGGGGTTCAATGTGATGGGAGGTTTGCAAAGCACAGCAAAGGGTGTATATAGTGTCCCTTGCCTCGACAGCCAGATGTCCCAATGTCACAGTCCTGCTCATTCCTGAGGTGTTCCTGAGGTCCTCCTGGCACCAGGGAGAGGAACTGGGGTGCATCGATGGGAGCATGGAGAAGAAAAGTTATCCCTGTATTTTGGTGCCACCAGAGATTCAAACCCAGCATCCTCATTGTATAAGGAATCTCATTGCCTGAGTTAATAAAGTGCTGCTACTTCCCATCTTGCAAAAGAAGTTGTGAAATTCCCACAGATGAATTTTACTATGAATAACAAGAAATCTCCCCTGACTGAGCCAGTTCATATAATAAGTTTCTGTTGCATTTACTCTCCAAGGGAGGAAAAACAATGCTGACCTTAAACTATTTCTTGCAATTCCCTCCCAGCATTGCTTGGAAGCCCTGGACTCAAGCCCTCTGTGGTGCCAGGTGCTGTACAGACACACAGCCAGGAGGTGACCCTGCCCCAAAGAGCTCACAGGGAAACCAAAAAACGGAACTTTAAAAAAACTAGGTTTTTTGGAGGTGTCAGTGAAAGCTATATGTTGTGCCACACCACAAGAAGTTCACAACAATATGTTACCTTCTTCAGGATGCTCATTAATCAATATTAAAAATAAGTACCTCAATAAGGTAAAGAACTGGTGTCGACTGGAGATGGCATTTGGCTGCTCTGCTGGGATAATTACTGAGCATGGAAGAGCCTCTCCAGGGGCCACAGGACACATGTGAATTAAACAGCTGAGGTGTTACTGCTGTTATGGGGCAGGTCTCCCCACTGATGTCCTGTTCTTGTACACTGCCAACACGGAGCAAAGCCATGTCACCTGTGGAGAGGTTTTGGGTGTGCCCCAGTGATGACTGGGAACTGCTGCCTGGTAAAGGATGGTGCAAGGGCTGTATGTCCACCAGGGGTGAGGAGCAGTTGGGAGGAATCAGAGGTGATACAGGGTAGGAAGGAGCTCAGGTGGGAGGATGTGGGACCTGGTGAGGACAGATCCACCAGCTGTCCAACATGGACTCATCTATAGCACAGGAGCAGATCCACCAAGCAGCTCAGCAGTGCCCAGACACTGGTCAGTCTGCCTGTTAGGCATCGCCCAAGTGCAGTAAAATCAAAGATCATTAAACAAAAAAATTGCTTTTTGAAAGGCCACAGAATCAACACTAAAGCCCAAATCCACAAAGTCAGTATCTTGTCCGCATGCATTTATTTCCCACTGTCAACAACAGTTTTCAGGAGGCAAAAAGACTGAGCACAAGTAGGTACCAGGCAAGCCCTATTTAAGACCTCAGTTGGACAGTGGCACTGATTTCAGCTCTGCCCACTTCCAGCTGCTGAGATTTCAAGCCACAGTCTTTACCTTAGAGACCTCTGAGGTGGTCCTCAGAGATGCCCATCCTTGAACAGCGTTGAATTTTAATCCAAACATGTTGGAATTGCATTCAGAGGGACAAACCTATTTTCAACTCTGTAACCACTAGAGAAACCATATTGGCACAGGAAAGCAAGCCAGATTCCCTTCTAGCTCATATCCTACCGAGAAAGAGTCACATAAAACCATTAACTCAAGTAACTCAACCTTGGAGAGAAAACTCAGACCCACCACTCTATATGCAATAATGTGAATGCCATGTTGTGGTTGAGGAAAGCAAGAAAAAGGAGCTCCCATCCTCCCTGCAGGACACTGCATTGCAGGATCAGCAATTAGACAGCCAGTTTTAATGCCTGTAAATGGTTTGGTATTTTTAAAAGTGGTCCTGCATTGTCCTAACAGTTGTCCTCTGTGTCTTGGGTGCCTTTAATCCAGAAACTCCAAAAGGGAAGAACTGAATTGATCACCACAAAAAAGGTTAACAAGGTCTTTAGGCTACTTAGAACCATATTTCAAAGCATTTTCCCAGTTTCTGGATTTGAAGAACCATGGTGTTCTGTCCTTTAACTGGACTTTGACCAAAATTCATGGGGAACAGGCAGGAAAATTGATTTCAAAGGCCTTCATTGACGATACTCCGGAAGAGTCTTTGAAATCCTCATGATGATACGTGCTTATATTATAGACTCTGAAACACAGTAGTAAACTGGTAGGGAACCAGGCAGGTTTCCAATGGAAGACCTTCTTGTGTTTCCGTGGAATTTCTCTGAAAATGAACTTGTTCTCTGAGAAATGTTTCTGCTCAGAAGAATTAGGGATTTTTTTTTAATTGTTGCTGGGAAATTTCCAGACCCCTTCTGATGGGGATAACTTTGAGCAGAATCCTTCTGATGATAGTCCCCAAACCGGTGCTTTTTGAAAGGTTTCAAATTTTCACCAAAATCCTAATTTTCATTCTATTTCATTCTTTCATTCATTCTAAGAAAGACAACAAATGATTGCAGAGGATCCGAAGGATTGTGGTTAGAGCTGCATAAAATGGTTTGGAATAAACATTACTCATTGCAAATATTGTGTAACTTAGTGAGCCAGACATGAGCTTTCAGTAGGAAAAGCAACAAACCCAACGTATCAAGCTTAGAAATGCTGCCTTGGGTTTGCTTTGTTTTTTGCCTCCCTTCAAAGTGATACGTTTGCAAATGATGTTTGTTATAGGTTTTGTTGTGCTCTAAAAGAAAGTAGGTTCATGGCTGGATTTGTGGCAGCATGGTCTACCCTGTGTCTTAAGCTGGAGCTTGCAGGATTTGCTGAAGTTTGTGTCATCTGAAATCACTGGGTCTGAACACTGGGGAACTGTGGGTTGCTGTTCCCAGATAAATGTACGCAACACACCCAGCCTAAACTCCCTCCTCAAAGGCATGGTAGGGTACGGTGTCAAAACTTCACTTCTGGGTTTAACTTTCAGACCCCAAGAATAATGCTAGTTCTCAGTTAATGCAATAAAAAGTGCATGATTTAGTGTAAAAATGGATGAATACCCAGTGAATTTACCCAGTAAATTGAGTAACCAGTAAATAGATTTGTACTATATGTAATTTTCAGAGAAACTTCATAGTAGTATTACTTCTATGTTGTCACAGTCTAACCTGATTTCTTAAGGAAATCTCTGTTACCTTACTATCCGTGTGTGTGTCTCCATCTGAGTGTTTCCCTGATACATTTTTTATTGTATTTCTTTGTTTCATCCAAAATTGATAATAAGATAGAAATCTCCAAGATTGCCCAGTCTTTACAAATTACATGAGCACAAGCAGGCTGAGGGCAGAGACCTTCTGAATATGGGAAGGCTGAAATTCATATCTTAGAGGACCTCAAGAAAGCCAGCATGAGAGACCTTACAAATTCCTCCAAATACGGAAAACCTTTTAGCTGAGTTCATTCCCTCTTAGATACCAAAGACTCAATCACAGGACACAAATCCACAAATCGCCATATTTCATCAGTTCTGGTGCCAGTGAGATAGTTGCTGTAAATCACCTTCAGAAGACACAGGAGAAGAACAACTTGACTCTAACCAGAGAAATTTCAGATCTAAAGATGAGGAAAGCCCAAACTCACCAGTGATGAAGAAGCAGTTGTTATAGTTTCAAATGTTCACTTTTGATGTGTTGAAAGCTTTGCGCTAAAGTTGTGGTCCCCAAACCCACAAAAATCACTTTGGATAATGCAAGGCAACCATCTGCAGACATACAGTGCTAGAGCTTGCAAGCTGACGTGGGATGTTGGGGTACCTCTGTTCCATCTCTTACTGGTGATGGGACACAAGCAGATCTGGCAGAACATGTACACTCTCGCTTTTGTTCTCACTAATGACTTGCATTGATTTTTTTTTGGCAGCAGGCCCAAAAGGAAACTTAGCCCTTACCCAGGACAACGAAAACCAGATCTGAATGTGGGTCACCACATTGGCCCAAGCCTACTGACCTTTGTCAGAGGATCACTGGGATGTCCTGTACCAGTTCCTGCCTGTGATGCCCAGGCAGGACCAGACCCTTTCACCACCAGATTTCAACTGTGGGATCATCAGAGTGGACATGGTTTAGTCATGGAATTGGCAGTGTCAGGTTAACGGTTGAACTCAATGATCTTAAGGGTCTTTTTCAACTTAAATGATTCTATGATTCTATGACTTCAGCAAATCTTTTAGTGTGCGGTATAATGCCTTTGCTACGAACATCACCTGAGTTGGGGTTCAGATCACCTCTCTCCGCTGACCCTGCTCTGGAGTTAGGAGATAAAATGGCTTTTGTTATGACTTTTGCCTCTAAGTGAAGTAAATGGAAGCACAGTGTTATGTCAGCCATGGCATGCCAGCAGTGCAACTATTTTCGCTGTAGCAAAATGCCTTTTTTCTTTCCTCCTGGATTGCACAGTTCCTTTAACAAGGAAGGGCAAAGACCCTCAAGGGTTCTCAGAGAACATCAATATGTTTTGTATTTAATGTGCTGGCTCGGTTACAGCAAATTAAGGAGAGTAGGCCCGGTACAAGATAATGCAGCCTGCAGTTCCTCACTCCCTAGCCGAGTGGTATACGCTGAAAATGATACTCCAGTGTGGAGGAATACTGCACATTACATCCCCCTGCAGTAACAGAAGAGACATTAGGCAAAGCCCTGACTCTTAATGGTACACATCAGGAAAACATCTGAGCTTGGGCCTTCAATCACAAACGCTGCAGGATTTAAAAATGAATAAACTCCACATTGTGATTCTCTTATTTATCCTTTATGCAAATTGTCCCTGGGAGGACACATTATGTTCACTGCATGGCACGGCGCAGACCCACATTAAAACATGGAGGGTCACTCATGTAATGAGCGATCCTCCCGGCCCTTTCATGCGGTTTGTGGTGCAGAGAGAAACAAACACACAAACAAAAAAACAGCCTCAACCCCCAAACCTAGAAATATATTCCCCATTGACTGCTGAAAATATCCCAATATTAAGCAAAGAAGCGGTGCAGAAAAATCCTGCTCTCTTTTCCTGGTTATCAGTCTGTGACAGAAGGAGATGGCAAGACTAGAAAAATCTCTTTGTAAATTAAAAATATATAAACAGGAGAAGCAAATATTCTAATGTCCTACATCTCTACAAGGTAGCAGAGAAGTTTTCTTAGACAAATATAATGCATTAATTTACACGGCCACAACCCCTTGAAGCCAGTCTGTTAGCTAACCTTTCTGTTATTAGCTTCCTCTTCTCAATGGGACAGAGACACAATAGCATTGATCGACATTATTTTTCCTGGGCAAAATCTCTTGCCCCTTCAAGCTTTTCATTAATAGCACAAATCTTCCACAGTGTCCTTGAACAAGCATTCACAAGATGACTGGACGGCAGAGAAGCAAACAGCCCTACACATGAAAAAGGAACAGGAAGAGAGTTCAGGGACTTGGCCACAAAATTAACTGCTTCAAAAGACACAGGGAAGACCTGTTAAGTAGAGCTCCAAGGACAGACTACCAGGTGGGTCAAAACACCATAATCACAAATCCATCCTCTTTAACATCATCTGAGCAGTTTCCTGATATGCCTCCTGCCTACCCAAGCTACAGCAGAGCAAGCAAGGGGTCCTGTGTTTAAAGTCATCTCTGTGCTATGTAATTATGTCTGGCAAATAATCCAGGCTGAACAAACCTGTTGTGTCAATGAGAATATACACCGGCTATGACCTACCCCTCTGTAAGAGCTTCTTCTGAATGCAAGGATCTCATTCAGCCCGTTCTTCTCCACCCAAGTCGCACCCCAAGTAGATGCTTGGAAGGAAAGGGTGTATGATGTAGATGGCAGGCAACAGGCATGGGTATTGTGTCCCACCTCTGTGCATGGGGACTTTTGCTGCTGGTCAGACTGTAGGGCACATATGTCTCTTGGACGCACTCTTCTTCTTGTCCTCAGCCTCTTTTGTCATGTCTCCAGTAGTAAAAACTGGTATCAACAGCCAAATTGCTGTATCCTATATGATAAATGAGAGTGAATACCAGAAGTGGTGGGGGCCTCCTCCTGACCTGTCCCTGTACCCCCATTTTGATCTTCCTTCGTTACTAACAGCAAGAGCTGCCAACTGCATGGACATGAAGCCAGTCCCCACTTACGCGTATGCTTCCCTGAAATCACTGCCCTCCATCATTTAATCAGCTTTACAGGTCCACTGGCATTGCTCTCAGAAGCGAGACCCTTTTCTGCAACCCTCCACTGCAAATTTAGAAAGTAGATATTTGTCATTTATTTAGTAGAAAGTAGGATATTTATGTTTGGACAACCAGGAATCTGGATAGTGAAAAATCAGTTGAGTAAGGAGATGCTGTGGTTCAACATGTGGTTTTATAGAAATAGTCTTCCAAAAAAACCTCCTCTGCTCTTTGATGAGACTGCTTGATGGGTTGATGAAGGTAATTGCAGAAATTAGCTGAGAGTTTAGCAAAATATTTGACTTTTCAGTACAACACTGGTTAAACAAGCTGTGCCATAAGCAGCCTGGAAACCCATTTCTGGAATCCCACTTCCTGGGATTAGGATATTTCTAATTTTGCTCTTCTGCACAGATTCTTTGGAGCATTTTCAGCTCTACCTGAGTATTTTAACAAAACTTGTAGGAACCAGTGGCTGAAGGTGAGTAACAGATTCAAAAGCTTTTATAGCAGGATGAGTGGTTCATTTGCAAACGTCTCATTTCCTTAGGAATCCAGGCTAAAAACGGCACAGAACATTAATAGATACAGTCCAATAAATAGAAAAATATTTCTGATGTATCTCAGAACTACATCTGGTTGGGGACTGGAACCTCAGCTAGACAGACCCTTGGTCTGAGCCAGTATAGCCACTCTTAGATTATGGAAAACAATGCAAGAGTCTTAATTTTGCAGATAGCAGCAAACTGGGAGGCATTGCAAGGACTGAATGAAAAGGGCTACCAGATTCTCCTCTTGCCTGGTACAGCATTTGCTGTTGCCTGTTGTGAAGAGAAAGGTGGTCAGAAATACAAATGGCTAAAGAGAAAACAAAAGTAAGGATAAATTTCCAGGAGAAATATAGAAGAACAGACACTAGACTATATCTTTGCCAATCATTACCTGCCATCAGGTTAAAGAAAAAATATGCCATCCTTTCACAGTAGTATTTTTAACTATGTTGCTTAAGGAAATGAGGCTGATAACTTCTGAAGCTGTTAAACAGTTTCAACCAAACATGACAGAAGGTTAACAATCACAAATATATCACATATATGAAATATATTAAGTTCTTGTAAATTTTCTGGGGGAAAAAAAAACAAGTTAAAAATAAAGAAGGGCACCAAATTATGTTCTTGTTCCTCTGGAAGAAAGGCCCAGGATGAGCTCAACCATATTATTAGACACAGAAGGGAAACATTAGGAATGCAAGTTTTGGGAAAACAGGTTTCAGAAGTCCTGCTGCTCAAGAACCAGGGTAAGTGCGACCCAAGAAATCACAAATAAAAATGGAAATTTTTCATCAAATGTTGTTTCCAACAACATGGAGCCTACACAGCTTGAGAGCTGTTCATATATGATATACAAAACAACATTTGATAGATGATGAGGGGCTGGTTTTTGAAATTCACTGAATGGAGAGCGATCTCAAAAAATGTTTCATGGCATTTTTAATTTTTGGATGCTACTCAGACATCTGAAGTGACTTAAATCAAAGCGGTGGGTAGCAGTTCAGCAATTCCCCAGCAAGGGTTGGATTCCCGAACTTGGGCTGTATTGCATACCTGCCTAGCGTGATGTAAATTTTGGAAGTGCAAAGGAGCTGAGTGGTTCCTCAGGCATGACAAATTTTGCGCTCTTCTTCCCACTTACAAAGTGTTCCTAGGTTACAAGTTTCTCCAGTGTATTTGTGAATCAGAATTAGCTGCCAATGTGTTTTGCACTTTATAATTAAAAAAAATAAAATCCAAATTGTCCTTGTTTGTCACACCTAGTTTCCTTAAATCACACTGGATGCTCAAAGTCTGCCTGAGCTCAAGGGGAAACAGATGAGCTCATGGAAGGGAGGTAATTTGCACAGAGCAACCGTATTTAGCTCAGGTTGCACAAAAAATGGAAATTTTGGGGAGCTGGGAGAGAGTTCAGAGGAAGCATCACATATACTGAATTAGCCTTAATATGCATTGATATTTTAAAGACAAAAGGTGGACTCAAACCCATTGACTTGTGATTTTCCATAGCTCTCTGCTCTGGTGGGAAGCGGTGCAGGAGAAGGCTGCACGTGGCAGACATCAGCACCACTCGTATGGATCTGGCAGACTTGCCCTACCTTCACTAGTGGACATTTTTGCTTCACCCAGCTCTCATTGTGCAAAAAGTGTAACTGCTGGCTTTCCTTCGTGGGACTCTTCATAATTTCTTTAGTAATTTTAATCCCGTTTTGGATGCTTTGTATGCCATCCTTTGTTATAGTCTCTTCCCTAGCAAAAATCAAGCATTTTCCATGCTATGGGAGATTTGGTTTTCTCTTAAAAGAGGTAGAAGGAAAAACAAGGTGCCACAACTGAATCCCCAAAATATTTTCAGTTCCCATGAGACTTCTGACATACACTAGCAAGAAACCATAGCTAGGAAATACCGTAGATGCTCACTTTTCTGCTGAACAGTCTCCAAACAGCCCAATTCCATAGTGTAGCTCCAGGGCAGCACCTTCTCCTCCAAGGCTACTCTTCTGCTGCTGATATGGACATGCCTGGGGTCAAGAAGAGCATCCAAGGTGCTGGGAGGGTCCCATGAGATGGTTCAGGCACCTGAAGATCTGATGGCATTTCTGCCCTGACCCAGAGGTAGGGTCTTGCCTTGCAAGACATGGAAGAGACCACTTGCTGCACAGGGATAAATTCCTTCTCCAAGGTTAGGGTGACTCAGCAGCGCAGTTTTCATTGTATAATCCAGAGTAGTTGTCTCCCATGCCTGAAGGGCCAAAGCAAAGGCTCTTTTACCACTGTACACCCCATCAACACATGCCTTCTCAAAGGACAAGTCTTTCACTTGGCACCCACAGGTGACAAATCCCTCCTTTAGGGTCCTCTCCAGTCCTTCTCTGGGGACACACAACACAGCATCAGCTGCCATTCCCTTTTCCTCCAGACAGCTTGCTGAAGACATGCCCTTTATAGCCTTTCCCCCATTTCCCTGCAAGCTTTGCAGTAGTATGAAGGATGAGATTAACAAAGAAAACCCACAAGTATTTTTTTTTCCAATAGGAAGTTTGAAAAGGTATTTCTTTTCCAAGATTATGGGGAAAAAAATGAGGCTGGGCAAATATGGTGATAAGAATATAGCCAAAATGCAAAAACACTGAGAAACCCAAACATTTTGAACAGTAAGTGTTCTGCAACAATGTAATCTCATATCAAAAAAAATAATATTTTGGACAAATTTCCAGAAGTCCTATAACCTAGGAGAAAAGTAAGTATGCATGACATCTTAGTCAGCACCTCCTAAACAAGTATTGACACTAATCACCCCACAGACACCCTTCCCCCATGCCCAGAAAGCTCTCTGAGAGCCTCCAGCCAGAAGGAGATGCAGAAACAGCCTTGATAGCAGTGCAATGCCAAGTTGTACCCATAAGAACTTTTATCTTACTCCTGAATGACTTCATGGGCAATACAGTTGCTTGCTCCTAAGTAGATAATGGGAGCAATTTAGCTTGCAGTTAATCCAGTAAAAATTTCTTTAAAAACATCTGGGGAGAAAAGAAAACCTCATTCATTTTTAAGTGAAACCTAAAATAATCATTTTTCCCCCTTTTTTATTTTAATTTCACAAAACGATGTCTTTACTTTGGTTTTGCATCTAGAGTAGCACTTTCTGCAGTGTCCTCACAAGGATTAGTAAGAATCTTCTGTCTGTTCCTGGTGGCTTTGCATACTTGGATGGCTCTGAGTTATCTGTAATTTAATTATATATATAAGCGAAGTCTTGAGTGCTGGGGAGAAGGTTCAAATGTCATCTGGGTAATGCTGGACCTGAGCCCTGGGGTTTGCAGGGAGGATGATAGGACCTGTGGTGGGTTAAACCCATTCTAAACACAGGTCATTCATATGAGTAGTAAATGTGATTTTGGGGGAACACTGTGCACATCCTCATTGATCCCTCAGGTTCCTACCAAGCCAACAGGAGTTTGTATAGTTGATAATGAAGAGGAAATCCCGCCCTGGCAATGCCAGTGAGACAGGCTGTTTGCTGGTCTCTTGGAGCCAGCACAGTGCTGCATTTTTGCGAGCAGTGCTTTTAGTAGTCAAACATTACAGAGCGCTCTCTGGTCGGCTTTTGATTCCAATTTAAGAACAAGCCACTCTGGCAAATGGTCCCATTGACCCATCTGAATGTTTCACTTACTCCATCCTGCTTAGATAAAGTCCCAGAAATGTTCTGTGAAGTACTACTTGCATGGTAAATATTTAACAAAGGGAACGCCTCCAGCCTTCTGTGCGCTCTCCATATATTCAAGATGACTGTGATGCTTTATTTTGGGAATGGAAAGTCTGTTCTTCTGCCCATCTCCTTTCCCCGTTTCAAACTCCTGTTATGAACTAGCTTGCCCTTCTTCTGGGACCATTAATGATTTATTATTGCAGACTGCTGAGTCAAATCTCTTTTACCCTGGAAAATGATCCCCTTCTGCTTTGGGTCCCTGCTAAGTAATTTCTCTACCTGTGGCTATGCTGCTAAGGACATAAAGCAAGCAGAGAGATGGATAGTTGAGAAGCATTCGGGAACCAGGCTTCTCCAGTCAAATGCCCACTCTGACACTTGGACTAGTACTTTAATTTGGAGAGAGCATCTGGACCACAAGCAGAGCCCCAGCAGCCAGGAAGCCACACCACACGGAATGCCTCATTCTCCAAAACCATTTATCCCTCCCCCTCCACCCACCATTAGCCAGAGAAGACAGGCTTCGTCTACGTGGTTGACTTGCTAAAGTACCCATTGTGCCTAAACCTGCCAGTATCCGTGATATATGACTCACGGACAAGTATGCAAACACACTGGCAGAGAGACCTGGTCCTCATAGCAAACAGCACGCTGCTAAGACAAGGCAGATGCTTGGTGGAGCATAGGATGCTCCAGCCAAGTCAGCAACAACAAAACGGGGTTATTGCCTAATCCCACGATTAGCACGCGGCTCCAGCCGGCATTGTCCGGCCGCAGCCCGAGCCTTCATTTGTTTCAAGTTGTTTCAGGTGGGTTGTTGTGTTGGAAAGCTTTCGATTAGATTTCTCCAGCCAGCCTGGCGCTCTTGTGGGAAACAGTGGGAGGTCATTCCATGCATGGGAAAGTGTCTTTGCTCAGGGCAAAATGAGCTGGTTGGTGAACCGAGCTGCATTGCCTTTGTGTCAGGATGATTTGAGGGCAACGTTGAAGCTTTAACAATGCAGAAAATAAATTCATATCTCTCTGTGCATCTTCCTGTGCACACACTTGTGAAAGGGGGAACTGCCAAACTTGAAACACAGAGGAGCAGGGGAGGTTTTATACAAAACTTCTGTCTGGGTGGAGAAGCATGATTGCTCTAACCCTCAGAGATGAGGCAGAGAGAACAGAGGATCCCTGTACCAGAGGCCACCATGCACCGGTAGTTTTAACTGAAATGGAAAAAAAAAAAATCACTTCATTGGCAGGGAGCAAAAATGCACA
Organism: Platalea leucorodia; assembly: GCF_965183815.1. Classification (NCBI taxonomy): domain Eukaryota; kingdom Metazoa; phylum Chordata; class Aves; order Pelecaniformes; family Threskiornithidae; genus Platalea; species Platalea leucorodia. Next base: position 25,512,723 of record NC_138859.1, on the reverse strand, counting down.
GCCTGAACCCTCGCTCAGCAGAAGCAGGGGAGGGAGGAGGGCAGCCCCCTGCAAATGGTGCAGGGATAATGGCCCTCCCCATCCACCACAGGAGCATCGCTGGGCGCTGTAGTCCCTCAGCTCAGTGGCTTGGTGAGGACCAGCCTTGGGGTGGTCAGCAAGGACCCCGCAAGATCTCCCAATGACTGCTTTTAGGAAACTGCCGCAACTTCATCTACATCCTCAGCATCACCAGGAAGTCGCTGAGGACCACGGTGCAGCCTGCATCCATTTTGGGGGTGACAGAAATGGGATCAAACCCTTGTTGGTGACTTTTAGTGACCAAAACAGGGCCAGAAAGCAGGGTACAGACCTCACTCTTGTGTTAGAAGACTGGAGGGGGAAGAGGGCACTGGTGTGAACACAAGCCAAACCACACCTCTTGCTCTGTGGGCTGAGGAGCAGGTCTGGCCCACTTTACTTACTGGCAAAGGCATAGCCACAAACCTCAGTGATGCTAAAATGATTTACACCCTCTGTCTATGTGGCCTCTAGCCCTGGGCTATAAGAATCTCCTGAGGTACATGGTCAAATTTTCCTCCCTTCCTTCTTTTTTATAAATTTTTTTTTAAACCTAAAGTGAATGTCCTCTGTAATGTTTGTTTTTTTTTTTTTTAATATCCTAGTTGAGTGGTATGGGGAGAAACAGGGGGAGGGGTGCCTGTGTTTTTCCTTCAGTATAATCTCCTAATTCCCATCCATGCTAATGGGACTGGCACGCGTGCATCAAGGGGAGAAGAGACCCCTGAGGGTTCACAAAATATGCAGATGACTGGTTTTTAATGAATGCAAAATGTAAAACAAAAGAAGTATCACAGTCAAGCTGCTCATGCATAATAAAGTCACAATGAAAAGGGAGCAAATAAATAGAAAAGTCTTCTTGGCTGTAACCATGCTTAATATGGAATGGACAATTGGGAACAGCAGGCCTTCCAAAGCCCCCATCATCAAATAGCAAATACATTTTGGCAACATGAAACCATCTATGGCAGCATTTCTCAAGCTCCGTCCCACCAAGTTATGGGAAAAATATTCAGGCCTCTCCCTATGTACATTTTTTAGGGGAAGCGGGGAGGTCTCCCCGAGGAGGCTGGAGAGCTCTGGCAGGATATTACAGTGGGGCGGTGGAGTCAAAGCCTGCAGAGAGGGGCGGATGCTCATTTTGCTTTGTTTTGGGAGGGGTTTCACTGGGAGTTCATTGAGGCAGAGCCATAGACAGAGCAGTCACTCTGTGGGGCAGGATGAAGCAAGGGAGTCATCCCACCAAAGTCAATGCAATTTGTTCACTTGCTAATTTGATGACATTCTGGGCAGCAGACTTAATTAGACATAATTTGAGAAGTCCAGCATGGGAAGCTGCTCAGAAGGATACTGCTCCCTCCTCCTCCTCCTCCGAACAAGCGCATCCCCTCCTTAGCATCTCTTCGCACCGCACAAAGCCCCTTCTGAAATGGGACTTCATGTCACTGTTGCAACTAAACACACACCTCCATGCTAGCAGTGTTATTCAGCTGGGTCCAGAAATCCAGGTCTTGCCTCCTCCTCTTTTTGTGCCAGCCTCCAGTCCCAATTTTGTGCCAGCCTTATTTCCCAATTTGACCTGCTTTCTCTGTTGGTACAACCCCAAATAAAAAGTCTTGCTCAACCTGAACCCAACTGGGACAATTTGCTCTTCAGTCTGCTTATAGCACCTATAGCCAAGCATGGGAACATCCTAGTCTTTGGGCTTAGCTTTGGCTTTTTAGAGGAATGTGAATTTTTTTAAATCCAGGTCCTGACTGAGATGTGACTGCTAGAGGTTCGATATGTGTTCAGGTCTGCTCTACTCTTTGCCTTGCCCCTAACTTGAGGGAGTGCATGGCCGCCTAAAAAACCTTTTCTCAAGAGCTTCCTAGGGAGCATGAAATGCTCAGATGGAGGGTAATATGACCAAACCCCTCTACAGTAATAGCACTTATCACATAATGAAAGTATTGGTGAAAACACAAGGAAGGCATACCACACCAAAATACAGTACTGCAGAGCTGTACTTAGTAAACCTCAAAATAAAAAAATGAAACCTTAAAATAAAACCCCTAATAAAACAGTTTTCAGCACTTAGAAAAATAAGAGAAATGATAATATCTGTGCTTTGTACCAGGCAACTAGGGGAGATATTAAAGAGAACACATGTATAAATGTCATTAGCATGCTAGCAGTGATATAAAAAAAACTCCAACTTTTAAAATAAATGAGCTGCTACAAAATAAACTACTTTATGACAAAATGTACATAGGGGATATACAAAGTAAATTAAAAAACAGATTAAAGCAACATCTGTATATTAACATCGTCATAAAACAGCATAGTAGTAATAGCAGTGGCATGCAAAGGTATTATAAAATTATAATCTATCCAAGATGTTATGTCATCTTAATGAAACTGTACAGCCAATACGTCTCAAGTATTATTCCTTTATGGTTCAAAAACATCCTTTGCTGCAGCTATGCAGAATCAGGCCAACCTCAGTCCTGGTGCAAGCCCCCCTCGCGGGCTTGCACAAGTGATACCCAACGGTCAGCACAGCCCACTAGTGCAGTGATTTGCCTTCGACGCACTTTTTTGCCTTTACAAATCCCATTTTTCCCTTTTCTTTTTCTCCTAATTTGGGAGACAGAGCATGAAAACATCTATTTGTCTCTGAGTTTGCATCAGGACTTGCCCGTGAGGCATGCAGGATGGCAGCAAAGTCCCACTCCACAGGTGACTTCTGGAGAGGAATTGGGCAGTTTCCATCTCTTGGAAGAAATGTTTTTTTCCACTGTTTCATATTCTGACATACCCTCCCACTGTTGTCAGCGAGCTGAAGACTCATGTCCATTGGTAAAAACTCACGATTCATAGCCTTTTCTGTCCCTTTCCTTGCCTCTCCCTGCTCTCTCTGTAAAGAGCTGCAGTGTCACGGATTTTTGCTTTACAAAATTTTCACCACCGCTTGTTGGTAAAGTCTGTTTCTCAGCATTTCCATGACATCCAAATGAATGCTCAGTGATCTTATGAAATTGTCTTTCCCCCCAAAACTGCATAGATTTTGAAAGAATTGTGCTGCTTTCTCGGTGTGATTTGCTATCCCAGGTTTCCTGTCATTTCACTAAAAAACTAAGCAAACCTCTGCAACATTGAGATGATGGTTGCCTGGGGCAAGGGGGCTGAAAGTTTTGCCATTCACCTGGTTCTCCTAGAACCTTGGTCCTTACACAAGGACCATGTCAGACCGAGGAGGCCTTCACCTTTGCTTGCTTCCCTGCTTAGAGTTTGGCACACTAAAAGTCTTGGATTTCCCATTTTGAGGGGAGGTCCCCATAGGAAGAGGAGATGGAAAACATAGCATGGTATAAATGGGAATCCCTGACTGCCAGGGAGGAAGCATGGGCAGATTGAGCCCATCTGCACATGACTGACTTGGTCCCCGTATAGGAAACATACTTGCCTGGATTCATCCCACCTAAAAGGAGGTGCTTACAGGAGACAGCTTGCTTTGGAGCATGGCTGCCCCATCTCCATCTCTCCTTGATAGAGACAGACCCACGGAGAGCAACTCAGTCTCCCCAAACTCAGTGTTGCCCTGAAGTCTTCCACCAAGTGCCTTGAGTCTTTCACCGAGTGCCTAACAATAATGGGATTTATTGGCACAGATTTATGAATACACCTAAAAACCTTAGCATTCCCATTTACTTAAGACTTATTACCAGCTTAAAGCCACCTACAAGTTGCCATGGGAGAGTTATGGACACCTACTACCTGTTTCTGTTATTTACCAGCTGAGGCATTGAAATAGAAGTTTGCGTGAGTTCAAAAGAGCCCAGAAAAATTTACAGAAGAAAAATACACTGAGACCTATTGAATACAAAGGCTGGACCTGCAGCAAGGGAAGTCCCAGAGCCAAAGGGTTTTGGAGGTTAGGAGAGTATCCTGGGGAGGAATCTCTGCATGCTCACCCTGTTCCTATATCCTCCCCAAGGTACTGAGTGTTGGTCACTGTTGGATAGTGGTCTGGATTAATCTTTAGTCTGTACTCTTTTACTCTTGTGCTACACCCTTACAAGCAGCATGGCTAGCCAGCAAAACAGCAAAACATGCTCATTCTGCACTTGCAACTTCCCATTAATTTTCCATTACATGACACTATGGCAGTAGAGGGCTAAAAACATCTTGCTGGATTAGGACTAAAATCTCATAGATATTATTAGCATCACATAGCACAAGAGTCTACATTTGCTGCTATCACTAACTTAGCACATTAATGACATGTAGCAAGGCTAATGCAACATATATCATAATTGCTGAAGCAACTGTGCAAGGCTAATGAGAAAGCAGAGAGCCTGCCTATGTGATACAAGGATGGAAAATCCTGATTCTATGTGCCTACTAGTCTTTACTAATGCCTTGTTTCCTTTCCAGGTACCTTCTTTCTTGCTTTCAGAAAAAGGGCTGGAGGAAGGGGAGTGAGCAAAAAGGACAGCACAGCAGTAGGTGGGAGAAAGGGGTTATATATCTACTGGAAATGTGCTTCTGCATGGGTCTCACTTGCAGCTAATTCTCCCTAAGATGTTACCTGCAAAAGTGGGCAGAGGTGGGAGAAATGCTCCATCTTTGAGGAAATGGGGTTTGGTTTCACCTGTTGCCCTGTAGTCCTGTTTTGGCTTGGGGAAGCTCCTCCTGAGCTGTGTTTGGCTCAGCAACCAGCTGGAACATCTAGGGTGGACACAGAAGAGCTGGGGAGGGACAACAGTCTCATGAGGCTCTCCAAAAGCCATGAGTGATGGAGCAGGGCTCATGTCCAGCTCGTGCATTGAGTTTACCTGCTAAAGCTGCTTCTGCTTGTGACAATGTATTGAACCCACCTGGATGCTATGGCTGCAAACCTCAGTGAGGAGCAGAGTTGTGGCAATCCATACCGGCAACGGGAAGATCCTCACCACAGCAGGTTGCTCAGGCCTGGGCAGCTGAGCAGACAGTCTCAAGCAGGCTGCTGTTTGCATTAGGTATGGAAAGTTGGAAAAGCAAAGCGCTACTCACTTAACAAGAGGATTTGAATCCAGGATGTCTCCTATTCACTAAAAGGGTGGTGGCGAGTAAACCTTGCAGATGCTTATAACTTGGCTCACCCCCGTTCTGCCCTGTAGTGGTGCCTGCTAAGAAAGTACATTTCCAAAGCCTCAACAGTGTGACTGTTGTTACTACCAGGCAAGAGAAACTCAGAGAAACCACCTCTCTCAAACACAAACCCAAGCTCACAACACCAGTGCAGGGGAAGCACTCCGTTGGTGGGTTCAATCACTCCAACACATCCTGTATCTGCTCTTCCTACCTCTGCAAAGACATGCACAGCCCTGCAGCACATCCCAGCCTCATCCCAGCATCTCCCCCTGCAACTCATAGCCATACGGCTGCCTCTGTTATAAGACCTGCTGTGTGTGAGAACCACAGGTATATTTTTGTGTAGCTCCCTGCTGATCGAAGGACATTGAGAGCTCACCCAGCCCAGCTCTGGCTTTAACTGCTGAGCCATGCCCTGCTTGTACTCCATCCACTGTGGGCTTTGTGACTGTCTCTGAAGCAAATCTCTCTGCTGGTCTCTCTGTTGGTGTTTTGGTGATTATTTTTTTTATTTTAATGCAATACCTCAAGTGAAATGCAGAAGTTTTAATAAGAGAGGAACGATCATTCAGTGGATTTCACTGCAGTGGGAAGAAACCAAAAAGGAGGGGTAAAAAATGGGAACATTCATGGCTTATGGCAAGGGAAATGAAATATTTAATAAGCAAAATGCTGTATGTGCAAGGAGGGCTCCCCCAGCCCCCTGCTTTCTTCCTTGGCAGAAATTAAACAACTTTTACACACCACGTAGTCTTCAGTACAGTATGCTAATTATGTCCCTGATGCCCTCTTCATCTGATCAAACTTAATTGTCTGTGTCAGGCTGCCAATTAACAAAAGGATCTCCTAGAGTACCAACTTCCAGAGCTACCTTAAAGGTTAATTGAATCATGTAAGCCCAATGCTCTGGTGGACTCAACTTCAGGATCCTATTCTAACCAGGGGTCTGTAGGGGTAACAAATAAAGGAAAAGTTTAATTGCTAAAGCAGCCAAATCTAACAGTCGCATTAGGAAAGAAATGATATTTCGCAGCTCTCCCTCCCCCTTTTTTTTTTCCAAAGGTTTGAAATAATCTTGGTTTTTTTATATATTTCAGGCAGTTTCTAGATTTCACTAGCAGGGGGTAAATAGGAAGAACCAAATTTTGCTCTTCGATGCATATGCAAACTGGGTCAAAGAAGATACTCAGGTAAATCCAAAAGTGCGATTTATTCTTTTATTCACCCACTATTTTCTGAAATGTTCCCCTACCAAATGCAAAGCAGCAGCGGGTGGAGGGTCACAGCACAAGAGCCATGGGGATATGGAAGCAGCAAGCACTGCCATCACTCAAGGCATCGAAAGCCAGCTAAAGGGTATCCCTGTTTCTTCTCCATCTGCCTTATTTTCCAAGATATTCATTATTACCCATTTCTGATGGTTTCCCACTTTTTTTATAAACACATTTTTAAAGTGCCTGTCTTGCCATGAGAGAGTGTTATGGCTATTTCAAAGAGGGTGAACTGAAAAACAGAGTGCCCATAGGAAGTATTCAATAAAAAAAATAAATACTGTGACTAGGATATAGCCTGAGTTGAGAATAGGGACCCTGAAATCACAGGCTGGATCTGGGGTCCCCTGTTCTTTTGGGAATATTTACTTTTGGGAGAAATCCTGCCATGTTTGGACCAAGTGTGGCATCACCCCTATTTGCCTTAGTACCCTAGAGCTGAGTTTTGAGCTTGGGGGACCCCTGGACATCTTATTTGTCTGGTTCTAAAAGCCAATACAGAGCCCTTTGGGGCCTAAAAGCATACAAACCCACGATGGAAGTGGTGAGAAATAAAGGAAATCCTAGTATTTTGAAGAGTCTGAAGGGGGTCGGTTACAAGGAAATATGACAAAAATTAAAACAGGCTGGCAAAGCTGTGCCCAAACTGCAGTACCACAGATGAGACAACCAGGGGGTTGGCGAAGGGGATACCTGAGCTGAGTGTGATTTCAAATTAACTCCACTAGTATGTAAACAGTTGGAGGACCAAGCAGAAAAAGGCATCACTAAAGGGGTAAGAAATAATAAGTCAAATTAAAAAGTCAAATATCAAACAAAAATACCTTGCCAGCAGGATTTTATGAAGGCATCCGATGACAGTGTTTGGCAGAGTTGGCTTCCCTGGCATCCTGCTAACCTGCTGGGTCATAGAATCAGAATCATTTAGGTTGGAAAAGACCTTTAAGATCATCAAGTCCAACTGTTAACCTAGCACTGCCAAGTCCACCACTAAACCATGTCCTCGAGCACCACATCTACCTGTCTTTTAAATACCTCCAGGGATGGAGACTCAACCACTTCCCTGGTCAGCCTGTTCCAATGCTTGACAACCTGCATGGGTCTTTGCATGCTTCTCCCATCTTCACTCCAGAAGTGCAGGAAAGTGGCTGGTACCCTTTTTCCATAGCTGAAAAAACGAGATGCAGAAGATGGCAGTGCCAGGAGCAGCAGAAGTGTGGTGGGACAGAGCTGGGGAGCCATCCCCCTGCCCACTATCCCTCCACCCATCTCGCATGAGGGGCTGGTTTCACCACTCCCCATGTGGAGGGGTGACCTGGGAAGGGATGCAAGGACCACGCTGCCCAACAGCTCAGCGAGGAGGGGTTTCCTACAACTGCTCTGGGGCAATTCCCCCATTTCCCCAAAAATAGCTCAGCAGGTCGACACATCTTGGCCATCCCCCAGATGTGCCGAGTGTCCCTTCATGTCCTGAACTACGGGTGAGTTAAGCCAAGTAAAACCATCCACCAGCAAAAAAATTCACTGCTCGGGGGAGCAGACAAAATAGCCACAGCCAAGAGCTTAGGAATTCATTTTAAACTGCAAAGTCTAGGAAAAAAGGTCTGTAAAGCTAACAGAGCTAACCCATATTATACCCATGGATGATATGATCCTGGAGGTTTTTATCTAGAATTTATTCCCAAACTTCTTTTATTTGCAATTTGACCTCTCCATCCATTTTTCATTTAAATATATATCACTTTAATAGTCTAGGCTTGGTAAAAGTTTCCCTTGCTTAAATATTATGCTCCTCTTACAGTATAACACTGCCTTTTCACTCTTAAAAAAAGAAATTAAAAATCACTGCATTCCTCTCATTTTTCTGTTTTGTCTTTTCCAAGGGTACTCCAGCAGCTCTTGCACTCTCTTGCAAGAGCTCTCTCCCCTCCCACAGCTGCGCATCACGATGATGATGGTGGTTTGCACTTAACTGACATTGTCTGCATGTGAGCAAACAGAAGCAGACATGACCACCCCTCTAACAAACTCCTACAAACTGATCTATTATCAACGGCAGGGGCCTGCTGTATCGCTGGCGGGCACAGTAATTAATTTCCATGCATATCATTGCCAGGATCGCTTACTGATCCAGGGAGCAAGATCAGAGATGTCACACCATAAATTGAGTCAGAGCCTTCACCTCTGTGTTCAGCGTGCAATTTTACACGCGCTTGACAAAGTAACAAACAGGGGGTAAAAAAGGTAGCAGTTCCCCAGGGTGATGGACGGGAGGATTGGCCCAATAAATTGTTCCCTGTAAAAAGCAATGTTTTCCTCATTAAAAGGCAGTGAATTCTCTATTGCTTTTCATTAGTTGTGGCCTTGCTAGATGTGAGGTTTAATTGGCAGTGTGTTTACAGGACACTGGCCCCAGAGGTGAAGGAGACAAAGAGGCTGAAAAGAGATTCTTATTTATTAAGGAGAGGTGACAGGCAGCCGCTTAATAAGTTTTTGTGTGGGTCCTGGAAGAAGTTGCACCATGAAGAATGGCTGTGCAGATGTAACCCCTTCTGTGCCATTGCTTTGTCTGTTTTTAACCATCAGAAGTCTCCATCCTTCCCCTTCTTGCAAGGATAATAAAATAAATAATACATTTTTAAAAATAATAATATAATAATATAATAATAAAAATAAACTTGCATTGGTTTTAAAGGCCCTGGTTGATCGCTCTGCTCTCAGATTCTTTTGAAATACTGAAGCATCCTTCCCCTGCTTGGTGTTTGTAAGAGAGGATGTATTGGGATTACCCCGCTGTTTCTTATTCACAGGAGGGTACAGATGCAGGGTCAGTCCCTCTGCACCCTGGTAAAGTGGGAAAAGCCCAGGGAAACGGAAAAATATCCGTGTGCAGAAGGATGGGCCTTTTGCAGCTGTCCTCTACCAGCAGCAGCATCTGCAAAAAGGCCCTCAGCAACCCACAGTGGCACAAAACCAGCAATATTAAAAAAAAAAATCACATATAAGAGTGCAAGGATTGCATTAACTCAAATAGAAAATGCAAAAAGCGAGGTGCTTTCTAAGAGGAGAAGAGAGGCGTGAGGAGGAGAGAAGAGGCTCTCCCCATTGATGTCCAGCAGAACTAGTTTTAGCTACAGATCTGAGCTGAATGGAAGAAAAAGGCTATGACTTGGCAAGCAATGTTATCTGTGACACTTTTCCCACCAAAAAGATATATCCATCCTTGAAAATTATACATAAAGCGAAACAAATCCACCTTTTTGGCAAATTCCAACTGTCCGCCTACCTATAAAAATACAGTACTGGAATTTTGTAGTGATTAAACACATGACAAAGAAAAAAAAAATTTAAGTGCCACAAGTTCTTGAAAAAAATAGATCAGAGTATCTTTCTGTCTAAAGGAGCTTGAATGTTACAGTTCATCTCAATTTAGCAATCAGAGAAACCCCTAAGTTTAACATAAAGTGTGTTCTGAATCCCATTACCTGTCACCCAAGATGTTTTTGTCTTGCCTCTTAACAAGCATATGTAGAAGTGCATCTCTTCAGCACATCTTCTTCCATGCTTTGAACTATCTCCCCCAAAGAAAAGGATTTATCAGGGTCTGCCTGAAAGCTTGTAGATGAAGAGCATCACATAAATCATTTCACTCTGTTAACATGGGTCTTTCCTTCTGATCATTGGATGGGACATGAAATGAGGTGGATGGGCTGGAACAGCGGTACAGACTCTGCTGTGCTGACAAATCCAGCTTGTAGAGCAATTTGGGGTCCCCTCCCTGGGGTAACAAATGGAGAGGCTCAGTTTCTGGGTGCTACCTAAGGTTGTAGGTGCTTTATGTAACTTAGGGAAGCAAATTACAAACTGCAAATAACAGCTCCAAACAATATTGCAAATCAATGCTCCAACACTTATCCCCATTTTATATTTGTCTAATCAACATATTTAAGAGCAATATGGCCATCCTGGCACTCCACAGCTTGTTGTGCTTACAAGAAATACTGGTGGAATAGGAGCCTTAAAATTAAGTAACATGGAGTGTCCAGTAATTAATTTGATTTTTACATCCCTTCTTTATTTAATGCAACTTTAAAACTATGTTAGAAGCTGGAATTGAGCAGTGTAGCATGAAAATGAACTGGCCAGGTTCCAAGTGAGGCAGAGATTAGCATAATGTTAAATGTTGAGGATTGTCCTCATCACTGAGCTTGAGAGGGGGAGATCCAATGGAGGGAGAGACCATCCGTGTGCCTATCATCACCATACACTGAGAGATCAAAGCACAGTGCTGTGCCATGTAAAAAGACTATCTCTGCTCCAATCCCAACAGAAGAGAAGGGAGAGAAGGAAGCAAAGACCGGGGCTTTGACCAGAGCTTGGGAGGAGACTGGTGTCTGGATGGGAAGGCTGGAGCACTGAGTTTGGGTTCTGCTCTGGGGACCATCACACCTGCACTTTGCTCTTCATGATTCATGTTGCATCTGTGCCTCCACGAGTCACTGTAATGGCCCCATTCCCCATGATCAAATTGTTTAAACTATATTTGAGGGGAATTCCTATAGGAGCTGCAATGAATTGTTTCCTCCTCTAGTCCCTGTATTCACAGTCTTTCCCTTCGCTCCATCTGCTACATTCAGGTGAGCTGACCTGATAGCAGCATCACTCCTGTGATTCCCATCATCTTACAGTTGTTTTGGCAGTACAACTTCTTCATGCCAAAGTTTGGGAGTTGAAGGACTGGTTTTCCATGGAGCAATGCAAAAAAAAATCCAGAAAATCTAGACCTTCAGAATAATTTTCAATCCACAGAAATTCAGGCTAAATAGCAGCCAAATATTTCTTACCCTTCATGCTTTTCTATATCATCCTACATACCAGTTCCTTAGACAATCTGTGAAACTTCACCACCATCTAAGACTATCTGGATGAAGTTCTACAACAGTCAAGAAAATGAATTTTTTCCACTGAGTTCAGTGGGGTAGCCGTCATCTCCCCGAGCTCAAACCACATCTGGCACAACCTGTTTCTCTAGTCTTCTCCATTTCTCTTTCAATGAAGTGCTGTGAGAAGAGACTAAGTGATGGGAAAACTCAGTCTGGGTCTGAGCAGAAAATATATAAAAATTGGAACTGTTTTACTTGGGTAAAAAGCAGCCTAAGGAAAGCTGACAAAATCACGTACCTTCAGCGGTGATTGGCAAATTTGACAAAGCAAACCCAAGCATTTTTTGAGGAACACATTTCTGCTGTTTCTAGGAAAAAAAAACTCAAATCAGGATGCATTTCAGTCCCTAAACAGAGATTTGGGGCTTAAAGGAAATGAAAACCCACTCTGCACTGCAATAACTGAGCAAGGAACTTAGAAACATCCAAATTCAAACCTGAGGAATTTTTGCTGAATTATGCCATCAGGGTATCCTGATTTGGTGGCAATGAAAGGAATGGCTGGGAAGCAGGGCTGGATCTGTGCAAAACTGTCCTTGGGAGTTATCACCTGCAGCCTTTCAAACCATCAGTCCCAGCCTTGATTCAATGACTGGAAAGGGATGCAGCAAAAATATTTATCGTTCACAGATGCCATCCCCCAAGAAAGACATGATGGCTTATACTCACGTGCAGGCTAAGGAGCTGGAGGGTTTAGGGATGCCCATGCTCAAGCCTCCACCTTGACACTGTAGGAGATAAATATTTCTGCAAGAAAAACGGGAGTTACAATAATAATATAACATTTTAGCAATTTTTCTTAGAGTTTGTGTTGGTTCTTTAAGTTAACTGTACGTGATCAGTTCCCAGTTCTCTGATACCTTGTGTGTCCCTGCTCTGCATCTTTTTGGGGTATCATCGTCTCCATTTCTTAACAAATGTGAATGTCTTTTGGGCAGGATTTGGTCTGGTCATTGCTGCTGCTGCTGTTTGCTGGTAAAGCACCTGGTCCTGAGAAGTTGGGTGCTGTCAGGTTTGGAGCCAAGGAGGCACTGGTGCTAATGCACTGCTCTGGATACTCTCTGACGTGTTGGTTCATGGACACCCCCAGTTTCAGACTCTGATCCCTCTGCTTTGGAGTTACCCACACACAGCAGACAGTCGCCAGCCCATCGATGGGCTACCCCCTGCCTGCCTGGGCAGCCAGGACCTGTTTCCTAGCTGGCACTTGGGACTGCACTGATGCCTCTGCCACAGCCAAATCCAAGACTCAAGGATGAAGGAACATCTTCATTTAAAAAGTGTAGTCCCCAAAGCACAAGGCAGTGGCACTACGATTGCACTTAGTGGTGAGGTTTTCTCGGCTGGCAAGGCTGGCTCATTTGCCCCATGCCTCGTGGCTGGTCTGGCAGGTCTGAGGGCTGTGTTTCCCTCTCCTCTTGCTGAGCACAACTGCCAGAGCCACCCAAGGCTGCTCCCCAGTGCAGGTATCCTGCCTTGTTCACTTGCCCCTAAGATAACCTTGCTTCTCCATTTCTTGTGATCAAACATGGGGGCTACACAGCCCTGCAGTAACATCCTCTCCCTCTTGTCCCACCTTCCTTCACTAATGATGTTGCTTCTTTGCTCCTTGATTACATTAAATTCCCGGCCTTAAATTTCAGACTTTCAGCTGCTTTTGGCCTTTTAAAGCACAGCGGTGTAACATGAGCAGATTTAATGGCACAAGCTCTTGTGAAGATGTTCCTTTGCAAAGAGACCGCGCATTGAGTCCCAGCCCAGCAAGAGATGACCTGTGGATGGGAAAGCCATGAATAGGACCTAACTGTGTGCAGTCCAGCTGTGTGCCAGCAAGGCCTAGCACAAATATGCATGTACTGGCCACATGTCTATGATGGTCCACCACAAGCCCAGCCTAACCCCCATGATTACAGTCCCATTGCCCACCCTGCTCATGCTGAAGCCAGCAGCAGCACATCTCTGCTGTTCGGTTCCAGCAGTTGGGTTTCCTACTCCAATTTGTAAGAATAAAACCTTAAGGTATTGAGTATATAAAATGGGCCTCACAAGCCATTACTGCAGCATGCCCAACTTTTATGCAGGCTTTTTCTGTAGTTCATATGCATACTGAATGGCCATTAATGTTAATGGGTGTTACACTCCAAGAGCAGCAGCAAAGGCTCCAAGGAACGACAACCTTTATAGCACTGCTGCTTTCTTTACAGAGCATGTCCTGGCTTAAGGTTATCGAAAACTCTTCAGGCCTTTCTAATTGCAGTGAGTGGGTTTCAAAGCCAACAAGAAAAGCATTCATTGACAGATGGGCAACGTTCATATTATTGCACTGTCTCAAAGTCTGATGCACATTGCAGTATGTAACAGGTAGTGAAGTGGAAACCTGGCACCTGAAAATCCATCAGTCATTGAGAAGATTGTTTCTTGTGGACACCTGGATGGAACCCCTGCTGGACAGCTTGTGGATCTTTCTTCTGGACAACTTGATGCCTACTCAAAAAGAGACTTTTATGGGCTTCTTGAATAACTAGAGTGTTTTCTCCCAGCAGCAGCACAGTCTTTTATTGTTGGCTGATGCCTGGGAGCCAAATTAAATACATGACAGCCCCAGTGCTGGATGCATGTAGCAGAGGTGACAGCATATAAAATGCTTTTCTAAGTTATTTCTCCCAACACAAGGGGCTGGTTATTTTCACTCTGTTCTTGCCCATTGCCCAGTGTTTGTTGCTCCGCTTGGGTGATCTGTTCTCCAGATCTTCACACTGATTTTAGGTTTGACCTAATGGAGTGATAGAGGAGAGCAGGATGGTTCCTGGATCTGCAATTGAGCCCCTTTGCTGGTGCCTTTGCAAAAAGCTGACCCTGGGGCAGAGCCTCAGAGCAGCTTTCCAGCAAAACGTGGCTCCACAGCACACCCAGGCATCATCTCGCAAAACATCCCAGGGCTGCACCCAGCCTGAATGAATGAATGCAAAGCCCACCAGCATCGCAGAGATCCTCCACTGCCCCTTTTATTCCCGTTTATTCATGGAATGTTCATTAATTGAATTAGGAGCAAAGCAAAGGTACTGTTGCCTGTGCACAGCCCTACCTGCCTGGTGGTGTACACCAGTGGTGTATGTCAGTGTTTTCCTTGAGAGAGCTTAATAATCCAACGGAAAGTCTGTATTTACAGCTGGGGAAGAAGGAATTGCTGTTATCCCCCATGACCACCCAGCACAGCCAGGACCGAGCTGATGAGAAGTCGCCGCTGCCTCCAAGCTCAGCTGTGCCCGTGGGTTGCAGAGGAGCACAGAAAGTCCCACCAGAGGCTTAAGAGGGAAATAAACAGGTCCTTTTTATAGCATTTACCAAACTATCCCAGCATTTACCAAAATATCCTCAGTGTCAGACAAAGGGGCTCCAGCAAGGACAGCGCGGATCTGGTGCAGTGGGATGGGATGAGGGAGGTTGGGGTTCGGCTGCGGGCTCCATCCCGGGGCTTTTCCAAGGACATCTCCTTTGTGGCTAATCCTGGGTGAATGGAGTTAAAACTTTTCCATGTCAAAAGAAAAATATCCTGTGCTCTAATACTAAGATGCTGAGAGATTACTTGGCATCCAGGGAAATGCCTATTTTTTTTTTTTTTAAACCAAGAGAGAGAACTATCTGGGGTTTTTTTTCCCTGTCTCTGCATACACCCATTAACATTTAGGGACCTTTTTTTAACAAAAGTTTTAACACAACAAGCACTAAGATGGCTCTATGCTGCCACCAGTAATGAAAGTCAGGCTTGCCAGCGGGGAAGGCGGTTTAACCCTGTCCTGGTTTCAGCTGGGATAGAGTTAATTTTCTTCTTGGTAGCCGGTATGGGGCTGTGTTTTGGGTTTAGGATGAGAACAATGTCGATGATGATACACTGATGCTTTGGTTCTTGCTAAGTAGTGCTAAGCTGTTGCTAAGTAGTTGCTAAGTGGCGCTCACACTGGTCAAGGACTTTTCAGCTTCCCCTGCTCTGCCGGGTGCACAAGAAGCTGGGAGGGGGCACGGCCAGGACAGCTGACCCAGACTGGCCAAAGGGCTATTCCATCCCATAGGACGTCATGCTCAGTATATAAGCTGGGGGAAGAAGAAGGAGGGGGGCGGGGGGCGGGTGGTTGGGCGGTTGGGCGGTTGGGCGGTTGTCTTCCCAAGTAACCGTTACGCGTGATGGAGCCCTGCTTTCCTGGGGATGGCTGAACACCTGCCTGCCGATGGGAAGTAGCGAATGAATTCCTTGCTTTGCTTTGTTTGCGTGCACGGTTTTTGCTTTGCCTATTTAACTGTTCTATTTTATTTTACTTCAATTATTAAACTGTTCTTATCTCAACCCATGAGTTTTCTCCCTTTTACCCTTCTGATTCTCTCCCCCATCCCACTGGGGTGGGGGGAGTGAGCGAGCGGCTGCGTGGTGCTTAGTTGCTGGCTGGGGTTAAACCATGACAAACCCCTTGGTGACACCTCGCCTTTTAATTTCCTTTGAACAGGCCTGATATACAGTTTTCATGGAAAACGCACCCAGTGCATGGTTCAGAAGGCTACAGAACTGAGAGCTATTAAATACTAAAAAGACAAGGTGAGAAACAATTTGCAAAATCTCCTCTTTTTTATAGACTGCAGCTATTGAGAAAAATTGAGTAAATTCCCCAGCTACCAAGACTGCAGTCTGTTTCAAGATTCCATCAATTTTTTACGGTACAATCAATATTTATGAATCCCCAAAGAAATGTTGCAGAGAAACATGGTGAAACATTTTCCATGCAGTTGAAAAGATGCAATACAGGGACCTAAATAATTTCTAAAATAATCTCAATGACAGTCAAAGTGCCTTACATAGCCAATATGGTTTAATGTCAGTGTTTATATTAGCTCTCTTCTAAAGAATAGATGAAAAAGAGGAAAAAAAAGTAAGGAACATGTTTGCAGTTTAATCTCTCCTAAAGAAGACATTTTTCTATAATAAGTATTCTGTAATTTGGTGCTTAAAAATTCAAAGGAAGTGTTATATTGAAAGTTCTTTGATTTTTTTTTTTTTATGCATTAAAAATATTCACCATCATGAAAGCAATGGATTTTTCAGTCAGCTGGGAAAAAAAAAAGATTTCTATAAAAACTAGGCAAACAAATCCACATTCCTTTAATGGCTACTTTAGGCTTAATATCTAAAATTACTTAAATAACTCTGAACCCTCCTGCTGAGAAATATTGAAAGTAATGGATTCCTTTGTGTGTAATCTCCATTTACATGTAGAGTTTAATTTCCCTCTGGGCTGAACCTGTGTAAAACTTGCCCTGAAATGTCCCTCTGTAAAAACACAATGTTTAGGGGGATGCTTTTTATTTTATTTAAAGTTTATTTTGCACATTAAAAGCAAACAGCCAACTCGCCTACGAGCTGACAAAATGGTGACTGTGGTATGATGTTGAAAATCAGTGATCACGGGAAAGGTCAGTCTGCACCCCAGATGCCCTGAAGTCCACCCAAAAGCAAGCTCAGTCCTGCTATGCTCATCACACCAGTGAGACAGGTCTCTCCGGTGATGCTGGTACCTCCAACCCCCCTGTGTAGTGGAAGCAGGAGGAACAGTTTTGCTATGACTTTGCTCCAAGGAAGTCAGACAGAGTTTGCTTTTTGGGTGGAACGATGATTATAAATTTTAAGCTTCTCCCTTGATATTTGGATATCCTTTGGCTCCTTCCCTCTCCTCAGTCCTGTCCCACCTGGTGCCATACAAATTTTAGCTGCAAATGGACTATCACTGTGCACATTTTTTATTTGATCGCCATAATCTCTTTTTTTATTTTCCTTTTTCTTCTTTTTTTTTAACTCAGAGGAGACAATGCTGGGAGAGATCCCTGTTAATGAAACAGTAACTCGGAGCATTTAATTACTTAAAACAAAGTCTTAGCTTTGATGCTAATATTTTATTTTTAAACATTAGTGAGGGTTAAAGAAGTAAGGAAATCTGATGAATTTGCAAAACAAATAAGTGAGGCTTATTTCCCCAAATTAATCAGGCAAGTTGCAGTCCCAGCTATTTATAAGTCTAGTTAAGTGTTGCTCCCTTGTGAGGTGTCTCTTTTTTTCCTCCTCTCCCATACTTACTGAGGTGTCTCAGTAATTCATCCTCTTACCTAGATATCTCATCTGGGAGAATCTCAGTGGGAAGATCTAATATCTGATCTGTTTCTACATTTAATGGCATATTTCATCATGGGGGAATATTTTATTGAAGCATCTCCCCTGAAACTGTATTTTTTTACAGTGAGCTACATTCAAAATAGCAATATTTTAAAACATGTTTTTGCTGGAAAACATAAAAAAAAAAAAATCTTCTCTTCCAGGTGGATTAAGCAGGATCTGCCATAGGGAGAGGGTGGGGCAGCAAGAAAAAGGGCTTGTCCTCAGAAAATGTTGGAATGCTATTTAATTTAAAAAAAAAAAAAACAAAAAAAACAAAAAAAAAACCCAAAAAACTCTGAAATAAAGGTACCTGAGGATGGGGATGATGAGGGGAAACATCCACAGCAGGGTGACCCATGGGCGCTGTACCATGATGGAGATGGGAACACCCCGGCTGTCTGCACCCTCTTCTGATAAATACCAGAAAGAGTTAAAAGATCAAATGCTCTTCAACCCCATGCAGCTCTCCAGTTTATAAAATATATATTTTCTAAAACACTGCCCCTGCTGGGGAAAAAAAACCAACAACAACAACAACAAAAAAAACCCAATAATGCTGCAGACTGGTTTTGTGACAGAAGCCCCCCTCTCCACCCAGGCATCCAGGGACGACTTGGCCAATGTTTAATGAGTTTACAATGTTATGTATCTCTTTATCTTTTAATCCATTTAATCAACAAAATTTCAAACAAACAAAACAAAAAACAATGCCTGCAATTTGTGTTTTGTTTGACTGCGAGTAATATTCATGTCTGCATGAGGATGGCATGTAATTAACATGTCATAATCAAAATGACGAAGTTTAACACATTATAATCACTGCATGGAGATTATAGCATAGCCACAGGCGATCTGCACAGCCTATCTTAATATCATTTGCATAATGAAAGCATGGTGGCAGTAATAGCTTTTTCTCTTGTTATCATAATTTCACCCAGGGCTGCAAAGGGCTTTGGTACTGTCAGATGTTGCCTGTTAAAAGTCATTGTGAGTTGAAGACTCCAGTCCAAGTGACCTAAGTATTTCCGTGTGAGCAATCGCTGCATGAAAATACAATGAGGTGGGTATTTTTTTCCTGTGATTTCCCAGAAAACATGTGCACAGCCTTCATTTTGGGGTCCTGATGGAGGACCTGTTTCTTACCTGCACAACTGGACTGCATTTTCTGAGCAACCCCCCAAATTTCCCATGCATTGGGAATAACAGGGCATGCTGACACAGCACCTTCCCTGAAACATCTGCAGAGGGTGGATTGATGGTGATGCTCCAGCCTGGCCCCAGCATCCCCACAGAGGATGCTGGTGATGGTGCTTTGCTCTTAGCCACCAGCCTGGAACAGAGGGACCATGTCCAAGCAGCTCATCTGGCTCAGGCCACTGACCGTGACTCTCCAAAGTGATCCCGGGCTGGAATGTGATCATTCACCCTCAATGGAGAGTGGCACGTGCTCTGGTGACCTGTATGGTGAACCGGTGGTCACTGCTGCAATCTCCTTAGCTGGTTCCTATCTGGTGCTGAGATCAGCACTGCTTGCAAAATCAGAGAAATGTCTGCAAACTCTGGGGAAGAAAAAAAAAAAAAGGCTGAGAATTGACACCAGGTCTCAAAGAGCCACTCAGATCGATGCCCTGTGTCCCCTAAACTGAAAGCAGAGCCACATGGTACAAAGGGCTGGTAAGGAGCAACCCACTGTCCCTTTGCATGCAAAATGGGTGGCACAGTGCAGAGGGCTGTTCCTTAAATCACATGGGCTGCTTTTGACTCAAGTGGCTGCAGACCACATCTTGGCACCTCAAAGGGTCCTATCATGGGAAGGGAATATCCCAGCAGCTCCCAAACTTTGTCTGTCCCCCAGAATCATAGAATGGTTTGGGTTGGAAGGAACATTTAAAGGTCGCCTAGTTCACCCCCCCCCGCAATGAGCAGGGACATCTGCAACTAGATCGGGTTGTTCAGAGCCCCATCCAACCTGACCTTGAATGTGTCCAGGGATGGGGCATCTACCACCTCTCTGGGCAACTAGACCCAGCCGATGGCCACAATGCCTCTTCTGCCTGGCCAAACCAAACTCCTAAGGACAAATAGCCAATACATAGATGCATTTGAGCTGGACCTTGATCTGGCTATGAACATTGTGCTTCCAGTTTTACCTTTGCTCTAAGTAATGCTTATAGAGTTTGGTATTTTTTCAGGAGTTCAATCATACCAGTAATTCCATATTTTGTAACTCACAATATCAGGCTTTTCTATCATTTCTATATTGTTCCAGCCAGTATACAGTCCAATCACATCAACACACAATAATCCTCTGGCAGGCATTACACTATTAGGAATTACAAATTTATCTTATAGTAAAGAGCCTTGCAGTAGCTCGTGTAACATAAACATATATAATCCTCCCAGATACACTCAGGAAAGTTCCTGCAGAATTTGGAAAAGACCAGAGCCGACGAACTAAGTTATTTGTGCAGTGTCCTAGCGGCTGTGTAAAATAGTGTCATATATACAGAATTATCTAAAATTATTTTAGCATGATGTGCTAAAATGATTATGTTAAGTTAGGTTTTGGTAATAGGCTCAAGTTATTTGCTGGGATTCTAGCAGAGATATTATGTTGGCTCTTTTTATTTAAGTGGAATTTTTATCATATCCACGTACAAAGAACAAATGTGCTTTGTGAGGTAATTTTTAAATTGCAATGGTATCAGTTAAAAGATCAGCAGTTTTCCCTAATCTGAAATTATCCAACCAGATGTACAGGTCTGTCCGTACTAAACCTATTTGTCCTTTAAAATACCAGCCTTGAGTATTCACCCAGCTAAAAAGACAGGTCATGCAACATTTCCTAAATACTAAGAGAAATAATATAATTTCAGGACCAACAAAGTGAATTACAAAATAAAATGTTCTTCATGGAAAAATCTGCCAGCAGCTCCTTTTCCAGTATTTGCCCTGTGTGATCAGTTCAGGCTGGTTACCACCTTCCACTTCTTATATCAGAGGTTGCAACATTGCCCCATGCTTTCTGATGCCCGTTCAGGTGTCTGAGGGCTCTGTAGGTTCATGTCAAAGCAGCAGGACCCAGGACAAAGCCCCATTTTTCTGTGCAAGTTATACAGCTGCCTGCAGTAGCTGCCATGGGACAATAGTGAGAAGCACTGAGGGATGCACAAGAGCTGCTGCTTGTCACCAAACTTGCAGCCCCTTGATGCCTGCAAGGAATATATATTTCCTCATGGTTGAGTGTCCACATGGCATCATCCCAGCTCGTTAGGTGGGGACCCCAAACTAGAGTTTTCCCAGCTGACAAACCAGGAATGGTTTGTCAACGGTAATGGCCTTCAAGAGTGAATAATGCATCTTCTAAAGCAATGAGGGTCCTTCCAGAACAGGCTCAGTGGGCAGCTTGGTGATACACCTGTGGGACTTCAGGCTACTATAATCCAAAACTGCTTCTGCTCCAGTTGTGGCCACCTCATGGAGACTTCACAACTAGTTGCTAAAGAGTAAAGACCCTCAAAACGGTCCCCCATCTCATGGGTCCCCATTTCAAACCTGCAGTGTCCTACAAAGACCCATTCATCTCTATCTAGCCACTGCTTTTTCCAAATAAAGCATCTTTTGAGTGACAGAAATACAAATTCTCATGTCAATCACACGTTTGTCAGTGACATCTAACACAGAGGAATGCCAGTCTACGTCTAGCATCCTGGTAATTTCTATGCTATTTACAGCATATTTCTATCCTGCTGATGTCTGGGACCTTTACACATAGATTATAAAATATTTATTTTCTCCCGTAAAGGGACCAAGGAGCTGTTTCCAGCCTAATTCAGAATTTCTTCTTGTAGCAGACTCAGTGACTGTGCCCCAACAGGTATTATTTATATGACAAAAGCACCCGGAGATCCTGACTGAATTGCATTTAACTCCGAAGCCCTGTCTCATAAGAGGGAATTCATGTTCCAGAAAACTGGTATTTTAAACCAACAAAGCCCTGAGATGGAAAGCAGCTGATCCAAGCTCATAGGGTGGTATTAGAGCAAGTACCAGGACCTGGACAGGGCAGGACACTACCAGGCACCCCGGGCCATACCCTACCCTTGTCAGTCAGACATCATATCGTAGAAAGGGTTGGTGAAAAGTGCCATGTTGCCCCTGTAATTAGGATCATCCCAGCCCTCTGCTGAAAATACTGTGCTGTTTTCCCTTCTGGGTTGTTCTGTTCCCGTACCCCATTAACAGCAGTAGGCTATCAGGGACCAGTGCCTTGCAACACACATCCCATGCTGAACGCATTAGGGTTTCACCAAGGAGAATGCCTGGACTCTGAAAACCCCTTGTAGGGCTGAGACATGGTGAGTGAGGGTCTCGTCACCAGTTTGGCTTCTCGTGACAGAAACGGCAGCATGCTGTGCTCCCTCCCAGGGCAGCTGCCTACTGCTATTGCTGCAATGGCTTCTTAAATTCCCATTCTTAAGTCGGACTAAAGTCAAAGCCCATTTTGCTGTCATAATTCCAGTAGTTCATGTGTCTTTCTAATCACATGTTTTATGGTTAGCAAAAATGCCCCATGGGAGCTGATTAAAGGTTTATGAGAACCAAGAAAATCTGATAGGATTTGGTTTGAATCCAACCATTTTTTTAAGTTTCCTATCCATAAGCTTTTAAGTACTTAGAAGCCATTATTTCTGTCTTTTTGATGCAGTAGGGTGGTTGTTTTTCTTTTTTTTTCTTTTTTTTTTTTTTTTTCCAGGGGGAGGGGAAAAAAAGCGCAACATAAATCTCAGAGCAGAGATTTTTAAAAATGATTATCAGATTTGGGTAAGATTTATCTTCCTCTTTAAAAAAAGCTTTTCACAATCACAATATAAATGCATTAGCACAAAAGCAGTCTAAACTCACATTTAGAAAGATACAACACTGATATGGGGCTTCTTTAGTGGAAAGTACCTGGAACATGAAAGCAGCTTAACTCTTTGCCTCCTGGGTCTTCACCCAGACCTTGCCTTGGTTATAGCAGGAGATGATAGATACTGAAAATGTGATATTTCAAGCCCTATGAAGTTGCCTCAGTGAAAGGTCTTTGCTTGTCTATACTGTGGGTTTGCAATGCAGCAGTTACACCGGTTGCTTGTGCACGTGAAGTTGGGATGTCTTCCAAACCAGTTTATTCTTTCCAGTAATATGGCACAAGGCTTTTCTTGGCTTTTGATGGGAAATGTGGAAACACCATCGTTTCAGCCTGTCACTGCAGTCAGGCAGTGCAACTAGCTCCCGACCAAAGATGGTTGGCAAATATTAATTCAGAGACATTGGCCCTCCACCAAACCCTTTTTTCTTTTTATTTTTTTGCTTTCTTCTTTCTTTCCCTCTCTCAGTAGGCCTTCATATAGTCTATGGGTCTTGCTGTATGTGATGGATTACTTATTTTCCTTGACAGTCTTTGGTGCTTCCCTTCTCATAGCAATGAAACACATTTGGTTCCTTCCAACCAAAATTATTCTGTAATTTTAAGGCAGTCTATAGGAGACAGACTACATGAGCCAGGAGGCACCGAGTTGGACAGCTGATTGATTGGTTGACAGCAGTAACGTTGGGCTCAGGATGCCTTGGTTCTGCATCCAAACTCTTCTCTGAGCAGTTTGAGGTGAGCTTCATTTTATTTCACCTCATTTTTTCACCTGCAGAAGAAGGGATAAGAGTGCTTGGCTAATAATACTGGTGAATAAAAAGACATTACAGCTGCCGAAGTGGCAGAATCCAAAGCCACCTATATTATACCTATTTTATATGTTTCAGTGCATGGTAGGTATAAAGGCTTGCTGGCTCGTTCTGCTCTCACCAACCTCAGTTGCAATCAAGAGCAGCTTCATGCAGCTTAGCATTGGAAGCAGCCCACAAAAATCAACAGGCACCAAAATTCTCAATTGAAAAGTGTTTTGACAAAAAGTAAATGGACGCAGGAGCGATATCCAATGCCAAGGACATGATGAAGAGACAAACACCTGCATAAATGTTCAAAAGCCTTTCTCAGGGTCTGCAATACTCTCCCCCAATCAGGAACTGTTAATTTGATATCATTTATTAAAGCTAGATTTCTAGTGGGCATCTAGCAGGTCTTCATGAAGAACAGCAATCTCTGGTTCCATAAATTCCTTTTTTTCCCCATAAAATGTTTACTCCTGTCCTGATAATCCTGCAGCACAGTCTGCAAACTTCTACTTGTGCTGCTGCAGAGGAGGGCCACGACACTGCCTGGATGCTCTACTTCCCCCTCGATCAGTGTGGGAGGGAAGGTTTAAAATGCATAGCAAAAATCAGAGAGGGAAAATATTTACTCACTTGACTGGCACTTATTTGCCCCCAAAAAACCTCTAATCCACCAACAAAAAAGGTGCTTAAGAAAAAAAACATAAGACAATGGCCTCACAGGTGCACCTGGAAACGTGTTTCTGCAAAACATGGTCTTACCATCCCTTGGCGTGTACCACTGCTCCCAGGCTCCTGTTGGTGTGTACAGACGTTTTGGGAATGGCAGCACCAAGGGAAGAGGCTGGGTTCAATCCGTGCCATTCCCAGCATCGAAAATGATACAGAAATATTTAAGCTGACGCACGCTCTATCCTGACATTCAACAGAGCGATGCTAACTTCTGGAAAATAGAAGAGCCCCAGGGCAGGCACTACTTAAGAATGTAAGACAATTATTACCTTCAACTGTGAAGGAGTCTGAGTAATTAAAAGGGGTTATTTATTTTTATTAAAAAAGATTCCTTTCAGTCTGTTTGAATCTTTAGTAAAAGCCCTGAATGATATTTTTAGATGCCAGAAAAGAGACTCTGCGATTGATGCAAGATGCATAACAAACTCATTTGAAAAATTCTCCTATTATCATCATATTGTTCAAAATCAATAATTTCTCATCCTTTCACCCACATAACTTCCTGGAGACAATGCAGGTCTAACCCAAAGCTTCCGAAACCTTCTTTGGATTAACAGAAATCCAAAATTAATTGGGTTTAATTACTATAAATTTCCTTCCCAATAAAATCTCAAGAATTTCCAATCATGCTGATTTATTTGAGTAATTAGAAAGCCATTCACAGATGTCACACTGTTAGGTAGTGCGGATAACGTGGGGTTTGCTTAACTGGATCCTGAGACCACAGTGCTGTGAAGAATGACAACTAAAAAAACTCCAATAAAAAGTGGGAGATTAAGGGAAGGCGAATGACACAACCTCAGGCTGTGCAGGCAATGCCAGCGGCTTCCCGCGGGAAACTCCCTTCCCTCCGCCGTGCCTCCCTGTGTCTGCTGCTCCAAAATAACTTGCTCTTTCAGAGCCTTTAATGGCTCTGAAAGCTGCTGCTTTTGTCTAAATACATATATCGTGCAGCAGTTTAGGAAATAGGTGAAAAGGCTGGAGAGATTAGCACTAGACATTGTGAAGCTGCAACTAGGTCATAAGAGATTTCAGAGGTCAGGAAATTCTACGGGGCTTAAGTGTTTTGTAATGTAGTTTAGTTTGCCCCTGGATCAGGACATAATGGATGCTTCAAAACTTGATTTG
This sequence comes from Platalea leucorodia, assembly GCF_965183815.1. NCBI lineage: Eukaryota > Metazoa > Chordata > Aves > Pelecaniformes > Threskiornithidae > Platalea > Platalea leucorodia. The sequence continues at coordinate 25,487,563 of NC_138859.1, read as the reverse complement.
CATTGATTAAAAATAACCAGGCTACTACTCTGGGCTAAGAATCACTTGACAAACTCCAGCATGTACCAGCAACTGCTCTGGTTTCTGCAATCATTTTAATGGGTTGGGGTCAGGTGGGGCAGAAAAGGTATTTCTTGCCAAATAAAGGCCACCAAAGTCAACAAATCAGAAAATCAGACAGTTAACAAAACCAGAAGCTTTTTGTCCCTCTTGTATAGTCGTAGCCTTCCTAGTCTTTGGTCGGATGGATTAGAGAATATCTCATTAAAAAATTATATACCAACCATTTAAATAAGGTAAGGCGAAAGAAGAAAGGAAAGGAGAGGTTTAAGTGCAGAATGAGCCTTCCGTGTAAAATCAGTGCTGTTAAACTCCATTACACTAGCTTTCCTCCATGCCTAAGTAACCACCTTTCCAATACCCACCAGAGCATATACAGTGACCCCAACTGGGATCAGCAACAGCCAGGAAAAGAGAGAAGTCACCTTTCAGATGAAGCATTCTTGGAGGGTTATTTAAAAATGAATACCTCAAAGACATAAGGTCTTTGTCCCCTCCACTGAGAGCTGCTCTTTAACCTCCTCTGCCCAATTTGCCTATTTTCTACTCTCCCACATTTGTATAATTCAGCAGAGACTTGAGGGAAGGCAACAGAGATGCACCAATATGGGCAAACATGAAATCAATGAACGTTAGGTCAGTGAGAAGCCACTGAAGTCAATCAATACCACAGATTCTGACAGCTCTGTGCATCCCTACTTACATGTCTGAAATGACACCTTGGTGCAAATTTTATTATCACAGAGCACGTGGATCATCAATAATCCATGCTTGATGCCTGAGAAAAGTTATTCTGAAATTTGAGGGGGAACCTAAGCTGTGCGCATAGACAATAATAATAGCACCTCTTAGAGTCCCATTCATGTCCAAAGTTGGGTCTCACTTCGGAGTAGTTTCTCAATAATTTATCTATGAAAAACTATGGATTTGATCAAAAAACCCCATAATCCTTTGCAACCAAAACTTGTAATGAGTCATGGTCAATCTGAAAGAAGACTCAAAACTAAGAAAGCAGCCTCAAGCCCCACAGAGGAATGTATTTCATGCACCAAGGAGAGACTGATCCTGGAGTACTGAGTACATCCCCCAGCTCTAAAACAGATGAGATGCAAAAATTGACTGAGATGATAGATAGATACAAAAAAGTGCTGTGGACAATTTGTGACTGGAGAAAACTTCAGACAGAGAGAAAGAGCTCCATGCATTTAGCATATCAAAAGAAAGAGATGAATTATTACCCTCCACCACGAGACCAAGAACCTGCCCTTCCCAGGGAGAAAGTACAAGGTACTAGGCAAGATCTGCAAATCTACCAGGACAGGCACAACAAAAACCCACGGCTGGAAGAAAAAGCCAGGAAAATTGTAGCATGGCATTAGAAATCATTGGTAATTCTAAAATTAATTAGCCATGCATCAAGTAATAGCAGTTTACCAAGGGATATGGTGGATTCCCCATTGATTGATGTCTTCCAGCCAAAAGCGTGGTTGCTTCTCTGGAAGATATACTTCAGGCAGACACAAGTTCTTGGCTCAATCAAGGGGGTCACTGGACCGAGATACAGAGCAAGCCAGACTGGCTGATCCATTCTGGCCTTCATAAATCTCTGAAATCCTTCCACAGGGACTTGCCCTGGGATGCAAAAGATACAAAGACTAGGGTCAAAGTGTTGGGTCAGCCATGTACATCTTTGTCTGAGACTTCTCTCCCTCCTCCCAGCTGAGCGAAAGCAATGGAAGCAGTAGCCATCAAGCTGAGGGGCAGTTTGGTTAAAAACACTGATAATGCACTTCCAGTTCTTTCTTCGGAAGATCGTGCGGTTTCTCAATGTGTGAGGCCAAAAAAGATGTGTGGCCCAGTGCACTCTTGACAAAAGCATAGATTCACTGAAGTTTACAATTAATATTTAATACCAACAAGTCTTCTGTGATGTTGTGTGGATGTAAATAATTGGAGAGAACGTGATATTTACCCCACTATAAAACATTCATGAGAGCTAAGCTATTTACAAAAGCTAAATACGACACTGTATTTACTGTAGGTCACCTCCTAGGGTTAGAGATGAAAAGTTTTTGGTCTAATGGAAAGTAACATAATACACCGTAATAACACAACCACTGTCTCGTCTGCAAAGAAATATGTCCTGGCTCCTTTCTGTTGCAATTACAGGTGGGTAAAGCCACTACAGGGGAAAAAAAAAAAAATAAAAAAAACAAAAGGAAAGGGTGCCTTAAGGAGACTCGATACCTTGGGCTTGTTTTACTGTGTGCTCTCCTTGCTCATTGTCGAACATTGTCATGTTCATGCAGGAACTCAGGTCAGTAAACAGGTATGTGGGATGACTTCATTTTAATTGAAGTTACCTATCCCAGGATTGCAAATTAAATATCAAAGTGCATTGAAGTGATCTGGGGCTTTCCTTCTACTCCAGTGTAATTCAAATTCCCCATGAAAAGGTTCCTTTGTATATACCAAAACCTGCAATCAATATAGATGGTTAAATGGGATTGTCAAAACTTAAAACGCCAGTACGCTGGGAGTGAACTCACTGATGCACGTCTCATGGCATTAGGCTCAGGATTTATAGACCAGAATAGTTAGGAATTTGTTTCCACAAACTAACACCCACAGCAGACCCCCCCACCAGCCAGCTGCATTATTTGCTATAAGTCTCAGAAATCACCAAAGAATTGTCAAAGCCAAAGCAGAGTCCTGATTTAGGAAGCATTTGGGTGAAGTTGTATTATGAAGACTAACAAAAAAAAATGCTTAAAAAGACACATTTATCTCAGAAGTCTGGCTTTTTGTTTGGTTTGACATCCAAAAGCAAGCTGAAGAACGATGTGAGTAATTTCTAAGGTGATAGGCACTTTTGGTGGAGCGGCAATAAATGGAAAAAGGCAAGGAAGCTTCAGTCTGGTGCATATGAAAAGAGAACATGTGTTATTGTGAGCAAATTAGAAATGGGTCAATGCCACCTACCTCTGTTTACCCCTTGCTCACCTGAGTATTTTCCAGTTGGTGACTTACAGATAGCAGTCTTCAGCCCTTTGAAATTTTTCCAGAGAAGGAAAAATTAGGATGGGTTATTTGTTTACCATGAATTTAACAGATATGAAAATGATAGGGTCAAATCTAAAAATAATAGAATAGTTCAGTTGGAAGGGACCTACAATGATCATCTAGTCCAACTGCCTACCAAGTCAAGTTGGGACTGCAAAGATAACTGCCTTGTGCCTTAGAGAGGATTTTGAGAAAACAGTCATTAAAAATGGAAGTAGTAGCTAACATCTCCCCTCCTCCTCACCTGCAGGAAATCTCCAAGTAAAATGGGACCCCCAGCACATATTTGCCAACTCCCCTTTCCTTACAAATCCCTTCCCCACAGCTGCCCCAAGGCACATTGCTCCAATGGACAGGAGCATCCCAATGTTGCTCTAGATACCACCAAGTGACGCCTTCTCTTACGGTTCCTGCATGAGCCTCTGCAGCCTTTCCAACCTCCTCCATCTCCAGTGGACTGAACCTCAGGAGCTGAAAGGGAAGTACACACTGACTAATGTGACACAAGCAAAGGGTCCACATTCTCAAAAAACCCACAATCTCCCATCCATGTCAACAAGTTTGAAGTGCTAATGTATTTTTGGTGATCTAGGAGCAAGTGACTTGCCCAACGTGACTCCACCTAGTCAGTGACAGAACCCCAGAGTGCTCTCCTTGTCCAGTTATTAAGCTCTGCTCCCTATACAACCATCTATAGATCAAACCAATGCTGGAACCAGTGACAAGATAATGAATCGAGACAGTGGTCTTTAACTAAGGCCTGATATCTATCTCTGGGGGATACTCTTGGGAGTAAATCTTACTACTAATATGCTCAGTGTGCATACTTCAGGATAGATGATCTATCATTGTGCCATGCAAACCCTTTGTGATCTCTACTTATTGAATTCCCATAGAGACAGACAAAGTTTCAGTGTGATTGATGAAAAAGAATCAGTAAAAATAGGGAGGTCTGTGCAGTTTCAGAATTATTTAAGAAAAGATAGCTCACTCCATCCCCTCAAAATTTTCCACAAAGATTGGAAGATTACGCTTCATACCTGGCATTTGGTGCTTCTTAAAGCATGGGCAGAGGGAGATGCTGTGCTGAGAGGCCAACAGGAGAACCCCCACTATTAACCTCCTTTGCAGCCCACAGGTGGTGTGATTTTGGACTCAACTTCAAGTTTGGTGACATTTGGGCCCATTGGCAATGTGGTGCAGGAGCTTTAGGTAGCCTTGATGCTCAAACATCTCATCCACCCCACAATGATGGAGGTCAGCTGGATGGAGTCTCAATGGATCTCAACACATTCTCCAGTCAAGAGAGGCTGAACAGGGTCTCTTGACCAAACTGCAAAGAGGGTGGGAATGAGGTGCCCAAACACAGGTATGCAGTGCCAGATGCCATAAGACTAGTCAAAACATCTCTAAGGGGATGGCAGATTGAAGACATGACCTCCAGGAGACATGTCATGCACAGCAGCTGGTAATCATGTTGGGTGCATTGAGGCATCTCAGATGTGAGTGAACACCTGGGTTTTCACCTGGATTCAACTCCGGGCCCTGCAGATTGTAGTCCAGTTGTTGCCCACACAAGTGTGATGACTGGAACAAACTGGGGGGACTCCTGGGCCACAGAATCAGTGGGGTTTACCTTTGAGAAGCCCATGCCAGAGGAAATAACTCCCTGTTGAGATCCACCCTGCAAGTACAAGGAGGGGAAAAAAAAAATATACCCGGTGAAACTGTAATACCTGTTGCCTTGCAAGAATTACCTCTCAGCCACACTAAGCAGATTTGCAGAGATTTGTTCCAGGTGACTACAGACAAAAAGCCATGTGAAGATTAAAAAATACAATAGAGGAACTTTTCCATTGGAGCAAAGTGACATCCACCATGTTGGCAGCTCCCATCTTTGCTCTTTGAGCAGATCTAAAAGGGAAGATCTGGATACTACACTCATTTCACCGTGGACTTCATTGCTAGTGTACTCAACCCTATTTAAGTACATGTACAAAAGTGAACAAGAACAGAATAAAGCTTTTGGAAACAACTGGATAAAGCTGGGACATGGAAATTGGCAACATCTATGGTGAAAACAGAAAAAAATTGCAACATGTGAAAGTGAGTGCTTTTTCTACTCCCAAATAACTGCTTTTTCTGGCCCAGCACCAAGTCTCCAGGCTCGCAGTTTCATCTCCTTTCTACGCAAACAGTCTCTAAAGCAAAGATCTTGGTTTCCAAAAATGACCAGTGAAACTTTGGCTACCTGAATTAAAGAGGGGGAACAGGGCGCCTGTTATGGTTTAACCCCAGCCAGCAACTAAGCACCACACAGCTGCTCACTCACTCCCCACCAGTGGGATGGGGAAGAGAATCGGAAGTGTAAAAGGGAGAAAACTCGTGGGTTGAGATAAGAACAGTTTAATAATTGAAGTAAAATAAAATAGAACAGTTAAATAGGTAAAGCAAAAGCTGCGCACGCAAACAAAGCAAAACAAGGAATTCATTCACTACTTCCCATCAGCAGGCAGGTGTTCAGCCATCCCCAGGAAAGCAGGGCTCCATCACGCGTAATGGTTACTTGGGAAGACAAACGCCATCACTCTGAACGTCCCCCCCTTCCTTCTTCTTCCCCCAGCTTATATACTGAGCATGATGTCATATGGTATGGAATAGCCCTTGGGCCAGTCTGAGTCAGCTGTCCTGGCTCTGCTCCCTCCCAGCCCCCCCCCCCCCGCTGTGCACTCGGCAGAGCATGGGAAGAGCTATTTAGCAACAGCTTAGCACTACTTAGCAAGAACCAAAGCATCAGTGTATCAACATTATTCTCATCCTAAACCCAAAACACAGCACTATACCAGCTACTAAGAAGAAAATTAACTATCCCAGCTGAAACCAGGACAAATGTGAATTTTGAAACCTTGACGTTTTTAACAAAACAAAACAAAAAAATCTTTTCTCCAACCTGCTGTACACTCAAAGTGGCTCCCCAAAACTGAGATGCTCAAAAACACTGCCATTAGAAATTCTTGTCCCAAGACCCTGTTTTTGGATCTCATTTCTCCCTGTTTATTGTTGTTCTCTCAAAAGTTGCTCTGAAGCACATTTCCTTTTGCATCACTTTTCCTTACATTTCCAGCTGTAGTTTAGGAGAATTCAACTACAGACAAATGCTGTTGCTCTCATCACTTACACACTTTATTTGGGAATATTCAGAGTGCAAGTTATTCAGAAGAAAGAAGAAATTACCCCAAATGGAGTGGAGGAGATGTTTGGCCATAAGCATTTGGCCAGAAGTGCTCCTTCTAATGCCAACCCAGGGAGTCTCTCTAATTACAAATTTCTCTGTCAGCCACAGAAAAGCGACACTTCTTTATATGAGGTGAATTAATGGGATGCTGGTGAGGGTTTGTTCAGCATCTGCTCCAGTTGTAGACAGCCTTTACCTGGGAGCGGCCCCTAAGCTGGGATTTCTGCAAACGAACCCTGGTCAAGCTATGGAGACACATGAACAAGGTGGTGTGGCATCTTGTGCTTACAGATAATTTGTGAAGAGATGATAAATGCACAAAAATTGGTTGCAGAGTGTGAAGGTGGGTGAAGTGCTCCACAGCCCCGAAGACCAGCCCATGAGCTGGGGCTCTCCTGCCATGTGCAGCCTGCAGAGATGATGTGCAGGATTTCCTCTTACTGCTTTTCTCTTCTGCATCTTAACCGCTCTGCAACACGCACCAATGCTCTGCTACATCCCGTGGGAGGGAAGAATTCTCCATTTCCTCTGTCTGTCATCACCATTAGGTTCACTACTACCAAGTTTCTAATGCAATGAAACATCATCAGAGGAGACAGGATGGAAGAGAAGATGCCCCAGATTCTAGTTCCACCTCCAAGATATGGAGAAATCTTATTTTTTTCTTTCCATTCCCATCTTCCTCGGTTTACTACCTCATACAAAGACGAAAAGGAAAGCCACCACCTTTAAAAGGCTAGAGCTATGACATTATAAAACTGATAATGCAAAAAATGTTTAAATATCCTCCCTGCAGACCTGTGCTGAGTAAGTCAGGTAATCACTAAGCCATACACAACCATTTTATGGGTCATCAAGTGATAAAGCTAATATGCTGCTTAAACTCCCTGGGAGAGAGGTCTCATTTGGTTGCATCAGGCCATTACACAGGGCTGTAAAAAATGCAAATGTTTGATTTGCCTAAATACAGGTGAGATGTAATAAAACCCCTTATTTGCCATCCCTTGCTGTGTTATGGCAATCTCAAAGCAGGGACTGACCTTTTTATTTGTCTATGAAGCACTATTCTTACCTATAGTACCATAGAAATAAAGCTTAAGTATGCATATGCATAAACATAATCTATTAACGGTATGGCATGGGGGAATAAAAAGCAAGAGGTCTTTTCAAGATGAGGCCACACAGATTGGGAAATATGATTTCCTTGAGTTCACACCAGTATCTTCAGGCTTAGGGGAAGGGAGGGAAGAGGATGGGGAGGGTGGTGCGCTCTTGGTTAAAAGGGGAACGGATCCGACATCCTGAACACTGGAGCAAAAAGGTCAAAGAGTGAGAAATAAAAGCATTTGCCAGTGCAGTGGGGGAGAAAGAGAAAAAGAGAAGGACCCTGAGAGCATTACATCTTGATCAAGGAATGACTGATAATATTCCAGCGCACCATCTTTCAGGCCCCTCGTTTGATGACAAAGCAAGGCCAACATCTCACATCCATTATCCACTTCCCTCCCCGAGGCAAGCGCATCAATAAAGCTCCCTCTGCCTCTCGATGCCGTGTCCCCCCGTCTGCACCATGGCCACTGCTGAGGGCTGGTGGGCATTTCCATACAGCCCGCGCGCATCATTACAGCCCACCAATCTTTCACCGCTCACGCAGCAGATCCTGCTGCTACACAGGAGCTGCGGTTTTAACCAGTTCCTCTCCTTCAGGGATGCTCCATCCATCCCAGGAGGGTTGCAGGAAGAGCACAGGGGCTGCTCTTTTATCCTGTAAGGTCCATCTCCCTTTACACCTGATTACAGGTGGTGAAAAACCTTCTGGCATTTTGGCACAACCACTTTTTTGGGGGGGTTGTTTTGTTTTTTCTTCTCCCCGCCTTTTAATTAACAAACACCCTCATCCTGCCTAGTTCATCCAAGAGGGCGAACAGTTTGAATTTGAATGCGAACATCTTCAAACATCTGTTTCCATAATTTGGCTCGATTAACGGTCTAGTTTGTTTGACCATCTGCTGCTCTCCAAGAGCAGAGTTGTCTCCTGGCATGCATGGTCCCGTCAGCCTGCCAGCCCACACCAAGGTAGGGATGGCCTTGTCCATGCTTCGATTTCCTCCCGAAAACCATCAATGGGCTCCGATACCCTCAGAAGTCAAGGGCAGGTCTGAACTCCTCACCTACCAACTCTGGGTGAAGACCTAATTGCGGCTTGGGAAGGAGACAAGTTGGACACAGCACTGGGAGCCTGGTGTGGATCTTGACAGCATTTCGGAGGGGTGCTCGAGCCTGCAAGCACCAACAGTGGGAATTATTTTAAATAATTGACTATGGACCTTCCCCGAAGCTGAAGATGGAGAGAGCTGCAACTGAGGTGGTGTCGGTGTGATGGAGATGCGGTAGACACCAAGCGAGGGGAACAGATTTGGAAGATGTGTTGGTCAAACCTCTGACTAGCATGAAGTTAAAAAGACCTGAAGCAGACTCAGTTACCTGCCTGGCTTCTCAGCAGCTTTCTTCAGCCTGGCTTCTAGCAGTTGCTTCTGCATCTGTATTTTGCATTTATTCAGGCCAAAATGGTGCAGCTTTGGGTGTGGTGAACATCTACACGGAGAGAGGAGCCACCTGGCTGGAGCTGTAACTGAGGCAGCTCTTTCACCTCTGCCATGCCCAGTCCAAAACCAATTTGCCCCTACAAACTGGAGCCAGCAGCAATTCCCTTTCTCCCTCTGCTGAAGTCAACCCACTGCCTGACTGCTCCGCCTGTTCATCACGGGTGACCCAACAAGACGGCTGGTGGTGGAAAGCAGAGCACACCTAAGAAAAGCAGCAGAGAGCTTTTCTTCAAATTACTGGCTCAAATCCCAGCAGGATCAGTGGTGGGTTTGAAATTAGATCAGTTAAGTTCTGGGCAGCTTCATGAGCTGCAGGAAAAGATTACTTAGGTTCAAGTCCTTTGAAAATGAAATCTCAGCAAATCAGGAAAGTTTCTGTCTCATACAGAGTCTCCCATTCATTCCTGGGATAAATGGATGTGATTCCAGGCAAATCAGCTGGTAACATCTATAATGAACCTTTGATAGTGTTACAAAATAAATAGGGATTTTTTAGAGGTGAAGCATCCACTGTAATGAGAGAAAGAAAAAAGTTCCTAAAAACATTCCAGACCCATCAGGGTTTTTTTTGCTCTAGAAGGGGAGCTCAGCCCATTCCTCCTGCTTTCCTAATCACAGGTTTGCACTGCAATCAGAGCCAGGACTCAGCTGTCACACCACCAGCTCTATAGACACCAAATCTTTCCCCTCTGGCAGGAAAAGATAAGATATGTGGGACATAAACCTGTGCTTAACAAGGAGGGGTGAGGGCCAGGCAGTCTCAAACACGTTGCCTGCTCCAGGATGGGCTAGGAGGGAAAGGTCAGCTCCATCAAAGCAACCAGCAAAGTAAGCCAGTTAATAGAAAACCTGTTTCTAATTGCTTGCTGTATTATAGCTACACTTTCAACCACCTGAGACCACCAGGAACCCATTCAGAACCTTGCTTCCTAGCTTATACGTAAGCCTTTCATGTTTTATTATAACCCTACCGATTTTTGCTTTCATTTATGTGCGGGAGAAAATGGCTGCTTTGCTAGCCTCAACACACAGGGGTTCTTTTTTTAGCCTTATTTCCACATACATTGCTTCCAGAAACCCCCAGCAGATCCCCTCCAGATTCCTACAGTCTGATGCTCAGTGCACAAACGGCTGCGTGCAACACACCACCAGCACCCTCAGGAGCAGGTTTTTCATCCTTTCTTGCTCCACATTCACATTGACGACAAAACCATGCCAGTGCTCATCACGTTCTGGTTATGCTATTTTTAAGTGCGGTCTATTATTTAAATCCCCTGCCTTCATGAATGCAGCAGCTACCAAGGCATGGAGGAGGTCCTCCAAGGAGCTCCACAAGAGCTCCCTGCACCGGCAGCTCTTACCATGGCCTCTCACTCATGCCCAAATCCATGCAACCTCATATGATGCCATGTGTGTGCTCCCTCCATCCCATCCCAGCCTCATCCAGGTCCCCCGTGATGTGACTCAAGCAATGGGTCAGGAAAGGGTTGGGATGCAAAGTATGGGGAGCAACCAGAGCCAGCCCCAGCGTTCCTCTCCTGACTTAGCCCCACAACATTTCGGCTCTTGCCCATCAGAGTATGACCTTGGGGTTTTAATTCCTGCAGGAAGCACAATGAGCTGGCCGTGCTCTCCTCCACTCCCCCAGGATCCCAACATCTGGGCTACCCAAAAACCCCATATTTCTTTGGTAGGATGACAGGTCCTGGCCTGGCATGGGAGGGAATTGCATCCCCTCCCCAAACCAGGTCCCTGGCACTGAGCACCTCTCCCCTGCCTGATTCGCATTTCCCTTGATAGCCTACACCTCTGACAGTTAATTCCTCATCACCAACTATTAATATTTCATAGCAGCAGTCAGCACCAGGAAGCCACTGCGACAGCTGCTTCAGAAATGCGGGTGGACCATCCAGATAGCCTGATCACTAAATGGGTTAGGGTCGCTCCAGCATCACGGGGCATTTTTTCGGCATGGCTCAAGGTTACAGCAAGGGGCACCCACTGGCAGCAGCACCTTGCCCTGAGTTTTCAGGCAGTCGTGGTGGGAATGCACTGAATTACAGCCAAACCCAGCGCTTAATCCTGGCTCCGCTGAGCCCCAGCCACCTTGTCTCTGCTTTTTTTTTTTGCCTTTTTTTTTTTGCCTTTTTTTTTTCTTTTCCCTGTTACTTAAATGATTTTGAGCAAGAAAGTGGGCCATGAAAAAGGGGGTAGCATTGTTTTAATAATTAGCAATTATGATCGCTGCACTATTAATTGCATATTTCCATAGTAAACACCCCCCTGGAGGGGAAAAGTGAACAGTGGTTAGAGACTGCCGAAGCCTAAAACTGGAATTCCTGGGAACAGGGAGGGGAAAAAAAAGGAGAGAGAGAATGAACTTCTTACATTCAAGTAAATTACTACAGGGATTCCTTAGAAACCTTTAATTAGTCCTGCTCTGCTGTCACATTGATTGGTCTGAAACTCATCAATTATTCAATGGCAGCAGCTCTTTCTCTCTTTTTTTTCCCCTTCTTTTCATCGTTTAGGTGGAAGAGCCTGTTCTTAACCTGCTGGGGCGTTTCTGTTTCCATGCCATCAAGCCACAGGCCAGGAAACTCAGATTGATTTCCAACCTCCAGCCCAAACCCTACAGGGACGCGGTCTGATCTTCACGCTGGAGGATCCGGGTCCCGTGCCCTTGCCTTGCTGGGGTTGTCTCTCCCTGGCAGGGCTGGGACGGTTCAGAGGTGGCCCATGCTGGCTTTTAGGGATCCCTCACCAGCCCTGGCTGCTTTCCAGCTTGGGTAATTGCACATCAACCTTTGAAAGTGGGGTTTTTCAGGGGACAAGGTGCTCCTCACGCCTGGCATCCCTGCAAAGTGGCTGTCACCAGAGGGAAAGAAGGCATCACGGCTCCTCCCAAGTGAGGGCTGCATTTCCATGTGGGGAAAGCAAGAAAAGGAGATCCAGCAGACAGCCCTCATCAGCTCTGGCAAGAAGATGGGGCTGACCTGGATATGTAGTTAATTGCTCCCCAGCCAAATTTGACCCAGGAAGTTGAGAGTCATGCATGCAAGGTGCTATTTGCAAGTTATTATTTCCACTGCTAGTTTGCATCTGGGAATCAGTGATATCCATCCCAAATTGGCCACTTTGTCCAAAATGCCACAGTTTCCACATGTTCATTTTCCAAACAAGGCACAGCCCTCATTAGCTGACCCTCTCGCACCAGTACTGTCCCAGCACTGCCTTGCTGGGCTGATTTATCCCTCCAATCCAGTAGCAAACCCCTCCTCGGTACCTGTTGTTTGGCTACCGAAAGCACCCTGGACCATGCCCTCCCAGCAGCAGTGAGACACGGCGGCGGCTTGGCTGCGGCGCCAGAGCATCGTGGATGAAGATGAATTGCAATGATCAAAATTCATCCCTGGCTGCCTTGCACTATTTAAACTGTTCGGAGAACAGCTTTCCTCCCCATGTGTATACACATATTAGCCTGTGTATTTTTCGATCCCACTTATCCCTAGGAATTTACTCTAAAGGGGTTTTGGAGACCCCTATGTATGATGAAGCTTCACAGACTGCACGGACATGCTTTGCAATTCAGCGATACCAGCTCCCGCACAGCACAGAGGAGCAGCCGAATGGCAGTGAGCACCTGCTTACATTAGTGCTTAGGAAAGAGAGGAACTCGCTGGGAATACAGGGCGCAAACCTAGGCGGGCTTATGTTTTTCAGGCTTTGGTCTAAACTGCAAGCCTTTCCTTGAATTTGTAACTTTGAAAAATTTTGGTTAGATATGCAAAATTTGGTTGATTCCAAATAATTTTTTTTCCTTTAATAGATGATATTTTGATTTTTTAAGTTAAAAAAAAAATCCCACTTTTTAATGGATGAAATGGAGCTGTGAGGTTTTTGGTTTTCTCAGGCTGAATGTAATTTTTCTGTCCCCACTTCTCCCCACGCAACCATCTTTAGACTCGTGGGAAGATATTATACGAGATAAAGGACTTCAGGGGAACAAAAATCAATGGGGGAAACACAAAATTCAAAGTCTTGACTCTGCAGGCAGCTCTGAAAGGTGCTGGGGGAGAAGTGGGGTGGGCAGCAGCAGTGGAAAAACTGAAGCCCATTTTCATGACGAAGTACCCAGAATTACTTTTCAAATGGTTACTCACCTAATTGAATGCAAACCATTATCACAAATGGCGAAGACCGGCTTTTCAGAGTGATGAACTTGTCCGCAAATGGGGTTTGTGTTTTCCCCTGTCTGAAACAAAACTCTGAAGAGACCTAAATAATATTGAGAAGAAGCAGAAAATTGGCAGCTAGCTTTTCCACACTCAAAAAAGTCAGTTTTCAATGAAAACCCCTTTGTTTCAGTGAATCCCAGCCATCTCCCGTGCCTTTTTGTAGTGCTATCGTCCCATTTGTCCCACCTTCCCAAACCTGGCAGGGCTGCACAAATTGCCCTGGAAAATGGCTTGTCCAGAAAAGACCTTTCACCTTTTAATGGAAATGGGCTTGGAAGGGTGAGGATGACTTTAGGATAATTTATCAAGAATTAAGCTAAAAGTGGATGCGCGTGATGTAAGAGAAAAATAAAAATGCCAAACCTGGATGAACCCTCCAAGCAAAGTGCATCTGTGCTTGTACCCCAGAAAAAGCCATATTTAAACCAATGGGGAGAGAAAATCAGGGCAGCAAAATCCCTTTTCCATGGATGCTGGCACAGATTAGAGCCACCCCAGTGCCTGTCCTGCCCAGGGCACCCCGCATCCTCCCCACTGACCATCCACTGTCCCATGGATCGAGTTGAACTGTTCTCCCTTATTTTCTGATCCCTGCAAAATTTTGGAGAACAACAGTTTGTCTGACCCATAAGCAAAGTTCTTTAATTTTTTCTCTTAAAGTTAAGAACATTTATTTTAGATTAAAGGAATGCTTAATATGACCCTAATTATTTTACTTATATTCATTTTTTTAATCAAGAGAGCAGTGGGGGCAAGGGCTTCACATTTTCAAATTAATTTTAGATAGTCTCAAAATACTATTTTGAAATGTAAATATCCCATTTAGACTAACTTATAATGATGCTTTACCTCTAAATTTTTTGGGCACACTTTTTTTTTCCCCAGAAAAAAATGTGTTTAATTTTATGCCATTTTGTGACAGTTTTGTTCACCCCAAAGTCCACCTTTTGACATGGGAATGATTTGTCTTCTCCCCCCCCGCTCCAGCTTTCATTCACCTCTAATACGCTCCACAGTTTCCTTTCAGTTAAGCTTGTTTTAAAATTTGCTATTTAAAAAAAGAGAGAGGAATGAGTAATTCGTGTTGGCAACAAAAAAACAAACAAAAAATTGAAATTTAGGACGTTATCCAAAAATAGGACTTTTGGTACCTCAGAGGAACCCATCCCTGAGCAGTGTGCATGTGCCTGGAGGCCCTGGGAAGGTCGGGATGGTCCCACCAGGTACCTCAAGGTCCCCCACTCCTACTCTCATGTTCAGGGATAGCTGCAGAGAAGTCACTACTGCATACAGGCAAAATAAAAAAAATCCAAACCAAACAAAACCTGAACCCCTTGCCCCAAGAGGGGGATAAGAAATGATCTATTGACTATGAATTTCATTTATCTTACCACCTTCCTCAGTTTGAGCAGTTGCAACAGCGTCACTTGTGATGTGTGTACACATATTAGCCTGTGTATTTCCCATCCTACTTATCCCCGGGAATTTATTCTAAAGCTCGCTTTTGGAAACTGATAAGTAGGACATCATTCGGAGGATTTGATATTCTGGTCAATGTTTTGTCAAGTAGTTATTCTGCAAGCCCTGATATTGTGGAGAAAAATGTCCTTAAAAAAAAAAAAAAAAATATATATAATTTTACTTATATATATGTAAAAATCAGAGCCATACAAAACACAAACATCCAGAAACACACAGGACATTTGGTTTGCCTATCTATGCCGGACAAGCACTTTGAGCCTATTTTACCCTAAAATAGGCAGAAACATGCTCCCTTGTTCGAGGCAGCTCTTTGAGCTCATGCCAGGCAGCCAGGCACAACTGTGCCACCCAGAATTGGCAGAAATGTTGCCAGTTAGAAACTTTATTATGGATAATAATTTCTATCCCTCTATTGGAGAGCTGGAGCCCACATACTCATCCCATCACCTGCTGTGGCTGGTGGGACATGGGAATTCTTCTGTATCCTATGGTAAAGCTCAATATATTACTATTAAAAGTCCTCAGAAATATTCTTACTACAAGCTTTTTGAAAACAACTGGATTTTTTTCTCTAGTTTTGAGGGGAGGAGGAGGAAAAAGGTGGTAGCTCTTTCCTGGCTCTCCATGTCCCACCACCCCCATCTGCCCTCTGAAAGCAAGGGAAGGGGAAGAAAAATTGAAAATAATACTTTTTCCTCATTTTTCAAATTTTGTTTCCCTTTTTAATTTCAAATACAGGTGGGAAGCATTACTGTTTTCTGTGGATAAAGAGGAGGGTGCTCGATTTCTATCAAAGTCATGAGAGAGAATTGACCAAAGAGAACTGATAAAAAAATTAACCAAAAACATACTTTCCCTTTGACCAAAAAAAATCCCAAACATCTAAGGTGTCTTAAGAACAAGTTGTATTTTCAGGGAAAATATTTAATTGGATATTTATAGGATATATTGAAAGACATTTACTTCAAATGCAGTTTTGTCTTTGTTGTTATAATTTAAATTTCCTGGCTTAAAAAATAAAAAAAAAAAGTCAGAATTTTGCATTTTTTTTCTCCCTTTTTGCTTTGCAGTACAATGTAATTTTTAGAAACTTGTACTTTCAGTATAAGCTTTTTTGCTATTCCTCCATGAAATATATTCTAGGGGTCCCCAGGGTGAAGCTGGGGGGAAAAAATGGGGTATCTCGAGCCTCTCTGGCAGCTGCCTGCCTCTGCCTGCTGGGATGCTGTGAAACCCCAGGGGGACACAACCACTTGCTTTGCTGGATCTTGTCCTCGATACAAACCCCAAAGCCGTGCTCTCAATGCAGGTCAGCTAATCCAGGGTAAAAAAAAACCTTTATACACAAGGATGGCAGCAGGAGGCAAGCCAGCCCTACAGCTGCAGGGTAGAAATCAACTATTGATAAATTAAAGTTTCATGCACTGGGGAAGGTAAATGCAAGCTCTTTAAATCCTTATTCCTCACCAGAGAGAAGGGTAAGAATTTAATTGCTGCTAATTTTTTTTTTATTTATTGCTAATTTTTTTTAATCCCCTGATCAAGCCACCATTGATCCCAACAATTTCCATCGGCATCACTAAAAGGTAACCCCTTCCCAGGAATACAAGTTTATATCCCAACTGCACCAAGGAAGGACTGCATGGGCTATGGGCCCACAAAACTTGTTCAAAGGCATTTAGAAAGCTCGAAAAAGGGCTGAGAGTGAAACTCATTTTCTCAGCCCCCAAGGAAACCTGTTTTCCTTGAGATCGGCCTTGATTCCGCAGCCTTGTGCCGCGACACGAGAGGGCAGGGACCGAAACTCCACCTGCCTTGCAATTTTTTTCCCTCTGCTGGTGGGTTTAAGGCTGGACCTCTACAGTACATGAGAAAAGTCTTTTTCTGATGGTTTTTTTTTTCTTTTTTCTTTTTTTTTCCCAGTTCCCTCCCTATCACTAAAGCAAACACACGTGTGCACGCCCCTGCCTTTAAGAGAGTGCTGGTTACTTTGCCCCTCTCCTCCCCCCCCCCAAATTTCAAGGAGAACATACAGCTCATGAAAATTTAATGCCATATGTAACAAAGCAAAATGAATATTTAATTGGGGTTTTTATGTGAAACCAGATAACAAAACCAGTTACACACAGAAAAAAAAAATTAAGCCCTTCTAATGTTTGATAAAAACTGGTACTGAAGCAGTTAAGCTATTGGCAACAAGCGGCTCCTAACAAACACTCAGCTAATTCTGTAGGAAAAGCACTAATTAGAAAAGCAATAATAATCGGTGTAATTGCTCTAAATTACCCTCCTCACAGAGAAGTGTGTTTGGATGCTGAAACGCAGCTGCTCCTGCTCCATCCAGGCGGTCGCAGCCAAGGATGCTCCGCTTTTCTCTGCTGCCCTCTCCAGGTCCAGGAAGGTGGAAGAACTGTCACCTTTCACATTCCAGGGAAAGGCAGGGAGAAATCCCTCACCCTGGGCACCCTTGGGTGTCCCAACCTGCCTGGGCTCAGCCTGGGATCCCTGGTAGCATCATCTGGATGTCACTGGCTCCGGAAAACACAGCGTTGGGCTCCAGAGCTGGGATTGGGGTGGCTGAGGAGATGCAAGGAGGGTTGGTAGATCCCTCTGGACATCCAAGTGCTTATTTCTCTGCCCAAATAGAAATAATAGAGCTTAGTGGTTTGAACACATTAGACAGGCCAGGGTTGCTTTGACATTGCTTATAGTGTTGTAAGTCCACATGCCAAAACAGTCTGGGGGCTTGGAGCAAGAGCTGGAGAGCAGCATTGCTCCTTGGGGCTTGCCACCCTCTCCCCACGTCTCCTCAACAACCCACGGACACGCAGAAGCACAGAAGGGATGAAACCCACAGCTCTTAGATACCAAAACACAGCAGACAGCCCAGAGCTCAGCTCTCAATGCAAAACCAGGAATATTAACTCCTCTCCAATGCACGTGGTGCCCAGAGGAGAGGTGCATGAAAGGGCGTGCAAGGACCGAATCAGCGCTTCCTCTGCAAGGGCTTCGCGGCATTTTATTTTAAAACTCATGGTTGGGAAGATGAGGACACTGAAGACGCTGTGTTTTTCACAGTTCAGGTTACAGTTGAAAGGGTTAAAGCCAAGATGGACAAAGCCACTGCATCAAAATGCCTCCTGAAAGAATTAAAGCCTAGGGGCAAGGAGGATATTTAAAATATTTAGTCACTTAACTAAACAAAAGAAAGGCCTTTGTGATTTAGAGAGTAGTTAGAATGGTTGTAAGATAAGGGGGCTCCGGGACAATCCCATCTCAGACAACTGGGCCTTGGGAGAACAAATGCACGGAAGACAGGAGGTCACAAAAGAATGACAACAGCCTTGAAGGACACCCTTTACGTGATCCTAGGACTGAGTTTGCGCAGAAGCAAAGGTCAGTCAGCGAACACAGTGAAGATGACTACAAACCTTCATCTGAAGACCCCCAAAGACCACCTGAAGACCACCACGGAGACGACTGCGCATGCGGATTGGACATTTGCATATGTTAATAAGTTCCAGGAAATCTCATGTTTATGTAAATGAATTCTCGGAAATCCTGTGAATATGTAGGACTTTATAGTATATAATCTCTGAAAGTCTACCAGATCGGTGGAGCACTTATGGTGGAGAATCCCCAGTGCTGCCCAGCGCTGCAATAAAGAATACCTGCTTAATAGTAACTTCGTTGCTGTTGAGTTTCATTTCAGGGACTCTCTGAATACTCCGTTTCTCCCTTGGGGAGATTCGGATTGTGAGGAGAAGCATCTGTGAATTTTTGTATCACAGTTAGATTTTGGATATTAGGAGCCCCCACATGCTGCCCTGTGCTGTATGCAGAGCATTGAAATTATTAGCGTAACGATGCTCTTTTGCGTGATGCTTCTGATTATTGGCAAATTTGTTTATGCTAACTTGAGTAATAATGAACAGAATAACAAACGTCCATTGACTGCGTGTCTGTATCAGACAGTGATGTTGCACTAGGGTTGATTACTGCTCTGAAAATGCTGGTTAATTACCTCCCCATACCATAAGGAGAAGTTAAAAGACAAGCTCAGAGTGACTGGCAAGGCCAGCATACAGCTGGGGCTTTAGCCCAACCTCACTGGTTTCCGCCAGCTGCAAAGCTGAGCTCATCCTTCACCAAAAAAGCTAAATTAGCTGCAGACCGAAAAGCCCTGCAGTTAGTTACCAATCTACATGCCTGCACAAGTCAAAACCATCCTTGACTTGGTGCTTTGGTGACATGGGTGCTTTGAAGACAAATAATCCCATCGGCATCCTATGGTGCCTCCTTCCTGGTCTCACCTGCTTTAACAGCACAGATTAATTTAATCTAACAATACTTAAACTGTAACCCAGTGATATGCAACTATTAGCTGATAAAATAGAAATATTCACCTCTCTGAGTGTTCTGCGACCTTCGCCTGGGAGCTTTGCCTTTCTTGGTGCCAGGTTGGTGACTGCAAGATCAGGACACCCCTGTCCCCAGGTGACCGCAGCGCAGCTTCCAGGTAGGGTTAGCCACAACCAGTCCAAAAGCCGAATTCTTGCTCACCAATGCCAAGCTGGCCAGCACCTGGGAAAACATCCCTGAAAATTTATTCTCTACTGGTTGTGGTCTGAATATGCATTTTGCACTGCAGAGGCCACACATCACGCTGTGCTTTCATGCATGCTTCACTCATATTGTGTAGACCTTACCAGCAGCAGAGTTTGGCTTCTATTATAGAAAATTAATTTTTTAACACTACATTATTTTATGGTTTGAGCAGCTTTCCCAAATAAATCTGCATCAGCGCTGCATGCTGCAAAGTCCTCAATAAATAAAAAGGTGGGTGAAAGTCCTTGGGGTTGGGGTTTTCCAGGCTGGTGGCAGGGATGGTGCAGCAAAGCCCCGGCCAGCTCAGCTGAAATGGTCACTGAGTTCCCTTTCGGAGCTTGGCAGACACATAATCATAGAATCATAGAATCGTTAAGGTTGGAAAAGACCCTTAAGATCATCGAGTCCAACCATTAACCTATCACTGCCAAGTCCATCACTATACCATGTCCTCAAGCACCACGTCTACCCATCTTTTAAATACCTCCAGGGATGGGGACTCAACCACTTCCCTGGGCAGCCTGTTCCGATGCCTGACTACCCTTTCGGTGAAGAAGTTTTTCCTAATATCCAACCTAAACTTCCCCTGGCACAGCTTGAGGCCATTTCCTCTTGTCCTATCACTTGTTACTAGGGAGAAGAGACCGACCCCCACCTCGCTACAACCTCCTTTCAGGTAGTTGTAGAGAGCAATAAGGTCTCCCCTCAGCCTCCTCTTCTCCAGACTAAACAACCCCAGCTCCCTCAGCCGATCCCCATAAGACATGTGCTCTAGACCCTTCACCAACTTCGTTGCCCTTCTTTGGACACGCTCCAGCACCTCAATGTCCTTCTTGTAGTGAGGGGCCCAAAACTGAACACAGTACTCGAGGTGCGGCCTCACCAGGGCCCAGTACAGGGGCACTATCACCTCCCTGGTCCTGCTGGCCACACTATTCCTGATACAAGCCAGGATGCCATTGGCCCTCTTGGCCACCTGAGCACACTGGTGGCTCATGTTCAGGCGGCTGTCAACCAACACCCCCAGGTCCTTTTCCGCCAGGCAGCTCTCCAGCCACTCTTCCCCAAGCCTGTAGCATTGCATGGGGTTGTTGTGACCCAAGGGCAGGACCCGGCACTTAGCCTTGTTGAATCTCATACAGTTGGCCCCGGCCCATCGATCCAGCCTGTCCAGGTCCCTCTGTAGGACCTTCCTACCCTCCAGCAGATCGACACTTCCACCCAACTTGGTGTTGTCTGCAAACTTCCTGAGGGTGCACTCGATCCCCTCATCCAGATCATCTATAAAGATATTGAACAGAACTGGCCCCAATACTGAGCCCTGGGGAACACCACTCGTGACCGGCCGCCAACTGGATTTGACTCCGTTAACCACCACTCTCTGGGCTCGGCCGTCCAGCCAGTTTTTAACCCAGCGCAGAGTGCACCCATCCAAGCCGTGAGCAGCCAGCTTCTCCAGGAGAATGCTGTGGGAACATAAGGACAACTCCAAAATGTTTTGCAAAACTGGGCCCAAATGGCGTGATATCTTGATTCACTTCACTTCTAGCAGCTCCCATGGCTGTAGAAGAGATGGGGGTTTTTTATTTAATTTCACTGATCTTGATGGAATCATTACAGAGGAAATTATTCCAGGAACAAAGTAAAATAGTCAGAGCCTGTCCCTAAAATTTTCTCTTTAAGCAGAAAAGAAATGCAGAAACCTAAAGCTGTGCCTTGGAGAGTTAAACCCCTCCTGAGCTCAGTTTAATCCCCTTACTTCAGTGATGCTACTCATGCTGCATCGCAGCCTCAGAAAGCGGACAGTCACACTCCAAGTTTCCTTGTGTAATTACATTTAAATCCTAGTTGCTTCCATGCATGCTTCAGTGTTATTTATATTGGTTTAACGATCCATTAAACAAATACTGTACTTTGGGAAGTGCTACTTTGCTTATGAACAGTTACAGTTTCTCCAGTGTTCAGGGGTGCTAACCACAAGGAAGAGGACTACAGTGCAGAGCAGGCTTGGAGTAGGGGCTTGGGGCTTTTGGCGGTGTGGGGAAGGGCTTTTAGCAATGTTAACGTAACCCTTTCTGGTTTTGTGTATTTAAAAAAAAAATTTTGCAGACATTCAGAATGTTTTTTGGTTTGTTCATTTTAAAGATAACTTTCTGTAGGAACCCAAATTAATTGCAACCTGATCACACTCAATAGGGGATTCCTACCTGGTAGGATTTACTCAACTGGAGCCCAGTCCTGCAAATACTTCCAGAATTTCGGTGCTGCAGACAGGCTCCAGGTAATGAAGCACATCCCATGAGCCGACCTCACCTTCCTCATCGCAGACACTGCGCGTCCAGCCATGCACATTGAAGCACATCCCATGATGACCATGTGTTTGGCCAAGAAGGGAAGACGTGGCCCTGGCCCCTGTGGCAAGCAGCCTGGTTCTCAGCTGTCTTCAGCCCTGGGACGGCCATAGGGTGGGAAGGAGCCCACAAATGCCCTCCCAGAAATCTAGAGCTGCACCAGGACCTTGGGAATGGGGAACAACAGGTTTACCCAAAGAGGGTCTTTGCAGGCAAGAGGCATAAGGAAGGAAATCCCAATGCAAGGCAAGATATGAGATTTGGGCGACTACCCTTCAAAGGCATATTTCAGCTAGATCAGCAATAGGATGTATCGGGCACAGAGGCACCTTGCAAATCCATCACTTCAGCCCACGATTAATTTAATTAATTTTTTTAAAATTTTTAAATGGTCTTCAGTTGGGCAGTTGAGCTTATTTTATCCTTTCAGTTTGCTGCACACATTAGGTGAGCCCCAGCACAAGGGAGGAGGGTGAAAAGGAACCAGAAGTTAGAGATGGGCAGAGACCAGCCCATGGCAAGGAGGTGGACAGGGAGGATTTGGGGACATCAGGGGGACCTGGCAGCATTCGGGGCTGTGAGACCCCACGAGTGCTAGCAGCAGCTCAGGTCTGCAGGAGCGGGGGGATGGTTTTGTGTTCCACCTAATTAGGGTGGCTGGATCCACCCGAAACACATGCCAGCTCTTTCATGTGCCCATTCACCCTTTACTCCTTTCCAAAGTGGTCTCTTGTATCTTAAGACCTGTCTTATTGTGTTTGGTCTGGCAGAGTGGAAAATTTAATTTTAAACTAATTAGTTTCTAAGTTGTCGAATATCCTCAAATTACCAGGCATCACCTTTCCCAAAGGGGGAGAACAACATAACTCACCTGTATCCAACATTTGACACTGCTGGAGTCAAGAACACAGAAACAAAGGATCCCCAATTGCTTATTGTCTTGGCTCAAAGGTTGAGAGTCATTTATGACAAAGCTCTAATTAATAGTTTATTACCTGTAACTGACCATAGTCTCTTTTGTTAGCATTTAATATTATTAGCTAAAGGTTTGCTTTGAATGCAGAATAAGGTTATCTTTGAAATCAACTTGTCCGGCTTTCCTTGATCTTCAAACAAGGCTGCCCTCCAGCCCATCACTGCCACATTCCCTGAGCATAGGCCTATTGGTATCAGCAGCTTTTTGCCTGATACCAAATCATTGATGTGCTGTTGCTCTGATTACTTGGTCACTGAAAGGTCACATGGATATAAATACTGTTTTCCAATTATTCTCATAAATGGGCCAGTAATCATGCAAAGACCAGCCAACTCTTTAAAGCTAACAGCAGCAATCACCATCCAAATTTATTACTCCAAGTTCATATAACATCTTGGTTACTCTACCAGCATGCAATAGTTTTCAAAAGATTATGTCGGGTTTTTTTCCTTCAGTCCTTTGAAAGGCACCAAAAGGAGAAACCAGGCATCAGGGTGTGGACACAGCACCTGCCTTTGGGATGACAACAAGCCTCCACCCCATGGTTGGTTTTGGAAGAGGCTTTGGGTGGAAGTAGCACCCCATTTTCATGGCACTAGCCCAAAGCATCCTCTCTCCTGGCTGGTGATCTGAGCTGATAGCAATAGTGGGAACATCCTAAGGGGGTTTGGGGAGGGAAGGGGCAAGAGGGGCTTCGCACTGAGCAACGTGGCACACAGTGGGTGCTTTTTACCTTCCTTATGTCTCCGCACAGTCATTTAAGAGTTTATTTAAGGCACTTACAGATGAGCATTATATATAACAGGTTGGTGGAGATGCTGCTGATTCCCATTTGAGACCTCCTGCCATCATCACAGCATGTTGGGTGAGAAGTTGGGTGGGAAGGGACCGGGCAGAGCAGGCTTGAGGGGCAGCCCCTGCCCCAGAGACCTTTCCTATGCTAAAAAAAGCTCCGACCTCCCCGTTGCTGCCTTGATGTCATTTCTGTACATGGGACCTGCACAGGGCAAGAAGAGAGAAAAGTTATTCTAAGCAAAAACAATTATTCTGTGCTCCCCCCATCCTCCTTTTTCATGTAACTTCATCTAACTTCTTGCCACAATATCTATTTGCTTAGTGTCAAATATGCCACAAGGTCCCAGCGACAACACTGATCACTGCAGATGTACAGCAGATTTTTCCCTTTGCTGGCAATTAAAAAAGATAATGTAACTGGGAGTATAATAGCAAAAAGTATTAATAAGTTTAAGAGTTAAATTGGGGGTCAAACTTTTTTTTAACTGGAGCATTTAAAAGTATATTTTCCCCAACAGAATTAAATTAAAAATAAAAAAATATTTTTAATAGAAAGAGTTATTTTGCTTTGAGAGTGTTCCTTTGAGATATTCCCTAAAGCTTTTCTTAAATCCCCCTCCTGTGACCCAAGCAGTTTGGCAGAACAGACACTAAAAATAAAAGAATTGGGGTTATTCATCAACAAGAGTTTCAGTTAAGAAAGTTACCCCAGGTTTCCTTTAATGCAACATGCCGTGGATGGCTGCATCTCCATGGCACATGGGAAGACTCATGTCCTTGCCCATTTTGGCAAGCCCTGGGAAGATGCTGGTGGTACAGACAGAAAATGCCATTTGTGCTATGCAGAAAGGTGCTTGCTCCAAATGGCTGTTGCTGGTGGGTCTCACCCCTTTCCCCGAGATGTGCTTTGGTACTAAGACTTCTCCTGCTATTGACAACTTCTATCCCTTGTAAAACAGCTCCCCAGTTTTGCTTCAGGAGCTCTCACAGTTGAACACCCCATGGTAAGCTCCCAAATTCCCCATTACATCCATCCATGTCCCATTCTCACTCTCCTCCTGACATCTTCGGCCACCACCAGAAGTAGCGCCCACAGCTGAAGGGATCACAGCCAGATCCAGCACCACTTGCAGGGGCAACCATGGACACCCAGCCTGCAGCCATACCATCATAGCCCTTGTCGCCTGGTTTTCAGAGATGCTGCCATGTGGAAGAAGTGATCCTCCAAGCATGCTGGGCACTTCACACCACTCATCGCATCATGGCATCCCCAAAAGTGGTACCCGAACACTGCATGGCCTTTTCCTCTCCAGGAGGGCACAGAGATGCTGTTGGCGAGCTCTCCCTGGGGACAGGGGACATTGTCTTTCACCTTGGGAAGGTCACATCACCAAACCACGCTCCGTATTTCAGAAATCCCCTGTGCACGTTCGGCACTGGACAGACAGCCGGGCTGGCCACCACTCACCCATTCCCCGTTCTCTGCTGCCATCAGGTGGATGTTTGATTTTATTCAGGTTGAAGCTGCAAAATCCCAGTGTTTTCCCTGGGTTTAATCATCTTGGCCATGGGCAGTAGATTCCCTGGCCTTTGGTCACACAGGCAAAGCCATGGGAACCTGGAGACATGGAAAGACCCCTGATATTTTCCCCCTTCCCAGAACAAGTTGATTTTGGGCACCACAGAGAGCTGGCAAGACCCAACAGGCAGCACTGTTGAGTCTTGGTCTTGTCTCTTAAGTCAGCAATCTGGATCCAACCCAACCTGGGAGACTGGCATTATTTATTGCTCCCCTTAGTCAGCATCTCCCTTGCAAATCCCACCCCAGGAGAGGCAAGATTTTAAGCAGTGGTGGGATTTAGCACTAGCACCCACCTTGGCATAACCCCAGGTCCAGGAGATTTCCTGCACACGTTTGTTCAGGAGTCAGTCTCCAGCATGGCTGCCCAAGACAACACAGGGCAGGGTTTGTGTTGAGCAGGGCACCACAGCGTTTTGGAGATCTTCTGGTGCTGAATGCACTGGAAGTGAAGTTGCTGGCAGAGAAAGAAAAGCAATGCACATCTTAATTTCCCAGCCAGCTTTGCTGAGATAATCATCCAGCAGCCAAAAGCTGCCACAGACAAGGTCCGCTCCTATCTAATACCACAAATGCATCATCTTCGGGACGTGCCCTCCCACACGACTTCTGAGAATTGCTTCAAACTTCAGCATTTGTAAAAGGTTTTGGCATTGTTTTGCACTTCCCATGGAAAGCAGTAGCTAATTTAAAAGGTGTAAATCACTATTTTCCATGCCACAGCAGCAGCACCGAAAGCCCAGAGTATTATCTCAGTACTGAAATTTGGACAGATAGCATGCTTGTGCAGAAAAACTTTGGTAGTTTGATGGAGGAGTCAACCAACCTGATACTGCTGAGACCCAGGATGCTACCAAGACGTTTGGTGCTGATGCAGGATGATGTGAAATGTCGCCTATAACCCGGGCCAATGTGTTATTTTTGTACAGTAGTTAGCAACAACAATGCCAACTCATTCACTAACCTCGCACAGGGCTATATAAAACAAGTGCTAGATGTGCTGCTTCCCCATCGCCACTTGAGCGTCCACCTCTGGTGCTTTATTCCTGGATCTTGCATTGCATTTCAACCCCTTCCATTGCAGAGGAAGTCCCCAAGGAGAGTTTTCCCACCGATCGCATCTCCTCTTGCCAGGCTGCACGCTCACTCCCTGGCTGGCCAGTAGATACTGGTTCACCAGTGGTGGACCAAACAGAAGAGAAATATCAAGCTCACTTTGCAGCAGGGTAGTGGTGTGAATCTTCCTTCTAGGTGGCCCTAGAAGATCCTACAAGGCTGAGCATCCTCTGTTGAATGTGACCTAAACTGGTGAGTAGGTCCAAAAGGCCATAGGAGGGGAGAGCCTGGACTGACAACAGTGCAGGCACAATTGTGCAAACTGAAAAACCACAGGAGACATTTTCAAGTTAGGCAGAAAAAGCACAAAGCAGCAAATCAGGATATTAAAGAAGGTATCTTAATTTTTCCCCAATAGATTTTGATCATCTACAAGTCATGAAGCACTCCTCTTCCCATCTCAGTGGAGAGAAGGTAGGAAAGCAAAGTGACCACGGTGCAGGAGCCAGCACCACTTTTGAAGCACCAGCATCTGCTGAGCCACAAGCAGAGCGTGGCAAAGGCAACAGGAGAAAGAAAGAGAGAAGCAGCCACAGAAGCTGGCTCCTACTTTCCAGGTATACAAAGTATTCGTGGCCTGAAAGTCCTCTGTCAGCTCCTATTTTTCCTCTGCCCCTAAAGTAAATAGGATGCTCAGGCGTTGACAAAAGACTATCAGCAGAAAGCAAGGTTAAAAAAGCAATAATTCAGCCAGTTAACTGCCATCATTGTTCCTTCCTATCTCTGCATTCTTGATAAACAAATTCCTAACAAGATTTTACTGCTCCGTTCCCTGGAGCAGTCTATTAGTCTGTCGTTCAACATGCACTACCAGTCAAAGCCGAGCTCCCACAATACAATATCCCTTAAGATGATCTCCTTTGCATTTGCTATGATGTAATTATGCTAATTATCCAGCCAGCTTTAATATCCTCATATTTTCCAGGAGGTTTATGATCAAACCTGTTCCTTTAATTTACTTTCCCTGCCATCAGAGCTGGGGTGTTTTGATGTGCTCTGCCACATGTATGTCTCTCTGCAGGCTGTTACGGCTTGTCAAGGCCACAGGGAGCTTAGACATAACTTTGTTCCAGCTGACAAGAATTTTAAAAATCACTTCTCCTAACTAGCATTTAGCCAATGTTTGATGGCTTCTCCCATCTATAACATTATGCCGATAATGTCCGTGCATTTCAGGGTTTCATCATTTTTTTTGCAATGTAGTAAATATGTGATGGTTTCCTGGGAAATTTACCCTTCCACTTGCAATGAAAGCCCTGTCTGTTAGATTAACATTTATCTGTGGAAAAAAAGAAAAACAAACCACAACCTAGAAATTTTGGAGGCCAGATCCTTACAGCTAGTATAAAACTGATGCATATTATAAAACTGATGCAGCGACTAAGAAGCTATCCTTTCGACATCTGGAATGAATTGCTTTAAGTAATATTATTTGACATAAAAATCTCATTACCTTCCCAACAGCCTGAAATAGTGTGGTTCAAACCCTACCAGAGTGGATGATAGAAAGTCCTTCTCGTTCAATGAGTATTATTAGCTTACTTCGGAATATTTTCTTTCATGTTTATAAAGTTTCAGTGCAAATGCTCTGCAGAATATGATTTCATTAGCTTTTTCATTTCAAGTTTTGCTGTGTGCTTTCTTTTTAAAAAATAAAATAAAACCTGAATTTTCATGGTTTGGGGCTACCACAAATTTTTCTCCGAATTAAATGTGATTTAAATACCAAGAACAGTTGGCCATAATCATAATAAAATAACTAAACATGACCCAGATCCCTTTTACAGAGGTTTTTTTGGTGTGCATCATTTCCATAAATTCCTGGTGTATGTGGTGGCCCTTTAGTACTTTGTAATTTGGAAGTGTTTTCACAAACTATTTCCTGTCCCCCCCCCCTTACTGTTTAGCTGAATTGCCTCATATCATTACGTGAGAAAAATTATGTTCTTTGTAATATTTTATAGATTTATTCATGGGCTGTCAGAGGGTTTGCATCGCAAGCTCTGTGTCTCCTTGCAACAGCCCCAGTGCAGCTCTGGAGACATGGAAATGGTGTGGTGACTTCTGCAGAGCCTGGACCAGCACCAGAGCTACCCACAACTTGGTGCATGGATGGGTGAAGGTCCATCACACCTCTTTCATTTTCCTCTCTCATACCTCTCATACAGAAATACAACTCCAGAAGACTCTGTGCAAGCAGGTGGGAAGAGGCTAACCAGCATGCACATCCCCTACGTACAGTTGTTTCACCCACACTGGATCTTATCTTCAAGTGACAATCCCCATCTAATCTCAGCAATTTCCCTACACCATTAATTCAAAGGGCAGAGGGTCAGTTCTCCATGCCAAACGCAACCATGAAGCTGCTCAGCCCAACGCTGCATCTGCCCTCAAGGCTTCAGAGACGGGACGCTGAGAGATATGGAAGATGACCCACGATGCATGAAGGAGCACCTCGGCTCCTTCAACTTGAACAAGAGGACCTGGTAGCTGAGCCTGGTGGTGGAAGCACCTCGACAATATGGCAGCAAGCCTCAACACACCCTCCTCGCCTTTGCTTGGAATTGCTAAATTCTTACCTTGTAGCAACAGTTGCCAATGACCCACCAGAAAGACCTTCAAATGGGAGAACTTTCCTGCCATGAAGGGTGTGAAAAAGAGAGCCTTAGAGGTGTGAGGCTTGGGGAAGCAAACAAGATTATTAATCTCTTGGCTGAATCAGACAGAGTCTTAGAGAAAAATGCAGGTAGACTCTGAAGGAACACTCTTCCCTTGAGAGCTAAGCTGTGTTAGCCATGAGGAGTCAGGTTTCTCCTGTCCTCCCACCACAGGCTAAGAAAGCAGATGAAGGAAACAGATGCCCAACCCACAACCAGGCACGGGGACAGAATGGATCTTAACAGAGGCAAAGGGGAAACCCAGGCTGCTGGCTCCACCGGGTATCCCAAAATAGTGAGAAGCTGTAACACAGAGAGGGCGAGATTCAGTTAGCTGCTCCTAGGAGACCTCTCTTCCTTAACTCTGACCTCTGGTACTACAGGGGAAGAGGAGTTAGTGAGCAAGGGGACCTGTAGGGCATCCCAGCTCTGAGGAACAGCATTTTAGAGTTGGGATGAATCAAGTGGGCAAGTCTCTGTCTCAGGAGGTCAGGGAATAGCCCAGATAGATTTCAGGGACCTCAACGTTTTTTACCGGATTGCAATATGAAGACTGCCTCCAACCTGCTTCAGTGACTAGAATCATCAGGAGATCAACTTCAGGAGAGTTCAGCCATGCAATCTGAAACACCTGAGAAAGACCCTGGGCATGAACCTACTCAAAAGCAGAAGCATCAACGTTTCCTGGTCACATGGGAAATAAGCAGGCTGGGTTTATTTACATTGGGCTAACCCCACATCACATGCCCTTGGAATAATTTCAAAATAGAACTCCTACCTGGGGGGGGGAAGCAAAACTCAACTCAATTCATCTCCTAGAGCGTTCAAGGACAAGCAGGAGGGGAGGTGCTGAGACAAGCAAATCCTGTTGTCTTTACACCAAACCCACAGGGAAATCGGGACTGCCTGACAGAGGAAAAGGTAATCTTTTTGATATAGCAAACAGTGGTTGACAGATCAGAAAGCTTTGCATGAATGCCTTTTAAAACAGCCCAGAGCTTTAGGGCATGAATATGAAATTTCTGTGTCTACCAGGACTATACCAAGGCTACTGAAGTTGCCTGTATGAGCTACTCCAACCAGAAAAGATGGTGTTTGCTAACACTAACCTGGGGAGGAAGACAGGCTTTTGTTCCCAATCACCAAACGAGTCTTGCCACAGCACAAATGGTGACCAGATTGCTGTAGGAAAGTCTGGCAGGAGAGTAAAGAGAGTGCAGCTCCATCTGGGAACACCTGAAGCGAAGCTTATATATGAAACGTCATGTGAAGAACAAAGACCATGTGCCCAAGAGCGATAGACACCATCTGACCATGGTGGTTGGCTGGGACGTCAACTGTAGAACCAAGTTTAGCATAGTGGAAACCTTGCCCATAGGAAGTCAAGGTTGCCTTGCTAGGGAGTCACAAGATGCTCTAACAAACTCCATGCTCACAATAATACATGATTCGAATCAAGCTTGGCACCTACCTGAGACCACAAGGTCTTACCTGCAACCACTGTAGGATGTCTTTGAAACATGTTTTTGTGGCTTTTTTCCAGATTCTAGCTGTCCTAGGCTTTGTGAGACCTAGGGTTTTGCACAAATCATCTGGAGAGGGGAAAATGACACCTCTCAATGATGCAGATCAAGAGATTGCTTCCCCAAGTTGTAAGATAATAAGGCTGGAGAGTTAAATCATAGCACAGACAATTTTTGGAAGAAAAGACAGTCCTGTTGTAAAGAGGTAGGGAGAGAAGTGAAAACCATGAAGGGGTTTAGAAGTGGCCTGAATTCATACAACAGCTTTGAGAAAGAGAAATGCTCACATCCAAACAGAAGTTATTGTGCCATATATAACAACAGCTGGAGGACCTTTAGAACTGAATGCCCACTCTAAGTGGAGAGAGTCAGATCATTTTCATGTTATATGGGAAAGGAAAATTCAAAGTGAGAAATATTCAGTAGAAGACTTGTCAGAAAAATTTAATTTTGAAATAGCTAGAGACACATGGTGTGACATAAGCTCAGGGAGGTTCCCTGGCTGAAAAGATGACCAGGGACCAACTTGTCTGCTTTTATTCAACAGTCCCATGTAATCAACACTTTTCCATGTAACATTTCATCTCTGTCAAAAGTGCCAGGCTTTTTTTTTTGCTTTTTTTTTTTTTTAATCCAAAGCTAATGAAATTTGGTGGCTTCTTTTGTGTAGATTGAAAACTGTTATCTAGCACTGTTCAACAAAGGCTTTCTTGATATCGTAAGTTCCTTAAAACATTGTAATCAACACAGGTACTCCCTCTATTCCGGTTTTTTGTTTAAGAGTAGTAATTTTTAAAGTATTGAGTTATTCTCAATGCAACACTAAAGCCAAGGGGCTAACTTGCTTTTGTTCTTTCAAACTTCTTCACTCTTACAAGGAACAGGTTATATTTGTTGTCTACTTGGACTTTAGTAAGGCCTTTGACACTGTCTCCCACAGCATTCTCCTGGAGAAGCTGGCTGCTCACGGCTTGGATGGGTGCACTCTGCGCTGGGTTAAAAACTGGCTGGACGGCCGAGCCCAGAGAGTGGTGGTTAACGGAGTCAAATCCAGTTGGCGGCCGGTCATGAGTGGTGTTCCCCAGGGCTCAGTACTGGGGCCAGTTCTGTTCAACATCTTCATTGATGATCTGGATGAGGGGATCAAGTGCACCCTCAGGAAGTTTGCAGATGACACCAAGTTGGGTGGAAGTGTCGATCTGCTGGAGGGTAGGAAGGTCCTACAGAGGGATCTGGACAGGCTGGATCGATGGGCCGGGGCCAACTGTATGAGATAAAACAAGGCTAAGTGCTGGGTCCTGCCCTTGGGTCACAACAACCCCATGCAACGCTACAGGCTGGGGGAGGAGTGGCTGGAGAGCTGTCTGGCAGAAAAGGACCTGGGGGTGTTGGTTGACAGCCACCTGAACATGAGCCACCAGTGTGCTCAGGTGGCCAAGAGGGCCAATGGCATCCTGGCTTGTATCAGGAATAGTGTGGCCAGCAGGACCAGGGAGGTGATAGTGCCCCTGTACTCGGCCCTGGTGAGGCCGCACCTCGAGTACTGTGTTCAGTTTTGGGCCCCTCACTACAAGAAGGACATTGAGGTGCTGGAGCGTGTCCAGAGAAGGGCAACGAAGTTGGTGAAGGGTCTAGAGAACAAGTCTTATGGGGATCGGCTGAGGGAGCTGGGGTTGTTTAGCCTGGAGAAGAGGAGTCTGAGGGGAGACCTTATTGCTCTCTACAACTACCTGAAAGGAGGTTGTAGCGAGGTGGGGGTCGGTCTCTTCTCCCTAGTAACAAGTGATAGGACAAGAGGAAATGGCCTCAAGCTGTGCCAGGGGAAGTTTAGGTTGGATATTAGGAAAAACTTCTTCACCGAAAGGGTGGTCAAGCATTGGAACAGGCTGCCCAGGGAAGTGGTTGAGTCCCCATCCCTGAAGGTATTTAAAAGATGGGTAGACGTGGTGCTTGAGGACATGGTATAGTGATGGACTTGGCAGTGATAGGTTAACGGTTGGACTCGATGATCTTAAGGGTCTTTTCCAACCTTAACGATTCTATGATTCTATGATTTAAAACCCTGCTAGCTGTGAAACAGCATGTGTCACTGGTCATTCTCACCCACCTTCTCTGTGAGGTGAGAAGTGCACAGATTGTTTATCAGATCACTTTGGAAACATGCATTGGGTTGATGCCTAAGGTCAAATGAGCTTGTCTTACATAAGAAATCAAGGTCAGTGAGGGTCCTCAGGCCTTGTGCAAAGTAGCTTTACCCTTACAATGAGCAAGGACGGCTTGTAGTAGTGTCACATCTGCAAATTCCAAGACTACTAAGAACAAAAATAGTTGGTCAACTGATGTACAACTGGTTTCATAAATATCAACACCTGTTTCTCATTATTTTGCCTCTTTGAAGAAGATACTTTCCTATTTCAGCTGGTCAGAAGGCCAGCCCCATCTTGAGTTACAGTCTGGTCACAGTACCTCCACCACTGCCTCGTTAACTAAGGAAAAGAGAGCCACCCTGATGGATCTCATTGGGCTGAAACCAGACCAATTCCACAAGCCAAAGGAAGTGGGACACAAAACAAAATACATCTCTGTAGTCATATACAAGTCGCTTCAAAGTTTCCATGGCTCAGAGCTATGGGCTGCCAACAGTGGTACCCTGTCAAAAAAATATTGTGGCTTAGTGAAATCAGCCTGAGGCTGGAAGGCAGGAAGATGTGGGTTTTAATGCTGGCTCTGCTGCTCCATCATCGGGTAATGGCAATCAAAAAATTCCCTAGGAGTTTAAACTTATTTGAAAGTATGTAGGGTTGACACACACAAGAAGTACCCAAGGACTCCAGCAAAACAAGGGCATAAAATACTACCCGCTGACCGTACTTATCTGCTTTCCATCTTTACATAGATACCGTTCATCATACTCTAACTCTGCCTCCCTTGGCACTCCTCCACACCAACTTTTAACAGATCATTTTCCCCCTGCTCCTCCATAGTTGTGGAGATTTGACACCCGTGTTGAGAGAACCTGATGCCTTTGCTGTATAAAACAACCCATGCAAGCACCTTTTAAGGGAGTGAGGCTGAGAAAGAGATCTCCTACTTTTTTTTTAACTTCTGAAATTATGATCATGTTACCTCTATCATATTCAATATCAGTATTTTATCCCTTTTTAATCTTTACACTTAATTAGTTCTTTTCTGTGGAAAAGAGGCTCTAAGGGACTTGGCTTGTGATAGAGCTGACATTGCCTTGACCACATGGATAACAAGAACACAAAATACAGAAAAGATCCCAGACTGCTCAGTGAAAGGCCAGGTTTCATCAATGCCAGCTAGAGCACAGGACATTCCTCTTCTTTTGATGTTCTTAAATAGCTCCTGTACATCTCAAAAGGCACATCTTAGAAATCATTAGTTTTGGAATTAGCTCAGTCATGGCTGGGGAAAAGTCTCATAGCCAGAGCTCCATGGCTGCAGACACGCCAATATTAGCAACCGATACATGAATTTTGGGTTGAACTGGAACTGCCACATCCCATGACACGGGAAGAAGTCCACCAATTCCTCCCTGCTCCCCCGTTGTTTTAATCTAGCTACATGTTCTTTTAACTAGACGTCTTGCAATGATTGAGCCTAATATTAAAGAAATACAAATGCATTTCAATACCTAGCTAACTGATAAAGCTGGCTTTTGACAGGGTCCTAGCAAATTTAACCTACCAGCAGCCTCTGCAAGCAGACTGGAGCTCCTCAAGCCAGCATCTGAACCACAGTCAAAAAAGTCAGTTAATCCATTGCCATCTGTCTTTATTTTGTTAGCCACCCGGTTGGACATAACAGCCCCAGTGTTAGCAATTAGTGTGGCCAGCACTACCTACTGCAGTGCTAATTAACAGCACATTAGTTCTTCTAAACGTATCCAAATCTTTTGACAGCACCAGACACAGGGGAGAAGCCACGAGGAGAAGCATCTTTGCTTACCCTAGGTCAGAGATTCAACTTCCCAAAATCCTGCTCATCCTCCCAATGTCATGATAAATCATTCTTTCTGCTCATTTAAGTGTCTCAGCTCTCAGAGCACATCCAGGGGAAGCACTGGGTACAAACAGATCCCCACAACTTCACAGTTGCCTTTTGGTTCCCTAACAAAGACAACGCTCAAGGGTTTTGACTCCAAATAGCATCTGCTCAAGTGTAAACTGGCCACAGCTCTACTGACAGCAGGTAGAGCTCAAAGAACACACAAATTATGGTCATTATCATGTAATTATAGTATTACTACAGCAGCAGCAAAGCCTCCTGTTAGTCCCCCTTGATTTCAACTAGACGATCAGAAATAAGGTCCGAGAAGGTACGTGTGAACGCACACATGAGAAATGAGACTACTGAGCTTTAGCTTGTGCCCTTGGGATGGCATCAAGATCAGAATTGCCTTCCCAGATGCACCAAGTTAATTTCTTACATCACACAAAATTAATAATTCAACTGATGGCTGACCTGTTTTCAAGTGTCTTCACTGGAGACAGGACACCTTTGCCATGCTGTTTGTCAGCCAAACAAAACTACACAAAACAGCATCTGTTGACACAACAAACTAAAAATATAATGCACATTTGTGATCAAGTGCTCTACACTTGAAATTAAGCCTCTTCGAGCGTAACTTCAACTAGGCTTTGGTCCATCAGCCAGGCAAGTTTCAACCCAGTGTTCTCAATCCAAACACAATTAAAATATTCAGACTGTTACTTGCACACTAATTCCTTTCCAGGCTGCAGGACAAGTTGTGTCAGTTCTTCAGTCTTGAGCTCAAGTTGCTTCTCAAGGGACTACATTGAGTCTTAGCTTTGACAACAGAGATGCAGAACTAGATCTGTGCTCCCCTCAGCCCCATTTCCATTAAGCCTGCTCCTGTGCTCCAACAACTCTTTCAGTGCTGTAACAAAAGGAAAACTAATTTTGTGATCTTTAACTAGCAGATACATATCAAGAGCGTTCAGATAACTGGTAAGGGTGCTTTTGTTATCACATATCACTGCTGAAGCTGAGCATCAGCCACTCTCATTTTTTTCAGCTCCACCACTTTTCCTGTTCTACTAAACCTCAGTATTTCTCAGCCCTGGCTCTTTGCCCATTTTAATTTCATACACTGCACAAACCTCAAAGTCTAAGTACATTATGAAGATATTTTCCCTCACATCAGTACTAACATCAGCATTTCTAATAGCTGTGGTTTTTCCTCCCATTGGACTCTCAGACTTCTGAAGCTGTAAAAGAAAAGATAGTGTACTTGTCTAGAAAGGGATTATTGTTCCTAAATTAATGTTATCATTTCCAAGGCTTAACTACAAAAAGAGGAGAGAGGGTTTATGTTGGCATATGAATGTACACCTCAGTGCTGTATACGCAACTCTTCTGTAAACCAGGACCCTGTTAGGTATATCCAGTCTGGAGGTGGATGCTCTCCAGAGCAACCACAGTCCTTCCCAACCCACAGCCCGCCTCAGTGCTCAACAGTCCTCCCATACTTCTGAGACCACTTAGCTCCTCAGATGCATGACAGTCCTCATCCGAAAGACAATTTAATTTGTTCCCCACTACAAATCTATTTTTTTCCAGATCCTCCTCTACCAAAGTCAATGCTCTTTTCTATTCAGCAGACAGCTTACAAAAATACACGGCAACTAATTCTGAAGTCGTTTCTCCATCTTAGACAGTAGTCTGGGTAGTGAACATTCATTCAACCTTCGAGTGGACTCTGTTGAGCTCTTATCCATCTACACTGGCAGCAGAGACAAGCCCAAGCTTCATCTACCTTTGCTAGCTTTAGAACTAAGCATGTGAGGAAGCACAGTACAAATGCACAGCACAACTTGGCTCAGGTCCATAAGAAATTTCACTAGGACCTGTACCTGAGCTAACATCCCCTCTGATAGTACACAGTCCTTCTCCACGTGGTGTTACTCAGATTTCCACCAGCTCACAAATCTCGGCACTGCCTGTGCCACTGTTTCATGGCAAGATAAATTTTGCTTTTCTCAGAGCTTCAGTAGGATCAAGTCTTGCTCCTCTCCTGAGAAGCCCGCCTCTGCTGCCTGAGGCTTTTTTTTTTTTAACTACAGGCTCCATCAGTGATTCCACAGGAAAAAAATACACCAACCCCCAGCTGTGAAAGCCCTGGGGAGTCCATGCTGAATAACCCCCACCCAAATCTCAACAGCTTAAGCACATCTTTTTCTCAGCTTCACTTTGTGAATCCTACAGATCAACTCTTCAAGGACATGCAACACAAACAGAAGAGACAGGACTTCTGAAGCGTTTCTAAACTCATTATGCATTAGTTTTATTTCAAAGTAATTAATGAATCTAGACAACCTAAGCTTACCCGTATACTATTCCTTGTCCAACTGTTTTGTATCTCTGAAGAGTTTGGAGCATATGACAATTAACCCTTGGGAGTCTGCAATTCCCTGGTCCAGAGTATGGCTCTACAGCTTGACC
This sequence comes from Platalea leucorodia, assembly GCF_965183815.1. Lineage (NCBI taxonomy): Eukaryota > Metazoa > Chordata > Aves > Pelecaniformes > Threskiornithidae > Platalea > Platalea leucorodia. The sequence goes on along the minus strand of NC_138859.1, from coordinate 25,450,785 downwards.
TGCCTCTATTCCAGCTTCCTTGTAAACTGGCTGCATGCTTGAGGCTCCAGCCTCCCTGTCTTGTTACTCCTTGATCAAAGGTGACCAACCGCCTAGACAACTCCTCTCAATGATTAAATAAGAACTGATGGACAGCACCCACCCCTTTACCTGAAGATAAACTGCAACTGCTGGCAACCTAAGTTTAATGATTTTCTATGCTTGGTGCCACAACAGTTGTTCTTGGAATTTTACTTCAAAATGAAAAGGAAAGTAAGAAAGACTTTAAAGCAAAGATAAGTTTTAAAATCAAATGGAATTTGCAGCCTCAGGTACACATTGCTCATAAGCTCAATCAATTCATGAAGCATACATAAATTTTTTACGATACCTTACCACAGCTTTAAACGAGCAAATAGCTAGATACTGTTAACACAGACAAATCCAAGAGTGACAGAAGCTTTGTTTCAACTTTCACTGTTGCAAATTAAAAGAAAAAAAACAGTAGGGCTGAAGCATATATGTCCATTGCCACTTTGGATCCTATTCCAAAAGGAACAGAACAAGTAACTGGGCTTTACTGAATCCATTCTGACTAGATCTTCTACATGGGGGAAAAGGATCAAGAGCATCAAGGTCTGACATCTTTACATATCCATTATTTATCATTCATTTTTCTTCTGCCAACTAACTAGATTTAATCCTGATTACAGTTAATGAAACAACAGCTAATGTAACATCAAAGACTGTTCTCAGCTTTGAAGCCTTGATTCTAGTTTTCGTAGCTGTGACAATCTAGTACTAGAAACTTACTCCACAAACTGTGCTTTCCCAAGAGAAGAAACAGCAACCTTACTTGAAGAATTTTTTACAGAAGAGAGATGGAAAAGAGGACCAACATGACTGAAGGTTATTTTTAAATGGCCTCCTTTAATACAGTTTATGATGGTTATTTACTAGCCAAGCTTAAGTGGTCAGGAAAACACATATTTCATTAGTATTTTCTTAATAGTAATAAAATTTCAGACCAGCTGCAATTTAATTCCCTGAGCAGGTCCTTCTAGAAGCACTTTCTAATACAGCTGGCATGTTACTTGTGATATGTGTAATTCTTCTAACGAAGACAATACCTCACTGACTCTTCAGAGCTAGTATTGAAGCTTCATTGTCCCCAAAATTAGGTTATAGTCAAACTTGTTTTGGTAAAAGGAACACTGCTACATACTCAAGTAAAACACTGTGTGGGTGGAGTATAGTGAAATCCTGTATTTCACAATATTTTAACTCAAAACCCAGCTGCAGTAAAATTTCAGTTTGCAATGCTAAAAAAAGCTGTAACCACAACGAAGTATGACAAGTTTGAAGGTTAAAACAAAACACTTACAGTTCACTGTGCCAACAATTTAGAGCTGCAGATGATTATCAAACCCCCAAACGTCACACCCTCCCACTTCAACATGAAAAGTTGGACACATAAAAATAAAAAGCTTAGTGAAGAACAGTAGTTGTGATTTCTAGTTTTTATTGTGTATATTAGTTTAAAGCTATTATTCCTAAACATCTAAGCTGACTACTTTGATAGCACCCAAGAACTTTTAAAGGCAGATATTTATACTTACTTTATGCATTTATATCAGGCATCTCAGCCAACAGCCTAGGCTCTCTACCAGAGAGCAATTCAGAGCCCCAAATTCAGAATTTACCTCTCCCTGCTGATTTATACAGGGAGTCTGAACTATTTACACTGTCTGCCTGTAATCAGTCTCAAGGAGGTTAAGTTCCGATTAAGCACAATGTCCTGAATAAGAACAAGAAAACACCACAGCTCTCACCATGTTCTAGATTTGTATAACAGTACCTGGAATCCAAAGGACTCCATGCAAGACGCTAAAGTAACAGCAGAGAAATCCTGTTGCAAAGAGCTTACACACCTAGATAGGAAACATGCACAAAGGAAGGGGGAAATACACAGAGGTTATGTTCTACTATCAATTCTCACAGTTTAAAGGTGCAAGACTCCAAGCATTTGACATTGTTCTCGAAGCCCCAGCCCTGGAAGAACTTCTACATGAAATTGGGTTTTTCTTTGGAGGGGGAAGGGTTCTGAAAAGTCAGCTCAGTCCATCCAAGCTGCTAAAAAGCAACTCAAAAAAAAATTTTTAGGCTCAGGTGTTTACATCAACTACCTGATTTTTGATTACTTGGCTTTGGCAGTACTATGAAAATCAAGCTCAGACAGGGCTAGTAACAAGAGAGAAATCAGAACCCAGGCACACGGTATCCCAATCCAAACTTAAGGCAACAGTTACATACAGAGTTTTTCCAGATTCACGATACAGATAAGAAGCTGGCTACCCATACTTAAAGTATCTCCAGTTGAGTACTCCCTGCTTGGTAAGTATTTTAACAAAACAGCCACATCAAAAAAAAAAAAAAAAATTCACTTTTCATCTGTACTTTGGACATCAGTACTTTAACTGGCAGAAGAGAAGAGGGATGAAGTCACATTCCTTACGTACCACAGGCATTCTGCATTAAGATGTTTGAGCAGGCACTGGTCAGATTTTGAGGAAGAGCAGAACAGCAGTGGGATAAGTCAGAAAGGCAATGGATTAAGAAACAGGAGTAGGTTAAAGTTACTCAAGAACTGCTAAAGGCATTTAAATGAAATACAGGCAATCAAATATTTCGAATGCAGATAAGTTCCCTTGTTCCACTAAGCTGTGGCTGAAACAGTAATGGCAGGAGAGAATATTTTAGTGGTACTAACAGAAGTCAAAAAAAGTGACTTCTACATAGACTGAAATGGCCTTGCACATAGGCAGCACTGCAGGTCCACAGATAATGTCTGCAGTGTTCTCGTACGCTACTTGGAAGTACACACCAAAAAAGGGTACAGTCAAGGTTATTACAATGTTCAAGGCAAAGCAAGTAATATCGCCATAACTGAAAGAACACATACAGAAATCCACAGTAAAGAGACTACAGAATTAGGTCACCCAACTGATTCAAGTTGCAACCTGCTCATAAATGCAATGGAGTCTTTCACCCAGACAAGTTGCTCTTATCTAACTGTTTCACAGGTGAAAGTAAACATCTGAGCTAGTAAGATGTAATTTGATTGTGATAGAAAAAAAAAAAGGCAACTGCTTTAATAAACTTGATCTGGAGTAGAAGTCTGTATCATTAAACACACACAGATCCAGAACCTCCATGATAGCTGTATAAGAAGTGATTTTAACATCTAAACTATATCTTTCCAGCCACAACACGCAGGACACTTGTGCATTTATTTGGGTTGGTTAGAACGATTCCTAACCTTCAACAGAAAATATATACAGTAATTAATAAAAAAAAAAAAACAAAAAAACAACAACGAACCATCATGAGAATTAAAACTTTTATTAGTGTATTAGGCAAATGCAACACATATGAAGCTTATTTCTTAGGTTCACAAGTTCTACCAATACATTAGTCTACTGGTAAAACTAGCACAAACTGGTAACTGCTTTGCCAATTTTTTTAAAGGTGTCTGGCCCACTTTTTCAAGGCTTGATTTTTGGTATTGCTTCTATGCCCTAGTCATTATGGCATAAAAATATCCATCACTATCATCAATTCAGTCAACTGATTAAAAGCTGTAACACTGGCCACATTTTTGTTCTCAAAGCTAAGTTATCACTAGCTGTACTTACAAAGTACAGTACTAGTGTAATGAATGAAACAATGGGAAAAACAGACAAAGGCAATCCTGCTACTGTCACAATAACAAAAGAATGACAGACAGCTAGATCACAAGATTGTTAGTAAGATGTGTATTTTTCAAGTCAGAATAACCCTTCTATACAGTTTCCCAACCCTTCCCCAACCCAGACTTATTTGTAGAATATATTTCAGAATATTTTTAATATGGTGCAGCTGTAGTGTCCAAGGGTTCACAATAACATACACTGTCATGAAGAACCTAGAAGTCCTCCTTCGCTGGTCATACCTCAGCAACCACTATTCTAGAGGTTTTGCAGAAGCAACTACTTTTAATAACAAGGCCCATTAAGACATAATGAATGCATATGATCTGGTATGTAAGCTATACAAAGCCACTCAGATCAGAAATTTAAATTCTGTTACTGAAATATGGTAAGAAGCTGCATCTATTTAAAACCTATACAAAAGAGTCTAGCTTACTCTGGGAAAGGATTTTTCAAGGTATTTGGCTCCAAAAACTAAAACCCATGTTTTTTAGTGATATCTGTTTAATGAAAAAATACAGATGTAAGGGGTAAGCCAATAACCTTGTGTACTTAATCCAGTATCCAATGCTACAGTAAATTCTCATTCCATGAGAAAAAACACTGATTTCAATGATTCAAGGTACAAAAAAGTCCCAAATTACATCAGTGCCAGCAATACTGCTGGCAACAGATGCATCAACTCAGATGGGTAGGGAAAAGTAGACTCCTAGTGTGATGGATACTCAGAATTTATAATATGAATTCATTTTAGGCCCCATTAAGCATATAAAGTGTCTTAAGATTTCAGAGATGAATCTCAAGACATTTCTTTCCCTTCCAACGGAGGGATTTTCTTTTTCTTTAAGAAGGCAGCAAAAAGTTAAGCTTTTCTACAAGGAAAGTCTGCTTGTTATGTTTAGGACAACTCGAAAACCTGCTTATATAAAAAAATATAAAAGAATAAAGGAGTAGAGTCTTGGAATTTTATGAGATTTTCCCCAATCAAAAAAACAAACAACTATTTATGGGAACTAAAATGTAGAACAGCACAATACTGTGATATTTGAGATCATGATACATTACCTGTACATATACTTAGCTATTCATGTTATTGATAAACCATTAGGACACTCAATTATATACCCAATAAAAACACCATTAAGAGTCTTTAGAACTGGCCCTTCTTCTTTCCGAAGAAGGCATTTCTATACACTAAATTTTCATCTAGTATCAGAGTATAGGAAACAGAATCCACAAGGTGCTTTAATTGATGAGACCTCAAGTGCTGTTTTTCTTTTTTTTAAAAAAAATCTTTTTGGATAGTGAACAGTTCATGGGGACCACACACAAATACTACGACAGACGAGCTGTTATATTAAGTCTGTTGATTGGACTCGATATTTAGCCCATTGGTAATGGAGGAAGGAGTTTTACGACATGCTGGAGCAGCGTACTGAAGGGGAGCCCATCTGAGTCAATACTTTGTCCAACCATTGTAGAGGTCCATTCAGATGAAGTTCAATCCAGCAAGGAGTGCTTGTTACTGTTTGCCGCCTAGAAAATAAAGAATAATAGCAAAGTCAGAAAGCAGCTTTGGCTGCCATAAAGTTCTCCATCACATGATCAAATACATTTCCATCCATATCTACTATACAGAAAAACAAAAATCTGCAACCATTACCATAACTGTTACTAAGCTTTTTTCAGACAGTCTTTGAAGAAAAAGAAAAAAGCAACAAAAAATCCCCAAAACACCCCATATTTAGAAAACACATCAATAATTACATGCTTGTCCATAATACATAGAGAATATTCTGCTCTGGAGAATAAGATAAGAACTGTAGCATTTGTTTCAAGTGCCACACCAAAAGCCTTACTTCTAAAAAGAAATTCAAACCTGAAGATTGTCCAACCAATGTGGTGTTCACATCAGATAGCTGTGTGCAGCTGTATCTCAACCTTCAAAGAGCCTGCATGCATAAACTGGTTTTGAATTTGGTAGACAACTACTGAGAAATATAGAAAAGAAACACTTGGCTCTGCACTGTCAGCATGGCCAAACAGCACAATATTATTGCAATCATAAGGTCTGTTTTTTTTGGAGCAATTGACAAGTTAAATGTATAAAGAAACTGCTAGATGTTGTCAGAAACACTATGTCAAAACACAGCGTGTGGTTCTACTGTGCTAACTGATGCTATCTCAAAGGAACACCAAACTTTATCTCTGATTTCCTGTAATCTTACACTTCTACATGTGCTTTGTACTGTAACATCCTCACACAAACAATTTAAGTAAAAATTGTGTTTTCCTTGTCTTCTATATAAACTTGCCTATAATTTTCCACAACAGAAGCCCTTAATTAAACACCATATAGAAAGCCTCACTAAAGCTGAAGGACTGACAACCATAAAAGCTTCATTCACTCTCCCATATATCCTTGTTTCAGAGACCTGTTATTCAAAAATCTTCCTTCTCATCTCCAAAGTAAAGAAATCAGTATTGGACATACTCTGCCTGAGGAATCCTATTATTTCAATGTACCCATGCCAGGCATGTGAGTTTACCCAAACTAGACTGGCAAGACTACTGTTGCTAAGCCACTTTTTCCTAGTAATTCTAGCTATCCCAAAGTCAAAGCAAGAAGGCATTAAGATTCAAAGGCAGCAGATTAGTTAGACACAAACCCAGTCCCTTCAATTTTACTGTCGGCACTGCAACCCTTTGCTTTAAGGAAATCTGTTTATATAAACAGAGGAACTGAAAAGGCAGAAAGATTAAGCCAGTGAGAAGATGGATTTCAAAAGTTGTCTGTGGTTTCACATTTTCTAGGAGAAGAAAGTGGCTGGGGTCTGTGCTCTCTCAGCACTCTAAAAACCATTGTTATCTTAGCCCCAAATGCCTATGCCAAAACAAAGTGATCCAATAAAAGAACAATCTAAACCACAGGAAATATAACTCCATTTAGTCTCAAAACCTCTCCCAAAGAAGGAAGTTCATTATTCCACTGCTGTCAACTCCCCAACAATGTGTTCCACAACACACTTCCTCAAAATTTTATAACTGGTTCTGTTCAACAGCCCTGGCTTTGCACTACACTAGCAAAAGTTGATAAAGTAGTGACAGTCACTTAGCAGCTGTCTCAAAGCTAAAACTCAGCCTCTTTTACCCATGGATTTCCAGTTCACATATCACTAAGTCTCTTTGCTGTAATTACCTCTACTTAACTTTCTTCATAAGATGATCCTAGCCCTGGATAGTTCATGTGTTAACATGAACACTTGATTGCGAATCTGAACTTCTACCACCATCCTCAATTCAAGCCAACGTGTATTGAGAAAAAAGCTATAAGCTATTTTGTCTACCAAGCTTATAAAATCTACCACCTTGCCATATCTACACCTTTATGCACATATGCCATATGCCTAAAATGCCTGGGAGGAATACAGAGAAATTGTCCAAGCAGCCAGGGATCAGGTTAGGAAAGCTAAAGCCCTGATAGAATTAAATCTGGCCAGGGATGTCAAGGGCAACAAGAAAAGCTTCAAAAGTATGTCAGTGATAAAAGGAAGACTAGGGAAAATGTGGGCCCTCTCCAGAAGGAAATAGGAGACCTGGTTACCTGGGATATGGAGAAGGCTGAGGTACTCAATGACTTTTTTGCCTCAGTCTTCACCGGCAAGTGCTCTAGCCACACCACCCAAGTCATAGAATGCAAAGGCAGGGACTGGGAGAACGAAGAACTGCCCACTGTAGGAGAAGATCAGGTTCAAGACCATCTAAGGAACCTGAAGGTGCACAAGTCCGTGGGACCTGATGAGAGGCAGTCCTAAGGGAACTGGCGGATGAAGTTGCTAAGCCACTATCCATCATATTTGAGAAGTCGTGGCAGGCCAGTGAAGTTCCCGCTGACTGGAAAAGGGGAAACATAACCCCCATTTTTAAAAAGGGAAAAAAGAAAGACCTGGGGAACTACAGGCCAGTCAGTCTCACCTCTGTGCCCGGCAAGATCATGGAGCAGATCCTCCTGGAAACTATGCTAAGGCACGTGGAAAATAAGGAGGTGATTGGTGACAGCCAGCATGGCTTCACTAAGGGCAAATCATGCCTGACAAATTTGGTGGCCTTCTACGACGGGGTTACAGTGCTGGTGGATAAGGGAAGAGCAACAGATGTCATCTACCTGGACTTATGCAAAGCATTTGACACTGTCCCGCACAACATCCTTGTCTCTAAATTGGAGAAACATGGATTCAATGGATGGACCACTCGGTGGATAAGGAATTGGCTGGACGGTCGCGCTCAAAGAGTTGCTGTCAACGGCTCAATGTCCGGGTGGAGACCAGTGACGAGTGGTGTTCCTCAGGGGTTGGTATTGGGACCAACACTGTTTAACATCTTTGTCGGCGATGTGAACAGTGGGATTGAGCGCATCCTCAGCAAGTTTGCCGATGACACCAAGCTGTGTGGTACGGTCGACACACTGGAGGGTAGGGATGCCATCCAGAGGGACCTTGACAGGCTTGAGAGGTGGGCCTGTGTGAACCTCATGAAGTTCAACAAGGCCAAGTGCAAGGTCCTGCACCTGGGTCGGGGCAATCCCAAGCACAAATACAGGCTGGGCAGAAAATGGATAGAGAGCAGCCCTGAGGAGAAGGACTTGAGGGTGTTGGTTGATGACAAACTCAACATGACCCGGCAACGTGTGCTTGCAGCCCAGAAAGCCAACCGTATCCTGGGCTGCGTCCAAAGAAGCGTAACCAGCAGGTCGAGGGAGGTGATTCTGCCCCTCTACTCCGCTCTCGTGAGGCCCCACCTGGAGTACTGCGTCCAGCTCTGGGGCCCCCAACATAAGGACAACATGGACCTGTTGGAGCGGGTCCAGAGGAGGGCCACAAAGATGATCAGTGGGCTGGAGCACCTCTCCTATAAGGACAGGCTGAGAGAGCTGGGCTTGTTCAGCCTGGAGAAGAAAAGGCTCCTGGAAGACCTTATAGCAGCTTTCCAGTACCTGAAGGGGGCCTACAAGAAAGCTGGAGATGGACTTTTTACAAGGGAGCATAGTGATAGGACAAGGGGTAATGGCTATAAACTGAAAGAGGGTAGATTTAGATTAGATATAAGGAAGAAGTTCTTTACTATGAGGGTGGTGAGGCACTGGAACAGGTTGCCCAGAGAAGTTGTGGATGCCCCCTCCCTGGAAATGTTCAAGGCCAGGTTGGATAGGGCTTTGAGCAACCTGGTCTAGTGAAAGGTGTCTCTGGGGGGCTGGAACTAGATGATCTTTAAGGTCCCTTCCAACCCAAACCATTCTATGATTCTATATGATTCTATGAAATGTAAGTAATGCTTTGGCTTTGCCAAAGACTGTTCTATGAGAAGTGTTTTTGACATCATAATGAAGCATGGAAGTTTTAACAAGAATGATGGATTTTACCCTGCTTTCTGGTCTATTTTGACAATTCAGACTACATTCATGTAAATTCAAGGTTGTCTTTGCAGGAGCAACCTCTTCTTGCTTTAATCACAACTGCAGCATAATTTACAAGTGTTGTGCATCAATAATTTATTAGCACCATCTTAAACAGAGATGCAAAGAAACTAGTTCAGCATTATGTCAGTAATCAGTTTCTGTGCTGTTCTGGCAGTGTTTCCACTGGAGCTTTTTCAACCCTATCATCTCTGAAGGTTTTATAGACTACTAACAACCAACATTCTCCCTCCTTGGAAATAACTTTACCAAAAGCCTCCCCACTGGTTTAACCCAGCACTTACACTCCATTCACTTCAAGTTGTCTCCATATAAGCTGACTGATTAAGCCTTTCTTCCGAGTGTTGCATTTAATTATGCATAAGTCTGTACATGCTCCTTTTAAGTTTAAAGAACTGTTGGATTTGGCTCAAGTCAGATTCTTTCTTGTGTACCTCTTGCTAACAAAGAGGTACCAATTTATTCCATTACTCAAATTTCTCATTTCATCTAATTAGACTTTTACAAAATTGGCTTCATTTAGCCGAGAAGCCTCCCCCACATACTGATGCTGCTATTTACATGTATATATTTCAAGAGCAGATGAAAGAATCAAAACCCCAGGATTTACAGTGGAACCTATATGCCATTATTCAAATTTAGAAATTATATGGATTTAAAAAAATCATTATGTATTGCAATAGGGTATTGATATGTCAAGACTTCTGTTCTTTCAGTGGAGAATTTCTAGAGAGGTTTAAGAGGTTTGTTTAAAACATCTCTAGCTCTCCAAAATAATGGAATCTTTAATACTGCTCAGTGAGAAGTCAACGCCTTTTCTTCCCAAATTCCCATACTACATTAAAAACAGGCACAGTCCTCAACTACAGTTCTTAGTTTGTGCTAATAGAGAATACAATTGAAATCTATTCAAAAGCAGATAAAAATTTATTTTTCCACTCAAAAAACTGTTTTTAGCAGTTTTACTACATAAACACAGTCATCTTACTCCTTCAAAGTTTTTTCCACTATAAGTTCCAAAATATTTGCCATCCCTTAAATGTGTGTTCTCCAGCTGTTTTATTCTGCAGAATGCACTCCAAGTGACTCCAATTCTTTCTGTCGGGTACTATCAGCTGCATCCCACACCACAACGTAACAATCTCATTATACTCCATATAGAACAGGACAGAGACCAAAACAACTGTACATCTAACAAACAGCAAATAATCTCATAGCACAAACTGAAAATTCTAGATGTTGTCAGTGGTTTCACCACAATAAGCAAGCAAGCAAGACTAAGCGAGGAGACAGAACTTTGATGACAATCCTTGCTCAACAGCTGACTTCAATGCAATACTAAAATCAGTTTACTGGTCTTTATGACTTAGGAGCTCCATAGCTGGGGGGAAGGAGGAAAATACGGGTTCAACTTGCAGACAGCATATCTACAATAGCAGTAAGAAGCCTGTACGTATGGCTTTCAAGCCAGACAGAAAGAGTGTATTAGTGAAAGAAGCAAAATGATTAAACTTAAAAGCAAAGGTTTTTTTCTTACCTGTATTCAGCTCCCCATCCTTTAACAAAGCTCATTCTTATGGTACACATTCTAGTAAGCTGATAAACTGCTTCAAACCCCTGATTCACAGATTGAGCCAGAAGAGCAGCAAATTCTTGGTTATTAAAGATTTTCAGATTGCATCCTATAAAGAAAAATGTCACAAGAGTACAATCAATGAATACTTGTGTTTGCTACACAGAAGCCCGAAACTATGAAGAAACCCCTTCTAGGTATCAAAAGGAAAGCAAATGTCACCCAGTGAATACATTCACTAGATATTTTTGTGCGAGACCTTTGGTAGGCTACTAACCTGGTGGAATTTTGCACACAGTTGCAGGATGCCAGCCATATCTTTGATTACAGTTGGGGCTCTGAACAAAAATCGCGCTATCGCTTAGGCACTCAGCAAAAACTTCTCCACCAATGTAATAGAGACGTACTCCCCTTCCTGTACAAAATTCAAAGGAACTCTAGTTATGATATGACCCAAGCAGATTAACAAACAAGGCAGTATTTGGTTTCAGAGAAGGCCAATGTTTTTCTTTACAACAGAAACAGAAATCAATTTTCTACAGGACCACACTGCTGGGCTGACAGCTGTAGCAGAAGCAGAACACAATTAACTTGCATTTTTCTCCCACAAACACACAATATTTAAAGGAGAAGCAGAATAATTTTTGATCAAGAGTGAGATAGAATTTTCTAGCCATGTAACGGCTTGTAACCAAATCCAAGTTAGGAAGCAGTGTTCATTACCAAATAATTTTTTCACTTAAAGAAATACCAAAATTTAAATAAAAAGATTAGATTCAACAGAATTAAAATTTGTGCTAATATTAAAGTGTTGTATGTGAAGTGGCACAGGCCACTATGGTAAAAAAGGCAAACACAAGTATACCACTTCAACACTCTCCACTTACACGCACCCACACTATTTCACAACCCACTGCATACCCCTTCTCTGTACTACTTTGACAAAAACAACAGGACTTCACTTAGCCCTATTACAAAAAAATACCCATAAGAAATCCTATTGCTCACTTTTAAATTGTGATCTTGTTCTCTCTCTCTGAGTGGGAAAAATCTGTATGGGTTATTTCTAGCACAAGTAAGAGAAGTAATATACAATTGATCTCACAAAGAAAACTATTTATAATTAACAGGTCCTTTAAAGGTGATAGTTTCTCTTCCCCTTTTTCTTTAAAATTATTTTTCAAAGAAAATGTGAGCTGCTCTCTAAAAAAGTGAGAGGTCCTTACATTTTTGCTTTTCTTCATCACTGACCATTTTGATCAGTCAGCACACGCATAGCCTGGGTTTCTGCACATCTAAAATTTTATTAGACAAGCATTTGGATTTGGCATAGAGGGAGTCAGAAGGTTCTACTAAAGAGGTTGAACTTTTTTACTAAAAGTAAAAACAAACAAACAAAAAATCTCGTGAATGTTGCTAAATAAAAGAATCCAGAAAAAAAAAAAAGAAAAAAAAAGAAAAAAAAAAAAGTAGTTCATTGAATAACTTAAAGCCAAGATGCTGCATTGTGGAAAACAATATTCTTTACTAACCATTACAAAGAAAATCTTGATCATGTTGAAACAGTGTGTTATCTCAATGGCAGCTGTTCCCATTTCAGAAAAGAATTCAAGAAGTACTATCAATGTCCATTCTGCGTTTTATAAATTAGAATAAACTAAGCAACATGTTAATATTTTGTAATTAAAGCTTAAATTTCAATTATAAGCAACTCTGAATATAAATGCTACACAGGGCAGAGTGGTCCAACGAGGAGCCTGAAAGTCAAAAACCCGCCCCTCGGGATGCTTTGGTGCATCATCTTTTTCCATAAGGCAGAAAACAGCAACGTGAGCAACAGAAATCCCATACAGTTGAATGGCTTCTTCCTGTGCTGCTCTCAGCCTGACAGCTGTGTGACTGCTGCTGCCACCGACTTAGTAACTACTGATTGAGGAAAGGCAGCTCCTTTCAGCTCCAGCCATCACTCCATCTCTTCCCAATTGCAACTGGCTGTGGTAGCAGAAGCTGCTACATTTCTCCCTGATTTCAGAAGCTGTGACCTCTGTGTCTTTCCACTTCGGTCCTTAGCAAGAGAGACCAAGCTCTCCTTGGCAAGCCTCAAGAGAGAAGTTCAATGGCTGGCTGCACAAGGGTAAAAGGATCCCAACACACAGATCTGCCCATCCTACCTGGATTATTCCAGATAATTTAATGGCTGAAATGAAATTAAATAGTTAAAAGATCAGAGATTTTTACCTATGTGTCGCCTTGTCATTTCCACTGTAGCATTTCTGTTTACATTGGAAAGCAGACCTAGACAAAATCGTTCTGAATTTGATGGATCTGTAAAGCCATCTACGGTCAGGGAAGGCTGTGATGCATGGAAGGTTTCTCCCACTCTTTGATTCAATTCATAATATGCTATTGAACACCAAAATGCAGGCTCCGAGTAAGTAACTGGTTGCAAGTCTAAAAAAAAATTAAAAAAACCCCAAGCTTAACACAGAATTTGAGGCTGAAAAGAAATCTATCTGCCCTGCTATTCATCTCTTCCAGAAATGACAGCGGTAGTCTCCTCAAACTACTCAAATTATATTTTGCTTTCTGTCATTTTTACCTACCCCAGTAAACAAAATGGAATTCAATATTCCACACAAGTGAAGGAGGAGGGGAAGAAGGGGTGATCTAATCTGACCACAGCTCATGTAGTTCACTACTTGCATTTTGCTTGGTAAAATGATTAGGCTAATGTTGCTGTGAGCACCAGATGTTGAGACATTTCTGTTACCTTTCTATAACTTGCAAACATTTTGGCAACGTTAGAGAAAAGATTAAACTATCAAACACTGAAGCACACAAAGGAAAAAAATATTAATATGAAAACGATGTTCCCTTGGTGTTACACTATATCTTATACTGTCTCTTTATCTAAAGGCAGCTCTAAGCTCCTTTTACTCTCCCCTACTAGAGCTCAGTATCTTCCCTGTGCATCTTCAACTTTTCTTGTGCGGCTTCCCCTTTTTACCTACCCTAATTACTTACTCAGCCTTCTGAACAGCATTTTCCTGTCACATTCATTCCTTAAACAAACCCAAGGGAATCTGATCTTCCTGAGGCATTTATACAGACACACAGCAATGGCACCTGATCAAAGCAGGTGGGCAACTAATGTGGGAGCAACAATTGTGTTGTGGTCACAGGTGAAACAGTCCATGAGAAGAGCAGCAGAACACACATACAAGGGAGACAGCAAGTCTGGGCAGCACTATGGATAGGCCACTGTCCTTTAAACTATTTATTTTATAAATGCTATTCCTGCACACACAACTATATTATTCTTTCTCTTTGCTAGAAGCTCAATGGTTACAGAAACAGAGTAGTTATTAACAAGTTATTAACCCAGCCCTATTATGTTTATCAACAGGAAGCCAACCCAACGGTCTCCTCCTAATACAGCTCTTTTTTAAAGTACATTTTCATTTTTAATGTAATTATATATATAAGATTCATCACACACAGAAACAATTAAAAGTATTTCCAGCTTACCCAAGCTATGATTAACTGGGGAGAGAGTAGTAGGAGACAGCTCTGCTGGAGATCCTGTTGAAGCAATACAGATTGTTTCAGAGCAAATGATTCTTGTTATTTCAGATGGGTAGGTATGACCATTATCTAGATATAGTTTTACATTAAAATTCTTTGGAATAAGAAACCTCAGAAATCCTACAACCAGTTTTCCAGCATGTCACATGCTTATTCTGAATTAAGATTACATTTAATTTTCCAGACTCCTGGGAACCTACTCCTCCTTGTAAAGACTCGATTAACATCTTAGTGTTGTATTTGGCAGAGCTCTCACTTCATGCACACTCTGTGAACATAACTTTATTTATGCACTTCTCCAGTGAGAAGGTAGTGACTTCTTCCCAAATTCAGTGAAAAAAAAGCTAAGAAAAACTGGATGAGACAATCAAGATATTACCTCTCTATTCTCAAAGGAGAGGGTCTATCTCTAGCAAAGAACAAGCTGGATTTCCTCATTTGAGGAAATTATTCTTTCCTGCAAGGAGGAAGGAAAAAACTCAGAAAAAACATGAACTCTCCAACACAATTTGTGCACTAGTAGGCAAAATACAGAGAGGCTTTGCACAGAAACATTCCTACAATGTCTGCTGATGTCAGGCTTTTTTAATTAAGGTACCTATTGTCACATAGTGGGAAAATATTGCAGTTCTTACAGAACCTAGTGCAGCTGATTCCAATTAACTGAAAAAGGTTGCTAACATTAGCTCACCACACACTCAAGTCTGCCAGCACATAGCAGGAGGTTCTTATCCAGCACATTAACTGTACTTTGTCCAACTCTAAGGCCAACCAGATTATCTAGAAACCCTTTCATACAAAGGCACAAATGCTTTCAATAGAGCCTTCCATACAAGAATTAATTTGAAACATGGCAGAAGTGATAAGATTGTCAGAGTTAAGAGACAGGTTCACAAAATGCAGCATTTCTGTAACTTGTTTAGGCCAAACAGACATTTGGCTTCAATGAACCTGTTTCCAGAAGGTAAAGTTAGGGGTAAGTTGAAACCAGTCAACTATTAAAATCTATTTTAAGGCTTTCTGATGAAGACTTAATTAGACCTGTATGCTTTTGTTACGAAACAAATGAAATGTACTTAATATGGCACAGAATGTTTTAAAAGTATTCCCCTAGCAAAAAATTATTTTGTTCACAAAAGATTGAAAGAGTATTTTAAATAGAAAACACCAAGTTGTACAGAGGGCTACCGCCATCATCGTTTGGGCTGAATTCATGCCACTATGCAGAGGGATCACAACTCATAATCCCAAGCGTCGTGGTTTAACCCCAGCCAGCTACTGAGCACCACACAGCCGCTCACTCATTCATCCCCCCGGTGGGATGGGGGAGAGAATCAGAAGAGTAAAAGTGAGAAAACTCGTGGGTTAAGAACAGTTTAATAATTGAAAAAAAATATTAATGTTAATAATAATAATAAAAGAATATACAAAGCAAGTGATGCATGATGCAATTGCTCACCACCTGCCGACTGATGCCCAGCCAGTCCCCGAGCAGCGGCCCCCCGGCCAGCTTTCCCCCAGTTTATATACTGAGCATGACGTCATATGGTATGCAGTATCCATTTGGCCAGTTTGAGTCAGCTGTCCTGGCTGTGCGCCCCCCCCAGCTTCTTGTGCATCTCCAGCCTTCTCAGCCAGTAGAGCATGAGAAGCTGAAAAGTCCTTGATTTAGTACAACAACTAAAACATCAGTGTGTTATCAACATTATTCTCATCCTAAATCCAAAACACAGCACTATACCAGCTACTAGGAAGAAAATTAACTCTATCCCAGCTGAAACCAGGATGCCAAGTCTTGAAAGTAGTGAAAAATAAATGTTACCTGTATCCATGCTTTGGTTCAACTGCTGGTCACTTGTTTCTCCATCTTCACTGATATATCCCGGAGGTGGTGTTTCTGTCAAAAAAAAAAAAAAAAAAAAAAAAATCCACCTATTGGTTCAATGACTGGGGAAATTTGTAAGATTTAGCATTTGAGGTTTTTGTCCTTAAGTCTTCACGAGCTCCATATAATACCTGAATAATGAATTAGAATTTCATTTTGCTGTCCCTTTTTCCTTCCAGTAGGACTTCAAACCCGTTACCCGCCTTATTGTCTATGTAAAATGTATCATCTCTTGTATGCCAGTCAATTGCTCGAATATGTTATATAATTAACATATAATCCTTGTTTGTTCCATTTGATACAAGATACTTTCACTACAATGAGTAACAATTTTGCAATTGTGATCAACAGCTTTCACATTTAGTAGAATTACAAATTAAAAAAAACATCTGGTGACTTCTACAAAATCAAAAAAATAAACATGAGCTGTCTTTATGTAGTATAACCATCAGATCAGATACCCTCCCACGCCTTACAGAAGTTGCTAGATTTAAAGGTTCTTTTTCAGTTCAGTCCCTAAATCCATTTTTCTTCAATACCCAAAAGTTGATTTCACTCATTAATGATAACTATATTATCTAACTAGTTACACTGCACAAGCTCATTATTATTATTACTTCCAAGCTCTATTAAAATGATCATCTAGTCTTTTAACTAGCTTTCTATAAAGATGGAGTTTCACAGACCAAAGTAAAGTCAGTAACAAGTTTGAAGCATTCTGATACTAGAAACTGTGTCTAATTCCACAGAAATATCTTCAAAACCCAGGAGAGCATGGTTGTTCCTTTTCTCCATTCAAAATGTGCTTTGTAATCCAGATAATGAGTTAACCAACTGCCTTTCAGGAAATAATTTTCTTTGAACTGGGCAAATGTATTTTCCTATACATTAAAGGCAAAACCTGGATTTCTTTAGTGAAAGTGTTTGAAGCTAACTATCTCTACAGTCGCCTTAGAATTGTCTCTGAGACATCTGAGAGATTAAACACGTTTAATTACATTATTACCAAACAGCAGAAATTTAAAGATAAAGCCTTTTGCTTAAGAATTAAAATCAAATTATATCAAATATCATGTCTGAGATTTACAGCAATATAGTAAGATCAGAAGGAAGTCAGCGAGAGGAAACTAGATTAAGTCAGTTGATTAAATAAAAATGAACCGAAAAAATTATATCTTTGGTTCATTCTGTAAAACTAGTGTGCTAAATATAGATGTGACAAAATTCAATTGAGAATTTAAGAGGAAGATTAAGGGAAATTTTTACTAGCAAGAAGTACGATGACAAAAATCATACTTGTTTTGAACATTTCTATAGAATTCATTGTGATAAAGTGGACTCCACCCATTTCCAAATCATTCGTTACAGTTAAGCCCACAGCCATGGTAAAAGGTCAATAACCATTTCCGATCCAACCCATGCCTCCTGTTTCCAGTTGCTAATCTAGGCTCTTTGGCACAGATTATTTTCCATATCTAGTCTCTGAACAGAGAAGATTTCCTCCACCTAGTACTATTAATAATGTTTTAGGGTCAGAGGTTGAGCACCACCACAGCTGGAAATAAATGCCCAAGTGCAGCATTAAAAATTCTTAGCAGAGCTTGAATGCTGCCAGAAGACTGGACAATGCAGCTCAGGGCATCTGTAACCTGAAAGGGAACATATGGCCCCAAAGGCCATCCTGCACCTTCACGACTGCCATCTTCCCAGCTGTAGGTGAAACCAACCTTTCTATAGACCAAGTACTGCGACAGTATTGCACTGCAAAACTAGCATGGTTGTTAGTCTGGCCTACCGCTAAAGAAAATGGTTCTCTGAAGCAGGCTGTGAAGATACACAAGACTTATCAGAACCTAGCTAAGTATTCAAGATTAAGTTAGCAAGGTCAAATAAAGTAAGATATCATGATATGAATACAACAGGAGGGTGTCAGTGACAAAGAGAAGAAGGCAAGGTGTGGTTAGCTGCATAAACATTTGAATATCCTGTGAATACCTGCAATCACCTTGAACAGACTTCCTGCAAATAACTACCTAGAGTTGCTTTAGCTCGTTTCCATAGCACTGGATCTTCAAATGGTGGCTTTTCAGTAAGTTGTTTGCAAATGCTATCAAAAGCCCTCAGATTGAGTCAAAAAGGTATACATAAGTTGAGAAAGCAACACCAACTTCTAGCACCTTAAATTGCTCTTTAAAGATCTGCTGTCCCTAGGTGGCAACAAATGTGGCACAAATTAAACAGATGAGATGAAATTCATTTAAATTTTTTTTGGTGCCATTTCAATTCTTGGATACATTTAAAGAAAACACAAGCAACATCCTGTTTAAGACATGTAGATACAATTTGTACATTGCACATATTTGAGTTTCAAGGAAATCCTCTTATTCTTCGTGAGAGTCTAGATCTGAATTTTCAGCTTGTTCGTAACATAGCTGCATTAAACATTTATGAGAAAACTTCAGCTTTGCTTGGTTTTACACTTCAGGCAACTTCTTGAAGAGACAGGAAACAGGAAGTTGGGGCAGGAAACAAAGGTCACTGATTTTATGTTTTAATAAGGGTACAGGATTTCAGGTGCACTGTAGCAGATTAATCTTGGTATTTGTTTTGGGGTGGGGAAGAGGCAAAGAGGGGAAGGAGGAATTCTTTAAGAGTTCAATATTGTTAGGTTGTTCTTTTATACTAAAAAGACAAAACTGTATGCACACAATAGTAACAAATACACAAAGCAGACCTTGATCAATAGTGAACTACAGATTAAAACACTTTTTAAGTCTCTGTTTTGCAACTTAAAGTTTTCTCCACATACTACACGTGGTGAGATTGAGCAGCAGTTTACTACTCAATCTCCAATACACAGCATTTGGCAGCCCCTATATTTTTGTAAAACCGGCTTAAAGCATAAGGGGAAGGTCTACTTTGTACTCATTAGCATTTTGAATCTTAATTAAGCTACTGAAACCAAGTAAGCTATTGTGAAACCACAGCAATGTGGTTTCACACATGATCATGTTCTGCAAACAACAGTATTCAGGTATTTCCATTGGAATTAATACATGAAATCAACTACATTTAATTTATTGGTGCATCTTTCAATTAATATGATCATTTAGGAGGATGAAATTACCATCTTTGTTCCAGTGGCACAATGTTAAGTGTACTGTTTGCGATGGGAGTTAAGAAAATACCTGGTATGTAATTGCTCTGTGGTTCAATTCCAGCTGGAAAGTTAGTGTTTTCAGGAATGGAATGGGTATAGTCATCGAGAGGCGGAAGCTCCGTTAGAATCTCAGTGTGCCGTGGCACTAGTACGGGAGGCAAGACTGGAAAAGCAAAATTCAAAGCATTAGTAAGACCCTCAAAATACACACTTCTGTGAGCTAAAAGAAAAAAAAAATCTAAAACATCTAACAATTTCTTCAGATGTTTTGAAATTTTCTGACTCTCAGTACTGCTAATACTGTAATTGTACTGCTAGTAACTGGAAGAAACAGATTCCTGAGGTGCCTCTTGAGTAAGACTATTCCACATTAGCAAAGGTAAGTCATCTCTATTCTCCTTGTCATGCCAGACCGTACTTAGCCATCTGGAAACTGCTAGCGGTACTGGAAGTGTTTATTGGGTTATTCAACACACTTGTAAAGTAAAGATTTTTCATTATCTTTACTATTAAAAACTTTCAGGGGATGGTATTCTCAAAAACTGTATCTCTAATCATCTTGTACTTCTGGCAAGAGAAAGCATCATCTTTTTCTATTTTTCATTTAAAACATTATGCTGAACAAGTATGTACAGATGCTGCTATAGAAAGTCAGAAGTAGAAGCAGTCTTCCTACCTGGTGTCTCCACTCTCTGATAGTGGTAAGGGTTTACACATACTTCATCCTTTTTAAGATTAAAAGCATATTCACAGTTTTCAATTGCTTTAAGTTCATGGTGACTGTGAAGATCGGGCCAGCGCCATAAACGACAGTAAATAACATGCGGTAATCCTTTACGATGAGATACCTGTAGACGGCCATCAAGAGATCTATATGGGAAAGATGTTAAGAAGCATTTACAGACTGCATGCTGTCTCTTAATCGCTCAAGCAATGGTGTACACACATGGGATGGGTAGTTTATTTATTCTCAGAATTCAGTGGATTGAAACTTTTAGTGACATTTATACTCTTGTTAAAAGGCCTCAAATGTGATAAAAATGATGGTATCAAGCAGTGTCTTAACTTATTTTTGAGCTGCTCAAATTATTGCCAGTGAATTTAGAGTTCATTAAAAGACAGTTTACCTCCAAGTATTTAGGGTGATTGCTTCATATAGATTTTTTAAATGCAGAAGACAGTTGTTAAAAAAAATAAAAATAAAATCACACACTTAATAGTCCCTTCCGCTGCTAAACCTCAAGGCTTTGCTGTGGCATGGACGCTTTATGGCTTTAAGCATAAGAATTCCCACAGGACTGCAAATAAGCCTATAAGCAGTCAGCTGCCCAAGCGATCCACATGGCAGTATAACTGCAATGCAAAAAGCACGAATGCACATCTTGTAAGGGCTGTACAGTTTATCTTCTTGACTTCATCTGCCTTGCTACCAGCTGAAAACATTTTGCTAGTTTTAAGACAGACTGCATATGCAGATGTTTATGATTGTTATGGGATGGGAGACAAACCTCAATACACAAATCAAGTAATGTGACATGAAAAAATAAAGACCCTGGTTAGAATTTGCCCACCATTAACTACTGAAGAATTTACAAACAATTAGTAGCTCGTATCTGAGCCAATTAGCAAGATTTAACTGAGAGCTTGTGGCATACAAAGTAGTTTAAACACTTTGTAAGATTAGGTCTAAAGAATTAAGTATCCCAACTTTGTTAATATAAACATCAAAACACATTAGAGCTTGTATTTAACAAGTCTTCCCATTCTTTCAATAGCACTAGCATGAAAAAGGAATATTCCAAAATTAGAGTTTCATTGGTCAAAACATCAGCTGAGAACACTTGGATTTCTACACTGGCAAGCAAATATTTTAAAGTGCTGTACCATGAGAGGCCTAGGAAGCATTTTAGTCTATTTTACAGCTAAAGCATCCCATTACAGACTCTTCAAAGCCAATCCCTCCCACAAGATTTCTATGATGCGAGAGAGGGCAGAATATTCACCTGGTTTGTTCAGAGAAGCTGTAAAGGCCTGTTGTATCCCACTGATCTATCGTGTTTGGTGCACTCAGTCCCCAAATTTCAGAGCAAGTGCTGTGCATAAATTGAAAACAAAAACAAAAAATTGATATGAATATGGAACATGGTTATTCAAAACACCATGATGTCAAACATGGAAAAATGTACAGAATACTTCCTTTCACATAGAAGACAGAGCATTGTTAGACTTACATTTAAACTGATATCTCATGCTATATTTTCTATATGAAGGAGGCCATCAAAATGGAACACGTGACTGAAGGTAAATGATAATGTTTTTAAAAGGTGAACAAGTTCTCTGGTTTTAAGTAGTCAATACAGTTGTAATGTTCCTTAAAACAGGCAAAACTTCCTCAGCCTAGCTCTTAACAAAATTCAGTTTTAAAGGGTAGTTCCTGGATTGGTTTTTTTGGTTTTGTTTGTTTTTAAACATAAGCTTCCCTAAGACTTCAAACAAAGGCCATGTGTATCTGAAACCGAACATCACAATCTAACTTTCAGGTACCACCACTTAAGCATTAATCTCATTCTCCATGCACATACTAATTTGCTGCTTTTCCCAAAACAGGAAAATTAGGACTCTGAAGAAAAGCACGTTGTAGCTGATACTTCTCACTGTTTTCTGATTAAAAAACCTAAATATTCTTTTCCACTATATACAAAACACAGAATGTTTAACACAGTTTTACAGTACAGTATTTTAAGTCTTAACTACAGAATAACAAAACTTTAATTGCTAAATCAAGCAGGAGGAAAGAAAGACATCTATTAGTTTACTAAACTGGTTCAATGACAAGATCACAACATTAAAGAAAAAGGAGCCTCCATTGATAGGCACGAACTAAAAGCAGCAGCAGATTTAAGTAAAGCAAGAAAACAGCATGGGCTTGTAAATGGGCAGCACATTTTCAGAATCATAAATCAAGCTCAGCTCTATCACAGACTTGCTCTGTGACCACTGAAAACTGACAGTTTATTTTACATAAGTAACACACAACTAGACTTCGCACCTCAGAAATTAAGAGAATTTGGTTGACAAGCAACTTACAACTCCACTCCCTAATGACAAAGCCTGAAGTTTGACTGGCTGCTACATTACCTTTAAAGTTAATAGCCTCTGAAAATTTGCAATAGAAGGAAAAGAATCCAAGTTCACCGAACTCCTGGTTTTAAATATAAGCTTTGCTATTTAAATTTAAGCTACTAAGCTTAGCTGATACACTCACAAGTTTGGATTGAGTGTTCAAGGGAAGAAAAATGAAGCAGGTATTTTTATTTCTCGTCCCTACACAGAGAAAATTCATTAGTGTTATGAAACAAAAGAGCAGACAGCACAGCACTGTACTTAAAACCACTTTCAGGGCTGAAAACCACCTCAATTCCACAGTGACTTTAATAAAACATAAGTGTGGGCTACTGACAAAGGGAACGAATGGTTCTCGTCCCCTCCTTGCCTTGTCTCTCATGCCTCATTTCTAATGCCATCCCAGGGAGGCTGAAATGTCTGTGCAATTGAGCAGCAACCCAAATCAATGAACTGGCTATCTGACCACAGAACATGTGACTGAAAATTAATGTTTTGAGTTACTTTTCAGCCAGATCAGTTGTTCTATTCACTGTGGAGCTACACAAGCACTACAAATGTGGAGCGAGAGTGTAATTTTGGGCAGTAGCCTGCATTTATCACAAATAAAACTGTTGAATAAAATATGGCCTTTGACATTTTACTAATTATGGACACAAGTAAAATCTTGTACTAGATGACTTTTTGTCTAGTAGAGAGCAGCAGAGCCACACACGAAAGCCCGTTCTCTAACATACATCCAGCTCTTCAAAAGAGCCAACTGTCCTGAACAAGTTACATCCATCTCAGACACAGGCAGCATCACAGCTCTCCAGAAACAGAGAGGGCAGAAGAGTAATACTGACCATCACTGCATCAGTAGAGCCTACAACCTCTCTTTTTCATATTCCTAAGATGCCTCCACAACGCTGAGCTGCCAGAAGCTGTGTAAGGATTGAAATAGTTGCCCTGAAGACATACAGGCAGCCTGTGGGACACCAGGGAGCATCCCTGCACTGTACTGTGTCCTTAAATATGCACCACTACTGCTAGTAAGACAGATCATCACACACATTAAATTAGAAGAACAATCAGCAGACACAAAGCCTGCTGCATATTAATTGACACAGTCAGCTCTGACAGCTTACTACCTTTGAGCAATGAATCCTTTATACAAAGCAGTGCTCCAAAGCTGATGCTGTCACACAAATTACACATTCCCAAAATTGTGGGGTGCATCACTGGTGTAAATGTCACGCAGTTGCTACACAAGACTTTTAAGACAGCACATGCAAAAGTAAAATTTTATATCCCTTGACAAAGCACAATGAACAGGAACAGTATTTTATATTGCTAACCTCTTCTCTCTAAATATTCAAACTATCAAAGCTGACAGCATATTCCATAACCTATGGAAAGACAAACGGTACCCTGAAGTGACTGTGTGACGGAGCCATAGCTTGCAATGAAACTCAGGACACCATAGAGGGAGGGCAGGCCAGGAGGTACAGAAAAAGTGATCAGTTAGAGCAAAACTGCTCCAATATTCAGCAGCTTACATGATATGCTGTCTTCCAGGATGTAAGCCTGCTTAGAGCTGGAATTAATATCAGTGTTTTACTGGCTCATCTACACTAGGACTATACTCCAATTCCAATAATCCACAATCAAACACTGAAGAGCCTGCAGGAAATCATCCTGTATGATCAATAAAGTCAGCTCAACGCAGCTTTTACTGTTCACTGGAAGAAACATCTGAGGAAATAAGGTGGTCTCCCCACTCTCCCGCTCACATAAAAGATCCATTGCCTAAAAGATGCAAGACCGTCCCCCCACCACGTCACCCAGACAGTAAACTGGGGCTCTTAATATTCGCGCACACACACCAAATCAGAATTAAATTCCTCACAACCATAAAAAGCATGCTTCATACACAGCACTTCCATGAAAGGCCACATGATGTTCATTCATGCACAAGCAATAGCATGACGGGGGACAGACACTCCTACTCATCCCAGAAAGGCAGTGGCTGGAAAGAAGGAGACTGCATTCTGAAAGATATTTAAACAACCATTAAAACCATCTAAAAGGGAGACAGGAGTTACAGACTTTTTAGTAGTACAGAATTACTGCCCCAAAATAAAAAGGAGGCATTCTCTCCTAAACCTACCTTTCTGAAGCGTTCCAAATCCCTTGTGATGTGAAGAGTCTTTCTATGCCTTAGTCCATAAAGAATTTGGAAAAATCAAGGACTGTACTCATAAGTTAAGTCTTGTCTGGAAACATTCCCAGGCCCTGGAACATGATCACATATGCTAGAAAGAAGCTAGGACATTCCCCAGCACTGCACCATGCCAATTACTCTTCTCCCACACAATTCCCAGGTTTATGAGTCGCACACCATCGGGACCACTTGCACTGGGCAGTTCGGATGCAGCCACCCTGCCCTGGTAGCTAAGACTTGAAGAGTATGGACAAGGCAGTCCTGAGCCAGGTTGGCCACAGTACCCAGGAACATTCACAGGCACATTTAATTTATTATAGAATCATTTAGGTTGGAAAAGACCTTTAAGATCATCAAGTCCAACTGTTAACCTAACACTGCCAAGTTCACCACTAAACCATGTCCCTAAGCACCACATCTACACGTCTTTTAAACACCTCCAGGGATGGGGAATCAACCACTTCCCTGGGCAGCCTGTTCCAATGCCTAACCACTCTTTCTGTGAAGAAATTTTTCCTAATATCCAAACCAAACCTCCCCTGGCACAACTTGACCCCATTTCCTCTAGTCCTATCACTTGTTACTAGGGAGAAGAGACCAACCCCCACCTCGCTACAACCTCCTTTCAGGTAGTTGTAGAGAGCAATAAGGTCTCCCCTCAGACTCCTCTTCTCCAGGCTAAACAACCCCAGCTCCCTCAGCCTCTCCTCATAAGACTTGTTCTCGAGACCCTTCACCAACTTCGTTGCCCTTCTCTGGACACGCTCCCCCATCTCAATGTCCTTCTTGTAGTGAGGGGCCCAAAACTGAACACAGTACTCGAGGTGCGGCCTCACCAGTGCCCAGTACAGGGGCACTATCACCTCCCTGGTCCTGCTGGCCACACTATTCCTGATACAGGCCAGGATGCCATTGGCCCTCTTGGCTACCTGAGCACACTGCTGGCTCATGTTCAGGTGGCTGTCAACCAACACCCCCAGGTCCTTTTCTGCCAGACAGCTCTCCAGCCGCTCCTCCCCAAGCCTGTAGTGTTGCATGGGGTTGTTGTGACCCAAGGGCAGGACCCAGCACTTAGCCTTGTTTTATCTCATACAGTTGGCCCCGGCCCATCGATCCAGCCTGTCCAGGTCCCTCTGTAGGACCTTCCTACCCTCCAGCAGATCGACACTTCCACCCAACTTGGTGTCATCTGCAAACTTCCTGAGGGTGCACTCGATCCCCTCGTCCAGATCATCAATGAAGATGTTGAACAGGACTGGCCCCAATACTGAGTCCTGGGGAACACCACTCATGACCGGCCGACAACTGGATTTGACTCCATTCACCACCACTCTCTGGGCTCGGCCATCCAGCCAGTTTTTAACCCAGCGCAGAGTGCACCCATCCAAGCCATGAGCAGCTAGCTTCTCCAGGAGAATGCTGTGGGAGACAGTGTCAAAGGCCTTACTAATGTCCAGGTAGACAACATCCACAGCCTTCCCCTCATCCACCAAGCGGGTCACCTTGTCATAGGAGGAGACCAGGTTAGTCAAGCAGGACCTCCCTTTCATAAACCCATGCTGACTGGGCCTGATCCCCTGATTGTCCCATACTTGCCACGCAATGGCACTCAGGATGATCTGCTCCATGACCTTCCCCGGCACCGAGGTCAGGCTGACAGGCCTGTAGTTCCCCAGATCCTCCTTCCGGCCCTTCTTGTAGATGGCTGTCACATTTGCTAACTTCCAGTCAGCTGGGACCTCCCCAGTTAGCCAGGACTGCTGCTAGATGATGGAAAGTGGCTTGGTGAGCACCTCTGCCAGCTCCCTCAGTATCCTCGGGTGGATCCCATCTGGCCCCATAGTCTTGTGTGTATCTACATGGTGTAGCAGGTCACTAACCATTTCCCCTTGGATTATGGGGGCTTCATTTTGCTCCCCGTCCCTGTCTTCCAGCTCAGTGGGCTTGGTAACCCAAGAACAACTGGTCTGACTATTAAAGACTGAGGCAAAGAAGGCATGAAGTACCTCAGCCTTTTCCTTGTCCTCTGTCACTATGTTTCCCCCCGCATCCAGTAAAAGATGGATATTCTCCTTAGCTCTCCTCTTGTTGCTAATGTATTTATAGAAACATTTTTTGTTGTCTTTTACAGCAGTAGACAGATTAAGTTCCAGCTGGGCTTTGGCCCTTCTAATCTTCTCCCTGCATAACCTCACAACATCCTTGTAGTCCTCCTGAGTTGCCTGCCCCTTCTTCCAAAGGTCATAAACTCTCCTTTTTTTCCTGAGTCCCAGCCAAAGCTCTCTGTTCAGCCAGGCTGGTCTTCTCCCCCTCCGGTTCGTCTTTTGGCACATGGGGATGGCCTGCTCCTGCGCCTTTAAGATTTCCTTCTTGAAGAATGTCCAGCCTTCCTGGACTCCTTTGCCCTTCAGGACTGCTTCCCAAGGGACTCTGTCAATCAGGCTCCTGAACAGGCCAAAGTCTGCCCTCCAGAAGTCCAAGGTGGCAGTTCTGCTGACCCCCCCTCCTTACTTCTCCAAGAATCGAAAACTCTGTCATTTTATGATCACTATGCCCAAGACAGCCTCCAACTGTCACATCACCCACCAGGCCTTCTCTGTTCACAAACAACAGGTCCAGTGGGGCACCTTCCCTAGTTGGCTCCCTCACCAGCTGTGTCAGGAAGTTATCATCTTCCACACACTACAGGAACCTCCTAGACTGTTTCCTCTCCACTGTATTGTATTTCCAGCAGGCATCTGGTAAGTTGAAGTCCCCCATGAGGACAAGGGCTAGCAGTCATGAGGCTTCTCCCTAAGTGGAAAGGGTTGCAAGAGTTGGCGTTTCAACCTGACTTTTCATCTGCTTATAAGAAGCAGCATCTCAGATGATATTGTACAATTCTGGCAAGAAGAATCTTTAATGTGGCTATCAGCATGCAACAGCACACAGTATGCCTTCACTTCTTCCATTTCATCATTTCCTTTAACAGGAAAGTCTGAGTTCCAAAAAACCCTACTCTGGGCAAGAAATTACCTAAACAGCAGAGAGCTGTAGCAATGCTTCACAATTTTGAGACAAAGTGCCAAAACTGCTGTTATTTAGTAAGACAGAAAACACTGACACACAGAAGAAAAATGTGGACACAGGGAAAACCTAAATATCAAAGATAACCAAAACGTATTTGTATTGCCTAGTCTACATATCACAGATGATGTTCCCAATCAGCATCAACAGTGCAAACTATCTTAGTGGAATAATAGTATCTGTAAGTCTACTACAAAATTTGACTATCAAGTCCCTGTTCAAATACAGATGAATTATTGATCTGCCCATGAAGAATGAACATGGACAAACGTGGTTTGTACCACACTCATAAGCAATAGGATTGCTTGCTTTAATATATTATATCCCTATTGGAGGAATCAAAGTCCATATAAAAATCCATAATAACCAGATATGAACTACATGGGATGAAACAGTCTAAAGTAACACACTGTAGTCACATTCAAGAGTCCAAAAATATAGATGGACATAATCTCAACTGGAACACACTGCCCAAAAATAGATTCTTGTATTTGCAATATAATTAGGTGGCAAAGGACGCTGACCCATCTAGGTGAAAAAAGGAACAGGATAAGGTTGAATAGGGTAAGATAACCATTGCCAACCAGCATATTAATGTTAGTCTGTGACAGTACAACCTCATCTTAGTGAATACAGAAATCCATTTGCATCCTGGATTGCAGTGACAGTAATTCTGAATTAGAAACTTCAGTAGTTGGAGATGCAGCTACACAGAACAATCCACAACCCCCTCACTGATGTCCAGATGCCAACTAATAAAGCCACCTCAGGTTTGCACTCAACCTAGGCCGCTTAATTAGGTTCAGTTTCTCAGCACAGTTGAAAGCCAGATGTACTGATTTGTAGATCCAAGCAAGTATGTGCAAGTACTGTCCAAACAGTCGTGACCACAGCATCAAACAAGCTGATGCCTACACATGGTACTGCACTGCACACACTCCAAGGCATCCCTGTACTTTCCCCAAGTGCATTTGCAAAATAGAAGATACAATCAGGGATAAAGGTGGTAGGTCTCGTCAATAATACTCAGTTTTATAGAGATGCTGTTTTATTTGAGGCTATAGTTGAAAGAACCTGAAGCCAGCAGAGTTTTAAACAATACTCTATGTGCACCAAAGCTGTCGCACACATGCTTAGGCTGGTATCTGTATATTACAGGTTGTTGCTACTATGAATTTATTACCAGTTTTTACTGAGAGACAGAATGAACAAAGCAACTATCCTACCATTAACACTATTTACAGTATTGGCAGTGCTGCATGCTCTAGGTACTTTTTGTACTAAATGAAGTGCTTGCAACAAGTACATCAGATGAAAGTAGGCAGAATCACTTCAAAGATATTTACATATGAAGTATCAGAAAGTCTATACAGAAGTTGTTAATAATTGTCACAATTCATACCTAACTACAATTCCACTTTCTTCTTCAAAGTCTTGCAAAGAAGTGGAACAGCTCTAAAGCAGCTAAAAGGCACAGAGTTCAGTTGACAGCCTCCTCTTTACCTGAAGTGGTAGCACTAGAAAGACAACAAATAAAACCTGAAATGCAAATTGCATCACGCTAGTCAAAGCCCATATTATACAGGAATCATTATAGAATGGTTTTGGACATTTAATTTGCTTATTTGTGAAGTACTACAATGAACCCCTAACATTTTTCCTGAATCTTTCATATCTTTCAGAATCTACAGCCACTAACAAGTTTGCAAGTCCATGTTCAAGGCAATCTTTTCCATTTGTCTTTCTCCTGCATCCTATAATCACAAGCCTTTCCTCCACTGAATCTAATTTGTCTGTCCCTACATTTTCTGAGGCATTCGCAGTGCTGCAGCTGTGACTGAAATGAAAAATAATTTCATTAAACTGTGACAGTACCCCATTTATCTGTTTCAAAATAGGAGATGAGAAAGAAAGTTAGTTTTCAAATTCTAGAATTCTCATGCACAGTCTTCCCTACTGATGTGAGACTGACATTTGTTTTCACTCACGTTTTCACTCAAAGACTAAACAAGAAAAACGCAACAACAGAAAAGATCATGTTTTTACTTGAACTAGAGAACTTACTTCACACACACACACAAACACCTTTGTACCAGCCTAACATTTACAGGACTTACTACCTGTCGTGGTTTAACCCCAGCCAGCAACTAAGCACCACACAGCCACTTGCTCACTCCCCCCACAATGGGATGGGGGAGAGAATCAGAAGAGTAAAAGCAAGAAAACTCATGGGTTGAGATAAAGACAGTCTAATAGGTAAAGCAAAAGACGTGCACGCAAGCAAAGCAAAGCAAGGAATTCATTCACTACTTCCCATCAGCAGGCAGGTGTTCAGCCATCCCCAGGAAAGCAGGGCTCCATCATGTGTAACGGTTACTTAGGAAGACAAACGCCATCACTCCAAACATCCCCCCCTTCCTTCTTCTTCCCCCAGCTTATATACTGAGCATGACGACATACGGTATGGAATAGCCCTTGGGCCAGTCTGGGTCAGCTGTCCTGGCTGTGCCCCCTCCCAGCTTCTTGTGCACCTGGCAGAGCATGGGAAGCTGAAAAGTCCTTGACTAGTGTAAGCACTACTTAGCAACAACTAAAACATCAGTGTGTTATCAACATTATTCTCATCCTAAATCCAAAACACAGCACTATACCAGCTACTAGGAAGAAAATTAACTCTATCCCAGCTGAAACCAGGACACTACCTTGACTGAGATTTTGTCAAGGGGGCAGAATAGAGGTGCAGAATTTGCTTCGAGAACTACACCAAGCTATCCAAAATGGAGTTACAGCAGTAAGAAACGGTCACTAGATTTATGGAATTCCATTTTCTCATAACAAATGTGCAAATGTCATTGCTTTAACATTGCTTATGGCTGCTTCTGTAAAATTTGCCTGAGAAAACAGGTTATAGTCTATATGTTGAAGATATGTACCTTGCATAATAACTTTCTTGTTTGTTTGTAATCTTGCCATGCAAGATCTTAGATCCAAAACTT
This sequence comes from Platalea leucorodia, assembly GCF_965183815.1. NCBI lineage: Eukaryota > Metazoa > Chordata > Aves > Pelecaniformes > Threskiornithidae > Platalea > Platalea leucorodia. Next base: position 25,419,993 of record NC_138859.1, on the reverse strand, counting down.
TATAGAGCAACATACTGAGCAGGAAAACAAGGCGGGAATACCACTATATTGACTTAGGCTCTGGTTCATCACTGGTGTAGCTGGATTGAAGTTGCGCTCCTGTGAAGACACTGTCCATTGCTCCACTGATACTAACTTTGAGAAGAGGATTGACTGATGGATGAAAGAACAGAATTCTTCCTCTCATACCAGTTATCTTTTTCCTGATGCAACTGGGGTTCAAGAACCCATAAAGCTGGGAGGGAGATATACCAAACCTTTGGAACTAGCTCAGAGAGGGTCTCGAAGACAACAGTAACAGGAAAGACTGATTTGAAAGGCTTAGGAGTAATATAGAAGAATCAAAGTCAGCAATTTAAAAAGTTCATTGGCTTACATACATTATTGTATTCAGCACAGACGACAGTTCCTACCAAATCTGCCTGATCATGGTTTCCTTAATTCTGGGTTTCAAATGAAAATATGTGTAGCTGCTTTTATATTCTGACTTGACAGTCCTTTCTATATACTGGCAATTAGCATTTCTCCCTACTACAACCCAAAATGTCTATGTACCAGCCAATAGCAATCCTAATTATACTATCTGTCAGCAAACAGCACCTCAGCTAGCTGTATAGCCAGTTGTCTGAACAAAAGCTTACTGTAAAATGTAGTTTGGCTGACCTAAGTGTCTCAACTACTGAAATGTATGTTGCTCATGGTTTCTTTTCCCCATGCTGGGGGCGGCAGGGAAAAGGTTATTTGCCTATGCTCACTTAGAAAACATTAGAGAGATCTGCAATAACAACGCAAATATGAAGTTACTTTCATGAGATATCTACCCTACTCTTCTTTGAATCCTACATCATTTTGCATCCCTGCAGAATTGACCAATCTTTTAACTTTCACCCATATTACAGTGACAAAATGTCATATACTCACTTAAATGTACATAACCAGGCATACACATTCATCAAATGGCGTGATTTAAAGCTACAGCAGTTCATTCCTGCTTGTGAATGATGTGAAATAATAACACAGAGGTCCTGATCTCATTTTCTTGCAACAGAAAATTTAAAGATTCAGTAATTCAGTATGAAATAGCGATTTTTCTTCTAAGCACCTGCTAGAGGGATGAGCTAATATCTTGACCAATGCTGAATAAGAAGTACAAGTGTGAATTCCTCTTAAAAACGATTTACACATATCGCAGTGGCACTCATCTTTAAGAGGAGCTGGACAAGATTCTTCTATGGAAACCATTCTGTGACAGACACTGTAGAAAAGCAGACCCCTAGAAAAGTTCTGTTAAAGGATAGTATTAACAACTAGAATAAATAGATATTGACACATTATAAATACAGGTGGGCAGTTAGTTTGCCAACAATTCTTCAAAGGAGAAACAGAGCCTGTTAAGTCTAGTAAAAGGATAATAAGTAATGTCTAAAATAGCCCTGGACTCCGGAAAAGAAAGCTTTTACAGAACTGAAAGCACAGGTTTCTCTCTCAATACAAACTAAATAAAACAATAGTAAAACTGGCAGCTGAGGCACTCAGCTCCCACAATTATGAGTGCTTCCCCATGTGTCTCCAACCCCTTAGATATACTTTTATTTAAGCAATTGGTCTTATATACATAACAAAAAAAGCCTTGCTAACCCTCTCCCCCAGAATCCAAAAGCAGACCTTTTTTCTTCAAGCATATGCAACACAAAGATTACTTGCTCAAAACAGTAACTGTACCTTCTCTCCTTGACTCCCTCCTCCTCACGCACACATTCAGGACACACTACATCCAAGAAAGAAATGTTTATGTATGTGCATATTTAGTGGAATATAAACCAGGAACCATTACACAACTTCTCATAATCAGAAAACCCTTTTATGAATAAAGTTTACATAGAATTTTATACAATACATTCAAAATCATTACATCAAATACAAAATGCAGCATCTGGACAGAGAAAAATGACTTAAGTAACCTTCCTTATAAACGGATGTATACTAAAAAATTAACACATCAAAATCGCCAGAAAAGTAGGAGGCACAGGATTCAATTAACCTCTCTAACATTGTGGGAAATGAAAAAAGTCATTGAACAACTCCCATTTACTTCAGCTTAAACTTTAAGGATGTCCACAAGGGATGCAAAATCAGAACATGAGGTACAAGATACTCTGTTATAGCCTAACATCTGAGGTGCCTACTGCTCGTTTCAGGGCCAGTAGCTAGTTTCTTCCAGTTTTGCAGAGTGCCAGGCCAACAAAACATCTTGATGAACAGTATATGCTTCTGTTGCCTTTTCTATGTCACATGTTCCTGGTCACATGTTCAACAAACTGCCTACAAAGGCAAAAATACAGACATAAGACAGGCCTCTTTAAAGCACTTAATCCTTCTCCCAAACCCTGACATGCTAGCCCAGTGCTGTTAGACAAAATAAAGCAGCCAAAACCAATCAATGTTACCTTTATTTTTCTCTCAATGCTATGAGACGCTGGAAGAATAGCACCTCAAAGTTCAAGACCAATTTTTCCAGGAAAACCAAGCAGAAGATATTTATTTCTTTTCTTGTTGTCCATACGGTCTGTTCAGATGCAGATCATATCAAGGAGTCTTTACTCTCTGTTCAAAGTCAGGTGGAGATCAGCCTGCAAACTTGTAAGCTTCTGTCCTGGTTTCAACTGGGATAGAGCTAATTTTCTTCTTAGCAGCTGGTATAGTGCTGTGCTTTGGATTTAGGATGAGAAGAATGTTGGCTGATGTCTTGGTTCTTGCTGAGCAGAGTTTATACTAGTCAAGGACTTTTCAGCTTCCCATGCTCTGCCAGGTGCCCAAGAAGCTGGGAGGGGGCACAGCCAGGACAGCTGACCCAGACTGGCCAAAGGGCTATTCCATACCATATGATGTCATATTCAGCATATAAACTGGGGAGAGTTGGCCGGGGGGCAGCGACTACTGCTCGGGGACGTGTTGGGCATCAGACGGCGGGTGGTGAGCAACTGCATAGTGTATCACTTGCTTTGTTTATTATTACTATTTTATTATTATTATTATTATTACTACTACTTTATTTCTCTTCAATTATTAAACTGTTCTTAACTCAAGAGTTTTCTGACTTTCACCCTTCCAATTCTCTCCCCCATCCCACCGGGGGGGGGGGGGGAGTGAGCGAGGGGCTGTGTGGTGCATAGTTGCTGGCTGGGGTTAAACCACGACAGTCCTTTTTGGCGCCCAACGTGGGGCTCGAAGGGTTTGAGGTAATAACAGATTAACCAGAGTGTATTAAGGAATTTGTATCTGTTAACAGCTGCCAGTCATAATATTGATTCATCTGTTCTCAGTATTAGTCTACCTGATCTGCACCATGCTCTTGTTTTTGCTGTTCTTGTTAAAGACTGGCATTGGGTTTTGCAGTTTGCTGTGCAGTGATTCGTGAAGTTTTGCCTGGGAGATTTGTTATTAAACACTGACCTTGAGTGCTATCTGGTATTTGGGTTCTGTAGTGAAGCCATTACTGTACTGCGGGTACCACCTCATGGAGACAATTAGCAATTATACCTCTTCCTCTGAGAGGTTTTCTATGGAGGAAATACAGAATGGCACCTTCGCTGCCTTCTTCGATGATGTTTCCTCCTTCATTACAACAACTTTTCATTATCTATCTTGAGCATCCTTGGGTAGTTAAGATATATCCATTGGTAGTTCTTGGGAATATTGTTTCAGTTTTGTCTAAGGTTAATAAGCAGTTGAAGAATATCATCCAGAGATCTGCCCCAAGGCTGGACAGTTATGAGTGGCAGGGTGTGTGGGAGAGCATGGGCAAATGCCTAGGACGGTGGGCCCCTCCAGTGTTTTGGAACTTCACCCCTGAACAAGTGCAGAATCCTGAAAAACTAGTACAGTATTTGGAAAAAGTATGCTGTCACTCTGGCAATTCTAGGGAGACACAAATCACTGCAATGTGCTGGGGCCTGGCCCATGCCTACCGAGCCCTATTCAACACTATTCAGAACCCTCAAGGGGAAGAGAAGGTCTCTGGATCTGACGACAAAACGACTGGTGCTGCGGCTACGCCAGCCCCTGCGACAGGCACTGCAGCTACGCCAGAGAACCAACCCATGCCAGTATCAGTCACCCCTATACACAAGAAAAAAAACACACAAGAAAACAAGCTCGTTTAGTAAGGGCTGATGATGAACCAGGGCCATCACAAGAACAGCAGGAGGAAGAGGCAGGACCCACAAATGAGACGGTAACCACCCGATCCCTGTCCCTGAGTGAGCTGCGAGATATGCGAGAAGATTTCGGTCGTCGTCCAGGCGAGCACATCGTCACCTGGCTGCTCCGATGCTGGGATAATGGGGCCAGTAGCCTGGAATTAGAGGGCAGGGAAGCCAAGCAGCTGGGATCCCTTTCTAGGGAAGGGGGCATTGACAAAATGATTGGAAAAGGGGCAAAAGCCCTCAGCCTCTGGAGGCGACTCCTGTCAGGCGTGAAAGAAAGGTATCCCTTCAAGGAAAATGTTATATGTCACCCAGGCAAGAGGACCACCATGGAGAGAGGTATCTAGTACCTGAGGGAATTAGCCATGCTGGAGGTGATTTATAATGACCTGGACAATGAGCAGTTATCCAAAGATCCAGACGAAGTCCAATGCACACGACCCATGTGCCGGAAGTTTGTACAGAGTGCACCACCATCGTACGCAAACTCATTGGCAATACTGACCTGGAAAGATGAAGAGGGACCAACAGTGGATGAAATGGCTGGCCAACTCCGACAATACAAAGAAAGTCTCTCTTCCTCCCTACGGGCCTGCGTCTTGGCTGTGGAGAAACTGCCTGATGTGCTAGCTGAGAAATTATCCCAGGAGTTCCAGCAACTCTAAGAGGATACGTCCTACTCCTCACTTGTACGGACCAGTATCTCAGCCATTAGGAGTAAGCATCCCTCTGTTCAGGAGAGAAGATATAATGGATACACACCACAGGCCACCCTGTGGTTTTATCTGCATGACCACAGAGAGGACATGAGGAAGTTCACCTTCTCATGAAAGACAGTTTACCATCTTTGGAAGAAGGGGCAGGCAACTCACGAGGACTACAAGAATACTGTTAGGTTATACAGGGAGAAAATCAGAAGGGCAAAGGCCCAGCTAGAACTTGAACTGGCCACTGCAGTTAAGGATAACAAAAAAAGTTTTTACAACTCTATCAGCAACAAAAGGAAAACCAAAAAGAACCTCCATCCTTTATTAGATAAAGAATAATTTTACCACTGGGTAAAAAAATGGCTAAATGGCCAAGCCCAGAGAGTGGTGGTGAATGGAGTCAAATCCAGTTGGCAGCTGGTCACGAGTGGTGTTTCCCAGGGCTCGGCACAGGGGCCAGTTCTGTTTAATATATTTATCCACGATCTGGATGAGGGGATCAAGTGCACCCTCAGGAAGTTTGCAGATGACACCAAGTTGGGTGGAAGTGTCGATCTGCCTGAAGGTAGGAAGGCCCTACAGAGGGACCTGGACAGGCTGGATCGATGGGCCGGGGCCAACTGTATGAGATTCAACAAGGCTAAGTGCTGGGTCCTGCCCTTGGGTCACAACAACCCCATGCAACGCTACAGGCTGGGGGAGGAATGGCTGGAGAGCTGCCAGGTGCAAAAGGACCTGGGGGTGTTGGTTGACAGCCACCTGAACATGAGCCACCAGTGTGCTCAGGTGGCCAAGAGGGCCAATGGCATCCTGGCTTGTATCAGGAATAGTGTGGCCAGCAGGACCAGGGAGGTGATAGTGCCCCTGTACTGGGCACTGGTGAGGCCGCACCTCGAGTACTGTGTTCAGTTTTGGGCCCCTCACTACAAGAAGGACACTGAGATGGGGGAGCGTGTCCAGAGAAGGGCAACGAAGGCAGTGAAGGGTCTAGAGAACAAGTCTTATGAGGAGTGGCTGAGGGAGCTGGGGTTGTTTAGTTTGGAGAAGAGGAGTCTGAGGGGAGACCTTATTGCTCTCTATAACTCCCTGAAAGGAGGTTGCAGGGAGGTGGGGGTCGGTCTCTTCTCCTAAGTAACAAGCGATAGGACAAGAGGAAATGGGGTCAAGTTGTGCCTGGGGAGGTTTGGTTTGGATATTAGGAAAAATTTCTTCACAGAAAGAGTGGTTAGGCATTGGAACAGACTGCCCAGGGAAGTGGTGCAATGACAGTCCCTGGAAGCATTCAAAAAAAACACGTGGATGCTGTGCTTCGGGACATGGTTTAGAGGTGAACCAGGCAGTTAGGTTAACAGGTCGGACTCGATCTCAGAGGTCCTTTCCCGTTGTAATAATTCTATAATGGGATGGAAAATCTACCTCGACCCTAGAGGCACAGGTATGTGAGTCTCAAGGAAAAACAACTACAAAAGGGGGTTCTCCCAGGAGAGTTGCGGCTCCAGTTTCCAGTGAGCAGGTCCCCAGACAGAGCAGAAGGGCTGATTTTGCTTCCAATCTTAATAAAGGGACTTTTGATTGGCATTTACAAGAAGTGAGTAACGAATGCTATGACTAGGACTAGAGGGGGCCTGCCTCCAGCCAGGTGGGGGAAAGGGACAACCAGGTGTACTGGACTGTGTGGATTCGATGGCCTAGCACATCAGCCCCACAGGAGTATAAGGCTCTAGTGGACACCGGTGCACAGTGTACCCTCATGCCATCAAGCTATGAAGGACAGAACCCATCTGTATTTCTGGAGTGACAGGGGGATCCCCAAGAGCTGACTGTATTGGAGGCTGAAGTGAGCCTAACCGGGAAGGAGTGGCAGAAGCACCCCATTGTGACTGGCCCAGAGGCACTGTGCATCCTTGGCACAGACTACCTCAGGAGAGGGTATTTCAAGGACCCAAAAGGGTACCGGTGGGCTTTTGGTATAGCTGCCTTGGAGACGGAGGAAATTAAACAGCTGTCTGTCTACCCTGCCTGGTCTCTCGACGGACCCTTCTGTTGTGGGGTTGCTGAGGGTCAAAGAACAACAGGTGCCAATCGCTACCACAACGGTGCACCGGCAGCAATATCGCACCAACAGAGACTCCCTGATTCCCATCCAGAAGGTGATTCGTCAGCTGGAGAGCCAAGGAGTGATCAGCAAGACTCACTCAACTTTTAACAGTCCCATATGGCCAGTGCGAAAGTCTAATGGAGAGTGGAGACTAACAGTAGACTATTGGGGCCTGAACAAAGTCACGCCACCACTGAGTGCTGCCATGCCAGACATGCTAGAACTTCAATATGAATTGGAGTCAAAGGCAGCCAAGTGGTATGCCACCATTGACATCGCTAATGCGTTTTTCTCGATCCCTTGGGCAGCAGAGTGCAGTCCACAGTTTGCTTTCACTTGGAGGGGCATCCAGTACACCTGGAATCGACTGCCCCAGAGGTGGAAACACAGCCCCACCATTTGCCATGGACTGATCCAGACTGCACTGGAACAGGGTGGGGCTACGGAACACCTGCAATACATTCATGACATCATCGTGTGGGGCAACACAGCAGCAGAAGTTTTTGTGAAAGGGAAGAATCGAGTCAGTTTGCAGAGGTGAAAGCCATCCAGCTGGCTTTAGATATTGCTGAACGAGAAAAGTGGCCAATGCTCTATCTCTGTACTGACTCATGGATGGTGGCAAATGCCCTGTGGGGGTGGTTCCAGCAATGGAAGCAGAGCAACTGGCAGCGCAGAGGCAAACCCATCTGGGCTGCCGCATTGTGGCAAGATATTGCTGCCCGGATAGAGAACCTGGTTGTAAAAGTACATCACACAGATGCTCATGTACCCAAGAGTCGGGCCACTGAAGAACATCAAAACAATCAGCAGGTGGATCAGGCTGCTAAGATTGAAGTGACTCAAGTGGATCTGGACTGGCAACATAAGGGTGAATTATTCCTAGCTCAGTGGGCCCATGACACCTCAGGCCATCAAGGAAGAGATGCAACATATAGATGGGCTCGTGATTGAGGGGTGGACTTGACCATGGACACTGTTGCACAGGTTATCCATGAATGCGAAACATGCGCTGCAATCAAGCAAGCCAAGTGGTTCAAGCCTCTCTGGTATGGAGGACGATGGCTGAAATATAAATATGGGGAGGCCTGGCAGATTGATTATATCACACTCCCACAAACCCGCCAAGGCAAGCGCCATGTGCTCACCATGGTGGAAGCAACCACCGGATGGCTGGAAACATATCCTGTGCCCCATGCCACTGCCCGGAACACCGTCCTGGGCCTTGAAAAGCAAGTCCTATGGCGACATGGCACCCTAGAAAGAATTGAGTCAGACAACGGGACTCATTTCCGAAACAGCCTCATAGACACCTGGGCCAAAGAGCATGGCATTGAGTGGGTATATCGCATCCCCTATCATGCACCAGCCTCCGGGAAAATCAAACGATACAATGGACTGTTAAAGACTACACTGAGAGCAATGGGTGCTGGGACATTCAAACATTGGGATACACATTCAGCAAAGGCCACCTGATTAGTCAACACCAGGGGATCTGCCAATCAAGCTGGCCTTGCCCAATCAGAACTTTTACGTACTGTAGAAGGGGATAAAGTCCCTGTAGCGCACATAAAAAATATGATGGGGAAGACAGTCTGGGTTACTCCTGCCTCAGGCAGAGGTAAGCCCATCTGTGGGATTGCTTTTTCTCCAGGACCTGGGTGCACTTGGTGGGTGATGCGGGAGGATGGGGAAGTCCGATGTGTACCTCAAGGGGATTTGATTTTGGGTGAAAATAGCCAATGAACTGAATTGTATAATGTTAGTTGCTATATAATACTGGATGTCATCACTTCTATGGTTGCTATATGCCATATCAACAGTATACAGGAAGAATCACCCAAATTAATGAAGAATGAACTTTGAGGAAACCGAGCAAAGTGCAGAGGTGATGGAACCAGAACTGGCTTCAGCATGCAACAATCCAACACCACACACCATCTCTCCTGCCCTGAGGGGCTGTTATGACAGATGAAGCCCAAAGTCATGGACTAAATGAACTCAACCAACATTTTAGAGGGATAGCCCATAGACGAAGGAAATGGGTGGGTGGGTGGGTGAGTGGGTGTGGGTGTGTATCTGTATCTCTCAAAAGACTGGAAAAGTGGTCATGATTAATTGGAATGTATTGGAAAGTGTAGGACCTGGGCATGACGTAGATGGTATAGATTAAGGGGTGGATACTGTCCTGGTTTTGGCTGGGATAGAGTTAATTTTCTTCCTAGTAGCTGGTATAGTGCTGTGTTTTGGATTTAGGATGAGAATAATGTTGATAACACACTGGTGTTTTGGTTCTTGCTAAGTAGTTGCTAAGTGGCCCTCACACTGGTCAAGGACTTTTCAGCTTCCCATGCTCTGCCAGGTGCACAAGAAGCTGGGAGGGGGCACAGCCAGGACAGCTGACCCAGACTGGCCAAGGGGCTATTCCATACCATATGACATCATGCTCAGTATATAAGCTGGGGGAAGAAGGAGGAAGGGGGGGACACGTTTGGAGTGATGGTGTTTGTCTTCCCAAGTAACCGTTACACATGATGGAGCCCTGCTTTCCTGAGGATGGCTGAACACCTGCCTGCTGATGGGAAGGAGTGAATGAATTCCTTGCTTTGCTTGCGTGCACAGCTTTTGCTTTACCTATTAAACTGTCTTTATCTCAACCCACGAGTTTTCTCACTTTTACTCTTCCGATTCTCTCCTCCATCCCATTGTGGGAGGAGTGAGCGAGTGGCTGTGTGGTGCTTAGTTGCTGGCTGGGGTTAAACCACAACAGCTTCTAAATGGCAAGGTCAAGCAGCACAGAGATGGTGTTCAGGACTGAGAAATAAGAGGCATGCAGTACGGCTCGGCCTCATTTAAGAGTCAGCAGGGAGCTGGCCACAAGTCTTATGCTAGAGAGACTAAAGACAGGGAGCATGCAAAAACAGCTTATGGAAATCATGAGCTAACGGCTTTGCTGGGAAACTTGCCCTACAGCTCCCCACTCCCAACACACCACCACAGCTTTCCACAGCTGCAATTTGCATCTCACAAATTCTGAAGCAGTCTTACTGGAGATAAGATTAACCACAACATAGATTTACTCCCTCTAGTCATATGTTCCAAAAAGCCATTAAAAACAGCGACTTCCCAATGCCCTGCATCTAGTGAGGATGACGGAAGTATAACAGCATTCAAGATTGCAGCTCCCCAGAGACTAACCAGGCAGGACAAAAAAAAAAAAAAAAAAAAACCAACACACAACCACACCAACAAACCAAAATTAAAAAAGACTATCATGTGGACCCACAAGCTCCAGGGACATGATGTTTGTACTTTAAGATGGCATTCTTGAAATGGTAACTTGAAATTCCTACACTCCTTTTATTTGTTACACTATTATATCCAATAAAGTTTTCTAATTGCTGTATTATTTTGCAGTTTCTCACAGTAGCTTCAGAAATGTAAATACAGCACTTCAACTGAGATAGAAGTTTGCAAGTTTGAAATTCCCATAGCTCAAGTACCATGTTCATTACATGTTCAACATGAGTTTGCTCAGACACGTTATCTGTATTTCAACTGAGAACATCACACCTGAAAATGTCTTCAGACTTTCTGACAAAAGCTTTCCAGAGAACACAAGACCACTACCTCCTGAAAGAAATAAAGGATCAAAACTCTGTCAGAGTAAAGGAAGCATAACCAGGAACACATGCTCCAAAAACATCCATTTAGGAAAAGAATCAGAGCTCTGGGTAGCTAGTGAGAGGTTGCACCACATCATGTAGCAGGCAACTATGAAGCAAGTATGTTCAGCCACTCAGTCTAGCTGAGAAATCACCATCTGTCCCTCCACTCTCATTATACCATGCCTATGAACACAATTGATCAAGCAATTTTTTTTCTAATATTTAAATTACCACTGAAATGCTCCAACTAAAGAGACAGATGACTAGCATGGTCTTCCAGACCGGGAACAATGTCAGGCTGTTAAATACTTTTCTTTTACTTACAAGTTACATAAGGAATGAACAACCTAACAGATTAATCTCACTGTCATTTCACACCACATGTGGTTACTTTTTCTTTTTTCTGTTTTGTATTAGTAAGCAATATCATGCAGTTGGTTAAGATGACACCCAATGCAGTTTCACAGATTAACATTCTGTATCATCCTGAACAGACCTAAACAGAATCAGAAGTATCAAAGGACAAAGTATCTTTATACGAAGACATATCCATCACAATACTGGCTGATCTATCCACAACAAATTGGTTTGTTAACAGCAGATAGCAATCTCACAGAAGACCATACTTTCAAAAGATGTAAACAGAGCTCAGCATACACATTTCAGGACTAGCACCAGATAGACATTAAAAAAATGACCTTTATCTCAAGTTCTCTAACCACTATTAGTCATAGTAGGTGTGGTGAAAGCTTTTCTCACAAGCTAACAGGTACAGCTACCAAGTGATAAGTCAAATAATTTTTCTCAAGTAGTCAGTCATCCTCCAAGTGGGTGAGCAGCTGATGCTACCGCATGAGTGGGCTGTTTTGCAGCTGATGGACAGCTGAAAAAAAGATGTGACATTTTGATTAACCTTCTCAAACTAGTGGGTATTTGGGGTAGCAAGGGGGAAGGATTAGCTCTGCAAGACATTTATCTTGTCCATGTTCCTTGAAAAATATGCTAACTTGGCAAAAAGATTACTCTTAGAATAACAGTTATAGGATCTTTTAATACCTCATTTCAAACTGAAGCTGCCTCTGGACAGCTTGCCCTATGAATTACACACCCATCTCGAGAAATCCAGGAAGACGAACACAGGATACATAATGTGAAGTGCTCAACACAGGGAAGCCACTACCCCCAGAATGACCCCTGTTGCGGCCCAAGCCACATATACCTAGCACAAAACTGGTGAAAGAATACATTGAACTTGATCCATGTCCAAACAAGAGACTATCTCTAAAGATGAGGGATATGAAAATTCAAAGAAATATGAAGTATTATATAACCAAGGCATGCAGTGTTTCCTATATTTCAAATGCAGTTAAGGTTTGAGGCATAGAGGAAACTCCTCCAAGTAACATACTGGGGAAAAGAAATGAATGGTACTTCTGCCATGACTGTTAGATCATTTTCATAAATATGTAAATACAAAAATTAAGTCATACAATGATGTTACCATCAAAGAAGGGCAACGAAGCTGGTGAAGGGTCTGGAGACCAAGTCTTATGAGGAACGGCTGAAGGAACTGGGGTGGTTTAGCCTGGAGAAAAGGAGGCTGAGGGGAGACCTTATTGCTCTCTACAACTACCTGAAAGGAGGTTGTAGAGAGGTGGGGGTCAGTCTCTTCTCCCTAGTAACAAGTGATAGGACAAGAGGAAATGGCCTCAAGCTGCGCCAGGGGAAGTTTATGTTGGATATTAGAAAAAACTTCTTCACCAAAAGGTTAGTCAGGCATTGGAACAGGCTGCCCAGGGAAGTGGTTGAGTCCCCATCCCTGGAGGTATTTAAAGGACAGGTAGACGTGGTGCTTGAGGACATGGTTTAGCAATGGACTTTGCAGCACTACGTTGACAGTTGAACTTGATGATCTTAAAAGGTCTTTTCCAACCTAAACAATTCTACGATTCTATCACTCACAACAATGCCCATATTTTATGACAAATATTAAAGAAAATTCACAACTAGCAAGGAAGCCATAAAAAGGCTTGAAGAGTTTCAGTATTCAGATACAAGAAAGCAGTATTTTATTTTTAAACATGAACTTAGTGTGTTTGCTGAGATATTATATTGCCTTATGTGCTTAGCAAAGGCAAAAATCAAGAAAGCAACTTAATAGCTAAGGTGCCTAACTACAAGCCTCTGCTCTCCTCAGGCCCAGAACAGAATACAGGACCCCACATTAGACACTATTGACAGAAAAATCTGAGTATGCAGGGGACACCCCTACAACAAGAATCAAAATCTATTTCCTGAGCTTCGCTGCCTAGACAGAATGGAAGCATTAAAATCATGAACAAGTCCTGAAGTCTTCGGCATCTTCAGCATCTTGATCACAATCCACATCCAGAACACACATCTGAAGACAATGCCCACAAGCACTCTTGCCTCACATGCAATTGCTTAACAGTTAAAGCACTTTCCCAGGACATCCAACAGTTTCTTTTCCTCACTCCACCTAACAGGAGTCAACCCTGATCTACCACCATCTGCCCTCTGCTGAGGTGGCAGTTGCCCTGCTCTCTCTGTCCTACTGCAGCCAAAAAGATGAGAGTTTCAAAGGCTTGAGGAACATTAGCATTCAAGTAAATGGTTATGTGGCTTCTCACTGCAAGGAGAGCTGTTTAAATCCTTCTTGGAACGTCTGTGGTTATTGGGCAAAATGTTGAAGGGTTCCCACATAATGAACAAACACACTGACACCGGGCTCCAGTAAAAATGTCTTCCTATCACTGAACAGACTATTACAGCATTTTTAAAATGGCTGCCACCAATGCAGCTTGCAACAGGCAGAATCACTCTAGTAGGCCTTCTGCTCTCCTACTATATTCATTTAATTGAGACACATGGGGACAGCAAAACACTGATTTTTGGTTGCTAATTGTGCTTAGACAGGGCATCAGTCTTCAAGACAGGTATATGGAACATATGCAGAACATTAGACACTCAACATTTAAATACAATGGAACTAAAAAGGTATTTTCATTATTAGCTTTGTGGAATTCATCAGAATGGACACACTTGAATTTCTCCCCTGATACAGCCCTTAAGTTTATATTCAAGTCTCCCCCACTATAACAGAAGGGGAGATTTAGATGTAAAGGTGTAAAGACCTATCAATAAGCTTTGGTGGTTGGATGCTGCACTGCTGTAAGCTTACACAAACACAGCAAGGTTCAGAAGTGGTTCTTGGAAAATGTAGTTGGAGTCCATGAAATTAATATTTGAGCTGTAGACTAAAGAAAAAAAAAAAAAGAAGACTTTTTCAACCAAGCACCCGAGTGTCAAACACCATTTCAAACACAACTTTCTATGCCACAAAGCTGAAAGATTCCACATTCTTTGTTCAAAATTTCAGAACTATAGCACGAGTTAAATTTTTTTCAAATATCAACAGAAGAACTTGACTTGAAGCCTTCCATGAAAAGAGCAAGTGAAGACCAGTTCTGGGATGTAACTCACCAATTCAACTAAACAGTAACTTTGAAATTCTGCATTTAAGCAAAACTCAAAGTTTGCTTCTTTTGCGTCAGGCTTTTCTCTATCCAATATCTAAGAAAAGATAACCCAAGCATACAAAGAAACGGTCGGTTTACCTACAATTACAGGCAAATGCTCCAAATGAAAACTTTCTTGACCTACTGAAACTTGCTTGTACATTTCAGAATAAAAAGCTGCAATTTGGGGGATCTTTTCTGAACAAACACTGAAGTCTGATTACTGTGCAGCACTTGTCCAAGGGGATTTCCCCAATCTCATTTTTCTTCTGCCAATTTTGAAGCATATGCAACGAGATGTAAACTTACTCCAGCTCCCGATTTTTCTCTTGTATCCTGCCGGTCTGCTTCAAACAATGCAGCATGACAGAAGCCAACAAAAGCTGTTCATGATGATACTACGGCATTGTATACTGTAAATTTTAGAAGCTTTCCACCAATCAGCACTACAACCAAGTCAAAGTAAGCGAACAGAAACAAGTAGTAAACAAGACATGGGAAATTACTTTTATTAAATTAGCAGGTGTAGATTACAAGCAGGATTAAATCAGTAGGGAACCTGTTAACTAGCTATTTGCGTTCAAAGCTGCAGCAGAATTGCAGTATGTTGCTTATCCTATAAATTCTTCCTAGACTAACAGCCTGAGCTACACCATCGGGAAGTTTTTCCTGTAAAATTGCTCTAGTTGTCATAACTAGTCACACTAGTAAAAACAGCACTCAGGTGTTTTGTTACAGTACAAAGAAAATTAAATTGTCTGACTTCTACAAAAGAAGAATATAATGAGGAGAGGAACCTTCGCCACACTGAATAGTTGGCCTGATATAAAAACACTAATTACCACTGTAAGCCAGGGAATAGTTTAGCATTGAATTGGGCTGACTAAAGCCCTAATTCCTTTATTGGGGAAAAATAAGTACTATTTATGAAATAATTTGGGGTTCAATATTGACAATAAAGCACAGTCAACATTTTTCTCGAGTGACCAACATGTTTTCATGTAGCATGAAGTGTCAGACATATTCTTCTTCCTAGTTAAAGCTTCGTACCAGGATCCACTGAGCAGGTAAGTCGCTAAAGTAATCACAAGTAGCTATTTTTCATTTGCTTAAAATTCAGCAGCCCCAGCATCAGTTGTTAACCTGCCAAACAATTAATGGCATATAAAAATCAAGCAAGCTTTAACAGTTATTTTTGATTCTGACTCTTCCTGCTTCTTACCATTAAGGCAATCCTAATGAGGAGCAACAGTAACTTGAAGCTAAAAACCTTCCACAAATTCCAACAACATTCCACCCCTAAATTTGCTTTCCATATCACTGATACTCCAATGGGAACAATGCCTTAAACTTATAGTCCCTATCTAAGTAATTCAGCTTATATCAGGGAGGCAAAGAGGTGGCATTATCACATGCCTTGCAAAAATTCATCTCAATTTATAGACTGAAAAATGACAGCAAATTAAAAACTTGTAAGGTTACCTGGGAAAAAGCAGCAGAGCCAAGGCCAGAATCCACATCCCCCGAGCCTTTATCCAGTGTTCCAATTAGTATACAACATAGTCCCCAAAATTCAACAACTTTTCCTCCTGACTCAAGAGGCAAGCTCCTTTGAACTATGCAGCATTTTGCTATTGGTTAAGTATCTTGTACATTTATATTTTTACATGTTGACCTACCTCAAACGACATGCCAATACTTTCTGCTCAGCACACCAACTCTGTAATAAATTATGTGGGTAAGTCACATGGCTTCCTGAATTGCACAAGCTTAAAACTGGCAGCCCTAAGTTTCTTTGTTTAATACTTTAAGACTTCCTTTTTCAGGATGACATCAATATAATAAGATGCTGTAACCTGAACTGTGTCTACACTAAAGCTTAACCTTAGTTACAACAATTCAGTCCTCAACATCAGCCACAGCTGTGCATAAACCAAGTTAACAGTTATGTTTTAGCATTTTTAATAAAACCTCAATTACACTTGAACACAATCACTACTCTTAATTTCAATCAACACTGCATTAGAAGGCTAGAAAACTTAAGTCTTCAAATTCGTCTTCTAAAGAATGACTTACCTACACTAGAGCAAGGTCCCAACTGCTGTAATACGCAGTGTCTAGGTAGTGCCTTACTGATGCACATATATTCTTCTGTACACAGATATCAGGAATAAGGTCTTGCTGCTAAAGTGGCCATTCAAGTAGGAAGTGTTGGTAGAGGAAAAAATATGCTATTAGAAAAAAAAAAGAATTATCTTATACTCATATTAATCCTGCATCCTACCCTAGATATCAAGTACACTGATGCTATGAATCAAACAGGAAAAAGCAAGCATAATTTAACTTGAGGCTATAGTTTAAGATAGTTTTGTAGTTCAAGGAAATGCGTAAGAGTAGATTTCAAAAAAATGCAGGTAGTGTCACTAACACTGTCTTACCAATTGCTTACCCCAAGTTTAGAAATTAAATTTCAGAGACTTGAAGTCAAACTTGACATTATTGCCCATTATATGTCCATGCAGCATCTAAAGGTGTTCTGCAACCTAGAATTTAAGCATGTCATTTTACATATATATAATTAGGGTCACATCCTTCTGTCTACAGTGACACCATCCTGAACATTTGGAAACTAAGAAGGGCTGGACCCATTTATCTTTGGGCAGGAGATGGTCTTGGAAAACCAGGTGCCAGCTTCTGCCACCCCAGCTCTGAGAAAGACCCCAAGGAAGTCAGTGCAATCTCTCAGAGCACTCTTGTTCTCTCTCTGCACACTAATCCAGACTAATCAACTATAGTTTTCAAACATTTATAGAACCAATTTATCATCTAAGTGAATGCATCCAGACTGAAATACGGTATAAGGTTGAAAGCTTATGGGTAAGAATCAGAGATCGAGGCAACAAAGGGAACCTTGCAGTTGGTGTCTACTACAGGCCACCCGATTCAAGGGGAGCCTATTGACAAAGCCTTCTTACTCCAGCTACAGGAGGCATCGCACTCACATGCTCTCATCCTGCTGGGGGACTTCAACCACCCCAACATCTGCTGGAAAAGTAGCATGGCGAGCTGTAGGCAATCCAGGAGACTCCTGGAGTGCATGGAAGATAACTTCTTAAGCCAGGTAACAGACAGCCCTACCAGAGGGGATGCAATACTGGACCTGTTGGTCGCCAACGCAAGTGAGCTAATTGGTGGCATCAAGACTGGAGGCAGCCTGGGCTGCAGTGATCATGCACTGGTGGAGTTTGCAGTCTTGAGGGATATGAGTCAGGCAAAGAGTAAAGTCAGAGGAGAGTCAAGGAGTTAGTCAATAGGACCCCCTGGGAAACTGCCCTCAGGAATAAGGGAGCAGAATAGAGCTGGCAGACCTTTAAGGATGCTTTTCATAGAGCACAAGAGCTCTCGATACCCAGGTATAAGAAATCAAGCAAGGAAGGCAAGAGACCAGCATGGATGAGTCAAGACCTGCTGGTCAAACTAAAGGGCAAGAAGGAAATGCACAGGTAGTGGAAGCAGGGACAGGTATCCTGGGAAGAGTATAGGTATGCTGCCTGGTTGTGTAGGGATGGGGGCAGGAAGGCCAAGGCGTGGATGGAGCTGAACTTGGCAAGGAATGCAAAGAATAATAAGAAGGGCTTCTACAGGTATGTCAGCCAGAAAAGGAAGGCAAAAGAAAGTGTCTCCCCCTGATGAGCAAGACTGGCAAATTGGTAACAACAGACAAGGAGAAGGCTGAGGTACTTCATCAGCAACATAGACAGTGGGATTGAGTGCACCCTCAGCAAGTCTGCAGCTGACACCAAGCTGAGTGGTGCAGTTGACATGCCTGAGAGATGGGATGCCATCCAGAGGGACCTGGACAATCTCAAGAAGCAGGCCCATGTGAACCTCATGAGGTTCAACAAGGCCAAGTGCAGGGTCCTGCACCTGGGTCAGGGTAATCCCCGGTATCAATACAGGCTGGGGGATGAAGGGATCAAGAGCAGCCCTGCAGAGAAGGACTTGGGGGTACTGACAGATGAAAAGCTGGACATGAGCTGGCAATGCATGCTTGCAGCCCAGAAGGCCAACCATATCCTGGACTGAATCAAAAGAAGCATGGCCAGCAGGTTGAGGGAGGTGATTCTGCCCCTCTACTCTGCTCTGGTGAGACCCCACCCAGAGTACCATGTTCAGCTCTGGGATCCCCAGCACAGGAAGGACATGGACCTGTTGGAGCAGGTCCAGAGGAGGCCGCGAAGATGATCCGAGGGATGGAACATCTCTCCTATGAGGAAAGGCTGAGAGAGTTGGGGTTGTTCAGCCTTGAGAAGAGAAGGCTGAGGGGAGACCTTATACCAGCCTTCTAGTACTTAAAGGAGGCTTAGAAGAAAGCTAGGGACAGACTTTTTAGTAGGGCCTGTTGCAATAGGACAAGGAATAATGGCTTTAAAATCAAAGAGGGTAGATTCAGACTAGATATAAGGAAGAATTTTTTTTTTTTTTTTTTTTTTTTTTTTACGATGAGGGTGATGAAACACTGGAAGAGGTTGCCCAGAGAGGTGGTAGATGCCCCATCCCTGGAAACATTCAAGGTCAGGTTGGACAGGGCTCTGAGCAACCTGATCTAGTTGCAGATGTCCCTGCTCCTTGCAGGGGGGTTAGACTAGAGAACAAGTCTTATGAGGAGCAGCTGAGGGAGCTGGGGTTTAGTCTGGAGAAGAGGAGGCTGAGGGGAGACCTTATTGCTCTCTACAACTACCTGAAAAGAGGTTGTAGCAAGGTGGGGGTAGGTCTCTTCTCCCTAGTAACAAGTGATAGGACAAGAGGAAACGGCCTCAAGCTGCACCAGGGGAAGTTTAGGTTGGATATTAGGCAAAACTTCACCAAAAGGGTAGTCAAGGCATTGGAACAGGCTGCCCAGGGAAGTGGTTGAGTCCCCATCCCTGGAGGTATTTAAAAGATGGGTAGACGTGGTACTTGAGGACATGGTTTAGTGGTGGACTTGGCAGTGATAGGTTAACAGTTGGACTCGATCTTAAGGGTCTTTTCCAACCTTAATGATTTTATGATTCTACTAGATGACCTTTAAAGGTCCCTTCCAATCCAAACTATGATTCTATATGGTTTAAGGACATTCTTTATACATAGCAGTTCTCAACTTGTGAGCTATGATTAAGAATCGATGCCAATCCCCAACTTGAATAGTGAATTATCCCAGCTCTACTACAAACTAACAGACAGTGCCAAGTTCTGTTTCTGGGAAAAAAGACTTCACCTCTGTCTCGATAGCAATGTTATTTTAGGATCTACAGTGCCAATCCAACTGCCTGCTGTTGTCCTCTTAGCTAACTCGCTCATAGCTTAGCAGCGGATGTTGAGCACTCTCCTAAAACAATTTCCAGAGGAACCTTCTCCCACACACACAGTGTTAATAATTGAAATCACCCATCTCCTATGGTTTAACCTGAGAAGGAACAAAGGAATTTCTGTATTGCTATCCTCTGAAGCCACCTATTTTGAGGAAAGACCTTAAAGCTTGAAAACAATCTATTCTAGAAGCTACATTAGCTTGACAACTCTGCTCTATGGGTGATTAAAAGCATCCTTAAAACTAGGTTACTGCATGCAGCTATGTGATCGCTTTCCTGATAAATATTCCCAAGGAATTAAAAAAACATGCTAACTGGTAGCACAGGTTATATTCAAGAACTGTGCCCTTTACATCTAAATTAGAAATTACTTTTTACTCAGTTATGTAAAAAAAATAATTTTAAAAGATTTGTTTGCTCTCAAACAGTAGTTCCAAGCCAGTTGTCCCATCTTTAAACAGGTCTTTTCTTTGCCTAGTTTACTTCTGCAGTTAACTCCTTTGTAGACACTTTGATCAGCACTAATAAGTTCCATGTACAGAGGCTCGTATTAACTGATAGAGCCAGCCTTCAGAAAACAATTTTAACATGTGCCATAAGCTAATGCCTAGGGTGCTTATCTTATCCATAGTGCTAACTCACAGCAGGGAATGAAGAAAGGGCTGCAGGACAAGCAAGCAAAGGAATAACACTAGCATAATAGAGAAATTCATAGTTTCTTTAGAGATTTTTGACCGTGTCAAATGGTCTTGCCTTGACATGTTTGATGAACTTTTACCAGATTCTGCAGTTTTAAGTATCTGAATCCTTGTAGAATACATCAGAAATACAACAAAATTAAGATGTACTGGATTTATTTCCTGGACACTGTAAGCAAGTATAAGAAAATATGTCAAGTGCACTTATGAAAAATCATTAATGACTTTAACATCAAGAGCAGCCTTTTAGGCTCAGAAGTCACATGGAAAAGAAACTCCTGGATATGTAGATTTTTGCTTCACAAAAAAACCCCACAAAACATTACAGCCTTCAGAAGCAATCAATATATACTACTACATTTTTACTTTCTTAAGGAAAAATATTAAAAAAGTGTTCTGAACACAATGCTTAAATACCACCACCATGCTATTTCCTCAGGAGAGTCAAGGTGTGATTGGTTCCATGATAGCAGTTTAAAAAGTTACCAACCTTCACTATTAGCTGAAGTGAAAGATATGCAACAGGTATGGCTTTAAAATACTACTACTTCATTCTAACAAGCTCTAAGAAACAGCAGTGTTAGTGAAATTGGTCAGTAAGTAGCTCCTAATTTAAATGTCAAACAACCAATTCACTTGCCACTGTCTGCTTCACATTCCCAACACTCCCTCACAATCTTCCATATTCCCAAAACCATGGAACCCATTGTAGGGTTTCTTCTTTGCCTCTGGATGGTACAAAAATGCAGAATTTGTCTCATATGAAGCAGAAGCCAGGTACTTCAGAAGTCTAATTGTTGACTGTAAATTCCACAAATCAGCTATATTCTTCAAAAAACAATAGCAGGATTTGAGCCCCTCTCGCTCTCTCACTTAAGTCAGAATTGGAAGGCTGCAGAAAACAAAGCAAAAATAAGCTTCTGAAAACCAGGAAACATAGCACAGGGATGCTATCATGTTACACAAGAAGGACAGAGGGAACATGAAGACTACATTTTCTACATACATATTGAACTGTTAAGCAAGAAAAAAGCCATTTTTCAGATAATACCTTCTAAAACTTTAATGGCACAGCAGGCTGGAAAGCAAGGGTTTGACAGGAGTACTAGCCTTCTCTCTGCACTGGAAGCAACTGCTGCATTTCGCCTAAGACTCTAAAGCACTTGCATGGTATTAGCACCCCAGCAAAGAATCTCTGAATTGGCATTTAAGGAAGTTGGTCTTAAAACCTTACTTCAGCCAGTAATCTGCCAGATCACTTTTCATCAACATTCAACATGGCTTTGCTTTTGCACTGTAGTTTCCTCTAACATAAAGCAGTGATAAAATTTGCCTCCTCTGCAGAAACTGAGGACCTCCCATTAAAGCTAAGATTCAAGTGTTAAGTACTGTTCCACACATAGCATCAAAAGCAAGTTTACATAATAACTATAACTACTAACATCAACAAAAATTTTATCTGTTCAAGAAGAAAGTTTGTTAAGTTATCAATCAGGAAGTTGTTTGATGCTATATCAAACCCTTCTACAGTACTGAGATGAGTACACAAACATCTGGAAAGAAAATAGAGGTATACTGTTATAGTTCCATCTTTTAGCTGCCCCCTTCCTCTCAACTACAAGTAGCCTTTGTCAGGGCATGCATGAAAGCTAGATTCACTATGCAAAGCTAAAATGAATGAAAGCTAGAGATGCTGAGACTGATGGGAAGCACCTCTCTCTTCTTTATCCTCCCGCATATACTGGAAGAAAAAAGGTGCACCTATACATTGAGTGATCTCATATGCCTCAGTTCAGCATTGCATCGTGCAGACCATGCCAGCAGGACAGGGAAGCTGCCAGCAAAGGGATGAGATGCAGCAGTGCTCTGCGGGTTCAACAACAGTTAAGCAAAAACACAGTGCAAGATGGAATCTTCTGGGGAAGAGTGAATAGGTTACGACACACAACAAATGAGGACTACAGTTGTACCTGGGGAGTACTCCATATAGGCAGGTCATCTCCATTACTAATCATCCTTCATATAAGATAAGGCCCTAATACAGTTGTCACATTACCCAAATGTTGGCATGGAAGCAGAATTCAACACGTAATACGGATGTACCCAGTTACAGCTCAGGAAGGACACAGTTCTGCATTAGTTTTCAGGTACGTATGCTCTAGAGGAACATTAGACATCACAAAGGAGTCTAAACTCAATGCTTCCCTTCCTCTAGCTTTTTTTTCAATTTTAAAAAATATAGGAGCTACAACAGCCCAGGTCAACATTATCCCAAACCTACTCCAACTAAACTCTATTCTTAGTTGTACATTATCAGGCATTTTACAAAAGCAACTGCATTTTGGTAAGTTTTATTAAAAGAAGCAAGAAGAAAGCGTGATGCATATCTATTCTCTTTTTAAGACAGAAAAGCCACACAGCTGATCACACCAAAATACTGGGACATCGAAACTAGCAATTTGTGTTTCCCTACTTTGGATTCCAATACTCTGTACTGTCACCACTGAAATGACTTTTTAAATAATGAAGATAGTAAAGTAGTCAACTGGCATATTCAGTCTACATGGCATGGTTTGGTTTGTTAAAGGCTTGGATTTTAGCTATCACTAGTTACAAACTATTTATTTCAACAGAACAATCCATGCTAATAAGGAAGAAACTGCTCCATTAGAGGATGACTTGTATAAATGGATGCTTGTGCTCTGTTTCTTCACCGACTGCTTCTTATTTGTGTCAAAACTGCAAGGGAGAGCATAAAGACAGGATCTTAAACTCTACCGAATTCATTACGTATTTTAGAAAAGTGAACTCGCATGCCAACATTTAGTTTCAGGATACACAGGGATTATGAGATTAGAATCCCACTGGCTTGCTGGGAGGATTCAGCAAGATAACTACAAATTACTTAGAGGGCTAGTGTCAAAAGGACCTCTGTACTTATTTAGCCTCTGCTCTAGATTACTGACCCACTTATGAAGAGCTAAGCACCACTGCTATGTGATGCCAACACTCCATCTGTTTGCTTCTGCTTTCTCAGAACCCCTATTAGTCTGCATAAGAAGTTGTGTTAATTACCACATGAGCAGCTTTTGCATAGTACACAGTACCAGCCTCACTTAATATGTAATCACCTTGACAAACAGCACAGAAACAGAACAATCCTAATCAGAGCAGGATTACCAATGACATACAGTAAGTATATACAGATTTCCAAAGAGGCAATTGAATTCAACTTTTGTCCAAGCTGCTCTCAGTTTTGAGAAAAGCTTGTAGGTGTTTAGTTGGTTTAGGTTTCAATGATGAAAAAGTATACTAGAGTTAAGTACTGTATCAAACTCTCTGGAAATCTCCAAGGGGACCAGAAACTTGTGAAACCACAAGTGAAACTTCTGTTGAGGGAATAATGCAACAGTTGCAAACAAAAGCATCCCACAACACTTGTCAATATTTACAGAGTTAAACAGTATTAGTAATTAAATCTAAAGCTAGTTAAAAAAACCAAACACACACACAAAACCAAACAAAAACCCTCCCCAAGCAGAACAACATTTGGAAAGTTAGCCCAGCTGTCACATCAGAACTGCATCTCAGCAGCTTAGCACCTCAAACTTCCTGCTGACTAGGAAGAAAGTTTCAAATTCAGCATTTTATTATTTACCCCTGCTGATCTGCAGATCTTTAAGACATTCGTTAAAGTGAGTCTCAAGCAGCAGTTTCATTAACTTAACTAAATCCAAGAACAAGAATCTCCAGAAGTCTTGACAGTACTGAGTCGACATTTGTTCTTTCTTGGGAACCCAGACTACTGCTGTCAAAGTGAAATAATATCAACAGTCCAAAAGCCAACTATGAAACTCAAGTATTCTGTATAGCACTGCTGGCAACCCTGATATCATCTCACCCCTTAATACCAAAGCCATTTCTTAGTTTAAAATTAAACCTTGTATAATAGCCAACACTTACTCCTAAGGTAGTCAAGAAAAGTAAAACCTAGGTCCAGTCCTTTTTACAGCTGACTGGAGGATAAATGAGAACAGTACATCACAGCCCAGCAAGAACTGCTGGTCACAACATGGAGGCTATACAGAGTATAATAGAGCTTTGTATTCTGTTTAAAAGAATTATTTACTATGACTAACACAAAAGGTCATGCAAGCAGAAGGAGATACTCAAATACAGACAAGTAGACTAGGAAAACAATGACATATTAGCATACTGTTTGTATCTTCTATCATCATCTGCAAAATTAAATTTAGATAATTATTCTTCTGAAGTAGCAATATTTACTGCCCCAGTACCCCTGCAGGAGAGCTCTAGGAAGTCTCTCCAAGAGCTCTAAAAGTTAGATACACATTTTATATAAAGTGCATGACAGTCTACTTAACTTCTGTCTACTTAACTTCCGTCATATGAAACGCCTTCCAATTAAGCATTTTGTCTTTGTCATGGTAAAGACTTGCTAAATACAGAGTCATCTCATGTCAAGTCAAGAAATATATATCCCTACAGGTTTCAATCTTAGTCTACTGATATACACTAAGACAAGAAAGCTCTAATATTTTATTTGATTGTTTTGCAGCTGGCAAAAGGAAGAAGGGAAACCCAGAGAGTTTTGGGACTGCTCTAGGGAAGAAAACACAAGCAGAGGGCAGCATTAGAAACAAGTTTGTGAACAGA
The DNA here is from genome assembly GCF_965183815.1 of Platalea leucorodia. Classification (NCBI taxonomy): domain Eukaryota; kingdom Metazoa; phylum Chordata; class Aves; order Pelecaniformes; family Threskiornithidae; genus Platalea; species Platalea leucorodia. The sequence continues at coordinate 25,395,050 of NC_138859.1, read as the reverse complement.
AGAGAGAGAATAGAATTAAAAGTCATTCATTCAGAGCATACTCATGATTTTCCCAGAAAGCTGTGTCAAATCTAAAAAAGAATGCTAAAACCATTATCAGACAACACCTATAACACATTTGATATATGTAAATCATTACTGACACCAGTCAAATCTAGCTTGCGCTATGATTAATACAAAGTTTAAAAGTAACTGGGATGAATGTGCTAATACAGAAATTAAGGTCGTAAACCAGATGCAGTTTCTCTCCCCTAGAAATTATTTTAAGTGTCAAGGGGCTAAGTGCTCAGAATATTCCTGTGCCACCAGATCCTCTTTTTCAGAAAAACACACCTGTGAAGTGATTTGATACTCACGTCACACATAATGAGCTTATACATACACCTTAGTGGGATTTCTGTACAACATGAATTGAGAGCAGACTGCATTATACTTACAAACATAGCCCTTGCCTCTTGCACAGCAGTTGCTATGAATTAAGTTGAGAAAGTCAAAGGGGTAGAATGCAAGTTGTTCACCTAAATGTATATACATATCAGAAGCAGAAGAGCTGTTCTAGAAATACTCCAAGTTAATAAAAAGCACTTTCATTAACCAATAACAAATAATAATTACAGTAAATAAACTGGTCTTCAGACAACCTGCCTCCAAAGATAAAATTTCCCTTCAAAAGGAAGAATGGATGCAGCTTGTACAACTTAAATGAAACTGCCGTATACAATTGAAAATAATTAGATGACTGAAGTGTTGACCAAGGAAAAACTAGTCTTTTGTTTTTAAGTGGAAGTGTAGGTTCAAGTATGCCCCTCCAATTATAGACAGGGTTATTAAATAAAAGCATAAGGCAGTGCTACAAACTAAGAGCTGTGCTAGGCACCACCAGAACACATAAATTGGAATCTACATAGTAATGAAAACTGAAATGTAAAGTTATTATTAGAAACCATGACTTTACAAAGCATGTGATTCAGTTGTAAGCAAGCACTATGTAAAACCAAAATAGGTTTTAAAGAATTTTTAAAGAATCAAAAGCATGCAACTGATTTTTTTGGCCATTTGTTCGTAGGATAGCCTAAACATCCATTTAGCCATTTCTTAAGTGGTTGTAACAATTTCAAACACAACAGCACTTACCTTGGTATCGTCACACATTTTGTATTGCAATTCTGAGTGGTAATTGCCTTCTCAAGCTCATCCAGCTGTCCTGTTTTCTTTAGCTTCTTGACCAAGCTTTTCACTGCTTTTTCACACCACTTTTCCTCCTGACCATTCTGCTCACCACCACCAGCCCCTCCAGAGCCACCAGCAGATTTTTTCCACCCCAGAAGTCTCTTCACAACTGGTGGAGTGAATGGCAATATGGATGACATGACTTTCACCAGACAGAACACTCAGCAAGCAATAAATTAGAGATTCTCGTCTGATCCCTAAAAACAAACCAAAACAGACACATTAGCACTGAGGTTTCACATGAAACATATCTTGCTTAGGACCTTTCATTACCAAATGCCATAGGACACTGCATCCCAAAAGAAGTCAGATAGTAATTCAGAAGTAGTCTGCATCATGGTTAGGTACTTCATCAATAAAGTTAAAATGCAAGTCTGCTGCAGACTCTTCAACAGTTAGTGCAGACTAAGGTTGGATTAGACATTTAATTTTTCCTCAAGTCTTTCCTGGCTAAAGTCAACTCCAGAAAATACAGAAGTTAACCTGAGTCTAGCTTTGCACCTAGGCTGGCAGGTTTTAGGCATTTATTAAAGTTTTCCACAAGTGATTGACAAATTCCATACACGTATATGCATGTTCTGCCCATCTCCAAATTAATTTAGCAAGCAAAATTGTGTTTGGAATGTCATTTAGTCATTACAGCCTGACATAAGTCTTCCAACAGCCAGCCATTTCACAAGCCTTTTCTCATTTTGTTTGTCATGTTTTAAATAACTACCAGTTTTTGTTCCACTAGGGACACTGATTTGAAATTCACTCATAAGTTTGGTAATAAGCTTATTCCCATCTTTCAATCTAAAGTTCAATAGCCTACAGATAAGGAAATCTTCTCAACTGGCAGTACTTAAAATCAAGTCTTTCAAATTCATTAAAGGATATTTAAAAATCTTAGTTTGCAGGCATCTGAGTAATAGAACTGTCTGTTTTCAATTTTGATAGCCTTTCATTCAGCATCAACTACCTGATCAGGATGTTTATATAAAATGTAAGATTAGAAGGGATACTGAAACTTGGGCTATGTTTAGCATTCACTGCAATTTGCACTTCAAATCATTTAAAAGAGAAATTTAGAAAAACATCTTGGATTTGCAGCTTCTATTGGGCTAGTTTTCGGTATTAAAACATAAGCCCCAAATCAACCATATTATTTTAGGCAGACAGCTGTTAGAATTGCTTGAGGACATAACAGTCCTATGGATAGAAATATGGCATTGAAGTCAAAAACAACCTTATTTCCAGGCAGCAAATAGATATTCGAACTCCAGAAAGTTACCTTATTTCCAAGCTGTATAAGTTAGTTCAGTCAGCTGAAAATACCTTGTTTTAGCTAAGAGCTAACACTACCTTCAGGCTACTCCATTTGAGCTTTCAAGGCAGCTTACATGCCTCTCCATCCTGTACAGGCACACGCCTCACTTCTATCCAAAAATATACCAACTTCATCTTATTGAAATTTCCCATCTGCAAAAAAGCATGGTTGATTTGGGATACTTCAGGATACAATATTAATGGCTATTTTATGCCTTGTCATGTCTTTTCTGTTTCAGTGAGTACCAACAAGCCAACGAACACTAGATTATATTCTACAGGTAACTTTAAATCATAACTTTTCAACTTCCACAAAACAGAACATTCAGTAGGAATGACATTTCAGTTTCAACTAAATTATACCTCCATACACCAGCTTCTGAGAGCAGCTAAAAATACAACTGAAGCAAGAATTGCAGTTTTCTTGGGTCAAGGAGACAAATGTTCCAGTTAACAAGGACTCGAGATTAACACTGGTGACTTTACGCAAGTGATTCAAAATAATCTATCCTAAATGAGAGAATCATAGAATGGTTTGGGTTGGAAGGGACCTTTAAAGGTCATCTAGTCCAACCCCCCGCCATGGGCAGGGACATCTTTCACTAGATCAGGTTGCTCAAAGCCCCATCCAACCTGACTTTCAACACTTCCAATGATGGGGCATCCACAACTACTCTGGGCAACCTGTTCCAGTGCCTCACCAACCTCATTGTAAAATATTTCTTCCTTATATCCAATCTAAATCTACTCTATTTCAGTTTAAAACCATTGCCCCTTGTCCTGTCAGTAGAGGCCTTGGTAAAAAGTCAAAGCATTCATTTTCACACAAGACTATAATATGAAAAGAACTTTTATTCTTTCAATAATGTTAAATTATTACAGAATTGTCCCCAATATTTCAGACTGTAGGTTTTGCAGCCTGCAAAAGCATTGCACTGGAGTCCTGGCTGCAGCAAACACAAGAAAAATAAATTCAATATCCGACATTGTCAAATTAAACACTGAATAGGACACTCGGGGTATAGTTTCACAGGGAGCCAAGCCAATGCAACAGCTTCCTGCCACAGGACACCCAGGTCTCCTTCCTTTCTCTCCTGCAGCACCACTACCTCAGCACCAGTACCGATACCTTTCCACAAAGGCTCAGCTAGATAACCAAGTAAAAACTGATCAAGTTTGGGTTTTTTGCTGAGTTAGTTCTCTTTCAGGTTAACAAGTTGCACCAGCTCACACACTGTACTGTAAGTACTCATGCTGATGTCAGGTGAGTTACAGGAATGTGGATGGAGGACTCCGGGCCCCAGCCTTCAGCAGCAGTGTTAGCATTGACTGCATTGCCAGAAATGCAACCTGGGCCTGTACTTTAATTTATTTTGGTGGCAAAGCCAAATTAAGTAGTCTTACTCCCTTTTCCACATGTTCTGAACTGTTCATGGGCCTGGGAGTGAAATATATTAGACCCCTAATCCAGTACACTGGGTAGCTCCAGAGATGAAACAGGAAGCTTGCATGGCCACTGCTGTTTTAAGAAACACTCACACTAGGTTTCTGAAACAGGGAACAGCAGTCACTCTGAGCTTTATAAAAAGACTTCAACATTTGAGCAAGGCCAACATTAGATGCTTCAGAGGCACATGCAAGAAATTAAAAAAGACCAAACCAAAGAGGATAGCCTCTCTTGCTTCAAAGATCACATTTTAAACACTAGCAATTGATGGTGTAATATCTGAACGTTAATTCAATGCTGACAGATGTAGGCAACCAAGTACCACTATCATTGCTTATCCACACACCAATTCTTCTTCAGTTTATGGAGCTCACTGACACATAATATACATATTTCCTGTTCTTTACCTTCAAATTTGACACCTTTCAATGCCCCAGAATACTCCTTTGATTGTCAGCCTTATAAAAAACACACTTCAGTAGGGTCTCATTTACCACCAAGGTAAATTGCCTATTCTTCCCAGGCCCTCTAAACATTCTCAATGCTTTTATCTAATTTTTCAGCTTTACAATATTCCTTGTGATGAGATGTCCAATTTTGCAGTATTCTCTCCCTTAAGACATAACACTGATCTATATATAATTTTCTGTATTTTCTGGTGCTCTTTTTTTTAAACTAGTATTTGCTTTTCTGCTTCAAATGCACATTGAGTGATTTAAGTCTTGCAGCAGGAAAGAATTTAGAAACCTCATACATTTCAGTTTTTCTTTATATTTGAACTCTCATACTATTTTGACATACGCAGAGGTAAAAAAAAAATCTTTTCCCATTTCCAGAAGACTGTAAGCTCAGACCCAACTAATCAGAAAATTCCAGATATTATACTTCGTTTTAACCAGTTCCATTACAGACATATGCTCATCCAGCTTCTGTAGAAGCTGTCAGAAAGCATAGGTTGATCTGCTACCCCTGTGAAAACTAGCTTTAAAAAAAAAAAAAGGGACACACTTAAAGAGCCCTTTATTACAATGATTATTGCAGCTTCGCAGCTATTTAAAAAAAAAAACAACCATACAACATACACCACAGCTGCAGACTAAGAGTCTGGGAGGCTTAAACTAACTTCTTCCTTCTAGCTACTGTTTTGCCATGTCAGGGATTTGCCAGGAGTATCAATAAGAATTTCACTAAGTTATTCCAGTAGTGGCCCCATATCTTTCAAAGGCTGAGCAGAGAGAATGTGACACAAGTAGGACAGGACTTTATTCAGCTTAATACTTCAGCCAATTGTAATGAGTACTCATAGGAGAATATTTCAGCCAGCTTAATTTATGCAAAAGTGGCACTCTTCTCCAAGCCTAGAGGAGGCACTGCAAAGTACAAGGCATGGTTAGGTTGAATTCTGAGCAATTTCGATAAATGCAAATTATGCAAGGAAAAAGTAGCAATAAAGAAACTAATAAGAAATACCCTACTGGGTCAGAGGAGTGGTGCATCTAGCCTAGTGCTCTGTCTCCAAAGGTGGCAAAAGAACATGCTACTCAAGGAAAGCACATGAACCTGGATGTTTCATGTAGCCCATTCTCCTCATAGTTCATCAGCATCTTAAACTGTTGCAGCAGGAAATTAAAGGCTACATTCCTACCTATTCCCTTTAGCAGCCATTTATGGACCTGTTGTCCACAAATTCATCTAACCATTTTTTGAACCTGCCTCCACAAACTCTGGTGCTGTCTGCCACAAGACACTAACTGTCCACTGTCTAAAGAAGTACTTTTAGCTGTTTTAATTTGATCTCTTTCTAGTGTCAGAAAGTGCCCCTTGTTCTACCACTGCAAGCTTTGCTGAAGAACTGTTTGTATTCATCTCGCCCACAAGCTTCATGATTCTGTACATTTGAATCACATCCCTCAAATAGAGGACTATCAGCCTTTTGTCACAAAGAAAGTATCTGAACACAGCTCATACAGTTTGGGAAGCTCCTCTGGACAGATGCCAAGCCTGAAAGCTTTACTACTTCAATTAAATTACAAGTACTTGAAGACATTGCATAAGGACTGATCTAAAGACCACAGAAAAAATGTATCAGTCTATGGTTATCTTTTCACTTATCTTTTTGGTCATACTACCATAAAGTTCTCAACATTATAATGAAAATAAAAAGTACAAAGACAGAAATCTACACCTCATGAGAAATTTGGAGACAGAAGGCAGACGGCACATGTCTGCTGCTGAACATCTGGCAGGAGCTCAAATAAAAATGAAGAGCCCTACATTTGCACTGGGTTCTATCTGTATCCACCTAGACCGTCTCAGACACCATGTTTATACCAATGGGTTTAGGAGTCGCTGTTGCAGGTCATTTTTGACCAGCAAATCCCATTTCAATTCATCACTGTAACTTATGCCTTCAAATTCATACAGTGATATAAGGAATTTTGATCTTTGTTCCTAAAGAATCATCCTCTCGTACACTGTCACTGTTGACACTAGCCTCTTGCTAAAAACATTCCTCTATTTTTTTCCTTGTACACTTTCTTCACCCGCAGAAAAAAATAAAATGCTTTTTCCCCAAATGCACCCAGAAAACAATTTTTGCCAACACTGCAAGAAACATTTCCACATTGCTAAAATGGCTGCAAATTAAAAACATGCTAAATATGTAACATCCCTTCTTCCTTGCGATATAGTTTCTGTGATTTCCTCGTAGTCTACAGCCAACCATCTCCAAAAGCTGAGTACTCATTTACAGCCTTTGCTTTTAAGGACCTAAAATGTGCTTTGCCATTGCTTATTCTCTGCACTGTCTCTCCTTTGCTCACTCTCTTCTACTGAGGCCTAACATCATAGCCCAAATCTGATCTTTTACCTTCCTGCGTACTATTCTCACTACAACACACCAACATATTGAAAATCTCCCTGCAATTACTGAGTCCCAAGACCACTTTCCGAGCTCAACTATAGTTGAACTATTAGTATCAAGGCAGCAGTGCAATACAGAGCAGAAAACTTCCACTATTTTATCCCTTTCCACATTGTGCCTTAAAACTGCAGCTTTGAATACTCAAGGAATACTCACTCTGTTGCCCAGAGAGGTACGAGTGTTTCTTTAAATTGCTGGGACATAGGGAGCACGTGCTGTTATTCCCAACAGATTAATACTGGAAAATTTATAACTTGCCTAACTTTGGTGGTATTTGTTTCATCTCTGCCCCGTAGCATATCTCTGCCTCCTGATGCACACATTTCTATAGTTGGTCAAACAGTGTCATAGTTGGCAACTTTTAAAGTCACAGTTTGAGTCATGTCTGCTATTATTCCATTCTACTGTGGTTCTCTGGAACAAGTATTAAATATTAAGCCCATGATCCCAGCAATAGCTAAGCATAAAAGATGAAGAAAAACTTAAGGGCAGCATGCTAACAGACTAAAATCAAGGGAAATTTTCCTTTCCCAAGTGTCTGGAACATACTATAAACACACTGGTGCTACCAAAAATATCAACTGATTTCTAGCTAATTTATTCTAAAGTATTATGCAACATATTTCATATCAGTCTGCTTATTCACCTTAAACTTGAAATAAATCTGATCTCTCCTGGTTTTACTAGAAGTATTCTGGCTTAGAGGAATTTCATTTGCATGAGCTCTTCTGGAATAAAGATGACAGAAGTTAAGCTCCTGAGGAAAGAAGATCGAGGAAAATAATTTGTGGCATTTGAGAGACAGTCTACAAGTTCATTTCCTCCCTATTTTAGTTCCATTTTTGTGATTTTTTTTTTTTTAAAGGCAATGTTTTTTTTCCATTATTCCTGGAATTTGGACAAGATTCTTTATTGATTTCATCAAGTGCACAATGTTTCAGATCTTTTAGAAGAGGAGGGAATATGCACCCTTTCCCTTCACATGCATCCCTGTGATATTAGTGGCTTCAGAATAAGGTAACATTAATTGAAGCACAGTCTATTTAAGGCAGTATCAAGACCTTATGTTAAGCTAAACAATACTGAAAGTTGAAGTTTCAAAGCGCATAGCTTATGCAGTACCGCATATGTCTCCTATATTAAGCCAAAGTCTTAAGACTTAGAGAAACAATAAAACAAGTATTTAATCTTGCACTGAACAGAAGCAAAACAAAACTAATTTATGATCTGCTTCTGGATCCTTTAGGTTGTGTTATTCCAAACAACAAGGAGACAGTTTATTCTCAGCAGAATCTGAGAAAGTTTTCCCCAATGTTAATGATCTCAACTCACAGGAAACCTGAATTCTGTTCAAACAGAACTTCATTCTGAAGTTCAAACTAAAATCAAAGCCAGTCTTTTCCCTTTCAGATAGAATACACTCTAGTTAAAGCACTCAGTGGAACAGACAAGAGAAGACATTTTACTTCTATTGCACCCACAACCCCTCCAAAAATTGCCTTTTGAGATTCCAGAAGGGCTAATTCTTTCTTCCCCTATGAATGCATATTAGAAACACCTGGCTTTGTCATACTGCAGAAGCTCAAACCTACTGCCACATACATACTTTTCTGAAGAACAGCCACACAAGTGAGATGGTGCCCATCCTTCTCTCTTCATATTCAGGTCAGACAGATTTGAGTATTCCCTTACTGATTTTTGGGTGTTCAGAGGTTTTTTTGCTTTGGAGAAGGCGGGGGTGGAGAGCTGGAGGAAGGGGAATCCAGCCCTACTGAGCAATGCCCCTAGATCCACCTCCCAGTTCAGCTTTTCGGTCAATTAGGCCAGCAGTGGGGATTGCCTCTAAAGAGCTCCCTCCCAAGGGGCTCCAGCTGGCCACCTCACAGGCCAAAGCTCCAAGAAGTAAAGCCAAGGTCCCAGTTCAGCTTTGACACGAACTGATGAAGTTCAAGGCAGGCTGCTTGTGATCTGAAGGGATGGGAGCAAAGAAAATTCTTCCTCTGGGTCAGCTTTAGAATGAGGATTTTGTAACCTGCCTATACATAGAATCAATTTACACATTAATTTTTATTATGCTCTAGTATTGCAATGCATCTTGAAACTCTGTGTAACTATTATCTTTATACAGCTCATTAAAAACAGAATTACCCACCTACTTTGAAAGTAGACTTTTTTTTCCTCTCACTCATTTCATGAAGTTTGATTATTAATCAAGTGAGGAAACTCATGTTTCTCATACACAGAACTAAAATAAGCATGATCATGATGTTATGAAATCTTCAGAAGCTGGATTTTTCTTCAATTACTAAGAACTACTGCAAATTACAGAAATATAATAATGAAAAGTTATATTGCTATTAGAAAATTAGCACACTGTATTAACATATGCATTCATAGTACACTAAAATTGCATGCAACTGGATACATGAGAAAAAAAAGAGATGTTAATTTTACTGACCTTTGATTAAACTACTAATAGGACCGATGTATTTTAGCAACACTCCTAGAATTACAAAAGAGGAAAATTACCACAACTGCAGTCAGCCAATCCACCTGTCTCTGCAAAGCAGCAAACTTAGTATTATGAACAACCTCACAGTATTGCTCCTTAAAACTAAAAGGCCTCAATAGCCCCACAAAAGCACTGAATAAGTACTCCAAACCACAGCAGCCCTTCTCACCTCATTTGTTTTGACTAAAATTTTCCATGTGTAACAGGCAAGTGTCAGTTTCACTATTTTAGAAAATAAATACTCCTGTGCTAAATTTGACAGGAATACTTACAGAACTGATTATCAGGTACCTAGGTACCTGTTTCAGTTTTTATTTGTATAGCTTAGCAGTTTCTCCACTTTGTTAAACCATAAATAATTGCATTTAACAATGAGTTAACACAAGATCACTTTCAAAACAGGCCTTAACATAAATGCTCTTCAAACAGGCCTGCCCCTCCACCCCCTTGATAAGCAGAGTTCACTCTGCACTGAAGAGTGTCTTATGTTAAGCTAGTATTGCTCCAGTGTAATTAAATCAAGCTTGAGCCCCAGACTAAACTGATAGGAAAGCCAGGAACTGCTCTCTCACAGTCTCTTCTTGGTCTTACTTCACACTATGGCTGTCAAACACATAATCATAATAAAAATGTTATCTGGAACGAAGCCTTACTGTTTGTAACACTGTTTCTCTACCAAAAGTGGAGAGCAATGTTTAGGAACGTTTTCTGCAGTAGCCAATTTCTTCTAGCCCAGAGAGTATTGAACACAGGGCTGCCTGTACTCTCCATTCTATTACAAAAAGCTTATCCCATCACATGACCTGCAGCAATTCAGTTTAACAAATCAACAATTACAAATATTTTGGCAAAGTAAGCTTAGGTATTGTTTGCCTCTCAGCACAGTTCACAACCAGTTTGTGGCTTTATGATAAAAGTCACTAAATCCAATCTGAAAAGCAGAATTTACAGCTCACTTAGCAAGTCAGGCCCATAAATGGATGCTTTCAATTACAGGGCATTTACATGCACAATCATTAAGGCAGCATTGAATACATTTGAAAACTCTAGAATACTTTTTATAATAATTAAAACTTTGCATATTGTTCTTCATATAAACAAAACTTAGGAATTATCTTCAGTCTCGAGCAGAGCTCAGATTCATTGTTATCCAAAACCTACCACAAAGCCTGTTCTCACAGTACTTTTGTGGGAAAGGGATTAGAGATGGAAACAAGTTTTGTTTTTTAAAGTTGCTCTAGCAGCAGAGATTTTTTTTGAGCTCCAATAAACTCAATTATATCAACTGGTGCTCAACACTTCTGAAAGATCAAGTGGAACAGGAAGATGGAGGAGGACTCAGGAGCGCCTTTCATTTGGAGTCAGTGTAATTCAAATTTATTTGATTTTGTTCATGAATCTAGCTTCTAGGTAGAGGAAAAGAAGAGATTGGTTAAGAGACCAATTCTTTTAACCTCATTTTTTCAATTGTGTTGTTCTTTTTATCATCAAACAGAACCTCAGGAAAGTTGACAAATTATTCTTCAAGATTATATTACACACGCCCAGCTTCTTCCATAAAGATGATTGGATCTTCAACCACTTTTGTTCATTTTGGTGACTGTCCGTGTAGTCCAAGTCTGACTCACACAACAGCAGAACAACAATCAACTACCAGGTTACTCTATTAAACATCCCAATATATTGTTAAATACGTGCTTAGACTCATTTTTTATTTAAGGTGGTTTAAACTTAAATAAGATCCTTCCCGTCCTCTTTTTAAAGGCATTTGTAAGTAATGCTATCTTTCATCATGATAGTGTTAAGCAAACAGGGGGAAGGGACTTCAAAAACCTCCCCTTTACTTACATGCTCATTCCCCTCTAATTCACTATTTTGTCAATGTTAAAGTTTTAAAGCTACGCCTCAGAACAAACACACACACAAATAATCTACTCGCGCACCATGCAAGCTCCAACACTGCGATAAAGCATAGGAAAGTCTAAACAGCAATCTTGTTCTGCTAAGAGAAGCTTTTTGCCTTAACAAGAGGGTTGTGGGGTTCCCCCCCCCCCCCCCCCAGTCTGGAGAACAGAGCAAAGACTAATCAGTCTCTCACTACACAGTCCAGCCCCCACAGAAATAATGTCATGAATCAGTCTGAAAGTACAGCTCTCCAGGCTAAGAGAGGAACACTTAAGAACAGACAAACCTGCTGTTATGTGCGGTCACCTAATAAGCTATCATTATAAACTCCTTGCTACAGACAGAATCTGGCTCGTTTATAACCATGAACTGTGATAACATGAGCTCCACATGCAATACACACCAGTTGCAGCATTCACTAGCAGCATTTTCAGAAAATCTTGTCTGGTAAACTCAGTAAGCAAAACTTTTTCTTAATGCTATCCACTTGTTTGTAAAGTATTTGAAAAGAGCACAACACACGTTAGTTTTTTTTTTTTGTCAAAAACTGATGGACAACCAAAAAGACATGAGACTAGGCTGCAGTCTGAATCCCAGCTGTTCAATTCAACAGCTCTCCAAGACTATCACAAGGGCTCTTCACCCACCCGCTTTTTTTTTTCTCCTCCTTTTATTTCTCCAGAGTAAAGACTAAAAGACTGCAGTGTCACACTTTTTCGCTTCCCCTCCACTCACCACAAAAAAAAAAAAGCAACTAGGAACTCTACCACTCTGCAGTAACACCAACTACTTGTACTTATCACAACACAACTTCTCCCATGTGCTTATCTAGGTAGATGAAACACTTAACAGATTATGTTTGTTTACATCTTACAATGCATAGATAGCTACAGCATTAAAACTAGTGCCATGAAGAAAACCACTAATCTCAATTCACATGTATACGTCTCGTAAGCAGCGTGTATTTCACATCCATGGCTCACAGAACAGACAAAAGGGCACTAACTGAAGCAAAGCCTGCAATCCTAAACGCTTCTTCACAACTTGCCCCTAACTTTCTCCACCACCCCAGCACGAAGTTTTGCACACCTGATCTCTGCAAGAAAGAAAGACCAGGCAGAGAGAGAGGAAGAAAGAAAGGAGAAGCAGAACTTTTTTTTTTTCCCCTCACCCCCCATAGGCACACAGTGGGGCACAGGCCAGCCCTCCCCATCCCTCATCGCCCCGCCTCAGGGGCTATCCCGGCATATGGGCGGTGGGAGGTGACACCGACCTTCCCCACCGCCCAGCTTCCTCTCACGCCGACCCAGCCAGCGGCCGGCAGGAGCCACCCCCCCCCCACGCCGCCGTTTCCTCCCGCTGGGAGAGGCAGCCCCTCAAGCCCAGAGCCGCCGGGGCCCACCGCGGCCGCCCGCCGCCCTCAGCACCGGCCGCGTCCCACCACAACAAAGGGGGAAGAGGGCGTGGGGAGGCGCCCCCGTCCCCCGCCGAAACCAGGCCAGTTCCATTCCGTTCCGTTCCGTTCCATCCCCTCCCAGCCCGTACGGCACCCCTCCCCGAGAAGCGGCTGCCCAATGCCACCCCTCCCGTAGCGCGGCCAAGCCGCCCGCCGGAACCAACCTCTTCCTCGGCAAGCTGCGCAGCCGCTCTCCTCCCTCAACGTTGGCTTCCCCTGCGCGCCCGCCCTCCCCGTGCCCATTGGCTCCCGCTGTACCCCGCCCACCGCCGGGGGCGGAGAGGCGGTGCATTGGCTCTACCGCCCGTCACTTGATAAACAGCGGGCGAGGATTGGGCAGCGGGCGCAGAGGCCCGGCCCGCGCCGCCGATTGCCGGATTGAGCCGCCAATCGAGTGCCCGCGGCGGAAAAAAAAAAATAAGGAGAGAGAAATCAAAAAAAAGACGCGAGGCGAAGGGAGACAGAGCCGGGTGGGCGGTGCTTCGTGCACCGCGCGGCGGGGGCGGGGCGGCGCCGCTCATTGGTCGCGCCGGCTGTCACTTTTCGTCCCATGCGCCCGCTAGGGGCGGTTGATCGGGAAAGGACGGCGGTTTGAGTGACCCGCAGGCGCGCAGCCGCACTGGCGGCGTTAGCGAGCACCGCTGCCGGACCCCCGTAACCTTCCGCGCCGGGCGCGGGTGGGAGCTGAGAAAAAGTAGTGCGCACCTTCCCGCCAGAAATTACCTCAGGTCCCGCGGCGGGCCCGGCATGGGGACACCTCTGGGCCGCCTGCCCTCGAGCATCCAATAAAGCCACAACTAAATCGAAGTTTAAATGCTCCTTTGATAAGGGAGGATGAAACCTCTTCCCTCAGAGGGCTGGTGTGGAGCGGCAGCCATGGCGGCCCCTCGGGGCACGATGCCCCTCTGTCCCCACAGCCGTGGCCTGAGGGTGGCATAGCCCTGCTCCCCCGGCCCCTCGCCAGGCACCGTTTCCCAGATCTCATCCCGAAACAGATTTAAACTGCCCAAGGCTTTGTCTCCTGCAATAACATACAGCTTCAGGCTGTAATGGGCCCTGCAGAGCTGCTGTGATCCTGATGGTCCCCAAGGTGTGATGCTGAGATAAGGCCACCCTGAAGCCTGCCCAGCCTCCCTCTGCCTGCTGCTGTCTGCACCAGCCTGGGGGCTACCCCCAGTCATATTCAATGGCTCTTAAGAGAGCAGTTTTCCTCTCATGTTGGGGTTTTGGGTTTTTTTTTTAGTGACTGCTTTCAGTAGAGTCTTGACAGCTTTAACCACCTGTGGTGTGGTAATGATGTAATATAACCAAATTCCTGCACCTAATTAAATGCCCAGGCTCACCACAAGTAAATTAGAGCCTATTGGCAGCTGGGGACCCACCAGCATGCAAAACCCATTGCTGCTTTGTCTACAGAGGTCCTTGTGGTGATGCCCGGCAGGTTCCCCAAAGCATGAGTGGGAAGCCACAAGATGGGAGTTTAATGGGGTTTCTTTGGGTGAAAAGGTCTGTTCCTGCTTTGCTGTAAGTCTGTTGGAGATGCTCTGTTTTTTCACTTCCACTTTTTGATACTTTTCCTTATTTCCCCCCTCCATATATTTCAACTGCAGGCCACTTCTCTTATACCTGAGGTCCCATCTCACCAGCGTAACAGCTTGCTTTCCAGAGGCATGCTCCTCTTTCAGACTGAAACAGTTTCTGCACTCGGTGATGTAGGTGTTATGATTCAGCGTCTTGGGCATGTATCCCATCTCAACAGGGTTGGTATTCTCAGGAGCCAGGTGAGGCACCTCTCCCATCATTTAGCCCTTCTGACAGAATGATAGACGTGGACTCGCAGAAATCTCCCTCTTGCCTTGTCTGTGCTTGGATTTTCCCAGCTTGAAGCAGACATGTAGCTTATTCAGTTTTTCTGTTATATTTTTTTTCCTCCAGTTCCATCAGTTTGAGATTGAAGCTGGTCATGAAATAAACACAAAAGTAAAATGGAGAAGATACCCGCTGCAGACAATGCAGAGCTTCTAACAGATTACCATCATGTTTTTGAAAGATAAGGTGTTCCAGGCATGTTGTACCTGGAAACAGATACAGGCTATTCAGCCAGCACAGCACTTGCTTTGTGGAGGTTTCACTGCATTCAGAGAGAATTTTTTTCTATGAACAGCAAGTTAATTAAGCTCAGTTTTTCTATGGATTTGTGTCAGACATTCCCTTTACCTCTCCACTGCAATAAATCCACAGCCCCCTCTCCTCTTATATCCCCGAGGCTAACTTCTGATATATCCAAAGCTCCCTTCTATGTCCCCAACCTACTTTTATTGGCTTGCCGTCTGGGCACAGAGCAGGACATGCTATGGCTGGTTCAGGGCTATGAGTGTGCTGGCTGGCCAGCTGCCCACCATTTCTCTACTGCCAAGGAAGCCAAACAGTGCTGATAAGGGCTGAGCTTTCTCTGCCTTTCTCCCAGGCGGAACACTAACAAGGTTTTTCTTTTCTAATGCGGCCACTGTTTGCCATGAAACTTGACAGACCTTGTATTTCCAAAAGTTCTGCGTCTCTGTTAGGTTTGGTTGAAACAGGTCAGAAGGTTAACAAGCTTATATTGGGGGACTCTGACAAAAAAAACCCAACATTTGCATAAACCTCCTTTCTTTAGGAAAGGAAATGGCAAGTGGCAGGAGAAATAAAGGAAATGGAAGAAGGCAGCATTGGGGCTGCAAATCACAGAGCCCAGAAGTTACCTGAGAAGCATGGTTGCCGTGGAGAAGCCAGGCAAGATGTGCATCTGCAACTTAAACACCATTCTAGAAAGGGCTCCCAGCCACACACCTGCAACTGCAGAAATAGTACCTGATTTGGTAAAAACAAAGAAACAGCAAAACTCAATCCCTGATATCAAAGCTGGATACTATTAACTAAACCATATAGCTCAGCACATTTTGGATATTAGCAGTTAGGTACAGATGGTTGACAGTCCCATTTGGATTTGAACCTGCAGTGGAAGAGCATCAGCATCTCTTGCAAGGTGTGTTAACGTGTCAGAGGGATCAACATCCTCACAAATGGCGTTCTTGTACAGAGAGACAGAAACAGCACAGTGATATTTCAGAGTCACCTGTCTGCTAGAAAGAACAAGGGAAATAACCTAAGAACTAAAGAAAACATTATGAAATGGTAGCTGGCCGCACTATGCTACGGAGAATACATGTTGACTTCCCAAAGGCTGTGACCAAATCCCCTAAGAGGTAAAAGAAATACAACACCAATATCAGATAACTTCAAAGACACTTAGGATTTCTAAATGACCTGACACTATCAGATATCACTACATGAAGGTGGAGACAAGTGTGAAGTGCAATGCTAGGAAGGCAGGGCTTGGAGGCAGAGCAGATAGTTTTTGTGTTGAGGTCATTATTACCAATATGTCAAAATGACCTGTTAAACTGAAAAAAAAAAAAAAAAGGAAGAGCTTTGAACAGAGTTGCAATACATAAAGATCAGCCAGCATGTTCAAGACAGGAAATAATGTATGACAAAAATGACCATAAATCCATGGAGAACCACTGCTAAATGCTCCCAGATTTCTTAGCTCATTCTATTGAAGCACTAGCATATACTTCAATAAGCGCTTTGTCTCTTACATCAGTGACTGCAGTGATGTTTCCCTGCTTACTGTAAATGCCATTTGAGCATGTTATTTTCTCTCTAAACTTATGTGAAGGTAGCTTTCATCATCCACAAATCTGCAAAAGATTATGAAAGAGAGAATGGCGCACAGAGGAGCTGGGTCTGGAAACTGTGAGAGGGACAGATTCCTTTTCATGCTGCATTACTTCATGGCCAAATGGCATGAAAGCAGCCTTTCCATGTCATTGTAGGACTGCCTGCCACAGGGGCGAACACTGCAACACTTGCAAAAACTTCCCCCTGTGTAGGTAACGGCATGAAACAACTCCTCTAGGATTGAGATTGTGTCTCCCTCAGCCTCAGAGGGTTAAGTACAGGCTTAAACCACTTCTCCTTATATCACATGAAGTTTGTAAGCAGCTTCACTCTGTGTCACTTCTTGTGGCAGCACAAGAGGGTTAAAGAGAACACCACACTATGCTTTTCCCATCACATAAATGAGGAGCATGTCAGTTGATTTTCAAGACAACTAACTGCTGGCATACTGTCCAAACAGGCATTACATTAAAGTGACTAGAGAAGAGCTTTAACACCATAAATGAAAAGGAAGCTATTGCATGAGGCATAAAAATCTCCAAAACGAATAGGAACTTCTACTCAGTCATACTAGCATATAGTAGATTAAATATGGGCAAAGAGCCAAGTACTCCTCAAACTTTTAAAAAAGCTGTGACTTAAGGCTGGGTGTAACAGCAAAATACATAAAAAGGCATTTCATATTTCTGCTATTTATCTTTTCAGTAATGAAATTTCTCTGAAATGTTGAAACTCAAATCTGTTCACTACCTCTTCTGAAATGCAGAAGTATGTTTCCAAAATTACATAAATCACTGTCGTTTCAGACTGGGCTGTTAGGAGATTTCAAAGCAAAGCAAAAAAAAAAAAGGAAACAGTCCTATAGCGCAAACACATTTGACAGCCCTTGATGTAAGCCTGCTGTGTCTGTCTTATACCCTTGTCAAAATGGACTTAAGAAATAACTAGTATTCAAAATAATGCACTAAAAGCAAAGATATGCCTTTCTGACCCATCACAGTACAAACTGGTTGGTGTTTATGTTATAAAGGACATTACATTTATCAGATGGAATGGAGTTAGACAGTAAGCCTTAGAAGTGACATCTCCTGTAAGAAATTCATAACACAATGAGAAGATCTATATATCTGCTCACATTCCTCATTTACACTGTATAATTCTGATGAGTAAATGATTTAACTACCTTATCTTAATTCCTAGTGCCTATTTGCACATAAACCCGGTTGCCCTGAGTAACCAAAAGCAGAGTGAGCTGAGAGAGGCAGCTTTGGCATAGCCAGACAAACACCTGAATTTTGAATTCTTTTGAGGCTGCATTAACTTGCTTTACTTTGTGCTGAAATGGATCAGGGGCTTTCATGCAATTGGGCAGTAAGATCTTGCTACAGGAAAATCCTGAAGGCCCGGATCCATCTAGGGAGCTTGGTAGCTCAGATGCAATCATGAATGTTATACATAAGGTTGGTGAACTTGATTTTGTGCTAGTCTCCTGGCTTCAAAGCCTTGGTTTTACTCCTAACTTTAGGTGTGTCAGCCACTGCCAATGAACGGTAATGTCTTACACTGCTTGAACTCAAAACACTTTTTAATTATGCTTGGCTGGCAGCAGAGGTTGCAGGTAAGCAGACTGCGGAGCCTCTGAGACGGTTTTGCAGGACCTCCCTCTGGTCCAGCAGCACTTTGCTGCTCCCTTCCGAGATAAGGAGGGGCAGGGGCTCCCCATGTGAGCTCCCTGAGGACCCATTAGGACATACCCCCTCCACTCACTGCTAGCTAGGGGATGTCCACTCTCAGTCATCACTAGTCACTGAAACAGGCTTTTTTTTTTCCTGTTTTCCTGATTTTTATAGATTAGAAACGTTTCATGTTGTCAGCATTTCTGTTTTTTTCTCAGGTTATCCCTCTGTCCTTTTTTATTATTCCAAATACACCGTTCATTTGTCTACATCCTTTATTTTGGATTAGTTGAAGTTGATTAGAAACACATTTATGCTAACCCCAAATAAGCCATCATTAAAGTGAAATAGCCTTGTTCACAAAGAGATTTACACAAGTTTATTGACTTAAATAAACAAGTGTAATTTGTGAGTAAGCCTAGGGGACAATAGCTTTGTTTCTGAATTAATGGTAGGCCCTGGTCCAGCAAGGATTTGTGTACATGTTTAAATCTATGCAGTGAATAAGCCAGCTGAAGGCAGTGGGATCAGTCATTGGAACAAAATTCAGCATAAATGCAAACCTTGATATGATTCATTTTTCTATCAATCATCCTTATTTCCTTTTTCTGTTTGCTTTTTCCAGCAAGCTGAAATTAATTCATTACAGTGAAATCTGCAAAATAAAAAAAAATAGTCTGTATCTCCTTAGGAAGGATCAAAATAAACCAATTTATGCTGTGATCAGTTATTGCAATACAGTCTGTTTCTGTTTTACACTCTGTAAGATGCACTATGCTAATTAAGCATATGTTTGTATAGATTAGTCTCAATGAGATTTACCC
Organism: Platalea leucorodia; assembly: GCF_965183815.1. Taxonomy (NCBI): domain Eukaryota; kingdom Metazoa; phylum Chordata; class Aves; order Pelecaniformes; family Threskiornithidae; genus Platalea; species Platalea leucorodia. Next base: position 25,376,046 of record NC_138859.1, on the reverse strand, counting down.
CAGTTTTCTACACCATCTGTGCAAGATTGGTAGCTGAGTTGGAAGTGATCTCTGTATATATTGTCTATATTAGTTGATGAAGTGTTTAGAATCCTTTGAGGTAAAAGTTTTCTTTATGTTATTATTGGTCTTGCAAAGCTTTAGTTACAGATTACGAACATTCTCTTTGTGCTTTCAAAAACTAATGATTTATGACAATATCATTCTAAAAGTTATTGTTATTCTGATGGACAGAATAGATCAAGCAAGAATTCAAAGAACCTGAAAAATCCTTTCTTGCTTGGTTTTATTTAGAGATATAAAAAATATATTACTGTTATGCAGGTGAAGCTATCACCAAATAAAAATGTTGCCATAACAAAAAATTAGTCCTTAAAAATATACTGGGACTTTATAATTACAAAACTGTCATGTTGTTTATTTCAGCTCTTGGCATTTATCAAGATGAATAACTGATGCAAAAAATCTCTATCCTTCTAACCGCTTGAAGCCAACTGATAGCTTTTTCTGTGTAATCCACAGGGAAGTCTGTGTTAGAGCCTCCATCCCTGGCACCCCGCATCACCAGGGAGGCAGGCTGATTTCTTCAACTGGGGTGACAGAAGAAGGAGCTCTTTGGACAGCCCTGGCACAACACTGTGACAGCCATTGTATTTACAGAGGATGTCAGGGAGAACTCAAGGAGTCATCCCTGCCTCTGCCGTTTGGTGTAAGAGTCAGCTGTTACTTGTCCTCTCCTAGCTTGGGATCGAGCTGGTGCAAGAAGCTGGTACTGGGCACGTCTTCTCTCAGCACAGCAAAATCTACTCTCTGCAAAAGTAAGTTTTGCCTTGTTTTACTTAGGAAGTGCCTTTCTGGCAATACAGACCAGCTTCTCACCAATATGTGGGAGGATATTGTCCTGATGCCATGTTCTAGCTGCAGGATTTAAGGCACTGAGAGGTTAAAAATCAACATTTTACTAGTCTTTGAATTTATGACTAAGATGGACCATTACAACCATTTACTCTGTTATTCATTTCAAAGGCCAAATAATTTCCCCCAGAGAATCTTTTTTCGAGCCTATAACCTTTGCATCTCTGAGCTATTGCATATCAGCCATGGAAAAGGCAGCTCAACAAACCTGTGGTGGAAGGGATCCACCAACTGCCTGGTAAGTTGGTGTGGTGCAAATGAGCGCCTTTCTCTTTTATCTGTAAGGGATCTGTTTAGCTTCAACTTCATGCCATTAGATCTCATTATACCTTTTTGTTGGTTTTGTTTTACTAGACTGATGTCTTTACATAGAAATCTTTATTGCATATAAGTATTTGGTGACTGGGAGCAGGTTGCACCTCAGTGTTTTTCTTAAATAAACAAACTCAACTGAGTTTCTTTGGTCTTTCACCGCAAGGAGGGTTTCCAAACTTCAGCGCTTATCCCAAATCCTCTTTACCTCTACAACTTCCTTTTTGAAGTATGGACACTGAAACCATGAACAGTCCTTTAATACATTTACAGTGTTATAACACTTCTCTGCCTTTATTCAGTTGTCTTCTGCTTATGGATTCAAAGGCCCCATTTCCTCTGCTATGTAAAACTGGGAATATATGTTCACAGTGTTTTCAACAGTGACCTGTAAATCCTTTTTAAAGTCACTGCTTTCCAAAATGCAGTCCCCACTCTTAAAGTTGAGATGTGCAGCCTTGATTCCTTGAGACAGTTGTCTTAAAACCACCAATCTGAGTGACTACATTTACCGCACTGTGCAGATCGCTCTATAAAAGTAATTTGTCAATATTTATGAAACATGGCAGTAGGAAAAGACTCCCAGCTTACAGCCACAGGCAAGGACAGCTTCTGATTTTTCAGACCTTAGCATTTACAGGTGAAGAAAGGTCAGACAATAATGAGATCTTAAATGCTTTAGAGTAGTATTGCTAGTGAAAATGGAAATAGAGAGGTATGTCTTCTGATAGATGCGACCAAACAAAATCTGAAACTGCAGTCTAGCTAAGTTAGTTTCTTCATGCAAGTTTGACACAACTGCAAGCAAACATATTACAGATCATATAGTTTTAAGTACCAGAGATAAGGAAAGCAGAGCACGTAGGCTGCAAAAGTCAGATTCAGAACTTAATCAGCCTGTTGATATATGTCACAGCAAGGGACAGGGCAACAAAGATCTACAAAAGATGAAAGCCTTAGAAAACATGGAAGATGCACACCATGCACAAATAAATAGAAGCAGCAACTGAAATAGAAGCAGTGGTCTGCAAAGAGCAGGAAACAAATGAAAGAGGCTAATGTCCAATAATAGTGTTGTATGTGTTTATTCCAAGATAAATCACTTTCCAAGTCTATACAAACAGTAATCTTCAGCAATTTGTAATCTACAGCAACTGAAGACAAACAGTAACATCCCTGTCTTGTTCCCCATCCACTGGCTTGAAGATTAAAGCAAAAAAAAGTGGTTTGCACCTCAAGCACTGGCAAGACATGATATTAGAGATGTTCCAAGGACGTTGTGTCTTCCTTTGCAGCATGAATGCAAGTGTCTTGCACAAACTTAAAAGCTAAATCTGATGGTAAGGATTTAAGGCAAGTTTTGGCAGTTATTTTTGGACTCAAGGACCCAGCTGCCCTCTGTGTGTAGTTTTGACCTTAACTGTCTTGAGTGTAACATAGGCTTCTCCTTAGTTAACACAGGTGATAGATGTTTGTGCTTTTGCATGACAGAGACTGATAATTTTGGCCCTGTGAAGCCCCAAGTGGTCCTGATGGGTGACTTTATCACAATGCAAAGCCTTGAAAGACCTTGAATTAGGTGCAATTATTACTGTTAAATTTTGTGTATGAAGCTCAGCTTGCCTCTGGCCCACCAGTGAGAAAAAAGCCCTGTTGAAGTTAAAGGAAACAGAAGAATCATCTGGAAAGCCCTTTCCCAGATGTGTCTATAATTTAATCAGAGTTGAAAACTTCTTGATTGAACTCAACAGCTCAGGGTTTGCGAGTGCTGTAACCAGAGCAAGACAGAGTTCAGGGCTGGCTGCTTACCCAGGTCCTGGGTGGATTTTGCAATGCACCAAACTTGGCGTTACAGGTGACTACACTGTCTGGGGAGGGAAAGAGTCGGGGAATGTCAATCTGAACTCTGTCCACCCTTAAGAAACACAGCAGAGACATGCCTCGAGCAGGCTTTGAGTCCAGGAATTATTCTGCCCAAGAAAAGTGGCCGGCACAAACCCTAATGACTCTGCTGATGGGCACTGGCAGCTATGATGCTCCATGTATGAATAGTCCTCTCCTGGAAATGCTTGGAGAAATGACAGCCAGTGTGCTTGGGCTTCTTCCTGATTATCCATTCCTGGCTGCTATCTTCTCATCCTTCAGCTGATGTTCCTGTTATTTCTCCTCTAGTTGATCTGGAGGAAAAGCGTATGTAGTGTCCTACCTACCACATGTCAGTGCCAGACAGCTGATTGTCAGCCTACCGGTGAAACTGTCTAGACGCAGTGATGTGCTGTCAAATGCACAAAGTTAACAAAATGATAGGGGAGAAAATTTTCCCCGTGAATCCTCTTTCAATCATCGTCTCGGAGGTTATTTGTGTCAGTGGCAGGTACAACATTTTCAGATGAAGACATGATTTGATTAATCAACTCTACCTCTTTAAGACGTTCTAGGTTTTTTTCCAAAGTCCATCCCTGACATCAGCTCAGGCTTACATAAATTCCCCAGGCACATGCAATGCTGCAGTTACAGGTAGTTTGCACTTATTTAACTGGTAATGTCAGTAGATAATGGTCTCCTGCTGCTAGATAAAGCTGGAAGAAAAGCCATGACATTTTACACTTGGCATAAATTTAAAAATAAAGGCTAGTGGCTTGGAAAAACATCTATTTTGAAACAGATCAGTTTCTCTTCTTAGGTTGCTTCTCAGCAAAAGGGTGAGGAGTGGAGAGGAGCAAGAGAATTATCCCAGCACCATTTACAGTTCCAGACAGATAAGATTGTCACCATGAAGGGATCCTGCCATTCCCCTCTCCTGACTTTTTGCCCTTTTTTGAGCACGATGACTTAACAGTGGCTGGTATGACTCAAATCTGTGACATGGCCCAATTACAGTCTCAGCTGGAAATGTTGGCAAGGCTGTCAGGTCGCTCATAAAAGGCATTACCTGAAAGATCTCCGTGCTCTGAGCCAGGAGCTGCAGTGCATGGCCACTGTCTGGGGCAAGAACAAAGCCTAGAGAAGAGAGATCAGAGAAACGGGGCCAACCTCTCTGGCCATGCTGGTATACTTACAGTCCCAGAGAGGAATATTTGGAACATGGTTTTGCTTTATAATGTACACAAGAAAATGCATTTCTGGAATTCACAGGCTAAATCTGTAGTGTCTTTTGAGGGGTGCCTTGAGGCTACCTCCAACACCAGCCCCTTATCCCTGCAGACAGATGGTTGGATGCACTTCACCAAATGTTAGAACTTAGATGTCAAAGTCTAAGTCACTCTAAACTTTCTACAGTCATCAGGAAAAGAGGTCCGTCTAGAGGACAGTTCATCTGGCCTATTTTAGAGCTTATTTTAGGGTGGGATGACTAAACCCCTGGAGTTCCTATTATTCTGCACTGACTATAAAGGGAGCCTCTTAATTTTTAGATACCTTGGGATGCTTCAAATCTGCAAGCCTGGCCCCAGGCACCCAGCAGAGCACGTGGGGTCTAAAACTGGTCTAAACCTGACCACAGCAGTACTGTTTTCTCTTTCATATAGCATCGTGAGCACATCTGGTATACCAGCGCGGAGCAGTGCACAGTGTACATACCATGCCAACTGGCATGGAATGAGCAACGCCCAGAGTTACTAGACTTTTGGCTTTCAAAACAGGGCAGGCACATGAAAAATGTTGTTGCAAATGGTCCCTGGCTTGACCTAAATCCCAAACCATGCCCAAGACTTGTCTGGAGGAGTGCAACTGGCCCAGGGCCAAACCTTTGCCAGGGACTGTGGCAGCCGAAGAGCACGGACAAGGGAGCTGTGTGTGTTGGGCTTTCCCTGGGACTTCACATCTGCATCTACATGGTCCTGGGATCAGACTGAGCTGCCTCCAGGCTTTGGCATCCTGTCCTTCTGCTGCCGAGCAGACCTGATGTCCTTCTTAGAGCAACTTGGAACTATCCTTCAGTAGGTTAATGCATACCAGGCAACAGGCTGGGGCACAGATTTTTATTTTACAAACTGGATAAAAAAAAACCTTGCTGTTCCAAACATCCTCAGCACAGTCACAAGGTCAAACCTCAATTCTCCAAAGGCAGACAGGTACATCGGCATGATAGACTGAAGAATTAAAATACAAATCTGTTGACTACCAGGATGTCTATCTGACACGTAAATCTCTGGTGTAACACCGTAGTGTCCAGCTGAGCTGGGAAAACTCGGGACAGGGTTTGGTCCAGGACCTCTGGAATTCCCTTCCCTGCTGTTCTTGCACAACATTGCTACTTCCCAGTTGTTGCCTTTGCCTCCTGCCCTTCATCCTACAAGTTCCAGGTTTTTAAACTATTGTACAGTTATATTACAGTGTGTTCAGGAAAACAGAAGATTAAGAAACACTGGCTAAATTTTTTTGCCCTATGATATTTTATTTGTTTATATTTACACAGCTTAATACCTAGATGTCAGGTATGCTCCTATAGGGGGATTTCAGATTTGCTTCTGCTTATATTCAGGGTAACCCCTATTTTGCTGCCCTTTGTGCCAGTGGACAGCAAGCTGTATCTGCTAGCTTTGTCACTGACAGCAGCTTCATCCTGCACGAGAGATGGAGGAGCTGGTGTGCAGTTGCAGCTTGTGTATACCCCCCTTCACAAAGAGCCAGTAATTGTTAAATAAATTATATGCTTTAGTGTCCGCATGTTAATAACTCTAATCCTACCTCCAACTACCAGGTTTAGAAATGTGATTAGGGAGGATTATACCTCACCTAATGCCTAATCACTTGCCTGTTCTTAGCTGGCCTTTTATTTCCACACACGCAGCATAAGGGATCTAACCAAACATCTCGCACACAGGGAAAATGCCAAGTGAGTTAAAAATCAGTTGAGTGAGAGCAGGTAACAGCTAGAAAACAGATGTGACTGAGCACTGAAACATTAACCAGTGTGGTTGACTCTGGACAGCACCCAACCACTCCCTTTGCACCCCAACCATTTAAACAGCTGAAAAACCAAAAGGGCTGGAGCTAAATCTCCACTGGACTTTTTTTTTTTTTTTCCTTCAGATGAAAAGTGTTTTTTTTTTTCCCATACAATTCTTGATTTTATTTTACTTTACATAGGAAAATATGGATGCCTTTTCCAGCAATACTAATGGGCAGGTTAGTAAGTGCCACAGTTCAAGAGCTGCCTAAGCACCATCCCCCACAGCTGGTCTCTGAGGTAAGACTTAGTTAACTCCTTGCTCCCTGTCTTGATGTGAGATTCAGTTGCTAGGATGTGGCAATGAACATGAAGTGACATCCTGCTATCCCAAAGTAGTCCACGGGTTGAACATCGGTGAGCAGAATCAGGGGACATGATGCTTTTCCCTTGACTGTGCAAACTGAAATCACCAGCTACTCCATCTTCTGTAGTGCTCACCCAGAGATAATTCACCTCTTCCCCTAATGATCATGATGACAGACAGGCAGCACCTCATAGAGTTCCCCAAGTACCTATATCACCAAGGGAAATAGGTTTATATGAGAACCGGTAGGAACAGGGTCTGTAAATCCTCTTCCAAAAAATGAAGGACCAAGTCTTTCCCTGCCATAAGTTGGCATAACTCTGCTAACACCATCAGGGCCACTCCAGTTGACCAGCTGAGGCTTAGCTCCTTTTTCTTGGAGCACCAGGTCCATCTGTTCCCTCCTTCCTTTGCCACATCCACACGTCCAGCAACAGCTCTCGGCCAGGCAAGGCCAAAGGGACCGAGCAACAGGGCACAGGGGTTACATTCCATTTCTGGTAGCAGCAATCCAAACAAGGAGGTTTGTCAAGTCTGTGTACAAGTTTGTTAAAGTTTAAAAAAAACCAAACAAAAACAACCAACCTCTTTTTCAACTGGTTTCATGTTGTTGGCGTCTTTTGTTTCGATATAATTAATTATCATTTGCTGTGAAATTTGAAATTACCACACCCTGCTGAGGTATGAAGTGTTGGAAACCTTGGGGAACCTGGGAGGAGTTGGTGCTGTTGGTTTTTCTACAGTGTTTGCTATCAGGAAAATAGGGGACTATCTTTAGGGGAGAAGAAAGGAACAAATATTTGGCAGAAAACTGAAATTATGTCCCGAACATAAACATAGATGCAAATCAATCTGATAATGGAGAAATACCCAAGGATTTAGCAATTCTGCATTAGAAAGAGGATTTCAGCCACGTACTTCAAATCTCTAATCTTGAGTGAGCAAGTAACCTAAATCCACCTGTTGTGGTTTAACCCCAGCCAGCAACTAAGCACCACACAGCCACTTGCTCACTCCCCCCACAATGGGATGGGGGAGAGAATCAGAAGAGTAAAAGCAAGAAAACTCATGGGTTGAGATAAAGACAGTCTAATAGGTAAAGCAAAAGCCATGCACACAAGCAAAGCAAAGCAAGGAATTCATTCACTACTTCCCATCAGCAGGCAGGTGTTCAGCCATCCTCAGGAAAGCAGGGCTCCATCATGTGTAATAGTTATTTGAGAAGACAAACGCCATCACTCCAAACATCCCCCCCTTCCTTCTTCTTCCCCCAGTTTATATACTGAGCATGATGTCATATGGTATGGAATAGCCCTTTGGCCAGTCTGGGTCAGCTGTCCTGGCTGTGCCCCCTCCCAGCTTCTTGTGCACCCGGCAGAGCATGGGAAGCTGAAAAGTCCTTGACCAGTGTGAGCGCCACTTAGCACCTATTTAGAGACAGCTTAGCACTACTTAGCAAGAACCAAAGCATCAGTGTATCATCATCGACATTGTTCTCATCCTAAACCCAAAACACAGCCCCATACCGGCTACTAAGATGAAAATTAACTCTATCCCAGCTGAAACCAGGACAATTACGCACTTGGCTGTGAATGAATATGAAGTTCCTGTTGCCATACAACATAATTGTAACTCCTAATTTTTTACTCAGTGCCTGCAATAACTTTAGGGTTTTGTTGCAGCCCACCAGACAAGATGTCATGCAGCATGATGTGGCTACCTTGTTGGCCATTGGTGGCAGGGGCTGCAGCTCTGCCTCTCACTCAGTGCAGTCCTACAGCACAGATGGGCTCAGCCCTTGTCCTCTCCCTTATGCGAGCTTGAAGAGCCTCGGATGGATGCAAGCAAGTGGAAGCCTTTGTGGACCTGCTCCATGGCTGAGTGGGCAGAGAGAGGCAGTGATGGGGGAGAAACAGGTCTAAACTTTGCTAAGGAGCACATGAGCCTGAGTCAGTGTATAACAGAATGGAGTAAATGTAATGATTTGCCTTGTAAGTGATTTCAGGCTTGGAGAAGAAAAAAGAAATCATAACACCAAGGAGTGGTGACTCAAGGGGTGTGCATGTAGTGTGATGCCTCCTATGGCCAATGCCTGCTGGGGAATGTCCCCCCTACACCAAAATCTAACCTCATGGTAAGCTGGCACTCTCCTCCTCCTGCTAGCCTGAAGCCTCTGTGTAAACCACAGTCTGCTGAGACAAGGCAAACAGATTTTTACCCTTTTGCCTGAGATAATCCATGCCTTCCCATGCCCTCCAACCTGACCCCTCCCCAGCTGCAGGCAGGGTGCAGATCTTGCTGCCCAGCTCCAGCACTAGCCTGGAGCCTACGGGAGCACAGTTATGTCAAACACTGCCCAGACCTTCCTCCAGTTTCCACATCTCCCAGCTGGCTCAAAAAGTTGTGACCTACCATTTTCTAACCAATGTAATCCAGTCTTGGCTGTTCATGTAGCCAAGGAGGGGTAATTATTTGGTTTGAAGACTAGAGTAAATGGGAGTTAAAAATACTGAAGGAAAAAATGAGGCAGGGAAGGAGAAGGGAAGGCAAACAGCATGGATAAGGTTAGCAGATTTGGGAGATGATACACAGTTAAAAGAGTTTGGTGTTCAGGCCCTGACACATGCTAAACTCTTGCCTTACAGAGCTGCTTCACCAGGACAGCAGAGTATCCTCCTGGAGGAGGTAGTGCCCAGGTGTTTAAGTCTTCCCATCCACAGAAGATGAGTTTCAGGGCCATGTTGAGGAAGACAAGAGAAGGTGAGAGTTACTGAACTGGCATTACAGGGGCCACACTTAGGGCAACTAGGGCAGCTCTTGATGAATCACTGCCAAATCAGGCAGCTGAATCCCATTTTAGGTGTCTGCATCCAAAATCCAAGCCCTGAATATCTACTTTCAGTCACTGCTGATGTTTGTCATCATCTGTCAAATTCCAGCCGAACCACCCAAGTCACTGCAGTGGCATCATTTCCTACCCCCCACGTTCAGCACTTGTCATTTATAAAGCCTGAGTTTCATCTGCCATCCTGCGGCCTGCTCACTCTACACCATGAGCTCTCTGCTGCTTTTTGCATTCAGCTACTCTGAAAAAATATATATTCCCTGAAAATGCCTGTGCACCTATTTTTCATGCTCTGAAGGAACCTCTGCATATGTTGAATGGTACAGCATCCAGCTGAGATCTGCTGGTGACCTCCCTTCAGAGTGGACAACCACTCTGTGACTGGGATTTTTTAGAGCAACATTAGCTTCTGTGGAGGCAGGATTAGGCCACAGAGATTTTTTTTTTTTCTCCCCCATAGTCTCCCTTTTTAACTTGAGTTTGCCACCAGTCCTCTCCTCTGTAGAGGTGGTAACACTGATGTCTCATGTAAAGGAGCTAGCATCGCTCTATCAGGGCCTCTCCAAGGCAGAAGGATTTATAGACCTATTTCTCAGCTGATTAAAATAAATGGATATTTTTTTTCTCCCAAGACATAATAGTTTCTACTGAGAATGCCAGTGTCCCCCACAACTGTCCTTTCTTTGATTAGAAGAGAGCTATGAAAGGACATTGCTATTCAGTCTAACCATGTGTTTTACCTTCTCACTAATCGAAAACATCTCAGCTCTCATAAGCTGGCATGGGCTCCCATCCCAGCTTGTCTTTGAAGTTACAGTTTCTGATTTTCACTATCTTTTCCTCCCACCCCCCCTTGTTTTGAAGTAAGAGATCATCCAAGGAACGCCAATGTATGCACGCTCAAGAGCCCTCCAGCTCTGCTCCAGAGCACAAGCAGGCAAGGCTGATAAACCAATATTCGCCCTCCATCTCCAAGGCAAAGGCTTACAAAACCATCTGATTCCCAACCTGGGAAGCAGGGCACGTGCCATCTGCACAGTGGTGCAGGCTCTCAGAGGGGTGGGCAGGTAGTGGTGCCCACCCCAGGGGCAGAATAGGTCTCAACAACAGATCTGTCCTCTTAGAAAATATAGATATTGCAGATATGAGGGATTTCCTGGGACACGAATCCTAATACTCATCAGGAGCCTACAGCCTGGGGGAAAGTCACTTTGGGAAAGAAACTGCCACTTTCTAGTAATGTTTGGGATGTTTTTAGTCCATGTTCTTCAGGGTATCTTTCTAAAACCATCTCTTCCAGCTCAACTAGAAGTTATGGGTTTGACACGTAATCCCTGTCTTAGCAGATAGAAAATTAGCCATCAAAGCTGTTTGTCAAAGCTCCCTCTGTAGTAAGTTGTATGTTTTATTCTGCCTTAGACATTTGTCATAGGACAAGATGGGTTATTCCTTGGATATGCCTCTCACCACTGCACACAAAAGTAGCCTGGATGCCAACTCTATAGGTAACCCGAGCCACCCTACAGGGTGAAATTCTACGTTTTGTGTTACAGAAGAGGAGCAGATGATCAACTCTGACAGGAAAGTCATAAAACATCAGTCACACACAAGGGTTAAGGCTCAATCTCACTCCCTGGACACAGAAGGAAGCAAAATCAGTCCTTCAAATTTCAAGGTTCTGGTGAATTTATGACATACATAAATTATTCATTGCCCTAAACAAAGACATTCCCTTATCTACCTCATCTCTACTTTCCTGAGCAATAAATATGGCTGCAATTGATTCTGGTGCAGAAGAGCCAATAAAATTAATTATCTCCCATAAACCTTTCCTTCTGCATCCTATTTTAAGGGCAGCAACAAAAACATGTTGCCGGAAGCTTGTTTCAGACATACCACAATGAATTATGAAAATGCTGGAGGACAATATGCACAGGCAGATCCTCTTAGGCCTTGGTCCTGCACCAACAGAGATAACTGCAGCTCTGTCCTGTTTCCTTGACTGAGCTCAAGGCTTGCACGGCTAGATTTTGTCTCTCACATAGGCAGGACTGGTGCTTACATGTTCACAGTGCTGCAGGGGCTCTTCCTCCCTCTATGCCTGCATGTCCAAGGCAAAACTGCCCAGCTGGATCCTTTAATTTACAGGAGGTGAGCTCAAAATACAAACTGCCCTAGCTGCATGGCTCCCATGGCAGCCCCTCAGGCATGCAACCCAGAACAAGCACTTTGTACCCCTTCAGAGGGGCTCTGAGCTGAAGCAGAGGACAGGGTTGAGGTTGGGCAAAAGAACCTTTACTGAGGACTGTTCGTTTTGCTATAGCACCTAGATGCACTACCTGAAATCAGGGTTAGTTTTGGCATCTACAGAGTGTGGGATTCATCAACCCTAGCTTTAAATATCTTAGTAAGGAGATCTGCACTTGAGCAAGAGACTCTGGGGTCCCTTTGGAGTCAGTGGAGGACCACAGGCACTTTGGGGCATGACCCATTTGTGACATTTAAAGGAAGATAAGATGAACCATGCCCTAAAAATGCCTGTTTAATCTGCAATGACTACCTGGGGATGCCATAGCAATGAGCTCAGATGGTCCAGCCCCATTGTCAATCCAACCCAACACCACATGGCCAGATCGCAGAGTCCTTGTTTGCCGTAGGTGGACACAACGCAGCCCAGCTCATGCCAAAAGTCTGGGCAGGGCGGAGAACTGAGCACAGATTTTACACATCTTGGGTTAATGCATTACCAGAAAAGCACTTTCGCCTTTCTGACCAGGTTTCCAAACCTGAAGCAAACCAAAAAACCCCCATACTGGGGTCAGTTTCTGAAAACTGCCCAAGTCCTTGAGCACAACCAGGCTTCACTTAGTGGTACACAATGGCATCGCTGGGATTTTAAATGTCTCCTAGCAATTAACAATCCTGAAGCAGGCTGAGCTTTTTCCCTTGGATGCCACAGCAACAGGAGCAAGGGCAGATGTTGGAAGAAAAATGCTAAACAGTTGATGGTGGCTTTAAATACCAAAAGGTCTTTGGTCAGGGTACTGGTGTGGGGCACCTAAACTGATTGCATTCTGGATATTATCAACCATGTTACCCATGACAACTGTGTTGGGAAAGAAATCAAGTTTTGTGCTTAATCATTTAGTTGGAAGTTTTTTCAGTAGTAGGAAGAAAAGATTGGCTGTCAGGTCAGTCTGGCATGTTCAGTGGTATTTATCCCTCCATTAGACCCTCGCCCCTGCAAGCCCCTGACTTGCACTTATCCCATCTCACTTTGTCCTCCTGAGCTAGCACTGTACTTGCTCTGCCTGCATCTGCTAGGGAGAAATGAGCAACTCCCAAAGGGGTTTCTGCTCACCCAGAATTCAACATCTATCCAGAAGGTGCCCCTGTGGCTTCTCCAGGACATCGGGAGACAAGATGGTGTCCTGACTTAGGCATTAAACTTGGGCATGTACAGTGAAGTAGACTGAATTAATGGGTTTGCCTATACTATCAGGTTAAGTCCCAGCAAAAAAAAAACCCTTCCGAGACCAAAGCACATCTCTGTCCACATAAACTCTCTGCCTAAGGGGAGAGAGCCCCCAAAAAAGCTTGGCAGAGAGGACTCTGGAGACCTTAGCTTATACTTTCTAGATGGATCTGGGACACTTTGATCATTGGCCCATCCACCAAAAGAATAACCTGCAGCTGGCCCAACCTGTGCACCATATGGACATGCTGGGGTCAGGGTGCAGCTGAGTTAATGCATGTGGTGTAGGGGGAAGGCTGGTGGTTGCTCTCAAAACCACACTCTGCCCCACAGTGCAGAGGACCTGGGACAGCAAAGGAGATGGCTTTCTTTTCAAACCACATCCCTGCCATCCCCTCATCCCCTGGTATTTTCTCCTTTCCAGACTCCTATAACTCCTACTGTCCCACCAGCCCCCCAATTGCCTTTTCTTATAGCTTCTTTGTCACCTCCTCGTTTCAGCTTTTGCACTTTTCATGCTTTTCAATGCTTGGAGATGTTTCCCATGTCTTGGCCGATAGTGGACCCACACATGAGAGCATCAGTACATGCACACAGGTTAAGGGCACAGCAAGACTCATCTCCTTATAGTTAAATTTCCCCATCTCTGCCTGAGCAAGCTGCTCCCCAGTTGGCAACAGGGATGAGCATGTACCTGCTCACCCTGACACTGAAATTAGCTCCTAAATCCCTCCCTCCCCTTCTCCATTCACAAATCCCACCGCATCCTTGGAGTAATTACAGCCATAGCAGGGAAGCAGCATCCCAATCAACATGGCTAATACGTACTCTCACACCAGACTCCCTCATCAGCACCCAACAGAGTCTCAGATTAAGCAGTAATCCTCACTGCAGCCCATAAAGATGGATAAAGTCATCAATTCCATTTTACAAATAAAGGAGCTAAGGCAGAAAGATTAGCCGCCTTCCCTCGAGGAACCCAAATCTCAGTCCTGAACTCAAATGAAGTGAGTTTCTCTCCAAGCAGGGAGATGGAACAGGTTACAGCCGTGGGCTAGGAATCACAGCATGCCTGGGGTAGGCTGGTGGGAGAGGACACAAGATAATAGTTTATTAAATATAATGGAAGGCCTCTAAACCTAGCTTAGGTCCCCTGCTTTGTTTGAGGCCAAGAGCCAAGACTCTGATAAATTGACAGATTTTTTTTTTTCAAGCCAAAAAGTTGCTTTTCAAACACTTTAACTAACCTTTTGAATGATGCAGGTATCCTCTCTCACTCATATCTGGCTGAGCTACCAAGGACACAGGAGAAATCCCATTCACCCCATGGTGAGAGCTGAAGGAGGTACAGATCCCACTATCTCCTTCCCTGACGATCTAGGACTAATTCAGCACAGCCTAATACCCCTTTTCAGTGCTTTGGGCTGAACCTGTGGGCTTCAGCTGGTCGTGGCCCTCGTTAGCCCTTCATCTGGCATATAACAAGCTGTTGGCACACCCACAGCCTTCTGCGTCTCTGCTCTGCTGAGCCATACAGGGAATTTTGCCTCTAGTACCATGCAATATCCCATCCCGGGCATTTAAATGTGTCAGGCTATTCAGTGGTGATTAGTGAAAGCCTTGAATAGAGTTTATAGTGATGCTGGGTCTCCATGCAAAGGGCCAGGTGGAGAGCGCATGGCAGGAGGCTGATAAGCAAAAGGACAGTGCATGAGAGGGGACACTCAGGACATACGTCCTCCTTTCCCAGCCACTGGAGAGCAACAGGGACTTTGAAAGTGCAGTTTATTTGATCCATTTCAGATGTTTACCTTGAGAGGGATTGTTCTCCCCTTGACTACAGGAAGAACATAGACAGCAAGCTGAGATGGTGGTGTCGCTGCTGCAGGTGTCTGACCTAGATGAGCTGAATCCCTTTCCTTCGTCCATGCTGTTGCTGTCGCCCAGGCAGGAGATGCTCCCAATGTGCAGAAACACCAAGCACCTTCAGATTTCCAATGTGATATTTTTCAAAGCTTGTTGGTGTCTTGAAAATCACTTTTCATCATAAATTTTGCATGTCCAACTTCCTGCCAACCTGTGTTAGAGAAACACATTGCAAAGGGTCAGTGGTGCCCCTCAATATCCCCTCAACATCTTCCAGCTCCTTTTTTAGCTGCTTCACATCAGGGGCCTGTTGCTGCTGCTGGGCACGGAGCCACTTGCCCTGTACCTTCCCACGCGGGCTCTCACACCCACTGAGCATCCTTCCCTGACACCCACATCTCCAGTCCCCAAGGCCTCTCTAAACCATACCTGCTCCCACATGCTCAGATGTCCCTTTTCCTCCCCTTAAAGCCCACACGAGAATCCCCCCCGGATGGATTGAGCATATGGCCTGACATATGGGGCGTTAACACAGCAGCTGGTGTGGAATGGTGCAGGCTTCCACGCGGCGGGTGCACGCGTTTGCCACAAACAAGTAACCCACGTGTGTGACATGATCACATCCTGTGCTTCAGACATCCCTGCCCAATTAGGGGGGTTGGTGGCAGTGGCTGCATCCCCTCCCCGCTGCTGGGTTTTACTCTGATGATCGGGAAGGGGGTTTTCTTCCTCATCGGCATTCAGAGTCATCCCTACGTTTCATTCTCTCTCGTTCTTGCCCAGTTGCTTCAGAGCATCACCGGGTGGGACATGGACATTTCTCTCTGGTGTTGCTCACTGTTATTTTGGGGGGGGTTGGCAGCCTTCCACCCTTGGAAACAAACCTTTATGGTAGATGCCTGCTAATGCAGAGCACGGTCCCCTGAACCAGCCATGGCCGCGTGGGTCCCTAATGGCACCTGCTGCTCTCACCAGCTTGTCTTAGCATGGTCTCCTTCAAAAAAAGTCCTCTCTTGGTTACTTTCTTTTTCCCTCTTGCTCCAATTTTTTTTCTCGCTGGTGATTTGTGCAGTGGCCCACTGTATCAGACGGGGATACTGGAGACAAGGAGACGAAGATGCATGGGGATGCTCCCTCCTAACATTAAACTGAACAGACTAATGAAGCCGTTGCCAAGGTTGACCACTCCCCAGTGATGATTTGCACCCGTGCAAGGACCATATGTAAAGGGTAGGCTGGCAGCACACACTCAGATACCTGTGTGCTGCAAAGGAACCATGAATAAATCTCTGTGGCTCCCCGTGCCTCAGTTTCCCCCCAAAAAGGAGAAATAATACTGTCTTCTACCTGAGATCTAGTGAGGATAGCAGCTAAACACATACTATATGTATGTAGGTCTGCATATGTATTTATACATACATTAGGGTTGTTGAATCTATCTTAAAGTAGATACATATATTATACAGCTTGGCTATTTCTGCTCCAGGGAAAAAACATCCCTGGTGCTTGGAGCTACAATAACTTTTGTCATTGGCTGAGCTGATCAAACACAAACGAGCAGGACTCCAGCCAGCTGGATAAGGAGCACGTCTACGCATAGGCTGCTGCTCCGGCAGTGGTGATCATCCTCAGCTCTGCCATTTCCCCATGGGACATCATCTTCCACCTCCTGTGGAGCCCCAGCTCACTCTTCACTTTCCTCAGCCAGCTCTTGTCTTCAAATTTCGGTGTGTCACAACCCAGCTCCTTCATCCCCGCAGCAGCGCTCAGAGCAAATCACTGCTCACCTTCGCTTTGGATCCAAGGACCATGTCTCAGAAAGGTTGCGAAGGCTGGTGGGCTGCAAAGTACCTGGGGACAACTTTGTATTTCCAACTGATTTTTCAGTGATTATCATCAAAACTTCCCGGCAACAGCGAGGGCCAGAAACATCTCATAAAAGCTGCTTAAATGAGAACCCAGGTTCTGAGAACTCAAGGGCAAAACCTTAAATATTTCCTAAACGATGCAAAACTCCAGCTAACGTTGCAGAAGTTGGTCCCACCGTCCTTTTTACTATGGAGACCGAGTTAACAGCTACACCTTAAAGGCAGGCAGGTTTACAGCCATCGGTATAAGGATTTGCCGGAGGTTACCCAAGAGCAGAGGAGGGTTTTAGCTGACAGCCAGAGTCTGTCCTTAAAACCTCAACCCCTGCCTGGTCTGAGCAAGCCAGCGCCTTGCGTGCTTTGCATCGCCTGCCTGCAAATTGGCTGCCTGAATTTAAGATGACCCCTGAGACTCAAGGCGCTGCGTGAACTATTAGGAAGCCTGATCATATTTGTGACATCTCGGTGTCTTCACTGCAGGAAGAAAGAAATAAAATAAAACTTCCAATTATAAAGGAGGGTTGTAGCTTGGCACTGCTGTTTGGCTTCTACCTTGGTATTTGCATTTATGTTTTTTAGCCTCAATTCCTAAGGAAATGAGCTTTATACAATTGCAGAAGATTTATATTTGTTCCCTCTACTCACTTGAACTGAGCAATATTATCAGTGGTACCATGAGGGGAAGAGGGAAATATCAGCCAGGGCTGTGTTGGGCATCAGAGGGTCCAGTCCCGGCTCACCCTTGGGCTGCAGGGAATAACCTTCTCAAAATTAGGGTCCCTGTGAGGTCGTCGATGGTTGTGGGTGGGATGTACCCAACCTCACTGGCCTAATTATTTGGTTGTGGTTAATTGGGGTGCAGAAAACTCTTAGAATCATAGAATCATTTAGGTTGGAAAAGAAAGACCCTTAAGATCATCGAGTCCAACTGTTAAACTCCATCTTGATGTGTTTGAGCTTTGTGTTTCCTCTGCCTGGCAGGTAGATGCAGCTGGGTATGACGGGAGGTGATGGAGGATTGTGCCTGTCCTGGTGCAACCGAGACCCCCAAAACACCTCCAGATGCAGGTGCCGGACCACCAATGTCCCCAGCATCGTTCCGGTGGCAGAGCTGTCACCAGGCCACCACACGAGGGCAGTGCAAGTTTGAGCGTGCCAGGGAGCTGCAGAAAGCAGATGAGCAGAAATGGGGAGAAAAGCCCCAAATTGTGCTTTTTTTTTTTTTTTTTCTGCAGACAGGTTTCATGCTGGGGTATCGGGCATCACCAGGGGTTGCTCCTCAGCCCAAGCACCCTTGTGGTGACAGCCCAGATGCCACATGAAGGGTCACCCTGGAGAGCCACCATGAGGTGGTCCATCACCCATCTCACCATCATTTGATGCCGTAACTTCTCTGGCCCCCAGCCCCACAGCAGCGTTAAGGATACATGAGCCACTCACTGCTTCAGGTAATAGTTTATTTTCTCCAGGGGTGTAAAATGTGCAGCAGGTACGTGTACAGGACTGCCATTTTCTTAGCCAAGAGGAGTTGCAACCAAACAAGAGACTGAAACAAAGAAACCTACAGCAATTAGTGCAAGTCATCAGTTCAACACAGGAAAACAAGGAAAAAAAAGGCATTTCCAAGCCACAAGTATTTTCTCTCCTGCCGTTGGGGTGGTGGGGATCCTGGAGGCAGGGCTGGGAGGTGGGATGGGGCTGTGTTCACTTGGGCTACATGGGGAGAGTAGGTGTATCTTCAAGAAGGGTTTTTTTCTCATTTCTTCCCCTTTTTTTTGGCTTGAAAAGAAAGTCACATGCGGACCAAGGAGGTGCAGGCTGTCAGAGGTGCCAAAAGGCAACGGCAGACCCTAAAAACCCAACCATGGGCGACCTGCTGCAAAACACAGCAGTTTCTTAAAATGAGATGGTTGGGGTCTTGCTTCATTTACTCTCTTATCTTAAAACTTTCCTCTGCAACCACACAATCTTTCAGTTTCAGGGCACCAGAAAACTGTAAATAAAGCATTAATCCCCTCCAAAATGGGTGTGAAAATGCCTGGGATGGGGGGCACGGCAGGTCCCATGGGGGTTGTGGGCAGGGCAGGAGCAAAGCAGAGATGGGGCAGCGTTTGCAGCCTCACTGGTGTCACTGGGAGTCCGGCTGAGGACCACACATTCAGGTCTGAAGCATTTTAGGGGGTATTTTAAGAAATTATTCACTTTTTTTTTTCTGCAGGTGACTGCCAAATGGAAAAGCCTCTTGCTTCTCAAAGTGCAGGCTCTTTCTTTCCTTTTTTTTTTTTTTATTTTTTTGGTATTTCATTTCTCCTGCACAACTGGAGGAAGAGGCTCTTGCACCGCTCGCCAAAGGGTTTCAAGCCAAGGGCGGGGAGTTGCCCATCCAGCTCCATGCCGCTCGTACACAGGAGATACTCCTTTTGCAGCAACACCTGGTGCAAGCAAATGCTGTGTGCGCAGCATCACCTTGGCACTGTTTCCCCCACCGTGATCTGGATGATCCAGCAGATAACAGCAGCTGTTCAGGAGCAAGAGCGTAGCCATATGTTGCTGCTAACAAGCATTTACTGAAGCTGGTTTCTTTCTGTGATTCCTATGTGTCTGATTAGTGCACAGCTCCTCTGAGCAATTTTCAGATTTTTCACCCTCCCCTTGCAAATCTTTTTTTTTTTTTTTTTGCATTATAAGCAAACCAGAATATGAGCATAAAATGGGGTTAAAAGCCACAAGATTTTTTTTTTTAATAAAAATGTATTTAAAGAGCTAAAAAGTAATTAACTTAATTTTCATTTTGTATTTTTTGAAACACACTGTTTATGTGCTGACCCTGTCATGGTCCTGCAGGCTCTGAGCACAGATGAGATGCTCAACGACTGACCACCTGCCCTGGGAGGGGGATTGATATTTCCATGTTCTCAAGCTACATTTTTAGACTGTGCCCACAGGTCCAGACCCCCACCCGAGCACCTGATGCTGTGGAGTGCTTCTCGGGAGCGTGAGGGAAGGAAAATAACCGGTGGCTGTGAGGTCCCGTGGCGTTTTGCTGGGATTGCAGTGGGGTATATGACCAATGAGCCTGAGTCCCTGGTCCCCAGGCTTGGGAGGATGGACTTGGGCCCTTATTTCCCATTGCATTCCCAGTGCTCATGGCACTCAGTCAAAACAGACTGGGAAGAAGTCAAGCTGACTGAGATGGGAATGGTCGCTGGGCTGTGCTGGCATTCCATCCTCCTGGGAAGGGTTTTGCCAGGGACTGCCCCATCAGCTGAACAGAGAGGAGGGAGCTGCAGTGATGGGAACATCCTTCCCTGTGGTTAACCTTATCTCACTGTAGCTATGGGAAAGGAAAGCAGTTGAGTCCAAGCTAATTTTTTCTAAACCACACTGGTAGGTAGTAGACAGACAGGTGCTGTCGAAGGTGATTTATCCCACCCTTGGGAGGTCCAGCGTAGATGGGGTGAATCACCCTTCAGCAGTACCTGCTTCCTTCCAGAGCTAGGACGGCTTCAGAGGAAGACTGGAAATCACGTTGCAGGTTAGGACACCCAAAATTAAAATGTCAACATGTAGGTGTCTCAATGTGCACGGGGTGTTTGTTACTTTACTTCCAAATGGCTGAATGACGTGGGATGAGTCCCACCGTTCCTACCTGGAACCTATTTCCCATGGTTTTGCACCTCTTTCAAAAATAACAAGGAAATTCTGCAACCTCTGAGTGGCAACACGAATTACAGGGCTCGCGTTTGTGTCAGCTGTGTTTATAGAATCATAGAATGGTTTGGGTTGGAAGGGACCTTTAAAGGTCATCTAGTCCAACCCCCCTGCAATGAGCAGGGACATCTGCAACTAGATCAGGTTGCTCAGAGCCCCATCCAGCCTGACCCTGAATGTTTCCAGGGATGGGGCATCTACCACCTCTCTGGGCAATCTGTTCCAGTGTTTCACTAACCTCATCGTAAAAAATTTTTTTCTTGTGTTTAGTCTGAATCTACCCTCCTTTAGTTTAAAACCATTACCCCTTGTCCTATTGCTATTGGCCCTGCTAAAACGTCTGTCCCCATCTTTCTTCTAAGCCCCCTTTAAGTACTGAAAGGCTGCAATAAGGTCTCCCTGGAGCCTTCTCTTCTCCAGGCTGAACAACCCCAACTCTCTCAGCCTTTCCTCATAGCAGAGGTGTTCCATCCCTCTGATCATTTTTGTGGCCTCCTCTGGACCCGCTCCAACAGGTCCATGTCCTTCCTGTGCTGAGGACCTCAGAGCTGAACACAGTACTCCAGGTGGGGGTCTCACCAGAGCGGCGTAGAGGGACAGAATCACCCCCCCTCGACCTGCTGGCCATGCTTCTTGGGATGCAGCCCAGTGCTCATCGGTACCTGCTGCAGCCAGGCCCTAGGAGCCATGGTGAGAAGATGAACAAGAAGCCACGGCACCATGAGCTGGGAGAGAGCCCCGCATCCTTCCAGCCCGAGGCTTGGTGCTCATCATGACTGTCCCAGCTGGGGAAGGGGAGCAGAGCCCCAGGAAGGCACCTCCATGCTTAGCCAGGGTCCCACGTGGATACCTGTGGCCTGGAGTCACCACACAACATCAAAATGGGAAGAAATAGAGTTTTCTCTAGTCCTTCCTCCCCACTCCAAAACATGATTGCTGCCAGCATCTGGCTCCATCCAACCCAACCCAGTGCAACAAGGGAAAATCAATCAACCTTAACTCGTTAATCATCATCAGCATCGCAATGTCAACAGCCCCCTCAGGCTGGAGCCTGTACCAGCTAGATGCTTAATTAATGTGTGATTATTTTGGCTTTCCAAAAGGTGCCTTTGGAAAACACCAAATTTGTGTGTCCAGCAAACATCCATAGACCTGAGGCCACGGGGATGGCTATGCTGGCCCAAGGAGGGAGGCAGCTCAGCATCTGCAGTGGCTTAGCCTTCTCAGTGTGGCCACAGGCAAGAGAACCAAGTCCTGCTAATAATTTAAGAGCATCAATTAATACAGTTTAATGAATACATAAAAGTATCTAGTCTCTTTTTTTCCATCCACTTTCTAGCATCAATGAAAGTTAAGGGTGATTGTCCCGTGAGTAAATAAGGCAAATTTTTTTGTTTGTGTGTGTGTGTTTCTCTCTCCTTTTTTGTTTTGATTTTTTTTCCATTGTTTTGTACATAAAGCAATCACATAAAAATAGTTATAAATAGAAAAATTGCAAAGGTTTTTCTCCCTTAGACAAATAGGAAAAACAACCCAACCAACAAATCGAGACAGAAAAACCACCTTGTTTCAAGTCCTTGCAGATTATACAGTACTCGGCATCTTTGGATATTTTACAATGACTCCAAATTGTAGACAAAAAAACACCTGAAGTAACCAGTCATCTGCAAAATGTCGCTTATGTAAGAAGTTGATATGGATTAAAAAAAAAGTTTTATGCAGTTTTAAGAAGTTTTCTTTTTTTTGTTTTCTTTTTTTTTTTTTCCCCTCTCCATTGACTTGTTGCACACAGAGTCTTCGTGGATTTCTTTTTGGAGGAGGAAGCGAGCGTTGGGCAGTTCCTTGGGATTGTTCTGCTATGGATGGTCTCAGAGCAGAAGTCCTTCATGCCTTCATGGGGAGCTGTGGATCCTGGACCCCTTGTGTTCCCTCCATGCTCCGGTGGGGAGACCCTCATCCAGCCACTGCTTCAGAGCAGCAACATTAATGGGCAAACCAAAAAATTAATGAACCCGCAGTCCTCTCATTCCTTTTGATTCTGCTGACGTTGAAAGGTAACAGTAAAAAGAGAAAGAAAAAGCCCTAATTTGTAACATTTACATTTTTGAGAGCTGGTTTCATGTAAAACCGGCTTCCCAGGGCACCTGCCACAAGCCATCTCAGCTGGTGGTGAAACTGGGGTCCCACCACGTCTGAGAGGAGCCATCAGAGACAGATGGCCATCAAAAACCTTTATTCTTGAGAGTAGCTCATGTTTTTAGGGGCTGAAGGAGGTTGATGGGGTGATTCCAGCCAATCTGCCACTTTTTTGGCCTCAAAAGAAATATTAGATAGGGGTGGCCAGGCCAGGGTCTGCAGGGATGCTGGGGAGGACCCCAGACCTGGTGGCCACCATGGGCAACCTTCAGCTTGGAGCCCTCCATCATATGTTACCGCCTCATCTTTTGAACCAATAAATGGTGAAGAAATAGTATTTCTACTTGTTTGCAAGTAGACAATCTCATCTGCAAGACATCTTTAGTGGACTTCTTTTCCACAAAGATCCCTTGAGACAAGCAGCAGGGATATTTGCACACCCAATTTTTTCCCATTAACATTGCAGATTCGGGGACATGCAAGTGTTTTGTAAATTTTTGTCATCAAAATATATATAGGAATTAGGGGGAATTAAGGATACAAATCCAGACATTTCAGAATGGTCAGCGGCAGTGAATTCTGACTCTGGTTTGTAATGACTTTTTCATTTCAAAATTCCCACAAGGTTTATTTTCACAAAGCAAGGGTTTAATAAAAGCTCAGGATCGAAACATTTCTGATACTTCCAAAAAATTTCCTTCACCTTTTCAAGCAACTGAAGTTAAAATACTCAAAATAATAGGCTTTGGTTCTCCTTCCGAAATTTTGAAATGGCCAAAGAACCAAAATAAGTAAACCCCTTATTTTCCACCCAGCTTTGCTCGTGAGTGATTTTCAATCTCTTTTTTTTTTTTTTTTTTTAAATTTTTTAGGGTCCCAACTCATCCTGCACAGCAGGGCTTTCACCAGCCTTGCAAATCTGATATACCGCTGAGAAAGGCAACGTCTGGGATCCTCCCCCTCCCAGTGTGGCTGCTTGACCTTCCCCTTTATCCCTTGTAGAATAAATTTTGTTGCCAGACATGGGAATTAATTAAAAAAAAAAAGTCCTTTTGACCAAAAAGGCCAAGGAATGTAACATATCAAAACCAAGTCTGGACAGCTTGTTGTTGTTCAGCAGGCCCCGTGGGTGAAAAATGGGGAACATCTCCCCCAGAAGAACCATCTCATGGTGATGGCCATGCCCTGGACTAAGGCAAGTGACATTTTTGGGAGCATTGAAGAGAGCAGCAGTCCTGGCCTGGCCTTCCTGGACAGAGCCGTGAGTGGTGGGTGGCTGGATGGGGTAGCGAGTGCCCCATGGCCCCAAAGCCAAGTGCATCACAGAATCTGAAGTGCCGGTGGCCATGGGGCACAGCACCTGCCCACCCACCCACCCACTCACCCTGGAGATGGCCCCATGCCCCAAGCCCCATGGCAGGCCATGGTGGCGAGGGGACGAAGAGCTTCTTGGGAGCCAGACAATGTGAAAGGGCAGGCAGGGACCCTGAGGGAGCCAGTCGCCCTGTTGGGAAGGGAGTGGATCCATGGTGGGACCAGGCACAGGTTTAGTTGCTCGCCTCTGAGATGGGAGCCACATGGCCCAGCCCTGCCAAGCTGCTGAAGCCCGTGCTCCAAGGATCGGAAAGGGGGAAGAAGGACTGGGCAGCAAGGTTTTCATTATGGCCCAGGGTGAAGGCGAAGATGCCTGTGTTCCTCTCCATGTCCAGCTGGGCTTGCCTGAAGAGCTTCATCTGGGTTTCTTCAAACTGGCTCTCCAGCTCCTGCAGACTGAAGGTGGTCTTGGCCCCACTCAAAAAGTGCTTGGGGCTGGGCCCAGGAAGGCACATGGCTGTGCCGCCAAGGTGACCACTCATCTCCAATGTCGGCGGCATCACAAAGCTCTTCTCCACCAGTGGCCCACCAGGAGCGAAGAGCAAGCCAGCTGCCCTCCATGCCGCTGGCTTGCGTCCTCGCCGGGGTCGCACGATCTGGCAGCTCTGGCGTTTGATGTGGCGATGGAGGTGGTCAGAGCGGGTGAAGCTCTTGTAGCAGAACTCACATTGGTAGGGCCGGATGCCCGTATGGATGCGCATATGGTTCTTCAGGTCGTAGTTGTGCACAAATTTGGCATTGCAGTGGATGCACAGGTATGGCCGCTCCCCCGTGTGCTTCCGCATGTGGATTTTGAGCTTGTCCTGCCTGCAAAAGAAAAGGTGTTCAGTCAGGTAGTGTGGGCTGGAAGGGACGTGGTTGGGATTGCCCCTTGGATCAGGAGAGGGGGAAAGGCGATGGGAAGGTGGAGAGCTTATCCCGGACCTTCCAGCTGCAGCACTGCCCCAATGTATGGATGCTCTTGTAGGCTGGCGTTTGCATCCAACTCCTCCTTCCCCAGGCAACAGTGCCTAAACATCGCACAGACCCAGCCCTCCATGTCAGGAGTTTGCAGCCCATCCCAAAGAGTCCAGAACAGCCTATACTGGAGGAAAAAATCCTCTGGAATAAAGCCAAAACACATATAGGAATAGCTAAATAAGTACAGTTATATTCCTGTCTGCAGATAAGGCAATTAGTTGAGCTTGTGGGGCAATGTTGCTTAAACAAAGTTCCTCTTGGAGCTGATTTTCCCTTCCTTTTATCCTTGCACTGACCACTGGGTGTCTCAGGAGTTTTCATTTGAAGCAGGAGCATCGCAAAGGGTGAAGCGGGCAGAGGTGCAGCCAGTGCCCAGGCGCTCTGCACCTGCTGTCCTTCCCAGCCATCTTCTCCAAGGCCAAGACGCACACATCCAGCCTCACACATGTTTTGGAGAAAGTTTTTAAATACAGCCATGGGACAGCATAATAGCCATCCCAATAGCACTTATTTACAAATATAGGGTTTTTTTTTAAGGGGAACATCTAAAAGCAGCAAGAATATTTTCCCAAGCTGGCAGTCCAATCACTATTTTTTTTTCCAATGAATAAGTGTTTCCTTATGCTATCTACAAAAATCACAGGCATACAATTATAAAAAGCGAAGCTGATGATTGTAGCTGAATTGAGCCAAGTGCACTGCCTAGGTTGCATGAGCAGAGTTCAAGTAAACAGCAGAGTGGGAGAATTCATATTGTTTTCTGAAATGCTTTCAGTATGATCTCTCCAAGACATTAGTAATGTGGCTAAGAATACAGAGACTATATGGAGTCATGTCCTTAGTATATATAAAATATGTGAGCATGCAAAAAAAAAAGCAAAAACCACCCAAAAAATCTATTTGTGCTGGCAGGTCAAGCCCTCAAAATTTGCAAGGTGCTGCCTTTGCACTAATTTCTGCCACCCTGCCCATGTGCATCTCAAAATAGTTTTTGGTGATGGCAGCACGCCAGTGTTGGCCATGCCGCAAGGAGTGCAGCCCTGGGATGGGCATCCCTGCAAACCAGTCCCTTGGGATCAAGTATGCAGAGAAGTATCCCTAGCAGGAGAGTCACTTCTTCACCAGATGATGCTTTATTGCCTTTGGGAAACCGGTCCCAGCCTGGTCCTGCATCTGCAGTGGAGATGCTCCCTGCCTGTACAGAGGTTGTAACAAGCTCGCATGAGATTTACAACTCATGCAAATTTTTAGGGAGACAGAAAAAAAAGTGCATATCGGTCCCCATGCCAAGCCCAGGGCCAGATCCCAACTTCCCATTCTGCAATTTTCAAACATGTTGTTATCCCAAGATTTTAACAAGGGCGCATTTCCCCCGAAAGGACTGGAATCAGTTCTCAGCAGCAGACAAAGCAGCGTGGAAAATTTCATCCCAAACGGATAATGCACAGCAAAGTCGTAAGCAGATGAACGCAGGGGCTCGAAATGCAAAGTGTTGGGAAATGTTAATAAAAAGCAGAGCTACCAGCCCCACCTATAATATAATTTAAACCTATATTTGTAATGTTTAACCTAGCAGGATCGCTTTTCCTAATAAACATGCAGTGTGCCAGGACTGTATAATGTAAATACAGGCAAAGCTTTTTTCAGACTATTACCCATCTCTGGCGGCAGACAGGGAGAAACTCAATCCTCCCTGCCCTGGCAGCATATTCGTGGGACGGAAGAGAGGTTTTACGGCTCTACCTGGAGAAGCTCAGAGGTTGGGGGGGGGGGGCGAGATGCTCCAGTTGGGGTGAAGTACCCAGGGGAGGATGCGGCATGGGAAACACAGGCTTTGCAAGATGGGAGCTGGGCTTGCAGGCTCTCTGAAGGAGAACTGCACTCTGTCTGTGTGAATAACCTTAATGCAATTGCATTAGGAGAGCGATTAGGGCTCTGCGAGCTGTCACAACACAAATAATAGGAACAAATAATGTTAACCTTTCTGGCTGGAACAGTTTCTCCTTGAGCACTCTGGGGTTGTCTTGGTGGAAAAGCTGAAATATTTGCAGTTTTCTCCAGCGTTTTAGCAGGGTAAAACAGCAGACTAGAAGCTGAACAGACTTTGTTTAAGGAAAAAATTAATGAGTTATTAAATGAAGTCCTGCTTCCTGCAATCAGATGTTCCTGGGAGTCAGGGGTGGCAGATTCAGGTGCATGTGGGGTCCTTGCCATGGGATGTGAAGGGGAAGGGATCTGATGGGGAGGTTAAGGGACTCCCCACCAGGAAAATATATTTTCTCTGTTTCCCCCAGTAAATTTGCTCCTCCACAGTTCCTCGAGCGCAGAAATAATGCAAAGGACTGATTCATTCAGAAATCCCATTTGGGAACCTCTGCTTCCCTGCACCCTCATTCCCAGGGGACCCCAAGGGGGACTGTCTGGTCTTGCATCTCCCCAGCAAAGGCACCGCTCACTGCTGTAGGTGCGAGTCTGATGCTTTTGAGAAGCATGAGGTTCCCCTCGAAAGCAAAACACGTAATGCAAGTGGCAGCGTTCATGGAATCCCAGCAGAAATCTCTTTCTACATCTCAATCACTCCACTTTGCTTAAATACGCTTTCCCCTAAAGGAGAGCTCTCACATTAGAGTAATGCTGAAAAATGGCTAAAAAAAACCCCCAAACAAAAACAAACAGCTGTGTGCTATTCAAAATACTCCCAAATACATTTAAAAATAAAACAATGTTTTCAAATCTCCACTTTCCTCAGGGTTTTAAAGAAGGAAAAACCCTCCAGCCTTCAGCTCTGTGTGGAGTGACCCAAACGAACAGCTTCGTTTTCATGAGTGATGATGGGAGACTGCACCATTGGATCAGTCCCAATTTTCTTTGTGATTATTTTCTTGGGTTAAAGTCCTCCTACCCCTATGCTTTGTATTGAGAAGCTGTTGAGCATATGGGGGGGATGTAGAAGCTGTCAGGTTTAACCCTGCATTAGTAATGGGCCACACTAGACCATCTCTGTGTAGAGCTTTTAACCTCCAAGATGCTGATTTAACCTGTCTGGATTAGGGGTCAGGATACCTGAATTCCCACCTGAACCCTCCTACTAACCTTTGCAGTGACTGTGAGTCAGTACCAACATCTCTCCATGCTTCAGTTTCCCCAAACAAAGCCAACGATGCTGCTTGTAAAGGACTTTGGGAGCCCTCAGCTCTAGTATTCCCATCATGGAGAAGGTGTCAGTGATGGGTCAAGCCAAGCTATTTCCTCGTCAGCAATTAGCACCCACAGCATCACACCCAGGAGAATGGTGGGGACTGCAGGATGGGGCTGGTCAGGTGGTCCCTCCAGCCCGGGATGCAGCCACACTCATCGGGCTGAACCCATCCTGCTCTTCCCAGCAGAGCCTGCCTGTCTGGAAGTGATGACCCAGCGCTAACCTGAGGATGCAGCACCAGCAGGAGCCAGATCCAAATTCCTGCAGGCAGTGGCCTTTCCCCTGCAAATACCAGGATGAGCCGGCTCACCTTGCATATGCCTGCCCAAGGCATGATGCTCCCCGCATTATAGTACGGTGTCTGCTGCGTTAATGGAGCGGAGCATGGAAATTTATTTTCACATCAAACCCTTATCATCTGCATAACTTCCACTCAAATATTATCACAGGGACAGGAGAAGAAAAGACAGGCTGAATGCGGGAGCATCCCAGGTGTCTGGCCATTGTCAGGAGCTCACCGTTGCCTACTGTGCATATTATTTTCCTCTGGTTTGCTCACCCCAGTCTAATAGAGCTCTCTCTCTCACATGCAGCCAGGAGCTGAAATACCATGCTCTTGTCAAAAAGCTTTATTATTATGGTAAAGATTGTACTCATTAGATATTAATTATACCCAGCAAGAGCAGGTCCAAGAATCTATTTGTCTCTGCTCACTGATTAAATTTGCCCAGCTTTTCAGAGAAGGGTTGCAAACTGTAGCATTAGATTTGCATAACCCACTCCGATTTATTACCATTGAGGGGTCTGCTGAGGTGAAGAGAGGTGCAAAGGCTGGGAATCGGTACCGGGGTGGATCTGGCTGGTCACGCCTGCCTTGGAGCAGCCCATGTTGGGGCTGGTCTCACCTAACTTGAGATACCTATAAGTTAGGTGCCCTAATCTAAGCCCCACAGGTTGTCTTTGTGGTCAGGCATGACCCCTGCTCATCCCCTTTCCTCATATACCTCTCTGAGGGTGCTGATCTCTTTCCACTGACCATGGAGGTAGTCGAGGTGCCAGGCTCTTGGGCAGCCAACATTTGGGGTGATAAATCATAGAATCATAGAATTGTTAAGGTTGGAAAAGACCCTTAAGATCATAAAGTCCAACCATTAACCTAGCACTGCCAAGTCCACCACTAAACCATGTCCTCGAGCACCACATCTACCCTTCTTTTAAATACCTCCAGGGATGGAGACTCAACCACTTCACTGGGCAGCCTGTTCCAATGCCTGACCACCCTTTCGGTGAAGAAGTTTTTCCTAATATCCAATCTAAACCTCCCCTGGCTCAACTTGAGGCCATTTCCTCTCATCCTATCACTTGTTACTTGGGAAAAGAGACCAAGACCCACCTTGCTACTAATGTAGAATAATTAGGATGGCTCCAGCCTCAGAAAGCCCAGACACTGTCATGTCTAAACATATGCAACTTGGTTGTGGTGTACACTGATGCCAAAATGTGCAAGCCCAAACTAATTACATCCCATAGCTAAATGACCCTCCCAACTCAACGCATCTCCCAGCACATTAGAGATGAAGCCTCCTTGGCTGTTTGACCATCTGTTTTCCAGCTCCCTCTGGTCCAACTGTGGTGAACTATGGTGGGGTTGAAAATATCCTGTTACTTATTTAAGCTTTTGTCCAGCGAGTGGATGGGTCCAGTGAGCTGTGGATGTGATCCACAAGCCACCAAAATCAGTAGGTTCGTTTTATTCCTCCACCCTCCCGTCCTCCCTTTTTTTCTGAAGGGATAGAGATCATGCCCTGCTTTCTTTGCTATTTATTTTGGGGAAAAAGAGATGTTTAGCTTAGGAATCAGCCATGGGTCATGACGTGGCCCCTTCAACCACCACCATCCCCCCCGCACACGGCCATGCATGGCAGAGGTAACCAATGCACACCTGGTAAAGCGGACTTCACAGATATTGCATATATATGGTTTCTCTCCTGTGTGGGTCCTCATGTGCCTGGGCAGCTTGCCAGCCCCCATGATGACTTTGTTACAGATGGGACATTGCTGGGACGCCTTGGGCTTTATCTTCCTCTCTTCCTCCAGGGGGCATGGGGGAAAAACTCCTCCAAACTGGGTAGCACTTAGGAAATTGAGATAAGCGCTATAGTCAGTCTCTGCCTTAATATGCCCTAAGGGAGCTGCTGGGGTGTTGGTAAACATGTCCCTGAAGAAGTCATTAGGGAAAAGAGATGGAGGCAGGTCTTCCTTCTCCTCCTCTTCCTTGATCTTCCTCTTTTTGATCACCAGATCCAAGGGGCCATTGTCTACTTGTGGCTCCTCGAGCTGGGAGAAGGAGCTAAAATCGCCATTCCATAGATGGGGGAAGTAGCTAGGGGCGAAAGGAGAGAGAGCTGGCCTCCTTTCTGGGATGTTCGCCTTAGGGTACAAGTTTTCCCTTAGCAAGGACTCAATGGAGAAGTCTCGTATCACACCCAAGTGTCCAGAGGAGTTATTGGCTGGGTAGTGATTTGGAAAGTCTTTAGGTGCTTCTGTATATGCTGCTTCAATAAGATCAGACTTAGAAGGACTTTGGTGACAGCTTACTTCTTGGACATCGGTTAGGTTCTCCTGATTGACAAAATCTTCCACTTCCTCCTCCTCCTCTTCTTCCTCATCTTCATCTTTGTCATCATCTTCATCCTCTTTGTCATCTTCCTCTTCTGCATCTCTGTTGGGCTCCATGATTTCAAGGCATACATTGATAATGCACTGGATCTCCAGCATCTTGGCAGCACTGAGGATGTGCTTGACATTTGAGGTGGTGATGGTGAGGGTTGAGGTGTAGGCAAACTCGAGGATGGCAGAAAGTGCTTCAGGCTTGACAAAGTCAATCTCGTAAACATAGGGCTGGTCTGTTAAAGTGCCGGTAGTGAAGAGTTTTTTGAAGTACTTGCTGCAGGCAGCAAGGACAGACCGATGGGTCCGGTACTCCTGGTTCTGTACAATGAGGATGACATCGCAGAGGAGACCGTCATGCCGCTGCTCATTTAAACCACATAAGACTTCACTGCTGTGGTTCGGGAATGGGATCCCAATAAGATCTTCAATACCATTGGCCATATTCTCATTTAGTGCCCTAGGACAAAACACAGACAGCGTTAGCAGGGGATTCCCAATCAATAATGGCAAAACGACCCTGCCTTCTCTTGGTGTCCTCCTCTCCCTTGCCTCACTTGGACTTCTGTACTCACCTCCTGCTTGCACTGCCCCAGTATATATCTCCACGTCACCTTTAACTCCTTCCAGGTCCTCTGTGATTTAACCTCTGCTTCCCTCCACATCTCTTCATCTCCTTCTTTGTCTCCATCCTTCTCAGTTCCCACCCTATTCACCTTTTCATAACCACCACAAGCTCCCTCTTCTCGTTCACATCCCTCCCCCAGGAATCTTGTGCAATGACTCCCTCCCCATCACATTTCTTCCACATCCTCCCAGAGCCAACATCTTTCCAGGCACGTTGGATTTGCCCTGCCAGGAGCTATGTGGGGAAAGGGTGATGCTGTATTGCTTCAGACTGCCAAGAGCCATCACCTACACCTCTTAAACAAGACGAGCCAGGGAGTGCCCATCTCATCTACGCAAGTGTTTTTGGGACTGGTACAACTGGACGTCCCAAATAGGAGGGACTGCTGGTCATGACTGTTTGCTGCAGCAGGAGAGCAGTCCTTATGGGGCAGCAGGTCTCCAGTTCTGTGTCCTCCTGCTACTTCATGCCTGGAAGCTATCCCATGTCACCTCAGCATGTGGACAACCCGCATAGGGATATCTTCCCAAGGGATCTGGGAATAGGGGAGGCAAATGAGGAGTTGTGTGTCACAGTGTACCTAAATGCTCAGAGAAAGGCAACCAGGGAGCGAGAGCCTGGCCAGATGTAGATGACTGTCTGCTATCTTCACCCATGAGCTGAGCTTGCTCCGTTTCCAATCCTGTTTGGACTTGTTAGCATGGTATTAAATGCCCTGTGCACCTGGCAGACACCTTCCCCTGCTAGAGCAGCTCCAGCTTCAAAGGGAAATTTGGAAGCAAAAAGCCCACACCCAAAAGGAAAACCTGATTTTTTTGCCATTTTTTTAATCTTTAAGATGTTTCCTCTTTCACATGGCTCCAGCAGCCCTTCCACATGAGAAATCCCAGGAAAGGAGAGCAACTTCCTCCAGCAGGCGATGAATACATTAATCCCATCATACACAGAATACATCAAACAGCCAGAAGAACTTTGAATACACTAATCCTTTGGAAACCCCCAGGACACAGAGCATGTGTTCATGCAGTGTCACCTCTACAAGCCCCAGTTCGTGGCCCTGCTGCAGGTAGACACTCAGTTCACAGCCAAGTGGTTTATCTCCGAGAGAGCCCAGGGTACACGTAAGTAAAACTGCAGCCCCACTCCAGCCCCTTTTGCAAGGCTGAGACCATCAGGCAGGTTCCCAATCCCACCCTCTGCATCTCTGTCAGGTTCCCAATTTCACCCTGTGCCACCTCCGCATCTCTCCTGGGATGATACACTGGCACATCCTAGGTGTCCTTCCCTGCTCAGTTTCTGGCCGTGCTGACTCCAAACCTCCTTCCCACCAGCTGTGGGGACCTGGTCTACCTCATGGTGAGGGGCTGGCTCCCACCCTACCACCTGCCTCCAGCCCTCAGGGATGGAAAGACCCTGGTCTACCTCATGGTGAGGGGCTGGCTCCCATCCTACCACCTGCCTCCAGCCCTCGGGGATGGAAAGACCCTGGTCTGATGGAGGTTGTCCAGGGAAATCCTTGCTTCACCTTGGCCAGCAAGCCAGTGACCCTTGGGGGAGGCTGGCGAGCCGTAGAGGGGATCAGACTCTGCAGCAAACGTTCCCAGGGGAAGAGGAACGCCGTTTTCCTTCTCCTCCCTCTGTAGGGTCAATCTGCAGCTGAGACCTTGCAGATATCTTCCCCACACATAATCAGTGCTGCTGAACACTTGCCATGTGGGATCTGGCGAGCGAAGGCCTTGGGAAGACGGTGCAACCTAGATGGAGCACACCCCGGGGAAGGGTTACGGACCACCAGCCTGGTGGGAGCAAAGCTGGGATGGGAGACAAGCTGTCCCTGAGCTAGTGAAGCCTTGTGGGGGGCTGGAAGGCAGCCCCCACCATGGGAAGCCCTCTCCAGCTACCTCCCCATGCCCAGAGATGGGGAGAGGAACTGGGAATTACACCCCTTTGAGCCTCCCTCAGCTCCAGCCACCGACATTTTCAGCTGAGGGAACGATGCTCCAGTCCCTCATCCCCTGGTGTGCCCATTAGCTCCATGCTAATTATGTCTGTTGTCTGAAACAAATTGATTCATTACAGTGTGCTGTGCTTAGCCATGTTAACTAGCTACGCTTCTCTACCAGCCCGACCGGCTCCATATCAAATCTTCCTTGAAAATCGCCGATAAATGAAAGTAAATCTGATGTGTTCTTCTGGTAGAGTGTAAGATAATAAATAACCCCTGAGCTGGGGAGGAAGAGACAACTTCCATTTTTAGGGCTTTGTATCCTTAATAATAAGCATGAGCAATTAAATTTCTTTTGCTGTATTTATCTTCTACTTGTTTATTTTTGTTTGGAAGGAGCATTAGTGCTAAAGGAGCTCCTTACGTGAAGGAACATGTCTTCCTACGAATCTATTTTGATCTTTTATTGCCAGATCACCCTAAGTGCAAAAGATCAGAAAAGCAGAATATTAGACTACCCTGACAATTGTTTTTATAGAGGTGTTTTCTGGACACTAAACTCCCTCCTCCCTAATTTGTGGATTATTCACTCAGCAGCAAGAAAGCAAGAAAAAATGGAATTAGAAGATCAGGGAATATGTGATTATAAATTAAAATGATGTACAGCTCCCTTTGGTGGGAACGGACTCCTTTTCCTTTCTTTTCCCCTCCTGGTCCTCTCGATATGTGGTTCTGTTAACCGAAGCACTTAGGCAAGCCAATAACTTTACAGGATGCTGGCAAAATTGAAGGTGATTCATGTTATTTAAATGTGGGGGGGAGAGGAATTGAAACAGCCCATTCATTTCCATACATTTGCATTTTATTAACTTGCAGGGTGGTTTGACAGCTCCAGAGCTCAGTGAGCCTGAGAAATGACCTTATGGTTCCCATGCCCCCAGGGAGGTTGATGGCCACAGGCTGGAAGTGTGCTGAGGCTGATGTTTTCCTTCCTCCCTCTCCCTCCTCTCCCTCCTCCTGCGCTCCCCCCTTCCCCTCCCCAAGCCAAGGGTGGGGTCCTCAAGAATAAGGGGCCTAAAAATAGCATCTGATGGTGACAAATGTCACCAGTGCATGCACACACACATGCAAATGCTGAATGAACTACATGGAGTTAAACAGAAAAATCCCATTTTATAATAGAAAATTACAGCATTGTTGAAATAAACCGGGGTGTGTGGGGGGGAAGGGTGGAGGGCACCTAAAATAAATATATTCTGCAGATGATGTCTCGAAACATTGCATTTATGGGCATGCTTAAAACTCATTCATTACTTTCTTGCCATGAAAAGCCCCATTTATAAAAGAATGATCCTGGGAGACGCTATTCAGATACAGGACCACTTCCCCCCCACGCTGCCTGTGGGCACATGGTGAGCTCTGCCAGCGTACTTAGGCACCTGAGACTGCAACAAGGGAAAAGAGGGACTGGGGGGAACTGAGCTTTGTCCCCTTTTTGGGTGAAAAACCATCTGGTTTTGGGAAGAATGATGCTTCGCTGGCTCGGGGCGGTGACCATCGCACCAGCGCGATGGAGATATGTAGGCAGATGTAGGCAGATGCAGGCAGGGGTCTCAGCTGTGATGCCGAGGTCTAACCCCACTGCCTGCCTGAAGGTGGGTGATACAACCCAGATACAAGCCAGGGACTGCAGCAATATTATAAACTGCCTGCAATGTGCACTCCCTGCGTGACCCAAAGCTCATCCAGGGCACAAAAGCCACTTCTATTTTTTTATTTTTATTTTTTGGTTGCTTTATTCTCATGTCTCCTTTTACCTTCAAGCCTCTTTCAGTATAATACAGCCTCTGAAAACCAATAATATAAAACTGAAATATCAGCGAGAGGTGCGAAATGCTCATTTAGCATTGTGATAAGTAAAAAATAAAAGTATACTCAATAGATTATAGAGATATATCTATAGAAAATAGATAAAGTGAAATAATATTGCTTATATTCATTTGTATGAGTGGAAATGGAGGATTGCCACAGCTCGGAGGAGCCCTGGGAAAGATGTGCCATCCCTGAGGTGGGACAGGATCCTGCCCCTGGGTCTCAGTATTGCTCAAAGCCAGGAGCAGACCTGTGAGGGCTCCTCATCAGCACTGCCCTCTCCCATCTGTGGTGGTGCACCACCACCCCCCACCCCCCCTTCCTCTGGACCACCTTATGATCACAAGGACTTCTGTCAAGGCTTGGCCTCTAAGCAACGAGTCTGGTGATCAGGCGCCCCTTGGTCGTACCAGGCACTCTTGCATGGCTGAGCTAGGGAACAAGACTGCCTTGATCCCACCTGGTATAATCAGTCACCCCCTGACAGCTTGGGAACACATCATTGTGGATCATAACTTGGGCGGATTGGTATGGGAGGATGGTACCTGCCTTGCTGAGATTAATGAGAACTCAGCAATAACTGACCACAGCTGTGGCCAGAATGGAAATTTATTGATGCCTAAAGTCAATCATCTCACAACCCTATAAACAGTGGTACCACAGAAGACCCTTTGAGCTC
This sequence comes from Platalea leucorodia, assembly GCF_965183815.1. Classification (NCBI taxonomy): domain Eukaryota; kingdom Metazoa; phylum Chordata; class Aves; order Pelecaniformes; family Threskiornithidae; genus Platalea; species Platalea leucorodia. Next base: position 25,340,333 of record NC_138859.1, on the reverse strand, counting down.
TTCTGGACTGCAACGGGCTGCGCCAGTATCTCCCTCTGAGTGGGACGCCTCTCAGAGCTGCGAACTCCTCTTAAGTTTGCATACGGAGGCCTGGCAACAGGACCTGGGCTGATCTCCAGTGCCTTTCACTCCTTGAGGTTCAACCCTTCGCCCATTGAGACAATCATTGAAGTGAGTATTTCACTGAACTCAAGGGGAATTTTTGATGGGTATCTTTATCTGCGTATATCAAATTCATGAGGGATGTTAAGAGGTATTATTTTGTTAGGCCTACTGTGTGATTGTGTGTGTATTACACAAATACTGTCATAAGCTTTATTTAATCACTTTGTAGATGCTAGAGTAACCAATGATTAGTTACTACTAAATTCTCGTGATTCTCTCCTTGCTGTGAACAAACCCTAAGTTGCTGCTAAATACATATAATCCTTAGACATAAACCATTGACCAAGTCTGAGACTAGGATTGGATCCAGCTGCACCTAGGCTCCTCTCTGAGAAGGAGTTTAGAAAGCAAGGGGGTCCATTCTGAACCTCGTGACTCAACGGGAGGGCCTCCTTTACTCCCCCCTTGTATTACCTTCTACCTCAATCTTTCCCTCTCTCTCTCTCTCTCTCTCTCCATATATTCCATTCATTTAATAAGTAATAGAGTGAACCTTGCCATTGAACTTTGTTAAATCACCCTTTTATAAATTAAATCACTATTTGCAAATATCTGTGGTGGTGATTATTTAAGCGACCTAACTGCTCATTCGCGACACCATCTCCTTCCTCATCTCCAGCAACAATGCCCTGCAAAGCCAGGCCCTTGGAGGAGATAAAAGCTGCCAGGAAGAGCCCAGGCTTGTGCAATGCATGGCTCCTGGTTCAGGGCTGGGGATGTCCCCTTCCCATCTGCTCCATCTGTGGGGACAACGCTTCAAAACCTGAGTCTTAGCTGGGACATGGCAATTTTGGCCTTTAATTGTATGCTGGCATGTAGCATCATTACTGTAACATGCAGCATTTTAATATTTCGATACTTGTATATTTTAATATATGCATATTTAAATATTTATATATTTTATATATTTATATTTTTACATATGTATATATTAATATATTTATATTTTTATATTTGTATAGAGATTCTCGGAATATTTCATCTTAAAATGTGCATTGCTTGGCCTTCTCTTTTCTATGATTTTCCCCACGGGAAGGAGCTGGCTCCTGACCACATTTTTTTTTGGTGTGCAAAGTGCTGGGCTCTCCCCAGGAGTGCCACCCCAAAGATATGGGAGTGCCCCGGGGAAAGCCGGGGAGCACAAAGTGGCTGCCCTGCCATGTCGTGCTCATTCTGCATTCAGTGCGACGGAGGAAGGAGCATGAGGCTCTGGCTGATCTCTGCCTGCTACTGGTGTCAAAATGACATTTTTCCAGGCAAAACAAATGGTGTCTCCAATTCTTCCCTTCACCCAGCCTGTGCACGGAGTGGGGTTTGGGGTGCAAGCCCAGGGGCAAGGCTTGGGGTTGAGCATCCCCCCATGGCCTGGTCCTGCCACCCTGACACAGCATCCCTCATGCTTGGTCCCTGCAGGCACAAAACCCCAGGAGGGATTCGAGCTCTACGTCTGAAGCATGAGGCCATCCAGCAAAGTACCCCCGAGGTGGCTGGACATGGATTCGGGGCGCTGAACATCCCTGGCCACCCAGCCTGCTGCCCATGGCAGGAGAGGGAGTCAATCATAGAATCATAGAATGGTTTGGGTTGGAAGGGACCTTTAAAGGTCATCTAGTCCAGCCCCCCTGCAAGGAGCAGGGACATCTGCAACTAGATCAGGTTGCTCAGAGCCCCATCCAGCCTGACCTTGAATGTTTCCAGGGATGGGGCATCTACCACCTCTCTGGGCAACCTGTTCCAGTGTTTCACCACCCTCATCGTAAACAATTTCTTCCTTATATCTAGTCTGAATCTACCCTCTTTTAGTTTAAAACCATTACCCCTTGTCCTATTGCAACAGGCCCTACTAAAAAGTTTGTCCCCATCTTTCTTATAAAACCCCTTTAAGTACTGAAAGGCCAGTATTGAATCAGCAGGAGGTCTCAACGGCTTTCCTCATCCCGATTTATTTTCTACCACCAACTCCTTCCCTTCCCTGCCTGGGGCACTCAGCACCCTGAGGGACAGACACTTTGGCTCTGATGCTTTGCTACTTGCTTCTCTTTCCCAATCCCCGCTGCAGGCTGCGGGAGCAGAGGCAGCACCCAGGGTGGGCTGGCTGCTCTCCCTCTGCATCTACCTGTGGTCCCATGTATGTAGACCTGCCTGCTACATCTATCAGCCTATAAATATATGTGTTTTTTTGTTTTTTTCCAGGTTTATTTGTGCCTCATCATAATGAGGCAATTAAGATGTACATATGAGATTACCCTAATCTGTCAAAATATTACAGCTGCTTTCTATGGGATATGCTGACCAGTGATTGATAGCTTCTGCTCCTTAGCCGTGTTGTTATTTTGGGGGTATAGGGATACTGGGGCACTGTTCCCACATCCGCTGATTGCTCCATGACCTTGAGCAAGTCCCTTGTGCAAGTGTCCCTGAGTGGAGCCACCCACGTTGACACCCCACTCGAAGCCAGCCCCACAGGGACGACACCGTTACCTTGGCCAAGCGCTTGACTCTGATTTGGAAGACACCTCCTCTTTCCTACCAAGAAGGAGTTGGGATCCCTAAAAGCCTATTTGAAAGGCAGGAAGAGAGGTGATTGGTTTTTTTTTTAATTTAAAAAAAAAAAAGGAAGGTGTAAAACCCAAAAAAGGCAATTATTTCCTTAAGCACACCTCCCCTCTGAACATCTTGTCTCCAGAAGAACATGTTATTAAACCACCCACCCTAGTACCTAGCGTTTCTCCCTTCCGTCGGGAAGGTGGGGCAGAGAGCACTCCTCTCCTTTCAATCACTTCCCTGCAAGATACCTGAAATGATGAGGAAAACATGGTGACACCAACCACTGCCTCCTTCACAAGGAAATCATCAGGTTTTTAAAGGAGATAAGCCACTTTGCAGATCCAAAGATGATGCTGTGGGAGGGAACTAGCTTGCTAGCAACAGCACCAGGGGTTTACTGCTGGGCTGGGCACCCACCCCAGCCTCTAATAACTGAGACCAGCCTTCCCCTTGGGACCAGTCTTGCTTGGGGAGTACAGGGTTGAGCTGGGAAAGGTGGGGGAGTTTGGTTTTTAAGCGGTACGTAATAAGCTCATCCACCCAAAACTGAGGATCCTCCTCAAAAAAATCATGGATTTTGCTTAGATCTGGACAAAGTAGGCAAGGGCAGAGATGCCTTGGCGAGGATGGATGCAAAGAGGGTCACATTGGCCATGGAAGATGCTCGCTTGCAGCAAGGATGGGGAGAAAGCCCCATAGGTGGCTGCAGAGGTGGCATCACCCCACATGGCTGCTGGTGAGGGAGCAGCTCCATAAATGGAGCAGGTCAGTACAATTTCAGAAGATGCTCCATAGGATGCCGGTGCCAAGGCTGCCTACAGCATCCAGCCAGAGCCCCAGAGACGTTGACACAGATGAAGACCTCCCACTGATGCTGGGAGGAGAGGAATGGCCAAGAAGCCTCGGGGGGACAGCCCAACCCTTTTTGGCCAGCCTCCACAGAGCCAAGGATGCGTGAGATGGCTCCTACCTGAAGGAAGAGCCCCAGAAGTCAAGCATGGTTTGATCACATAATTAAAGTGGTTACACTTCAGGGATTGAGATCACACGGATGACCTTCAGCCTGGTATTTCTCCATTACCTACTGGACCTTTCAATATTAATACTAATCTCTGAACAAAATCCTTGGGCATACAAGGATTCATCCTTATCAGCATCTGGCTGGTAAGTTGAGCCCATGTGAACCATATATATTTACACATACTATATAAAACTGACTTTTTTGGGTTGGAACTATTAGTTTCCTATAAGCAGGCCATCAGAAAGCCATCTTCACTTGAAGTCTCATCAGGGAACCCAAAATAAAAGGTGTTGGAGAACCACCCGCAGAGTGTCCAATGATCCTAACAACGACATATTTAACCCCTTCTTCATTTTAGTGACAGCCACTCTTCCCAGTTTCCAAAATTCATACAGAAGTTCAGCCAGTCAAGCAGACCTGGGGCACATCAATACTGGAGATCTGCTGTATTTCTCTGGTACGACATCACTTGGAAGTACCACAAGGGCTATTTGCTTAAGAAGATAAATAGTGATTACAGGTGCCATTCATTCGCTTGCCAAGGTATGGAGGCACAAGTATCTCCTGTGCCCTTTGTGAATCCATCCTCAGGAATTTTTAAAGGCTAGTTATACATTGCAGTAAATATTATGCATCTCTCAACAAATCTATCCCTGTAGGTTAGCTCCAGCTACTGAGAACCTACACCGGGCACCTTGCACTTCAACAACTTGTTTATGTACAGATACAATATGGTGAAATTGTAAATTATGAATCAAATCCTCCCCTAGTGAGCTGAACGGTTGGGTGCTACTGGTTGTAATGGGAATTTGCTGCTGCTCCATGACCACCAGGACCCAACCCCAGTCCATGGGGTTTTTAAAATATTTCCTGGCCTCAGCTCCTCTATGGGTTTGTTGCTCAAGTTGGCCCCTCCATTGGCATGTGATGATGAACAAGTCAAGCTCCTCTCTCCCTCATCACTCATCATGGCAGGCACCAGGTATCTGAAAAGCCCCAGCATCCCCTTAGATCTACCCCAAGGTCTCCCACCCTGGCCTGACCTGAACATCATTTTATAATGAGCTCCCAGATTCTGGTATGAAGTTTGGTGGATCAACACCTTGCCTCTGGGTGAGCCCGCTGCGGGACTAATGCTAGGAAGATGCCATCACACCACCAGGACCAAGCCCCATGCCTCTCCTATTTCCTTCAAACCAGTTCTTGGACCCCAGATAAATGCAAACAGGATCTCTGGCAGGGCCAGAGTAGAGTTCAATGCCTCCTATAATTGAAGGGTCACGTTTTCACTTTGGTTTCTTCTTTCTGGCTTCTTTAAATTACCCAGCATACTTCCCAATTTCAGAGTTTATATAAATCTCCAAAACAAGGAGCTTTGGGTCACTTCTGGGTGGCAGCTTGATTAAGTCTGAATGCCGCATGACAAGTCCCATCTGACGTGCTGAGCAGGTTTTGGCAAAAGGGGATCCCAGTGATAAATGGTCAAATAAACATAAACAATTAGTGGAGCTACATCAAAGGCACAGCCTTGCTCCAGATGGTGTTTTGAGGGCTTCATCTATGCACAAAGCAGGGGCAAATTAATTAACCACAGTGTCTAGGCAGGTACTGTGGGAGGGGGCTTTATAGGGTGGTCACATCTGACCCACCCAAGCAGCTCCTTGGAGGTCTGGAGCTCGAGGGGATGGTGCTCTGGGCATCAGGTCCCTTCTGCTCCTTTCTGCTGTGGTTTCTGCGAGGCTGGAGGTGCTCAATATCCAGTTAGTTATGGGGCTTTTTCTTGGAAACCCTCAGAGGTCCCTTTCTACATGACTCCGTGTTAGCCTTGATGCTCTCCTGGCCATGCTCCAGTGCTTAGGGACTTTTAAATGCGGTGTCACTGGTACAGCAAATGATCCTGGCTGAATATCTCCCCTCCCTATGTATCTATATGCACACACATACATACACAATATATGTGTGTGCTTGCGTGTGCATAGAAATCCCATGGGACGGGGAATATGTCAAGCGAAACAGAAGAGTTTCCAGTCATCCTGTGCAACCACCACTCTCATGGAAACTCACTCACACTTCAAGTGACATGTCCCCCCTTCCATGCCGTGTTCTGCAAAAAAAAAAAAAAAAGAGGAAAAAAAGAGAGTGAGAGGAAAATCCCCACCAGAGATGTGCCCATGCCAGAGCTGGACTGGCTGAGCATCAGGTTGCTGGTCCCTCCAGCATCTCTGACATGACCTGGATGAGGGTCCACAAGGTACATGACATTGTTGGTGGCATTTCTGTCCATGTGTTTGCAGCTGCTCTCCTCCAACACCACCTTCCCCCTTGTGCAAGCTGCCCAGCCACTGCTATAGGAGGCTATATAGGAGATATATATATATGTGATACATCCCTATGGGTGCACAAGATTACAACCCCATGAGCCCATTGGTGGTGGGTACCTCCTTCCAGCACAGCCTTAAAAATAGCAAAAAAAGTTATTTCCTCCCATTCTGAGCTCTCCCAGGAGAACCGGCAGGCCCCTTTGCTCCCTCTCGTTCTGCTTTTCTCCAGAGCCAGAAAAAGGAAAAATAAATTTAAAAAAGGCTCCTGCACACACTGGGTGGGTTTGCTTCCTGGAAAAAAAAAAAATACCAACACGTCGGAAACGTGCCCAGCTTAACCATGGAAAACTGGTTTGGCTGGCATCCCTCCGGAGTGGACAGAATTGTGAGGGACTTGGACGTGGATCTGGGTAAGGCTGTCACCAGCTTGCACAAAAACACAGCTCCAAAACAAAATTAAATAAATTTTTGGGTGCTCCATAAAAGCAGGGGCCCAAGGATGGGGATCCATCTCCCCCTTTTCTTCTCTCCCCTCGCCCCCAGAGAGAAAGCCACCAAAAGGAGGACTTTGGGAGTAAAAATAAAAGGGTCAGAGTGCTAGCACGTTAAATCAGAAGCAGATGTGTGCCTGCTCACCAGTCTGAGTCACTGTGGGAGGGTGGGAAAGGGGGGGGTGGGGTTATCGTTATTTCGGTGCTGGGTGTGGGGTACAGAAAACAATGCGAGGAGAAGGTGGTGCAGTGTTTGAGCAGGCTTCATATCAGCTTGGGAGCAGGTACAGGCAGGCTCCAGAAGCGGTGGGGTGGGAGGCTCAGCTCAGCGGCGGTGGCATTGGCAGCAGCTGTGCTCCACCCCTTGCCTGGGCAGGGCTGCTCCTCCGGACCCTTCCCAAGCTCCCCTGCAGCATCACTGGGCATCCCCAGTCATGCACATCCCTGTTTGGGGGAGTTTCTTGCTGGTCCCCGTCACGTCTCCCAGCATCATCCCTCCAGGAAAAGCCCCTGTCCCCATGCGTTGGCCAAGACGTGCCCACTGCTGGACCCACCATGTGGCCAAGGCATCTGCAGCCTTGCACCAAGGCAGTGGCAGGAGCCTTGTCCTACCTCTCACAAGGACAACCTCAGGAGCTAGCACGTCTCTAAAACCCAGCTTGCTTTGGGCCAAGCCCCATAACGCAAGTTCAGCCTCACCTTTTGCATCCCACCATGCCCTCCGCCGCTTACACCATGTTGGCGTTCATTAGGCTCTCAGTCCCATGAGTATTTATGAGAGCAGTACCTCAGATTGGTCTATTTTCCTCTGGCATAACCCAAAATATTATTTTCCTGCTTGGCTCTCATGAGAGCCTTTGCCGCCTCATTCATTTTTAATTGCCATTTAAGTCCTGGAGCTCTAAGCACACAAGCTCCCTTGTTATGGCCGGGCCAGAATAGCTCCCATGTGGGTATAAAGTGGCTTTTGTAGAGACATGTTCATGGAAGGCGCCTCTGCAGAGCATCTCGCCTTGTGATGGCAATCCAGCCTGCAAAGACATGGCCCCTCCAGCACCACCACCCCATCATCTGTACCATGGGCAGAAGTCTAGCCCTGGGCTTGGATCGTGCTGACACAAACCCCAACATAGGATGAAAATTCAAGTCGCTGCCTTCAGAGAGGGTACCCAATCCACCCAGTTTTTACCCATACGAGCATCTCTTCAGAGTCACGTACAGCCCCAGCTCCATCGCAGAAGGGTGAACATTGCATCTCCCCATTCTTCGCTGACCCAAGGAGGAGCATCATGGATGCTCCACCCCTGGAAACATTCAAGGTCAGGTTGGAGGGGGCTCTGAGCAACCTGATCTAGTTGAAGATGTCCCTGCTCATTGCAGGGGGGTTGGACTAGATGACCTTTAAAGGTCCCTTCCAACCCAAACCACTCTATGATTCTATGATCATTTTTCTGCAAGTCAACACTTCTCTGAATCACACATCCCCACCACGCTGAAACCCCATCGAAGTGCATCACGTCTCTAACCCTTGAGCTGGGTGTTTCTAGAGGAAACACCACCGGGCTTAAGCAGAGGACATTCAGGGAAAGGGGGATGAGACTTTCATCCAGACTTCTTGTATGTAACCCAACCAACTAATGAGCTCTCTGAAGACCACAGGTAATATATGAGCATAACCTTACAGTGCGGCCCAAGCACCGAATATCCAGAGGCAACTCCCTATCTTCAGGAGATGATTTAATCCAGCTCTCAAGGTTACAGAGTAATTTAACTGAAGATCAGGGGTCACATTCAGACCTCATTTGTATCTATCTCAACTCCTTCTGTGTGCAAAGCCCCTGGTTTCTCTGCCAACCTGCTGGAAAGCTAAACGGCAGCTGAGTCATCAACTCAGCCCTGATCCTGCAAAGCCTCACCTGCCTGAGCAATCTGTGCGATTCGGTGGGGCCCACCCATGCCCAGCTTGGTAAATATAGTCAAAGCTGTTGAGGATCAACAGAAAAAAACCAGCAGAACTCTCTCCAAGATATAAACTGGAAGAAGGAAAAGAAAAATATCTACTGCTTAGATGTTTCAGCTCAAACGCATGGAAAAAAAATTGAAAATCAATAGGATTAATTTTTCAACCAATGCTTCTGCAAGCAAGGAGGGGGTTTGCGGGATCGGGCCCCCAAGCAAGGCAAGTCCTATGTCCCAGCTGACTATGCGTGCACGCCAACTCACAGTCTGATTCAATTTAAAACAGCTGAGTTGTAAATGAGACTTATAATGGAATTGGCAAATGACCCTTCAATACAGCATTGCAAACTGACAGCATTCAAAAATAACTGAGGCTCAAGTCAGGATTCAGCTCTCGGCCGGGCATGAGTGCAGGATCACGGGTGCATCATGCCATCAGCTACAAAAACAGACCAAGCAAGCAGGGAAAAAAACCCAGCCTCTCCCCTCTTAGGGATTTTAGAGGGGTGACTCTTCAAAAAGAAAATGTAGGGAAAAGGAGGAGAAAATGCAGCCCTGTCATGTAAAGAGAGACAGTCTCGCCTGTTTGTTTTGGCCTATCCTGAACTCCAGGCAGTTTCCAACTGGAACCCAGAAATGCTGATAGTGTTTGGAGTCTGTCTGCATCTCTCCCATGATGTGAAGAGTCATTCAGGATGATGGGCTGGGATTTTTTTTTCCCTAACAACTATATTTACCGTTACATTTTGAACTCCCCGTGCTGTCATTACAATGCCAGATGAAATTACATGTGCGATAACCATAACATCAATGCATGCAAAAGTTCACAAAGGCTTTACAAGGAAACATTTTCAAGGGAAGCTGCTCACATGTCAGGACTCAAAAGGGATGTCCAAAGGAGTCTTTGAATTACAGGCTGCTGGCTACAGCCAGAACTTGGCCTTGCTGGAGCTGAACAGATGGATTTTACGCTTTTTTCGGGCTTTGCTGGATAAAGCATATTCTTATTTATCCTGGTGTAACTATGGATTGACTCCAGGGATTTAACTGATGCTATTCTGGATTTGCACCAGTGCAAAGAGGACAAGAATTACAGTGGTCTGCAGGACAGTCTTGCAGATGGATCCAAATTGCACTGTCCTACAGTGAGCTTCTGTGCTGGTGCCACCATGAAGATGTTGGCATGGGATCTGCAGCTAGTCTGTGACTTACAGAAAGAGCTGCATGGGCACAAGAGCTAGAACAGGGACAGTTATACCATTACAAAAGCATCTTATATCACTGTGGCTGATTCCCTTTCACACAAAGGACTATATATGCACTTGAAGACTGAGGACAGATGCTCTCTCCTGGTCCAAGATGTGCTAGAAGCATAAGAAAGGATCCTAGCTTCTCATCCACTATCAGGCCAGAGGTAACTACTCCTCACAGCTCTGCCTTTGAGGTTGTTCTTATGAAAATCCCAATTTCTGCTGGGAAAAAGCAGCAACCAGGTTTCTTCCAACTGCTATGGGCAGCTGGATGAAGGGAACTTGGCTGGTGCTCCTGGAGGACAGTTCCAGCAGCACAGTGACAGAGGCAGGAACCTCCAGGAGAGAGGCATCACCTCCCATTGGCACAGCTGGATGTGTAAGGTAACATCTGTACAGCTCTGATTGCATCTGCTTAGGGGGAAATGGTACAACTAGGCCAGTCTAGCTAAAGTGCTACAACTTCCAGGCAAACCTATGGGATGTTACAGATCAACCTCGCGGTGCAGTGCGACATATCCATACCTATGGAGGTTTTGACTCAGCTCCTAGACAGAGAGTATCTTATGGAGCAGCTGTTTTGCTCTCACTATCTTACACAAAAAAAAAGAAATGCAGACATCTAACACAACAGCAACCCCAAGTATCTGTGTGTTGGAGAAGGGCATCGCACGTGCATGGGGAGCACAAGGCTGCTTCTGCATACTCTCCCCAAGGTGCAGGTTTGATCCACCTCCTGAGCAAAGGACTGGAGGATGATCTGGGAGCGTGTGTTTGGGAAATGTCCTGAAGAGCACCAGCAGAAATGTGGAATCACTCACACTATTTCAGGACATACTTTTTGTCCTGAGTGGGAAAACATCAGCATTTTACCTCACTTTCCCCATCATTTCACTGTCTGTATTTTGCATCTCCTTTCACAGCACAGATATATCAGTCTCTGGTTAAATGTATTACAGTGAATTCTGTCTAGTAGAGGAAAATTCATTAGTTAAGGGGCCACAATAAAAGCAGACATTTGGAAAAATCTACCTCTCCATCCACCCACCTCGCCTCCCATATCTGGCATTTCTAATCCACATTATGTTGTTTCATATATGCATCTGTTGTGGTTTAACCCCAGCCAGCAACTAAGCACCACACAGCCGCTCACTCACTCCCCCCACAATGGGATGGGGGAGAGAATCAGAAGAGTAAAAGCAAGAAAACGCGTGGGTTGAGATAAAGACAGTCTAATAGGTAAAGCAAAAGCCGTGTGCACAAGCAAAGCAAAACAAGGAATTCATTCACTCCTTCCCATCAGCAGGCAGGTGTTCAGCCATCCTCAGGAAAGCAGGGCTCCATCATGTGTAATGGTTACTTGGGAAGACAAACACCATCACTCCAAACGTGTCCCCCCCCTTCCTTCTTCTTCCCCCAGTTTATATACTGAGCATGACGCCATATGGTATGGAATAGCCCTTTGGCCAGTCTGGGTCAGCTGTCCTGGCTGTGCCCCCTCCCAGCTTCTTGTGCACCTGGCAGAGCAGGGGAAGCTGAAAAGTCCTTGACTAGTGTAAACTCTGCTCAGCAAGAACCAAAACATCAGTGTGTTATCAACATTATTCTCATCCTAAATCCAAAACACAGCACTATACCAGCTACTAAGAAGAACATTAACTCTATCCCAGCTGAAACCAGGACAACATCACATTAGCAAAATACCCCTTGCATCATTTTAATTTCTTCTCCCCGTTTGTCCATGAAGACACTCACCAAAAAGGAGCCTAAATGCTGTCTTGCATTTTACGTTTGTTTTTTTTTTTTTTTTTTATGTAGATATATCTCCATTCAGCCCTTCCTAGGAATGTGCAGGAACCCAGCAGCTTTCCAACGCTGCACTTCAAAGCTGCGTACCAGCGTTCGATGAAACACCAGTGCTGCAGCACGCTGGGGACTTTCCTTTTCCAAGTTGATACTTCGAAATATTTATAAATGCACTTAAGCCCCATTTTGACCACTGCGTCTATTTCCAAACCCTGCCCTGAGATTCATGGCAGGTCAAGGGGAGTTATGCTTGCATTGTTGACATACCTGAGGACAGGCAGAGGGACTTGCTCGCTGCACACAGAACAAAGCCCTGAGTTATTGCAGCTCTTTGCCCTTCACCGAACACAATCATGGTTAGAGAAAACCCTTGTTTATAGCAGAATCCTTCTAATTGGGGAAAAAGAGATTTAATTATAAGGTAATGGTGCTGTGGGTGTGTGTGCAAGCAGAGCAAAGATGTAGGTGCGGGAGGCTACGAGCAGGGCTGCTCCCCTTGCCCAGGTGGATGCTGGTGGCTCCAGCCTTTGTGGATGGTGAAAGTGGGGATTTGAAGTCTCCCTCCATCACTATTGAAGGCTGAGCACTGAATCGGGTGCTTGCATAGGGGATGCAAAGCACGGAGAAGAAAAAGCCAGGCGGAATGACTGCCTAGGAACAACAGGAGGGGTTTTTAAGGGGAGATGGATGGCCAAAATGCCCACACCTTTCCCCTTTCCCTTTTCCTGAGTCATGGCCTCGGAGACAGGCTTGTTCAGGTAGGTAATGAGCTAGGTTTGGTTTCCACTCCCTCTTCCAGATGGTATTGCAGAGTCAGAGCTCAATGTGAGCTGCTGGCATTTTACACGCAGAGATGGGCTATAGGGCTTTGTAAGCCCAAGAGCTTGTCCAGGCTTTATAAAAAGCAGCTTATAGAGGAAAAGATACAATCCAGTTAAACATTCAGAGCTCCTCAATGCTGCATATGCCAAGGTACATGCTCACAAAGTGCGTGCATCAGAGAATATTTTTCTAGCCCTGTCTTTTCTTTCATTTATTTTAAGGAACAGAGTGCGGTTTCCTCTCCTGCGTTTCTCATATTTTGCTTAAAAATAAAATTTGAAGCTCTATCAAACCAAACAGCTTCTTGCCCAAGGTGGTAAAAAAAAAAAAAAAGCCTCTTCTATGGTGAACCGATCAGGAAAGGGGACTATAAATCCCCCTGTGGCTGTATTCTCCCAGCACTATTTTGCAATGGATCCTTTCTACCATTGCACATGACTTCTTGGAAATGTATAAGGCATCTAATAGAGCACATTCTGATTTATACTTCGAGCAGGGCAACTTTAATGGCAGCAGGAGCGTGGGTGTAAATCTTCAGGCACAGAAAAATCAGCCATATAGCCCTGGTCCTCTGAATTTGCTCTGCTCTGAATGCCACTGCATAAGAATGAGGCTTTATGGTAAAAAAGAGGGACATGTCCTTCTGCCGGATAGGAGGGATTTCTAAGGGTGCAGCACTATAAATAATCATTCAAGCCATTTTGCACATGCATCATGTAACCCGTGATAAGCCACAGAACAGGTACTGAGAAGACCACAAAAATGATCAGAGGGCTGGAACACCTCTCCTATGAGGAAAGGCTGAGAGAGTTGGGGTGGTTCAGCCTGGAGAAGAGAAGGCTCCAGGGAGACCTTATTGCGGCCTTTCAGTACTTAAAGGGGGCTTAGAAGAAAGATGGGGACAGACTTTTTAGCAGGGCCAATAGCAATAGGACAAGGGGTAATGGTTTTAAACTAAAGGAGGGTAGATTCAGACTAGATATAAGGAAGAAATTGTTTACGATGAGGGTGGTGAAACACTGGAACAGGTTGCCCAGAGAGGTGGTAGATGCCCCATCCCTGGAAACATTCAAGGCCAGGCTGGATGGGGCTCTGAGCAACCTGATCTAGTTGTAGATGTCCCTGCTCATTGCAGGGGGGTTGGACTAGATGACCTTTAAAGGTCCCTTCCTACCCAAACCATTCTATGATTCTATGAAGACCCAGTGGGTTGAATTGGAAGTGGAGGCTGTCGTGCACTCTCATTCATCATTGCTTTCCAAAAGGTGTAAGCCTTCCCCGTTCACATGCACAGCCAGAGACGGCACAGGTCCCCCTGGATGTATACACACCCATCCTGCCATCCGACCCTACACACCGAGGGACTATGCATGCAAATGCATCTTCCTCTCCATGCCCTTTGCACGGGTGAGTCATGGGGACAGTTGCTGTATGGCAGGAGACAATGTCACGCTCACTCCCACACCATGCAGACAACCCATCCTTAAGATCTCATACCCACCCCAAATCCAGACCAACACCAAATAAATACAAATATCCTTGGAGGCAAGCAGGGATGGATGGTAGTGAGGCACATGGGTGCCTCCAGAATCCAGTTTATTAATTTCTCATTATTGCCAACTCTTGCTGTTCAGACAGTGTTTGTCCTCTCTGCAGAGCAGAAATCCACCTCTAGCAACCCTGCTGAAGTCCTAAATGACCTTCATCTCTCTGACCATCATCACAGGCAGGTTGCACCTCTGCTCTTTAGGTGCATTTGAGTTTGAAGGCATTGGAGAAATCCCTGTGTGAGAATAAAGAGGAGGCTGCTTGTGAAAATGCACGCTGAAATGAGAAAATGAAATGAATGGCCAGTCCTAAAAGAGAAAACTCCTGCCATAAAGCAGATTTTGAGAAAAAAAATGGTCGGGCATTGCCCTGCTTTGCTAAACAGGCAGATGGGACCTTTATTTCTCTTCTGAAACTTTAATGGGAAAAATATGATTCTGCTGCAAGCGTAGTTTATATGCCTGGCAATTAAAGAGGAAAGGAAGGGCATAATTTATAGAATTGTGAAACACAGAGGATAGCTTTCTGGCTGCAATGTTTCTTTATTTTCTTGTTATTCCTTTTATTCTTCCTTTTGCTTCTAGGCTTGTTAAAGGTGATGGATGGGCAGTAGTGGAGACAGAAATCTTCCTTTTATATTCACAGGGCAGGTACCGCATCAGCAACCACAGCGGCTACACAAGCTGCACCTCCTCTGAACAAGAAAAATCCTGAGACCAAAAAAAAATGCTTCAGTGTATCCTCAGGCTTTCTACAGTGCTTTCCTGCTCCTAACCCAGTCATTAACGGGCTTCACGCTTTCAAACGGGAAGGCTGAGCCAAGTCTTCCTGTAGCCAGCAACATGCAACATGGCCAAGCTCACACCCCATCTGATCCTCCAGACCCTCCATCTCCAGGGACAGTCTGCTCCTCACCCTTTGAGCTCTGCCAAGACCCTGGCAATTCCCATCCATGCCACCTTGGCAGGAAGAAAGCACCACCTGTGTTCAGCTAGAAAGCCACCTTGTAGAAAAAGACCTGCTGGTCCTGGTGGCTAACGAGGTGCCCAGGAATCAGCAGCATGTCCTTGCAGTGAAGATGGCCAGACACACACTGAGCTGCATTAGCAAAAGTGCTGCCCAGAGGTCAAGGGAAGTGATCCTGCCCCTCTATTGGTCACTTGTGAGACCACAGCTGGAGCACTGTGTCCAATTTGGGCTCTCCAAACAGACATTGTCGTTGTGGAGGTACACCAAGATGGTTAGGGAGCTGGAGCACACAAGGTAAGAACAGAGGTTTGTTCAGCCCAGAGAAGAAGGGGTTAAGGGGGAATCTAATTTTTTCATCTACCTACCTAATGCATAACTGTAGAGAAGATGGAGTCAGACTCTTCTTGGAGCGTGTTAAGCTATGGACAGAAGTTGCAGCAAAGGAAGTTTAAATCAGATGTAAGAAAAACATTTTTTAGTAAGAGGCTGGTCAAGCCTTGAACCATGAAGCCAGAGAGATGTTGGGATTTGTAACCTTGAAGATAGATACTCAAAACTCACCCACACAAAGGCATGAGCCTGACTTAGAGTGGGAAGTTGAATCAGGAGCCTCCAAAGGTCCCTGCCACCAAAACCATTTTCTGACTCCATGCTCTGGTTTTGCAGATAGGGAGCTGAGGCACAAAGGAGATGAAATAATACAACCACAGGCACTCAGGGGACCTGCACCTGAGGCTACATCTCCAGAGAGCAACCTAAAGCCCTCCCCTCATTGCTTTTGGGTAAATTAAACACCATAGTTGTGTGTGTGTGTTCTGGGGTCATCTGCTCTTCTTGCTTCCCTGGTAGAAGGTAGTGCTTCTCCAGCTGCAAAATTCTTTGGATTTTTTTTTTTTTTTTCATCTTCAGGGCCAATTCATCAACTCATCTTTCTGCTAAGACTGTCAGCAAAAGTGTCAACTCTATGGCTGGTTTCTGTGATGTGGAATCATGCCCACCAAGACTATGCAGCCCATTTCACATAAGCCACCAACCAGCCCACACTTGGCAAAAACTGAAGACTGTATCAGCCATGCCTGCATGACTTCTGGCTTTGGGCCATTTTTCTCCAACCCTCTGAGCAGCCACGATATAAATTCTTTCTTTCACTAGTCTTTGCCATGACAACACAATCACTTGGCTCCCCATGCCATGCTCTCATTGGGTGTTTGTCAGAGATGTGTCAGTGGAAAAATGAACTCTGTACCCTGGCAAGAAAGGAGAGCAGTTCTTCATAAAACCAACCACTGCTGCCCTTTCTCAGCTCACATGTTTGCTGCAGGAGGAATTCAAGTCCTCATGAAATCACTATGAAGATTTACCTGCACCAGGAGCAAATCCATATTCTTCCCTCCTGGGGAATAAGCAAGAAAACCTTGCCCAGATAAATGCAGGACAAGAGTTTTGCTTCCCCTCCAATTCCAGCACTCTCATACCTAAATATCTCCATGAAATATGTGTGTGCATGTGTACACGTCCTTTATTCAGAGCTAAATTTACTCTTTAGAAAGAAGATTGCTTGTCCTATTGAAGTCAGAAAGAAGGAAGAAATTGTTTACGCTGAGGGTGGTGAAACACTGGAACAGGTTGCCCAGAGAGGTGGTAGATGCCCCATCCCTGGAAACATTCAAGGTCAGGTTGGACGGGGGTCTGAGCAACCTGATCTAGTTGAAGATGTCCCTGCTCATTGCAGGGGGATGGACTAGATGACCTTTAAAGGTCTCTTCCAACCCAAACCATTCTATGATTCTATGATAAGTCAGCTGAGTCCTCCCAGTCACCCCAGCGAAGCTATGACTCCTGGTAAACAGAGAAAGCCATTCCCTGAATTGGTAAAATTGAAGCTCTGTAGCAATTTTTATATACTACCTAAATGATCTTTTTCACTGGCTGAAACCTCTTTTATTGAATTATTCCAAACTCTGACTTTAGAGCATCACTAGAGCCTGCTGATAGGATGCTGGGACCCCCACTGTGTGCTGGACAGTGTAGGAACATACATCTCTGATGACCACCTGTGGGGAGACCATGAGGCCAACAGAGAAGACAGTGGGGTTGGACATGATGTGGATTCAGCTTAGGAAGGTCACACAGTTATTTCACTATTAGCACAGGAGGGTGGAGTCCTACTTCTGTCCGGAGAGAGGGAAGAGAGCCCATCCCCTGATGAAAGCTGTGGGTGGACATATTGCACTTGGCCAGCCAGAAGATTAAGGCAGGTCCCCTAATTTAACATTTCCCAATGGAAGGGAGGAAAAAAGCAATTCAGGGGGTGGAAAGAGCCCAGGTAAAATGCCAGCTGGAGAAAACAGGGTGGGTAGGAGAGGCTCCTAGCAGAGAGGAGATGGGAGGAAGGCTTGTGGGGGGAGAGGAGGCTGCTGGCTGCGTGAGCTACCGAGCACTTCAAACACAGAGCACAGATAAGTGGAGTCACAGAGCAGGGTGGGAGGAGATGAAGGAAGCAGGCAGGAGAGAAGATTACAGGAGTGCAAGGAACAACAAAGAGGAGGAGAGAGGAGAAGGAAAAGTTATGCAGGGCCTCAAAGGTCAAAAGAGTCAACTTCAAAAGGATTCCTTAAAAGATATAAAGCCAATGCCTTCAGGTTCAATTATTTAGTTTTCATACAATTCTAAGTAATATTGGGGGTGGAGGGGTTTGCCTCCCAGCACTCAATTTGGCACAAAGGATCGATGAGAGAAGTCTGGGACTCTTTGCTTTCCTAATGGACCCAGACGGGGCTGGAGTCAGTGCTACCCCCTCGCAAAGGATGTGGAACAAAGGAGAGGAGGCTTTTCTGGTTCATGGGAGCAGGAGGGTGGGAGTGAGTAGGGCTTCTCCTTTGTGGAACTGAAAAATGTTAAAAAATTAATTGCTCGGCCTGAAACAAATGTTTTCCCTAAATTCTGATTTTCTGTTTAATTAAAAACATGGGAAATGTTGAGGCAAACAAATCACGCTGCCTGTGAAAGTCAGGACTTTCGCTTTGAAGATGCTGAAATGAAACACTTCCATTCTTCACAATTCCTCTATTAATCTGACAAAACTGACCCACAGGCATGGTATTTTTTTTGCCATCAAAAACTTCACTTTGTACTAAAACATATTTGGCTGAATTATCTCTCCCAACTGTACTTAAGGAGGCTAAAGCTAAGTACAAAGCTGAAAGAGCTGGCTCCTGTATCCTGGGGCGTTCAACCCATCAGCACAGTTAAAATCACTGACAAGCTATGGCAAGCTAATGTCAGTAAAATGGTACCCAACAGGAGGTTTGAAGCCAGTACAGTGAGCTCTACAATAAGTTTCAGTCCATTAAACACCAGACTTAAGTAAAATATTACAGCGGGTCATGTTTTAAAGTGGACGGAATAGGTTAGGGAATCACTGAGGACCCATGAGGATGCTCTTGGAGGAGAATGGAAATTCTGCCGTACCCTTTTTCAGCTCCCTGCCCTAAACACCATCGTTTTCCTCCTGACTGTAGATGCTTCCTTCCACTCAACACAATTTTTTTCCACATGCCTCTCCATCAGTGGATGGCAGCAGGGACTTGTGCTACCGAGAAAAAGCTATGGTGATGTTACATCAAGCATCTGCAGGGCTACCATGGTGCTCACCCGAGGTGATGTCCAGCCATCGACTTCACGAGTTCCCTTAACCTTCTCCTGGCAGCTTCCTAATGGGTAAATAAATCTCAGGAGAATATCTTAAATTATTTTTTATCACAGACTGTATCAGTGTGATAATAAGATCAGCCTTCAGACTCCCCATTAAGTCACAGAAGGTGTGGTCATCAATCATGCATTTCCCAGTCTTAATTGCCAGACAGACACTTTAAGTGGAAAGTCCATCTAATGAGCCCAATCATTAAAACATCCCTGGTTCCTATTTGAGATGGAAAATTATATTACTCTAATAAGGGGGTTGCATCTTTGCCCCCCTATTCAGTCATGTGGCACAGGGAAAGGTGAGACTTCTCTGCAAGTTTGCCTTGGATGTGTTTCATTTAGATGGGGTTGTTTAGTCTGGAGAAGAGGAGGCTGAGGGGAGACCTTATTGCTCTCTACAACTACCTGAGAGGAGGTTGTAGGGAGGTGGGGATCAGTCTCTTCTCCCTAGTAACAAGCGATAGGATGAGAGGAAATGGCCTCAAGCTGCGCCAGGGGAGATTTAGATCGGATATTATGAAAAACTTCTTCACTGAAAGAGTAGTCAGGCATTGGAACAGGCTGCCCAGGGAAGTGGTTGAGTCTCCATCCCTGGAGGTATTTAAAAGAAGGGTAGACGTGGTGCTCGAGGACATGGTTTAGTGGTGGACTTGGCAGTGATAGGTTAACGGTTGGACTCGATGATCTTAAAGGTCTTTTCCAACCTTAACGATTCTATGATTCTATGATTTAAATACAGCCTTCTACTTCAGGCAAGAAAAAGTAATAAAGCCCTTCACAGAAGGAGAACTGGGTGGTCGGAGAAGATGGCAGTGTCCTAGAGGTGAGCGAAGGGGTCACCATGGATGGGGGGGTCACCACTGACACCACAGATGCTCCTGAGGGCTGGCCAGATGGAGATGGTGGAAGAGCCACCATGGTGGCCGTGCCAGGGTGGAGAAGATGTGACATCTGGTGTGCTTATGGAAAAGGCCATATGGGATGTATAAAGTGGGCTCTTCAATGGGACATCTCTTTCCGAAACAGTTTGCAAGAAAAGGCTTCATTTGGAGAAAGAATTGGTTATATTGGCCACCATCAGGAGCCTGCATCACGTGGAAGAAGCAGTTGGGTAGTTATCATGATCCTCATCTCACAGAGAGGTGGGAAACTGAGGAGGGACAGCACACAAATTCAAAAGCCCTTGCATGGGGCAAGTCCAACCAAAGTCCCTAAACCAGGGCTCAGGCTAGAAGTTCTCTGCAAAGGGGTAATTGTCTCCTGCCCTGTCCAGTCCCAACAGAAATACCCCTTTTTCCCACCTCTCTGTCTCCTACCGCTACTCATCACGGAAAGCTCCATCTAAGTAAGCTCTGTCTAGGAGTTCAGCCTATGTAAGATCAGCCCAAGTCCCCGGTGGTCTCCAACCTTGACGGATGCCTTTGGCTACATGCTGACATGCTCATCACTTCCATAGGGAGGAGATGCCCCAGCTGACCTGCTCCCACTGCAAAGCATCAGCGGTGAGAGCTCTTCCGCAGGGAAACCCAGTGGGAAGCCCAGGCAAGCCTGAGTTACGAGCTCCACATCCAACGGCAGCTTTGCCAGGTGCTTGGAGTGCTGGTTCAGAGCAATCTCTAATAAAAACAATGAAGCACAGAAGGGTGTATTACTTTTGGGTAATAATACATCTGAAAACTGCACGGTGAGGCAAAGACAATGCCACACTCTAAGCTATCCAAAGGGTGTGGGCATTATACAATGATTCGCCCACACCCAGAGCCTCCAACGACAATTAACATCCAGCCCCACGTAAGAATCAGTAAATACCGTATCTCAAACCAGGAAACATTAAGCATGGATTTCTTAGTTTTCATCATTTCCCTCTTAAAAAAAAAACCAAACAACTAAACAGAGATGATGGAAAAAACTAAATGTATAATTACATTTTGATAACTACAAACTCATGCAAGGTGCTTTATAGATAATAAAACAACAGGATCTCATCAGGCCCAAGTTTATTTTCATAGCTGTAAATCTACTTCTGGTAAAGTCGCTGGGAAAAAATTTTACTGTTGAGTAATAATGGGAACAAAATAGCACTTATTAGAGGGAAATGGGAGCAAGAACTCATCCGATGTTGAAAGACAACAGAAAAAACCAGTTTGTTATTAGGAGATAGCAGAAATAACTCTTTTTTGCCGGTCCAAGATCCAGCAGTGAGACCAGCTGGTTATTAACAGAGATCCCACTTTTTTTTCCTAAAGCACAGTGCAGTTGCCATGATGCTCATGAAAACAGCAATTAAAGATGCAGCTCCGGGGTTGCACCTCCAGCCTCCAGCGGCATCTTAGAGGAAAAACAAAAGAGCACCAAAATGAGAGTGTCTCCAGACCTATTGCTAATCATTTCTGAGGTCAGGAAATTCGAGTTGCTTTTCCAACATAAATTCACCTGTTCATTAAAAAAAAAAAAAAGATTAAGATGATGATAAATCTACCTTCTGTGTGATCCCAGGAAAAAGGCAGAGCTGATGCTACCAGCTTTGTGTCTGCGTGAAGGATGAAGCTAGTAGAGTTGCCATATACCTGCCTAAAACAGGGAAGCTGAAAGCCTTCCCCAGGGACAGACAGTGCTCCCGAGGAGGAATGCTTGTTGCAATATTAACAAGGGAGGAGAGGGGACCACCAGGGAGAAATTAAATATATCTTCATGGCTGACACAGCAGGGACAGTTTGGATAGCTCAAGAACAAGGGAGTTACGCTGGATGTTGCTATTTGCCTTCAGGGCAGTCAATTGGGGCAGATCAGATGTTTGTACGGATAAGAATTTCTGCTTGAATTTCTGAATCCTGATTGTAGGCAGGAGAAGGGATGGATTTTAATTCTCCAGCTGTAGATCCAAGTAACAGGAGCAAAGCATAGCCCTACCAGCATATGTACAGGCAAGGAAATAAAAATATCCACTACTGTTGTTTGCTGATGACAGCTCAGAGCATCTTCAAATGAGACTAAGTTTCTACTGTGCAAGGTGCAGGGTTTATTATTATTATTATTATTTTTATTATTATCATTATTATTATTATTACTATTACTAAGTGCAGTGACCATTTATACTGCACCAGTGTCTTATAGCTAGAAGCGGGATGCTCATCCCCTTATAGGCACTGTATAAGCAAGACCAAAGAAGGAGCTATCTGTCTCTAAATGCTTGTGCTCCAAATAAACAGTGGGAGAAAAAAAGAGATTACCTCATTTGTACAGATGAGGAACTGAGATACTCGGTGATGTGCCAAAGGCCATGGAGGAAGCCCATGGTAGAGCCAAAATTTGGAGTTAGCTCTTCCAAATCCCAACTCGCCACCTTATCTAGATTATCAGCTGGCTCCCACCTAAGGCTCAGGTTTATCCAAAGACTAGAGGCAGCCTAAAAATCAGGGGGGCTCCAGATCGGGGTCACTATGTGGGCTTCCCATGCCAGGTGGTTGCCATGTGCTGAACCTCATGCCCACATCTCATGGTCAGTGGCACCAGCCTGGCAGCTGGCTGGCTCAGCCCATTGCCGACAGCATTTTGGCAGCCGGCAAAGCCAGAGGATTTTGGTTTGCACCAGGACAGTGTAAATCACCCAAAGGAGTTGGGATGGCAGGGTTTGGGCTGGTGGCATTGCTGGGAGTTCAGCATTCCCATAGCTCACCTGGGATTTTCACTGAATAAAAGCAAAATGATTCGGACATGAAGGAAAAGTGGGTTTCCAGGGAAGGCTGGAGGAGAACTCCCAAGGGAAAAACAGGGATAGTCAGAGAAGCTGGGAATGACAGCTCATTGCATCCAACACCCAGCCTGGCAGGGCGCTGGGGGAAGGAGAAGGCAGGGAGGGCTTTTCAGGCAACCAGGGATGGTCAAAAAAAGGTACCATCAGCAGCAAAGTGGGGCTTTTCAAAACATAAACAGTTTTGGGGAAGAAACGAGAATGACACGCGAGCTAAAAATAAGCAGCAGCAAGTGAAAAAAGGATTAAAGAAGCCCAGAAGAAATAACGAACAGCAAATTGCAAGGAATTGTTCAGCAAACAATAAAAGGCTCCTTGCCATCTCCCTGCAACGGGCAGGTGGCACTGGGAGAAAGCAACCCATGACAAATGATAGCTGCAAAAGGGGAGATGGGGGGGGGGAGAAAACTCAGTCCTGGCAGATTTTTTAAGTGGTTATTTTCCCTCTGTCTTTGCAGAAGACAAAGGGGAGGTAAAGCTCCCCAAGACAGGGACTGTATTTCACTCCACGGTCAAGAAGGCTTTCAGTTGTCTGCAGATAGCGGCAAGAAATGGTCCTAAAAAGATTAGAGCTCTTAAGGTAGGGCAAAATACTATATCCAGACAACACACTCGAGTTTTAATGACAGTGGGGAGAGAATTGAGTGAAGCATTGTCTGCTGCCTTTAGGAAACCGAAAACTTAATTTGAAACAGCACAGACTAGAGCTGGGCTTTTCTCACGAGAAAGGCTTTATTCCTGCCCTTTAAGCATCAATTTTTAGCCTTGACATATATTTTCCATTCACCACTTTCCCACAACCAACACAGGTTTAGGAAGGGTCTTCTGTGTTTTTAGAGTGATTTGGGTAGCTTGCTTTTGAGCATCTCCCCAGCTGTAATGTATTTCTTCTTGCTGCATCCCTCTGTCAGGCTATTATCCATGTTTATGGATACCCAGCTGAGGGATAATGAAGCAAAGTGCAAACAAAACACATAGGGAATGTGCTGGAAAAGAAACTCACCCTGGATTCCCCAAATCTCAATCCCCAAACCATCCCCTGCCCCTCCTGCCTCCATGATTCCCATGTCAGCTTGCTAAGCTGGATGGGCCAATTCCCAATGGGTGCAAACCAGCAGAGCTTCCATACAACCTGTTTTTTTTTTAGCAAGACCAAGCATCACATCCAGTCTTAAATCATAGAATCATAGAATCATTTAGGTTGGAAAAGACCCTTAAGATCATCGAGTCCAACCGTAAACCTAACACTGCCAAGTCCACCAGTAAACCATGTCTTGACTGGATTGGGGATTTTGTGCCCCCCAAAAATAAGGCTGATGATTGCTACGGACCCCACAGTGGCCGATGTGCCCCATGGGGGTCACCAGGACCCCCCTGCACCACTTGGCTTGGGACAAGGACAAAACAGGGCACTGCCTTGCTGCCAGCCTCCTGGTCACATCTGCCGGGGCTGGGGGGACATCGCTCCTATGTTGCCCCCACCGACTCCTCCACCGGTGGGTGACACCAAGGTGGCTCTGCTGTCCCCATCTCAGCTCCTGCATCCCCCAACCAGGGACTTTTGGCTGCAGGGACCCCCCCAACCTTGCCTGAGGCTCTGTTACTAAGAATAAAATGCAGAGGGCTGCGCTGAACCAGCGAGTGGTGGGATAATTGCAGGGAAGCGGCTGCTGTAGCCCAGCGACCACGGTAATTGGGTACGGGCCATCCTGTAGCCAGGTTTCCCGTGCTATTATCTCCTTATTAATAGAAACCAAATCTACCTTTGCAGAGACAGCACTGTGAGCCTGGAAATTATGCGGTGCAGGGCTGCAGGGAGGCATCTGCGGCATCTTTGCAATAGCCTCAGCCCTTTGCCACCCAAGGGCCGGATCCTGGTGGGGTCCGCGGGATGCTCCCACCCAAGTCGTGGCAAAATCCCAGCAGTCCCGACCCAAATTCCCCTGTGGTCATTGGAAAGGCGAATGTTAGACTCAGCCACACGGCAATTGCCCTCATGGAGGCAGGCGAGCGAGATTTGGTCTATTAACTAATTCACCCCAGAAGCATCCCTGCAAGGTATGGCAGAGAGTATTAATTTCATCTCCCATGAAGGAAAACTGAAGGTCAAAAAGGCTTGAATTTCCCCTTGCCCTCATGGATGGGGTACAGCGGAGGCCATGAGCTGAGCATCCGTGGATTTAGGGCTGGGAAATAATGTGGAGCATCTCGGCTGGGATGTTCCTGCCTGGGCACCATGGGGTGTCAAATATAAAAGACTAAGATAAAAGTGACAGCATCATTTTAAGGGGAATCAACCTACAACTCAAGGGCTTTCCTTGCTGGAAGGTGTGAAAGCAAAGCGCTGATTTCTGAGAAACCCAAGGACAAGATGAAAGTCTCTGCGGGGTCTTCCAGGACAGGACTTCCAGGTCAATATGGTAGCATGGCTTTCCATGGCCAGGACTAGCGCAGGACCCTCTCCCCATCCCTGTCTTGTTTCAGGCTAACTTCCCCTCTGAAGCTCAACTTGGAAACAGTCCTGGATAAAATGTGCCCCTGATCATGACTTTTTTTATTGGGTAAACAGAGATGAAGGCACAAGGCGTGAGCCAGTATTAAAACTGGAAGGTAGATTAGGTGCCTCCATTCGAAATGCAGTCAACAATGCAGAGAATGAGATCTGGTTTGGTACCTTTATTTTTTAATGCAGATAAGAAATGTAGGTTTATCAAGGTCTTCAGGACCATCTGAATCTCATCTCAAATTTGGGATTTGGTCTGAAACCTCCCCAGTGATGTTCACTTCCACCTCCCCTCCCAATTCATGCTGGGCAAAGCCTAGCAGATGGCCTTCTACAGTAACGATTTTAACCATCAACATTGTTAATATTCTCGAGTGACGGAAAGAATTATCAGCCCGTAGTATTTCCAAGCTTCCTCGGTTTTCTTCACCTCTTCTTTGCCCAGCTTTTAATGCTTCCCATTTCAATGGCAATTAATACCAGCCTTTCTGAAGATGAATCCTACAAGCTTGCAACCAAGTCCTCACAGCCAAATCAGCACAGATGTGCTAGAGAGTGATGCAGATGGTTTCTTCTTCCCCTGAAACTCGAGACTTTGCTTCTGCTCGATGCTGTGGTGTTTTGCAGGCTGTGGATGTCAGGAGCACATCCTTCCCCATATGGCAAGTGAGAATTCATCCCAGGAAGATTAAAGCAGAGAGAAGAGACTTGGGTTGCCTCCTGCATTTTTCAGCCCTTCTCCATCACTTTGTGCAAGCCTGGTGCTGTTAAGCAACTAAGTAAGAGATGAAAAACATCAGGGAAAATAAATAATACATAAATGCCAAAGTGCATTGCCAAGGCCACCTCCAGGATGGATATGTACCCAGGCATGCTCCCCTCTGGACAGCTGCCTGCTCCTGCCCTGGAGAGATGTCACTGGGAGTGAAAAGGAGCTCCTGGGCAAGACGTTTCAGAGTGATGCATCGGAGAACCTTGCAGGTGACAGAAACTGTAATTGCTGTGATGATTAAACTTCACCAGCCCATTTCACCCCTGTGAAACCCAGCTTCGCTGCTGATTTCAGCAGAAGCAGGATCGATGTCCCTACCAGAGGAGAGGTCAGGAGTGCTAGGGAAACCTTTCCCCGAATCATGAGCAAAGCCCCCCTGCCTGAGCAGTGCCCTGGGGCCTCATGGATGCTCTGGCTTCCATGAGGACCTGAACAATGTTCTCCATCATCCCCAAAAGCAGTCCAAACCAGGTGCAGAGAGCCAGCAGCCTGACAAAAAGGGGTCACAGACGCAGTGTGAGATGCTACAGATGACTTCTTGGGGTTCAGGGCAGCAGCATCTTGTGCCCAGAGGCTGCAGAGACCTCAAGGGAGCTACGCTGCACCCCACCAGTTCCGTTCTCACATCCTTATTTCAACAGCAGCTTGGCCACATCTGCCTCTATTTTTCTCAGCAAACCCCTGAGAGCTCAATGGCTCCGTAGCAGTAAGAGATAACATATTGGTCACTTCAAATACATGATAAGAATGTGAAATAAAAGGTACCCAGTGTGTCTGGATGCAGCCACAACCGTGATGTGAGCTGCCCAGTCTCATGGCATGGAGAGCCAGCTGTGCCAGTAGTGCCAGCAACCCACTGGAAGGGGTCCTCTCCTCACTTTGTCCTTTCCATGGGTTAGGAGGTGAGACATCACCCCTGGAGCAGGATGCCTGTCTTCCAGCGATGATACAGGAGCATCCAGCCCTGATGCACAAGGACACCAGGAGGTGCCCAGGGGGCTGGGAGGTGATGGTGAGGAGCGTGGTCCTTGGGGTGGCTGCTTCCAACCTTGCTGTGACAGACAAGTCATGACACCCCCCTGCCTCACTGCCCTTGCCTGGAAAACAGCCGAAACATCCCCAGCAAAGCACTTTGCTACCCACTAACCCCCCTCTCCTCTCCTGTGCCTGCTGCAGAGGGCAGCTGGAGGGGCTCAGGAGACACAGCACACAGCAGAGCACACAGGGATGCTGCAGGGACTCCTAAAATGAGATGCACCCAGATAGGCTAACACCTTTGCAAAAAAACCCGCGTCTGCTAGGATCAGACCTGGCTACAAAGGTTGAAGATGTTGCTTGAGAAATATTAGTTATAGCTGTGTACATGTATTTGCCTTATTAGTTTTCTCTAGTGGGAGATTATAAAGCGACTGGGAAAAGAGGGGAAAAATATTCTCCTTGTTTAGCACAAAAATATAGGTAACAATTATTAGGCAATAATTGATTCATCCGATACTTTATTAACTGGAGTTTGGATGTGCAAGTGACAGGCTCTGCAGGGAGCCTTTCATGTGACACGCTATTAAAGGCTCTTTTTCTGGCTCTGAAAGGCAGTGGCTGGCAGATCAAAGGTCAGACATTTCAAGGAGTAAATTGGTTTAATGTGGCTGCAGATAGCCTCACAAAAACCTAATAAATATGCAGTGAAATGTAAGGAGAGAAAATTGTGGACAAGAGACAATTACTTTGAAACCAGGATAAGAGCAGCACGGGCTCAAATTAAATCAGCGTACGGGCTCCTTCTCTCTGTCTCAGGATTTAGTATTCAGAGCAGGAGCCCGGCTGCTGGCGGGATGTGCTGGCAGGGGCGCACTGATACCTAATGCCAAAACTTGCCAGGGGAAGATGCTCAACCCTGAGCCGCAGTCTGGATGGTGGTGTGAACCACCATGGCTTTCCAGGTACACCGGGAAGCCACCCATGACCCACAGCAAAGGATGTCCAAGAGCACCGTAGGCGGCTGGTGAAGAGATTATCCCTCCATGGCTGAATCCCACAGGGAGCCCTTGGTGTGACTGAGTGGGCTCATGCCAGCACTGGGACACCAGCAGACAGTGACCCACAGCCCAAACCCCAGCATTCAGTGGTAAAAAATGAACACAGAGGAGTTTTGCTGTAAGAACTGATGCTTTTAGCTCATCTTGTTGTTTTTCACTTGATCTCCTGACTTTTTCAGAAGCATACCTCACTTATTTTTAAACTCCAGGCAGCGATGTCTGGATACTTTGGAGTTTTTGTTTGCATTTCTTGAAATGCATTAACTCAAATGACCTCCAAATGGTTGCAAGGCAGGATTTTTTTGCTAAAAAGTCACAGCTTCACTCCTTTTAATTAAAGGTGAGAAAACACCCACTGAAGCTCTCTAATCTGGAAAGGGACTTCCTGCATGAAAACAAAGTGCGATATTCCCAGTACAGCTGGAAACTGGAGCAGAGGAAACGAAGCTTTAAAACAAAATGCCTGGTCCCCTTCGGAGAAGCAGATAAGGGCACAACCTCTTTGTATTCCCTTTGCAGGTCTCCTTCCCCAGCTGAGTCACCATGCTCCAGCTCCTGATAGCCCAGGAAGGATCAGGCAGCACAATCTGCCTGCGATTTAGCAAAACCAAGCCTTGCCTGCTCATCCACATGGAGACTTTCTGCAAGCATGAAAAAGTTGGGACCCAAGGGCTAAATTGCGCCATCAGCCATGTTGTCCCATAGGCTGGACCACCATGGATGGATGAGATCCCTCTGCCCACCATGTCCCCATTGGTGGCTTGTTGCCGGCTGTGTCCCTCTGCCCAGGATGGAGTTGCACCCAGGGCAGCTTTGCCACCTCCCTGGTGAGGAAACCTCAAGAGAAGCCTTGGGGATGGGGCAGAGGGGCACAGCTGGTGCCACCCGTGTCCTGCTGGACATGGGACACTTCAAGGAGAACCACACACTTCAAGGAGAAACACACACTTCATGGGTCACCCACAAGGAGAACCGATGGGACATGGACCTCTGCACCTGCAACCCGTGCAGGCAGCTCTTGCCCTGAGTTATTTGTGCATGTATTGCTCTGCCATAAATCAGGAGCCCTGACAGTGTAATTTGTATCTGGGGAACCTGGAGCAATTACAAAATCAGCCCGAACACTACTTGTTTCACAAGACTTTGCCCTTAGTTAGCACTGTCATTCTGCTTTAATTACACTGTAATTAATTGCAACAAAACTGTTTGGAAAGTGCATGTACACGGTAGAAAGGCTGGAATATTGCAACCTGCCTGCTCCTCTGCAGCCACGAGCATAAAATCTCTGATCCTCTTTCGATATAACACTTGGCATTCATTTTTCCACCCTATATCCAGAGCATCTCCAAGTCCTCTCAAAAACAGACCAAGACCCATGGAAGGTGACTACTGACTTATTTTACATCCAGGGAAATTAAGGCACAGAGGAGCTAATCTCTTTAATTTCTCTTCAGACAGGACTAAGAGGGCAGAAGTTGCCAGAAGTGAACCAAGCTTGGGCCTGGATGTAAATCACAACCTTTTTCTCTGCCCTGGGATGTTCAGATGTTCTCATGTTCCCTTGCAGCTCCCAAAGCCACCTAGCACCTTGAAGGGGCTGGGACCTGTCCATGGAGAAGGTTGTCTCATCCAACACCTCCCTAAAGACAGAGGCAGCGAGACCTGCTCATGGCACAAGGACCTGATGATAAAGGAAAGTAAATATGACTCATTTCTTTTGCAATCTGTCCCCTTTTCATATTTCCAGCATCTAGCCGTGGCATGGAGGCATTAATCCCGGCTGAGGTGGACCTTCAGAGTCCCCTTTCAGCTGGTGTTCACTATCTCAGTGCAGACTATAAAAGCAGCCATAATGCAATCGCTAGGCAACCGCTAGGAAATGAGAAGCTGCTAAATGCATCTGAGGCTGCCTCAAGTTTCATCCCCTGACCGATTATTTCTGTGCAAGAAAGGCAGCTGCACCAGAAGTCTGCATCCCTGCAAGGATGGGGAGAAAGTCTGGAAGGGACACGGCAATCAGGAGACAAGGATTAGCCGATGTGACTCATCTCCTCTCACACACCACCAGTGAGCAGCCAGGGCAACGACTTGCAAGTAGGGCAGGAGGGGAAATTTCCCATTTCGAAATTGCTCAACATTGATAATAAAAATGTTCTTTTTTTTTTTTCCCCCAGCTAAATACATTGCAGAAAAAATACCCTGCCTTGCTTTTCTTTCCTCTTTGCTGTTTTCTTTTTTCAGTCTCTCCTCTCCTCTCCTCTCCTTTCCTCTCCTCTCCTCTCCTCTCTCCTCTTCAATTTCCTCCTGGGAGGCCATCAAACCTTCTCACCTCCATTTTGCTGGTGGCAGATGGAGCAACTTGCCCCAAATCACAGGAGAACAGTGACAGAGAACATGAACAGTGAGGAGAACATGATAGATCACTGGCTGGTCACCCAATGATGCACCCAGACCTCGTGTTCCTGGAGGCACTATCAGCCTCTGGATCGCTCCCCAGCAGCCCAGAGCCACAGCCACATCAGGGAGAAGGGCCTAAATTTTGCATCAAGGCAGCAGTCCCAGCACAGGGGACTGTGAAGCCACCTCTCTGGCTGCCCGCCTGGCACCGTGGCGCGACACAGTGTAAGGAAACCCCATGGCAGAGGTGAGGATGCACCTGCTTTGAGGAGCTCATGAGCTCACGAGCTCACAGAAGACAGGAGCCGGCCAGGGATGGGGCAGGCAGCGGCAGGGGGTCCAAAGGCAGCAGCAAAACGACTGGGATTATCCCAGCAGCAGTAACTTCGGAAGATCCAGCTGATCTAAGAGACCTCCCAGACACATGCCTAGAGAGCCTGGGGTTTGGCAGAGGATCTGCTCCATCAGCTTCAACTCACCTTGGCAAAAGGTGCCCAGATACCATGGTGACGGGCTCAGCAGGGATAAACACCAAACATGGGTGTGGGTTGTTTGCATAGTTAGGAAGCTGGCTGGTCTCCATCCCTCCACCCTGCCTTCTTCCAGCAGTGCCAGGATCTCGATCCAAAGTGGTCTCCTACCTCCTTCTGGGCTGGCTCATCTGCGGGCAACACAGAGGCACTTCCCAAACTGGTTCCCTGCTAGGCAGGGCAGGGTGAGGGATGGCGATGTCGGCTTGCTGCCTCTCCCCACACCCTGGGAGGTGGAAGTCATTTGATGGTCCCAACATCCACGTGCCTGCCTGGACCCACATGGAGACGGCGCAGAGCCTTCATGGTGTGGGACATCCCCTCCTCCTCCTCCTCTTCTGCAGCTGTCAAGCACATCGAGCCCCTTGCAAAACCACCATCTGGGATGTGGCATCCTTCCCTCCCCCCCAAAAAAAGCACTCACGACCACCACGCACCCATTCCTTAGGGGCAAGAACATCTTTTTGAGGGACAAGGAACAAAGCAATCCAACAGCAGCGAGAAATAAATCTATAATTAAGGCAAGCTGCTCACATGAGCGATACTTGAAAATTATGCAGACCTGTGAGCAACGTTGCCATCGGGCGCGCGGCTACTCTCAGGCTTCCAGTAAGGAATAAAAAAAGCTCTGACTAATATAAAGAGGCCTCCAAATCATTCTTGGCAGAAGCATCCCAGCCCCGGATCCCTTCCCTCTATTCATTGCTAAAGCTCTCAGCCAAAGGAAAATAAACCGTGCAGCTACCTTGCTGACCCGACCTGCAGCATGGTGTAGCTGGGCACCAGCTGCCCCTTCTGCACCATTCTACACTAATATAATAGTGTGCAATATAGATACATTATACATTATATAAATTTATATACTATATGAACATTTGTAATATACATTATATTTATAGATAAATATATACATTATATGTGGGGCTGCATGGGCAGCCCCACGCTGATGGGACCTGGTGTGATGCTGCTTTCCCATCCCCATCCTGCCGGGAGGGCAGGGGCACAGGCAGGGGCAGAGGCAGGGGCAGGGATGAGTCCTCCCATCACTGCCCCATTTGCTAGGATTATCCACACATGCCACGTTTCAACGTGGTCTGAGATCCTTCACCTTTTCTAATTACTTCCAAATTTATAAAAACATTCCACTGGCGACACTTAATGGGAATATGACCAGGACTACGAACTGGGGAGGGAAGACTTCAGTGTTTTGAAACTATTTTAATACCTTAATATTTAATTAAGAGCAATAGCTCTGAAATTATGTCAGTGAAACTTGCCACTTATTTATTAATTAGAGGAGGATTTTCAAAGGAGGCTAAGGGAGTTAGGTGCCGGACAGCCCCGGGCTCGTTGGAAAATCCCAGGTTTGTACGGCTAATGCTTG
This sequence comes from Platalea leucorodia, assembly GCF_965183815.1. Taxonomy (NCBI): domain Eukaryota; kingdom Metazoa; phylum Chordata; class Aves; order Pelecaniformes; family Threskiornithidae; genus Platalea; species Platalea leucorodia. The sequence continues at coordinate 25,308,356 of NC_138859.1, read as the reverse complement.
CTCAGTGCTCAAACATGCCGGGTCTGACTCCTCATTGCCTGGCACCTGAAGTAAACAGCGTCAAGCACAAGCATAAAGTGGGTGTTAAATCCTGCCTGCTCCCGAGCACAGGTTTGAAATGTCCTTTTTGCGGTGGTGGGAGTGATGGAAGGCATTGGAAGACCGGGGAAAGATGGCAAAGCATCTCATCTGCCTTTCCAGGAGTTATTTGCTGGGCTGTCCTGGCGTGGATACATTGAGAAGCCCGCAAAAGGTTTGCTCTCCAGCGTGGGGTGTTGGAGACGTTGAAGGCAGCAAGGGCTGGCCATGCCCACGGCATCCACTCCCTGCAACCAGGATTCGGATAGACCCAGCTGCCTTTGCTGCTCCCAACCTCCAAATCCTCCCAGGAGGAGAAACCTCCATCCAATCCCACTTCCACCAAGCAGAAAGGAGGGGAAAGTCCCACTCGGTCTCATTCCCCCAAATATTGTACCTGGGTGAAGTAGAAGGTGGCTGCCACATCCCCTTTTTGAGGGCAGAACAAGCTGCAGGTCCCCACACAACCGCGCCAAGTGTTTCTGTCCACCCAACAAGCTCCAGAAAGCAACACCGGGATGGCCGAGTGCTGGTTCCTCCTTTGCTGAGCACATTCCTCCCCTCCTGTTTTCATTCAGCCCAACCTTAAACAAAACCACGGCTGTTGTTTTTATCGGCAGCATGGCTCTGGGAATTACCTACGCAGGATCGGGGGAGCTGGAGAGGCGGTTTGTGCTGCTGAAATAGCATTTGATCTCAAGAAGGAGCTGATAAAAATATTAAAGCTTAACTGGGTATAACATACCATCCTGCTGCATCCTGTTTGCTAGTAAAGAAGCAAAAAGTTCCCGAGATAGATAGACTGAGATTTAAACCCAAACTCCAGGTAGGGGGTCTCCAGATAAAGCACCTCTGGTTTCCCCATGCAATCCCTGCTTGCGGCAGAACAGGTCGGCTTGAGCCGGGCTTAACCCTGCACCGAGCAGCAGCCTCATCCCAACCACACTTCCCAGCCTGTCTTTAATCGCGATTTCTCTGCTGGCATTAAATCTGCTGAGACATTTTAGCTATTTAAGAGGAGAGTAGGTTTTTTTCTGCAAGTTTTCTGCAAAGAACAACCGAAACAAAAATGACTTTAAACCAAATATTAATAAATATTAAAAATATATAATAGAATAGAATATATATTCTATTATATTCTAAATGCTAATCATCTGCCTCATCAGAGCCCTTCTGCCTACCCAGCAGGAGATGTTAGCAGATGTGTTTTCACACTGATATTTCCTATTTAAAACAAACAAACAAATAACTAAGCCAGACTTACAAAAAAAAAACCCTGCAAATTGAGAGGTTGTATTGTACAGGTGTTGATACACAGCCAAAATCTCCAGGCTTGGTAAAGATTCAAGATACCAAGCAAGGAAATCAGAAAGAGAATCACAGGTTCTAGTTCAAACAGCAATTAAAAACGCATGTAAAAGGCAATAGATTAGTACAGAGGATCGCTACGATGCGCCAAAGATTTCTAACACAAACACGATTAGCCTCCAGTCATGAAATTCAAGCGCCTTCCCCTCCCCTCAATAAACCGCAAAAGCCCTAAAAGGGGAAAAAAAATTGAAAATCACATATTTTGAAAGCTGAAAGTACAGCATCCGACCCACCTTCCCACTCTGGGTGCTGATCCTCGTCCTCCCCTTGCCTGCCTTGGTTGCATGGGGAATCCGGCAGCGTCGCTCCCCGGGTGTCTGCAGCCGAGTGGAGATGATTGTCATTGATTTGTGTACGGAAAGTTAAGCCTTTCTAGGAGTGGTTAGGAGAATTCACTCCCACCACTCCCTCTAAACCAAAAGTATTTGGCATGGAGCCCTCCTCGTCCACCTGTACTATTAATGTCTAAATAACACACGGGACATGGACTGATTTTACTGGGATCTTTTCATGTTTCCTTTTTAAACAAGCACACAAAGTTCTTTGGAAAGAAAAACTTGGGGTTTTGTTGTGTGTTTTTTTTAAATCTCATTTTTCTTAAAGCAGATTTATTGCGTCCTTTTTGTTTTCTACTTGGTGGGCCAAGCCTTTCCCTGGTGCAACCAGTGACCCCTGACCATGCCCATCCCACACCCACCTCCTGTGGTCCCCATCCATGAGGACGTCCCCTGCAGAGGAGTCACCCTGACGGAGCCCAGCTCAGCAGAGCGTGCTGCCTCTGCCGCCACGAGCAGCCTAACCTGGCTAAGCCCGGCTTGCTGGCTTGCACTCAACCCTAAAGGGTTGGCCATTGTGTTGAGTGCTAAATAACAGGTCCCTCCTCTTTTCCTCATTGGGTGCCCTAGGGATCAGCTCATTCTTGAGATTCTGCCCCAAATTAAGCAGCTACATCTTGAAGCATTAAGTTAAACCCCGCATTTAATAAAATACTAGTTCCTTTCTGGCACAGGTATTATGACAATGAGGAAATACAGATTTTTTTGTTAATACAATAAATCTGATGAGAGCAGCTGGACACCCAGTTCCACGTTACATGCCTTTCTGCTGGTTTTCCTTTAAAGCAGCACATTAAAAAAAAACCAAATCACAACCAAAATTGTTTATACAAAGGAAATCTTTCTGAAGCACGAGGCAAAATCAAGTGTAAGATAGCCTGGGGCAACCTGGCACTCCCAGACACGGCTTGGAAGAGCTCTGTGCTCAGAGCACAATTACTTTTGAAACTTTTATTACACACTTTCTTGGTCTGTAGGAAAAAAAATATACTGCTTCCATCCCCACACCCAAACCACTGTCTGCAATTCCTCTGACTACTGGGTTTCTAAGGAGTGTCTGGGTAAATCAGTAAATGAAGTCGGTGCAAACAATATGTCTGGCCCCAGATAAGGGTAAAGCAAAACTTGGACGGCATCCAGAGACTGCCAAGCTGGCGCGGAGAGGAACACCAATTGCCACCCACTGCTTTTCCTGGTATTCCCACAGCCTGCATCCCCCGTGGGACGGGAGCACCCATCTAACCAGCCATCTGCACCCTGGCCAAGCTCCCCAAGCACAAAACCAAGCAACTCTTCATTTCCCACAAAACCGACTTTTTTTTCCCATCAAAACAGCTTGCCTCCATCAATCCACCAAAGCCAACGTGTTGAAGAAACAATTACGTCCATCCCATGCTCCTGAAGCGCATTGTTCATGGTGCTGTTTCCCAAGATGGTTTTATGGAAATGTCCCCAGCACCATTGAGGTGCTGGAGCATGTCCAAAGAAGGGCAATGAAGCTGGTGAAGGGTCTAGAGAACAAGTCTTATGAGGATCAGCTGAGGGAACTGCTGTTGTTTAGTCTGGAGAAGAGGAGGCTGAGGGGAGACCTTATTGCTCTCTACAACTACCTGAAAGGAGGTTGTAGCGAGGTGGGGGTTGGTCTCTTTTCCCAGGTAACAAGTGATAGGATGAGAGGAAACGGCCTCAAGTTGCACCAGGGGAGGTTTAGGTTGGATATTAGGAAAAACTTCTTCACTGAAAGGGTGGTCAGGCACTGGAACAGGCTGCCCAGGGAAGTGGTTGAGTCCCCATCCCTGGAGGTATTTAAAAGACGGGTAGATGTGGTGCTTAGGGACATGGTTTAGTGGTGGACTTAGCAGTGTTAGGTTTACGGTTGGACTCAATGATCTTAAGAGTCTTTTCCAACCTAAATGATTCTATGATGAAAAATGTCCCCAAATTCCTGCAAGCCAAACCCAACATTTTCATAACAGAAGAATACGTGGCGGGGGGACAGTGACAACTGAAACATCTCAGCAATGACTTTGAGTCCAAAACTACTGCAGATCAATAGGCCCCCACTGAACCCTGGAAATTATTTCCCATTTTCCATGTGAAATTGGTTCCCAGTTTTTGATCACCATTAATGAACGGAGGGATGAACTGGTGTCCTAGACTATAAAGGAAGAGAGACTAAACTACTTCTAACGGGGTGTGAAATTAGAATAGCAGGAGAAAGAAGAGAAGAAGGGTTGTGCCAGACCCCACCTCGGTTCACAAGCAAACAGGAAACACCTATTAAAAAAAATAAAATAGAAAAGGTTGTAATGATTGTTTATCCCAGGTCAGGAAAGCTCTAATTACAAGTATATTGAATTGAAAGCTTTCCAGAAGAAAGAATACTTGAAGGATGCCTGTCCAATCAGAAAAATAAATGATTATCAAATTAAAAATTTTCATGGGCAAAATAAATTTTGACACAATTTTGCTTTCTACAGTTTTGGTTTTGTTTTATTTTGTGTTTTGGTTTTTTTTTTTTTTTTAAGAATAAACTGTGTTTTGTGATTTTTTTTTTTTGCAATTTTTCCTTTTGAACCTGAGTTTTTCAGGCCAGTTTTAAACTTTTGCTAGTTGGAGCCCAATAATCAACCTCAGTTAATCCAGCTCTCTGAGAGCCAGAGGAAGATATTTTCTGCAACAAGATTTGCTGCACCAGTCACATTTTTCAAAGGAAAATAATTTTCTTCCTCAAACATCCCTATTTCATTGCCAAAGCCTGTTGGTAAAAAAAAAGATGATTTTTTTTTTTTACAGGTTAATTTTGGTAAGAAATAAAACCCAGCAACATATTTCTCCCCAAATCTCACAAGAAACTGCTTGCAAATGGGAAACTTGGAAAAGCCCGGCAAGGTTTTCTCCAAGGTGTCTATCCCACACATCCACATGTGTTTCCGTTTGCTATGGTACGTATCCCCATTAACTTTAACACTGCTCTCCAGGCAATAAAGTTAAGCCTTGCCTAAGTGCTTCCAAATGTTGGCCTTATTTTAAAGATGACAGAGTAAATGGACGGAAGAGATGTGAGCCCACAACCTTGACGCACACCCTCATTGCTGGGGTACCACCAGGTCAGGAGGAAGGAGGATGGGGAAACGACCCATCTGGCTTAAGAAGGTCTCTGTGCTCGTGGTTCAGGTAAGAGCTACTGGTTTTTCATCTTTCAAAGGCAATTGTGGACACTGGGAAAGGGTGAATGGGTGACTGGTGAAAGGGATTTCCTTGCTAGTAGCCCCACACTTTGCAGATGAGGAGCAGTTTCCAGTGAGAGGCTGAATTACCAGTTACCCTATGCCACGGACTGGGCAGATTCGCTGATCCAGGCTATGTGTACATGCAAAGCTGCTGTCACAATATTCCTAGCCAAAAAAAACCCAAAACTCTAAAGTAAATCAGTGAAAACCAATGTTGATTAAGTGCTTTGCTAAAACAATCTAGCCGGTCTCAGTGATTTCACATTTGAAACCTTAACGGTCATAATCCAGATCGATCCTAAGTGATCTCCAGTGCTTTGCCTAACGTGGATGGTGGAACTCAATGAGGCTCCAGTGTCGTCAATGGAAACAGGGTCATTTATGCTACCCAGAGATTTCCTTGAGAAATGAATACACAGTTTGATTTCTATGGAGGAACAGGGCTGGACGTAGCCAAGATGATATTGTGTAGGTGTACAGGGCGTACGTGTACATATACACACTGTATGTGTAGCTATATGATGGGATTTTGCTACATCATATAGCTTCATTGGGAAGCTCTCAGAGGGAGAGCTGTACCCTGACCTCCCCTCTTCCCCCAGTATACCTGCTCCAGCAGGGACTGATACCAGCTCTGGAAATGCAGCCTCTGGGTGAAGCTGGCCCCACAGCTCCCAGTCCTTCTTGTTCCACATCTCCCAGTCCTTCTTGCTCCCCTGCAGCTTCATGGTGCCACAAGGGAACAAGAAAGAACCCACGTTGGCAAGAATGTGGCAAAACATCTACACAAACTTTGAATTAAACCTGCATTTTGCTTGGAAAACATTTACCTTTCCTCACTGGGTCTTATTCTCAGTCTAATGAAAGAAGATGAAGCCGGGCAGAGCCGCTGCCTGTGCATTCTCTTGCTCAGTGGGAGAGGAAGATCAAGGGTGATAGATTAGGACATGGAATGCTTGGTGGCATGGCATCGGAGAGTTGCTGTAAGGCTAAACGCATTAAAGCCTCCTCCATCTCCCGAAACGAAGCCGTAGCCAGCTCATCTGAGGTAATGGCCATTCCCAGCACTGAAGATCAGGGGCCAGGAACCTCGTCTTGTCCCTGAAGCCACCAGCAAGGAGGGAATGACACCAGCTCCTGCTCCCCAGGGCACATGCTGCAAATGGAGTGCACGCACATCTTCCTCCTTGAACCCACACCTATATAAATACTTGATGTATCGCTTGATTACTTGATTAGATGACACATGCCTGAAGGCAGTAGCCAAGTCACTTTCTTTGGTTTTAATGCTTCAGTCCTCCCTTTGTCTTTATTGGGAAAGATTTTCAAGTCCACTTCGGCTTGTGTTTGTGCAGGGCTGGGACTAGGCGAGGGCTACTAAAAATAAATGATTGTAGGATGAATCCTAAACACAAATGGATGTTAATAATAAAAGGCACAATGTGGATCGAAGAGCCACTTTGCAGAGCTTGATGGGTTGGCGCAGAGTTTTACTGGAGGTACCTCTCCCACCCCAGAGCAGCTAAAGCTGGGTGAGATTAAGACCTCCAGGGATGTCCAGACCACATGGGGCTTCTGAACATCTACTTTACACATGTTGCCACCCCCAATGCCAAAAACCCTCCCCAGTGCCCCAGAACAAACTTGAGATGGGTGGTAAAAAACCTAAGTGATACAAATACAACCTGCTGGGGGATGAAAGGGAGGAGGTGGAGAGCATCCACAACGACCCAGACCCTGGTGATGGCTGCAGACTTCAGCCTGACTTCCACTGCAATAATTTTTGCACAACTCACAGCCCCAGTGCAATTGCTACACGCAGCTTTTGAAACACTTTCCCAGAGCAGAAGCTCCCTGATGTAGGTGGAAACAATCTTATTTGCTTTTAAAAGCTGTGGATCAGGCCACAGCACCTTGCAGAACATCACATTAATAGTGAGAGGCAAATGAACCATTTTACTTCTAGCTGAAAAAAAAAATATGGCTGACCTGATTTACCTTCCTGATAATGTATTTAAAAATGCTCCCAGGCTGAGGACTTCGCCAGCTGAGATTTCATACAAAATGAGACTATTTATGTCATGACCACAACCTTCTGAAAAATGCCCCTTTAGATGGGAAAGCTCACAAGACCCTTAAATATAATGATCTCAGCTATATCAATAACCACATTTCGGCAGATTCATTATCTGCTCACCGGCCTGCCCAGCCGCACAGCGAAGCGTTGCAGCAGGATGGAGCAAGAAAGGAAAACACTGAATTCAGCCGTTCTTCGTGCAGAAAAATTGACGTTGTGGGTCATTCTTTTCCTTAGCAAAAGCCAAGCTTTTATTATTTCCTCTGCTTTCACGCCTGTCGAGGACTAACCAGAATTGTCTCGACATTGCCGTTCTACCGCCATCTTCTGGGTCCGACATCCAGCCCCCGACGAAACCACCACAGCCCATGCAGAGACCAGGACACGAAAGGCGGGGCCATGGACTGCACGCACGCCTGCGCAGACACCAGGGTGCGAAAGGCAGAGGCCAGGACGCGGAAGGCGGGGCCGTGGACTGCACGCACGCCTGCGCAGAGACCAGGGCGTGAAAGGCAGAAGCGCAAACTGCATGTACGCAGACCTGCTCTGCGCATGTGCATGGCCCTATAAAAGGACCGCGTGCGCCTTTTGAGGTCCTCTTTTTCTCTTCTCGTCCTTTACCGTGCACCTCCTTGGAAGCTGCTCCTGCGGACACAGAGGCTGGACCGACTGGACCTTTGATCGACGGGACAACGCCGGACTCGGAGCGGCGGTAGCTAGTTCCCCTACGTGGCTCTTTTCTCACCCACCTGAGCACGCTCTTTCTATTTTTCTCTCTTTTCCTCTCTTTTTTTTTTCCTTTTTTTTTCCCCCATCTCCCTACCCGGTCCTCACCCCTTCGTTCGCCAAAATAAAGTCAAAAGGTTGTACGGCATTTGACCTCGTTTGCGTCTTAATCTCGTCCTTGGGATCGTATCGAAACCTCTCCCGACATTGGATCGGGACATTTAATTGGCGTCACGGACAGGATACCTTGAGACGAGAGTGTCATACAACCTTACGGTGTGCTGAGCGAGTGTGTGTGAACGAGACGTACAAATAAGTACGAAGCGAGTGCGGAGTTCCAATCCGCGGTTCTGCTCTCCCGCGAGGGAAGCAGCCGGAGACGAACGAAGCACAAGGAAGGAGTGGGTGTTGAGACCTTTGCACTGAAACGCGCGTAGCAGTTTGTGATTTGAGCTCCTGAGGGCGTATAGGGGAGACTTGAATTTTATGGTGTGACCCCCTCAGGATGATATCCCCTTTGTAGGCTCTGCTCTGTCTCACACTAGTTTATGGTCTGGCCTCCTGGGGGAGTATAGGGGAAGTTTGGATTGTACGGTGTGACCCCCTCAGGACGATATCCCCTTTGTAGGCTCGTCTTTGTCTTGTAGTAGTGTGCGGACTGGCCTCCTGGGAGCGTATAGGGGAAACTTGGTTTTTCTAAGGTTTGACCCTCCCGGGACGAACTCCCCTTTGTAGGATATGGCCGCCCAAAAGGCAGGCGATTTTTGTGAAGAGACAGAGAAATTATATGAGTTTTTAGAAACGTACTGCTCTCGCCCCTCACCCCCGGGACGAGATTGGGCACGGGACCACTGGTTCCAACTGCAAAGTGTTACGGACCGAATAGCGGTTTTGCATAAAGAAGCTAGGGTGAAGAAGGGAAAAGGGAAGGCTGTTGTTTGTGCTGTGTTAGGAGCGTGTCTGGCAGCGGCGGTGGAGGACAAGAAACGAGCGCCCTGCCAATCGGAGGCTGTGGCCGCTGCGTTGCAAGCGGCGATAGCGCCGCTGCGGGAGCAACTACTAGAGACCAAACGGGCGCTAGAGGAGGAGAAGCGCCAAAATATGATTTTGAAGGAGGAGCTGAGGGTTCAGCTCCTGAGGGAAGCAGACACCCTCGCTGAGGCGGAGGTAATGTTGGAGGAGAAAGGGGTACGCCAAATCTACCCCCAGAAAGACTTAAAGCAATTAAGGGAGACTGTGGATAACCCCCCCCATATGTGCCCGCTGGTAAAAACGGAATATATATATATATATGAGGACGATAGCGACAACCGTCCCCAAGTTGTAACCAAAGAAATCCCTTTTACCGCCACCGAACTGGCTAAACTCCGAAAGGATTTTGCTAGGACGGCAAGGGAGTCCGAAACCGAGTATGTGTGGAGGATATCCCTGTAGGGGGGGGACGGGATCATGCTATCGGAAAAAGAAGCAGAGGGGTATTGGGGCCCCGGCGTCTTCCTCACCACGGGCGATCGCCGGGCCCCATGGTCTCTGACCCAGAGGGCAGCATATTGGGCGGGGGGGCTGAACCCATTAGAAAGGGGGGATCCCCTAGCTATAACTGGTTCGGTTGAGCAACTGCTAGAAAACGTACAAAAGGCAGCATGCCTGCAAATGATGTATGACCGGGAACTTAAGCCAAATTTAAGCTCTCCGATGTTGTTACCGGTAGACCCCGAGCGGCTGACACCGCTAATAAGAGGACTCCCCGATTCGTTAAAACCTATCGGGATCCAATTACAGGGGAGAATCCAAAATGTGCCTCGCGAAGAGCGAATTGCAGCTGCCCTGGAGGGAACAGTAACCCCCGAACAGCGGCAGCGGGGGAGGAAGGTGTGGACCTGGGGGGAGATAGCTCAGGAACTGATAAACTACGGGAGGAAATACGGGCCAGTAGGCAGAACTTACCACAAGGTGGAAACTAGGGCCGTGCGGGCAGCGGAGCCGGCAAATAAACCGCTGGCTTTTTCGGGGACAAGCCCCGACCCAACAAAAAGGGAAAAACCCCTGCTCCGACAAGAATTGTGGCAGAAGGGACTGCAAAAGGGTGTGCCCCGAGACCTAATGGATGGGCTCCCCACCAAAAAATTAGAGCTCCTGGTGCGGAGGTGGTCCGGGCAAGGACCCTCTCCCAAACCAAACGCGCCCTCCGTGCCGGCACTGGATAAGGAGGAGGGGTTCAAGGGGGACGAAAGGGTGGCGGAAAACTAAGACCTCCGCCCCCTCAGGGTGAGGGGGGAGGCGGGGGGTGGATGTTTATTAGACAACTCACCTGCAACAATAAAGGGGACCTCCTCATTACCATCACAGTAGGGCCGAGGAAGAGGCCCATGACCTTTTTAATTGATACGGGGGCCCAAATTACAGCAATAAAACAAAGCGAGGCAGAACGGTGCGGCATCTCAACTCCTTCTAAGCGCCTGATAGTATTAAACGCCCTAGGGAAAACCCAATCTGTGCCCATGACCCCGGTAACCTTATGGCTACCAGGAGATGAGAGTCCGGTGAACACCATGGCAGCCATAGGACCCTTTCAAATGAACCTCTTGGGCATAGACGTTTTAAAGGGCAGACAGTGGCGCGACACCCAGGGAAATTCGTGGTCTTTCGGCGTCCCGCAGATCAGGCGGCTGGCCGAAGCCCCCGGCGTGGGGGTGCGCCTGTTGCAAGCGGCGCCTGCCCTCCCCCCTTCCAAACTGACAAACGTGAAACCCTACCCGCTACCGATAGGAGCAAGAGATGGAATCGCGCCAGTGCTGGAGGACCTAAAGGGGAGGGGGATTATAGTTCCCACCCACTCCCCCTTTAACTCCCCGGTATGGCCGGTCCGAAAACCAAACGGCAAGTGGAGGTTGACAGTAGATTACCGGAGGCTGAATGCCAACACAGGCCCATTAACAGCTGCTGTACCGAACATTCCCGAGCTCATAGCCGCCATTCAAGAGCAATCACACCCTATTATGGCGACTATTGACGTTAAAGACATGTTCTTTATGGTCCCCCTGCAGCCGCAGGACCAGGACCACTTTGCTTTTACCTGGGGGGGGCAACAGTACACCTTTACACGGCTCCCTCAGGGATACAAGCGCTCCCCCACCTTAGCCCACCACGCTCTAGCACAGGAGCTGGAAGCAATTCCCATAAGGGCGGGGGTGAAAGTTTACCAATATATAGATGATGTACTCATAGGGGGAAATCAGGCAGAAGAGGTTGGGGAAGTCCAGAAGGACATCATCACCCATCTAGAGAGCATAGGATTGACAGTCCCACCTGAGAAAATACAAACCCCTTCAAGTGAGGTGAAATTTTTAGGAATTTGGTGGAAGGGAGGGATGACATGTATCCCACCAGACACCCTTTACTCCCTCGACCAAATTAAGATACCAGAATCGAAAAAAGACTTACAGCATGCGTTAGGGCTGCTTGTGTTCTGGAGAAAGCATATCCCTGATTTCTCAATTATCGCGAGACCCCTATATGATTTACTACGGAAAGGGGCACAATGGGAGTGGACCCCGGTCCACGATGAGGCGCTACGGCTGTTGGTGTTCGAGGCAAATGCATACCAAGCCCTGGGGCCTATCCACCCGACAGACCCGGTGCAGATCGAGTGGGGGTTTGCCGCAACCGGGCTATCGATTCATTTGTGGCAACGGGGGCTGGCAGGGCCCATCCGGCCCATTGGCTTTTATTCTCGGAGTTTCAAGGATGCAGAAAAACGGTACACCACGTGGGAGAAGGGGCTGTTTGTAGTCAGCCTGGCTTTATGAGAAGCAGAGCGCACCATTCGCCAGCAACCAATAGTGCTCAGAGGTCCTTTCAAAGTGATTAAACCAGTTTTAACTGGGACACCTCCCCCTGACGGGGTGGCACAAAGAGCTTCGGTGCAGAAATGGTACGTGCAAATAGAACATTATTGTGGTATTTTTGAAGTTTCTGAGGGCGCTGCCAAAAATTTAGTTATCCAAGAGGGAGTGGCCCCAGACCGGGAAGGTGACGTGCCCCCTTCTGCTGTGCAGGTAGCCCCCCCATTTTCAGAACAGTTACAGAACGCTTGGTTCACTGATGCCTCTGCTAAACAAGAGGGCAGAACTTGGAAATACCGTGCTGTCGCCCTACAGATAAGTACCGACCAAAAAATAATTACCGAAGGAGAAGGCAGCGCTCAAGTAGGGGAATTGGTGGCCGTATGGAGTGTCTTTCAACATGAAGCCCAATCTGCCTCTCCAATCTATATCTACACTGACTCCTTTGCTGTCTTTAAGGGGTGTACAGAGTGGCTTCCCTTTTGGGAACAAAATGGGTGGGAGGTTAACAGAATACCTGTATGGCAAAAGGAAAAGTGGCAAGATATTTTAACCATTGCCAGACAGGGGAACTTTGCGGTAGGATGGGTAGCCTCCCATCAGACGGGAGAAAATCCGTCCGGTCATTGGAACAATAGGGTTGATGAGCTGGCCCGCCTCGCCCCCTTGCAAAGTGATCCAGTAGCAGAGGATTGGGAACAACTCCTGGAATGGTTGTACCTTAAGAGAGGGCACACTGGAGCCCAAGACCTCTACCGAGAGGCTCAGGCCAGAGGCTGGCCGGTTACCCGAGAAAATTGCAAAACTTGCATTTCGGCCTGTGAGCAATGTCGTATCCGCTTAGACAGGCGTCCCCTACATTTGAGAGAGGGAAAAGGTTTGTGGGAGGCCTGGCAGGTTGATTACATCAGTCCGTTCTGTAAATCAGAAGGGAAGTGCTATGTATTAGTGGGTGTTGAAATAGTATCTGGTCTAGCACAGGCTAAAGCCTGCGCTAAGGCAACAGGGGAGAATACGGTGAAGGCCCTGAAAGAATGGTTTGGGACCTTCCCTAAACCGCAGTTGATTCAATCTGACAATGGTACACACTTCACAGCCAAGACGGTCCAGGAATGGGCGGCTCGGGAGGGGATTTCATGGGTATTCCACACTCCATACTACCCTCAAGCAAATGGGATTGTGGAGAGAACAAACGGCTTGCTGAAGCGCTTCCTGAAACCACACAAACCGGGGTGGGCTGAGCGGGTGGGAGATGCAGTGACTAGCGTCAATAGCCGTTGGGGAACAAACAGATGCCCAAAAATTACGGCGTTTTGCCCACTAGCGCCGACAATCATGCCCACCTCACCTGGCCCTGACCACTCCATTAACCCATCCTGTTTCCCCGGACAACCTGTCTTAGTTGAACTCCCCACTGTGGGAGCAGTACCACTAACATTAGACACCCCGGTGAATAAATACATGTGGAAGGCAAAAGACGCTTGTGGAAAGACCCACAAAATTCATGCTAAATGGATTGTCCCTTCCTTCTGACCCGAGAAGCGGGTTTGCTTCTATTTTTGTTTTCCAGGAGGAAGCAGCTGACCTGGACACGCACCACCCGACGGAGACTAGACAGACGCCGATTGCTGCTTAATCAGGATGCATGCGTTATTGGTGGCTGTACTAGTTTGGAAATGTACCTATAGCAGTGGCGGAGAGCTAATTCCTTCACCCTCCCCTGACCTGTTTGATCCCTTCAAGGACAATGAATTTGTATTATTAGCCAAAGCTATAAGCCGAGCTTTTAATTTAAGTCATTGCTGGGTTTGTGGGGGACCTCTGGGCCTGTCAAGTTGGCTGTGGACGTCCACACCCCTCACCCCAGCCCAAATTGTGAGTAATTATAGTGAAACCACGAATGACACTTGGGGTGATAGTGGAACATGGCCAGTTCAATTTCCTGCTGTGGGGCAATATTGTTTAAATCGTACTCAAAAGGGAGGGGTCTGTGTGGGAGAAAGCAAGTGCCAATGGACACTTATGAACAAGTTGGCAAATGCAAATAGGGGTATCTCCATATGGGCATGGCTTGATAGTGCCAGACGCAGTCAAGGGTTCAAAGGGTACTGGGCAAATAAAAATGAAACGTTAATTTTCCAACAATCTAGGGACCACGCTTACAAGCAAACCTGTGAATGGAAAAGCAGCTTTGGGGCCTGGTATTGCGCCGGCTGGATGAATAATAACCCAACCGTCTTTTTTAGCCCCATGGACAATGATAAAACAATGTATTTCCAGTTCCCCGGGGATGCAGCGGGACCATTCGCCAATGGGGCCACAGCTAAAAGGGGCCATTATTGGATTTGTGGACATACTGCCTATAAACGACTGCCAGCGCATTGGTCAGGGGTCTGTTATGTGGGAATTATCCGGCCTTTATTTATTCTTCCTTCTTCCACAAACGGGTGGCTCTCAGTTGGGGATAAGATTGTACGATAATCTGGAAGATGGAAGGATTGCCCGCCGCAAGCGAGCTGTTGAGGTGAACATAGGTGGAACACAAAAATGGGGGGAAAATGAGTGGCCTCCTGAAAGAATAATCCAACATTACGGGCCTGCCACCTGGAACCCCAATGAACCGATATCAGGGGCAAGGGAACCAATCTATAATTTGAACTGTATAATCCGATTACAAGCGGTTTTAGAAATGGTTACCAATAAAACCGCCAATGCTATAGATCTTTTAACTCAACAGTCTCAACAAATGCGCATGGCAATCCTTCAACACCGTATGGTTTTAGATTATTTACTGGCTGAAGAAGGAGGGGTATGTGGGAAATTAAATGTCTCTGTTGTTTAGAAATAGACAATGTAGGCGAAGTAGTCCTCCAATTAACCAAAGACATTAGAAAAATAGCTCACGTCCCCGTCCAGACCTGGAATGGTTGGAATGGTAATTTATGGTCCTGGCTGCCGGGGGCGCCCTGGGTGAAACAGTTACTGTTATGTTTGCTATGTGCGTTTGCCACTTTAATGATTTTACCCTGTATAATCCCCTGCTTTGTTCAGCTAATACGACATGTGGTATCTAATATGCAGTTCGTACCTACCACCTCACCCGAGGGCATAAAACAAATCCATGCCGTTCACCGGGTAGAACCCACCGCAATAACCATTGTTTAGACCTCAAAAAAAAAAAAAAAACACCACCAAAACAAAAACAAAAAAATGCATATTCCTACCCATGTCATACTCACTAGTTGTTCTATACTTCTTGTAATGGTGAACTACCTCGCGCAATGGATTTCTCAGGGTTGTTCTATAAAGTTGAACATTGTTAAACTTAGAAAGATTAAGGAAAAAGAGTGTTTACATTGGACAATGTTCCTGTTTGTTTGCAATTGAACACTCTTGCCATGTCCCATGTCACCTTTTTCCTCTACAGCTCCCCTTTTTCTCTGCTTCTGTCTCCACCTCTGCTCTGTCCTCTCTCTCTCTCTTTCCCTTCCCACCTCTCTTATCACTGTGAAGACTGCAATGTCGAGCCACGGGGTGGTGTCGAGGACTAACCAGAATTGTCTCGACATTGCCGTTCTACCGCCATCTTCTGGGTCCGACATCCAGCCCCCGACGAAACCACCACAGCCCATGCAGAGACCAGGACACGAAAGGCGGGGCCATGGACTGCACGCACGCCTGCGCAGACACCAGGGTGCGAAAGGCAGAGGCCAGGACGCGGAAGGCGGGGCTGTGGACTGCACGCGCACGCCTGCGCAGAGACCAGGGTGCGAAAGGCAGAGGCCAGGACGCGGAAGGTGGGGCCATGGACTGCACGCACGCCTGCGCAGAGACCAGGGCGCGAAAAGCAGAAGCGCAAACTGCATGTACGCAGACCTGCTCTGTGCATGTGCATGGCCCTATAAAAGGACCGCGTGCGCCTTTTGAGGTCCTCTTTTTCTCTTCTCGTCCTTCACCGTGCACCTCCTTGGAAGCTGCTCCTGCGGACACAGAGGCTGGACCGACTGGACCTTTGATCGACGGGACAACGCCGGACTCGGAGCGGCGGTAGCTAGTTCCCTTATGTGGCTCTCTTCTCACCCACCTGAGCACGCTCTTTCTATTTTTCTCTCTTTTCCTCTCTTTTTTTTTCCTTTTTTTTTCCCCCATCTCCCTACCCGGTCCTCACCCCTTCATTCGCCAAAATAAAGTCAAAAGGTTGTACGGCATTTGACCTTGTTTGCGTCTTAATCTCGTCCTTGGGATCGTATCGAAACCTCTCTCGACATTGGATCGGGACAATGCCACACTCGGGAGGGAGGACGTGAGCTACACACAATGTTGAACACAACTGATCAATCTCCCTTTAGCGGGGGCATGAGTATTTTCCTTCACAGCTTGCATCTTTGCTCCCCAAGCATCCCCATCCCTTGCTGTCCCAAACTTTACAGGAGAACATTTTTCCTCCTTGCCTTATTCCTCCTAATATTCACTCCATTATTCAAGATTTTATCATCCATGCTAACTCTATGCATGGATTTCGGACCACACTTCATAGGAAATTTAGGCTACAAAACAAAGGTTTATTTCATACCAGTATTTTCAAGCAACAGCGACTGCTATGACCATGTATTATGCCCTCCAGCTTCATACAAAATAAAATAACTTCTGCAGCAAGGCCCTCATTCCTGCCTGCCCTCCAGCATTTAGAAGCAGAGGCAATCTTGACTGAAAGATTTCAAACCAAGGGAGTCTTGCCCTGAACCTTGAGAAGTGTTTCTAGCATTTTATTAGTCTCAGTATTAAAAAACTTTGCATCTTTTTTTTGCCTGAATGTGCCCAGCTCTAGTTTCTGAGCATCTCATGACACCAAGTCCTCAGTACAGGAAAGACATGGACCTGTTGGAGCAGATCCAGAGGAGGCCACAAAAATGATCAGAGGGATGGAACACCTCTCCTATGAGGAAAGGCTGAGAGAGTTGGGGTTGTCCAGCCTGGAGAAGAGAAGGCTCTGGAAAGACCTGATTGCAGCCTTTCAATACTTAAAGGGGGCTTAGAAGAAAGATGGGGACAAACTTTTTAGCAGGGCCTGTAGCAATAGGACAAGGGGTAATGGTTTTAAGCTAAAGGAGGGTAGGTTCAGACTAGATATAAGGAAGAAATTGTTTACGATGAGGGTGGTGAAACACTGGAACAGGTTGCCCAGAGAGGTGGTAGATGCCTCATCCCTGGAAACATTCAAGGCCAGGCTGGATGGGGCTCTGAGCAACCTGATCTAGTTGAAGATGACCCTGCTCCTTGCAGGGGGGTTGGACTAGATGACCTTTAAAGGTCCCTGGCAACCCAAACCATTCTATGATTCTATGATAAGCCTTTTTCTGCTAGACTAAAGAAAACAGTTTGGCTTTCTTCCCAAAGTGGGGACTTGAAGGCTATGATTCCATGAGCAAGGATGGATGATCTGTGAGCATCTCCCTTCCATAGCATCTCACTGCTGGGCTACACACCTCTGCTGGCAACAGATGTGTCTGTGGAGAGCTGGACCAGGGATGAAGATTGCTCAAGAGAAAAGCCATGGATAGGAGGGTTGAGGCTTGCACTGATTAGAAGCTGGACCCTGTGGTCTCTTTGCACTGCCGGGTCCCCTTGGCCCCGAGTTTCCCCTCTCCCCATGCTGGGGAAAGCTGGAGGGGGAAATGCCAGCAGTAAGCGATGCCCAGGAGGAGTTGGCACAGCCCCATCTTCACCTAAGGAGAAGAGAGAAAGAGGCCATGTGCCCACCTCCTCTCCATCTGAACGGGCTGGAGCCTGCCATGAGGACAATATGGGGCAACAAAATACACCTGCTATCCGTGCTCACCCTCCGTACCTCCAGACTTCACCACCAGACCCCACTTTTCTATACCCAACCAAGAAAAAAGCAAACAGCAGACCCAGGAAAAACACCCCACCAAACCCAAAACATGATCCTCCTATCTCCTATCTCGAGCCCACCATGTATAACTGGATTGCCCTTTGAAGAAGAGCATGAGATTGGACTCATAGTGGGAGAAAATGTGTTTATATGAAAACCTCTTTAGTACAGATTAAATGACAACAGATACATGTGGTCCTGCAACATGGGTGCTAAGGGGAGTGGTATGAACATGGACAACACAAGAAGAAATTCATATCAGCCAAAAATATTAACAGCCCCAAGCGATGTTGCCTAGAAAGGTTGGACCAGATGATCCTTGACGTCCCTTCCAACCTGGTATTCTATGATTCTATGATGTTGCCATGCTGTGGATGGGCTGTCCCATCACCTGGGCATCCTTGGGCGCTGCCCCACAGCATGTGCAATAATTGCAGGTCAGAGCCCCCTCATCGCCTCCCACCTTGCTGAATCAGTAGCTATGAAGGGGATAAGAGCATCACGGCAGAAAAACTCGATTTCAGTGCATAAGAAACTCACGTTGTCCTCGACTCTCAGAGCTGCTCGAAGTTGTGAGCGAAACGGCAAACAGAGAGGAATCGGTGAACATGGGTTGTGGATGGAAATAAGGCTGCCCTTTCTATAGGGTACCCACCACCCCTATCTCACCCATACTGGTAACACCAGTCCCAGGGCTCTGCTACCTGCAGGAGGAACCCTTGAAAGAGCTCTACCCCAGCAGCAAGTGCATTTGCTCTCCCTGCCCCAAGCCCTGGGATTTATTATTTAAGAAACCCTGAGCAGGAGGGAGCTGGGGAAAAGGGAGGAAAGGAAAAGGACAAAGATAAGATGGGAGAAAGAAATAGCAGCTCTCTTCTAGGTCGGGGGAGAGAGCAAGCAGTCACAAACTGCTAAGGAGAGATGAGGGCTTGTCCATCCATGGATGACTAACCTAAAATTAGCATGGCAACATGGAGGCGAGGGGGTTAACAGATATGTTAAGATGTAGAATGTCATGACTTAAAAAAATCTGAAGGTTTTGGGGGCAAATGTCATCCTTTGTGGAAGGGCTGGGGGGTCCAATGGTTTTGGAGCTCTTGGAGGTGGTCCAACTGCTCAGCAACCCAAACGGATGGGCAACAGTACAGCAAATTAATAACTCCTCCTTAATAAATGCAAAGCAATGCAGGGCAGGGAGAGGAATTTCTGCTCCTCAGGCACCTTCCAGGGTCCTAAATTGTGTCAAACCAAGGAAGGGACCTCCCAGCAATGGAGACAGCATGGCAGAGACCTCTGCTCTGTGCACAGCCGCAGCCGTAAAGCCAACAAGATGTTTGGCTGCATATGGAAAGGAACAGCAAATAATCCTGGAAATATTATAATGCCTTTGTATAAATCAGTAGTGCAGCCTCAGATGGGGAGAAAAGTAATGATGCAGAAAAGGCAGAAGTGTTCAATCAATATTTCTGCTCTGCATTTGGAAAGAAGCAGGATGAGATGCTTGTATCACATGAGGAGGATAAAGTACTTTCTAGTCCATTAGTAACCAAGGAGGTTGTTAAACAGCATCTACTAGCGATAAACAATTTTAAATCAGCAGGCCTGGATAACTTGCTCCCAAGAGCCTTCCAACAGATGTCTGAGAAGCTTTCTGGCCCGATGATGTTAATTTTTAATAAATCTTGGAATACCGGGGAAGATCCAGACAGCTGGAAGCATGCAAATGCTGCACTGATCTGCAAAAGGGGCAAGCAGGATGGCCTGATGAACAGGTTGGCTTGTCTGCCATCAATCATGAGTAAAATAATAGGAACCCTCCTGAGAGTCAACCAGAAGAGGAATTAAAAGATGGGAATATGGTTAATGCTCATCAGAGAGGTTCTGCAGCAAACACATCACATCAAACAAAGCTGATTTTGTTCTTTGAGGAGATTACAAGTTTGGTTAATAAAGATAATTGCCTAGAGATAATATACATAGGCTTTTGTACAGTGTTTGATTTACTATGACATGACATGCTGATTAAAAAATGAGCTCTGTATTATAAGAATAAAGCACATGTGCAAGGGATTCAGAGCTGATCTCAACAAATAACTGTCAGAGGGGAATTGGACTGTTTCCAGGGAGGTTTCACAAGGCTCAATCCCAGCCCCAATATTCAGCATTTTCTTATCTGGAAGCAAATATAACATTGCTGCTGATAAATCAGCTACGTGCTACACAAATAGGAGAGGCCAAGCCATCTGAGCAGAGTGGAGATGATGGCAGCCAAGCATCTGGCTGGGGTCATCACTCCACCTCAGAGGATGAGAAGAGGACAGTCAGTGAAAAAACAGAGGTGGGATGCTCAGAATCAATGCAGAAACTGGGAGGTGACACCGTGGCAGGTGGTAGTGGGGACCACATCCCTGCAGAGAGACACGGATGCCTGACTTGGCAGGAGGGCAGAGGGTTGGATGTTACACACACCCCAACATCTCTGAGGAAGAATCCTTGGATGGGTATCAGGAGGTAAATCGGAGCCTGGGATGAGAGGGGTTGGGATCAGTGACTCCATACTGCAGGATTTTGCAGCATCTGGGGTTGGCTATTGCCTAGGAGAGGACGCATGACCCAGACCAGTCCTTTCTGTGCTCCGCATGGGGCTTAATTCTGACGCTGACCTTTGTGACCCCAAGGAAATCAATTAACAGGAATACTTCCATCTGACCTTTCCTATCCCCGAGCCTTAGCTGCCCCTTGGGAAAACACAACACTTAATGCATGGGCGAACACCTCAGCGACACCTCGAAGGCAAGCACAGGGGTGCCAGGCACAGAAGTGAGCATCCCTGTGGGCAGCCCCCGCAGACTTGGGCATCTAGGTCTTCTTCGCTACTCCAAAAACAGAAACTTAGCAGCTGAAAGAAAAGGTTTTTAGAAACCTTTAGCAAGAGAAAATGGAAATGCTTAAACAACCCTACATGAAGCAGCTTCTCTGCATCCCAGTTAGTTACACCAGTAACCCTTACACTATCATCCCTAGCATCCTATTAGAATCACCACTTCTCCCTCAACAGGTACCACCTTTTTTCTGAGGCATCATCCAGCTCCCCCTGAAGTCATGTGCTACCATGTCTTCAATTTTATTGTGTTTTATTTCTACTCTCCCATCTTAGAAAAACAGAAGTTATTCAGCAAAGACAGCGCTGCCCGAAGGACCAGGTGGCTGATGTGGTACTGAGGAGGAAGGCTGAGTGATGGGCAGCTGGTGCAAAGGTGCCTGCGCAAGGGGGGTGAAGGCAGAGGGCAGGGGGCACATGGTGTGTGGGAAGAGCTGCTCATCCTGGGCATGGCCAGCCAACGTCCATCCCTTGCTTGGGCAAACCCTGGAGATGAGATGTGGGGCTCAGCAAACTCATGGGAGACTGCTTTTCTCCAGGTTCAGAGCAGAAGAGGGCCCTGCAGGGGAGAGGAGAGTGCATGCCCATCGGCTGATGTGTGCTCCTCACTCTCAAATCCCAAGGGTAGGTCCACGTCTTTAGTCTTCAGGGCACCGCAGGGGCAAGGAACAGGTCCCTTTTAGTGATTTGGACACACCAAGCCAGGTCACAGGAGCAGGGCTCCCTGCCCAACCTTCATTTATGTCTTCTCCTGGGTCTGGAAGGGCAGTTTGGTGTCTGTCCTTCTTTCTGCTGCTTCTGCAGTTGCCTTGGAAGGGACCAAACCTGCCCAATCATGCAAAAGATGAGGGGAAACCTTTCTATCTCAAGAGCCAAGAAAGCCCTGAGCAATCTCATGACCACACCAGGCACATGAAGGTTAGGCAACCTCATGGGACCTCAAGGAGGTCCCTGCAGCTGCTGCTCCCTCCCTGCTCTCCCAGACCTCAGCACGGGGGGAGAGTGCAGAACCCTGGGGCAGCAAGGACAGGGAGGAGGGTCTCACACAGGACTGACTCTGTGGCACCTCCCAGGGAGGACCCCACCGGGCACCTGGAGAGCGACCTGGGAGGTTTGCTCCCTAATCCCAGCCTGAGCCAAGCACAAAGGCTTACTCAGCTCCAGATGCACCAACCTAGCGGAGGTGGACAACTGTCTCTGGGAAAAAGCCTTATACAAAAGCAAGAATTTTTTTGTCCTTCTGAAACCCACTCAAGGAAGCGGGTTTAGCTTCCAACCTATTTTTTTCCATCTGTCAGGATTTGCAGAGGGCTTCTTACCACTGCATGTGTCCTAAACCTTCAGAGATGAACTCTGGCTAAGTGCACCCCGCTCCCCTGGCTTCATGTTTCCATTTGACTTTGCCAATAACCAGTGATAGAGAACTTGCTGCTCACAATGTTCCTCAAGGGCTCCTTTGACTGCTCTTGCTTCAGGGACAGAAAGGGGTCAACAATTCAAATCCTAGATGTTTAACCCAAACAGGCCCCATCCATCAACACCTGAGCAGGGGATTAGAATACATTGTTATTGCTGAAGGTGAATTCAAGAGATAAGGCATTAAATCAAAGTCTTATCTAACGCTAAACATTACAAAATGTTTCCAACTTGGGCAAAAAAAAAAGCCAGTTGGGCTTAAAAATCACTGAACCCCAGCACACGCAGTTTTGGTGAGGTGATCCATACTGATGGTGGAGCCTTCTTCAAGCTGTGAACGCTAGTGGGAAGATACAGCGGGTACCAGCCACAGTCCTTGAACTGTCCTTAATTGTCTTCCCCATTGCTGCTCCCATCACCCAAGCCTCCAGCAGCTCACAGAAGACCCCATCTCCCCAAAGAGCCACCGATTTTGGGTGCCTCTTCTGTCTCTCCTGGGTTTATTAGAAAGGATGTACCAAAACCAGCAGCACCCAAATCTCTGTGGCTGCCCTCGAGCACTTTGCTGCTGTAACCCCTGCACTAAAGGGGAGGCAGGATCGCCGTGGCATCGCTCCCGCTCCCAAGCCCAAGCCCCCCCCCCCCCCCAGCAGAGCCCAAGATGGCACAGCCAGATAAATTATTGGGGGGGGGGGGGGGGGGGGGGATTAAATAACCACAGCAGACAAACAGTTCTTGTCTTAAAACCCCTACTCAGCCGGTGCATCAGGCAGGTTAGTATCACAATCAGGTGTTGCTGCATAAGCAGGGGCTGTGCCGGGGTTGGTCCAGGCACCCCGTTGCAGCACCCTCCCAAATTCAGCAACATGTGTGAGTGCTCACCCAGGTTCTCAGTTTTAAGTAAATGGGTGGGACCCTGGATTTCACATTTAGGGAGATGTGTAAGACCTGGGTGCTGCTGTGGAGTCAGATCACTCACCCAAGAGGGATAGGATTTGGCCCTATGAGGTTCCAGCTCACTATGGCTGCACCCCAAATCCCAGCAGGCAGGGAGTGCCTGTGTCCCCCCAAGTGCTCTTGAAAGATCTGGCTCTGACTGCTCCAGTGGGACCTGATTTTTTCAACAGATATTGAAATTGTAATTGCATATTCCCCCCTCCATATTTAAAAAAAAGGAGAAGGAGGAGTAGGATGGACTCATTTATCATATGTAGCCAAACCCCAGGCTGGACTCAGTGAAATGAAAATGAGTCAGTGACACTTCGTATAATGGCATTCCAGATTGTTCTCCTAAATAATTTGTATTTTAATAAGCCCTTTTTGGTCCAGCACTAGTTTGTAGCCCCCACACTTTCTCAAGTCCTTCTGTGCTTTAATATGATTTAAAAAAAAATTCCCAGTGTCGCATTTTTTTATTAACAAAAAGGAAAAGAAAAGCAGGCTTGCTTCTCTCCTGGCTTAGATGGGAGCAGGTAATGAATCTCTGCACGCAGGAGACGGCTCTTATCTCCGTGGCCTTGCTGTTCCCAAACCTACTTATTGAAAAAACTCCCCCATCATGAGATAATGGGAACAGAGAAAGTCAGCAAAGAAACAAAAAGGCAATCAATCAGGAGCTTTACAGAAGCAGGGGAGCACCATGGTTTCCACCTGATCTTCTCTTGCCAGGACAGGTCTTTAGGTCAAGATACTGTAAATGAAAAGAAGTTGCTTTGGGGAGTGTAATCATGAGAGATGCACTCTACATCGAAAAGCTATTTTGCAGTGCTTGGACTTGCTAAGGACTTCTCCACTCGGGTCATGCTCAGCTCGCCGTGGAAGAGAGAGCAGCTCAGCCCTTCCACCCACTGCATTGGTGGTGGGTGGGGTGGCTCGGCCATGTTAGCTGGGAGTTATACCCCACACCCAAACATCAGCTTCTCCAGGCTAAGGTGATGGTCCTGGCCATGGTGGGTCCCTGGGGAAGGGCAGCAGGGCTTTGATCCCATAGCAAACCTGCGTGGACCAGAGCTGCCCCCCATCAGCCACAACCACAGCTAGTCGTGAGGGCACTTACAAGCCATTTCAACACAAAGTCTGACCTGTTCAAACACCAAGTCACACCTACACAACCCACTCCTGGATGCTGCTTGAGCTAGAAAGTTTGTGGGTGCGGTGAAAACCTGCTAGAAAGCTCAGCGGAGGAGTGGGAACTGAAAACTGGGGCAGCATCTTCCCTCACCTGCCTCCAAACCCCATCAGATGGTGATGACAGTGCGTATTCCTCCACTGCCCCAAAAACAGCATGTGCTCCTGCTCGTGTTGGGGACAGCGCAGTGGCCTGCCGGGTGGCACCTCACTGTGACACTCCCCTCACTCCGACTGCTGGAGCAGGCATTGTCCCAGCTGAAGGATGGAGCAGCAATGGCTAAAACAGTTGGGAGGAGGGAAGGAGAGATGTAGGGGGGCCCTGCATGTGCACTCCCCCACGTTAGCCTAACAAGCCTCATTAACGGAGAGGACTTTGTTCTACAGCTGGGTGGGATGCAGGGGGAGAGAGACGAGGACTCCTTGACCCCCTCTAGGAAAGGAGGCACTTGGGAAGAGCCCCGGGAGGACAACGGGCTCTGGGGGGTCTTGCAGCCTAAACCAGGTCAGGGTTGGGGTGACATTGATGAACTGGAGATATCTGGGATAAGGTGACCCAGTCAGTCCATTTCTGCTGTGCTATCTAATCCCTTCAGACACCCTCTCCCTCCTCAGCAGTCCTGGGCTGTAGGAGAAAAGAGGCATGAAACAACTGAGAGGTCAGAAAAGCAGCACCTGCTCCACCTCCAGTCCACCATTCATTTCACTGGAAGACATTATAGAGAAGGGGAGTTTATAAGCAGGGCTATCCAAAAGGAAGGCTGGCTTAAAAAAAACCTGCAAAACCTCAGCAAACCTTGTTAACATCAGCCTAACCAGGCTCAACCACAGCTCTCGCCTTCAGACAGGGGAAACAGATGTCACAGCTTTATACACCAATTTATTTCTACCCATTTAACAAATCAACATTTCCTTCCCATCCTCCTTCCCTAGAGTAGCAGCCACTGCAGCTCAGAGTTAGCGTTACTCCTAGTTCCCAAAGCCTTGCAGATATGCTTGACTATTATTGCCCTGTTTCAATTTCCAGCCTCCCTTTGCTTACCCTCCCCTATGAAGCCCTGACAGACTTTCTCCCTCCCTTGAGACCATCCTTGCTGCTATTTTACTTGGGTTTTAATCGCCTTCTACTTTGATTACTCCACTTCCCTCTTTTACAGCCTTCCTCGGTGCTGTGCCATCTCACCAGCCTTTTTGGGAGTACCAAATGGACCAGCCAGATTACTCTTAGGAAATATCTGCTCTTTTCTTGGTTTCTTCCCTAGCCCAGGAAGAGCTTCAAAGCCACTCTCCCCACTGGCAGGATTCCCAAGAGCAAAACTTTGTGGACAAGGCCAGCAATGATCTGAAGAGCCCAAGCAACCTGGCATTACGGTTTTAGGTCAAATCCAGGGTCCACCAATTGCCCAAAACAGTCCAACACCAACAGGCTGATGCACCAAACCCCAGCTGTGCCTCCAGGAAGGTGCTCTCTCAACCCCAACCAGCTCAAGGTTGTTTTAAACCCTGAATAAGGAGGTCTAATCCCCCTTCCAAATCTCATGTCTTCCTGCTAATTTATAGCTCTTGTTTTCTTTGCCATTCCCAAACAACATCCAAGCCTTATTTGAGTCTTAAGTTCCTGGCTTTGGAGGCATCCTGTGGCAGCAAGTTTCGCAGACCCAACCTGATGGGAGAGCATTTTCTCATGGACACAGCTGCTTCCTTAAACAGACCTTGTGTTATGAGATAGGGAGATCAAAAACATCCAACGTACTTTCTCTGGCTGCTCAGTAGGTTAGAGATGCTACTGTCCCCTTTTCTCTGCCTCTGCTTGGCTCTATGCCTCCTCCCCAGCTTTTTCCAGCCTCTCTCTCTCTCGGTGATTTTTTTCCTCTGGCTGGTAATTGTTCTCATTGCCCTTCACTCACAGATGGTCCTCGGATAGCTCACTATTGACATGGTGCCAGCTCTCCTCAATCCCGGCTGCTAAACTGCATTAGGAGACCAGCTACCACTCAGCAGAGCCCACTCCTCCACTCCATCTGCCCTTTCACACCTGGGTCATCGCTGGAAGAGGGTTTGCTCACCAGAGCTGCCACGTCTGGGCAATCTCTCGGTCCCATCACAGCAGCCGGGTCACCCTCCAGCCCCACTGTCCCCCACCCAAAGCCTCCCAGGTCGATCTGGATCTCCCCACCCACCCTTCCTCCTCAACATCCCTCCCGCCATGTAGCTGAGTCACTTCTCCTTCTCCAAGCCTCTCCTTCAAGCTTTCCCATCCCCTTTGGCTTGTGAGAGCCTCTGCAGTCCCAGCCCAGCAAACCTTATCCACAGAAGGGTCCTCTGTGCTCACGGAACAGCCCCCAGGCTGAAATTTTTTACGATGAGAGTGGTGAAACACTGGAACAGGTTTCCCAGAGTGGTGGTAGATGCCCCATCCCTGGAAACATTCAAGTCAGGCTGGATGGGGCTCTGAGCAACCTGATCTAGTTGAAGATGTCCCTGCTCATTGCAGGGGGGTTGGACTAGATGACCTTTAAAGGTCCCTTCCAACCCAAACCATTCTATGGTTCTATGATTCCAGCCCCCAGGCTCTAGCCCCGCTCCACAGGGACAACCCGGACTGCCACCCAGGCAGGAGGGATGCGAGCGGAAGAAAACAAAGGGGAAAAAAGCACAGCAGACCAGACAGGAGGTGAAAGCAGCTCTTATTTTTCACTGGACCAAGTTGTTTTTGGAGGCACAAACACTAGGTTCATTCATGAAGCAGCTAAGTGTTGGTTTTTCAATGGAAACAATGAATTAGTAAGGATAAGCAGCGACAGGATAAATGACCTTTTTCCTGCCTCTCAAAGTGTCCCGTTTCTTTCCTAACCCGGCAGCCAACTGCTTGTTGAGCCTCACAGCAGTCAGCCCCAGTGACCTGGAGCCTCCAGGGAAGCCCAAGGGCTTGGAGAGGAGCTTCTCCCAGTTCACAAGTGCTGCGAAACCCAGTGCCTTTCACCAGCATGTGATTTGGCTTCAGAGCGATACAAATAAAGTGGTTTGACTTTTGGTTTCTGCTATCTCAAAATCTATCAATCATCAGAGGGATATGCTACCTTACGCTAACATAACGGATTAAAGCAGAAGATAAAATGCCATTCCATTATCTATTTATTAAAAGCACCACTTGAACTGCTTTTATTCAGCATACATCTCCTAATAAAGAGGCACTCCTTGACTGTGTAAATCAGCAAGCAATTGTGTTTTAACAGCCTTTAGAATGGCATTTCCCCACAGTTTTAGATGGACTATCAGACAGAAAACCTCTTCCAAAACTCACTTATCAAAACAGGCGCAAGCACAGAGCTCTTTACCACTCCTCTACCACCGAGACAAATACAAAATGGGCTTGTAAAACTCGCAAAGCATAGATCATTCCCACCTTTCACCCTGCTGCATGAATATCCTTAATGACAGGTCAAAATAAATAATTTTGTTAGCAGAGGAGAACTATTCAGCTCCCACTGATGGATGGGACTTCTGGTAGGCGATGAAATGCAGGCTGCGGTTCCCAACCCACTGATGCTACCTGTTCTGCGGTAATCAGTTCTGGCAGAACCAGAAAGGATGAAGCCACTTCAAATCTACCAGTTCCCTGGGCAAAAGGGGAAGAAATGATGCTGGATTTTCAGTAAAAGATTTCAGGTGTGAATATAACAATATCTGTGAACTGCAAAACAAAAGGGAAGTTGTTGTATTGTCTCTGCTCCACCAGAATAAATTGGCTTTTGGTTGGTTGGGGATATTTTTCCATACCAAGAAATGTTCCCATTTTTTTTGCCAGGTTCTGCTGCTTCTGGTAAAAAGCTATTCTAAATATTTTTACAAGGTGTTTTGATGAAGAAACCTGGATCAATAGTATTCATGAACTGGTTATATTTTAAATGAAATGCTGATGGAAGACAAGCACAGCAAGCTTCACCCTGCGCCGTGGAAGTCAATGGAGGCTCTACCATTGACATGAGCAAATGTCAGATCTGTTGAGAAGAGGGGAAAGGGATGTACCCACACGCACAGGGAAGGATGCGTATGGTCTGGAAACTATCTGAGTAGATAGATAGACACAGGGATGGATGAATGGATGGATGGATGGATGGATGGATGAATGAATGAATGAATGGATGGATCCCTACTGCTCTGCTGCCGTCAGAAGGACCTCAGCACACACTGTGGCAAACAACGCTGAGGCTGATGTCCTTGTTCCTTCCTTTCCTGTGGCCACCCACGCTTTCTCCCTTGCTGCAGATAAACTGGAGCACTGCCTTGCTGGAGAAAGCACAGGGCCCAGCTATATCACCTGCAAGGACACCCATCCTTGGCTGGCTGGTTGCCCAACCTGATGCACCCCAGGCTCCTGGCTGCCCTTACGTGAGTTAAATTCTGCTGGGGCTGACAAACCTGAAAGACCATTTCAAACCACAGTCGCTTCAAATTCAGCCTGCTTCAGCCTATGACCTTCTTGGCAGGATCTCCCTTCAGCACGGCAGCCCCAAACAGGAGCTGACAGTGCTTTGAAACCTTTTGAACCAGCACTCAGGTCCCTTGGGTACTGCGGAGAGGATTTCTCTTAATGGCGTGCAAGCTCCCTGGCTCTGACAGCCCTGCTCTCAGGCTGCCTGGGAGGGGACCGGCATCCCGTTCCCTCCGTTCAGCAGTGTGAAAGGTCACGGGGGAAGGTGCACTTGTCACCAGGAATAAACTGTTACATGGAGGTTGTGTCACATCTTCTTTCTGGGAGGATGGAGCCAGCTGAAGTCAGTGAAAAAGCTCTCCTGATGCCGGTGGGGTTTGGATCTGTCCCAGAGCACCAGCAGAAATGCAAGCAGCAAGGAGCAAAATATCTCCTAAATGACATGAGTTATCAGCTGGCGTGGAGTGAGCCCCAGGAGACACCCAGGGCAGGTGTCCCTTCACACCAACGTGCCAACCAGTCCAGTCCAACTGTCTCCTTAACAGAAGTCACCCCAGAAGCTTGGAAAATGCCAGCTTCCCAGTCAAGCTAAATAACTCCCTTCCCTTTGTTTCCCCTGATAGCACATCTTATCCAGAGCTATTCTGAGACAAGAGCCATCAGTGGACCTGTGGGGACTGGGCTTTAGGGCTCCAGCTCAGGAGAGGGTGGATGACCCCCTGTGCTTCTGAGTTGTTAATGTTTCCCAGAGGAACCTCATAGTTTTCCACATTTTACTACCTTTATATATCAGAGTGACATTAAAGGAAATTTTATTTCTCTCCGCAATGGGTAGCAAACCAGAAACAGGACTACAGCAAAGATGACACGCACAGAAGAGAAGAAAACATCATCTGATCTTCTGGGAGGAAGAAACCAGGGCCAGCCAGCAGCAATCCTTGCCTGCTTACCTGGCTCAGCAATGTCCTAGGAACCCAAGCATGGACCAGAGACCCCCTGCATGAGATGTCCTGCAGAGGAAAAGATCACGTCCTGCCACACAGTGCTTGAAGACCAGGAGAAAGCAATGCAGCCCAGCACAGGGCTGGGAGCAAACAGCACCACAAGCCCAACAGCCACCAGTTTTCTGTAGCCTCACCTCAAGAAGAGACCCAGACCAAGCTCTTCCTCCCAGCTCTGCTGGTGCACACGTTTCAGGGTGACTCTTTGCCCAAGCTCAAGTTTAAGAGGTTGTCCAGGAGGTCACCAAGACAGATGTAGCTGCCCTTGGCACCGCTGCATTGGCACGGGAGACCAGCAAGACCAACTTCTCAGCTTGCAGCAGTGGGCAGGCAGGCAAAGGCTGCCTGCACTAACGCTGACGCAGGCAGGGGTGTCACCGCGCTAAAGGGCTGGAGAGCCCATGTCTGGCTCCTCTCTGCCCCTCGCTTAAATGTAGGTCAAACCACAAGGTAACAGTGCGAGCGGAGCTGTCTTTGCCCACAGAGGTGCTTCCAGCACTGTATCAAAAATTAAAAAGTGAAGCAATAAAAATTAAAAGAGAAGTAATATGCATCATAAAACCCAAGCACAAGACTAAAAAGTCCCCGGACACTGATGTATTGTTAAAGTAGGGTATGAACCTCCCCTTGCAGTGCTGCCAAATCCCCTTTCCATGGGAAATTATCCTTATTTCTGATTGCCGTGGTGCCAAAGACAGGCCAGGCTTTTGTCGCCTGGCTCTCCAGTGTTAGGGAAAAAGTCAGTGGAAAGGCTGGGAAGAGGTGTGTCATCCCCTGTATACCACTTTTTGTGCCTCATCTCCTAACTGGGCTTTGCGGCTGAGACCATCAGCATCTTGAGTCAGCGACTGAGCACACCCTGTTCATGAAGGATGCAGTGGAGAAATGCTAAATAAAGTCATAGAATGGTTTGGGTTGGAAGGGACCTTTAAAGGTCATCTAGTCCAACCCCCCTGCAATGAGCAGGGATATCTTCAACTAGATCAGGTTGCTCAGAGCCCCATCCAACCTGACCTTGAATGTTTCCAAGGATGGGGCATCTACAACCTCTCTGATAACTCTGATAACTGAAATAACTAGGCCCAGCCTAACAGGGCTGCTTGGCTGAGCTCTGATGAGTGAAAACACCATTTTTTAAAAGCTCGCCATCTCCCAGCCTTGCAACGACCGATAACTCAAAGGCATCTTCCCCCATCCCAATACCCCGCCAATACCCTCCCACCCCAGAAGGTCCCACTGAAACAGCAGCCCCAGCACCAGGAGTTTAACGGGGGGAGGCTGGTTTTGATTCATTTGGACACAAAGCTGTGGTTTTAATCACCCCTGGGGCTGGTGGGAGATTTGCTGCCTCCCCACTGCCCATCATCCCCATCCCCATCTCTATTCAGCCCTGGTGACCCATTAACATCCCCTTCTTCTTGTACATATTGCCTGAGCGCTCCTGCCTGCCCTCCTGGCCTCAATTAATTGTGGCCTGGGGGAGAAGCAGGTAAGAGAGCACTCAAATTTAACTGATCTCCACAGATGGTAAAAATGGAGCTTGATGTGACAAGTGTGGGCAGCGGGGATGGGCACGGGCAGGGCAGGGAGGACAGCCAGCCCTCTGCCTCGCTACCTGCTCAGGTCACGGCCGTGGGTTGCAGGCGATTTTGCTGATCATTAAGATAATTCTCTCTCAAGCATTGCTTGGTGTCTCGGCTCCTCTTTCCTTGACACCTTTCAGAGCCAATTCCCCAAACCACAGCTCGAATCCCCCTCCCCACTTCAGGCAGCCCCTCTCCCATGTTGGCAGAGCCCTTCTTGCCCGAATGTCCTCATGGATGCCCAGCTGTCCTCATCTCTCATCACTTCATGGGATTTGGAGAAATTTTGCATGCCACAGGGTTTAATTCTCAGGGGAAAAACCTGCTCTGGAGCAGGTTATTCCGGCGAGCAAAACCTCCCCTCCGCTGAATCTCACGCTCCCAGAGCCATCAGTCCAATCCCACCAGTCCCAATGGGGTGGACGTCCCCTCAGCCACACTCGGACCTGGCACTGCGTCTCACGATACAAGGCAGAAGTTGAACCCACACAAGCTCTGCAGCTCCCAAGTCCCACGGGAGCCTTGTTGGCTGTGGAGACCGCTGCATGAGGAACCACTGCATCTAACAAGCCAAGTAATGGCAAGAAGCATTTCAGGCTCCAAACAGCACCTTCAACAACCCTGGTGACACCAGAAACATAACTGGTACCTTCAGCATGGTACCAGGCTCCCAGCTCCTGCTGCAAGGAGCAACAGGTCATCAACAGAGCGGTCCCAACTCTGCCCAAAGGTGGTTTTGCTGGAACAAAAGCAAAGGCCACACAAATAGGTTGTTCCCCCCCCCCCCCCCCCCCCCCCCAAGACATCATTAAACTGCACGAGCAGGTAGTGCCTCAGCATCTTGCAAGCATCCTGCAGGCAATGCTTTCAGTGCGAAGGAACAAAAGGTTGCGGTGGAGAGGGGAACGGTGGGAAACCTTATGGGCTCCAGAGCTTCATTTGACACCTGGTGTTTGCAGCATGGGCTGCATTTCATCTTTTCATAAGTAACAACTCTTAACAGGAAACATTACAAAAAAGGGGGCATTTAAAGGCAGAAAAGTTGGTCTACAAATGTAATTTTTAAATTTTTTTTAAATCTTTTGTTAGCAACTCTTCTGGGGAGCGAATCCAGCAGAGGCAATACAGTGCAACGTGCACTCCTAAATTAGTTTCCTGGCACTTGGGATGCTTTATTATTAATTTCCTCCAAATATTAGGTAATGCTTTTCGCCCCTTTCAAAGTCTGTACGAGGGGTCTTTGATGCATTGTGGGACTTGAAAGTTGCAGGTCTAAAGAAGCATTTCTTTTAAGTCCTCTCTTTTATCAAGCATATTCTGTTCTGTTCGCTATAATGCACACAATGGCATGAGAGTCTTGACCTGCTCCATGTCTGATGGGTTGAAATCTCAGATGCATACGATAAAACAGCCATTCCTAGCAATACAGCTTAAACACTTATGGCTCTATTCAGGCAAATATTACCCAGGGGTCTGCCATGCCACTGAAAAGCTGCAGAAATTGGCTCTGTAGATGGCTGACCAATTCAGCAGTGAGAAACGACCCCGATACATTAACTCCCCTTCTCATTTCACCCTGAGTGAGCCAGGGTCTGGAGGTAACTGCAGCAGGAGGTGAGAGCCGGTTGAAGCCAGATTCGTTTTCTTTATATAAAGTATTTTTTTGTGTGTGTGTGTGACCATGAATGTCATTATGTAGATCTGCAAAAGAGGGAAAGTAATGACATTAGGGCACAGACGCAGAAATCAGTGAGGTTTTTGTCTTACGGTTACATGGGAGCACTGTCACATCTTCTGGAGAAGTAAAATCTGTAGCCTTTAAGACATTGCAAACGTCTCAGATGATAACCAGGTCTCTGCCTCTGCTGAAGGTATGTGGACTTTGATGGGTCACTTTACACCATCCAGCATCGGTCTCCTCCACACGTTAACCAGAATTAACAGCTCTTGTTCCAGAATAATTTACCTTTTTTTTTTTTCTGTTTACACTGCAAGCTCGCTAGTTTAGAGACGGTTCCTGCCCAATAATATACAGGACCCAGGACAAGGATGTAAAGTGAAACTTATCCTTGCAAAAGCAAACACATTTTGGTACAATGAAAATTAAATGTTTTTGTCCTTTAGGCAATCGCACTGACATGTTTTTACAAAAGTCCAAGGCTGCTATTTTAGGATATTAATCTCCTCTTATCAATCTCCTCTTGACAGGTTAGAACTAGGAAAGATTTTTTAAAGGGCGATCTTGAAATGTAGGGGTAGAATTCAACGTAAGGGCTGAAGAGCTCCTAAATGGGTTGAAGCTGCTTGAATTTGCCTTGCATGTCTTATACCCTAGGAGCAAAAGATGCCTCTAGGATGACTCAGAAAAGGAGTGTTCAGACTATACAGGAAGATATTTGTAAGAGAGGCAGGTCCTTTTTTTATGACTCCCCTTGCCTGCCCCAGTGCTACGCCCTGGTATGTCTGCAATCCCAGCCTGTCAGCCTAAAACATACATCAGAGTCTTGATAACCCCAACATTTCACCGGGAAGACCATTTCTTATGCTATATAAGCTATATAAAAAGGAAGAAGCTGATTTTGCATGAGCAAAACCTAGATACATCTCTCCTGACATTGGCAAAACATCCAGCAGCAGCTCCAGAGCCTGTAAAGAGGGGGACACGTGTGACTACAGCCCCTGGCTCTGGGGCGTGTGATTCCAGAAGGATTAGCTCTAAAAGCAAATCTGATCCACAGGGATATGATCTGCCATCCCATCCACCTCCTCCAGGATGCTGCAGACCCGAGGAGGCGAGCACGAGCCTGATTTCCAGAGGCACTGAGCATCATTCCCATCGCTGGGATGGAGGTGGCAGCACCAGGTACCAAAAATAATATGAGAAAGTCTCAGCTCGCACATTACCCATCTGGTTCGGAGGCTTTTTAGGAGCCCTCTTAAGTATCTTTATTAAAATACCATTAAGACAGCCGGGGTTTTTGCCCTGCATGTGAGTGGTGCAGTGCTGGTCTGCCAGAGGGGAGTTGACAGGTCATTATTGTGTGTCCTACAAATTCTCTGAGCCAATAAGGACACTCCAACAATGTGATGGTTTATCAGTTTGTAGGTTGGAAAAGGAAATTCTTTCAATCGAGATAACGATTCTATTCCTTTGCGGCAAATGAGAGGTTTTTTTTGGGGACCCTGGCAGAAGCGGAGCCAGGACAAGGATGGGACCCATCGCTCACGAGTCAACAGAAAGATGCTGTCGCAGCCAATGGGAGCATCTGCACAAATTGTAAGGAGCCCGAAACTGCTCCTTTGAGAGAGAAAGAAAAAAGAAGCAAAACTGCAGGAGAAACTAAATCTATTTGTAAACCCCAGGCAGAGTTGACATGAGGCAGCCGGCGCAGGAGTGCAGAGATGATAATAGAGCCTGATGGATAGTTCACAGGATTATTAGATACCCTCCAACTCAAATACGCTGAGGAGCCAATTATTTAATGCGAAGGACAGTGCAAACAGATGTTTAATAAGCTGAATCACTCCAGGATTGTAGGAGCTCAAGGGACCAAACCCCTACTGGTTGTAAATCAGGAAAGCCAGCATTATAAAATACCTGGTGCTTCAGATGATAGATACCTGCTGGTCCCCACCGTTATTGCCATCTCTGCCAGGCGTGCAGGGGCTGGGGTGCACAGAGGGTAAATGCAGCTGGATTCTGGGAGCAGGTGGGTGTGAGGGCTCCCTGGGGAGGGGGCACAGTCCAACACATCCAGGCTGGTGATCGCACTCAGCTCTGCGGCCAGTGGCCTTCCAGGCTGCCTTGTTTACAGGAGAGGGGGTTGCTGCTCCTAGGAAGATAGGCTGAGTTTATTTTCTAGCTGATTGCAGAGAGGCAGCAGGAAGGGAGTGGGAGGTGTGGGAGCCAGAGAGGAGTTTGGTCTCTGCTCTGGGCCCTGATTAGCACCTGTTTTGGAGTCAGTGATGATCCCTGGGAACAAAGCATCGCTTCTCAGGCTATTCTGCTGGGAGGGATGCTGAGGGGAAGCAGGGTCTCAGAACCCTCCCTGCCCGCCTTGCCGGCAGACACACCGTCCCCTCACCTGGGCTGCTCTTGCAACCAGAGGAGAGGGACAGGCTTCTAGCTCATCCTAGGGTGGATGCCCAAACTAGATCAGATGTAACATGAGCTAAAAACATCGCCACTGACTATAAAGGGCCTCTATGTTGTTAAATGTCTGAAGGAGAGTCCTTCCTGAAGCCCCTTCTCATCTCTGCCTGTGTCACCTTCTCCCTTCATCTAAGCTCATATCTATACTATAAGGAGCTGAGGTGAGTCTTAAAATCCACATCTCCCCATGATCCACCCACTACCAGCACCGCTCCTGCACGTCCACATAGTCCAGGCTACAGCACAGACCCAAGAACAGATATAAGGAAGAAATTTTTTATGATGACGTGGTGAAACACTGGAACAGGTTGCCCAGAGAGGTGGTAGATGCCCCATCCCTGGAAACATTCAAGGCCAGGCTGGATGGGGCTCTGAGCAACCTGATCTAGTTGAAGATGTCCCTGACAATTGCAGGGGGGTTGGACTAGATGACCTTTAAAGGTCCCTTCCAACCCAAACCATTCTATGATTCTATGATTCTCTGATAAACCAGCACCGAGGTGCTCCTCAACATCCATAATGCATGTGCAGCGTGGGGTCCAGGGGAGACGTGGGGATTTGGTCCCTGATGGATGGGAACCCATGGGCACTCACAGCACGGCTCTGCTAAGGGTTTGGCCAGTGCAAACCAGGCAGTTGCTCATGAGAAGATGGTGTAAAAAGACCGGCCTCCCACCTGGTGCAATGCAAGATAATTCGGTTCAGCAACATTGACTCAGGATCTGGCTCTGGCGTATCCAAACCAGCTTAGACAATAAAAAAAGGATGCTCCTTTCTTCCTATTCAAGACCTCTAGGCAAACACCCAAGCCACAGCCTCCTGTGTGACAGCTGCAGAAAACAGGTCTGGAGAGGACCTTGAAATGTCACCCAGATTGCAGCCCCGTGACTGGGTCTGCAATGGGGCCAAGCACAAAAAAAGCCAAAAGCACTCCAAGCATTAACAAATATTGTTGCTCAGCGCACTCCCATGCAGCTGCCAGCATATCTGCCACCTGCTCTTTCCAGCACTGAAGCACAGAGTACACACATATTTATGAGAGCATCTTCTACGGATTTACAGAAAGAGCAATTAGTGGTTCGGTCCTTGACAATAACAGAGAATCATGGTGGTGGTAAAGCAGATTTCCGCTGATCCATCAACATGACAAACTACCTTCTCTCCCGCAGGAATCCCCAGTAACTGAAGGGCAGGATCAGATCCCCAAGACCCCAGAAAGACATCAGGACAGCCACTTCGTACTCCTCAACTTGCATCCTGCTTGTGAGGAACCACCAGCTCTCCCCACAAAGCCACTAGCTCAGCAAACCCAAATGCGTACTCACCAGTACCCTTGTTTTTGTTTCAAATCTCTGTCGATGCTCCCTTTGCTCCTCCAACCATTTCCTAAGGAACAATGGAGAGGGGGAAAGAAAAAAAAAAAACAAAAACCCAACCCAAAAACCTTCATCAGATCCAGAACTGAGCTTCTGGTTAAGAAGAGCCAGCTCTGGAGAAACCTGCTGGGATGATGAGAAACCACCGAACCAGGCCTGTTCCTGCTCTCCTACCACCCGTGTTTCCATGGTCAGTTCAGCTGTTCTGCTCATCACCCTTCCCTCATGCCTGTATCACAAAATCACCTAGCAACACTGTGCCATGGAGGTGCAAACCCAACCCATCCTCCCGCTGTATCTCGTCTCCTGTGACAGCTGGGAGATGAACAGTCCGGAAACAGATCCCATCAAAGCAGCATTGGCTGCTTCACCCATTCCACCCCCCAGCTAAACGTTACGCCTTGGTCCCTTTGGGATTATCAACTTCCCAGGTCTTCCTACACCCGTAGCTTGGTTGTCAGTGGTAGCTCGGTGGTACCTGTGACAAACCCATGTCCCGCAGGTGATAGGGTGCAGAGGGGGAAGGCGTATGACCGGCATCCCCCCAACTCTGCTCGTACAAGTCCTCCGCCCCTCTTAGCTTAGGAAAAACTTTGGAAAAATGAAGCTCTACAGAAGCTCCTGGCCATCACTTTTTGCACTTGCAAATGATGGAGACAGCAGGCTGGCATTTCTGAACAGGGAGCTGACACCTCCACACAGGAGGTGTTAGGTGAGTAGGACTGTCACCAGCATGTGCCAGAGGAGATAATGAAACACACTGATGGCTGCTAACACAGGGTATGGGGTGGCTGGCAAGGGACAAGGTGGCCAGCAGCTGGGCTGGAGGTGGGCAGGACTCAGAGGGCTGATAAAGGAGATCAGCATGAGCATGCTTTGAGGGACCTGACTCTGCTTCAGCACAACCTCAAGGTGTGAGACTCCCACCAGCAGGCAGCCATCATATTAACGGGGACCAGAGCCCTCCTAGTACAGCTGGGAGTGGTGGCCCAGGTCTCCTCCTGGGTAAGGACAGAGAGGAAGACCACCATGGCTGTTACGAGACCAGGGCAGCTGGGCACACATGCTATGGGAGTGCATAGCTGGAAATTGCTCCTGTAGTTCAGCAGTCAGCTGGAGAAGCGGTATTTGCATGCAAAAGAAGTGATGAGCTCATGATCTGGGGTATTTTCCCCAAAATGGCACCACCAGCTCACACATGTCCTTAAACTTGGGTTTGTACCTGAGTTTTGGCCAGGATCAAGGGGTTCCCACCAACTAGTGGAAGCTGCAAGGGAAAAGGGACCTCTCTGCCAAGGCTTAGTGGTGTGCAGTCAACTGGGAGTCACTCAAAGCGAGGAAAACGGACGTTTATTGTGTGCAGTCTCTGAATTTGCCACATTTGACATGGGCAATGCATTCCCATTCAGTAAATTTTACATGAGAAGGTTGAAACCAAGGCAAGGAGACACTTATTATCACAGGTCAGCTGGAGATGGAGACGCTGCTTCCTCTTCCTGGGGTCCCCAAGCAGATCCTGACTGAATCAATCACCCCAGCATCTCCTCCTTTCCTTCTCCAGGCAGCCCTTGGCATGGGTTTACTGGGGCAGGGTCCACCAGCACTAGTTCCCACTACCCATGGCACAGGCAAGCAACTGGGAACCCTCCTTTTATATGGAGACTGTATCCACCTCGATCTTGTGTCAGCCTTTATGGGATTCTCTCTCATGGGAAAGTGCCAACAA
The DNA here is from genome assembly GCF_965183815.1 of Platalea leucorodia. NCBI lineage: Eukaryota > Metazoa > Chordata > Aves > Pelecaniformes > Threskiornithidae > Platalea > Platalea leucorodia. Next base: position 25,270,100 of record NC_138859.1, on the reverse strand, counting down.
CATTTTTCAAGTCAGGTTGACACCTGGATGACTGTCCCAGGACTGAGGAACCAAGGGGCTCTGACCACCCTACCCATTTTATTAAACTGGTTTTTTATTGCTGTGCGTGCACACTCAAGGAACAGAGAAAACCCACAAAGGGTAACCTTTGTGATGACCTGTATTTTTCTTTTTCGGGCTTCTACGACCATCAGTACAAGGACATTTAGGCAGTAAGCAATGCATGGAGCACAGGTGACTGGTAGAGCACACAGTGGCTGCAGACCAGCCCGGTGACTGCAGCCATGCAGGCTGGCCAAGCTCGGGGGCCATGATCAGCCCCAAGAAGGGGACTTCTCTGCAGCTAATGAGTCCATCTGCTTTTGAGAGCATACAGCTGCTCTGACCTTGTGCACTTAAGCATGACCTCCTTCCTTAGCCCCGGCCCCAGTTCAGATCATTAGCTGATGAGTAACCTCCACCGCCAACGACTAATGGCTCATTTGCTGCTCAACAGCCACAAGTGATCAGCAAGGGGGCAAAGAGCTTAATGCAGGCCACTGTCAACATGTCCACGTGGGTGAGCGCTGTTGTCTTTATTTTGGGCAAAATTCCCAAGGAAGGCTGAAAAAATCCTGCAGTGCCCTGGCTTCATGACGGAGCTCATCAGCTCTGCTAAGGTCGATGCAAAACCTCCTCCCGGTGTCAGGGCAGGGGCTGGCACCGCGTTTCCCTTGAGCGATGCTGGGCTTCAGCTTTAACTTCTACTTAAAGTTGTCTCCTCTCTACAGGCAAGAGTCCTGCATTGCGGCTTCTCCCCATGGCAAGGGGAACTCAGAGACACAACAGCTTGCAACACAACATCTAAAAAAATCACTGTTTGAGGCTCAGGAGAATCCTCATGGGATGAGGCTATAAATGGGAGTTTCTGGGCTAAGCAAAGGCTGAACCTGAATTACAGTTTCATTAACCCATTGCCATGAAGAGGGGCCTGAAGAACAGTGCCTGTGAACAACCACACTCATGGTCCACCCTCTGAGCCAGCAAACAGGGAGCTGGAGAGGATGCCCTGGTGCCCTTGTAGCATTTTCCAAAATAGGATGGGCATTGCTGTGAGCAGCCCAGGCTTCATTCTCCCATTCCCAAAACACATGCAGGATGAAAAGCTATAAAGCAAACAAACAGGCTTGCCTGTGGCTTTTCCCTCAGCCACAAGGTCCCTTTTAGCTTCTTGGAGTGGTTTCTAGATGAATCGAACGCACCCTCCTGGATATGACGTTAAGGTTTCTAATTACCCTCCTTGAATACATCACTAACATGCCACATCAGCTCACTTGCGGGTCTGTTCCTCTCACCACGTGTCTCTAGAAGGGGAGCTTCTGTCTCTCTTTAGCACACTGACCTCTCCATCCCCTGGCTGGGGTGAGCTGCTGAGCTGGGAAGGACAGTTCCCAAGCAGCCTGGTGATGGGGTGTGTTTGTCCTGCTCTTGAGGTCAACCCCACGTGAAGAAACAGCCCTTCTCCAGGGTGTCTACACTGGAGACAACCCTACCCTCAACAGAACAAGCACTCACATACTCCCAATGATGGACCATCCTCCAAAGAGTCCATCCATGCTCTAGCCCTGACCAGCCAGCAGTCAGAATTTAGCTCACCTGAAGCAGAGTGTAGCCCTGATCTGACAGCCAGGGACAGCCTGATAAATCTGCACCAGTCCCTGGCATGCCAGGTAGGATTCAGCTCCAGATTAAGGCATCTCAGTTGGGGTGCCCACATGTAAATCCTGGATTTAGTTGCCTAAACGCGAGTTCCCATCGCCATGTTGGACTCCCTAAGCTATCCAAGACCTGTGCTTGGCTTTGCCAGATATGACCCTGGACCTGCATCCCTCTTGATTGACAGCTGGAGGCTAAATAATATGTCTTAGGATAAAACTAGACACTTATGTCTAGCAGCTGAATCATGACCTCCATGGGTGCTGGCTTTCCCAGCTCTTTTTGCAGTCCATGTGGATGCAGTCAGCACAATCATCTGGGGTGTCTGCAAGAGCTATTCAGTTACTCGAACATCAGTATCTACTTTGGGGTGTGAAACACCCTCCAAACTCCACTGACTGCACTGACCAAGTATCCACCAGCTATAACAGAAGATTAGTTCATATTTTTATTTTCCACTGCAGCTCACCTCCAGCTCCTGGTCCAAGTTTCAACAGCTCCAAAATAAAACCCATTTGCATTAGAAGTGGATGCCCTCCAGCTCTGCACTCTCAGGCCCCTGCTGTGATGAGTGGCACAGTCCTGGCACATAAACACTTCCAGAATGGTTACAGTGTTTGTGTGCCTCCTGCATAATATCACTGAAGAGAATAAATTTGACAAAGAAAGGAGAAGGAACAACTGATACACAAACCCATGTCATGAATCATTCACCAAATGGAATTTGCTCTCTAGTTTTCAAATAATCTTGGAGGTTGCTTCCAAAGTGCCATTTGCAAGCCCTCTGTTAATCTGGTAAGCAGATGCTGCTACAGACTGTATTACAGCATCTTCAATAAATCCCCATCAAATATTACTTTAAAATGTCCAGGACTTTTGCAATCAGTTTTTTTCATCTTCTTGGCATATCTGAAAACCAAACATCATAAAACACCTTTGCTGTGGTTCAGCTTTAATGAACAAACCTAAGCCTGGGGAAGAGCTCATCTCACATCTCCCCTCATGCCCAGGTGACCCCAGGCTCCTCCCAGAGGACTCTGCCCATTTCCTTCATATGCTCTCAAGAGTCTTTGACCTCACCAGACACATTAGTGAATTAGGAAGGTGCCAGAACCATTTTCTAGTAGGCTTAGTAATTGCAAGCAAAATATGGAGCTGCAGGCAAACACTGCCATGTTGTCAGAGAGAAATGGGGGTGAACCCTGGCTTCAGTGAAGATGAGGAGAAAACTATGAAGTGCTGCCTTCCCATGCCAGCCTGAGCATCTGACGTGTCCCGATAGCGATGAAATGACAGACTGGCCCCTTCGTCATCTGCAAAAATAAAGCTATAGCTTCCTTTAGCAATGCTCGCTGGCCAGGTGGGCAGACCGGGGTGACCCCATCCCTTCTGGAGGTGCATGGAGGTAGGTAAGAAGACATCTGACCATGGTGCGTCAGGACCTGCAGTGCAACCACAGAGCCCGGCCATGGTGGAACAGCAGAGCACACGACATTGGGTGTGCAAAACCCATGCCACGCTGCCTTTTGGGGATAATTCTCCTTCCAGCCATTCAGTTTTATTTCGAGATATTGAAATGTGTGGTGGGAAGGAGACACCCAGGGTCATAGAACCCTCGTGTACCTGCAGAAAAATGCTAGTTAGCTAGAGTCCATCAGCAAAGGAGAGAAGCTACAGCAAGATCCAGCTGATCTCAGCTAGATATCTACCTTAGGAGAAGAGAAACCACACCACTGAAATTGTGCTTACTGCTCTCCATCAATGATGAAAGCAGCCCGGGCAACTAGGGAAGACGTGGCTACCTTCCAGGTATCTAAATTGGGACAGATGAATCCCACCTCACCAGAAAATATTCTGCTCAGCTAAAACCCTCGTTTCTGTCAACTAACAGAGCAACTTCAGAGCCTGAGCCTTGCTGAAAGTCTGTGTTGCCTCAAATAGGGCAGTGTCCTGGAGAAGCCCACTGGAGTCAGGGGAACCAAGTCACCCATGTCCCTGCAGAAAATCCCACCTGGCAAACATATTTTGAAAAGGCACATCTATCATGCACTGCCACACGCAGATGTTTCATTGCTTAGGAGAGCGTTTGTGATGATTATTGCTGTTTTTAATGGCAACTCATTTTCATGTGTGGATAAAGGGTGCTTTGGCTCGTAGGATCCTGATGGTGCCAGTGTGGGTAGATGATGGCAGCACCCAAGGTAGATGCCAGGGTGCCACACAGGCAGAGCGGTGGCACAGGGTTCTCCTTGCTGGACCAGGGCTTGCCAGGGACTGTGCCTTCCAGCCAAAAATGCCCTGAAACAGCTCATCCCTCCCAACCCGGGGAGAAATGAGTGCGTGGATTGTGCTCAGGAGGAGGAGTGGCCTGGCTGTGTCTTTGGGCTGACATCCTTTCCCATCTCCAGCCCTCAATTTTCCCCTTCCTGTGTGAAAATGGAAACAATGATGTCAGCCGTGGTTGGAAAGGGCTTTGAAATCTACAGATGAAAAGTGGTAGATAAGATGGCGCTGCATTATTCTAGTAATGGAGAGAGAGGGAAAGCCAGTAAAGGGGGAAAAACCCCACATAATAAATAATAGTCTATAAATTACATAAATCGAATGCATTAAAAAACCAATCCTCTGAGAAGCAGCTGCTTCATTCTTTACTGTTGATAGCATCAATATAAGAGGGGAAATTACCACCTTGTGTTCTGCAACACATCACACCGACTTTCCTTTACAAACTCTAATGTCCCCTGATTGCAAAGTCAATTTAAAATTTACCATAAAACACAGAATCTCATAAACTTTACAACCCCAATCACACTCACTCAGTGCTTTCACCCAGATCAAATGCATAGGCACCCGCTTTGCTTTCCGACACGGATATACGATGACACACTGCAGACAGCAGGTGGGAGAGCAGACCAGGGCATCACAGCAAAGATCTGCCTATCCTGGCCAGCATGGTGGAAGAGAAAAGAAGTCAGGTTGGAAAACAAGCTGGTAAATGGCTCTGTTGGAAGTACCCTCGGATCTCCAAGAGACAGCTCATCCCATGTACCAGCAGGATGAAGGGTAGCCAGAACCATGATTTATGCTGAGGGTGGTGAAACACTGGAAGAGGTTGCCCAGAGAGGTGGTAGATGCCCCATCCCTGGAAACATTCAAGGTCAGGTTGGACGGGGCTCTGAGCAACCTGATCTAGTGGAAGATGTCCCTGCTCGTAGCAGTGGGGTTGGACTAGATGACCTTTAAAGGTCCCTTCCAACCCAAACTATTTGTCCTGGTTTCAGCTGGGATAGAGTTAATTTTCTTCCTAGGAGGTGGTAGAGTGCTGTGTTTTGGATTTAGGATGAGAATAATGTTGATAACACACATGTTTTAGTTGTTGCTGAGTAGTGCTTACACCAGTCAAGGACTTTTCAGCTTCCCATGCTCTGCCCGGTGCACAAGAAGCTGGGAGGGGGCACAGCCAGGACAGCTGACCCAGACTGGCCAAAGGGCTATTCCATACCATATGACATCATGCTCAGTATATAAACTGGGGGAAGAAGAAGGAAGGGGGGGATACATTCAGAGTGGTGGTGGCGTTCATCTTCCCAAGTAACCGTTACACATGATGGAGCCCTGCTTTCCTGAGGATGGCTGAACACCTGCCTGCCACTGGGAAGGAGTGAATGAATTCCTTGTTTTGCTTTGCTTGTGCACACGGCTTTTACTTTACCTATTAGACTGTCTTTATCTCAACCCATGAGTTTTCTCCCTTTTACTCTTCCGATTCTCTCCCCCATCCCATTGTGGGGGGAGTGAGCAAGCGGCTGTGTGGTGCTTAGTTGCCAGCTGGGGTTAAACCATGACACTATTCTATGATTCTATGATTTTATGATTCTATAACCAAATATGATGTGACCTTGAGCACAGTTGGGGAGTTGTAGTTTTGGTGCCCTCGAGGTGGGACCAGCATCCCATCATGCTGAGCCAACCTCCCTCCTTGCACTGGGACATGTTTAAAATTCAGCTGGTTTTTGAGCTCTTTTGCAGGCTCTGATGAAAACCCTAAGTCATTTCCCTGAGCCTGGGTTTCCTCCAGAAAATTAAGCCCATGTAGATCCTGCAGTGAAGATGGTGTGAGTTTTTAATGAAGGGAAGGAGCATGCAGCTATGCCCGTGCTGGGAGTTGATCGCTCGCTCTTGCAGGTGTGGATTCCACTCATGGGTTGACGAGGGAAAATTAATTAGGCTCTGTCGTGGTTTAACCCCAGCCAGCAACTAAGCACCATGCAGCCGCTCGCTCACTCCCCACCAGTGAGATTGGGAAGAGAATCAGAAGGGTAAAAGGGAGAAAACTCATGGGTTGAGATAAGAACAGTTTAATAATTGAAGTAAAATAAATTAGAACAGTTATATAGGCAAAGCAAAACCCGTGCACGCAAACAAAACAAGGAATTCATTCACTACTTCCCATCATCAGGCAGGTGTTCAGCCATCTCCAGGAAAGCAGGGCTCCATCACGCATAACGGTTACTTGGGAAGACAAACACCATCATGCCCAATGTCCCCCCCCCCCCCCCCTTCCTTCCTTTTTCTTCCCCCAGCTTATATATACTGAGCATGACGTCATACAGTATGGAATAGCCCTTTGGCCAGTCTGGGCCAGCTGTCCTGGCTGTGCCCCCTCCCAGCTTCTTGTGCACCTGGCAGAGCAGGGGAAGCTGAAAAGTCCTTGACCAGTGTGAGCGCCACTTAGCACCTATTTAGAGACAGCTTAGCACTACTTAGCAAGAACCAAAGCATCAGTGTATCATCGACATTGTTCTCATCCTAAACCCAAAACACAGCCCCATACCGGCTACCAAGATGAAAATTAACTCTATCCCAGCTGAAACCAGGACAGGCTCCTAGTTTTGCTTCCTACATAAAACTAACTCCTTTTGCTTCTGATTAAAGTGTTTTCACTGTGACAGAAACCCCATCTCTCTGAAGGGGTACAAAGGATTTCGGTTGAAGCAACAGAAAAAGCTGCATATTTCAAGATGCACTTCCCTAGCATCCATAAAACACTGCTCTCTGAATGCCTGTGGTATTCATGCACCCCATAAGCTCTGGCTTAATATTCTCCCCAGATTCACCCTCAGCTCAAAATTGCAGGATATATTCAGGGAAGAGTGTAATTTTTGCAATCAGCCGCTTGCATTTGTGACTGACTTAAATTGCAATGAGATGGATGCTTGAAGAAGAAGTAAGGGTTAAACCCAGAACAAGGAAGAGGACAGGCAGGACTCGGGGATGAAGCAGTTGATCAAAGGGTAGCTCAGAAGTTATTTAAAAATAAACCAGAAAGTAGAACTTCCAGGCAGTTGCCGCTGTAATTACAATGCAGACAATGGAGCCATGGTGCTGTTAAGATTACTGGATTTTCCTAACAGCTGTGTTTAATTTACTTCAAACATTCAAAGCCATCAGGTCAGATCCTATTAGCAGAATCGCTCCAGAGCACTGCAAGAGTCCAGACAGCCCAGCGCTGCAGAAATGCTGAGGGCAAAACACAAGTGTAAAATGCCCCTGAAGAAGTGTGAGAGATTCATGCGATGGCCAACATCAACGTGCGTTGCCTTCCCCCTCGGCCTCAGCAGATGCCGGGTGGTCGGTCCCTCCTGCTCGTCAAAGGACCTGTCCCTCTCCCCCCACCAGAAGCCATCTACTGACGTGGTCTCCTAAGATCACCAGAGCCAGAAATCAGTACAGATACCCTTATTGGCTGTGATGGAGAAGGTATCTGAGAAATCTGGGATCAGGCATTTAGGAACGTCCTTTGAATGTGCTTTTCTATAGCCCGGGTTCTCTGTGTGTCCTACAACCTGCTTATGAACACATACAATGTCCCACCTGGATCCCTCTACTCTCTGAGCATCCCCCTGACTTTCATGTTGCCTTAGAGGAGACCCACTTGTCCCAAATCATGCTCAGACTCTGCCTCGGAGATGGGAGCTTGGTGGGTTTGTGGGGTCAGGCTTCCACCTCTGGAGCTTTGTTCACATGTACCGAATTGGGGCCACATGACTCATCAGGAGCCTTTCCAAAATACAGGACCAAAAATTAAAACCTTGTCAGGAAAAACCTTCTAGAGATCTTTTTCCGCTTGTTTTTGTTTTTTTTTTTTTTTTCCATTCATTTAACATTTGGCTCAACACTCTCCACCAAAGGGAACATCAAGGTTTCATCCACTATTCGTGGCTCCTACCAGCTCAATTCTATTTCTAAAATTAGCATCCTGAGATACTAATTGCTAGAACAAAAGGTGTTAGATCATGTTTTGGTCCCTGCACACCACGCTAAGTGCTTCTGCAGCCACTTACAACCACCTCAGAGTCAACCACGGACTGAAGCTCAAATGTGTCCTGTTCCACTAAGCCCTACCCAGCAGAGTGATGCAGCTTTAACCTGCACTGACACCAAAAGGAAGAGAGCTGAAGACAAGGACAGAGCAGAATATGCCACAGGCTCCCTTCTGCACATGACCCAGATACAAAGTCATTCCTACAGAGAACAGGCAAAAAACCAAAATAAAATATCATAAATAATACAAAATAACATGAAGCAATGGGTTTGTTTATGGGAACTCTGAAAACGTCCAACCAAATTGCATTGTCCTTGTTGACAAGGACTGGCACTTCTCACCACCAGAAGCCCTCCCGAAATCAGCAGCTCCTGGCCCTGGGGTTGCTGGAACAGCTTAAGATTGCTCTTCCAACACAAACTCATCCTTCATGGTTTAGAAAGGTGAGACTTATTTGCATAATAAATGACAAGGCAGGGATACAGATTTCTGACAGATTCTCCCCCCCTTCCCTTTGAAAGAAATCTATTTATTCTGAGTGAATTGGCTCTTCTCCAGATAAATGGTGTTTGTAGTCAGTTTAGCTTGGCAAGATACACATTCTTTTGCGTGCCCGTAATGAATTTTCACAGCTAGAGCCCTAATCCAGTCTAGTCATGGAGGGTTTATCAGGACCTCTTATTTTATTTCTACTGGTAAATGGGAATTGCTTTCCTTATCACTATCTAGAAGCACCTGAGCGATTTTTGCTTCATATTTCCTATCCCACTGGAATTCAGGATGTGGTGTTATCTGATACTGTACAATTGTCACTCATGTTAGTTGCCTTTTTATTTTAATTTGTTGTATTTATTGCTGCTTTTTTTTTTTTTAAAAGAGATTTTACTTTAAGATCTGAGTCCCTCTTTGTGCCCTGCCATCCTCCTGCTCACATTTCTTAGGGTGATCCTTGGGAAGGCAGGATCAGGGCTTGTCTTGCCTTCATCTGCCTGATGCCTTCCCTTGGGAGAGGACTCCAACATTGGGCTTGCCCCCATCCATCCCACCTTCCTCCACTGGGAAAGTGCAAAACTACACAATAACAAGCAGAGATTATTCCTAACATTGGGTTTAAAAGCAAACGAACCCAGGAGAGCAGGGGCTTGCTGACGTGACCGCTACGGCTGCTGCAACCAGGGAGCAGGTACATAGCTCTGAGCTCCAGAAAAGTGAACCCGCTGTTGCTGGAAAGGCACAAGAAGACCTATAAATCCTGTAGATAACACCGTGATGGATCAGTAGTGGCAAGACATTAACCTTCACTCTTGAGGAGACACTCAAATGATAACACCTGTAGCCATGCCACTCCAAAGTTATCTGTCTCGTCACTCGTGAAGATAAATCTATCATCTGACCTAAACCATCATCCTATGACCCTCCAGCTTCCTCACTCAAAATCCTCATAGATACCAGCAGGGATCAGGAAAATCACACCTAATAATAATCAATTGAGTGTGTATAACAAGGCTCACATGGAAACTATTTCCTTCCAGTATGTTAAAATAATTCCACAGAGCAGGGGAAAAACACAGTAGGCTTGAAGGCTAGTCTGCAGGGAAAGTGCTATATGTCAGTGACAACTGTGGAAGGACAGAAAACAGCTACCAAAACCTCAAGGAGCTGTCACGCACAGGAAAATGTAAGTTAATTAAAACCACTTAAACAAATACATCTGGGACAGGGGCATGGGATGTAGGGAGGGAGAATGAAGTAATATTAAAAACTCAAAGAGATGGTGAATCCCAAACAGGAGACAAGGAAACCCATTCTGCTTAATCCAGATGAGCCCCTCGCCCCAGAGCTGTGCCGGAGAGGGCAGCGAGAGCCCCTTCCACCCCAGGGCTATGCCTCACTGTCAGGCACCACATCTTCCTGCACCCCCCACACCAGTGAGGCTCCACTGATGCTCTCCTAGACTAAGTGGTGCTGGCTTGAGATTATACATCAATTTCTTGCCTTCCTAACGTCTTCCCTCCTGTCCCTACCACACCATTCAGCTGAAACGAGAACCACGGGCAAAGCATCCATCTGGCTAAGAGCATGAGGATGTAAATCCACCTCAAACACACCACCAGGACCAACATCACCTCCACCTTCAGTTCTGGTCCTCCTCTGAGTACAGTCTCCCCTGAGCCTCCAGAGTTGACTTGCCTCCTACTATGCTCAAAAGATGAGTACAGGTTACTCACATCAGCCCCAGCTGATATAAAGGCAAAATGGGAAAGATTTGGATAGGCTTTGTGCAAACAGCACACCTGGTGTGATATATGCATGATAGCTTTGAATTTAGATGCCTTGAAGCTCAACAAGACAAGAAGCTTGAAAGTTGCTTTGAGTTGTTTCAAGACATAACCCTGCTACTTATCATCTCTACAACTACCTGAGAGGAGGTTGTAGGGAGGTAGATCTTGGTCTCTTTTCCCAGGTAACAAGTGATAGGATGAGAGGAAACGGCCTCAAGTTGTGCCAGGGGAGGTTTAGATTGGATATTAGGAAAAACTTCTTCACTGAAAGGGTTATCAAGCATTGGAACAGGCTGCCCAGGGAAGTGGTTGAGTCCCCATCCCTGGAGGTATTTAAAAGACAGGTAGATGTGGTGCTTGAGGGACATGGTTTAGTGGTGGACTTGGTAGTGTTAGGTTTATGGTTGGGCTTGATGATCTTAACGGTCTTTTCCAACCTCAGTGATTCTATGATTCTACTTTGCTTTGACCTTATGGCTCCACCACACGAGACTTTATTTTTATTGTAAACATCTCCCAAAGAAACTTAAAATGTTGAGTCTTTATATATTCCTTTGAGCATTAATTCAGAAGTGGTAAAATACCCCCCAAAATACCCCCACAAGGTTGGATCACCATGGAGAACTTGCGTCTGCTACCGCTGCCACTCAACCGGCCCTTTGAGTCACTCCTGCTTGGAAAGCAGCGCCGGCCAGCCTCAGCGCGAGGCAGACAGGAAGGGAAACAGCAAAGCTGTCTGCACACCATCAAATCCCCGCTGTGGGATGACAGCACACGAGACTGCTGCCTGCGAGAGGAAGTCTTGCCATTACATCAGCCCGACCCAGTTGGAGCGCAGGCGGCATGAAAACACAGATGGAGGGCGAGGAGACTCCAGGCTTCCAATGCATCTCTGTCTGCTTCCTATCCTCCTTTCTCTGCTGGGATGGGGGAAATGCAATGAACCCAACGCCAATGCAGCATGGTCTTCCAGTGAAGTCAGGAGGCTGCTGGAATTTGGTTATCTTGGTTAGCAGGGAGCTGGTGTAGTGAAGGACCCAGGTCACACGGGAGAAGGTCTGAGATCTCCTTCCTCACCCCCTCATTTTCTAACCCCCTCATTTTCTAACCCCAAACCAGGCTTTGCTGCAGATCTTCTTTTCCAACCCCAGGTAAGATTCACAAGTACCCATGGCTCTGCAGAGAGCGTTACGGCCTGGGCTCTCCAAATATAGAGTGATACAGCACCCCCCTCTCTGCCCGCAGCTCAAGGCAGGCAGGCAAGCCCGCCCCCCATGCTCCCAACCCCTTCCCTCCCAAGGGCTATTTCCTTAACGCAGCCCAGCTGCCTGCCCCCACCCACCAAGGGCTGACAGATTTGTGCAGTCCCCTTAGGGTGGGGTAGGTGCATTTATTTCATCTTTAAAAAAAAAAAAAGAAAGAAAAAAATGCAATTAACCTTTTCCTCCCCTTGCAAGGGGCAAGAAACATCCCTGCCACAGAAATGGTTTCAGGACTAAGAAATCTGCTCACACAGCTGTGCCAGTGCTATTCTGGCTTAGCTAAAATTAAAGAGCTGAAGTAGTATGTGGGCCTTCACGAAACTGTCATGGAGACCGCAAGATTAGAGGACCAGATAGTGACCTGGGAGGCCAAGGTCTATTCCCAGCTGTGCCGAGGGATTCTCATGTGAGTCACAACATGTTTCTCAACCTCTGTTTCCCCAAAGATAAAAGAAGGGCAGAGAAACTGAGCTCATCAAGAGTGCAGACCTACACGTGAAGGACCTGCAGGTCCCTAGGACCAGGTAAATCCACAGGCAGGACCAGACCACCGATACTGCTGCACTCCTGGGAGGATGAAGTAGCTCAGTTGCTTTTGGAGGCTAGAGCATGGAGACTCTTTCCCAGTCCTTCAGGCCAAGCTCACTGTCCCTCTAAGCTATGCCAAGAGGAGCAGATCCATAGGTAAACCTAGGGACTTCTGCACAGTTTCAAGAAGGAAAGAATAATCCTATCTCACAGACTGTCCTGGGTACCTCAAGCCGCTCTGTCCCTCCAAACCAACTCCCATTTACCCCACATTTCCCCAGCATGCCCAGCCCAGAGTGCTGATGGACTGCTGCTAGACAGACACATCGCAGGCACATCTCAGCTACAGACACAGAAGCATCAGGACAACAGAGGAATCACAGCCAGGTCTTCATAGAATCATAGAATGGTTTGGGTTGGAAGGGACCTTTAAAGGTCATCTAGTCCAACCCCCCTGCAAGGAGCAGGGACATCTGCAACTAGATCAGGTTGCTCAGAGCCCCATCCAACCTGACCTTGAATGTTTCCAAGGATGAGGCATCTACAGCCTCTCTGGGCAACCTATTCCAGTGTTTCACCACCCTCAGCGTAAAACATTTCTTCCTTATATCTAGTCTGAATCCACCCTCTCTTAGTTTAAAACCATTACCCCTTGTCCTAGTGCTACAGTCCCTACTAAAAAGTCTGATTTGATAATCTCTTTCTTCCCCTCTTTCTGATTTTCTGCCCTTTCCTCCTGGAAGTTTCAAAAGCCAAGCTGGACGAAGAGATGGAAGAAAGGTCATAAGGGAGGAGGTCATGCACTTCTCACCGCCTCTGTCTTCTCTCTTTTGCAGTTGTTGCAATCTCAGGATGTGAAGGAAGATGCTGTGCTTTGCTGCTCCATGGAGGTAGGGAAGCACCTGCACCACCCGCCTCAGTCCTCATTGCTTTGCCCCTTGTGTCCTTGGCTATGCACATGCCAAGCAGCTATTAGATGTTTCCAAACCCAAACAGCTGTGTTGCCTCTTTGCATTATAGAATCATAGAATCATAGAATGGTTTGGGTGGGAAGGGACCTTTAAAGGTCATCTAGTCCAACCCCCCTGCAATGAGCAGGGACATCTGCAACTAGATCAGGTTGCTCAGAGCCCCATCCAGCCTGACCTTGAATGTTTCCAGGGATGGGGCACCTACCACCTCTCTGGGCAACCTGTTCCAGTGTTTCACCACCCTCATCGTAAACAATTTCTTCCTTATATCTAGTCTGAATCTACCCTCCTTTAGTTTAAAACCATTACCCCTTGTCCTATTGCTACAGGCCCTGCTAAAAAGTCTGTCCCCATCTTTCTTCTAAGTCCCCTTTAAGTACTGAAAAGCCAATAGCTCTTGCCTGATCACCTCCAGTGCCTGTCCAAATGCTAGCTAGAGATCTAACAGCACTGAAAAAACAGGAAAGTGCAGGATAACCCCAGCATCCCGGCCACCATCCCCTCTCCCACCATGAGCAGGTCCTCCTCCACCAGCTGTGCCAGCTATTGTTGGGCACATAAAGACCACTCCACTGCCCTGCCATCACCATGCAGCTCATTACTCTGCAAAGCATTTTGAAACACTCTGAATATGAAAGGTGCTCCATCAGACCAAATTCAGCTCTGTTTGCTATTACAATACAGTGCATTTTTTTTGTCTTCGCCTTTTGATGGTGCCCAATTGTTTGCCTCAGTCAGTATTTCGGAGTCATTAGTTGGAATTATTAAAGTTCCTGCTGCCGGACTTTTCCAAGGCTCTGTTCTCAGGCTACAAAGAGTCAATGAGGAGTTGTCCTGCTTTCACTGAGCTGGAGGCATGGTGGGGAGCATTTCGGGGGGAGCAGGCAGTCTGCTCGACTCCACTCTCCCGTTGCAGGCACCAGGAAATGCATGTGCTGACAAGATGCTGCAGGTGGTCACAGAGGGGCTGCTGCTTTCCAGCCAGGAGGGAACCTATAGATCCTTTCATTTGGTACCTCTGGTGGGACCAGGTGAAGGGCTTTGCCTAGTCGTGTCCATATTTAGGCAGCGCATCCCACAAAGTTCAGGTTTCTCTCCCAGAAATCCCCCACTCCCCATTTCAAGGCACCAGCCCTGAAGAATTCACCTTTCTCTGGGTGACAGGGACCTTTAGTTGGCCACCTCCATGGTGAAAATGCCTGGATGTGCCTGACCTTGTCCTCCAACCTCTCGCTCGTGTTATGTCTTTCCAACTATATCAGAAAACTTCTTAGTATCAAGACACATTTTCTCTGAAGGCATTTATATATGGAGCGTGCCAGTTCCTCCCTACCCCATACCCTCTTGGAATGCTCACTTGGACTTAGGAGGAATTTGGTGATAGAACATTTTCACTGGAGGATCTTAACCCATCTGGACCTGTACTCCTGCCTTGGCCGAGCATGCTGGAGTAAGCCAACTCACAGGGGAAGGCTTGCTGATATATCAGGTAGTATCATGCCCCGTGATACCCAGCTGGCCCAGTTTGGGCCAGTCCAATCTACAGGTATGGGTGTGCATTTGCCATGGGAAGCCCAGTGGAGAGGGACAGCAGAAGTGGCTTTCCTTATCCTCCACCAGCATGAATCGGGTTCAACACCAGAGCAGGTGCCCGAGGTCCTGCAGCCCAAGATCCCAGCTCTGAGGGGGACCAAGGGGTGTACGAAAGGGGGCACACATGGAGCACTTCTTCAGGTATATGCTCCTGATGGCCAGCAAGCAGCTGAGATGCTTCCCAATCCAGTGGCTGTACCTGCAGCACTGCACTAACAGCCCTTGATGGACCTTTTGTCCACAAATTTCTCTAATCGGTTTTTGAAGCCATTTATACTTTTGGCATCTGCAACATCCTATGGCAAGGAGGTCCACAGTTTAATTATATGTTTTATAAAAAAGCACGTCCTCCTGTTTAAGGCCTCTGCCCAATCATTTCACGGTTCTTCTCTAGCTTTTGTGCTGTGAGACACAACAAATAACTCTTCCCTATCCACTTCCACACCATGAAGGGCTTATATACCCCATTCAGATACCTCCTCAGCTCAAAACTAGGAGCAGACCAACCTTACAGGACACCTGTGTCTGCGGGGAGTGGGAAGAAGAGCCCAGCACCAAAGCCAGCTCCTTTAGCAGCTCATCATCTTTCATGGTGGATTGTACTTCCACTCCCTAAGGATTTCCCTGAAAATTATCTCATAGATCATCCCACCTAACATTAGTGATAGCATTTCCATTGCAACACAACCAAATGCAGGCAATTCACACCTCTCACCTTGCATTTTCTTAAGTAACATGGTACAATAAAACAGCCTGCCCAGATTCCAGTCTAATCTAAAAACAACTTTATGGCTTCTAATTTTAGCACTAATCTTCCTTTGCTATGGTTGTGTGATTTCTAATTATTTTATCCCCAAGCCTTGCTTTGACAGATAGTTGTACCTTTTCCAATGCCGAGTGACTTGTAAAGTGCCTTTAAAAAATACACTGATAATTTCAGGTTCATTTCCAGTTCCTACGCAAATAATATTCTCATATATGGCTTCACTGGGGAAATATTATTATTATTAAAATAATAATAATAAAAGCAATACAATTTAAAAAGGAGAGCTCTATTTCTTAGGATGATCCCGATCTGATCCTGCAAACACTATATTTTCTCTTAAAAGCTGTTAAAGAGCATAAATCCGTTATCTAGATATGGATCTCTTAATAATTCAGTGCCTTTGGCTTGGCATCGCTCCCAGAACATTTTGCCTTTATCTATCATTTTCAGGTTACAACACATCAAAGAGCAATTGGCCACGCCAAAACCTCGGGGGGACTTTGTGAGGGATGGCATGAAGTGGTGGCGGAGACGCACTTGCCTTGATGTTCCCCGGGAGCGTTGCCTATCCAAACCCTCCGAATTTATAGCAGCAAAGATCAGCCCTCAGCTGAAGATGGGTTGTAGGGGCTTAGGATGAGCCTCCAGCCCAGGCTCCCTCAACAGGCAGATGTTTTCTCTCCTACCATGCTCATCTGAAGCAACCTCTTGATCCTCCTAATCACTGACCTAGATCAAATCTGGATCTGATACTGTTAAATTTACACAAAAAATTATTGGGGAGAGGATGCTGCTTGCAGAAAGTTTTGGGATGCTGAGGCAGACAGCTGCCTGCCTGCCCGGCACTGCCACCGAGTTGCAGGTCCTAGTAGGACCTGCCATCAGCAGCTGGCACCAGGATGGGAGATGCAGACACAGGGCTGGTGGATATTTGGTGGGTTATTTCCTTCCCCAGGATTTACATTGCACTCCGGTCAATTGGAAAACATCCATTTGACCTGTGACATTTTTGTTTTAGTTACTCTCCAAACTTTGACAGCAGCTGTTTAAATACAGCATATGAGCTTCGGCACCGAGAAAGCACCCCATCCCCACAAATTCAGAGTGGATGGGGAAAAATATCGCACCACAGCCCTGATGGTGAACATATTTCTTCTTTCTCATTCTTCATTTTCCTCTTTTTCACTTTCTGAGCCTGTTTCACCATCCGTGTCTTCTCCCTCCCCATTGGAAACGTGAGCTTAGCTCCCCACTGCCCACCACAATATTCAAGAGAAAAGGATTTGTTTTTTTTTTTTAATTCCCTGCACAATGCTGCGTATAGAGTATTTGAAACAGAGTATAGAGTATTTGAAACAGAGATTGTCAAAACAGGAAACAACCCAGTCAAAGTCCTCAGGCCTGGGTCCCAAAAATGTCACCATACAGATCTGCAAGGGATGGAGAATAGCCCTCCGTTCCTGCACAGAGAGAGGATGTTCTGGGAAAGCAGCCAGCAACACATGATCTGCCCTCACGCCACCCTGATCTTGAGAGCTGGGCTTTAACCTCTGCCGAAATCAGTGGGAAACTGTTTTTTATTAACCGATTTATTGGGAGAAAAAATCCAACAGAGGGGGTTAAAAATTATAACCCTCTGTTGGCCAATATTTTTATCGGCATAGAGGATTTTGTAAGGAATATAATCTCACTCAGGAAGACAACCCTACAGGAAATCCTTCATCCTTAGTGTTTCAGAGTAACATCCACAGCATCCTGCTGGCTTCCTTCTTATTCCTTTTAAAACTCACCCCTGAGATCCTCGCTTCTCAAGCTCACACTCTGAGTTTGAGCTGGCCTTGCTGGGCTGGAAGAACAAATCTTGGGTCAAATCCTGCCCATGGTCCCTCCAGGCAAGGCACCGGACTGACACCGCATCTCCACAAGGATGCAGAGCAGGGCACTGCTTGGCCTTAGGCTCTTTGATTTCCATCTATCCACCTTGGAGCAAAGATTTAAAGTTTCTCAAAGGCACAACAACGAGGCCAGGTTTGGAGGAGAGAATGCAGCTGCTGTGAACCTGGGTAAATAAGATTTTCACAATTTATTTTTTGCAGAAAATAGTTGCTAGGTTTATTTTAAAAAGCAGGCTCCTGCAGCTGTAGGTTTTGAGCCCTTCTTAAAAGTCTGACCTGAACAAGCATCCTTGCCAACAAATATTGATATTTTAAGCCTTTGATTGCTTCTGATGGGAGTGAAAAACTTTTTTTTGTTTGTTTGTTTTTACAGCTTTCTGCAAGTTAACTTCAGAAGAACTTCCCAAGCAGAAGAGCTGGTGACCATTGCCAGAACGGTGACCCAGCAATTCAGGTTGCCCAGAGAGGTGGTAGATGCCCCATCCCTGGAAACATTCAAGGCCAGGCTGGATGGGGCTCTGAGCAACCTGATCTAGTTGAAGATGTCTCTGCTCATTGCAGGGGGGTTGGACTAGATGACCTTTAAAGGTCCCTTCCCACTCAAACCATTCTATAATTCTATTATTCCCCCTCTGGAAGCAAAGGAGATATATTGTTTTATTTCTGAGGGCACAGTGGTTATTACTGTAGTGTCAAGCCACTGATCTACAGAGTGACAACCTTCAGGGGGAAAAAAAATCCATGGATTCATGGAATGGACAACTAGGAATGTCATTTCAGATGGTCTGCATAACCCAGAACATTAAATTTCACCCGTTATCCAGGCAGAGAATTAGAATAATTATCTAGGGCCTGATCCTGAAAGGTGCTGAGTGCAGTCAAGTGGTCTCCACTCCCATAGAGTTCAGTATCTCAGGGGATCTCAGCAGGGTTAGCCTTGGAGCCTGGGCAAAACAAGATAGGTTGGTCTTAGTCCAGTCTTTTGTAAAAAAAACTATACAACCTATAATTAAAACAAAAAAAAATCCCAGCTCCACGTGCCGGCCCTGTATTCCTGTATGGGGAGCTAATGCAAGGGTCACACAGAGCATGGCCATGGAGATACTCTCCAACCCACAGGCATTCTCTGCAGATCAGGGGATGGATGCCTGCAGCATACGGGAGAGAAACTACACCAGGATGGATGCATCCATAGAGCTTTGGTCCACATCCAGGAATATCAAAATGATGTTCCTCAGGAGTACTGCTTTATCCAAGCCATCACATGTGGACATGTACACTGTCAACACCATCCCAGAGTTAACCTCCCTGGCAGAAGACAAACTCCAGGGTTGCCTTGCTAAGTCTACAGGAAATGATAAACCTGGAGATAAGAGAAGTTTGCTGGGTTTCCAGGGAGGAAGCCTAGAAACACCCCTCCGTGCTCCCTGCCAGCTGGCAGTGACACACAGTACATCAGCCCCGGGTGGGCACGGCCGTGCCAAGAGCAGGGTGAAGGGAGGGAAGAGGATGACGGGGACAGGATGACAGCACTTTTCTCCATACGGCCCTTTGTTCTGGGAGGTCCTCAGAGATGCTTGGCTTGGGGTGGCCAAGTCCTCCTTCTTCTTCCCCTATAAGGGGAACGGATGAGGGGAGGAAAACAATGCTCTCTCCTCACTTGCCTAATGGAAGAACAAAAGCACAGTGATCCCTTCCAAAAATGTCTTTCAGACGATCGAGCCTGAAGGCCCAGTATTTCTGGTTTATTTATTTTTGGATGAACTCCAGACTGGCAGCGTCTTTCTGTCCTTCTTCCAGGCTCTTGTAGGACTTGCCCAGAGCTGCATGGATCATACAGGGTTTGCACAGACCCCAAACCCAGTTGGGGATTTAACATCCAGCACCTTGTAGAGGTGATAAAACCAAAGGTGAGGTTCCTCCACTAGACCCCATCACAAGCAAGCCTCGGCCATGGGGTGGAAGGAACAAGGGGGCATCACTCACCCATAGCCCTGGTCCAGCGGGATGCGTTCAGCAGGAACGGTCTGCCCCAGCCTGACCCCACTGGAAACTGGGACCAAAACCCACGAAAGCCAAAACCAGCATCAGACCTTTCATTGCTCAGTGGCGGTGGTTTCTACAAAGCTGAAGGGGATTTCTGTCATGCTGATTGCTCATGGAAAGTCCCTGACTGGCCCACAACTGTGGAAAAAACAGAAAATATAACTTTAATACCAAAGTTGGTATTAAAGGTGGCAGGCTGTCTATTTTTCTCTCCTGTGACTAGTTACCATGGATAGATTTCTGAGGTCGACCGTGCAATTGTTCACTGCGCTGCTCCTATTAAACAGAAGATGAGCAAATTCATACTGTACTTTAATTTCCAGAAATTCTTTGTTCGTTTGTTTGCTTAAATTATTGCTCTCATTTAAAGAAACAATGCAGTCTTACAAAGCCAGGGCCCAAATCTCTTGAGTAACCCTGCTGTGGTTCATTACTTCTATGCTAGTTAACAAGGCCAGTAATTTCCCTAAGTTTTAATAGAAAATCTTCTTTCCAGAATGCAGAGAGGCAGGATATTTTAACAAACTCAGTACTGTATTCCAGTTATGTTGTAGGTGAGGGATATCCTAGGAAAGGTACAGGTCCTCCTCAGGGGTACTGTATAAAATCAGGTACCCTAAATGGAGCTTTTTTCACCCAAAGGGGGGAAGGTACCTTAAACTGAGCTTTCTTCACCCAAAGCTACCCCCCCTCAGCTGCGGAAGGGGACCTGGGGGTCCCTGTCTCTCTGCTGAGCCTTGCCTTGCTCAGAGCATCAGCTCCAGCTCTGCTTGGAAACGGGCTCCTGAAGCATCCCAGTCCTCATCCCAAAATGCAGACTGGTTTATCACAGTACGCTGGGATAAAGTAGATGATACTGGAGGGGCAGATCCAAGATCTCTCTGGGGTGGGCGTGCTGGAAGAGGTGGGCATACAGCCTGTTTTGCTAATGATATGGATTGCAAAGTAAACAGGACACCTGCCAATTGCCTGACCATAAACTGCCCTTCTCACTAGTTTTACAAACCTCTTTCCAGGACCAAATCAGAACACGTTATAAAAAATTAAAATAAACACAGAGCAGACCTTGTGGAAAACAAGCAAACACATAAAACACACATCTCTCTCTCTCTCATAGCCCAGTAAAGCTCTATTGAGATGCACATGCAGGTGAAACGCATCCTGTGCTGGGTGAGAAGCTGGCAGCACTGCCTTCACTTATTAGGACATTTGCCCTACAAGTGCCTCTGCAGCTCCTTGATATTATTTCTACAATAGGATTTGTCAAGCAACAGCTACAGATGTTTGCACGGAGTCTTCTCGCTTACCCAGTGATAATACCGCGTGCCTGGGACAGCTGAACAAATCATATCGCGTAAATAATAAATAACGGAGGGTTAATCAGAAAGAGGTGGTGAGCAATCTGGAGATTCCCACAGACACCCTGCCGTGAGGAAAGAAACAAGAAAATGCCCTGACCTAAGCAGGGGTGAGTCTCACACACACACGGAGATCACAGGGAGATCAGGAGCTGTTTGCAGATCGCTTACCAAACATGAATAATTCAAGCAGAAGCAGCTGGAAGTATGAGAACAGATAGATGGGAGCTCACCACCAGTGCTTTGGCAGGTTTTATTTCATTGAGCAAGGCAAAGAAACCATCAGCCCCAACAAAAATCCTTAGCTTAGTGTTGCAAGTGTCGTGACTTTACTGTGAATCTCGTGATAGACAGTGTTTTACCCAGCTGATGAAGAGCATCCTTTCCCTTTCTCCTTCAGGCAGTTTTGTGATATTTGGCTGGGGGTGGGGGAAAATGATGCACTTTTTTGAAACCTTTAGGACCCACCAGCAGTCCACTACCTAATTACATGAATCATAGAATCACAGAATACCAGGTTAGAAGGGACCTCAAGGATCATCTGGTCCAAACTTTCTAGGCAAGATTCATAGAATGCTTTGGGATGGAAGGGACCTTTAAAGGTCATCTAGTCCATCCCCCCTGCAAGGAGCAGGGACATCTGCAACTAGATCAGGTTGCTCAGAGCCCTGTCCAACCTGACCTTGAATGTTTCCAGGGATGGGGCATCTACCACCTCTCTGGGCAACCTGTTCCAGTGTTTCACCACCCTCATCATAAACAATTTCTTCCTTATATCTAGTCTGAATCTACCCTCTTTTAGTTTAAAACCATTACCCCTTGTCCTATTGCTACAGGCCCTGCTAAAAAGTCTGTCCCCATCTTTCTTCTAAGCCCCCTTTAAGTATTAAAAGGCCACAATAAGGAGCCTTCTCTTCTCCAGGCTGAACAACCCCAACTCTCTCAGCCTTTCCTCATAGGAGAGGTGTTCCATCCCTCTGATCATTTTTGTGGCTTCCTCTGGACCCGCTCCAACAGGTCCGTGTCTGTCTTGTACTGAGGACCCCAGAGCTGGATGCAGTATACAAAGCATCCACCAACAAAAAAAAAGGCATTTCCTTTGATGGATCACACCAGCTTTCAACTTCCAGGCCTCTTCCCACCCCCAGGGACCTCTCTGGGAAAAGACACAGTGCTCAGAGACTGGCTTACAGCTGTCAGGCTCCTCTGCCCCTGGAAGAGCTCATGCTTCAGTGGGGTTCAGCTCTACCGGAGAATGGATGAGGAAAAAAAGGTGCCAAGGAGGAGGATGGAAAAGAGAAGAAACCAAAAAGGGGGGGAAAAAAAAGAAGGGGGGGAAAGAAGGGATAAGGGATGTTCTCTTATCCTTATTCTGAAAGGAAAACACAAGTAGGGTTGCTCCTGTAGGGATAGCTTAGTAGCCCACTCCCAACACATTATCAGAAGGACTGGAAGCCTGTAAGCAAATAAAAAAAAACATGAAAAAAAGGCAGAGATGGTAAAGACAGATGGTGGAAGTCAAACATAGCTTTGGTGCAACTTGAAGAAATCCAAAACTCATCTCCCTGAAAGCACATTGCCATGTATTGATTGCCAACAGGAAGACCCTTGTTGTCCAGTATTGAGGGCGTCTCTCCCACATGAGGTCAGAAATGGGGCACCCAGGCCGGTGACTGCCCAGTGAGCCTGGGGACTCCTCATCCCTGGAGAACCAGAGGTGTCAAGGAGGGATTTGACAGAGAGGACCCTGCCTTAGCAGAATTTCCAAAGGTCCCCAATTGAGAGACATGCTCCACTGCTAGTGACACGCTCTGGGATTTGGGAACCCTTGCCCTGCATCTACATGTGCATTGCCCTGTTTCAATTCACTCCTATGCACTGCACTGCTTCCAGGCCTGGATTTGGCCCCAAAACTGCACACCATGCTCTTCTCCAGCTGAACTGGAAGAAAACTGCTGTGCATATTGATGACACACCAGGTCATAGTCCCCTTGCATAAAACATATTTCTTGATATTGCATGAAATGTATCTGATTCAAAAATCACAGTGATAGTAAAAGACATTCACCCAAGATCACAACACAAAAATCCCAATAAATTTGGTTCTCATGGTAAACCAGATGAGAAGCATCCAGGTGTCCCAAGCTAGCTGCGACCTTTGATGTTACCAGCAAACAAATCTACGCTTTCAATTTGTCCTTGAACATAAAAATATTGACTCTATCCAGACTTTCTTCCATTCTTAAACTACTTAAGCTTAATTTTCTTAATTAAAATCATCTTTCAGCACCATTGCCTGTAGCATCCTTGATCTAGAAAGCTCAGTCTGGAAGTGATATCTCAATGGTGTCTATTACAGATGCTCTATTACCCACATTAAGAAAATTTCATTTCAATCTTTAGCATAAACAATATCTTGGTAGGAAACCTGTTTCTTGCCAAGAGCTAGAGAAGCTTTTATAGACTGAGCGCAGGCCATACATGACACATCTCCATATTACCCCAAAATAATTACTTGGCCATGCACCACATCTGTTCCTCAGGGCTCTGGGTTCCCCACCCCTGTTTTTTCATTCCATGCAGAAAAATTAATTAATTAATATATGTCTGACAGATGTTCTTTGAAAGAGATATCACGTCTTCAAAACATAAGATGATGAAAGGAGTAATCAAGTAGATTAGACTGACCAGAAAAAAAGGATTGTAGCTTGACAGTGGAAAGTACAGCTTTAAATCTTTCTCTGATATTTATGATGGTTTTATTTGCATATCAAACTATGTGCCAATTAGCTGTATATAAATCTATGATGAAATTATGCTGTGTAGCTCTCTAAAGTGAAGAAACGCCAGGGCTGGGGTACATAATCACCCTTAATTCTGCCCCTCCAGGTATTCCTGTTCTAGCTCACTCCTAATGATCATGTATTATTTCTCAATAACACAACTGAACAACATGCATCTTTTGCAACCATATAGACGTATACACAACATTTCCATATACTATAAGCTACTTTGTGTGTGGTGGGACGTCTGCATCTTCCATGGCCAATTCAGGATCATTATTTTTTCATTCTCCTCCAGCTAGTTACATCTGCCTGCTGCCCCTTGTCTCAGACTGCCATCTCTTTAGGGCAAGCTTTGGCTCTGTTGAGGCTTTGTGCAACCCCGTAGGAAAATGGGGATCCTGCTTGAAGACCAGTAGGTGACACTGGGATGCAAACAATAATAGAGACGCATGCTCTCATTTTACTTATCAAGAGGAACGTGGGGAAGCAACAGCTTGGTAGGGCAGCAGCACCACCTGCCTGAAGCGTGCACTGGAAGAGGTGTGCACTTGTAGTCAAACTAGCCACCTCAATGAGGTCTTTGTGCTCTGCCAGATATCTGCAGAAGGCAGCATGCAAAGCTGGAGCCTACGGCCCTGTCTGCAGTCACAGCTAGCACCAGTTACAGCAAGCACTGCCTGAAAATTGGGCCAGCCACCCTGCCCGTGCAGGCAGGGAAAGGCCCAGGGAGAAGGGGTCCCAGAGGGCAAGCAGTGCTGGTGCTCCACATGGTTTTGTCTATAGACGAGGAGCACTGGTGCAGGTCCTTGTACAAATAAACCAGGCAGCTACATGATCCCAGCCCATCCCAACACCTGGATTCAGTGGTTCTACCCCCTTTCAGTACTTGGAATTGAAAATGAGACTTAATATATCATGTTGTTATGACAGTTATGGCCCAGTTATGTCCCACTCCCTCTCTTGCTGCCTTCACCAACCTGCCTGCCTTCACCAACCCTAGGACAGCCACATTATCTCCCATTATGTTCTACACGTACAGACCACTGCTCAGGAGTGAGTCCCTAAAACCAGTGCCTCTGCTCCCTCCCAATTCCCTTCCACTGGGGTACCTAAAGGAGACTGGTTCTTCATAGCCTTACAATGAAACAAACAAGCCATCAACTGGGTCAACTGCTACGATGGGCAACTGTACCATCTTATGATTACTGTCAGTCTCCCTTCATTCACCTAGAGCCACCAAATTAAGCTAGCAGGAGGTTCAAGACAAGGAAACAGAGATGGTTTCCCTGCAGCAAATGGTGGATCTGCAGAACTCCTTGCTGAAGGACTTGCGGGAGCAAGTGTGCATGGGCTTCAGGAGAGACTGGATGATCCACTGGGATTAATAAACAGACACACCACTACAGGATCAGGAAATCAATCAATGATCAATTAGACCAAGAAAAAGAGCCTCATACCACAAATTTCTTGCCACTGTCACCACGAGTATTTGGTTTGCAGGTGACTTATGGCCCCAAGCAAGGGCAGCATCACTGCACATTAGGCACTGTACAGAGATACATCAAAAGAGTTCCCACCTCAAATGGGTGGGACAGACACGTCGTGGGAGGCATTTTACTGCTGGGGAAGTGTCACGCAGAAACCATGTAAGACATGCTGTGCCCAAGGTGGGAATCAAGCCCTGATCTCCTGAGCCCCCTTCCAGTTTCTAATGACACCCCTGTCCTTCATGGTTGATAGACACTGGTCCTGCCTGCCTCCCCTGTAGCTCATACACCGATGTATCTCAAGAAACATCTCTTTCCACATGGAAATCTTGCCCAGGTAGCAAGTGAAAACATTGAACATTAATGGAGGAGCAGCAGCTCTCTGGGATAGCCAGAAATCAACTCTACGGCATTTGATGTGTGTGGGACACACCACTGAAGGGAAGCAACACTCCTGTTCATGCACCCACAATACTATTTAACTTCTTGATGATCTTGTGATGCCACTTTTGGGTTGGGATCAATATTAACCACTCTGAGCTTTCTCTGCAGATGTGCTACCAAGTAAGTCTTCTTTCAGGAAAATCCCAGACATAAACAAGCCATCCCTAGAGATGATGTGAAGGGGAGCAAGGAATGAGCCTGGATTCCTCGGGACCATTTTTTTTTTTTTGGCCCAACTGAGGTAGCAAGTTTGACTAATTTGAGTGATTAGGCACATATTCAGACATAAAATATTAATATGAGAACAAATCAAAGGCAGCTTGGCTGGCTAGGCTCCTGCTTTGAATTCATTACATACATAAAAAAAATAAAAAAGAAGAAAAAAAAAATAAAAAAGGTTTTATCTTTTCAAGTACGTATAAAAAGGTATAAATTCCTGCCCAACTGCAGCACTTGGCCTCGCTGCGCTGGTAAATTGGAACCAGTGTGCTCTGCTTCCCGGGCGTCCCATTCACAAGCATGACAAGGAAGCACTCAATTTTTCAATAGGAAATTTCATCGCCGGAAAACAATCCACCTTCCTTGCCTCCAAAGAAAAGCCGGAGGGCGAGTTCTCTCCTCGACCATGGTTTCGGCTTACTGCCAGCCCCGGCCAGAGCTGCCAGGGGGCAGGAGGAAAGGCTGCAGCACTGACTGCTCAGACCATCCCAAAGCCATGAGATTGCCCTCAACACTGTGAGCTCGGTGCTCTTATTTTCTTGTAAACACATTGGGTACTTTTTTTTTTTTTTTTTTGCCCTTTGGGAGAGCTCAGAGGTTCAGTTTGCAACTTTTCTTTCCATAACCACATGGGACAAACATGTCCAGATTTTGTCATGACAGTTTTCCTGAGATTTTCAGCTTTCCACCCAATTTCAGACCTGGGACTTCATGGAAAGCACCCAGGTATATTCAAGGGCCATGCTAACATGCAAGGGGATATTTTGCACAGGGATTTCCTCAGAGACAGAGCACACTTTAAGTGGATTTTTATGAGCTTGGGACACCTCCAGCCATATAGGACTGAGAAAAAAATCACCTTACACCAACAGCTTTTTTTAATAGCATTTTTTTAACTTCTTTTTAATTCCTGAAGTTGGTGCCTTAAAGAAGTTTAATAAGGCTTCAAGGCCACAAAAACCCATGAGAAACCAGCAGGACTCAAGAAAGCTAAGCAACAGGCAAAGGGACTAGGCAGTGCGATGGCAGATGAAATGCAGCACCATCCAACAAAAAAACAGTGCAAAACAACATCTGACAGTGGTTGCTGTAAGAATCAAGCTTCAGGATTAAATACACTCGGAAGCAATCATCCTGTGCTTCTGTATGCATAGTGCAAATTTAAAAATCAAAATTTACTTCTACTTTTAAAACTTACTTGAAAAGTTATTTTCCTCCTTGTTATTTATGCATTTTAAAGCATTAACTAATAGTTCCCACCGTAATGGTTTATTTCTTTATGTACCTATAGAAAAGCTGCATTCTGCAGCCTTCTTCACCTGCTTTCCAAGCCATCCCTGGGACAGAGCTGGGAGAGGAAGGACTCCCTCCATCATGCGGTCTTGGTGCCTTCCTCTATCACATCACATCCAGGGCCAGAGGGCTGGACGAGAAAACATTCAATCATAGACAATGCATGAAGGTGTTCTTCAAAAGTACATCCAACTCCATCTTTACACCTCTTTTCCCCTAATATCTCTAGAAAAGGGTTGTCGCAGAGCCGTTCTTAACTGATAGATAAAAACAGTTGTCTTATTCCCAGTGCAGCATTGTTAGGGTACTTTAAGCCATACTTAGGGTACTTTTAGCTGTCACGAGCTGATCAGCAAAGGGAATTTCCAAAGCAGACTGGTGTGTGACTGGGAGTGCAGACCTGGACCAGTAACTGATGGAACAAGAGGCAGGAGATGGGCAAACAGGTAAAGCTGAGGGCAGCAGCTGGAGTAGAATAAGGAAAGCTTAGCACAAAGTCAGTATGGAGTCACATGGAGTGTTGGATATTTTGGGATATTTGGGACAATGAGGGCACTTGCTGTTCCTCTACTCCAGTAGGAGATCATGCTTTCTCCCCAAGAAACCAGGGTACAGTTCCCCCAAGCCTATGCTGAGTTAGGCATAGGATGCCTTACACAGCTCCGAAAGAAGACATAAAGACTATAGCATCAAAGTACTGAAAGAGTCCTCAAGAAGTCTTCTGGTTCACCCCTGGCCCAAAGCAGGGATCCCCAAGGATGCACAGGAGATGCTTGTCTAGTTCAGGACTGCCATGGATGGATCCACAGCACTGACAGGTCCCTGGTGTTTCACCAGCCTTTTCTTTAGAAGTACTTTACTGCCCCAAGGATCTGCTCTCAATGTGAAGACCCATCACCGGACCCTACTAACTCCTCAACAAGCCAAGAAAGTCAGGCAACGCTTTATCTCTGCTGGACTACATCCTGGCCTTGACACGCAAGGCTTGGACCCTCCTGTTGGATTCAGACTCCAAGCCCTAATCCAGACCTGAACACCAGAGCTTATCGCTCTCCTTGAGCACCAAGGATCATGCTAAACCCCAACAAATTTCACAAATTTTGGAGCAAATGAAATGCAATCATCTATTTTTTGCAAGCCAGGATCACCTTTGTTGAGCTGCCACCAAAGCTTTTCCTAGAAGTCATTAACCGCGATGGCCAAAACACGATTCCACCTTGCTCCTCTCCCACCTCTTCAAGGGCAGGATGGCAGCACTTGAGCTACTGCAGCACTGATTGTCCTATTGTTCCACAAAGTAGTTCCTCTCCAGCAAATTGAACACTGAGAGCCATCAGAGAGAGCCCCGGACAAAGGGACCAGTACCTGTTTCTGGGATTATTCGAGGGAAGCAGAAAGAAGCCTCTTGAAGAGTCTTCATGGCACTTAACATGACAGCTGAAAATAATGGCTAGGACAAAACAGAACAAAGATGATTTAAATTAGGCAACTCCCGGAAAGCGGTGTTCACTTAGGCTTCCAAAGGAGAATTGCTATTTCTTAGAAATGCTAACGCTCATGTCTATGTGCACTCCCCCTCTGCAGCATATACACACACACCCCCCTTTTTAGGTGCTCTATAGAGCATTTGTTCAAGTTGCCAGGGGACACTGCATCCCTTTCATTAGGAGATGGAAAAGGTGTAAATGAGCAACATCAGCTGCAGCTCATCAATCCTTAAACAAAAACAGCCTTTAATTTCTATCCACTGCCAAAAGTTCAGGGACCTGTAGGTAGAGATTTACATATACATGTTCCAGAAATCATTACACAGCTCCTCCAAAGTCACCTGGAGGAGAGGGGCCTCACTCCTACTCAAGGGGTTTGACCCAGACAGAATGACAAAGGCTCTGAAGAAACTTTAGTGCCATCTCATGCCAGTCCCAGCTCAGTGGGATCCGTGTGGGGCTCATTTTAAGTAACAGGCATCTCCCATCTATACACATCACCTTGCTCCTGTCCTGGGACCTCACTCATGCTGCCTGGCAGCACCCTTCGGGATTTACTCCTCTTTTGATGCTACATCTTCTGCCAGGGCTGGACCAAGATGAAGTCAATCTGAGCGAGTCCTGGTATCAGGAGAACCCTGGGCATCCCCTCTGGGCTCCCTGCACATGTGGGTACAGCTTCCCAGCTCAAGCAAGGCATTTCCCAGTGGCCCCGGCCACCTGAGATCCAGGCTGGCTTCTCCCCTCCATGCTCTCCCTTCTGGGAAACGTGGCTACCACCAGCACAGCTGGAGCAACACCACTGCTGAACCGAAGCACTGCCTTAAGAGCTTGTTGTAGCTGTCCTACCAAAGTAGCTCCTAAGTAGCCTTAGTGGTGGGTCCCTTATATTTGCTGCCATCTCCATAGCTACTGCCCAAAGCATCCCTGTTTGCTGCCAGGACCCCAACAAGTCCACACTGATCACAGTGGCTTACTGTGCTTCAGTGCAGCCTTGAAATGGCCGGTCTTGAGCAGACACTGCCAGGTACTACCAGCTGAAATCATGTTGGTGGTGCTTCCTCTGCTCCCCACATGCTGGGACCTGCCCAGGTCTGTCTCTCCTCATCATCATCCTCATTTCATCTGTGCACTGAGAAACCCTGCCTGAGGCATCTGCTGGACCGGGGCACCTGGGGCTCCCATAGGACATTCGCACCTGCACCTGCATCGCCCCAGACAGGACATCTCTGCACCAGGGCATGGAGCACCCGCTCCATCCACAACCGTGCTCCAGGCACAGGGTCACACACAGAGGGGCCAAGGGACAACATCCCACCCTCTCTCCAGCGGTAGCTGTGAGTGGGGCTCGGTCCTCAGAGGACTTCCTAAGGCACAGGGAGCTGAGCGGCAGCCCCAGCTGCATGGGTCTCAGTGTGGCTATCACACAGCCCCCCCCTTACACTGTCATCACCTGGCTGCTTGTCTGAGCCCCAGAGACCCAAGAAAACTCATTTCCCAGAGCCTTAAGGCTAAAGCCTTAATCATCAGCCCAGGCTACTTCCAAGAGTCCTTCATTGGTGTTGGGACCAGCGTTCCTCTTCACCCAGATGGCAGCTGTCACTCCCATTTTACTCAAAACAAGAGCTTTGGCCATGATTCCCCATCTGGGAGCATGATGGGGAATCGCCCCAGAGTCCCAAGTGATTACTCCTGCTTTGTTTGGTCTCTAGAAGCACAATTTCTTTCCCTTTCCCTCTCTTTGAGAAGGCAGAAATGCTCAAGCCATTCTCAGTCTGGCCAGGGAAGCAGGAGAGGGGTGGAGAGATACTCATGTTGCACAGGGTGAATTAGCAAGTTGTCTGGTTTCGACAGATTTGCTTACGCTGTGGCAGCAATCTTTCTTTCCAGGCACAGCACTTTGGTTTTATGACCTGAAACACCATGCAAAGCAGCTCCTAAGCATCTGAGGATGCAGCCCAGCAAATCCTGCACTCATCACTGTGACAGATAAAAGCCTGTTTAAAATGGCTTCCCATGCACGGGGCCCTCTGCAAGGACCTTTGCAATGATAGGTGCTTCATACCTTCCTTGCACCCTTGTGTGAGTAACCCAGTAGGTACAAGGTCCTGTTTGGCCACCCAAAGCCCTGAGACACCATAGAAGCAGCTGGAGGGTGATGGTGGGGCTCATCCTGGCAACAAACACCCCAGGCACTCAAAGAGAGGAGCCTTCACAACAGCTCCCAGGAGTCCCACAACACCACCCCTCTGCTGAGACACTGTGGGGTCTCCGTTCTGCAAAGGCTGCCAAGGGGCAGACAGCTCTGGCATCAGATAAGGCTCATGGATGTGGCAGTCAGAGCTGGGAATGTGGCTCTGGATTTGTGCAGCATCTGGCACACTGATCTAGCTGTCCCCGGGTCTTGCTGAAGCACCAGTATGCAGTAATGGCTATGATAGAGGTGGAGGAGAAGGAGGAGAAGGAAGAAGGGAGAAGGAGGAGAAGAAGAAGGAAGGAGGAGAAGGAAGGACAACGCAGAGAAGGAGGAGAAGGAGAAGAAGGAGAAAAAAGGAGAAGGAAGGAGGAGGTCTCTGAATTCATCATGAATATATTTAATGGAAGTGAAGCAATGCCTGGATCCATTCGGCATGGAATGAGGCCACCATACTGTTTTCTCCCCAGGCAGTCAGTAAAGCAGCTCACCTCCTGTCCTCTGCTTAGCACAGATAACCGGCATGGAGAAGACTCCAGAGAGGAGAAGCACAGATGTGTTACGGGAGAGAGATGCTGCAGAAACACCAACCAGACACTCTCTAACAGGAATGTGCCAGGCAGTGTGGAAGGTGAAAACCAACCTGCCCCCATGGACGTGCCATTCTCGTTCTTTCTTTCAATCCCATTTGTGAAAAAGGTGACTCAGGAAAATTGGAAAGGAAACCACGGGTAGTGTGAGAGTGGGACAAGACAATGTCTGTTCTGGAGCCTCACAGCTGGAAGGCTCATAACCTGCCCTTGCTACGGCTGCAAGGGACACTGTGGTCCAGAGAGGGCTTGTAGAAGAGGAGAAAGCTGCCTGCTGGGCTTCCTACTCTGGGATTCATCCAGTGCATGCACACACCAAAGCTGAGCTGGGGGACCAGGGGCCTCACCCTGCTCCCACACCTGCCCATGAGCCCCCATGCGACCTCACATCTGGCAACATCTGCTTAGGGCATTCACTAAACACTGCATAAAAAGACCACCACGGGTCAAGATGTGGGCATGAACCACCTCCGCAAGGTGACCCGTGGGATGGGAGGGCAGTGGTATGCAGGAGTGAACAGAGCACAGGTCTGATGGGCAGATGTCCCCTCATGATGCTCCTCTGCTCCTTACTCAAAATCAGCCAGAAAACTGCTACTGGAGCTTCTCGATGCAGAGCAGCCTGAAAAGCAGTTCACAGTGAGCCTGCCATGCCACCACAAATAAGTGTACAAAAGAGACAGGAATAAACATGGGAATATTTGGGATTTTATCATCTTCCTGAAGCATGAATGAAGAGGGAGTGCAAATTACCACTTTTTATTACTGCTGACAAGATGTTTGTAAAGTATCGAATGATGAATATGCTTGTGATACTGTAGGTGGGAAAATTCTTACAGATAATCTAATCTAATCTATCTCTCAATGTATTTACAGTACCACAGTCCTCACCATGATTTCAGAGTGGTATTTCAGAGCTGATGTTCATGAAGCTAAGATTGAAAGGTGAGTAAACCCTCAGTTCAACTTGTGCTTCACTGGAAAGAAGGAAAGAAAAAGAAAGAAAAAAGAAAAAAGAGAAAAAGAAATAAAAAGGAAAAGAGAAAAATAAAAAAGAAAGAGAAATAAAGAGAAGGAAAAAGAAAGAGAAAAAAGAAAGAAAAAGAAAAAAGAAAATGGAGAAATAGAAAAAGAAAGAATAAGAAAGAAAGAAGGAAAAAAAGGGGGGGGGGGGAGAGAGAAACAGGAGGGAAAAAGAAACGGGGGGGGGGGGGGGAAGAAAAAGCCAGCAAGCAAGAAAATTTAGAGAACTGATAGTTTCCAGATACTAAAGGAACAACCTCAAGTCATTTTTTAAAAAGTCCAAGTCCTTCCTAATAAGATGCCTAACAGTCTGTGAATTATACAGCCATAAAACTTCTACTTACATGTGACATTTGCTGGTAGGAATAAATCAAGGCTCAGAAAAGAGGAAACGCTTTGGAGTTCAATGGGTATTATCCTAACTCTAACCGTTAGTGGTGGTCTGAAATCAGAACATTGTCATCCAGACAGATGGACGATGTTCATAACCAATCGTAATTTGTAGGGCGCATAATTTGCTACTACCAAAATAGCACAGCATGTGGGGTTTTTTTCCCTTTTTAGTATATAGTCGTGTTGTTTCTTTTGGCTTGTTGAAAGAAAACTGCTCTGCACAAGCGGAGCAAGAGCTCAGACCTTCAGCAGCTCATATAAAACAGGTGGCCAAGCATCAGGGGAAATACAGCATTTTTGAAAAAGCTAATAAAATAAACAGATGATTATAGAAAATGGAGATGAAACCAGCTTCTCTTTCAAAAACAGAAAGTCAGACACTAACTAAGTTTAGACTAAGCAAACGGTGATTGAAAACACACCCTGCCATCACCTCTCTGAGTTTCTGAGTTTTACCAACACACAGAGTTTTCACCTAAAAAAAATATTTAGGAAGAGTCATCCGCTCAGGGCTGATCATTTGCAAGCCCGTGATGCAATGATCAGCTGTCCCTGGCTTACCTGACTGTTGGTTTAACATCAAACAGGCTGGGGACTCGTGAAAGTCAAGATAGAGACTTGCCGTCTTAAGCCTTCATCCCTACCATCATCATCTCCCCACCAGATGAGAGCGTGCAGCACTTACGTGAAAGTTGAAATTTGGATCTGGTTAAGTGCCAATCCTTTAATTTTCCATGGGGAAAATGTTAGGAGGTATCTCTCCTGCATGCTCCAAGGCCACTCTCTTAAACTGTTGGTTATTTCATGGTTGTGATGCACAAAAAAAAATAAAATAGAAGGGGAAAAAAATAAAGCCAAAACCCACCCCAGAAAATAAATGCCTGTATCCCTAACAAAGTGTCAGGGTGGAGCCAGCACACCCTTATATTTAGCTGCAGGCAAAGCCTTAAAGTTGTAGCACATTTATTTTCCATGAATCACGTCAAAGCTACAAGATTAAAAACCCCCCAAACTCTTGCTGTTTGCCCCACTCTGTCTCTCATGGGGCACACCGGGATTTTTGTTATCACCATTTTAATTTTATTTTCTGAGCTCGGGAGGTTTGGGATGGATCAGAGACTTCAACAAGCTCAGCTGAAGTTACTTCAAGCTAAAGTAAGTGCAGTTTCCCACAACCCTGAATGATCAATTTATTTTTTTACAGTGGAAAAAAGTAGTTATCAGGCTTAAATCACACCTCATAATGCTTAGAAATGCTTAAGGGTTGATTGTTGGTCTCAAAGGCTCTGAATTCCTCCTATTCCTACCTGCCCCAGCAGAGCAAGCTTGGGTGGCAGCCAAGGTCAAAGCCCATCTGCAGAGGGCATGATCTGTTGGGATGTCCAACACAAGCAGACACAGAGAATAAGGGAAAATGGGAACTACGGAGAGGCAACGGGACCTGCCTCCAACCCCTCCTGAGGCCGCATCTAGTCCTAACCGCCCCACTGCCTCCCTCTTGGCTTTGTAACTCACTTTGGCTTTCATGCAATGCCAAGCGCCTGGGTGCCGTGGCAGATGCCATGCGCTGAATTGCAGCCTCCCTTGCCAAAGCGCAGGGACAGCAGAAGGCTTGGCCAGCCCATAAAAATTAGCATCTGCACTTTGCCGCTTGCACAGCTGTACCGCAACAGCAGGGACTGGAGCCGAGGTTATCTACGGGGACGTGTGGGGGAAAGGGAAATGAGTCCATCATGCCACAGCAGAATCTGCCACTGACCTTCCAGAGATCCTTACACAAGCTTCAGGGAAAAATCTTAAGAGAATTGAATGGGAAATTTCATCTTTGTCAGTGTTTTCCCTTTAACTTTCCAGCAAAGCTGAATGCAGAAGAGTGTCTGAAAACCCTCAAGAGAAGAAATCAATCATTTGCTTTCTGAGCAAGTACCTACAGAACTTGTTTGGTTAGTCATCCGCTCATTTTCTCTTTATTCCATCAAAAGGGTCATTCCCTCAACAGTCATAACACCTGAGAGCAGAACAAACCACAACCCTTGCCACGAGGATCTATACGCTCCAAATGGCAACCACCGCTGGGTCAACCCTGCCTTAGACAATAAAACACAAAAGCATCAACCAAGCCCACGCTCTCCCATGAAAGCCTGCCTCCACTTCCAGCAAAGAGATCTGCTCCCTTTCACTGATGCTTCAGCAATATTGACCCCAAAGTCTATTTTTTTCATGCATTTTAAGAAAATATTGAAAATATTTCTTCTCGCGCTCTCCATGGGTAGGGATCACCGTCCTTCCCACACCTCTCACCAGGGGACAGGGAGGTCCCCTGCAGAAAGGCAACATGCTGCTGTGGCTTCGCCCCCCCCCCCCCATCAGCATCATTTTCTACATCAGGTCAGTAGATAGGAGTGAAAAGCCATTTTTCCTCTCCACCCTGCGTTTTCAAGCTGAGCGGCAATCTGGGATCTCCCCTTCTCCTGCACAGGGCCCCATAACAGGTCCTGACATTTACCCAGTGGTAAAGAAGGAGCATCATCATGGGCTTAAGAGCATCAGCCTTCAGAATGATGTCCCATGCCTTCCCCCAACCCTTCCCCTCCAAAGCACTCCAGAGCTGTTTGCAGGAGCTCCTTAGCACAAGCTGGAGAATCATAGAATGGTTTGGGTTGGAAGGGACCTTGAGGATCATCTAGTCCAACGCCCCTGCAATGAGCAGGGACACCTTCCACTGGATCAGGTTGCTCAAAGCCTCATCCAACCTGGCCTTGAACACTTCCAGTGAGGGGGCATCCACAACTTCTCTGGGCCACCTGTAATGATGAGCAGGTTTGGCTTTAGCGCAAGGTTGCACCACGCTGCAATGACAGCCAAGACGTGGCACGTTAGACAGCTACACCAGACATGATTAGAAGTTGGTAATCAACTAATGATGCACACAGCAGAGCGGCTTTTCTTGCTGCACAGGCCAGCTCTGAAGGGACACCATGAGAAAAAAACATATTTTGTCAGTGTACAGGCATTTGGAGACAACCCAACAGCAGATCTCTTGACTGAAAGAGATATTTTTGTTTGTTTGTTTCGAACTGTTGCTTGCCAGTGCAGGACCTCACGTTGGGCATTTGTCCTAGCATACAATTTGCATGCCAGATGCTCTTTCGTCTTGCTAATTGTTGAAACAAAGTGGATACTGAATGAGGTCCTTTGAGGTTGGCAGGAGCTTCAAATACGGCCAGCGTTGAGCTAATTCTGCTTCTAGTGAATGGAATAGCAAATGCACGTTGGCAAAATGCTCTTTGCTATTTTTTTTAATAACACAAAAACAAAAGCGCTAGAACAATGGTGAACACCCTCAGAAATCCCTTCTCTGTTAAGGTCAAACCCATTGCTGGCCTCCAGCTTGCAGAAAGACCAGCGTGGCACTGAATACCAGAGATGGGCAAATCACCTTGCTGGGTCCAGCAGTAGCTTTATTCAGGCTCAGACAGTCACGTGTTAACCAGCCCTTCCTTCTCTTAGTCCATGTGTGCTGTGCTCTCCAGTAGAAATAAGAGGAGCTGAGCAGCAAACTCAGATCAACAGGGAGTTTAAAAAGCTGAGCAGAAGACTGGAAATAGCTGTAAGAGATGGGCTTTAGCAGGTGTTTGCCAGAGCTACATGAACCTGGAGACCACAAGAGACCACCTGAAGGACTGAGTCCCACTGCAGGACACAGTGTAAGAGATGGGTAATCTACACAGGACCACAACACATCAACTCAGGTCTGCATCATGGGAAGAAACACCTTCAGAAAGGGATGTCTAGCCCCATATCTTGTTTTTAACAGTGGCTGACATGGGATATGCAGGAGAAATGTACAGAAAGGTATGAACGTATGGAGATGCTTCCTTCCCACTCAACCTGCCAGCTGCTGACCATCCATCCACCTGTGAGAGGTTCCCAGGCTGGAGGCTACATCTGAATCCTAGAGCTAGCAGCCCTCGCTGAGCCTTGAATTCATCTAATTGCTTTCTGAACCCTTTTATACCTTTGGCCTCCAAAATACTTGGTGCCAACAAGCTCCCCATTTTAATTACACACTATGTGAAAAACTATTTCCTTTTGTTTGCTTTAAACCTGCTGCCAAATAATTTCATTTCACAGCCATTCATTTCTGGGTTAGAAAAGAGACAATGAATGAACCGTTCCCTGCTCCCCTTCTCCACACCAGTCATGGTTTGATATTTCTGTCTATATGAAACCTCCAAGGACAGGTTTTTTATAGCCCTAAGGGGACTCATCCGTTGAGCCTCTCTTCCTATGGAAACTCCATTCTTCCTACCTCCGTCACTCCTTCTGCATTGGGCTGCACGTTGTCCAAGATGTTCCTGCAACATGAAGTCCAGCCACGTCTCATGTTCTCCTTTTCCTCTCAGCCTTCATCCTAACAACTTCTAATGTTCAATTTGCCTTTCTGACAGCAACCGAGATTTGAGCTGACGTTTCAAAAAAGTATCCACAGTGATGCTGAGATCTTTCCCCACCTCTCTGTGGTTTTAACTACCTGAAATAATTCACTAAAGTTGGTAAATATTGTCATCTCCCTGGTCACCTGTTTCCAGATCATTTATAAATCTGTTGAACAGCTCAGGTATTAGTGCGCATCCCTGTAGGATTCCCCTGGTAGCCATAGTGAAAAACGAGCATTTCCTTCTTTCCCCTGTTTTCTAGATTCTTCTTTGGCCTCCCACCCTCTTTTGGCCTCCACATTTCCTCAGCCTCAACCCTTCCTTGGCCTCCCACCCCCTGCTCAGTCTCAATTCTTCCTCAGCCTCCCACCACCTTTTAGCCTCCCACTCACTTTTTGGCCTCCACGCTTGCTCAGCCTCAACTCTTCCTTGGCCTCCCACCACCTTTTGGCCTCCCACCACCTTTTGGCCTCCATGCTTGCTCACCTAAGGGCAGCTATGTACCTCTCAACAAGGGTCTTCACTCTCCTGCCTTCTGCCCACATAGCCTTGGGCATAGTAGTGCAGATCGCCTTCTCTTCAAACCTAACTCTGAGCCTTCACATTGATGTTCCCCAAAACCTCAAAGCAAAGCTGGAGCCAGAATGCTTCATTCCCCTGGGATTGTACCCAAGTTCTGCATTTGCAAGGGAATCCCAGCACAGGTCCAGGCTGGGATGGCATCTCTCACCACTCGGATCAGGATCATCCTTCAACAGACATGGTCCAAAGGCCAAGAGAGCCCCAGGCAGTCTGTGTGCTCCTCATAGAATCCTAGAATGCTTTGGGATGGAAGGGACCTTTAAAGGTCATCTAGTCCATCCCCCCTGCAACTGGCAGGGACATCTACAACTAGATCAGGTTGCTCAGAGCCCCATCCAGCCTGGCCTTGAATGTTTCCAAGGATGGGGCATCTACCACCTCTCTGGGCAACCCGTTCCAGTGTTTCACCACCCTCATCGTGAAAAAATTTTTCCTTTGGTTCAGTCTAAATCTACCCTCCTTTAGTTTAAAACCATTACCCCTTGTCCTGTCGCAGCAGGCCTTGCTAAAAAGACTATCCCCATCTTTCTTATAAGCCCCCTTTAAGTACTGAAAGGCCGCAATAAGGTCTCCCTGGAGCCTTCTCTTCTCCAGGCTGAACAACCCCAACTCTCTCAGCCTTTCCTCATAGGAGAGGCGTTCCAACCCTCTGACCATTTTTGTGGCCTCCTCTGGACCTGCTCCAACAGGTCCATGTCCTTCGTGTGCCGAGGACTCCAGAGCTGGATGCAGTACTCCAGGTGGGGTCTCACCAGAGCAGAGTAGAGGGGCAGAATCACCTCCCTCGACCTGCTGGCCACGCTTCTTTTGATGCAGCCCAGGATACGGTTGGCTTTCTGGGCTGTGAGAGCACATTGTCGGCTCATGTCCAGCTTTTCATCTATCAGTACACCCAAGTCCTTCTCGGCAGGGCTGCTCTCAACCCCTTCATCCCCCAGCCTGTACTGATACCGGGGATTGCCCCAACCCAGGTGCAGGACCTTGCACTTGGCCTTGTTGAACCTCATGAGGTTCACACAGGCCCACTTCTCAAACATCAGACATCATGCACATTTCTAATTGGGAGCCTCGGCTTCCTGGGAGAGCAGCCCCCAGGACTCAATCCTCCATCCAGACGTCCCTGAGCTTTGGGGCTCTGGACATCTGGCTCTAAATTTTGCAGCTTGCACCTGTGATCCCTAGACACCAGATGGCTGCAGTGAAAAAAAAATAGTCATCCTTCTCCAAGTCCAAACCACAGCAAAGCTATAGCATCATTGCATCTGTAGTGGCTCCCAAAATAGAGGGTGGGCCACATGGGTGGGAGAAGAGGACAGAGAGGGATAAATGGCATCCTGGGACATCAGAGAGAGCAAGACCTTGGCCAGACCAGGGGCAGGTTTCACTGAAATGAGTTGCCCAGAGAGGTGGTAGATGCCCCATCCTTGGAAACATTCAAGGCCAGGCTGGACGGGGCTCTGAGCAACCTGATCTAGTTGCAGATGTCCCTGCTCATTGCAGGGGGGTTGGACTAGATGACCTTTGAAGGTCCCTTCCAACCCAAACCATTCTATGATTCTATGAGTGTGCACGTGTGTGCGCGCACACATGCGGATGGCTACTCTCCTAACTAGGACACTGCAGTCATAAATCACAATGCTCGGCATGGCACAGGGCAGGGCAGTGTCTCCAGCTTCCTCCATTCCCCTCAATATTTATGTTACAGCCGTCCGGATTCATTTTTTGCTGACTGCGCTGGCTTGCCCTCCCTCTGCCCTCTACAGAATTTCATTAACGCTGCTTTGCTGGTTGGGGGGACAAAACAGTCTCTTATTTTTATTTTATTCCTCTCCTCTCTCCCCTTGGCTTCAAAATACTTTCAAAGATCTCTTCCTGGTATCTACATGTAATATCCTTTGGCATTACTCAGGGTGAGACAACACTCTGGGGCCAAACGCTAATCCTAAATCTTAAGCCCTGATACCAAACCAGCACCTTTGGAGCACACTGAGCACAAGGGACCTGACTGCTGAAGATCGGGAGCCCAGCCTATGACCAGAAGGGATCTCACCATCACCACCATGGTGCAAACCGCTTCCAGGGGAGATGTAGCCCTTGAAGGCAGCAGGGTGGGGAGCCAGAGCTGCCATCTCAGCACCAGGCTACCCAAAACGGACTTTGAGCCCCGTAGCCACCCTGGGGAAAGTCAGTTATCCAGGAAAGCCAGGGATGGATCTCAGCATCCCCCCCCATCGAGCACCACAAGCCAGCCTTGCTTTGCACAGCACTGGCTAGATGATTTTTCCCAGCACAGGAGCTCTGGGATGATGTCTAAATATTTCAAAGCCACCAGCAAGAGTGGCCACCAGGAAGCTACCCAAGCTCCATGTCCTGGTTTCAGCTGGGATAGAGTTAATTTTCTTCTTGGTAGCTGGTATGGGGCTGTGTTTTGGGTTTAGGATGAGAACAATGTCGATGATACACTGATGCTTTGGTTCTTGCTAAGTAGTGCTAAGCTGTTGCTAAGTAGTTGCTAAGTGGCGCTCACACTGGTCAAGGACTTTTCAGCTTCCCCTGCTCTGCCAGGTGCACAAGAAGCTGGGAGGGGGCACAGCCAGGACAGCTGACCCAGACTGGCCAAAGGGCTATTCCATCCCATAGGACGTCATGCTCAGTATATAAGCTGGGGGAAGAAGAAGGAAGGAGGGGGACACACACGTTTGGAGTGATGGCGTTTGTCTTCCCAAGTAACCGTTATGCGTGATGGAGCCCTGCTTTCCTGGGGATGGCTGAACATCTGCTTGCTGATGGGAAGTAGTGAATGAATTACTTGCTTTGCTTTGTTTGCATGCACGGTTTTTGCTTTGCCTATTTAACTGTTCTAATTTATTTTACTTCAATTATTAAACTGTCTTTATCTCAACCCACGAGTTTTCCCCTTTTACCCTTCTGATTCTCTCCCCCATCCCACCAAGGGGGGAGTGAGCGAGCGGCTGCGTGGTGCTTAGTTGCTGGCTGGGGTTAAACCACGACACTCCAGCTGCCTCCTCTCCCCCCACAATCTACCGTCAGCAGACACACGCACCAAGGAGTTTTCCAAAAAGGATCTCAGAAAGAATAACGTGCTCAACTCTTATTTATCTGGGTGGGAGTTAGGCACTTCACGCCATCAGTCCTATCTAGAAATTCCAGCTTTACTGCTACAATGAAAAGGAAATATTTTTCTACACAGAGGCTATAAGATGTTGCCGTAGCAGCATGTGTGGGTGTGCACTTAGATATTATCTAAAGGCCCAGATCTGCAAAGATGCACATAAATCACTTCACTCCCATGAAAACAGCAAGAACAGTCACAAAATGACCCGAGCGCCAAGATCAGACCCACCCAGACAACATCAGTGTGTGCTACTGAGGTGTAAAAGAGGGAGAAAGAAAAAGAGATGATGCATAAAATTTTTATTCCACCTCATGGTCAGTTTGCTTCTGCGTCAAGTATGTTTTTCTGTGTCGATATAACACTTATTAAACTCTACTTAACTCCTTGCCAGTGCGATGGAAGGTGCTGCATGGATGCTGGCTGGGGTTTCCCACGCTCGCCCTGGTGTCCCCCTCTCCCCTCGGGGCAGCAGCAGGGACCTGAGCAGTCACCCCAACAACTGCGATGCCTTTCCCACCCCTTTCTCCTTTCTTTGCCTCTCTCCCACCTTCCCCGGGTAGATAAAAAAGCAGCCAAGCAGTTGCACATCACTTGCTGATCTGATCTGCAAGCAAGGAGGTGAGGCTGGTCGTGGCAACCAGGGGTTAAAGGAGAAGAAAGCAGGGAGGCAAAAACCCGTGTTACCACACAACAGGATGGAGTGGTTAGGGAGGAGGATGAAGAAAGGAGGTGACACCCTTGCTGAGGCTTTGTTGCGAGACTTGCAGGCTGCCCACCCTCACCTCCCACCCTCGGGCAGCAGGAAAAGGCAGCTGCCCCTTACTGCTCTGTCACTGGATATGGCTGGAGAAGGCACCGGGAAATCATTTCAGGGAGGAGGTCACCAGCACTGATGCACTCTGCATCACTGCCCAACTTCCACTGCAGCACTGGAGACCTCTGGCTTGGTCCACATCTCCACCAGCAGTGAGCTGAAATGGGTTTCAAAGCACATAGGCATATGGATGCCCTTTCCACCCATTATCACTTATAGATGGGCTCTATGCCAACTGTAGGGGACAGCCGAGCCCCGAGTGGCACACAGTGAGATCGCCATAAGCAAACGGTATGTCATTTGGTACAAAATCCCCTGATATAAAGTAAATGTGTAAAAAAAAAATGCTGGACCACAGCTGAACCCAAAGCATCCCAGGCCAGCATCCTGCTGCGGCTGCTCTGGCACTGACAGCCCTCAAAATAAAAGCTTGTCAGCTTTATTTTTATATTCTTCCTTCGCATGCAAAGTGATGCTGGCATATCTACTCCCTTCAAGCCTACAAGCACACAAGCAACACCTTATACACATCGCCTCTGATTGCCTCCATAGCTCCTCCATGCGCTCTTTATGCAGGAACAATTAAGCTTTGCTCAACTTTTCCATTAACCCAAGCAGCCCTTAGTCATGTCTAATGAACTAACAAGTTGTTTTGTTTTTTTTTTTATGTATGTGATTCAAGATTCATGTCTGCCTGGCTCAGACACATGCAAAAGGTTCAATCCCTCAGTGCCTCGCAGTCAAACATCAGCCTGGCTGCTTCTTGTCCCTGCTCTGCAGAAGCTGAACGACTACATGAGATGCCAGACAGCTCAGAATTAGGTCCAGGATTTATCCTAGGAGTGTTTGGCTGTACAGAGACTACAGGCACCCTTAGGATTAATTTGTTAAAAGCATCCACCCAGAAAGCCTCTGCAGTCGGGTGGCAACCACATCACATGGCTCTACCATCACCAGATTCACCGGTGTCTAATACCACTGCAGGTGTTTCCTCACTCAGGTCATTAGTAGGGTCTCTAGCAAGATATTTATTCTCAAGAAACCTAGGCATTTCAAATTCTTCCTAGCCCTCCATCAAATTTGACCCTCAGCCACAACATCATTCAAGAATTACTGGAGGGAGATATGTGGACAGAGAAAGAACCAGGTCTCAGATTTGTTTCCTTGGAAGCCAGGCTAAAAAATGGTACATGCAATCATGGATTCAATCAATCAGTTGAACATGCAGTCAACGCAAACATGGAAAGGCATGATGCTAACAGACTTAATCCATTCCCTTTGCCACTCCAATCACTGAAATAATCATCAGGAAAAAGTTAGTCTAGACCAACCAAGGCAAAGCCACTGAGCTGAGCTCCCTGAATCATTTGGTAAGAGGCAGGAGAGTTCATCCTTTCTTTTACTACCTCAGGCTACCTGCAGACTCAGGCAGGTGCTGCTATGCTCAGATCCACTGAGACAATTTTGCAGTCGCAGTGGTTAGGGATTCATTTGGAGCTTCACTTTGTAAAGAAGCAAGCTTAATAAAATACGTGCAAGTCTCTGCATCTACATCTTTCGGTACATCACCTGCCCAGGGCATCATCTGCGCTCTAGTTTCAAAGGGAGCTGTGATGATAGGAAGTTATGAAGCTCATAAAGTCTTCATGAAAATGGGCCATCTCATCAAGCAAGAGCTGGTAAGTAACACCACTGCAA
Source organism: Platalea leucorodia (assembly GCF_965183815.1). NCBI lineage: Eukaryota > Metazoa > Chordata > Aves > Pelecaniformes > Threskiornithidae > Platalea > Platalea leucorodia. The sequence goes on along the minus strand of NC_138859.1, from coordinate 25,226,794 downwards.
GAAAAGCTGCAATGTGAGCCTGACACCTGATCATTCCCAGCAGAAAACCTTTCCTGAGAGCTGCTACCAGCCCTGAGCCAGCTCCATCCCAATACCCTGCCCAGTAAGCCCCACACGGTATGAGCTACCAAGGGCAGACCAGATCTTCAAAGGATTTGCTCCTTCAAGCGATGAACCTGATGCCCATGAGGATGCTTTACAGTAGCAGGCACTGGAGGTTGCCTTAGACAGGATCATCCTCCACTGGCAGAGCAGAATCCAGCCCTTCATCAATGACCTACAGCTATATTGGAAACATCGGGGTATAAAACAGAATAACTCAAGAAGAAATGGCCAAAAAGAGATGACCAGCAGGCGATGCACCACACAACCTGACCAAACTCAGCATCTGGAGAGAACAGCCTGAATTTCACCCCTTTCCTCTGCTTTACACCTATTTTATCCTGCTCTGATCCTCTCTCCCTCCATTCCTCTCCAGTCTGCAGCATGCGGCAACTGTAATTATGATTCGCCTTGCTGCCGCACAGCCACACCACCTCCGGGTACTTAACTTCTTTTAATCTCGCTTCATGTTTCAGTCCCTGCAGCCCACTCGTAATGTCTGCTACTCTTCTTCCATCACCCTCCTATTCATCAATAGCCATGTCAGGCTTTGACCTCCAATTTTCTAACTGCTCAGCTGAACCACTCTGCCACTGGCCCCATTCCTCCCTTTGTTAAAAACGAGGGGGGAGCCTCATTTGCTTTCTTATTTGATCATCACTTCACTTCTGTGGTGTGCACTCTGCTTCCCCATCTCAGAAACCCATCAACCAGCCCTGTTTGAGACGGGCGCTGGGGCTGTTGTTACCTTTAACAAGAGGAAATTATGGTTAATGCTTAATTTTAATTTTTTTTTTCCCTCCTTCAATTTATTTTTTAATGGCTTTCCCAGAAAAAGCAGCTTTGGCAGAGCGCTGCCACCTGAATGCTAATGAATGCTGAAGGGACCCAACGTGTCTGCCTCCCTGCCAGACATCAAATTGATTTCCAAATTGCTTTGATGACATAAGGTGCTTGCACAGTTTGGACCTGCGTGATTACCTGAGTGTTTCTCTCGGCTTTTCCACTCGCCTGCTTTAAAATAACCCAGACTGCTGGATTGGACCTTCACGATGGAGGTTGTGGTACCCCAGGCTGCTGCCAGCCCACAGGAGCCCAGTCTGAATTTGGATAATCTGGATATTTCCACAAAGAAAAAAAGATGAGTCATTGTCATAGGAGACTCTCTCCTGAGGGGAACAGAAGGCCCAATATGCAGACCAGACCCATTTCTTAGGGAAGTCTGCTGCCTCCCTGGGGCCTGGGTTAAAGATGTGAAGAGAAAACTTCCTACCCTGGTACAGCCCTCAGATTACTGTCCGTTACTGGTTTTTCAGGTAGGCAATGAGGAAGTTGCAACTAGAAGTCCATGGGCAATCAAGAGAGACTTCAGGGCCTTGGGACAACTGGTTAATGGATCAGGAGCACAAGTAGTGTTCTCCTCTATCCATCCAGTTGCAGGGAATGATGAGGGAAGAAGCAGAAAGAGCCAGCAGATCAAAACCTGGCTCCAAGACTGGTGTCTCCAAAAAGATTTTGGGTTTTTTGATCACGGGTCGGTTTACATGACACCAGGCCTGCTGGCGACAGATGGAGTACACCCGTCTCAAAGGGGGAAAGGGATCCTAGCACAGGAGTTAGCAGGGCTCATTGAAAGAGCTTTAAACTAGATTGGAAGGGGGAAAGGGGTAAAACCAGGCTTGCTAGAGATAAGCCTGGGGGTGGCACACCAACATTTGATGGATGGTGTGCTAGCAAGGTCCTTCAGTCTGCCGTCTCAGTGGAGGTAGGGGATGGAGAGCCATGCAACAGCAAAGACACAAGAGCTATGGATGTGTTAGAAACCATGGAAGCGCCTGAGAAAATGGTTACATAGGAATTAGGGCTTCTCCCCCTAAAAAGGTGGCAGGAGCAATAGCCCAACTGAAGTGCATCTATGCCAATGCACACAGCATGGGCAACAAACAGGAGGAGATGGAAGCCGTTGTGCAGCAGGGAAACTATGACATAGTTGCCATCACAGAAACATGGTGGGATGACTCGCACAACTAGAGTGCTGCGATGGACGGCTATAAACTCTTCAGAAGGGATAGGCAAGGAAGGAGAGGCAGTGGGGTAGCCTTGTACGTTAGGGAGTGTTTTGATTGTCTAGAGCTTGACAATGGCGACGATAGGGTTGAGTGTTTATGGGTAAGAATCAGGGGGAAGGCCAACAAGGCAGATATCATGGTGGGAGTCTGTTATAGACCACCCAACCAGGATGAAGAGGCGGATGAAGTATTCTATAAGCAGCTGGGAGAAGCCTCATGACTGCTAGCCCTTGTCCTCATAGGGGACTTCAACTTACCAGATGCCTGCTGGAAATACAATACAGTGGAGAGGAAACAGTCTCGGAGGTTCCTGGAGTGTGTGGAAGATGATAACTTCCTGACACAGCTGGTGAGAGAGCCAACTAGGGAAGGCGCCCTGCTGGACCTCTTGTTTGTGAACAGAGAAGGCCTGGTGGGTGACGTGACAGTTGGAGGCTGTCTTGGGCATAGTGATCATGAAATGATAGATTTTTCGATTCTTGGAGAAGTAAGGAGGGGGGTCAGCAGAACTGCCACCTTGGACTTTTGGAGGGCAGACTTTGGCCTGTTCAGGAGCCTGATTGACAGAGTCCCTTGGGAGGCAGCCCTGAAGGGCAAAGGAGCCCCAGCAAACAAGAGTGTGGAAGCCAATTTGCAGCTGAACCTCAACTACATCTTTAGCCCTTTGCTTTCAGAGGACAAAAAAAAAAAAACAAAAAACCAAAACAAAACAAAAAAAAAAGAGGTGGTAGATGCCCCATCCCTGGAAACATTCAAGGTCAGGTTGGAGGGGGCTCTGAGCAACCTGATCTAGTTGAAGATGTCCCTGCTCATTGCAGGGGGGTTGGACTAGATGACCTTTAAAGGTCCCTTCCCACCCAAACCATTTGATGATTCTAAAACATGGATGGTTCAGTGCTAGGAAAGGGTCTTGGGTGTCTAATGAAATTACAAAATAAATTTCTCTTGGGGAAATTATGCTGCTGTGTCTGGGCCAGGCCAGCATCCGACCTACTGGCTTATGTTCTCTCCTTGGCCAAAAGCATGAAGATGAGGAAGGAAGGGCAATCAGGGAGCTAGAGGATGTGCTGAGAAGCCAGGAAGTCCCCACGGAGAAATATCAGAGCTCAGGCACACTCGTCCCTCCTTCCAAAACACTCATCTTCTGAGTGGATGCTGGATGGGAAGGAGGTGCAGCTGACAGAAGGGAAACATGATTTAGTGATGGCTGAGACCTCTCCTCCATGAGCAAAGACCTAAGCCAAGGAGGGAGGGGAACACAGCCTGCCAAAGGGAAATCTGAGCATTGCATCGGACCAGGCGCTGGTTTTAAATCCATGAGAAAGGGCAGCGAAGCAAAGTGGCAAAAAATATGTCCCTGTCCCATTTGTAGGATAGGTGAACATCCAGTATTTCATCAAGCCTCAATCCACTGCCTGGTGAGCAAAGACCAGGTCAACAACATTGCCCCGGCCAGAGGGATGCGAGATGTGCCGGCTGGTATTAAGGACTCTACAGAAATAAAGTCATAAACTGCTGTAGGCTGAACTCAGCCTCTGAATCAACACGGATCAGAGACTGGGATAAGGGGGAGTGAAGAGAAATACAGACCACTTGCATTAATCTGTGGGTAACATAAGCAATTACCCCAAAGATAGTATTTCTTCTATTCCCACGCATGGCTGTATCTCGGTATGCACAACATCTGGAATGTGAAAGGCTGAAGTGCAATTTATGGAGTGCTTTGTGACCCCAAGGGATGAGGGGAACAGCAGGATAGTATTTATTATTACTATTTTACATTAAAAGGAGTACAGCTTATCAATGGTTTACACTTCTGGGGCACCTTTCATCTCAAAAGATAACAGAAGCATCCCACAAATAAGGGGGGGTGAGCCAAAGCCTCACCACTGGCTCTACCCCGGCTGATATACAGAGATAGATAGATAGATAGATAGGTAGATATATTCAGGACCAGAAAAATTCAAATCACCTCCTTTGAGCTCAGCCATTTCCAGTATCAGAAAACACCCTTCTCCCCAGACCTATGAAACTCTGCCATGCCCACATGAAGAAATAATCAGCATTTAGCAGCATTTCCCTCTCTGCTTTGTATTGCCACGCAGGCATTCCCCATTTGCACTATCTAAAGAAGAAAAAGAAAAAAAATCACAGGCACCCTAAATAGCGTCGAGGGTGGGGGTTTTTTTCAGCCAGACAAGATAGCACTCCTTTGGCACAGATACTGCTGGGTTTGGAGAAGGATAACTAAGACACAAGTTGCAAGGGAAAGCTCTGACCACCCCAAAGACACTGACTTGGTCCCCAAGCTGATGGATGGGAGATCCCAGCATCCATGAGTGCTTCACGCCTGCCTGTGGGTGTGTGGGAGGAGGATGCTCCTCCCCAGATATTTGGGGAGATGTAGCCAGCAGGTCGAGGGAAGTGATTCTGCCCCTCTACTCTTGTGAGGCCCCACCTGGAGTACTGTGTCCAGCTCTGGGGTCCTCAGCACAGGAAGGACACGGACCTGTTGGAGCGGGTCCAGAGGAGGCCACAAAAATGATCAGAGGGATGGAACACCTCTCCTATGAGGAAAGGCTGAGAGAGTTGGGGTGGTTCAGCCTGGAGAAGAGAAGGCTCCAGGGAGACCTTATTGCGGCCTTTCAATACTTAAAGGGGGCTTAGAAGAAAGATGGGGACAGACTTTTTAGTAGGGCCAATAGCAATAGGACAAGGGGTAATGGTTTTAAACTAAAGGAGGGTAGATTCAGACTAGATATAAGGAAGAAATTGTTTACACTGAGGGTCGTGAAACACTGTAATGGGTTGCCCAGAGAGGTGGTAGATGCCCCATCCTTGGAAACATTCAAGGCCAGGCTAGATGGGGCTCTGAGCAACCTGATCTAGTTGCAGATGTCCCTGCTCCTTGCAGGGGGGTTGGACTAGATGACCTTTAAAGGTCTCTTCCATCCCAAACCATTCTATGATTCTATGATATCTGTCCCCACTGTGCAAAGTGGAGACATCTCCACCAGCAACCACTTGCAAACCCCAGTCCAGCAGGTACTTGCACAAAACAGCCCCAGGGTGACAATTCGGCACATTTGCAGGATTAGGGCCATACCAGCTAAAGCAAAAGAACAACCACCATGTAGAGCAGGTATATTTTTACACCATCGATTTCCCAGATCACTTCTAGACCCCATCCAAAGTTTGCTGCTGCCACCAAAAGTCTCTTCACTGCCTAAAATGAATTTTGTCTTGCGCCCCACAGCAGAGAGCTACAAGTCGCCTTTTCCAGACACGGTTGTTTCCAGTATGAGTAACAGAAAACATGTTTCCCCACATATGGGCAACCATCTGAAAGCCCTGCTGTAACACGTAGGCAGAACCAAGCAAATGTTTGGAGACATTTCCCTCTCGCTGTCTCACTGTTAAATAAGCTTTAAAAAAAAAAAAAAAAAAAAAAAATCTTGCCTTGGTGCTAGTTAAGTCTATTTTGAAAGCACAAAAATCCTCCAGAGCTCAGCAGCAAAGATTGAAGCAAGTTGGATAAAAGTAATGGGAGAAGAGAAAATATAAACTCAAGCATCCCCCCTCTCCTCCAGCAAACAGCAATGCCTTGCTGTTAGCAATTAAAGAAACAAAAGCCACGGGGATGCTGCCATCACCCTACACATGGTTATTCCCAAATCTCAGCTTTGGACGACAGCTACTAAACCCACACTGTGCAAAATGTTCCTCCAGAGGTTTGCGACCTCCATCTCGCACGTCACGGCGTTGACAGCTCCAAGTCACATTGGGATTCTCCAGCTATTCCAGTGGGATTGCTCACCCCTCCCCACATCCCAACCTCCTCTGGCTTGCTTTTGGGATGCATTTTGGAAGCTTTGCCTGTTAATTAGGGTAAAGGAAGTCAATGTGTCCACCCCTACCCTCTAAAGTCCTCGGCTCCTCCATTTGGGGATGCTCTTGCAAAAAGCCCTCCGGTATTTCAGCAAGTGCAGGCTGCTCTCTGCCTCACTGGAGCGACCGATAACACAACAGAGAATTGCAGCCCCCCTCCAGATTGCCAAAGGATGGCTTAAAGAGGGGGAAGAAAGAGTGCAAAGGATTTCATGCTCTGGTTTGGAAATTCAGCAGCATTTTCAGAGTCATTTCTGGATAACCCTGCTATTTTTTTTTTTTTAAATTTTGTCTGTTTCCTTCCTATTGAATATGACACAGCTTCCTCCAGAATCCAGAATAAAATTAGTAGGAGCTCACTTAGATGCAAACCTTGTTTTTTTTCTTACTGATTCCTCTAACTGAGGGGAATGACTACGGTAGAAAGGAGCTGAAGACAGGAATGAGCCAGGGGGCTGATCCTCGAAGATCAATTAAGCCTCTTGCTTAAAAGAAGCATCGACCTGAAAAAATCATGGAGTTTGCTTTTAGGTGGGTAGGAAGATGGTGGTAAGAGAGGACGGGCAGCACAACAGCTTAGAATTGTAGAATCATAGAATGGTTTGGGTTGGCAAGGACCTTTAAAGGTCATCTAGTCCAACCCCCCTGCAATTGTCAGGGACATCTTCAACTAGATCAGGTTGCTCAGAGCCCCGTCCAGCCTGACCCTGAATGTTTCCAGGGATGGGGCATCTACCGCCTCTCTGGGCTTGGTGGTCTCAACTAGGACGAAGCTCCATGAGCTGTGGTGCCACCTCCCCAAGGTGCCTCGTCACCTCCTTCAGCCCCACAGTGATCCTGCAATAGCTTTTGCCACTGGGTTATGCAGGGCCTCGCCTGCTTTACCATGAAGCCTAGGATGGCCAATGTGGGCTGGGATGCTGCGTTGGGCACCGTGGGCATCCTTACAGCCCCACCATGAAATCCTGTATTTAGGATCATCAGATGTTAAGGGGCTGTTCTACATAGTCCTGCATGGGTTTTCAGTCAGTGGTTTTCACCATTTCCAAACTAGGGCCCTCCGGGAGCTGGAAGGGGGCGAATAATGAATTTTTTTTTAATCTGGTGACATTTCCTATTTGTGCTAAAAATAGGAGGAAAATAACTTGGGTCAATGAGAAACAGATTTGGGGGGGAAGGGAAAGGGGTTCGGCAACATGAAAAAAAATAAGTTTGCCACCCCTCCACGTTTTGTTTGAATCAAAACAAAATGTCTTCGTTCAGTACCAAGTCTTGTTTAATCTTTCCTCCTTCTAACTGCAAACTGCCATTTCCAAACAAAAAGTTGAAAAGCTTCATTGAGAAGATGTCAAAAAGGAAATGTTTTGGTATTTCCGAAATGACACATTTCATTTCGACATTTCAAATGAAATGCCTGGACATTAAAAATAAACTAACTCCCCCTTGGGGATTTTCAATGTATCCAGTTCCAAATTCAACTTAAGCTTATGAATAGTTCAGACTTTCCCAAATTCAACTTTTGAATTAATTTACACTGGAAGTTCAGTTCGGTTTTGGTCCAGACTGTGATGCTGAGACCCTGCGATGCCCTTGTAGATGATCCACCTCTGTACATTCCTAAAACTTGATCGCCAGCCAACATCTCAAGTCTAGAAATATTTACACCTTATAAAAATATTATATATGAAGAGAATGGGTTAGCCTATGACCCGACAACAGCCTCTCAAATTATTTTAACATGTGCTTTGCTCCTAACATACTGCTGTCATTCATGGGGATTAATGGTTGTTATTAATCACCTTATTTGAAGGCATAGAAGAAAACAGTCTCCCCACGCACAAGACAGAAGGAACATTATTTATTTGCTAGCACTAACATATAATAAAAACAATTTCTCAGTCGATTTCTCCTCACATACACAGATGACCATGTCAAGCCATGAGTGATTTGCAAGGCTTTGGAGGCATGACAAAACCAGCTGGCAATGACAAACAAGGTTATTGTCTCACAATCCCTCTTCAGATGAGTAATACTCATGTGGATAGGCACATCCATCAACCAAAAGGCCTTGGTGAAGGGATTTGAGGACATGAGAGTGGTCACACCCATGCTTGCTTTCCACTAGGCTGGTGGTGGGACTCAGCAGAGCCCCCAGGCCAGCTGCAACGCTCAGCAGGAACTTGGGCTGTCCGACATGGTGAAGCTGCCTGCAACCATCATTCTAGAAGATACCACGCTCACTGTTTTTGAGTCAGCTTGGATAGACAGTGGCTAAAGGAAAATTTGCACCACTAGGCTTTAACCCATCACCATTCTGATGTGACCTCCCTGGGGTTGACTGATGGAGCAAAGTGCTTTCAAGTCAGTCAAGGCCAGGAGAACCTGTCCTCAAGCATCATCAGCAAGGTACCAACTTTTTCTGATGGCAAGAAATCCAAATATAGGGTCCCCTGCCATTAGCAACATATTATCCCCATTTTGCTGTGATAGCTCAGGGGGGTGTCTTTCCTGTTTTTAATTTTTAACGTTGTAATTTGCTCAGACTGAAAGCACTTAGCACCAAAGACAAAGCTGAGAACAGGACAGACAACAAACTTCCACTCTCCTGGATTTCTAAAGAGTCTAACCCAAACTATCCTTGCACTCTCCATCGAGACCCTGAACAGGGCTACGGGAGGTCTGAAATACTAGACTTGAACTGCACACTAAAGAATAACTTACATGTTTATATGCCTTGCTTGCACAGCACGGTGCTTGTAGGCTGGAGACTCAAGTTCCTTCTTTTGATTCACTCCTTGAGTGAGTCAAACTATTTATTTGAACTTGAATCCACATGAGGCTTCAGCTCAATGCCAACTGCACTCCCACTGTCCATCATATAAAAGCAGGTATCCCAGCATGGTCATGGGAGGTATGAAATACAGAAGACAAAGCACTGCTTGTATGAGACAGCTGCAGTAAAAAGAATTAATGCAATAGAAAATAATGTAGATCTATATTTCGATTTTCTCTTCTGTTGCCCTTTCTCTGGATCCCTTTACCTCTTGCCTTTTTGAGGTTAGGGACAGAACAAGCCTCTTCACATTCAGCCTTTTCTCCACTCTCTACATTTCTGTATTAAATCCATGGCCTTCTGTAGATTTTTAACTTCCAATTCCTGAAGCTCAGCCAACATCCCTTATTAAATGAAGTTGCCTCTTCACCTGCTGAACTACGACCAACAAAAAAAATTCAAAAGCAACCTCATGGGAAATACACAGCTCCTGCAAATACTCCTAAGGAGGCTGCTCCTTTTCTCTGTACTCCTAAACTGAAAACCTCTTGGTATAAAGTCAGTTCTGGGCTTTTCTTCAACAAGAATCCTCCAGCTGAAAACCAAGGCAGTGAAGAAAATACTCTTGAGCATGACAGCGCATGTTAGTACTGGACCAATGCACTAAGGTGGCATCTCCAAAACCTGGTGCACATGCACTCTTCTAGGCAAGATGCATTAAAGGTTCCTTGACTCTTTTCTGCAAGAATAAGTCCTGGCCTTGTTGATTGGCATGGATAGTAATTTTGGTAATTATTTTGCTCACGTAGAAGTATGTTCGGAAACATCCCATGCATGAGCAGTGACTTCCCAAAGGAGTAATGGCAGGGAAGAGCTCCAGGCTTTGGGAAAGGGGTTCCTGGATACCCATTTTGAGATTTAAGGTATTATATAAATGTACTTTCTTGTAAGCAGTATCTGATGAGCTCTGTTCAAGATTACATCCAAAGAGTGACAGCCCCCGGTGTATAATAGAGTAGACATGGGCTCTAATAGGGTATTTGGCTGTTATATTGGTATTAATCTGCTTAGTGGCTAAATTGTGGGAGGCTCATGAAAACTCTCTCTTTTCCCCACTGTATCAGTGAAAGGTCTTCAGTAATTTGCATCCAAACAAATGTGCTTTGTGAATAATGGGACCTTGCATGGGAGTATAATTTTATTACCTCATTCGAGCCATTTTAGCCAAATTGTGCTTCCTCTTTGAAGAGCTGCCATTGGTGAGGAGAGATTGTTCGCAACTGCACGTGCAACAAAAATGGACATTTTTGACTTCCACGACCTGTTTTGTTTTGGGTTTTTTTTTGTCATTTATTTCCAAAATACTTGCTGTCTGTCAGAACAATGCTTCTCCTTTGTCAGAGCCTATAACCATCACTTGAAGCCCATGGTATCTCATAAAGGTTCAGTAGAAAATGAGAGTAAAAACTCCCAGGGTAGATATCTGAAGCTTTCCTTTGAGGAGAGGGAGTGGATTAACTGAAAGAAAAATAAATAAGCTCTAAGGTCCCAGCTTACTGCTGGTATGAGTGGGTGCAAATCCCAACATAGAGCCAAGGCCACATCCACATCATCTCTCTGAAGGCAGCAGGATTATCACTGTGGGAAATACTGAGCACACATTAGGACGTAGGGAAGAGTGCTTTAATCACTAGACTGACAAGGGGCAAAATAGTCACTAAAATTAAGGTGGGACAGCCCTAGGGCAGTTTGGTGAAGAGGAAAACCAAGAAACAGTTATCCTGGATCTATGCCCCATTGCTTCCCCAGCTTTTTTCTACATCTGCATCCATTTGCCTGTCTCATCTCACAAGGTGAGCTCTTCAGGATGCTGATTGCATTTTGCTCCTTGCACAGCACCTAGCTCACTGAGCCTGGAGTCCTAGCTACTGCCAGGACGTATCTCCAGCAAAGAGGCTGGCCTCCCATCTTCTATCTCCTTCCCACCCCAAAATTTAACACTGTTTTTTCTCTGCTTCACACCAAGCTCTGTATCTCAAGTCATTCAATGCAATCCCATTCCACTGTTATCAGAAACACCAGCATAACCAAAGCATAAAAAGGAGAGAGAAATAGAGGCAGAGATGGAGAAAGATCCTGAGAGACATCCCCCTCCAGCATATATCTGAGACAAGCACCATTTGTATGCCTCTAGACCAGCAGGAAGATATCTGCCATCTGGCTTTTAAGGGCAAAAAAGAGGGGAAAAAACACGGCCATGATACAAGCAACTACTTTGCAAGCTACTTAAGACAGATTAAAACATAAGGGCAGCTTCTTGGCTGGCCTCTGCCTGCAGTAGACCAGCAATAGACTTGAACAAGACCCTGGCTGCATTTGAAGTCTGACGCATTTAGGGAAGATGTGCATTTAGGGAAGATGCATGTTGTCCCTCAAAGTCCCTGCCACTCCAGGCACAGCACAACACTGCCATGGACACCCTTTGGCTCTCCTGGTTACTAAATTTACTGGAAAGATTAAGCAAAGCTGCACTTCCCAGCAATAAAATGCTCCTTCGATGGCATTACTGGAGATCCCACTCACGCATTAATTCAGAGGCTGCCCATTACCTATTAATTAGAGGACACTATTATGCAAATAATGAAAATTAATTAAGCCCTCACTTATTAATCTAAACCAGTCTCTTCATTGCTGTTCTCAAATACACCCCAGGCAATTGGCTACAATTTTTTTAATCATAAAAGTGACAACCTATGAGCTGACACTTCTTTAAAGGATGTCTTTAATATCAAAATTAAATAAAATACAGTAAAACAGCCTTGTCTCCCAAGCGGGCTAGCAGTAATAAGATGTTAACCCAATCTCCCCCAGCCTGCTGGGTTGAGAGAGATGGGAGGTTTCCTTCCCAGAAATCTCATCCTTCTCCCAAGAGGCTGCTTCTCCCCCTTGGGTATATCTGGGCACCAACAGTCCTGGCTAGATGTTTCTCTGAGCAGCCCATCACCATTGAGCCTGACACTGCAGCAGCTAGCTGGACTGCAGCCCAGAGGGACCTGCTGTGGGGCATCAGGAGGCTCCAGTTATCACTGCAAGTTCACCAAGTGGGGACCAATGTGACCTGGCTCTGTGGACAGCATGCAGGAGGTTTCCTGCCACCAGGAACAATCCTAAGGAGCAGAAGAGGGGTATTTATGCCTCACTTCACTACGTGCATGTTTGTTTGGTTTTCTTCTTTTCTAAACCCATTACAACCTCATGAATGAATTTACTTTCTGAATTTCTTGGTAGTTTCTTAATTAAAGCTGATTGTTGCTAGTCATAACCAACAAATTAATGCTTCAGCATTTTGCTAAAGTGCTACAGGTTCATGCAGGACCCATACCTGCCTAAGCTTGGATCTCACTGGCTGAACATTAGGTCCAGGACTTAAATGTCCAGGCAGATGTTTGCAGATTTGAGACCATTTCTGGGGGCCTTCTGGAGGTGGCAATGTCAGAGGTTGCCACTTGTACTTGCCGGATGAAAAGATGTAGCTTTTCCTGAGCACTTCATGGCAACGATCTCTTCTGGTCAACAGCTAGAGGACAGCAGTCATATGGATATGTTGTACCATCTACAGTGCTCCTCTCTTCCCCACACAAGATCTCCTGCACAGAGAGGATACTGGCAGGGATCTCGTAATGGCTCAGTGACAGCTCTGACAACTACCAGATGCACTTGTCAGTGAACATGAGAAACACCACCTCAGCCATGGGACGAGAATGGCAGGTCGCCCTCAGCCAGGACGAAGAGCATCACCAGACCGAACATCACATTTCTACCTTGGAGGAGCAGATGCAGGGCTGAATCACCAGAAAGCCAGGAGGACTCTGAGCTCATGCAAGAGCCAAGGGTATGGCAAACATCATGACATCTTGCAAAGGAGTGATCATATTTTAAGCACAAGTCCTCCTCTGCATGCCAGTTTTCTATCCCATTTTCACTCCTATCACTCCAAATTTCATGTGGGATTAATGAGCGTGCAGTTCAACGAGGTAAGGCCCCCTCAAGGTACAGTTTAATGAGAGGACTTCACCAGACTTCTCTGATGTCTGAGCTCATCCCAGACAGCCAAGTCTCCAGGACAGGGTCTGGTGCACAGCTTACTCAGGACCACTGGAGGTCCACCCTGCCTAGTTTACAGATGGGAGGCTCCTTCAGAAACCCCTCCTGGGCCAGAAGAAACAGGTCCCTGACCCAAGGACAGCCAGCATGGCTGAGCTCCACGGGGCAGTGAGCCCCCAGGTAAAAGGGCCTCTCTCAGATGGATGGTCTGGTTGAAGGTGCACTGGTTGACCCAACAAGGTCTAAGGATTGACATTTGCCATAAGGAAGACAAGCAAGTGAATATGGAGAAGGGAGAGTGAAGACCTGGGGACCGACTCCATCTCCACACACAACTTAAGCAATGGTTCTGAGTCCCTCGGGGAATGGTCTCAGGGTTGGATGCAGTGTCTTACAAAGTGGTGAACTGAGGAAGGCACCGAACCATCACTTGGGGGTGTACTGCATATTCCACATTAACCCATCCAGGGGACAGTCCTGGAGCAGGATGCCCATGACATGGTCTGCTCCAGTCTGAAGTCCCAGGTTATCCTGGAAGCTATTTCATTTTCTCTTCAGATCCAAAGTATCCACATGGGAAATCAGTGGGCAGTAGCTCACCCGGTGATTACTCCCTGCGGATCAGCCTTTAGATGAACGTGTCATCCACTGTGCCAGATCTCAATGACAGGGACGTGCTCTGAACTTGGAGCTTCTCTCACACCTACTAAGCAATTTAAATCTAATCCCCTTTACCCTCCCCACCACACAATTCCAGCCAAAAGCAAGGAAAACCCTGATTTTAACAGCTCGATGCAAAGTCACTGGGGTCTTGCTGCCCGGTCTGTACCCTTACTCCTCCTCCTGGTTTCACCATCTCATTTCCCACTTGCACAGCTAAAACTTTAAGCAACTACAGCTTAAAGGGTACAATACCCTCACGAGCCTTTCTGCCTCTGTGCACCGATCAGCTTGCGAGGGTGAACAGCTGCGCGAAGGAGAGAGCATAATTGCATCCCTCTTCTTCCTTCTCCTACAGCCATATATCTGCACTCCCTAACAGCAACTCATCTTTGCGGGGAGCAGACAGTACCTCCTAAACCACAGCCTTCAAGGCAACCTCCTAAGACACAGCATCTCCTCTGACTGCCAGGTGGCTTTTCTTGCTTGCGTGTGTTTTACATTATGTCACAGACCTGCAACACAACTCCAAGGCAATTTTTAAGAGCTGTACTTACTGTCATTGCTGCAAATCACCCTTCGGCTCCTGTTTATCCCCTTGCATTTTTTTTTCCCTACCAGACAAGGTGCTGTGCACATCGTTTTTCCCAGGCTATGTGTGCAAAGCCAGGGCGCAGCACGCAGGGCTGGGAGCGCTCTACATCATCGCTCGCCGCGACAATGTCATCGGTCACCAATGTGAAGGACAGAGGCTAGACGCCTTGTTTTGCAGTTCTTGACGTGACTCAGAACAGCCTCGGAATTACGCTTGGAATAAGTGATTAAAAACCATGACTACTCCTCCATTACCGTGCACAAGTGACACTCTCAGCAGCACCAATCACAACTGCACCCTTGTAAATGAGAGCAAAATTAGAGCTGCTGCCTGGTGAGGATGACTTACACCAGCAGTACCGAGCTGGGACTCCCCCAGACTGTTTCCTCTTAACCTGGGATAAACCCCAGGTGTGTGAGATGGGAACAAGGGCTTGGAAAACCCATTGATGGGAGAGGAACCACCCAGCCTGTATTTAATGATGTTCTGAACCCCAGCACGCAGTCACCTCCTGCGAAAAACCTTCTCTGAGATGCCAGTCTCCTCTGGGACAATATTTGCAGGCAGTAGATATTTGGAGAAACCTTCACAGGCACTGCAGGCATTTTGAAATGGAGGTGCCCGGACCCTTGATCATATTTTATATCTATCTCAAGCATTAAAATATGCAGCTTCGATTTCCATGGTAGGGAGGGAATCCTGGTGGGAAGAAGGAAACAGGATTTCAGTGGAGGAAATGGAGAGCAGAGGAAAGTTTTGAAGGGGAAGGGAGGAAGGCTTTTGACTAAAACCAAAAATTATAGCCAAACCAACTTGTTCAGATGCTCTCCTGGGGATTTGGGGCCCTGAAATGCCAATGCAAAACCGGCAGCCACTTTGCTACGTCAGAGCCCAGGCGAGAGCTTTGCATGCCAACCCTCAGAAGACCAGGGCAGAAGCCAACACCGGGGCTTTGGCTTTTCCCAGCGAGTGCTGGGCACAGCTCTGAACCCGAAGGAAGCTGCTGCAGCCCTTCGTTCACAAGCCTAGGGAGAGTTGTAAAGGAAGGAGTGTCCGGCAGCACAGCCTGCCTGCAGGCATCACCTGGCAGGGCAAGGAGAGAGCCAGGGCTGCTCCGGACCCCACTGCCAGAGCACTTACTGGCCGCGCTGTTTGCTCTCTGCAACAGAAAATATGCCCTGATACGAGTTTATTAAATGCATTTAAGTGGCTACGTGCGATGGCAGTGCAGGAACAAGCTCACCTCCTGCTCAGCCACCCATGCTGTGGAGCAGCCACCTCCACCCACAGATGAGCAAAGAGCCAGAGCATCAGAGACACCTGCAGGATACACCCTTTGTGATCACTAGTACATAGAATCATAGAATGTCCCGAGTTGGAAGGGACCCACAAGGATCATCAACTCCTGTCCCTGCATAGGACAACCCCAAAAATCACACCATATGTCTGAGGGCATTGTCCAAATACTTTTGAAAATTGTCAGGCTTGGCACCATGACTACCTCCCAGGGGAGCCTGTTCCAGTGCTCCACCACCCTTTGGGTGAAGAACCTTTTCCTAATGTCCAACCTAAACCTCCCCTGGCATATCTTCCTGACGTTCCCTCCGGTCCTATCATTGGTCGCCAGGGAGAAGAGATCAGCGCTTGCCCCTCCTCCTCCCCTTGTGAGGAAGCTGTAGACCACGATGAGGTCTCCCCTCAGTCTCCTCTTCTCTAGGCTGAACAGACCAAGTGACTTCAGCCGCTCCTCATACAGCTTCCCCTCTAAACCCTTTACCATCTTTGTGGCTCTCCTCTGGACACTCTCTAGTAGCTTTGTATCCTTTTTGTACTGTGGCGCCCAAAACTGCACACAGTACTCAAGATGAGGCCGCACCAGTGCAGAGTAGAGCGGGACAATCACCTCCCTCGACCGGCTAGCAATACAGTGCTTGATGCACCCCAGGACACGGTTGGCCCTCCTGGCTGCCAGGGCACACTGTTGGCTCATGTTCAACTTGCCGTCAACCAGAACCCCCAGATCCCTCTCCGCGGGGCTGCTCTCCAGCCTCTCGTTCCCCGGTCTGTATGTACATCCAGGGTTGCCATGTCCCAGGTGCAAAATCTGGCACTTGCCCTTGTTAAACTTCATACAGTTGGTGATTGCCCAGCTCTCTAATTTGTCCAGATCTCTCTGCGGGGCCTCTCTGCCCTCGAGAGTGTCAACAGCTCCTCCCAATTTTGTGTCATCGGCAAACTTTGATAACAAACCTTCAAGTCCTGCATCCAAGTCATTTATGAAGATATTGAAGAGCACTGGCCCCAAGATGGATCCCTGCGGAACCCCGCTAGTGACTGGTCGCCAGCCCGATGTAACCCCATTTACTATAACCCTTTGAGCCCGACCCGTCAGCCAATTGCTCACCCATTGCATTCTGTGTTTATCCAGCTGTATGCTGGACATTTTGCCCAGGAGGATACTGTGAGAGACAGTATCGAAGGCTTTACTGAAGTCCAAAAAGACTACATCGACTGGCTTCCCTTGGTCAACTAGGTGGGTAACCTTGTCATAGAAGGAAATCAAGTTTGTCAAGCAGGACTTTCCCCTCGTGAATCCGTGCTGGCTGGGACCAATGACTGCGTTGTCTTTCAGGTGTTTTTCAGTAACTCCCAGAATAATCTTCTCCATGATTTTGCCAGGCACAGAGGTGAGACTGACAGGCCTGTAGTTACCAGGGTCACCCCTGTTGCCCTTCTTGAAGATTGGGACAATGTTTGCCAGCTTCCAGTCAACTGGGACCTCCCCAGATTCCCAAGAGCATTGAAAAATCATTGAGAGAGGTCTCGCTATGACATCAGCCAGCTCTTTCAGTACCCTCAGATGAATCCCATTGGGCCCCATTGACTTATAGGGATCCAGCTGGAGCAGCAAATCCCGCACAAGTTCGGGGCTGGTTGGGAGTTTGTCGTTCTCGCAGTCATGGTTCTCTAGCTCTGGGGGTCCCAGAGCCCATCATCGGTGTTGAAGACCGAGGCGAAGAAAGCATTAAACGTCTCTGCTTTGTCTACGTCCCTGTTTGTGAGGTGACCATGCTCGTCAAGTAATGGGCCAATGTTATTTCTCGCCTGCCTTTTGCTATTAACATATTTTAAAAAGCCCTCTTTATTGTCCCTCACAGTAGTGGCCAGCTTCAGCTCTAGTTGAGCTTTGGCCGTGCGTATTTCCTCCCTACAGTGGCGAACAGCATCTCTGTAGTCCTCCCATGTCGCCTGACCTTGCTTCCACTGGTCATACATTTTCTTTTTTTGTCTTAGTTCTAGCATAAGATCCCTACTCCAGGGATCAGCCAGGCCGGCCTTCTGCCTCGCCTGCTTGACTTCTGACAGTTTGGAATTGCCTGCTCCTGTGCTCTTAGGAGGTGGTACTTAAAAAGTGACCAGCACTGATGGACCCCAGCACCTTCAAAAGCTTTTTCCCAGGGGACCTTACTAAGTAGTTCCCTGAGCAGCCTGAAGTCAGCTTTCAGACTTTACAAATCACTATCACAAGGGGTAGATGGCAAATTTACCTATATTTTTCTGGGAAGCTCCATGCTGTCACAGCCCTACTCTTCCAGGTGCCTCATAAACCTCCCAGAGCTTGGGAGAAAAGTATCATCTCTGCTCCCCCAGCTGGGAAAAAGAGCACAGGAATTCAATTAGCAGATAAACATGCTGAAGCCTACGTGCGCAGGTAGTCCCACATAGGATTAACTCATGGGCTTCATATCCGAGAACCAGGTCCACAGGGCTTCCAGCCCTTATTTAGGTACCCATCAAAATCAAGTTCATGTATCTTGGTCTAAAGTGACTCGGCCAAGGTCACACACCAAGTCTGAGCAAAACTCACACCATGGAAGTCACTAAGAAATGAACAGTGAAGATCCCACAGAGGTTTTAAAAGGAAGAATAAAACCTCTCTCCCTCTCATATCTGAACTACTTTGCATTAATCCAAGCCCATTCTGCTCTAAAACATCAACCCACCCACCAAGCAGCTGGATCCCAAGCCTTGCCTTTTTCTCATTAGCAGAAATTAACACCAACACGAAATTCAGCTCAAGCCTCCCAGCAGATGTGGCTGAGCTCTGTGCTCCTCCCTCATGCTCAGTCCATACCCCACATCCTCTCTTTCTGGAACCATTCCCACCTACCACCAGCTGGTTCGTACAGGATGATGCTACCATATCCTGGTGGGACAGACACTCCTTGGCTATAGTTTGGGTTAACTGGATGACCAGCAGTCTAAGGCTCCCCATCTCTTTTTCACTGCCAAAAATCTCTTTCACTGACCTCTTTCCTCCAGCTGACTATCCCACCCATGCAAATTCATCACTGCCTTCTATAAAGTTTGCAAAGGTCAAAATATCAAACTTTGGGGTCCCTTGTATTTGAGAAGAAAGAGGAAAATCCAAGCCATCTGTTATTTTGAACTGCACGTATTTTGTGCAAGTTTTATGAGGCAGCAATCTAAAAGTCTGGATAGTTAGTGCAAATCAAGGTCATTTCACTGCAGACCTTCTGATGTCTCCCTCCTTAAGGAGGTGGAAGATCTTAAGAACCACAACCACTTGCAGCCTACTGGCTTTGGGCATCAGCTGAATGTTGTATCATTACAATTCACTGCCCATATTACAGAGGGGTCTGGAGACCTAGCCAAGATGGCATATTATCATGCTAGGCAAGCTGCTAATGTTTTACTTGCAACATCAAAGACAATCCCTGCCCTGGAAAAGCAAAGAGATGCTCCACAGACAAGGCAATGGAAACACAAAACCTGGAGTGACCTGCCATGGTCACCCAGGAAGGTAGTGGCCAAACCAGAGAAACACCCAGGTGTCCCCCCAGGGGTACCCCACTTCCTGGGATGAATTCCAGTCCTCAACATGAGCTTTTTGCTACCTGTCTTCACTTTACTTCCTCCCCCTACCCCTCTACCTGTGGGTAGATACCTGTTCTGCAGCAAGTGTGGAGATCAGCAGGGTTCCCAGCTGCAGACAAGAGCTGACTGCTGCCAGGACCCAGGAGGAATCATAGAATGGTTTGGGTGGGAAGGGACCTTTAAAGGCCATCTAGTCCAACCCCCCTGCAAGGAGCAGGGACATCTGCAACTAGATCAGGTTGCTCAGAGCCTTGTCCAACCTGACCTTGAATGTTTCCAGGGATGGGGCATCTACCACCTCTCTGGGCAACCTGTTCCAGTGTTTCACCACCCTCATCGTAAAACATTTCTTCCTTATATCTAGTCTGAGGAAGCAATGGAACACATCCCCAGAGCAGCAGCTTCCCTGATGACAGGTCTTGACCAAACCCTGCAGAGCTGCCAGGGCAGCAATGGCCAAAGCCCAATACCCTCTTGCTTTATTTATGTCAAGCACTCTGCCCCTGCCTGCCTACTCCAGCTTGCAGGCAGCTGCCTTCCCTCACCCTTCGCTCACCACCCACCACTTCCTTCTCCCTCCCCAGCTTCCCCTTTTCTTTGCTACCGAAATTCCTCAGCCCTGCGTATCCGCTGACCCCAGGGCCATGCTGCCATCACCTCCAGAAGGAAGTGCAGCCTCAAGCCATCTCTTCAAAGACAACTTCACATCCAGGCCTCCCTTCTGCACCTTTCCTTGTACCCCTCCCTTCCTCAACCCTCCTTAGCTCACGTCCTCAAAGACCACTCCTCTGCCCGAAGAAAACCTGTATGAGGGTTCATCATCATCAGGCACCGCCAAGACCAATGCAAACAAGCACAGAGCTGCCCGACATCCTGTGCAAACCAATCAATGCAAATATTGCACGTGGAGCAACAGGGATCCCGCGGCCAAGTACCGCTGGGCTTCCTGTGCCAGGGATGGGGCAGAGCATCAAAGAGGAGCCCAGTGCCAGCCCCAAGCCCACCACTGGAGTCCTTCTCAGACAGGAAAGACTCATCATTGAGCAGAAGAGATGGGGAACACACCAACACCTTGTCTTCAGTCCCCTACAAGCCAAGCTGATCTCGGCAAGCTCCAGCACGTGCGAGACGGATGCATAATGGTCTTTGCTCTGGGATAATGATCTGGCATAGAGCAAAAAAACATGTGCACGTGTGTGAGTGCACGCGTACTTGTGTGTGCACTCACAGGGAGCTGGAAGGGCAGCCACCTTGCTGCTTCAGGGCAGCCCTGCATCAGATGTCACCGCGCAATCCTGCCTCCAAAGAGCCGTGGTGACATTGTTTTGTCACCGCGTCAGGTTAACGTCAACATCACGTTATTTCCTCCCACAGTGCAGCACTGTCTCTGTAGACCTGAACTAACACCATTTGCCCCTCTGTTGTCATGTTGTACAACCATCTCCTCCCAGATTCGTACTGGCATCATCCCGTCTCCTCAAACACCGAGAACACCCCTGCCTGGATATCAATCCAAACCAACTCCATCATCTTCATCACCCAATTCTTTCTACCTTTCCACTTTGGCACCACAAAATGGGCAATAGCTTTGAAATTATGACTATACAGTTTGGTGGGTCTTAAATGTAGCAAAAAGACAGTCGTCCTCTTCACGACATTCCCAGTACGACATAACAGAACGAATGACCCAAGGGAGGTCTGCAGAGCTGGAGGTCTATGTTTTAATGTGCCCGTGATGGGGCTTCTCAGTGCTTACTGTCTACTGCCAAAAATTGGGCTGCTCACCAAGTTTACATTGCTACCTGGGCACATATCCTCATCTGCTGTACATGACGAGTCCTCCAAAATCCACCTGCTCTTATGAATATTTCTGGCTTTCTACTAAAAAAGGGCTATGTTCCTTTACTATTTAAAAAATAAAAATTTGAGAGTGGACAGACAGTTAGAAATTTCTGAGGTTTGACAGTCCATAATCAGAGACGAACTTGACTGAAATAGAAGCTGTCTTTGCAGGAAACAAACCCCTGAACTGCTCTCCATTCATTTTTAGCAAGCAAACCAGGTGAGCACAGCCAACTGCTAGTTATCTTCTGAGTCATGGGAAACAGCAGCCAAAACACATGCCTTGCCCAAAGCTTTGGAGGACTAAAAAAAAAAAAAAAAAAATTATGCAAACGATTTGAGGGAAGTCTTGGGGCTTGCAAATTCCCTGTGAAATCCAGGCTTTGGATAAACCAGGAGCTCCGGGGCTGAGGTCAGGCTGCTGCCGAGCACCTGCACTTAGTAATGCATCATTGACTGAATTTTGCTCAGGGCATCAAAGCCCCACAGATATCACCGGCTGCACAGTCTGGCCCAGTAACCTGTAATTTCTCTGTAATCAGAAGCAACAGGGTGAGAGTTTTAGCGGCCATACATAATGCATGTCTTCTGGCACCACTAGGGAAGCAGGAGATGAGCACCACAGCTGGCAGGGCCAGCCGCAAGGCCAAAAAATTGGACACCTGAATAACCAAGAGCAGCTCCAAGTGCCCCCTATGATCCTGAAGGCAGTTAGGAGCATATCCTCCCCTCTATCCCTTCTCTCCCACCATATCCCAGCTCTTTTCCACATTCCCCATGCAGCAGCAACACATGGATTGTTTCATCGTGGCTGGTACCTATGTGCTGGTGGACCAACCAACTGCTGCCCCTTGGCAGCTGTAAGCACGATTAAGTACTCTAGGTATGACGTGCCCCACACTCAAAGGTCTGTGCGGTAGTTTGAGACCACCCTATGCAACTGCTCCTTTGCAGCCTGTTGCTGCTACTTTCCTTTCCATTCCCGCTGCTGGTCCACCATTGACCTCCTCTTCATCATCTCTGCTAGTTTCCTGCTATCCAGCCTCCAGTACACCCTCCCCAGACATCAAATCTAGTATTCACCCCAGCTGTGACCCTCCCTCCTTATCCCCACATCCAGGGAAGCTGCTTTTATCCTCTTTTCCCTCTATTTTCCCTTGTGTGTTCTTCCCCAGCCCACTCTGATCCCTCCCTTCCTGCACCCTTGGTCCTTCCCTAAAAATCCCAGTAAGTTTTGCACATCCCTGGAAACCCCTGAGAGCATCTTATACCAAGTTTCATTCAATCCCAAAACACTCTTCTCGCTGAAACACATAATAAACCCACTCCACTGTGGGCAATCATGCCCTTTAGCTCGTGTGGCTTTCGGGAAAGAGATTTTCTCCCCTGGATGCCCATGGGTGGGTTTCATGCCAGGGCCAAGGCTCTAGCCGGTCCCCTCCACATGCATGACCACACCTCCACCAAGCTCCTCCACCAGCACAGGAGCCAGACGGGGAGCACGTACAGGGGAGTCCCCCCACCGTTTTATATCGAAAAGATGCAGGACTTGAACCAGAAACCATTCTCCTGGCCAGGTCCAGCCTCCCCCTGCCTATCCGGGGCACTAACCGTGATGCCACCATGTCACGCTTCACTCTCTTGGCCATACCATGGTGAAGCAGAAGCTGCTGCTCCTTCAAAATGTCCCTGTTGCTGTAAACCAAGGATGCTCATTGTGGCAGCTGCAACCCAAGTGGCAGCAGGAACCATCTGCCAGAAAAGGGCAGGGAAGAAGCCAATAAAACTTCCCAGAAATGGGGGTTAGATCCTGCTGCCACCAAAATATCTGGGTTTCCCTGGGAGGAGAGCTCTCCACCTGGCACGGTGGAGCATGATCACATAAATATCAGCCCTGATTTAACTGCACAGGGCATGACATTTACCACCAGGATGTAACCTTTGAATACATCTCCTGCAAGCGATTAGTGCTGAGCACACTCCATGCCATTTAGCCATCACCACTGAATGATGATCAGATTAAGTCATGACAGAGCTAAGGAAAAATGTGTGAACACAGTATGTGGAGAGCACCAGCCAGTGCTTCCCAGCCTGACCATGAGGGAAGAGCAGTGGTGAGTGCAAGGAGAGCATCAAGATATGAGTTTGCTTAAGTAGAGCAGACCAGGCAATCAACATTGAGCAATGTTTGCTACAGCAAATCCTGCAAACAAACTAAGGGAAAGATCTTCTGACAACCCCCTCTGGCTGTAAGCCTCTGCACATCTGGGAGAAGTTCAGCAGATGGTGAGTCAAGGAGACAAGGGCAGACAGCAGGCAAGCGTCAACAGCAGCACAAATTGGGACCCATCAGAAAATATCCATTAAGAACTGGTTTCCTACAGAAAACTGGATCTCCGATAACAGTTCTCTTTGCATAACTTGCAATGCTGCTCAGGAGATCCATTTTCTAAATTTTTACTAAAAATTTAAGTTTTCTGTTGGAGGGGAAGACTAATGTATCTCAATCCTCACTAAGAATGCATCTATCTGCTCAGAGAATGGAAAACCAGACCCTTCCCAGGCCACAAACCAGGCATCACCTGCATTTTCCACTTCTCTGCTCTGAACCTGAGAAACTTGGCAGACATCAGATACCTCTTCTGCAAATCCCACTCCAGCTTTCCAAAGCTGCAGCAAATGGTGAGCCCCATGCATCGACTGGGGTGCAAGACCCTGGAATGATATCAGTCAGGTCGTGTGCCATTGCTTGTGTTGTTTGCGTAAACGATTGATGGGGGCCCCGGCAGCAGAAGGGGATTTCAGAGAGAAAAACACAGCGACAGACCTTCAGCTTGAACAATCTTCACCAGGCTACCACCGCCACCAGCCAAGGACCTTCTCCTAGGCTACGTGGCTACCACTAGCTCTTCCCTTGCACGTTCTTCACCAGTCTCAAGACTGGAGAGGTTTACAAACACCTCTGGCCCCCCAAACAAAGATGTGAGCTTTGGGATATGCACCCTGCAGCAACATGTCCAGAAGACCCTGAGAACACGTGTCCTTCACCCCACTCCACGTCCTGGGGTACCAGCACCCAATACACACAAAATACAGCCTCAAGTCCAAAAATCATACCATTACCTAAACCCTCCATCTCACACACACAGTAGATCACACAGATCCCTCTCCAGGGCACGTTTGGTACCAGGCTATAGAGGGTTAAACTTTATGGCCTCAAAAATAACATTTTAAACCCAAAAAAGGAGGTGGAGAGGAGGGACAATGTGCCATCCCCCAAGCCATGCACTCCTACATTCGGGGAAATCTCACTCAAATACTTATATAAACCAACCCAAGTCCTCAGGCACACCAAGAAAATTAAAATAAAAACTAAGAAAACAAAAATAAAAACTACCTCCTGCAATTCGACGGTCCCTGGTTCAGTCACTGTACATCCTCGGGAGTTTTTGGGAAGGACACCTCCACATTAGCAAATAATTGACCGTATTGAAACGACTGTGCCCCATCTTCTGCCTACAAATGCTCTGGCTGGTGGGTTTTTTTCCTACAGCGGTTTGACTCAAAGGTCTGGCCAGACTTGCAGCTCTCAAATTCATTTAATAAATCATCTCCTCACCACGCCCAGAAGCAAAAGGCAAATCTGTGTCTCCCAGGCACCTGCTGATTGGACTAACATGCCTCTTGATAATTACCCCGCGAGGAAGAGCATGGCTCAAGTGATGTGTTTATGAAGATAAATATTTTAACTTCACAGTTAGCGCTGTAAACTCATTCCAGCTGGAGAGTCTCTTAAGTTGATTCCAGGAGAAAATGCCTTGATAATTTTTTTTTTAAAGGCTATGAAATATTAATTTTGATGAAATACGTAGCATGTCTTTCAGGTGCAATTAGTAGCTGCTGGTGGAAGGAAAAAAAAGCTCGCTGGTGAAGCCCAAGGAAGGGATAGGAGTGCTTTCTCCCCTCAGCGGAGGGAATGCAGCGCTCTGCCCTGTCTAATCTCATTATAGCAACAGGAAGACCTTGGCAACCCTGATCTTTACAGCTATTAAGATGGGAGTGGGAAGAGTCGGGAGTGCAGCACCAAGGGGTGCTTGGCTGAGAAGCTGACCTGGTTCCTACCGAGGAAATAAAGCACCCTATCTGATGGAGGGTCTGCCAAGCTCTTGGATGGGTGGTAGTCCACAGTTGGCTCCCCAAAACTTTCTTGCGATGCCTTTTTTTGCAGACAGAGATGCCGAAGAGGAGACGTGCATCTCCCCCCCACACCCTGGAGAAGGATCTCCAGGTCCTGCTGCTTGGACCTGTTGGAGCAGGTCTAGAGGAGGGATCAAAAATGATCAGAGGGATGGAACACCTCTCCTATGAGGAAAGGCTGAGAGAGCTGGGGTTGTTCAGCCTGGAGAAGAGAAGGCTCCAGGAAGACCTTATTGCGGCCTTTCAATACTTAAAGGGGGCTTAGAAGAAAGATGGGGACAGACTTTTTAGCAGGGCCTGTAGCAATAGGACAAGGGGTAATGGTTTTAAACTAAAGGAGGGTAGATTCAGACTAGATATAAGGAAGAAATTGTTTACGATGAGGGTGGTGAAACACTGTAATGGGTTGCCCAGAGAGGTGGTAGATGCCCCATCCCTGGAAACATTCAAGTTCAGGTTGGATGGGGCTCTGAGCAACCTGATCTAGTTGCAGATGTCCCTGCTCCTTGCAGGGGGGTTGGACTAGATGACCTTTAAAGGTCCCTTCCAACCCAAACCATTCTGTAACTCTATGATTCCCCAAAGTCCCAAGAAAAAGATGCTACACTTGGGGCCAGGGGCCAAGTCTGCAGCCAGCTGCTCTCCCTCAGCCCCCCCGATCTCAGCCCCAGCTTCAGCCACAAGGACGTGCCCAGACAGAATGGGGACAAGGAGAGTCCCCCGCGACTGCCCTCAGCCTGGGGCTGCCAGCAACCTGCACTGCTGCCATCTCAGCGCCTCCAGAGATCACTCGCTCTCGGCTCTCGCCAGGATGATTCATCCACAAATGCAAAGACACAGAGTGCTCGGATCAGCTCGTTGCAAAATATTACATCTTGGTGACTGCCTGGCCCAGAGTCACTTCAGTCCAGGGCTCCTAGACAGCGGGGACAGCCCCAGGGCTAACCTGGCTGTCACCAACTCCTGGCCATAGCTTGATCCCACCTGGACAGGGCAGTATTTGCTGTAATACTTCTCCCCTGTCAAAAAGGGACAGTTCACCAAGACCTCCTTAACAGCCCTGCACCACCCTATAAAAGAGGACTTCAAGCTGCTAGGTTCTCCAAAACCAGACCCTGCAGGTCACAGACCAGCCCTGAGCATCTCCCACCTGCTCTGCTCCACCATCTCACTGTGACGGCCACCCATCAGAACAGGCTACCGACTCAGGGAAGACTGGCTGGGGATGCTGCAAGGCTAAATTACTACCTACTACTACTACTATTCAGACTGCTAGTATGATAATAATAATAATAATCCATACTAAAATTCCAAGGTAGCATGGAGTCAGCCTTTTTGGTGGCAGAAGATGAATTTGTATCTAGCACCACTCTTCTTGGCACCCTGAAGTCCCAGGACCACGATCCTCCCGCTGCTCACTCCACTATCATGGTTTCCACCCAAACTCAGCTGTTTCTTTCTATTCCAGCATCTGGATTAGCCCAAAGAAGTTTCTCCACCAGCCTCTGAAACACTGTCCCAGAACCCAACCCTAACATAGGTGCACATCTCCAACTTGCAGCAGCCAGGACAGCCCTTGCTGCTCCGCACTACCTTCTGCTCCCCACCAAGACCTTCCCCACCATCAAAGTCCCCAGCTGACTCCCAGCCACACTCCTCATGATCCCAGCTTTAACTCCTCCAGGGCTTTACCAGCATTACAATATAAAGTAGGCAACTGGGCCAATTCCAGATGGGATTAGATGCTGCTGGTCGTTTTTTTCCTCCAAAAAAGAGAGGAAGCCCCCACCACTTCAATTAGCTCTGTTGGGTGGATGTTGTCCAGCCAACACCTTTGCTAGAGAACCTGATGCTGAGCACCAACACAGCCTAGTAGAAACATAGCTCTGTACTCAGGGCATTGCTTGCTCCTGCAGTCCTTGGAGGCAATTAAAAAATAGCACTGGGAACTTCAATCCTTCAGCAGCTGGGAGGAATCAGAATCGTTAAGGTTGGAAAGGACCTCTGAGATCATCGAGTCCAACCTGTTAACCTAACTGCCTGGTCCACCTCTAAACCATGTCCCTAAGCACCACATCCACACGTTTTTTGAATACTTCCAGGGACTGTCATTGCACCACTTCCCTGGGCAGCCTGTTCCAATGCCTAACCACTCTCTCCGTGAAGAAATTTTTCCTAATATCCAATCTAAATCTCCCCAGGCACAACTTGAGCCCATTTCCTCTCATCCTATTGCTTGCTACCAAGGAGAAGAGACCAACCCACACCTCGCTACAACCTCCTTTCAGGTAGTTGTAGAGAGCAATAAGGTCTCCCCTCAGCCTCCTCTTCTCCAGACTAAACAACCCCAGCTCCCTCAGCCACTCCTCAGAAGACATGTGCTCTAGACCCTTCACCAACTTCGTTGCCCTTCTTTGGACATGCTCCAGCACCTCAATGTCCTTCTTGTAGTGAGGGGCCCAAAACTGAACACAG
The DNA here is from genome assembly GCF_965183815.1 of Platalea leucorodia. Classification (NCBI taxonomy): domain Eukaryota; kingdom Metazoa; phylum Chordata; class Aves; order Pelecaniformes; family Threskiornithidae; genus Platalea; species Platalea leucorodia. The sequence goes on along the minus strand of NC_138859.1, from coordinate 25,199,190 downwards.
TACTCGAGGTTCGGCCTCACCAGGGCCCAGTACAGGGGCACTATCACCTCCCTGGTCCTGCTGGCCACACTATTCCTGATACAAGCCAGGATGCCATTGGCCCTCTTGGCCACCTGAGCACACTGCTGGCTCATGTTCAGCCGGCTGTCAACCAACACCCCAGGTCCTTTTCTGCTAGACAGCTCTCCAGCCACTCCTCCCCCAGCCTGTAGCGTTGCATGGGGTTGTTGTGACCCAAGGGCAGGACCCGGCACTTAGCCTTGTTGAACCTCATACAGTTTGATCCAGCCTGTCCAGGTCCCTCTGCAGGGCCTTCCTACCCTCCAGCAGATCGACACTTCCACCCAACTTGGTGTCGTCTGCAAACTTCCTGAGGGTGCACTCAATCCCCTCATCCAGATCATCAATGAAGATATTGAACAGAACTGGCCCCAATACTGAGCCCTGGGAAACACCACTCGTGACCGGCTGCCAACTGGATTTGACTCCATTCACCACCACTCTCTGGGCTCAGCCATTCAGCCAGTTTTTTACCCAGCAGGGAGTGCACTTATCCAAGCTGTGAGCAGCCAGCTTCTCCAGGAGAATGCTGTGGGAGAGAGTGTCAAAGGCCTTACTAAAGTCCAGGTAGACAACATCCACAGCCTTCCCCTCATCCACTAAGCGGGTCACCTTGTCATATAAGGAGATCAGGTTGGTCAAGCAGGACCTTCCCTTCATGAACCCATGCTGGCTGGGCCTGATCCCCTGGTTGTCCCACACGTGCTGCGTGATGGCGCTCAAGATGATCTGCTCCATGACCTTCCCCAGCACCGAGGTCAGGCTGACAGGCCTGTAGTTCCCCGGATCCTCCTTCCGGCCCTTCTTGTAGATGGGTGTCACATTTGCTAACTTCCAGTCAGCTGGGACCTCCCCGGTTGACCAGGACTGCTGGTAAATGATGGAGAGTGGCTTGGCAAGCACTTCTACCAGTTCCCTCAGTATACTTGGGTGGATCCCATCTGGCCCCATGGACTTGTGGGCATCCAGGTGGAGGAGCAGGTTGCTGACTGTTACCTCTTCAATTATTGGGGCTTCATTCTGCTTCCTATCTCCATCTCCCAGCTCAGGGGCCTGAATACCCTGAGGATAACTAGTCTAACTATTAAAGACTGATGCAAAGAAGGGCTGGATCCAAGTCTCTAGGATTCTTCGGAGCATTTGTCAGCAGTTTCACTTGCTTTTATTTTTTGGGTTTTTTTTTTTTGACTGGGTAGAAAGTACCTCAATCAAAATGCACCGTGCCCTTTACTGCACATAAAAACCAAGAGCTATCAGAGACAAATGTCAAAATTTTAATAACGAGCTAGATACTCATCTGGTTGAGGACAGCACCCTGCCACCCTCCCTGTATCCCCTCCATCCAGGCAGGGATCACGGCTGCCAGCAAGGTGCCAGCCCCTGTGCCAGCTCTCCCAGCAGTGGGAATGGGGGGGGGGGGGGGGGACACGACTGCTGGGTAAGCAGGCAGGACAGTGGCGGTGAGTAAATCAAAATACAGCGAGATGGTGTGTCATCCTAAGAGCCCATTTCAGCCTCAGACACCCACCAGCATTAGATATCAGGAGGCTCTTTATCTTGTCACCAGTGACTAAGAGCATCCATGGCGTGACAGTTCCACAAAAATACAGGTGATGGAAAATGGCCCTTTTCAAAGGAGGATGGATCTTTTATTATGTTCTGTATATCTCCTATATTACTGAAGAGAAAGCCATGAAGCACACGACCCTTTTAGGTTCTCTGAATCCACTTAGATTTTATCTCCAGAGACAGAGCTTTCCAGGAATGGAATAGCTGCAAGACACAATGTGGGTGAAACAAAATAAAATAGAGAGTCTCCAACATGAAAGGCAAACTAAAAGGATGACAGCACTAGTTATAGAGAGGGAGAAATAAAGAGGAAAGGAAATTAAAAGCAATTAAAGGGAATTAATTAGAAGGTATGATGGAACTATGAAAGAGGAAAAACAGCTATGCAGAGTTCACTAAATACCCCAAACTTTAATTGTTGCACTTGGAACTGCAAGCCCTGGAGGTTCAAAATCCCTCTGACAGTTTCCAGAAAAAAAAAATTCCCATGGCTTAAACAAATTACTTCTTTGCCTCTAAGTCTGCATGGCAAACAAGTTTATGAGCTTCTCCTTCAAACCATGAAGGCAGAAGTGCGTCCTGCTCTCCCCTTCACTCCACCAGCCAAAGCAGACAACCCACGCCAGCATCTGATGCCAGGAGTTGGGGCTTCAAGTAGAGTGCTGATGCTGTTGTCCCAAGCGTTGGACTGAATTATTTGCACCTACCCAATGTTCCTGGTAGGGTTTTCAAAGGGCCCTGGGGGTGGTGGGGGCCACCATCTGTGCTTGAAGTCACCAGGATGAGACCAGCTGCTGGGTTAGTCCTGGGGGAGATCACTATCAGCTGGAGCATCTCACCTTTCATCGAAATGCACTGCCTACATTTCCCACTAAAATCTAACAGTCCTTTTCATAGGATCACAGGCTGGAAGGGACCTTAAAGATCATCTGGTTCCAACCCCCCTGCCATGGGCAGGGATACCTTCTACTAGACCAGGTTGCTCAAAGCCCCATTCAACCTGGCCTTGAACACTTTGAGGGATGGGGCATCCACAATTTCTCTGGGCAACCTGTTCCAGTGTCTTACCACCCTCACAGTAAAGAATTTCTTCCTAATATCTAATCTAAATCTACCCTCTTTCAGTTTAAAACCTGCTCATCAACCCCAGTTCTGAACTGGAATGAGGATCTAAATTAAAATTTGCCATGAAAAGGGCTGCAGAGAGCAGGAGCCCCTGGTCTCTCTAGGTCTTCCCTTTGCCAACCACCTTAGCTTTAACCATGAGAAGTAAGGAAATCCCCTACAGAGATCAAAACATCCTTTATTAAAGGAATAGTATTGATGGCTGGGAAGAACAACAAATGGTCATAAAAAAGCAGGCAGACACTGTCTGTCTTGGCCTCCTGGATACATATTATTTTCCTGGGATGCAAGCACCGTCCCCACACCGAAGGCAAGGACGCACGAAACTGAGACGGGGCCGCCTTGCCAATACAGGGTTTGTTTCGGAAGAAACTCCTCACCTCGCGTTTCCATGCGGGAAGGAGACAGTGGGGCAGCAAAGCTGGAGCTGCCAGATGGTGCTTGGAAAGCAACAGCCAGATACTTCAAGCTTGGGGTGCATGCATGGGGTCCATGCAGCGCTCCTAAAAATCCATATGGGGAGATGGGCAAGGTCTAAAGGTCCTTATGGTCTTCCCATGCTCTCCATCCATACATACCACGCTCACCTCTATCAGCTACAAGGCACGTATAGATATAGGAACTGTGCAAAAGGCTCCATCTCCATCCCCTGCACCAGCAGCAGCCCTGCTGCCCCCTCTGGCCATTACTCGATGCTGCAGTCTTCAGAGACTCACAAAGCCTTGATTGTGTTTAATTAAGTAACCGCATGCTGATTTACACAACCACCACCCTGTTTCCAAACACGCAGGCTTCAAGCAGCTCGCCCCAGTGACAGAACCACACTGTTCCTATGAAAGGAAGAACTTCATTATCAGTTACCTATTACAATTCAGAATTTAAAAAAACTTTTTTTTTTAAAGGCACAGCTAATGTGACATGAAAAACACTTGTTTTCAACCCAAGCCTAGGGAGGAATTTTTTTTTTTTTCTTGAAAGACAGACTGTTTCATGCTTTGAAGTTAATTATAACTATTTTGCTTTATATATCACTTGCTCAGGAAGTTACAAGCCTTCCAGATCTCCCTGGTTTATTTGGTACTGAGACAGACAGAGGTTTGAAAGTCACAGCTGTCACAGGCCCAGCTTCCATTAGGAAGATTAATCTATGCATCTATGGGAAGGTCTGAATCACAGGGTTGGATCCTGCTGTCAGTTACACAGCATCAACAGAATTGCATGAAGGCGAGGAAAAGCAAAGCAGGGCTGGACTGGTGAGCATCAAACCTCCTGCCGTGGGACCGGATGGGAGCAAGGCAGTAGAAAAATCAGCTCTTTGGGACATTCCAGCAGAATATTTATGCCCCATGTAGCAAAGCAGAGCCCTGCTCCAGTGCTGGGTGTGCCAGGCACCGGGGCAAGTCAATAACTGATTAATAGCAATAATCAAACTGTGATTGGAAAAGTCAACAGAGCATCTACCAGCAGTCATGCCTACATGGTGGGATGGGAAAGCTTCAGCTGCTGGTCCCTGGGGATGCTCATGGAGACCCACTGCTGCTCTGGGGTGTGCCATAGCACAGCCTCCATCCCTAAATTAGGGGAACCTTCCAATTCCTCAGTGCTAAACGAACTCAAATAATGAAGTGGTGAGGGAACAGCCCATCCCACAGCAAACACCAGGCACTGCTGGGACAAGCAGCTTGTGAACAAGCCCCTGCAAACAGCCTGCACCTCCTTCCCCCCCCCCCCCCCCCGCCCCCCCACTTGCCCTCCATCCACAAAAGCAAAATAATTTAGAGAAGAGCATCTAACACATTGAATCAGGGTCACGCCATCCTTCCTGAGCACCACATTGAGAACACAGGCAGCACCTACATGAGAGAAATACGTTTAAGCTGCCAGATCACAGGCCAATTCAAAGCAAACCCTGAAGCATCACCAGGTAGTTCTTAGATACTCCTACACACACAGACACCAAAAGGAACAGAAGAAACTGCCTGGCAGGGGAGGAACTGGAACTGCTCTAAGTGAAGGGCTGCACTTGTGGTGGAGTTTGTACTAAGAGGCACCAGCGTGCAAAGCCTCCTGCCTGGCTCTGCTGGCTGCAACTTGCAGGCAAATATAACCGAGAGTGTGTTTTCTGCCAGTACAGTATCTGCTGGTGGGTTTTCTAGGTGCACCTCAAAGGCAGAGGACTTTCAGCGATGGCCAAGCTGAAAACTGGGGAGAGAATTGTGGGTGGTGAGGTTTTGCTCTAGGTTAGTGCAGGAAGAGCATTGCCACTGCAACACCTGGTCTTGAACCGTGCATGGAAAGAGCTGGTGGTCTTCAACCAGCTGCAAGCTGCTGCAACAAGGCTTTGGGGGACATAGCACCTGTTTTGGTTGGGGTTTTCTGCTTGCTAAGTTAGGTTGCTTTGTGAATTAGCCTGTCTCCTCCAGGGACCCAGGTCAGGAGCCCATGAGTTACAGCTCAACTGCATCTACAGCAAACACTGCTGAATTCAGAAGGTGCAGGGAGATGCTGGCCTTTAATTTGGGGAACCTGCAACGGATTGACATTACCTTTTCCCTAGAAAAGCAGCAGAATTCAGCTTACAAATTAAAAGGCAGCAGCCAATAAGCGATTAGCATACACTTCCCACTGCATGAGGCAGTCATCAACAAAATAACTATAAACCTTCTTTTTAAAGCACAGTCTCTACAGAATTATTCTGCCTCTGGGCTCCATTGAGTTTGCAGCACCCTGTATTTGTTTCCCAGCTGAGACAATTGCAAGTTCAACATTCACTGGTGGTGTTGCTGCTACAGGGATTGTGCAGCTAAATAATTCAGTAACCAGTTACTGTTTAACAATATCACTCCCCATCATTTGAGCAGCGATCCGGCATCCAGGCCAAGAGACTCCAGCAAAAAGGAGTCTGCAAGAAGCCTTCGTTTGATGCAAAGACATCGACTTGTGCACTTCTTCTATGTGATATACAGCTTATTGACCAAAAGACAAGGTATACAGTGCATTTTATCACATGCTAAATGAGGGCTGTAATGAATTTCTGCTTGCCTCTAGGTCACTTATTTGATTGCCACCTAAGCAAACTGGTGATGGCAAAAGGTCCTGCCCATGGGATGGTTCCTTGGTGAAATGAGCTGCAAATCAGCTCAAGAAAAACAGAAAGCAGGACACCCTAATGCTGATTCTGTGCCCGGATCAGGAAATCTGGATTTCTCCCTCATCCCCAAAATGTAGGAGACACCACCATATTTGATGCTTTCACCATCAGGGCTACCTCACTGAGCCAGCTCTCCAGCAAGGGCAACCAGTGCTCTCCAGCTCAGATTCATCCCACTCAGGATCCAGTCCTCAGTCTGCCTCTGTGCCTGGACTGGGACCTAAAATTGCAGCTGCTCTCATTTTTAAAGACTCATCAATACACAGCACGCATGAGCAGCTGCCCTCTTGGCTACGAGACAGGAGCTTATTTAAGGGCTGAACCTGATCGCCTTTGTGCAGGGCATCACCAGAGCTCACCCAGCCCATCTCCATCACCATGGCTCAGCAGAGAAACATGCCCAGTTTTTAAAGATATTCCTCCTGCCTACTCGGTTCCTTAGTTGTGTGGCTTTAAAGCTTTCTTCTGCACAGCTATAAAAGGGTGTGAAAAAACTTGAAAAGGAAACCCTGGGTGGTATAGACAACTGGAACAAGGAGCAATCTGTGCCCAGGGCAGGGGAGGGGGTGGCAGAGCCCACACAGTGCCATACTGAATAGCTGCCAGGGATGAAATGACACACTGCACTATCCTGCTTTAGTCCAGGGGCGAGACAGAAATGCTCCAGAAAAAAAACAAAAAAAACCTAAAAAGGGATTATTCTGGCTTGCGCCGGTCCCTCCCCTCCCCACTGCCCCCATGCAGGCTACGGGCGACCGCCTCCACATCCTCGCTCCTATGGACCACGGGGCATCATGGCCTGAGCAGCATCTGGTTTGGTTTAACACCAGGCTTGTACTTTTATGCTCCCCAGGTTTCTCCCTGCTTGTTGCTTTTTAACGACGAATCATGGCCACAAAGCCACCCGGTGCTGGGTTTTGCTGGCTGGCAAAGTCAGGGCACAGGAACGCCCCGCTCTGCTGCTCCGTGCAGCAAGCTGCCAGGGAAATGCTGTGAACAGGGAGAAGCAGGCAGCGTCCTCCAGCCCTGCTCGCGCTGCCCTTGCGCGAGGTGCCACCAAGCACACTGGCCATGGTGCCCATGCCGGTGGTTCTCCCCAAGCCCCATCTCCCAAAGGGCTGTGATTACAGCAGAGGCCCAGCTGTGCTCACCCAAAAAATAAAGTCTTAAAAACTTTTCACCATCGTTATTCCAAAGAAAAGCTCGAAAACATGGTGTTTTCCAATGCCCCACCACTGGCCATGAGGTCCACTCTTACCTCTGCTGCACCCCACACTCAGGGATGTCCTCTCCTGCTCCTCCAGCTCAGGCACCCCTCCATCACATCAACCCCATGCTGTAGGGTTTCCCCAGAGTCCATCACCAGGATGATCCCCTTGCCTCCTGCCCACAGGCTCCTCTCCTCCCTCCCCACAGCTGAGGCTCATCCTCCAGCCATCTCCAAGTCAGATCCTTCACCTGCAGCTCACGAGCCATCTCCCAAATGCCCAACCACCCTTTCAAGCCCCATCCCGTGGTATCACATATTTTTTCCATATCTCTCTTTTTCCTATTGTTTTGGTATCTCACCCATCACATCTTCCTCTGTAACAGAGCTCACGCTTTATTCCTCACCCAAAACTATCTCCATGCCTGGGCCACATTTCACTCCTCTCTTCAGGCATAATGAAAACAAGCAAAGCACAAATGCCATTTTCTTATAAATTAAGGTAAGAACCCCACCCTGAAAGGAACCCAAAATCTCTATTGCTGCTGGATGGTAGATCTTATTAAAAACAAAACCCCAGAGGAACCCCAACTAAACAACTGTCCATAGACACAAGTTCTCCTCCTACATCCCACAGGCAATTCAAAAGGGCTCAGGCAAGATTAAGCCAAAAGATGAATTGGGGAGTGTGGGAGTCAAGGAAGAGTGAATATTGTGGGACAGATCCACTCTGGTGTGACTTCAAGAGGACTTCAAAAAAGCCGATAACCTAAACCCAACTTGCCAGCAGAAGCACCCATATCAGATAGGAAGGCAACCCCAACTGATGTTCCTCTGTACTAATGAAGGAGTTGGAGGGACAGAGAGGACAATTAGGCTGAACAGGGTGAAAAGGTCTCTGCCGAACCTAGGATGACTCCCTGGCTCTCTACTCATCACACTGCGACTCAAAAATCTCCTGCTTAAATTTAATTGCCAGTACATCCAAGGCTTGGTCCAGCCTCAGTCAAGGTACTCAAAGCTTATGGTGGAGAAAAGACACCAGGGTGCAGAAAGAGCTGCACGCAGACATTTGGTTTTGCCTGGAGACACATCCAGGGCACTCTCCCCATGCATGGGACCTCCTGGGTGAGCAGAGCTGCCCAGACCTAGAAGACAGCACCGATCACTGCTTCCCAGGCTTTGCCCAAGACCATGAGCACACCCTGCCAAGTACAGGGCACAGAAGAGAAGCCACCAAGTCATACAATCATAGAATCATTAAGGTTCGAAAAGACCTCTGAGATCAAGTCTAACTGTTAACCTAACTGCCTGGTCCACCTCTAAACCATGTCCCTAAGCACCACATCCACACATTTGTTTGAATACTTCCAGGGACTGTCATTGCACCACTTCCCTGGGCAGTCTGTTCCAATGCCTAACTACTCTCTCCGTGAAGAAATTTTTCCTAATATCCAATCTATATCTCCCCAGGCACAACTTGAGCCCATTTCCTCTCATCCTATTGCTTGCTACCAAGGAGAAGAGACCAACCCCCACCTCCTTTCAGGGAGTTGTAGAGAGCAATAAAGCCTCTGAAACACTGTCCCAGAACCCAACCCTAACATAGGTGCACATCTCCAACTTGCAGCAGCCAGGACAGCCCTTGCTGCTCCGCACTACCTTCTGCTCCCCACCAAGACCTTCCCCACCATCAAAGTCCCCAGCTGACTCCCAGCCACACTCCTCATGATCCCAGCTTTAACTCCTCCAGGGCTTTACCAGCATTACAATATAAAGTAGGCAACTGGGCCAATTCCAGATGGGATTAGATGCTGCTGGTCGTTTTTTTCCTCCAAAAAAGAGAGGAAGCCCCCACCACTTCAATTAGCTCTGTTGGGTGGATGTTGTCCAGCCAACACCTTTGCTAGAGAACCTGATGCTGAGCACCAACACAGCCTAGTAGAAACATAGCTCTGTACTCAGGGCATTGCTTGCTCCTGCAGTCCTTGGAGGCAATTAAAAAATAGCACTGGAAACTTCAATCCTTCAGCAGCTGGGAGGAATCAGAATCGTTAAGGTTGGAAAGGACCTCTGAGATCATCGAGTCCAACCTGTTAACCTAACTGCCTGGTCCACCTCTAAACCATGTCCCTAAGCACCACATCCACACGTTTTTTGAATACTTCCAGGGACTGTCATTGCACCACTTCCCTGGGCAGCCTGTTCCAATGCCTAACCACTCTCTCCGTGAAGAAATTTTTCCTAATATCCAATCTAAATCTCCCCAGGCACAACTTGAGCCCATTTCCTCTCATCCTATTGCTTGCTACCAAGGAGAAGAGACCAACCCACACCTCGCTACAACCTCCTTTCAGGTAGTTGTAGAGAGCAATAAGGTCTCCCCTCAGCCTCCTCTTCTCCAGACTAAACAACCCCAGCTCCCTCAGCCACTCCTCAGAAGACATGTGCTCTAGACCCTTCACCAACTTCGTTGCCCTTCTTTGGACATGCTCCAGCACCTCAATGTCCTTCTTGTAGTGAGGGGCCCAAAACTGAACACAGTACTCGAGGTGCGGCCTCACCAGTGCCCAGTACAGGGGCACTATCACCTCCCTGGTCCTGCTGGCCACACTATTCCTGATACAAGCCAGGATGCCATTGGCCCTCTTGGCCACCTGAGCACACTGCTGGCTCATGTTCAGCCGGCTGTCAACCAACACCCCCAGGTCCTTTTCCACCAGGCAGCTCTCCAGCCACTCTTCCCCAAGCCTGTAGCATTGCATGGGTTTGTTGTGACCCAAGGGCAGGACCCGGCACTTAGCCTTGTTGAATCTCATACAGTTGGCCTCGGCCCATCGATCCAGCCTGTCCAGGTCCCTCTGCAGGGCCTTCCTACCCTCCAGCAGATCGACACTTCCACCCAACTTGGTGTCGTCTGCAAACTTCCTGAGGGTGCACTCAATCCCCTCATCCAGATCATCAATGAAGATATTGAACAGAACTGGCCCCAATACTGAGCCCTGGGAAACACCACTCGTGACCGGCTGCCAACTGGATTTGACTCCATTCACCACCACTCTCTGGGCTCAGCCATTCAGCCAGTTTTTTACCCAGCAGGGAGTGCACTTATCCAAGCTGTGAGCAGCCAGCTTCTCCAGGAGAATGCTGTGGGAGAGAGTGTCAAAGGCCTTACTAAAGTCCAGGTAGACAACATCCACAGCCTTCCCCTCATCCACTAAGCGGGTCACCTTGTCATATAAGGAGATCAGGTTGGTCAAGCAGGACCTTCCCTTCATGAACCCATGCTGGCTGGGCCTGATCCCCTGGTTGTCCCACACGTGCTGCGTGATGGCGCTCAAGATGATCTGCTCCATGACCTTCCCCAGCACCGAGGTCAGGCTGACAGGCCTGTAGTTCCCCGGATCCTCCTTCCGGCCCTTCTTGTAGATGGGTGTCACATTTGCTAACTTCCAGTCAGCTGGGACCTCCCCGGTTGACCAGGACTGCTGGTAAATGATGGAGAGTGGCTTGGCAAGCACTTCTACCAGTTCCCTCAGTATACTTGGGTGGATCCCATCTGGCCCCATAGACTTGTGGGCATCCAGGTGGAGGAGCAGGTTGCTGACTGTTACCTCTTCAATTATTGGGGCTTCATTCTGCTTCCTATCTCCATCTCCCAGCTCAGGGGCCTGAATACCCTGAGGATAACTAGTCTAAAAAGTCCATCTTCAGCTGGTGCCAAACATCACAGCATTAAAGCAGTGCTGAGCCCAGCTCAAGGTCTGCTCTCCCTCTACAGATACCAATGCTCCTCTGCTTTCTCCAGCCATAAAACCCTCTGCCCACCCCTGGACTGGCTGGGGCCCTCAGTGCTAGAAGCTGCAAAGAAAAAATTATCAATTGCAGCAGACACATCTAAATCACATTTTTCTTCTTTCGCGTGTCAGAGCTTGCTCCTCTTTAAGGCATTTTTGTCTCAGCTCCTTGACACAGGATGGGGCTCTCCCTCCATCTTGCAGAAAAGAGAGACCACAGCACCTCCTGCATCCCACTGACCCACATCCCATCCCCAGCTCTCAGAGCCACCCAGCAATCTGGGGATGCATACAGCTATGCACGGCTACCTCGCACGGTGGCAGCTCCCTGTTAACAGGACTCCAGCTAATTCAGCTATGTCCACATGAGCTGCGATAACTACAGCAATGCTATGCCCGAGTGACCTGCCCTGGTCATGGAGGAGCAGCCCCCAAGGTCCATCTCATGAAGGATGCTCATGCAGCAGGACCACCTGTGAAGGTGCCCCTACTCATCCCGCCAAGGAAGGCATCACCACCTCATGCAGGGTGGGGTGAAGGGGAGCATCATATCCCAAAAATTCTGCCACCAGCACCCCAATCCCCCACCCTTGCTCCCCGCACCTCGGTCCCTTTTATCTGGCACCTCTGGGCAGCAACAATGGAAAGTTACAGCAGATTTCCCCTCCGATGCTGCGCCAGCTCTTGCCAAAACAGAGGAAACTTGCTCAAGACTGGAAAGTGACTTTAGTTTCCTCTAATTTTTTTTTGGGGGGTGGGGGTGATTTATTTATTTATTTTTAACGCCTTCGCCTGCCTTTGAGCTATGCCTCCCAGAAGAGGAGCATCCCAATGGCACACTCATCCACAGCTGCTTGAGGAAGGGAGGCTCAGCACTTGGCACAGCAGCATCCTCCCCAATTGCTCCTGTTTCAAAATCATAAGTACCTTTTTCCTCTATTCCCCCCCCCCCCGAAAACCAAGCGATCCTGCAGTTCAGCTTGGCCACAGGACAAATAGCTCCAATATTGCATGGGGTTTTTCCCAGCTCTGCAGCAAGCGCATCCCGGGGAAGCGGCCCAGGTCCAATATGGATCACGGTGTGAAAAGCACCTCGGCATCACCGGCCCCGAGATGCTACCACCCTAAGCTCATCCACAGCCAGGGCTGTGATGTGTCTAAAGAAGCCCCAGGTCTGCAGTTAGCTGTTGGTGTAAATAAAGTGACCTCCGAAGCTACATCAGCAACTGCTGTGAAGACATCATCCTCCTCCTCCCTGCTTCTCCCTAGACCGATGAACGTTTAAAACATGCTGTGTTTTAATGTGATAGTTTTTCTACCTCTTGCTTTCAGCTGGGATTGCATGCTCAAACCAAGAACAAACAGGTATTTTACAAGGATGACCAGGCATTTCTTTACAATTCAAAACCCGATAAAGATAACGGGCTTAAAATAACCCTGCATGCACAGCCCCGGAGAAGGTCTGCTCCTGAAATCAATGGCTTAGCCAGGCAAATAAAATCACTCACACCTGGAAGTGTTGCGAGCTCGGTCCATAATAAAAGACATAAAAAAAGGCATCAAAAAATAACACAGGTGGTGCTGCAGGAGTATGTACGCACATGTACAGACAAAGCTGCTGAAGTGGGATACTCAAGTTGTATCAACGTCACAAAAAAATGAGGTTAACACCCTCTTTTTCATATTTTGAAGGGGAATCACAAAATGGGTTATTTGTAAACTGACACTAAATTAATTTACAAGTTGATGTTTATTTTGTGAAGCCCGTCATTATTACTGGTCACTTTAAATTTACAACCTGAACCCAGTAAATTCCTGCATCGTCATATTAACTGCACATTATCAAAGGGGTCATTTATAGCCTTATCTTTTGAAATGGTGATCGTTAAAGAAACCCTGCTGCTTGTTTCCCGCTTACAATTTCACATGGCATCTTTATGCTTCTCAACAGGCTGGCCAAGAAGTGTTTGTCTTCTTGGGGGAAAAAAAAAAGATGCTAAAACAGAATATCAGGGATTAATTTAATCAATCCAGGGCACCAACCAACACCAGGTCCGCACCAATGCCTGGTGCCTTTGGGCTGAAGAGAAGAACAAGGTCCCCAATATCAAATTCCAGCCCCAAAAAGAAACTCCAAGCTGCAAACATTCAAAAAAGGACAGTTTATAAAGGCAAGGCTGACAAGTGGAGCACTGCCAGCAGGCGGCAATGCAATAACAACGCTGCCTGCAAATCCCTGCTGAGCAACTTCAGCGACTATCATCAGTCATGTTTCTCTTCTCCTCTATTTAATTGACAATCAAGATGCTTAAAAGCGACAATGAATACCTTGAATGTTTTCTCTCACATCCCTCTCCGTGTCACCATGATTGACTTCTGGAACTTAATTCTCAAGCTGCAAACAGTCACCAATTTTGGTGAATCTTCTGGACTTTAACTTCAAGCTCGTTGCTGACCTAGCTGAGGTCGCTGTGCTCCTGCCCACCCTTTTCTGGTTTTACTTTGATCGTGTGTTCATCACAGAGCAAGGCAACCTAAAAATAAATCCCCCAAAGGGATTTATATTTAAAAGTTGCCAATGGCTTCTTACTCGTGTCCCTGTGCCAAGGTACAACATGCTCTACAGAAGGGCTCATCTTCATTACAGTCATGGAGTTTACCACCTGCCAATTAGCTTGAGGTCCATACATTTGCTAATGCTGATTTGGTTACTCCCATCAGATTTGATCAAGCATGCAAATCTTCAGGTCTTACACTAGGCAAAGCCTGGAGAAAGAAGGCCTGAGCCAATAAATAAAAAAATAAATAATTTTTGGATTAAACTGAAAAAAGAGGGCAAGAAGTAAACTTTTCTCCTCCCTCCCAACTTCCTCCTCTGCTGCGTGTTGTTAAACATGATGCAATGAGAAGGTTCAGATAGCATTGGAAAGGCTCCTTCCACCAGGAACAGAGCCCAAGAGGCCCTACAGGGCCAAAGGCCATCTTGCAGACTGGTGAATCTCATCTGCACTAGACCCAAAATCTGCAAGAAGTAACCACAACAGGCTGGGAGACACCACTTTTCTCAGCAAATCAGTACCCCGTGAGGTTACTTTGGTCCCACCAAAACACCTAGACATGATAATAGCAACTAAAGGCCATCAGCTCATGCCTCTGCAAAGCCAGACCCAGATAAAGCTGTCCTAGCTGCGACAGCCTCCCTACCCGCCTCAGAGACCTGCTTCTCTGTAGGAACAACAAGCACACCCAGCACGTGCTCCAGCACTGGTTTGTATAGATGGCAAGATGAGATGCTATCAGCCCATACCACTCCTCTTCTCTATAGAGTGCCCCGAGGCAGCATGCAAGCCCTGCTGCTGGTGAGCAATGCAGAATTGGTGGGTGGATTTGCAATATCCCAACTCTGGTCTGGCAAGGTGTGGACCTGCACCACGCTTGACCTTGACAAAGCCAACATGCTGTCCAAAAGCAGGTTGACGTGGCCCACCGGCACCCATGAGGATGTCGGCTAACTCCACATCTGTGGCCAGGCCCTGTGTCACCTCCTCTACCCGTGCCAGATGTTTGTCCCACTGCATGAAGGACCATGCATGTGGACAACCACCACAGCCATGGGTAACAGCAAGCTGCTGCCACCCTGAGCCACAGCAGCCAAAGTGTCACCAGGATGGGCTGGACCTCCAAGCCATGGGGGTCTGCAAAGAGCCTGGTCCTGCTCCCTAGGACTTGCACCACCATCTGCAACAGAGGCAGAGCTGGCTCCTGGTTCTCCTTGCCACCAGGAACAGGCAGTGTCATCTCACCCTTTGAAGTGTTTCTTCTGAGCCCCGCTCTTATAACAACTCCCTTTGCTCCTGGAGATCCACTGAAGAGGAAACCAGCAGCCTGGCAAGCCCCACCACTCCCCACCCACCTGCTCCTTCCTCCTCCTCCAAAATAAAAAAATGCAAACCCTTTCAGACCAACCAGCTTAGGTAAATAAGCCAATGCACCTCCTCCCAACGACAATGGAGAACTAAGATCTAATTAAATAAATGAAACAGATTCATAAGACCGGGGAGGGTTGTTTCTTCAAGCTGGTCATGGTGAGATTAAAAGCACAGCAAGACTCAGATCCCTTTTCACCAGAGTGCTGTAAAACAAGTGGAACAGACCCAGCAGAGCTTAAAATACACGGCAGAGCACACCCTTCCCTGCAAACGCACCTGCCACTTTCCCCCCCCGCCTTTTTCTCTCCCACATCCTCTCTGGAAAAGTCAAACTTCATTCATTACAGAACCAAACTATTTCCTTTTTTATTCTAATATTTCCTTTTTTTTTTATAGGCTACCATCTGGGAGCGGGGAGGGGAAAGGAAGCCCTGGAGCTTTCCAGACACAATTAAAAAAAAAAAAAAGTATGATTAAAACCAATAAGCATAAACAAACAAAGCATATTACCCAGAATAATGACTTCAGGGAAAAGCACCAAAAAAATTGTATAAGCTTCTGGAGCGTGGCAGAAGAAGAGAACGCAGAGTCCTTGCTGCTGAGGAGAGCATGCCACTACGGTGGGACAGTGGCTGGGACAGCAGGAATGCTCTGGGTGAGCCAGGAAGGAGAAGGGTTTCACATAGATTTAGATGCTTACATATGTCTTCAGGCACCTGGTTCTGGTAATTGCAAAGCCCCGGTCAGGGCAAACTCAGACTCTTTCGATACGGCATAATTGCCCCTCTACTCCACTCTGGTGATACCCCACCTGGAGTACTGCGTCCAGCTCTGGGGTCCCCAGCACAGGACAGACATGGACCTGTTGGAGCGGGTCCAGAGGAGGCCACAAAAATGATCAGAGGGATGGAACACCTCTCCTATGAGGAAAGGCTGAGAGAGTTGGGGTTGTTCAGCCTGGAGAAGAGAAGGCTCCAGGGAGACCTTATCGCAGCCTTTCAGTACTTAAAGGGGGCTTATAAGAAAGTTCACCCCCCCCCCGCAATGAGCAGGGACATCTT
Source organism: Platalea leucorodia (assembly GCF_965183815.1). Classification (NCBI taxonomy): domain Eukaryota; kingdom Metazoa; phylum Chordata; class Aves; order Pelecaniformes; family Threskiornithidae; genus Platalea; species Platalea leucorodia. Next base: position 25,183,291 of record NC_138859.1, on the reverse strand, counting down.
CAACTAGATCAGGTTGCTCAGAGCCCCATCCAGCCTGGCCTTGAATGTTTCCAGGGATGGGGCATCTACCACCTCTCTGGGCAATCCATTCCAGTGTTTCACCACCCTCATTGTAAAATATTTCTTCCTTATATCTAGTCTGAATCTACCCTCCTTTAGTTTAAAACCATTACCCCTTGTCCTATTACTACAGGCCCTACTAAAAAGTCTGTCCCCATCTTTCTTCTAAGCCCCCTTTAAGTACTGAAAGGCCGCAATAAGGTCTCCCCGCAGCCTTCTCTTCTCCAGGCTGAACAAGCCCAGCTCTCTCAGCCTTTCCTCATAGGAGAGGTGTTCCATTCCTCTGATCATTTTTGTGGCCTCCTCTGGGCTTGCTCCAAAAGGTCCATGTCCTTCGTGTGCTGAGGACGCCAGAGCTGGATGCAGTACTCCAGGTGGGGTCTCACCAGAGCAGAGTAGAGGGGCAGACTCACCTCCCTCGACCTGCTGGCCACGCTTCTTTTGATGCAGCCCGGGATACAGTTGGCTTTCTGGGCTGTGAGAGCACATTGTCGGCTCATGTCCAGCTTTTCATCTATCAGTACACCCAAGTCCTTCTCTGCAGGGCTGCTCTCAATCCCTTCATCCCCCAGCCTGTACTGATACCAGGGGTTGCCCCGACCCAGGTGCAGGACCTTGCACTTGGCCTTGTTGAACCTCATGAGGTTCACACGGGCCCACTTCTTGAGATTGTCCAGGTCCCTCTGGATGGCATCCTGTCCCTCAGGCAGGTCAACCGCACCACTCAGTTTGGTGTCGTCTGCAAATATAAACCCCTCTGAGCTATTCTTGTTTTATAGCTTCACCATTTTTGGCAGTAGTGTGCAATATTCTGTAGTGATGACAAACGGGGGGCATGCAGGGCGGTCGGCATTACCCAGAACCAAGCTGATGTTCTGAAAAACAGGAAGCACGGAGGGATGCACCTATTGCTCCTGTCCTAGAAAGGAAGCATTTGGGGGGGATGCTTTGAACCCAAGGGTTTCCACCCTGATGCAGCACCCTAAAAATAACGGGGTGCAAGAGCCACATGAAAATTATGGTGAGGAGGAGGGGGATAGCATGCAGCATTGAGACAGGGCTAGCAGAAAACGCAGGCAGCGCAGGCAGCCAGGCTCCTGAGATACCAACACTGCAGCAGAGAAGATAAATGACTGGCCCAAGGCCACGCAGCAAGGCAGTGTCCCCTCTACGTGACTTTCGATCCCTGCTCCGGCACAGGATCACTAAGGGATCCTTCAACAAAATGTTATATTGGCTTCAAAATAGTGTGATGTATTTTATTCCCGTACACACACACACATATATAAATGTACATTTTTTTTGGCTCCTTCTTTCTTATCTTTCCAGACGCACTCAAGCACACTTCAAAACCTCTCTGAATAACCAGAAAAAGTAAAAACTTCATATTTCTCCGCTAAAGGAGAACTCGTAGGGGTTGACTTGACTCCAGGAGCTGGGGCTTTGCATGAAGCAGGATGCTGCCAACAGTCCCCCTGGAAAATCAGCGCCTGCATTTACAACTGCATGCCAGGAGATACTGCAAATATTTCCTAGAAGCTATAAAACCCACCCCAATGGGTGACGATTGCAATGGGAGCGGGGATGAATTAGCTGAAGTCTCATTTGGAGAAGTCACGCTGGAGGAGATCCATCTAGGTAATCCATCTTTCTACTGTGTTATACAATGACACGGTAATGGCCAGCCCAGAGGGATTTCCTTCAGGAAAACTCAACTGTTACTAAAATGGTAAGTTAATACCAAGCAAGAACTCAGTTGCCGTTAGACCAAAGGATGGGCATTACAGGGAATAAAATATTACAGTCCCCATTCAAATATTTTTATTTATAAGAGCAGAAATAAATAGACCTATCTGCAGGCTGCAAAGAGAGGAGGCTGAGGTTAAAAGAAAAAACCTGCACACATCGATTCCTTCTTTGCCTTTTTTCCTATTAAATAGCCCAGCACGGCTGTGCTGATGAGTAACTGGGGTGGAGGAGGGCATGCTGCCCGGCTCTCACGGGGATACAGGACACAAATCTGAGCTCAGGCTCTGCCCTTTTGTGTTGATTAAAAAAAAAAAAAAAAAAAAAAAAAGGAGAAGAAAGAAAGCAAGCCAGAAAAGTTATGTAGCTAATAAAGGGCTCTGTTGTGCCATCAATTTTTTAAGCTTTAATGATTTCAGGAGGAAGTTCATCTCAGCAATCAATAGCACAATATGGGTAGGAGGGCTCAGAGGAAGCTCGCTGTGGTGAGGGCTGGCAGAAAGGGGGGTTCAGAGGAAGGGGGTTCCCCTTGCTCGGGGCTGTCCCCTGTCCTACACAGCTCGCCGTCCTGTTTAGTCAGCACGGTGCGAGCTCCCCCTCCTGCCGCACACCATGTGCGGCCGGGGGACAGCGGGGACCTTTGGGGATGCTAGGACCACTGCCAGCAGCACAGGAGGTGGCAAAGCACCCACGCCACCTGGGATGCTCGCCCCATGCTCCCCACACCCGGGCTGAGTGCATCCCGGGGATGCTCGTTCCACGCTGAGCACGTCCCAGGGATTCTTGCCCCACATTCCCCACACCCGGGCTGAGCCCATCCCAGGGATGCTCACCACTAGGCCCACCGGTCCCCTGGGCACCACAGCCAGGGGCACACAAGCAGACCCTCAGGTCCCCCTCCTCCAGGCAGCCCATTCAGAGGGCAGCCAGCCCCGCTCCTGCCCGCAGTGGGAGAATACGCCAGCAGATGTACCGCATCGCTGAGGCTCGGTGCCGCTGCTGGAGAGGCAGGACACGGGATTATTCAGGGAGGGATCCTGCGCCAGGCAAACCTAAGTGACAGGGTGATACAGCATGAAGCCCTTCAGCATCAGCGGGGACAACACTTCGCCCGAGCTGCCACCCTAACCCCGTGCACAAGCCGCAACCACCTCCGAATTTACATGCGCTCAGGCAGCAGCCGGATAAATAACCGGAATAAAAACCCACCAAAGACTCCCCAGCACCAGGGGGGTCCTGAGCCACCGGGTCCCTGCCTTGGTGCAAGGTGCAGAGGAGAAGGGATGGGCTGTGATGGGGTCACCCCCCGCATCTTATCCTTAATTACAAGTAAAAGCTGATCCTATAAGTCAGCATGCGCTTGGCAGCGCTCAGGATCATGTCGGCTGCAGCACAAGGTACCGCAGGCAGCAGCAACTTCAGCAAAAGTTTTGCCACAATAAAAAAAAAATTTTTTTCAAAAAAATTAATAATAATGATTAATCAACAAAAAAATTAATAATAATTATTATTCAACAAAAAGAAAGGGGGGAAATAGCAGACCTGGAAGCCAGGAGTGACGGTGACAGCGGTTCTGCCTCTGCGTGATGCTGCCGCAGCTCGGGGACCCACCAGTGCCGCGACCCCGCCGGGAGAACCGGGCACCTTCACCCCGGTCCCGGGGAGGGAGGGAGGGGAAGCTGCCGCCACCGCCTCCCCACGCAGGAGGGTCCACGCGGGGCGGGGAGGAGGGCGCTGGGGTGGGGGGCCACGTCCCGCCGGGGCACACCCGTGGTCACCAGACGGGGGACCCCGAGCCCCGTTCCACCCCCCGGTACGGGAATTCCGATAGGGCCGGGCAGGAGGAAATGGGGCGTTCTTTCTCTTAAATAAAATAAGAACAAGAACTTACCGTCTAAAACGAAATTAAAAGGGAGGGAGCCCCGGCGGCGCGGAGCGGGGGGGAGGATCATCGTCCCCGCCAGTGGAACGGGACCGGGCGGGACGGGGCAGTGGCAACGACGCGGGGGAGGCGGCGGCTGTGGAACGGGGTTGTGGCGGGGGGAGAACACGACAGGGACGCGGACCCACCTGCGTACCGGCAGCCCGCCCGCCCCGTCCTGGCGGCGTCTCCCGGCGGCGGCGAGCGAAGGGCCCGGATGTCGGTAGCCCGCTCCCTTCCCTCAGCGCGGCTCCCTTGCTCGCCCGCCCGCCCCGTCGCAAGGGGGGGTGAGGGGGGTCCCGCCGTCGCGCCCGCCCCGTCGGGCGCCGCGCGCTGCCACGTGAGACCGGCAGGGAGGGAGGACGCCCCGCCCCGCCGCGGCGGGCTTGACAGTTCCACGCGACCAAACAAACCGCGGCGGACGGGCGGGCGGCTCAGCCAATCGGGGCGGAGAGGTGGGGCCGGCGGCCGCCTGAGGGGAGCGCCGCCCGCCTTCCCCTCAAGGCCCTCAAGGTCTCTCTGAGGGGGAATAACAGTCACCAACGCGAGTGGGGTCCCGCGGGGCACGGGCGGGACGTGGAGGCAGGATCCCCTCAGCCCCGCCACGGCTGTGCCTGAGGGAGCGGGGGGTAGCTGGACTGCGGGCTGGCATCAGGCCCTGGCACAGCAAACGGGCAGAGTTTGGGGAAGCCGGTGCTGTTGGGAAGCGGGAGCTCCCCGACGTCCACCTTCAGCCCCCCTGCCACCGGTCACCGGCCTTCACGGGCCGCTGAGGAGGTTTGCAGGGCTGACTGTGCAAATGCAATGCCCTCTGGAGAAAAACTGCAGCGAGCTGTCGTGTCCTGGACTATTAGATAATTCCAGCCAAGTAAACCTTTAGATGGGGAAAAAAAAAAACAAAATACAGAGCGGCAGCGCTGCTCCAGCATCATCATCCTGCTGCGAGACCCCCAGGTCCCACTCGCAGGCAAGAGCATGGTGGAGTGGAGTACATCTAATGGCATTACCCCCACTTTCCTGGGGATCTAGCAGGTCTGGATCCTCTCTGCATCCCCTTCCTAATTGTCCCTGTCTGCCTGCGTTCTCCAGTGCGCTGGGAAAGGGGATTTAAGATAAAAGTTTTTCTTCTGAGAAAAAAAAAACTTTCTGAAAGGATCAGTTTCCGTGTTCATGCGTATCACAAGCTTAGGGTGCCACCTGCCCCATGTTTTGTTATACCGACATCATCCCTGAAGCCAACCTGGCAAAACCTGGGGATGATCCCATATCACTCCTCAGCCTCTTAAGGGTTGGGCTATGAGGGAATAAAATGTGACTTGCAGAGAAAGTAGGCAAAGAATGCACCTAAATCCGTCTCACTCCATGAAATTAGGAGAACAAGAAGCCTCCTTTATACATTTAATCAACTTGGTCCCAAAACTGGTATTCCAAAGGGAAAAATATCGAGGTCCTGACAGCAGGTTTTTTTTGATGGTTGTTTTCTTTGGCAGGCTGTTGTTTGGGGGATTTGGGATTTTTTTTTTTTTTTTAAAGTCAGATCTAGCCAAAATCACAATTTGTTTTTATTTCATCTGGCAGCCTACCCCGTCATCAAGCTTCCGTGCTTTCCCACCAGATCCCTGAGTGCAGTCGGCACAATGGTGAGTCATGGAAGAACATTGTCAGCTTAAACTCTTAAGTATTCAAGTCTTCACCCTCAATGTCAGCTATTCAGGGGGGAGTGTCCTCCCCATGTGCATTTAGAACATTTCCAACATATTTGCACACTATTTTCCAGGATTTCTGTGGTGGATGCAGCAAACTTTCATCATTTCAAGCTGTTCCTTTAGGGTACGTTGTTCTGCAGTCCATCTGTTTCAGGTGGAGAACCTTGGAACAGCGATGCTCCGATTCAGCCTGGGACCTCTGCTCTAAGGCCAAGTATAACCATTGCTAACTGCTGATCCAGCCTGGGATCTGACTCTGAATGCGTTACTTAGTCAAAACTCTCCGATTTCAATGGAAATCCTTCATTACTAGTGCATTTTTAGATTTAAAGGAAAGATTTAAATTAGAAAGGTTGGAGCAGCTGCTGTGACTTTTCTCTACTGATGCAGGAATGTGTGTTCCCAACAGAAAGCAGAGGCAGGATTTGGGGATATCACCCAAAGAACCACAGAGAGCTTTCGCATGATAAAACTGTGAGTCCTCTGTATCATCTGGTTTTGGAGAGGAAGGATGCAAGGGGTGGGCAGCCATGAAGGACCAGCAGCCCTTTTCCATCCAGAGGAAGGATACGGTCCAGCTACAGAAGCTCTCCATAGGAGCCCCTGAAGGTACTCGGAAGTCTGGGGTTCCAGTATGTTTTCCAGTTTTCAGCATCTCTTGCATTCACTGTGATCCCCCTCTTGTGGCTAGTCCAGCGCCTAAAAAATTTCCCTGCCTGTGTCTGTCAAGGCTCAGGGGCATTAGGTTCCTGAACCAATACAGCTGAAATATGGTGGCTTCATAGGTTAGCTGAGCTGCTGTGACTGTCCTGGTGTGTACTAGAAGACAACCCAAATTGCGAGATAAAGTGCATCGTCTCAAACCTCTCCTGTTGACTGTTACCCCAGCAGCCTAAGTTACCAACCTGTCTTGGAACTGCTGACCTTGTATAAGCTCTTAACATGCTCTGGTTCTGAAGTAAAACATGTGGTTTAAAACACATTCATGGCAAGTTCAGCTGACGCATCTTCCTTCACCACATGGACAGGTCGTGAGCACACACAGGAACGATTTAGCAGCCCAGCTCATGGGCCATAACTTGTTATGTTACAATAACTTGGTCACATTTGATGGTGTGTTTCAGATTTGGCCTGAGCCCTGAGTGAATAAAACATGCGTGGAACACACAGCAATTGCGGTGTTGCTTGGATACAAATAGGTCCCCTGCACAATCTCCTCTATATCCCCTGTGGAGCAAAAAGTCCATTGCAGTTCTGACCTCATTGAGTTGGTCACTTTGAAAATGAGACTGAACCCAGTGTTCACATAGAGGTACTTAGGTTGGGAACCATGGCGTGGGGGCCCGATTCCCCCGAGCTAGCCCATCGTCTTTCTAGTGTCTTCGGGGAGGCCAGGATCTTTGCAGATTGAATTCTACCGCTGGCTATCAAGTGGCCATTTAAGATCAGGGCCTGCTCTTCCTTCTTCTTTTGGTGCTGCAAGGAGGTGGGACAGATATGCTGTGCTCCATGTCCTCTTTAGGATCCATCCATGTGTTCAGACCCAAGCTCCTGAGATCCAGCACTGAGACCTCTTTGAATCTCCTTGTAACTTTTCACCTACTGTTTTTGGTTTCAGAAACAAAATGCGTGATGTTGAAATAGCCTGGCATTGTGGGTGGGCCGTTTGTTAGATGTGACACAAGCATACTGTAGTGCTTCATCATTTTCTTCATAATTCTTACTGGGAGAGACTCGCCACAGCACAGGGCCTGCACCAGAACCCATCCACAGCTGAAACACAGCTTATAGCCAGAGGGCTGGTGTGGTTAGTGGCAGCGGGGCTGTGCCGCATGGTGAGAATAAGGAATTGCACTCCCTCTCGTGGCTATGCTCCCCCTACCTTTTCCTAGAGCAGAAGACCCTAAAGCTTCATCATGTTTACAGACCATGCCCGTGGCCAGTGCAAATTCCCAGCATATCCAGAGTTATCAGCACAACAGAGCCCAGCACTTAAGGCACTGGTAATTCAGCTTATAGTTTTGTCAAACTGTAATTGTTTGGGCAAAAATTTTTCCATGCCAGACTACCTGAAAGGAGGTTGTAGTGAGGTGGGGGTCGGTCTCTTCTCCCTAGTAACAAGTGATAGGACAAGAGGAAATGGCCTCAAGTTGCACCAGGGGAGATTTAGGTTGGATATTAGGAAGAACAACTTCACCGAAAGGGTAGTCAGGCATTGGAACAGGCTGCCCAGGGAAGTGGTTGAGTCTCCATCCCTGGAGGTATTTAAAAGAAGGGTAGACGTGGTGCTCGAGGACATGGTTTAGTGGTGGACTTGGCAGTGATTGATAGGTTAACAGTTGGACTCGATGATCTTAAGGGTCTTTTCCAACCTTAACGATTCTATGATTCTGTGTCTGCCTTAGGCTGAAGTTCTCTGGAAAGTTTCAGCCAAACTATTTTGACCATTTTCAAGAATGAGGGGAAAGCATGGTGTTTTGCCCAGATTTTGAAAATAAATAATTCCATGAAACTGCTGTAAGAGAGAAAAGCCTCCATGTACTGAAGAAAGAGCATGAAATTTGGTCCTGCTGTCAAAAAGTGCCATTTGCCACTTCCAGGAAAGTTTGTTTAATTTTTAATTAGTTATAAGCTCTGCAAATCATGGTTTGCGTGTGCTCGACAGATCCGGTCACAGATTAACAGCTCTGTTCTCCAAGGACTATCTGCAGCAGGCACGCTCCAGCCCAGGGCTGCAAAGGCTTGAGTATGAAATGGCTGCTTCCAGCACTGGAAATAAGAGCTGGGGAAGTGAGGAAAGCTGGGAAGAGCAGGGAGGTTCAGAGGTGAGTGTGGGAGGTGTTGGGATGGGGTCAGAAATGGGTAGGTGCTGTTGGAGATCTCTTTATGAGAGGGATAACACAAGCTGGCCTAGAAAGAATAATGATGAAGAAGCTCCTGTGAGAGGTACAGGACCAGGCACCCTCTCCCTGCTCCTCCAGAAACACTTCTCCTTGGTGGCAGGGACAGGAAGGGCAGGTGCCCTCAACATTGGGTCACCTCCTGAGCTAAGCAACCTTCCCATGCAGGGAGAGTTTCTTCTCATCGCTGCTACAGGGACAGCAGTAAGAGATTCAGAGTTTGGTTGCCATGCTGTCATCCCAGGGGAAATTTCTGAGGGAAAGCAGGGATGCCTCAGGAGCATGTCTAGGGGACTTTCAGCTGTCATGCGATGGAGATGCGCTGACTGATCTGGGGTGTCCATGGGAACGTTTGCCAGCTGGCAGCACGGCATTGCAGAGACGCAGGGCAAGCTGACTGGAGCTCTGGGCTGCTCCTCCCGGCACCCTGCCTCTGACGTCTAAAGCTTGCACTGGGTGTCTGGACACAGCCCCACAGCGTGCCCCGTGGACTCAAGTGTAGATAGCATCTGACTCTCTTGTCCTGGCAAGAAGATTGTCTTCCTTTATAATGCTGCAAACCAGATGCCAAAAAGGCCCTTTTGCCATCCAGTGGAGGCAAGGTTGTTAAGAGTGGAGGCATTGACACAAACTGCCTTTGGGGGAAATGGCACGGAGCAGCATCCCTAGTTCAAGAGGCTGTCTGAGTTTAGCAATAGTCTCTTGTTCCCAGGCTCTGGGCCAGGGTAAATTGGCTGCAGCTTACGTTGGGAATGAGGATTTTGCCTCCAGGAGAAAAAGAGCTTAGCACAACTCTGCCGAGAGTCCCTCTTAAGCTCATCCACACAAAGGGATGGGTGCCGGTTCCTCAGATGGGCTTGTTACTGGCTTTCCCTGGGTCTAGCAAAAGCTGCCATTAGCAGGTACAATCAAGAAATACAGATGTGGGGGCAGAAGGCGGTAGAGAGGCAGGAGGGGCCCATGGATTTAATTTGCTTATATGAAGTATATAAGGCTGTCCCTCTGTCCAGCTGCAGTTTTTTTCAGCCAGCATGGGTTTATGAAAGGGAGGTCCTGCTTGACTAACCTGGTTTCCTTCTATGACAAGGTGAGCTGCTTAGTGGATGAGGGGAAGGCTGTGGATGTTGTCTACCTGGACTTTAGTAAGGCCTTTGACACTCTCTCCCACAGCATTCTCCTGGAGAAGCTGGCTGCTCACGGCTTGGATAAGGGCACTCTCTGCTGGGTAAAAAACTGGCTGGATGGCCGACCCCAGAGAGTGGTGGTGAATGGAGTCAAATCCAGTTGGCAGCCGGTCACGAGTGGTGTTTCCCAGGGCTCAGTATTGGGGCCAGTTCTGTTCAATATCTTCATTGATGATCTGGATGAGGGGATTGAGTGCACCCTCAGGAAGTTTGCAGACGACACCAAGTTGGGTGGAAGTGTCGATCTGCTGGAGGGTAGGAAGGCCCTGCAGAGGGACCTGGACAGGCTGGATCGATGGGCCGAGGCCAACTGTATGAGATTCAACAAGGCTAAGTGCCGGGTCCTGCCCTTGGGTCACAACAACCCCATGCAACGCTACAGGCTGGGGGAGGAGTGGCTGGAGAGCTGTCTGGCAGAAAAGGACCTGGGGGTGTTGGTTGACGGCCACCTGAACATGAGCCAGCAGTGTGCTCAGGTGGCCAAGAGGGCCAATGGCATCCTGGCTTGTATCAGGAATAGTGTGGCCAGCAGGACCAGGGAGGTGATAGTGCCCCTGTACTCAGCCCTGGTGAGGCCGCACCTCGAGTACTGTGTTCAGTTTTGGGCCCCTCACTACAAGAAGGACATTGAGATGGGGGAGCATGTCCAAAGAAGGGCAACGAAGGCAGTGAAGGGTCTAGAACACAAGTCTTCTGAGGAGCGGCTGAGGGAGCTGGGGTTGTTTAGTCTGGAGAAGAGGAGGCTGAGGGGAGACCTTATTGCTCTCTACAACTCCCTGAAAGGAGGTTGTAGTGAGGTGGGGGTCGGTCTCTTCTCCCTAGTAACAAGTGATAGGACGAGAGGAAACGGCCTCAAGCTGCGCCAGGGGAAGTTTAGGTTGGATATTAGGAAGAACTTCTTCACCGAAAGGGTAGTCAGGCATTGGAACAGGCTGCCCAGGGAAGTGGTTGAGTCTCCATCCCTGGAGGTATTTAAAAGAAGGGTAGACGTGGTGCTCGAGGACATGGTTTAGTGGTGGACTTGGCAGTGCTAGGTTTATGGTTGGACTCGATGATCTTAAGGGTCTTTTCCAACCTTAACGATTCTATGATTCTATGATTCTAAGTAGCCTGAGTTGATTGAATGGCATCTCCCTGATGGGGAGGAGAGGAAGGCAGAGACTAGGATGTCTATTCTCTCCGTGCTCCAAGCTTTGTGAACGCAAGCCCGTGTTCCCCCATAGTGCCAAGTATTTTGAGGCATCACGTGGTATCCGGGAACAAAGAGCCTCAGCCCTATACCCTGCCCAGCCCCTGCTGCCCTGGATGCATCCCTGCCCCTGGGTCTGGGTGGTGGATGAGGCAGGAGCCAGGCGAGCTCTGCTCTAGCTGAGAGGTCTGGGGGATTCTCTGTTGGCTCCATCTAGCTTCTTTGTTTGGATGTCCTTCAGGTTTCAGGACTGTTTGCCCTGCAAGGGGAAGAGTGAATTGGAACGGGCGCAACAACTGAAGTCTCATGACCCGCATGGCTCCCATCCTCACTGGAGAGGAGCGTGGCTGTAGCTCAGGCCCATGGGCCTCTGGGTTGCCTAAATGAGGGTCTCCTGTGTTAGCTGAGATGTTTGAGGCCATCTCTGGCCTTGCCTTCAGCCACCACTCCATGACATGTCTCCTGTGAGCCCTGTGTCATGCCCACCAGGCTCCGTCTCAGTACCTAGAGCATCTCACGTGGCATTGGAGACCTACGTTTAGGCCGCTGAATTGATCCCTTGACGTTTGTGCTGCACGCAGGTTGTCCTGAGACGTGCCATTCCTGCTGCCTGGCTCAGCACTAACTTTCTTGGATTCTCTGTTCAGCCAGGCTGTCTGGATGAGTACACCATGGGAAGGTGGTGGATATGTTCAGCCACCCTTTCCCAGAGGGCTCCAGAGCTTGGCCAGGGACCCAAGATCCGGGTCAGGGAGCAGAACAAGCCTCATTTTTCCCCCTGGACTTCGACCTCCCCTGCACACAGATCAGACATCCCCATTTCCTACTTGAGATGCAGTAAGCCAGCAGGATGGAGACCAAAAAAAAAAATCTTTTAATGGTTTTTACTTAAAGCAGGTTTTTGTATTTATATTACATACACCTTTAAAAATAAAGGATTACAACTTCTTGAAAGTCCTAGGCTTATCACACTCTATTAAATTTCCTTAATTACGAAATTTGCAAATGCTACCAGATCAGTGGAGCAGTCGCAGTCAAGGCAAAGCACGTGAAGCCCTGGTTTCTTGAGGAACTAACACAACTTTTGACAGAAGCCTACTTTTCCACAGATGCAGGGAGACTATTTATTTACTTCATTTCCATTTTCTTGCCTAGCTCAGCTCAATGACTTCTTCATCCAGGACTCAGAAAAGAATTGGCTGTTGAAATAAGCAGCAAAGTGTGTTTTAATCCTCCAGGAATAAAAAAATGAAGTGTGAAAAGCCATTAGTTCTAAAAATCTTGTTTCTGGTCACTACATACATCTGTCAAGTCAGGTCACCAACAACAGGACTTTCTTCATTTGAGTTGGTTTTAAACAAACTGATGTTTCCCTCTTTATCCAACACATTTACGCTTCATCCCTGAGAGCTCTGACTGGGAGCAACCCATGTCCATGCTGTTTGACTCTCTCATCCTTCAAAACAGGGTGGCCCTCTACAAACTGCTTGCTGGGGCACGGGTCTCAGGTCCCAGGTCCATGAGAATAAATTTGAATAAACTCATTAATAATTCATTTGTCCACTGCATTTTAGTTAAATTCCATTAAGTTCTGTGATTTGGTGCAAATGAGTAAATACATGCACAACATCTATAATGTAAAATATCTGTTTTAAAATTTGAAAAATGGGTATTCATTTATATGGTGACCTAAATAGGTGTTTCTGTCCTAGACTCATAGCAAAACAGATCTGGGAGGGACCTCGGCTGTTCATCTCATATGTTCCCTACACCCAAGACAAGGTTAGCTGTGATTTCTGGCCCATTTTTCATCTCTGGTGATGAATATTCCACAGTCTCCACTTTGAGCACATACCCACCTAACAAAATAACAAAAAAAATAGCAAAATATTAAATTTAGTTGGAAATCAGCATATTTTAATAGTTACTAGTAAATGTCCTAGGGAAAACAAAAGAACTCTCATTGCAAAACAAGATTAAAAATAATGTTTTCAAACAAACACAACCACATTTGAAAATTTAGGTAATTTGATTGAAACTGTTCTTGGCACCAGACCCCACCCCAAAACCCCTCACTCTTTATTTTTAACCTAGATCAGTTCGTTGATCTGCTTTAGTGCCAGGACAACGGAAGAGCACAGGGTGATGTAGTGAGCAGTCAGGGTGGGGAGAGCAGAAATTTTTTAAGCTGGCATTGCTGCAAGGGAGAAAGTCCTTGCAAATCATCCAGCTGCTGGTTCAATGCAGCTACTTTGCTCAGCTTTCCCTTAACACCGCAGGTTACTTGGCTTCACCAGCAAGTTAAAGCAGAGACGAGCTGCCAGGGATGAGCTCAGGGTCTCCTGTTGTAAAATCATAACAAAGCATTTTGCTTTTCAAATGCTTGTCTAACCCAACAGGAATAATTTGCAAAGGAATCCTGGCTATACTTGTCATTCAGTTCATTATCTTTATGATCCCGTCCCTAAAAACACTTAATGGTAAATAAACCTTAAGGAAATACAATCTTACAGGCAAATGTTTTGGCTGAGCATCTGCTTCAGTACTGGAAAGGGCTGGTCTTTTATCTCTTTAATTGCCTTTTTGACCTTTTCAGAATACAGACTTTTACATTAGCCATAGAACAGCTGCACAGAATCAGTGACGCTGAACCCCTGGCTATGCTCTGTTCTGTTATTCATCCCAGAAAGGCTCTTTAAAAACCCCAAGGAAGAGTCCTGGCATTTCCAAAATGTCCATAGGGAGGCCCAGTGGCGATTTGGAAGAAATCCTAGTTTTGTGATGCCAACTCTTCAGCCTGTGTCAAGATATGACTGCAGAGCCTCATTTGCATACATGAAAATGTTTTAGAAGAGAACTCGGCATTGCTGCACCACATTTGTAGGAGACCCTCAGTCCTGAGTGAGATAGTCTGCATGAGCAAAGCTGGGCTACATCTGTACCACAAGGGGAAGAGCTTCAGAGATCAGCCTAATGTCATCTTGGGCTGAGCTTGAGCATTTACAGCAAAGACAGTGGGCAAATCTAATCCTGAGACCAGGCCTGGATGTGCGCTTAGCTGATCATGTAGTCATGGCCTGAGTGGCTGCTCGTGTGAGCTGCCTTAGCTGGCTGGGAGAAGATGATGAGACCATGGGGATGATGAGACCATGATGGGGAGCAGGTGACTAACAGGCAGCAAGGAGGTGCAGTCTTCCTCCAAGGGGTCCATGCTGGACCATCTCCTGCAGATTAATGTACAAGCTAATCCTTTCTTGCAAAATAGTGCCATGGAGAAGCTGTGCCTTTGTACTCAATAACCCATGGGTTAGCGCACCCATCTGGACGTGCTTGAGGAGACCTTGAAGACCCTTTCCCAGCTTCGAGGAGATGAGCCACCTGGCAAGTTATTCTGGAGTGGGACTTGTTCAGCTTCTTTCTCTGTTTTGTATAAAATAATTAACTGGTGGAGAGAGAGAGAGACAGAGAGAACATGTGAGTTTACAGCTCATTGCCTAGGCATCTATCTAGAAGGGGTAGACCCAGTCCCTGCTCTTAAGACTGTTTAAGTTAAACATAACTCCACAGACTCTGCCCAAGGACCTTCTTTGTACCCAAAGGAAACCAGAAAGTTAAACCAAGACTAATGAGGAAAGATGAGTGTGGAGTTTCCAGGTCCACAGTGGCCTCCTTAGCATCACTGCCTAGGGATCAGTGAAGTCTGGAGACCACATACCTCAGTTGTGGACCTCGGGCCCTAAGTCTTCTCATGGATTAAACATCATCAACATGGCCAGGCGTTTCAAAAGTACCTGCCACCTTGACATCTAAATACAAGTGATAAAACTAACGTCTGTTGATGGCAGATTCCTTCCTTAGGAATGGAGAGATGCCCTCATTTTTGCCCAGTTCCTGGGTTTTTTAGTGTGAAAGGTCCTGGAGGAAAGGTTTGCCCTTATTATAAACATGATTTAGCTGGAGCTGCCTCCTGGCCTTCCATCAATGATATGTCATTGCAATGCGAGCCCTTAGTGGTGTGTTTAGAGAGCCTTTGTTCTTGTGATCGGTGAATTGATCTCCATCTGAGGAAGTATCACTCACTGTCAGAATTAAAAAACAGCCCGTGAAAAAGAAAAGGAGCAGCCTGACTTCAAAGGGCTGTGGTTCTTGTGGCCTCTCCTAACCTGCATGCAGCTGAAAAACTTGTTTGACCCAATTCATTTAAGGCCTCCTTCTTCCTCTCCAACAGCAAAGACACACAAACAATAAGCACATTAAGGTGCAGAAGAGGGAGGGAAACCCAGAGACCCAGGCGAGGCTCCAGCTGCACACACCCTGTTCCCACAGATAAGCACAAAGACGGAGGAGTGACAGGTTATCTTGGGCAGAACCAGCTACATGCGAGGTCTCCTTGAAGTCAGTGGTGTGTGTGGAGAGATGCTATCTTTTATTAGGCCAACTGGTAGAGTTAGAAAAAACAGATGAGCTCTTGGGCCTTCTTCAGGCCAGGGAAATATCTGGGCCACCTGAAGCCAGGAGGTGCAGGAGATGTCCTAGGAGGAACACAGTGGGGTAGAAGGTGGGGAGAGGTAAGTAGGTGGCTAGGGCAACCCTGAGCTAAGTGTCTGGTGGGTTGGCTTGGCATAAATATTCTAAGGGAGACCTTATAGCAGCCTTCCAGTTCTTAAAGAGGGCCTACAGGAAAGATAGATAGGGAGGGATTCTTTGTCAGGGAGTATAGTGACAGGATGAGGGGTAACGGTTTTAAACTGAAAGAGGGTAGATTTAGATTAGATATTAGGAAGAAATTCTTAGATATTAGGAAGAAATTCTTTACTGTGAGGGTGGTGAGACACTGGAACAGGTTGCCCAGAGAAGTTGTGGATGCTCCCTCCCTGGAAGTGTTCAAGGCCAGGTTGGACGGGGCTTTGAGCAACCTGGTCTAGTGGAAGGTGTCCCTGCCCGTGGCGGGGGGGTTGGAACTAGATGATCTTTAAGGTCCCTTCCAACCCAAACCATTCTATGATTCTATGATGTTTAAGTGATTCTTTTTTTTGGACCAATTTAGCTTCTGACTCACTACATGACATCTCATCTCTGACTGCCGTGTGGCCAAGGGTGGGACCACAGCAGCAACACCTTCCATCAGTTTAAGCTTCCATGAAAAGGTCCTTCAAGGTCATAACCAGGCATTAACAGGGTGCCTGGGCTGGCAGCTGTGACCTTGGAGGTTTCCAATGCCTGATAACATGCTCAGGAGAGTTATCTCTGCAGCAGAGGTACCAAACCACTCCCAAGCAGGGCTGACTGCAGTGGGCAGCCCTTTCTTCCAGCAGGAGCACAACCTCATACAGAGATCATCTCTGGATTTTTTTTTCCTATTTCTTTTTTTACATGTGCTCCAAGCTAAAATCCTCATTTTTTCTTCAGTGATGCATGTGCCTTCATTTCCTCAAGCTGATATTCATTCATTCCTTCCTCCCTTCTCTTTTCCAAGAGAAATGTCTTAACATTTGCAAAAAGGAACTATTGTTTTTGCACTTTAGAAATGTGAACGTGTCACTATAGCAATTATCTCTTAAACTTAACTAAACAGGCCTAATGCTGTTAAGCTTAATAGGAACTTTGTCACCTCTGAGCACTTTTCTCTTTATTAATGACTCATTGTAAAGCACATTATCGCTGGTGTCACTTTCTGAGTCCTGCTTCACTGCAGTTGGATGTAGCATTACCTCAATGCAAGCAGATCTTAGCCAAGGATCTGCTGGGTGCAGTGCAAACAGCTCTGCAAGTTCTTTGTTGGATGTCAATGATAAGATGCAAGTAGAGGACCAGATAAAACCAGCCAGTGGATAGCAGCAATCAGATGAGCATGGGTACCAATTGCCAGGTGCCTGAGGGCTTGGTGGCTGGTTCAACACAGCCAGGAACAGACTAATAACATGCTAAGTGGTTTGGGTTTGGAGATAATACTGCTGGGAAAAAGGCCAAGGGACAAAACCAGCATGGAAACTGAACACCTTGAGCTTTGAGGTGGTTCTTCAAGACTAGTTGAAGCGTGTAAAAGTCTGCATTGCCCCTGAATACCATCACTTTGTGACCAGCACCGAGGAGGTGCTCCGTGCTGTTACACACAGCATGGGTGAACACAGCAAATACAACTCCATATAGCCTGGACCAGGCTGATACCTCTCATCACCAATAAATCACCATGTACAAAAAGCCCTTTGTGAACCTACTTCATATGGGCTAGAAATGAATTTGTCTCAGTGATCCACAATCACCCAGCTAGACCCTATTTATGGAGGAGTCCTCCAAGCTTATCCATAAGTAATCATGCCACCAGTGCCTACAGGTAGAGTTCTTTGCAGGCATCAGTGAGGCTCTACAAGGAGACAGCACCCTGAGTGATTTTAAGCTTGCACATCTCTGATTGATAGTCAAAAGGATTGAACGTTGAGATACACAAGTTACCATTCACCAGCAGAGCTGTGGTTTCTATGTATTTATTCTACACCTATATCCCTCTGGTTAGTGACCACTAGTTAGTAGGCTGAAATACCTGACACTTGTTGTGGGCTTAGATCATGCATGAGGACAGCTACAGCTACTCAGCTGTGGTAGGATATCATTAAGCTTCTCTGTTTAGCTATGCCTGCACTCTCAGCTTCCTTATTTTAAACATAGTTACCCTGCATGTATCAGTATATCACACCTGTATGTTCCTGTTTAAATGGTGGTTGCACCAGAAAGAGCTGGAGAACTAAGTGAGAGAAGCTATTCTCTTTTCAGATGGCATTTCCCTGAGCAAGGGTTAGGAAGGTGATACACAGATTTATCTGTCTTGGCAGGAGGTGGTGACAGTCCTTGTGTCTGTCACCTGAAGGTTTCCCTTGAGTCCTGATAATCTGAAGTGTAATAACTCATAACTATTATCAGGCACTTCCAGAATAGCCAGGGTGGGAAGACCTCCCCCAGCAAGCTCCCTGCTTGCTGTTCCCAGCTCTCACACTCCCAAAAGAGAAATATCCCCTGCCAAGATATTTCACTCTAGTGGCAAAGGGATTTGGGAAGTGCACAAGAGAGGCTAATCCTGGCATTCATCTCAGCAAGGCTTCAAAAACCTGAGCATCAGCATGTACAACTCAGAAAGGTGTCTGAGCAGTTCCCACCAGCAGAGTACATTAGACTCCCTCAAACCCAGCATATGCATTCCTGGCCAGCCTCTGGGATGGGCAGTACATCATTTGTTTCTCAGTGAACTGTTACCCAAGGTCCAGATGATGACTCTTGGATCCTCATGCCCAGTCCAATTCCACACCTGCTGCTCTACTGTAGCCTTGTGATTCCTAAGCTATATATCACAGCACACTTATTCTGACACCCTGTGAGTGCGCAGGTTAGTGTTGCTCTACCAGGCTCAGCAAAGGCTTCTAAATATATTAGTGAAGGAGAAAGATCTGGGATGGCTTCCAGTTTTAACCAAGGTCACATTGGCGAGTGCTGGTGTGCAGCGCGAAGATATTATACACAGCATCTTTCATGCAAGCTGTATTCCATCTGCGTACAGCATTTCTGTACTGCAACAGAAAGAAATGGGAAAGGATGACAGAAACAAGAAGCCTGGGAGATATCTCAAATTTTGCCATGGGTATGTTGTGTAGCTCAGGATCTTTGTAGCTCTGTTTATTTTTCTACCAAAAAAAACCAACCCAAACCGTGTTACTTACCTGCCTCAAATGGTAGACTCGAGCATAATGTTTTTCAAATAGCTCAGAGATCTGAGCCCTTGATTCATCCTAGCAGACAATTTTCCCATTAGGAAGCAGCCAAATGCTCCAGGGAAACATACACTGCAGGGGTGACTCTCTGCGACTCTCTCCATGGGAAACAGAAGAGACCTGGACTTTTAATTGCAGCCCTGGACTGGAGGAGGAGACCCAGGAGGAGCAAAAAGAGAGAGGAATAAAGAAGAGATGCTGTCGTGGTTTAACCCCAGCCAGCAACTATGCACCACACAGCCGCTCGCTCACTCCCCCCCCCCCCCCCCAGTGGGGTAGGGGAGAAAATTGGTAGGGTGAAAGTCAGAAAAACTCGTGGGTTGAGATAAGAACAGTTTAATAATTGAAGTAAAATGAAATAGAATAGTAGTAATAATAATAATAATATAATACAATAATAATAATATAAAGCAAGTGATACACAACAATTGCTCACCACCCACCGACGATGCCCAGCCCGTTCCTGAACAGCAATCGCCTTCCCCCCCGGCCAGCTCTCCTCAGTTTATATACTGAGCATGATGTCATATGGGATGGAATAGCCCTTTGGCCAGTCTGGGTCAGCTGTCCTGGCTGTGCCCCCTCCCAGCTTCTTGTGCACCTGGCAGAGCATGGGAAGCTAAAAAGTCCTTGACTGGTGTGAGCACTACTTAGCAACAACTAAAACATCAGTGTGTTATCAACATTATTCTCATACTAAATCCGAAACACAGCACTATACCAGCTACTAAGAAGAAAATTAACTCTATCCCAGCTGAAACCAGGACAGTATCCACCCCTTATTCCATACCATCTATGTCATGCCCAGGTCTTACACTTTCCAATACATTCCAATTAATCACTACCACTTTTCCAGTCTTTTGATATATTTTTATATATATATATATATATACACACACATATAGTTATAATTTCCCTAGTCTATAGGTTATCCCTCCACAAATGTTTGTTGAGTTCATTTAGTCCATGACTTTGGGCTTCATCTGTCATAACAGCCCCTCAGGGCAGGAGAGATGGTGTCTGGTGTTGGATTGTTGCATGCTGAAGCCAGTTCTGGTTCCATCACCTCTGCACTTTGCTCGGTTTCCTCAAAGTTCATTCTTCATTAATTTGGGTGATTCTTCCTGTATACTGTTGATATGGCATATAGCAACCATAGTAGTGATGACATCCAGTATTATATAGCAACTAACATCATACAATTCAGTTCATTGGCTATTTTCACCCAAAATCAAATCCCCTTGAGGTATACATCGGACTTCCCCATCCTCCCGCATCACCCACCAAGTGCACCCAGGTCCTTGAGCAAAAGCAATTCCACGAATGGGCTTACCTCTGCCTGAGGCAGGAGTAACCCAGACTGTCTTCCCCATCATATTTTTTAGGTGCACTACAGGGACTTTATCCCCCTCTACAGTACGTAAAAGTCTTGATTGGGCAGGGCCAGCTCGATTGGCAGATCCCCTAAGTGTTGACTAACCAAGTGGCCTTTGCTAAATGTGTATCCCAATGTTTGAATGTTCCACCGCCCATTGCTTTTAGTGTAGTCTTTAACAGTCCATTGTATCGTTCGATTTTCCCAGAGGCTGGTACATGATAGGGGATGTGATATACCCACTCAATGCCATGCTCTTTGGCCCAGGTGTCTATGAGGCTGTTTCAGAAATGAGTCCCGTTGTCTGACTCAGTTCTTTCTGGGGTGCCATGTCGCCATAGGACTTGCTTTTCAAGGCCCAGGATAGTGTTCCGGGCGGTGGCATGGGGCACGGGATATGTTTCCAGCCATCCGGTGGTTGCTTCCACCATTGTAAGCACATGGCGCTTGCCTTGGTGGGTTTGTGGGAGTGTGATCTAATCAATCTGCCAGGCCTCCCCATATTTATATTTCAGAGAGGCTTGAACCGCTTGGCTTGCTTGATTGCAGCGCATGTTTCGCATTCATGGATAACCTGTGCAATAGCGTCCATGGTCAAGTCCACCCCTCGATCACGAGCCCATCTATATGTTGCATCTCTTCATCTTTCCAGGTCATTACTGCCAAAGAGTTTGCATACGATGATGGTGCGCCCCGTACAAACTTCCGCCACATGGGTCGTGTGCACTGGACTTCATCTGGATCTTTGGATAACTGCTCATTGTTTAAGTCATTATGCATCACCTCTAGCATGGCTAATTCTCTCAGGTATTGGATACCTCTCTCCATGGTGGTCCACTTGCCTGGCTGACATAAAAAAATCTTCCTTGAAGGGATACCTTTCCTTCACAGCTGCCAGAAGTCGCCTCCAGAGGCTGAGGACTTTTGCCCCTTTTCCAATTGCTTTGTCAATGCCCCCTTCCCTAGAAAGGGATCCCAGCTGCTTGGCTTCCCTACCCTCTAATTCCAGGCTACTGGCCCCATTATCCCAGCATCGGAGCATCCAGGTGACGATGTGCTCGCCTGGACGACAACCGAAATCTTTTCGCATATCTCGCAGCTCACTCAGGGACAGAGATCGGGTTGTTACCATCTCATTTGTGGGTTCTGCCTCTTCCTCCTCCTGTTCTGTTGACGGCCCTGGCTCATCATCAGCCCTTACTAAACGAGCTGATTTTCTCGTCTATTTTTTCTTCTGTATAGGGGCAAGTGATACTGGCACGGGTTGGTTCTCTGGTGTAGCCACAGCGCCTGTTAACGGGACTGGCATAGCCACGAAGCCTGTCATGGGGTCTGGTATAGCCACAGTGCCTGTTGCCGGGGCTGTGGCTACACCAGAGAATCAATCTGTACCAGTATCAGTACAGTGCTGGGCTGGCTGGCATAACCGCAGCGCCCATCACAGGGGCTGGCGTATCGGCAGTGCTCGTCGCTGGGGCTGGCATAACCACAGCACCCGTCGTTTTGTTGTCAGATCCAGAGACCTTCTCTTCCCCTTGAGGGTTCTGAATAGTGTTGAATAGGGCTCGGTAGGCATGGGCCAGGCCCCAGCACATTGCAGTGATTTGTGTCTCCCTAGAATTGCCAGGGTGACAGCATACTTTTCCCAAATGTTCTACTAATTTTTCAGGATTCTGCACTTGTTCAGGGGTGAAGTTCCAAAACACTGGAGGGGCCCACCGTCCTAGGCATTTGCCCATACTCTCCCACACACCCTGCCACCCATAACTATCCAGCCTTGGGGCAGATCTCTGGATGATATTCTTAAAATGCTTATTAACCTTAGACAAAACCGAAACAATATTCCCAAGAACTATCAATAGATATATCTTAACTACCCAAGGATGTTCAAGATACAAAAAAGTTGTTGTAATGAAGGAGGAAACATCATAGAAGAAAGCAACCAAGGTGCCATTCTGTATTTCCTCCATAGAAAACCTCTCAGAGGAAGAGGTATAATTGCTAATTGTCTTCATGAGGTGGTACCCAAAGTACAGTAATGGCTTCACTACAGAACCCAAATACCAGATAGCGCTCAAGGTCAGTGTTTAATAACAAATCTCCCAGGCAAAACATCACTAAAATCACTGCAGAGCACAGCAAACTGCAACACCCAGCACCAATCTTTAACACGTACTGCAAAAACAAGAGCATGGTGCAGATCAGGTAGACTAATACTGAGAACAGATGAATCAATATTATGACCAGCAGCTGTTAACAGATACAAATTCCTTAATACACTCTGATTAATCTGTTATTATCTCAAACCCTTCGAGCCCCACGTTGGGCGCCAAAAAGGACTGTCGTGGTTTAACCCCAGCCAGCAACTATGCACCACACAGCCGCTCGCTCACTCCCCCCCCCCCCCCCAGTGGGGTAGGGGAGAAAATTGGTAGGGTGAAAGTCAGAAAAACTCGTGGGTTGAGATAAGAACAGTTTAATAATTGAAGTAAAATGAAATAGAATAGTAGTAATAATAATAATAATAAAATACAATAATAATATAAAGCAAGTGATACACGACAATTGCTCACCACCCACCGACGATGCCCAGCCCGTTCCTGAACAGCAATCGCCTTCCCCCCCGGCCAGCTCTCCTCAGTTTATATACTGAGCACGATGTCATGTGGTACGGAATAGCCCTTTGGCCAGTCTGGGTCAGCTGTCCTGCCTGTGCCCCCTCCCAGCTTCTTGTGCACCAGGCAGAGCATGGGAAGCTGAAAAGTCCTTGACTGGTGTGAGCACTACTTAGCAACAACTAAAACATCAGTGTGTTATCAACATTATTCTCATACTAAATCCGAAACACAGCACTATACCAGCTACTAAGAAGAAAATTAACTCTATCCCAGCTGAAACCAGGACAGATGCATAATTTGAGACAGCAAGGAAAGAGGCAGGCTGCTCCGGTAGAGGACAAGGCTCGGTAGAGGACAAGGCTCAGCAGAGGCCAGTTTATGAGCCTGGCAAAAAAGCAGAAGGAGGTTTTACTCTTATTGGCTTTCAGTGGGGTTCAGGAGCCCCTTAAGGCTGGGGCAGCTTCCCCATTTCTGCAGTGAGATAGTGGAGAGCCCTGTGCTCCCCTGAGAGCAGGCGAAGGGCAAAGTCTGGGGGAAGAAGGAGCAGGTTGCTATAAATTACCTCTCCATCTTTCAAGGCTCAGTGACCGAGAGCTGTGCTGGGGTCTCACTTAACCCTGATAAATGTGGTGTTTGAAAGGATGCTGGGAGCATCCTGATGCTCTGTAGTGATGTCTTTTCTCATGATTATTCATTTATGGTGAGGCAGAAGGTGGAGTGGGGCTTAAACTTACCTTCTTAAAGAAACTCCATCTTCTGCCTGTCTCCCCCTCTAAAGCTATTAGATATATTTCAAGCTGGCAAAGGGTTAGGACTCCCAAAGATACACTTATGCCTTAGGTGGAAATAAGGCACTAGGTAGAAGAGAAAGACCTTTTCAGTGCCCCAGCAAGGGGAAAGCTGTCAGGGGAGGTCCCTGAAACATTGATAAGGCAGAACAGTGTTATGGAAGTGCTTGGCCGCAGGACGAGCATTGGGCAGGCTGCAGAGAATCCAGCTGTGCCACACTAATCTGGTTCTCTAAGGCCACCCTTAGTTACCAATATGTGCTTTGTCAGTAGAGCAGGTGATGTTTTGTCTACTTGCCTTTATTTTTAGCTGCCTTGGGTCAGCAAAACAATGCAGACAGTAGCATTACAAGACCTGCATCTCCAGATCTAATCGGCTGGCCCTGAGCCATCCCCTATGCAGATAGCTAGCCTGCACTCAGTAGTTTCTCCCTTCTCCCCAGCTCATCTTGCTCCCACTGACTGGTGCCTCCACCTCCTCCTGATGGTCCCAGCTGGTGGCTCTGGTACCCTGCCCCACCCACACAGTGTGGAGATCTCCAAACCTGGCGCTCAGGGGTCCAGTCTTGGCATAATCTTAGCATTGGTCCAAGGCTTTGCAACTGAGCTTAGTGCCTGAGCATCAGGATGGAGGTGCTCATCCCACTGGGGTGTCTGCATCTCATTCCTGCCCTCCTGGACTGCCTGCATTGGGAGATCTAGGCAGAAGAGCATGCCTCTTCCTGCCCTTGTGAAACCCACAGGCTTTCCTCCATCACGTGAAGAAGTTACTTGTTATTAATGTGCCACAAGTGCTGGGAGGGACAGAAGCTTTCTGTGGATTTGTCCCCAAGTCAGCCTGTGCCTGAAATAACTGCGTGGCCTTTGGAGCTGCTGGTGTGCTAGAAAACTGGCTGTTTATGTTCAGTGCCAAAACCGTACTCCAGCACACTGCTCTGGGTCTCCAACGCTGGCTGGAGGACAAGGGTAATGGCAGGGATGTTAGCCTTCAGTTATCCTCCCACTCAGTCCCTGAACAGAGGTCGAAAAATCAATTTCACAAGCCACAGTCGGAGCAGGACTGGGCGGACTCTCCGAACTGAAGCATAGTTTTGGTCTAGAAATCATCTAACAGGATTGTGCAAAACTTCCAGGATTTCATAGGCTGGACTCGAACAGAAATGCCACAGGCAGCGCTGCCAACCCCAAGCATTCAAATACCATGAGTCAGCCCCACCCCCCCAACTCTTCCAAGTCTCCTTTCCTCTCTGGGTTTTTTTTGAACTGTGAGGTTAAAGTTGGTTCATATTTTTCCAGGTTCCTCCACTCCTCCCCCACCTTTTAGGAGGGCTAGAAACTTAACTGATTTTTGGGTGAGGGGGTGTTTCTAAAAGGAAGAGGAGATGCGATGCTTTAAATCCCTGGAGCAGGGCCCTAAGTAATGTCGTTATGTGACTCACGATAAATTTGGGTGATTTGGCAGCGCTTCAGTCTGCCTCCTTATTTAATTGCCTGCAGATCCTGCCTTGTCATTAACACAAGAGGTCAAGGTACTGGCAGGAGTTCTGTGATTTGTAGATGCATACTTAGCTTATAAAAACACCCTTGTCATTGCCTCTCAGCAAGCCCTCCTTGTTCATCCAGCTGTTACAGCTGTTCTCACCTATCCTGAGCTCCTTCAGCTGACTCTGCTTTTCCTTTCCTTTGCGAGGTGCCTTATGCAATGACTCTGCTCAAACATGTGTTTGGCCAGCTACACACTCACTGCAGCACCAACTGGGCATCCCAAATGCTCATTAAAATTGGTATATTTTAATTAATGCAGTCCAGAAAATGTTTCTTCCTCCAAAGCTTTCAGGGGAAAGGAAGCAGAGAGGAAGACAAGCGAGCAGAGCCCAAGGAGCATCCAGCAAGTTCTTTGAGTAAAGACAGAGCATCTGCCAGGATGCAGAACGCATACAACAAGCAGCACATGTGAGTCTACTGAACCCTGCAGCATCTCTCAGCTGCATGAAATGCACCACGCTTGCAGCTGGGGGATCTCCAGCCTACATTTGTAATGCACACTTTAAAACCAGCTTCATCCCAGGGACTGGTTAACTCTTCTTTCATGGGACTTGATGAAAGAGATTTGTAACTCCTCATAGAAGACCAAAAAAAATGTTCTGGTCATCCTCAGGCCTCCCTGAAGATCAGGGTTTGGGGCTGAGGATTTCCTCAAAACCACAGGTTGCGCCTTATGACTTGCTCCAAGCCCTATATAACTCTTTTTACCTGCAAATACTTAATACCTGCTGATAGCACATTAGTGAAATGTTACTCCAAAGGGACAGAACTTGGGTAAACAGCATTCAGCATTATTCTTTCCTTATTCCTGGATTACTGAAGGGCTGACTTGCAACTACCATGGGCTATTGTAGGGGATCCTAGTACTCCCTGTCCTTCTCTGCACTGAAAACGGTGAGACTCGCAGCAGACCTTAACTCTGATGTTATGAGCAGCGTTGCATGCTTGGCTGTTACAGCTTGCAGGATCCAAAGGGTCTGCAGAGTCCAGGATGCTGGACCACGTTCCTGAAAGGACAGTTTGTTGGGCTGCAGCAGCAGGAGAGTGCTGTCTGTGATGGGTTTTGGTGCCTGGCAGAGGGATGGATGGCTGCAGACAGGCAGTCTCTGGCACCCCTGTGTGGCCACCTGCACAATCACAGCACGGGGCGGGGGGCTGCAGCCTTCCCCGGGGAGCAGCTCCCTGGCAAGCAAAGACAGGGAAGCATTTCTGAAGGGTCTAGAGGGGAGGTTAAATCCTGTCTCTCAAGCCAGCAAGTCCCTGAGAAGGATGGGAGCCCTCGTCCTCCGTGCAGGGCCAGGAGGTCCTTATGGATGTGGGCACCTGGAGCAAAGTGTTAAGGAAGGGACGAGGCTTTTGGGTTTCAGTGCCAGGGCACAGTCAGGGTGTGACCCTGGCTGCTGTGCTCCTACAGCTGGGGCAGGGGAGCAAAAAAATGAGCCTTTTTTTTATGCTGAATGACTGCTGAATGACCTCCCTGGGGTTGACTGATGGAGCAAAGTGCTTTCAAGTCAGTCAAGGCCAGGAGAACCTGTCCTCAAGCATCATCAGCAAGGTACCAACTTTTTCTGATGGCAAGAAATCCAAATATAGGGTCCCCTGCCATTAGCAACATATTATCCCCATTTTGCTGTGATAGCTCAGGGGGGTGTCTTTCCTGTTTTTAATTTTTAACGTTGTAATTTGCTCAGACTGAAAGCACTTAGCACCAAAGACAAAGCTGAGAACAGGACAGACAACAAACTTCCACTCTCCTGGATTTCTAAAGAGTCTAACCCAAACTATCCTTGCACTCTCCATCGAGACCCTGAACAGGGCTACGGGAGGTCTGAAATACTAGACTTGAACTGCACACTAAAGAATAACTTACATGTTTATATGCCTTGCTTGCACAGCACGGTGCTTGTAGGCTGGAGACTCAAGTTCCTTCTTTTGATTCACTCCTTGAGTGAGTCAAACTATTTATTTGAACTTGAATCCACATGAGGCTTCAGCTCAATGCCAACTGCACTCCCACTGTCCATCATATAAAAGCAGGTATCCCAGCATGGTCATGGGAGGTATGAAATACAGAAGACAAAGCACTGCTTGTATGAGACAGCTGCAGTAAAAAGAATTAATGCAATAGAAAATAATGTAGATCTATATTTCGATTTTCTCTTCTGTTGCCCTTTCTCTGGATCCCTTTACCTCTTGCCTTTTTGAGGTTAGGGACAGAACAAGCCTCTTCACATTCAGCCTTTTCTCCACTCTCTACATTTCTGTATTAAATCCATGGCCTTCTGTAGATTTTTAACTTCCAATTCCTGAAGCTCAGCCAACATCCCTTATTAAATGAAGTTGCCTCTTCACCTGCTGAACTACGACCAACAAAAAAAATTCAAAAGCAACCTCATGGGAAATACACAGCTCCTGCAAATACTCCTAAGGAGGCTGCTCCTTTTCTCTGTACTCCTAAACTGAAAACCTCTTGGTATAAAGTCAGTTCTGGGCTTTTCTTCAACAAGAATCCTCCAGCTGAAAACCAAGGCAGTGAAGAAAATACTCTTGAGCATGACAGCGCATGTTAGTACTGGACCAATGCACTAAGGTGGCATCTCCAAAACCTGGTGCACATGCACTCTTCTAGGCAAGATGCATTAAAGGTTCCTTGACTCTTTTCTGCAAGAATAAGTCCTGGCCTTGTTGATTGGCATGGATAGTAATTTTGGTAATTATTTTGCTCACGTAGAAGTATGTTCGGAAACATCCCATGCATGAGCAGTGACTTCCCAAAGGAGTAATGGCAGGGAAGAGCTCCAGGCTTTGGGAAAGGGGTTCCTGGATACCCATTTTGAGATTTAAGGTATTATATAAATGTACTTTCTTGTAAGCAGTATCTGATGAGCTCTGTTCAAGATTACATCCAAAGAGTGACAGCCCCCGGTGTATAATAGAGTAGACATGGGCTCTAATAGGGTATTTGGCTGTTATATTGGTATTAATCTGCTTAGTGGCTAAATTGTGGGAGGCTCATGAAAACTCTCTCTTTTCCCCACTGTATCAGTGAAAGGTCTTCAGTAATTTGCATCCAAACAAATGTGCTTTGTGAATAATGGGACCTTGCATGGGAGTATAATTTTATTACCTCATTCGAGCCATTTTAGCCAAATTGTGCTTCCTCTTTGAAGAGCTGCCATTGGTGAGGAGAGATTGTTCGCAACTGCACGTGCAACAAAAATGGACATTTTTGACTTCCACGACCTGTTTTGTTTTGGGTTTTTTTTTGTCATTTATTTCCAAAATACTTGCTGTCTGTCAGAACAATGCTTCTCCTTTGTCAGAGCCTATAACCATCACTTGAAGCCCATGGTATCTCATAAAGGTTCAGTAGAAAATGAGAGTAAAAACTCCCAGGGTAGATATCTGAAGCTTTCCTTTGAGGAGAGGGAGTGGATTAACTGAAAGAAAAATAAATAAGCTCTAAGGTCCCAGCTTACTGCTGGTATGAGTGGGTGCAAATCCCAACATAGAGCCAAGGCCACATCCACATCATCTCTCTGAAGGCAGCAGGATTATCACTGTGGGAAATACTGAGCACACATTAGGACGTAGGGAAGAGTGCTTTAATCACTAGACTGACAAGGGGCAAAATAGTCACTAAAATTAAGGTGGGACAGCCCTAGGGCAGTTTGGTGAAGAGGAAAACCAAGAAACAGTTATCCTGGATCTATGCCCCATTGCTTCCCCAGCTTTTTTCTACATCTGCATCCATTTGCCTGTCTCATCTCACAAGGTGAGCTCTTCAGGATGCTGATTGCATTTTGCTCCTTGCACAGCACCTAGCTCACTGAGCCTGGAGTCCTAGCTACTGCCAGGACGTATCTCCAGCAAAGAGGCTGGCCTCCCATCTTCTATCTCCTTCCCACCCCAAAATTTAACACTGTTTTTTCTCTGCTTCACACCAAGCTCTGTATCTCAAGTCATTCAATGCAATCCCATTCCACTGTTATCAGAAACACCAGCATAACCAAAGCATAAAAAGGAGAGAGAAATAGAGGCAGAGATGGAGAAAGATCCTGAGAGACATCCCCCTCCAGCATATATCTGAGACAAGCACCATTTGTATGCCTCTAGACCAGCAGGAAGATATCTGCCATCTGGCTTTTAAGGGCAAAAAAGAGGGGAAAAAACACGGCCATGATACAAGCAACTACTTTGCAAGCTACTTAAGACAGATTAAAACATAAGGGCAGCTTCTTGGCTGGCCTCTGCCTGCAGTAGACCAGCAATAGACTTGAACAAGACCCTGGCTGCATTTGAAGTCTGACGCATTTAGGGAAGATGTGCATTTAGGGAAGATGCATGTTGTCCCTCAAAGTCCCTGCCACTCCAGGCACAGCACAACACTGCCATGGACACCCTTTGGCTCTCCTGGTTACTAAATTTACTGGAAAGATTAAGCAAAGCTGCACTTCCCAGCAATAAAATGCTCCTTCGATGGCATTACTGGAGATCCCACTCACGCATTAATTCAGAGGCTGCCCATTACCTATTAATTAGAGGACACTATTATGCAAATAATGAAAATTAATTAAGCCCTCACTTATTAATCTAAACCAGTCTCTTCATTGCTGTTCTCAAATACACCCCAGGCAATTGGCTACAATTTTTTTAATCATAAAAGTGACAACCTATGAGCTGACACTTCTTTAAAGGATGTCTTTAATATCAAAATTAAATAAAATACAGTAAAACAGCCTTGTCTCCCAAGCGGGCTAGCAGTAATAAGATGTTAACCCAATCTCCCCCAGCCTGCTGGGTTGAGAGAGATGGGAGGTTTCCTTCCCAGAAATCTCATCCTTCTCCCAAGAGGCTGCTTCTCCCCCTTGGGTATATCTGGGCACCAACAGTCCTGGCTAGATGTTTCTCTGAGCAGCCCATCACCATTGAGCCTGACACTGCAGCAGCTAGCTGGACTGCAGCCCAGAGGGACCTGCTGTGGGGCATCAGGAGGCTCCAGTTATCACTGCAAGTTCACCAAGTGGGGACCAATGTGACCTGGCTCTGTGGACAGCATGCAGGAGGTTTCCTGCCACCAGGAACAATCCTAAGGAGCAGAAGAGGGGTATTTATGCCTCACTTCACTACGTGCATGTTTGTTTGGTTTTCTTCTTTTCTAAACCCATTACAACCTCATGAATGAATTTACTTTCTGAATTTCTTGGTAGTTTCTTAATTAAAGCTGATTGTTGCTAGTCATAACCAACAAATTAATGCTTCAGCATTTTGCTAAAGTGCTACAGGTTCATGCAGGACCCATACCTGCCTAAGCTTGGATCTCACTGGCTGAACATTAGGTCCAGGACTTAAATGTCCAGGCAGATGTTTGCAGATTTGAGACCATTTCTGGGGGCCTTCTGGAGGTGGCAATGTCAGAGGTTGCCACTTGTACTTGCCGGATGAAAAGATGTAGCTTTTCCTGAGCACTTCATGGCAACGATCTCTTCTGGTCAACAGCTAGAGGACAGCAGTCATATGGATATGTTGTACCATCTACAGTGCTCCTCTCTTCCCCACACAAGATCTCCTGCACAGAGAGGATACTGGCAGGGATCTCGTAATGGCTCAGTGACAGCTCTGACAACTACCAGATGCACTTGTCAGTGAACATGAGAAACACCACCTCAGCCATGGGACGAGAATGGCAGGTCGCCCTCAGCCAGGACGAAGAGCATCACCAGACCGAACATCACATTTCTACCTTGGAGGAGCAGATGCAGGGCTGAATCACCAGAAAGCCAGGAGGACTCTGAGCTCATGCAAGAGCCAAGGGTATGGCAAACATCATGACATCTTGCAAAGGAGTGATCATATTTTAAGCACAAGTCCTCCTCTGCATGCCAGTTTTCTATCCCATTTTCACTCCTATCACTCCAAATTTCATGTGGGATTAATGAGCGTGCAGTTCAACGAGGTAAGGCCCCCTCAAGGTACAGTTTAATGAGAGGACTTCACCAGACTTCTCTGATGTCTGAGCTCATCCCAGACAGCCAAGTCTCCAGGACAGGGTCTGGTGCACAGCTTACTCAGGACCACTGGAGGTCCACCCTGCCTAGTTTACAGATGGGAGGCTCCTTCAGAAACCCCTCCTGGGCCAGAAGAAACAGGTCCCTGACCCAAGGACAGCCAGCATGGCTGAGCTCCACGGGGCAGTGAGCCCCCAGGTAAAAGGGCCTCTCTCAGATGGATGGTCTGGTTGAAGGTGCACTGGTTGACCCAACAAGGTCTAAGGATTGACATTTGCCATAAGGAAGACAAGCAAGTGAATATGGAGAAGGGAGAGTGAAGACCTGGGGACCGACTCCATCTCCACACACAACTTAAGCAATGGTTCTGAGTCCCTCGGGGAATGGTCTCAGGGTTGGATGCAGTGTCTTACAAAGTGGTGAACTGAGGAAGGCACCGAACCATCACTTGGGGGTGTACTGCATATTCCACATTAACCCATCCAGGGGACAGTCCTGGAGCAGGATGCCCATGACATGGTCTGCTCCAGTCTGAAGTCCCAGGTTATCCTGGAAGCTATTTCATTTTCTCTTCAGATCCAAAGTATCCACATGGGAAATCAGTGGGCAGTAGCTCACCCGGTGATTACTCCCTGCGGATCAGCCTTTAGATGAACGTGTCATCCACTGTGCCAGATCTCAATGACAGGGACGTGCTCTGAACTTGGAGCTTCTCTCACACCTACTAAGCAATTTAAATCTAATCCCCTTTACCCTCCCCACCACACAATTCCAGCCAAAAGCAAGGAAAACCCTGATTTTAACAGCTCGATGCAAAGTCACTGGGGTCTTGCTGCCCGGTCTGTACCCTTACTCCTCCTCCTGGTTTCACCATCTCATTTCCCACTTGCACAGCTAAAACTTTAAGCAACTACAGCTTAAAGGGTACAATACCCTCACGAGCCTTTCTGCCTCTGTGCACCGATCAGCTTGCGAGGGTGAACAGCTGCGCGAAGGAGAGAGCATAATTGCATCCCTCTTCTTCCTTCTCCTACAGCCATATATCTGCACTCCCTAACAGCAACTCATCTTTGCGGGGAGCAGACAGTACCTCCTAAACCACAGCCTTCAAGGCAACCTCCTAAGACACAGCATCTCCTCTGACTGCCAGGTGGCTTTTCTTGCTTGCGTGTGTTTTACATTATGTCACAGACCTGCAACACAACTCCAAGGCAATTTTTAAGAGCTGTACTTACTGTCATTGCTGCAAATCACCCTTCGGCTCCTGTTTATCCCCTTGCATTTTTTTTTCCCTACCAGACAAGGTGCTGTGCACATCGTTTTTCCCAGGCTATGTGTGCAAAGCCAGGGCGCAGCACGCAGGGCTGGGAGCGCTCTACATCATCGCTCGCCGCGACAATGTCATCGGTCACCAATGTGAAGGACAGAGGCTAGACGCCTTGTTTTGCAGTTCTTGACGTGACTCAGAACAGCCTCGGAATTACGCTTGGAATAAGTGATTAAAAACCATGACTACTCCTCCATTACCGTGCACAAGTGACACTCTCAGCAGCACCAATCACAACTGCACCCTTGTAAATGAGAGCAAAATTAGAGCTGCTGCCTGGTGAGGATGACTTACACCAGCAGTACCGAGCTGGGACTCCCCCAGACTGTTTCCTCTTAACCTGGGATAAACCCCAGGTGTGTGAGATGGGAACAAGGGCTTGGAAAACCCATTGATGGGAGAGGAACCACCCAGCCTGTATTTAATGATGTTCTGAACCCCAGCACGCAGTCACCTCCTGCGAAAAACCTTCTCTGAGATGCCAGTCTCCTCTGGGACAATATTTGCAGGCAGTAGATATTTGGAGAAACCTTCACAGGCACTGCAGGCATTTTGAAATGGAGGTGCCCGGACCCTTGATCATATTTTATATCTATCTCAAGCATTAAAATATGCAGCTTCGATTTCCATGGTAGGGAGGGAATCCTGGTGGGAAGAAGGAAACAGGATTTCAGTGGAGGAAATGGAGAGCAGAGGAAAGTTTTGAAGGGGAAGGGAGGAAGGCTTTTGACTAAAACCAAAAATTATAGCCAAACCAACTTGTTCAGATGCTCTCCTGGGGATTTGGGGCCCTGAAATGCCAATGCAAAACCGGCAGCCACTTTGCTACGTCAGAGCCCAGGCGAGAGCTTTGCATGCCAACCCTCAGAAGACCAGGGCAGAAGCCAACACCGGGGCTTTGGCTTTTCCCAGCGAGTGCTGGGCACAGCTCTGAACCCGAAGGAAGCTGCTGCAGCCCTTCGTTCACAAGCCTAGGGAGAGTTGTAAAGGAAGGAGTGTCCGGCAGCACAGCCTGCCTGCAGGCATCACCTGGCAGGGCAAGGAGAGAGCCAGGGCTGCTCCGGACCCCACTGCCAGAGCACTTACTGGCCGCGCTGTTTGCTCTCTGCAACAGAAAATATGCCCTGATACGAGTTTATTAAATGCATTTAAGTGGCTACGTGCGATGGCAGTGCAGGAACAAGCTCACCTCCTGCTCAGCCACCCATGCTGTGGAGCAGCCACCTCCACCCACAGATGAGCAAAGAGCCAGAGCATCAGAGACACCTGCAGGATACACCCTTTGTGATCACTAGTACATAGAATCATAGAATGTCCCGAGTTGGAAGGGACCCACAAGGATCATCAACTCCTGTCCCTGCATAGGACAACCCCAAAAATCACACCATATGTCTGAGGGCATTGTCCAAATACTTTTGAAAATTGTCAGGCTTGGCACCATGACTACCTCCCAGGGGAGCCTGTTCCAGTGCTCCACCACCCTTTGGGTGAAGAACCTTTTCCTAATGTCCAACCTAAACCTCCCCTGGCATATCTTCCTGACGTTCCCTCCGGTCCTATCATTGGTCGCCAGGGAGAAGAGATCAGCGCTTGCCCCTCCTCCTCCCCTTGTGAGGAAGCTGTAGACCACGATGAGGTCTCCCCTCAGTCTCCTCTTCTCTAGGCTGAACAGACCAAGTGACTTCAGCCGCTCCTCATACAGCTTCCCCTCTAAACCCTTTACCATCTTTGTGGCTCTCCTCTGGACACTCTCTAGTAGCTTTGTATCCTTTTTGTACTGTGGCGCCCAAAACTGCACACAGTACTCAAGATGAGGCCGCACCAGTGCAGAGTAGAGCGGGACAATCACCTCCCTCGACCGGCTAGCAATACAGTGCTTGATGCACCCCAGGACACGGTTGGCCCTCCTGGCTGCCAGGGCACACTGTTGGCTCATGTTCAACTTGCCGTCAACCAGAACCCCCAGATCCCTCTCCGCGGGGCTGCTCTCCAGCCTCTCGTTCCCCGGTCTGTATGTACATCCAGGGTTGCCATGTCCCAGGTGCAAAATCTGGCACTTGCCCTTGTTAAACTTCATACAGTTGGTGATTGCCCAGCTCTCTAATTTGTCCAGATCTCTCTGCGGGGCCTCTCTGCCCTCGAGAGTGTCAACAGCTCCTCCCAATTTTGTGTCATCGGCAAACTTTGATAACAAACCTTCAAGTCCTGCATCCAAGTCATTTATGAAGATATTGAAGAGCACTGGCCCCAAGATGGATCCCTGCGGAACCCCGCTAGTGACTGGTCGCCAGCCCGATGTAACCCCATTTACTATAACCCTTTGAGCCCGACCCGTCAGCCAATTGCTCACCCATTGCATTCTGTGTTTATCCAGCTGTATGCTGGACATTTTGCCCAGGAGGATACTGTGAGAGACAGTATCGAAGGCTTTACTGAAGTCCAAAAAGACTACATCGACTGGCTTCCCTTGGTCAACTAGGTGGGTAACCTTGTCATAGAAGGAAATCAAGTTTGTCAAGCAGGACTTTCCCCTCGTGAATCCGTGCTGGCTGGGACCAATGACTGCGTTGTCTTTCAGGTGTTTTTCAGTAACTCCCAGAATAATCTTCTCCATGATTTTGCCAGGCACAGAGGTGAGACTGACAGGCCTGTAGTTACCAGGGTCACCCCTGTTGCCCTTCTTGAAGATTGGGACAATGTTTGCCAGCTTCCAGTCAACTGGGACCTCCCCAGATTCCCAAGAGCATTGAAAAATCATTGAGAGAGGTCTCGCTATGACATCAGCCAGCTCTTTCAGTACCCTCAGATGAATCCCATTGGGCCCCATTGACTTATAGGGATCCAGCTGGAGCAGCAAATCCCGCACAAGTTCGGGGCTGGTTGGGAGTTTGTCGTTCTCGCAGTCATGGTTCTCTAGCTCTGGGGGTCCCAGAGCCCATCATTGGTGTTGAAGACCGAGGCGAAGAAAGCATTAAACGTCTCTGCTTTGTCTACGTCCCTGTTTGTGAGGTGACCATGCTCGTCAAGTAATGGGCCAATGTTATTTCTCGCCTGCCTTTTGCTATTAACATATTTTAAAAAGCCCTCTTTATTGTCCCTCACAGTAGTGGCCAGCTTCAGCTCTAGTTGAGCTTTGGCCGTGCGTATTTCCTCCCTACAGTGGCAAACAGCATCTCTGTAGTCCTCCCATGTCGCCTGACCTTGCTTCCACTGGTCATACATTTTCTTTTTTTGTCTTAGTTCTAGCATAAGATCCCTACTCCAGGGATCAGCCAGGCCGGCCTTCTGCCTCGCCTGCTTGACTTCTGACAGTTTGGAATTGCCTGCTCCTGTGCTCTTAGGAGGTGGTACTTAAAAAGTGACCAGCACTGATGGACCCCAGCACCTTCAAAAGCTTTTTCCCAGGGGACCTTACTAAGTAGTTCCCTGAGCAGCCTGAAGTCAGCTCTCCTCATATCCAGAGTTGAGGTCCTGCTGGCAGTTTTCCTCCTGTTACCATAGATTTTAAACTTGACTGCTTCGTGGTCGCTGTGGCCAAGGCAGCCACCAATCGCCACGTCACCCACGCGTCCCTCTCTGTTAGTAAGCAGCAAGTCGAGGAAGGCACCTTTCCTGGTCGGTTCTCTTAGTACTTGTACCAAGAAGGTATCATCCAGATGCTTTAAGAATCTTCTGGACCTGCTTGTACCAGCTGTGTGGTATTCCCAGTTGACATCTGGCAAGTTGAAGTCCTCCATAAGGACAAGGGCAGATGACTTGGAAGCATCCCTTAGTTCCTTAAAGAATAACTCATCCGTGTCGTCATCCTGGCTGGGTGGCCTATAGTAGACTCCCACAATGACATCTGCTTTATTTGTTTGTCTTTTAATCCTTACCCAGAGGCTCTCAACTGTGCCATCACCAACTGCTAGTTGTCACTTCAGTGCCACCAAGTGCTACCCTCTGTGTGGCACCATGGCCATTGAAAGGGCATCTGGGCCAAGCAGAGCAGCCTGTGCACCGCCCACCCTGTCAGCACCCAGCAGACCACCAGCCGGTGCTGAGCAAGCTTCATCAGTCACAGGCAGAGGCAAGGTTCCGATCTTAAAATCAAAGGCCCTTGTGCTTTTGGGTTGCTGGGTGGATGCACAGGAACTCAGGAGAGATCTCCCGGGCCAGATCCTTCCCGGTACAGAGCTGCATTACTGGGACATGGCCAGCTTCTCCGGCAGGGAGGCCAGCTCTGCGTAGACACAGCCCTGGATTTTCTCCTGTGTATGGAAGAACTTCCTAGTGTCCCACCAGACCTTCATGCCAGTTCTTAGCTTGCTGGCAGAGTCCTGTACTTTAAAATTGTCATTATTTGAAATAAGCTGCAGCCCCAGTTACCTCTTCCCTGGCTTCAGGAAGGCCCTGAGCTGTATTCCTAGAGGAAGGGGTGGTTAGAAGAAATTGGGTTGGGAGCTGCATCCAATTCACACCTTTAACTCCTGGCTTCTGGAAGCTAGGTCGCTTCTTACCGTGCTGTTCCTGGCAGCATTTCCCCAAGCAGTCTCCATCCCTAAAGGATTAGGGTTAGGAGATGATACCTGTCCCCATGGCGGGGGCAGAGCTTGCTGCAGAGCTTGCAGCCAGGCTGACACCAGGTCTGGAGTGGGTCTGACCACAGTTACACTTGGAGGGATCTCATAAGGATATTTTCAGCCTCAGGATGCCTTTGGGCAGGGGAAACATTCCCCAAACTGCTCTAGGTGGGAGCACTCAGCTCAGGATCCTGCCTGGGCACTGAAATCTCAGTGGTGAACATCTCTGCAGCGACAGGAGCACTCTTAGTAGCTGGCACGTCCAGCCCAGCTGACAAATGGTTTTGCCAGGCAGCCGGTGGTAAATCCAACCTGCCATGTGTGGTAGCTGGGATGGGAGCAGGTACTATGGGCTTTTCTGATGTCCCCATCTCCATCATCAGCCAGTGCTTTTTCCCTGCCGACCGTTTCCTTTCCCAAACTTTTCCCCAAAGTAGAGCTACCTGATAAAGCTCCAAGCAAGAAATCTTAAAACCTTCCTCTGATTGTGTATGAACCCTGCCAGGATGGTCTGACACTGAGGTGGCAAAAGGACCCACTTGCTTGTCACAGCCGTGGGGCCCTGTGGTGGGTCACTGGGGGAAGGGACATCCTTGGGGATGGCCAGGAACATGCCATCCCTCCTCGCTGGTGCAAGGGAAAAACTTCATCTTGTGCAAGACCATGGGCAGGGAGGGACGGGTGGCCTGAAGAAAGGGCTGCAAGAGCAGATTTCATGAATCTGGTTTGAGAGCAGGACAGCTGCTGAGCCCAAGGGGCTGCAGGCAGTCAGGGAACGCGGTAGATGACGAAATGCAATGAGACAGCCTGTCCCAGATGGTCCCTCATGGCAGCTCATGGGGCGGTTGCTGGCCTTCCCACAGCCGTCGAAAGCACAGCATGATGCCTCCCGGGATGTGGCTGTTTGGGCTCCCTCAAGTGCTCTGTGGGGCAGAGATGTGGTGGGTGGGACCTGCAGCGTGCAAGGGCTTACATGCACCTTAGTAGCTCATGGACGTGGTCCTTCCCCACAGACCCACCTGCTGAGCTCCCATCCCCACCACCCTCAGCATCCCTCCTGCTCTCATCCTTTTCCATGGGATGCTCCCTAACACTGCCTGGCCCCTCTGCACCATCCCCCATGACGCTGTAGAAGACGGTTTGGGAGATGCCCCGCGTGGGTTGAGGTGGGAAGGGCCCACCCCGTGTCATCTTGCTGCAAGTGGGAGCCGTGGGTGTGCAGGCAGGGTGGCAGGCGAGGCACCCCCCGGGCCCCACATGCCGTGTGTGAGGCCTGGCTGGAAGGGGAAGCTGGTGGGGCGTGCCGGCAGGGCTGCATCGTGGGGGTGCAGGCAGGGGCTCAGGTGGGTGCAGGCAGGGGATTCGGTAGGGGTGCAGGCAGGGGTTCAGGTGAGTGCAGGCAGAGGCGCTGCCCGCAGCCCGCGCCGGCCGCCACCAGCGGGCGCCGCAGTGTCACAGCCCGCCGCTGCCGGGAGGGGAGGGGCGGGGCGGGGGGCGGAAGCGCCGGGAGGGGGCGGAGGGTGTGGGGGGGTGCCGGGATGGGGGTACTGGGATAAGGGTGCTGGGATGGGGGCACTGGGATGGGAGTGCCGGGCTGAGGAGCAATGGGATGTGGGATATCGGGATGGGGGTACTGGGATGGGGGTGCCGGGATGGGGGTACCGGGATGGGGGTGCTGGGATGGGAGTGCCAGACTGAGGAGCGCCGGGATGTGGGATATCAGGATGGGGGTACTGGGATGGGGGTGCCGGGATGGGGGTGCTGGGATGGGAGTGCCAGACTGAGGAGCACCGGGATGTGGGATATCAGGATGGGGGTACTGGGATGCGGGTACTGGGATGGGAGCACCGGGATAGGAGTGCTGGACTGAGGAGCACCGGGATGGGGATACTGGGATATGGGTACTGGGATGCAGGTACTGGGATGAGAGCACCGGGATGAGGGTACTGGGATGGGGGCACTAGAATGGGAGCACCGGGATGGGAGTGCTGGGCTGAGGAGCACTGGAATGTGGGATATCGAGATGGGGAGGGGGGTACTGGGATGGGGACCAGCATGGGGCGGGTACCAGGATGCGGGAAGGTACCGGGGTGCAACAGCACCAGGATGCAGGAACACTGGGATGGGGTGTACCAGGATGGGGGAGCACCAGGATGGGGGAAAGTACCGGGATGCAAGCACACCGGGATGCAGGAACACTGGGATGGGGGGGGATTACAGAGATGCAGGAGCACCAGGATGTGGAGCATCAGCATGGGGGGCTGCTGGGATGCAGGAGCACAGGGACAGGAGAACACCAGGCTACAGATGCACCAGACACAAGCCACAAGCCCATTTCCAACCCATCTATTACAAAGACTGAGATGGAATAACTGGTGCAGGGCACAGAGATGGGCTTTGTGGTGTGTGATGTGGTGTTGAAGACCTGGTGATGACCGTGAGGTGCACAACTGCACGTGTGTGCTGCAAGGTACCCAAGGGCTCTGCTCAGATGGTATCAAATACCAAATACACTGATGTAACAGCTGTTTTTCTTGTCTTTCGTAGATCCTGTCGCTGCACACATGAGGTAGGCAGCTCTCCTCTGCCCACCCATGCCCAGAGCACATGCTGTGTCTGGGCTGGGTTTGCCCAGGAGGACCTGGAGGACGAAGGCTGTCCTGGCTGGGGCATCATCATGACCATTAGCAGCTCTGAGGCAGGATGAGGGGCACTGTGGCTTGGGGGAGCAGGTAGACCTCATCTTATCTCTGAATGCCACCTCGAACCAGCCTTTCTGAGCTGGCAGATAGCAGCCAGGCTCTTGCCAAGAGGTGACATCCCCATACGCAGGCATGAGCAGCAGTTTATGGCCAGGGTGAACCCCATTCGTCACTAAACCCAGTGCTCGAGAACAATTCCTGCTCTAGCCAGGCTGACTGCAGAGCGTGTTTGCTGCGGAAATTGGTGCAAAAGCCTGGACCTGAGCTGGCTCAGCCCCAGGCCAGGGTTTGAAGCACCCAGGTCTGATGGCAGTGGCTTCCTTAGCAGAAAGAGAGAACATGTTCCTGCCTTCAGTGAGGAAACAATTAGAGAGCTAAAAAAGCAGGAAAACACAGCATTGTTTTTAATTCAAGACTGAGAGGGTTGAGCATGAGATCTGCTTGTTCTGAATTCCCAAAGGATGTGATCATTCAAGATCATTCAAAGAAGAGATCATTCAATTCAGTATAGTAGTTAATGGCAACCTCTCCTGAAGGCATTGGTTTGCTTGGTGATCTTTTTTCTTGTATCTAGCATATGCATTAAATACTATCTCATATATAGATATATTAATTCTACATTTAATTGCATTTTTAATCCCATCTTCTGTTCAAGGACATACTCATGGAGAAGCATGGACTTTTTACTTAAAATAAAATATGCTTCTTCCTACCCTCTTAACTACTCAGTGTTAAGAACCTGAATATTGAAGCTTGTTTTTTCTATTTTTCCCTTTCCTGATTTTCTATCCCCCTAACTTGTAGGTAGGGTAAACAATAAACCTTGGGCTTTGGGCTTGATCTGACTGTAAAGCATTTGGAAACAACTGTGCAATAGTGCTGCTGTTAACATAGTCAGGGGGTCTGGGCATTTGGGATGTAGAATCATAGAATCATTAAGGTTGGAAAAGACCCTTAAGATCATCGAGTCCAACCGTTAACCTAGCACTGCCAAGTCCACCACTAAACCATGTCCTCGAGCACCACGTCTACCCTTCTTTTAAATACCTCCAGGGATGGAGACTCAACCACTTCCCTGGGCAGCCTGTTCCAATGCCTGACTACCCTTTCGGTGAAGAAGTTCTTCCTAATATCCAACCTAAACTTCCCCTGGCGCAGCTTGAGGCCGTTTCCTCTCGTCCTATCACTTGTTACTAGGGAGAAGAGACCGACCCCCACCTCACTACAACCTCCTTTCAGGTAGTTGTAGAGAGCAATAAGGTCTCCCCTCAGCCTCCTCTTCTCCAGACTAAACAACCCCAGCTCCCTCAGCCGCTCCTCAGAAGACTTGTGTTCTAGACCCTTCACTGCCTTCGTTGCCCTTCTTTGGACACACTCCAGCCCCTCGATGTCCTTCTTGCAGTGAGGGGCCCAAAACTGAACACAGTACTCGAGGTGCGGCCTCACCAGGGCCCAGTACAGGGGCACTATCACCTCCCTGGTCCTGCTGGCCACACTATTCCTGATACATGTGAAAGGATTCAGCTGACTTAGTGTGTCTCAAATCCTAAAGCTTGATGAGGTCAAAGAGGCAGGGAGCTTCATGGCAGGCAAACAACAGAGGAGGTTCATAGGCATCTAATTGTGTCCCAGGTCTCTGCAGGGAGAGTCTCATTCCTGCCAAAGGAGGAGCCTGCTGCTCTCCACCGACCCCCGCGTGGACCCGGGATGCCCAAATTAGAGCTTGGGCATCTCCTAAAGAGGGTTTCTTGCCCTGCCCAGGGCTGTGTTGTGCAGGGATGGGTTTGGCACCTACAACACTGAGACCTCTTTCCTCCCTCCATCATTGAGTGCAGAAAGGATGAGCGGTGGAGACAGGAGGAAAAGCAGGGGGGCTGCAATAGATGAAGGTGGAGAGGGAAAGTGCACACCTCAGTGTGGATTGAGCATGATTTTCCAATGTTTCCTCAGTTTATGGTGTGCCCAGACATCTGTTTTGGGCTTGTACAGTTTGGTTTTGTTCTACGGAGCTGGTTCAGCTGCAAGAACACAGATATCCACCTGGGATGCTCTGAAGTCTCCCAGCTCCCCCACCAATGGTCCAGAGGGTACTGGAGGTCCTGTGTCACCCATGTGCCCATGCAGATGTCTTAGGGTGTCTCAGCTGGCATAAGACACCTGTGTTTGGGCACTTAAATAGAGCCTTTTCTATTCATTATGCTGACTTGCCTGCAAAATAATACAAAACAACCCCTCTTTTTTTCCAAAATGAGATTTATCTCCCTGCCCTCCCAAATCCAAAAGAAAAATGTCCTGATGTCCACTCCACACTTCACTGCTGCTGGTGACTTCAGTCAGACAGAGGATGGGTATGGGAGTGATGGGAACAACATCTGTGTGAGAAAAGGGTACCAGGCAGGGATGTGGTACTGTATGTTACTGCATGGCTGGGGATGCTGAGGGTGAGGGTCTCTAAGGGATATGGTCTAATGGTCTAAGAGAAATGGTATAATAGAAATGGTCTAATAAATTGTGTGCTTCAGTATCATTCATGGAGAAATGTGGCTCCAGGTTAGTTTTTTGAACACTCGGGTGAGTGCACCAAGAATTGTATTTCTGCCTGGGTGTCCTCAGGCCACATGGTGAACGGGAATAATCCATGTCAGCAAACACCTCCATCTCACAAGCAGTAAACATCCAAGGCTGGAACAAGCTGTGCACTACAGCCGCAGGGAAACAAGACAACTCCTTTCCTCTCGGTGCTTGTTCAGGACCTGACTCAGGTTGCTCTGGGGCTTGGCTGCTGCTGGCAAATGCTCAGATGTGGGAAAAGGGCTGGGAAGAGGAGGCTACTGGTATATCAGGGTCACGGTAGTGAGAACCTGTTCTCACCGTGGTCACAAGCATTCCTATAATTTGTTCTCTGTGTGACCAACTATTGCATGAAACCTATAGAAAGCCAACAAAATGT
This sequence comes from Platalea leucorodia, assembly GCF_965183815.1. Classification (NCBI taxonomy): domain Eukaryota; kingdom Metazoa; phylum Chordata; class Aves; order Pelecaniformes; family Threskiornithidae; genus Platalea; species Platalea leucorodia. Next base: position 25,140,950 of record NC_138859.1, on the reverse strand, counting down.
CAGCTGCTGCGGTTGATGGCTTAGGGGCAGAAACCCATCTCTGTTTGACTATGTTTTATGTAAACTTTGTCGCCACCTTTTACCTGCCATGAACTGCAACAGGAGCCCAGGGCAGCTGTTTCAAAGGCTGACGCCTGCTTTGTCTGCATCGGCATTCAAAGCTGGAGCTGCCGTTGGATGTGGTGTTGGATGTGGTGCTGCTGGGGCAGGAGAGGCAGCCAAATCCCCACTCTTGTCTCAAATAGGTTCTGATGTTAAAAGGAAGGGGATGGGGAAAGATGGGGCTGTGGCTCTGGAGGACACATACTTGATGTGGAGCTAGTTAAGGAGTGCAGTGGGACCAAGGAGGAGCTCCTCAATCTGGTCCTTGGTGGAGGTATTGTGTCCCCAGTTGCACAAAGGACCTTTGCTGCTCTGAGATATCCTCCCACAATTCCCATATATTATGGGGAATTATATATTCCCATTATTATGGGGAAGACTATATTCCCATATATTATGTTGATGTGGTTTATCAACACCTCTGCCAAACCCTCTGACCCCATGGGAGTCAGGCAGCAGAAGGCAAAGTCATGCATGAACAATAATTTAATGCTGAAGATGGGAAACAGAAACCTCCTTATATATGTTGGAAGTATCTTAGCTACTTGGGATCATCAGATATGTTATCTGATCTTCAGGCTTGCAGCACTGTGAGGGATGTTGGTACTCCCAGTGCCTGAGATCTGGTTGATGGATAAATCCTTTGCAAAGAGCCCGCTTAATTCATGCAAACTCAAATCTATTAAAAACCAAAACTCTTGTCTCTCCAGATAGAGTTATTTCCCTTCATGTGTTTTCTCCCTGGTGCCCTCAGTTGGCCAGTGCCCTTGCAGGGTGGTCACAGCCTCGTCACAGCCAGGGATGCCACAAGGTTTGATGCTTCCTTTTGCATCCCAGCACACCCAAATAATTTATTCAGGATTTCTGAGGCGATGTCTGCATGTGGATATTTCCCAAGGCGAGCAGGAATAGACTTGCTGAGCTCAAGGCCAGGAGGGATGGTCTCCTCTGATGCCCTCTCTTACGCAGCCCAAAGGACGGCACCCAGTAATCCCCATACAATGCCCACTGTTTTGTTTAAGCCCTAGCACACTATTTTAGAAGCTTCTATTAAATACACAAAAAGAAACAACTTTGATTAAAGACTCCAGCTGATGAGGAATCCACCACAGCCCCAGGTCCCACGCCCTTAATTACCTTTGCTGTTAAATGCTTGCAACTAAATTTGTCCATCTTTCATGTCCTGCCATGCATCCCTGTATTTCTTGATCATTTCTCATCAATTATAATCGCTGTGTCCTGGACAGAATGAATAGAAGGAGATTTATTCAGGGCTATCTTTATAGCAAAGTTCAGCCCTTTCTGAAGTCCAATCCCTCCTACGAGAATACATCACTTGGGAGAGGTGACCAGGCTTTTTTTTCTTTAAAACTGGAGAAAATAATTTCCCATCACCTTGCTCTCCTGTGATTTGTAGCACGACTCTGGCAACATCTGATGCCTTTTCCAACAACTTGCTAGAATCCATAAATGGATCAAATATATAATTAAGAAAGGATTTTACCTGGTGCAATTGCCAAGTGCCCCATAAATGCTCAGAACTTGGGCAGGAGAGAAGTTGGACAAGATGATCATTGTAGGTCCCTTCCAAGTGAACTATTCTATTCTAGAACCCAAAATCTCATGGTTTTCCAGAAGATGCTGAGGATTTTGAGGTGCTTGGCAATACTCTGCTTCTCCAAATGGCTAGAAGCGCCTTGCAAACTTCATGGACTTCTAATCAATAAGGTTTTTCTCAGCTCCAGGACCTGAAAGATGCTAACCAAGGTTTGAGTCTACTATTGCTGTAACTGTCTGCACTTCAGCCCGTGTGAACGGAGCCCAGCTGGGGAACAGGGGTTTATTATACAGAAATTAAACATTATCTGCTGGAAATTATATTATCTGGAGTCCAAAAGCAGGTCTTTCATGATTACTTTCCTTTCAAGAAAGCAGTTTCTCTCTGTGGAGTGCACTTAATTGTGTTGCTAGCCCTTTTTAATTAGGATAATTTAGAAATTAAGTTAAATTAAACATTTTATTTCAGCAGTAGAAGAAGAGGGGACACTGGAATAACTGCTGACTGAAGGGCTGAGCCTGTTCATTCTTGGTCTGGCTCCAAAGACCTGCTAATATTTATTCATAGGAGCAAAGCTAAGGTGAGATGAACTCAGCATCTTCCCAGATTTTACTGGCACTTCTGAAACAAAGGGAATTTCCTCACTCAATGTAGGGAGGAAACATAGGAAAACAGCTCCTTGTGTCCCATCCTTGGGTAAAACGGTCCAGTCCTGGTACACAGGGTGCTGTGGGACCATCCCTGCCCAGGGGTCCCCAGCTGGGTTAGAACACTGTCATGCTATAGTGACATAATAGAAAAGCAAGTTTATTTTACAGCCAAAGCTCTGAAAAAGCTTGCCTCTTTTTTATAGCATTTGGATGATTTTTTAGGAAAAAGCATGGGTAATTTGAGAGCCTGTAGCAAACCGGGGTGCAGTGTTCAGTGCTCCCACCCATGCATGCACATCCCCCCCACGAGGGATGTCCTGGAGAAACATGTCCCTTCCCAGCAAGTAGGAGCTGGCTTCTTGTCTAAACTGGGAAACCCAATAAAATATTTAGCAACTGTGTCAGTCCAAACATCCTAAGGGCGGTTGTGGATATGATTTGATTTGCAGCTCTCTTATGGCAATGGTCCTTCAGCTGTCTCTTTCTTACCAGAAACTTAGGAAACAGGCAACTCAGAGATGCTGGTGATGGAGGGAGAGGCAGGAGAGGGGAGAAGGGATGAGTGCATCCTTCTTGGGTATGAATTTCAAGGGTGAGAAAGCCTTGGGGTTGATGGATTTGCTATCAGGCACCTGGAGCTCATCCGTTGTCCTTGGCTGATGGGGGGAGACTGATGAGGAAGGGGTAGCAGGAGATGAAGGCTCCTGGTGATTCTCATGTTCCTGGGAAGTCCCAGCCCAGCATCCTGGAAGCCATCCCTCAGGCACAGGTCTCCTCCAGTCAGCACGATGGGATGGTTTGAGGACATTCAGGTAAAACAACCTGATTTAGCTAAAGCATGATATGTTTATGAACTGCTGAGGCTCTGGGGCAAAAGCTGCCCACCACCCTGCAGATGCATGGAGCCCCAGGTACTGCTTTTTAATGGCTGTTGTAAATGCCTCAGTTTCCTTTCTACGTGTTAGTTGTGGCATGGGGGTCAAATGAGGCTTTTGGGGGAAGAGCTAGGAAAAAAGAAAGGTGACAGGTAAGATATCTCTGGTGAGAGCAGTGAAGGATGGTAAGAGGGGGAAGGAGGCTGTTAGCCAGGAAGTGTTGCTCTGCTTGGAAAACAAATTAATATGCGCCAGACAACCTGATGGCAGGGTGATGATAAGCCACCGGAGGATGGGGTGAGTGGCCAGCAGCACCCAGGGGTGATGGGGAGGCAGGAGGCTCCCCCAGCCCCTCTGGTCCTTCAGTGCCCTGAGCTGCAGGGACACACGCCAGCTCACGGGGGAGAAAAATGTTGGTCGGACCCAGGTGAGAAGATCTTTCATCAAAGTGCACTGTGTATTTTGGGGCAAATAAATAGAACTTTTGCTCTCAAACAGCCACATCTTTAACCAGTGCCTGTCCTAGAGGGGATAACTAACTTCTGTTGAGCAGGTCAGTAGGTACCTTCACGTTGTTGGTTATTTGGCAGCTGCAAGTTTCCATCTCGTGTACGTGCTGTCCTATAGAATCATAGAATCATTAAGGTTGGAAAAGACCCTTAAGATCATCAAGTCCAACCGTTAACCTAGCACTGCCAAGTCCACCACTAAACCATGTCCTCGAGCACCACATCTACCCTTCTTTTAAATACCTCCAGGGATGGAGACTCAACCACTTCCCTGGGCAGCCTGTTCCAGTGCCTGACTACCCTTTCGGTGAAGAAGTTTTTCCTAATATCCAACCTAAACTTCCCCTGGCGCAGCTTGAGGCCGTTTCCTCTCATCCTATCGCTTGTTACTAGGGAGAAGAGACCGACCCCCACCTCGCTACAACCTCCTTTCAGGTAGTTGTAGAGAGCAATAAGGTCTCCCCTCAGCCTCCTCTTCTCCAAACTAAACAACCCCAGCTCCCTCAGCTGCTCCTCATGAGACTTGTGCTCTAGACCCTTCACCAACTTCGTTGCCCTTCTTTGGACATGCTCCAGCACCTCGATGTCCTTCTTATAGTGAGGGTCCCAAAACTGAACACAGTACTCAAGGTGCGGCCTCACCAGTGCCGAGTACAGGGGCACTATCACCTCCCTGGTCCTGCTGGCCACACTATTCCTGATACAAGCCAGGATGCCATTGGCCCTCTTGGCCACCTGAGCACACTGCTGGCTCATGTTCAGGTGGCTGTCAACCAACACCCCCAGGTCCTTTTCATCCAGACAGCTCTCCAGCCACTCTTCCCCCAGCCTGTAGCGTTGCATGGGGTTGTTGTGACCCAAGGGCAGGACCCAGCACTTAGCCTTGTTGAATCTCATACAATTGGCCCCGGCCCATCGATCCAGCCTGTCCAGGTCCCTCTGTAGGACCTTCCTACCCTCCAGCAGATCGACACTTCCACCCAACTTGGTGTCGTCTGCAAACTTCCTGAGGGTGCACTCGATCCCCTCATCCAGATCATCAATGAAGATGTTGAACAGGACCAGCCCCAACACTGAGCCCTGGGGAACACCACTTGTGACCAGCTGCCAACTGGATTTGACTCCATTCACCACCACTCTCTGGGCTCAGCCATCCAGCCAGTTTTTAACCCAGCGCAGAGTGCCCTTATCCAAGCCGTGAGCAGCCAGCTTCTCCAGGAGAATGCTGTGGAAAATGTGTATATATGAAGATATCTATAGCATGTATATATTTCTGTCCCAGCATGGTTAATATAATTCTGCCCTGCTCTGATTCCTGAAGGCCACAGCATGATAAAATACCTGCCATATGCCCTGCATGTTTGTAGTTTGATAGTTATCATCTCTTTTTTTTCCCCTATCAAAAGCAGAAGCGTGTCAAGCCCTTTTCTTCTAACACCTTTTGCAGTAAGCAGGGAATAAAAATGTTTCCCTTTCCTCCCCAGTCACCTTACTGGGAAGGCAAAGGGGTTTAAACTGGGGTACCAGCCCTCGGCAGCTGCTGGAGAAGGGAGGAGAGGACTTCAGCCAAGTGTATTTTTACCAAAGTGATGTGATAAGAAGCAAAGCCTGTGTGAAGATAAGCTTGTTTAGTTTATTAGCAGACCAAGGATAAATCCTGGGCTCTTATCATTGCTCAGCCTGACCTGCTGGCATGTGGAAACCACAAGTTGCCTTGTTCAGAGTAGGGTTTTATTATGTGCTTAAGAACTATAATTTCATAGTGTGGAGATGCCCAGTGGGAAAAAGAGGATGAAAGACTCAGGTGCTCTGAGACATCACATCTCCTTGGTGGAGGTAGGTGCGTAAGTCCTCCCCCTCGAAGAAATGGTTTCTGATGGTTTCTCCGTTGCACATAATATGCAAACTATACTTATTTCACAAAAATATACTTATTTTCCAAGCTCAGCTAAGCATGATCCCATCTTAAATGGTGCTGGAGTGCTGTTTGCTGCCAACCGTCCTTCCTGTTTGTGGTGGCTCTGGTGGTAGGCGGAGATGAGAGAGGATTCTGGGGGAAAGGGAGGATCACCATACCAGCAGGTGAGTCAGGGCCAGGAAAGGCACCATTAGAAGATGCATGGGAGATAATGGAAGGTGACTGCAGAGGATGTGGGCTCCCAGGAGCAGGAGAAGCAAGAAGCTGGGCTGCTGGTGTGAGTAGGCATGTGGTGAAAGTCTCCTTGGTGGGCTCCATGCTCTTCCCCACCAGATCCTGGAGTAACACAAGGTCAGGCAAGGAAACTGCCACCACCCTGAAGGAGATAAGGCACAAGACTGTAACACCCTGAGACACTTCTCATTTTCCCAAAGAGGAAGATTTTCTCCTAGGACTTTGTCCTGAGGACCAGAGACACATGTTCAAAGACTGTCCTTCTCAGTCCTTGCTAACCCAGGGCTGCTGGCAGCTCTACAAATGCTGTTGGTGATTTACACCTGGTGAAAGCTGACTCACAAAGTACTTTACCAACAGGGTAAATAGAGCTGTACCCATTTCAGGGAAAGAAAACTGAAGCCGAGAACTGAAGGCTTTCATCTATCATCACCAGTGGCAGAGCCCAGGTCATCCAAGCCCATTGAGTCATGCTGCCTTCCACCCCTCTCCAGCCAAGGGTTGGGCTACCAGCCCCACGGCGGTACCTGCCCTGTCTCTGGTAGAGCCAGCTCATATGGTGCAGCCATCACATCTTGGTGTGGTGCCCAGCCTTCTCTCTTCAGCCTTGTTTCTAATGAAAAGTATTCCCAGGACCAGAGTGCTAGATCTCCAGCTTGCCTAAAGCATGGCTTTCCTCCAAAACCATCCTTTAGTCTTCCTCTTGCTACTACTTCATTCCAGGTAGTCTTTTGGGGCTATAGTTTGCTTAAAAATCAACGGTGTCGATAAAATTGCCTGTACAAAATATAATACCAAGTGATGAAATGGCCAAGTCATAGAATCATAGAATCACAGAATGGTTTGGGTTGGCAAGGACCTTTAAAGGTCATCTAGTCCAACCCCCCTGCAATGAGCAGGGACATCTTCAACTAGATCAGGTTGCTCAGAGCCCCATCCAGCCTGGCCTTGAATGTTTCCAGGGATGGGGCATCTACCACCTCTCTGGGCAACCTCTTCGGGCAACCTCTTCCAGTGTTTCACCACCCTCATCGTAAACAATTTCTTCCTTATATCTAGCCTGAATCTACCCTCTTTTAGTTTAAAACCATTACCCCTTGTCCTATTGCTACAGGCCCTGATAAAAAGTCTGTCCCCATCTTTCTTCTAAGCCCTCTTTAAGTATTGAAAGGCCACAATAAGGTCTCTCCAGAGAGTCAAACTGGAAGAGTGCTTTGCTGTCATCCTCCATCCACCACCCTGGATTTTCCACATCCCTCAACCTAACACCAGTGAAATTCCCCTCCTTCTTCTCTCACCCCACCAATTAGCCATTCCCTCCCGCTGCACCCCTCTAAGCAGCATCGCAATCCTCTGATGCAATTAATATCCACAATAAGGGATTATGGAAAAAAATCCCATTTGCAACCAGGGGAAGAGAGACATATTTCTGGGTTACTGGAATATTTCCTGGCCAGCCATGTCTCTGCAAAACGTGCTTGTCAATGGTTGATTTGAATTTGTTCTCCAGCAAACCCAGAGTTATTGATGTCCTTGTCAGAGATGCTTTCTGTCACCCTGAGGAGGCATCTGACAAGATCTGCCTTGCCTGGTGTGGAAGGACATCCTTCATCACCCATCCCAAGTCCTTGCGATGCCTCTGCCAGCTCTTGGCTCAGCCTCCTCAGAAGTCTGACCTTTGCAAACGCCTATGTGTTTCCTCGGGGCTAGAATAGTGGCAATCCTTTAAATTGGCAATTTGTTCTTACCTGAGTAATCATATTTTGCATTTCTAAGGCCTCTTTAATCCAAAGATGTAGCTGTGAATCAGGGGAGGAAAGTCATTAATTATGTCCAGGTAGCCCCATTACACAGCTGAGTTATGTGAAATATGGGAAATTAGGGATATTATTTTAAGCAACAGAGGAGGTCAAGGAGAAAATCCAAATCTTCTGAGTTGCATCTTCTCATCTGCAGTATGGAAAGCGGCATCAGAGCTGAATTTCAACCCATCTACAGCAAAACAGTCTTCATAAGCCCAGCTCTCCAGGAGCCTGGATCCATCCTGTTCTAGACCTCTGGCGAATACCAGTGAATTTAGCCTTGACTTGAAAACAGCCTTGGCACTGATCGCTGCGCTGGATACAAATGCCCTTCTAAAAATAACTTAGAAGTGGGGGAAGGAGCCTTTCCCCACACTTGGCATTTCAAAACCAGCTTCTCCTCTTTCCATAGCAAAGCATTGCTTCACCTGTGGGTACCCTGCTCTGAAATTTGATTTATACATATATAGGAGAGAGTCTTGACAGCTTTGTGCTGTCTCTTTTGCCACGAACGTCCTGGCCGGCCACATTCACGTCCTGTCACCGCAGTTTCTCTCTAGCTTTCCAGCCAGGCTATCTCACCCCATAAGATTTGGGTGGAGGAGGTACTGCTGGAGCCCCACGTCCAATGCTGCCAGCCCCCCAGGCACAGACAGGCATCTCCACGCTTGGGAAGGAGGGCAGAGCTGTTGCTCAGGCTCTGTCAGGACAGGAATAAAGACCTTGTCTGTCTCCAGTCCTTGCTTCTACAGTAGGTCTATTATTTGTTTTTTTAAAGGAGGTCTATTTGCTTTCAACTCAACTGCAGCCTGGCCAGAATAATGATCTCTCTGACTCTGGCAGGAAGATCGTTGACCCAACTATTTTAAGGGTTTCTTTTCCTGTAGGAGTCTCTGATGGAGCATCTAAGCACTTAGTGACCACGGTGGCATTTTGATGGTCACTTCCTAGAAACCTGCTGAGGGCATCACTGTCTCTCCATCCTGGGAGACATCCCCATCATCCCACCTATGCCAGAAGTACTTGGGGAGAAGAAAGGAATTCCCTTCTTCTTTAGTTTATTTTTTCAGTACCTATCTGTATGTATAACTGAGCTTTCCACACAGGGGATGTATAATTTGAGCAGAACACAGTACATATTGAATTTTGCCTTCAGCTACACTCTGTGAAGCCAAGATTTGCTCCAAGCTAGCAAGGGAGGGCCAAACTACCAGCACACCACAGCTACGAGCAAGATACTTTGTAAATATTCTATATTTCCCCTTTGAAGCAGCAGGTTCCCATCATTGCTAAGCCATTTTAAAGGGTATTGCCAGGGTAAGGGCAGAGTTTGGCACGGCATCTTTTTGGTTGCAGTTTGTGCTTTCAAATATCTTCGCGTCCCTGGCTGCTCTTTCCGTCTCTTGCTATTTTCCTGGGACAAAAATCTTGAGGCTGGAGCATTTTCCACTGGCAGAGATCCACCAGTTCCCACTGAATTGGGAGAGAGCTGAGGGAGGCTCTTAACATCTTCCCAGAGATGCTCAGCGCTTTCCTGGGAGCAATCCTGGGAGGATGCTGAGGCAGAATACAGGCCTGTCCACATGGTTCCCAGCATCTTGTGGACTTTGTGCTTGGCAGCATAAGGAGCCAGGCAGCCTGCCTCAATTCCCTCTGCTACGGCGATGGAGGAACTCCCCTGATGCCTCACTAACTCCCTAAATACACGCTTTTAATAAAAAGCCAATTTAATTTCCCAAGCACTGAGTCATCTCGTGTTATTACCTGGCATATGGTAACCAGAACAGCAGCCACAGCATCTTTTCCTTGAAAGAAGGATGTTTCCATTTCTTCCTCCATCCCTGGCTTTTCACAACTCCTCTTTTTTTTTTCTTTTAAGTGGAAACCCTCTCGTTTCCCTCCAATGGAATGAAGCCAGAAGCAGGGACAAAAGGAGGAGGCCGAGCCGCTGAGCATGCACATCAGAGGGGCTGAGGCACCAGGCTGGAGGGGAGCAGGGTTGCACCCAGATGGGGATGAGACCAGCAGCTCCACTTTGCTCTTTGGACCTGGAGCCATGCCAGCTCCTGGAGAAAGTCCCCAGCTACTTTAAAGCTGCAATTTCTCTCTTCCTGCTTGGACAGGTTAATAACAAATGCCATGACCAGTGTGGCCGTGGAGCTTCAAACCCATGCGAGGGTGGGAGTGAGATGGCAGAGATGGCACCTTTTCCCGAGTCCTAGGCTGATGCTGCCTGGCACAGGCGGTGTACCCTGCCCCATCCCACATGCCACATTCCCTGGGTTTCCCTTTAGTCACCCTGCTGTCATCCCAGTTCAAATTCCCCCCCCACCTACTAGAGGAATGAATCCAGCTCCCTCCCACGCTCCCGCAGACACCACGCTCTGTGGTCATTCCCCCCAAAAAAATCTCAAGCTGGAAGTTGTGTGACCAGCACCCATCTGGGCTCCTGAACCAGAGCACCCAGTCCTCAGCCCTGCCACCTTCCTCCTTCCAGCAAGGATGGAGGCGAGCACCTGGTGGCATTTTGCAATGTCACAAGGTCAGGGATGCCTTGAGCGGTTTGGGGCAGGAGTGGGATGCTCGGAGAGGTCCCACCACGCAGGGCCAGGACCTGATGTGCCCACCCGGGAGCAGGACTTTACACATGCCAGCATGTTCACATCATTAATATCACTCCTACAGGCCGGCATTCTCCAAAGAGGGAGATTTGCTATTAATAAGTAGCTGAGATGAACTGTTATCAAGTTAAAGTTGACAATCCCAATCACACTGGCATTTAAAAAAATGCTCATTAATGCAAGAGCGGATCCTACCTTTTTTTTCCCTCAACCTTGCTCTCATACACCAGGAGCATCCCTGGGAAATCCTGGTCCTGGGGACTCTCGGCTTAGGGGCTTGGGGGGCTGGAGGGGATGCAGGGGGGCTGCAGGAGGAGATGAGCCAGGGAAACAGGATGCGGGCAGAGCCGTTGTCTGCCCTGGTGAGCTCTGCACGGCAGCTCAGCCTTCGCTGGAGCGATGCTATTGGTGCTCGGATTAATAATTAAACCGTAGTATGATCATAGATCAACATATGAAAATCCAGGCAGTTCCCCTTTGCTTAAAATACAACAAAATTAAAAAAAAAAATCTGGAGCTAAATTAACAATGTGCTCTCCCAATTATAGACACCCTCTGGTGAATATAAGGTTGTCGTGGCAACCTGCCCAGCAAACGATACAGCCAAAAATAAAGCACAGCAGGGAGAGAGATCCTTTGAATCCAATTTTGCTGTCAAAGTAGAATTAAGGTTTCTTCAGAGGCCAGCTCTTCTGGTTAATTTATGGCTGCGGTTCTTCCATTGATGTTCATTAACATGATCCATTTATCTGGATTAATGTTATGGAAGAACTAGATGGAGAGCAACAAAGAATCCATGGCTAGAAAAAAAGTTACCTCTTGAATATAACCCAAACGACAAGAAAAGAGGAATGATTAGTCGGGTTGGTGTTTTTGAGAGCCTGATGGGGCAAGGAGAGGGTGATTTAAATCACTTATAGGAACATTTCCAAGTGGCTTTGAGCAAGTCTGAAGGGGCTAAATGGATCCAGCTGGCTAGAAGGGTGTTTAAAAGGTGTTTAAATTCTGGTTTTTACATTTCTCGACTCAGAGTTTTGTGTATTTATATGGAAATGCTTGATTTATATGGAAACACTTGATTTATATGGAAAAATTTGCAGTTTTCTTCTTTTAAGCTCAGCTTAAAACCCACCTCCTTAAAGCCTGGATGGATGCCACTGACCGTGGAAGAGGAGGGATGGGAGAGGATGAATTCTCGGGCTGAATCCCGAAGGATGCAGCCTGGCTGGCAGTGGAGGTGGGAAAATGAGAATTACAGTGTTCAACCCGGGGGGGGGGGGGGATGACAAAACGAAAGCTGGTCTGAAATCTGGGCGGTTTAATGGCCGGTCCCGGCGGGGTGGGTGGGCCCGGTGGGCCCGGGGAGAGGCTGATCGAGAACCCCTGGGATGTTGGGGGAGCCGCTTTGGGCGGGCGGGCCCGGCGGCGGGGCGCGGACTACATCTCCCGGCAGGGCCGGCGGCGGGGGCTGGGGCGGGGCGGGAGCGTCACTCTCCGGCTGCCCCGGCCCGTCCCTCCGCCGGAGCCGGGTGTCTTCTCCTGGGCGGGCGGTGCCTCTTGTCGTTCCCCTTCCGGTCCCCCCTCACCTCAGCGCGGTGCCCATGAGCCTCTCGGCGGGGCTCTGACACCGCTCGGCACCGCAGCACGGTAAGGCCGGGGAGGGGGGGGGCCATGACACAGCAGCTGGTGCGGCGGCGGGGGGGGGGGGACGACGACGACGACGGGACGGGACGACGACACACGTCCCGCCTTTTGTCTCCCTCAGAAATAATTAAAAAAAAAAAAAACACGCGTGGGTGCGCTCTGGGCTGCAAACAACGTGGCTGACTGGGCCGCCGTGGGGTTGGGGTTTTAATTTTGCAGATGAAGCCGGGATCTGGCCTCCCGGCTGGTTTTGGTAACCACGTTGCATGAGCAGCCTTGTCCCGTGTGATTTTCCCTTCCTTTCCCTGACAATTTGTGTGTGGACATTGAGCATTCCCCCCTCCCCGATATTTCCCTCTCTTTGCAAAGGTGAGCAGTGGGAAGGGTGGTAACGGGGACAACGGAGGTCCAGGGCTGGATTCAGGTATGGCTCTTGGCCTCTGGAAGCTTTCTGGACCGCTGCTTCGTTAGCAGGTGCCTGACGAAGGGCAGGGCTGGCCTCTCCCTCCGTCTCCTCCAGTGAGCCTCCCCCAGACAAAAAGGAGAGGGAAACCTATCGGATGCAAGCGTTTGGCTGGTTCATATCGCAGTTAGCATTGTTCATCGTTATCCCCTTTGCAGCAAAGCTGGTGGTGGTTTATGCACAGCAGAGGGCTGGGGTGGGAGGATGAGAGTGGTGGCAGCGTGCGCAGGGACAAAGGTACCACCTGGTTTAACCCTGAGCATTTTTATGGGGGGGACATCCCCAGGTGGGATGTCTGCTGCTGTGTGGTCCAGAGGTGGGAGCATCTCCCACCTCCTGGGAGGTGCTTTCCCTGTCCTTGATGCAGGGTTGGGTTTGGGTATAGCAAGTGAGGACTCACCAGGGACTAAATTTTGTTGTTATTTTATGATTATCGTTTTCCTGCAGAGTCACTCTGGTTGCATGCGTGTCCTGGTTTCAGCTGGGATAGAGTTAATTTTCTTCCTAGTAGCTGGTATAGTGCTGTGTTTTGGATTTAGGATGAGAAGAATGTTGATAACACACTGATGTTTTAGTTGTTGCTAAGTAGTGCTCACACCAGTCAAGGACTTTTCAGCTTCCCATGCTCTGCCAGGTGCACAAGAAGCTGGGAGGGGGCACAGCCAGGACAGCTGACCCAGACTGGCCAAAGGGCTATTCCATACCATATGATGTCATGCTCAGTATATAAACTGGGGGAGTTGGCCAGGGGGGCAGCGATCGCTGCTCAGGGATGTGCTGGGCATCAGTCGGTGGGTGGTGAGCCAATATAGTATATCACTTGCTTTGTATATTATTATTGTATTATTATATTATTATTACTGCTACTACCATTCTATTTCATTTTACTTCAATTATTAAACTGTTCTTATCTCAACCCACGAGTTTTCTGACTTTCACCCTTCCAATTTTCTCCCCCATCCCACCGGGGGGGAAGTGAGCGAGCGGCTGTGTGGTGCTTAGTTGCTGGCTGGGGTTAAACCACGACAACGTGGTCTCGGGGACTGTGGGTGATAGTAGGGGACAACAGACATTAGTGGCAGTGGAACAGCCAGCAGTCACGAGACATTTCTTGCCACAGCTGCCCCCAGCAATGCTGTATGTCTGGAGGCACAGTTGCTGTGTGTCCCTGGTGTCCCAGTGCCTCAAAACTCGGTCCTTGGAGTTGTTTTTCCATAGAATGAGACTAAAATTCATCTCCTGGGGCTGTTCCCTGTGTCAGGCTCCTCTGGAAGGGGTGAGACCCCCACCAGTAAGACCCCACATTGGATGAGGTAGCAATCCCATTAGATTGGAAAGGTTGGTGCTGTTTCCCAGCATGATGAGGAGGGCTGGAGTGCCCCAGGCCTCTCTGGAGACCTGGTGGCTCCTCTAAAATAGGCAGTTTCCATGTGGTCATCTGTGCCACCTTCACTCCTGCTCCACTAATCCATGCTACTCTTCCTCCACCACTCAGGCAGGTATGGATGAAGCTTGAAGTCACGGCCTTGTTAACAGAAATGAGAGAGATGGGAGGAAGCAGAAGATACACTGAGCTTCCAGGTTGTCTCTCTCAACCCAAAGATACCAAAATAAGACCAGGTGATTTAATAGTCCCTCCTCTCCAAAATCTAGGAAGGCTTTTTGATGGTGGACCATCCTCTGAGCATCCAGATGCTGGCAGGGGGGTGCCACGTGGGATGGAGAGGGAAGCATCCTGCTCTGCTTACAGCTTATGTGACCCTGACAAGCAAATATTCACACTTTCACTCCAGTGAGTGGAAAAAAAAACCAAAAAACATTTTATTGTGTCTATCCACATTATTTTTCCCTGTAAGGACCGTAAAGGCTTTTCTCTACCCTTGCTGATCCTGAGGTCCAAGAGCAGAACTTTGTGCTGGATTTTATTCCCTCGAGCCTTGAGTAAAATTTGTAGGTTGTGGTTTCCCCGCGTTAAGTGTGTTATCTTTGGCAGAGAGATGAGCGGTGTCTGTTTTGGGAAGCTCAGGCTGTGCTTGTATGTAAAGCTCTTTCCCTCTGAGCTCTGTCTGAGCCCTCCTTGCGATGCGGGTACTGCACCGGAGGGCTCTGCGAATTTAAGGTCTCGTGGTTAAAGTGTTGTGAGACTTGTCCAGATCTTAGGAAGTATTTTTTTTTTTATCATTTATAAAATCTCAGGTTGCTTTTAAAGGAAAGCAGAGGAGGAGCGGTTGGATGGTGAAGGTGATGTGGGAATGCGATTTGTGTCAGGTGAGCTGGAGGGTAAAGCCCAGCACCCAGGAGCTCCCCAGCCAATGGGAGATCGGAGAAACCATTTGTGGAGATGAATTGAACACCAGTTCTGCCTTTGCAGGGGGATGTGGGAGAGGAGTAAGCTACCTGAGGGGCTTGGCTGGCTTTGACACCTTTGTTCCCGTAGCTGAGTCAGCCTCATGCACAAATGGGATGGGAACGGTCTATGGAGGGTTCCTGAGCACCGTGAAAAATAATGTGCAAAGCATGAAAAAATCCTTCATAGTTGTTAGTCTTTGATCCAAACTGTGGAAGGGAAGATGATGAGGTGCTGAGCTTTATCTCCAGATGTCCCTCCTTCAGCACTCTGTCTTGGAAGCTTTTTTTGCTCTCTGAGCATCCTCATTTTGAGGTGAAGTGCTCTGTTGTGTTCACTCTACCATGGTCTCCTGGTGAGGACAAATTTTGCTACACTGACTCTCCCCTTCCTTCTCATTTTGGGTGTGTGTCTCCTGTTTCTCCTTACAGCTGTCCTTGCTGCTACTTGGTCTTTTCCCAGCAGGAGTGGTGTGAAATTGCAGTAGCTATTGCCGGTTGAGTTTTTGCCCGCAGGTCTCTGCAGCGTGGCAAGAAAACCCTCCTGAACTTTATTTAGTTTCATGTTCTTGCTGCTCAAGGGAGTCTTTGGGGTCCTGTGTATTTGTGAGGAGCTATATCTAAAAGTACAGCAAGACCCTATGGTTTCTATGGAAGCTGGGTGCAGCAAATGAGCTATTTCAGGAGATGTTTGGGGTACATTTAGCATATTGCCTGACTCTTTCTGCTAAAATATGGAGCAATTAAATATTGTTAATGATTTCATTGTTCTTCAGTTTGGCAGAAGTATTAAGACATTTACGTTACACTTGACATTGTTAAGTTTCAGAGTTAACGGTCTGCTGCTCTGTTTGGGGTAGCTCATGCTCTTCATCAGGCTGGGGAAAGGACAACTGTTCCTGTTTTGAAAATCTGGAAGCGTTGAGGCTTCTGGACAAGTAATCTCCATAAATGCTTTGGGATGTTCTTGTGAAACTCCTTGGAGAAGGTGCATTTCTGCTACCTGAGTGTAATTAGCGCATTACTGAGTCATCCGAAATAAAGGGCTAGTGTAGCTAACCAATCATTTTCTGTTTGTTTGAGAGACTGGTTATTTTATTTTTATTTATTTTTATATATGTGTGTGCATATATATATATATATATATAAGTCATTTACAACATAGATGCCTTGCTGGTGATCCTAAGAAATATGTTTCCTGCTCGGCTCAGACTGAAATGGGGATGACATTGGATGTTCTCAAAACTTTTGTGCATTTAGCCATCAACTTTCCTGCTGAAAAGAGAGGTTTTGTTTCTTCCATGTCTGCCTTGGGCTGTGCCATGGTCGGTCTTGGCTTGCTGGACTCTGCATCGTCATTTGTCAGTCTTCTGCAATGTAGAGGTACCCCAACAGTGGCCAGGAATGGGGATGGTGTCTCTATAACGGATTTGAGATCTTTGCTGTTTCGAGTTAGCTTTTGGAGACTCCTTTGAGGCAGTCTATGGACCTCTGAGGCTTTAGGGACCACAGGCTGACTAGGAGTAGTCTTGTGTTTACTTCAGAAAAGCCATTGCTCCTGTCTCCTCTCCTACCGAGACAACCCTTGGCCTCCCCTGTTCCCCAGGCACGTAGCAGTCGTGGTACAGGAGAAGAAAAACCTGGTTTCTTAGGTGGTAGAAGCTGTGGTGACACAACTAAACTTCTGCCTCTGCTATCTCTGCAGGACCAAATCCTGCCGCACCTGTCGGCCAGGAGCCTGCCACAGGAGTATTTCATAATGTGCAGCAATTTATCAAGGGCGTCTCCTCTGTGGCCACCAGCACTAGCTCAGCTTTGCCTTCTTCCCCAGCATGGTTATGTCCACCATGCCGCTGGGTGGTGGTGGAAGTTATCTGTATCTCTCAGGTGGCAGGATGGAAAGGGTTATGGGTGGGATGATGTGTCCGTGGTGGGGATGTCCCTGGGATGGGGAGCGGAGGTGGGCGGCTGTGTGATGTGCCCCGTCCCTTGGTGTCACGTCATGCCTGGGTGACCTGAGGATGCATGCGGGTGCCCACAAGCTTCTCATTTCTCACCAGTGATTTTAATTGGCCTTAATGCAAAAAAACCCCAACCAACCTTTCCCCTCCCTCTGGAGCTGGCCCAGCTTGCTGGGACTGGTTTGTACAGCCTGCGCCACCCCGGGAAGGCTTCACCACCGCTGGAGCCTGCCCTGTGCTGAAGCAGAAGCTACAGGGAGACACACAGCTGCCACCAGCTTCCCCAGCCACCTGCGACGGGGAACCATTAATGGGGTTTGTAATTAAATCTGAAAAGCGCTTTTGAACTCATGAAATCCTGGAGAAGCCGTGTTGCTTGGCTTGTGTTCACTGGGACCTTGGGAGAAGCTTGGGAGAAGCTGGTGTTCACAACCAACCTTTCGCCATCGCTCTGCCACTGTTTGCATTGGGTGATAGCTGGCATGGGAGGTGAGCGGATGGGTTGGTGTGGGAAGGGTGGCATGGGAGGCTGCAGCACGGCAGTGCAGTGTGCTGCAGCAGTCCAGGTCTCTGCGATCAGCTGTGCCATGTCATGCAGCAGGGATGGCACCCAGCCCGTCCCCAAGCTAGCGTTGAGAAGGTCTTCTGCAAATAAGTAGGTATGATCCCAAGTGTTTTGCGTCATTTGATTAAATCTCACAAGTCTGTCTATGCAAGCACGACGCTTTCGAGCTAGAACAGAAATGCATTGCAGATGTTTCAGGGGTCTTGGCCGTCACAAGCATTGAGCATCTCGTTTGTGAAGCCAGAGTTTTGCCAACCGGCATGGAGCTGGTCACGGGTGGCACAGCCTTGGGCAAGATCAGGGCTGGGGCAGCTGCTTTGCAGAGCTGAGCTCGCCCGTGGCTGTGACTGCAAGCTGCTCCTTCTGCTACGTGGTCCATGGAGACATCGTTTTAGGGCCACCAGCTTCTGCAGATGGCTTTGAAGGGTGTTCAGGTCTGCAAAAACACATCTTAGTGTTTGCTCATGGGGGATCTTGCAGGAATAATCATGGGATGAATTTTAAAGGTTTTTTTGTCCTGCAGAGAAGTGTGCACTCTGGTCACCGGCGGGACTATGGTATAGTGTAGGTCCAACCAAGCCAGCCCGAAGCAGTGGTCTGCAAATGCTGTTTTGCTTTTGGGTGCTGGCATCTCCCTGCGTCACCCGTCCAGAAGCAAACCCCCTGGGCCAGGGGGCTCCTGGGTGCCATGTCTGGCTGCAACAAAGCCAGGGGGGATTTTGATAACGTGCCATCATAAATACCATCTTGAGTGGCTGTGCAATAGAGGAAAAGAAAGCAGGAAGGGTTGTGGTTGTGCTGTGGTTGTCAGCTGGAGTTTAATAACAGAGAAATGTTTAGTGTTTAAGGTGGTGTTTGCTTTGCATGGTTATAAGAGATGGGGGTGGATGCCTGTACCCGTGGGAGCCATATTCCCTTAAATCAGGGCATATCAGTGATCCAAGAAATGCCTTTTCCCAGCCAGGCGATCGGCTTGGAGGCATCTTTGATTACATTTTTCTCCAACTCAGGAAGCTGGGCTGGGATCCTAAAACTTGCAGCAATAATTTTTGCAGCTGGAGGCTTCACAGCAGGACGTGGAGGCTCGGGGTGCTTTTGGAAATGATTTCTTTATTTTTCTTGCTGCGTGCATATTTCATCACTGCAAACTAATAGATGAGTTAGGTGGAGTTTTCAGGGGCCGTGGGGTCTCACCACGATGGCTACAGATGCCTCTGAGGATGCTTAGAGCAGCATCGGTGGTGGGCAGGACGTCATAGCCCTATGGAGCGCTTGGTTGTCGGCAGAGCCTCAGCATCCCTCCCTGCCCAGATGCTTTTAATGCAAAGATTCACCCCAGGGTGCTGGTCCCTCTCCCTCTCTCCTGGGTTTCAGAGCATCTGCGGAGCACACATTGTCTTTCTCGGAATCGGCTCTGAGAAAGGATATTTGCATGACTTTTTTTTTTTTTATATATATATACTTGCATTACATGGGGCGAAAGATTTATTTATTGACTGCAAACAGCCACTTTGAAGCTTCTCTATATTTCTGTGCTTTTTTTTTTTTTTTTTTTTTTTTAATTAACAGAAATGA
Organism: Platalea leucorodia; assembly: GCF_965183815.1. NCBI lineage: Eukaryota > Metazoa > Chordata > Aves > Pelecaniformes > Threskiornithidae > Platalea > Platalea leucorodia. The sequence goes on along the minus strand of NC_138859.1, from coordinate 25,122,127 downwards.
GTCTTATGCACTAAGACTGGCTGTCACTCGCTATTCCTCCAGAAGCTTTTTTAACCCGGGGACTAATTTCAGCCAAATTTGACAGAGGAGTGCAGGTCTCAAAGATAAGAACTTACAGGCTGTAAGAAAGAAGATGGAAGAGGGAAATGCAAATTTCTTCTTGCCTACAAGGAGAGGCTGCAGCAATCATGGGCTTAAATATTATCTGTCTGGGTGCAAGTGGGTCGGTTAACTCAGAAGTGGCTTTAGTAATTCACTAAATTTTCTTTAAGGAAATAACCCAAATTTTCTTGAATGCGGAGAAGGAGGAGCTGGCTGTAGGGATGCTGCTGGGGAGAGTGTGATGGGATGATGCTAGATGACCTTTAAAGGTCCCTTCCAACCCTAACTATTCTATTCTATGCTGCCATGCTGTTGTCCCAGGACTTTGTGCTTGTGCTTGACCACCAAGCTTGCAGTGAAAAGCTGGTGGCTGATTTCTCTCCAGAGTCTCCTGCCTGTACCGGTATCCTACCATTCAAAAGGGTTTTCCAGCCCTGAGCTTAGCCTCACCACGTACCTGCTGGGATGGATAATCGGGTATTATATTGTTACTGCTCCTAATAGTGGCATTTCGCGTGCTGCCACCTAGAACCTCATGTAGAGCGTTTGCACACTGGGGAGTGGATAAAATCTGTCCCCAAAAGCTTGGCCAGGCTCTGCCCAGGCTCGTTGTGGTTTCCCATCGAGACTGAGGTCACGGCTGGCAGCATCGCCTGGAGGAGACAAGGCAGCAGCCTGGTGGCTTTTCGGCACCATTGATGGTCCGTGAACTTGCCTTGGAGCTGGAGCTGCTGTTAAAAATGATTAGTGAACCCCCAGTTCCCAAAGGAGCCGGGGATGATGCTCTTACCCATTACAGCTGCAGCACAAGGCTGCCTTTTCTGTCCCTTCCCCTTCTGCCGTCACTATATGCACTTTGATTTTTTTTTTTTATTTTATTTTTTTTTTTTTTTTAAACTGGGGATTCTCTTCCTTTTTTGTCAGCTTGGAGAATGATTTTCTTTACGCTCTTCTCTATTTAGGGCTCTGAGGGAGGAAGTGACTCAGCATTTTCCCTGCTCTGGTTTGCACAGTTATCACTTGTTGGCTTTGCCGAGGTTTTCCTTGAGCACCTCCGGTTATGCTGGCTTAATTCAGTGGGAGCCTGTCTGCCTCCTCACCACACGTTTTGGTGGGGAAGGACACGGTGGGGGAGGATGAGCTGCTGGCAGGAGCTTTCCCTGCGCCAGGAGGATAGTAATGCAGCGAGGAGGACATGCTGCCAGACCTGCAGCAGCTCCAGGTCTCCTGCTCTGCTCCGCTCCCCATCCATGAGCATGGATGTCTGCGGAGAGGCAGGCAAGTCCAGCCAAATGAAATTTTGGGGGCTAGCCTAGTCATACTATAAAAAAATTGATGTAATTTGATGGCACGGACTCACCAGGGAGAGGAGAGTGAAGAAGACTCCGGTTGTGTTACTGGCACCGCTGAAGGATGCCGTGCTCACCCGGGCACTGATGGGAGAGGTCAGCATGGATCATAGAATCATAGAATGTCCTGAGTTGGAAGGGACCCACAAGGATCATCGAGTCCAACTCCTGTCCCTGCATAGGACAACCCCAAAAATCACACCATATGTCTGAGGGCATTGTCCAAATACTTTTGAAAATTGTCAGGCTTGGCACCATGACTACCTCCCAGGGGAGCCTGTTCCAGTGCTCCACCACCCTTTGGGTGAAGAACCTTTTCCTAATGTCCAACCTAAACCTCCCCTGGCATATCTTCCTGACGTTCCCTCGGGTTCTATCATTGGTCGCCAGGGAGAAGAGATCAGCGCTTGCCCCTCCTCCTTCCCTTGTGAGGAAGCTGTAGACCACGATGAGGTCTCCCCTCAGTCTCCTCTTCTCTAGGCTGAACAGACCAAGTGACTTCAGCCGCTCCTCATATGGCTTCCCCTCTAAACCCTTTACCATCTTTGTGGCTCTCCTCTGGACACTCTCTAGTAGCTTTGTATCCTTTTTGTACTGTGGCGCCCAAAACTGCACACAGTACTCAAGATGAGGCCGCACCAGTGCAGAGTAGAGCGGGACAATCACCTCCCTCGACCGGCTAGCAATACAGTGCTTGATGCACCCCAGGACACGGTTGGCCCTCCTGGCTGCCAGGGCACACTGTTGGCTCACGTTCAACTTGCCGTCAACCAGAACCCCCAGATCCCTCTCCGCGGGGCTGCTCTCCAGCCTCTCGTTCCCCGGTCTGTATGTACATCCAGGGTTGCCATGTCCCAGGTGCAAAATCTGGCACTTGCCCTTGTTAAACTTCATATGGTTGGTGATTGCCCAGCTCTCTAATTTGTCCAGATCTCTCTGCGGGGCCTCTCTGCCCTCGAGAGTGTCAACGGCTCCTCCCAGTTTTGTGTCATTGGCAAACTTTGATAACAAACCTTCAAGTCCTGCATCCAAGTCATTTATGAAGATATTGAAGAGCACTGGCCCCAAGATGGATCCCTGCGGAACCCCGCTAGTGACTGGTCGCCAGCCTGATGTAACCCCATTTACTATAACCCTTTGAGCCCGACCCGTCAGCCAATTGCTCACCCATTGCATTCTGTGTTTATCCAGCTGTATGCTGGACATTTTGCCCAGGAGGATACTGTGAGAGACAGTATCGAAGGCTTTACTGAAGTCCAAAAAGACTACATCGACTGGCTTCCCTTGGTCAACTAGGTGGGTAACCTTGTCATAGAAGGAAATCAAGTTTGTCAAGCAGGACTTTCCCCTCGTGAATCCGTGCTGGCTGGGACCAATGACTGCGTTGTCTTTCAGGTGTTTTTCAGTAACTCCCAGAATAATCTTCTCCATGATTTTGCCAGGCACAGAGGTGAGACTGACAGGCCTGTAGTTACCAGGGTCACCCCTGTTGCCCTTCTTGAAGATTGGGACAATGTTTGCCAGCTTCCAGTCAACTGGGACCTCCCCAGATTCCCAAGAGCATTGAAAAATCATTGAGAGAGGTCTCGCTATGACATCAGCCAGCTCTTTCAGTACCCTCAGATGAATCCCATTGGGCCCCATTGACTTATAGGGATCCAGCTGGAGCAGCAAATCCCGCACAAGTTCGGGGCTGGTTGGGAGTTTGTCGTTCTCGCAGTCATGGTTCTCTAGCCCAGGGCTCTGGGGGTCCCAGAGCCCATCATCGGTGTTGAAGACCGAGGCGAAGAAAGCATTAAACGTCTCTGCTTTGTCTACGTCCCTGTTTGTGAGGTGACCATGCTCGTCAAGTAATGGGCCAATGTTATTTCTCGCCTGCCTTTTGCTATTAACATATTTTAAAAAGCCCTCTTTATTGTCCCTCACAGTAGTGGCCAGCTTCAGCTCTAGTTGAGCTTTGGCCGTGCGTATTTCCTCCCTACAGTGGCGAACAGCATCTCTGTAGTCCTCCCATGTCGCCTGACCTTGCTTCCACTGGTCATACATTTTCTTTTTTTGTCTTAGTTCTAGCATAAGATCCCTACTCCAGGGATCAGCCAGGCCGGCCTTCTGCCTCGCCTGCTTGACTTCTGACAGTTTGGAATTGCCTGCTCCTGTGCTCTTAGGAGGTGGTACTTAAAAAGTGACCAGCACTGATGGACCCCAGCACCTTCAAAAGCATTTTCAAATCAGGCCTTAAAGCCAATGACTTAATTTGTATATACATCTGTTTGCATTTGCACAGCCTTCTTTCTCCTCTGCTCTGTATTTTGACTTTAACCATTATATGATGTTAAAAACCTACATACAGAGCTTTTAGTGATTCAGGCTCCCATCTCTGAAGGTTTGTGTCTTGGCTGGGCTCTGTGCTGGTTTCCCAGAGTCAGTTTGCATCCTAAGGATGCTTTAACTTACAAGCATCATAAAGCCCCTGTCTTCTGTAGAGCCGTTCTCCTGCAGAGCTCACGCTAGCTAGCTGGTGAGGTGGGCAAGGGTTTTATTCCCCTGGAAGCACTGGCCCCTCAGAGCCAGGAAAGGACCTCTTCATGTTGCTCCAGCCAGCAAAACCATGGATCCACGGCACTTGGTGGTCTGGCAGAGCAGGACTGAGTTTGGGAGAAGAAGCATGTGGGCTTGTGCCTCCATGGAGGTGATACCTTTGCTGTGGCAGGGGCTCGGGGCTGTGCTGGCTTGGAGCTCAGCTGGAGGGATAGCATCATTTCTTCTGTAGTTGCCAGTCGACTGGTTGATGCGGAACATGCTTTGTTGTTTTGCAAGGTTTTTCCATTTTTTGCTCTTTCTAATCCATTTTTAACAAGGAGAGGTTTTAAAAATAGATTCTGGTGTGATCTCTGTTTCACCTCCATGTGCAAACCTCCTTGCTGGACCATTTACAGTCGCACCGTTGACTCGGCATCATTTACCGCTGCTACCCTAGAGAAGCTTTTCAATTATCCTCCTCTTCCTCACACCCCTGTCCATCATCCCCAGCTTATCACCCTTATCCAGCACAGATAATGCCATGGGCTTTTTAAATTAAGCTTTTTAATTTTGTTTTTCTCTTGTGCATGTATCTGGAGGTTTTCAGTAGTTTGGGTTTTAAGGAGGAGGATAAGCAAAATGTCTGTTGTTGTCCTTAGATGTAGGAATATTACAGAAATGTGACTTTTTTTGTTTGTGCATGCATGGAAACTCTAAATGTGACCACCTAGGATTATTATAAATGTTATTGGATGTACAGCAAAAGTATCCTGCCTGTGGTAACTGATAGACTTTGGCTACTGCTTTTATAACCTTTTTATAATTACTGGGAAATCATTTCTTGCCTTTTTTTATTTTACTTTCTCAGGCCCCCTCCGTTCTCAGTGTCTCTCCTGAAGGGATGGAGAACTCGTCGGTGGCATCGGCCTCCTCGGAGGCGGGGAGCAGCCGCTCTCAGGAGATCGAGGAGCTGGAGCGTTTCATTGACAGCTACGTCCTGGAGTACCAGGTCCAGGGGCTGCTGACGGATAAAACAGAGGGGGACGGTGAGAGCGAGAAGACGCAGTCCCATGTCTCGCAGGTGGGTGAAGAGCACAGCGTGGGGTGGGAGAGGGGCTGGGGGACGCTGGTGGCTTGTCGCCTGGGTTGGGGGTATGCATCTAGCCGAAGCAGCTTTTCGAGTGTTGGGGTGTAAAGCAGGACATAATAAAAGACTGGATTTGGGGCAGCTTGCTTGTTCAGCCAGATATGAGGTCTCCAACCAGTTGATAGAGGTCTCCTGCCAACTGGGTTTTGTTTTTCCATGGTCTCAAGGTGCATGCCCTGAAGCTTTTTGACTTCTCCAAGGTTCCCATTTGTAAATGAAGGACATTTTGTTTGTAAATGAAGGGTGCCTCTCTCCATCCCAAACAGCATGCTGCTTCGCCAGGGTGGAAAAATCCTGGAGGGACTGGGAAGAGCTGCGGAGGCTGCAGCGGGGGGATGCTCAGTAGTGAGATGTGAGACGGGAGTCTGTATGCACAGGGGTGTCCATGAAACAACCAAGACCAGAAGGTCAATCAAAAGCCCCAAATGCTCCCCAAAAGTGTAGGTTTTGTGAGCATTTTAATATGTGTAATAACCTGTTTGCTTGCTTCATGGTTGTTATGTCAGAGAAGGAAATTGCTGTATTTCAGAGGATGGGAATACTCAGCAAACAGAGGGATGGTTTTAGTGGGGATGTGGTTTGGTGTTGTCATTAGGAATGACACGGTCCTAGTTTGGTTTGTTCCTAAAATGGACATTTTAGGTCCAACACAAGGAGAAATGAAACCTCCTGAACTACTGTTGTTGTTCGGAGGGAAATCGTTTGTATTCTGGTGCCACAGTGTGCCGGATGCGTGCTGAAGATGTGAACTGTCAAAGGGATAAGGAGCCTGTGGTGCAGGGAGCAGTGAGCTCCAGTCTGTGCCCTTGGGCTTGTAAGGCTGCCATGATCCTCTGTTTGTGATAGAGGTGCTTTCCTACCCCACAGGGCTCCCAGTAGGATAAAATATTGAGGTTAGAGACCACTTTACATACTGGTTATGGGGACAAAATAAGAATAATATGACTGAAGGGGTCATAAGGGTAAGGATATGGCCATCATTAGATAGCTGAGATGTGTTTGAGCTGCTGGAGGGATCTGCTGGTCTGATTTGGGTCTTTGTCTCTTTATATGAGGTGCAAGGGAGACTGATACCGAGTAGAAATCCCTGGACCACTTCGCATTAAGCCTTAACGTTAGCTTAACGGCTACTGAGACTGCGTGGCAAAGTGGGGGTAAGATGATGGGGAGAAGGGCAGAGTCCAGGCTGGGTTTGTCCAGGAACATGACCTCCTCCAGCATGCAGAGAAATTTTGTTGCAGGTTGTTTTGTCTCTCGTTTCACGCTCAAGTCTATTAATTGCTTACAAATGAGGCTCTGCCTCCTTAGGGCTTTGTTTTGCCTTTAAATTGGGAGGAGCAGTTGGGGTAGTGAGGGCAAGGTGCTCTCCTGCCAGCTACCAGAGGTGCCTGCTTCTTCTGTCCCCTGCCCTATGCACCCCATGTGCTGCTGGTGGGGATTGCAAAAGCCAATGTCCCCAAGTCCAGCAGAGAGGAGCTTTCTTTCCACCCCAGGAGTGGCCCCATGTGAACCTCATGAAGTTCAACAAGGCCAAGTGCAAGGTCCTGCACCTGGATCAGGACAGTCCTCAGTATCAGCACAGAATGGGGGATGGATGGGTTGAGAGCAGCCCTGCAAAAAAGGACTTGGGGACACCGGTGGGTGACAAATTGGGTGTGAGCTGGCAGTGTGCGCTTGCAGCCCAGAAAGCCAAGCGTATCCTGGGTCGCATCCAAAGAAGAGTGGCCAGCAGGTCAAGGGAGGTGATTCTCCTCCTCTACTCCCAGAGACCCCACCTGGAGTACTGCGTCCAACTCTGGGGTCCCCCATTCAAGAAAGACATGGACCTGTTGTAGCGGGTCCAGAGGAGGTCATGGAAATAGAGGGATGGAACACCTCTCCTGTGAGGACAGGCTGAGAGAGTTGGGGTTGTTCAGCCTGGAGAAGAGAAGGCTCCAGGGAGACCTTATTGCGGCCTTTCAATACTTAAAGGGGGCTTAGAAGAAAGATGGGGACAGACTTTTTAGTAGGGCCTGTAGTAATAGGACAAAGGGCAATGGTTTTAAACTGAGAAAGAGTAGATTTAGATTGGACATAAGGAAGTAATTCTTTACTGTGAGGGTGGTGAGACACTAGAACAGGTTGCCTAGAGAAGTTGTGGATGCCCCATCATTGGAAGTGTTCAAGGTGAGGTTGGACAGGGCTTTGAGCAACCTGATCTAGTGGAAGCAGTGTTTATCTGATTTATCTGAGCTATGCAGGTTTCCTGGAGCTGAGGATCTGATCCAGAGCTTTGGACCCTTTATATATTAGCTTGGTGTAAGGAAATTAGCAATCAAAGGAACCTTTTTAAAGATAGATTTTGCTGAAGAAGTTTTTTACAATTTGAGGATCAAAGCTGTTAGAAGTGGAAGAAAATAAATTTAAAAGTCAAGTGATCCAAAGTACTTTATAGTGCATTTTTTTAACCTAAGGCTGGAAAATGGCTGTGTTTGAAGTGATGCTTTGGAGGGGCTTCAGGTCAAACAGGTAAGTGCTGCTTTATTTAACATGCCAAATTTAGAAATACTATTGAATTAGAAATAAATTAATAGTCAGAGTTTTACAACCACTTACAGCCTGTCCACACCTCTGCCCGTCTTCAGGACAAAAGCTGCTAATTCTTGTGGCAGCCCATGTACAATTTTTGCATTAAGATCCTTGGTTGCCACAACTAAATCCATCTTCCAGTTGTGGAAATGGGATTTTAACTTCCCTCTGTCACCTGAAAAATAGGAGCTGCTGGTTTTTTTTATGACAGTGCTAGGGATGCTGCCTTTAAAGATGGTCAGGTTTTATTTTAAAAGAAAAAAGAATAATAATGAAAGATCTGAACACTGAACCCTTTAATTAGACCCCTTTTAGTGGCATCTCAAATTAAGCAGCTAATTGCGGTTGTACCACATGTAAAGTCCCAATCCGATTTTGGGCTCAGGGAAGGTTTGTAATGATCCCAAGAGTGAGATTAAGACACAAACGAGGTCAAATGCCGCCTATCAGGCCATTTTTATTGGATAAAAGCAGAAGAATGGAGCGATAGGAAAGGCAGGAAATATTAGGAGGAAACTAAGCAAGCATTCGGAAAGATAAGCAAAGGATAGTCACCACCATGGATCCAGCGGCGTCCCATTGGTCCTCAGTCTTCAGTTCTTTGGTGGTGGGTGCACACCGCCGTTTGTTTCCACAGTCTTTTATATACGGCACGTGTCCACAGTCCGGTATATGCGTATATGCCCCACGCATTGTTCACGTGCTTTAGGTCTCGCCTAGGTCTCGCCTATACGTGACCATCGGCAGGTAACAATGTATATTCTTGGCGGGCAGCTGGCTCAGCCCAGACGATGGTTGGTATCTTGCTTTGATGGTGCCTGATAAGCAAAAGAATGGTCTGCTGCTTCAGTAAGTTTGCATAACTTTCCCCGCAGGCTGCACCGTGTCTTATCAGGCAAGCATACACAAGCAAGCTTTGAGACAATGGTTTGACATTCCAGTCTTTTACACCACAGACCATTGGTTTCTACGTGGAATTAGGATTTTATATGTGAAACTCCAGCAAAATGTAGTATTTTGTATTTTTTGGGCTGTATATGGGACAAGAAGTGAGGTTGGGCTTTTACATAGGTCACCTGCTTTTATTGAGCCATGTCTTAAGGGATGTGTTAGGAAGGAATTATCTGTTGTTTCCCAAAGATATTCATTTTCCCACCTCGTACCCCAAATTTGTATAAGAAATAACCAGGAATTTTTATTTCTGGTTTTCTCTTCCTGATCACTTCTTATCAAAGCAAGCAATAAGCACTCACATATCCTGCAGCTTGCTGGACTAACCCTGGTGGAAGCCAGCCTGGCTGAAGGTGACATGTTCCCTCTTAATGAGAGCTGGAGGAAGAAGGATGGGTTTATAGTGAAGGCACTGGACTGAGACCAAGAAAATTGTTTTTAACTGCAAGGTTCTGCTGGCAACTTAATCTCTGACTTCGGGCAAGTTACTTAATCTCTCTGCGGTTCATTTCCTTGTGGCTGTAATAATGTTTTCCCTGCCTGAGAGAGGATAAATCCACTCACCCATGTGTGCGAGATGCTTGGATGGTACCACATCCCCGAATCGGTGTTCTCCGTGCTGGGGGAAGGAAGGAAAGGCGTGTTGTATGCTCCTCCATCCTCCATGCCACTTGCAGGGGAGCTGAATCCATCTCCAGTCTAGAGAATCCCAGAGCATGGATATTTCCATTATGGGAGTGTCTCCAGCCTTGCTCCCACCAGAAAAAAAAGAGGAAAGTTAGAGGGGAAAATGCAATTTTCTTTCGGCTGTGGACATAATAATGGGTGAGCTGTACTTTGAGAGAACTTTCCAGGCATGTGGTTGCACTCAAAATTGTTAAAGGAGATATGTGTAGGTCTAGCAGAAGGCTCTCAAGCATGATAGCATCATGAGCTTCTCCAGGTAGGTGAGCAGAGGTGGCAGGAGAGCAATGGGCAGCTCGTTAAAGAGCTCATTAAAGGTGAGGCTGATGTTTCCTATCTGGTTGAGCTAGCATGGGCTCTCTGATGAGGGCAGAGCTGTGCAGGGATGGTGAGCAGTTCTAGTGGTGGCTCTTCCTCTTATTTGTGGGTTCATGTGTACTTGTCAAGAAGCTCTCAGGTAGTTGCTGTTCGTATGGAATTGAATTTTCATTTTTCTTGACACATCAGCCTTGGTGATGGCATCCAAGTGGTGTGTCTCTGGAGCAGCCAAATGCTTCCAGCATGAAAGACCTCAGAAATGGAACTGGTCGCCAAGGTTCAGTCTCAACTTTGCGGGGGGGGGGGGGGGCAACAAAATGACTTTAGGATTAAGCAGCATCTTTTATGTTTGTCTGCTTGATTATTTTATTAATTTTAAAATTTTTTTCCCCCAGTATGATGCAACCCTTCATTAAAGAAATGAATTGGGGAACCCCCAAATGACCCCAAATTGAATTATTTTGGTGGAGGCACCTTGCTGTCAAACCTTGGGGGAAACAGCAGGTCATGTTCCAGAGCTGCTCACCTCTGCCATGGGCTGTGCTGTCCTGCTGACCTCCCCCTATGGCCGGGAAGTCCCCTGATGCCCATGTCCTTCACCATGGGGTGAAGCTGGTGTGACAGCAGGGCTGCCGTCCAGGCTGCACATCACAGCTGCGGCATACGGCAATGGCCAAACCTACAGCTTTGAGCTGTTTTCTATTTTGTTTAAAATAAAACAGGTTTTTGGCAACTCAGGACTCATATCTGTCCCTGAAGTGAACAGAGTTGGGAAAAGCAGAAAATTCCCAGCTCTCCATGGAAGACTATGGAAGAGAGTAATCAAGTCAAGCTGTCCTGGTGCATACCACATGCCTGAGATACCAAACACTGTTGGAGTCTGCAAGGAAATACCGGGGATGTTTTTTATTGCAAAGCATCATTTCAGGTGCCTTCCTGCAATTGTTCCTGCATCTTCCCTCTGCTCACTGTCAGCGGGTGGAGCGTTTCCGAGCCAAAGCCTTTGGGATCATCCTCAAAAAGGGGGGGAGCCACACATGTACAGTGATGCCCACAGCTGGATGGTGTTTGCTGTGTGCTATGGACTGACACAGCAGTTTTCCCCAGCACGGCTATTATTTTACACAATCCCTTTTTTTTATCCCTTTTACAGTGGACAGCGGATTGTAGTGAGCAGGTTGATGGCAGCTGTTCCCCATCCCGAGGGAAGGGCTTGTCGTCTCATGAACACAATCAGGTAGGAGTTGTGTTTAGCTCTTCCTCACCAAACCTTTGCTTTTGTTCTTGTACTGCCTCATCTGGCAGCACGGAGCCTGCCTGTGCTGCCAGCTTTCACTCTCCCATGGAATAAGAGACGTGTCCCTCTGCTCGGCATCCAAAAGCTTGCTCCCACTGAAACCATGGGAGATGGGCAACATCCCAATGTGTAGATGGATGCTTTGACCAGGAGCTTATTGCTCTGTGATAAAGGGGAAAAAACATGGAGTGTTCCATTTATTTCTGAAGAGCTTCTTATTGCCACCTGTGTGAGGGACCTATTTGGAGCATCAAAACTGACTTGGAAGTATGGGATGTAGCTGGGATGAAGGATCTTTGTGTAGCTGTGCTTCTTGGTTATGTGCTGCAGCACAAGGATGGTGTTGCAGGGAAGAGGATTAAATAGCTGAGAGGGTGAACTGGGAGAAGAAGCAAAATTGCACGTTCTGAGAGCCTGTGTTGGGTTTACAATGACAGAACCCAGGTGTGAGTTGGTTTTGGTGGTTGTACGTTGTGTGAACATCAGTGAAGAGTATTTACCAAGCGCTGCTGGCATCGCTGGAGGTGGCTTTCCCTCCTCCGTGTGAGCACCGGCGTGGGAGAGGGTTGGGTAGGGTGGAGGCATGGGTTTGACCATTGTCACGTCATTGAGGAGCTGCTGTGCCACCATGAGACCATCAACCCTGTAAGAGCAGCATTTGCCCAAGGAAATATGAGACCAAGCTGGCTGCAGGAAAGGGTGAAGCAGCATTTGCAGTTACTGTGGCTGATGGATGTCCCACCTGGAGAAGGGGCTTCAGGCCGGTGTTTTTGGTGCTCTTGCCCTGCTTGATGTCCTCCAGGCTTCAGTCCCACATGTGGGATCCATGAGAAGAAGCCTGGGAGCCCCTTGTAGGGTGGTACAAGAGGACGTGCTGGTCTAAGCAGTGCGTATTGCAGCTCCCGCATCCTGTTTTGGGCACAGCTTCTTCCCACACAGAGCCATGCTGGAAGCTGCTCGGCTGCGGGATGGGGGCTCACACATCCCCTTCCTACCATGTGCCTGGATTCAAGGATGCTGGGAGTATCTATACAAACACCTACATACAACAAAGACAAGATCTTGTTGTGTAGAAAGGTGTGTGCTGTACAGAGGCGCTGCTTCAGATGAGCCTCTGAAGGTGCCAGATGGAATTGTGGATTTAATTTATTATAGCTTTGATCTGCTCCGAAATATTCAGCAGCAAAACTTCGTCTGGGCTCCCTCCCAGTGTCACAGCCAGCTGCTTGAAATTCAGCTGTGAGGCTGGCCGTTTCTATCGAGCCTCCTTGGGTTTCTTGGGGTGTTAGCAGGACCGGGTGTTTTCCCTGGGGAAGAAGGTCCCTGGCTGACGTACCAGTCTCTGGTGGGTACTACAGAAGGATGCAGGAGTCACGCATGAGTGATGCTTTCCTGACTCCAGTCAACGCAGCCCTGACATCTTCTATCTACCTTGTACCTTGCTCTCTTTTGTTTCAACTTGTGGGGGTTTTTTTTTATTGGTGGTTTGTTTTTTGGTTTTGTGTGTGGTTTTTGTGGGGTTTTTTTTTGTTTGGTTTTTTTTTTTCTTCTTTCCTGGGCATTAAACCTATTTGATCTCCTCCAGCACAGAGCTTGTTTTCTATATACAAATAACATTCACTGATGCCCAAGCTGTTTTCCCTGCATTCGGTCTCTCTCCCAGCCTGCAGTGGAGCTAATAATTATCTCTCTCCATGTTAGGCTTTTTTAAACAGCAAGTAACAAATTTTCCTTGGCACCAAAGAGGAGCTGCAAACTATTGTTCTTCTGTCCAGGCAAGTGTTTCTCTTGCTGTTACTGATATATGAGTAAAATGCTGCTGGTGAGGACTAGGTTCAGTTTATTACTGTTTCTGGCTGTTGATTTTTCACTAGTAGCTTCAAACATTGAAAAAAAACCCCATTAATAAGGTATTTGTCTTGAATGTGAATTATCAATCACTCTTCAAACCTGCTAAGGAAAAAGCTGACTAATTATTTCCCAAGGGATGTTAAGGTTTTTTTTGTTGCAATTTTTTATGGATTTTGAGGGGTTTTATTGGAAAATCGAATTCCTGGTTTTCCTATTTTATTTCCAGCTGAGATTTCTGCATTGCTGGTTGTGCAATGCGTACCAGTCTTAGTTGAAAAATACTTTATATTTTGTATTACTGTTCTACTATTATTACTTCTACTATTATTACTTGTTTTTATTATTATTGTTATTATTACTATTACTACTGTTCTATTCTTATTTTACTTTAGTTATTAAGCTGTTCTTATCTCAGCCCACGAGTTTTCCCCTTTTGCCCTTCCAATTCTCTCCCCCATCCCACCGGTGGGGGAGTGAGCGAGCGGCTGCGTGGTGCTTAGTTGCTGGCTGGGGTTAAACCACGACAATATGGAAATCCAGGTTAGTCCTGGAAATATATTCAGCATCTGGTTCCTTTTCTGTGAAGGCAGAGTAGTCCAGGGCCACATTTTCAAAGTAATTGGCTTCCTAAAGGTTATAGGGGAGCCTAGAATGAAGCTGACTTTCCCATGCCTGAAAATCCCCTTCTGCATCCATAAGTACCTAATGCCTTTGAAATTCTTGTCTCTAGGATCCAGCAAGGTTAAGGCAAATAAAAGAAAGATATTTTTTTTTTTTTGTGTGTGTGTGTGTATAGGTTTATTATGTATTTATATAGACATTGATATATAATATGTGTGTATATAAGCATCCACAGGATGTTGTATAAGTGTGGGGCTGAGAGCAATTTCTGGATAATGTGCAATTTAAGGGTAATAATAAGGTGTCTTGATGCAACCTGCAGTCCAAGATATTCCTAAATTGCTGTTTTTCCGACGTTGTTGGGTATCTCTGGGAAAGACCACCCCATACTTGCCCTGCTCTTGCACTGCTTGGTGAGACATCTGCTATTAGCAGCTGTAGGAGACTATATGGGGGTCAGTACCTGTAGGCTGGCACTCGTGCATCCTGTACAAAGCAGTGGCTTAAAAATGGAGAAAATTCCCCCTGGAAACCTTTTACTCTGGTCTTTCCAGTTCTCTGAGCAGGTGGCTGCGAGAAGGTGGTCTGCTCATGGAGGATCTCATGAGATATATTTTGTGAACTCCTGGTGCGCTGAGAAAATCCTGGCCTTACAATTACATTCGGCTCATCTATAATTCTCCTTGTTTCCTACTGTGAATGCTTTCATTTGCTGCATGGCATTGCCGTGCTCTGCTAAGCCCTGCTGCATTTGAGTGATACCCCCCAGAAGGTCTGCTAGCAGTGTGTGAGCCTCTGGGGTGAAGACCACTCCATCGACGTACGCAAGATATTATCTGAGCACCGTATTGCCTCTATAAATGAGGAAAGTTTAGATAATGGAATCATTTTAAATGTTTTTATGTTTGGATTTTTTTTTTTCTAAAGAGACCTAGTGGGAAGATTTTATATAATACTTTATTTGCATTCCCCTTGTGAAGCTGTTGCAAGTAGGAAACTCTTTGATATATTTCTGAGAGCAATTCATTAAGTAAAAGACTTCTGGTATGGTATGTATTTAGAGAGCCAGCGGAGCTCTTGGTACATGAAAGGCCTGGCAGCAGCTCCATCCCAGGCTCCCCTTATGTAAAGGCATTAACAAAAACCAGAGCAACTCTGTGGGTTTGTCCCATTTCTCCAGGTGGTGGGAGAGGGAGAGCTGAAAATCCTCCTTCCTGGCCAAGTCCATCCCTTCCCCCATGGTGGCTGGCTGTCACCCATCGTCACCAAGCAAAAGCCTGGTTGTTGGCAGTAAATGGGACTGCAATTTATTTTACTGCTTATTTGCATGTGTCCCCATGTCCCACCAGGTGCAGCAGGGACTTGTTGCATGATTGGGGACCTCAGAGGCTTCTCCAGTTGATGGTTGTGTTGCCTATCTATCTACCGAGCAGTGAAGGAACAGGTAGGGTGTGTGGATCACATCTGGATTATCCTACACCCTGTTGGTAGCACCATTTTGCTGTCCTCCCCGAGGAGCTGGTGGTGGAGGAGATTACTTGGTTTGCCTTCCCATTAAGCCAGTAGAAACAGCAGCATGTCTGTGGCAGGCAGAGATGGTGAGTTTCCACTCTTGGGCATTGGTTGGAGATGATTAGCTGGCCGGGGTCAAGAGCATCCCAAGGACTGTGCTATCAAGTTAACAGCATAAGATGTTGAGTGTTCTACGCTGTTCAGTAGCATGGAGATGTAGAGGGCTTTGCAGGGGTTGTGTGCCATTGTCACCGAGCCTGGCACATCCTGCCAAAGGATGTCTGAACCCAAGCCCAAGCCTTGCTGACAAGGAAAGCATGAGAAGTTGCCACAAAATCAAATGTAATATCACGTGAAACATTATCTCCGATGTCTCCATAACTCAAAGAAGCACAGTGCTGTGCTAGTGCCAAAACGTTTCCAGGCAGGAGATGCTTCGCATCATGTGAGCTCGGACTGCAGGCAGAGGACATCTGACCTGTCTGCATCTGGGGAGGTACAGCCAGGGGAGGTGTCTTTGCTGTATGTGGGGTGGGAGCAGGGCAGATCCACTTAAACCTTTCAGGTCCCTCTTTCATGTGTCTCACCTGAACCTCAAAACCCCCTCTGATGATGAGCACTTGGCTTCCAACCATATGAAGTCATGGCTGGAAAAGCTGCTGCATTGCCAAAGCAATAGTAGGGATGGGGCGATGTGTGAAGGTTGTCTTTTGGGAAACAGCAGATTTCAATGCACAGTGGAACTTAATTTTATAGAAAGTGGAAAAAACAAAGTATCAGTGCAGATTTTTCTTGCAATTCCAGAGATTTTTTTTTTTTTGCAGGCATCAGTGCTGCTTGACCGCCTGGGGTCAAACACCAGGAAATCCTCCCCAACGGATGCTGCAGAGGCAGGTGGCAAGGGATCACGGTCTCGGGCAGTGGCCACGTCACTAGGTCCAGAGTTGGACTGAGGCTCCTGTGACCAGCACCGCTGCCATGTAAACTTCTCAAGTTGGCGGTGAAGTCATCTGCTTGCTGGCTTAAATCCGCTGACATCAGCAGGCAGCGTG
Organism: Platalea leucorodia; assembly: GCF_965183815.1. Taxonomy (NCBI): domain Eukaryota; kingdom Metazoa; phylum Chordata; class Aves; order Pelecaniformes; family Threskiornithidae; genus Platalea; species Platalea leucorodia. Next base: position 25,106,155 of record NC_138859.1, on the reverse strand, counting down.
TAATGCCACAAATCCTTGGCTAACCAGATCAGCATTGGAGAGTGGGTGGGCGCTGCTTGTGAAGAGACTGGCAGGATCTCCTGACCGAAGATGTAATTCATTTCCCCGTGCTGGTAGACAGCCTGTACCTGGCTTTAGTTGCCTTATCCTTGGGTCTGGATCTGAAGCACAGTGATTTTCTTGCTCAGCAAAATGTGAGGGATGATCCTGGGGGCAGTTTGGGGTTCTCTATCTCATCGACCCGCTTGTATCATAGCCCAGGGGCAGTTCATACACTGAATTTGGTTGAGGTTGGCTACCACGCTAAAGACCTGTTGGGACAAGTGGGTCCTGGCAGATGCTGCAGTCACCATTGTCTTGTTTCCAAAAGAAAAAGAGAAAGCAAAAGATAGGGAGTTACTTTGAGGCTTTGCCAGTGAACACAGGTCGGTGTAGCACTGCCTGACAGAGGAAGAAATTAAATCTTTAAGTGGGGTGACCTGCCCATGATCAAAGAGCAGCTCTGAGAAAACCAGTCACTTAATGGTTTTCTGCCTGTAGTTGCTGGGTGACGCTCCCTCCGTATAGTGAATGCAGCCCTGTTCAATTACGGTCAGAGAGGACTGCTGAGAAAGAAATCAAGTCCTTTAGCTAATATATAGGTTTAACTTTCTCTGGGACTTCTGTTTGGGATGCATCTTGTGAAGCAGCACTGCCCCTTGTGAAGGAGACACCTGCTTGAGTGTTTGAAGATCTGGGAGTGAAATGCTTCACTGCTTTGCTGCCTGATTTAGGAGAACTGTTGCTGCTTACAGAGGATGGAGGAAGGTGTCTTCTAGGCCTGGTGTCGCTAGTGACTCACGTGGGAGGATGTCTCGTCACCCTCAGTTTTCATTTGTGTAGAGAGGACAGGATGATGCCTGTCTGCCCATTGAAGGGAGAGCTTCTCACATTCTAGTTTCGTGAAACTTGCAGTAGCTGAGTTACCTTTGAGGTCTCCATTCTTCCAGATTTGGTTGAATAGGTCAACAAGTGCTGAAGCTCTTGTCAGGGAAGGTGTGACATGAGTCATTTCCTCCAAGGCTCGGGCAAAGGCTTGCTGCTGGGTTTCCATGGCATGTCTGAAGTTCTTAGTGCTGTTCTGAGTGCTTTCAGTATCCCTTGTCATCCTCATCCATGCACATAAATGAGCTAGCTAACACATCTTTTCTGATGTTGTCCAGAGGGAACACAACCACACAAGGCTGGGCCTTTTCATGGGGAGTCCAGAAAGATCTTGTAGGCTTAACCTCCTACTTAACCTCCCCATCAGGTCCTTTGGTCCTGTATTGTGGCACAGGTATAGGTAAAACCTTACTTTTCCTGGTGGGAGAAGAGCTCCAAGCGATGTTTGGTGTCCCTTCTGCTGTGCCTTTACCAAAGCAGTGAGCAGGTACTGTACCAGATTGGAGAGGGCTGGGGAAGGTGGACATAGACTTGGGGAGGGAAGGAGCAGAGCCAAAGTGGTTGGTTTTTCTGCATGATATTTTTATAAAGGTAAGTTTTCTGTTTTTCTTATAACTTTATGCAATACATTGAGAAGAAAGAAGATAGAAATTTGTCCCTACTAAAATATTTAGAGTAATCATATTTTTTTGTAAAAGGTGCTTTTAAAATTATTACAATAATTGTTTTCATATAAATCATTATTTTTCCATAGAAAAATTGGAGTGGTTGTTCTAGAATAGGTCCAGAAGAGCAGGGAGATTTTGCATTAAATACTTGGAGTGTCAAAATTCTGCGTAACTGCAAGATTTAGCTGCAGCACATGAAAACCTCTGCTGTGGAAAAATCTCAAAAAGGGCCTTTTACATGATAGCTGTCTTCTCTTCTGACCAGGATTAAGACTCAAAGTTTGGGAGTCATTTCATAGAATCATAGAATGGTTTGGGCTGGAAGGGACCTTTAAAGGCCATCTAGTCCAACCCCCCTGCAAGGAGCAGGGACATCTGCAACTAGATCAGGTTGCTCAGAGCCCCCTCCAACCTGACCCTGAATGACCCCAGGGATGGGGCATCTGCCACCTCTCTGGGCAACCTGTTCCAGTGTTTCACCACCCTCATTGTAAAACATTTCTTCCTTATATCTAGTCTGAATCTACCCTCCTTTAGCTTAAAACCATTACCCCTTGTCCTATTGCTACAGGCCCTGCTAAAAAGTTTGTCCTCATCTTTCTTCTAAGCCCCCTTTAAGTATTGAAAGGCTGCAATCAGGTCTTTCCAGAGCCTTCTCTTCTCCAGGCTGGACAACCCCAACTCTCTCAGCCTTTCCTCATAGGAGAGGTGTTCCATCCCTCTGATCGTTTTTGTGGCCTCCTCTGGATCTGCTCCAACAGGTCCATGTCTTTCCTGTGCCGAGGGCTCCAGAGCTGGATGCAGTACTCAAGGACACCCCACAGCTTGGTCTAGGGAGCTTCTTGTAGGTGCCGTGGTGGAACAGTTGTTAATGTTGGTGGGTATCTCAGAGGCTCTTGTGTCCTGAGAAGTCCTCTAGCTTTCCATTTTCTTTCCTTTTCTTCTGGCCCACCTTAGGCTGTGAATGCTGTACATCATTGAATATTGAGATTTTTACATACAATTGAACATGAATCCCATCAAGAATCCACTGATGTCTTCAGGCTGCTTAAAGCTAGTGGCATTGCCATGCTTGGTCTACACCTCTGCCAACACAGCCAACTTCACCCATACTTACCGTCACTGAGAGCAACCACGTAGATGGTCACTGCGTTTCCGTTTATTGCCTGTGCATTGGGGAAAGTTATCTCCTTTTTCTGCAAATGGGTTTTTCAAACTTGCACTGAAGCAGCAGAAAGTATTAACTCTTGAGCTGGCAAAGGGAGCTGGATTAATTAGTTCATGCCTCAAAGAGCTAGCTGTGAAGGTGAAAATTGCAGTGTAAGTGAAACATATGATTATTGCTAATTAAAATGCAAATGTTAGATTTGACAGCTAGTTTCTGAAGGAGGGTGGCTGGCAGTGTTAATGTGCACAAGCCTCACTTTTCCCAAGAGGGTGCAGAGCTTGGCCAGAAGAATTGGCATGGATGAGAGCAGCTGCTGGGAATCAGTCTCTGGAGGGGGTGACGTTTCCCTCCAAGCCCCAAAGTGTGGCTCAGAGGTCCCATCTCCTGCTGGTGAGTGTAGACCATGAATGGTAGGTGGAGGAGCCCAAATAAGAGCTAGGAACAAGAGTTCAAGGGTTGTTTGGGGTGTTGGGAGAGACTAGGAGAGTCTTGGTCTTTTGAGGGCACAGCTGAGAGTAACGGGGCCAGATGATGGGGGATTGGGTTGGCAGGAAGCAAGGGCATGGGATGGAGAACTGCGTGCCATTACAACTGTTTCTTCAGCTTTTGTCAGAGCTGCGGACAAATCTGTTCCTGCAACATGCTGAATTAATTTAGCAAGAACACTGTGTGGGAGACATGTAGGTGGCCATGCTGCAGAATGGAGGGTGAGCAGTGCCGGGTCTCACTGCTGCAGAGCCTCGGCTTTCTGCTGAAGTACAGCTGCCTGTATGGGTTTGGGATGGGGTTTTTATGGGTTTTTGCAATGATGCTGGTGGAGGGGTTTTGTTGCTCGGTTGTTGTTTTTTAAGGAACGATTGTTACCTGCATACTCTTGCCTGCTCCTCCAGCATCACCTATGAAGTTGGTGTGAGCTTCCCTGCTCCTGCAGAAAGTTGGTCTGCAGAGAGGGTTCATTTTAGCACGAAAGGGCTTTATTAGAGGACAGAAAGCCACCAGAAATATCTGGGAGAGCTTCTGGTGGATGTATTTCTGTTCTGGAGATTTGAACCCCGAACAGTAAGGTAGCAGTAAAAAGTTGTTCATCTTTGGCAATTAGTCAGAAATTTAGGTAAAATATTGAGCTTGGCTGTGCTGGTGAGTTTGAACATGAGTGTATTTAGGCCATACTTGGTTGGACTGTTTCAGCTTCAACAGAAGTTTCAACAATTTTTAGTTCAACAATTTTTATTTTTAAAATAATTTTGTTTTAAATATAAATATGAATAGGGTGTGATAAAGATAAGGAATGTGAACAGGGAAAAGACCCCAGGCCATGAGCTAGAGCCAGGAGACAAGCTGATTTAGTGAAAGGGTACCTGTGATTTTTATCTAAATAACTAACTGGTTCGTGCCACATCCGCTGGCTTGTCTTGGTGAGTTTGAACATTGATGCATGGTGGTACCAATCTCCCTGTTTCTCACAAGGGTTTTATTGTGGCCAGCTGTGTTCCTGGAATTTGCATAACCTCAAGTCGTCTGCAGGCAACCACAACCAAAAGTTGGGTCAATTGAATATAACCGAATGGTGATGTTTATTTTCATTGTGTCTTTTAAAGCAAAGGGTGCATATGCCGACTTGGTCCCATTGTAGCATTTGGCACAGAAATTTTTCATATGTGGATGAACAAGATAGTCAGTGTGTAGGATACAGTAAATTGGTAATTAATCCTTCAAACATCTAGATGGTGAATGTTCATTTCTCCCTGTGGCAATTAATCACGGACTCCGCGTATGAGTTTAGGCAAAGACAAACAAAGACGACACTTTATTTTTACAATCTATCCCTTTTATAATATGATCTAGTGTTCACGAGCAAGCAAAACTTATTTCATTGGTTACTGTCTTGCGTCCACGCGTCTCTTCAGCGTTACTTATTGGTTCTTCAAGCTGGTGCACGCGAATTCCTCCTTCAGGGATGTATCCAATCTCATCCTTATTTTTCTGCCTCTGAGTTTCACAAACTTGTTTGTAACAAGCCTCAAGGCCACAGCTGCATTCCTGCAAACCTGTAACAAGCCTCAAGGGCACAGCTGTATCTCGTCAAAGTAAGACACAATCTCATTTATTCCCACATCTCCCAACCACCTTTTCACTTGGTGCACATCTTTCCTATGTCAAATGAGATATTTCTCACTTCTCAGGATGCCTGCAAGACTGGCTCTTCCCTAAGGCTTCCCAAAGTGGCCATCTGCCCATGTCTCACAAGTGACATCGATCAAGTTTTTTTTCCCTCCATGCCAATTTAACAACTCCTTTAACTTTGTGCCACTTGGTATTTCTCAGCCATCAGGAGATTCAGGTCACAGTGTGGTGAGGAGGGAAGAAGGTGCTTTCTGCTGTTGGTGTAACATCTCATGGGAATAACCACAACCTCTCAAATTTCATCTATATACAACTTGAAAACTAGTTGACCTCCTCTTTTGAAGTCAGTAATGATTTTAGGCTATAGCAACCACAGTGTGTTTGAGCTTGCTTGAGACTTGCTAGGTTTGAGGATGGAGAAGGTGCAGCTGGAGCAATGCAGAAACCAGTACTGATACATTTTGCTTCCGGTCCCTCGCATTGGGTAAATACTTACATGTTTCACATGTGCTAAGGTCTGTGCTGGACCACTGGGTAGCATCACCTTAGGTAGCTTAGGGTCTGCTGTGCAGCTGTCTCCCTGCCCCATCCAACCCAGGTGGCAGTGGTGGAGCTGGGACCTGGTCTGTGCCCCCAAATTAGTGACCTGGACTTGGCTGTAGTGTGCAAAGAGGAGTTCACGCCTTGCTCTACTGGTGAGTCCTTTTGGCTCTTGATGGCCAAGGTGGCTCTGCCCTTGTCTTAGCCCATGGCAGTGTCCACAAAGACTCAGGTAGTCCCACAAGGATGTCTGAGACACGAGAAGCCCTCTTTAAGTGTCAGCTCTCACACCAGTCCTGAAACACATGCTCCCCTTTCTACTTCCCAGATTTTCGGAGTACTTGAAAGAGTTGAATATTCTGCAGTCTGTGATTTCATGGTTTTTTAATCATCTTAGGTCACTTCTGTGGACTGAGCAGAGGGAAAAACTGACTGAGAAGTTGATTTGGGCTTGGGAGGGGAATTAAGGATATATAAGCAGTTTTAGAGGATGTGGGGTTGCTGAATATGCATAATTAATCCTCATGAAGATACAGGAGGTAAGTATTATTTTTCCTCATGCATAGACTAGAGCACTAGAGCCAAATCTTATCTTCATTGAAGCCTCCGACAATGTCATCCCTTTGCAATGTGTAAATAGAACATGTTAAAGGACTCCAAGAAGGTCCCATGCATGGGCATGGTTTTGTAGGTGCTTGCACGTGTGGTCTGGGAGCTGGAGCTCTCCTGGCTCACCGGGTCAGTGGTTTTTGTGGGTGCGGGACGGCGTTGCCCTTGACTAAAGCGAGCTGTTTGTTGTTTCCAGGAAGAGTGGGATCACAGCAGCAGTGGGAGTGCAGAATCCTGGCCGGGGTCAGACTCCAGGCATGGTTCTGGATCCAGGTCTGGCAGCTGCAGGAGAAGCAGCCAGTTCAGGCAATCGACCAAGGTATACCTGGTAGCGACATGCTGAAGTCATGTCCTTTGCTTGCTGTTTATCGGACGCATCCTCCTAACGACATGTTTTGTGTGTCTGTCTACACATAGGGTGTGAGTGCATGTCAATTATGAAGGACACCTCAGAGACCTACTTAATTAATGCATAATGTGTGACCTGGCTGTTGAGGGCTGTAGCTGTTCTTCAGCCTCAAGAAGTCTATTGAGTTGTGCTGAGTGCCTTAATATTGGGAAAGAAGTCCCTAGTCAGCTGGTTTAGTGCAAAGGAAATTCATAGAATCATAGAATGCTTGGGGATGAAAGGGACCTTTAAAGGTCATCTAGTCCATCCCCCCTGCAATTGGCAGGGACATCTTCAACTAGAACAGGTTGCTCGGAGCCCCATCCAACCTGAACTTGAATGTTTCAGGGATGGGGCATCTACCACCTCCCTGGGCAACCTGTTCCAGTGTTTCACCACCCTCATCGTAAACAATTTCTTCCTTATATCTAGTCTGAATCTACCCTCTTTTAGTTTAAAACCATTACCCCTTGTCCTATTACTACAGGCCCTACTAAAAAGTCTGTCCCCATCTTTCTTCTAAGCCCCCTTTAAGTACTGAAAGGCTGCAATAAGGTCTCCCCGCAGCCTTCTCTTCTCCAGGCTGAACAACCCCAACTCTCTCAGCCTTTCCTCATAGCAGAGGTGTTCCATCCCTCTGATCATTTTTGTGGCCTCCTCTGGACCCGCTCCAACAGGTCCATGTCCTTCCTGTACTGGGGACCCCAGAGCTGGATGCAGTGCTCCAGGTGGGGTCTCACCAGAGCAGAGTAGAGGGGCAGAATCACCTCCCTTGACCTGCTGGCCACGCTTCTTTGGATGCGACCCAGGATACGGTTGGCTTTCTGGGCTGCGAGAGCACATTGCTGGCTCATGTCCAGCTTTTCATCTATCAGTACACCCAAGTCCTTCTCTGCAGGGCTGCTCTCAATCCCTTCATCCCCCAGCCTGTATTGATACCAGGGATTGCCCCGACCCAGGTGCAGGACCTTGCACTTGGCCTTGTTGAACCTCATGAGGTTCACACAGGCCCACTTCTCGAGCTTGTCCAGGTCCCTCTGGATGGCATCCCATCCCTCAGGCGTGTCGACTGTACCACTCAGCTTGGTGTCATCTGCAAACTTGCTGAGGGTGCACTCGATCCCGCTGTCTATGTCATTGATGAAGATATTGAACAGCACTGGCCCCAGAACAGACCCCTGAGGGACACCACTCGTCACTGGTCTCCATCTGGACATTGAGCTATTGACCACTACCCTCTGGATGCGACCATCCAGCCAATGCCTTATCCACTGAACAGTCCGCCCATCAAATCCATATCCTTCCAATTTAGAGAGGAGGATATTGTGGGGGACCGTGTCAAAGGCCTTACAGAAGTCCAGATAGATGACATGCGTAGCTCTTCCCTCGTCCACTGATGCAGTCACTCCATCATAGAAGGCCACTAGGTTGGTCAGGCAGGACTTGCCCTTAGTGAAGCTGTGCTGGCTGTCTCGAATCACCTCCCTGTCCTCCATGTGCCTTAGCATAGCTTCTAGGAGGATCTGTTCCATGATCTTCCCAGGCACAGAGGTGAGGCTGACAGGTCGGTAGTTCCCAGGGTCCTCCTTTCTACCCTTTTTAAAAATGGGTGCAATGTTTCTCTTTTTCCAGTCCCCAGGGACTTCACCTGACTGCCATAACTTTTCAAATATCATGGAGAGTGGCTTGGCAACTACATCAGCCCATTCCCTCAGGACTCTGGGATGCATCTCATCGGGACCCAATTATTATTAGGGTTTTTTTCTTTATTTGAAGTCTTGGAGTATTTTAATTTTGGGAAATTAAGAGATGTCTGTAATTATTTTTTGGCAAGTCTTCTTTAGAAGTTGATATATGAGTGGACACCACATAGATGGTGTTAAATGGTGACCTTGAGTCCAGCTGCTTTCCGTGGGAGCAGTCAGCAGGGCTAGATGAGGAGTTACCTTCCTGCCCTGCAAAAGACTTTTAAGAATTTGCTTTTGATTTGGTGTTAGGTCCATTCCTTGAACTCAGACCAGGGACCTCTTCTGCATGTTTTAGTCAGCCTCTGTCCTCCTCTCTCCTCTTGGAGTTGCTTTACTTCTGCACACGTAAGCATTGGTTGTGCCAGAAGTGGAGGATGGACTCTGGGAGATTTGAGACCAGTGGTCAAAGTCCTAGTCCATTCATCCATCTTGTCTATCCTGGAGAGCTTGAGGAAATAGGCTGTCCCCCTGAGCCATACTGTGGTGGGAGAGGACCTGCAGAACCATGTCATTGCTGGAAAGTGATGGTCCTTTCTGGGAGGAGTAAGACTCAACATATACCTTTTTCTTTGGGTGGGGATAATAATGTCTTCCTCAAAATGTCTATATTTTTCTTATGAAAACTTGCAGTTTTCAACAAGAAAACCTTTAATCAGAGCCTTTTCAGACAGTTTGGTATCTATCTTTTTGATTTTCTACCAAAGCGCAGCCAGGGGTTGTAGGGAGCTGAGAAGGAGGAAAGGTGGGGGAATCTTCTCAAAGGCAGAACTGAAAAATGCTTAAGAATTCACACATGATACAAGATAATCCCTGAATTTATACCACGGACTCAGCTGACCGCTTAGCATTGTTCTGCATTAATGCTAAGCACAGCGATGAACTAATGCTGTTGCAATCGTGTGACAAAGAGCATGATTTTGTATTTGTAGTGGTTCGCTGGAGCATGGTAATGAGGAGTGGCGAGAGGAACCAGTGGGACGCTGTATTGGGTTTGCGTGGCAAGGTTTTGGTAGCGGGGGGGCTATAGGGGTGGCTTCTGTGAGAAGCTGCTAGAAGCTTCCCCTGTGTCCGATAGAGCCAATGCCAGCCGGCTCCAAGATGGACCTGCCACTGGCCAAGGCTGAGCCAATCAGCAATGGTGGTAAAGCCTCTGTGATAACATATTTAAGAAGGGGAAAAAGTTTCTGCGCAAGGGCAATTGCAGCCAGAGTGAGAATATGTGAGAGGAACAACTCTGCAGACACCAAGGTCAGTGAAGGTGCTCCAGGTGCTAGAGTAGAGATTCCCCTGCAGCCCATGGTGAAGACCATGGTGAGGCAGGCTGTCCCCCTGCAGCCCAGGGTGGTTAACGGTGGAGCAGACATCCACCTGCAGCCCGTGGAGGACCCCACACTGGAGCAGGTGGATGCCCGAAGGAGGCTGTGACCCCATGGGAAGCCCGCACTGGATCAGGCTTCTGGCAGGACCTGTGGAGCCATGGAGAGAGGAGCCCAGGCTGGAGCAGGTTTGCAGGCAGGACTTGTGACCCCGTGGGTGACCCATGCTGGAGCAGTTCATGAAGAACTGCACCCGTGGGAAGGACCCACATTGGAGAAGTTCATGGAGGACTGTCTCCCATGAGAGGGACCCCACACTGGAGCAGGGGAAGAGTGTGAGAAGTCTTTCCCCTGAGGAGGAAGGAGCAGCAGAAACAACGTGTGATGAACTGACCGCAAACCCCATTCCCTGTCCCCCTGCGCCGCTCAGGGGGAGGAGGTAGAGAACTCGGGAGTGAAGTTAAGCCTGGGAAGAAGGGAGGGGTGGGGGGAAGGTGTTCTAAGATTTGGTTTTATTTTCTTATTACCCTACTCCGATTTGTTTGGTAATAAATTAAACTAATTTCCTCAAGTTGAGTCTGTTTTGCCCGTGACAGTAATTGGTGAATGATCTCTCCCTGTCCTTATCTTGACCCACGAGCTCTTCATTATATTTTCTCTCCCCTGTCTAGCTGAGGAGGGGGAGTGATAGAGCAGCTTTGGTGGGCACCTGGCATCCAGCCAGGGTCAGCCCACCACAGACGCTGAGCTGGGCTTTGAAAAGCTGCTGCATGCATGCAAATGTCGACTTTGTGGGGAATTTGCTGAAGCCGCATGCATGGGTAAAGAGTCAGAGTCCACGTGGCTGGTGGCATGGTCCGTCCCTCTGTTTGTGTGGGCAGCCACAGGGGTTGGGCGACGGTGGATGGAGATGATGTGTGCTCACAGGGACTGGAGGACAGAGGTTATGGATGTGCTTTTAAACCATACTGGGTGTAGGATCGGTTTTACCGGATCTCTGATCATTCTGGGTATTTATGTCATTCTTGTCAGTGTGTCTCTCAATCATCATTTCTGGTGGCTTAATTAATTTTCAGCAGTACTAACCCCTTCGTGGTGAAAATGATTATCTAAAGCTGAGGGTTGGGTCATTGGGAGCTTCAAGTTAAAACTGCTTACAGTTATAATTGCAGTCCTGGGGGAACTGACATCAAGTAACTTCTTAAAGAAGAAATGCAATTTTTTTTTTTGTCCCTGGACTTGCGAATTGGCTTTTTTAAAGTCTTATTATTAAGTCTTGGTACCGTGCTGTGAGCATTTTAGTAAGTGCCCTGCAGTGCAGGTTCACTTGGGCAGCAAGCGTGCTCCCTGCCTTGTGGGTCGAGACAGAAACCCGTTATAAAGACAGGTCATTGAAGACTGAAAGGACGTCTCAAAATGACTGTAGTGACTCATGACATAATGACAAGTTGCATTATCGTTTGGCCCCAGTGCTGTCTTTATGGAGTTTGGCTAATGTTTGGAGTGTCTCCAAGAGGTCATGGGGACATCGTCTAGGAGGACCAGGAGTTGCAGCCTGGTTTGGGTGGGAGCATCCAACCACTGCCTAGAAGCTTGCACTCGTCTGACTTCCTGCACCACCTGAACCATCACTACAATTTCCCTAATTGCTGGGATTAGTGCTGGGGCTGACCTGCCTATGCTCACCAGTAGAGCACTGATGAGCTGATGTGCCGAGATGCAGGGGAGCTGGGTGGGACAGCTCGCGCTGCCTCTGCTTACGCCACGGATTAGGAGGTGTTGGTGCCAAGGCTCTCCCTCCACATCCAATCAGATTTCAAGCTGAGCATTGGATGGTAATTGCTAGACGCTTTATTTCAGGGCTCAAGAAAGGGCTCTTCAGAAGACCTGTACCGAGCTTCAGAAGCCCTGTACCGAGCTGAATTTGGGCAACAATTTTAGGACACAACCTGTTGCATTAGGAACCCACTTTGTCTTAAATTTTTGCTATTTAATATCTTTGTTGCTGATTTGTCTCAGCCTCATTGCAACTGGTTACATGTTCCCAGTCTTTCTCCCTGAACCCAAATACTTTACTCTTAGGAAATCCTATTGTAGCTGGCTCATTGACAGGTACTTAAAATATCCCGTGTCCATAGGAAATGGAAAGAGAAATGTATCTGTCTGCAAGAAGAGGTATTTCTTCTTTGGGTGATAGCTATAAAGACCTTGTCCTGGTTTCAGTTGGGATAGAGTTAATTTTCTTCCTAGTAGCTGGGAGAGTGCTGTGTTTTGGATTTAGGATGAGGATAATGTTGATAACACACTGATGTTTTGGTTGTTGCTAAGTAGTGCTTACACTGGTCAAGGACTTTTCAGCTTCCCATGCTCTGCCAGGTGCACGAGAAGCTGGGAGGGAGCACAGCCAGGACAGCTGACCCAGACCGGCCAAAGGGCTATTCCATCCCATATGATGTCATGCTCAGCATATAAACTGGGCGAGTTGGCCAGGGGGCAGCGATCGCTGCTTAGGGATGTGCTGGGCATCGGTTGGCGGGTGGTGAGCAATTGTATAGTGTATCACTTGCTTTGTATATTATTGTTATATTATTATTATTACTACTACTACTATTCTATTTCATTTTACTTCAATTATTAAACTGTTCTTATCTCAACCCGCAAGTTTTCTGACTTTCACCCTTCCAATACTCTCCCCTATCCCACTGGGGTGGGGGGAGTGAGTGAGCAGCTGTGTGGTGCTTAGTTGCTGGCTGGGGTTAAACCACGACAGACCTGCACATATATTTTCATTGTACTGCATGAGGATGCTTCTAAGTATTTAGAAAACTAATTTTTCTCCTTGGTGGGAGAAAATTTTGCTTACATTTGCCTAAAATAAAAAGCTCTGCTTCCATAACTGATCGTGAGAATTTTACATATTTCTGGTAGTTTGTTTCTGTGCAGACATATGTTGATCTGCAGATCCCCAGAGGTTAAAATCGTAATCCATAGACCCCTTGGAGGAGACAAAAAAAGGAGCAATGTGGCTGTGTTTGGAGTATCTGGTGTCTAAACTGGTTATTGTGCTGGTAATGGCTGCCAAGTGTGACCATCTGTAGTGTGCACCGAGGATGCGTGTCCTGCTCGTTGGGAAAAGATTGCTCACTTTATGGGCAGGTTGAGGTCTGGGACTTCATTAAGAAATGGTCAAATTTTTATGAGTTTTTAGTGTTTCAGTTATTATTAATAATATTTCAAAATGGCAGAAATTATAGGATGAGGAATATATGGAAGCCACCTTCTTCAGCACATGTTTCACCAGACTGGGACCATTTGGGCTGAAATACTTAAATAATCTGAATATGTGTAAAATTATGAATAATCTGAATATGCGTAAGAAATGTTAGGGGAAAATTGGCAATATGAGATTCCCTATTTGTAATGCATTTACATGTCCATCCCATATGAGTCTGAGTTAAGTCTGATTTCTTGAATGGTCCTGCTTTGCTGCTTTACCTGTAAAGATTGGAGAGGGCAGCCCTCTTTCTGTGGGGAGGACATGTATAGGCTGATGACTGTAAAGGGGCCATGAAGGATGGGTGTGAGGTGTTTGCTTTAGATGCTCTTGCTTCGGGTCACCAGTTTTGCCAAAAGCAGCTGCACGGCAAATCTCAAGGTGCTTTGCAGTTTGCTGGAGGTTTCTCATAATTCCCACCTGATTATACCGTGATGCTTTTGCTTCTCAAGAGAAGGAACCATCACCTTAGTGTTGGTGGGACATGTACCAGAATAACCATGTGAACTCATTTGCTGGTGTGCATGGCAGAGGTGGCATGGTGCAGGGTTCTGACATCCCCCGCCTGTCATTAGAGTAAGGAGAAGTCATGCCACCATGACTCCTTGAAGAAGCAGAACGGCTTTCCCCATCCTTATTGGTGACAGCAGGCTCTGGTAGCTGCTGATGAAGAGTATCTCCATTCTTGGAGATAATCAAAAGCCATCTGGATGTGGTCCTGGGCACCTGGTTGTAGGTGGCCCTGCTTGAGGAGGAGAGTTGGACCAGATGAGCTTCAGAGGTCCCTTCCCACCTCAACTGGTCGGTGACTCTGAAGCTGGGTGTCTTCATGGCCGGGATGTCAACCTGCCTGCTGGACCTTGGTGGGTCTTGGAGGTTGTGGACGGTGGGGTGGGAGGACAGGGCTGGAGTCAGAGCTAAACCTACATGTTGTCTGCTCTGTGCTGTCCACAGCTTTGTGTCCCCAAGTCTGAAACTGTGTCACTCCTTGCCTTCACGGTGCATTTTTGCAGTGGGTGAGGGGACTCTGCATTGCAGTGAGCGTGGATTCACACGGGAGAGGAGCTGCTCACGTGCAGAGCTGGGACACCTCTATGGCTGGCAGCGGGAGAGGCTGTGCTGGGCTGTGCCATGGTCTGGATAGTGCCGTGTGCCTTCCAGCGAGTAACCACCTTTCCCTCCCTCCTAGAATGGCAACAAGGAGAGCTCCCTTGACATGCTGGGCACGGACATCTGGGCTGCCAACACCTTTGACTCCTTCAGGTAAGCAGGTTTTAAAATGTTTTAAGAGAGAGATGGACTGTGCCCTCTCTTAGCCTTTGCCCACATGTCCATCCTGCCGGTACTCACATCGCTGCTTCTCCTCCTCCCCATCCCCATTTAGCCCGTGGCACTAAGCACAGTCAATCTACTTAAAGCATCCTACGTGCTGCTGGATGGGTTTGCAGTCCAAACATCTGAAACCGATACTGATATGATTACTTGTAATCATCCAAGAGCTGCACAGGCAAGACTTGAGGCAGCTCTGAGCTACTACTCCAGGATTTTTTTCTTTCATTAATTGGTGGTGCGATCATGTGTTGGCTTCACAGCTGCTGAGAAGAGCTCTTCAGCTGCTGCTTCAACGCGGGGAAAGTGGTGAAATATGCTTTCTGTCCAGTTTTATGCATATCTCTCTCTGTGCCTGCAGTGCTGCAAGTCTGCAGGGGTTGAGTTCCCACCTGGGACTTGCTCCAGGCCGTTGGAGCAAGCAGGTTGTGCAGGACCAGAGGGAACATGTCCATTGCATGGACCAGACCACTACCTGTTGCGATACCCCCTTGATACAGAGAGCAAGTATAGTTAGCAAGGCGTGTGCTGCATCATGCTGCATCATATATCAAAACTAGGGGTTTAGTGCAAGCCACAGGAGCTCAGCATCCAAAAAAACCCAGAAGAAATGAAATGTGATGGAGCAGCATGAAGGTTGGAAGCCTGCATCCATGTGCTCTGCAGCAGGGAGCAGTGCCTCCAGAAGTACAAGCTTTCCTTGTCTGCAGGCTCCGATGTGCCCTCTGCTCTTCAGCTTGGTGATGTTTAATTAGTAGTGGACTTTCTTTCTTTGTCTATCTTTGTTTTTCTCTCCTAGTGGTGCGACATGGGACTTGCAGCCTGAAAAACTAGATTTCACCCAATTTCACAGGAAGCTGCGAAACACCTCCAAGCACCCGCTGCCTCACATAGACAGAGAAGGGTGAGTGCCATGTGTGCAATACCGTGCTCTCCAGCAAGGTCTCTAACTTCTCCCTTGCAGAGGGAACGCTAGCTTGGTGGCATGGCTCATGTGGAGGACACGGGGAAGAGGTGCTGGACCACGTATGGGGTTTGAGGATGCCACAATCAGTTTATCTGGATCCTCTTATCATCTGGTTCTGGGCTGGAGCAGAGCTGCTTGCTGTATTTTGCATTTCTTGGTAGAGTTCAGTCTTTAAACCACATTGGATCCAAGTCTCCTAGATTTAAACATCTCTGAATATTGGAGGAAAGATCCTGGCTTAGTGCTGATCCCAGTTACAGTTCCCACAAGTGACAGGGCTTCTGCTGTTCTTCCCAGCAAGACTTCAGGGAAGGAGAGGGCGTCAGTGTGATGCGTGTAGATCCAAGTGTTCATCCCCTGTCTGCTAGCAGTAAAATATCTGCTAGCTGTGAAAATATTAAACAGCTCCTTTTGGTGGTGACAGCCTCCAGGGGTTTCCACAGTATTGCTGGATTCCTCTTTGGTTGTTGGTTGGTCAAGCTAAATAAATGCATACTGGCACCAAGTGGTTCACCAATGTTGTTTAGATGGACATCACCCACCGTTTCTCTGCAGATTCTCTGCAGACTGAGAAACAATCATAGTATGGTTTTTCCTCTCCTTATCATTCAGTCCTGGTGCTTAATGCGCCGGCAATGCTATTCAGGGCTGCAGGCAGTATCACCTGTCCTGTTATCCCAAGTTATGACAAGGCTTCAACTCATCCCGGACGCAACTCACCACAAATCTCTGCTAAAGAAAAAACAGAGTAAGAACTCCATAACCACATTTTATCCCATCAAATTTTTGTCATTTTTTCCTAGTCATTAATCATTTCCTGCCCTTAGAGGAAGGAAAAAAATCAGAACAGGTCTAAAAGATGGGGTTGAGAAGATTGCAGGTGACTTCTCATTGCCACGTTGTATGTAGGGATGGGAATCCTCTCTCGAGTAAGTTTTTCTGTTGACAAGTTGGTTTTGACAGAGTACAGGCCAATGCCATAGTCTTCACTGGGCATATCTTGTTTAGAAACACCGGGCTAGCAATCCCAGCCCAGCCCAGGTTCAACATCTCCAGGAGGCTACTGTACCATATAGTGACAGGCAGAGACTTACACAACTATATAAGGCTATTTTCTGCGCTGTAAGTATTTACTGCAGGTATATAAACAGCAATTTTCAGAATACGTGGAACAACGCTAAATTTCTAAGTCACTAAGTGCCTTAGTCATGTTTACTCCCATTTCTACAGATGATTATGAAAAATGGGGTGAAGGGCCCTCTGTAAAATAAGATATAATGTGCTTCCTGATTGATGGTGCTTGCCAGATGATCCTACCAGCACCACCTGCTACATATAGGGAGGATGCAGCTGAGTCTGCTTTATGGTCTGCCTCTGGTTCCTGGTGTGCTGTGAATGCCCAGGGTGCAAACAGGTAGAGAAGGCAGTATGGAGATGAGATATTTAATCACTCCTAAATATTACAGCTGTAAAAATGGAATAAGAATGACTGTATATGCAGAAAAGTTAAACAGATGCCATCAGTACAAGCAGTGCATCTCCCAAAATACATGTTATATAAGTAACCTGCACTAGAATAGAGGAAGCACAGACAAAATTGGTTTTATTTTTTAACTTTTAAAGTTGTCTATGTTGTGCATTTATTAGCTCTCCATGCCGAATCTGTGCTGAGCGCGATTCAGCTTGCTGAACCTCCAAGAATCTCCACCTGCTAGCTAGGCATTTTCCCTCTTGCTTGAGTGGAGTTTTTTAACATGCTAGCTGTGCAATGAGAAATTTTATAGAAAAAAAGGGAAAGATACTGTTCAGAATGTGTTTTCTACACTTTAAGTACCAAAGAGACCATTTTGTTCCTGATCAGTTGCCCAAGGTTGGCCATGTAGTTGCATCCAGCTGATTGACCTCAAGTGTCTTTTGCTTGGCTGAAGCGTTTTCCTCCAGAAAGACATCTGATTTTATTTGCAGATACTGAGTTTGGTGGTATGATGAATAATCAAAGTGGAGTGGTTAAGGAAAACCAGGGAACTGTACCTCGTTTCTGACTTGAATTTGTCTGCCTTTAATTTCCAGTGTTAGCTATTGCTGTGCTTTTGCTCTTCCAGTTCAAACCACCTTTTGTAGCTGATATTTTCTCTTTATTCCAGGTATCTCCCAAGCCTATGTATCAGATTAGTTTTTCCCATACTCTAAGAAATTTCTCAACCACCTCTTTGAAACGTGACTGCCCGAGCTGCCTGCGGTCCTGTAGTTCAGGCTCAGGCGTGTTGCCTGTAGAGGAAAGCTGCCTTCATCCCCCTAATCCCTGCCTCCTCATCCCCTGCCTTTATGCCACAGTCCAGCATCAGACATTCACCCTGGGACGGTCCCCATCCTTTTCAGATAATCTTTTCCTACGATACACTTGCCTGTTCTGTACCTACAACTGATATTTTTTGGCCCCAGATGTTTGACTTGATTTTTCTCATATATATATATATATATATAAAAATACATATTTCTTTATATATATATTATATATATATACACACACTATATTTTTGCCTTTGTAAATCAAAGTCACTATTTCATCTATGAGGGAAAGTCAATTGTTGAACACCTCTGATTTCCCATAAATCAATTAGGGTGTTAATTAAATTAAGTGTTTCTATTCAGCTTGCTGTTTTTTGAGCGTGGTGCTTTAACACATACCATTTTTCTGGATTTTTTTCCCCCATTTGCTGTAATTCCACCAAGATCTGTTGTTCTCTGACTTCTAGGCACTGATTACCTGGGTCTGCTGCTATCAAACTTTCTGTTTAATATATGTTATTTAACAATATCTTGTCACTAATTGACCAAAAAATATATTATCATTCTTGCATAATAAAAATAGATCACCTCAATTGTTTATAAATGCAGAAGGATTTTATGTATTGACCATTTTTTCTTCTTCTGTATCATTACAAACTCTGCATCCAGCTAGTAATTATCTTTGGATTGTTTTTTTTTCCTTTCTTGATACAAGAAAGTCCTTCAGCTGCCAGCTATGTGTTTGATCTGTCAGTGCTTGGCTTCTCACCCCACTTTTTTGTGTTTCAAATTGTATGTTTATATTTATATCCATTGCTGTTTGCTGTTTGAGATGTATGTTTGTGCTTGTTCACTGACACCTTTCTCAACAGGGGAACAGGTGCTCCTGTGGAGACCAACAAATGAGCAATGCTTCAAAGGAAACATTTTTCATTACATTTTTGTCTTCATTTTTTTTTTTTCCAGGTAGGCTGTGCTTTTGGTTTTGCTTGGTCTGGGAATTGAATTACCCAACGCTACTGCTCAGGACTGCCTTTGGTTTACTCACTGCTGCTATTACCAAAAGCATTTGAGAGCTGTGGCAGATGGTGCAGGTAGAGAGGACTGGAAAAAGCATTTAATTTTGTATTAATAGCTTTATGCCCACGTGGGAGCATTTTGGAGGCACAGCTTACTCGCTTCAGAGAGCCTCTTTGTTTTCATGAGGGTCCTTTGCAGTAAGAACTAATCTTCCCCATGTGCCATAATAGAAAATTAACTTTGATTCCAGTGAGGTTTCTCTTCGTTTTATTTTTGTTTTCTTCCTGCCACAGGCTTGGAAAAGGGAAATACGAGGATGGTGACAGCATCAACTTGAATGACATAGAGAAAGTCCTTCCAGTGTGGCAGGTAGGTGATGAGGACATCTCCTGCCCATGGCACGGTGGAGACCAGCAGCTCCCTGCCTTACCTTTCCTTAGGAAACCCTCCCCAGAAGTGGGAAAGCCTGGGCTGGATGCGCTGAGCCTTTGGGGTTTGTGATGGAGAATTATGCCTGTGGTTTCAGCAAGCCTTGCTGTGAACCTTAGTGCTGGACAAGGGCAGTTACCGTGGAGACTTCATTGGGAGGTGAAAAATTGAGGTCAGTATATATATGCATACATATATACATATATATATATACACGTACATGGACACAGGGCTCATATATTTTAGGAAAGGAGGTTCTGAAAAGCACCAAGCCTCCTGACAGCTCCAAAATAAATTGCTGCCAGGAAGCCAGCAGTGATGGTGTGCTGACCCAGATGTTTCCCCTATGGGGTGTGTGTATGTTTATATGCAATGGCCATCTACTTGTACGTTTTCTCTAGCCTGTTTCTTCTCCAGATCTATCTCTACATCCCAGTTTTGGTAGTTCTGCTTAAATGACTTCTGATGCTCAGATGTTGGGGAATGGCAGGATGAGGCCCTCAGTTAAAAAACCCCATTGAATAGGTCAATTTGTCAACATCATATAATTTTTCACTTTCCAGGGCCCTAGTCCTCAAAGGAGCTGAGTGTCCTAGGCCGGGCAAGTTTCTGAGGATGCTCAGTGTGTTTTTGCTGAAGTCTCTTCTTTGCCTCCAGAGGGAAGGATGGAGACATCTCATGTGCTGTGGCATCGTTACCTTTTTCAGTGCTGAGCAAAGAGCTTGCCAGGCTTCTTGCTCATGCATCATGTGAGGAAAAGCCTTGCTCATCCTGCAAGCCATGTGATGATCTTACTGTTTCTTTTGGGTGAGCTAGCTGGCACTAAATACGCAAACCAGTGGAAAGAGTGGAGAAGGGCTGCTGACTTTGCCAGGGCGGAACGCTGCCTGCAGCTGCTTTCTGCTCAGTTTCTTCCATGCTCAGTATGTCTCGACTTCAGGTCACAGGGAGAAAACATCAGGTTCAGCTGATACAGACCCCAGTAATTCTGCAAAATAAGGTTATTTTCCCTGGGGAATAAATGGAAATGAGGAATCAAACCATCTTTGGTGCGAGGAGCTGATGTTCTTCTCTAGGGTTTAACTTCTTTTATAATTGACAGCTATTAAATGAGCCAGGTCCTCCTGGTCTGGTTGTCATCTCATCCTGTCGTAACATCAGGTTGAGTCTATTGACTCCAGTGAATTAATACCAATATATACCTTAATATCTAGCTTAATTCTTAGTGTGGCAGCTCTAAGCTGGAAGACCTAGTGGGAATGCTGGATTTGGTGTTTTGTTTGTGCCTCTGGGCAGACTCACGCAATACTACATTATTTTGGAGACTCACTTACCTAGGCATGTACAGTCATATGTGCCTGTGGGAACTAGGAGCCGGGTGGTTCTGGGTGAGGATTTATCTTGTTTGGCATTGACAAGTGAAATACTTGCAGACAGCTGGTTTAATCCTGACATATCATTGTTAACTGGATTTGAATGTGATCGTGCAATGCCGACTGATTTTGCTGGTCATTATCCCTTGCTGTTAATGGCTCTGTAGAGCACAGTGTGTGGGGGCATAAGGGAAAATATTTGTGTGAGCCTATGGAAGAAAAATCTTTCACCTTCCATGGGGCTTTCCCACACTGCGGTTATGTTTGTGTCATATCCTGAAGAGGCTTTTCAGGTTGGAGATACATAAACTCTTGTTCTGTCTGTGTTTAAGATGTCATGGGTTGCTTACGGCAGCCATGCATGGACGGAGGGGCTGGTCTGAGCATCTTCCAGCATGACTGGGCTGGTCCGAGCATCCTCCAGCATGACTCGGATGCAAATGTTTTGCTGCTGAATGTGCTTCAGCAGCTATAGCAGGGTGTCGTGGTTTAACCCCAGCCAGCAACTATGCACCACACAGCTGCTCGCTCACTCCCCCCCGGTGGCGTGGGGGAGAAAATTGGAAGGGTGAAAGTCAGAAAAACTCGTGGGTTGAGATAAGAACAGTTTAATAATTGAAGTAAAATGAAATAGAATAGTAGTAGTAGTAATAATAATAATAATATAATACAATAATAATATACAAAGCAAGTGATACACGACACAGTTGCTCACCACCCACCGACGATGCCCAGCCCGTTCCCGAGCAGCAATCGCTTCCCACCCGGCCAGCTCTCCTCAGTTTATATACTGAGCATGATGTCATATGGGATGGAATAGCCCTTTGGCCAGTCTGGGTCAGCTGTCCTGCCTGTGCCCCCTCCCAGCTTCTTGTGCACCTGGCAGAGCATGGGAAGCTAAAAAGTCCTTGACTGGTGTGAGCACTACTTAGCAACAACTAAAACATCAGTGTGTTATCAACATTATTCTCATACTAAATCCGAAACACAGCACTATACCAGCTACTAAGAAGAAAATTAACTCTATCCCAGCTGAAACCAGGACAGTATCCACCCCTTATTCCATACCATCTATGTCATGCCCAGGTCTTACACTTTCCAATACATTCCAATTAATCACTACCACTTTTCCAGTCTTTTGATATATTTTTATATATATATATATACACACACACACATATAGTTATAATTTCCCTAGTCTATAGGTTATCCCTCCACAAATGTTTGTTGAGTTCATTTAGTCCATGACTTTGGGCTTCATCTGTCATAACAGTCTTTCAGGGCAGGAGAGATGGTGTCTGGTGTTGGATTGTTGCATGCTGAAGCCAGTTCTGGTTCCATCACCTCTGCACTTTGCTCGGTTTCCTCAAAGTTCATTCTTCATTAATTTGGGTGATTCTTCCTGTATACTGTTGATATGGCATATAGCAACCATAGTAGTGATGACATCCAGTATTATATAGCAACTAACATCATACAATTCAGTTCATTGGCTATTTTCACCCAAAATCAAATCCCCTTGAGGTATACATCGGACTTCCCCATCCTCCCGCATCACCCACCAAGTGCACCCAGGTCTTTGAGCAAAAGCAATCCCACGAATGGGCTTACCTCTGCCTGAGGCAGGAGTAACCCAGACTGTCTTCCCCAGCATATTTTTTAGGTGCACTACAGGGACTTTATCCCCCTCTACAGTACGTAAAAGTCTTGATTGGGCAGGGCCAGCTTGATTGGCAGATCCCCTGGTGTTGACTAATCAGGTGGCCTTTGCTGAATGTGTATCCCAATGTTTGAATGTCCCAGCACCCATTGCTCTCAGTGTAGTCTTTAACAGTCCATTGTATCGTTCGATTTTCCCGGAGGCTGGTGCATGATAGGGGATGTGATATACCCACTCAATGCCATGCTCTTTGGCCCAGGTGTCTATGAGGCTGTTTCGGAAATGAGTCCCGTTGTCTGACTCAGTTCTTTCTGGGGTGCCATGTCGCCATAGGACTTGCTTTTCAAGGCCCAGGATAGTGTTCTGGGCGGTGGCATGGGGGGGATATGTTTCCAGCCATCCGGTGGTTGCTTCCACCATTGTAAGCACATGGCGCTTGCCTTGGTGGGTTTGTGGGAGTGTGATATAATCAATCTGCCAGGCCTCCCCATATTGATATTTCAGCCATCGTCCTCCATACCAGAGAGGCTTGAACCGCTTGGCTTGCTTGATTGCAGCGCGTGTTTCGCATTCATGGATAACCTGTGCAATAGCGTCCATGGTCAAGTCCACCCCTCGATCACGAGCCCATCTATATGTTGCATCTCTTCCTTGATGGCCTGAGGTGTCATGGGCCCACTGAGCTAGGAATAATTCACCCTTATGTTGCCAGTCCAGATCCACTTGAGCCACTTCAATCTTAGCAGCCTGATCCACCTGATGATTGTTTTGATGTTCTTCAGCGGCCCGACTCTTGGGTACATGAGCATCTACGTGATGTACTTTTGCAACCAGGTTCTCTATCCGGGCAGCAATATCTTGCCACAATGCGGCAGCCCAGATGGGTTTGCCTCTGCGCTGCCAGTTGCTCTGCTTCCATTGCTGGAACCACCCCCACAGGGCATTTGCCACCATCCATGAGTCAGTATAGAGACAGAGCATTGGCCACTTTTCTCGTTCAGCAATATCTAAAGCCAGCTGGATGGCTTTCACCTCTGCAAACTGACTCGATTCACCTTCTCCTTCAGCAGTTTCTGCAACTTGTCGTGCAGGACTCCATACAGCAGCTTTCCACCTCCGATGCTTCCCCACAAGACGACAGGACCCATCAGTGAACAGGGCATATTGCTTCTCATTTTCTGATAGTTTATTATATGGTGGGGCCTCTTCAGCATGCGTCACCTCCTCCTCTGGCGATATTCCGAAATCTTTGCTTTCTGGCCAGTCCTTGATCACTTCCAAGATTCCTGGGCGATTGGGGTTTCCTATTCGAGCCCGTTGTGTGATCAGTGCGACCCACTTACTCCATGTAGCATCAGTGGCATGATGTGTACGGGGGACCCTCCCTTTGAACATCCAGCCCAGCACCAGCAGTCAGGGTGCTAGGAGGAGCTGTGCTTCAGTACCAACCACTTCTGAAGCAGCTCGAACCCCTTCATATGCTGCCAATATCTCTTTTTCAGTTGGAGTATAGCCAGCCTCGGATCCTCTGTATCCCCGACTCCAAAACCCTAGGGGTCAACCTCGAATCTCCCCTGGTGCTTTCTGCCAGAGGCTCCAGGTAGGGCCATTCTCCCTGACTGCAGTGTAGAGCACATTTTTTACATCTTGTCCTGCCCGGACTGGCCCAAGGGCGACTGCATGAACTATCTCCCGTTTAATTTGTTCAAAGGCTTGTCGTTGCTCAGGGCCCCATTTGAAATCGTTCTTCTTCTGGGTCTCTTGATAGAGAGGGCTTACGATCAGACTGTAATTTGGAATATGCATTCTCCAAAAACCCACAACGCCCAAGAAAGCCTGTGTTTCCTTTTTGCTGGTTGGTGGAGACATGGCTGTTATTTTGTTGATCACATCCATTGGGATCTGACGACGCCCATCTTGCCATTTTATTCCTAAAAACTGGATCTCCTGTGCAGGTCCTTTGTTTTATGGCAAAGCCAGCCTCCAGAAGGATTTGGACTATTTGCTTCCCTTTCTCAAAACCCTCTTCTGCTGTCTTGCCCCGTACGATGATGTCATCAATGTATTGCAGATGTTCCGTAGCCCCACCCTGTTCCAATGCAGTCTGGATCAGTCCATGGTAAGTGGTGGGGCTGTGTTTCCACCCCTGGGGCAGTTGATTCCAGGTGTACTGGACCTCCTCCAAGTGAAAGCAAACTGTGGCCTGCACTCTGCCGCCAAAGGGATTGAGAAAAACGCATTAGCGATGTCAATGGTGGCATACCACTTGGCTGCCTTTGACTCCAGTTCGTATTGAAGTTCTAGCATGTCCGGCACGGCAGCACTCAGTGGTGGCGTGACTTCATTCAGGCCCCGATAGTCTACTGTTAGTCTCCACTCTCCATTAGACTTTCGCACTGGCCATATGGGACTGTTAAAAGGTGAGCGAGTCTTGCTGCTCACTCCTTGGCTCTTCAGTCGACGAATCACCTTCTGGATGGGAATCAGGGAGTCTCTGTTGGTGCGATATTGCTGCCGGTGCACCGTTGTGGTAGTGATTGGCACCTGTTGTTCTTTGACCCTCAGCAACCCCACAACAGAAGGGTCCTTTGAGAGACCAGGCAGGGTAGACAGCTGTTTAATTTCCTCCGTCTCCAAGGCAGCTATACCAAAAGCTCACCGGTACCCTTTTGGGTCCTTGAAATACCCTCTCCTGAGGTAGTCTGTGCCAAGGATGCACAGTGCCTCTGGGCCAGTCACAATGGGGTGCTTCTGCCACTCCTTCCCGGTTAGGCTCACGTCAGCCTCCAATACAGTCAGCTCTTGGGGATCCCCCTGTCACTCCAGAAATACAGATGGGTTCTGCCCCTTCATAGCTTGATGGCATGAGGGTACACTGTGCACCGGTGTCTACTAAAGCCTTATACTCCTGTGGGGCTGATGTGCCAGGCCATCGAATCCACACAGTCCAGTATACCCGATTGTCCCTTTCCTCCACGTGGCTGGAGGCAGGCCCCCTCTAGTCCTGCTCATAGCATTCGTTACTCACTTCTTCTAAATGCGAATAAGAAGTCCCTTTATTGAGATCGGAAGCAAAATCAGCCCTTCTGCTCTGTCTGGGGACCTGCTCACTGGAAACCGGAGCAGCAATTTTCCTGGGAGAACCCCCTTTTGTAGTTGTTTTTCCTTGCAACTCACGTACTCGTGCCTCTAGGGTCGAGGTAGATTTTCCATCCCACTTCCTCATGTCCTCTCCGTGGTCATGCAGATAAAACCACAGGGTGGCCTGTGGTGTGTATCCACTGTATCTTCTCTCTTGAAGAGAGGGATGCTTACTCCTCATAGCTGAGATACTGGTCCGTACAGGTGAGGAGTAGGACATGTCCTCTTTGAATCGCTGGAACTCCTGGGATAATTTCTTAGCTAGCATGTCTGGCAGTTTCTCCACAGCCAAGATGCAGGCCCGTAGGGAGGAAGAGAGACTTTCTTTGTATTGTCGGAGTTGGCCAGCCATTTCATCCACCGTTGGTCCCTCTTCATCTTTCCAGGTCATTATTGCCAAAGAGTTTGCATATGATGATGGTGCGCTCCGCACAAACTTCCGCCACATGGGTCGTGTGCACTGGACTTCATCTGGATCTTTGGATAACTGCTCATTGTCCAGGTCATTATAAATCACCTCCAGCATGGCTAATTCCCTCAGGTACTGGATACCTCTCTCCATGGTGGTCCACTTGCCTGGCTGACATAAAAAAAATCTTCCTTGAAGGGATACCTTTCCTTCACAGCTGCCAGAAGTCGCCTCCAGAGGCTGAGGACTTTTGCCCCTTTTCCAATTGCTTTGTCAATGCCCCCTTCCCTAGAAAGGGATCCCAGCTGCTTGGCTTCCCTACCCTCTAATTCCAGGCTACTGGCCCCGTTATCCCAGCATCAGAGCAGCCAAGTGACGATGTGCTCGCCTGGACGACGACCGAAATCTTTTCGCATATCTCGCAGCTCACTCAGGGACAGAGATCGGGTTGTTACCATCTCATTTGTGGGTTCTGCCTCTTCCTCCTCCTGTTCTGTTGACGGCCCTGGCTCATCATCAGCCCTTACTAAACGAGCTGATTTTCTCGTCTATTTTTTCTTCTGTATAGGGGCAAGTGATACTGGCACAGGTTGGTTCTCTGGTGTAGCCACAGCGCCTGTTACCGGGACTGGCATAGCCACAAAGCCTGCCACGGGGTCCGGCATAGCTGCAGTGCCTGTTACCGGGACCGGTATAGCTGCAGTGCCTGTTGCCGGGGCTGGCATAGCCGCAGCACCAGTCGTTTTGTCGTCAGATCCAGAGACCTTCTCTTCCCCTTGAGGGTTCTGAATAGTGTTGAATAGGGCTCGGTAGGCATGGGCCAGGCCCCAGCACATTGCAGTGATTTGTGTCTCCCTAGAATTGCCAGGGTGACAGCATACTTTTCCCAAATGTTCTACTAATTTTTCAGGATTCTGCACTTGTTCAGGGGTGAAGTTCCAAAACACTGGAGGGGCCCACCGTCCTAGGCATTTGCCCATGCTCTCCCACACACCCTGCCACCCATAACTATCCAGCCTTGGGGCAGATCTCTGGATGATATTCTTAAAATGCTTATTAACCTTAGACAAAACCGAAACAATATTCCCAAGAACTATCAATAGATATATCTTAACTACCCAAGGATGTTCAAGATACAAAAAAGTTGTAATGAAGGAGGAAACATCATCGAAGAAGGCAGCGAAGGTGCCATTCTGTATTTCCTCCATAGAAAACCTCTCAGAGGAAGAGGTATAATTGCTAATTGTCTCCATGAGGTGGTACCCAAAGTACAGTAATGGCTTCACTACAGAACCCAAATACCAGATAGCACTCAAGGTCAGTGTTTAGTAACAAATCTCCCAGGCAAAACATCACTAAAATCACTGCAGAGCACAGCAAACTGCAACACCCAGCACCAATCTTTAACACGTACTGCAAAAACAAGAGCATGGTGCAGATCAGGTAGACTAATACCGAGAACAGATGAATCAATATTATGACCAGCAACTGTTAACAGATACAAATTCCTTAATACACTCTGGTTAATCTGTTATTATCTCAAACCCTTCGTGCCCCACGTTGGGCGCCAAAAAGGACTGTCGTGGTTTAACCCCAGCCAGCAACTATGCACCACACAGCTGCTCGCTCACTCCCCCCCGGTGGGGTGGGGGAGAAAATTGGTAGGGTGAAAGTCAGAAAAACTCGTGGGTTGAGATAAGAACAGTTTAATAATTGAAGTAAAATGAAATAGAATAGTAGTAGTAGTAATAATAATAAAATACAATAATAATATACAAAGCAAATGATACACTATACAATTGCTCACCACCCACCGACGATGCCCAGCCTGTTCCCGAGCAGCGATTGCTTCCCCTCTCTGGCCAACTCCCCCAGTTTATATACTGAGCATGACGTCATATGGTATGGAATAGCCCTTTGGCCAGTCTGGGTCAGCTGTCCTGGCTGTGCCCCCTCCCAGCATCTCGTGCACCGGGCAGAGCATGGGAAGCTGAAAAGTCCTTGACTGGTGTGAGCACTACTTAGCAACAACTAAAACATCAGTGTGTTATCAACATTCTTCTCATCCTAAATCCAAAACACAGCACTATACCAGCTCCTAGGAAGAAAATTAACTCTATCCCAGCTGAAACCAGGACACAGTGTTAAGAGCACCAAGTTTGAGAGAGATAGTGAGTCTTACTTGCAGGCTGCTTTGGAAATTTGGGTTCCTTTGATGGTAAAGTATGATGGACATAAGACATGAATCTAAAACTAATTTCCAGAATACATCCAGGTCTGTATGTGTATTTCTACAGAGAGATACAGTGACCCCCATAATGGGTTAAGCAGAATACTCTGGATATCTGGACATTAATATATATACATGAGTTTTGCTGCTGGAATCTATCAATAGTATTTTAACAAAATATTGCAAGGAAAGCCTGTGACTATTTGGCAATTAAAAGGTGAAAAAATAAAAACCAAAACAGCCTTCTCCAAAACCCTCTTTATTCATAGCTGTCTGAGGGAAAAATGCTTGTCAGCAGCATTTTGTTTTGAAATTGGAGAATGCGTGCATCCCGCTCCTTGGAGATGCTTTTGGCCGGCTCTGTGGCACGGCACGCTCTGCCATCTCGTGGACATGCACAGGCAGGCGAATCCGGCTCTGCTTTGGTGCTGGGCACAATTCCTTCGTGACAGTGTTGACAACTGGTATTTTGAAGCTTCCTCCTGCCTCATCTTTTCAAGGCTCATCTGGGGTGCTTGTTTTTATTGGTAAATAGGCTTTCTTTTGAAAGCTTCATAGCTAGGAGTGCATGAGGTCATTGCTTTGGCTCAGCTCGTGAGCCGTAACCTCTTCATCTCTCCTTACTCACAGGAGTCTGTAGTTGGATTTGGGCACTGATTCATCTAAGTGCTGCCAAAAAGTGACTTTGGAAGAAAATAATCTTTTGAAGATAAGTATTCCCCATTCATAAGATCTGCTTTTTATTACATGCTGGGGAGGATCGGTTGTCCGCTGCATTAGAGGGGCACAGCTCAGATGCAGAGCCAGTCTTCTTCATCCTCTCTGTTTTCACCTCAGCTGGTTTGTTGGAGGAGACCGTGTAACCATCTTGGCGTCATGAAGACGTCATGGAGAGGGCTGAGTCAGTGCATTTTGCTTTCGCTTCCTTTGGCAAATTCTGAGAAAGGCTTTCAGGCTTGGATGTGTCACAGCCAAATGCCCCGGTCCTAGATATGGTCTTCAGACTGCAAGCCCTTGGCAAGCTCTACACTTACCAGAGAAAACAACCCAAGGGGTCACGTCCTACAAGATACCCTCCATCCTCCCTGTGAAGCTCACGAAGGATGCAGGAGGCTGCATGTCACGGGGACATGCTGTGAATGCTGACAGACACGAGCAGAGAGTTTTGGGACACGTCCCAAGTGGTTTCTGGACTGGCATCTTGCAGTTGTTGGCTTTCAGTTTACTGGACTCGTGCCTTCAGGCTGGGCCTGCTCTCTTCCAAACGGTGCGTTTTAGGAGGTAGAAATTATGTGGCACTTTTGAAAGGGGTACTGGGCTTTACTGGTGCTATGGGATAAACTTGGAAGACAGCATTCATGTCATTTGGTTTGGCATCTTATTTGCCTCGCAGCTCATCTCCTTCTGTTTCCTTACTGATTTTTGACCCTTTTTGTCATGTGCTTGGAGTTACAATAAACTGCTTGTTTCTCTTCTGACAACGGTTGTCATCCAGCTTCCTTGTTGGATGAGAAACAAGGGGGCTGCTCCTTAGGAGAAAGGCAGACTCTGTAAGTTGTTCACGTTCCTCTTAGCACCACCGTATTCCTGACTTTATCCAAACAGGCTTAGAAGCGCCAGGATTCCTGACCACTCTGGGATCCCACCTCAATTTAGGCACCTAACAAGCGTCTCTGCACACTCTCCTTGGGACCCCTCCTCATTGACAAGTATTTTCAAGTCAGACCTTACAATTCAGTGCGGAGATCGTGTGAGTAAAGCCCACCTGTTTGTGGGCTGGTCACTTGGGTTTCCTGACGTAGGAGAGGCATGGACACGTTGGGGCATGGTTTGTTGCATCTCAACATAGAGGTCTAGAGAAGGTTGGATGATTCCTGTCTGAGGATATCCATGTCCTTTC
This sequence comes from Platalea leucorodia, assembly GCF_965183815.1. NCBI lineage: Eukaryota > Metazoa > Chordata > Aves > Pelecaniformes > Threskiornithidae > Platalea > Platalea leucorodia. The sequence goes on along the minus strand of NC_138859.1, from coordinate 25,076,649 downwards.
CCTTTTGGTTCTGCAAGGAGCCCAGAGGAACAAGCTCACACGTGGACTTATTCAGACATGGTAGGTGCCTTAAGAGAGATGAAGCCAACCCAGGTGTCCGGGAGAGAAGGGTGGATCGTGGGCAAGCATCCCCTCTGCTGTCACTCTCCATGCGAGGTGAGGAGGTCAGTGTCCAGCACTGGTGTGAGGGCTTGCTCCTGGACCCTACAGATTGCTGACCCTTCCAGGGTGGTGGTGGCAGGGGGACAGGTCTCTTTGGAGCTCAGGGACAGCTCTTTGGTGGGGTGGTGTTATTTACTATCACCATAAAGAGTCCTCATCCTCTCCACGTCCCCTCTTGCCTGCTCTTTCTTGCACTACAAGGTTGGGCAGTTCTCGTTTTAGCCAGCTCGTTAGCCAGCCCAGATCCCTTCTCTTTCAGAGCCTTGGTCACAACGTGTCCCTCTCTCAGCAGACTATTCTGCACCGGTAGAGCTGGGGTGGGTTCATCCCTCTGTCTGGCATCCCTCCCACTGGGAGTGACCTGGTCCATGTGGTGTGCCCCATGTGCTGTATGTCCCTCCTGCCACTCACCAGGTGTAACCCTGACATCCTTTACGTGTCCACCAAACACTTATGAACAAGTTGCGGTGGCTCCCTAGGAGCCCCAAACTTAGGGGGATTTATTCTTCCCACCCTCAGATCCTGCTGGACTCCATCCAGGGTGTGTAGGCATGGCATTGCTTTCAGAGAAGGTTTCTAGTCTAACAAGCCAGCTTCCCATATCCCATGGGTCTTTCCAATACTGTAACTGCTAAAACCACTGTGGAAAGTCCCTGTCAAAGAGCCAAGGTTTACTTGAGTATAGGTCACAACGTATTGGGAGTCAGATCTCCACTGCTGAGTAAAAAGCTTTTGTTTTGCCGTGACTTACAGTAAGATATGGTCTTTCTGTGGCCTGGTTTTTGTTGCATTTAACCCAACTGACAATGACCATCTCCTTGGGCTGAGAGGGCAAACTGCCATGGTCACCTGTAACCCCTTCAGCATCACTCCCATGTTAGAATTAAGGCCACTGTTGACCAAGGAGAGCAGATGAGACCATTGCTATCTCCAAAGCACTGGAGAGGAGAGGTCTGGACCAAGGCTGGCTTATCTTCCACGCAGGTCACCAGCTTGCAGGTTCTTGCAAGGTCCAAGCCTGGGCTCTGGCAGTAAGGCACAGTCGCTGTGAGCCCTGAACCAGGTTATAAACCCCATGTTTTTTATCGGACATGCAGAAAAGGGGAGATCTTCCAGTGGGTTTTTCAGATTATGATGGTCTTCCATATCACATGATAGACTTATTCACTGCACAAAGGAAACACCAGGGAAAGGGCCAAGAGCTTTGACATTTCCATTATTATTATGGTTCAGAGCTGGTTTCTGATTGTAACAAATGAGATGGATTCTCCCTTCTCAGGGCTGGTTTTATTTTTCTGGCTGTCACCCAGTTCAAGCAGACTTAGTGATATTGGCTCGTAATTCATGGGGATGTCTTCCCAACCTGGTGGGCACAGAGATGCGTTTTTTATTGTGGTTCCTGGAGCTGGTACTGGTCAGCTGGGCAGGGTTGGGGCCAGGCTGCCCTGTTGTTTGGAGAGTGGTGGACCTGTAACAAGCTCCTGCCAGGATGGGAGGTGTTGGGGTGCTCTCACACCCCAGTTGGGTCAGCTGGGTTCAGAGACACAGGTTTGGGATGTGTAAGGAGGGTCAGTGGAAAGGGCAAGGGTGGCTTACATTGCAGTTCTGAAGGTTGGCTTGGTGTTTGGTGGCCGAGGGGACAGGGCTGGTGGCAGAGGGGAACCCTGCAGCACTAGAGGGCACTGCGGCCTCGCTGCACAGCCCTGAAACACAGCTCTGTGCAGAGGAAACAAGAGGCTTTTTCCAAAGGCTTTTTCCAAGCAGAAACCTTACTCTGCGGTGGCTGCTCGCACCCTCCTGTGCCAGCTCGTGCTGCTCTCCATCCCGCTGTGCCCACCTTGGGCTCGGGGTGCATGTCCAGCATGAGGGACTCTGGGGCTTGTGGAGGGGGAAGGTGTCTCTCTGCACCTGGGACTGAATTTGGTTAGCACTGTGCATCGTCATGAGCCTCAAAGCAGATGGAGGCCCTGAACAGAGTGGGGCTAAAACTGAAGGTGTCTGTAAACCCCCGTCATTGCCTTGTCCAAGCACCACAACCCTGAGGGGAGCTGGTGCCTAGGGGTTAGACATGCCCCACAGCCCAGGTCTCTCTCGCTTGCATCACGACACCTCCCCAACTCCTCTTGGAAATCCCACTTTTGCAAATGTAATCCTCAGCTCTGCATATTTCCTATGGGATGCTCCATCAGGGTTCAGTCCAAAGCGATGCTCCTCGCACCAAGGAGCGGTGCCAGATGTGCTGAAGGGTCCTCCCTTTCTCCAGAAGATGCTGCTGCCCCATCAAATGTAGGATGTTCCTCTGAACACCCACGTTTCCATTTGTCCATCTGTCCCTGTCCCCCATCTATCCTGTTGTCCCCACCCCACTTTGAAGGACATGCCAACCTCAGCAGGAGGGAAATGAAAATCATGGTGGTGTCCACTGCTGGACAATCTCTGTTCCTTAGACCCCAGTTTGCCAGGCACTGGTTTGTGCTACAAAAAAACAAGATTAATAATGGGATTTTGGCTGCTTTGTAGCTTTTCCTTGGGCCAGGCTGATGGAGCAGTAGACATGAAGTGGCTGAGTGGCAGGATTAGGCTGGGCTTACCAATAGGAGGTGGTGGGTTTTGGGTTCACAATCAGGGACCACAAGGAGATGAGAGAAGAGGATGGGAGAGCTGGATGGGTACGTCTGTTCCTGGGAGGATAATGAAGAAAGATTCTCTGTTTTGCTTTTAAGGAGTTCACAAGTAGTTTTAGACCTGAGAACTGCAGTTTTCTGGGGAATTAACTGATTTGGGTATGCGGACTTGTACTGGGCTATAAATAACAACTCAATAGGCATTTGAGGCTCAAAAATGTCACCACATTGAGCTCTGGCTTAAACACACCAGAGAACAACACGGGCTTTTTTCAGCCTTATAGTTGACTTCCCTTTCAAAAAAGTTTGCTTTTGTGCAACTATATAATATCCAAAGCAAGCCTGAAAGGTTTTGTTTTGTTTTTTCCCAGTCCTTTCTATAGACTGTAACGACCCCCCCCCCCAATCCTGCCTGAATTTTAACTTCTGAATAGTGTTACATCTTTTTCTCCCTCGTTTTCCCAGAAGATTCATTAGAAATCTGAGAGGGCTTTTGCTGCACTCCCTTGAATTTGCTGAATATTTTCCTGAAGCTGGTTTGTGGAGTAATGATTAAGTTAAAAAAAGTTATTAAAAGTAGTGGAGAAAAAAAATCCAGATTTTTAAAGATCTTGAATAAAAACTCAATGTCTCTTTGGTCAAGCAGCTATTTCTGCTGGCTTGGCTGTTTCCATATCCTAATTCCCTTCTCTGCTCTCCGTGAAAGACCTGAATTTTTAATAAAATAAAGGGAAGGAAGGAATTTTCTCTCTAAAAAAAGTAGACATACCGCAGGACCAGAGAAGAGAGACATGCATACATCCCTGTTGGTGGAGGGACCTACAGAGCCTAGAAACACATCGCTCTCTAAAAATCCTGCTAATGGGGGATGTCCTCGTCCCTTGTTTGACAAAATATGAGGTTAATGTTTCCTGTTGCATTTAAAAATTTCTTCTTAACCAGAAGATGCTCCTCCCCCCTGCTTTCTGCTGCCTTTCCTCTGATGTTATGGAAATAAATAGCAACTGATAAAATAAATGAGACTAGAAGTTCTTGAAATGCAAATTTCCTGCCTGGAGGCAGCAGGTAAGTGAATCCCGTCCATCTTGGGGAGATGTGTATATATAGCTATGGGTGTAAATATAGGTATTTAGTGGCAGGATAAGTGTTTATTGCAATCCAAGGAGGTTTGGTCAAAGATTGTCCCTTAAGTGGGAAATTTATTGCTGCACACGATGCCTGGATGTCTCTTCCATGGGGAAAATAGAGACTGTTTATGAAGGGAATTAAATGATGTCCTTGCCTGTGGTGGCAGACTGAGCTCTGTAACCCAGAGGTCCTTTCTAGTCCCACGTTCATATTGTCCCTCACTTTATGGTTTTAAAAATACCTTTGGGGTTTGTTTGGAGTTTTTGAAGATACTCCATGAACTTCTCTGCTGGCTCTAAAAATGGCAAGTGCTTGGCTGTACGCGCACTGGCATGGTCAGTGAAAGAAAACTCCGTGCCATCCCCAAAATGCCTTTGCTGGATTGGTGGGGTTGAAGGATTTCATCGGGGCTAATAGAAATAGCGAGATGAACATGGTCTCCACGCCTTTGGCCACACAATGCTGCCCTGGTGTCCATGTCTCCCAGGGTTATTCTGCTCTGCCCTTCACCTGCTGGTACTGCTGTGGAGAAACTCCTCATTGTTGACTTGCTTTCTTTTTAATTCTTTTTTTTTTTTTTTTTTTTAATTCCTGTAATGTATGAGCAGAGAAACCACTGGAGAATGATAAAGCTTCATTTCTTCCTGCTTTTGTGACCCGCTTGATTATTTCGTTTCTCATTGTATATTCTTTTGAGGCACCTTGTCCAAACGGAAAGAAAATATGTATGCTTATAGGAGCTGTTTGTTTCCCCTTGGCTGGGCAAAATAAGCAGGTATCACATAAGATACGGATTGCTTCTGCTCGCTGGTCCTGGGGAGGGAGCCGCCGACACTCACTCCATCACGTGCCTGTGAGTGACATTATTCGATAAAGCTGGTGGGCTGCATATGCCTTCGTTTGGCCAGCCTTCCTCTTAGGGCTATGAATAAATAATACAACATAAAAATGTATTCCTCGAGTTTGGGTTGAGGCATGTTTACTAGGTAAGAATGAAAAGGTTTGGGGTCAGTAGTTGCATGGACATGGTTTGAAGCAACAGTGGGAGAAATGAGATGCCCTGTCCTGTTGTTTGATGGTCACTCTGCAATGATAATCTGGACCAAAGCCAGTTTTTAAGAGTCAAATATGAAGAACAAATTTGCATTTCTTGTAATTTAAAAGAAAACATGAGTCCAGGATGATCTCCAGGTTTCCAGCCTGATGTCAGGTCCTGCAGCTACAGCTGGACTTCCTGGGCATGTGGTGGCCAGTCAGCTCCGTCCGTTCTGCCCATGGTCAATGAAAGCTTGGTTTTCCAAAAGCAGAGGGATAGGGTGGGCTTTTTTAAAGCTTTCTTCTCATTTGGGTTGTTCCCGTCCACACCGCTGGGTCTATGGAGCTTCTTCAGCCCCACTGCTCAGCTCCATGGGACCTCCGATGAAGACAGTGCTGGGACATATTGAGGATGGAGGAGCTTCGGGGTTGCCTGTGGTTGTACAACCAGCTCAACCTAAAGGCTATGGAGAACCAGAGAGGACCTGGGGGCTAGGCAGGTAACCATGGATTATGGTTGGGCTTGTAGATGCAACTGGTGTGCTAAAAAATCATCTCCTTGCATACAAATTTTGATCTGGAAACCCAGCGATGGGTTTCGGTACCTGGATTGCCAGGGCAAAGTTTCCACTAATAGACTTGTGCTTTATTTTGCTTTTGGTGCAAATCAGTCCCGTGTGCCTTAAGGCTTTGGGAGACGGTGCGGTCCCCGTGCTCGCCATGGCATTGCTGCCCGGCAGCAGCAGCATCCCAGCAAAACAGGTCACTGCCCCGATGGGCAGAAAGGCGAGGAGTCAAACTTCTACTAAAATGGTATTTCAGCCAGAAAGAGCAAAGGGGGTAAAAAAATACCCTGACCATTAGTGTGTGAGCAGATACCTTGTACAATCACAATATCAGGTTTTTATTTTATTTTTTTTATGGTTGACTTAACAATTAAAAGGCTACACTGCACTTTGGTTTTTCCAGTCTGCTGCATTGTGTGACCCTGGTGACTCTGAGTTAAGCCTCATTATATAATGGCAGGGTGTTTTTTTGGAAAACCTCCATTTAATCCTTTCGCAGCAGAATTTGCTGTTTTTGTTTTCTTTCATATCGTTGTCTCGCTTCCCCCCCGCCTACCCCTTCCCTGGCGGGTGCATGCTGAAGGTGTCAGTCTGTGAGCAGGGTCCTTTCTTCCTTTCTTTTTTTTTTCTTTTCAAATCTGCAAAGAAAGAAAAAAAATGGTTTACTTTTGTTTGCTTGGGTTACAGCACCTTTCCCTGCCGTCGGGGGGAAGGACTACGTGATGTGCAGCAGGTATTTTGTGAATGGAGCACAACCTTGTGACTCCCTGTCGCTTGACCAAAGGAGGAGGCAGGGGAAGGAGAGAGACAAAAAAAAAAAAAAAAGAAACCACCACCCAGTGACTCCATCTGACTCGTTTTGGCTGGAAAACTTTTTCAGCGCCGTGGTTCTTAAGCCAGGAGGAAGCTTTCTTGTGGCCCAAGAACAATAAAGGGGTCAGCAGCCTGATCCTCCCTCCTACACCCTCTTCCTTCCATTGTGAGGGGTCTGTGCAAATATCCCAGGCTGCTTCTGCTGGGACCTGAGGGACCTGAGCCGCACATGTGACATTAAAGAGAGACTCTGCGAACTCAGTAATCCTGAGCTGCAAAAAGAAAAAAAGAACAAACAAAATGAAGTCTCCAAGGTGCTCTGTTTCTGGTGTAGTGTTGTGCTTGGAGAAGGTACCGATGGGTGTTTCTCATGGTGGGGGGAAATCTGTCCCCTTACCGTGCATGGGTGCTCCTCCATGATACCATAGCAGCATCTTCCCCAGCATCTGCTCAACAAGTGGCCAAATCCCCACAGAGGGTAGGTGAACCCTTGTGTCTCACCAGACCTTGACCTCCTCCATTTCTCTGGTTGTCCAAGATGGGGAATTTCTGCTGCTCTCATAGTGCACGTGCAAAGCCTGTGTGCTGGTGGTGTATGGTCTCCAGCAAGGATGGGGTTGAAGGAGGTACAGCTGCTTGCCATGTTGTGCTTGCTCCAGGGATTGACCACCATCTGGCAGCACCCAGGTTTTCAAGCCGGCACCTTTAATGACGTGCCTGCTACTCCTCGGATGTGTATCACAGACCATGAAGGTCTGAGCTAGCAATCCCTGGAGTAAAAGGTCTTTGGAGAAGTGCTATGGGGCCTGACCCACAGCAGTGTGCTCACCAGTCCTGTCCATCATTAAGGCAGCCTGCATCTTTCTGCTGGGGGAGGTTGTACACTGATCAGAGAGCTGCTGTCTTTTTTCTGTGATATTTCTTGTGAATCCAGAGCAGTCATAAAACTTGCAGACCACGCTAGGTTCTGCTACCATGAATGGTCGTACTTTTTCCAGGTGGCATTTGGCATCTGCCAGGCTAGATACCACCTACCTTCCCAAAGGAGAAGTTGAGACCTGTGGCCTTCTATGAGAAGGCAAGTTCAGTGCAGTAAGCCATATTGTGCACTGAAGACCTGATTCATTTGCCAGAGGGAGAGTGGATGATGCTCATCAAATTGTAGGAACCCACCTCTTTTTTTTTTTTTTTTCCTTTTTTTTTCCACAATAACCAGCTAATAGCATGTGTGACCTCCTCTCGCTGTGTTCCAGCTTATTGGACCTTGGCACCAAGCAGTCACATGAATCATGATGGTGATTTTGCCGTAAGGCAGTTCCTGTCATTATTATCTCCTTACTGTGTTGATAACACTTTGGTGGCGATGGTCAGGATTTCCTCACACTACAGAGCTTTCCCAAAGATCAGCTCTGCGGGCGGTGGAGGAAGTAGCCGTTACGAGATTGCTCCTGGCTGCTGAGAACTGGGTGGCCAACTTCAAACGTACGTGCGACCTGACATGATCCGAGGCGGGTGGGATCTCCTCTTCTTCTGCAAATGCTCCAAGGGCTGAAGCAAGACCAGACCTGACTATGGAAAACTATCAGAGACCAGGACCCTGGCAAGGGTGTTGGGGGGTAATGGTCCCATGTCTTGCTTGAAATCCTGAGGGCATGGTGGGAACACTCATGACCAGGGAGAAATTCAGGGTCTCGCACCCACCCCTCTTTCTTGCGGTGCCACAGTGTGGGGTCTACACACACTGTGAGGGTTCTTTAGATGAAAGGAAAACTATTTTTAGTTCAATTTATAAATGCTTAGGCAAACAGATTTGTTATTTAAATTCTTTCTTTTTTTTTTTGTAAATGCCTGTGTTTGAAGGTAAAAGCAAGCAAGCTGCGAGTTCTTTCAGTCTTGGTATTATGCTGCTTTTCTCCTGGTACTGGAGGAGCTTTCTGATCTTTGCGTACAGCATCTAGCTCCAGGATTTCAGTGATGTTTCCAAGCAGCGTAGCTACGCAGGTAATAAATGATAATTACATGGGCTATGTTGACCTTGGTGGAGGGCAGGTGAAGTGTGACAGACTTCCAAGATACAGCTCCTTTGCTGCTCTTCCTTGTCTAGAAGAGGAAATAGTGCCCAGCTGCCCATGGCCAGCGAGGCCACGAAAATATATCACAAGTAGCTCCAAGGGTTGCAAGTGTACATGAGGCTGGGAACCTGCTGTGTTAGAGGTGGAGCTCCTTGACTACTTGACCATCCTGCCATTCCTGTCTGAAGTGGAAGTAGGTCGCCTTGTTTGGCTTCATACTTGCCACGTCTTTTCATGGTGCAATTTGCATACAAGACAGGACTTGAATTTATTCTGCCAGTCCTCAACTTCTGAGAGTCGCTGGTTCAGGAAGGGCAAGGCTGCAGTGCAGCAGCTGATGGTCCTGCCCTTCTGGGAGGTCTAAGGTAGCTTTCCTGATATGAGGTTGGATCAAAAGAGAAGGTGTTTTGGCAGCACAGAAGTCTTTCTGTATGTGCTGCAGTGAAAATTAGTGATCTAGTGCTCACCTAGAGTGGTTTGCAGTTTGGATGGAGTAATCCAGGCATCTTTCACAGGTGCTTTTCCAAAGGTACTTGATTATTTAGTGCCCTTGCTATGCGTAGCACAGGCAACTCAGATGCTCATGCCCTGGTGGGAAGGACTGACTGTTTGGGAGCAGATGATAATGCAGCAGAGGATGGTTAGAAGCAAGTTGGATGGGGACAGATAAGGGATGGGAGTGGGACTTGGTGACATTCCATAAGTCCACTGTCAAGTCTGGGCAAGCTGCTGCTCCTTGATGAGAGCAGTCCTGTTTCTGGAGGAACCAACAGCAAATGTTCGTCTTCTGTGTCCAGGTTTCCAATCTTCTGCTCATCTGTTTTGTCCATATCTTCTGAGTCTTGCCTGTGCTGCCTGGTTGGAGTGGTTGCCTGTCTGTGCAGGAAGGCTTTCGCTCTGCCAGACCTGCATACATGCCCGCAGCCACCGAGGTCCTAGCATGGGTAGATACAATTGAAATAAAGTAAAAAAGCTCATATGAAAGGGCATGGAAGGAACAAAAAAAGTCATGCAGGTGTTTGGGGGAGACCTCCAGCCCTTCAGAAGCTGTGTGGCCTCTTGGAAGATTCCCTGTTGAGTGCTGCGCTTTCCTATGGGGGAAAGCATGGTGGTTTCATGGATTTTGTGTTGCCACATATCTCTTCTTCCACCGTGTGTCCACCATTAGGCTTTTCAGATCTGAACATGTGCAGAGAGCTGCATCCAGGGGCCAGGTTCAAGGAGGCTCCTGCCTTGGGACATGAGGACTGTGGTAGCTGGGGATTTCTGCTGGAGCTTTAAGGAGTCTCTCTGGGTTGGGAGCTGTGTACAGTAGGAACAGTCATCAGCCTCATCTTACGTGTGCCTCATCTCACTGGTTAGGATCGTTTTCCCCCGTGGAAACCATCAAGAATTTCCGTTATTTCCTTTCCTGAGGATTTGTTTGGGTGGAGATTTCTGGAAGGTATTTCACAGGCAGGTATAATTAAAGACAGACATGCTTTGCCTGGAGGCTAGACAAGGTTTCTTTAAAGCCAAGGCTTTAGTGTGGTGGCAAAACAGAAACTGTTTGTTGCCTGGTCCGATGGAGGGGAGGTCAGGGAAAGGGGGGAGCTAATCAGCTGGGAATCATCTCAGTTAAACGCCGCACACCGGAGTTAAAGCCCTTATCCAGCAAATCCTTGAAATATGTGCTTAATTTTAAGTCCCCCTGACCTCAGTCTGTTTACTCTTGTGCTTAACTTTAAGCATGTGCCTAAGTGCTTGGCTGGCTGAGGGCCAAGGCAAATAGTAGACTTAGGAGCAGATTTGCATAAAGTAAATGCTTTACTGGACTGAAGTCCTATGGGACAGCAGATGCTATAGCAGGTCTGGGATGAGGGAAGGGGACGGTGCTGCATATCCCAGCTCTGTCAAGTTATTCAGTGTTGGGTACCACAGACCTGGGGCTGTGCTCACCTTATGGGGAGTATCCTAAAAGTGTAGTCTCTAAACGGGTACCTTAATTTCAGTGTCTGTATTTCGCTGTTCTGAAGGCATAAGCCTCACCTGTAGCCTTGTGTAGACCACAAACACAGTCTTGGAAAAAAAAAAAAAATTTCCTCTTAATTGAGAGAGAGGAAGGTTTTAGTGGAGGAAAATAGCCTTGATTTTATCATCAGAAGAGGAAGGAAAGCAGATTATATGACCTGACTAGTAAATCTTCATAGGAATTTGCATGGCTGCATTAACACTTACAACAAAAAGGACTCCTGTATTAGCACAAGCTTTTATAATGGCTTTATCTTCTTCTTTCCTGTTCCAAGCTAATTCCTGAAAGCTTTCTTTTAATCCTCCTTTGCTCATCCAGCCTGGACTTCTTAGAATGGCAAAGGGTTTTTTTTCTTTATTTTTAATCTAGGAATGACAGCACTTAAAGCTAGTAACTGTAGCCATGGCATGCATGAAAATGAAAAGCCACCATCAGAAAACAAGATCTGTGTTTTTTCGAAAACACCACTACTAGGGGTTAAGGGAAATCTGCAGCTGGAACAAATACAATGCTCGTCTAACTTCCTCAATAACTCTGCTGGGGGAGCGGGCAGTTGCCAGATGAAGGAAGTGTGGTTAGCCATCGAGTCTTTGAATGCAGCTCCGTTTCCCCCTCAAACCCATGGAATTTATATTAACCTCCAGCTTTTCTTAGCTGGTGGGATTTTTTTTTTTTTTTTTTTTTGCATGAGGAAGAGCCTTGCTTTTGTTGCTTTGGTTTGTCAGAGGAGCGGAGGAGACGGTTCTGCTCCTCATGCGGCGTTCTTGCTGGCAAAAGGCCATGGATGTTAAATGAGTAATTTTTGGCGTTGATAAGGAGAGAAAGACTGAGGCTGCCAAGCACAGAGACGCAGGCGTCTGATGACTTGGTTTCGGGAAGGGCAGGCTTGAGCCATCACGGCTCGCCAGGTTGTCTCCGATCCCAGCAGAGATGCAGGCAGGAGGAAGGACCCGTGTGCCTTTAGCATCTTGTACATGAGTGTAACTATATAAAGTGGGCAAAGAGCAACATGCCAGTGAGGACGTCTAAAACCACTTTTGGTAAGGTGACCTAATTTAAGGCCGTAGGTAGACCCACAGGAGAGCTACCCAGGTGAGCATGGAGTGTAGCGTAGGAGACCTCCTTTTGCATCCCAGGGCTGCCATAGGGTCCCTGCATGACTTCAGAGCCACCGTGAAGGCATAGCATCTGTAGGATGCTTATGGCTGCGGTGCTAACAGTGGTGGGCAGGGATCCTGGACAGAGGAGGGAGCTGGCTGAACGGGCATGGGGAATGTGCTGGTTGCCAAAATTCCCATCTCTCTTTGGTAGCGAGCAGTTTGATGGCCGCTTCAGAGTTGCTTGTAATGCAGTGTATCTGTGGTTTTCCTGTTGCACCCCTTTCTGCTTGTTGGTCATACCACTCTCAGTGACCCTCTATCTCAGACCCTTCCCAGCTTCTGGAGCTGAGCCCATCACACAGGCACAATCCTGCCAGCAAGAAGGGCACCAGGGAAAGGAGAAAGGACCTAAAAAAGCCCTAGTGAGGAGGGGCGACGTGACCCGAGACATCCCAGTAAGCAAGGTCTTTGGTGCTGGTCGCTGGTCACTTGGCACATGAAAATATCCAGGGGTTGAGTTGGGTTGGTTTGTTGAGTTTTGTTGCTGGTTCTTCTTTGTCCCTGCTTGGTTTTGATGAAACACCTGAAGGTGTGTCCTCTTGGCCAATGTGAAATGAATTGAAGGGGCTTCACCCAGCTCCTGGCAGTCATCACAAAAGCAGCCATAAGCATGCTTTTACTGGCAGGAAAGCTGATGTTTGAATGATGCCTGTGTCTTTGGAGTTGTTGTGGTTGAGGTTCAATCTTTGCAAGACATGGGAGAGCAGATACGGCCGTTTTGCTGCCTGTCCTGTAGCAACTTTTGGATAAAAAGCAGTTTTTCGGGATTTATTTTGGTGGAAATGCCAGATCCATTTCCAAATGCCACATTTGGAGACTGCTGTAAAGCAGCTACAAACTTGCTTTTCTTACTCATCCTCATTTTATTGTTCGAAGTAGTCCATGGCTCCCAGAGGTCTGCAAAGCACCAGTGAAAAACCACTGGCATAATTAATATATGATGTGATATGATTGATACTCTGTGGCAAGTGCATAATGTTTTCTGTGCTTATCCCTGCATTAAAAACCATTACAGCAGGAGGAATCTTAGTGCTCGATGCATAAAAGGAAAATCCTGGGAGGGAGCGGACAGACACTCAAGAAGCAGTTTCTTCCACCCAGGTACCAACTGCCAGTAACCTGGCAAGGAGAAAGTCAAGCCCTTGTGTTGCGCAGCCCACACTCATGAAAATGAATGGGACTTTTCAAAGGGAAGAATGAGGCTTTTATAGGATTAAATTGGTGTTCGCACATTGGGGTATTTTCCGAGCTGGGGTGTCTGCGACATGGGATCCTCGCTTGCTCTTTCTGGGCTGAGCTAGACTAAGCAGAGACTTCAGAAAGGAGAAAAACTATTTCTTTGTGGTGTAGTCCCAGGGAAAACGTGTTGGCCATGTCTTCAGCCAACTGCAAACAGGAATCTGTTGTGTGAAAATGTTTCCAGCACAATACGAGGGGCTTGGAAAGGAAAGGACAGTGATATTCTGCACAGCTTGCTTCAGTCATGAAGGTCTACAAGAAAGGTCCACTGGTAGACCAAGAGGGGCTGCCACCACCATGACCTCATTCAAGTTGATGGCAAAATTCCCTTTGACTTCGGTGGCGCAATGTATGGATCACAGTGATATGGATCATGGCAAAAAATGCTTGTTGACTTATTAACTATTGCCTGCGATCTTAGGGTGTTGTGAAACTTCATGCACTTGGAAGGCCTCCAACGGGAAGTGCCAAGGGCTGAGCGGTGAGAAAGTTCTAGCGCCTCTGGATTTACCCATGTTGAAAGAAAAGAGAAGCCACCTCTTGTTTGTAAGGTTATGAAGTTATCACTCTGCAAATAAGGGGTTTCATCGCTGTTGGACTGTACCAACTCCTGGGAGCTTGCATGAGCTGGAGGTCCTATAGGCTGAAACTCTGGTCCACCCAAGAGAATAAGATTTGTGGGGGCTTGGTTCTGGGGGATTGCACAAATGCACATGAAAAACATGCAATCTTTTATTAATAAATGTGAAATGAAAATATACTTGGATACAGCCCTTACCTTGTGCTGAGAGCGATGCTGAGTTTCAAGGTGAGCACACCCAGCCAGAGGAGGCTGTACCGGTGCTGGGGATTGCACAGAGGTTCGACAGACCCTCCAGCTTAGAGGGTGACCTGGGCTCTGGTCCCAAACTCCCTGATGTCCTATGGGGTCTGTTTATAGGTCACCTTAAAAATTCATTGGGGAGGTCCCTATTCTGCCTGCAGGTCGCTTCCTTGTGACACCGTCCACCATGATGGCACGATGGGGAGGTGTTGAGGGTGGATGGTGAACGAAGGGTCCTCCTGCCATCTCACCTACCTGCTTCATCTCGGCTGGAGAGGCATGGTCAGATGGCACATTGAGGTTCATAACTGGGGGGTGGTAGGCTTTGAAGGGGACAAGAGATGGGAAAAAACAGACTGGGGAATGTGAAAAATATAGAGGAAAAGTGTAATTTAAAGAAATGCAAGGTCCCAGAGGGACTGAAATAAGTCAAGTTACAAATATTCCCATAGCAACCTCATAACAAACACTCTAAGTCCCAGCTAAAGCAATTCCTCCCTCACCTCCAAACTAGCACAAGCCAAGCAAAATGTAGGAAAAGCTTTTCAGAGCAGCAAGTGCAGCCCTTTCGCAGGATGAGCTTGGGCTACCTGGACAGACTGCAAACCAAATACCAGGTGTGGTGCCTCCTGGTCGCAAGTGACGTGGGCGGTATTTATTCCCAATATTAGCTGAAAAAGGCTCCCTTTTCCAGGGGAAAGCAAACCAAGGTCACCAACGCTATTTATTTTAATGATTCTTTAAATTTAAGGACTCCAAGCAATGGTGTGGTTATATCTATGTGTACTGGAGAAATGTATTTATTTATGGATGGGACATTTTACTGCTGATAGTAAGGTTTGTTTTTAAGCCTGACCAGGGTAGAGGAAATGCATACAAATAAACAATAAACCTAAACAACACTAAAATAACATCAGTTAAAACAATTAGAGTTACTTCCACTTGTGTTGTTCCCATTTTGCTATAACATGGGAAAAAACTCCGTTTCCTAAGTCAGCTTATAACCGATTTTGGATTTGCGGATTCTTGTAACAAAAGGGGATTTCTTTTGTCTGTTATTTATACTCTTCCTGTGGCACCGCGTGTCCGTGTCGGTGTGTCTGGAGCACCCTGTTTCAATGCAGCAGCGTTTCCAGCCTGTCCCCATCTCGGTGGCTTAGCCAGGGCTTGGTGGCACTGGTTGGGCTTTTCTTCCTGCCCAGCATAGTTGTACTGATGTGCACGTGTGTGTTTGCAGAGGCAGTTCCTCCTAGGAGACTTTGTCCTGGATTTTAAAGTTTTATTATCTCTGAATTATGTATAATTCAGGAGCTTAGGAGCCAAGAGTTAAAAATAGACCCCGGAAAACTCACTGTCAGTAATCAGCAGAAGGCATTGAGGAAGGTTCAGGGTACATTTTGCTTGGGATGCTTTGCCTAATTATTCTAATGCTTTAAATGCATTTGCATCCTTCACCCCACATGGGGAGTTGGACGCTGGGTTGTTCTGCCATTCTCTGTGTCTTTTTTTTCATCCCGGAGCTGGCTGCAGAGGGATGAGGTGGGACAGCTTAGTTGCCACCAAGTATTTAACGCCACCAAGTATTTAATGCCATTTTAAATGCTGTCTTTCCTCTAGCTGGGTGTCTGCTCTCTGCCAGAAGCCGATAGCAAATGCCAAGGAAAGGTGGTGGGAAGATAAGGGTCTACATGATACTTCTTTGGGTCTGGGACTGCATGTGTAGAGTCTGTAATTCATTAAAACGCCCACCATTTCGTGAGAGGAGACGTATAGACCAGCATTAATGCTCAGCAAGTGGGAATCCAGAAGGTTGCGTCCTTGGGGCAACGTGGGAGGGCAGAGCCCTGTAGGGAATAATGCCAGTGTTTATAATAACTAAAGAGTGGCGTTTAGCTGTGACAGTCCTGATCAATGTCACAGCCATTGCTCCTCTGTGCCCCTGCCCTTTTTTTGGGAAAAGAATCTTCTCCGAGGTGCTCATCACCGAGGCACATGTGCTGCAGCTACACGTTCAGCCTTTGCTGGCAATGTAAAATGTATGGTGTGCTCCCCAAAGATGCAGTTAATCATCAGGAAATCCTCCAAACCGAGACATCTCCCAAGAAACAATTTCCTATGCCTTCTGTTTGAGGCATGTTGCGCCACACCATGATTCATTGGGCAAGCATGTCCTACTGTCAAGGTCCCACAGAGCATCCCTCCTCTGCCGTGGGGCTTGTTGGATTGGCGGTGGCAAAGCCAGAGGAGTTTTTCTCCTTTTCCAGCTCCTGGGTGGCTGGAAACTAAGTCCTCTTTCCCAACCCTATAGTTTAATTTAGCCCTGGCTCCAATGATTGAGGTTGAAGAAAGTGTCCTTGGAGGTGGCCAGGAACCATGTGTGCTGTGTTGTGGGTGAGGAGTGATGGGAGAGCCACAACTGTGAAGCGCTATAAGGATTTACCTGCCTTTTATCTTGGGTGAAGAGTATGTTGTAAAATTGTTGCACTTTTATTCCATTGATGTTGAGCACCAATTGAGTCCTTATACAGAAGCAGCTATTATTATAAGCACCTTCCAGGAAAAATTAATAGCTTGCAATTTGAAGGAACAGATTTATCACTTAAATTTTAACGGAGAGGAAATAATTTCTAGGCAGCTTCCTGACATTGTTTGGTATTCTTCCATGGCTTCCAAAGCAGGTCAAGGCTTTGATTTGTGCCCCAGCCCTCTCCTTTCAAGAGGTAAAAAATTCCCCTCATGTAAGAGAGGAGAGTGGGTGGCAGGCCAGTGCCGTGGGAGTTCCTGGAAGGGGAAGAGGCAACAGCAAGTAGCCTCCAAGGAGGTGGCTCTGGTGGAAGTGCCCACAGGACTTACATGCGTTGATAAATGCTGGTGGGTAGAGGTGATGGGGATGATGCTAGCGGGGAGGTAGCAGCACCTTTGCCACATTTTTCACGTGCAATTGGATGGCTGGTATGGTTGTACTGAGCATTGGCACATTCAACTCCATAAGCACCATGAGTATGGGACTGGCACAATAAAAGTTAAATACATCTGCAGCTCTGTGCTGTCCCGGACTTTCCTGCCACAGATAATCCATCCTATAGGCAGATGAAAGCCTTATCACAGGGTGTTGCAAGTCACTGGGTTGGTTTCCATGGATCATTTCTGGAACCACAATATTATTTATTTTTTTACACTCCCTCCAGCCTCGGTATTTCTGTTGTCGCCTTTGTGCAGGCAGATGGGGCGTCTTCGGGGCTGCCGTGAACCCAGACCCACCTCTCCCTTCCCACCTCCCCAGAAAATAAATCCCACCCTGAACTTTGTGTGCAATAAAACTGAGCGAACCTCCCAGCGCCTACCTCAGGCCTAATAACCTGTTTGTTCAGTTCAGGCCTTCTGCAACCATTTGTTTAAGATAAGCAAGGGTGGAGATGTTTCTTGAGGGCACAAAAGGCTCTTGAGATAAAGCTCATGCGGACTGATCCTGCGATATGGCTGGATCATTTCTTTTCCTTCTCTCATCACCCCAGCGTTGGGTTTTTCCATCAGTCCATTTGCTTTTCTCAACCTTTCATTTGCTCTTGGGGTTTCAGTGTTGCTGTTTGGCATTCAGGCATTTTCACCTGCTTGACCATCACAGGCTGGGAGCGTTTCTGCTGCATGGGGAATGTCTATGGGAGAGACTGAATGAGTGGGTATGAGTGAAGACAGTCACTTTCTGGGGTGAGGTTTCACATCTGAAATTCAGGCTGCATTAGACATGAAGACCACGGGGATGAAGCAATGAACCCCAACCTCTCATAGCCCCTAGAGTCTTTGTGAAACACCTATGAATTTGGCCACCCCAGGCAACAGTTGCACTTGAGAAATGCAGAAGTGGAGAAGAAGGAGAGAGGGTGCAGGTTGGTCCCAAATAGGACCATTCCTTTTGTAAGGCAGTTGTTGTCAGATGCTGAAGGAGTCCCTGGGATTTGCTGCCTAAGGGTGGTCACAGAAGGACCAGCAGCAGCAAAAAAATCCTGCCTCCTTTCTGCTTATCTCCTTGTGATTTGCCATGTGATTTACCATCACCAGTAAAAGAGGCAAAGCTGGTGCCTCCCTCCAACATCTTCAGCTGATGCTGCTGCAGAGGAGGCATGAGAAAAATGATAGCAAAGCTCCTGCCTGTAGCAGCGTAGCTCTAAAACCAACCATTTCCCTCCCCTGGTCCTGCCCCTCTTCCTCATGTTCCTCCCAGGCCAGTACCCCCCCAGGTTAGTGGGCTGAGACATGGGGTGGGATGGCTCAGGAGAGGGATGTTGCTGCAGAGGGGCAGGTATTGGTGGGAGGAGAGGTGGAGGCTCTTGGGTTGCTGCAGATGGCCAACAAGATCTTGAAAGCTTTTTATTTGTTCTTTCATTAAACTTTGATGTAAATAAGTCTGGGGCAGCGGAGAGGCAGCTGCCAGCTTTCTGGATTCCCGCAGGCAGGTGGACGGGGTTGAGGGTTGGGCAGACACCTTCATCAGGAAGGTAAAGCACAAAAAGAGTGCATGTGGGCATCAAACCTGCTCCCCTCTGCCGTCTGTTTGCAGCAATTTCGGTAGATGACAGATTTCCCTTGGCGTATGCTAGCTGGCCATATGACAGTCACCTAAGCTTGCCAGACATCACCTTCCCTTCTCCAAGAGCTGCTTTCCCTGAAACATCTAAAATGAATATGCACATCACAACACAGCTGATCTCTAGGGGACTGGCCCAGAGAGCAGACTGGTCCTGAATGCCCCTTCCAGAGCTGTTGGCCTTTCTTGTTACATGTTTATAATTTAAATTTGACATACGCGTACATGCATTAGAAGTCCCATGGGCTTCTCAGGTTCTGCTCCAAGCTTCCCACCATGTAAACTGCGGAGTGTTTTGCTCCAAAATTGAAAATGACCCCTATTAATGGTCCTTCCTAAGATCATGGGCTCCTTGTTCTTTGCTTTTTCCACATCCTCGCTTCCAGAACCAGCAACACTGAAATGTTGGTTTGTTACATTCTCCTTGAGCCACCTGTGAATAAATATCAAAATAAAACCGATGTGGGAGAGAGACCAAATGTGATTTTGCTGCCCGCTGAGAAGTTGCAAACCTCCCTATGAAAACCATGAGCACCTGGGCTTGATAGTGTCTTCTGGCCCAAGCAGGAGCAAAAACCATGCCTCTTGTGTAGGTCTTCTTGTAGACCCATTACAGAGCGGAGGGTGGTCTTCTGCCTTGCAAGACATTTCCCTTTGGCTCTGTTCAGGGATTTCAGCTTCATAAAGAGTGTGTCCACTGAAAAATGGAAGAGCTGCATTTCAGATCCACATTGTCCTCAGCAAGCCAGCTCTATTGAAGGCACTTCCATTGCTGTCCTGCATGACCCATGGCAGGGAGCAGCCTCCAGACAAACCCAAGAGCCATGTCATCAAGGCACTTACCATGCCCTTGGGACTCTGGCCTGTCCCCACCTACCCAGCACTCTTGGTCTTCTCCAGCCACTCCGCCCTTCTTACAAGTTGCTGATATTTCCTTTTACATCAGCTTGCTGCACAAAAAAAGTCGACTTTTCTCCCTTCCAAATTTAGCTCTGTTTAGGCACCAAAATAGACAAGAGTAGGGACCACTGACTGGTTTTTTCCAAAACATTTTCTCATGACTAGGACTAAGGAAGGGAACTGCTTGGCTGGAGAAGGGAGATCCTTGATTTTCCTAATGGGGACATGAAGTTCTCCTCTGTTCAGGCACAGGCATGCTTCTTAGATTAGGAGCTTTATTCCTGTGTAATTAATCCATCTTTCACCCCGATGCTGTCTGCTGCTGGTGGGCAGATGTCTGAGGAAGCACAGGGATGCTCTGCAAGGAGGACATGCAGCAATACACCACCATACGTATGGTTTCTAGTTGGAAAGAGCAGAAAGGCAGCTCCTGAGACTTAATGAAGGCTTCACGTTGAGGAAATCAGTGCTTTAGGTCCTTGTGTTTTGCAGAGATGGTTTCATTTTTCAGGGTAATTGTATTTGCACATGTGTCTGCATTGCAGCTTAAATTCTTAAAAATGCCCCAAGCTTTAGCCTGCTGTGGTAGTACAACACTGGAAACAGTCTCACTGAGTATTGTACTATTTTTAGCCTGATTTCCTAAACTAGCACAGCTGATGTGATTGGGCTGTGCATGTCTGCTCCCTCCCTTCCTTTTCTCATTCACTTTGGTACCCATTGGCCAATTTCAAGCAAATTTTCAGAGGAACAGAGATCTCGGAGATATTAAGCTCCTCCTATGCATTCAGTGAAAATAAGTGATCGGGAAAATAAGTGATGAGGAAGACTCAAATCACATCCCTCAGTAATGGAGAAGGTTCAGTATGATTCTAAGCTATTAGACATCAAAGATGCCACACAATTAACCATGAGGTGTTTGGTTGCAGGAGAAGCACAAGTCAGACCTGGTTAACTAGGTGATAACCCAACCACAGCCTCAGGAGAGCAGGTTGCCAGCTTTCCCTACTCCCAAACTACCTCCTCTTAGTCAAAGATGGGCTATCTTTGAGCAGTGAGATGAATCTAGGGAGCATGAGGAGAGCTCTTCCTGGTGCTGGGTGCAGGGACGTGAGCAGAGGACCACAGAACAACTTGCATCACTGAGCAGATCCTCGCTGGACGAGCAGATCTGCAAGAAAGCTAAGGCAACTTCGTGTAACGATGGCCTCTGTACCATTGCTATGAGGGATCGCATAGGATGCTGCGGCTGGTGTGGCACCTCTGGGTGTTAAGGGTGTTTTAGTGGGAGAGAAGAATAATTTGGTCACTGAGAGTGGGTACTATTGAACATGCTTTCTAATGCCTGTACTAAACCATATGATCATGGCACATCCGATTTTCTCTGGAAGAGTTAATAGTGAAGAAGAAAGTTAAAAGGGAAACTACCTTCTCAGGAAACACACTTGAAGACTGCAGCCAAAGCAAGATTCAGATGAGGATGTGCTAGCCAGCAGCAGGACTTACCCAGGGGCTGGGTGAGTTCTTCATTGCTTGAAGTCTCGAAGAGCGAAGGTCTCCGAAGTGGAAGGCTCCAGCTGCTGTGGGAGCTGTAGGGTTGCTGCAATAGAAGTTTCTCCAGGCTCTTTGTAGATGGCCGGGATGGATGGTCACAATAAACCCTGTTGGTCTTGAACTCGGGGATGCCTTCTCTGGTCTGCAAGCCTAAATTCATTACCATCCCCAGCAACCTTTCTCCTCCGTTACATCTTCCACCAGAGGAACTCAAAATATTATTATCTCAGTAACTGCTACTAAAATTAACTGTCATTTTTAAGGCTTTTCACACAGAGAGAGAGGGACTTACTTATTTTTAAGTCGGTGTGTTATGTTGTCATGCCAATGTGACAAAGCTGCTGCTCAATGAGACGCGTTCCCACCCAGCCCTTGCCCTTGCCCAGGCTGCTCCCTCGTGGCCCCTCGTGCAGGGTGATTTACCAGCAGTGGGTGGAGCTCAGAGGCTAAGATAGATTGCAATGGAAATAAAAGGAATGACTTTTACAGGGCTTTTATTGCCAGCCTGGGGAGTACAATACTGCATAAATAAAAATCGTTATGGTTATGACAGCTCTGTAGTCCCTGGAAAATAAATAATACTTTTCACTTACATAG
Organism: Platalea leucorodia; assembly: GCF_965183815.1. Taxonomy (NCBI): domain Eukaryota; kingdom Metazoa; phylum Chordata; class Aves; order Pelecaniformes; family Threskiornithidae; genus Platalea; species Platalea leucorodia. The sequence continues at coordinate 25,055,380 of NC_138859.1, read as the reverse complement.
TGCCTTTCGTCCAGGAACCTCAGAGCTCTTTGCTCACATTAATGAAGCCTCATGATGCCCATAGTAGGATGGTAAATACAGCATCCCCCTTATCAGATGAACATACCAAGTCAGAGTCAGCACCTTCAGTGGAGAGAGGACAAGGCAGCAGCTTGAGTTACACACAGCTCTTCCACTGACATGACCGGGGCAAATTATTAAATGTCCTGGTCATCTCAGTTGTTTCCAGTAGGTGGGTGCCACCTGTCCCTACCCCAGGGGTGGCGTGGGTTGACTAGCTCGCAGTGGGCAAGCACAGCAAGATGCTCAATGACAAAGTCATTGATTTGCTAACGGCATGGGGGCACAGCCCCAACAGACCAGCCAGCTGTGGCTCATGTTTGCTTACTTCAGTATCCTCAAAATGCTGCTGAGCATCGTCCTTGTACAGACATTTTTACAGCTGAGTTTTAGATAAAGAAATAAATCTGAAGGAAACAACCCAGTGAAAGTGGATGGTTTAGGTGTACCAGCATCAGCAGTGTCGTGTGTGAAGTGGGTGAATTCCCTGTAGATGGTGTATATTGGGATCCATCCATACGTGGTCCAGTTATTTGCCCCGTGTGGTTTCTCCCATACAGAAATTGCATATAACTTCATTCTCTGCTCATTGCAATGGCCCTGAGAGGGTACAACAAGTCTGTGGATTTCCAGACCTGCTTCGATAGGGTCTGAGATGTTGTAAGGATGTTTGGATGGGAACTGTTTCTTTTATCATGCTCACATGTTGGGTGTACAGCTCTGTCTCACTCTGATCCCTTCCATATTGATGCCTCCTGTAAAGATACTGATTGGAGCTTGAAGGAGCTGATTGCTGCTTTTCCCTCTGTTTTACAGGGTTACCATCCGTTGCCTCATGAAGCTGAAATCGCACACACCAAAAAACTGTTCAGAAGGAGAAGAAACGACCGGAGGTAGGTGAAACCTACCTATGTTTTTTTAAATTTTCTCTTCTTCATTGCACATCTTCCCCCACTGTCTCATGGGGTGTCTTTGGACAATACTGCTGTTTAGCAGCTGCCAGCGTTGGGTTAATGCATAAACCCTTATTTGAGCACTAACGTCCTGAAAATGCAGAGTCTGTCCATCCCCCTGGTTTGTCTTTTAAATCTGGGGTATGTCCTATATTGCTCCAGGAGTATCTTAAGGACCTCCTCTTCCCCTTATACTTATTCCAGCATAGCCAGATCCCCCCACTTGTATTAGAAGAGGCAGCTGGCAAGGTATTATGTGTAAAAGCTTTGAGTCCTTGCGACTTGATTCCTCTCTTTCTATTGAAACACAAAATTTGCTGACTTTCAGGGTTGCCTGCAAAGTGGGTATGCTTGAGAGGGGTTTGCAGCAAGCATCAGATGCCTGTCTGCGTGAAGGAGGGGATGTGCTAAATAGGCAGCCGAGTTCCTGTGGCATTGGTGATTTCAATCCATTGAGTTAATTTAATTGGATCAATTGGATATTTAATTGTGTAAATTGCATATTTAATTATATGAGGGCATCTAGAGTCCTTGATAGGAATCGTGACTATGGTTAAATGTGAAAATAAGCAGGGAATAAGGGAGTTAGTTGTACATGTAGCTTTATTTCTGCTGGCTGAGACAACACAACCGGGGCAATAAAGCTTTACTAAAACCAGGAATTTGCAAGATTAATATTATTGAACAGGAGAAAAAGTGGCCAATTTTTTCTCCTAGAGTGATCTGAAATCCGTATCTGAGCTGTGATGCCTCACAGGGGGGATTTTTGGGGGAGTCCTACAGACACCCGTAATAGTTGTTGGAGTGTGTCCTCAAATCTCCCCATCACTTCTCGACTTGTGAACAGCCATGATGTAGTTAATTGTGCTTGGTTTGGTTTTCCCAAATTTTACTGAGCGACCAAAAAACAGCTGAAAAGAGTTTGCTCAGGCATCCTAGAAACATTCTTCTGTGGGCAGGGCAGTTTGTCAGCAGCAAACTCCATTTTCTCTCCTCTTTGGGGCTCCATCCTTTTTTCCTGTATGCAATTTAAAAGACAATTTCATCTTGTGATTTAGGAAAAAAAAAGGGCTTGTTTCAGCTGGGTTGCAGCCCTGCAATCACTGAAATGTGGTTAAAACCAAGCTGAAGTCTGCTTGTGTTGCAAGAGAGAGCTGGGTGGGCTTCCTCGCAGAGCTGGGCTGGGCTCCCCGAGAAATCGCAGCGGAGTTTGGAGCATCCTGCTCCCATCCTGGCTCACCGAGCGGGTCTTCCTCCGCCATCTGAAGAGCGCATGATGCTGCAGGAGAGGAGACCTGCAGAGCCAAGGGGTCTCCTGCCTGAAGCCCCATGCCCAAAGCTGCGCTGGACCAGAGCCATGGAACTGCGTGTTGGTTCTTCCCTCCCATCCGAAAAACCAGCCGGTCCGAGGAATCACACCAGACATGTATTTCTATTTCTTTTTCTTTCTGGTCCCTTCAGATAAACCATCAGCAGACAGAAGCATTCAGCCCCCAGGGCATCCCTGCCTCCTGCACAGATGGCAAGGAGAGAAAGCAAAAGAAACTGCCTTGGGCTGGGGTTGGAAGAGCATGGGGTGAGATACAGCCCAGACCAAGTAGCACTGGGATAATATCCCAGGAGGAGAGGCAGAAGCCTTAAAACCCAGTTGATATGGCATCATGCGGGGGGAGACATGGGACCATTTCAGCCCTAAGCGGTCATGAATGAAATAAAATGGAAAGAGCAGAGGGGATGCGGTCCTGTCCGAGTCCTGCATGGACATCCATGGTGGTATCCAAGCTTAGACAGAAAAACATACTTTTTAATTGCAAAAAGCTAAGAAGCCCAGGTTGAGGGAGTGGAGTGAAACAACATTCTCTTAAATAATTATTTAAGCTGAAAAGGCATGGTCCCATCCCCTAGACTTTGGCTGGGGACCTCAGCAGCCCCCCTCTCCCTGCACCACATGGTTTGATGCTGGGGTTTTTCAGGGTCCCCTTGCCTCTGCAGTGCGTTTGGGACTAGGAGGGAAGTTTTAGTCCTTCTAGTGCCGCTGGAGATGATACCCCCAGAGAGCACTCGCTCCTTAAAATTGATTTCTAGCAGTAAGTGAGGTCTCAGAATGGTTATTTTATGAGAGAAATAGGGAAAAAAAGGGAATAGAAAAAGAAAAAAACCAGACTGTATTGGAGCACAAACAGGTTACAAAGCTGTTCACACTTTATTGCAGTGCTATTATCTTAATGTCCCAGGCATCATTCTGGGGGAAAAAAGCTTCATTTTGGAGCTGGTGGAGCCACACAGGTGGTATAAACATCTCTCAGGATGAGATTTTATGGCCAGCAAAACAGTTGGGAGTTACGGACTTTTTGTTTTAAACCTCATCTGGATATGGAGAGACTCAAAATTGCAAGACCATGGATGAGGCATCGGAGGCAGTGAGGCTTGGGAGAGGCTGAGCGGGGCCATTTGGTGGTGCATGGGTTGGGAACGGGGTTAGGAAGCAGGTCTGGATGCCTGGACCCAAGGGAAGAAGAGCTGGTTTCTTAGAAAGGGGTTGGTAGCAGCCAAGGATGGGAGTAGGGTTGACATGCAATGGACTTGCAAGAAGAAAAGAGGTTGTCTTGCTCCGTTGGTTAGAAGCAGGTGTGGCCCCAAAGCCCTGGCACAGTTGGGTCTGGTTTTCATCGGGCAGCTTTTCCCCTTCTCCTGAAGGTGGTGAGCACTTGGCACTAAGCAGCACCCCAGACCCCACAATCAATGCCTGTCTGTGGTGCACCGTCTCTCCCTGCCCAGGACCTGCCTCATCTGAGAAGGATGACACATCCCAGGTGACCATGGCGGGCATCCTTCTGCCGTGTGCAGGAGTCACTGCTCGCAAGTGGACATCCAGCTTGAGTCAAAGAGTCAACGCCCAGGCTGACCTCTGCACGATGCACAGGTCCAGCTGGCCTTGCCTGGTTGTAGCTGACCTTCAGGTTGGCTGGTACTTTATATAACACTATTATAAAAGAGCCGATGAAACACATTGGTACCCAGAAATCTGCCTATTTTTTTCCAGCTGGTCTTATAAATGAGAATGTGTGCGGGCTCCTCTCCCCTCCCTGACGGTGACATTCAGAAGGGGCCATGTCTTGAGCTAGCGAAGCACCTTTTGTTTCTCATGCTAAACAACGCTAATGTCTGTCAGTGCTATAAATAGCGCCCATCCCCGCTTCCTTCCCATCACCTTTCCTCAGGAAATGCTGTCACCACATTGCGGAGGAGCATGGCTCACCTACCCTGAGGTCTCTGCCATGTACCTTTCACTCCCCTGGGGAGAAGCAACCCTATGGACGTGCAACCATAGCTCTCTCCTTGCATATGTGATATGTTTTTACGTTCCACAAGTCATTTTTCCATGGGTTGCATGCTTCATTTGTTGCATAAGATAGATACGAAGAGCGAATTAGCCGTGTCATTAAAACAGGCTTTGACTTTCCCAGTTAAGGACCACCGTGGGTCTGTTGGACACATTTTCAGTAACAGTGATCAACATCAGAGCCACATCTGGTGGAGGGTTTGGTTGCACAAGGTGTTGTAAAAACCTACAGGAGGTGGTGAGGTCCTTGCTGCAAAGAGCTTATAATCAAGGCAGGAGACCAGGGAGAGGTATCGCCCTCCCCACTTCACCCAGCAGAAATCCTGCACCTGATGTTTTCTCTGTTGGTTTAGACACACAAGGTGTAACTGCCACCTCCTGATGGAGGGTGATGGAGGATGATGGAGGGCATCACCGCTTGATGGGATCATTGAAGGAGAGCAGCAGAGGCAAGTTTTTTCATAGATGTCCATGTGAGCAAGTGTTAAACACCAATGAGGATTTTATTGTCCCAAACACTAATCCGCTGTTTGCTGCCGCACAAGACCCACCCTACCTAGACATCACCAAAGGCAACTTGGTCTGACCTCCCATAGGCAACCACCCCTAGGGAAGGAGGGACTTTCCCTGGGCAGTGGCAGAACCTCTCCTGCCCTTCTTTCCTGCAAGCAGTCGAGAGAAAAAAAATACTCTGGGATATGGGGCACAATGGATCCATTTCTCAAGTCCTCTCTTCCAACCCTTCCCAACCCAATGCCTCTCTGCTAGCAGAGCTAGCTATGCTAGGATGTGGTCTCCTTGGGCAGGTGGACTCTGAGTTTGGCTCATTGTTTTTCAAAAAGTTCCCGAAAACACCATTTCTTAAGTATCTATCGAAGCATTGCAAGTCAGCTTGGTGCTGCACAGGGTTTCTCCAGTTCCCATGGCATCCTGGGTATGATATGTTTTGGGATGGAGGGTCCGGCCGGCCAAACCCCATGGCCTGGAGATGCATGCACAGAAGCTTGCACCAGCCTTGTAGGAGTGATAAGAAATGTTGCCCAGTTTAGATAGGATTTACAAGGAATATATGGAGTTGCAATGGGTTAAGACAGGTGAGTTTGTACCTACTTCTTGGTCTTCTGGTTAACAGAGTACTGAAATTGTTCTGCATCACCTAAGGAAGGGGACAGTTTTGCTGAGGATCAGGAAAAGGTTGCTGGGCAAGTCTTAAAAAGTTTGCGCCGTTGTAATCACATTGGTTCAATCACATCCTGTTGGATTCAAAAGTCAAATCAGGCTGAATACCTTACCAAAAGGAAATCCTCATGTGTGCATAGATGCTGGCTGGTATCTCATGGGGCTTTTGGTGGACAGTCTATGGGCAAGGAGAGGAGAGGATGACAGAGGGAAGCACAGCCCCATGTCTTGGAGAGGATGGAATAAAAGCCTAAGAGTTAGTCAATCCCCTCTTTCCAAAAGGCATCTGAATTCCTCTTTTCAATAGAAAAGGTGTGGATCCCTTGTGCTTCCTCCGTGCACAGCTGGTGTGTCTCCAGGCTTTGGGATGACCAGAGCCACAGGGGGCTGCTCTGCCTGTCCCAGCCAGGGCTGTTGGTGACCAGGGCTAGCCTTGGGTGAAGGACTGTCACCCTTAGCTGTGGCTGAGCTTTGTGTCATCTCCTCCTTCTCCTGTTGGATGGGGGTTTAAGAGGGGTGTTTCTGTACCTGGGAAATCCATCCTTCATAAAGCCCTTGTGTGGGGATAAGGAGCTGGAGCAGAAAACTGCCTAGGTCCTCCTGGCTCATACACGGAGAGAAGGGGTGGGAGCAAAGAGGCTCATGTGCTTTCCCCATCTCCCTCCAGCGTACCCCAAATACTTATGACTTTTGACAACAGGATTACAGAAATGTCCCCAAGTTTTCTCTTGCATTGTCCCAATTTGCTTCCTACTGTTAACTTGGCTTTACACTTAAATGATCAGGAAAAACCAGTCTGGATTCTTTTTTTGTGTGTGCGTTGTTTTCTGTTTTTAATTAGATTCAGAGCTGGGGGAGGCATCCTCCTTCCCTGGAGAGCCCCGGGTGGCTGTCAGGGATGGTTTCCTCTTTCTGAAGCAGGAGGGTTGTTTTAAGCACTGCTGACCCCTCCTGCTCACGCCCACACCAAAAATAGGGTTAGCTGGGGTGAGTGCATGGGGGCGGGCACCCCTGTCCTGCCTCCCTGCTCGGAGCCCGGCTCATCCCGACAGGCCACCACATTGCTGAGGGACCTCCCGGGGCTCATCCCAGCTGATCCACGTGGCCCCGGCCGGGGTCTCGTGCGGAGTCAAGCGTGGTCCTGCATAGGGAAGGCCCAAGGGATGGTCATGGCAGGCTCGGGGCCAGGCAGGGAATGTCCCAGATCTGCCGGCAGCTCTGCTGAGGAGCGTAGGCAAGCTGTGATATATTTCTTTTCCCATTATATTTGATTTTACAGACCCTCAGGGACACTCAGCCACCTACAGTGATTAGTTCAACTGATTAAGCTGCTTTTCCTCTTGTGGCAAACTCCTTTTGTGAAGGGTTTTCAATAGCCACGCTGCTTGGGACATTGTTCCTGTACAATTTCCTTTCAAAACACCATAAAGGGCACTCTACCACTGTCATAAAACATCACAGGAATCAGCTTTGCTCAGCTTGCTCCTTCAAGGGCAAGATCTCATTCTGGGAGAAGGTATGGGGTCGGATGGGAGTTGCAGGACCACATGATGCTGGAGTGAGATGGAGCCATTAGCAAGGGGGGATTTGAGATGAGATGAGATGAGAGGTAAAGCAAAAGTTTTCTGCTTTTTTTTTTTTTTTGCTGTTTGTTAATATGAGGATCCAGGGTCACCCAGGGAAGCAAAGAATAAAATAAACTTGAAAGCCCAGAGAAGGAAATGCTGCTTTGCACATGTCAGCTGGTTCAGCCTTGCCCGGCAGAGGCTGGGAGCGGATGTGGATGCTCTCGAGGTACCCGGGGGTAAACAGCGCAGGTGGAGAAGGGCTATTTCTGCTGAAGAAATACGCTGCTGTGAACAGCAAGCAGATAAAACTGCTCATTTAATTAAGACTGGAAATCAGAGGAAGGTCTGCCTTGATTGCCACCAAGGGAGTAACAGATGTAGGGAACTGGAGGGGGTTGCAGTGGCACAAGGTCCTTCCTCCCCGTGTTTGTAGTTACTCCCATACCCTCTCGCAAGGCTATCAGGTAGGTCTGTATGAAGACCTGGTGTCATTGGGACCTGGTTAGTCCATCAGCTGCTTTTTAGGCAAGTCGGTGATGGAGTAGGGCAGAGATGGTATCAGGAGGGGTCAAGCAGAAGCCCCTTCCTACCTGCAGAGCTGCGCTGGCCAGACGCGCTGGCATTGCCTGGCCCCGCTGCCCTTCCTTCCAGGCATCGAGGAGAAGGTTCTGCCAGGGGTCACAGTGCTGGGACCCTGATCCCAGGAAGAGGTTATTGAGAACAAAGCCTGCACCAGGCTCCCCATTGAAGGAGCGGTCCTCGAATGATCAAAAAGCTGCCTCCTGACGACCCACAGGCATCCGGCTGGAGGTGACTCAGCCGCAGGTGGAGCTGCTGGGCATCACTGCAGCTTCTTGTCAAAAGGGACAAAGAGCTGAGATCTGGAGGTGGCTTGGCTCCATCAAGACCCCTCGCTGCCTTTGCACTGTGCTCTGGGCTTAGTGAACAGGACACAGCATGGCATGGGGCTGTAATAGTCCAACACCATCCCTGTGCAGTAATCCCAGTCCCGGTACCTACAGGACACAGATGATCAAATAGCTCTGCAGAAGCCATCTGAAGTTCAGCCAAATTTATATCTAGCATCAGTCCTGGACTAGTTCATCTAAGAGCGGCTTGCCTGCCCCAGCACCGTCCCCAGAGCTGCACGCATAGGGTCTTCCCATTAGCCGAGCAGTCCATGTGAAACACCAGTAGCAGTAAGGTGGAGCAGTTGGTATTTAGCATCCATCGGGGAGTTTGTTTTGCTTGTCACCCGTGTCTCAAGCTGTGGCGGGGTGAGTAGGGGTTTCCCACCCAGCTGCTCTTGTTTCTGCCGTTGTGATCAGTGCTAAGCCCTTACGCACTGAGGGTGTCAATGAAAATATGCCCAGCCGTGAGTCACCCCTGAAGGCAGATGGTGCAGCTGCGATCCTCCCAGCAAAACACACGTGAAAGGCGATGCCATATTTACAGCTCCTTTCCCAATGCTAGCAACAACTAAAAGGATTTTGCATTTCATGTGATGCAGGGAAAACATGCTTCTGTAAATATCAGAGCGCTCTGTGGGCTCAAGATTAATGTAAAGAGAAAAATAAACCTTTGTGAGTTCAACAGGACATGCTCCACATGAACAGGACTTCAGGAGATGCGTATCCATTACCGTTCTCTATATCTGCTCTGTCCTCCTTGTGTGCCTAGCCAAAGGCATGGTGCAGAAGGGTTAAAAGATACTCATTCAAGCAAATTTAATCCTTTCCTTTCATTGTTCCTTTTTTTTAATGCCAGGAGGCAGTGGCAGGAGAGAGCTGGGTGCATTTTCCAGCTGCAGGGTTGCCACCTCTCTATTGAGAGTGGCTTTGTCATTACATAAAAACTCTACAACACAAGACTTTATATTCATGATCTTGGCGACTGAAGCGACCCCTGTCCTGCAGACTAAATTTAACCTAAATTGCCAAGCTGCCAGTAGACTTTATGGCATCAGGATGCTTTTGCAGGTTGTTTTTCTCCTTCTCTGCAGCTGATTGAAAGACTTTATGTACCACCGGCAAAACATTTTACTGTTATGAAACCTCAATAGAAATCTAATGCCCTGCTGGATAAGCTCAGGGTCTTAGGATGTTACTTCACAGAAAGCAAAATAATTGCTCCAGCAAAAAATCCAGGAGAACTTCAGCATGTGCCTGTGGTGGAGGGACACCTGATTTTATCAAAACTTGGTATTTATTAGGTACCTTTCTCCTGTGTGGCAGCAGGGGCTGGACTGGAGGACAATGAGTTGTTGGCACTGACAGTTCTTCACTCCTTTTCTGCTGCTGCCCATTCTTGTGAGTGTTAGAGAACAGGGAGCAGGAGCTGCTGCTGTCTGTACAACTAGGGAGAAGGTTAGCAAAGCAACTGCTCTTGTGTCCAAGGCCATGGGGGGGGACACACGGGAGACCTCATTTCAGTTCTCACCTTTATCAGAGACTGCTGGGATTCACCTCCATGATCACAGCTGCTATTTCAGATGCCCTAGCATATCATGAAATCCATGCAAGGAGCTAGCAGACACCGGACCTTGTGAAACCTGCACCAAAATGGGGTGGGAGCCAGACAAGATGCAACAAGATGCATCTCCAGTGACACCACCATCTGAATCCCACCGCATGTGTCCATAACTATGTTGACCATATATGAGCTGGGTGCCAAAGTTCCCATTATACTCAGAGAGGATGCAGTCAGTGGAGTTTGGAGGATGGTTCACCTCAGCATGAAGTCACTCCCTCCCCAGTCCACCACCTGTACTGGTTGGGCTGCATGGAGTTTAGATCCCCACCTCACATTTGGCCTCTGACATCGCAGACACCTAAAATTAGGCAATTTGAACCCACCCTCTGTGTGATGCTGTGTAACCCCCTCCCCATGCCTATGTTCTCCATGCATTAAATGCATCTTGCTGCTGTAAGCTGTTTGGGAAGCAGTTGTTCTGTACGCTAAGCACTTATGCGCAGGGCCTGATGGTCTCCACCATGGCACTCTGGTAAAAGTCTTGCACAAGACTGAACTTTGTGAGCAACCCTACAATAATCCAGTGCTGCATGGAGAGGAGGGAGGATTCCCCTTCCCCTGGGACAAGGTGGGAATTCCCAAAGGTGGCAATCACAGGTGCTTGGAGAGCCCTGGAAAGCTTCTCACTGAGATCTTCTGGCCCTGTCGTGGTTTAACCCCAGCCAGCAACTATGCACCACACAGCCGCTCGCTCACTCCCCCCCCCCCCCCCAGTGGGGTAGGGGAGAAAATTGGTAGGGTGAAAGTCAGAAAAACTCGTGGGTTGAGATAAGAACAGTTTAATAATTGAAGTAAAATGAAATAGAATAGTAGTAATAATAATAATAATATAATACAATAATAATAATATAAAGCAAGTGATACACGACACAATTGCTCACCACCCACCGACGATGCCCAGCCCGTTCCCGAGCAGCGATCGCCTTCCCCCCCGGCCAGCTCTCCTCAGCTTATATGCTGAGCATGACATCATATGGTATGGAATAGCCCTTTGGCCAGTCTGGGTCAGCTGTCCTGGCTGTGCCCCCTCCCAGCTTCTTGTGCACCGGGCAGAGCATGGGAAGCTGAAAAGTCCTTGACTGGTGTGAGCACTACTTAGCAACAACTAAAACATCAGTGTGTTATCAACATTATTCTCATACTAAATCCAAAACACAGCACTATACCAGCTACTAAGAAGAAAAATAACTCTATCCCAGCTGAAACCAGGACAGGCCCCCACATAAGAAAAATGAGTCTGGCCATCTTATGAGAACAGGTTTCCTTGCTTTATTTTGCCTTCCCATGTTGACCAGAACCAAGGAAGTCTGAAAAACAAAGAGCTGTGGGAGGAGCTGAACCAAAACACCTCATGCTGGAGGAAGCGCTGGGATGGGGATTTGTTTCTGGGCTCTCTTCAGCAAGAACAAAGACTTGAGACTGGGCATCCCATTCTCTCCCATCTCATGGAGGGGGGGAAATCTTTTCTCAGCCAAGGAAAGCAAGGGTTTCCACTGAGACATTTTCATGCTTGCAGGGAGTGCCGCCTTGGTACTTCTTGAGAAGCTTTGGGGGCAGCAGTCTCCACTTCAGACTGTGCTTGCCATAAGTATTTCTGATGTCTGAAGAAAATGGGCTTGTGTCTGTACCTGGAAGATGCACATGGCTGGTGAGATCCTTCACCCACATTTAGCTCGACCCCTTGCTTGAGGCTGCCTGGCTTCACTGGCCAGAGTGAGCCCTCCTTACTCATCGGCTGGGTAGGTAGACCCTACCTGGGTCTACCAGCCAAGCTGGCTTGGCACTGCTAATGAGCAGGAGTTGACACCAGTCACTGGTGTTGCAGCAGCCTGGGTGAAGTCTGTAGTTGGCTTTTTTGCCCTTAGTTTTTCGTAAACAGGTGTCGACAGAGCAAACTGTTGTCATCACAGGTGGAAGGGTTTAGCCCTGAGCCCCTTAAATGCATTGCCAACTCCTACTACAACCCCTAAACTTGTTTTCACTTCAGTTAACAATTTGCACCTTCTTCTAGAAGGTTTATTCTAGAAGGGAGCTGGTGGATGGGTGTCCAGTTTATGGATCTGGTATATCCTAAGGCAAGAGCTGGCTGAACTGGGGGGGGTCTGAGGAGATGGTGGCATCTCAGGATGTGCATGGTAGTGATGCTTTTGGCACTTCCATTTCAGACAAAATGTGAGCTGGCCTAAACCCTTGGGGCCTGGTGGGATTTTGGGAATTGGTTGATAGGAGCTGTAGGGTCCTCAGCTCTGCCTAAGCCGTGTTGTGGATCTATATGTGCTCCCTTGGATTTGGTTCTAAATGTTCTAAATAGAAAAGACATATATATGCTTAGGTGTGTCATGGGCACATGAAATCATGGGAGGGTCAGGAATGGACCCTAAAGCAGTGTGGCTTGTAGTCCTGTGTGTGAATTTTAAAGCTATTGTCTAGCTTGTGTTTGAAGGACAATATTACTTTACTTTACATGACAATCTACTGTTCTGCATTCATATTATCTGATCCTGAGTTCTGAGGCACCATCTTCTTATCCACTGTTTCATCTCTTATAAAAAAAAAAAAAAAAGGTTTTCCCTCGTTTACCTTCCTTATCTTTCACTCTCTGCTTAAAGATATATGTATACACACATATATAACCAAGATATATGCATATATAAACAAATTGTCCCAGCATTTTCTCTCACAAAATGTTTTCTCAGTGAGACTTTGCCAAAAGAAAACTCCACACTTGTTCCTGCAAGCATCGTATGGGCAAGTCAAGGGGTTGGGATCGCAATGGCACGTGTCCTCTTTGGGCCAGGTAGTTTTTGTGCTAGAAAGATTGTTAAGAAAAGCCTGAAAAATCACTCAGTAGTGTGCCATGCAAGGTATTTATTTGAAAACTCTCTACAATAAGCTGGCAGCCCGTGTTCATGCAATTTTCACACTGTCTTGAAGGGTTGCGCTATTTCCAGAGCCACTCCTATGCTGATCTACTCATGGCCAGTGCTAGGGCTCTTTTCACAAATAGTAATAGTCACAGGAATGGCCCTCACCCTGGATTTTAAGATTGAAAATTATTTTGGATGAAGGCGAAGGTGAACTGTTTTATGGCTGATATGAACGTGTTGTTTTTAAGACTGAAATTTTGGAAAAGCCTTAGAAACCTGTTTTCAGAGGTCACCAGGACAAACCTCTCCTGCTGTGCGAGTGAATAGAAATGAGTTCATAATTACAGAGTATAGTAGTGACACATTTGCTTTTTCACTGTTTTAATTGAGGTTTTTCAGAAAGAAAGAGAACTTAAAACAATACAGAAATGTCTTTTGTTCTTTCAGGGCCATTTACTGAGGGCTTTGCAGTGAGAGGAGAGGATGTTTATTAAAGAAAGCAACAATATCAAGACGTTATTTTAGTGCCGAAGTGCTGTTCCTAGCTGGAACAAAACGAAATGTTTTGGATGGAGTAGGTACTAGCTGAAAACGCATTGAGCTAAATGATTTGCAGTGTTTTTAGTGAACTCAACAAATGGTGTTGAAGCAGAAGAAAGAGGAAGGGAAGGAATTGAAGAGGTTGAAACACCCTTTTCCTTCTCAGTAGGATTTCCAAGTCAAATTAATTAGGTTTAACATGGGTCTGAACCTGTGGAGCAGCATCTGGAAATCAGGTTTTCATCTTCCTCCTTATGCTCCTGTCTTCTCCATGCCCTCCTGGGAGCTGATGGGGGTTACTGGAGCCACCATGGAGACTCTCTTTGGGGGTGCAGAAGGAACATCCCAAACCCACCCGGGATGTCACGGCTGTCCACGCTGAGCAGGGTGCAGAGGGGTTGAGCCAGCATAATGGTGGCTATGAAAAGCTGCCATTTGTGGGAGAGCTCTTCTCCTGAGCAAATTCAGGACCAATAATTTTTTTTCTTTTTAAGGACAAAAGTGAGTCTCTGGTGGTGTACTTGCCTGCAATGATGAGTAGCAATGCTAGCATCTAGCTGAATCATAGTGTTTAGAGTGTAACAATGCAAAAAACTCTTCTAGGCAGCTGAAAGCACCTAAGCAGAGATGCTGTTGAAATAATAGTCACTGTCCTGCTTAAGATTTAGAAACTTTGAACCAGTGGTGAAGGACAGGCCACGTTTTCAGGAACAACTGCACTAAAGGAGGTGCATCTCAGATAGGAATCATAGAATATCTTGAGTTGGAAGGATCCCATATGGATCATCGAGTCCAACTCCCTGCTCCTTGCAGGACTACCTAAAACTAAACCATATGACTAAGAAAGCTGCACCAGCTCAGGCTGAGCATCGTGGAGAACAAGGTGAAGAACTCCTTGTTGGAGTGCTGGACCTTCACAATGGGGTTCCTCGAGGATTAAGTGTTCATATGCATGAAAGTCCCAAACAAACAGTCGGCACTTGCCCCTCCTGCCCGAGAAGAGCCAGCAGTCGCCGATGAGCAGGGCATCAGCCGACAGGTTGGTTACAGTCAATTTAGAGACAGATCATCATTTCTTTCGGTTTGATTGTCCACAACTCGCTGGGAGTTATTACACTAAATTAATTCTCTGAACTGTAGGTCCCCAGAGGACAATATTGTCTCGGCAGTTTGTTCCTAAAAGGGCTCAGCTGGGTGATTGCGTTACTGCAGCTTAATGAATTATGGCACATGAGCTGGGCGGCAGTAATTGCCTGCGCGTGCTGCTGGCTGTGTGTGCAGAGTGCCTTACGCTGCAACCCCTCCACCCAGCTGGGAGATAACTCGCCTTATCTTATGGTTGTCATGCCATCTTGCATCAGCAGAGGGGCAGGAGCTTTTCATTTGCGATTAGATGTGCTAGTGGTGTGCTGGAGCTGGTCAGGAGGTCAGTAAGAGCAAGAGGAGAGCTGTGATGGGTCACACCAGACCACCTGGCTTGGTGACCAGCAATGGACACCAGGAGGAGCGTGAGAAGAACAGGGTATGCATGTAATGCTGCTTCCCAGCAGTGCTCTCCTCTTCTTAATGGTTGGACTCTGATCTTAAGGTTCCTTTCCAACCGAAATGATTCTATGATTCTCCAGGAATTTACACTTTGAGGATCTGCAGGACCACATTTGCTCACCTTTATGTCCAGTAGCTCCTGATGGATTTTACTTTCATGACTTTGGCAATGTGCTTTTTGAACCCTTGTAAACTCCTGGTACTCACATCTCCTATAGCATAGCTCCACAGTTTAACTGTGCATTATGTGAAGAAATACCTCCTTTTGCTTATTTTGAACCATCCTTCTTTTCATGTCATGAGAGTTAAAGTGCTCACGTGGCTGTGTCTGCAAAGTAAGTGCCCGTTGAGCACTACCTTAGCTCTTCAGTTGTGCTCAGCAAAGTGTGAGTCAGCATTTAAAACAGGTTTTGCAATTTTGAAAGCAAGACCATCAACAGAAGCGTTCAGCAGTGCCTGCTCTGGGATCATAGAATACTTTGGGATGGAAGGGACCTTTAAAGGTCATCTAGTCCAACCCCCCTGCAATTGGCAGGGACATCTGCAACTAGATCAGGTTGCTCAGAGCCCACTCCAACCTGACCTTGAATGTTTCCAGGGATGGGGCATCTACCACCTCTTTGGGCAACCTGTTCCAGTGTTTCACCACCCTCAGTGTAAACAATTTCTTCCTTATATCTAGTCTGAATCTACCCTCCTTTAGTTTAAAACCGTTACCCCTTGTCCTGTCGCTTTTGGCCCTGCTAAAAAGTTTGTCCCCATCTTTCTTCTAAGCCCCCTTTAAGTACTGAAAGGCCGCAATCAGATCTTTCCAGAGCCTTCTCTTCTCCAGGCTGAACAACCCCAACTCTCTCAGCCTTTCCTCATAGGAGAGGTGTTCCATTCCTCGGATCATCTTCGTGGCCCTCCACCCATCATTGTGATCATCTTGGTTGTATTGGTGTTGCTTTGGTAGCTGATGATGTGACTTATTTATAACCAATGTGGCAGGAAAGTCCTCATTGTGTGGGAAAGTGTAGGGTGCTGTTGGGTCAATCAGCTGTTGGAAGAGTCACGGGGAAGTAGTGCAAGAGCTGTCCCCAGGGAAAACAGCCAGAGATGAAACAACGCTGCGGTGTTTTGTTGTCCATCAACCTCAAAGTGCGTTTTGGCAGAGGGCTGCTCTCATCATCCCCCCTTTCCCTGCGAGGAAACTGAGGCAGAAAGGAGGGAAGGGGCTGTGGTTGGACCTTCCCCCACCGCAGACCTTGCAGTGAACCCATGACCACCAGATCCTCATACGTGTGAACCCCGTCACCCATGAGACTGTCCTTCAAGGCTGCTCTTTTAGTGTCATGTAGTGCAAAACAACCGTCTACGTGATGCTATTTCAGCTGGCCAGAATTGAAGGAAGGAAATATAGTGGCAGGTTCCTCTGCACTAGGAAATCGATCTGTTATTGAAATGGCTTTCTCTTTGGTGGACTGTTTCTGGCAAGGCTCCTCAGTACTGGAAATGGGTTTATCCATCTACACGTTGTTTTCCAGCACGAGTTCATGGAGGTGTTGTCAGCAGCTGGTTGCTAGAGTGAATATAAAGTGAAATAACTTGTCTCTTTCTCCTGCTTTCAATCCTCAAATATAAATGTGCTGTTGCTGGTGATCACTTGGGACGAGCACCGAGGGCTTTCTGCTGCCAGGTTGCTCTCCAAAGTTATCTGGCAACTGAACTGAGAGGTAAGGGCAAGCAGAAGTTGATGCTTTTGATGGGTAAAAAAAGGTTTTATGGCATCCCCTGTGTCACATGATGTCTTTCTATGAGACCTGGCCCATTTGAAGAAGCCCAGCAGCACTTCAACGGTGTGGCTGCACGGTTTGAGTGGTGACTTCCAGTTTTTGTCCACAGCAAGTAGCCACCCTCTCTGCAGGAGAGCATTTACCACCCGCTGCTTCTCCCTGCAAGCCCAAGTTGGGGACATTGGCCCTGGAGACCTGGGAGGGAGCAACATGCTGAAGCTCTGCAGGGCCTCCTGGCATGGTTAGTGCGTGAAGAAGTTGCCAGCTTGAGTTGTTTGGGCTCTTGTTGCAGAAACAATATTTCTGTCTGACTGCAGTTAGCAACTGATGTTTGCAAAATAAAGAAGTCAAGGCACTGGAAATACTTTCCATTCCCACTCTTGTTTCAGCCCAAAATATTAGTATTAAAAATATTGCATCTATTATATGCAGCTAATGTCTCTGCTGGCACGTAAATTATCCAGGGATTTTTCATCTCCATATTAAAAAAAACAAACAGTTAACTATGCTCTATTTTTGGATATTTGTTAACTGTTTTGTTTCCATTTATTCCTACAAAAGCCACAGCAGTCTGTCTCCAAGGGACCATCTGTGGGAAAGAGTCCCTAGATTGATTCGGAAGGTGCTGGGGTCATTAACAGGCATGAAGATGCTGAGTATATGCTCTTTCTCTGATAATGTCTTTATTTAGCGTGACAGCCTCCAGGGCATGAGTGGACAACAGGCTTCTTTATTTCATTTAAACTAACATTGGTCCATCCATTCCCAGTGTTGTGCAGATGCTATGGATCATCCCAATGTCCTGATTAAAGTTGGGGGTGCTGGTACCCAAGCAGTTATGTGGCATTGGAGCTACAGATCCAGCTCTGTGCCTCCCCCTGAGCTGCGTGTTCCCTTCCAAACTGATGAGTGGAAACTCATCCAAGAGAAAGTAAATTTTTGGAGTGGATCAGACCCTGGCACAGTTCAGCACATCCACGTGAGCATTAGGGGTAGCATGAGAGAGGAGGCAGGAATGGGGTCAAGAGGAGACAACTCTTGACAGTGGGACAGACTTGGGTAAACATTTGGGAAACTGTTTAAGATTGTCACTGGGTTGCAGTAAGTCAATGTCCAGATTGATCCTAGTTCCCAAAGCTCTACGCTAAATGCTATAGCATGCTGCATCATTTTTAAAGAAGTTTATTTAATGTGTTTGATAAAGGCTTCTGGCACACAAGTCCAAAGCATCTCTGCTCCTTGAGTTGGTGTTTTACCAGATCCCCGTGTCGGAAGTAATTGCTTGCTGTGTACTTTGGGTCAGCTCATGTGTCTGGACAGCTGTTAGGAGATCCTGTCAAATCTTGCCTTAGCTTCTACAGGAAAGACATTTATTTCTTCACTAGAAAGCACTGGTATAAATAGGAGATGGAAAAAACCTAGGATGTCTCCTTGCTTGCAGGCCAAAGAGTCACAGAAGTCTGAAGGAAGACAGCTGAACAAAAAGGCAGCAGGTGGGGGCTCGTGTGTACTATTTAGGATGTGTCTTGAGGGACAGGACCATGGAGGGATGGTGGTGGGCTATGTCTGCGCATCTTGGCACAGGTTTAAAGTTTATCTCTTGGAGGATTATCAGATCTTGGGATAACTGATCAACCTTGGTGTATTTTTAAAGGAGGCAGCCTGGAGTCTGCAATATAAGCTCTTTTATTGCATAATAGTAAAAGATGAATCTATATTCATTCAAGTCGCATTCTTACCAGTAGTCCAGGATCCATGTGTATTTGCACTCAGCAGATTTTTGGGAAACATTGTGTACCATGGTTGTGTCTTTCAGGTTTAAATTATTTCAGCTAAACTGGATTCAGTTCCTTGTCACTGTATTTTCCTGTGGTTTTCATGTAATTTTTGCATTCATGTTTACAATACACTAAGAATCCAAAAACATAATTCCAAGCAATGAAGAGAACCATTTCCAAGCAATTTCTACATGAAATCACTGCAGCGATTTCTACACCAGTCTGGGCAGTCAGCCTTGAAGTCCAGGGGGTGTCTTCCTAGCTGGTTGCCCGCTCTGTGCAACAAGGGCCTCCATCTGGACATCGATTTGTGGGAGATCCAGCAAAGCATTTAAAGAGCTATTTTGGAGCGCTCTTGCATGCCATCTGTACTTGGGATGTCTTTCCCAAGCTGGTGTTGCAAAACAGCTACTTAAATTCCTCCTGAAGATTCATTTCCATGAAGCTTAGAAGAAAATAGCTGACTCAGGCAGCCTGTGCAGCCAAGCATTGCAGCATGTGAGGACTTTCATTGGACTTCAGCAGTAGACAAGTTTGCTCTTCAAGGCTTTGCTGAGTCTGCTCCAATGGACTTTGTGCAGTGTCCTTTCAGCCCAGCAGTGCTATCTCTGCTCCTGCAGCACAGCTTGCAGACTAGGCGCTCATCTGGTGGTCCTGTGAGTGGGGTGTCCGTCACTGTGGTGAGAGAAGTAGTGGACACTGATGGTGTGAAGTGATGCTGCAGGAAGGCACAGGGAGAAATCAGGTCTGTTACTGTGTTTGGAAAGGCCAAATCAGTCAGCATCCCATAGCAGAAGATAGCGCATCCCATGATGAACCCTGCTTTGTGTCAATCCTACACCCATTTTTTGGATGCGTTACTGCGTGAGCACCTCGGGTGTCTCTGTGTGAAGTCCTTCAATCATAGAATCATAGAATGCTTTGGGTTGGAAGGGACCTTTGAAGGTCATCTAGTCCAGCCCCCCTGCAACGAGCAGGGACATCTTCAACTAGACCAGGTTGCTCAGAGCCCTGTTCAACCTGACCCTGAATGACCCCAGGGATGGGGCATCTGCCACCTCTCTGGGCAACCTCTTCCAGTGTTTCACCACCCTCACTGTAAAAATCAATGTTACCCTGTTGGTTTATAGTGAGTCTAGTTACGTTGTAAAGGCCAAACGCAATCATCTCTAGCAAACAAAGATAGACATGATGTCCAGGCCCAAGGGAGGGTTGTCTGCAGTGGCTGCACCCCAAGACCAAGGCAATGATGAGAGGAGTTGTTCCCAGGTAGGCAGCTCATCTGAAGATTTCATAATGCTTTTCCCAGCAGCCAGATGCTGTGAGCCTCATCAAAAACATATCTATCCTCATAGTGTTGTTTTTGTAGGCTGTGCTTGTCTTCTAGAGTTCATTGTATATTTTCAAGGATGCACACGTGTAAGACCTAAAGCACACATCATGTCTCAGGTGTTCAAAGATGATTTTAGATCCTGATCACCACCACTTTGACAGGTGGATTTTCTATGCTTCCAAAATGCCATGTCCGTCCACGACATGTGGGCTGGGTCTAGTGATTGGGATAGACTTTACCCCTAGTGACAGAAAGGCATAAAAGAAGTGTGAATAATTTCATTTTTGTTTTCAGGAGTGAACATGACATCTTGTTCCCTTCTCATCTGAGAAAAATGCAAACAAAAATTAAACTGGAGCCAAGCAAAACCAGTTTGAGAGAGAAAGCCAAAGGGAAAACACACAGAAATCCTGTGTTCTTCATCCTTGGAGCTGGTGGATGTTTCTTTCTGTGGGGTTTTGAGGTTTTTGATTAAATTGTGTAGAACCATCAAGTTTATTTGAGTGTTTCCCACTCTCAATCATAGCGAGGATAGAAAACAGCTGTAGCTGGGCTGTGGTACTCCCTGCACTGAAGCAATGCTGAGTTATTATACATGCGCGTAAGACATCAGAGTACCTTTGATGGAGGCTTGGTGAAGAACACTTTTGGGGGAAGTCAGGCCTCTAGAATAGAAATTCAGACCTTCCTCTTCATTATATTAATAGCAATATTCCCATTGACCTCCCAGGGCAGAATTAGACCTCCAGGACCAGTTTTAGACACTGTAAAATTCCACCAGCTCCTAACTGGGATCCTTCAGGCTCTCCTGCTCCTGGTACAGGGATGAGATCCTGCCTGGGCAAAAGAAAGGATGAAGAGAAACTTTCTGTCCACAAAATACAGTGAGGAATGTTTTCATTCACCAGAAGGAGGAAGGCGAAGCAGGTTTGACCTTGGCCACAGCACCACTCTTCGTTCTCAACTTCTTGCCTGAGTGGCTGCAAGTCCACATTAGTTGTTAATTGCTGGGTGGCCCTGGCCATGCCCACCAGGTATCAGGCTCTGCATGAAAGCAGGACAAAACCAGCGTCTCTCCTCTGCGAGGAGCTTAGCGTGCCCAGGAGGGTTTGTCCCATGAGAGAGTTGCCTGGGATTGAGGGCAAGGATGGTGTCCAGGCAGGTTCTTCAAAGGCAAGATCCAGGATGTCCAGAGCACCCTGTCCCTGAGCCCACAGATGGGATCTCGGTCTGTTTGGCTGTATGGGATGCTCTGCACTGTGGGGTAAATGCCTCCGAGTGCTGTTAGAGATGTAGCTCCTCACCTTTCCGTATTTGCAGGAATTGCCTAACCAAATCTCCATGCAACCACCAGGAGAATGTAACCCCTCATTGTCCTCCAGCTCTCCACGTGCCAGACAAATGGTTGGGGGCTCTCGGAGGACTTGTCTCACTCGGGGGATATGAGCAGGTCTGACAGGATGGTGCAACTGTGTTTTAGACCACAGCTGTCTGTGTGTCTGGAGTTATTTTCCCCAGCCTTGTGCCTTCCAGCCCCTTTCCTTGGGAGCAAATGATGTAGTAAAAACTTGCAGGAATCCCGTATTTCTGAGCATGTAGGCTGGTAATCACCGAGACAGCTGAAGCCTTAGATTTGTTTGCGTAGGCTCCTCTGACAGAGCAGACATTTGTCAGATCTAAATTCTGTTGAAAGGTATCTTATTTAGTTAATTAAATTTAAAAAATCTGTGGAGAAACAATAGCACAAGCGATACCATCCTATTTCCAGCTTGGCAACCCTGACTGTCTCCCCTTGGTTTTTAGTTCTGCAGTTTCTTTGTAACTCTGAACATCTCTTTAAGTTTCCACATTGACCGATAGCCAAATCCCTGCTCCCACTGAAGTCAGGGGGAGTTTTGAGCTGAATCAGAATTTGGCCTTTGAAGTGAAAATAGTTATTTAACATTAAACAGAGGCAAGAGGTAAGAGACCGGTGTGATCTCTAGGTACTTTTTCTTGTAGCTGAAGCAGGGTCCCCCGCAAGGCACCGTGTCCTTACAGCAAAGGATGAGCAGAGAGGGACAGAAGAAGGATTTCCCAGTAGCTGCAGTGTTTTTCTGGGGTGAATTCTTTCTTTTCTTGGAGATGTTGCTGTGTGATTCAAGCTTCAGCTTTTCCTTCCTTCGGCATCGCAAGCCTGAAACCCTGGGCTGGGAGGTGCCTTTGGGTTCCTACATGGTCTGGTTCCCTAAGCTTGGCAGGTCATCACAGGCCACCATCTTGGCTCTCCTGCCCTCGAGCAAGCATGAGGTTGTTTCCGTCAACTCAACCCACAGCACATGCGTGTGGTGGGGTGCCCTGGTCCCCATCTTGCCCCTTCCTGGGGCTCTCTATGTCCCCAGCACCTTGGTCACACCTGAGAGCAAGGATGGGTCATCCCAACCTCCTGGGCTTTGCAATGCTGTGCAGTCAAAAAAGTTTTAAGATCTGGGCCCCATTCTCCCTGCTTTGGCTCTTCTTCGCTGCAGAGTCCTATTTCTTCTTGGCTTTTCTTCTTCACTGGGGTGTTGGGAAGATAAAAGCACACAACAAGTCTTTGCCTGGATGCTGGATTATCATCTAGACCCCTGCCTGCTGCCAAGTCACGGATGTTGCTTCTTGTTTGCCATTCTTCTTCCTTTGCCTTTTATTTCTTGCAAATTTTTTTTCCTAAGTTGTTTAACTCTGGTGTTTTCCATCCTGTGGTCAGTGACTGCAAAGCTTCGGTTTGTGTTTGCTCTCCCCCTTGCTATGGGGATAATGCCTTTTAGCTGTCCTCTATGGGGAAGGAGCTGCCTGTCCTCTCCCTGTCCTATTGCAAAAGCCCCAAACTGAACAATCTTGCACATTCCACATTGGCTTAAGTGTTTTTTTGTAATCATCTTAAACCTTTTTTTTTTTTTTTTCCCACAGCCCTTAAACAGAAATTGTTTGGTTTATAATATCATTATGTCTTTAGGAAAAAAATGTCCCTGCACGTGTTTCTTGCAGGAATTTACAGCAGAGGTTGGTTCCCAGCTCATTTCCAGGCGTTTTGCCTTACCTCTGCTTAAAGCTGTGTCTGTGTGCAACTTCTGTCATTTCTGTGCAATATTTGAACTTAAATACAGTAGCAGCCTGTCTGGCTAATAACCCAAGAATAAAAGTGCACCCAAACAGTTAAACTCAGATGTTTGAGGCGAGAGAAGAGCAAAACCACAGAAAGCAAATGCTGAATTATATCAGCAAAACTCTTGCATGCTCAAGCATGTGAGGGCTCAGTACTAGATAAGGGGTTTAACTAACTTTTATTTTGACATTCCCCTTTTAATAAGTGTTGCTCTTTACAAAGCGGTTTATGTGATTGCGTTACTGAGAGGAAACAAAGAAATGCCAGGAAAACTTGATGTGGAGAATCCATACTCATGAAATGCTTGTAAGCTCCAGCAAACAGGAAAGCTTCTCCCATCTCCTTTTTTTTTTTTTTTTTTTTTTTTTGAATGGGTCTTTGCCCACATTGAATATCTCAGAAAACTGGATCCGGTGGTCTGAGACTAAACACAAATTCCTTCCACTGCCACCACGAACAAGCCTCTTCGTCCTGTGTTCGCCAAACACGAGCCCTCACTCTTTATGGTTAAGAGCCAGTTGTCATCAGAAAATAGGTTTTAACTCCTGAGGATGCCAAGGAATATGGATTTGATGGGCAGATGGCTTTGGCAGACAGGGCTGGAGACTGTTTAGCCGCTGACCATTGAAATGTATTTGTGAATGGCCCCTTCCTTTGTCCGAGCGCCCTTAGCCAAGCAGTGCAGATGATGAAAATAAAATTAATTGCTATGCGACAGGTTTTAAATAAACACTGCTATTTATCCAAACGGAGGCAGGGGTTTGGGGTAAGGGATGAGGCTGAGCAGGGGGTTTATAACAGCTACACAACCAGTACGGATGCAGACTGGTGTGGTCACTGCAGCACTCACAGTTGTTTCCCTGTTTTGGGGGACGATGCTGGGGAGATGTCCCTTGTGAGCCTCCAGCGCTGCTTCCAGCAGCCTTGCAAGGAGCTGAGTGTTAAAGCATCCTGTGTGCTCTCAGAGCCAATACTGAGTGTTAAAAAGGTAGCAGGCAGGCAGGGAGCTGCCATCGTGCTTAGGACTAACCCTGCAAAGTCCCAGGTGAAGGCAGCCAATGCTGGGACCATCTCCATGTTAATTGCATCCTTGATGATGGCATGCTGGCTCAGCCTTCTCTGCTGGGGAGAGCCATGCTGCAGCCCATGTGGAAATCTGAAATGTATGTCTGAGGCTGCCAAAGCATTTCTTCCATTCAACTACTGTTTTTTTGGGGACCTTCCATCTCGGCTACCGGTTATGGCCAGCACACAGGTGCTTGCTCACCCCTTCTGAGCCACTGTAGTCTCTTGAGCAAACCATTTGCAGGCAATTCCTCCTCTTTGTGCCTGTTGAATTTCCATGTTATCTACTTGGAGCCATATTTACCCAGCCTCCTATCTGGAGGTAATGGTCCTGGCTCCCTGTGCTGCCAGAGCCACGCGTGGTCCTCAGCTTCTTCATCCATGCACATGTCCTTTCCCAATGTAGCAATGATGAAGGACATGCATAAAGAAAGGCCAAACAAAACCATTTGGTGTGGGCACCTCTTTTACTTGGTAATTCGCTTTTTAGCTTTTTTGCTCTCTTAGAAATTCCCGATACGCTTAAAATGATGCACTGCAAACCAATGCCATGTTGATACAGCAGAGGTGACAAGTAAGAGGAGCGAGCGATGCTGTAGGCCAGGCTTATCAGGAGCTCGTTAGGTCTTCAGAAAAAAAAATCTCCTGTTATTTCTTGCCTGCCTGACTTCCTGCTGCTGAGCTGGGGCTAACCAGGTCTTCCCTGGTTTAGTGTGGAAGCAACACAGAAAACAGAAACCTGGGAGAGATTTTCCTGGGAACCAAAGTCATGTTATCTAACTGTTCATGAAAACTTTCAGCTGAAATATGCCTGTTATTGAAAAAGATTGAGAGGCATGAGTTGGTACTAGGTTGTGTTAGATGCCAAGAAATTGGCTCCCCTTTAGTGGCAGGGAGACCCATAGAGCCCACCTGCCAAGGGCCAGGGTGTTTGGTGGGACAGAAGATGTGTTGACCAAAGAGGACCATGCAGGAAAGGATGTACTAATGACTTCCTTTGACTTTTCAGGCGACAGCAGAGACTTCCCGGTGGGAACAAGTCTCAGCAGCACGCAGATCATCAGCAAGGTGGCACCAAACACAACAGGGACCACCAGAAACTCTACCAAGGAGGCCAGGCCCCTCACTCCTCAGGCAGGACGGGCCACCACGGCTACAGCCAGAACCGGAGATGGCACCACAACCAGAAGCACTCGCCCAACGACAAAGAAATGCACAGAAACACCAAAGAGACTGAGAATTTGAAAATCGAGGACACCTCTGTCTCTGTCTGCACAGTGCATATTCCTGTGGAGACACACTGGGGCCCAGAGGCTGTGGAGAAGCAGTCTCAGCAGTACATCCAGGAGTCGGAGACCAAGCGGAAAGACAGTATTCACGAGCGCATTGGGGAAAGACCCAAGATCAATTTGCTTCAGTCTTCCAAAGACAGGCTGCGGAGGAGACTAAAAGAAAAGGTACTATTTCTTAGGGGAACGTCGAGTTTCCCTTTTTCCAAGAGTGTGTCTGTTGGCCATTCTCCATACAAAGGGTGGGTTGGGCTCAAGGGACCTTTCCATGAATGCACCCAACTTATCTTAATCTCCTAGTGTCAACACTTCTCTTGAAGTGTCTTTGTGCTTCTTCAGGAGGCCTTTTATTGATACAATGCTCGCCAACAAACCAACAGTAACAAAACTATTGTATGCAAGTGACAGAGGAGAAATCCTTTTTGGAAACAATATTTGGCGTCAGATTTCTGAGGAATTTGGAGATGATATCTTCATTTGCCCCCTGTGAAACTCAGATTCTTTCTCTTGAGATTCTTTTGTCAGATTGGAAAATGCGTCCATGGGGATATCTCCAATGAGATTTTCAAAATGTGTAACAAAAATAACCTGAACATACACAATTCCATGGGAGTGCATGTTGGAAAGGTATACCTTTGAATACATGTGCATTTACTATTTATGTATGTGGCATGAGGGGGAGGAAGAGATTTTGTTAGTTATTTTTATGTTCTTTAAAGCAATGGGAGTATAGCAGAGACTTTCAGAGTATTCATTTTAATGCTCTCCCTGCAAATTTATAGTCTTATAAGAAACACATCATATAAGCACCCACTCTTGGGTGGGTGTTGTCAACACAACTGGCCTCCTGATGGGCATTTTGGACAACTCCAACTGCTGGTTGGTGTTGGGGTTGTCCAAAAAATTGCTACAGGTTTGTATTGTATAGCACGTTTTAAGATTAAACTAGAGGAGGAGAAGGGAGCAGACCAGAGCAAGCAGGATGCATGTCTTACACTGGGGGAAAGGGGGAAATGCATAATTAAATGTTGAAAAGAAGCAATAAATTCTATGGTAATGATGTGAAGTGAAAAGTGTAACAGCCAAGAGATGGAAAAGTTAAGAGTTTTTTAATGCTGGGATCATGTGACATCTTTGATCTCAATTTAGATCATTAAATATATGTTAAAAAGTAGATATTTTTGTAGGATTGTTATCTGAGCATTTTGCAAACATCAGTGCACTTTCAAAATAGAGGCAAAAAAGTGTCCATTACCACCATGTTGCAGACACCCCCAGAAACCTGTCCAAGATGCTGAAAGCAGTCAGGGGTGGTCAGACCTTGGCATCCTGGCTCAGGACCCTCAAGCACATCTTCTCCCCGAGCCAAGGGGGAGGACTCTGGGATTGAGTATTGCAGGAAATGAGGAAAGAGAACATTTCTGGGTCAGAACTGATTCACTTGTGGTTTTCAATGCTGAGATGAGACCATTGTGCCTCTAAAAGATGCTTTGATTTTTCTGTGTCTGTTTATATGTCTCTCCAGTCCCCTTCCCCCTTTGCTGTTTGTGGAAGGACAAGGGCTGATATGTCTGTTTTTCCCTTGTGTAACAGACGCCTTGTCTTTCCCTTTTCACGGACCAGGACGAAGTCACTGTGGAAACCACCAATCCCGAAAAGAACAAAATGGACAAATTAATTGAAATCCTCAACAGCATGAGGAACAACAGCAGCGATGTTGACTTCAAGCTCACCACCTTCATGGAGGAGGCCCAGAACTCTACCAACTCTGAAGAGATGCTGGGGGAGATAGTCAAGACCATCTACCAGAAAGCGGTGATGGACCGCAGCTTTGCTTCCACAGCAGCCAAGCTCTGTGACAAAATGGCCCTCTTCATGGTGGAAGGAACCAAATTCCGGAGTCTGCTCCTCAACATGTTGCAGGTAATGAGATAAAATTAGTTGGTTAGATGGCTGCAGCTTCACCCTGCCTGATCTTACCATGCATTTGGACAGGAGCTGAGCTGTTACCAAATTCCTTTTGAAGCCAGTTGATGAGAGGAGAACGGAAGCGTACCTGCAATTTTGTCTGTGCACATCTTTAATGGTTACCATAGATAACATGGCACTGAGGACATTGTCAAGTTGCTCTTCATTCCCATTTAATGAGCTGTACGTGGAATTATGGTATCTCACACCAGGGCCCATCTGTGAAATGAGCGGGTTGCTTGTGGCAGTATCCCCATGGCATGAAGAGAAGTGAACTTGGAGGGTCTTACAGTGGAGGGTCTTTGCCGCTCTTTTTGGCTGAAGTCCATCTCAGCACCAGAGATACCAAGTTAAGGCATGGACCCTGAATAGGCTGTTGGTTGCATCACCTCGCTCCTGGTTTCTGATTGCAACCCAGACAGAAATAATTTGTGTATGTGCTAATTATTCTGAGTGACTTGTTTATTGGTATATGAAGTACTGGTTGATTGTTCTGCTCCAAAACCATCAGTGACAGCAAAGTTGGGGGGGGGTGGGGGAAGCAGTGGCTCTCATAACTGGTCCATGATAATGGTGTATGATGGGGAAACAGGACTGTCCTCACCTGCCTGTGATCTGCTGGGGGGAGCGTGTTTTACTGTATCGCCACCATTCAAGGGGGATTGCTGTCTGGGGAGGGTGTCACATGGACCTCCATCTTTCTGCCTCTTTGGAGACAGGATGTGTAGAGCTGAAACGATGAATTTCCATCAATTTAATTTGCATTTCCATTTGGCCATTTCCTTACATGTCATCTGCGGCATGTACAAAGCTCTTGTTTTGTCTCTCTGTTCTCTGCACGTGTTCAGTGCCCAGCATCACTCCAGTTTTTGGCACATCTGCTTGACCTTCTTGCTCTTGCTGGACCTCTCTCTTGGATGCTGTGCCTTGTGTGGGCCAAGTCGCCTTTTGGGCAAGACACATGTGGTCATCACCAATGCTTCTGGTCCTGTGGTGGAGGAAGTCTTGCAATGAGATTGCTGTTTCTTCTTGCTCTCCGGATACCTTCTTATGTCCGTTCAGCAGGCAAAGGGCTGCCACTTGTATTTGCAGGGATGGGAAAGAAGCAGCTGTCTTCTTTTGCCAACTCCAACCACATCGCTGTCTGTGGGCAGCAGCATCCAGAATAGCAGTGCTCACTGGGAATATTGGGAATTGGATGTTTTTTTTCCCCAGAAAGATGGCAATTGATTGAAATGGAAACTTGGCCTAGAAATACATATTTTCAAGAAAATGTTTCTGGCGATGGATTTTCATATGGAAATGAGAGGGAAGGTGATAGCCAGTAGTCTGGTAGGCTTGGGTATCTGCCAGATTCTGGGCTTTTAGGTTTGCTGTGCGAGCAGTCAGCTTTTCACCTTGGGTAAGTCTTTCTATCTCCCTCTGCTTCAGCTCCACATGATGCCATAGCAGGGAGATGTCCATATGCCAGGACTACACGCAGAGGTGTGCAGGCTGATGGAGAAGGAGGCTGGAGAAAACCAGGGTGTAGCTGTAATGTTAGAGCCAGGTTTAGAAAGCCCACTTGGATCTGGCCTAGCCTAGGTCCAAGGAGATATAATCCCAACCAAGATAGAGCTTTGTCTTGGCAGGTTGCGCGCAGGCAGGGCAAAACCCCTGAGGATGACTAGGAGGAGGTACCTGCCCAGAGAGGTGTTGGAAATGGCAGAGCAGACCTGAGAGTCAGTCTGTCCTTGTGTTGTTCTGGCTTTTTTTGCCATTGAAACAGGCAGGAGCTGTTCAGCAAGCAGCTACAGCAGCTGCACCGGGCTGAATCCGCATGGTTTTTCCATCTTGGATAACGATAATATTCAGCAACACGGGAAACAGGGATATAAGGAGCAAAATAAAATAATGAAAATCAGTATTTAGCGGAAACTAAGATAATTCTGCAAAGAAGTCAGTGGTCTGGTTTTGCTTTTCTCATTGCCCTGGGTGCGTATTAAACCCAGCATCTCTCCCTGCACCCACTCCTTCTCCGCTCTCCCCTGCAAAGCCCTTGGGCACAACACATATCTGCCCATCGTGTGTACCAGTCGGTGATTTTTTCCTAATTGATTTATTTCCAAAGCGATTATAAAGCAGGAGGAGACAAATTGTGGTCAACATCAGTCCCAGATTTAGCAGCAAAGGGCTGGAGGGGGCTCTAACTCATCCAAGCATCCCACTCCTCCCATGCCAGGTCACGCTTGTGTCTTCCCCCGTTTGGCTGAGCGATGCTAAGAAATCCAAAATAAAGTCCAGGAGCGATGGCCAGGGAACAGCAGGGTGTTATCCAAAAATTGAGGATGATGGCAGTCCTTCTGGATTAGGGAGGACTCTTCTAACTTGCTTTCTTCTCTTGGCCCAGCACTGCTACCCCTACCAACAGACCCAGTAGACTGATTTATACTGCAATGTCATCCGCAATAATAACTAGCTTCATATTCAGCTCTTCATAGCATGAATGTAGGATAAATAATATATCTTATATCTCCAGAGAGTCCCAAAGTGCTTCCCAGGAACATGTAGCCAGTCTCAATGTGATGGGAGCATGATGTCCATTGTGGAAAGCTGGGAAGAAATGAAATGTAAAGGGTGAGCAGGGTGTGCAGGTGACTGATTTTATGTGCAAGAGCATAGAAAAATATGCAAAAGGGATTTGCTCAGCCCCAAACTGCACATCTTTTAAAAATGTCTTAATGGGGCAAAAGGTGACAGATCACTACAGGTCAAAAGCAAAGTGCTATGTGAAATTAAATAATTTAACATTTCCTTTCTGATAGTAAAGGATTTTGACTTTCTCTAAGCACAGGAGTTTTTTCCAACCAAAATAATCGGATGCATTCACATGATTCATGAAATACTTTGGTCAGCCCGAAACTGGGATTTTTTGCGATGCATTTAGGCTTGATAGCCCTGGCTGGAAACAGACCCAGGTACGAAGCACAAAAGACTTGTTGCAGCTGCCTTGATGTGAAATAAAGGGGTTGATGGTATTGATATATGACATATTATCAATATCAGTATGATATATTGATATATGGTTGATGATATAACATTACCCAGCTCCAGTTCTGGCCCCTCCACCATCAGATATTTTCCACAGCCATTTCTAGATAATTTACCATTAATTAAAAAAAACCCAAAACCTTTAATAAAACGCTTGCTCCAGAGCTGGATTTATGTCTCTCTAGAACCTTTCAGACTAATCTGATCCCTGGACGTAAGGAGCTCAGCTCGCCAGGCACCAGCGAGCTGGGGAATTACTCTGCCGGGGTGTGATAAATCAGGATCAACGTGATCCCCCCCCAGCGCTGCTGGCACCTGGGGCTGGATCGCTTGCCCCCCCATCTGCTCCCAGCAGATGCTCCTGTTTTGTAGGGGCTTGTTTGTCCCTTTCTCTTGGGACTGCAATGGCAACAGCTCAGCCCCACTGGAGGATCTCATAAATGAATGCATTAACCTGTTGAGCCACCCTACCAGCATCCCGGTACCTATAGACAGCATCCCTATACCCCGCTGGACCTTAAAGCAAGCAGCAAGGGGTTTTCCTGCAGAGCAGGCAATAAACTGAATAAACTGTCTTTTTAACCTGTCTCCTCCTATATTTTCAGCTGTTGACAAGGTGCTTGTGGGCTGCACATGTTCGCAGCTTATCTCAAGGGACTTGTTTTGATCCCAAAACAGATGCCAGCGCCGCGGCATGGGAATGCTGTCATGTCACCCCCCTCCCTGCAGGCTGCTCCTCTAAAGAGCATCCCTCCGGCCAGCATTGCACCATTTCAGGCTCTAAGGGGATCTATCGGGAAAACTCTGGTTTGAATTTATCCCTCACTCTGTGTTTTGGTCCCAAATCTTGGCTGAGTCTTGAATTTGAGTGCTGTGAACCTTTCAGGATGCTGAAGGGAGATGCGGAAAGGGGAGTCATGGGGTGGGTAGCTGGTCGAGCTCAGGGAGATGCTGCCATGCGGGGGCTCGGCACTAGGGGGGGTCATTTGGGTTTGATTTTCTCCTCGTTGAGTTTGGTTTGGTGTTTGGTACAAGGAGCGATTTTGGGCTGTGCAAGGCCTTGGGATGGACCTGGCCGAATTGGGCTCAGGGAGCTTGGGCGGATGGGGGCATGCAAGAACATCTTGGTAGGACACATATATGGTTTCTTCACCCCTCTAGGAATACCTTCTTAATTAATAAATTGAAAGTAAGTCTACTGCAAGAGGTTTTTGCTTGTCATAGTTTTACTCACTGGCTTGTACTGGCTGCGGTGCTTTTCTTTTTCAGTGGGGGGATGTTAAGCAGTGTGCCACAAACCCTTCACATGTAACATAAGTTGGAGTATTCCTCTGTTGAAATGGCCGTGCTCTTTATAGCAGAGCTGTGTCTGCATCTGAGCTATGCAGAGCCAAGTGTATTATTAGAGTGGACATCACTGGGGCTGTAATTGTACACTGCTTCCCTTAGCAACCGTGGCCAACAACACATCAAACAGAAGGCTGATACCTTCTTTTAATAAAAAAAAACAAACAAAAAAAAAACACCATGAAATGCACATCTTGACAAAGAGCAGCAGAGCCCGCTGCAGAGCGCACGCCGGCCTCCAGCCAGAGCCAGCGCCTGGGATGTCCCTGCAGTTGGAAATGCCTTGGTGCAAGTGGAGAAGGGCTATTTGTTGCATACCCTATTGTATACCCTATGGCATACTCTAATGCATATCCTATGGTATACCCTGTTGCATACCCTATTGCATACTCTAATGGATACCCTATGGCACACCCTAATGCGTACCCTAGTGCATACCCTATGGTACACCCTGATGCATACCCTAGTGTGTACCCTATAGTATACCCTATGGCATACCTGAATACATATCCTGTTGCATACCCTATTGCACATCCTAATGCGTACCCTATGGCATACCCTATCACATACCCATGCAGGGTTTCTTCATCATCTTAGTTTAATCTCTTGATGCCCCAGAAATGGCCCTTCCTGGTTCGGTGCTGTGCTTCACTCTGGTTGTAGAAACTTGAGTCGAATCACATGGGTTTCGGCAGAGATGCACTTGGGTTTCAGTGGACTCGGCTGGGTTTGAGATGGTCGGTGTGACCACTTCTGGAGGGGTCAACCAAGATGGTGGCCAAGCTCATGAAACAAAACCTGTTGTCAGCCCAGGCGGAGGATGGAAGAGGAAAATTCAGGTTGGAACCCTTCTTGGGCTGTAGATGTTGTGGCATTGGGTACTGGAGAATCAATCGGGGTGCAAGGGGAAGTGTTTACCATGCTGAGCATGATGATTTGGGAGGAATGAACTGAAATCCCTCCTTTCCTGTAGGCTTCCTCATCATCTGAGCAAACGACTTAACCTCCCAGTGATAGCAACCCTCTCTGCATCGTAGGGATTGTGAGGATAGACACTGAGGGGATACTGTGGGAACTGGGACATGAAAGTAATACACATGGTTAATACTGAAAGGCAGATTTTTTTTTCCCCCCCTTAATATGATTAAGGTCTGGGTCTTCGACGGGGAACACTTTGTGGTTTGACAGAGATGGAGGCAGGAGGATCCGAGTGTGGCTGGAGAGCATCTGACCTGTACGCCACATCCAGCATTGACTGCAAAACCCATTGGCCCTCTTTCCGTGGCTGTTTTTAATTTAATTTAATTACAGATGATCCAGTTCATGCACAGAAAACACAGTGGTACCGATTGTCTTGGAAAAGGCGTTGCCCAGGAGACATCAGAGAGGTTGCTTCACCAAAAAATAGGGGTAAAAAGGGTCCCAAGGTCCCTGGAGCAAACTGCAAGGCCAGAAATATGTGTCTTGAGTGCCGCAGCGGTGAGGGTTTGCACGCTCAGCTCCATGGAGCAGCACCACACCCGTCTCTTCGATCTGTGCATGAGCCCAATGTCGCTGCCTTTGGTTTCTCCTCCAGAAGAGTTTGATTAGCTCTTCCCAAGGTGAGGTGGTGATTCAATGGGGAAAGCCTTCTCGGCTCAAGCTGTTCCCCACCGCTCTTCTCGGGGGATGAGGGACATCTCGGTGGGGAACCTCAAAGTTGATGTGTGCATGGGCTCTGCCAGCCCCACAGGAGCCCAGCACAGGCAGAGAAATAGCAAATGATGCTGCCCTTGAATAAACAGCTTCATTTAGGGGTTTGCAGAAACTTGCAGAGCTTGGAAACCTTTTTCCTTCCATTTCTGTGCTGATGTTGACAGTGCTGTCCTGATTTTGTAAACCATGGTGGGACTCACCAGCGAAAGCTGCCTGCTAGATGCAGCTTTGCAGATGGGATTTATTTTCTATACACCCAGGGAATTCAAAGGCAATTCTAA
Organism: Platalea leucorodia; assembly: GCF_965183815.1. Classification (NCBI taxonomy): domain Eukaryota; kingdom Metazoa; phylum Chordata; class Aves; order Pelecaniformes; family Threskiornithidae; genus Platalea; species Platalea leucorodia. The sequence goes on along the minus strand of NC_138859.1, from coordinate 25,022,105 downwards.
ATTCTTCCACACGCATATATACGTAGTATATATATGGGTTTGGAGGGGGACGGGGAGTGCAGCCCCGCGGGTGGCTCTGAGGAGCATCCCCAGCTGCCTGCATCCTCCTGCTCTCAAGCACAGAGAAAAGGAGGAGCGGGAAGGAGACGCATTCCCTCTCGTTTGCCCCAAATTGTGTCTCTGAAGATGCTCTGTAATTCTGTAACAGGGTGTTTATTATTTTATTTTTTTTAATATTTATTTTATTATTTAATTTTAGTATTTTTAATACTTTTATATTTTTTTTATTATTTTATTGTTATTTTGCATAGTCATCCAGGGCCAAATGTAACCCGTGCAAGTGTCAGCAGCGGGCAGGAGAGGGAGCCAGGGGATCGGGCTGGCACCCTGCCTGCGCTGGCAGGTGAAGGGCAAAGCTGGGTATCAATTAGAGCTGGCTCCGCCGTTACCCGTGAGTCTGGCCAAGCCATCGCTGCCTGCCCATAGTAATAATGCTCGCTCGGCTTTGCCATCGAGGTTACAGGAGCTGCTGGCAGACAGGTCCCATGCGGGTCTGTGAGTTATTGGAGAGCCCTGGATTAAATATCGAACTGCGTGCTTTAAACTTGCCGCTTTTCCCAAGCAGAGAGATGGCTGTAGGAGCCGTTCCGGCTCCTTTGCAGCCTTTCCGTGATGTGGGAACGTGGCGGGGGCAAGGGAGCGCTGGGCATCACCTCCTTGGAGGCTGATGATGAGATGAGGGGGGGTTTAATGGAGCGCAAAAAGGGGTTTAACCCAAGATCTGGGGTTTTAATGGAATGCAAAAAAAAGGCAACAATTTCCCACTGATAGGAAGGAAGGGATGGGGACAGGAGCTGTGCCCCACAAGCACTAGGAGCCCTCCAAGCTGGGAATAGCTGAGCCAGACCCCAAATTAAATTGGCTGCAGGGTTGAACTGCACATCAGTCCTCAGCCCGAGCCCAGGGGTGGGTTTTGGGGCTCGCAGCCCCTCGACGAGTTGAGTTGCAGCTGGAGGTGGCCATAGGGCCACCGACGTACCAGTGGGCATCACAGGGGGTGCCAAGGGGGTTGTCCCCACTGCCCTGCTGGGGGCTGGAGTCCATCTGATGCAACCACGCTCGTGGCTCTGCACAGAGAAGGTGTTTAGTTTTGAGTAGCAGAGCATCGTGCAGTTGAGAGATTGATGGGAAGCAGGACTAAGTTGCAAAAAAAAAAAAAAAGCCTTAAAGTTTAGAGAATGGCATATTTGACTGGAATTCAATGTGCTGGTAAGATTTTATATTGCAATGTTCAGGTGTATCATGAAAAAAATAGCCATCACCTTTACTCTGTAAATAAGTTGTATGTGGTTTCTCCTGGCTCCTTTTCATCCTGGAGGGTCCGAGGCTGCAAGGTGGGGACCAGCCCCTGCTCCGGCACGTGGTGTGACCTCAGGGATGGTACTTGGTATCCCATTGTCTCCGCTGGCCAGTGGATGTCCTATCTGGGCATCTTCCAGTGGTGGTGGGACTCAGTGGAGGTTCCTCTTGGTCCTGCAGGCTGGTGGTGAGCAACATCAGGAGCATCCCCGGCTGAGCTGCTGCCTGCTGCTGCTGCCTGCTGCTTGCTGCTGCTACCTGCTAAAAGCACAGCCAAGTTCAGACCAGGGGGCTTTGGGTGGTGGGACCCGTGCACACCCTGTGCATGGGCTGCAGCATGGAGGCAACGCGGAGCAGAAGCTCCGCTGGGCTCTAGGTGGAGACTGCAGACTGCACAGCCTGCCTGCAGCCTGCCTGCAGCTCTGGGCCAGATCCAGGCAGCAGGCTACCATTGGGGTGGGCTCCTAGCTGCTCCCAGCCATTGCTGGTGGGTGAGGATGCTCAGGGCCACGCAGGGTCCCTCTGGGGCTTTGGTAGGAGCGGCAGCAAAAAAAAAAAAAGCCTCAAAATCCATTTATCCGTTGACTGAGAGGTGAGGAAATGCCTGAGGACCCCCCTCCACCCGCTAAGCTGGAGGCGGGGGGGGCACTTCAGCATTGAGATCCCCTCAGACTAGGCTGGACTGGCATCAGCTCCGGCTCTCCGTTTTCTCCTGAAAGGCTCAAATCCAACCCCGGGATGCGGGAGCACGTTCCTGCCAGCCCAGGGACTCAGCTGGCCTAAGGCACCCTCCTGCCAGACCATCTGCTCCTGCCTGCTCTGGCATAAATCCGGCTCAGGCTGCTGCAGCCGCCCTGAGGTGGGGATTTCAGGATGCTGTAGGGTTGGAAGATCCCTGCTGCCAGCACCCACAGCTGCCCTGCCATCCCCAGCCCTGCTCTTAGCTGGTTCCCTTCGCCTTGCCTGGGGACAGGTTTTTCAGAGACTCATTGGGACCCTGCGATGCATCGCCCTGCCTGGGACCCATCCTGCAAACCCTCACGTCCCCCATTCACTTTGCTAGGGGATGAAGCATCCTTCTGGCAGAGGAGCATGCTGGAGAAGCAGGTGCCAGGGACATCACCTCCTGAGCCAAGGCCAGAGCAAACGCAGGTGCCAGCGTCAGCCCAGAGCTGGGATTTGGGTAGAAGGACGTTGGAGAGGGCAGCATCTCTTTTTTTTTTCTGGGAAGGGGGGAAAATGGGATAGCTTGTGCTTTGCCCATCCCTGGCATTGCTTGGCCGCAGGTGCACAGGATACGGGGGATGCTCTTCTGCTTGCCAGCAGGAAATGTTTTTGTGTGTACCTACCTGTCAAAATCTGAATTTGGAGAATCAATGCTGCCATGGAGTCCACATGCCCTTTACCTCCTCCATGAATATCATTTTGCACAGCCTCATCTTTTCCTGCTGCTGACACTTAAACAAGCAAATGCAAAATGATGACATGAAGTGACTTTGGTGGGAAGAGTCCTGGGAGTGGAGGAGCTGGAGGATACACAGCAGGTGAGAAATGAGATGCATGAGGAGTGTTTCAGGTCCCTGTCCCAAGCCTGGCCAGCAAACGGGGCTGATACCAGTGCAAAACACAGCATCCAAGTCTTGAGGACAGGAGCAAATGAAGTGTGGCTGGATGATGCCACCTCATCGTCACACGTCCTCTGGTCTGATCAGTGGTGCTGCCACCCATGGGGTCCCCCCTGTGCTCTCTCTGCTCGCCAAGCATCCAAAACCAGTGCTTCCTTTTCCCTTCCCAGTGATAAATTCTTCCACTTTTCTTTCTTTCTTTTTTTTAATTACTATTGCTCTGCATATTATTTTTTTAATAAAGAGGGGGTGGGAGGTGCATCTCTGGCAGCACTGGGAACCCAAACCCAGCAATATCACCTCCAGTCCAGGAGCAACAGGAACTAAAAGCGAAGACAGCAAGAGCAAAGCGTGCACCGGATAAGGAAACAGTGTCAGGCTGGAAAAACAAAACCCTTCCATTTCTGCTTTGTTAATAAGAATAAGGTGTGTTTCCCTGCATCCCTTTAATATTCCGGCCCATGCCGTCTGGTGGTCTTACACGGTGATGCTTACAGTCAGCTGCTCCACCAATATGCTGCTAAATATGCCATGGTAATCATGAGAATCCCTTTAGAGACAGAAAGTTTGGAGGGATCAAGGGGTTTTGCAGGTTAATGTTGTTTTCTGCAGCTCTTCTGTAATCTCAGCTTTTCCGGCACGGATGGGCGGCTTCGGAGGCATTGTAGGGTGCTCCGTACCTGCATGCTTCAGGGGATAAGCAGAAAAGATTAATGCATCTTTTACATCCATTTAAAAAAAAAAAAATAGCCAAATACATTTGCTATAGCAGAAGCTCCTTGGCTTCATAGGATTTGTAAATATTATCCCCTGAGAAAGATTTTCTGAGCTCTTTTGTGTAAATAACATTTTTTAGCAGACTGGTACTTCACCTCCAGGTCCCAGCTTTCAGTGGTCACTTGTTCCCAATCTCAGGGAGCCCAGAGCTGCGTTTCCAGCAGAGAGCTCCGGCACCGGTACTTGATGCCCATCGGATGCTTGGCCACAGCAGTGGGAGAGACAGGGTGAAAAGCAGGTGGAGGAGATAAGAGGGTTGTCAGCCCCTTTGCTTTCCAGCATGTTTGCTCAGCAATGTTGAGTGCTGGGCCAGAGCCACCACCTCCCTGCAGACTAAACAGTTGCAATGTTTTCTCCCATGACCGAAAGAATTTAGAAAAGGGTCCTGGTATGAAACTTTACACAAACTCTGGGTGCCACGAATATCTCTGGCTGGGAGTCTGTTAACTCCTCCGGTTCCCTCCTTGCCCGTGCAGTTCAATCTCTGGGCAGATCAAGGGAAAACCCATCCCATGATGAATCTGGCTGGCTGCCTGCACGACCCCTGGTGCTCTCCCACCCGCCGCATTTTTGTGCATGTCTTAATTTTTTTTTGCTTTCTTTTGAAGGAGAAAGCCAAGATCTCTGGCCATAATAGAGCTCTGGGGTCCTCAGTACAAGAAAGACATGGACCTGTTGGAGCGAGTTCAGAGGAGGCCACAAAAATGATCAGAGGGATGAAACACCTCTCCTATGAGGAAAGGCTGAGAGAGTTGGGGTTGTTCAGCCTGGAGAAGAGAAGGCTCCAGGGAGACCTTATTGCAGCCTTTCAGTACTTAAAGGGGGCTTAGAAGAAAGATGGGGACAGACTTTTTAGCAGGGCCTGTAGCAATAGGACAAGGGGTAATGGTTTTAAACTAAAAGAGGGTAGATTCAGACTAGATATAAGGAAGAAATTGTTTACGATGAGGGTGGTGAAACACTGGAACAGGTTGCCCAGAGAGGTGGTAGGTGCCCCATCTCTGGAAACATTCAAGTTCAGGTTGGATGGGGCTCCGAGCAACCTGATCTAGTTGCAGATGTCCCTGCTCCTTGCAGGGGGGTTGGACTAGATGACCTTTAAAGGTCCCTTCCATCCCAAACCATTCTATGATTCTATAATGCAAAGAGGCAACACAGCTGTTTGGGTTTGGAAACATCTAATAGCTGCTTGGCATGTGCATAGCCAAGGACACAAGGGGCAAAGCAATGAGGACTGAGGCGGGTGGTGCAGGTGCTTCCCTACCTCCATGGAGCAGCAAAGCACAGCATCTTCCTTCACATCCTGAGATTGCAACAACTGCAAAAGAGAGAAGACAGAGGCGGTGAGAAGTGCATGACCTCCTCCCTTACGACCTTTCTTCCATCTCTTCGTCCAGCTTGGCTTTTGACACTTCCAGGAGGAAAGGGCAGAAAATCAGAAAGAGGGGAAGAAAGAGATTATCAAATCAGACTTTTTAGTAGGGACTGTAGCACTAGGACAAGGGGTAATGGTTTTAAACTAAGAGAGGGTGGATTCAGACTAGATATAAGGAAGAAATGTTTTACGCTGAGGGTGGTGAAACACTGGAATAGGTTGCCCAGAGAGGCTGTAGATGCCTCATCCCCGGAAACATTCAAGGCCAGGCTGGATGGGGCTCTGAGCAACCTGATCTAGTTGCAGATGTCCCTGCTCCTTGCAGGGGGGTTGGACTAGATGACCTTTAAAGGTCCCTTCCAACCCAAACCATTCTGTGATTCTATGATGATTCTATAATGCCCCATGCCTCTTGGACCTGTTTGTGGCCATCTGTGTGTATTGAGGTCCATCTGAAGGTTGTCTGCTTCCCTGTGCCACCCAGCTCAGGGGCTTCCACCACAGGGGCAGGTTTTGGGGATGGGGGAAGCCACCAGGGCTTCATTCATCCATCAGTCCTGGCTTGCAGAGAAGCAGAGGTTGAGCATCAGTGTCTTGCACTCCACAGCCAGCTTAGCAGATTGATGGTCCCAACCCCATGGTGAATCACCACCAAGCACATACTCGCTAGAAAGGTCTTAGCATCCCGCAGAGAAAGCATTCTGCTGCCAGCTCCCAGGCACCCAGGAAAATCCCTCCTAGGACTGAGCTGGTGTAAACCAGGAGCACCTGTACAGAAAAGCTCCTGACGGCAAACGGGATTAGCTGCCTGCTTTTTTCCCTGCCTGGTTTCATTCATCTGTGGGCAGGCTGGCGTTTCAATAGGCACAGCTTCATTTCGAATGCAAGCTGCATTTCTCCAGCCGTGGTGCCTGGATGAAGCAGCACCTGCCTCCACGGCCACTTTTCCTCCTCTTATATCCTTCTTTGCAAACTTGGACCATCCCCATAGACCCCTCGGCACCTCCACCTTATAAAGAGGACACATTGCATGTGTAGAGCTTAAAATAAGAATGCAGCCTGCTGGCAAAATCCCCCCGGGCTGCAAGGCTGGGCATCTCTGGCTGCGGCATTTGCAAGCAGGATCAATCCATCAGCCTCTGTCGAGGTCCCAGTCATCACCCCGAGTTGGCATTGGGCATGGGATGGATGTTTTTTCAGGCACAGAAGTGGCCTCTGAGCAGATGCTTGGGATGGTGTTGGGGCTCAGACCTTGCCCTGATGCAGGGAAGGGCTTGAAAACTGCCCATCAAACCATCCACACACATATAAAACAGCCCCTATAAACTTGCTTGGGGGATTTCTTCAAACTAGCATGGTTTTACACTGAGCTCATGCTTTAGGGAATGCGGCCCATGGGTTGGGAGATTTATATTAATATATTTTTCCATGCAGTGGGGGTGCCAGCGCTGCTGTGGATGCTGGGATGGGCAGGAATCCACTGTGCTTGATCCTCTCTCTTCCTACCACCTCCGTGTAGCAGGGAGGGGATTGCTGGCCTGGGGACGAGATGCTCTTGGAGACATGGATGCTTTGCCCCCGTCTCGGGGAATGGCTGCCTGGGAGAGGATGCACAGTGTCTCCCAACATCCAAAGGTGACCCGAGGTTTTCCCATGCACGCTCGCAAAGGCAAAGGGCACGTCGCTGCCTCAGGGATCCCGCAGCACCGGGACTTAAATGAATATAACAAGGATCTTCTGCAACCCTCCAGAGGAGCAATCCTGCTGAGCGGGAGCTGCCTCCTACAGGCATTACAGCCATGGGGTGTCTGCAGGGCCGGGTTGAATGGGCGTCCTGGCTGCTCTGATGACAACCCAGCAAGGAAATTAATTTGTATTCCTTCGTGGTTCCTTGTCTCCCCACCAGTCCCTCTCCACGGGACTGAGAGGTTGGCTTCTGGCTCTCAAAGGTATCATTAGTTCCCTATATCTGTGTGTCCTGCTGTCTGTCTGTATCCCTCTGCTCGCTTGTAAGGTCTGGCTGGGGCAGGCGATGACGTTTTGTTGTGTGATTGTGTCTGTGTTCATGGGATAACAGGGCTTTAAAGTGGTGATAAACTGCTGTTACCCAGCTGAGCTGACACCCTGGCATGCGTTTGGGAATCTAGAAAGGTGCTAGATAGGAAGGGCGTCAGTAAAAATTAAGTAACGAGGAAGACAACTCTGTCACCTGGGTACCGCTGGAGGAGGTGCTGGCAAACATCCTCTGGTGAAGCAACCGGAGCTCCCAGAGCATCCTGCTCTCTTTTCCAGAGTATTTTTGCTCTGTGCATTATCCCACTTGAAAACCATTTGGAGAAATAGTCCTGCGATAACATGGTATAAGCCTTGGTAACTCAGCAGAGATGCAAATGTGTTCTGGTGGAAATGAGATTTGCTCCAATTCAGCGGTAAGCTCTGCTGACCCCGTGGGAGACGGTGTCTTCCCAGGATGTGGCCACATCTCAACTCTGATGTTTTCCCCTCCACAAGAGAAAAGAAGAAGGAGATAACAGGAGACCAGGGGATTTCCTTTGGGCTGCCCCTTCTCCCTGCTCTGCTTTCTCTGCACTCGAAGGGTCATTAAAGAAGATTTTTACACCAGGACAAAATGGTGTTTGCTGTTCGTGGTGTGCAGACCATGCTACTTCACCCTCCTGGTCATCTCAGGGCATCCACTGAGACAGTGCTCCAAAATCTCTAGCAACTGCTCAATTAACAGCAATGCTTTTCTGTTTGCACATCCATTATTATGTTCCCACCTGGGTGATTTAAACCTCGACTGAATCAATAATTAACTGCTTGCACCTCTGCGGCCACTGAGGACCTCAGAGACATCACTGGCTCAAGCCATGAGACGCCCACGTCGGGTAGGTAATTGCCGTTGATCCCAGATTTGGAGCCAGACAGAGAGGTCATGGCGAGACCAGGGGGCAGGAGGTTCAACCTCGGGGTGTTTGGAGTCATGGGAAGTACCCACAACTCCTGTTGGCTCTGGTTAGCAGCTGCCTCAGTTACCCAAACCCGAGGAATTTAAAATTCATGGGTGTTCCTGATCCTAGGAGTTTGCTCAGCATCTCCTTTAGAAGAACCAGGAGTTTTCTGACCTTACTTGCCCAAATCCTTTTGAGAGGAATAAGCACTATTTGTCCAATGGCTGCAGGATCTTTGGTGATTTTTTCTTGTAGAATTGGTCAGTGGCATTTAATGCAAGTTATATTATATATCATCTGGGGGTCGGCTGATGGGTGGTAGGTGCCCACAGGGTGGTGGTCACAGTCCTGGTAACCTGGACCTTCACCATGTGATGCATTTTGGAGACCTCTGTGATTAGAAACGTTCACAGAGCTGTGGCCATCATGAAACCAGGTCTCTTCCCAAAGTGGCCAAAACACCCCAAGAAGAAGTTGATGCATGCTCATCTGGTGCAGATCCAGCTTGGAGGAAACAGCGTGATGAAAGTCTGTGGGAGTGAAATGCCTCATGGCTGGGTGAAGCCAGGACCTTTGCAAGGCTGGGCACAGTGTGTCATCTGTAATTTAAAAGCTTTATCTGCTTTAAATGTCAATAGCTCCTTTGTTGGAGTAATAATAATTGCTGTGATTTGCATGTCTCAGTCACACGCCCCAAAGCACTTTGCAGAGGAAGATGAGTAAATCGTTCCCATTTGCCAGCTGGGAAATCAGGGTACAGAGGTGATGGGAGCCCATGCAGGACTGGAAATAAATCTCAGTCTCCTGTGCTGTGGTTGCCCAGTCCTGCATGGAAGTTGTTGGCTCAAAGCAGGTTTTCTATCATCATCTTACTCTGCTTTGTCTTATTGTCCCTGGGTTGGCAGTAGCATGGGCAGGGATCATGTGGTGGGATCTCGGTATGGTTTGGTCCTCAGGGAGTGTCAGCAGGGTACAGGCAGAGAGGCCTGGAGCATTGCTGCGGGTGGTTGGATGAAGAGCAGAGCCCATGGAAGATCTGATGGTCCCACCATCTCCGGTGGTTTAGTACAGCAAAGGAGCATGTGGAGTGAGGTGTTCCTGATGAAGCTGTGGGTGATAGCTCTGAGACCCCAAGCATCCATGGGCAGAGGTGTTCAATCACTCCCTGGTGCCGCCACAGGTTTCTCCAGCACCTCCTGATCTTCTTTTGAACACCAGTACTATAAACTACTCATCTCACTGGGTTATACTCCCCAGAAAGCAAAGCTACGCTCCAGAGCCTTCTCCAAGCCAGGACCTAAATACAAGTATTATTTAAATTATAAACAGGGAATAATGCAGCAATGTTAAGTGTGATATTGGAGCCCTTTCTAGGAGGGTTTGGGGAGGGAGCAGGCAGAGGGTGTGCTCCTCCAGGAGACCGACAAGGGACGGATGCTGTCTCAGCCCCTACCTGCCAGCTTCCTCGTCCAACCCATTTTATTTGTCTCAGGCCCTTTCCAAAGAACCATTTAAGGCTCCAACCTTTTGTAGCACATTGCAAGTAAGATCAAGTATTTAGCACAGCCTCTCTCAGCTTTTGATATAGCGCCTAACACTGATATCTAAGCGTTATATATTTCTTTTTGCGCAGTATTTCTGACTCAGTATTTCCGACTCAGTATTTCCTGCCTCTTTGACAATGACTGAGTAAACAGCAGGGCTGCCAGAGGAAGAGCCCTGTGTTTACAGAGCAACAAGTCCAAATGCGTTAGATCCGATGGCAAAATGCTGCTTCTTGTCCCACTTGACTTTGCTGCCCACCAAAAATGGTAGAGGATGGATTTTCCTCCTCTCCCATGGAGTGGCCAGTCCTCTTGGCTCTTCTAGCTTGGTCCTGGTGTTGGAGAGGTCTCATGTTTGGGCCAAGAAAGGATGGCATTGCATGAGCTGCATCTACACTGAGATGAGGAGTGGGCTTTCACTTGGTTGCAAGAGTGGAGAGCCCCAAGATAAAGGCATTTTCTATTTCCATTGCTGGCAGGAGCTTCAGCCAAGCTTGGAAAGGGTCCAACGGGGGATGTCAGAGGGTGGGCTGAGCTGTGGCCCATCTCTATCATGCATGAACACAGGCCACCCCGACCTACCCATCACGCATGGTGAGGCCCAACGTGATGAACATGCTTAGCCTTGAGGTTTATGCCCCAAACTTGTCCTGTCTGAGACCTCTTTAGAGGTCCCCTTGGCATCCCCCGACTTGCTGCATGGTTTCCCAATGAACTCTTATCCCAAACCAGGCAGAGAAGGGAGGTCAACCCTGCTACCTGGTATAAATACATTTTATTTTAAACTATAAGCACTGAAGGAAGGTCATCCAGTAAACACGCCCAGATTATCTACAGGCCAGGACACCCTCAAATTAGTAATACAATTCGTGTTTAAGAATACAGCCAAACTGAAGAAAGATAATTTGCTTACTGCCCTGACATCACCACCTAGGCATGGGGCAAGCCAATCCATGGGTTACTTTTATATAACTCCGTGAGGCATTTCCAGAGCAAATGAAGTTCACTGGGCAGGGCAGAGACCTGGCCATCTGGTTTCAGCACTCTTCAGCCTCCTCAAGGCTTCTCATCGGTGGTGTGGAGGGCTGCAGGTCAGGGCACGGCTCCATCGGATGTGCCCTGGGCACGTGGGACATGGGTTTTGTTCTCCATTGAACCACTCTTCGCTGCTGGGAAGCTCTTCACCTCTCCCATGCTCTTGGTCTGGCTCATCTGTTTTGGTTGCAAACCCTTTGGAGAAGCAATTGAGTTGCTCTCCACATTCTCCATGCCCGGCATGATGGGTCATGGGTCCTGCTGCCAACGTGCAGCCAGGTGAATAGCACCTGTAACTCCGTTGACCAAATTACCTAGATGACAGCAGTGGTCTTCTCAAACATGGACACCCCAAGGGAGGTGGGACACCTCTGCATGGGCGGCGTTCATGTTGGCTTGCCCATCTGTATGTGCCGTGGTACTGGTCAAACCTGCTGTCTGAAGGCCAAATTTAAGGACAAAGCCCCCTGTGCCACCTTCCTCCTGCCCACTGTGACACTGGTGTAGCACCGCCCTGCGGGGACAAAGCAGATGGGTATCTCAGGATGCTTCAGGACAGCCCTGGTGCTGCAAGTCCAGCTACCATGGAGGCTCAGCTCCTGGCAAGCCCAACTCTTGCCTGTAGGCAGGCATGGTCCAAAAAACATAATTCCTACCTCTGGCAAGATGCTTTTTCTACTTTGTCAAAGGAATGGTATCAGCCCCCCTTTTGCAGAGTATATGTAAATGATCTTTTGCTCCTAGGGAGTTGCTCTGTGGGTACCAGCGAAATCTGGCCCAACCTGAGGCTGCAAATGGAGCAAAATTATTCCTACTGCAGTATCATGTTCTGGGTCAAAATGTTCACGGTGACCTCTACGTCCATCCCACGTTCCGTCCCCCATTCCCATCCTTCATGGGGGTCCATCAAAGTCTGCACAAACTTTTTGGTGACTTGGGGGGGGTTGGGAGAGGACCCCAGTCCCTTTTCTTTTGCAAGGGTCATCTTCTTCAGCTGCAAAGTTGGGGGCAGAGTGTTCATTGATGTCTCTGCTGGGTGGCATCACCCGCCAGGTGCCATAGGATGAAAAAAAGAGGGTGCTGGGTGGTGGTATCCCTTCTGGCCCAGCACCATCCCAGGCCTGATGAGTTTGGTTTGGTGGTTGTTTTATGGAAATTTTTTGTTTGGTTGGTTGATTTTTTTACAGAAGTATTTTTTTTAAACAGAAAATATTGAAGTTTCAGTTTTCTCTCTTGTAAGGCTGCAGAGCAGGGCAATGTGTTTGAAGCAGGAATGGGAAAGAAGAGTTTCCTGCGGTGTTTTTTATTCTTTCCCAGTAATCTGGGACCACAGAGCCCATGCGGTTATCCCAAGCTGCTAGGAATTTCCCAGCGTGCCCCAGGGATCCCAAAATATGGCCCAGCTCCCAGGGAGCATCAGTGTGGACCTTCCCAGGCAGGACAGGGGTCTGCTGGGGGGCATCCAACCTGGGAGGAGCAGGATGGCTCAGGGGCTGGAGCCAGGTGGGATGCTGCATAAGATGCGGGAGACAGCTCAGTGCCAGGGGATGGAGAGGTCTCGGGCATCAAGGAAGAGCTCCAGGGTTCAAAGGGTGCTTTTTGACCCAGGGCGGAGGTGGCCAGTGGGTGACCTTATGGGTGGGCAAGGCTGGAGGTCCCTGTTGGTGCAGACAAGGGGCACGGGATGCTCTTGCTTGTTTTTTTAATTTCTCAATAGTCAGGAGGTCATTTCTCTTTGACTTTTTTTTTTATTAAAATTCAAGTGAAAACTCCAGAACAAGTAATTTGGTAACCCTGGGGTGATAACCTGAGCTGGCAAATAACTCTCCTCCATCACTGCCCTGGGACTGGCTGGATAATGAAAGGATGAACTCTGCAAACTCCCTCAGAGAGTCTGAAAAGACCCAACAGGATTTGGCTGCAGGTTGACTTCGGAGTCGCAGACACAGTTGGGCAATTGCCTTATAGAAATGGCTGTGGAGAGGAATTAGTCATCACTGTTTGGTTAATAAGTGCCTTGGTTATTTTACAAGTCTTTTTCCTGCATATACAAATATATTATTTTTTTTTCCTTTTGTAATGAAACATATAAATAGCTCCTGTCTTGGATCTTCTATGCATATGGTTGTGTCATGAAAATAATCATTGCGCTTTTGCCTGGCTTTCTTTAGCAGCTGCTTTACTTACTTACCTTTGTTTCAAAAGAAAGATCTCCCATGTATTGTCCGGGGCATGAGAGCAAACTTTGGTGTGGCGGCTTTTATATCTCCCTGGCTTTGCAGAGTGCAGCTGCAGGTCAGAGCATTCGCAGCAGAAAAGCCCTTTGTCTCAAGCAGTAGGAATAAACTGAGATGAAAAAGATATAAGATAATTTATTTAGTTGCTGGATTTCAAATGTTGTGCAACCTGCATTGGGAACACACGGTGTTGAGAACGAACTTGTCCTGTTCTTTAATTTTCCCCTACTTAGTGTCTACTAATTTTTAATATCGAGGAAAGGTCACTATGGAGACAGACAAGCAAAGTCATGTGGGATATCTTGCAAGAAGCTCTGCAGCATTGCTGAGAGCCCAGGGAAACCCTCTTGGCTCTGAGTGTGATGCACTCTCTTGTGCCATCCTCTAGAAAGGTTTTTATTTGCTTTTCTGTGTTGCCCCTTGCTCTTTGCCACACACTCCCAACACACACATCCCTTTTCATATCCTGTCTTCAGGCAAACCCCTTTTTTTCTCCCCAGCTGGAGGACTGATGGGGAGGCAGCTATCTCCCTGCACGCTTCCTCCTGATGTTGCTCCATAAATCACGTCATTCGGATAATCCTTGGTCATAGCAACCATCAGCTCAGGAGCAGGGTGACCTTTTAATGCCAAGCCCAGGATGCCCTGATCTTCTTCTGGTCGGGCAGGGAGCCAGTCTCTGCCGTAATTTCATGAGACCCCAGGGAGCAACCAGGCCATTAGGATGCCCCTGGCTGGTCACTGAGTCTGCTGAAGATACTGGAATGAATGGACTGGGCAGGACCACTTGGACCACCAAGCCCAGCATGGCCACCAGCATTTATTGCGTTTCCTCTGCATTTCATTTAACCTCTTTGTTGCTGCTTTTATTCAATCTTGATTGTGCATGTGGAAAAGAGTCCCTGTGTCTGTCCGAGGGGGAGGGCATGGCACAGGGGATGCCGTCTCTAGTGCAAGACGTGACAGTTATTACAGGGGTTGGTGATATTTCTACAGTACCTGCTTTCTGGTGGCTTTGCTGTGTTGAAATTCCAGCCACTCCGTGTGCATTAAGTAATCTCCCTGTTGTTACTAAAGAGTCAGTCTGTCTGTCTTCCTCCCCCCACCCTGAGTTTCAATTTCCTCCTAATTCTCTCTCTAGGCAGCCGTTGCTTCTCCCATGGCAATGCAGTTTTGCTGATGCAGCCTGTTGTCTCTGTCCCTCTTGCAGAAGGATTTCACCATGCGGGAGGAGTTGCAGCAGCAGGACGTGGAGCACTGGCTGGGGTTCATCACCTTTCTCTGCGAAGTCTTCGGCACCATGAGGAGCAGCACCGGAGAGCCCTTTCGAGTCCTCGTCTGCCCCATTTATACCTGCCTCAGGGAGGTAAATGCCTTCAGAGTTTGTCCTTCTCCACCTGCAGGCCAAGCCGTTGTGTTGCAGTGCTGAGGTGCCCATGATTCGTAGATGTTTGCTTTATGATTCCTAGAGGTTTGCTTTGCCAGCATCAACGCTTCTCACCCCCAAAGTACCTACATCTGCAGGGATGCTTGGCTTTTCCTGCATATTGTGTTTCTGCTAATTAAAAGCATGTGCTCCAAGAAAGACCCCTTTGTCTAAGGGTTTGCAAAGCCCAACAGTTGGGATTGCAAACCCAACGTTTGAGTTTGCAAATCCCAACGTTGCGAAAATCCCCACTGAAGGGGCCTAAAAAGCTTCTTAAAAACAGGTAAAGCCACCTCAATAGATGAGACAGACTGAGGGGAGGAAAGAGGGAGAGAGATGAGGTCCTGTATGTCCTTACTCCCCACCTAGTGCAGCAGAAACCCAGCCCTGCCACCAGGGCTGGGGACATTTCAGAACCTGAGCTCCTGATGAGTTCATTTCAGAGCCTGAGCTCCCCATGGTTCGGGGTGGTGGCAGAAACCTCTCTGAGGACAAACAGAAAAGGCAACTCAAGTGTTGTTAACGTTCAATAGAGCAGGAGAGAGCTTTCCCCCATCCTGTTTTAAAGATAGTTTTGTCTCCTGTTGCTGTCTGTATAAGACTTTCTCAGAAAAATCTGCCTCGTTTCCCAGGTGTGAGCTGTGAATCTCAAATTGTCAGTAGTGCTTCTGTCAGGCCATAAATAACTCGCTGTAAAATAAGTTCTCCGCTAGACCTTGGGCAAGAGAAGGATAAAGAAACTGCCAGCAATTACTTTTTTACACGCATGGGAAGTTTTCTGTGAATGCAAACACATCACAAACATTTTGTCTTTGCAGTAATATTGTGGGTAGAGTTCACAGATGGTGACTGTAGCAGTGAGAAAGAGTCCAGGCATTGTGATGAGGCATGCATATCCAGAGGAGGAGGTGGGAGAGGGATGCTAAGAATAGCCTAACTTCCCCAAAATCTCTGCCCACAGCGGTATGTGTCACCTTATGGGGAAGATCTTGGTGTCTAGCAAAGTCCCCGTTCCCCTCCACTTCCCATCACAGTCGTGACACAACCCAGCCCTGATTCTGCCAGGATTTTTCCCTGCCCACTTCTGTCTGCCCTCGCCATGCCATCACGGTCCCTCTTGTTGCCTTGCCGGTATGTGGGACACGGTGGAGCTCTAGAGGTGCGCGGAAGGACATGAATTTCACGTATCAGGGATATGTTTTGCTACAGGGCAGCTCCATAAAAAACCTTTGCTAATTATATCAAGACATCATGCATAAATTTGCTTCTTAAAAATGCATCTCTCTGTTCCTTAGCAGGGCAGCTCTGTCCCCATGGTGTCATTTGTCAGAGAAGACGACTCTTAGCTTAGCTGACATGGGTGAGCCTGAGTCTTCCGGCTCTCCTGTCCCAAAATGGTTGATCTGTGACTGCTCACTCTGCAGAGTTGTGACCTTGACTCATGCCATTCCTCTTCCATGGCTCTGGGATGGGTTTTCATCTTGCTGCCTTTTTTTGCCACTGTCAGCTAATCCTGATGCACAGGGTCAACCCAGGAGAACAGGACACCACCTATTTATCAGCAGTGATAGGTGCCAGGCTCTGAGATGGTTGCCAAAGCCAAAGCCAGGCTGTAGATGCAGCCGAGGAGGTAGTGGTGAGCTCTTCCAGCTGCACCCAGGAGAGGACAGGGACATTTGCACAGGCTGGCCCTGCCGGGTGCTCCATGAGATGGTGGAAACTCCCTAATTGTGCAGAGTGCTTATCCCTTGGTGAGCTTCATGAAGCACATGGGCTGGTGTCCCAGGGCAGGAAGGGGTGTCACCATGGCCTATAAGGTTTGGAACCTCCACTTGCCTCGGGACAGGTTCACAAGGTGTAGTAGCGCTCATCGTGGGTTTTTTTCCCCTTCCTGCTGATCAGCACATACATCCCCATGTACAATCTCAGCCCCTCGCTCCTAACTCCTTCCCCCTTGGGCATCCCCCAGCAAAGTCCCTCAGTGCTGCTCACAATCATGCTTAGCTCCCTCTGCCTCCATCCACCCATCCTTTGACAATAAATCATTACCAGAGGTGAGATAACATCTCTCCCTCTGCCTGTCCTTTCAGCTCCTCTTGCTTTTTAGTTTCTCTGTCTCTTTTTTTTTTTCCCCTTTTTCCCTTTTCCTTTATAGCTTTGGCAGACTCAGCCAAAGGTCAGCGAGGGAGTGAGCAAGAGGAAGGGGAAAGTTGCCTGATGACTGAGGCAGGAATGTCTCTCCCCTTCCCCCTGCAAAGCTTCCTCTCTCCAGCTCCTTTCCTTTCCCTCCAAATAAAAGCTTATTAACACCATCATTAGTTGCGGAGCTGGGCCAGGTGGGAGGAAGCCAGGATGGCAGCAAGGACATCGGTGCTGGGTGGCCCTGTGAGGAGAAGCTAGGGACATGGCTGGGGTATGGGGTGGCAATGCCAGTGTTATTTATTGAGCGGTGTGGATGGATTGGTTTTGTGGGCTAAAAAAAAAAAAAATCAAAAGAGAAGTTCATTTCGGGCGAGGCTGGAGTGATAAATGCTGGGGTTTGCTGGTTAATCGAACCAGCGTTCATCACCGTCCTTGGGAAAGCAGGCAGACTGCTGCATTTTGATGTCAGCCACAGGGACAGGTGTTTAATCATGGCAAAGGAAATTTGGGTCAGAGCTGCCGCCTCGCCCGGGCAGCGTTTCGAGAGCCAAGGGAGTGGCTGTGCCCCTTGACACAAACATGGTCCACGCTGAGCCCCTGTCCCAGGGGGCTCTGCCGCATCCTCCTCTGCACCCATCACCTCAGCTGCCTGCTGGAAAACAGAGTGGGGGGAGAAGGAAGGGTCTACCACCATGTCTGACATGGTGACTGCCTCTCCCAGGAACTGGATCCCCAAAGAATCAAAAAGTTTAATTTCCAGAACCATTCTGAGGGTTTGGGGTGAGATTTGTGCAGGTGGAGAGTGTCTTCACAACAAGGTCTGGTGGGGTCAACGTTGGGATTTTAGGCAAAGAGATGGTTTGCCAAGAGAAGTAAAAGGTGGGTCCAGCTCTCGTTAAAATGATTTGATGGAGCACGGTGAGTTTGGGTGGTGCTTTAGATCGAAACATGTTTTTCTGCTTGGAATAGTGCATAGTTTAACTTGGAGAAGAGAAATGGGATGCCCAAGCCCAGCCCAAAGATCAGCATTGAAGATGGTCGGGAGTAAAGAGGGATTTTTACGGTGAGCAGAGGAGAGCCCCTTTGCAGATGAGAACTAGAGGACTATCGCAGCCATCAAATCTGGGGAGCCTGGGAAAAGAATAACAAAGCAGAGAAGTTAAATAGAAATAAAAGAGCTTTCCTCCTATTCTTCTTCTTGGAGCTTCAGGGAATTGAGGAAGATCTGGAAGAGGGCGTTGTTCCTGGGGAAAGGCTTTCCCCAGGGATGGTTGTGCTGCAGCCAGGGCACTGCGGGCTTGGCCCTTGCCTGCTTCCAGCCCTGGCTGTCCTCACATGGGACCAGTGGTGGCATCTTCCAGGACCACGTTCCTCCGCGAGTCTTTTATCTGGCTTTATGAAAACACTTTTAGCAGTTTTAGGAAGTTGTCCTGGCTCCTGCGCTTGATGGTCTAAGCAAGAGGGATTTCCCACTGTCTTCTCCCAGCCCTACAGCCCATGTGCTCTCAACTCTGGCCTCACTTTATTTCACAAAACCATGCCAAATTTGTCCCTGTACTTCTCCTTCTGCCCCTCCAGGATGGTGGGGAGTGAACGTGCTGACATCCTTGCTGCTCCGAAGCCTCTGCCCCATGCCCAAACACCAAGGACCACATTCAGCCCCGCTCTAACAATACTTCACATTGCACATCCCCCAAAATCAACTAAAACCAGGAGAACAACCAAGGGACTTTGGTTCTTGCAGCCTGGCCATATTTCTTCTTTTCTGTGGCCTTCAACAGAGTCAGCAAAATGTAGAAAATGGGTTAAGACCAGGGACCAGCAAATGTCAGTTGAACCATCAGTGGGGCAGGAGCACTCCAGAGCCCTGTGCCTGGTGCAACAAGTGCCCCGTGGCTACTAAAGACGTAGAGATAATAAATAATATTATTTGCCATCTATTGTTCACTGATTATCACCACTTTTGCCTTTCCTAGCTCTTTCCTAAGTGTAGTTGGATCTGGCTGTTCTTCATCCAGCTCTGTGCTGCCCATGGCTGCATGCGTGTCAATGGGGTTGGCATGGGCCAGCCCAGCTTGCTGCCCTCCCTGCTTCATCCCCTGGTGCTGCTGGGGAGGAGAAGCATTAAGACTGGGTCCTGAGGGACCTGGCCCAGCTCTTGGTGATGGCTGAGGTCTGCAGGGAAGGAAGGATTGTAGCCAGCTTGGAGCCACGGTCATGAAGCCGGGACAGATGAGTGGTGTCGGGAGGCTTGGCTCCTCTTGTGTCTCGATCTCATCCTCAGTGGATGTTGTTGGGACGCCAACCCAGGAGGTGCCTCTGGGCCTGGGAGCTGCCGCCTTCCTGCCAGCCCTCTGCCAGGAGGAGCCACTTCCAGCCAAGGTGGTTGGTGTCGAGTGCTGCTTTGGATGCATTTGTTTATATTTATGACGCCATTCAGCAGTCAGACCTGGCTTTACAGCCAGGTAACCTGAGCAGTTGCCTACAGCAGCAGAGCGAGGAGGTGGAAAAACTGGCTTGCGGGACCTAAAGCTTGAGAAGATGCCAGGTGGCGATGTCACTGTGGTCCCCCTCAAGGCACCTTGCCAATTGGGGTCCCACGAGGGCAAGCAACACAGGGTGGGCTCTGCCCCCTCTCACCCCCCATAATAACCCTATCCCACCCCTTACCCATGCCCCTTTGCTCTTCTCCTACACAGGGCTTGTTTCTTGTTGAATGTTTAAGGTTCCTCTTGATTCCTTCCTCCAGCCTGCTGAGGTCCCTCTGGATGGCAGCTCCTTGAGCACATTGAGTGGTCCCCCCAGCTTGGTGTCATCTACAGACTTCATAAGAGCGTGCTCCTCACCTCCTTCAGGTCATGGATAAGGATGCTAAACAGGGCAGGTCCCAGGATAGACGCCTCGGTATTCCTCATCACTGGCCTCCAGGCAGAGTTGGGTTGTAACCCAATAGCTATAACCCTCTGAGCCCAACCATCCAACCAGTTTTTTTACCCATCTGGTTGTCCACCCATGATGTCCTAGCTTGGATACAAGGGGATTGGATTCCAGGGGTGACAGGGAGCAGCCTCGCTGCAGCACTGTTCCACTCTCAGCACCCATGGGTGCATCAGACAGGGCTGTTGGAGCAGGTTCAGAGCAAACCCCGGGAAGCATCTCGTCACAGAGAGACTAATTAAACTGCAAAACTCCTTTGTGCAGGAGGCTGTGGCTGCAGGACCAATTCATGGAGGTCCCCCCCAGCTTGAGGGGCTTATTGCTGCTGGGGCTGGGTGGGTACCCTGGGGGGTATCACCCTGAGCATCACCACCCATAAGGGAGATGTGGGCATTGACCTGACCCAAGACAGATGCTTTTATGTTCTTATTACCAACCCCGGGGACTGAGGGCAGTGCCCGGTAGCGGCGAATCAGCCCCACAGAGGCAGCGGGGAGCAGACCCAGCAGGCTGGCAGCGGGGAGCAGACCTGGCAGGCTGGCAGCAGGCAGGACAGTTGCTCCTCTGCAGGAGTTATCTCCTACCTCCAGTCTGGTTGGCAGAGACAGTCCCATTTCAGCATCGTTTAAAATCTTGGCACGCTCCCATCACTTCCCTGCCTTGGTAGACACTGCTAACTGAAAGCCTCGGGGTGGTAGTGCAGGGAGGATAAATACTCCCCGTCTAATTGCCTTTCCCCCATGTCTGAGTCTGTGGTGCAGCATGCAGATGGGTATCCACTCCCCTCCCTTCTCTTAGTGCCTGTTATCTCCTGGGGCCATGCTGTGTAATTTAGCAAAATATTCTAACATGGTAATTAACGTCTGAACTTCAAGAGGGCACTGCCTTTTCACTGTCTCCTTCAGAGGAAGAGAGACTTCCCGGCTGCAGTCAGATGAGTGAGGAGGGTGGTGCTGTTTGGAAAAGAAAATTGTATCTTTTAACATGTTGGATTTTTTTTAATCAATATCAGTCTCACTTTTTAAAAAGCATCAGCCTTTTGAGTCAAAAAAGGGTCTTTCTTTGACAGTATAATGAGATGCTAAGATTTTTAAGATTATTCTCGTAGTCAGAGAATGAGACAGAATTTTTCCTTTATCGAATGAGCAAAGGCACCAAGGGGGCCGGATCCTGACCCCGCGCCACCCTTCACCCAGGTAGCTCCATGAGGCCAGATCTGACCAGAGAAAATAAGTCCTCTATGAAGAAGGGGACTTATTTCCTCACAGAAGTCCCCTTCTGGTCCCCCCATCTGGTTCTGCAAAAATCAGTGGTTTGGTCTCCAGTCCGGCGGGACTGGGACAAACTGGGAAGTGGTTTGTAGGGGGAAAGGATGGAGGAGGGATGAGGGATGCAGGCATGGGAGGGAAGGGATGCCAGGGAAGGAGGGAGAAAGAGGAGACTGGGGGTCAGGGACACGGGAAGGAAGGAGAAATGGGGAGAGCAAACAAGTGGGGAAATGTTGTGGGAATCCAGAAGAGGAGGACTGAAGACCTGGAAGAGCTGGGAGAAAAGTCTGGGATTTGCAGCAAGCGGAGTACACTGATGCGTGAGGTGATGTGGACTTTCAGAGCCGTGGCAGGAGGTAGCGTGCAGGAGCAGGCATCTGCAAAGAGGAGCATGTCTGTAGGAACACGCTCCCAGCATGGATGGATGTCCCCGTGCCTCTGCGCCTGCTGTTCAATAAATAAATAAATAGCCACGCAAAAAGCTCCCACACATGCAGACCCCCCGTAGCTGCGCTGGCAAAAACCCTCCTGTGAATGCAGCTCGTATAGGAAAAAAAAAATTTCCTTTAATCAGCATCATTTTGGTCAAAGGGCAGAGTTAAGGTGAAGGAGATCAGGTGTTATTTGGGAGCGGATGAGGACAGACCAAAACGAGGAGGGCTGCGTGATGCCTTTAAGCCCAGGTGCTCTGTTGAGTATTTTATGTGCAGGAACATACATTCTTGGAAAGCTACCGGACTCGGACTTGGGACTCATTTAGTCCCAGCATTAAAACCGTAATGGAGTATTTTAAATAGGGGAGGGGAAATGCCACCCTTCTTTCTCTGGGACCGTGGAGAAGGCAGAGGAAGCAATTAGGGCAGATAAAGAAATTAAGCTAGATACCATCTCACAGGATGGTCCCTCCTCCTCGCGTGGCTTTGTTTTTCTCCTTCACCCTCAGTACCAGGCATTGTTAGTTCCCTTCACCCTCAGTACCAGGCATTGTTAGTTCCCAAAAACCCTTTCAATGGGATGTAAACACAACTA
Organism: Platalea leucorodia; assembly: GCF_965183815.1. Taxonomy (NCBI): domain Eukaryota; kingdom Metazoa; phylum Chordata; class Aves; order Pelecaniformes; family Threskiornithidae; genus Platalea; species Platalea leucorodia. Next base: position 25,000,400 of record NC_138859.1, on the reverse strand, counting down.
TTTGCATCTGCCGCCATGTGCTCGCTCTCTCCGCAGAGCCAGGAAAGCAGAGAGAGTCCCGCAAGCCAGGGTGGAGCCCATTGCAATCAAGCACGATGGTCTCGCCACTGTTTCTTTCCATGTTTTGTGTTTCCTCGGAACCCTTGGGATGAGATCACATCCTCTCCCAGGGTTATTATGTCTTTGTCCGGGCAGGATGAAGCCAGCCGTCTGGGTGGCTCCGTCTCCCTGTGCGCGCAGACTGGGAGGCTCTGTCCGTCTGTCTCACCCACCTTCGGGTCCTGAAGGTCCACCTCCAGCCAGGTGATGTGAACCACCAGGCTAATGTTGGATTGCAGTGTCTGAGTTGATGAGTGACCAGTTTTTTCTTCATCATTGTCTCCAGTAATTGCCTCTTAATGGTTTCCATCTTCGCAGGAATCCTTTCTGCTGTTCCAGATCTGGGGAGAGAGAGTCATGTTTTGTGGTTTCCCTTGTCTACAGTGGAAAGGAGTAGGAGGAGTTTCCCATGACTGGGTACAGGGTTTTGTTCCTCTGGCCTTAATTCAATTTGCTGTTAAGTATCTCTGAGTTCCTCAGGAGCCTGACAAGGAGGATAACCAACATTTTGGTTTACTCAATGCAATAAACAAACTAATCTCTTCTTACCATCCTCCCAGGGAGTCCTGTTTGGGTAATAGGAGAACAGAAGTCTCCTCCTCAGCTGAGAGCAGCACGTCACTGTAAAAGCAGTAGGTGCCACCAAACAAACTCCTTCAAGTTGTCCAAAATACATTAGGGAAAGTGCCTCCTATGGACACAGCTCTTGACGCAGCTGTGCTAGCGCAAGCAGCTCCAGCCCAGAGCTCCTTCCCCCCTGTGCCACCTCCTATGGGCAGCTGCTTGTGGGACCAGCAGTAACCCATGCTGGTGGCCTCTTCCTAATGGAGCAGCACGAGTTGCTGTAAGCATGTTCTCACCCGGGCTGAGACCAGGCCACCCCAGTCAGGGAACTGGGAAGAAGGACCCCTCCCTCTTGCATGGGCTGGTGGCACCTTGTGCATCTTCAGTGGGCTTGAAGACTTCACCAGATACCCAGAGAGGTGTGAGCAGAAGGCCGTGCGGAAAGAAGCACCATTGCTAGTGGATGCAGCCTGACGCAACCTACCTCTCCCAGCTCAGCTGGGTTTCCGGAGCCCAACAAATAACATTTTGGAGCATGGCAGAGCCTGTGCCTCATGCAGAGATCAGCACAGGCAGCTCCATAAGGGAAAGGTTTTCCCCAAAACTTTGTGTTTGGTCAACCTCAGCATCAAATGGGTGAGCAGAGAAGATGCCACTTATGCCTGTGGACTTCCAAAGAGCTTCTGTTTCCAAGTGCTCGCTTGTTTCTTCTCTAGGGAAAGGTCTCACCTGACTTCCCTATCTCCCAGGGTATGCCCAGAGAGGGACTCAGTAGCCCTTTAGAGAGGGTGGCACTGGCACAGCTTGTTGGTGGGTGCAGGATCAGCCCAGCTGACCTTCTGAGATCCTGGGTTGAGGAGCTGATACTTCTAATGGGAGCAGATTGTAGAAATCCTGAAACTGGCCTTGCTGGTGGAGTGTTTTGTAATTACTCATTCCCCACACCCTCGTTTGTACTTTGCATTTTCCCCAGTCTTGGCTGTTTTCACCACTCCGTGCCTTGTGACAGTAAGAAAAGTGGAGTTCTAGCAATTGCTTGTAGCTCAGAGAAGTGTGTGACTCTCCCCATGCAGAGCAGCCGAGCAGTCCCATGGACCTTATCTCAGGCATCTTCCTTAAAGACTTGCGACAGTAGGGCGATAAGGGGCTGCTGGAAAAGCAGAAAATTGCAATTGATGTCTTTCTGCAGAGAGCCTGTGAAGCGCACCAGAACTGGATTGTGCTCCCAGGAGGACCCATCTACCAGACCGCAGGGCTTCCAGGAGTTTTTTGGGGCAGGAGTTCCCCAGCTGTGGTCCATTAGACCACCAAGAGTGCCTGCAGAACCGTGTCAGCAGGACAGCACACCCTGCGCCTTAACAGCACTCCCGGTTGTAGGGGATGATCATAGAACCATAGAATCATAGAATGATTTGGGATGGAAGGGACCTTTAAAGGTCATCTAGTCCAACCCCCCTGCAATGAGCAGGGACATCTTCAAATAGACCAGGTTGCTCAGAGCCCCGTCCAACCTGACCTTGAATGTTTCCAGGGATGGGGCATCTACCACCTCTTTGGGCAACCTGTTCCAGTGTTTTACCACCCTCGGTGTAAACAATTTCTTCCTTATATCTAGTCTGAATCTACCCTCTTTTAGTTTAAAACCATTACCCCTTGTCCTATCGCTACAGGCCCTGCTAAAAAGTCTGTCCCCATCTTTCTTATAAGCCCCCTTATAAGTGGGTCTCCATGACGATCCCGACCACAGAGCTGGAACAGATCCATCTTGTTGAGGACGAAGTCCACCACGGCCCTTCCCAAGGGCTCCTTTGGTTAAAAACAGGGCTGGGAAGCACCATCTCTCCTACACCCTTTCAAGTACAGTATTTTCATTCTGCTTAAGCTCCAAGTGGCACAAGTAGCTGTTTTTTTCCTTCTTCCTAATCGAAATGTGTCTCCATTTTCATCCGTTGCCTTGTTTTACACCAGTGAGCTGGTTGCTACACCTGGATAATGCATTTGCAACACGTTGGTTCCTCTGCGGTCGTGGTCCACGCTCCCCAGGGGGAATACTGGCAGGCACCTCCTCATGACCTACACGTTAGATGAAAAGCATACCTGTGGGCAGGGACCGCAGAGCGGTTGCGAGGCTGGAGCTTCATGCCCAAGGCTGTCTGGATGTCCATGCATGTTGCCACCTGGATGGATGAACCTGAGATGCCTGTCGGGTAGCCGGGGCAAGTGATGCGTGGGCTGCGGTTGGTCCAGCTTTCACTGGGTCTCAAAGACATCCCAACCTCTCCATGGCTCTGGGTGGATATTTTCAAGCTTTCTGTGCTTTCACGCTGGAGTCATCACCAAAGCATCAGAAAACACTGCATGCTAAGAGGTACTTTGTGGCAAGCATTGCTTATATGTCATTTTGCAAGCGATATCATACACAATAATTAGTACTGTGCCTTGCAGGAGAAATATCGTTGCAACTGGAAAGGGTAATGTATGTGTTGGGCTGCTCCCATTCCATCTCCCAGAGAGAATTGCTGAAGAACACAATTAAACCTGCGCAGTTTGGTGATAAGGGATGGTGGGGCAGGTTCTCCGGTCCTGCTCATGGCGTGGGCACCCCTGAGAATACCAAGTAAGCACTTTAGCTTCTCAGCAGCCCGGATGATCTCAGAAAGCACATAATAAACCCAAATATTCGTTGGTATGTGAATCCCATCAGCTTAGCTTGCTGGTTTGCTCCTGGTGGTCTGCACCGCATGCATGTGCATCCATTGCTGTTCAGGAGGACCAAGCTGTTTCTCTGCATGATGAAGCACAGCTGCAGTCAACTGCCATTGCATGCCCACCCCGTGGGGCTTATGATGATTACCTCTGCAAAGATGTAAAGAGCAGGTTTTGGGGTCACAGAGGCCAGGGGACACTGGTCCCAGTAGCAAGCCACGGAAACCAGTTGCACTCAAGAGCCACCCTGCAAGGCACTGCAGCCCCCCCCTCCCCCCATGCAGCACTTCCAGGAGCAGACCCTACAATTTATTTTGGGTTGCTTTGGAAAATATTTAGCACCCGGAGCCCACCCGGGCACGCTGACCTCGCAGAGGATCTTGCCCAGTGCTCCATCTGTCAGCAGGACACAGAAATTTGGAAGAGGAGGAGCCTGATATCTTCCACCAGTCTGCGAAGCTGCTAGTCCAGCACCAGAAACAAAAGCGAGGTTGGGTATTATATGACTGGCCAGACAGATTCTGGCATGCAGCCTCCTCTCTTAGGAAATCAAGCAGACTCTTTGCTTTCCAGCAGGAACTGCTGCTTTCATTGCCCGGCTTCGCCCGATACGGGGGAAACCGGCTAGAGAGCAAAGGGAAGTTTTTCTCGCAGACAGCCCCAGCCTCTGGGGGATGATTACAGGTTAAACTGAGAAACATGTGAGTCTCAGCTCATCTGCCCTGTTGTCTGCCTCGTGCTCCTTTTTCAACTCCCTCATCCACGTTCATCAGGCGCTTTGAACCATGTGGGAATCTGGTGGAAAGGGATGGGATGGTGCCCATGGTGGGATTTGGGCAGATGCACGCAGCAGGGAAGAGCAGTTATAACTAGTTAAATAAATAATAATTCCAATGTGGGAGTGCTAATTTAATGGGTATAGCATGTTTACATTAAAATATTTTAAGTAAATATGAATTAGATTGCAAATGATGAATGCAATTGGTTGGGTTCAGGTTTATGGTCATGCAAGTGCTGGTACTTCAGGGTTGTGATTTCCCTGGAGGTCTCGAAGTGTTTGCACTATTTTTTCTTGCAGTGCCATCAGGGCTGACACGGGGGTCAAAGAGCTTTGGGAAACACTGTGCTCTTGCTGAAGCAACCACCCTGCTGCTTTGGGGTGCCTGGTGCTTGCATGGGGCAGCTATGAGTGGGGACGAAGCACCCTTGAGAAATACATGCAAGACATCATCGGTGGGTGAGGACATCGGTGGCAGGACTCCAGGCAGCACGGTCCTTGCAGTGCAACCCTTGCTGTCTGCCTTCAGCAGCGGTTCAGCACCCATGCCAGGCTAGGCAGAGTGAACGGGGCTCCTTGCTCTCCTCCTGTCCCAGCACACAGGGGTCAGCAGCAGATAGCTGGTGCCTACACCCCACAGAAGCTCCAGAGGCCCCCTCCAGCATGCTAGAAACATAGTTATGATCAGGAACATGCAGAGAAACAGTGACATCTTTCTGATCCTCCTGAATTCAGATCGTTGCACTGATGCAGGTGGCCAACAACCATCTGTGGCCATGGACTTGGGACTCTGGTTCCCAGAGCACCAGCAGATCTGCCTGCTGGGCCCTGCTTTGCTGTGCAGGGCTGTGCCTGGGTTTGGTGGGCAGGTGGTGGGCTTCCCCAACCCACATATCACACGCAGAGGTTGAACTGTGGCCCTTGAATCTGGTATCTCTTGGTGCCTTGATGGAGCAGTGGAGCATATGGTGCCTGGATGGATGAGGTGGGGTACATGATGCCCTGATGGACAAGATGGAGCACATGCATTCTCCTTGTTCAGCCAAGTCATGTCAGATGAACTCCAGGAGGGCAGCGTGAAGGTGGAGGGTGCCTGCCCAAGTCTGAGGGTAGGATGTAGTCTCTGTTTCACCATAGGTAAATAAGACTATTCCCCATTAGCCAAATAGCTGAGCAGTCTTTGACAGTCTTTGACATATTCATCCTCACAACTACCTTTTGAGGTAGGGAAGCGTGTCCCAACTCTGCAAGTGGGAAGCTGGGGCAAGGAAAGCCCAAGTGAAGTTGCAGCCTTTCCCTGACCACGTATCCCTGGCAGAGAGCAGGATCATCGAGGAGACCACAGCAGAGGAAGGGCTGGAATTGGGCCACCATATGTCCTTCCTAATCAATCCTAACTCCACTTTTCTTGCTTTAATTTTCACGTTATGTTCTTTACTAAAGAATAGCAAAAATAGGAAAGGTGAATATATATTTAATTTGCAGCCCTGCTTCATGCCATGCTCGCGAGCTAAATACCCCAAGAGTGAATTTCTGGACTGCTGCCTGTTTATATTTGTCCCTAATTGATATTTTTCCCTTGTTGTTGTTGGATTTAAAATAATCTTGTGGTTTTTTTGCGAAGAATCTGTGAACTGTTTGTGAGAACTTATCTCAGAGCTTGGGCTTAACTAACATTTTCCAAACAACTCAGCAGAAAGATGAACTGTTGCATGTCTTCAAAACCCTGGCTGAACCTTTGGCTAATGTGAGATAAAAAACAATGGACCGCATGCTCATCAAGATGCTGTAAACATCATATTCAAAGCAAACAAATTGCTGTCTGCTGAAAACAGAAGAGAGTGAAGACAAAACTTTGAAAGCAATGATAATTCCTTGAATTACCTCTTTTTTTCCTAGCTATTTTCCAGCAGTTGTGGAGCTGGTAAACAAATAGGCGTTTATTTGTAAAGGAAAGAAAACATGAAAAAATGAGAGTGGGAAGGAGAGATGATAAGGCTGAGCGTCAGAATTGTGATTTGAACTAAAGGATGTGACTTCGGAGCACATTTAGTTATGCTGAGCAATTTTTATATGGGCAGTTTTAATTAGTCCATCCACTTTTCCAAAGTTTGCCTTTCCCTGATGAATTTCAGATACTAATAAAGACAGTTTACCCAATTTTTCTCCTTTTTCTCAGTGTTTAGTGCATGCACTCAGCTCCCCACTGCATGCTCAGGGCCAGCAAGGCTCCTTCAACCCAAGGTGATGGAACGAAAGCGGCCATAGCTTCAAGTGTTGCCAGCACTGGTGATTTTATCAGCCGCCTCATGGTACAGTGCTTTTTTTAACACTTGAGCTCACTTTGTTGGCTGATGGAGAATCTCAGTATTTTTTATCTGCTTGAAAACTGTGCTTTCTCTTGTGGTTTTAGCAAAAAGCCTGAAACGGCATCTTTGTGTGCATGACAAAGTCATAAAGATGAAAACAAAGAAAAATGTGTATTTATTTTTGATCTGGTTTCGAGGGTCCTTGCTTGTGGTTTCAAGGTTTGTGTGGTGAGACGTGCTGAGCTCCTACACTTTGCCATTGCCAGGTAGAGCCGTTTACCCTCACTGCACGCCCTGAGTCTGAACCGAGGGGGCGAGCATCTTCCTTCACCATCCCATGCCATGCACAGCAACGTTTTGGGTCTCTCTTGAAAGTTGCTCATGCTTACAAGCTCGTGTTTGTAATACAAAGTTCATGGAGAGCAGAGCAGGGTTGGAGTTGGTGCACCTAAGACACCATAGTTTTGCTGCAACCCATTGCACTTGCACCACTATATAATCAGTCTAGAAAGAGCCGTATTAATTGTAGTGTACTGGAAGTAAGTAATGCGTTCCCATCAGGTAATTTTGTGGCTGTTAGAAGAGTGTCCCCATGGGGACGGAGAGGTTCGGTGGTGGGTGACTGCCTCTCAGGCAGAGCCCTTCCCTTCCAAACAGCTGCTCCCAGGGCTGTGCTGCTTGGATGTTGTCATCTGATAGTTGTATTTAGTCACCATGTATGTGAAACGAGTGCATTTTCTCATTGCCTGCCATGGGATAAAAAAAGCAATGTAACCTAAATAAAATTTATTCTGAAAGCTGTTAATCTAAATTATCTATATTCTGCCCTGCTTGCTGGCTCTCAGCAGCAGATACACTGGTAATACCCTTTACCCTGTGTTTTGTCGCTGTTTATCTTAATTTTTTGTTTTGATAATCTCTTTCTTCCCCTCTTTCTGATTTTCTGCCCTTTCCTCCTGGAAGTGTCAAAAGCCAAGCTGGACGAAGAGATGGAAGAAAGGTCGTAAGGGAGGAGGTCATGCACTTCTCACCGCCTCTGTCTTCTCTCTTTTGCAGTTGTTGCAATCTCAGGATGTGAAGGAAGATGCTGTGCTTTGCTGCTCCATGGAGGTAGGGAAGCACCTGCACCACCCGCCTCAGTCCTCATTGCTTTGCCCCTTGTGTCCTTGGCTATGCACATGCCAAGCAGCTATTAGATGTTTCCAAACCCAAACAGCTGTGTTGCCTCTTTGCATTATAGAATCATAGAATCATAGAATGGTTTGGGATGGAAGGGACCTTTAAAGGTCATCTAGTCCAACCCCCCTGCAATGAGCAGGGACATCTGCAACTAGATCAGGTTGCTCAGAGCCCCATCCAGCCTGACCTTGAATGTTTCCAGGGATGGGGCACCTACCACCTCTCTGGGCAACCTGTTCCAGTGTTTCACCACCCTCATCGTAAACAATTTCTTCCTTATATCTAGTCTGAATCTACCCTCCTTTAGTTTAAAACCATTACCCCTTGTCCTATTGCTACAGGCCCTGCTAAAAAGTCTGTCCCCATCTTTCTTCTAAGCCCCCTTTAAGTACTGAAAGGCTGCAATAAGGTCTCCCTGGAGCCTTCTCTTCTCCAGGCTGAACCACCCCAACTCTCTCAGCCTTTCCTCATAGGAGAGGTGTTTCATCCCTCTGATCATTTTTGTGGCCCTCCTCTGGACCCGCTCCAACAGGTCCATGTCCTTCCTGTGCTGAGGACCCCAGAGCTGGACGCAGTACTCCAGGTGGGGTCTCACCAGAGCAGAGTAGATAAAAGACATCATCGTGAGATAAGAGATGGCCCTTGAGTCTCTTATCACTGGACTTTTGATGCATGTAAATGGATGCAAAAAGTTTGGTAGCTGGGGTCCCATCACAAAATTATATCATCCTGGTTCCTTCAAATCTCACCCTGCATTTATTTTTTAAGTGCAAAAACACTTGTATTGGAGCAAAAGCTGCCCCGTGGCTCACACGGAGACGTTTGCTGTGCTCAGCAGCAGCTTTGCAGAGAAATGCTGGTACAAGTACAGCAGAGTTTCATTAACTTCACTTTTGGAAAGTGATTGGCCTGTGGGGATGGATGCTTTCCTTGCAGAGAGCAGTTGAAATTGCAGCCTGAATGGTTGAAATTCAGCAAAGCGACAGGCAGCCAAGGAGGAGAGCTTGCGTTTTTAAGGTTAGGACTTTGGAGAGCTCTGTGTTCCAGCCCCACGAGCCTTCCATGATGATGGACTCATTGCTGTCCACTCCAAGCTTGGACCTTCTCCTCTGTAAGACCACCTAGGGCTTATGCTGCTCCATGGAGGCTCTCCAAGGAGTAATTGTTTTAAAAAACCCTTGACTGTCCTCAAAGAAGCGGCGCGATGGGTATAAATGCAGATCTCGGCAGGGCAGGATTTGTTATACATACAGGAGGGCTCTACTTATTCCGATTAATGACTGGGAGTCACTGACAGCTGTGAATCAGCGAGTAAATGAAGGGCCAGGTAGAAGGCAGGAATACCACATCACAGCCTGCACTTTGTTTTGACAATAGCATGATTTTTAGGTGGGATTTTTTTTTCAAAAGCAATCTAGCGTTGCCGCCTTTGAAGTCAGTGGGAGCTGAACCATTCGCTCCTCCAGCAGCCTGGTGTGGATGCTTTTGAAAACCTCGGCCTTCGTATTCAGCTCTTGGAGCCTGCTGCTGGGTGGTTTTGGTTTTCAGAAGCCACGACGCCTTTAACCTTGCCTGCCCGCCCCCCTGCATCGAGCAGGGGAGGACTGGAGGGGTGGAGGGTGTCTACAAAAGCCAGCACGGTGTTTTAATATCATAGAATCATAGAATATCTCAAGTTGGAAGGGACCCCTAAGGATCAATATGCCATGGTTGACCTCTTCTTCTCCTGACAGCTGCAGAGCACCGGCCGGCTGCTGGAGGAGCAGCTGCCTGAGATGATGATGGAGCTGTTGGCAATAGCACGCGACAAGATGCTGTGTCCCTCTGAGTCCATGCTGACGCGGTCCCTGCTGCTGGAGGTCATCGAGCTGCACGCCAACAACTGGAACCCCCTGACACCCACCATCACGCAGTACTACAACAAGACCATCCAAAAACTGACAGCTTGAGGGGCAGGGCAAGGTGGGGTGGGAAGGGACGAAAAGAAGACATGCACCTTGATGGGATCTGGCAAGAGCTTTTCCGATTTAAATCCCCCAGCAGACCAAACCCCAGCATGCTCGAGAATATGTTCGTGGGGTGGAGAGGGAGAAGCATGTTTCTTTTTCAGCCGTGTCGCCAAGTGCCACCCCTCTTCCCCGCCGTGGTTTCATTTTAGGGGTTTCTTTTTCTGAACTCATTGCTCAAGCAGCAGTAACACATCCCACCAGGTTATTGTTTGGCTTTTGAAAGAAGATGGAGAATTTGGAAAAAAAAACCAAAAAACTAATCCAAGTGGGGGCTAGTATTGTTTTCATGCCATCCTCCTGCCTTGCCCCAGCCAACTGGCAGGAGACAGCAGGCAGCAGATATCTCGGGAGGACAAAGCCAGACACACACTACACCAGACACTTATAATTGATGGCTTTTGTCGAGCGGGGCTTGCGTTAGGTTTCCCCCCCCCTCCTCTTGTCTTCGACTTTCTGTGTGTGTCCCCCTACTTGCCACCCCTTTGAAAGCAGATCAGAGAGTGGGATGACTTTCTTATTTGCACTGGGTTTTCTTTTTCTCGGGCATTTGTATTTTCTTCTTATTTTATTGTATCGTTGAACGGACAATTGCGAGCAGCTCGGAGAAGGGGAAAGCAATGCCTTCCTGCGAGCTGACTAGTGGTTTACATGAAGATGTTGAAGCAGAAGGAGTATTTTAAAGGAGTCCAAAAGCCACTGCAGAAGTAACGTAGCCACCGTCGTCTTGCCAGTAACCTCCTCGATGGATTGAGAAACGTGTCCTCTGAGCTGGGAGCTCTAAGAAACAGGGGATTCTGCAGCTCTTACTGTTCAAGTCACCATTATCCCTCAGCCACTATAGCCCATTTATTTTTTTTGTAATAATTTTTTTGTTTCCATTGAAGGAGTGCTTTATTGTAATTACTGTCATGGTTGTAATTATACATTTAAATCCAGGCCTGTTATAGTTGGGCCTAATAATGTACAGGGCGAGGGAGAAATGAAGGTTTGATGTTCTTCTTTGGAGACTGGTAAAGAGAAGACAATGTATGGCAAAAAGGAGGAAAAAAGAAGAGGAAAAAATAGGAAAAGCCAAAAATAGAGGTTTTGAGCCTGGCTTCTAACTAGCTAAATTTGCTATCCAGTGTTTCTAGGTGTGCGGTGTACAGGAGCGGCTCTGGCCCGTGGTTGGTGTAAGTGGCACCATGTCTTCAAAGGATGGGTGACATATTCGGAGTGGGAGAGTTTGCTCGGGGATCCCCAGGTTGCTCCAGGATCCCCAGGTTGCTCTGTGCTGGAGCATCCCGAGGGAGAGGGCAGCTGTGGAGGGTGATGGTGAGATGCCGCCTGGGCAAGGAAATGCCCGGAGGGCAAGGAGGCTGGTACGGAGGGACACACCATGCCATTGCATCGCTCCCTAAATCATGAATAAGACTTGGTGGTCTCCTTATTTGCTTGTCTAGTGATGCTTTTACTTACTAAATCACTTCTGGTGCTTATTTTGGTGAAGCCTAATGAGGGTGCGAGCTGCCCTGTCCCATCTGCACAGTGGAAGAGGAGCCAAGGAAGGCATGATGCCAGCAGCCTGTCCCCTTTTCTTGCCATTATTCAATTTACTTTCCTTTCCCAGTGATAAGAAGAGAATTTATGCCACCACACCGGCACACACGGACCCCGAACCAGGCAAGCTGGGTCTGAACTCAGCAGCTCAAACCCCTTTTTCCAAGCAAAATGTTGAATTTCTGGTGGCTTGTAGAGAAGAGAGACTTCACCCCAGCCTCTTTGGATGTGCAGTACGTTCTTGGGTGCCTTATGAATGTGTGGGTCTGTCCGCGATGGGGAGGAAGCTTTCACTGCAAAATTTAAAGGGCAAAAAATTTCAGCAGAAAATGCATCGCAGGAGATGAGAATCCTGATGCTGCAGTTCAATATTATTTGAATTTTCATCCAGTTGTCTGCTGATGCAGTTTCTAATTCACACATGGAGCAAGAGCAGTGAGCTGGAAACAGGAGTTTCAATTTTCCTGACATAGAATCATAGAATCATTTAGGCTGGAAAAGACGTTTAAGAGCATCAAATCAAACCGTTATCATAGCACTGCCAAGTCCACCACTAAACCATGTCCCTAAACATCACATCTACCTGTCTTTTAAATACTTCCAGGGATGGAGACTCAACCACTTCCCTGGGCAGCCTGTTCCAGTGCCTGACTACCCTTTCAGTGAAGAAGTTTTTCCTAATATCCAACCTAAACCTCCCCTGGTGCAACTTGAGGCCGTTTCCTCTTATCCTATCACTCGTTACTTGGGAGAAGAGACTGACCCCCACCTCGCTACAACCTCCTTTCAGGTAGTTGTAGAGAGCAATAAGGTCTCCCCTCAGCCTCCTCTTCTCCAGGCTAAACAACCCCAGCTCCCTCAGCCGCTCCTCATAAGATTTGTTCTCTACACCCTTCATGAACTTTGTTGCCCTTCCCTGGACACGCTCCAGCACCTCGATGTCCTTCTTGTAGTGAGGGGCCCAAAACTGAACACAGTACTCGAGGTGCGGCCTCACCAGGGCCCAGTACAGGGGGACGATCACCTCCCTGGTCCTGCTGGCCACACTATTCCTGATACAAGCCAGGATGCTATTGGCCGTCTTGGCCACCTGAGCACACTGCTGGCTCATGTTCAGGCGGCTGTTGACCAACACCCCCAGGTCCTTTTCCGCCTGGCAGCTCTCCAGCCATTCCTCCCCCAGCCTGTAGCGTTGCATGGGGTTGTTGTGACCCAAGGGCAGGACCCGGCACTTAGTCTTGTTGAACCTCATACAGTTGGCCTCGGCCCATCGATCCAGCCTGTCCAGATCCCTCTGTAGAGCTTTCCTACCCTCCAGCAGATCGACACTTCCACCCAACTTGGTGTCATCTTCAAACTTCCTGAGGGTGCACTCGATTCCCTCATCCAGATCATGGATAAAGATATTAAACAAAACTGGCCCCAATACTAAGCCCTGGGGAACACCACTCGTGACCGGCCGCCAAGTGGATTTGACTCCATTCACCACAACTCTTTGGGCCCGGCCATTCAGCTGGTTTTTTACCCAGCGGAGAGTGCACTTATCCAAGCCGTGAGCAGCCAGCTTCTCCAGGAGAATGCTGTGGGAAATGGTGTCGAAGGCCTTACTAAAGTCCAAGTAGACAACATCCACAGCCTTTCCCTCATCCGCTGAGAAGGTCATCTTGTCATAGAAGGAGATCAGGTTAGTCAAGCAGGAGCTGCCTTTCATAAACCCATGGTGGCTGGGCCTGATCCCCTGGTTGTCCTGTACGTGCCACGTGATGGCACTCAGGATGATCTGCTCCGTAACCTTCCCCAGCACCAAGGTCAGACCTGGCAGGCCTGTAATTCTATAGATCGTCCTTCTGGTCCTTCTTGTAGATGGGAGTCACATTTGCTAACTTCCAGTCAACTGGGACCTCCCCGGTTAGGCAGGACTGCTGATAGATGATGGAAAGTGGCTTGGTGAGCACCTCCGCCAGCTCCCTCAGTACCCTTGGGTGGATCCCATCCAGCCCCATAGACATGTGTGTATCTACATGGTGTAGCAGGTCACTAACCTGTCTACCCAGAAAGCAGCAAAATTATTGTTGGATGTACTGGACTTGTCTGGAAAAATTAATTTCTGCTTCATGGATTCGAGCCCAGGAGCTTCGCTTGGAGGTGGCACATTGTGTTGGGTCAGCTTCGTTAGTAGCAATGGGGTTTGATAGTATTAATGAGCAGCTGAACTTGATTATGGTGGCAAAACCGCTGAACTTGATTAAGGCGGCAAAGCCCATGAGTATTATAAGGCTCAGGGTTGCGCCCGTTGCTCTTGGCTTTTCCTGCTCCCTGATTTCTCGGGGAGCAGAGGAGAAGGGGGATTTAACACCCATCCCAGCATGCCCAGGCACAGCATCAGTCTTCTGGGAGAAGACCTGAAAAGTTTTGTCTTGATTTTTTTTTTTTTTTAAGAACAGAAAAGTCCTATAATGGGGGCACAGCCTGATGGGTCAGGGTGCCAGGGATCCTGCCAGCAGCAATGCAGACCACTGCTCCAGCCCCTGCAGCTTCTCCCTTCCCCCAGAATTTGCTCTCGGGATGTAGTGAAAGTAGAAAAACCCAGAGAATCGGAGATTTTGCTTCTAAAAACCTGAATTTTCACCCATCAGTGCATCAGGAGGCATTCAGAGGCGAAGTGTAAGCCACATAGCAGTATTTCTGCTTAAGCATTTCCCTACCCCTACCAGCCATGAGGGTTTATTCAATTTTCCCATTGGGGTGCAATCCTGCAACCCTTACCGACCAGGCTTGGCCCATGACTTTCCCCTCCAGCACAGGGATTTCTCCCACCGAAGAACTTTTATGTGAAATACATTGGTTTTTAATGTCTTGCCATTTATCTCCACTATTAACGTACGTTCATTCAGCCATTAACCGCTTTGGTACGTCAGTCGCTCCATTGATATGTGAGAATCAAAATGTTGACCAAAAATGGATTTTTCTCCCAAAAATTCCATGCTGCCAATGGTATCTTTCTGAAGTCTATCAGTAGAAAGCCAGCAGGCACATGGCACCATTAACCATGGTACCATGTTGGGAAAAGAGGTACCACAAGATCATTTGATGGGGCAGAATGGGGAGCAGCGCTGGGAAGTTTTTGGGATTCCTGGTGAGAGCACCTAGGGATGACAACGAGTATCTTCTCTTTTTTTTGGCTTTCTTTAGAAACAGTCGCCAAAGAGCGTAATTCTACCATGTGCATTTTTGAAGGTGCGAAGCCACTGGCTACATCTCCCAAATTAGCCAGATTCGATCTTCGCTGCTCAATAAAAGTATCCATGTGGGGTTTTAATACATTTACCCCATATGGCTACATCAGCAAAGGGGAAAATAACCTCGTGGGGCCAAACCTTGGGTTGGTGTAAAGGCAAGTGGCTGAAGCATCTGTGGAAGAGCGATGCTCTGCACCACTGCTGCACTGGTCCCCCTTCAGATGCAGAGCAGGTTTGCCAGCTCCCTGCCAGACTCCCCAGCATCTAATTTACCTCATTCCTGGTGAAATTATTTCCAAACTGAAGATTTTTGCTACCTACCAAGTGATTTGCTCGGTTTCCCTGTGAGGGATTTCACCCCTGTTTGGAGAAGTCTCATGTATATAGAGGTGAAATGAAAATGGGGAAAAAAAAAGGAAAAGTGATTTGCTTGGTTCCCCTCTTCCTCTGAAGGAGATTAATTAGTATCTATTCTTGGCATGACTGATGGCTTTGAAGGAAAACTTGTCAGAATAACTTATGATTTATTTTCATGCTTATTTTTATAACATCCCTCACTTGGAAGTCTCTCAAAATCTTAAATATGATTTTTTTTTTTTTTGTTTCCCTGTTGGGTATTTTATGGCTTTACACTAATTTTTTTCTTCTTGGTGTTAGCTATTAGCCAGTCCCAGAGATACTGTCAGTATTTTTTCAGGAGAAACAACACTAAGGGTTGCAAAGTCCACTGTCAATAGCCAAGGGAGCTGCAGTGTCCTGCAGAACATGGAGTTAATGCTAGCAATTCATTATTTTTTTTAATGTATTTATTTGCATTTGAAAAAGCAACATTTTTAATTTAATTGTATTTGTTGAACTGAGCGCTTTAAAAAAAAATTTAGAAAAATAAAAAAAGGAAAAACATTTTGGGGAGAATAAAGACTAGATATTCATACTAGAGAAAACACAAACTCATCATTTTCAGCATTTAAGAGACTGTTAAAACAAGGGAGCTAATAACTCTTTGAGGCAATTCAGTCTTTGTTTATAGAACATCCAGACCCACTGTATGCTATAAAATGCATCATCTGAGTAATAAATGTTTAAAGCTTGACATTTCCCCATCTCTTTGTGGTGCGCACTATCACTTGTGATGGTCTGGGAGAGACCTTCCTTTTGTTTAGAATGCAAGAAAAGGAAGATATGGGGGGGGGGGGGGGGGACATCCCTAACGGTGTCTGCTTGGAAATGTAGCAGATCCTTCCCTCTGTGGGGATGGCTTAGCCTGTGCTCCTGGCACCGGGTCAGATCCTGTGTGGTGCTGCGGCTCCGGTTGGGGTTGGTCCCTCTCCTCATCACTTCTCGTGGGGATGAGAATGAAGCCCATGGGAGCAAAGGGCTTGGAGGTCCATGGGTGATGGATTGGGCCCCTCTCCTGGCTCTGCCTCCACAGCCACCTGCTCCCCTGCTCCCTAGCCTCTGTCCCAAGGGAATTTCCCATCCATTTATGTCCTACCTCAGCTGGACCTGGGTGTCTGTTGGAGGACCCCCCATTTATCACATCCATTTCACCCAATGCTACAGTACACAGCAGCAACAAGGGCTCACAAACCACTTCTGCCTTTTACCGCATTCAACCCCCTTTTAAAAAAGCAGTTTTTCTAAGAAGTCTTCTCTGGAAAACCCTTCTCTAGCCCAAGAAAATTAATTTTTGGCTAATTGAAATGCATGCATTGGCCCACGGGTCACTGGAGGTGAGCAGTTTGTGCCTGTGTGTCATTGGGCTCCGGCCAGAAAATTGAATGTGAAACAGTTCCTGCTTTTGAAGAAGTGTTCTTGCAAAATGCCATATGTGATTGTGTGTGTGTGCTCAGAGCTCGCTGCAACGCAGCCGAGCTGCAAAATAAATATAAAAAGGAGGTGGAAAAAGGTGGGGCCATGGCAGAGGGATCCCCGCTGCTGGCTGGGGGCTCAGCTCATTGCTGTAAGGCCATGAATAAATAGATGAGATGTTAAAATGAGGTGCAGGCCACTTGCAACCAGTGCAAGTCACCCAGTGCTCCATGCAACGCCATATCTGCTTAGGGAAAGAGCCTTGGGTTTATTAAATGCTTCCTGACTTGGGCTGCTGGCTTTCAGGATCATCTCCTCTTGCATCTTCTAGAAGCTAGGTGTTAACCTTAAAGTCCATGTAAAGCATTTTATATGAGTTTAACTCAATTCGCCAAAAAGCTCACTTTTTCTGCTCTTCTGCCTGCAGTCGAGGTCTCAGCCATCATAAGCAACATCCACGCTGGTAAATTAGACATAGCCAAGGTCAGGTGGTGGAGAGTGACCCATGTCCTTAATGTAACCGAGTTGATCTGTGATGCTTGCTTTCCTTTTTCATAACCTCTTGTGTTTTATTTGCCCCCAAAAGCCCATTTCTGCTGCAGCTCCCCAGTACGGCACACCCAGGCTGGGTCCCCTGCCCAGGGGACAACAGTGTCCCCACACCTGATCTTTTCTGTACTGACACAGAAGGTAGATGACATGACCTACCAGGCAGCATTACTCATGACGTGGGGCATCACCTGATCTATCCTTCTGTCCCAAAGTAGGACCAACCACACCAGCACCCTTCCTGGAAGAGTTTGTCCAACCTGTTCATAAAACCTCTGGTGATGGAGGGCAGATTGCCCATTGCCTCCCCAAAATGTCTTGTGATGGGGGTCATTCCTGGATGTTTGCACAGGGCTATAAATTAGAAATATATAAACCCCCTGTTTAGTCCTTCGGACAATCACCAAACATTGCTTTGGGTTATTTTGATGATAGCACAGGGAAAAACAATAAGCTGGTTCATGCCATCTGCCACTGAAAAGCTGACCCAGCAGGAACTGTTTTTGTCGTGTTACTTCTAATTACTCCTGGGTCCTTCCCGTAATTTCTGTTGCTTCATCAACTGGATGGGAGAAAGTTTTGCAGCAAGTAAGACAAATCACTGCTGGTAAATGAGGGATAAAACCATCCAAATCTCTTCTCCAAAGCCACCCTTTCCAAGGATCCAGCCCTAAACGTCCCAATCAACTACCCCAACCTACAGCCAGACCCTGCAGCTCCAGGGTGTGCTGGAGTTGGAGTTTGGCTTGTTCCACCAAATCAAGGTTGTGAGCATTTGGACCAGCTTTGGAAAGAGCTTATCAACACTGGAGTTGGGCTGGGAGCAGCCAAGCCAAGAGTGGGGACAGTCCCTGGGCCCCTGGGCCCACAGAGATATATTAAATGAGAAAATAACCTGCAGTAAACACAAGATTTTGGAGCAGATGGATGGGCATTGCTGCAGATCTGAAGCTTTCAAGATGCAGGAATATTTCTGTGAATTCCTTGTGGCTGCCAAAAACCCAGACAGCAGCAAATAAAGAAACCCCATGAATCAGAGTAAGTTTGTTTGGCTTTCCTAAAACATGGCAAACCAGCAAATAGCCGGGATGTTCTCCTCTTCCAGCAGCTCCACTTCTAATACTGAATAATAAGCAGAGTTTTTAAATGCTCATGCTGGTGGCAAAATAGATAACAAAGATAAATCCTAAGTGACAAAGCACGTTCACAGTGTAACAGCATTGCTGCCGTGTTTGCAAGTTGAACTGTAGCTTAATTGATTATTGCTTGGGGTGCAACGAGAACAACGATGATATTAAAACAATAATGCACATTACAGGACTATATGGCCTCTTCATTTTGGATCCTACGTTGTGATCACTAATTATAAAGCCAGAGACTTGTGTGGCTACATAAATGTGACTACTGAGCCTAGCTTTATGTCTGTCCCACTCCTCAGGACTTCTCTGAATTAATTCCTAGAGCTGAATTTCTGCAAAAAATATCCCATTCTTGGGCTATAATTTAATGATTTAAACATTTCCAGGGATGCAGACACTGCCTGTAACTCTTGGAGAGTTGCTCTGGTTATCCTTGCTGTTAAAAATGAGCGCAGGGTCTCAAGGATGGATGGTCCCAGGGCAGGCCACCGAAATGGAGCCTTCTTAGGGAGGTTTGGCTTCCTCTGCCCCATGCAAAGGCATCGCTCCCCATTGGAGCTGCAGCCTTCGAGGGGGGTTAGCGGCATTGCAAAGGGCAAAGCCTTGGTGGATTGGATGCTAAGCCAATGCCTCATCCCATGCCGGATCAAAGCTGGCTAACCATTTCCCACCAGTCCTTGCCATGCCGCAGAGTTAATGGGGAAAAAATGCAAAGTCCCTCTCAAGAGAAATGCCAAGATTTCAAAATTCCATTGTCCTAAATCATCTGAGTTTTTCACCAAACAAAGCATTTTGTTTCAATGTATGTTATGTTGCTGTAGCAATAACATTTAAACAAAGCGTTTGGCCTTTATTAGCATAGGCCTTTTCAATAACTTCCCATAGAGCTTTCCCATCAAAAGTTTCAACTTCGGGAAAGCAATGATGGGAGGTGGCAAAGGTCTGATGGGAGCAATCACCTCCACCTTGCGTTACGTGGTCCTGAGCTTACTTCAGCCTCTGCGCCTCTTCTCCCAGCCCTGCCGGAGCGAAATGCATTGGCACTTAATGTCTGTCCCCACGTGTCATTCTTAGATGTCCAAATACATAACATGAACATGTGGCCTCACAGCCAAGACAGGGAGGGAACTGCACAGACCCCCCACTGGTGCTGCTGATGACCCCACAGTGATCATTAATGATGGAGCTGTGAGAAGAAACCAGGTCCTGGAGCAGATCAGTGCCTTTGCAACTGGTAGAGATGTGGTGAATACAGCCAGCTGAAGAACTGGACTGCAATGAGTGTCTGCATCTGTGTGAGAGGTGGAGAAAGCGGTCCATGAGATTCCCCGGCATCTAGGACCTGTGCAAAGACCAAATGGGTTGTTGTGGAGACCATTTCCACACTTCTGCAGGCAGCACTGAGCCTGAGTTTTACTTGGGGGTTGCTCAGAGGTACTGGTGGGGTCCCCAGGCTTCCTGGTCCGAGAGACAAATCCCATCAGCTTTTGCTTTATGCATGCACCAGAGAGGAGTTCCTTCTGCCTGTGGTCCTATGCATGGAGATGGGGAACAAGCAGCTGTCTCTTACCTTTAAAAATAATAATAGTGAGCTCTGCAGGAGCCTGGACTTTCTTGGCACACAGCCCCATGCTCCAGCATCAGGTGTGCAACCCCCTGTGCAGGAGCCGGAGCCAGGGTGCCGTGCACCAGTGGGTCATCAGCAGCATCAGCCTGACATGTCGTGGTCAGGCATCGGCTGAGCTGGGAGTTCCCCAGGTCCCATGTGTCAACCAGAGCCAAATTATCTGTCATTGGCACTTTTTTGTCCATGGGATAAAACCCGAAAGAAATCCTGATCAGCATTTACTACTTCCTGCCTTGAGAACATCTCCTGAATCCTAATGGTTCTCCTATAGGTTGGACCTATCATGGGTAGGGAAAAATCCTCCTGTGTGCTGTCCAGCCGTGCCCCAGAGCTGCATATCTCCCTTACTGCAGGTGAGTGTGTCCCAAACAGGTCCCAGCCCTGGTGCCAAGGGGAATTTTGTGTTTTAATGAATTGCAGAAGGGCCCATAGCAATGGGATGAATCGTCTCCTGGAGGTTCATCCCCTCCAGCAGCCTTGCAGGACCTACCATCTCCTCTCCAAACCCTCCTGGAAAATCAGGGACCATAGCTGGGGCTTGGCCCTCCCAAAAATGCCCAGCCCAACCCTTCATCCTACATAAACCTCCAGGCATTTCTCCTCGCCCATCAGCCCCATGAATAGAGAAGCGACACCACATCTCCCAGTAGTTAATGCCACCAGCATGCTGAGGCAAGAAAAGCACCCTTCAAGCTCAGAGATTTTGAAATTACATTTTTTGATGTTTTTAAATTTTGAGTTCCAAAAGAGCTCAAATTCACCTTTCAAAGCAAGTCTGGAAGAAGCCAGATTCGGTAAATCAGCAGCTACACAGCATGAGGGTGGGAAGAAAAAACTGTATCAGGAGATAGGTTACCAAAAACCTGTCTGGTGGTAATTACACGACTTCTGATGAAAAACTGGTTTGAGGGCAAACGCTGTAAAATATTGCTCTGGGGAGAGAAAGACGACAAAGGTTGTGAAATCCAGTTTGTGGATTGTTTTACAGCTAAGGTAACTTCTATCCCTAGGGCTGTATTTTATAACTCATGCAAGAAATCAAGCCCCAGTTTGCAGGTCT
Source organism: Platalea leucorodia (assembly GCF_965183815.1). NCBI lineage: Eukaryota > Metazoa > Chordata > Aves > Pelecaniformes > Threskiornithidae > Platalea > Platalea leucorodia. Next base: position 24,979,791 of record NC_138859.1, on the reverse strand, counting down.
GCTCTGCTCTTCTTTTAAAGCACAAAAATGCGGCGTATTTGTTAGAAAACAAGGTTTTGTGCTGATTTCATAAAGATAAATGCAGTCTTATTTTTTCAGGGCAATGAAGCATTTGGGAGAGGGATTGTGTTGCATGTGGAGACTGCAAGTGGTTTTTACAATCATTGCATGGACACATCCTCCTGTATATATTCTTTATATAAAATTGCATTTCTGTTGCTTCTGTGAGCACTTAAAAGCAGTGCTGCAGGGGCTCACCACTCTCCCAGGGGGACTAAGCCCAAATAACTCAGCTCTGCTGCTTGGGTTCTGTTTTTCAGCCCAATTTACCCATTTTTTTCCCCCATTTGCTCTCTGTCCTGTAACTTAAATTTCCCTTTGCTCCCTCTGTGTTTGCAGACAGGGCTCCTTCCCCTCTCCAGCTCCGTGCTGTCACGTTTGGCCACCTTGGCTCCCTTTCCATGGCTGAGGATGTCTCCTCGGTGATGATGAGTTGTCCTTGTGCCAGTCCCCATCTGCACTCACCATTCTGGGGACAGGTGACCATCCCTGGTCCCTGCAGTTCCCATTTAGATCCTCAGCACCTTGCACAAGGGTTTTCTCCCTTTTTAACACTTTCTGCTGCTGCAAACACTTTGGGGTGTGCTGGGTTTGCATCCCAAAAATCCCACCAGCAATTGCCACCACCCATGTGTATCAATGTCACCCATGGAAATGCTGCGAGGAGGTTGCAGGGAGCTTCATATCCCAAGGTGGCCCTGGCTTGACATGGCAGGGGACAACCAGCCCCATGGGATGGTGATGCACCATGGTCACCTCCAGGAGATGCTCCCATGGGGTGGCTGGGACACGTGGCCTCATGCTCGCTGTCCCACCTGGATGTGGCAGCTGGTGGGCAGGGGGTTTTGGGGACACCCAGGGGGGCTGGCAGAAGGGTGAGGGTCGGGGCTGGCTTACCCCCATGGTGCCTCGCCAGAGCCTATTTTCTGGTGGGAAACATTGGGATAAAATTAGAAGTAGGTTGAACTTTATCTACGACTTGAACTGAGACTGAACTCAGCCCTGTTTTGTTTTGTTTTTTCCAAGTTCAAAAGAGTTCACGGGGAGGGAGGCAAGAGGGGAGGGTACTGGATTGGTTTTTTTAACTTGCTCTTTCTGTGATTTTGCTGGAGTTTGACTGCCTCATCTGCTTGGAAAGGCTCTTCTCACAGTATTTCCAGTTCGAGATGGTGATGTGGTGGCTCAAATACTGCCACAGTCTTTTATTTCATGTCAGATATTTGGGGCTGGGGTAGTGCAGGGCTGACCAAGCCTTCCCTGTGCCGCCCTTAGCTCAGCCCTGGATCTGTCCCAGCCCAGCCCAGAATGGGAAGGCAAAGGGGAAAACCGGGGTGGGTTTGGTGGGTACCACACTGTGCATAAGGACCATAGTACTCCGCACTGGGGATGCTTTGAGGGCTTTTTTGTACAGCTTTTGTGCCAACTAGCTGGGCCTCCAGGCAACCTTCCAGCATCACCGAGGGGCTCATATGGACCTGACACTACTCCTAATCCTCAGTTTTCATGTGGCCACCCCATAGTGGAGATGAATTTCCTTGCCTGGATGCGCTCCAAGGGACCTGGGAGCCAGAGCCATGCTCCACATCCCTGACCCCAGCCCTGTGGGTTGTGCAAGCTGCTGGCATCCATGTGAAGGTGTGTGGATGGTGCAGAGAGCACGTACAGGGCTGTGCACCTCACTTGGGGGGGGGGGGGGTGTGTGACAGTCCCCTCTGGGCCATGGGAGCTGGTGCAAGCAGCAGCACAAGGACATGGACATGAAGGTTTCACATCAGACCCCTAGCAGAGCTGCAAAGGGACATATGGCACTGCATCACTCCCAGGTGAGTTGTGTTTCCCAACGAGCCGATCATGTCTTCCCAGAACAGATGGGAGACTTTTACCACATGGTTATTTCACCTCCTAAATTACTCAGGAGTTAGTAGAAACTTTACCAAAACGGACTTTCTAATTTTAACAAAGATGCTTCCTAGATCACTGACAAATTTAGGGAATGTACAAGGCAGACTCATTTCCTGGAATAGGAGCTACTGGAGAAAAAGTCCCTCCAGGCTGATTCCTAACTATGACACATTTGATTGATAGCCATTCAAGGACTACTGGGAAACGTGTCATTTGTCTCCATGAAGCTTCAGACAGAGTTTCATCATCAAGTCTGACTGCTCTGTGAAATAAAACCGGCTAATATCTACTAGCAGTGATATAACCTCTGGTGTTTACGTAGGATGTGTCATGAGGGTGATTTCCCCCCCCCCCCAAGGTTTTTATATATGGGTGCAAAGTGGCTTTATCCCTATTGCACCTTGTTTTCTTTCCTCCTCGCTGGGTGACCTACATTGTCCCACGAAGGGTGGCACAGGCTGTGGGTGCACCCGAGCCACCAGGACTGTCAATAAACTTTGGCACCTTAAATGTGGAAAACCCGACGTGCTGGAGGGAGGGATAGGTGCCTGGTGTCCTGGAGATCGGATTCCCCCAGGAGATTTGCTGGGAGTCCCATGATGAGCCTGGAAAGGAGCCCAGATGGCAGGGCACCACCGCGCTTTCCACCCAGGGTGCTCAGCCAGGGTCTCCGGAGGACAACCGGTGGCCTCTGTCCCTTACTGTCACCCTTGTGTGTGCAAACCCCAACCCCACATCAGCCCAAGGTCTCACTGCAGGGTGATTTGCACCCTACCATGTGGGACCACCTATGCATGGGATGAGGGCACACGACAGTGGGTTGCCCTGGTGCAAATCCCTCCCATGTTTGCATTGCTGGTCCCAGGAGACCGTACCTGTGCTTGCCTACAAGGGGTATTTACCACGGCTTGACCCACATCACTCACCCCACGGGCAGTTACCTGACCTTGCTGCCTCAGGGTGTTTTTTAGGACAAGTCTTGATCTCCAGCCATGACCCATTTTGTTTCGGGTGCATGAGCTGCCCTGTTCACTCCCAGTTCATGGGAGCTGCAGCTTTGGCCACCAGCATTGTCCATCCTCCCCAGCCTTGCAAGGTCATCCCAGGTCCTCAGGGTCTCTTGCCGCTTTGTTTCACCCCTGAGGTGTCAGATAGATAGGATCTCAGCGCCAGCTGTTTTGCAGGCAGATGAGGAATCCAGAGCTGTAGAGGATTTTTTTAATCTCACCCATCTCAGCTTTGCTGTCCCTGCGAGCTGTTTCTAGGAGTCCTTGCCCAAATGCTCCGTCTCCAGGAAATGCTGTTATCAGCCACCCCCATTGGCCACTCCATTTCGAGCTCCCAGTCTCACTCCCGGGGCACCCGTTCCCAGTCCAATTTCTACTGGAAGCAGATAAGGCAGAGGAAGGGGATAAGGGGTGGCCGGCAGCCTGGTCACCCTGCTGCTGTCCCTCCCCAACTCACAAGGGACAGATGTCAGGATGGGGGGGACATGGGGACACTGTTGGAGCGGTACTTGTAGCCCTGCAGCTGGTGGGTGGGCACGGCATGGACAGCCCGAGCTCCCCAGACCTTTGGGACAGCCAGGTGGCATCGGGACTGAAGTACTTGGGGTAGATTGGGGTGATGCATTCACCCTCCTTCTTGGGTGTGCACACCCAAAACTGGCCATTCACAATAATATACAGGGAGAGGGTTCAAGTTCAGGCTGGACTAAGGGGGCTTTTGCATCGCTCAGTCCTTCATTCCTGTGCACGCTGCAGCGTAAGGGTTTTCCTCCCCAAAAGCTCCAGCACAACCTCACACCTCTTTTCCTAAGCACCCCCGTTACACCCATCTCCTCCCCTCCTCTGCAATACCAAAAATGGCCAGATTAGTGAAAAAACATAGGTGGACATGATGGTTAGGGACCACCCATTTAGTCTTCCAGCTGGTCAGTGACAGCTGACTGGTAAATGCCTTTAATTAAAACTAAATGGTTAATAGGAAGCTGAGCAAAGGTCTCCTGCTTGGCTCCCAACGCAGCTGAGGGCTGAAGTGCTCAGTGTCGTAACAGCCAGCCTCCGCTGTGTCCCTTTGCCAGGCCACTAACATCACTGAAAAATCTTGCTCCCAAATACTGCTGCCCTGCTGCAGATTAACCTACGCCTCTGAGGTGGGACATCCCCATGGGCATCCCTCCATCCATGGACCCCTTTCCAAAGGGGTCTCTTGTCTCCGACCTGCAGTTTTGGTAGGAAATGGTTTTTAAGCGCAGAGTAAGTTATATTTTGACTGTTGTCCATTTGTGAACAAAAATAGGAATTACCCAATACAGAGCAGTTTCCCAAGGTTGGGAAGGAGGAGGATGGAAGTAATAATTAATCAGCGGTGGCTGGCGGGGGCTTTGCTCACCTAAAATGACCTGGTCTAAGGGTCATTTCGCAAAGGTACCTGGAACCTGGAACTTATAAAAGAAAAGATCTTGTCCTGGCCTGAGGGAGGAAGAAAGAGGGGAAAAAAGAGGAGGAAGGTGAAGCAAGGAGTGACAAAGCCACCAGGATCCCCCAGGGAAATTCATGCCTCCTTCCCGGCCCTCTGATTCCCATGCTCCCCCTCTGTTTCCCTAATGCCTGAGCATCTTCTCCCTCTCAAGTAATGGGCTCACAGGACATGACTAAGCATCTCAGAGGCCCAAACTCCCATGGAATCAGCTGCCCCTTCCCAGATCCAACATGTTTGCTCCAGAGAGCAGGGCTTTGGGGGCAATTCACTGCTCTGCCCATTGTTAGCAGATGTGCCTCGACTCCAGAATGATGTCCACTCCATGGACACTTCACCTCCTCCCACCTCTTTAAGCAATGGTGGGTTTGAAACAGCCTCAGAAAGTTTGATTTGGGATCATCACCCTTGATGGAGCTGACGCTATCAAGAATGCTAGTGAAGACACAGTTAGATGTATTTTAGTGTGTATTTTAGTCTCAAATGGCCTGAATTAAAATCTGCAGGAAAATAAATGGAGCTCTTTGATCAAAACCTCTACAATGAATGCATACATCTTGACCAAAAACATACCTTTCAAGCAGAAAAAAAAATATGCACTACATATTGTTTCAAAATCCCTTTTTGCATTCAAAACATCCTTAGCAGACATGCAGTGCACGCACAACAATTTGCTGCTTTATCGTACAGATCCCAGGCCAGGTCTTCAACTGGAAAAAATATTTCTAGCTGCGTGTGTCTTGGTAGAGCTGGATGTTTTTATTCTAGCAGGGGGTCTGACATCCTCCGTCTGAAACGGAAACCCTCTGTGCACTGATGTCTGTTGCTTATCTCACTGGTGATACTGTTTCTGCAGTTCCAGGGTCCTTATTTTCAGCAGAGTCAACTGCATACCCAGAGCTAATTGCAATAAATAACACAAAATACTTTTTCTTATCAAAATGTTTTTGTGGGGAAAAACATCATTTGAAAATGGATAAAAAGTGGTGTTCTTGTCCTCGCTTTCATTTAACACCTGGCCAGGCTGCTGTGCTCCTCCCTGCCCAGCACAAATCTGGGGACTTCACCCTGATTTTCCATGGGACCCTGCAAGGACCAGTCCAGGGGTTCCCCAAACCCACATAGACCTCAGAGGAACCGCAAATTTCTGGTGATGTTTCACATCCCCTTGGGGACAGGGTCCTTGAGCATGTCTGAGCGATGGTTGGGATGTCTGGGAACCACTGAGTGAGAGCATCTTGTTAAAACCCCCCAAGCTCCCTATGGTCCTGTTGCAATTTGGTGCTGAGAATAACACACCCATCCCTCGCCCCTGCAAAGCCATAAAGAGCTGGCAGATGGCTGGACAACAGCTATTATATTCTATAATAATGAGAAGAGTAAAGATATTATAATAAATAGCATTTACCTGAATAAGTAATGTCTAATGAATGCTAGATAATGATTTAGTAATAAAGGTGGTGAAATAGTAATAGAGGGAGTCTGGAGGAGAGTGTGTGAAGTGCTTAGAAAATTAAAAGATATCCCAAAAAGAAAGCTTGAAGGACCTGGGGTTGTTTAGTCTAGAGAAGAAAAAACAGTGAGGGGACATAGTAAATCGTAAAATATAGCTACTGAGGTAAAGGAAATAAACTCTTCATAATCACAGAGGAAGAGCTAAGTCGTCACGGGCTTAACCTGCAGGAAGGAAGATGCAGCCTGGGTGACAGAGGGCAGTTTGCCGGCGGAGGGGATAATTAAGGCCTGGAAAAATTGCCTGAAAAAATAGTAGAGTTGCACTTGAGATTTTGAAGATCAGGTTGGAAAAACACCTATCACAGGTAGTTTAAGGATAGCTGAATTGCCCTTGGGTTTAGGGGTGGATTAGCTGATTTTCAGTGCTCTCTTCCAGCCCCATTTACTATTATTCAATTTATTTTTCTTCCTTGACTGGGTTGCATTTTGAAATGTCTCATTTTAGCATTTTTCTCCCTTGTCTGTAGACCAGTCTTCCTGCAGAAGACATCTTCTCCTCCAGCAAGGCTAACAAATCTCCGAAGGACACACACCCCGCACACATGGGGGCCAAAAAACCTAGAGCAGAGATTACTAACGGCAAACCCCAGGGATTTAGTAGACATTATTCCAGCTATTTAAGGTCCAATTCTGAACAGATGGGAGCTTGGTTCCTAAAATGTCATCTTTCGGAGAGACATGCCAAGTACCAACCCTGAACACGGGAGACAAAGACTTGTTTCCACGAGATGTTATGTATCTGTCAATAGTGCAGGCTCTTGCATTCCTGGCACAAAGACCAGCGTAAGCGCGATAAATCCTTTTGATGTTCTTCAAGCTTAAGCTCCAAGGACAGACAAAGATAGTAAGATGGTGATGAAGAAAAAGCAGACAGTGCTTTACATCTCAGAGCTTTTTACAGAGGAGGCATGTGGCATGGAGAAACACTCTGAATAAAGCTGGGTCTGGAGAGCCTTGGCTTGGGAAGGTCCCAAAAATGAATGAGGGGTTACAAGATGAGGGTGAGCAGGGAGTGGTTAGGAGGAATTTTAATTAAAACATTAGCGTTTGCGATGTTATTTAATAAGGTCCAAAAAACATCTGAGAGCAATGAAAGCTGAAACCAGCATTTTCGGAGCAAACAGAGGCAAGTGTGGGGCTGGGGGAGCAGGGCTGGCTTCCCGGGGGATGAGGGGCACCTGAAGAGGTGGAAGCTCCTGGGAAGAGAAAAGCTCAGAGATATAGTTTTGGGGGATTGCTGGGTCAAGCAGCCCTGGGTGGAGAAAGAGCTGAGCATCCCCAGGATGGGAGATGCCCCATGTGTGCTGGCTCCTGGGACTGTGCGCAGTGTAGGGGCATCACCAGCCACCTGAGGTGGCATTTAGGGAGGTAGGAGACCAGCAGCATCAGAAACTGAGGCCCTTTTGGGACCCAGGCACCCTCCAGCTGAGGTGCCGGGTGCGTTGAAGGTCTGCTGTCTGGATTAAGCACCCTGCAGAAGCAGTTGAGCCCCGCATTTGCAAAGGGATGCCAATTCAGGCATGAAATGGAGGAAGTCGACCTTGGTGAAGGCAGGGTGAAGGCAAGGTGGTGATAGATGGGCACCCAGATTTGTGGCACAAGGGTGGGGACAACCACGAGACTACAGCAGTGGTGCAGGGGGACAACAACCGCATACCATGCGAGTCCATCATACCTCCCATGAGCAGCTTTGCCCCCTCAGGACTCTGGAACGTGTTTTGGCCCCACTGGAGAGGACACCATGGACCACGGTGGGATTTCCCAGCCCAAATAACCCTGTACAGCAAGCAGAGGAGAGAAGGCCAGGCTGCGCTGTGCACAGCGCGCAGCATGCCAGCCTCGACCATTCAGACTCTCCCCGTGCCCTAACTTGTCGATGGGGTTATTCAGAGTGATGACATAATTACAGTTTCAATCTGTATTTCAATTAATAAGAAGTGGGGGTTTTTTTAGAAAATTCTGAGGCATGCCTGAACTGGAAGGGCATTTCACCTCTCCGCTGCCATACCCTCTTTGATGTCTCCTGGCGTGGAGGTTTTACAAACACTGACAGCAGTGGCAGCAGCAGCACTAATGTGCCTGCTGCAACTACCCTTCCCATGGCGTGTTCTCCTTTGGGAAGCCACACAGCTTTCATCTCCAGCACTCAGTTGCGCAATGGGTGTATAAATAGACTGGGGAGAAGCCATAACCAGCCTCTAAAATAAACAACTTCTGCTGGTGGAGGAAAGTCATCCCAGAGGCCGTCAAAGGAGCAGGTGCTGATAACTGGGATGAAGGGGAAACTAAGGCAGAAGCAGCTTGCCCGAGGTCGTTCAGAGCGTTTCTGTGATGTGACAAGCTTAGGGATGCATCCGAAAGGCTGCAGCAGTGGGAGGAACTGGCAGAGCAAGGCTACCATGGACCATGGACCACTGCGTAACCGTGAGGTGTGAGGGAGAGATCACACCCATGGGCCAGATACCAAAAGCCAAGCTTAAAGAAGTCCAGCTTTTAGGGTTCTGGGGCAGACCCTGAGATACAACCGCCTAAAGCAAAACCATAGAGGGGCAGAAATTTGTAGCTTCAGTAGATCCTAGAATCATAGAATCGTTAAGGTTGGAAAAGACCCTTAAGATCATCAAGTCCAACCGTTAACCTAACACTGCCAAGTCCACCACTAAACCATGTCCCTAAGCACCACATCTACACATCTTTTAAATACCTCCAGGGATGGAGACTCAACCACTTCCCTGGGCAGCCTGTTCCAATGCCTGACTACCCTTTCGGTGAAGAAATTTTTCCTAATATCTAACCTAAACCTCCCCTGGCGCAGCTTGAGGCCATTCCCTCTCATCCTATCACTTGTTACTTGGGAGAAGAGACCAACCCCCACCTCGCTACAGCCTCCTTTCAGGTAGTTGTAGAGAGCAATAAGGTCTCCCCTCAGCCTCCTCTTCTCCAGGCTAAACAACCCCAGCTCCCTCAGCCGCTCCTCATAAGACTTGTGCTCTACACCCTTCACCAGCTTCGTTGCCCTTCTCTGGACACGCTCCAGCACCTCGATGTCCTTCTTGTAGTGAGGGGCCCAAAACTGAACACAGTACTCGAGGTGCGGCCTCACCAGGGCCGAGTACAGGGGCACTATCACCTCCCTGGTCCTGCTGGCCACACTGTTCCTGATACAAGCCAGGATGCCATTGGCCCTCTTGGCCACCTGGGCACACTGCTGGCTCATGTTCAGCCAGCTGTCAACCATCACCCCCAGGTCCTTTTCTGCCTGTAGCATTGCATGGGGTTGTTGTGACCCAAGTGCAGGACCCGGCACTTAGTCTTGTTGAACCTCATACAGTTGGCCTCGGCCCATCGATCCAGCCTGTCCAGATCCCTCTGTAGAGCTTTCCCACCCTCCAGCAGATCGACACTTCCACCCAACTTGGTGTCATCTGCAAACTTCCTGAGGGTGCACTCGATTCCCTCATCCAGATCATGGATAAAGATATTAAACAAAACTGGCCCCAATACTGAGCCCTGGGGAACACCACTCGTGACCGGCCGCCAAGTGGATTTGACTCCATTCACCACAACTCTTTGGGCCCGGCCATTCAGCTGGTTTTTTACCCAGTGAAGAGTATACTCGTCCACGCCCTGAGCAGCCAGCTTCTCCAGGAGAATGCTGTGGGAGACAGTGTCAAAGGCCTTACTAAAGTCCAAGTAGACAACATCCACAGCCTTCCCCTCATCCACTAAGAGGGTCATCTTGTCATAGGAGGAGACCAGGTTAGTCAAGCAGGACCTCCCTTTCATAAACCCATGCTGACTGGGCCTGATCCCCTGGTTGTCCCATACTTGCCACGCAATGGCACTCAGGATGATCTGCTCCATGACCTTCCCCGGCACCGAGGTCAGGCTGACAGGCCTGTAGTTCCCCGGATCCTCCTTCCGGCCCTTCTTGTAGATGGGAGTCACATTTGCTAACTTCCAGTCAACTGGGACCTCCCCGGTTAGGCAGGACTGCTGCTAGATGATGGAAAGTGGCTTGGTGAGCACCTCCGCCAGCTCCCTCAGTACCCTTGGGTGGATCCCATCCAGCCCCATAGACCTGTGTGTATCTACATGGTGTAGCACTAACCATTTCCCCTTGGATTATGGGGGCTTCATTTTGCTTCCTGTCCCTGTCTTCCAGCTCAGTGGGCTTGGTAACCCAAGAACAACTGGTCTGACTATTAAAGACTGAGGCAAAGAAGGCATGAAGTACCTCAGCCTTTTCCTTGTCCTCTGTCACTATGTTTCCCCCCGCATCCAGTAAAAGATGGATATTCTCCTTAGCTCTCCTCTTGTTGCTAATGTATTTGTAGAAACATTTTTTGTTGTCTTTTACAGCAGTAGACAGTTTAAGTTCTAGTTGGGCTTTGGCCCTTCTAATCCTCTCCCTGCATAACCTCACGACATCCTTGTAGTCCTTCTGAGTTGCCTGCCCCTTCTTCCAAAGGTCATAAACTCTCCTTTTTTTCCTGAGTCCCAGCCAAAGCTATCTGTTCAGCCAGGCCAGTCTTCTCCCCCTCCGGCTCGTCTTTTGGCACATGGGGATGGCCTGCTCCTGTGCCTGTAAGATTTCCTTCTTGAAGAATGTCCAGCCTTCCTGGACTCCTTTGCCCTTCAGGACTGCTTCCCAAGGGACTCTGTCAATCAGGCTCCTGAACAGGTCAAAGTCTGCCCTCCAAAAGTCCAAGGTGGCAGTTCTGCTGACCTCCACTCCTTACTTCTCCAAGAATCGAAAACTCTATCATGTCTTGATCACTATGCCCAAGACAGCCTCCAACTGTCACATCACCCACCAGGCCTTCTCTGTTCACAAACAAGAGGTCCAGCAGGGCGCCTTCCCTAGTTGGCTCCCTCACCAGCTGTGTCAGGAAGTTATCATCTTCCACACACTCCAGGAACCTCCGAGACTGTTTCCTCTCCACTGTATTGTATTTCCAGCAGGCATCTGGTAAGTTGAAGTCCCCCATGAGGACAAGGGCTAGCAATTGTGAGGCTTCTCCCAGCTGCTTATAGAATACTTCATCCGCCTCTTCATCCTGGTTGGGTGGTCTATAACAGACTCCCACCATGATATCTGCCTTGTTGGCCTTCCCCCTGATTCTTACCCATAAACACTCAACCCTATCGTCGCCATTGTCAAGCTCTAGACAATCAAAACACTCCCTAACGTACAAGGCTACCCCACTGCCTCTCCTTCCTTGCCTATCCCTTCTGAAGAGTTTATAGCCGTCCATCGCAGCACTCTAGTTGTGCGAGTCATCCCACCATGTTTCTGTGATGGCAACTATGTCATAGTTTCCCTGCTGCACAACGGCTTCCATCTCCTCCTGTTTGTTGCCCATGCTGTGTGCATTGGCGTAGATGCACTTCAGTTGGGCTATTGCTCCTGCCACCTTTTTTTGGGGAGAAGCCCTAGTTCCTACGTGACCATTTTCTCAGGCGCTTCCGTGGTTTCTAACGCATCCATGGCCCTTGTGTCTTTGCTGCCGTGTCTTTGCTCCAGAGGCTTGTGAGCCTCTGGTAGATACCCAGGAGCCACCAAGCAGAGCCCATGGATGGGAACCCTGCACAGAGCTTAAAAAAGCAGCTGAGACTTCGGGGCAGAAACATATGACCTAGATCTGCTGTTTCCTGCTCTTCATGTCGACCATCTCCACTTTCAGGCCCATTTTAGACATTCCTTGAATTTTGCCTTATCATGATCCTGTGCCCCTTATTGCTTCAGCTGAGGTTGTTTTACTGGACTGTCCATCTCCACTGGAAGGAGGTGAATGTATTTGAAGCTCCTGAACACCAAAATCACCCTGTCTCCATCTTCCTGGAATTTCCCAAGCTACGAGCAGGTCTGTATCTGGAGATCAGTTTCCTGTAACAAAGCAGGTCCCTGTCTGGAGATCTGTTTTCTTGCAACAAAAATATGCCCCAGGTGAGAAATTTGCCTCCTGAACTCAGCGTGACCTCCAAGAGCTGAAAGGCTTTGGATTAGGAGCATCGGGGTTGACTGTTAAGGCCCCGCTGTCCCTCTCTCCATGGGCAGCAGACAGAGCCGGCAGCGCCTCCAACTAGCAATGCTGCTGCATGGGCTTAGTGCTCCGCCAACTGCAGCCTCATGTCCTAAAAAAACCCTAAAAAAAAAAAAGGGCCTGAAGGGTTAAAGTAACAATGAAAGTTTTACGAGTCCAGGCTCCAGATGTTGCAGGCAGGAAGATGAAAGCAATCCCCTCTGCCTGGTTGTGGAGGCACTAAGTCCTTAATAGCCGGTCCTGCGGAGGCAATGCCCTGCATCCAGGCCCACTCGACTTCGTCTCCCAGCTGGAAGCGGTTCGGCCAGGGAGCCTGCAGGCAGCGAGTCGCTGCATGAGGCCTTTCTGTCCCACTGCTTGTTCTTGATCAATTATTAAAACCAGAGAATTCTTCAACCATGAAATTCACTCCAGCTTCCCCATGGCATGCTGGGCTGGAAAAATCAAACCGCAGGGCCTGTGCTTCCAGGGGAAGGAGTAAATATGACTTCCAGTGGGGTGTTTTGGGGTGCTGGGGCATCTCCAGGGGTTTTGTTTTGTTGGCACTAGTGTTCCCCCTTGGCTCCTGTGGCCACCTCGGCTGAGCACCCTGCCCACCTGCTGCTCTGCAGGGTCTCACCACCCTCCCAGCTGCCCCAGCTCCTGTCAAGATCAAGAAGGTTGGTTGCCCTTCTTTCACCTCCATCGGGCTCTAGCAAATGCCTTGATACCTGGTTTCTGCTTTCTTTCACTGGACCCCTTTTACAACAGCTTTATTTTCTGTTTTCCTCCTCTTGCAAGCTATCAGCCTTAGTTTGCCTTGCTGATGGGAGGCATAACTTGTTTTCTGATCCATTTTCCACTGGAGGTTGGCTCTAAACTGAGCTAACAAGCTTCAGTAGGTGTGATACTGGCAGCCAGTTATGTCCCTTCACTGGCTGAATGATGGGACCCCGAGCTGTCCTACTCCTTTCTTTGCAGGGTGCCTTGTGCAAAACAGATACCTTTGGGGTTAGAATGTGATTTTTTCCTAATTTTAAGCATATTCAGATTGGCATTCTCATCTGGGAAGCTGCAGGGAATAACAGGGGACCCCCTCAGCTCTCACACAACTCCCCAGAGGCCTCTGGTGGCCCAGCTCCAGCTCTGGGTATGCACATGCCTCAGAATAACTTATATATTTTCTACAGGACAGAGGATATAAATACATCTGTAGTAATGCCAGTCCTAAGTATTGCCACTACAGCAAAATTAATAGCTAGTTCCTTGCAATATATGAGGGTTTTTTTCCTTTTTCCCATGTGTGTTGTAATCCTGGTAACCAACAGCACCCATATCGTTGTCTGACTTACGCTGCTTTGTTTGTACGAAGAAAGACTGTGAACACTTCACCACCATTGAAAGCTAATGAAACCAGCCAGATTTTACTCTCAGAGCTGCTCTAACACCCAGAGGGCCTCAACCTCCCTTCCTTTAGCCCTGATCCTGCACAGATGCAAGACTGCAAGTGATGGAGCCAAGAGTTTGAGCATCTGCCCACAACATTGGCTGAAGAAGCTCAGAGCCCCCACCTCCTGACGGTGCCTACAGATTGAGCTGTGGGTGGTTGGGTGGGTGGAGGGTGTAAGGGGATCCCCTCTTGTTTCAGCTCAAATGGGTGTGCATTTACAGGAGAGAGTGCATGGGCTTCCCATCCTCTGCAATAAACATCTCACTATTGCATATGGCACTAAGAACACACCGGGGCTAGGACGGGGACATCAACGTCCCTTTGCACAGGGTGTCTTAACCAGAGGTAGAGTCCTGCTCCTGCTCAGTCCTGCTTTTTATTGCTCACTGATCCAATGGGCATCTCAAAAGCCCGGCCACCAAAGGACCACTGCTCCAGCCTGGACGGCAAAGCACACCCTTGTTCTCACCACAGGGTCCTTCAAGGAGGATGAGTCATGGCACAGCTCGACCTGCCTCTGTTCCAGGACAGCTTCTAATTCAGGTCTTCTCCCTCCACCCAACCTTTTTCGTTTCTGAAAGCGGGAACTGAATTCACCCTCAGATTTCCATCACACTTCCAGACTTGATTGACACTGTCATGAGGTTCAGGAGTTATTTGGTGTGCAACTGACAGCCAGACAGATGTGTGAGCATTGGAGCCTCTTGGCTTTCAGAAACCAGAGTGTTTAAAAAAAAAAAAAGAGGATGGTCAGATTAATCACCAGGATTAATTTGGCAGTTTATGATGCTGGTCCAGTCAGCATGACGAAGAGGAAACATACCGGGTTTTTCCACCAAAGCTGATGACAGGGACCTTGGCTGGTAAATGTGACACAGCAGTGACTTCCTGTTAACCACAAGAGCTACCTGAGCCTCTCAAGTGTTTCAGTTTCTGTTTTGTTTCATCTTTAAGCCACCCAAAAATTTGTACAATGACTCACTGGAGTGCCCAGGGACGTCCCTCTGGCTCCGGTGTGCAAATGTGCAAAGGCTGGGCAGGTACATCCTCCTGTCAAAGCCTGATGACACAGTGGGGTCATGGGGGATAGACCTCTCCAACCATGGGCTGGGGGGTTGTCCTGGTTTCAGCTGGGATAGAGTTAACTTTCGTCTTGGTAGCCGGTATGGGGGCTGTGTTTTGGGTTTAGGATGAGAACAATGTCGATGATACACTGATGCTTTGGTTCTTGCTAAGTAGTGCTAAGCTGTCTCTAAATAGGTGCTAAGTGGTGCTCACAGTGGTAAAGGACTTTTCAACTGCCCATGCTCTGCCGGGTGCACAAGAAGCTGGGAGGGGGCACAGCCAGGACAGCTGGCCCAGACTGGCCCAAGGGCTATTCCATACCATATGACGTCATGCTCAGTATATATAAGCTGGGGGAAGAAGAAGGAAGGAGGGGGACATTGGGCATGATGGCGTTTGTCTTCCCAAGTAACCATTACGCGTGATGGAGCCCTGCTTTCCTGGCGATGGCTGAACACCTGCCTGCCGATGGGAAGTAGTGAATGAATTCCTTGTTCTGTTTTGTTTGCGTGCACGGTTTTTGCTTTGCCTATTTAACTGTTCTAATTTATTTTACTTCAATTATTAAACTGTTCTTATCTCAACCCACGAGTTTTCTCCCTTTTACCCTTCTGATTCTCTCCCCCATCCCACTGGTGGGGAGTGAGCGAGCGGCTGCGTGGTGCTGAGTTGCTGGCTGGGGTTAAACCACGACAGGGGTTCAGGTCCAATCCTGGCCTTGCTGTCATCCTCAGTACAACACCTCTCATCATTGCCACTTGTGCATAGGCTGCTTGGAGCAAGGTCTTTCTCTTTATAATGCCTGGCCCAAAAAGGCTCAGGACCCCATGTGAGTCCATATACTATACAAATAAATGGCACAGGAGAAGCTCCATCAATCACTTCTTGCTGTGAACATTTCTCCCAATTGGTTGTCTCAGCCCATGTTCATCTCCTCCTTTAAACCACCAGAGATGTATCCCCACCTTGACATTTTGTCTCCAGTCATGTGCCCAGTAAACCAGGATGTATTTTTAAACACATGTAGACAACACAAAGCAAATGCTGTTTCCATGTATGGGTGGTTTTTATTAATTCATTTTAAGCCAGTTCTTCACCACTTTGCCTCCAGAAGCCCTTGCAGACCAGGACATGTGTGTGTATATATATACACACATAGACCCAACTGAGCTACCATTTGCAGACTGAGTTAAGCTCCACTGGGGCAACTTTACACCAGTAAACAGTGAGAGCAAAGTACAACCAGCATAAAGCAAATACTTTTCCAAGTGCTTATTCTTTGAATTGTCTGTAGTTGCCAATCCATAACCACCACATCATCCTGAGGGATGCATGGACAGAAGGGTCCATTCACCTAATGGGCTTGCATGCAAACTGCAAGACAAGAGCCCACAGATGCCTTGGAGTAGATGGGGAACGAGTCAGATGCTGAGCATCACCTAAATGAGACCAGGATCATGGCTCTGCACCATGATCCCAGTGGAAATCCATTTGCAAATGGTTTTCCCATGTGGAAAACCACAATCTCAAGATGGTGGAGTTTCACCTCCTTCCTTTGCAGTACATCAGCCATTATAGACACTATCTTTTAGCAGCAGTTGACACTTTGAACATATTTCACATATGATTTAGCAGCAAAAAGTTATATCATTATTTGACCCTTATTTATTGCACTCTTCAATTACCACTCAGCAACATTGGGAAAAAGAGGCCCAACCGTGCTGTAATTTACTCTGTTGCAGTATATCATTAGAAGATTTAGTGCTGATTATGCTGGAGCCGTGGTCCAAAGCAAGCGTACAGTTAACTAGAACAGCCTGATTTCAGACATCCCAAATTTCCAGAGAAATCCTTTTATAAGGAAGAGAGGAGAAAGACACATCCCACCATCCACTGGGAAATCAGGACTTCAGCCTGTCTCAACCAGCTAATGTCTGAGCCTCTTAAGTGAATGAGATTTCTGTAAGGTGATTTCCAAGGAGGGAAGAGCGGAAACCACAGCTAAGTCATACAGAGCATGACAATACATGAGGTCCCAGGGTCACCACTGCTCTGTTGGAAGATGTCCATGGATGTCCATGGAGCTGGAGGTGCTCATAACTTGGGGAGGTGCCTGAATTTAGGTGCTGTGAGCATGGAGCAAGAAGGACATCATGTTGCTGGCCAGGAGTTACCTGGAGGCTGGACATCAGCATTTTCATTTGGGAAGGAGCTGGCTCTGCCCTTGCCCACAGCTCCTCCATACAAGGGCAGGTCGGGCTGTGGTTCTTTTCCTTAATCCGGGTGTTACTGGATCATCCAAATTTGACGAGATCAAGAGCAGCCACATAACTGCATTTCTGACAAATTACCTCCAGCACTTGAGGTTTATGTAAGCATGTGTGTTTAAGCCTGGCTTTGTGCCAGTTGCAGAGGGACTCACGTAAAGTGAGAGTGGTGCAACCAGATGAAGACTCTGGCCAGACAGCACAACACCAGCAGGACCACATCGGACTAGGTTTATACCAGGTTAGCACTTTGCTTTATGTGGCTGCAGCTTTTCTGAGCACTAAAGATGGATTTACAGCATCGGCAAACCCCAGCCAAGGGGAAATTCTTCCTCGCTTTAACCTCCAATCTCTATTTTAACCTTCAGACTACTTCCCACCCTGTATCTACCAGCCCTAGAGCTGAACAAGCTCTGGGTGGAATGGGGACACAGATGAGCTGATGCTCAGCATCCTTCTGTCGTGTTCTTTTTTCTTTTCTTTTTTCTTTTTTTGCATTGAATGAGGGCTAAAATTAGCTCAGCAGGAGGTGAAAACTGGAACATTTTAGCTAAAGCTGCCATAGTATTGAAAAGCCACAGTTTTGCTGATTATTTCCCAGTTTTCTTACTGGGAACAGTGTCACCTGGTCTTTTATTTTGACAGAGGAATGCAAATAAAGATTCCATAAAATAAAGTGCTTCGCGAGGTGTTTCAGATCATTCTCCAGGTGATCACTGTAACATTTGACCTGGAAAGCCATGTCCAGCTGAAGGTCCAGCCAGCTCAACATGTCTCCAGCCATGGCGAGGGGTAGTCATATAGGACAAGGTGTAAAAGGGGTGTGTGGAGGATATCCCAGGCCCAGCAGACCCTTGCTGCACCTTGCAAGTGATAAAACAGCCCACCAGCACTGCGCCCATCATGGGGACACCTCCACAGCCAGCCTCTGGGCTTTGCTGGATCATTTTTCCTCTTTGCATTATCATAGAACCATCGAATGGTTCGGGTTGGAAGGGACCTTTAAAGGTCATCTAGTCCAACCCCCCCAGCAAGGAGCAGGGACATCTGCAACTAGATCAGGTTGCTCAGAGCCCTATCCAACCTGACCTTGAATGTTTCCAGGGATGGGGCATCTACCACCTCCTTGGGCAACCTCTTCGGGCAACCTCTTCCAGTGTTTCACCACCCTCAGTGTAAAACATTTCTTCCTTATATCTAGTCTGAATCTACCCTCCTTTAGTTTAAAACCATTACCCCTTGTCCTATTGCTACAGGCCCTACTAAAAAGTCTGTCCCCATCTTTCTTATAAGCCCCCTTTAAGGGGGGTCTCCCTGGAGCCTTCTCCAGGTTGAACAACCCCAACTCTCTCAGCCTTTCCTCATAGGAGAGGTGTTCCATCCCTCAGATAATTTTTGTGGCCCTTATGTATTTTGTAAAGCTGCTGTGAAGAGTGTTCATTTAGGGGTACAGTATTTCCATCCTCTGCCTTCAGCTCTCAGGAGGAACAACAGTTTGTAGCCTCTGTATCTCACAAGTGGAAATCCTGAGAAACAGCAAGGTTAAATGATTTGGTCACATCTTATGGACCAATGAGCTGGGACAAGAACCCAGACCTTAATTCAAGGGACAACATAATCTACGCTACAATTTGGCTTCAGGGTTCCACCAAGATACGGTACACACCTCATGGAACAAGGTGAAAACATCCGCAAAGCATCTCTTAAACACAGAGTCCTCTGGTGCGCCCACGTGGCTTGTTTCTACTTTGGTGTCATACATCAGGGGCAAAACTATCATCTCATCTCTTCTGGGTAAAGACCCATGCCTAGTTGCCAGCACAACAGCTTGGAGGTGGAAGTACAAGTGAACCCAATATTCCCTATCTTTTGGTTACTCCAGAGTAAAAGCCAACTTCTCAGCCAGCTGTCCACAGTAAAAGCCAACTTCTCAGCCAGCTGACCGTAACCCTAGTGTGGCCATCAACCTGGTGGCTCCTAGACTTGGAGGGATCTTTTTAACCCCAGGTCCCTACTGCCTGCACAGTCCTGCTCCCACAGATAAACACTACAAAAGCTTGGAGGAGTCAACAGTTGGTTTTGCAATAATGTCATCTGCTTCATCCTTCATCTGCAGAGCCTTTGATGGTGTGTTGCCTGGGTGGATGTTGAGGACATGGGCAGGAGCGCTCTTCCTTGAGCTTCTGATGCAAGCCATCAATGCTAGCTTGGCTGCTGGACCACAAAGGTGTGATGTGATTATTGGATATTTCAAGTCTGCTGGCACAGAATGGAAAGGAAATGAGCCAAACTGTAGCGTAGATGACATTGTCCCAACATCTGCCCTTCCAGGTGTCTCTTAGTGCATATCAAGCAAGACAGGGTGGGTGCATCCCATCATGCCCTCAGCCTTTGATGCTGACTCCTACCTGAAGGACAAGAGGCAAGAGCCTGGAAATTGAAATTCCCATGCAAATCTCACACATGATCAAAAGCCATTTTGAAGCTGGCTCATGGGCTCAGTGACATGAATCCAACTGAAGGCACAGTCCATTCAGAGCAAACCAAATACTATATCTCAATAAATCCCTCTGGGTTGGGCACATCTCCGTTGAACAGAAAGGCACAGCATTGAGCAAACCTGGTCCAGATGCTCACCAAGCCTGATCTACTGCTATGGCCATCAACCATGTGAAGGACAGCAGAGGCTGGAAGTCACATTCCTGAGGTCCAGGTGCTTTGGCAGCTTACAAGCCCATCTGGACCTTCTACTTCTCCAAATCCTTCAGTCTCCAGGACTCTGGTAGTTTCCACTCAAGGTCCCTCTCCACAAAAGGCAGGAACCAGCTGTACGGACCCTCTCCCTGGCAGAGGACATGTGCAAGCGGGATGTGACACAGTAGAGCAGTGAACGCCTGAAGGCAGGGTGAGCAGGGCAAAAGGAAAAATAACCTTTATTTCCAGAGGCATGGGAGATGAAGGGGGCAGGAAATAGTCGAGGAAAACCCACTGAGGACTGGCTTTCCTCTCTTCTCCTCAAATTTTCCTCCTCACCTGGTGGCATGGGCCACCCGTGTCCCAGCACAGAGCAGAAGCGTGGCCTCCCCTGGTATTTCGGGGGCTGGGACAGTGTCAAATGGGAGCTGGGTCCCTAGCATGGGAGTTCTTTCAAGTTGAAATTATGAGAAGCAGGAATAATAACAAAAATAACCCTAGCAGATTTTGGGCAGTGAGCCAGGCACCCCTGTGCAACCTGCCCGAATCAGGCCAGCCCCCCTCAACTTGGGCTGATTGGGTGCATCCAAGCCGGGGAGCCCAGAGCCACGTGCACCAAATCAGCCCAACAGAGCTCAAAGCTCAGGAGTGACCCTATCTGGGTGCTACCCACGCTGGAGCAGTCCCACATGGGGCTGGGGTGGGTGCCCCCACTGTCGACCCAACGCAGTACCCACTTAGAGCAGCATCTCTCCTGCCTGCCTCATCCCCGCCACTCAAAAAGCCACTCAGCACAGCCTAGGATCAAGTGTACATTTTTATTTTTTAATGGAACATAAACTCCTTTAGAAAAAACATTCATCTGGATGACAACACCCATAGAAAAAAACACCAATCTTGTGTTCTTTTTTTTTTAATTTGGCATTATTTATATTAAAGCAAAGTGCATCTTTCTTGTTTTTTTCTCATTTATACACATTGCACAATACATAAATAATGATGCTTATAAAACGTCTTTATATTTACAAGTAATAATATATTTATATATAACATAAAATACATTTTTTTCTTTAATAAATCTCAGGATTTTTTTAAGGAGTCCTTTTTTTTGTGTGTTTCCAAAGCACTACAATGCTAAAGTTCCAATGAGAATGCTCTCTTGTTCGTTTAAACCTTTATATTTAGAAAAATAGCTTATGTTAAGGTCTAAACATGCTCATTGAGCTAAGAACAGTGTAAAAGTATCATACTCGTGTATGAAGTCAAGAAGAAATGAAAGCACAACTGCATTTCCAGATGGGATGGTACCGGATAACCTGACCTAAGCAGGTTACAACAGACCAACTATTGTGAACACTTTTTCTTTTGTTTTCCCATTTGTTTTTCATTTGGCTTGTTTTGGTTTGGTTTTTTTTAGGCTTAAGCTTCTGTCACTTCGCATCTCAGCTCAAATTATAAAGCACGGGCCATGCACGAGGTTTCTTCACTGTTGTTTTCTCCCCTTGCATCAATCCATGACCATAAAAAAAAAAAGCAGTGGAAGGATGAACACAGCGACAAGACGTGAACCCAGCAACAAGAAAAATAAAATAAAAATTAAAAGGGTGGGTAAAGACCTGGTTGGGAACATTTTGTGCCATCCTTCGGTGGCAACGTGGGGTTAGCACCACTGGGGAAGGGGTCTCAGTGTCACCATCACCGGGGATGGCTGGCAGCAAGGGGAAGGTCTTGCATAAAAAATGCAGTTATCTTCTTGTTTTATCCAAGAGAAGGAGCTGTAACATATAGCAAGTGGCTTCCGAATCCATCGATCGCATAGGATAATCCTTTCAGAGGCATGAAATAATTATCGCATGCGATCCAGCCCCCCCCCCTTCTCTCTCCCTTCTGAGTTATTGGTCATTCACACTTTTACAAAATAGATATATTTATCAAAATACCCAAGGCAAAAAAAATCTTTCCATAAGCTATTTCTCAAAACAGGGGGAGGGGGGAACAAACAAAACCAAAAAGTTTGCGTGAAAAGCAAGCACTCAGAAGGAAATAATAGCAGCAAAGTAGTATAAATGTCATGAGTCCACTCTGTCTCGAGTCATCGGTTATTAAAAATAACCTCCAACCAGCACGGGCAACTGCTGATAAACTGTCTCGTGTAGCACTGGCCCCAGCCTTTCACAAAGCTGATCTGAACAGTAAATCCGGTCCATGGTTGCTGCATGAACTCATGGTCGTTGGGTCTCTGCAAGCTGTACGCCTTCTCGTAGTCAAAAGCCTTGATGGAAAAACCTGGAAACACTTTGTGAACCAGCAATGTCCTGGAGTCGGGGTTGTCCAGTGTGGCCGACTTGATGAAGATGGGGTAACTGCTGCGGTTGTACACCCACACGCCGTCCACTTCCTTGGTGAGCTGGATGCCATAGCCGATCTTGCTGCGGACCTTCTGCACCAGTTGGTTTTTGTTGTCCGAGTTGAGCTGTCCAAGGCAGAAACCATTCCCCTGAGGTAGATCATAGAAGATATCCAGGGAAGGCTCTTGCACAGAGTACAGCCGACCCACACGCGTCTTCTCTTCCCAGTATGCCACCACGCACCAGTGTGACCGATCCCCTGGCTCCTGAAGAACTTGGAAATCTACAGAACAGGAGAAAAAAAGGAAGAAAAGGAGAAATTGAGCACTGGAGGGGGGTAATATGACCCAAAAGCAGTGCAATGCTGGCAGGTCTTTGCCTGCCCATGTCTTCATGATGCTCTCCATGCACACACCAATGCCCATAGCACATCCACCCTTTCCAAAAGCCATGTGTTAAGGCCACTATTAAGACCATTTAAGTTGACCTAGGTTTGGGGGATTCCCGTGCTGCTTCAGTGCCTAGTTCTGGTTGGAGTTATGGGTCCTAAATCACCAGGTCCACCTTCAGAAGTGGCTTGAGACCCACCAGCAGCATCCACGGCGCAGCCATCCCTCACTCAAACCATCATTAGGATCACCTTCAGTGCCAACAGGAGAGATGAGATGCTCCAGCCAGCTGCATCCAGCAAGACCAAACACCCGAAAACCCCTTATTTGCACCCACCAGACAACGGATCCATTTCCATAAATAACTATCATCTACTGTGCACAGATGCTGAAAAAAAATGAGGTGCTGCTAAGAAAAGCACATTGAAGGTCACCCCATGGGACCGGAGGGGACAAGAACTCGCCTGCTCTAGTTCATGGGGCTTTTCCCTGCCCGTAGGCAGAGCCTGAGTGATGGAGAGGAGGGAGACATTGGATGAAGCCCTGACCTGCAGGAAGCACCATCAGACAGCAGCAGGGTGGGGACCAGAAATCTTGCGCTTGTTAACAAAAATGGCCTAAAAAATCTCCAAAACCCCCAGAAATTCATTCCTGTAGCCCTTTTTCAACTCCCTTGGCCATAGCTACCCTGTGTGAACAGCGAGGATACAATGCAGGAGGAAAATGCAGGGGGGGGAAGGGGGCTAAGAAATGTGAAAAAGCCCCTTTTCCTGACGGAGGATCCCTAGCAGCCTGGCGCTGCTCAGCAAGTAATTCCTTCCAGCCACGGTAGGCATGTTAAGACCTGGGAACTATTAATCTCTATAATTGTATTTTTAAAAAGTAACATATTTAAAAAAAAAAAAAATCAAGCTGGGAATGTGAGTTAGTGAGCACTACCGAAATAATCCCCTGCACCATGGGAGCAGCTATGGGACCAAGGACAGTGGGTGACCCAGCACCCCAAAGCTCTCCCTGCATCATCTTATCAGCCCCCCAAAACTCCCCCAGCATGAGCAATGGCAGCGGCACTCTGGCTGCCCTGTTTTCTATATTTTTTGCTATTAATAAGCCCGTTTCCCCAGCACAGGAGTTTTTCTCCCGTCTCTGAGTTGTGCTTCAAGCCCTACACTGTGCTTTTAAAAAAAAAAAAAGCCCAGTCACACTTTTAATTTCCTCATTTCTATGCCAGCAAGGAAAATATTTCTCCAGTTGCTGGAGGCAGCTACTAAAAATGGGCCTGACTGTGTACACCCCAAAATAGGGACCCTCACTCCTGGGTGAATCCGGGGATGAGGGTTCTGGCGGCAGGGGGGTTGGTCCTCAGGAAAGTGTCCGTCGAGGTATGCCCCAGTTTGTCCTTCCACCTCCCCTTTTTGGTGCCTCCCAAGACTTTGTTGCGGGTAACTTTATATCCTGCTGAAACCTGGCACTGCGCAATGGATCAAGGCAGGACAGGGTGGGCGGCTTGGGTTACCTCCCCCCTAATCCAAATGGGGTGCCCTCCACCCAAAGGTGCACCCAACAGGGCAAGGAACACCCCCAGGATGGTGTTTCCCCCACCTGCCCGGGAGGTAGAGGAATTTGGGGGGGATGCTCCTGGATCCAGAGGGATGATGCTCCTGGATCCAGAGGGATGATGCTCCTGGATCCATCCCCATCTCGACCACCCATCGCCCCCCTCTACCGCACCCTCCTCGCCGACTGTCTGCCAGCGATGCTCAGAGCTTCTTGGTTTTTGTTTTACAGCAGTTGAGGGAATTTTGGAGCAAATGCCATTGAACCCCTCTGAAATTCCTATAGGTTTTTATTTATTTGAACATAAAAGCACCCCTTTCAGGAGGAGGCAGGGAAAAAAAAAGACTTTTTCACCTGATATTTGTGCTTGCATTAGTGAAGACCACTTAACAAGTAGCTCATTGCTGCTTACAAAGAGTTATTTAATTGCCAGTGCATTAAAAAATAAAAAAAAAAAAAGAAAAATGCCTTGGCTATGAATGAACAGACCTTTATGGAGGGCTGGAAGTTCATGAATGAATCCCACTAGATTTTTCAATGACATGGGGTGACCAGACCTCAAGGACGAGTCTTAAGTAATCCAGGATATTTTTTTTTTTAAGAAGCCAATGCCAGCACACAGTATAAATATGCCAGAGCCTCTTCCGTTTGCGGCTGTTGACTGGATGTCTAGTCAAAAAGCCATGAGAATATAAGGGTTGAGCTTGGATAAACAGGATCAGGCCTCCCTGCCAGCCACCACCAAAGCTGCTTTTCACAGTTGTTGGGACCCCAGTGAAGCCTCCCCACTCCCACCTGCCTCCCTGATTCTGGCATCCACTGGGAAAAGGGGTGGGAAAAGCCGGTGGCATCACTCAGGCAGTGGAGGCAGGAGAGGAGGTTACAGGAAAGGAGGAAAAAATGACACAGAGATGCTTCCTACAGGGATGGAGATTTTTTCCCCAAAAGGCTTTTTTGGGGGCAATGACCACGGGTCTGGGCAAATGAAGCAAATATGTGGATTTTTCCCCAAAACGCCCCACCGGGTTCATCTGGACCCACCATCCAACTCTAGTCTCCACCTGCCGCAAACCCCCACAAAACCCCAGATCCCGTGAAATTCGCAGCCACATCACCCTCAACATGTCCTCGTGTGCGACAGCCCAGAAATGGCTGAGAAACACTTTGGGATTCTTGTTTTGAGTTAAAAGCATTGTTTTTACGAGCTCCTTGGAGCAAATACATCGCTTTCTAAATGCCTGGAAAACTCCCAGCAAACTGGGAGTGTTCCCATATTCCAGCAAACAATGATAATGTTTAATGCTATAAACATCTGCGCTATTATTTCATTATTAGGCATCCCTCCATTTGCTGTTATCATTGGTTTATTATTATTTTCCATGGTTTGCATTATAGCCTGCCTAGGAGCTCTGTCAGGCTCCCCCCAGCGCATTGTGCAAGCTTATTGTGAAAAAAAAATTATAAATAACTGAAAATAAAGCAAGTCTTCCCTCAGGAATTTAGAGAATTAGTTGTATTGACCATCTGAAGCAGAGCACATTTCTGCATGAAGGGGAGAAATTAAGGCAATAGTTTGATACCCCAAAGTCTTTGGGGTAACATTTTTTGGAAGTTTGGTGTGGATGGTGATGAAGACGGCAATGCCCCAGCACAATCACGTTATTCAACATCACATTCCCATTGAAAAACTCATTTTTTTCCATATTTTTTACACCCACCTGTGCCCTGACTTTTACCGGCACATCCCTTGGAGAGGCCTCCAAGGTCCTCCACAAAAGCATCATGCCAGCTACTTCCCAACACATCAACCAGCATGAGAGGCCGTGAGGTTTCCCACCACCTGCCTTGACCCTTGCGAACATCAAGTCCTGCCCAAAATTGCTCAATAAAAGGCCACAGCCAGGATTTCTCTAGCACACGCTGCCCATGGGCTCGGGGCATCATCCTGCTCCGGGGAGGGATGCTGCAGATAATGCTACATCCATACAGAAATCCTGGAGGATGGGACACCGGAGCAATAGCTCCAAAAAATTAAAAGCTGCTGAAACCAAGCAGGTCCAGATGAAAGTGGGTATGGGAGATTCACACCATAGAAACACCCAAATTTATCAGTAATGGGCCCATGCTTGGTTCTCCCAAGCTGTGGCAGGAGGACTCACATCGCTTGAAAGTGGCAGAAAATTTCTGGTGTGGCTTTTCTCCTCGACACATGAACATTTTTAAGATGATGAAACCATGTCATCTGTACTTTTTCTTTCCAAGCTCCAGCAGTTTTATTAGGAGTTTGGGAAGAAAAAGTTCTTTTTTCATTCAGGAAGAACCGAAACATTTCAGCAAAATTGAATTTAAAAAAAAAAAACCAAAAAAAACCCACCAACGCAGCTCCTGGTCGGCTTTCAGATCTCAGCCTTGTCCTGGTGCCAAGTTCATGAATGTAGAGGGGAGGTGGGCTGGGGATCTTTTGTTTTGCTTTGTTTTGTTTTGACATAGCTAAAGGTTTTCCTGTAATCAACCGACCTCTAAAGAAAACAGCAAGTTTAGCACACACTGAGCTATCTCACCCACCAGGACTACTCCCATCTGATCAAGTCAAGAGCTATTTAAATTGTCACTGATATCTGTGATAATAACAACTTGTCGCTGAAAATGGGAATACAACTGCGTTCCTGATTAGGTTTTTAAATGCCTGTAATTGGATCTTTCCTCAATGATATTAGGATTAGATGCAAATTCATTATCCAACTGCAGAAGTGTTTCAAACTATGAATTTATACTTTTTTTTAATGTATATTTATAGATTTTTTTTTAAGAGCAGCTTTGACCCAAAGCATCTTCTCATGCTCTTCCTAAACTTCTCACCATCACACCCTCTCCTCTCCCTCATTCCTCTGTGATCCCTGGGGTTGGATTTCCCACCAAACATCAACCCTGACGCAATACTCGCCATGGCATCATCTACCCTGAACTGCTAACAAAAGTCTCCTCATTTTCATAGAGTCATAGAATGGTTTAGGTTGGAAGGGACCTTTAAAGGTCATCTAGTCCAACCCCCCTGCAATGAGCAGGGACATCTTCAACTAGATCAGGTTGCTCAGGTTTTGTGGTACCTTCACCTGGGCCACTTGCAGAGATGACACTGCACACGTGACTGATAACCCAACACGAATGGGTAAAGGCAACAAGATAAATTAATGTAGATGTCCACCAAAAAATCATAGCACCAAAAGGAGTTTGGCCTTATAGACCTTTCCTAGAAGGACCAGGAACCAGACGTGAGCTCCTGGGCCAGCAAGGAGACCTGGAGGGGTGGTGAGATGCCTGCCTGGCTTCCCAGGAGGCAGCTTTCTGCTGGAAAATGAGCAATGTGGGCACCGCCGATGAGCAGATGAACCTATAGTCCTTCCTCCCTTATCCATCAGCACATGCGGAGGGCATCTGCGCTTAAAAAAAATTGGCTGGACTGATGTCAGCGCAACATGTCGTCTGGCCAGGGCCAAGGCTGAGACCAAGCTTAGCACGTCTTGAGCCTGGTAATCTCTCTTGGCTGACCTTAAGCGGCATTTGCAAGCCCGCGCAGAGTCATGCCCTCCATCTTCTCCTGCTTGTCGAGATGGAAGAGATGGAGACACAAACCCTGGAGCTTTTTATGGGTTTTTGCATGCTCTTCTTGAGGGTCCTCAGGGCAGCTCGGGGCACTCCAGTTGCAGTTTTGCTCCTTGTGTTACTGGCAAGTGCTGTTTTTGCAGATCTCAGGAAAAACACACCTCTGAACCCTTACTCAAGAAGCAAACAGGCATTACATCAAGGTGAGGAGAACACCAAGCATGACAGCTCATAGAATCATAGAATCATAGAATCGTTAAGGTTGGAAAAGACCCTTAAGATCATCGAGTCCAACTGTTAACCTATCACTGCCAAGTCCACCACTAAACCATGTCCTCGAGCACCACATCTACCCTTCTTTTAAATACCTCCAGGGATGGAGACTCAACCACTTCCCTGGGCAGCCTGTTCCAATGCCTGACTACCCTTTCGGTGAAGAAGTTTTTCGTAATATCCAACCTAAACTTCCCCTGGCGCAGCTTGAGGCCGTTTCCTCTCATCCTATCGCTTGTTACTAGGGAGAAGAGACTGACCCCCACCTCGCTACAACCTCCTTTCAGGTAGTTGTAGAGAGCAATAAGGTCTCCCCTCAGCCTCCTCTTCTCCAGGCTAAACAACCCCAGCTCCCTCAGCCACTCTTCATAAGACATGTGCTCTAGACCCTTTACCAACTTCGTTGCCCTTCTCTGGACATGCTCCAGCACCTCGATGTCCATCTTGTAGTGAGGGTCCCAAAACTGAACACAGTACTTGAGCTGCGGCCTCACCAGGGCCGAGTACAGGGGCACTATCACCTCCCTGGTCCTGCTGGCCACACTGTTCCTGATACAAGCCAGGATGCCATTGGCCTTCTTGGCCACTTGGGCACACTGCTGGCTCATGTTCAGGCAGCTGTCAACCAACACCCCCAGGTCCTTTTCTGCCAGGCAGCTCTCCAGCCACTTCCCCCCCAGCCTGTAGCGTTGCATGGGGTTGTTGTGACCCAAGGGCAGGACCCAGCACTTAGCCTTGTTGAATCTCATACACAGTTGGCCCCAGACCAACGATCCAGCCTGTCCAGGTCCCTCTGCAGGGCCTTCCTACCCTCCAGCAGATCGACACTTCCACCCAACTTGGTGTCATCTGCAAACTTCCTGAGGGTGCACTCAATCCCCTCGTCCAGATCATCAATGAAGATATTGAACAGGACCAGCCCCAACACTGAGCCCTGGGGAACTCGTGACCGAGTGCTTTGCTCATCAAAGCAAAGAAAAATGGGTACCAAAAAGGGAAATTTTACTTCCTTTCTAGTCTCTCGGGTAATTTACAGGCTACTTGGGCAGGGGAACAAACAAACAAACAAAAACATCAAGAAAAATCCTTCAAAGTCAGATTTCCAGATATGCTTTGCAAAAGCAAAGAAAAAAAATCCAAATTAAAGGATATATCCTGCTGCAGAAAAGGGTCTTTGTGCCTTTAATGGAGTTTGTGGGCAGCCTGGAGACACCACCCACCTTTTATATCTCCCTGCACACAAGGGCTAGACAGCTTCAGCTTCCTCACCCACCCTGCTTTTGATGGCTGAAATGATTTCTGAAAGGCTAATTTAGAGGATGGTCATGTGTTAAACTCCTGTTGTTTGCAGAGAAAATAAACCCTTACCTACTGCAGGGATGCCACTGCCCAAGGTGGCCCGTGGGGTCCCTCCACCACACCAACACAAGAGCCCCCAAAGAGCTGGGACAGTTGGTCACATCAACACATGCTTAGGGAGCCCTTAATCTCTGGATTATTGACACAATAGACCATAACATCTCTTTAGGAGCCATTACAGCCCATTCTGTCGGTAGGTACTTATGGAGTCCTTAATCCACGGATTGACAGGCTAGACCATAAATTTGTGTCTATGTCTAATTAGGCAGCTCTTATTACTCAACATATGCAGTACTCATGCAGGCTAAAGAGCCCTAAGATTATTTTTTTAGCTTATTAACAAGTTGTCCACCCAATCACTTAAATGGCTCCTTGCTCCTAGCAAAATAAGTCAACCTTGCATGAAAATAAACGTCCACCTGAGTTTTCCTCCCAAGACTTCAGTTTGCCGAAGTTTTCTAAGGGCTGTTATCCAAAAGCCGAGATGTTGCCAACAGATTTGAAACCTTGCAAGTCTGATGGGGACACAGAGGATAAAATTTTGCAGAAGCCATCAGGGGAAGGAGTCTGGGATTTCCTGATATTTGTAACTAGGACTTTGGTTCAGACTCATGTTAGCGGTGACCTACAAGCTTGGGAGTGCTCTGCTCAGTCCCCTGATGACCCAACCAAGAACTTCCATCACCTTCACCATGGCTGGGAAACCCTCTTGTGAAATCAGGACAAAAATGAGGTTGGGTTAGATGGTTGGTAGAGATGACTGATCCCTGAGGACATCCCCTAAGGTTCCCACCCCAACTTGGTGGCGCCTTGAGTCAACCTTCTCCCAACCTGGAACCCAGCCCTGACCTTTGAGGGTTAATTCAGGGATGGGACACAAAAGCAAGAAAACAAACCAAGAAAGAGTCCCTGCAAGCATGTTGTTGCAGACCTACAAAGCCTCAAGAGCGGGCACCAGTATGGCAAATGCCAAGGCTGGCCCAGGAGGGAAGTCCAAGCTTGAAAAATATAGGGTGATCAATATATACGTGTGAATGAAGCCCAGCTCCCTGACGCCCCCTGCACGGAAGAATGGCAAAGAACCAAAGTGAAGCTGCTGAGTTCATGGAGTCTGCCAAACCAGAACTTTGATTCATAAATATCCTATTTGTCACTGCTACTGTCTAATTATGGTGATTAATCAATTACCACAGCTAAAAACGACTCAAGAAGAGAAGAACCTTTTTTTGTGCCCATTTTCTTTAAAAGCCAAGCAAGGCTGCAGCTACAAGGGGGGAAAAATACGCAGGCACACACCAAAAATGCCTGTCTGCCTGTCTCCAGTGGTTAGAGAGGAGCCAGCTGACTCCAGTTTCCTCTGTACCAGGCTTCGGGCCTCATCAGCCATGCAAATTATAGAGTACCGTGATGTCTGAAGGCCGAATTTTGACTCAGCTCAGAGAAAAGCCTTAGAGGAAGGGTGGGGATGAAGAAGCCAGCCAAACCCATTCATAATATTTACAGTAAATGGGCCTCTTTGCTGTTGTTTAGTATGCAGTCAGTCTAATTAATTTTGAAGTTTAAATTTAAAGAACCTTCTTTATCTGCCTCTCCTTCTGCACCCCTCAAAGGTGTGGGAAAACTTTTCCCTTGTTTCAAAAAAGCAGTAGGGCGGGAATCCCTTCCCCAAGCTCCAACCCACGGTCGGGTGGGACGAAAGGCTGCTTTAAGAGGGGAGACCCTTCCAGAGGGGTGCTGCCAACATCCATGGCGTTTTTAAGACCCCTGGGCCACCCAGATAGGCACGAGGGCATGCAAGTCCACGTGGAAACCCCCAGAAATCCTATTTTTGCTGCATGCATCCCCATTGCTGTTCTCCTGTGCTGGTGGGGATGCCCTGTGACGACTTGCTGGCTCTGGAGGTGTTGCAGGATGCTCTGCAGCCCCGTGCACCCTCCGACTTCCTCCCCTGCCTTGATAGCAACCCGGAATAATCGCATTTTAATGACAATCAGCCAAGAGGCTCCTCTGGAAAACACAGGAAGCCCAAGCCAGCGTTCATGAGATGCTGCCATGCAACCACCAAGCAACTCGGGGTTGGTACCAGCCCCAGCTCCCGAAGATGAGCAAACACCTTTGTGCTTCATTCTACCAAGACACACCTCTTCTCCACCCATACCCAACCCAGATCTCAACCAGAAACCTTCTGAGAGGGAGAAACCAGCACACAATGGGCTCCTGACTTACAACAACGCAAATCAGACCTGAGGATGAGCTTGCCAAAATCTCTCGCCTGGCTTGGGTTGTGCTGGAGGCTCCTGTGACAGCATCCTGCCCATCACCTTTCCAGTGTGGGGATAAATCACCGATGCAGATGACAAAGCCACCAGAGGCCAGCCCCAGGGTCACAGCCTCCCTCAACGCAGCCACTGAGCTCGGTTTTAGAGGATGAAGACCTTAAAACACTTTTGCAATTAAAAATAAAACTCTGCTGTTGCAAAGGGGGAAGGTTGCCTGGTACCCGGCGATGGCCCGGGGAGGGCAGGGATACAGCCCCCAGGAAAGCCACAGCTCTCCACTGACAACATGTAGCTATGTGGGTTACACGTTAAAAACCTTGTAAAGACCTTAATAAAAACTGAAGCAGAGCAGTCTAGGATTGCCAAACGGATACCTAATACCCAGATGTGTGTTAGGATTATTTTTTTTCCCCTAACTGCATTCCACACACACACACACGGCATTGCTGCCGCTCTCATTTCAATACTAAAAAAAAGCCTCTCCCTGCAGCACACCGACCTAGAATTCTCCCCAAAGACTGAAAACAGACATAAATATGTGTTAACCCCCCCAAAAAAAGACCACCCCCCAGCTCCCTTTCCCAGAGCAGCATCCCTTGCAGGGATGTAAATCCACGGAAAAAGCAGGGTTGGAACAAAAGTCCTTTTCATGTCCGTTGTGCCCCATTCCGTAACAATTATGAAAACTGTTTAGCTGGGCTGGCATTTGGAGCATTTACTGCATTCCTGCCAATAAATTCCAGTCCCGGATCCGATGGAAAAGGTTCCCCTCTCCTTTCCCCTCCCTCCCTTGCCTTCATTCCTCCTGGCTTTCTTTACAACCTAATACCCTGTCGATGTGGGGCCAGGGCCTACTTAGGGGGAAAAAAAAACACCCAGCGCCAGACTGGAGACAGCATGCAGACTGAAAAAGTTAATCATTACTTCTGTCTGCCTTCATAATCTAATCACGCCTATTCCTAAGAGCAGGCGGCGAAGCACGCTTGCATACAGGCAGGGTTGCCGCCCAGGGACAGACAGACAGCATCAGCCCTTACCAGGGTAGGGGGCAAACGAGGGATGGACGGAGGGGCAGCATTTGGATGGAGTTCACAAGCCTGGCCATGCACACACCCCTCCCCTCACCTCTCACTTTACTCTGGATTAATAACGCTTAGCAATTATAGAGAATATTACATTCATTAAGTAATTAACCCTCCCGGCGCTCCAGCGGAGTTGCCACCCCCCTTTTGCAGACGGAGGCCAGCAGAGGTGCGCCCTGGGCTATAAAACGGGGCAGGTCAGCA
Source organism: Platalea leucorodia (assembly GCF_965183815.1). NCBI lineage: Eukaryota > Metazoa > Chordata > Aves > Pelecaniformes > Threskiornithidae > Platalea > Platalea leucorodia. Next base: position 24,947,237 of record NC_138859.1, on the reverse strand, counting down.
GCAACCAGATTAAAAAACAAACAAACAAAAAAACCAAAAAGCTCCTTGTGCTCATCCCACCCCACTTTCAGTGGCAGCGGCAGAGCTGTGTCCCAGGCAGAGACTGTGCCACAGCCGGGGTGGCATCACCAAGACCCAGTAGCATCGTCCCGTGATGGGCAAAGCCTGGGGGATTTGGGGCATCACCAAGACCCAGCAGCATCCTCCCACGGGGGCAAAGCCCAGGGGATTTGGGGCTCGGCACCACCGCTTGGCAAACCCAGTACCATACCAGCTGCTCCAGAAAATAACCTCGGTGCAACATCTCAGGTGTGTCAAGGCTTCATGCTCTTGACACCCGGGATACATTTTCCATGCTTGGCTGTGACAAAGAACAGGAAAACTACGGGCCTCTGCATATGAAGATTTATGAGCTTGTTCCTTATTATGAGCTGAAAAGTCTCAGCCTGGCTTCCAAAGAAAATGAATTCATCAGTTCAAACGCAGTGATGTGACTTCAGACTCCTGACTCCTTTTCCAAATAAAACTCCTGTTATTTGATTCCTGCCCGAAGGATGATTTTATGGAGTTATTTACTCCATCTGCTCTGCCCAGGAAGGTGCCGCTGGAGCCCAGCTGCAGGGTCACCAGCAGCCATCCCACATGGGTGAGCAGGACCCTGTCTCACTGTTTAATTTCTTGACTATTTTGCTATTTTCCCTGCTTTTCCACTCAAAACCTCACCTTGCACACCAACGTGCAAACAGACACACAACCCCTCCAGTATTATTTTGCATCACCCACCGTGGAGGGACCTCCCCCTCGGCAGCAATGCCTGGCAATTTTTAGCATCTATAAATTCAACCCATCGGTTTCCATCACCAAAAATCACCAGATCCGGAGCCAACTTCAGCAGTTGTAAAAGTGAAGGATGTTTGAACTTTCACCACCTTCCCAACACCCAAGTTTCTCCAATGCAAAGCCAGCTCTTCTTGATGCAGCGTTGGCAACTCTACAAACAAAATCTATTCAACCTATATATATATGTAATTTTTTTTCAACCTCTATATATAGGTTGAATATATTCAACATATTCATTATATATTCACTATATTTGATATATTCAATATAATGAATATAAATGAATATGTTGAATATATTCAACCTATATATACACTATATATAATAGAGAGAATATATTCACTATATTGAATATATTCAACCTACATATATATAAAACCTATATAACCTACATATATTCAACATATATATATATATAACCATCCATAGCCTCGCTTATTACGGATACATATAGGTACATATTTGTAACGATGCTCCGAAGGCGTAACAGCCTGAGCGGTTCCGAGTTATTCATTTAATGGAGAAATCTGCTTTTTTGCCTGCCCAGGTATTCAGGGAAAAGCCAGGAAAGCCCATGGGAGCCAGGGCTTCACCCCAAAGATGGCTGGCCAAAACCCAGCACCCCACCGGGCATCTTACTTCATCCCCAAGGGTGGATGAGGAAGGACCACAGAGCTGGGCATCTGCCACCGCTCATGGAGAAGCATCACCAGAAGCATCACCAGGACCTCCTGCAACCACCCCATGGTGCTTCAGCGTTGCTGGCACAACCTAACCGGGGAGCTGAAGTCAGGAGGTTTTTTATGCAGCAAGGTTAAAAGGGTAGAGAAGGGCTGAGCCAGTTCTTACAGGGTGTTTTTTTTTCCCCCCTTGCAAGTTAAAACCAAGATAATGACACTGGGTGGGGACCAATTTGAAGGGCTGAGCAGCCAAACCAAAATTAGTCTCCCAGCCAAGAGCTTCCTAGGCCTCACAGTTTGGGGAAGGAAGCCGAGAAAAGGCATGAAAAAAAAAAAAAAAAGATTCCTTGGGAAGCTCGAGCGTCGCGCTCAAGCAAAGGTGACCCTGCTAGTCAAATATTTTTCAACATAATCAAAATAAAATAAAAGTACTGGAGCAGCTTCCCTCGAAAAAGCGGGGCCCATGGAATGGGTTTTTTTCTCGTTTTCTCTCCTTTTCTTTCTCCTCCTCCCCCGGCACTTTCTTTCCTTTCACTAATAACTATGTTTTCTTGTATTTTTTTTCTTGGCTCTTTCCTCATAAAAGACTGATGTAATTTCCTGTCTTGTCCCAATGTTTCCTGTTAATTAACAGGGTGAAAGTTATCATCATGTATTTAAATGGCTACCCAAAAGAGGGGAGGGGAAAAAAAACAAGGGAAAAAGAAAAAAGAAAATAAAAAAGAAAGGGGAGAGAAGGATTGTCTGTTAGCAAATACCACATCACATCCCCAATAGCACAAAACCACCTGGAAAAAGCTTTTTGGACCCGATGGCTTGAACCCATCAGCAAAGACCCCCTCCGCAAGGGTGGCTCCCGTGGCAGGTCCGTGCACGGGGGATGCGAATCCCCACCCTTCCCTGGATGGGGGTGGAAAATCCCTGCAATGCTGGCCCAGAAAAGCTTTTTTCTTGTATTAAAAAAGTAAAATAAAATAAAGAAGGGGCAGGGGCAGAAGGGGCAGGGGAAAGGGAAGGGGAAAGGGAAGGGGAAAGGGAAGGGGAAAGGGAAGGGGAAAGGGAAGGGGAAAGGGAAGGGGAAAGGGAAGGGAAGGGAAGGGAAGGGAAGGGAAGGGAAGGGAAGGGAAGGGAAGAGAAGAGAAGGGAAGAGAAGGGAAGAGAAGAGAAGAGAAGAGAAGAGAAGAGAAGAGAAGAGAAGAGAAGAGAAGAGAAGAGAAGAATAATAATAAACTGCAGAGAAAGAGGCAGCCTGCAACACCCAAGATGCTGCTTTTATCAAAAGAAGTTGTTAAAAAATAAAAAAAAACAAACCCAAGGGGCTAATCCAAAGCCAGCGGGCAGAAATCCTGCGAGACGCCGAGCTCCTTCCCTTCCCCGACCTCAGCCCCACGCATGATCAGGTTGCTTGTGCCCTCCCGTTCCTCAACAGCAGCCGTGATGCAGCCGGTACCTCGGTGGCCCCAGAGCCAAGTCAGCGGCCTCAGCATGCCAACAGGGGGTGAAAACAAAGCAATTTAGGCAAAAAGCAAGGGTGGTTAGAACAGAGACCATGCCTCAGCGGTTAATAATATCTCAGCGCTGAAAATAAACTGGAAAGGAAGCTCCTTTGTGACAGTAGGCAGGAGGCCAGGCTGCAGTGTGGGTCATTCAAGCCGGCTGGGGACAGCAGTGGGGCTGGCACCCACCTGCGCCAGGCCCCAGCCAGCACCTGCTGCCCAGCCCATCACCCTCCTAAAGCACCCGGTTAGAGCTGGGGGGGGGGTCCATACACCCCATTTTTCCCTGTGCACCCTAAAATGGGGTGTACCCCGTTTTAACCCAGCATTGAGGTTTACAGTCTTGGCCGCCGTGGTTAGAAATAGGCATCCCCCCATGCTGGCAGTGGGGAAATGCATGTGGTTAATGTTACTGGTTCCTCTAGTGTAAGTGATACCCACTGGCAGACAGCAGGGATGGAAATGATGCAGCCCGCATCCCTGCCAGCCCAGGGCTGCTCCTCTACGAGTGTTTTTGTCCCATTGAGTTTTAAATGTCCCCAATGATCATGTTGCCAGCACTCATTGGGACATGTTTTGGGAGCAGAGCACCATTTGAATCCCTCCCTGGAACTCTAACTTCCAAAATTCACCTTTTTGTCCTCATTCCTCCCTAAAAAACACCAGGTTGTGGGATAAAACCCAAGTGGTCCCCATCATGGTCCCCACCATGAAGGACTCGCTGGTGCTGGGGTCTTCTTCTGCATTTTATTGTCAACTGCTCTCAAAGCACCGTTTGGTTGGGAAAATCCAGTGGCACCCCGAAAAATTAATTTAATGGAGCTGTACAGGGATGGATTGAAGCATCTGGCATTTAATGGGGGGGGCACCTCTGCCATCATTTTTTTTTTTTTAAAAACCCATCCTAGAAGGGTATCTAGGAAAGGATCAAAAGGCTCTAGAGCACTTAAAAGTAATTATTAAATGGGTCCTATTTGCTTTGGGGGGATTTTAAATAGCTAAGAGCCAGGAGTCGGGAGGAGGATGCCTCCAGCCTCCCTGCAGCAGCACAGGGGCTATCCTAGCCGTGTCCCCGGGGGGTCCTCGCTTGGCGAGATCCCCCTTAAAAAATACCCCCACAGGGCTGAAGGAGCCAGAGCGGACAGCCAAGCCAAGAGCTCTGGGGTTGGTGCCAAGCACCGGCTCCCTCCTCCCCGCCGGCCACGGTCAGATGATGTGCGAGGCTCCTAGTCTGGCAGGCAGCCTGTTTTGCTCCAGAGGCTCCAATGCTGTCGTCTTGGTGTTAACCCCTGATAACCTTATCCTTTCCAGGACGGGACAGTGTTTTTTAGGTAAGCAGGAGGGGGGGTTGTGTCTCCAACGAGGCTGGGAAGGAAAGGGTGCAATGCCCTGAGGTGCTCAAAGCAAATAAAAAAATATTAAAAGGACATATGCTCAAAAATAAACCAAGAATAAGTGACTTTTAAAAAATTCCCAAGCAATTGTTTATCCCTGGGACAAATATACAATCCTAGTTCCACAGGAAGATGCCTCAATTTCAGATTAAAATAGGATGCCAATTTGTAAATAAAGGCAATTCACAGGAGGTTATAAACTCTGTACACGAGGGAGGTGGAAGGAGGGGGGAATGGGAAAACACAGGCAGGACTCTGCTGGAGAAACCGCGCGGGATCCTGTTTACATGGGGCAGGGGGGAGCAATGGGGAGCCGCTTCAAGGGGCGAATAGCTCCGGATTTGGACAAGGTGCTTCTTCCCTGGTGAGCAGATACCAGTGGGGATCAGAGGCATAGTGAAACATTCCCGGCCTGTCCGCGATTTCGGAATGAAATGTCACTCAGCCAAGCGGTCCCTTAAACCAGATGAAATTAAATTGGTCCCACCGATGGGAGACCCAGGGCAGGGAGCGACACTGATGTTTCTGCAGCCTCCAGAGTCTTTTCCTGTCTTTTCAGTGCAGAGGAGTTGGGAGGGAGAAACTGAGGCTGCGCTTGCTCCAGAAGAGCCTTGCTGGTCTCCCAGCCTCAAGCCTTGCAGAGCCTTGGTCCAGCACCTACCAAGCACCATCACTCAACATCCACTGGCTCCAGGAGACCCTGGGGTGGTTCCATAGTCAGGGCAAGTCAACAGGATTGGGCTGAAATCAGGATAAACTCTCAGGTTTGGTATTTTATCAATAGCCCCTATAAATAAAAAAGCAGCAGAGGTGGCAAGGACACAAGCCAGCTTATCTTGCTTTCCTTCTGCTTCTTGGAGAGCTTCACTTTGCCAGCAGATCCAGCACCATTCATCTGTCCTGCAGGAGAGCCACCTTCTTGCCCACCATGGGCACCACAACCTTCCATTGGCCAAGAGCCACAAGCCCCATGCCACACATGGGTCAAGAGAATCATAGAATCATAGAATGCCCTGAGTTGGAAGGGACCCACAAGGATCATCGAGTCCAACTCCTGTCCCTGCATAGGACAACCCCAAAAATCACACCATATGTCTGAGGGCATTGTCCAATTGCTTCTTGAATGTTGTCAGGCTTGGCGCCGTGACTACCTCCCAGGGGAGCCTGTTCCAGTGCTCCACCACCCTTTGGGTGAAGAACCTTTTCCCAATGTCCAACCTAAACCTCCCCTGGCATATCTTCCTGCCATTCCCTCGGGTTCTATCATTGGTCACCAGGAAGAAGAGATCAGTGCCTGCCCCTCCTCTTCCCCTTGTGAGGAAGCTGTAGACCGTGATGAGGTCTCCCCTCAGTCTCCTCTTCTCCAGGCTGAACAGACCAAGTGACTTCAGCTGCTCCTCGTACGGCTTCCCCTCTAAACCCTTCACCAAGAGGGAGATGTCCAGGGCTGGGTGGAGAGCACCCCATGGAGACCCAGCACCAACACCATCAAGCCACCATCAGCTCACTTCTACCCTCGGAGCAGAGCCCCTCCATGGGTTGTATGGGAATTCAGCTCCCACCAATCAGATGCCATCAGACCACAGGCTGGCCACCTCCAGGCTCTCCAAGCATGGCTTTGCTTGTTTGAAAGAAGAGTCATCACAAAACACATCTGCTGGGAACGAGTCAGCTCAAAATATAGGAAAAACACCCTCTGCCTCCTATTTACGGAAATTATTTTTATCTATCTCCAATGGGCTATTTTTGCTTTCTTCTTTAACCATGTTGAGGATATGAAGGATCTGGACTGGTAATACCTGAGCACAACCATCTCAGTGGGAGACACCATGAGCAAAGAGTCCTGACCTCCCACAGAGTGACCACCGAAAAATAGAGATATAAGAAAATAAATAAAGGCAAGAATATGGAAGCAAGAGCCAGCAGCTCAGGGGAGCGAGGGGTGCATCAGCCGGAGAATGGGATGTCTGGGGAAGAGACAGTGGAGGTGGGATGAGGACACCATCACAGCGTGAAGAACTACCCAATATTGCATTCCTGGGCCAGGAAGGAGAACAGAAAGCGGAGGGAGGGAAAGAACGGCTCAGATAAGTTATCCCAAGGAGAAAACACTCCCCGTACATCCCCCCCCAGCCACGCTGCTCCCCCTCCCACATCCTCCAGCGCCTCTGGTATCCATCAATGAAACTGCCTTCAGCCTCCAGGAGGAGATTGTGACCCCTGCGGTGGCCAGACCCGAGACTCGTCCTCATCAAAGGATCCTCATGGAGAGCTGCAGGGCACTCACTTCCATGCCCTTTTAAATGCTCCTCTTGCCATCATCCTCTCAATCCCTCCATGCAGTTTCTCTGCCAGAGTAGCTGTGAACCCCAGGCTGGCCCCATTCCCAAATTCTTGGTGCTGAGAGTGATCTGCCTCACTAAATCCTGCCCTTCCAGCTTCCAGACGTTAGGGCAGGTCTACTGACTTTGAACACCACTACTACACCAGCATCCACTGCCCATCACTGGTGGCCAAAGCCTATGGTGCTATAGGAACCCACCACCACCATCCACCCATGATGTCTTCTTCCTCATCCTCCTGCTCCAGCTTCCAAATCTACCAAAATTAGGGGTTTTTTTTCTTTTCTTAAAGCTGCCCTTTCATCAAGGAACCGCAAATCCAGTGTGTACAGCCCTGGTCTGGAGGGGATGAGGGATGCTGGATTCTCCACCCAGCATCACCAATCCCCATCTGCCCAAACTTAGATAAGACCAAGCTGAAGTGCTCCCCACGTACCCTGCTAATAACTCCTTAAAGCCCTCTTCAAATACACCCTTCTGCTAACTAAAATATGCAGGGGGGGGTAGAAAAAAGGAGAAAGTGAGCTTCGGAGGATTGCTGCAAAGTGCATTTATTTTCCTTTCTTGACTGGGTCTCTCCAGTTGGGAATTTTCAGTGTTGCACTTCTGTGTATGGAAGGGAGATGCCAGTAAATCAGAGCAAATTCAAAACAAATGCTCTTTCATGTGGAGGCATTCGGCTTTGTTTCAGGGCTTGGGTAGCTAACCATATCCCTTCATGAGTCAACTCTCCTATCAGCTCCTCATTAAACTAAATGGTTACAATTACATTTGGGGAGGAAAAAAGAGCAGTTAATAATTGTAAAATGTTCTGTTTCCAGGCTTGGGGGGGGGGGGGGAACCTTTGATAAGGAAGACAAAAAAACCCTCCAATCCAATGAAATAATAAAAATATAATAAAATAAGTAAAAAAATGCATTTTCAGGAGGAAATGTGCTTTCTTTTGGGGAGGAGGCTCTATTAAGGAGCTGGGGCTCCCCTTCCCACAGCCCTTCGGGAGGCACCGGGAACGAGCCGTGTTATTTCCTGCAGCCCAAGCCCCCACCTCCTGCCTTCCCTTCGGGAGCAGAGCAGACAGGCGAGATGTTATCAATAGGCTGAACCTTACAGAAAGCCCCCTTTTAAAAGCGAGTACTTCCTCTGCTTATTTCATGTGGTATCCTGTGGAACTAAACTCTCTCCTCCCCTCTGCAACGGGTGTATTTCAGGAGGAAAAAGGAAAAAAAAATCTAACAACATCCTTATTGTGTTGTTTTGCTTCTTGCCTTTTTTCTTTTTACAGTCTCTTTTTTTTCTTCCCTAAAGCTATAGGTTCCAATAGCAAAAAAAATAAAGACAAACCCAACAGTCTTCTGCATTAAAAAAAAAAAAAAAAGCAGCAAGTTTCTCTGTTCCCTCTCCCCCTCCGTTTGATTAATTCTCATTAGGGCCTTTGAACAAACAATATGCTCCCCTCTCAAATAACAGACGGTATATATTACATCCAAAGAAAAACAAACAAGGCTCACTTAAAGACATCCATACCGAACGCAATTCCTGGAGAGAGGCAGGGGCAGATGCACACGCATGTGCAGCCGCCACTGACTTATTTCTGAAATTCCAGTTTCAAGGCAATGAATAAATCATAAATCATAAATCATTGAGACATCCCCACAAAGGAAAGCACCTTCAAACATCAGCAAGTACATGCAGGTACATGGTTTCAGACACTTTAATCCTGGTAGAGACAGAGCCCAGCCACAGAGTTGGCCGGTCCAGGGTGGGAGATGAGGTGCTGGAGACATCACACCTTGGAAAAGGTGTTGGGAGTTGGACTACATGACGTTTAAAGGTCCCTTTCAACCCAAACCATTCTAGGATTCTATGAAAAGCCCAAGAGGGGTGGGGAAACCACCTTCCAAACCCCCATCCCATAACGGCACCTGGAGGCTGAAGGAGATGGCAAACAGGAAAACAAAGGAAATCATAGAATATCTTGAGTTGGAAGGGACCCATAAGGATCATCGAGCCCAACTCCTTCTGCAACGTCTTCTGCAAAAAATGGGGTCACCTTTCCTCCCCAGGCACCACAAGCCTCACGCATGAGATGTGGGATGCTGGTTACTCTACCAGGAGCAAAGCCCAAGCATGGCTCTCATCCCAGAGACAAGAGGTGCCACCACCAAGTCAAGGAGAGCTTGACGCCGAATCCTTCTGCAAGGCACAACCACACCTGCTCTGATAATCCATGCATCCGAACGAACGGGTGGCCGACATCACTTTGCCTTCCCCAACATGCCTCTTCCTGCCTCGCTCCAAAAATTAATGGAGCGTAAGGCTGGAATTCAAAGGAAACATGGGCTTTTGGGAATGGAGAACCTCGCCTGGGATTTCAACACATCCTCTGCATGAGAGGTACACGGCTGCTACTGAAACAAAACCTAATTCCCCCTTCAAGCATGCCTTTCTCAATGACTCACATCCCCAAAACTCCCCAGCATCACTTTGCTTTCTATCAGGACCCTCGGTCAACACAACCCATGGCCAAAATCAAGGGTAACAAGAGATGTCTTACCTGAAAGCCCCCCAGGGGCTAGACAATTAGTTCCCCCTGTTTCAGTGGAGGAAGGCACAGAGTCTGGACAATCTGCCGGAGCAGAGGAAAAGAAAAAAAAATCAGTATATAGGCGGTTCTTCGCAGGCTCCCAGCATCACTGCAAGCAGAACACACATTCCAAAGGGTTTAGCAGGAAGCAATTACTAATTGTCTGTGCAGAGATGGTAGTTCATCAAGAAGCATCCACCCTAACTCGTCGCCTCAATCAAGGCTGCGCACTGCGCTTCATCACCAGCCAACGCTGATTATAGACCAGCAAAAATTACAGACTGGCTGCCACCTCTCTGGCCAAGTCACCGGGTAATAAGATCAAGGTTGTCATCGTTCCGATGTAAGCAAGCTCCCAAAAATGCTTAAATCATGGCTTTACGCACCCAATTTAGTCAACACCTGTAACTCACCAAAATGGGAACCAAAAGGGAAATGTCTCATCACCGCCCTTTTGTGGCAAACGGTCTATCTTTGCATTCCCCCGCTCAATTTTTGTCACCGCCAGCTGCTGGCAGATCTTACACCCCGCTGTCACCTCCTGGGACAGGTGGGCAACTGGATCTACTCCTCTGTGCACCACCAAAGGGCAAGGACAGGGTAAGATCGGCCACCCCGTTAGAGGTTTCTCCTGATGCATGGAGGCATTTGAGCTCAGGGTTTGGACCGTTCCATCCCAAGCCTGCTCCTCCAGGTGACAACAGCCAAGAGCCAACACCGATCCCCTGGTCGTACAGGCAAACTCCAGCTTTTCGATCACTATCATGGGGGAAACAAGCTCAAGGACACTCCATGCCTGAGAAGATCCATGAAGTTCACATAACCTTCTGGTCCTCAGCAGGTTCTCGGGGACTTTGGGTTTCATCAAATTTGGATTCCCTAATGACATCATTTTGCTCATGGCTGTATCTCAAAGCAAGGGCCGCCACCAGGAGAGCAGAGATAATTTTCTTCCTACTGATAAAGTAATTTTTCCAGATTTCATCTCTGAAATCCCAGTGAAAAAGAAATTCCTGTCTGCATAACCTCATTTTATCAGAGTAAAGTAGAAGCCCTAACAGGAATATACAGTTTAACAGGATATACTTAATCAAACCAAAAACAATAGGGGAGACAGGAAATGGACTTACTTGTGAAATACTGTATACGATACACTCTCTAAATGCCTTGTTGTGCTTTCTATGCTTTAAAGAAATATGCTTTTTCTTTTTTTAACCCTTTCTAATCCAGGCAGAAGATTCCCCATGCCCTTTCCCCGAGATGGCTTCAACTGCTTGGGCTACAGATGCTTTTGGAACGCAGGCTGGACCACCCTGCCCCGTGCTGGGCTCCATCTGCCCCCAGTTACAGCTCCCTGATGAGTCCCTGTGGGATAAAGGACATAATTTGCCCTTTCCGTGTTGTCTTACTCTAGGGATCATATGTGACCAGGTCCTCTGTTAGCACACTGGACAGGATGGCAGAAGAGAATCCTATCCTGACTTAAAATGCATAAGACTAGCAATGGGGTGATGCTGGCATTATGGCAGCACTGTTCCGGTTTGACTCTGAATCCATTTGCCATTTGGCATTTCTGCACTGAGGCTGAAAACAAGGACAGATTCAGAATCTCCCTAAACAGCTGGACCACTCCCTGGTCCACAGTATCCATCAAAGGAAAGCCCAAGTGCGCTTTCATGACTTCTTTACAGCTGTCAGCTCCCTTCCATGTCCCATCATCCAACAGCCAGTTCCCTTCATCAATTAATTACCCTCTGAAATCTCTTTAGAGGACACAGAGCTGATGCACCTCGACTCTAGACCAAGCATGATGGTCAAGTGTGGGATAAGCCCAAAAGTGGGACCCTCCTGGGCTCTCTGCCCTACATGTGACTGGTTTCATCCTTGCACTCTTTCCATCACCCACAGATCTGCCAAGAGCTCTCGCTAGTAGGAGTTACTCAGGTTTGTTTTATTTTCAGCACCAGAGAGGTTGTAGAATCAGAGGTAGGATCAAGCCAACTGCATGTGAATCTCCTCCCAAAACTGCCTTCCCACTATATAAAGCCATCGTGGAGACATACAATTATTCCTGGTGGCCACCAGCCAACCTTGCAAGGTGCCGAATAGTTCCTGGAAGCTGCCAAACCTCCAACTCTCCTGAAAGACGATGCCACAGGAGGACATTTGACTCTGCAGCATCATCTCACTGGGTTTCCTGCACTTTCATACTCCAGCACCACCATGACCAGCCACCCAGGAGCACGATGGACACAGCCACTTGCAGCCCCTTGTCCCACTTAATGATGGGTCAAAGCATCTGCTTGAATTATTTAGGGGCACCACTATCCATCTTGCTTCCAACACAGCTGCAAGTGGCAGTTCCTGCAGGGATATTGGGGATGCTGAGCTCCCACATGCCTCCAGGATCACAGGGTGAGCCCGGTCCTGCACAAGCCACTGTCACCCATCCCTGCAACCGTCCCGTGTAAGGAAGAGAGAAAGTCCTCTCCTTGATGAACAAGCAAACCAGCCTGGACTTACAGCCTTCACACAGGTAACCTGGCTGTCAAGGGCAGATCTTTTCGCTCTACAGCGAGTGCACAAATAACCAGATCTATTCTATCAACATACAGTCTGATGTGGCATTTTACTGCCTGCAGCAGACCCCCAGCTCCCTGTCCATCCCTGCTTTCTTCCAGCAAGCAACACAGCCTGTCTCAGCCTCCATCACCCCCCAAAAAAAATTTTAATCCCCATCATAATGGTTTTAAACTGAGAGAGGGTGGATTTAGACTAGATATAAGGAAGAAATTTTTTATGATGAGGGTGGTGAAACACTGGAACAGATTGCCCAGGGAGGTGGTAGGTGCCTCATCCCTGGAAACATTCAAGGTCAGGTTGAAGGGGGCTCTGAGCAACCTGATCTAGTTGAAGATGTCCCTGCTCATTGCAGGGGGGTTGGACTAGATGACCTTTAAAGGTGCCTTCCAACCCAAATCATTCTATGATTCTATGATCACGGGCACTGGCGACTGCTGCCAGAGCCCGTGCCGGTCCAGGTATTCCTGTCTGTCTATCCATATGAAACACTTACAAGACGTAGCACTAAATACTTAAATATTTTTATTACCACTATCACGTTTGATGGAAAAGCAGAAGTTTCCTGCTGGATGCGCGTTCCCAGCTCCACTGGCAGATGCAGTTGCCCAAGTCTAAATGGAGGGACCGTTCCCATCCAAGGTCCCAGGGGAGAAGATGGCTCATGTGCATCAGCCAGGCAAAAGGCTTCACACCTTCCCATTGTCATCTACTGTCCCTCTTCCATCTAGCTAGCCCATTGTGAGCAATCCTCAACATACGGCTGGGAAAACGCCACAGGAGATGGCACCGATGCTGGGATGGCAAATCCTCGGTCCCTCCACAGAGGAAACGCTGAGAAACCCTGAGCTTGCAAAACCCACCTGCAACAACAGACTTCCAGGCTCTGCTTGTGCCTGTCGTGGCCCCATTATCAAGAGTTCAACTGCCAAATGGATTTTTCTTTTAAAAAGGAAAAAAAGGAGGACTTTTTGGTGAGTAACCCAGTTGTTTCTGCATTTCCAATGGGCAGCGTTAATCACATCCTATTGGCCGATAGGAATAACTTTTCCTTTTGAAATGGCACATTCATGTTCTGTGGCTTTTCTGTTTACACACATTTTGCTACCTTATGTCAATACTTGCTAATGAATAAATATATCACTCGGCTAACTGAAAATGAGGTCCTGGCAGAGGCAGATTGGATGTTTAAACCCTGCTAATAGATTTATCCTAACATCTTTACAGGAAACCAAAGGCAAGTTTTAACCCTTCTCTCCTGCAGCTCCGAACCCCCTTGCATCCCATGCCAGGATCATCGTTGGCTAGAAACAAAGGCAATAAAGGCAGAAATATAAACTTTTGGGGGAGCATTCCCCAGCAGGGACACAGTCAAAATGATGCCAATCTCACCCAAATCCACAAAACTTTGTGATCCAGCAGATCCTCAGAGTCTATTATAGAACAACCCTTCTGCATCCCAGCACGTGCTCCGGATGCTGAGCCTACTCCCAATATCCCTCTTTCATTCATGAGCCTTTATCTCCTGTTTTTTCATGCTGAGGCAAAATATTTCATGCTTTGCAACCCAATTGTTCGTTAAACAGCTTTGCTTATTTCCACAAGGCACAAAAAGAGTTATTAGTGTTTCTTAGAGGGGAAAAATAACAGTCCAGCCTGCGAGGAAGTAGTGGGCAGGATGGGACCCCACAACGGTACCCTCTGTGTCCGAAGCAACCTCAAGTTTGGGGTTTCTTCTAGTCCCGAGAAACTGAAGAGCAGCAATTTTACAGAAACTGCTCTTTTGGCAAAAAAAAAAAAAAAAAAACCTGATATTGGTCTTCAGAAATACATCTATCTTTGCCTCCCTGCATCGCCATGCCCCTCCTGCCTGCTGTGACCGAGGGGCACGACCACAGAGACCACCATGCTCCAGCCAACATTCCAGATCCACTAATCTTTGGGGAGCCAGGAGCTGCTCCTCCCCAAGCAAACCCCCGTTTCCGATTCTCCCCACCTCTCCTCCTTCTTCCAGCCCGATTTATCTCACACCCGGCAAGCTCACTGCCAACCAAGAGTTTATGCAGACAACCGCAAAAGAGCTGGTGCCAGCCTCGAATGGGCTTCTCCCTTGGCACCCTGACATTCAATTACAAGCAACAGGCATGCAGAGCGGTGCTAAAAAAAAAATAAAAATGACAAACAAGTAACTTTTCAAACCCCTTTCCTAATTTTTTCAACCTGACAAGGTGGGATTAGGCTCCCTTAAAACACAGAAAGATTTCTACCAGCTCCATTTGTCAAGTCTCATTGGGATTCCCAGCCATCAAGGAGATGTTAGCCCAAGCTGTGCTGGATCCCCACCTAAATCCCTACAAATTCACCCAGGGGCACGGGAGCAAGCAGCACCACTGCCATTTACAACCGGAGCCCATGGTTTTCTTGGCTTTCCAAGTGACTTGAGCAGTGAAGGCCTGTGCTGCATTGCAATCCCTCCTAAAGTAAGTTTCCTGCCAGAGTTTTAAAATCCTGTTTTGTCCAGAGGGTGTCTTAGAGAAATTATGTTAATTCTTCCAGGGGTATCAGAAGGTACAGAAGCACGCAAGCAGCCCAAAAGCGAAATGCATCGTGGTGCGACAAAGGCAGGAGACGTTTCCCCTGAGAAAGGGGCTGTTTTCCCTTTTTTATCTGCAGTCTGCATTGAAAAAGTCCACTTACCAGTTGGTTTGAGAAAATCCATTGGATATCTGGAGTAGGGTGGAGGGGGAGACTCTGGAATTAGAAAAGTACAGAGAAAATAAAGGCAGAGCCATGAGAAAGAAAAAAAAAAGAAAAAAGATAGGAACTTATGATAACAGTGGCATTCTTTTAGCAAAACTGTTTGTCTTAGCTCTGGGGGTTGGAGGCAGGGCAGCGAGGCGGTGATTGCCTTGATATTTAGCTGTCAGATAAACAAAAGGGGCCGTCTGGCGCCAGCCTCCCTGCTATCTGCCGCTCTGGCTGTCTGATCGGGGCCTCCTTGGCTCGGCGGAGCCGCAGCAGCGCCGGGGTCGAACCGATCGCGCCAGGCAGCCCCTAATCCCCCGGCACCGTACGGGGACGGCGGGGAGGCAGCGCCGCCCGCCGCGCCGGGGCCCCCGGGGAGGGCGGGGGGGTCCTCACCCCCTCCCCAAAATAAAAAAAAAAAAAAAAAATGTATAAAACACTGCACTGCAAAGTTTTTTCTTTTGTTGTGTTTTTTCCCTCTGAAAAAAAAAGTTCAGTGGGCAGGGAGCCGAGCGGGGCTGCATCCCCATCCCTGCTGCCCCCCCGTTCCCCCGCCGCCTACCTAGCTCGCAGAGCCGGCTGAGGTGGTGCGGGTTGCAGCAGACGAGCTCGGGGTGAGCCTTGCCGTAGGATTCACAGCAACATAACCGCTTCACTTCGGAGCAGTGGCGGAGGTCGGGCCAGCGGAACACCTTGCAGAGCAGCACCGGCAACGGGTACCAGTGCTGGCCCAACCGTGAGTCGGCCTTGGCGGGCAGCAGCAGGCAGGGGGTCCGCACCCCGCCGCGGGACTCCACGGCGTGCAGCAACCCCTCCAGCTGCCGTTCCTTCAATCGCTTCAGCACTGCGTGGGTCAGCGCCTTCAGTTCCGCCTCCGCGCCCGCGGGCGCCCGGACACTGCGGCCCGCCTTGCCCGGGCAGCACCCGCGCCCCCCGCCGCAGACATGCGCCCGGGCCTCGGCCGTCGCCGCCGCGCCGGGTTCAGCCGCCGCCGCCTCCTCCTCCTCCTCGCTGCCGGGCGCACGGCTCCTCCAAAGCCGCCGAACGAGCACCGAGCGTTTGGTCCTGAACATGCGGGACGAGAGGAGAGGCCCCCGGCTACAAAACGGGCATGTCGTCCGCCGCGCATGAAGGGGCCGGGAGCCGAGACGCGGCGGCGGGCAGCGGCAGGCGGCGGGCGGCAGGGGGAAGGCGGCGGCGGCGGGGCCGAGGCGGGCTGTGGCATGCGCCAGTCTCCGCGCTGGGGCCAAGGGTCCCGCCGCCTCCCGCGGGGGGCTGCGCCGGCCCGCGCCTCTGCCCGCTGCGAAAAACAAAACCAAATAAACAAACAAAAATAAAATAAAATTAAAGGGGGAGGAAAAAAAAAGGGAGGGGGAGAACCGCTGCTCGCTCTGGCTTTGCCCAAAAAAGAAAAGAAAAATAAAAAGCCCGTCTAGAGTCTGCGGTGCATCGCGCTGGGGGAGGCGGGCTGAGGTCGCCGGCGCCGCGCCGCCCTGCGCGGTTGCGGAGCGCGGCTGGAGCCGCGGGGAATTCTCGGCCTCCCGGGGGCCGCGGCTCCCATCAACCCGCCAGTGCTGGGGAGGGGGGGGCGGAGGGGGGGAGAGACGGGATTGATGCGAGGCAGGGCAGAATCGAAAGATAAAAATAAAAAAGCAAGCCAAAAGGATGTCTATTTTAAAAAAATTAAAAACCCAAAACACCAACCCTAAGATTTGGACGTCGGAATCGGTTTAAGCATCTATCACAAAAGAGAAGAACAAGCACATCCAGAGTGTTGTATCCCTTTTTAAAGCCCAGGTCGTCCTGATGCGGGGTTTGGGTTTGTTTTTTTTTTTTCTCCTTCTTCCCAAAGGTTTTAATCCACACACACACACACGGAGTCTTGATCCGGCTGCTAGGAAAAGAAAGAAAGAAAAAAAATAAAAAAAAGGCAAGTGGGGCTGTGTCCCCTCCTTCCCCAGAAGCGTGCTGCCGGCGGGGGAGAGCCGGGCTTCCCGCTCCGCGCCTGGGCCGCTGTCAGCCGCTCCCGCCGCTGCTTACATGGGTGCGGGGGCAGCCCGCCGGCGACCTTCTCCGCGCTGCCGGCGCGTCTGGCTCGGTGGTTTTTTTTTTTTTCCTCCTCCTCTCTCCTCCTTCCTGCCTGCCTTCCTTCCCCTCCTCCTCCTCCCCCCTCCTCCTCCTTTCTTGGTTGTTTTTTTTTTTCTTTTTTTTTTTTTCTTCCCTCCGCTCGCTGCAATGAGGCTCCCTCCCCGCACCAGCGCCTCCGTCTTTTCCCTTGCAGCGGGGGAGCCTCGGCGGCGGAGCCGGGCGCGGCGGGAGCGGAGCCGATAGCGGCGCGGTGCCTGCGCGCTCGGCCGCGCCCGCCCCTCTCCTCGTTCCCCCTCCCCGCCCCGGCGGCGGCGGCGGCGGCTCGCAGTGCGCAGCGGCGCGGCCCCGGCCCGGCCCGGCCCGGCCCCGGCCCTGGCCCCGGCCCCGTCACGTGGGCGTCTAGACACCGTGTCGCTCCGGGGGAAAAAAAAAAAAAAAAAAAAAAAATTATATTTATCTCTAACCGCCTTGCGCAAGCGACGGCTCGGGTTGCTGAAAGGTTGTGGGTCCCCCCCTTCCGCGGGGATGCGCCGGTAGCGCCCGGGGCTGCTGCCCCCCCCACCCCTGCCCCGGGAAGGGGGGACCCCCGCCGAGGGTGCGGAGCGGGTGCGGAGCGGTTCCCCCGTCCCCCAGCACCGCCCCTCGGCGCCCAGCGGGGGCAAAGCGGGGGGGAGCCCCCGAAGCCAGGGTGTGCCGGAGATGCTGTAAATATTGAAGTATTAAACGCGATCCAGCCATTAAAAAAATTAATAAAAAAAAATATATATGCTTCTGGGCATCGAAAGAGGGCATGGCACGAAAAGCAATAATGCTAATAATACTTTGCACTTTTACAGCACCTGTCGCCAAAGGAAGGGAAAGTATTTCATCGAGGGTAAATATACTTCAATTCTCACAAAATGAGAAGCAGAAATGATTAGCACGTAGCACTATGACTATTCTTGTTATGGGTACTACTAGCGGTAATAATTTCTGGTACCCGGGGTACTCCACAGATTCCCCCATTCGAATTCTGCCAGCAAGAACCTGCAGAGGATGGGGAAACTGAGCCACCAAGAGGCTGTGCAGCTTGCGCAGCTCTGCTGCGGTCCGGCTAGACTTCCCAGCGCCAGGGTTTGCAGGGCAGGAGAAGTCCCTGAGGGTCCCCATCCCACACGCACTCCCACGGATGAGTAGCTGCCTTTTCATATAATAAATGCGGGCAGATAAGTTGCTTAAGGTCACTCGGTAAGTCAGTTATTGCATTGGAAGTAGAAGCCAAGACTCTTAAATCATGGCTGTTCTAAGCAAATCTATTTCTAAAACAACTGCACCCAACTAAACAAGACACCAGCAGTAAAACATAGGGGGGGACAAAACTAACATGCTGTGCAGGCAGGGTATTCCCAGGGTTGTCTCTCCTGGATGCCTGCCTTTGGTGCAGGCAGGAGTGCAGGGATAATTTTAGAGCCCAGTCTTGCAAATATTCACACGAGCAGGCCAGGGAGACTCCTCGCGGGCCTGGAATCGCTCATGGTATTTGCAGAATCTGGATCTAAATTAGTTAGGGGCTAGATTTTGGAGCAGCCTTATTAAATGTTCGTGAGACTATACTTGCCCAGGCCCAAAATCTGCTCAAAATCTGCTTTGTGATAAATAGTATGAAAAAATTGAGGAAGGGAAGAACATTATTTGCTGGCATCTAAAAGAAAAATTCAAGGTTTGTTAGGAAACTGGAGTCTGAGGAAAGAAATGGATTCCTCACTTCACCTCCAAATAATTAATAGGCACAAGTATAAGCTGCCCATTAAATGGCCCATCAAATTCTGCAGTTGCTGATGCTGCAGCCGAGGCCATTTCAGAGGTCGGGTGAGCTGCAGGGTGCCCAGGGTGCAGCCATCTGGCCTTGGGGTGACAGAGGAGTGTGCTGAAGCAGAATAGCATCAGCGTCTGGGTCTGCTGCACTTGCCAGAAAATCCCATTGCTTTTAAAATGGTCACCTCTGCATCCTGAAAAATGGAAATTTGATAACATTTTTAGTTTAACATCTTGTTCACCAGCCTCCGGAGTGACCTTGCATACACTGAGGCTGATTTCCTCAATCCCTTTTCCACTGTGATGCATGTGGTAAATTGACAGGGGAATAAAAAAAAGAATTCTTTCTCATTCCCATATCTGCTGGTGAAAGACACACTGGACATGCCCATTAATACATGCATTATACTTTTTAAATTTTAAAAACTTTCCCAGCTGTTATAAATGAGATTGATGTCTTTAGGGTTTTTTTTCCCCTTTGCGATTCCTCTTGCCTTGCCGATGACTTGACGACTGCGATTATTGTCATGAACAGAGTGACAAAAAGCATAATGTGGTGTATGATGTGAAGGGATGGAGAATAAGAATGGGGTCCAGGAGTTAATAGTATATTTTTTTTGGCCCTGCCATAGGTACTCTAGGTGACCTTGGGCACATCCCTTTCCCCGTGAGTAGGGACCTGGGCTTTAGCACCTCTGGTTGCCCATCCATACAGCTGGGCCAGCAGCACTTGCTTGTCTTTGTGATCTCTGCAGGTGAAAATTACTCCGGAAGTGCTAAATATTAAATAACTGATAAAGAACTGCTTTCTAATTAACCCTGCAAACTTGTTTAAACAGACCATGTGTATGTGCCCATATGGAAAATACAGAAATAAGCATGATGAAGCTGATAAAAATATGCATGGTACCTGGGTTGGGGAGATGCTCTGAAAGGGGGGTGATACCCACAGCCTGTGCCCATTGCTCATGGGCAGGTAAATGTCAGCCTGGACCAGAAACCTGTCCCAAAATGTACCAGGGTTGCTGCTAACCCATAAGAAGGAATAAAATCTGTTTGAATCATAGAATCATAGAATGCTTTGGGATGGAAGGGACCTTTAAAGGTCATCTAGTCCAACCCCCCTGCAATGAGCAGGGACATCTGCAACTAGATCAGGTTGCTCAGAGCCCCATCCAGCCTGGCCTTGAATGTTTCCAGGGATGGGGCATCTACCACCTCTCTGGGCAACCTGTTCCAGTGTTTCACCACCCTCATTGTAAAAAATTTCTTCCTTATATCTAGCCTGAATCTACCCTCCTTTAGTTTAAAACCATTACCCCTTGTCCTATCACTACAGGCCCTACTAAAAAGTCTGTCCCCATCTTTCTTCTAAGCCCTCTTTCAGTATCGAAAATATTTGTATAATATATTGCATTTGTATAATGTATTTGTATAATGCATTGCATCCCTCATGCCAAACATATTAGGTCCTGCATGTAAAATCCCACCGAGCCTACACTCCCCATCCCTAGACCTCAATTCTCATGGAGTTTTCTGGGGACCTTTCCTGAACCCAGCTGTCTTTGAAGAGCTAAAGCCGAGTTCATTTGCATTGCAATTCAGCCTTTGACAGACAGTTGGAGCCAAGGCACTGTTAACCTAATTGTTTTGCTAACAGCACCAGGGTATGAGACTCACCAAAGGCACTTCCAACAAAGGGGATAAAACCAGACTTGGGAAAAAAACCTTTTCCTGACATCATTACCGGGTACAAACAAACAGAGCTGATCCCTCTTCATACACTTTCTAGGCGAGGATCAATAACAAACACACTTTGCTCTTTTGGGGGTATGTGTCTCTTTTTTATCAGCAGTGAAAAGCCATTCAGGGGAGGTAGGAGAGAACAAGCCAGGCTGAAGGCAGGGCAGAGGCAGCACAGGCAGGCTCCTGGCACGCTCCCATCCTTTTGTGCGCATTAGGAATAGCTAAGCTTGTGGCCCTGCTTCTATTTTTACGCATTATTTTCAGAGCAGAGCTCTCAAGCAATGTTCAAAGTCTGGGTTACAATGCCATTTTGGCTGTATCTGAGGGCTCCTTCCGCTCCAGCAGCTCGCATCTCACATAGCAAATTCAAGCTACAAGACCTCAGGTCTGCAAAGAAAAATCTTCTCCAAGCAACCTGGCTATGTGCTGAGCAGCAGGTCACAGGGAGACACGGACCTCATGCTCTTGCTCTTCTCATGCACCACTGCAAGCTAAAAATCATCATTTCAGCGCTGGTGCTCTTGGGTGGTATCAGCCACTCCAAGGTTGCATCTGTTGGAAAGAGATTCACTGCAAGTGGGTAGAATAAATGAGAAAAAAGTCTGGTGAGATGGACCCTCATCTGTGCTTATCAGGCATGAGGAAAAACACTCTTTTCTCAAGCCCTGAGAATTGGTACATCCAAATCAAGTGGTCCATCAGTAGCTACGACAGGCACTGGCTCGGGGGACTCATTCAGTCGTGGGAAACAAAATTCATCAAAGCACTCAAACATGCCTGACTTTACGTATGTGCTTTGCTAGCTGAAATGTTGTTAGCTTTATGGTTCAATCACACAAATGTTGTATTTCTTAGGTTTTCTACCTAGAGAGGGGTTAAACACAAGGCAGTCTCCTTACCTGGACTCCCTTATGCCAACATAAAGGAAATGATATATATAAAAATATATATATTAAATCGGTATAATCTCTCCCTAATTTGCTGTTTTGAGCATAAGATGCTGGTATAACGATGTCCATCAAAGAGGAATATACACGGTGCAGGGATCAGGCTGGACCCAGTGTGCTGCAGGGAAGGGAAGAGCGAACGTGGGCTGGTGTCAGAGGGCAAGTGCTGCTGCAAAAGAGGATCTGGTGTCCCACAGCTGGGATGCAAGCCGAGGAAGGCAGGAGGAGCAGTGCCTGCCCTTCATGGCATCTCTGGTGGTCACTCACAGCCATACAGTGTCCGTTAATCCTTGTCACACCTACATCTTTGCCAACGTCACACCACCGTCCCCCAAATAACCCATGACAGCAGTGCTGCATCACCAGTGGGGCTGAGGTTCAGCCCAGCTCCTGCCGAATGTTGCTGGTGGGATTTATGACTGGGAGGTGAGAGGAAAGGGATTTAGGTCAGGCAGTCTGGGAGAAAGCTCTGCAAGAGCTCCCCAGGAGCTGGGGATTGCAGTGCAGAAGAACATGACACTGTTTGGGAGCCACTGGCCAGACAGAGGAGACGTGGGTCTGTTGAAGGGGAGATGTAAAAGGGAGGGTCAGGTGGAATATTTGAATTTACAGATAAAGGAAAGCCTGCAAATCCCTTTTGCTACATATTATGCTGAGGAAGAGATCGGCTTCTTCCTCCAGCAGTCCAACCCAGAGATCCCAATGCCTTTGGGATCTGTGCATACTCTATGGAGTTCCTTAGGATCTTGCAGAGTAGGAGGCTCAATATTAATATAAAATATACAACCTTAATGTACCACCTTACATGTAACTCTTCCTTCATTTCTATTGTACCTGTACTTCTGCCTTTCAGATGTCCAAAATAGTGAATATATGTTTTCAGACTTGTTTTGGTGTGTAAGCTCTCAAAAAGGGATTTTTTTTTGTTCTGTAAGGAAACAGCATAGCAGCTTTGCTGGAACATTTTAAAGGTAAGCACATGTGGACAATATAGCTGGTATCCCCCTTTCAGCATTTTAGTTTCAGTGGTATAAATCAAAATCCTCTTTATTTCAAGTCAGTACATTTGCCAGATGCATGAACTGCAATGTTTTATTTGTAGTTACCTATGGCAAGCTCTGGACCATATAATGGGGTATATGTAAAGAGCTGGGGCCAACAGGAGAAATAGGGGTATCTGTTACCCCACAATTCCTTCTCCTGAAACCTCTGGAGTCCAGAGTAGAGATAGAGACAGCTACTTTCTGTTTTCAACCAGTGGTCCTGATTTGCCTGTAGACCTCAGGGTACATCCCACATGTGGCTCCACTGCCTCCTGGATGCTGAATATATGCTAAATATGACATTGCACCACCTATGCCCAGAGGGGCTGGGGAAAGGTGGGGTGTCCATCACTTAAAAGCAGCATTTCAGTCCTAAAGTTATCAAGCTCATCCCTGACTTCTGGCAGGAGGTATCGAGCTTTAAAAGGATTTATCAGATCCTGAAGTTGGGCTGCTCAGATGGCAACCACAATGCAGGGATGTGCCCTTCTTCAGCATCAGCTGCTTACCCAGAAAACGGGGACTGCCAGGGGCCACTGCAGATCAGTCTACCAGTGGGAGGAACCCCCAATTCCTTCATTAAAATCAAACAAAACTACCAAAACCCTTTTTGGCAGAAGGAAATAGTTGTAAAGGGGATGGGAGAATAGCAGGCAAAGCAAGAGGAAAAGCATCAGCTTCTGTATTTCCTATTGCTAGCAGGTAGGGGTGTAATTTTGGAATTCCTTCCTTTTTAATGGGATAGGTCATAACATTAACATCATTTATGTGACTTTCCGTATTTATTACAGTGGCCTGGCCAGATGCATTGTGGAGCTGGTTTCTCTTCCCTCAAACATTAGCTATGTCCTCATGGGTGGTGAGATACCAGCCTATGCTTTTCACAGTCTTTTCCAGGGACAATTCCCATTGATGCTAATGGGAATTTTGTCCAGGCAGAGACTGGGATCAGTCTCTTGTAAAAAGAAAATCCCCATGTTGTTCGGAATCAGTATTCCTCATACTGACCTACAGCTTGACATAAAAAAAAAAATAATTCAGTGATCAGACATCTGCAATGCAACTGACATTTTAAGTGCAGAGTATTGCAGTTACATCATGCAACAGGCTGCTTTAAAGAACACCTTTTAGATTTCTTGTCCTCAAATCCAATACAAATTCTCATTTTAAATAACAAATTTTTGGATGCTTCTTTATATTCCATCTCTATGGGAGAATTATAACTGTGTGACATTTTTGGCCTCTGTATCATACACCTCTATGATGTGCTTGAGAGGGAACTGAGAAGATGCTCAAAAATCAGGAAAATTGCAGACAAGTAATGCCTTTTATCTAGAAGTCTACAACGTCTTAGTCACAAAGTACCTGCATGGGGAAAAAAAAGGTTTTGATAATGGTTTCTTGAGTCTCTCAAAAATACAGGATGAGCCAAAAATTAGGTGTTCTGCTAGGAGAAGACAAGTGAGAAACAAAGCATCATTTTTCACCAGTAATGATCCAGGTAGAGTAATTAACCACTGTTTGTGGTGGATGCTCTGTCAATAATAATTTTGAAGTGAGGTTTTGGTGGTATTCAGAAGATGAGCTCCAGCTGGTTTAAACCTGTACAGATGCAGGGAGTCTTTCTGGTCTGAGTTACTCAAGTGGGTAGTCTAGACAGTAGGAATCACCCTTCATACCTGATAATTTATGAATTAGCAGAGCCTGTGTATTAAAACAGATAATTGAAAATTCCTCATTTGTCTAAATGTAGGGTTGGAATTTTTAATAGCTTTTTACAACTATTAAACCCAACAGAAATGCTTTCATGACAGTCTTCCACATGGCTCAATTCCAGGGAAAATAACCTGCTCGGAATTGAATTTTTTCTCTAAAATATCCAAGTGATGGAAGCTGCTTGAGAACCAGAGAGTGGCACTGAAATGAAATTGGGATCCCATCTGATAGTCACTACCTCCAGGATGAGAAATTTCCTTTGAACATGAAATAAGGGAGTTTTAGGTAAACAAGAAATATAGGATCAGACAGGAACTGACTACCCTGATTTCACAATCCAAATTGCATAAACTGAAAAAAAAAAGTGTTAGTAGTAAAGTGTAATTTAAAGACTGAATTTTCAAAAGCACATTACCCAAACCTGCACATTCATTTCATCTGGAGGGAAGAAGGTATGCCATCTGATAGCAATGATTAATCCAAAGGAGGCCCAGACTTGTTCTCCTCATTTAAGAGGAAAAATTACACATTCTGTGAGAAGGTAAAAGCAGCTGTACCAGCTGAGATAGCTGTGGGCTGCTGGATGGGTCTTCTAGGGACTGCAGAACATGGCCCACCATTTCCCAAATGTATTAATATTTGATTTTTTCAAAGACATAAAAGTAACTTTGGAACCGAAATATCCAAAGGATATTACAGGAACTTTTTTTTTTTTCATTTCATGATTTTTTGAGAGATTTGCTGCCATAATTTACTGACACAAAGTTGAATCACCTGCCACCACCTATGGAATAGAGGAAAAAAAAAAAAAACAACGATTTGAAGCAAAGAGGGTAAGTGCACTGTAATGAATCCTATGCTAACTGTGCCTTCAAGTTCAAAGAAAGACACTGCTTTGAGATTAAGATGTATCAACTACAATGAGCAAAATTAAAAGTGATTTTTTCCATTTGATAGCCCTAGTGATGGTATTTAACTGTGACTGGCCCCAAAGCCTTCCAACATTCACCCCCCCAAATCATAGAGACACAGCAGAGCACTTTACAAAGAATTAAAGGATGAGTTTATAGCCATTGTTTAAAAACATAATTAACACTGTGTTTAAAGCAGAAGTGAGACAATTACCTAAAGGCCTTAAGAAATCCGAGCTGCAGACCTCCTGCCAGACTGAGTGATATCACTGGCACCATAAACAGAGGTTTGCAAGAACCATCCCATTCACAGCCCCAACAGCTATTGTCCTTACATGCTAAGTATTATTATTATTACTATTACTCTCTATGGTGATGTGCTAGGAAGTCTGTAGCTCAGGTTTCTCAAGACTCCTACAAGGAATAGCCTCACCTCCAAAGGGTGTCAATGGGAGTTAAGAACTCTCGAGGCTTCCCCACCAGCACTTGGCCCCTTGCAGGATCCTGCTTAGGGAGGTAGTTTTGTTAGATTGCAGCATTAATTCCATGTGCTTAATTGATAGGACCAATTACATCAGCCTGATTACAGATTTGACCCATATATATGGCAAGCAAATATACAGCTGGCCATTTATGCTTGCAAACTCCAGCTTTTCATGTTCCACTCCAATAACAATCCATAAATTCAATGCAAAATTTAAATGCAGAGAGAAAAAAGGGACAGCAAGATCTCAGCTTCTCAGTTCAAGCTAGAAACATCATGAGATGTTGTCCCAGTACCTCTGGTGAGTCTTAAGGTGCATCCGTCTCACACCGGTGAGCATGTCAGTCCACAGGCCAGCAGGTAAACTAAATTGGCACTGATGTGAAGGTTCGCTTAGTTTGGACTAGTTAAACTATTTTGCAACATATTAATTACAGAAAAATGTAGTAAATTAGATTAAGTAAAGCCAGAAAGCCCTCTTAATTGCTTTGACTTACCACAAACACAAGACTACTCAGGGTCTCAGAAACAAGGATGTGTTTTCTATATATCTGAACTATTTTAAGCACTACCTCTCTGCATACAAAATTTTTGCTGACAACATCCCCCCAAGGCTCTTGCATAGCACCAGTTGCAACCCTGGGAGAAAAGAGCCTCTGTGGATGTGTGTGGGGGGTGGGGGATTGCTCGCTGGTGCAGCCCTGCTGCCACTGGTAGATGCCTCTGGGATGGAATTGTCATGGCATTTCATAGGAAATATTGACTGCCCTGGCGTGGGGGACCAGGTAAATAGAAAAAAAAAATCATTTCAGTTTGAAAGTATGTCATTCTGTATTAAACAACATAAGTTCTATAGAGATTTTTCATATATTCATAGAGATTTTTCATATATTCTACAGAATTGCTGTTTTAATCCCTGTCCTATGAGACCCTTTTTTAATAGGGCCAAACCCCTGCCTCAGTTTACGAGGCTGTAACCTTGTTTACTAACAGGTTCCTCGCTAGTTATTACTCCAAGGCTGATGAACTACTTGCAGTCCAGAGATACACAGTTATTCCTCCTCCAAGACTCTCAAAAGGCAGGGACTACAAAGCAGAACATATTTTTATTTACAGTTAACATGCATTTACAGTTAGCATGCATCTATCTGAAAACTAAAATGAGAAATACCTAAGAGGGAGGAAATCGTATAACAAAGCTAATTTCTCTCTCCCTTCTCCCAAAGAGAAGAAAGTATGTCATTAGATGACATGGTTTTAAAGGAATGTTGTAACATACAGAAATCCCATGCCATTAAACGCACCCCCTGAGGGCAGTGTGTATTTCTGTTCCAGCATCTTCCAAGGCACTTCATCTCTCTTCTCTAGACTGGATAGGAAAAACTCAATTAACTCAGACTCATTTGACATTGATTAAAATAATTAATGTTACTATTAGTACTTACCTGGCTAGGCCATTTTTTAAGGTGGTGTTCACCTTACCTAACTTTGTCCAGAAGAAAGTTAGATTTCTGGTCTAAAGTAATCTAGGCTCTTTTTGGGGACTCTGAGAGGAGATAAATCCCTCCAGAGGGCAATTCCTCTCCCTTCTCCTCAACATCCATCGCCACGTGGATGAGGCACCTTTGGAGAGACCCCACTCTCTCCTAGGAGATGCCCAGGGAGATGTGTGGTCCAGGTGAGACACCAGGATAAGGCACAGGCAAGTGATGCACGGAAGCTCAGCAAGGTTTGATTCAGGGACCACTGCTTTACACCCCAACAAACACTTGCATCCCAGGAAGTCTACAGCAGCACAAGGAGATGGTGCCACTGCCCAGCTAGGAGCAACTGTTTCATAGAATCATAGAATGATTTGGGTGGGAAGGGACCTTTAAAGATCATCTAGTCCAACCCCCCCTGCAAGGAGCAGGGACATCTGCAACTAGATCAGGTTGCTCAGAGCCCACTCCAACCTGACCTTGAATGTTTCCAGGGATGGGGCATCTACCACCTCTCTGGGCAACCTGTTCCAGTGTTTCACCACCCTCATCGTGAAAAATTTCTTCCTTATATCTAGCCTGAATCTACCCTCTTTTAGTTTAAAACCATTACCCCTTGTCCTATCGCTACAGGCCCTGCTAAAAAGTCTGTCCTCATCTTTCTTCTAAGCCCCCTTTAAGTACTGAAAGGCCACAGTAAGGTCTCCCCGCAGCCTTCTCTTCTCCAGGCTGAACAACCCCAACTCTCTCAGCCTTTCCTCATAGGAGAGGTGTTCCATCCCTCTGATTATTTTTGTGGCCCTCCTCTGGACCTGCTCCAACAGGTCCATGTCGGTCCTGTGCTGAGGACCCCAGAGCTGAATGCAGTGCTCCAGGTGGGGTCTCACCAGAGTGGAGCGGAGGGGCAGAATCACCTCCCTCGACCTGCTGGACAGTCTGGGCTGTACCTAGCCTGTGTGCCTGGCCACAGCTCCCACTGAATGGCTGCAGGCAGTCAGAAAGCAGCTATTTCCCCCCAAAAATGCTGGCATGGCCCCATTTGATAGAAAGCAAATGATATGGCATTTCGCCATGTAATCCTGCCGATCTCAGAGCGCTGGAGAAGGAGGGAACATCCTCTTGCAGAAGCCCATGTCCTGTTGCTGTCTCCCTCTGCATGGCTGCGAGTCCCAGGAATCCTGACTCCTCCCTGCCAACTTATTTTCATGCAATGGCAGCATGGTTTAAGAGTTTTATCGGCAGGAATAGGGGAGGCTGTGAGTGTGTGGAGGTTGAAGGAATCGGGCTGCAGAGGGGAGAGGAAGAAGAACAAATGGTAGAAATATGACGACAGTCAATGCTCAAACCCCAGATGCTCTAAGTGCATCTGTTCACTTGCCCATGGCAGGGACCTGTTCCCTTCTTTCTCCAGATTTGGGTGCCTTGGTTTCTTGCCCAGCAGCAGTTATCTGTGCCTCTGTCTCTCTTGCATGTCTGCTCGTTCCCTCTATACCACCATCTCAATTATTTTGTCTGGGAGATAAATCTTTTCAGTCGAACTCAGCTGTCTGGTTGAGCCATCGTGGTGTTATGCCGGCAGGTGTCAATGGAAGTCACCAGCCACTTGTCTGATCTGTAGATGATTACAGAGGCATTTGAAACCCTTTTTGCTTCCCCATCACTTCCCCTTCCTGATTTCTGCTTCCCGCAGTTAACCAAGTTTTTCTCACTGAGAGCTGAACTTCCCTAACCAACCCATCCTTAATATTTAAATTACTGCATTACAGGTAGCAAACAGCTCCACATGGCACTGAGAAACATCCACCTCTTGACCCACAGCCCAGCCTGATGTTGCAGGAGCAGAGATGAGGCTGAATACTGCATCCCAGTAACACGGAGGGATGATTGAAGTGGGCAGAGGAAAATAACTCACAGCAGCCAGAACAACCAGTGCTTTGTGCTCAGTGCTACAGGGTCATTAATACACACACACACACACACGTGTGTGTGTATATATATATATATAGGGTACAGAAGGATGGATCATACAGCTGCATTATAACCCTCCATCGTATTGCACGAACTCAGTGTATTATATGAAATAGTCCCCCAATAGCCTCCTTGGGAAATAAATAGCATTGCATACTAGACTGAAAACATTCAATGAAAAGGTAATTTTTATGAGTGAAGCTTCAGAAATAGAAAAGTACTTTTCCATCTTGAGTATGGTGCATTGAAGAAAGCACACACGTGACTATAAAAGCCAAAATAAATTCCTTTGCTATGTACTTGATAACAGTGTAGAGTCACATTTGCACTTATATATGTACATATGTGAGGTATCCCTTCTTTGTAATTCCCCAACATCTCTTCTTGAGCCAGCGTTTGTAAAATGATATTGCTATATTTACTTAAGCATCTATTTAAAAAGGAATCCCTCATAATTACTCACCATGCAGATAGATGACACTGTTTGGCTGTGTTTATTTAGTTTCTATTAGTGATTGGCAAAAAGTCTACTGTGGCTTCAAAGCAGATGAATGACCCATTGATTATAAAATAAAGTATGATGATCTTTTCTAGGCCTCGTGGGAAATGGCATGTAGAGGGGACACATATTACTATCTCCTCCTGTCACTTTGTGATATAATATTAAAGCCAGTCATTCTGGTAGGAGTGGCTCAAGAGAAGATGTCCATAAAGCAATGAGAGTCTATGGCATAGACTAACAAGAGGAATTCAAGGAAGCTGTTAGACTTCAAGATGCAAGTTCATTTGTCACTACAGGTAACACATCTGTCTCCAAGTCCCCTATCAGCTATGATAGACAAAATATTAGCTACCAGAATATTAATCTCTAATTGCTGGCTTGCTCTTACGTGCTGGTATATGGTTTGTCCTCTGTCAACTCAAGCGTGGGCCATCCTTTGCTCATCTAGAGTTTGTTCATAGAGTGATGTGGATGGCACAGAGAAAAGAGGATCTGGACTGGGATCAAAGGACATATGAAAATGTACTGGTTATCATCATAATTTCTTTCACTGCCCTCAGTAGCTCTGCTCATGGAGTACTCACAGAGTACCTCTTCTCCTAGTTTCTCTCTCTGCCTAGTCTGCCCTTTTTCTGGCTTGGTCGTTGGTGCAAACACCAGTCAGGTGTGGCTCCAGGTGAATAGTTCTAAATTCATGCCTTTTCAGCAGATTTAGCCCTCCAGGTGAGGATAGGTAGGGCAGGAACTGGTCTTGTATATGCTCAGAGGAGTTAGCAGCAGAATTGTACCATTGCAACCAGATACCCCTTGCTCAGGAAATAGATCTCATTGACTTTAAAACTCTTCTTCTTGTGTAGCTTAAACTGATCTCCCAAATGGCATGAGCTAGAAGAACAGGAAGACCTATCAGTGTTGATAATCAAAGTTTACACTACTGGGAGGATATTTTTGCTGATACACGTTAGCCCTGCCAGAAAACCCCTAAGTTTTATCAATGGGCCACTTTTTTTTAATTTCCATGGTGTTGGTTCATGGCCCTCTCTTGACTTGCCCAGACACTTGGATGCTAAGCCATTTATGGAGCAGGAACTGCTACCTCTTGAGAATGAAGAAATCCTCCAGGATTGTGAGGGTGCTAACACTGATGGATAATAAATAACACCAATTATGGTTTTCTTGTGAATTTTCAAAATATCATGGGTGAGAGGAAAATAACACAGAAGCAGAGGATTGAGTTAGTTCTCTTGCCGTAGCCTCATGCCCTGTGGAACACCGGACAAACCTAGTATGCATGGTCAAAGCAAGAGCCCAATGGGATTATTTCAAATGAGATGCCAAAAGTACTTTTAATATGCCTGGAAACAAAGCTTGTTCCCATGGGAGGTAGAGCATCCTCAGTTAATACTGATATCAGGGAGAACGAAAGTATTTACAACTTTTCTCGGGGGGATAATGCCTTTAAAGATAGAGCTGTCCCTGCCTGGAAAGTTGGGTTTGGTCTGTGTTACACCATGAGGAGCGCATGGTGGCATGGACCTCATGTTTCTGATGTTGACCTTACTGGCAGATGGGTAACCATGGGCCAGCCATAAATGAAGCAAGCAACGAAGATGGTAGATCCTAGGAAGAAGGAGGGGACAGACATGTCTACAGCCCAATTCCAGTCCCAGTGCTCACTGCATGCATAGGACTTGGACTTGTAGGCTTTAATAAACAGTAACCCATCAAAAATCTTTTCAGGTAACCGCCTGGTCGTATGTGATTGTAGGATATGCACAACGAATGAACCTTTTCTGAGCTCTCTTACACTGGCACGCTGTGGGTGAGCTTGTCTCCTCTTCTGGACAAAGTGACCGCAGAAGTTTCTTGGCTCCAGACTCCCAGTCTAGACTGTAGGATTTTTTTCATTTAAATTGGGAAATAGGCTTCTGTATCATGCTGGCACCTTTGTTAATTTTACCCCAGATCTGTGGTTTCATTCCTCTGTTGTATGCTATTTCCAGATTTTTATATATATATATACACACACACACACATATATTTATATATATATGCTACTGCTGTCAATCATAATATCTGCTATTCTTTCACTGTACTCATTAACACACCACCTTGTAGACCCTGGCTTTGCTGAAGGCAATTCATCTCCAGTTTGAACTCACTGATTTTAAACCTTTAGATGTTGGATGAATTTGGTCATTTATCCTCGCCTTTTGATAATGCTGCTGTCTGAAGGTTATCAGTTACAGCCATTTCATAATCCTTCTGGGTCTCTTTCATATCTTCAAAAGGCAGGAAATAGTTTTTTTACCTATTCAAGAGCCACTCGTCTGCAGGTAAAGAATTTAACAGCTTGTGGGAGTGCTACTTACTGCCAGCAATAATGTGACTGATCTTTCTTGGCACTGAAAAAATGCTTTTTAGAAGTCACATTGTCAAAGGCAAAAATTTTGAGATATTTTCTTTCACGCATCTGCTAGGAACACTTAATACAGGAAAACAAATACCTAGCATTGAAAGGGGGCCTGTCTGCATTGACTTCTGTGGCAGAATTTAATTGTTCAGGTTTGGTTTTTTTTATTTTAAGATTTGGAATAGAAAAGGAACAGCTTGCTCAAGGATTTTCCAATTTAGATGTTTGTGGTAGAAAAAACCTGTTTAAAGTTAACTTGATTTTTTTTTTAGGACAGGAGGATTTAAGAGCAAAAACCAAATTGAATAGATTGTTGTATGACATACATATCCAGATGGTTAGGCTGGTTTATCTTTATTCTGGGATTTGTATGTACTGAGCCCCAGTACATGATTTTGGCATGTATCTTGCTATTTTTGCATTCAGATTTACCTGACGAACTCTTCCTTGTGTAAGCATTGACAGCTATTTCTCTCGTGCTTCAGGAGCTGTACTGTTTTATCTCAAGGCCATGGTGCTGCCTCACATGCAGTATTCCCATCCCAGGCATGCAAAAATAGGCAGAAGCACAGGGTCAAAAGTAGCTGAAGAGAACTGATAGCTGTATTTGATCTGATTTGCCTAAAATAACAGGTTGCTGTTGATAGGATTGGTCCAAAAGAATGAACATAGCAACATATCTGGCTCCACCTTGCAAGAGATGGTTGTGTCTTTGGGCATCAACAAGAAAGTGTTTATCGGGGCACTTCAATGATGTTTCCAAGGTGTTTTGGATCATCTTGCTTGAACCTAGAATTACGTTAATGGCTAAATTCAGTCCATCTTGGGGAAAAAAAAATTAAAATAACAAGAACAGTGTTATGAAGGGTAACTTTAGTAACATTATTATTTCACACGCACTTGCAAAATGTTTAGATGAAACCATAGCCATAGTCTTCACTGAGTAGAAACATTACACAAGAATGCTTGAATAAGTTTTAATTAATTTTTTTAATCTGGCTTTTGGTCTCCCATTGTAGAAGGTTTTGGATTCTGGAGTTGATTTTGTCTGGCAAATGACTACTTAATGTCCTGTCTTCCTACACAACAGAAAAACAAATAAATGCCTCCTGTAGGTCAGAAACCTTTTTATGGCTAAGGATGTCTACTTGCCAGACATGGATTATGGACTTTCTCTCAAAAGGAGAGATGGAGGTGGGAGCACACTGGGATGGGGGCTTTTATCCCAGGGCTGGCTTATGCAGAGCTTCCCAGCACACTTTCTGCAAAGGAAAAGGGCTCCTGAAGCCCCGTTTGCTGCGGGTAATCCTCTCCTGGAGCTGTGCAACAGATTAGCTGACTTCATGAGCTTCTTTCCAAGCCTCATTTTTCATTTAGTTTCCTAAGAGGAAATGAGACTCCTATTATTTTGGTCTGATGCTCTCATCGGCATGAAAAATTATGATGTGAAAATATTTGCTAATGATTTTCTTCTAATTAAAACCAATAAAAAAAGAAATTACATTTTTTTTTTCTTTGTGGGACACGCAGTCTGGATTTGCTTCCACTTGCCGATGTGTCCCAACTACTGTTAATAGTTTTGGATGTGATGCCAGAAGAGAGCCTATAACAGGCAAATTGCAGCAACGTACTTACTGGCACAGCTTTTTCTAACAGTTATCCACCGTTGGTTGGTTTATACATTGAAATGGTTGGTTATACATTGAAAATGGTTGGTTTGTGCATTGAAGCTTGGGGATTATCTGTGCATATAAATGTTTATTTTAGCAAGTATAGCTAGGTGATATTTTTAGTAGTAATAGTAGTTAGTAGTTTCATGTGAAAGTCTGTAGTTCATCAGCCTTTGCTGCCATGTATCTTATCTAGGAAATGTAAGCGTCTGCCAGGGAATATTGTGTACAATGCCGCCTTCATTGCACAGCACTTAATCTACACACAATTTATTTATTTTAGCAAATAGAGGAAGCAAATAACCTCTGCATGTCTCGCTTCAAGTAACTTCATTAATGCTGTGCGATACAGTATCACTCTGTTTAGGATGCTTTTTATCCTTCTTAAAAAAAAAAACAAAAACAAAGCACAAAAGCAAAAATCCACAGCCCCAGGCAATGCAATAACAGGCTAGGTTTATAACTGGCCTGGCTTATCCAGGTATCAGGCATGGTGGAGGGCAGCAGAAAAGCTCTTCAGCAAGCAAAAAAAATGCCAAAGTCCTTACTAAAACATCTTCTTCCTAACTACTACCACTGCTTGCTTTATACAGTGAAGTTGGAGAGATGTTCCACACTTAAGTGTTTATTTTTGCTGGTATAATTAGCTGATATTTTACTAGTAATAGTGCTTAGTAATGGTTTCCTTTAAAAAATTGTTTTAAGCTGCGCAGATCTTCTTGGCTTTGTGTGTGTACAATGCCTTGAACTGGTAGGACCCCGATGTACTAAGGCAGTGCTGCTAATTAATTCTTGGCTGTAGAGGTCCTGATAAGAGTAAACAAAGAGTGAAATTAGCTCAGGAGAAGACACAGGAATTCACAGGCAAACCCACACCCTTCCATGATATCATTGGGAATCCACCCATACTCCACCCATACGGTTGACTGAGCCCTGGCTGAAGACAAGAGAGCTGATTTTTGGGAGGGTGAGTTGTAGATCCTAGAGAGTCAGTGTAATTTACAACCTGTAAGGATTTTATTCCCATATGATTAGCTTGGATAGCAAGATAATTTACATTTACTCTCAGATGGAGAAGCCAAAAGCCTGAGCCCCCACACTCACACCGGCCATCATCACACCACCCAGCAAAGCCCCTTAAAGCCCTTGATCGTGTGAGATGGCTGCAAAGATGGCACAAAATGTTGGTCTTGTGCTCTTGCAGAGGTTGCTCTATTGAAAAACTCCGTGCATGCTTGGGGGAGGATTTTAATAGCAGGCAGGGAGGTGCTGTCAAATGCCTGCTGATAGTAATTCTGGGTTGGGCAGAGCAGAGACAACTGCCTGAAGGGTGCTTGAAATGAGGCTGGCTGGAGATGCTCCCCCAAATCTAGCAGACCTGGTAATGTGAGTAATGCTTCCCCAGGAGCACTGCTCCCAGGAAACCTCAGTGCTAAACTGCTGCCAAAAATACGATTTTTTCCAAGGGAGGACTGCAGTGAGATGTTGAGATCCTCACAGTGCTGGCATGTGTTGCCATGACATTGAAGTAATTGCTGTTACCTTTCTCTCAGTCTTTCAGAATTAAGTGACCAGTTTTGCCAGCACTCATCTGCAGGAGGAAAGCAATTTTCTGTAATTCAGTAAATAGATACATTATTTCCATGCTTTCACAACAGCAGCAAAGTAAGTATTTTTACTGTTCTTACTGTTTGCTAACACCTTGCAGTTTGCGTTAGCAAATCGTGGAACTGATGGTAGAAAATAACGAAATGCAATCTCAGAATTTTCCCCAAAGGACTGTAAGAAGAGAGTAAGAGAATATAAAGGTGCAAGGTGGTAAAATTATGTCTAGACTGGCTACCTTGAAAAACAAATCCAGTTCTCTCTGGATGGCTGCCTTCATGTTTGAGTTGCAGCTCTTTGACTTGGCAGACACCATGGATGTTCAGATTTACCATTTTTTACAACATTCTTGACCACACTCTTGACAGGGCAGCCTAAAGACCAAATTGCAGGACCTAGGCTCCATCTATCAGGCTCTCTATCTCAGCAAGGGCTGTTACATAAAAAACTTGTTCTAGATAATCCAAGGTAAAAAGCAATTAACTAAAAAACAGACTGGATCAGGAAAAACTATAAACTAATAAAGAGACTGAGTGAACCCTGGCTTAGCGAATACAGGGAAACCTGATCTGGTTTAATGAGCATC
Source organism: Platalea leucorodia (assembly GCF_965183815.1). Lineage (NCBI taxonomy): Eukaryota > Metazoa > Chordata > Aves > Pelecaniformes > Threskiornithidae > Platalea > Platalea leucorodia. Next base: position 24,911,622 of record NC_138859.1, on the reverse strand, counting down.
CTGATGTCTGGCCATCCGTTGTTCCTGCAAAGAGTTGGATGTGACCCATTGGGTTTGTGTTTAGCCCCATGTGTCTTCAGCACCTTCTCATTACTCTTCTCCTCCTATGCCGCTTCCACCAGCTCTTCCTCTCTCTGCTCTTTGGTGAGGTGGGGTAGAGCTTAGCAAGAGGACTCACTACAGACCATGTCTCTCCTTCCTCCTGCAAAGCTTGTGTACTCCATCCACCTCCCCAGCCATGGTGTCTCATAGAGCACCTCAGCGGCAGAGCTGGAGTCATGATGGCCTTTTGATTTCTATGCATCGTCCTCTTCATCATGGGAAGCCGGTCATGGCATTCCTGTGGGAAACCCTGCCAGATCCAAGGTGGTATCAGATGTTTTGAGACAGTTCCTGCCAGCTACCCTTCTAGGCAGTAAAGCAGATTATCAGTCTGCTGATGGAAGACTTCTGCCCAATTCCTCCAGTTTGGAAAGAGTCCATCTCCTTCCTTAGGGAGCAGCTGACATATCTCCTCTCTTGGATTCCCTCTATCTTAAAAAAAAAAAAAATCTCTGTGATAACAAAGGGTAAAAACTTTGGCTTTTGCTATGTAACAAATAGCAGCAACACCTCAGATTTCTATAGCACTTTCTACATTTTTTTTGGAGTTCAACATTCATTAAAGGGGCGAGGAGAATACATAGTTTTCCTCCCCATCTTGCAGATAGAGAAACTGAGGTTAAAGAGATTTGACTCGCAGCAAGACCACCCAGCCAGCCCATGGGGGAGCTGGCAGATGAACAAAGCCTTCCTGATTTATTTAGCAAGCATCCATCCTAGAAGATGTTTCTCTTTCCTCCAGCGAAGTAGATGGACCTTTAATAGCACAGTTAATTAGTGCTTTGTTTTATTTTTCTTTTAATCAGCTCATATTGCACCCCAAAGACTTTTCATATTTTTCCTTCTAGCACCAGTTAGAGGATATTGGAAAATCTCATTGGCCTTTGACCACTCCAGATGCCCGACAGACTCAGCGCCGTCCATGCGGCATTGCTCTGCCTCCGGCACTTTCCACTGCTGACGCACTGTGCAGCCTTCCTGTGTGAAAGAGCGAGTCATTTTGCTGAGGCATGTTTTAAAAAAGGGTTTGGATGTGACCGAATGAGCATCTTGAATGTTTCCTTGAAATCCTTTCACCTCCAAGGCATCAGAATGACTTTGGAAAGCAACCAGAGCAAACAATCCCCATTCTCTCGGAGAAATGGCAGTCCTGGCTCTCTGCTGGGCAGCATCAGCCCATCGTGCATCCACCCTGTTTCCAGACATAAGCCGAATTGCACAATCCACTTGCCAAATCCTGAACTAGATTATTATTTCCATTGCTGCATCTCTAGGGTTCACTCAGTTTCCTTGAAACCTGTCCTAGGTGTGCAAGCCTCTTGAATGTCTTTCGATGATGGCAGGCTCTCCGTGAAGCACAGCTGGGAATTGCACCTGTTGCACCTCAATGAGAAAATCTCAACAAAGCAACAGCCACCATTATTTGTGACATATGGACCTTTGTACAAGATATACCCATGTGCTCAGAGCCCCCTTCCTGAGAGAAAAGCTGGATGGCTTCTCAGCATCTCAGGAAACCCCAACGTGAGCAGGGTCACTGCTCTGCTGGACCACAAATAAGGAGAAAATGGGGACTGGTGCCCTGAGGGTAAGGACATCTCTGCCGTTCAGAGTGACTTGACCAGTACACCAGTCTGCTTTCTGATCTGATCTGAATTCTCTCAGTGCCAGGAGGCACACAAGGCGCGAACATCGTTCTTCCACTTCGATCGGTCTGCGGCTGCGTGCTCTGGAGTCCCAAGGGCCACAGCGCAGTCTTCTGTTGGTTTTTTCCTCAAGACATGACTGATCCAGCTCCATCTCCTCCTCCTCACTTCATTACCGATTTTCTCCATCTCCGAGTTGATGCTCGTCGTTTCTGCAACTTTTTCTTTTTTTTTTCCGGGAGGAGGTAGTTGGCCTCCTGCCCAACCCCCATGACTTGGAGGGCCAGTGGTTTTTCTGTCAGGGTGGCCTTCCCTTAGGCTGCGTTGGTTCGCGGCACCTTCTTCAATTTTATCATCTGGTGCACCCTCCAGAGAGGGATCCCCTATCCACCACCCAGGGGACGTGCCTTCTAGCCGTGCAGCCCCAGCCGAAGGTCAGTCTGCTTTACCAGATGATAAATTGTAAAGGCATTTTTCAACATATGTTACAATATAAGCATCAGTGCACAAGAACAGCAGGTGGCGTACTAAAATGGACCTCATAATTAGACACCAAAATATTATATACAACTTCTTCTTTTCTAAGAATGGCTGACAAATAAGATCAGGTCAACCAATGCGTATTACTAAAACCTGCACAGCCTTTTCTAAGTGTAACGATTGTGACTTAAGAGCAAGAGTAGGGATCTTGATATTTGGTTCATACTGGATAACCCAAAAGATGATGGGTTACTGTTGTCAGCATTGATTTGGACTAAATACCCTATGAATTAGCTTCTGGGTCAGCTCAGCATGCAAAGAAGCAGAAAGAATTTATATGTGACTATATGCGACCGGAGAAGCAACCCTGTGTTAAAAATACTGAGTCCAGTTCCTTGGGGTGACATTTTGGGTACCCACAAATACCAAACTGATCTCCCCCCAGTCTGCTTTTGGCATTGGACCCTTACCTTGGGGGTAGATAGGATGCCAGCCCTGTGTGATGCTGGGGATCCCCATCTCTCGCTGTTCAAGGACAGGTTTACAAAAACTTTTGCAGATCAAGGCCATTTTGGTGTCCCCAGAGTTCAAGCAGCCATGAACTCTTGCAGCCCATGCTCTTAGCCAATGGGGACCTGATGCACAACGATGCATCAGAGGTGTTGGGTGTAGCTCTGCACAAGTTGTGATGCACATGAGGAAGGCCGGCATCACTCTGACTTGCTCTGAAAATATTTGCCATGAAACATAGAGGGCTGCTGCAACCGAGATGCATCAAGATGCAACAAGAAAGTCCTCCTTTTCCCAATATAAAGAGTATTTTAAAGAACAAGTGTAACCCCTCCACCACTATATGATTATAGGGAAATATATGTGTATGTGAATAAGGTACCCAGGCAGACAGTTATGGAATATGGTTAGGCTGTGCCAGAAATGAGTCCAGGAAAGGTGAATATACGATTCACTCTTTTCTGTTTCATACATCAGCTAATTGGTCTTGCAAACAGTGTTTTTATTGATTTGGCACCAGTCTTTAATGGGTTTCTGAAAAGTTTTGATCTCAACCGTTTGTGTTTCAAGTTAATCACTGATGCTTGCAGAGCCTGAGCTCTCATTGATGCAAGTAGTCTTTGCTCGAGCAGGCAGCTCTGTGGATTTCAGGAAGTCCTTGCCTGGGCCAAGGTTCACAGCACATGGCCATTATGTTGCATTTGATACATTAGTATGTGTTTGTAAGTATGAAAAAGCTGAACATCAATATCTAATTCATTTTTTTTGGGAAAAGAAGTCTCCACCTATCCTATGAAGTGCATCTAATCTAAATAGCAACAGTTTACAGGAACGCCCAGTGCATTACTTCCATGGCTGCTGAGAGACTGGGGGGGGGGCTGTTGGAGTCCTTTTATTGAGAAGGTTTCAAGATAATAGGGCAGTGTCTGATGTAAGGCCTCCAAGCTGATACCCATGGCTGGCTGTGAAGTAAAAAAAATTGCTTTGCACAGTGAAAAATCCCCTAACCTTCCCTAACATCACAGCATTTGCGTCCAGGTTCAAAAAAGAAATGGGAAATAATACTTTTTAAATTGAATGCCAGGGAATGAGGCACATGGCAGGGCTTGTTTTTAAGGGGAAATTGACTGGCACAGCCTGTATAGTAATTTTTATTATTATGGCATAACTCCTCCATCTAGCACCCTCTTCCAGCATGTAAGTGATTTTATTGTGCTTCCAAGAAGACAAGAACATCCCTATTGTCCACATGTGGCTGGTTGTGGTTAAGCAATGAAGACACAGACCCCTTAACCCATGAAAATTCAAACCACTGACCCCAGTCCGTGTACAATGTACGTCACTTGGCTTTCAGAAATGTCAATACACATCTCTGCCGTTGGCTTGTATCATTTCCATGTATAGCAAAATCAATATTTAAAGAGCCTGTCAATGTGTTCTTGTTTTTTCCTCAACCAGATTTGCAAACGTAAGTAATAACAGTACATAAAGAATAATTTAACTCTGGTAACCCATAACTGGAACAGCAAACTCTTCCCCTTGGCTGTCTGCAGAACCCACCTTTCACCTTCTCCTCCCTCCATCGGTCTCCACCAAATGAATCATAGAATCATAGAATCATCAAGGTTGGAAAAGACCCTTAAGATCATCAAGTCCAACCATTAACCTAGCACTGCCAAGTCCATTTATACCATGTCCTCGAGCACCACATCTACATGTCTTTTAAATACCTCCAGGGATGGAGACTCAACCACTTCCCTGGGCAGCCTGTTCCAGTGCCTGACTACCCTTTTGGTGAAGAAGTTTTTCGTAATATCCAACCTAAACTTCCCCTGGCGCAGCTTGAGGCCGTTTCCTCTCGTCCTATCACTTGTTACTAGGGAGAAGAGACTGACCCCCACCTCGCTACAACCTCCTTTCAGGTAGTTGTAGAGAGCAATAAGGTCTCCCCTCAGCCTCCTCTTCTCCAGGCTAAACAACCCCAGCTCCCTCAGCCACTCCTCATGAGACTTGTGCTCTAGACCCTTCACCAACTTCGTTGCCCTCCTCTGGACACACTTCAGCACCTTGATGTCCTTCTTGTAGTGAGGGGCCCAAAACTGAACACAGTACTCGAGGTGCGGCCTCACCAGGGCCGAGTACAGGGGCACTATCACCTCCCTGGTCCTGCTGGCCACACTATTCCTGATACAAGCCAGGATGCCATTGGCCCTCTTGGCCACCTGAGCACACTGCTGGCTCATGTTCAGGCAGCTGTCAACCAACACCCCCAGGTCCTTTTCTGCCAGACAGCTCTCCAGCCACTCTTCCCCAAGCCTGTAGCATTGCATGGGGTTGTTGTGACCCAAGGGCAGGACCCAGCACTTAGCCTTGTTGAATCTCATACAGTTGGCCTTGGCCCATCGATCCAGCCTGTCCAGGTCCCTCTGCAGGGCCTTCCTACTCTCCAGCAGATCGACACTTCCACCCAACTTGGTGTCATCTGCAAACTCATGCCTCATGCCTCATGCCCCATGCCCCATGCCCCAGAAAGGCCAGGTTATAACAGAGCTTAGACCTAGCAGAACTTACAGACATGCAAACCACATTGAATATATTTGTAAATCTGGCCCACGTCTGTATCAAGGTGCTGTATTTCAGGCATGTAGGATGAACTCACCTTCCCATGCAGACCAAGGCTAAAATTAGCTAAACAGGGTCAGGCAATATTTGGAAAACTAGTGATCTGAAAGTGCCGTCTGCTCATTGCTTTCATTTATTGTCCTATTGTGTCACTTACTTAAAGCACTTGCCTGTGATAGCTAGCCCTTTCTTGTCCCACTTGCTTTGCCTTGGTTTAGTTGGTAGCAATGAATAGTCATTGTTGTCCTCTGCTTGGCCCAGGCTGTAGAAGAATGTTTCTCATAGGCAGCTGGGAAAGCTCAGAGCTCACCCTTGCTGGTGGTGGTGGGGCTCTTGGAAGAGCTGGGGTGCTACCAGTGCCCAACCGCAACCATCTCTGCCCCAGAAAGAGTGTCCTTGTGCAAACTTCCCTTCGCCAGTGGTTGAAATGGTTTGTGGGAAGGGTGATCAAGGACACAGCAGTAATGCCGGGTGTTGAGGAACTGCCTTGCTGCTGACCAAAGGTGCCAGGATTGGGGTCAAGCTTGCAAGGTGTTTTACTATGTCTCTAACCTCCAGCTGTTTGTTTCCACCCTGCTGCTGGAGGGCACGGAGCTTGGTGTGGGATGGCTGATGAAGGCAGGCTGAGCCTGGGCTCCTGGACATCACACTAGCATGTGTGCATTCCTCCCCTTCCTCAGGGCACCATTTCCTGGCATGAACTTTTAATGAGACATATTGCTAATTCCACCTGATAATACATGTTGGGAGTGCCGACCATGTTGCAGACCACCTCTGGATATCCTGGTGAGCCACAGACCAGAAGCTTAGTTAGTTACATTGAATTAGGACTTATTTGTCAATGTCTCGGGTCCCCTGTTGGCTTCAAACCCTGCCATGGGCAGCAAGACCCGCAGGACCCCATGAAGAGCCTGGTTGCCCTTAGATCTTTGTACTCGGCCAGGGTGACATGGGCAGCATCCTCCCAGTACTGCTGGGGACCTGGCTTTGAAACATGTGCTCTGACTGGAGGACAGCAGATCCGACCTACGAGGGGACCATGATGGAAGGATGCTGACAATGCAACCTGCTTGATATGCTGGCAAAATATAAACACCCTGTCACCTGCTAATGACCTCTTGCAGAGGAACAGCTCCTCTGACCTTGAATCACAATTGCAGACCTTTCAAACACAGGATCACTCAACCCCTGCAATTATCCTTGTTGGTATATAAGAGCACATGGACAGGTGAATGGGACCAGACAAGTCCCTTCCCCAGGAGGCTTCAGGCTTGAAGGCAACATGAGTACAACAGCCCCGTTCCTCGACCAACTGGTTTGAATAAGTTACGGGCTAAAAATCTGGAACATTTGTTCTTGTGCATATTAACGGCAATCCCTGGGTGCTGATGTTTATCTAACCAGGCCATTTAAATAATTGGAAGGCATATGCATGAGTTCAAAGCCATCAGGTAAGCTGCGTTGCCTTCTTCTGTCGTTAGTTGTATGTGTGTCAAGTGAGGCACCCTCCATCAGGTCTTCAGCCTGATGTTTTGTGTTTGGGCAGCTTCAAAGACCTCTGCAAATGGATGCAAGGTGCTGCGCTGAGAAACGCCCCTGCCCCACAGAAATGAGCAGGAAAGAATTGTATAAAGCTGGTTTCTTTACCCTATTTTTTTTAGAAAAAACAGAATTGCCGTTTCCTTAACAAGCACTCATGGGCCACATGCAAATCCTGCCTTCCCTTTTTACTCCCTGCAGCCATGTGGCTGTTGCAATGGTACTGATAATTTAAACATCTCACACTTCAGGCAGGTCCCTGATGACAAAAAAAAAAAAAAAAATTAACTGAAGTAGTTTAGACAGAGTCTCCCTCGCTTGCTCCTTAGATGCCAGTTTTACAAAGGATGTCTGTTTATAAGGCTCAGCTGGATTTTTCTTAAGAAATTCCCTAAGCATTTCAGTTGCCATCTGTGCACCTTTGTTGTTCAAGTGCATTAGCAGAACTTCTCCAGTTCAATCTAAATTGATAACTTTATCCAATCTCCACTTAATATCACCATAAAGCAACTGCTTGTGGAGTTGTTTAATCTCCATTAGAGCACTTTGGTTAAAATCCAAGCTTGCATCCATATGAAAGCATGACACAAGCAAGATGCTCTGCCTCGGCAGGGCTTTCCAGGCCAAGGGTGTCTGAGGCCGTTCAGAGCCGGATATTTAATATTTGCTTGAAAACCGGGCTGGCTGTGGGTCTCCCTGGAGACCTTGCGTTGCCTAAGGAGGCAATCCTCTTTCCTTGGTGCGTTTCTGCACCCCCAGTTTATTTTTTCCATCTGAAATTCATTTTGTGAGATGCTGAGATCACCATGGTGGGGTACTTGGTGCCGAAGCGGGGAAGGAGAGCTGGTGTTTATTCAAGGAAATAAGCTACTAAGAAAGCCTTTCTCTTAATCATCTCAAGTGCTTCTGAAGGGATATGTATTACACTTTGTTTTGTCTGCAGGCAATGAAATGTGGATGGTTAGGCTCACTTTAAATTATGTCTGATAGAGAAATGGAATCTAGATTATTTTTAAATCTCCTTATTTTGTTTCTACATCTTCCCATACATCTATCTCAGCTGACAGCTGGGGTGAAATGCCTGTCAGAGAAGTTCCTCCCCAAGATTTATTACAGGGAAGAGAAATTATTTTCTGGGATAACATTTACATATTAGAGAAAAGAAGAACTACTTTTCCCATTTGTTCCTTGATAATTTTTCATCAAACAAATAAAACAGACATGAAGTATCAAGCTTCCTCGGTATTACTGTTTCAGTCCTCTCTCTGAGTGTAATACTCTTGAGATTACAGCCAGAAATCACTCTTTCACGTGACCCACTGCTTTAGGAGAATGATTACTCCCTGTAACACAGCTGGGATTTTCTTTGTGCTCTGGCCCTACCAAAGACAACAGCAGTTTTATCATTCATCTCGAAGAATTCAAGCTTCCAGCTCCTCTATTTCCATCTACATTAGATTTTGGCTGGGCTGTTCCTAACAGACCTTAAATTTAAAGGAACTTACTTGATTTCAGCCACAAACTATTGTCCCACCTTGAGAAAGTCCATCCTTACTGAGCTACATGTCCCATCAGGAAAGGGCAAGAAAGGAGCTCACGGATGCAGGATGCTGTCATCCAGCCAAAGCAGTGAGTAACCCAAATTTCCTGTGTCCATGTCCCCTGTGGCCACCAGGAGTGATGAAGGTGGAGCAACCATCATGGACAAGCCTCTCTTCTCAGGACAGCGTGGTGGGATGCAATATAGACGGAGGCTGTCAGGAAGATAACTTCCTGACACAGCTGGTGAGGGAGCCAACCAGGGGAGGTGCCCCGCTGGACCTGCTGTTTACAAACAGAGAGGGCCTGGTGGGCGATGTGGTGGTCGGAGGCTGTCTTGGGCTCAGCGACCATGACATGATAGAGTTTTCGATTCTTGGAAAAGTAAGGAGGAGGGTCAGCAGAACCACTACCCTGGACTTTAGAAGGGCAGACTTTGGATTGTTTAGGAGCCTGGTTGACAGAGTCCCTTGGGAGGCAGTCCTGAAGGGCAGAGGAGTCCAGGAAGGCTGGATGTTATTCAAGAAGGAAGTCTTAAAGGCGCAGGAGCAGGCTGTCCCCATGTGCCAAAAGAAGAGCAGGCGGGGGAGAAGACCGGCCTGGCTGAACAGAGAGCTTTGGCTAGAACTCAAAAAGGAGAGCTTACCGCCTTTGGAAGAAGGGGCAGGTGACCCAAAAGGACTACAAGGATGTTGTGACGTTATGCAGGGAGAAGATCAGAAAGGCGAAGAACCAGCTAGAACTTAAACTGGCCACTGCCGTTAAAGACAACAAAAAAATGTTTTTATAAATATATCAGTGACAAAAGGAGGGCCAGGGAGAATCTCCCTCCTTTGTTGGATGCGGAGGGAAACTTTGCCACGAAGGATGAGGAGAAGGCTGAGGTACTTAATGCCTTCTTTGCCTCAGTCTTTAATAGTCAGACTGGTCATCCTAAGGGTTTTCAGCCCCCTGAGCTGGGAGATGGAGATAGGATGCAGAATGAAGCCCCGGTTGTCAAAGAGGTGGCAGTCACCGACCTGCTCCTCCACCTGGATGCTCACAAGTCCATGGGGCCAGACGGGATCCACCCGAGGATACTGAGGGAGCTGGCAGAGGAGCTTGCCAAGCCACTCTCCATCATTTATCAGCAGTCCTGGTCAACCGGGGAGGTCCCAGATGACTGGAAGTTAGCAAATGTGACGCCCCTCTACAAGAAGGGTCGGAAGGAGGATCCGGGGAACTACAGGCCTGTCAGCCTGACCTCGGTGCCGGGGAAGGTCATGGAACAGATCATCCTGAGTGCCATTACGCGGCACGTGCGGGACAACCAGGGGATCGGGCTCAGCCAGCGTGGGTTTATGAAAGGGAGGTCCTGCTTCACTAACCTGATCTACTCCTATGACAAGGTGACCTGCTTAGTGGATGAGGGGAAGGCTGTGGACGTTGTCTACTTGGACTTTAGTAAGGTCTTTGACACTGTCTCCCACAGCATTCTCCTGGAGAAGCTGGCTGCTCACGGCTTGGATAAGGGCATTCTCCTCTGGGTTAAAAACTGGCTGGATGGCTGAGCCCAGAGAGTGGTGGTGAATGGAGTCAAATCCACTTGGCGCCCGGTCACGAGTGGTGTTCCCCAGGGCTCAGTATTGGGGCCAGTTTTGTTTAATATCTTTATCCATGATCTGGATAAGGGAATCGAGTGCACCCTCAGGAAGTTTGCAGATGACACCAAGGTGGGGGGAAGTGTCGATCTGCCTGAAGGTAGGAAGGCCCTACAGAGGGACCTGGACAGGCTGGATCGATGGGCCGAGGCCAACTGTATGAGGTTCAACAAGGCTAAGTGCTGAGTCCTGCCCTTGGGTCACAGCAACCCCATGCAACGCTACAGGCTGGGGGAGGAGTGGCTGGAGAGCTGCCTGGCAGAAAAGGACCTGGGGGTGTTGGTCGACAGCTGCCTGAACATGAGCCAGCAGTGTGCTCAGGTGGCCAAGAGGGCCAATGGCATCCTGGCTTGTATCAGGAACAGTGTGGCCAGCAGGACCAGGGAGGTGATAGTGCCCCTGTACTGGGCCCTGGTGAGGCCGCACCTCGAGTACTGTGTTCAGTTTTGGGCCCCTCACTACAAGAAGGACATTGAGGTGCTGGAGTGTGTCCAGAGAAGGGCAACGAAGCTGGTGAAGGGTCTAGAGAACAAGTCTTATGAGGAGAGGCTGAGGGAGCTGGGGTTGTTTAGCCTGGAGAAGAGGAGGCTGAGGGGAGACCTTATTGCTCTCTACAACTACCTGAAAGGAGGTTGTAGCGAGGTGGGGGTCGGTCTCTTCTCCCAAGTAACGAGTGATAGGATAAGAGGAAATGGCCTCAAGCTGTGCCAGGGGAAGTTTAGGTTGGATATTAGGAAAAACTTCTTCACCAAAAGGGTAGTCAGGCACTGGAACAGGCTGCCCAGGGAAGTGGTTGAGTCTCCATCCCTGGAGGTATTTAAAAGACATGTAGATGTGGTGCTCGAGGACATGGTTTAGTGGTGGACTCGGCAGTGCTAGGTTAACGGTTGGACTCGATGATCTTAAGGGTCTTTTCCAACCTTAATGATTCTTTGATTCTATGATTCTATAATATAATCCTATATAATGTATAGAGCCAAAAGTTGCACATTTTGGCTGGGATTAATCCCTCCTAATTTTAGCTGTCTAAAAATTAATCCCCAGACTCAAGTGATTGCCCACACCTTAATTACAGTTGGGACAAGGCCAGCACAGCCTTGGACATCCAGATCCAGGACTGTGACATCCACTGGCGAGGGAAGAGCTGCGCAGCAACCCCGGGCAGTGGGAGCCAGTCTTGCACCTTGCAGAAGCTGTGATTCCCCTGTGAAACTCGCAGCATTCCTCCCCACACGCTCGGCTTGCTGAGAGACAGGAGAGCTGCTTGTGAAAACATGACGGTAACCCGCTGCTTCTTTTCTCTGAGTTTCTGAATAACCTGAGCGGCAGAAAATCATGGGGATGTGACCGTTACATGGGGGCTTCTTCTCCTCTCATTAACATGCACTTCATTACATCCCCCCTTGGCATGCATGTCATCACATCCCTCTCTACATCCCTGCACCTACTGTGGATGCAGAGAGCCCTGAGACAGCCTGGCACGCGCTGCCGGAGGTAGTGCTGGTGCAGACGTGGCTGTGCTTTCCTTCCTCCTCCACCTCGTTTGCAGTGACCAGGCAATATTAAGGCATTGCGGTGGGTTAGTGGGATCAAATCAGAAAAGTTTGGTCCACGCTGTAAAACATCAGCATCCCTCCTGCCATCCTGCCTGTGAGCAAGCTCCCTGCCTTGGCATAGCCATCAGCACAGTATGTTTGTCCTCAGTTCACCAAGCAGCTCCTTCGTACACCCGAGACCTTCTACCCCGATGGAGGCACTCAGTGTTTGCCACCACTGAGTTCATCTGCATCATTGTTATTCATAGAATCATAGAATGGTTTGGGATGGAAGGGACTTTTAAAGGTCATCTAGTCCAACCCCCCCTGCAAGGAGCAGGGTCATCTGCAACTAGATCAGGTTGCTCAGAGCCCCATCCAACCTGACCTTGAATGTTTCCAGGGACTGGGCATTTACCACCTCTCTGGGCAACCTGTTCCAGTGTTTCACCACCCTCACAGTAAAACTTTTCTTCCTTATATCTAGTCTGAATCTACCCTCCTTTAGTTTAAAACCATTACCCCTTGTCCTGTTGCTACAGGCCCTGCTAAAAAGTCTGTCCCCATCTTTCTTCTAAGCCCCCTTTAAGTACCGAAAGGCTGCAATCAGGTCTCCCCACAGCCTTCTCTTCTCTGGGCTGAACAACCCCAACTCTCTCAGCCTTTCCTCGTAGGAGAGGTGTTCCATCCCTCTGACCATTTTTGTGGCCTTCTCTGGACCCGCTCCAACAGGTCCATGTCTTTCCTGTACTGAGTTATTGCCCATATCAACTCTGCGACTGAATGCTGTGATGGCTGTGAGGGTCCATCATCACTCTAACCCCGGAGCAGCACAGCAGCCTGATGGAAAGGACCTTCCCCCATTGCCTCCTCTAAGGTTTTGTTGATTTTTTTTCCAACAACTGACTTCCTGAGTGTATTACCCACATTAAGAGACTTCCTCCCCTCCAAACCGCATGCATTATGGTGCTCCGTGAGAAAGAGCCGGAGCCCGGGGCAAGTGGGAAGCCATCCATATGTTCCCGCAGGCTGGGCTCCAAGCATTAATGTTATCAAATTACAGCTAACGGGAGCAGATTAATGCACAGCATGTCCCGCGCTGCTGGAGGAATTACCGTGCCAATCAATGTGGTGCAGAGCGTGCGGCCGTGGGCAGCCCTGGCTCCCCCAAATGCCATGAGCTGGGGCTGTTTGGGGAGAAAAACATAGATACAGCTATGGGATCAGTTGGTATGATCTGAGGGATGCAACAGAAAAATAATGAATATGGAGTGGGGTGTCTTCTGGATGCAAGGAATGGGGCTATCCCCCCTACATGGGCAAAATATAATGGAAAAAATATGCTTAAAAATATTTGCTGTCCCAGTGGTGGCTTTTCAGCAAGGATTTAGCATAACATTTGCCAACACCCTTCATGAAGGGTGAAACACAGGAAAATGAAGCAGCTCAGCTCAGGTCCCCCCCCAGGATGCTGATGGATGACCCCATCTGTTATCTTTCTACTGGGGCACTGGAGGTTGAACCTCACACGGCAGCAGCTACTGCAGGCAGTGATCAAGCAACAGGCAGAAATCTGAGCTTTGCAATGAGAAATTCTGGGGTGACTCAAAAATGGGGCTGCCCAGAAAAATAATATGTCCCCAGCTAGCCAGGCACCATCGCGGTGGGCTTTCTGTACGTCAGGGCATGAGATTTGATTGTTCAAATATAATGAGAGGATGTTCGCTTCGCTTGCAGTGAGCATTTGTCAGGCTTAAGGGCATTGCTCAAGGGGAGCGTTGACAACAAATATAAGATTATTCAGCATTTCTGTGGCATTTTACATCATTGTCAAGATGCCTTTCAGGCACTAACCAGACATTAAACATGAGCTAATCTTTTGTTATAGCTCCTCTGCAGCTGTTAGATGGGATTAGGACTCAACTTGGGTGGACATTGCAAAAAAAAAAAAAAGAATCAATTAAAAATATTCAAGTGCTTGTAACAAATGTAAAAGGGCTCATACCATGGTCCATGTGTTATGAACAATAATGAGCATTCACACACTTCACATCGGGCTTGTAAGAATATCCTGGGCAACACTGAGTCAATGCAATTTAAAACTAGTCAAAGTGGTGGCAAAATCAGGAATGTGAAGAGCCCAATGACCAAACCCAAATGTCTGCACCTCACCTGAGCATCATGTTGCCCCATGCAGACTTTGGGACCTGTCTTTGATGAAGGATGGACTGTGACCACTGCTGTCACCCAGCGTTGGGTCCCAGCAGTGGAGAAATCTTGGTTTGCCATCTACAATGTGTGGATGAAAGCACTTCCACAACACACAGGGATGCTGGAAAATGCTCATACTCAGTAATAAGGATTATATACAGACCCTAGCTAATGAGTGATGAGGTTAATTGCCACCACTTTGGCTGAATATTTTTTTTTGGTGTCCTTAGTGGATTCTTGCATAAATGGTAGTAGGTAGCTGAGGGGTCAGCAGCACCCATGGGTGATCCCAGAGGGGACGGCTGCAGGGTGGCCACTCTACAGAGTAGCTTTCCCATGAGTTGGGTTTTGTTCGTGGCAATTGTCCGGTTTCAGCATCTCCCTGGACCACTTGCCATCCCAGATGCACCCCAAGCATCCCCAATAGGGAGGGGGAGGTTGTCCCCTCCCAGCAGCCCTGGGAAGGTTCTCAGCAGCTTTGGGAAGCTGCTGGTTCCTTCGATGACTAATGGTTCAAGGAACCTCGCTTTTGGGTTCAGTGTTTTCAAAACAGAAGAAGTCAAAGACCATTAGTAACTTCCCCAAGCCAGAGCACGACTCTGCATTGCCACACAACTGACTACAGAAGGGCTTTATAAGGTATGAGCCAGTGTCACTGAGGGTGAAGCAACTCGCCCAGTGTGACACGGGACGTTGGTGGCAATGCTGGGAGCTGACTCAGGAGATCTGAGTATGGAGTCCGGTCCCTTAACCACAGTCCTCTCCTTCCTCTGACTCTTCCCACAGCACAGCTGCAAGGGATGCTCCGGGCAGATGCTCTGGGAAGCAGAGTAGCACTGAGCTACTCCTGGTGATCTTGACCACAGAAATGATGGTCGGCACTTACCCCAAGGAAAGCATGGGATGGGGCTCCTCAGCACCACAGGGCTGCTTGATGTCCTCAGACTCACAGCAGATCTTGCTCAGGGGTTAAGGCATCACTTCCAAGTGGGTTACGTTGACCAGCATGGTCCCACATGTGCAGCTACGTGCATCCTAGCACACTGGCTCCATGGCCCTGCTTGGCTGGAAGATGCTGGTCCCCCCAGTGCCAGCGATGAAGCGGATGGAGGGGAGCGGGAGAGCTGTGTACTCAATAATTCCCAGCCAGAAGATTGCCAAGAGGAAATGTGCTTCCCATAAAGTAGGTGCTGTTACCGACTTGTTTGCTGGAATTGCTTGAGTGGTAATTATGGTCCCTTAATATTGACATATTGAAATAGTTTCCAAGCATAATGAGAGTCCTGCCCTGCTCCCCCCCTTTTCCAAATTTCTGTGGTGAGCTTTCACTTTGAACAACGGATTATCTGGAGGGGTGTGACTTGCCCACGTCTTGTTTATTGTACAGCATGTCCAGATGTTTTGCTCTTGTGTGTGGTGCATTCGGATGTGCTGAGTGTTTGATGGTGTCCTGCCCCGTAAAGGAGCTACAGGCATCCGTCATGCAGGAAAAAAAATATATATCTCCGTTGTGCTGCTTCATGTGGGAGTCTGATGGTCACGACCCCCAGCTCATGCCTTGATCCTGATGGGGTAATGCACAGCGGCATCAGCATCAGTCCCACAACATTTGTCTTTCATTCGTTATTTGTCAGAAGTCCTGAGACACTCTGTCCTGAGCGCGGCAGCCAAAAAAGACCATTCCCTTCTTACCATGTTTTGTGCGTGGGCCACTCTCATGAATGCTGCAAAAGGAGGTTTTTTTTTTTTTCCCCAGAAAAAACATCTCACGCTAAACACGTGGTAGGAATCTGGGTTACTTAATGCCCTGAGCGGCCCCCCGGTTTCCTCTCTCTGCGAGATGTCCCATGTGTGAATTTATCTTGGTGGATGCAGACTCCCAAATTCAGTACCTTTTCCCCCCCAAATAAATTCCCTTTTCTCCTATGCTGCATTGCTGCAGTTGTTGGTCCCTGTATCCCTCTGAGCATCCATCCAGAGAAATGTCCAGGTACGGCTTACACAGACTCCTGTTCTTCCCAGTCCCAGGAAGCCTCTAGGAGGACTGGTCTTTGCAAACATCTCCTTGAGTTTTCCTCTCCAACCCAAGATGGGGTTTTTCTATGACAAGTGCTGTCTGACCCCAGAGGTAACACCTCTTTGACTTCTTTTGCTCCATGCCCAGGGTCGTGGTACCCATGCATTATGGGCTGGATGCCCCATGGGGCAGCTCTCTGAGGGACAGCAGTGGTGGTAAGGGACCTGTGACCCTTTCCACCAGGCAGGACATAGACAGGCACCTTGTAGAGCATCTCCCCTTCTCCAAGAGGCTGCAGTTGTGCAGCCATCAGTCCTTACCTTGATCCAAGGGCATGTTTCACTTAAACCAAGCATCACGTTGGCAAATTTGCTACATTGCCTTGGGGCTAAAGGAAAGAAGAGTTTCTCACCCTTGTTTGGTGAAAGCCAAAACAGGAAAAAACTCTCACGCAGGCCACAATGGAGGCACAAGGGATGGAGGCACTGCTAGGATTGCCTGGTCACATTTCCCAACTTCATGAGTCCCAGATCCAAGCCCCAGACCGTGGAGAGCTGAAGAAAAAGCCCTGGGTCCACCAGCCATTGCCAGCAGATCTCTGCAGGCTGTGATTTGGGACATTTCAGAGATGCTCTCCATCCTACTCTACATATTTTGGGGGGTAAGGTAGGGTAAGGGTCTTCCATGGCACAAACAGCTGCTGCCTTTGCTGATAGCTGCTGCTGGTGCACACCAGAGAGATGAAAATAAGGGCTTCCCAGAACCAGGTCCTAAATTGTTTTGACCTGAAGATGACTGTCATCCCTCAGAGCTTATCAGAGCCAGTCGTGATGCTGAACTACATCAGTTCAAACAGGGTTTTTGCTCTCCGTTGGCTGCAGAGCAGCCCAAGGCTGGGGGCAAGACATGGGATTGCAGGTCTAGGTTGGAGGGAAGGCTTTGGGACTCAATGCCGAGGGCTGGGGGATAAGCTGCCCTGCCAGCCCTGGCACAAGGAGCGGGGAAGGAGGGGATTTCTTCCTTGCTCTTAATTCCAGCGGGAGCAGAGGGTTATACAACAGTGAGGCAGATGGAAATGCCACAACAGCGAGCTTGGCAGCTGCACAAACACAACTAATCTGCCCTCCTTTAATGCGCCTAGCCACAACGTAAACATATGCACCACACGAGGTAATAGATGAGGTAAATCTGTCATCGGCAGCCTCATTACACAGGGCGTGCTGCCTTGCCGCCCGTGGCTCCCGCTCCCTGGCACCCTCCTGCCACCCTCCCGCCACCCTCCCGAAGCCCCAGCGTGGCAGCCAACTTGGCTGGGATAGCTGAAACCAGCCTGGGAAAAGCCTGGCATCCCCTAAAAGTCCTGCCCCAAATGCAGCTGAGATGCTACCTGTAGTCACTGCTCACCCATCGCCTCTTTATATATGTAGTGTACTATAGGGCACCCAGCCAAACCCAACCAGCAGTGTTGCCTCCACTCATGGCCCTTCAACAGATAGGGTGGTACCATGAAAGGGAGTAATTTTATAGCTAACGATAGAATAAATAATAATGATGTGCCATTTTGACATATATATATGTACATACTATACATATACATATACATATACATATACATATACATATACATATACATATACATCCAAGCTGCCTGTCTAGGCTCAGTCGCTTCCCAATCAATGTATTTTCTTCCTAATTATTAGCTCTTTGGGTCAGAACCACGGTTTCTGGTTTATTCTCTAGCACTGCTCCTCCGTGTACTCACTGGACTTTCATTTGGCTGCACAGAGCCAGTGACAACAAGCAGGAAAGTATTGCTTGAAAATGGCTGTTTCTTCCCCAAACAGTCAAGAAGGGCCTCTGCCATCTGTCTCCATTACATACCAGTGGGGAAGTTGGTACCCTCAAATGTGGCATCAACCCATCCATCCCCATGCTCCAGCCTCCTACCTTCTTCCCTGCTGAGGGGAGCCACGGGCCAAACTTTGCCCCCTTCTTCCCTGGTAAAGGGTCACTCTTCAGGAGAGCATCACCTCCATCCTCTCAAGGCCATCCTTGGTCCTGGTGGCCACGGTGACCTGGACATGGGTCCCTTGGTCTTGCTGCTGACATGTGCTGGTGTGGCTCTGGTGCAGTTGTACATCCCGTGTAGCACACCTAATTGAACAGAGAAATACAACACTGTGATGAGTGAAAGAAGTGCTACTGGCAAACATCTTCTGGGTCTATGTTAGGGATGGACATGCTGCAAATCCACCTCCCGACCAGACTAGCTGCTCCACCAGAAATGGTTTCCAGTCCAAAACTGGCTACACTCAAATCGTTAAACTCAATTTCTTTGGTCCTACAGAAATGGTTCTGTAAGATGGGCAAGTGGCCTCTGAAACTGCTAATGTGTCCTCCAGGAAACCAAAACAAGAAAGAAAGACAATGAAAGAAAGGAAGCAATCCTGCCTCATGTGGTGCTGGTGATGCTCGTGTTCCTCCAGGACCACTGCAGACGTGGGGTTTTATGAGCTCTCTCCATGCTACCTTCATCAAGAGCTGCCACTTTTCCAGCCCAAACGTGCTCTGTCAGGAAGGAGGAGAAGCCAAGCGAGGAGATAAAGGCAGCCTGAAGTTCATGGATATTGTTTAGGTCAATAATGTATTGATTACGTATTTTGTGGGCTAAAAGGTTGACCTTTTAAAGGGCAATTGGAGCCTGCAAGATTTGATTTAGGAGAAAGAAAAGAATTTAAATTTAATTTTCACTTCGTATTTCAGTTGGGAGAAACTTGCAAGATTGCAGACACCAAAGCTGCTTTTTTTGGGGGGAGAGGTTGAGGGTTTTTTCCTGGAGCTATCACAAAGAGTGAGCTTCATTTCAGGGTGAAAATGGCTCTGTTGCTTCTCTCCGCTCCACTGCTCAGCACTGCAGAGACATGTACAAGACACAAGGCACTAAGCAGAATATTTAATCTGAAGCTCAGCCAAGTAAATATACTGGATACTCAATATACCATATCAAGGAGTGAAGGTGGGTTTTCCCCCCCGTAGGAACAGCCTGAGCAACAAAATGACACACAAGGCTGTATTAGGAAGAGCAAAGTATTTACAGCACTGTTACTCCAGAGTGGTCCCGGGTCTTCCCAGTGAAGGGATGCCAAAATCTGTAGTCAGAGACATGCAAAGGAGGGATGTAGCTCACGTGTTGCTGCTTTTGAGACCCCAGCTCATGCAGTCACGCAGCCATTTCCATTATTACCTTAAATCATTGCCTCTATGACCCATAGCACCTCCCTGCTCTGCTCCTAATGAGTCGTCATATCCAAAGTTACAGCAGTCCCAGTCAACCCAGGTTGTAAGAAAGAGTTGCCCTTTTATCTTTTAAATATCATTATCTTCCAATAACAGAACTTTTATCAGCGTAATGAATGACGCTGGTGACATGCATTGATATCTCACGCACAAGGAGGACCACCCCGCCCCAGAGCACTGGGCAGCATCTAGGTGATGCCACAGCAGCCTGGGGACATCCTGCCAACAGGTTCCTTTCCTGAAAGGGAAAAAAAACAGGCAAACTCCCTGCTTTCATGATCCTTTCCCTGAACCCATCTGCATGCTGCTGCCCCCAGAGCACTGCTGCTGAATCTGAATGTCATGAATGAACTGTGCAAAGGCACCATGAATGAATAATTCTTAGAGTTAAAAGTCAGCCTTCTAGCCAAGCCCAAAATAATTACCAGCCCCATCCAGCATAACCCAGACAACCAACCTTGTGACACCGGGGACATCCTTCCCCGCAGAATTTAGTCTCAAGGGACACCTGCACCATACTGAGAGCTCATGGCCACCACGTTTCTGCTAGAAGATGCCCAGGAGCTGATGTTTCATCGTCCAGATGCTTAGGATGCCCTGAGAAAATTTGCTGCTAAGAGCTTGTCCTGGTTTCAGCTGGGATAGAGTTAATTTTCTTCCTAGTAGCTGGTATAGTGCTGTGTTTTGGGTTTAGGATGAGAATAATGTTGATAACACACTGATGTTTTAGTTGTTGCTAAGTAGTGCTCACACCAGTCAAGGACTTTTCAGCTTCCCCTGCTCTGCCAGGTGCACAAGAAGCTGGGAGGGGGCACAGCCAGGACAGCTGACCCAGACTGGCCAAAGGGCTATTCCATACCGTATGACGTCATGCTCAGTATATAAGCTGGGGCGAGTTGGCCGGAGGGGGGAAGCGATCGCTGCTCAGGAACGGGCTGGGCATCAGTCAGTGGGTGGTGAGCAATTGTGTCGTGTATCACTTGCTTTGTATATTATTATTGTATTATATTATTATTATTACTACTACTACTACTACTACCATTCTATTTCATTTTACTTCAATTATTAAACTGTTCTTATCGCAACCCACGAGTTTTTCTGACTTTCACCCTTCCAATTCTCTCCCCCACCTCACTGAGGGGGGAGTGAGCGAGCGGCTGTGTGGTGCTTAGTTGCTGGCTGGGGTTAAACCACGACAGAGCTCTTTGGCAGTAAACCCAACTGGCTGCCTCCAACCAGCTCTTAATGGTCAAGATGGAGCAGTGTGGATGGATCCAGCATATGGATCTAGAGGCCATCTCTGGTGGAGCCGAGGAGAACATCGCTCCTGTCTAACCGTCTGACGGCAGCTTGCCAAGGGAGCGGATAGATGTTTTCCTCCCCTTTAAATGATGAATGACATTTGACTGCCAGAAATGTTAAAAATGATTGGGTCTGTGTCATGCTGCTGAAGACAATTTTATAGATTATCATCTGTTGTGTAATTAAAGAGAAAAGAGCCCTCTTGGAGCCTTTTGGGTGCAGGTATGTGCTTGATACAGAATTTAACCCAATAATATTGGCTGGAGAAACCTCAAAGATAAAAACCTTCATGCAACTTTCAGTACAAGCAAAAGCTCCCCAAACTGAACAGTAGTAGCAAGATTAGTGCCCTGATCTGGATCTTAGCACCCCAATTTGGGCTCGGGGAGGAGAGACCACAACTATGAACAGGAACATACTGAGTAAACATTTCCTTCCTCTGAATCTGATAACTCCATCGAGGCTGTTGTGTGTCACTATCAGGTGTGCAACTGTTACCTTAAACACTGCTAGTTGTGAGTTAGTAGAGTCTGTTATAATAATAGATAATAATTATTATTATAATACCCCCCCCCAAACCAAATTAACAACAAACCAAACACAAAAGCAGATGGGACCCTGAATTTTACAGTATTATGGGTACCAATGGTACAGATTTTTAAAGCTAGCTAGGTAAGGTGGTTAAGACCCTGCTGATGGGGGAAGACTGGAAAGGATTTACAGTGGTCAGTGTGATCATATAGAAAACTCCTGGTCTTCAAGCACAAAAGCCAGGGTTTTCGCAGACTGAGCCCCACCAATCAGGAAAGTTGGGGTTGATTAACTGTAAGATGGCATTTGACCTTTAGTTGGCTGAATTAGACAACATATGCAAGAATAAAACTGAGCCGCCCAGTAGAAGAGGTTGTACGAAAAGCTTTAGAGTTTCCAAAGAAGTGAGGGGGGTTGTTTGCTTCTTCCTTTCCTGTTTAACTGGTAGATCAACAATCTAGCAGGCATGTAGAAAACAGTTTTTTTCCTGTAACTTGCCTAATACTCTTCAGTTTTAGGCTAGTAGGGTCAAGTAATACCATGAAATCTGGAAGGTTTTTGGACTGCTTTTGCCAAAGTGAATGATGCCCGACTTATTTGTAGCTTCCAACCCACCACCTCATTTTCATAGAAAGATCAGAGTTTCTCTCAATTAACTGAGGAAGGACAATTTCTCCCTCATCAGGGACACGTGCATCAGGCTTCACATGCACAACCTCCACTTCACTAACAACTTACACAGCAATTTGGTTTCCTGACTATTCTCCCAAAAGCTTCAAACCCAGAGGAGACTCATGGAAGGGATGGTCCTCCAAGTGAGGACAGAGCAGACCTCCCTTCTCCTCCCCAACCCTGATGCAATGGATTTCCCTCTCTAACGCTACTCAAGTAGCCTAAGCAGATGGCATTGCTAGTGATCAGCACTCAGAACAGCAATATGGGCACATTAAGGCTAAGATCCTTGTACAACACCCAACCCAACCCCCAAAAACCAGGGAGACACCATCCGCCTATGTGGTGTAGCCAGAACAACAGGGAAGAGCAACTGAGGGTGCAGAAACACATCACGTCTGGTCTGGGCTGAAGGAGACAGTCCTGTCCCTCCTCTGCTCCCACCCTATGACTGCATGTTCCCAGTGCCTCCTCCAGGCTGTACCTATTGCGACTATAGAAGTTGAGTCAGCAAGAGCCCTCCATTAGGTGGGATTCAGCATGACATTGCAGCATGACACATCCCTTCTTTCACCAAGTGCAGATTTAAACAACCACCTACTTAATACAATAAATAAAATAATATTTTTTATTGCACATCACAGAGAATGTTATAAAACCTCATGCACATTAGGTCTGATGACCACACCAAGACCCGCTGACCAAACGTCACCACGTGGCAGCTATCACGTAAAACAAATACAACTACAGCCTGTATTTACTGTTTTAATTTTTTTAAATTATGCTTAATAAATCTTTCACACAAAGTAATGAAAAGGATCCCTAAGGTGATACTTTACAGATCTGAAGGAAAACAGAGTATTTGTGACACTGCCAGACCCACATAATGCTCAAACTCTTGGAAGAGCCAATGGGGCTAGCATGGATTTCAGCATAAATCTTGGTCTGGCTCTGCTGTTTAGGCTTTGGATTGTAACTCCAGCTGTTCCAAAGCAGCTGGGCCCTGGGAGCATGCATATTAATTAAATACACAAGGAAATTACATGATTGGAACAAAGCTGTTCCTTCTGTACTTCAATTCAATGTCATCACAACAAGAGGACAGCAAGAAATAATTTACTGTGCGACTCCTACATTGATTCAGCAGCTGGTTTGACCTATTCTATTGGATTGCTGCTTTATGTACCCTTCTCTTTATAAAAAGCCCTTTCAAAGAACCCAGCTGATAAGCATCTGCTCTGGCTGAGCCCTCTTTCATGAAGTGCTCCACTTCTGCTGAAGGTAGCAGGGTGAAGGGTGCTCACCTAGGGGCAGGTTCAAGTGCTCATGGGTGGTTAAGACAGATGAAAACTGAGCCATCCCAGTAGCTTCAAAATCCACAGTTTAAAAGTGTATCTTCAGACTGACCTTTCCAAAGGCTGGGCAGCTCTGCCGACACACAAACACTCTTAGTCTTTTAATAAAGACAAAATTACAAATCACTACAATAACCAAGAAGAGTCATTCCCCTTTGACGTTTGCTCAAAGACAAAAAACCCCCCAAACCATAAATCCAAAACACGGCATAAACTTATGTGCAGCTCAGTCATGGTTCATTCATTTCTCATATTTTCCTAAGAAAAAAATGCATCTCCAGTCTTACTATTGCCTTTTCTCAAAAGCCTCTACCATTTTAAAGTCCTAAATGCTCCTGGGCTGTATATGTCGCTTTGTAGCTATATTTAAATAAATTTGGAAAGCTTTTTTTTTTTTTTTTTTAAGCCAGCATTTCCATTTGTATAGGATTCAAATGGACTTCCACCTCTAAATAAGCAGATAAAAGGAAAGTACAATCCTAGTGCATCCTTCAGGGAAAAAAAAGGGTGCAAAAAATTCTATTTAAAGCCACTCGAAGGACTGTCTGAAAGCAAATGCACCCAATTCTTCAGGTCATTAACCAGAACATGCTGGAGCAGGCAGTGAATACAAGGGGTTGCCATGTATGTTTAGGAACTAATTCCTTGATATTTATGTTTTGGCATGCAATGCACTGGTGACAGTCTTCCACATAGCAGCATGTGGGATTAGAGTGGTTGCATGCATGTGCAATGGACACTGTCAGGAGCCTCCCCAGAGAAGAAATGATCCTCGTTTTGAAAAATGCAATGTTCTTTCAAAATCAGGTCAAGCCATTGCTTTTGTTCTTCCAACTGCAGAAACAGGTATATCAATATATATATATTTAAAACAATAAAAAAGAGAAGTATTCTACATTGAGATAAATTTATACTTCTGCCATAAAAACTTTAATAGCAAACAGGGGATTTTCAACACAGAACTTTGCCAAGGATCCCCACGACACACTGTCACCATTACACACAGTTTTACAGGACATTGGTCTACTTTACAATCTTATAGCTATTTTCTTTGGAGATTCCCCCCCCCTTCAATTTCCAGGAACAACTTTTGCACAGAAGCACAGTAAAACAAGTCTGTAAGGGACCTGACTCTGAAAGCTGGTGTTTCTAGCCCTCTATAGAGTATTTGCCAGTCAAACAACAACAAAAAAAGACTTGCTATTGAAAACCGTCCAACAAACATTTTGACATCTAAATCAAGTGTTTTGAATCTGCCTGGGAGCTAATCTGATTAATATGCTGTTTGCTTAGTTCACTCGGATGACAGTGTAGACACCAATTTAACGACTGCAGCCTTGACAGTGCCACCGAAATGAAGGGCTGTGAGTGAAAGCATGGGATTAGGTAACGAGCAACCCATGGCAGAATCCAACAGACCACAGAAAGCTTGACCCAATGAAACTGCCTCACTTGAAAGAAACAAAAATACAAATCCTGCTTCCAAATCCAAGTCCGCAATCTCTTTCCTCATTTACCCCGTTAAGTTAAAAGAACAATCAGGTTTGTGGTTGGTATTAACATCATACCCCATGTGTAAGGCCTCATTTTCATCAAACAAACTCTAGGTTATAAGACTATAAATACAAGGTTGCCTACAAGCCGTCAGTTCCTCACACCACAGTCTGTTGCCAGTGTGTCGGTGGCAATCTGCTTCCAAAACATTGACATTGGACTGTACACTAGCAGCAAGCTTCATTCTCCGTAAGCTTTGGGGTCCGAGGGTGCATACTGGAAGGGGTCACGTATTAACACGCAGTGCGGAGTTTCGTTTTCTGTAAGAAGACATAGCTGAGTTGGCTTGGCTGGGGCATCTCCTTCAGCCGGAGTCCATAGTGAAGAGCTGGATGTCATGCGGGTTCCAGTACAGGGCCACGGCAGAGTTGTAGACCAAGGACCAAACATAGGGGATGAAGAACTCCTCAGGCTGCTCCTCCTCCACATACTTGAACTTCAGCTCGGGGAACTTCTGCAACAAGAAACCAAAGTCCACTGAGGGAAGGTTTGCATGTCTGTTTGCAAACACGCAGCCCATGTAAACACTGAAGAAAGAAGTCTAGTGAAAAAAATAATGGAAGGAACTGAACCATTAGATCCGAAGAAAAATATTTATGGGATAAAGAGATCATGTGTAATTTCTTCTTTGAACTGAATGCTACATTGGCATATTGTATTCAACCCTGTTACCGTTGGTCACACCCGATTTGCCTGTTAACAAAGACTAAACATGTGAATCTTTTACACGACACAAAGGTCTTAAGGAAAACTGTCATTTTTAGCAGCCCCACAAAAGCCTTCTTGCTTGCGCACGTACAGACCTGTTTATTGCAGTTTTCCCTAAAAAGCATTTTGCTATTAATTGTACTCAGCTCCTTAGCAGAAGAATCCTTTGGAAAGGCCATAAGAATAAACAGTCTATGATATGTTTTCAGGAACCCAGTGTTATGGCAAACTGACTTTTTCTCTCTAATTCTCAAAGAATTTATGTACGTGCAAGTTTTCAGGAGAAAAATGCTCTTCCTCCAGGAAGCACGGTGGGAAGTCTGGCTCCATGGGTGGGTTCCTGAAGGCCACTTCCAGTTTTGCTACAGGTTCCTCTCTAGTTTTGGGTAGGTCATTACCTCTGTGCCTTGGCTTTGCCGTTGCTGAGGAACACACAGAATGACTCTAATGGCATCATTGTGGCAATTAACCCTGCAAGCTCCTCAATTGCAACGTGTCACACGTCTATCCCACTTCAGCCTCTAAGGCTGTAACCACAGGACCTGTGCACATAGACCTTATTGCCCATCCACACAGACACTTCTCCTGAAAATTACAGGCTAGACAATATCGTTTCCACAAAAGCCCTGTTTTTCAGTACCAGCTTTAAGCAAAGCACTTCCAGAATTAACACACATCAGATGTGCTAGCCTAGCCCATCCTAACATGCTGCATCCGCGATTTTCCAATTTTCTCTCATTTCTTCCCTCCCAAAGCAGTGCGTACACTGCAAACCCACTGTGTTCGCTCTCGGTAAGCGTGTGTTTTGGGGAAGAGCTGAGCCTACTTTTGTACTGTGCTCTTCAATCATTTTATCTACTTCTAAATGTTGCCTGTTTCAAGAGCTTGGCAGAGTCTCCGATAAAAGCCACACTGCAATGATCACTGGGGTAAGATAAAACATGACCCATTTTATTATTTATAAGGCTGTGGCTAAGACTAAGAATAAACTCTATGGTGTGACATGATCAGAACAAGCACAGCAATGGCTAAGAAGCCTCTTTGCCCATTAATAATGAAGGGATACCCTATCATCTTTCTTGAGCTCAGTGTCCTGTTTCCTTACGTTAGGACACAAGACCCTTCTGGTTGGAACAGCCTCCTTTGAAGGGGCACTTCTTGGCCACTTGGCTTTCAGGGTTATTTATTTAACTTTTACACACCCAGGTTATTTGTATTCTTGGAGTCAGAAAACATGGAAACTATTCTACTTCTTCCTCGTGTTGCTGCTGTTACTAGAGCAGTTTGGTGCAAAAATTGAGCCTATAATTACACCAAGCCACAAAGGTGCCACCTGCATTATGCTTTATGAGAAACGTGTCTCCATGGACAGCTTCATTCAACCACATGCTATCTCCTATGTTGGGCTCTGAGCAACCTGATCTAGTTGAAGATGTCCCTGCTCATTGCAGGGGGGAGTGGACTAGATGACCTTTAAAGGTCCCTTCCAACACAAACCATTCTATGATTGATGAGGACATCCATGTCACCTTCCAGTATGCTCCAACATTCTGGAGCTGATGCGGTTTGGCTTATGTTGGGGTCAGGTCCTTCACCACAGCTCTACTTAGCTGGACACCAATATTTAGCCTGGGAGGAACCATTTTGGCCATCAGTGTGGCTGTTATTATTGTACTTGATGACTTCGGAACATGTGGGGAGCTCATCCTTATAGCAATCAGGAAAGGAAGGAGGACAGTATTGTTTTCAGCACTATTATCTCTGTTCAAGGAACTAAGGCAGCAAAAAGATAAGGTTGTTAAAGGCACTTCTGCATCTAACTCCTGTTGAGTTCAAAGCCCAGAACCTCAAAGGTACATCAGCAAGTTTCATTTCCTGTGTCAGACATGCAGTTTGTGGTAGAGAAGCTCTCCCGTAGCCCTTTTGTGCCCTTAAACCATTTTCTACCACCTCTCTACAACCTCTCTCCCCAAGTCTCTTTTGACCAGCCTGTATAATCTTCCACATCATTTTGTTTCCTCACTCTTAGGTGTCTTGCCACCTATACTCACCCCCATCTCTAATATCCTGTCTCCTAGTCTCCCATCCCCAACTCCCTTCCACTATACCTTCATGGTCTCTCTTTAGCGTATCTATCTATTTTGTACTTGCCCAAGTTTTCTTTTTTCTCATCAGCCTTGTGAGATCCTCCTTTTCAGTAACATCCTCTATCCCTTCCCATCTTGGCTTCAAGTCCTCAAGCCATGCCTGCCTTCCCCCTCTGCCACCCCATCCCTCCTCTCAGGACACCATGATTCTTTCAGCAGGTTAAGCCTCACTCCAATCAAGCCCTCATGTAGATTTTAATTATTTTTTTTTTTTTAAACTGATATTCTACTCTATCCTCAGTGTAATCTTCCCCACTTCCCTCCTAAATGCTTCCTGACTTGTGGTCAGTGTAGACAGGAACACTTTCAGTTCAGCACTGCATCAGCAGAATGAATGGTTAAACCTCATGATTAAACCACTGCAACATTTCCTAGCAGAGAAAAGCCCTTACACAGCTGTCATTCTTCACCCCAAAGGTAGCTGCATGCCAGTACTGCAGCGTGTAGTAGTCCTTCTGGGAGGGAAGGGAAAAAAAGTGATTAAAGATGCTAATTTGAGTTGAATTAAACACAGATAACTTTTTTCACCTTCAGGGTCACAGATTATAGCTACTGTTTTTGCAGACACTCTGGGAGTCCAGAATGGTCCCACTAGTCTGGGACCATTCTGGACTCTGATGCAGCTTAACAAACATCTTAAGCTTTAAAACAGTAGGTAAAATTATATTAGAAATTCCAATAGCTACATCTGAGATGCTCAGCTCTTACTATCCCATCATCTCTCAGCTGGAAGGACAGCATAAAATAAATCAGATAGCATTCATATTTTCAGGCAGTAACAGTCATGCATTGATTTTATTATTAAGCCTTTCTTCAGACTGATCAATGTTGCCACCTATTGTGATTGTACTGTAGCAATTTAATAATCAATTTCAGATTAAAGACTGTAACTCACCGCAATCAGCCTGGATTCTCTCACATTCAACATATACCTTGAACAGTCTGCAGGTTTATCTTAGGAATGTAGACAAGGATAATGAGATTTTAAAGGAGAGATATAATACATGTTGCCATTACATACACACAATTTAAAATGTATCTTTATAAAAAGAAGGTCAGTAATGGCAGAAATGATCTTTTTCTGATGGTCCCCCTGAACAGTGGACCCAGGATAGCTCAATGCATTGCTAACAAGACATGGAGAATTTGACTTCCACGTCAGTAATTCAAACCCAACTTCTTTAGATGACTGCAATGATCCATGGCTGTGTGGTGGCCATGTTTTCTCATTCATTAAAAATGAGAAATCCTAGAAGTCCAACATGGAGAGAACTTCTGCATCAGACTCTGTCTTGCAAGATTTACTACTGTTAAGATAAAAAACTACCCATACTGTTTCACTACTAGGGTGTTCACTGAAAACAAAATTTGTTAACATTCAAAATCATCAAATTTAAGTCACCTCAAAATGTTTCTTACTTATCAGGCTGACTTTAAAACAATTTATAACAGCAAGGGTTAAACACCACATAAAAAGCTTGACCAATGCCATAAAGCTTTAAGATTTTTGACAGATGGTAATTAAAGGAATGTTTAAATTCAGCTCTGTGCTGTCTATCTCCTGCATGTTCTGCTTCCAAATGAGTGATCAGGAGCCTTCACCATGTGCTGCAGATATACAGGAGATGACACCAAATGAATGTTTCAGGAGAGCTGTAAAACAACCAGGTCAGAGGAGTCTCAGGGCACTCCCAGAAAACACCCCAGACAGCACTGGTGAGGGTTTTATCAAGGTTAACAAAATTCCCAAAGTGGCACGTCGAAGCAGCAATGTAGAAAACCATTTTCTTCTGCTTTGCTGCTGTTGTGTCCAACTTAATCCTGGAAAGGCATTTGCTCCCTAGCTGGTGACACCCAAATGAACCTGTTTTTTAGCACTTCCTGAAAAGAGGGACCACTCTAAAGCACCTTAAATGGTAGTCCTAATAATAGAGGAAAAGTCTTGGCATGGGATAAATCATCCCTTTTTTTCCTTCACAGCCCTATTCGTCCAGCTGGATGGTGTTGAAAGATGTAGAAGTTCGTTATCCACTCGCTTTGCTATTTAAGTTTTTGAACTCATTGCCCTGACATAAATGGGTCCAGTGGAGCCATTATTTGCATTTCTCTCCAGTCATTACCAGAGCAGAGACAATCCCAGCTAGTTTAAAACAAACCAACCTGAGACACTACTTGAAAACTTGAGAGCCGGAGGTAACACTAGGATTTGAACTGCACAATTTAAATACAGACACCACTTATCAGCTCTGGTGAATCAACTTACCACAGCACCCTATCTTGTTTTCTTCTGCCAGACAAAGCAGAAGTCAGATTTAGTGGTTGGGACAAGGGTATAAACTAGACAGACCAAGAACTTTGCAGACTGTCTGCACTGTCAATCATATAATTCGATGAAAAACCACAGGAAGTCTGATGAACAGATGCAGAACTGAACTGCAATAACTCCCCTACCGCAAAAATTCAACAACATTGTGTTTTTTTTTTTTTTTGCAGTTAACGATTAGGAAGATAGCATCAGGCCAGCCAACAGCACCTGGCACAGCTCCAAGCAACTCAGTGGCATTTGAGCTAGAAGACTTGAGCCATACATTAAATAAAAAATCCCCTTCCCTTCAAAAATGAACCATCAGAGCTGCTGTTAGTCTGCAGTGTCCTGTCAGTGGATGATCTCTGCTCAGATAACATAAGCAAGGGCAGATGGAGCTGCTTTAAGAGCGATGGAGTGAAGCTATGTCTTTGCTTGTTCAGTGATCAAGATGTTTGACTGGATGAAAAGCAGCTCTTATCAAAAAAAGGGGGCAGTCGCTGTGGAAAAGAAAGAAATCAAATAATTGGATTAACATAAAACTGAAGAATCCTCTTTTCCTTGAGTCCTCGGTTAGAAACACTGGTTTCCAAAACAGCAATCCAATGCGAGTCAGTATTTTCAAAAGCATGTGACTGGTTTAGGAGAAAAGTACCATTTCCAAAGGAGTCTGAACACATCTGAGAGTCAAATTCACATTAACTTTCCATCAGTCTGAAGCTTCAAAGTCTTTCTGAAAACGGGATTTGTGTGCATTTGAAAAGCTTACCACATAACCTAATGACATGCTGGCAAATTATGTGTTTCATATTGCTTCAGCTAAATATAGTAGTATTGCCTAGGGAGCATCTGCAGGATTGGACCTTATTAGCAATATACATAAAGTGGCAGAGAGAAAAAAAAAAGGGGGGGGGGGGGCTCCGATTCATAGAATCATAGAATCATAGAATCGTTAAGGTTGGAAAAGACCCTTAAGATCATCGAGTCCAACCATTAACCTAGCACTGCCAAGTCCACCACTAAACCATGTCCTCAGGCACCACATCTACCCGTCTTTTAAATACCTCCAGGGATGGAGACTCAACCACTTCCCTGGGCAGCCTGTTCCAATGCCTGACTACCCTTTTGGTGAAGAAGTTTTTCCTAATATCCAACCTAAACCTCCCCTGGCACAGCTTGAGGCCATTTCCTCTCGTCCTATCACTTGTTCAGCACCATACCAAGTCTTCATTATAAGTGTCATAATGAATATTTACCCCAGCAAGGTTTAGTTCTACAACCTGCCGTGCACCAAACATACCAACCTGTAAGGAGTTTGGGCAGAGGAAGAACATTTATATTTGTCTGCAAAATCCACAACGCCACTTTGAAATCTGGTCCCCAATATCCCAATCTGAGTCAAATTAATGGCCAATGATCTTGAAAACAACTCAACAGTCATGCCTGGTACACTGCTCATAGTACAGATATACAGGTACACATGTAAACATTGATATATTTAATCTTTATATAAATATAAGCACTTAAGTGCTTTGACAGAGCACAATTTATGGAAGAAAATTTCTTAGTACTTGTTCTAAGATACTGATAGATTGAATTTTTGCAATTATTTAATTCTTTTGGGGAGATAATGCCATTTCATCTTTCTCTGGTTCTCTTTGCATTTACAGTGCTTCTCTTTGCCTTAAGACAGAAAGTCTATGCGGCTTTGGTGAAATATCTGTATGGGCTATACCACACCTGCCTGATATCATCTTTGTCTCCTTCTCAGGCTTGAAGCACAGACAGCCCAGCAGAAGATGATGGTGGGGAGATGAAGGAAGCAAACAGGAAATCTGCTAGACTAAGCACAAGCTGCACATCTTGTTCAAAGATCTGTGTAAGGAATAGGTACAAATTTAAAGACGGAGAAGAAAACAGTGGCGTGTCAGGAGGTTTTGAAAAAGAAAACTGAAGATGACAAGAAGAGGTTCAAAACAATCTATGCACGGGCTAAATATCCCCGGTTTAAGCAATCACATGAGCTGTAGTAGAAACCAACATTTTTCTCAGGGAGTAAAATTCAATAAGTAACCCATACTCATCTAATGAGATACAATCTTCCTTGTCCAGAAAGACAGGGAAATTTATCTATAGAGAAACAACTGTTTTAGCAAGTTAGGATCATTGATATGTGATTACTGTTTTCAGATCACTCAGAGTAAAGGTTTGCACAACCGCAGCTGCAGGAAAACAAATGCTCAGGGAGCGAACAGTGAATTTGCACTGCAAGATGTGAACTACCACCAGAGAAGCAGACGTGCCTTGGGTGAGAGTTCAGCAATTATCTTTTTTTTTATGGAGTACTGAGAAGCCAGGTCAGTTTTGGGAAAAAAAAAAAAAAAAACAAACAGCTGTGCCTCAATGTTTATTGGTAAAGGCACAATGATTTAAAGAAGCTAAATATTTGCAGTAACCCTGCCAGGGTGCAAAGCTTTGCAGAGTACCACATTGCTAAAAAGAAAAAGATTTCATTTCTTTCTAGGATAGGCTGGCAAACACTGACAGCTCTAAAAGTCCTTCTAGAGAGTCAGGGATACACACTTGTTTCTTTTCCTTACAGCTAGGAAACATT
This sequence comes from Platalea leucorodia, assembly GCF_965183815.1. Taxonomy (NCBI): domain Eukaryota; kingdom Metazoa; phylum Chordata; class Aves; order Pelecaniformes; family Threskiornithidae; genus Platalea; species Platalea leucorodia. The sequence goes on along the minus strand of NC_138859.1, from coordinate 24,879,296 downwards.
GCTGATAAATGTCAATAGCTCCAAATCATGCCATAGAAATTATTTTTGTCTTCATACCGAGTCTTTAATCCGTACAAATTCCCAAAGCACTGTACAAAAGTATAAATTTGAGCTTAGGATGAGGCCAGGTACCCACTTCTGGGTCCACCTCAGAAACATCTGACTCTGGGCTACTTCTAGACAGGACAGTAAATAAACTGGATCACTGGTCAGCAGCTTCTTCAGCAAACCTGGCTGAAAATGTGCCATCTGAAGAGCTGATCACGAGAAAATCCCTTAAGCAGTTAGTTTGAGAAAATAAGGGGATCCCTGCTCAGCTTCATGGATATTGTGTCTACCTAGAGAAATTTAAGAATGGAAAAAAAAGATTAAGAAGAAGATGAAAGCCTAAAGCAGGAATCGCATATTATGCACTGCTAAGCATCATTAACCTCTACATAACATTGTATGTATTATACATAACAATTCAAGGATTTACAGTTATAATTGCAATTTGCTTGCCATGTCAGGATTGTTCTGTATACTGTGTTTTCTAGATGGATATACATCTTTTCAGAACATTTCAAAGATGACAGCTCAAAAGCTAGGAACCAGAGCGAGCTGTGACTTGCTGCCAGACCAGAGAGAGACAGGGAACTGCAACAAGAACATTACAGGGCTGTTTGCAACACTGCAGAAAATACAATACATGCTGGCTTTGCCAAATAATAAGAAAAAAAGGACTAGAGACTGATGTATGTAATTATACTTTAAGCTTGAGTATGAAGGCAAGTGTAGATGAGGTACCATCAACAAAAAAATAGAACTTTCATCCACTTCAGGGCTTAACCTGAAACAACAATAATTCTTTGAAAATACAGAGGCCTTTTAGAAGAAAGAACATAGGCATGGGATCTGGGCAAAAAATGAACCACCTCAAAATGACGATGGGCAAAAATGAGGAATGTTTTTAAAACTGAAATAAAACTAACCAAGCAAAGATTTAAACACATGGAATGAAGAAAGCTACTGGCCCAACTCACAAAAACAGTTCTAGTGCCTGACCTCGCTTGAGCACTTGCGATCCTGTTATGTACACACACTGACTACTCAGATAAATAAGTAAAATCCTTTGTGTGCTTTTGAATTCAGGGAATTAAAATCTGAAAACCAGAATACTCCCTGGAGCCATTTCTCAGTAGCATTAAAGGGCACCACTGCACAAATGGGGACAAACCTATCAACTCAGAAAACTTTTATCAATATGAAGTGGATGTATAAGTCTTCCTACCATGGGATTTGCAGAAAATGCACATTTCATAACAGCAGACCCTATTTTTACCAGTACTAAGGAAGGTGCAAGTGAGTTTAAGCCCTGGCTTCTTGCATTTCAGCTTGCAAACCATCCTTCTCTAGAATAATGCGCAAAGCTTTACACAGCAGTAAAAACCAGTTTGTTTGCAGCAAACATTTTTGTTAAAACTGGAATGCATTTAGAAATCACTCATTCACTGCCAACTTTATATAGAAGATTTGTATAGTTGCTAAGAAAAGGTTACAAGATTAGGAGTAGATTTTGGACACTTTACTCTGCTACAACTCACAATTAAGTCAATGATGCTTTAGTAGTACCCTCAAAGAAGGGCTTGGACATCCAGGAATTTCGTAAGTCTCAGAATTAAACTGTGCAACCTTATAAAGACTTCCCAAACCCCAAAATACCATTCTCCCCCCAAACAAAGCAGACTGAAGGCTGAATTTTTTCTTTCCAGAATTTTATGAATGAGACAGTTGAAAATCTGCCACTTTTCAAGTATGCTAAATGTAAACTTTAAACAAAGAAATTGGCTTTAATAACTCAGTTGGGAACCTCTCACTTACTTTTACATATTATGTAAATCAAGAGGGGGGGGAAAATCAACTCTTTGAAGGTCTCAAATTGGGCAAAAATTTAAGTTGTCCTAAATCCTTATGTGCACCGTTTGGATCACTCTGCCAAAGACAGAAAATATTAAGTTTAGCAAGCAAGTGAAGGCAGGGGAAGATCGGTTATGCACAGTCAACCAGCAGATCTGTGAGAAGTTGAGATGCTTGGCCACTCCAGAGAAAGCTCACAGTGCCTTCAGAGCCCCAGCATCACCTGGTCAGTGGGGAAACCCTTATATAAAACAAAAAGGGCTTTTTATGGTTCAGGACTTGCCAAAGATCAAAAGAATTCCTCCCATACAATTTGATTATTTGCAACAACATGGAGGAACTCAAAGGAGGGTAAAATAGGGGTGAGAAAGGCAAAGTCTCCCCTTGGTAAAGACAGCAGAGAATTAACTCGTGTATCTGGGCTACAAAGTCTGCTCCAACTTCTGGATAAAAATTATGGATCTGTATTCCCTTCACCAACCATTTTTTAAAGCAAAAACACTATAAATACCAACCAATATTCCAGTTTTCACATCAGAGACAACTATCTGCTAATTATTCTCTGAAAAGTGAATTGCGCGCTTTTAGTCTAATTGATATAATTTATTAAAATTTAACAGTGAAGAAAAACTCCCCTGAAAAGTTTTAAAATGGCCCATGAAGCATATGAACAGTGGAGGGTTTGGAGAAAATAATCTTGCTGAATAATGAATATATACTAATATGTGTAGCTATATACTCAAAGACATGGTGAATCTACTCTACACACATCTTAGAGCCAACTATCTATTTTAAATTTCTAGCCGTGAGTGCTACTGTTTAAGTCACAGCAGCTGTTTTGATTTTGATAGCAGACTAGTCTAAAACACGAGGAATGTGTTTGTGCTCCAGATAACATCACTGACGATTGCTCCACCTAGGCTAATGTACCATCCCATTGTCCTAAAACAAACCCCAGATAAACCTCTCACTGCTGCCTGACCTCTTCCGCTCCCACCAAAAACCCAGCAGTTGTGCAAAAAAAACTCTTGCCATGGTGTGTGCCATGCAATCAGCAATGCAAAATGAGCCCAGGATGTTTGCTACAAGTGTAGCAATGAAGGAAACTGTTAAGCTTCAAGAACATGACCCACATTTTTGTGTTTCAGTAAGGCACCGAGGCAAGCACTCTGTCTTGCTGCAAGAGGGACTCACCTCGGGAGCCCTGTCTGGATGATGTACAAACTCTGACCCAGCTTCCTAATATGTAAATATTACCATTTTATCACTTTTTCATAAGAATTATCGTGCCCAGGGTTAGATTTTTCTTCCCCCATCCTGGGAAAGGAGCTGGAAATTTCACTGTTCATCTTTACAGACTCAGTCCCACCTTGCACTTGCTGGTGGAGAGTTGGCGACTGCCTATGAAGTCTCTAGCACTGATTTTCATCTCCTTGCTCTTCAGGCTCTGAGATGGGAAGGAAGGGACTGAAGTATGCTGACAGCATAAACCACACTAATTTCATAGTTAAAGGATTTTTCCTTTTGGAAACTACCTATATGAGCCCTCTCTGCTGCCCTAATACAGGATTATCCAGTTGAAGCACAGAGGCAGAGGATCAAGAGGTCAAAACGCTGTTTTCACCCACCTGCTTCTTTCAACCAAAAGTCAGAGTTACTACAATGTTACAGTTGTTTGTTTTCTCATTTAGTTGCGTAGAACATATTCCCCCAACACAAAAGGTGGCAGGAGAAGAGCAGAGTGATTCAGTTTGCATATTTTTCCAGTGATGAGGTCCCAGACATGCTTTCACTGGAAATTGGTGCAATGCTGCAGCAGCATCCAAAACATCCCACCAAGCCAAAAAGAACATTACTTTGGACAACTGGGATCAAGCTCCTCTCCATTATCACTGTACAGGGGTCCAAAACACCACCTAGACTTTGGCTTTGTGCATCAATCAGGGAAATGAGACCCCTCTCCCCGCTGAGTTTAACACCTTCGATTTGCCTCCTGGAGGCTGACATTTACAACCCATTTCCTCACGCAGAGGGCTCCTTGCAGCTCATTTGACGAGGTCTGACTTTTACATTTACAGCAGCCACAAAGACGAAGCCTGAGCCCACATCCTCCTCCGGTCCCTCCCACCCAGCACGGTGGCGGGGTGGCATGCCAAGCCCAAACATCCTTCCCCCTGCCGAGTACCCATGGAGGAAGACCTCCTTTTGATTTTGTACTTTTTAATCTGAGGGAGCCAGGCCTGTAAATATTACAAAAAATGATAACAATGACTTAAGAACAAAGATAGACTCGCTGTCACCAACTGTTAACTCTCAGATCAGGGCAGCCTAGGAAGTGGACCCTTATCTGCCTGAGGTTCAGGACATGCTGACTAACACCCCTATTGAGTCTGCAGACCTTTGACTCCCTAATCTCCCAGAACTAGAAAATGTACACCCCGATGGACATACCCCCTTTTTAAGTATTTCAAGCCTCAACAAACAGACAAATCATGCCATGAGATGAGCAGCACTGCCTTGCTACATGCAGGAAATCCAATTTATTTGTCTTGAGAAGCAAAATGTGGAGTGACAGTAAAACCTCTCCAGTCATAGCACGCGGTATCAGACTGCAGCCTTATCTCTGCTGGGACCGCGAAGCAAGGAATCGGTGCCAAATGTGGACGTTTACACTCTTTATTTTGCGTATGTGGACTTCACAGCTTTTTTTTTTTTTTTTTTATTTGCCCTAATGCTGAGTGTCCTGTGAAGACAGACCCAAGCCAGGGGCTTTTAAGTTGACCTCAACATATAACCAGGGTTCTTAAATGGATTTTTAGGTTGTTCATTCTATTCTATATTCTATTCTATTCATGAAGGACATGAAGGTTGTAATAGCATGTTCAAATTAGCTACTGGAAACAAGCCTTTATCAATGATAGAGGCAAGCAGTGTGTAGGAGGGAGAAAGGGATAGCTACTAATGAGTAGGACAAGGATTCCTTCAAGGTGGAGGACATCTTTATGAGTCTTGAAGCTGGGCAACTGAATCTCCTTGATTGGCTAAGTATGGGGAGTCAGGAGCTGACTGCATCCAAAAAGTGATCTGTATGCTTGGTGTCCTCCTGAAGCCACCAGTTTAAAAAGCAGCACTCTCCTATAGTGAAACTGCTTTTTTTTAATGCAAACAATCACCTCAATCTGAAAAAGGGCCTCAAGTGAGCTTCTCTTTCAATAAAGCATGAAAATTACTTGTGTTTTCTGTTTTACTATGCTTTAGATGCAGTATTTCCAGATTTGTTTGCCTTCACCGACCTTAACTGTATTAAGACCTCCTATTCTGCTAAAGACTATCTCTAGGACATGAATCAAACAGTTCTAGAGAACTCCCCACCTCAGGCTGGGGAATTTTAAAAGTCATTTATTCATAAATGCTATTATGTCCCTTTGTTATCGAACAGATCTGCCCCCTTCCTCCCTGTGCATTCAGGTCTAGATTGTTTACCCTGGTGACAACAATCGGTCTTTGCTGGTCTTAGCACAGGAGGACGGAGCTTGGCAAAACCTGATGGGACAGATAAGCACGAGGAATTCAAATAAAGTTTTTCTGCCTGACTCTGAGCTCAGAGCTACAGGCACCACTTGAATCTCACGTGTCTCACATTAAGGACAACACAGAAGTTTAAGGGCTGTGCTCTTCTCCCACTCTACTCCATAGATACAAAATTTCCTGCTCTATTTTGGAGCTGCCAGTTGCTCATACCATCTAGTAGATCTTCCTTCAGTGAGCTATCTAAGTCTCTGGTTTCCTATCTGTAAAAAACAATCTTTGCTAGGGTTTTTGATACCTAACACGCTGTGGCAAAGGAAAGGAAATCTTCCTCCTGGAGCTTCTGGATGCTGCTGCAGCATTACCAAGCTGGGAAATTCTCACCCCACTGCTATACTGTCCATCCTCAAGCCAAACTCAGCTCACGAGCCACAGGATGATTGCTCTCCCCCACAGCTTTTGTGACAAAGAACTAGTATAAATTACCTAGCTGGCATGCAAGGAGTAAACGCAATGTATGTCCCGCAGGACTCCCCATCTTTCCTCATCTCCTGTGCTCTAAGAGCCCATGGTGGCTGGAAACACTTAGCACCTACCTGGAGTGCTAGTATGGTCATTAAGTGCAAGGAGAAAAGCTGGGTAGAAGAGAGTATAGTAGGGTTTGTTAGGGTAAGGAGTCAACATGAGAACATGGTCAAGAAAAAACACTCCTTGTTTGCAAGCTCAACAGATTGTGGGTTGAGTGTTACAACCTTAGGAACCATAAACCCAGCCTAAATCCACATGGATTCAAGATTCAATGCAATCATCTGATACTACATAACAAATACAGCTACAGGAAAGGCATGGTGACCTAAACCAGCTGCCCTCTAAATCCTAACAGCAGAGTCCTCAGCAGTGATGCTGATAAACGTGAGAAATCCCCTGCTTGGCCAGGAAAAAGCCATCTACATCACAAATCATCCTAAGCAGGAACAGAGAGCCTGTAAATCAACTGGAGAGAAGCATTGCAACTTGTAGCAAAGGTTGTGACAAAATTAAACTCAATATGGGAATGCAGCTGAGGCAGCCATCAGCTGACAAAGTACATTTCTTCCTCATTCTCACTTCTTGGTGTAGTTGCTGTAAACATTCAAGACATTTCTCTAATTTATGCATTTAATTAAAAGATATCTATAACATTCATGCTGTTTACATTTAACCCAACACTGCAATGAAAGCTGTAATTTTGTCTGGGATTTATATTCTGTACTCAAATTTATTCTGATTCCTTGATTTAAACATACACACAGAAGTGAAAATGTGACAAATCATGAAAATAGAAAAGATTATACTCCATTAACTAGTTCATCTGTCAACCAGTGCAGAAATCTTCTGAGGACTGTTTTTCTCAATCTGCCACATGTTATGGAAACTTAATTTAAAAGGCTAATTCAGAAAAGACAGCTAAACCTTTAAAGTGGAAGAGCAATTGGACCAGTATAATTGGAAGTTGGTTACATGATTTTTTTTTTTCCTCCATCTTGTATTCAGTTTTTCATAACTCGCCAAATCTTGCACCTTCTGGGATAAAATTGTTGGCCTCTGCCACATTATTTTATAATTTCTTTTAAAAAGAGATTAATCCTTTTTTTTTTTTTAAATGGAATAAGAAAAAATGTGGGGTTTTTTTTAATCAAAAAAAGTAATAAATTAATTTTAAATTCATCTTTTTTTCCTTTTCAGGTACCCTGCCTATACAAAAAGTTTGCAGTAGAAAATGAACACATGGGTTGGAAATAGCTCTCAACTGAGGAGAAAAAAAAATGTCAGAGCGTTTCAGAGTAATTTTACTTTGCTTTGACCAAAGTTGAAAGATATTTGGAAGCAACACGTCATGCACACGCAGTGCATTTGGCACTGGACTTTTCATTAGACTCACAACATATGCAACTAAGTAAGGGAAGGCTGCAAAACACATGCGAAGCAGATTTAGTCACAGCGAAAAACGTAATAAAAGTATAGGGTGGCTTTATAGGGTACGGAGAAGGAGGAGGAGGGAAACTTGGGAGATGTTATTTAGCTTGAGCAAATGTATAGCTCCTAAGTTAATAGGGGATGGGCTCTTGCTCGGAGCCCTCCCGTAAGATGTACTGGACTGCTCATGAGCGCTGGGCTCCTGCCAAGCTGCTGTGAAGCCAGCAAAGCTCTGCAGCTCTGGGCAGGGAAGCTCCTCTCTGCTTTCTTTCAAAAAGGTTAACAGAGTTCAAATTATGTGGCAGGTGAGCGGTTAGCAGAATGGAAGTAGCTTTGAGAAACGTACACATGGTAAACATTGTTTACCAGTGTCAGAGATCTGTTACTATGGGAAGCGACTTGGAAAGTCTCACCCTGCCTTCCCATCTCATTTTTTCAGTGCTTTCTTTCTGCCTTGATATTTTATATTTCTTTCTTGTAGTAGCTTCCTTAAACCAATGAAATCAGCCAATTTAATGTAGCTGGTGACAAACAACCAGATACACAAAGATAGACTGTTTCATGTCAGAATCTGTGTAAAGTTTAAATTCTTCTGCTCAAAGTCTCTACATGTGCCCTTCCTTCCTATAAAGTAAGAGAACGACCCCATCTCTATATGTGCCACTGAAAAATTAAATTTAGGGAATATTTCTTTACTTTTAAATTGCACAGCTAAATCAAAGTAGATGCACTGACAGGCAATGCGGTGTTGCAAGAGCTCACATGGAAAAATCAGATTCTGTTGCTACACTCACTTCCAGTCCCATTGGGTATTTCACAGTGCAATGAAAGGCCAAGACCAGACTTCAGTTGTGCATAAAGAAATATTTGATTGATCTCTTTTGGCAATCCACGCTCCTTTTAGTGACTGGAGTTTGTATGTCATCTCCTGACCCTTCCCCTCCACAAAGTTTGCAGAGCACCTATCATCAGGCCCCCCATTTATCACCACTGGCAATGCCTTGTGCAGGGATGCTCTGCCATCCAGAGAGCAGCAGGAAGGAAAACATCCCTCATCCTGGGTGACAGTAGGAAAATGCCACCACTTACCACTTTTTTCTCCTCCAAAACAATATTCCTAACAGTGCTGGTTCCTGCTCATCACTGCAAAACAGCCTCCTTCTGGGTAAGAACTGGTTGGGGCATCTTTCACCAGACATGAAAAGAAGATGCTGAAGGGCCCCTCTCATGCTGACTATGCCACCAGTAGAGCACAACCAGACTCTTCTGATTCAAGGAAGATCGTTGCAATGGACTTCCCTTGTGTCCATTACAGAAATATTTTTCTGCTCCCTACAGGATGCATAAAGAATCACATATTTATTTCTTAAGATTCATATTTAGATACCTGGATATTTTTATACAACAGCAATTTTGTATCTGTTGCTCTATTTCAAGAGAAAAGGCAAATGTTAACCAGCCCCCACGAGAGTACCACTGCCGCTTCTTCCTTATCATTTGTTATACTTTCCTTCATACTCCCTTCCTAATTTTTATCACCAGGGGCAAAAGGATGCTAACTAAATCCTTAGCAAATGCTGAACAGCCAATTCTATGCTCCTGAGTGCTGCTCTTTCCCAGGCTACTTGTCGAACAGCTCTTTCACCCCCTTTTTTTTTTTTTGTTATGAACTTTAACCACAAACACGAATAAACAACTTTATTATCTTCAAGGACGCTTTCCATAGAGCACAAGAGCTCTCGATCCCCAGGTGCAGGAAATCGGGCAAGGAAGGGAAGAGGCTGGCATGGCTGAGCCATGACCTGTGGGTCAAACTAAAGGGCAAGAAGAGAATGCACAGGCAGTGGAAGAAGGGACTGGCATCTTGGGAAGAGTACAGGGACACTGCCTGGTTGTGTAAGGATGGGATCAGGAAGGCCAAGGCTCGGCTGGAGCTGAACCTGGCGAGGGACGCAAAGAATAATAAGAAGGGCTTCTACAGGTACGTCAACCAGAAAAGGAAGGTTAAGGAAAGCGTACCCCCTCTGATGAGCAGAAGTGGCGAGCTGGTAACAACAGATGAGGAGAAGGCTGAGGTACTCAACAACTTTTTTGCCTCAGTCTTCACTGGCAACCTCTCTCCTCACACCTCCCGAGTCAATGGGCCATTTGACGGGGATCAGGGGGGCAGAGGTCCTCCCACTGTAAGAGAAGATCAGGTTCGTGACCACCTGAGGAACTTGAACATACATAAGTCTATGGGTCCCAATGAGATGCATCCCAGAGTCCTGAGGGAATGGGCTGATGTAGTTGCCAAGCCACTCTCCATGATATTTGAAAAGTCATGGCAGTCAGGTGAAGTCCCCGGGGACTGGAAAAAGAGAAACATTGCACCCATTTTTAAAAAGGGTAGAAAGGAGGACCCTGGGAACTACCGACCTGTCAGCCTCACCTCTGTGCCTGGGAAGATCATGGAACAGATCCTCCTAGAAGCTATGCTAAGGCACATGGAGGACAGGGAGGTGATTCGGGACAGCCAGCATGGCTTCACCAAGGGCAAGTCCTGCCTGACCAACCTAGTGGCCTTCTATGATGGAGGGACTGCATCAGTGGACAAGGGAAGAGCTACGCATGTCATCTATCTGGACTTCTGTAAGGCCTTTGACACGGTCCCCCACAATATCCTTCTCTCTAAATTGGAAGGATATGGATTTCATGGGTGGACTGTTCGGCGGATAGCAAACTGGCCGGATGGTTGCATCCAGAGGGTAGTGGTCAACAGCTCAATGTCCAGATGGAGAACAGTGATGAGTGGTGTCCCTCAGGGGTCTGTACTGGGGCCAGTGCTGTTTAATATCTTCATCAATGACATAGACAGCGGGATCGAGTGCACTCTCAGCAAGTTTGCAGATGACACCAAGCTGAGCGGTGCAGTCGACACGCCTGAGGGACGGGATGCCATCCAGAGGGACCTGGACACGCTTGAGAAGTGGGCCTATGTGAACCTCATGAGGTTCAACAAGGCCAAGTGCAAGGTCCTGCACCTGGGTCGGGGCAATCCCTGGTATCAATACAGGCTGGGGGATGAAGGGGTTGAGAGCAGCCCTGCCGAGAAGGACTTGGGGGTACTGACAGATGAAAAGCTGGACATGAGCCAGCAATGTGCTCTCACAGCCCAGAAAGCCAACCATATCCTGGGCTGCATCAAAAGAAGCGTGGCCAGCAGGTCGAGGGAGGTGATTCTGCCCCTCTACTCTGCTCTGGTGAGACCCCACCTGGAGTACTGCATCCAGCTCTGGGGTCCTCAGCACAGGAAGGACATGGACCTGTTGGAGCGGGTCCAGGGGAGGCCACAAAACTGATCAGAGGGATGGAATACCTCTCCTATGAGGAAAGGCTGAGAGAGTTGGGGTTGTTCAGCCTGGAGAAGAGAAGGCTGCGGGGAGACCTTATTGCAGCCTTTCAGTACTTAAAGGGGGCTTATAAGAAAGATGGGGATAGTCTTTTTAGCAAGGCCTGCTGCATCAGGACAAGGGGTAATGGTTTTAAACTAAAGGAGGGTAGATTTAGACTAAACACAAGGAAAGAATTTTTCACGATGAGGGTAGTGAAACACTGGAACGGGTTGCCCAGAGAGGTGGTAGATGCCCCATCCCTGGAAACATTCAAGGCCAGGCTGGATGGGGCTCTGAGCAACCTGATCTAGTTGCAGATGTCCCTGCTCCTTGCAGGGGGGGTTGGACTAGATGACCTTTAAAGGTCCCTTCCATCCCAAAGCATTCTATGATTCTATGATTATTATCTGGCCACATGATGCATTTGAAAATCCTGATAACCAACCCTCCACCTTCTCCTGTTCTGCCCAGACCCCAGCTCTGCTCCTGTTCAGGTTAAAAGGAATTCTTAACTTTACAACATCGATAGTTTCCCGATGGCCTAATCCTGGGTCAGAAAGAAAAAAACCAAACCTTTAATAACTGTTGCTATAGGACACTATTCCATCTTCTAAAGCCTGTGCATGTAACTGCATGAATTCTCATCTGTTGTCTTAACGAGAAGCAGTTAATCACAATCCACAAGCTGCCACAGGCAAGGCTGAGACATTAATCAGCTCAGCTGGGTATGGGGCTATAACTGCAGTTACAGTTCTGCGTAGCAGTGAAGGGACTAAACCCAGGTGACGACAGAGTTAAGACAACCACAGGAGAAACACACGGGGGAACAGCAAAACTCTTGCACTGCTGATCACCCTGCTCCTAGAAGGGTTTATTTTCCCTTTTACATTTTTCTTGGTTTGAAGAATTAGTCTCAGAATCACTAACAATGTATATTATTAATATAATATTATTATATTTGTATTTATACAATTAAATTGTTGTTATTACCTAGTACATTCTGTGGAAAGGACTTTGTCATCTGAACATTTCAGTTCATTCTCAAAACTGGTTTTGGATAACCAAAACACTGTCCAGACTTCTGTGGAAGGCTGACCTGCATAACAATATTATTGAATAGCTCTTCTGAAACAGCTAGGATAACTCCAAAGTAAGGTGATTTCATTCCAGTATAATTGTTCAGCTTTGTGAAGATAGTAATTACTTTGGAATGAAGTGACTGAATCCAGAATGCAGCTCCCAGAAGGTAACTGCAAGAGTTTTCAGGGATGGAGGGGACAGACGTTAAGCCTCCATGTAAATATTAGTCTCCATGCAGACAACAGCTTGGGAATAGGAATGTCTTGTGCTAGCCCACCCTTCATCTTCATCTTGGCCAATGCACCTCATTCCCGAACCGCACAATCACTGTTACTCAAGTCACTCACCCAAGGCACCACCCTCTCAAGCTACCTTGTCTTGCTGTGCAACACCCAGCTCTTGCTGCATTCCTTCATTCCTTGCCAGGGAAGGTCATGGAACAGATCATCCTGAGTGCCATTATGCGGCACGTGTGGGACAACCAGGGGATCGGGCTCAGCCAGCGTGGGTTTATGAAAGGGAGGTCCTGCTTCACTAACCTGGTCTCCTCCTATGACAAGGTGACCCTCTTAGTGGATGAGGGGAAGGCTGTGGATGTTGTCTACTTGGACTTTAGTAAGGTCTTTGACACAGTCTCCCACAGCATTCTCCTGGAGAAGCTGGCTGCTCACGGCTTGGATAAGGGCACTCTGCGCTGGGTTAAAAACTGGCTGGATGGCCGAGCCCAGAGAGTGGTGGTTAACGGAGTCAAATCCACTTGGCGGCCAGTCACGAGTGGTGTTCCCCAGGACTCAGTATTGGGGCCAGTTTTGTTTAATATCTTTATCCATGATCTGGATAAGGGAATCGAGTGCACCCTCAGGAAGTTTGCAGATGACACCAAGGTGGGGGGAAGTGTTGATCTGCCTGAAGGTAGGAAGGCCCTACAGAGGGACCTGGACAGGCTGGATCGATGGGCCGAGGCCAATTGTATGAGGTTCAACAAGGCTAAGTGCTGGGTCCTGCACTTGGGTCACAACAACCCCATGCAACGCTACAGGCTGGGGGAGGAATGGCTGGAGAGCTGCCTGGCAGAAAAGGACCTGGGGGTGTTGGTTGACAGCTGCCTGAACATGAGCCAGCAGTGTGCCCAGGTGGCCAAGAGGGCCAATGGCATCCTGGCTTGTATCAGGAATAGTGTGGCCAGCAGGACCAGGGAGGTGATAGTGCCCCTGTACTTGGCCCTGGTGAGGCCGCACCTCGAGTACTGTGTTCAGTTTTGGGCCCCTCACTACAAGAAGGACATTGAGATGGAGGAGTGTGTCCAGAGAAGGGCAACGAAGCTGGTGAAGGGTCTAGAGCACAAGTCTTATGACGAGCAGCTGAGGGAGCTGGGGTGGTTTAGTCTGGAGAAGAGGAGGCTGAGGGGAGACCTTATTGCTCTCTACAACTACCTGAAAGGGGGTTGTAGCGAGGTGGGGGTTGGTCTCTTCTCCCAGGTAACAAGCAACAGGATGAGACGAAATGGGCTCAAGTTGTGCCTGGGGAGATTTAGATTGGATATTAGGAAAAATTTCTTCACGGAGAGAGTAGTTAGGCATTGGAACAGACTGCCCAGGGAAGTGGTGCAATGACAGTCCCTGGAAGTGTTCAAAAAACGTGTGGATGTGGTGCTTAGGGACATGGTTTAGAGGTGGACCTGGCAGTTAGGTTAACGGTTGGACTCGATCTCAGAGGTCCTTTCCAACCTTAATGATTCTGCGATTCATCTCTGGATGAAATTTGCTTCTCTGGATTCCAGTAAGATAAATAAAGCCCTACATATAAACAGGATGCAGCTTTCCTAGAGAACTGTGATCAAACTACTAGTAGGATGTAAAGGAGATAATAAAAATACATAAAATATTGGATTTAAAAACTACAACTGCCACCATAATCCTGAAGCCAATGAAAGCCTCGCCAATGCTTCTGAAAACCCTACATGTAAGGTTTTCCTACGTTATATTTGCATTTATACAATTCAATTGTTATTATTACCTATTACTCCAAATTAGTCTGTTTTCAGCCAGTCATTTACCTTGTAGGTATTACAGAAAATGAAGATCTTACTCAAGAAAGAAACTGGATTAAACTGTTTGGAGCTTCCCCTGCTGATAGTAACGGTCTTTTTGGGACCATGGCAGGTTCACTGATTTTTCAACATATAAAGCAAGTGTTAGTTCCACTTTGGCCTTGACCATCAATAGTCTTTTATTGATAAACTTGAGGGATCTCCAAGTGTGTACAGCCCTTAGCAATCTTCTGGCTTCCCTGGTTCAGAAGGGAAAGGACCAATGTTCTCAGATTCTCAGTAGTGTATTTGGTATGCTATTTTAAAATGTCTGAGCTTTTTTTTAAGGAAAAATCATATTTATACTACTAAACCACAATTTTTTTTAAAAGCAAGGAATGCTAAATTTGTAATATTTTTAAGTTAACTTCAGCTGTAGACACAGCTCTGAAAGCATCTGATTTTTATGAGTCTCAGTTACGTCAGCAATGAGGCCAAGTCATCTACTTATCTTCTTCTGAAATGGCTTAGCCTTGCAGGATACAGGCTGCGAACGGGGTCCCTCGCTGGCATCAGCCACACGCTGATCCCACGATACCAGCTGGGTCTCAGTGATGATGAGACTTACATAGCGCTTTCATAGGTTGCAGACAAGCTGTTTTCAGCAACTTTTTGTTTACGGACAAAGGATCCAAAATTGTAACAAAGCTAAATGAGCTCTAAATATTTTCGCAGTGATCCATTCTTAATAAAAAGGAGGAAGAGCTCTGATATAATAGAGTGCAAAAATTCAGTTTACAGGATCTTCATATAAGAAACAATGAAATTAAGTAAGGCTGTATTACTTGCTACTGCTATCAATTAATGCAGCAACTACTTCCAGATGTAATAATTACCATATGTGCACTGTGCTTTACCTCTGGGCTTATTAATTTCATACACAGGAGGTTACAACTATTGATTGCATTAAAACATATTGACATGTTACAATAGAAATGATCCTGCTGCAATGCATTGTTGCACAAACTGAAATGATTCAAGTGATATAGAAACAACCAACTGCACCCATCAGCGGACAACTTGCTCATGGTCATTTCTCCATCTGCTCTTAAACACACAAACACATTATTGCAACAGGAGAATGACAGCAGTTAGCTCAGCTGCTTAGGGACGAAAACTGTAGGGTTCTAAGAGACAGATGTTGACCACCGGATAAATGCAAAAATCACTAGGAGTACCTATCAGTATAAATAAATTAATACAAATAAAATGGCTCTTATTTCTCCCTGTAATCTGCCCCACGAAGAATTTGTTCATGTAGAAGTGATTGCCAACCAGCGCTACCCTGTGAACTTTAGAGCAGCCTGAAGTTTGGCGAGTCTCAGAAAAATATGCATTTGAATGCTATTGCTCTTTTTCGGGATTTTTAAAAGTGCATTTGATTTTTGATATATAACAAACAATAATGACATCCAAATAACATCTAGAAAAAGTGGTGGCTGTATTGACATAAGACAACCAGGTTTTAACTACATGCAAATGTAGGAACACATTCAGTAATCATAGAATGCTTTGGGATGGAAGGGACCTTTAAAGGTCATCTAGTCCAACCCCCCCTGCAAGGAGCAGGGACATCTGCAACTAGATCAGGTTGCTCAGAGCCCCATCCAGCCTGTCCTTGAATGTTTCCAAGGATGGGGCATCTACCACCTCTCTGGGCAACCTGTTCCAGTGTTTCACTACCCTCATCGTGAAAAATTCTTTCCTTGTGTTTAGTCTAAATCTACCCTCCTTTAGTTTAAAACCATTACCCCTTGTCCTATCACTACTGGCCCTGCTAAAAAGTCTGTCCCCATCTTTCTTATAGGCCCCCTTTAAGTATTGAAAGGCTGCAATAAGGTCTCCCTGGAGCCTTCTCTTCTCCAGGCTGAACAACCCCAACTCTCTCAGCCTGTCCTCACAGGAGAGGTGTTCCATCCCTCTGATCATTTTTGTGGCCCTCCTCTGGACCCGCTCCAACAGGTCCATGTCTTTCTTGTACTGGGGACTCCAGAGCTGGACGCATTACTCCAGGTGGGGTCTCACCAGAGCAGAGTAGAGGGGCAGAATCACCTCCCTCGACCTGCTGGCCACGCTTCTTTTGATGCAGCCCAGGATACGGTTGGCTTTCTGGGCTGTGAGAGCACATTGCCGGCTCATGTCCAGCTTTTCATCTATCAGTACCCCCAAGTCCTTCTCGGCAGGGCTGCTCTCAACCCCTTCATCCCCCAGCCTGTATTGATACCAGGGATTGCCCCGACCCAGGTGCCGGACCTTGCACTTGGCCTTGTTGAACCTCATGAGGTTCACACAGGCCCACTTCTCCACCCTGCACCCTGCAATAACTGCACCCTGTTTGCACTTGGGTTTTTTTGTTGTCATCCTATCTGCATAATTAAAGATATATTTCTATTCAATTCTGGTTAAACTTCTATAAATTATATAACCTGCTCTAAAACCTCCCTGTAAACAACAAAGCATTGCTTGCATTTTTAATAAATCTTAATTTTCCCTCTTCTACTTTAGATGACATATTTCAAGCAAGAATGCACTGAATTCAGTAGGTAAATCTCACATTAAAATAATTCAACTGTCCTAAAATAATTCAACTGTCCTAAAATAATATTTACAAAGACAGCGGCAACCATGATGCAAAGGAACAAATGTAACAGGCAAAATTATCAAGTTCGCTGCATTGGTAGTACATTCATATAGGGTGAAAGTGTGTCAGCAATTTCCAGAAACCTTTAAAAATTAGAAGGAACCTGGCTTTTTTTTTCAGCAAAAGCACTAAAAGCAAGTACCAAGCACAAAGAGTTAATGCGTTCTTCCTACTTCTGAAAGTAGGAATGAACCTGATTTCGTCAGTGAGGTTTGGCAACGTGTGAAATCCTGTAACCAATTTCATTTCCTGACAAATGAAGGGTCCACAGGGGAAAGTCAGCCAGAGGCTTTGGTAACTGTCAAGAGCTCAGACATGACTGAGAGGCTCCTGGAAGGAGCCAGACTGTCTCTTTGCTTATCACCGCCCAGCCAAACAGCACTATCTGAACGCCGGCGCTGCCAGACTCCATTTCGAGCCGGAGCTGCGGCGTGCTTCATCAACACACGGGATACCCTGAAAAAAATAAACCAGCTCCAGCACACATCTTATATTCTACTTTAAGCAACCAGGCTGAAAACACATGGTTGTATAAAACAGGCATTGGGATGTAACTTGTAACGGTCTGCATTTTTATGTGTTTTAAAGCCAAGTGCTAGGAGTGACTTGGTATTCTGGAGTTTAGAATCTCCCCCCCACCCTTCCAACAGGAAAAAGCCAAATACAGAAGGATAAGTCATTCATTATTGGATATATCTTGGCATTAGTGAGACTGCGAAGGATGCATTTTCAATAGGAACTATAGGCTGCGTCACATGGAAAGCTGAACATCAGTCTCAGTTTTAAACTTTTCTCAGTTTTAAACTATAAATTGATTTTTTGAAAAGTTATCCTCATAAATGTGATTGATAGTCTTACTGAATCTTAACAGTAAATATCAGATCTAATTGCAAAATGACAAATGTGCCTCAACACAAGCTCAGCTGTGATTTTCTGATCTATTTAAATGCCATCTTTTCATACAGAGTTAACCTGAATGTTTGTTCGCTTTTACATTATTACAAATTGATTCACAACTCCAATGTTTTTACAGGAAATTCAAGTAGCTTGACACACAGAGATTTGAACTTTTAAAAGTCTAAAGTTTGAGCTTGTAAAAAAAAAAATATTGCCAGTCTGATGACCCCTGAAGTGAAGATAAAAGGAAAAAAAAAAAAAAAATAGCTCAAATAATAACTTCAGGCCCTTCATTACCAAAATTCTGGGTAACTTTTCAAGTGGCTTGCAGGCTTATAATAGCAATGTCTGCAACTGATTAGCTACCCCAGCACAACCAGATGTCACAGTGACAGGGAGAAAGTACTGTTGGTTCTAGAGTTTACTGGGAAGCAGAACATCATTTCACTGAAAACCAAAATATCTAAAAAGGAAGTTGGGGAAGCTAAAGAAATATTATGCTTGTTCTCAACCAAAGTGTCTGAATTCAGTTTTATTGCATCTTCTAGTTCTCTGGAAAGCCTGGGATAAATTCTTTCTTGCTCCCAAGGAAAATGCTGCTCGCTTGACTCATTTTGCCCTTCATCACACCACCACTACTCATTGCTTTGCTGGGATCTTTGATGCATTCTGCTCAAGACTGTGACAAACACAAACTGATAATATAAAAAAAGACAGTTCTCTGTTAACTATCTACCCAGGTTTGTAAACAAGGTACACGGCCTTGGAGGAATACCAGAGCACAATTCCAGACACACAAAGGTCTATGCTTAGAACAAACAAACTCCAGAAGTCCTATCCCTGTTGCTCCTTCCATGACTTTACTCATGCTATTTAACGCACGTTTTAGACCCCAAATGGGAAAAGCAATGAGAATACCTGAAAGGAACATGAAGAAGATCAGTTCTTCTTTCAGAGCATTTTCATATTAACAATACTGCTGCCTTTGAAAGTATCATTGGTACTTTTTGGGCTACTGCTATGCTTTTACCAGATACTGTGATGACTTCACACACATCATTGTGGAGCGAGCAAGAAACGCTATGTCAGGAAAACAAGTAGCCTACTTTCTTCTCTCTTCAGGCTGCAGCATTAGAACGGAGGATAATACTGCAGGGTATGATATACCACAGACTGGTTGATGTAAGCAAAAACCGGCACTGTAATATTAGTATTCATATACTACTTCTAAGATAAGCAGTCAAAGCACATTGAAGGGATTTAGCCATCAGTGTCTTATTTCAATGATAACCAGTAAAAGAGAAATTACTTGTTGAATAGTTTACATTTTACCATCCGTTTCAACACGAGAGCTTGCAAAAGCTGAATGGATTTTGTGTGGGTGACCAAGACTCATTCCCAGCTCCTTCGAGCTGATCATTCACCAGTTAATAGGGCTCTACCTCCATCTCTTCTGCTCCTCCAGCTGCTTCTCTCAATCCACTTCAACCAAGTTGGTTGAAGCTCAGAAGCTCACAGACTCATTTTTGCTGCTCTGTTCGCACACAGCATAGGAAGAAACACAGATCTCATGCTGTGAGACTGCTGACCACTGTGGGCATGACCGCCCTGCAGAGGCATGGAGATCTTTGCTTGGTAGCCCTTTGAACTACTGCAGATTTAGGTGATGGGGCTGATCTCCTTACATCTACAGTGATGCAACGCAAAAAATTAGTCCTATGCTGTCCTTTAAAGCAACAATCAATCAACGCGACTCCTGCAAAACAGCAGCCAGGAAAATGAGGGAGAAAGGGGACAGAGAAAAGTGAAGCATAGTCCCTCTTCCCTCCTAATTAACACTAGTCAGTATGAGCCACATACTCCCCACCACAGGATATGCAAAGTCCTAGCCACCTGCCCAGTGTCCTGCTCACATCATGCCTGGTAGTATCTCATAAGCATGAAGATACGGCTTGAAAAACCTTAAGACTGTTGAAGCCAACAGCAAATCTCTCCAGTGAGAGCAGGATTTTTCCCATGGATCTCTGAAGTGTTAGGATATAGCAATGAATGTTTCAGTGACTAGGAAGAAAACAAGGTTGAAGTTCTCCATTTATTCTTGATTGGTGAAGAAAAGCTTTATACAGTGCTCTCTCCAAGTTGAAAGCATGATTATTATTTTCTGTTCAAAGCAATTTTGGCTCCTTTGCAGTAAGAAACTGATATTACACGAGAAACAGTTTAAAGATCAGAGATTCAAGAGTTTGCTAATGCATATTTTCCTGTGCTGATGCTGCGATGATGTTTATATTACTCTTCAATAGGGAGGAGTCAGAAAAGCATTAATATGTTTTTAACTGTGTGCCAGGCAGACAAGCAAAATAAAATAGCTGGGTTTTTTTTTTCTTGTTCTAGTCAACAATGCCAGAAGTTCCTGTTTATTTTTCTCCACCACCATCGAAGAATTTATAACCACTGAAGTAAACTAAAATTAAAAAGCTGGGTTTAATTCCAAAATTGACTGACAGCTGCTATGTAAAAGCAAACCTAATTTGTTTGGGTTCTCAGGAGCACTCACATTTGAAAAACTAAGTCTCCTGGAGCCATTTGAGGGGTGGGGGTTTTTTTGGTCCCTTCCCTTTCCCCATAATGCTAAAAAAAATAATTAAAAAAATGTGATACTGTATAATTTTCACATTCAGAAGACACCTGGGGAGAGGTGGAGATCACATCCCCTTTTCAAATAGCCTTGAGAGTAACACATAAATATGGTATCAGTTACGGTGTTAGCTAACTCTCTTTGGGAGCGCCAAAGAGAGATTGTGAATCATAGAATTGTTAAGGTTGGAAAAGACCCTTAAGATCATCGAGTCCAACTGTTAACCTAGCACTGCCAAGTCCACCACTAAACCATGTCCTCAAGCACCACGTCTACCCGTCTTTTAAATACCTCCAATGCCACAGTACACACCACCACTGTTAGACCTGGCAATATTCAAACAGATAATATACTCAGCTGTAACTAAGACCTTATGTGCAAAAGGACTCGTCTTACACCACACCAAAGAAAACCAAATCTTGACATGTATAACATTCAAAATCCATGCAAACACTTGCTGGAATGGTAACTGTATGAAGAGTTCTGGTTGTTTTTTTTACTTAAAAATATTAAAGCAAACTTCAAAAAAAAAAAAAAAAGCTTTATAAGTGACTCGCCAACACTACAAGACTATGCCAACATTTCAAACGTCTTGAGTCCATGGCTTTCCATGGATCGCAAGTTTCAAGTCAAACTACGTTTCAAAGGACTGCAGTGTAATTTATTTCACTTTCCCTAAAGCTTCTAAGTTAACAGATTTCTTCTATCTTATGCAAAGGATGCTTCTGAAAATGAAGTGTTGTTAGGATTCAATCCAACTCATCAACTGTATTTGCATTATACATAGCTACAAACAAGTCTCTCTAAAGACTGCTGAAATCCACATTTAACCATGGAACAAAAAGAGTCACCAAATTTCAAAGACTTCTAATCCACAGATGCTAAAGCTAATTTACTTTGGCCCTTGGCTTCTTCAGTGTTAAAAAAAATAACCAGGCATATAAAAAAAAGTTTAAGCAAGCATAAGGGTTGCAATTTTGTTTAAAAATATATATGGACTTCACTGCAAAATTTGTTACCATGCTATATAGTCTAACTAGCTACTCAAGTCTACCTCCTACTAAGGAAGTATTTCTGTGGATTATCATATTAATGTTCAAAAGTGACGGTGGTATTTATTTCTGAACTACAGCTCCAAAGTTTTGGTTCCCTTCTGGGATTATGGAGCTAAGAGCCTGACTTCTGACTTACTTTCTGTAAGTTTTTGCAATGCACAGTCAAGAGTTCCCATATGATGCAGTACATCAGTAAGTATCTAACTTTAAGTACTATAATAGTCACAGTTTTTCCATAATATTTTTCACATACTTTAGATCTTGCCTACACACAAGTTTGCACCATTTAATTAAATAGATTTAAATGATATAAACCCCTGCTTGGACATACTTATTATAAAGTGGTGTCATTCAGTTTAGTTTCAACTCATTCTCAACAATTTAAGTAGCTGGGCTTATATTAATAGAAGAGCACCTGCATAAGAGTTTGCCCTGGTTCAGACAGACAGACAGGTTTATAATCCCACTTTAAGATTAGCCAGAGTCAGCTGAGTGCAGATATGTCTTTGACTGCCTGCTCACAGCTTCACGATAAGTTATTTTCTGACCACAAAGCCCATCAAAACTTTCAAGATCATTTTTCCTGGAGTTTTGATTACCCAAAATCATATTTCTCAAGGGATGGGGAGTATATTCTTCTCTACCCGAGGTCTCTGAGAATCTGACCTCTAAAACAAATGCCTTCAAAAGAAACATGAATTGTTGTTCATCACTTACAGGTCAGCTCACGGAAGCAGGGAAGTTTGACATCTTAATTGAGGGTATAAATTGTCAGAAGGAAATATACAATCCATGAATACTACTATTCTTAGCATACGTTTGGTGTTTTGGAAAGGCACAAAAAGCACTTTGTTTAAAAGTTTCTTACACTTCTCTTAATAATCCCATCTTCTTCAGGTTAAGGGTTAACAGCAGTTGAGCAAAGGGAAGTCTGCATTACAGATGCCTGCCTAGTGTCAGACCTAAGGATGTATTAGACACAACTGGCTTCCACTATAATAAGATCTTTGACCCTTCAGCCAGAAAAACATAAATATCAGGAAGAATTTGATGAATTTATTTTTTATTAGTTCTAGAGCTCTGTAAAGGAGTTACTGGTCTCTATAACTCCTCTGCCCCTACCTCTTTACAGTGTCATACAGAGTTAATTTGTGCAATCCTCTACCTAAAACCCATGGTAGTGAGGTAACGTTACAGCAGTTACACAAATGCAAGAAAGCTGTACATAGCTTAATCATTACAGATCTGCCCCAAGGTTTAATTCAGATCATTAAAGACCACTGGTCTAGATTCTGAAGCCAGCATCTTGCCATGGCCAAATAACAACTGCTGAGGACTAAGGACATCAGGACTCTAGAAAAAAACCCCATCATCAGGAGCAATTGTAATGGAAGATGGGGCAATGGATGGTCTCTCAGGATCAACATCACGTTAGGTAGGATGCATACATATAAAATGCTACCAATTTCCTTTGCAATTTGAGGCACTTTGCAAGTGCTGTCCATGTCCTGCTCCTCTGCCTGGTGTGACTGTACAAATGACTGTTGAACAGATGATGTCTCCTCCCTAGGAGGAGCATCTGCAGAAGCAGGGCAACCTTTCCAGAGAGCTCAGTAGCTAAACCAAGATACTCTTTAGACTCCCTCAGTTTTAGGGACTTCACATGCACTTTCTTTTATGGCTATACCTTCTTTCCAGAGTTGAAAGTACCTATGCTTGACATCCTCCATCGAATTCACAGCCACCTCAGTCAACAACCGTGTTATTTTAATGACATTTTTGGTAGCTGAACTTTTGGTGTCGATACTACTTCCCCAGGAGCGGGGTGATGTGCCAGGTACACAAAGCTGTTCTGTTCCAGCTGCCAGGTGATACCTACCATCACTCCAATGACAATTTACTCCTTTCCCCTGCGCTCTGGTGCCTCAATGATTAGGGGCTTTCTCCAATGAAACAAACGGAAGTTGAAGGAGTTGGAAGTACATCGTTAAAAAAGGGGAAACCTATGAGAAGTGCTTTTAACACCTAAAGTGAAACTTGTTCTGTCAAGAGACTGAAGGCTTTTACCTCTGCTCCTTTTACATATTCTGTGAAATTTTAATACCCATCAAACATGCGCCAAAGGAAAACCGGCTGCTCTCGTGAGTGAGGCAGACGGGGCTTGGGCGTTGCTGGGGCAACCGCGGGAGATTTAAACGCGGAGATCCCAGAAGCAGCACTCAGTCAGCGAGGCACGCGGTGGCAGCAACGGTAAGTCCTGCGACTGGGCACTAGATTGGGGTGGAAAAAGGGGGTTTCCTGTGCCAGCGAACCCGATAAAGAGCCTGGTGGGGCCCTCGCGCCAAAGAAAAACTGGCTGCTCTCGCAAGTGAGGCAGATGGGGCTTGGGCATTGCTGGGGCAACCACAGGAGATTTAAACAGGCCCCTGGGGAGCGCGAGCGACCAGGAGAGGCAAACAGGGCGTGGCGCGTCAGAAAGGGCGTGGCGCGGCAGTTGGCACAGCAGTTCGTGCAGGCAGCTGGTGAGCTCTCCTTGTGGTCTACGCCCTCCCGAAGAGACTTAGCCATGGTCTCCACTCGGACAAGAGCCATCGCCAGAAGGGATGTGGCAACGCAGACAGAGCTCCCACTAAAGCATGCAGCCACCCAGGTCTCTGGCTGCAGGGAGTGCCAGAGCCTTACTCTGGTGACTGAGGGCTGCCGAGACAACACCTGCGTGAGGTGCGAGCAGGTGGAGGATCTGCTCAGCCTGGTGGCAGAGCTGAAAGAAGAAGTAGCAAGATTGAGGAGTATCAGGGAGTGCAAGAGGGAGATAGACTGGTGGAGCCACTCCCTACCATCCCTGAGATGAGCACGCCAGATGGAAGCATCAAGAGAAGGAGAGGCTCCCCTGCCCTCGTGCCACCAGGCGGAGGGAGGGGACCCAAGAGACGGAGGAGGATGGATGCAGATCCCTGCTCGGCACAGCAGGCAAATCCTCTCCCGGCCAACCTCGCCCCCCCAGGTGCCCTTACACAATAGGTATGAGGCTCTGGAACTCAAGGGCCAGGAGGATGAAGATACGGACAGGGATCCATCCAAGGGGTTGACTAGGGGGAATCAGTCAGCCCCACGCATTACAATGGCCACTGGTAAGAAAAAAAGAAGGGTAACTGTCATAGGCGACTCCCTTCTGAGGGGAACAGAGGGCCTGATATGCTGACCAGACCCATCCCATAGGGAAGTCTGCTGCCTCCCTGGGGCAAGGATAAGAAACGTTACCAGGAAGCTCCCTAGGCTGGTAAAAGCGTCCGATTATTACCCGCTATTGGTTGTTCAGGTTGGCAGTGATGAGGTAGCCGAGAGAAGTACAAAGATGATCAAAAGGGACTTTAGAGAACTGGGGCGACTGCTTGAAGGATCAGGAGCGCAGGCAGTGTTTTCCTCCATTCTGTCAGTAGCCGGGAGGCATATGGAAAGGAACAGGAAGACCCATCTCATTAACACGTGGCTCAGAGGCTGGTGCCAGCAGTGGAATTTTGGGTTTTTCAATCATGGGGCAGTTTACATGGCACCAGGCCTGCTGGAGTCAGATGGGGTTCACCTGTCGCAAAGGGGGAAAAGGATTCTGGCTCAGGAGCTAGCAGGCCTCATTGAGAGAGCTTTAAACTAGATTTGAAGAGGGAAGGGGATAAAACCAGGCTTGCTAGGGATGAGCCTAGGGGTGGCATGCCTGTGTTGGAGAAGAGATCTATAGCCCAACTGAAGTGCATTTACACCAATGCACGCAGCATGGGCAATAAGCAGGAGGAGCTGGAAGCCATTGCATGGCAGGAAAACTATGATGTGGTCACCATCACGGAAACATGGTGGGATGACTCACACAACTGGAGTGCTGCAATGGATGGCTACAAGCTCTTTAGAAGGGACAGGCAAGGAAGGAGAGGTGGTGGGGTAGCCTTGTATGTTAGAGAGTGTTTTGACTGTCTAGAACTCAATGACAGTAATGATAAGGTTGAGTGCTTATGGGTAAAGATCAGGGGGAAGGCTAATAATGCAGATATCCTGGTGGGAGCCTGTAATAGACCACCCAACCAGGATGAGGAAACAGATGAAGCATTCTACAAGCGGCTGGGAGAAGTCTCACAATCCCTAGCCCTTGTTCTCCTGGGAGACTTCAACTTACCAGATCTCTGCTGGAAATACAACAACAGCAGAGAGAAAGCGGTCTGGGAGGTTCCTGGAGTGTGTGGGAGATAACTTCCTGACACAGCTGGTAAGCGAGCCAACCAGGGGAGGTGCCCCGCTGGACCTGCTGTTTACGAACGGAGAGGGCCTGGTGGGCGATGTGGTGGAAAAAAAGGAGAGCTTACTGCCTTTGGAAGAAGAGGCAGGCAACTCAGGAGGACTACAAGGATGTTGTGAGGTTATGCAGGGAGAAGATCAGAAAGGCGAAGGCCCAGCTAGAACTTAAACTGGCCACTGCCGTTAAAGACAACAAAAAATGTTTTTATAAATATATCAGTGACAAAAGGAGGGCCAGGGAGAATCTCCCTCCTTTGTTGGATGCGGAGGGAAACTTTGCCACGAAGGATGAGGAGAAGGCTGAGGTACTTAATGCCTTCTTTGCCTCAGTCTTTAATAGTCAGACTGGTCATCCTCAGGGTTTTCAGCCCCCTGAGCTGGGAGATGGAGATAGGATGCAGAATGAAGCCCCGGTTGTCAAAGAGGTGGCAGTCACCGACCTGCTCCTCCACCTGGATGCTCACAAGTCCATGGGCCCAGATGGGATCCACCTGAGGATACTGAGGGAGCTGGCAGAGGAGCTCACCAAGCCACTCTCCATCATTTATCAGCAGTCCTGGTCAACCGGGGAGGTCCCAGATGACTGGAAGTTAGCAAATGTGACGCCCCTCTACAAGAAGGGTCGGAAGGAGGATCCGGGGAACTACAGGCCTGTCAGCCTGACCTTGGTGCCGGGGAAGGTCATGGAACAGATCATCCTGAGTGCCATTATGCGGCATGTGCGGGACAACCAGGGGATCGGGCTCAGCCAGCGTGGGTTTATGAAAGGGAGGTCCTGCTTCACTAACCTGGTCTCCTCCTATGACAAGGTGACCCTCTTAGTGGATGAGGGGAAGGCTGTGGATGTTGTCTACTTGGACTTTAGTAAGGCCTTTGACACAGTCTCCCACAGCATTCTCCTGGAGAAGCTGGCTGCTCATGGCTTGGATAAGTGCACTCTCCACTGGGTTAAAAACTGTCTGGACGGCCGAGCCCAGATATTTGTGGTTAACAGAGTCAAATCCACTTGGCGGCCAGTCACGAGTGGCATTCCCCAGGGCTCAGTGTTGGGGCCAGTCCTGTTCAGTACCTCCATTGATGATCTGGATGAGGGGATTGAGTGCACCCTCAGGAAGTTTGCAGATGACACCAAGTTGGGGGGAAGTGTCGATCTGCTGGAGGATAGGAAGGCCCTGCAGAGGGACCTGGACAGGCTGGATCGATGGGCCAAGGCCAACTGTATGAGGTTCAACAAGGCTAAGTGCCCGGGTCCTGCCCTTGGGTCACAACAACCCCATGCAACGCTACAGGCTGGGGGAGGAGTGGCTGGAGAGCTGCCTGGCAGAAAAGGACCTGGGGGTGTTGGTTGACAGCAGTGTGCCAATGGCATCCTGGCTTGTATCAGGAATAGTGTGGCCAGCAGGACCAGGGAGGTGATAGTGCCCCTGTACTTGGCACTGGTGAGGCCGCACCTCAAGTACTGTGTTCAGTTTTGGGCCCCTCACTACAAGAAGGACATTGAGATGGAGGAGCGTGTCCGAAGAAGGGCAACGAAGCTGGTGAAGGGTCTAGAGAACAAGTCTTATGAGGAGAGGCTGAGGGAGCTGGGGTTGTTTAGCCTGGAGAAGAGGAGTCTGAGGGGAGACCTTATTGCTCTCTACAACTACCTGAAAGGAGGTTGTAGCGAGGTGGGGGTCAGTCTCTTCTCCCTAGTAACAAGCGACAGGACGAGAGCAAATGGCCTCAAGCTGTGCCAAGGGAAGTTTAGGTTGGATATTAGGAAAAACTTCTTCACTGAAAGAGTAGTGAGGCACTGGAACAGGCTGCCCAGGGAAGTGGTTGAGTCTCCATCCCTGGAGGTATTTAAAAGACGTGTAGACGTGGTGCTTGAGGACATGGTTTAGTGGTGGACTTGGTAGTGATAGGTTAATGGTTGGACTCGGTGATCTTAAGGGTCTTTTGCAACCTTAATGATTCTGTGAACTAGAATGCACTTCAATAAGTATTAAATTTTGCACCATACCAAAAAAGCAAGAGTTGATGGCATAATGGCATATCTGCATAACACATCAAGAACATATGACAGAATGCACACTGATGACAAAATTCTCATTGACACAGGGAGAAAAGGAATAGGAGAAAAATAAAAGCAGCAGCTCAGAATATGTTAATGAAAATGAAATCTTTGCCTTAAGTGGCTTAGCTAATGGGAACTTTTCTAAAGCATTAAATGTGGCCTCCCAAGTGTGATCATTCCATGAACCCAAATGTAAGCTTCCAGTCACTAGCTGGCATTCAAAACAAGTTTTCCCACTTATTGTAAAAGAGCGGTTATCTGCTGGCTAACTCCCCTTGAAATCCTGAGATAACTTGCAGACTCCAGACACAGTTCCACTTCTCTCACGCTCCTAATCCTGAAAGTACAGATAGTTCACCAAAGGAAAGAAAGGCAGCCTGAGAACTTTAAAAAAAAAAAATAAAAAAAAGAATTAAGCCAATTTTCACCTATCACTATGATCTCTAAATTGCCTTTAATAAGCTTCTGCAATAAAACAGGGAGTCTGGATTGTGGGCTGTTTGTCTGCGAAGGAGACAGCTCTATCTCCACGCTGTGGCTTCTGCCTCCATCCCGGGCATATTAACTTCATTTATCTCCTCCCACAGACTGAAGGAGAAATAACCAGCTCTTGATTTCAGCACCTGCCCTTTATCTCTCTGTTTATGCAGAAGTCTTCTAAAAGGCTAATTACTCAGCTTGGACTTTCCCTGCCTTCCACAGTACATGGCTAAAAGCATATGCTTAAAATAATGTTAATTATATGGTTTGTCTCCATTCAAATTGCTCCAGGACTGGAAGGAAAATATGAGTTAGATCTCCCATCTCCCAATAAATATTTGCTAAGAAAATGCAGGATATCTTTTCTAACACACACAAATATTATATATATATATATATGACATGACCTACTGCTAACACACACACTCATTTTGTTTCCCCACAGTGAAAGGGAGCAGGAGTACCAGGGTGTGCTACAGAACTGATAAGCACCATTATGCAGATCAGGATCGTGGCTCTAAGTGCTGTTATTTTTAATTGACGTTTATTCATGTTTGAACTATGGTCTAAGCAACAGACTCAAGATCTGAATACGTCACACCTCTTGAACGCTCACTTCCTTGACAAAGGCCAAGATAAGCAACTTGAAAACGTTCACTATATTTATCTGTGCATACATTAGGTACTTATATATAAGAAAAAAAAAACCACCATTGTCTGAGCTGCAGGGAAGCAAGTGAGTAAAAGTGCTGCTTCAGTCCTCATTTTTCCAAATCATAACCTCTTTGTGTTTCTACCGCCTCCCTCAGAGTGCTTCAGTTGAAGATGGTAATTTCTAGGAGGTAGGAGTAATATCTCTGCAGGGTCTCTTGTACTTTAGAGCACTTCAGTATGTTATGGCAAAAGGCAAGGATGGCTTGAAAATTAATTAGCAATTAACTGCAAAGCCAGTCTATAAATTCTCAGGATTAAACTCCACAGCTTTGCACGTCGTAATTGTGTGTAGGTCACGTCAATCCAGATGCGACAGACCCATAATTCCTCCACACGTTGTCCAAGCTGGCCAGGCACAAGGCAACTCCTATCCAGAAGCCACTTCTCTGAATTGGCTGTGCCCAAGCAAGCCTGTGTTAGGAAATTGTCCTTTTGGCAGGCGATATTGGTCTACGCAGCTAGACAGCTTCCAGCTCGCAGATTTGAGCTTAGCGATGCGAATAGCAACGGAGCCTATTGTGCAGGCAAAGCGACTGTGGGTAGGGCTGCTCCCACCCATCCAGACATGCCCAGAGAGTGTCATTAAAGACGTGGAATAAAGCTTTCTCCTTTATTTAGCTGCTGAAATTCCTCAGAGTTGCCAGAGTTATTGTGTGACTATATCTTTAGTCTGATCTTAATATGATTTTGTTGAGCTTTAGAATAGCTTCCCCTGAAAACCTCAGAGACTGAAGTGGGGAGACCTGAGGAACTGTGAGACTCCTAGGAGAGAGGTCCAAGGACAGAAGGCATGAAGACTCACAAGGTTATTTCTACAGGAGGGAATTGCGTGCTGCTCATCATTACTGTCTGTGCAAAGAAACAGTTATTTGCATTTACAAATTAATGCATAACATTACAGATACCAAGGTCAGTGTCACCAACTTTTCTCCATGCAGGAATAACCTGCTCTGGCCAAACTGCTGCTCAGCAAAAGGATTTTAAAAAAAATTATAAAACCCAGTAGGTGAAAGCAGGCAGCGTAGAAGAATTACGTGCCAGACTGATTGTGTTCACTTGGTAACCCTGCCTCAAAACTCAAGTCCTTCGGAAGAAAGGTAAGCACTCCAAGTCACACTATAAGCATCCTTAAAATTGGAAGTACTCGACTGCTTGGTGAGGACTTACAGAGCTTGGCACTTGTAAAAAAATTTTCATCTGTTGATTTAAGCAGCAATATAAACATGTTATTTTGAACACTGTATATCATTAACGCAGAAAATTTAAACTTGATGGGATTTCACTCCACAAACAACATTTCTTTAAATTATGGCTCAACATGCAAATCAATCTGGCACACTAAGTAACTGATAAAACCTTCATTTTTTGTAAGCTGCGAATTTATTTAGTGATGGCTCTATGTCAAGACAGAATTGCTGTAGCCTCTTAACATAAGAGCTTTTAATTATCTGCATGTAAGAATAAGTTGTCATAGAAAAAGCAAAAGATCCAGTGTTTCTCTATTCACAGCATCACAGTGTAGCAAGGACACAACCTGAAGGGCTGGATTTGGATCCAACAACTCCTCTGGTGTTACTTAGGCTATTCCTGTACTGCAGCTCAGGACTTGGACTCTAGACCAATCTCTCCCGAAGTAATTCACTCTGAGTGACTAAATACATGCCATCTCAGGGATGCAGGGAACTGTAGGAAAGACATTAGTATATGCAGCCAGCTAGACAATTCGCACTGGGTGTTTTAAAATTACCAGGGTATAAATAAATTACCAGCCATTGCCAATGGCTGTGTGTACTCAGTATGCCTTATCAGATGATATTTTCCTGAAGTTATCACAAAAGAAATGGGTCTTGAGAAGATGTTCCTGCTCTCTTATCGTGGAGTAGGAACAAAAACGGTTCTGCAGAAAGCAGACAGTTTATAAAATACACTTGGCACAATGGAGAAGAAAATTCATCGTGTGTTTAAAACACACACATAACTCCCATTTACTTACTTCCCTACTTACACAGATTTCATTATTGCAGTATTTAAACATCACACAGCCATTAATGGATTTTAGCCTCACAAAACCTGTCAAGTTGGTAAATCCCTCATGAGATTTGAGAGATTCTCAGAAGAGAACGGAGGGGTTTGCTCAGGATTATACAGAAAGTTCATAATCACATTGACCAGACTTACAGGTCCTGAACTGATTTTCAGTAGGTTGGTTAATTCGTAACTAAAGCCCCCAAAATTTATCTTTGTAGCATTTTACATAGACCCAGATGGAAATGCAGAGCACTAGAGAAAGAAAAATAAGTTAACAAAAAAAAAAAAAAATTAAAGTTTGGTTACAGCTTAACTAAACAACAGATGGAGAGGTGAGACTGCATCTTCGAGATATGATGATGCTTAGCCTCAGCAAATGTTAATTCCTCCACATGCTTCAATTTAATAACTAATCAAGAAAACTCACCCAAACTTTTAGCACAAATTAGGAATTTAAATTAAAACATACACACATGGCAATCCACAATGTAATCCCTTATCTGCTGCTATTGATAGGAGAAATGATGTTTTGACATTATGGATGTAAAGGGTATGTATTAGAATAGTACACTTTAATTGATGAGGTCTTGAGCACTTACTCTTAGCCTGTCTTTGGGCAAAGCAACAGCTCCTTGCTTGATGATTTCCAGAACTCGCTCCACTGACAGCTCAGCTCCAGCTTGCTCTAATCGGGAGCTGAAAAAGCTGATCACCTGGAATGAAAAATCAGAGCACAGAAATAAATAAAAAAGAAGAGATCTTTGTATCAATTTACACACAAAGCTGTCATCTTCTTTCCCTGGATCAATGTATCTGTACTTGTTAAAGAATAATCATGTTATTGCTTGTGTTGCAGCCAGGGAGACTTTGTTAATGTCAAATTAGCACAATTATCAGTATCCTCCTGCAGTCATTTTTAACAGATAGATGATATTACAATTTAACAGACACAGCTGAATTAATAAATTTACATTTTCAAGTACTGTTCACTGACATATGCTTATATTTCTATCTGTCAGCACGTCAGGATTTTTGAGGCCTTCCAGTCTACTTTTTATAGTTTGGGCTAGAAATTTACTTTCATTTTCAAGCATTAAAGTAAAATCCTTATAGTTTCAATGACTCCTGGACAGAAGGCTTTAAGACAACTATTAAATATCTCAATACAACTACAAGAGTCTACATGACTTGCCTGGGGGTTTTGTAGCATCCAAAGCCACAGCAATTGGGGGGGGGAAGCCCACAAAGCACCTCTCCTCCCCAAATTAACCACCCAAAGTCCCCCATGTACCTTCCCCATCACAGATTCCAGGCCCAAGGACCTATACATTCCCTTTCAATACTCTCATCCTCCATACAACTCCCTGGTGAGGCCAGACTGCTTTTCACAATATTTCCTTCCCTTTCTGTGACCCAGCTGGTCCTTGTTAGTTAGAACATAGTTAGGTCAGGCTTTAACTTTTATCCCTCTCCAAGCTCAGTAGGTCACACCAGAAGCAGACATCCCACCAGCAGTTCTCCACGTGGGACATCAGAAAACCTCCAATTCTATAGCTCCTTTCATCCAAAAAGAGCACACTTTGCAAACCCCCATCCCTTAGTCCAGAAGAACTCATCAGTCATGCAGGGGATCCAAAACTCAAAACAATGCAGAAAGGGTACAGGGCAAAATTTCAACACCTACTTAGAGTCCTTTGAAAGTACCACAAGATGGTCAGAGCCACTTAGTAGAGCCCATGCACATGTGAGCACCCAGCTACCCCTTGGCTGGAGCCACCCACAGCTTCCACTCACTGCACATGCTGCTGGTAGGTTCCCCAACATCTCGTAGGCTTTGGACATCTCTCCTCTGAAAAGTACTAATGTCCACTTGTATCTGAATCCCAACCTCCAGCACATCAAATAATCTTTGTTAATTCTCCCACGCAGAAGGGGGGAAAAATGTAGTATACTACAAAATCTCTGCTGAGCTCTCTTTGTTCTGTAGTGAGACACAGCTGGAGCCAGAAACCATTACCCTAATTATGCCTCCTAGCTCAGCTGCTGTTAATAAAACAAAGACAGCTGATGGCTTGATTACTGTGAGATTCAAATTTGTTGTTCCTCTCTTGTGATCCCTGAAACCTTAGCCCTTGTTTTGAGCAGGTAGATTTGCTGGATTGCAGAGCAATTTTCTGTAGAAACTGAAGCACCAAGCGAGACAGATGACAGTTGCTGGAAGTTGCTTTTTGGGGTTATTGTGGTTTGGCTTTTTTTTTTTTTTTTTTTTTTTTGGTTCTGTTTTGTTTTAAACAACAGAAGTGTGGAAATCAGTCAAGGGAAAATTCAGGGTTAACCTTTTGTACTGTCCTTATGATTATCTCCATACTTGAATAGAAGGGAGAATTTCACTGTCTCTGGCAGATGTTGCAGGTAGGTTTTACATTCTTACAGATAAGGACCTGCTGTAGCACTGTGATCTACTGATCCTTGAAAAAAACAGGAGCAAGGAAGATATGCTGAGTTCATAAGCAAAGGAGCTGGAGGGGGGAACCAGAAATTACAGAGGAAAATGGCAAGAAACAGCTTGCGCAAAGAGCGTGAGGACCTTGGAGTGAGGCTGACATGGTTTTGGCATAGAGTCTGGGACAAATTGCTGGTACACAGCTCACAGAGGAACAAGAAAGTTACCCACAAACTTCGAAAGAAAAAAAACATCTTCCTGCATTTCAACACTCCTCTGTTGTCAGTAATCGCTGGTGAAACCTATCCTTGCCCAGGGCATGCTCACACAGAGAATCCATCCCACTAGTGCTGCCTCATTAGCTCAAGTTCTGCTAAACCACAACAAAAGCAAAAGTTAACATTTTGCTTTTAATCAAAAGGATAAAATACTATCATAATGCATACACATAAACTGAATGAAGCTCACAGATACTAACTGAATTCTGGCATTTCCTATTTTGGAAAGTCAAAGCCTCCAATCTTAACATGTCTTAAAAAGACTTTTATGTTTTTGTGGTAAAGGTACTAATCTTGGTTGAGTTATATTTCACAAAGAACAAAAGTGTGATAGGCTTCCAATATTTTCAGGCTATGTCAGCATTTCACAGAACTTTGAATGGCTATTTTTGGTATGCAGTTGAAGACGGAAATGAAAAATATCTACTTAAATAATAATACTTATCTCTAAACATTATTTGCCTTGCTACTTCAGACAATATAGAATTGGAGTAATTCTTGATAGGAACCCTGATAGTACAGTACCCCAATGAGATACTCAGGTACCCAATAAGTACCCCAGTGAAATAAGAAAAAAGAAAAAAAAGATGAGTTATACAGAGGAGATCCTAAAAGAGGCATTTGCTTATTACCATTAGATCAGTAATAAAACCAAAAAGCATCCAGCATTACATCCCTACTGCCCAAGCTCCCATCTATTCTGTAGCAGAAGGTCTAACACTTTACCTAGTAATCTGCCCAAATATAAAAATATAAAAGCCTTACATAATATTAAGGAAGAGTAGCCTTTTCCTTTGAAAGAGCTTTAATTATCTTCCACGCATAAGTAATAGCATTTAAAATAATCATGAAAATTAACAGATTTCAACTCCTTGTCCACTTAAAAAGAAAATGAACCAGAAAAAGCAAACTGGCTGGATAATATTAAATGAGTTTCAAGTTTTAGCACATGCTTTAAAACCCAATGCTGAGCATATTACTGTAATGTATAGAAAAAAGCAGATCTCTGGGCAAACGAACTAGACTGAAAGATGGACTTTTTTTTTTTTCTTATGGTGTCCATTTTTTGATACTATGAAAATTATTTTTCTCATTAATTATTTGGGCAACTGATCTAAGAAAACAGAAAATAACTGCAAAGACTGCCGATGAAGAAGAAGAATAACAAGAAACTTAACAAGTCGCTGTGAATTACTCATATCCAAGTCATGCTGTGCACTGAAAGGCCCTCTCCATGCAAGGAACATAACCCGTTTTAAAAAGCTCTCTCTCCAATCTGGCTTCCATATTAACAGAGATTAAAAGGCATGTCTAATCCTGGATTAGACAACCCCTCATCAGGAATATCTTATCAGTGTCCAGATAAAATGGTGTATCTACAGCGCCTTGCCCTGTGCAAAGAGCCTAATTCTGGTTGTGCAAGCTACCCAACCATGTGGTGTGATGGGGATGCAGCGACATGGCTTGGTCACCATCAGCTCAGGGATCTCCAGGCTTTTTATTAATATACCATTAATATACTCAAGATCTCTAAAAAAAACCTGTTTTCTATAGTGATTTCCAAAATTGTTTTTCATAAAGTTTTTCCATTTAAGAGGTCAATTTTCCCTGAGAGACTGATCTTTAGTCCTTTTGTTTTCTAAACAATAAATTTACAAAATATTTCCAGAGATTAAAAGTGCTACAAGAAAGCTAGAATGATTTAAAAGAGACATTTTAGGTTTTGGAGATTTTTTTTTTTTTAAGATAATGAAGGAATAACCACAATGTCTATTATTTCACCCATCTATTGTTTTTAATAGGGCTGAAAGGATGAAGTAAAGAAATATTTCTATTTACTACAGCATGCACCAAGCAGCAGAGCTATCAAGGACAAGATGTTTTCTCCACTTGGATTCTTTCAGTGGATGCTGAAGTGCTGTGATGCCCCAGCCCATTCACAGGCAGTGCCGCTGCCTAACTAACACTACAGCTCCTCGCTTTCTCCTCCAGCTAAAAATAACAGCACGATTCACTGCTGCCTCCTCTGCCCGCAACTGTCAAGGTTAACTCTGCAAAAGAGAAAAAAAAAAACTTGGCACCAAATGAAAAAGTTCTGATTCCTTTTTTGTCATTTTTTTTTCTTCTTCTGAAAGTGATGAAAAGAGAAAGATGCACATTTTGACATTGGCTATTTTACATTTCCAGCTGTGTTCACCACTGGGAGAGTAACATGCTGTATTGACAGCACACTGAAAGGAGAAGAAAAGGAGAAAACAAACCTCTTGTCATAAAGTACTGCAGGATTAGCACCTCAGCTAAGTAGCTTCCTTAGGAAAACATAAATCACAGCTATGTTTGGTAGCTGATAGTCATACCCTCTGTCCTGGAGCAAAACTGAGGCAAAGCCAACTCTTGCTGATTTAAGAAGGGATGAAACAGTTTCAGGTGATTCAATAGCAGAAGAAACACAAAAGGTTTAATCAGCAAACTTTAAGTACTGAAGTTTTTCAGATTCACCTTGACACTAGGAACATGTTCAAAGACACATGAACTTTTCAAGGTACTCTGCTCTTCTCATCTCCCCACTCCTAGCAAAGAAAGTGGGTAGGAGCAGGGAGGAAAAAAAAGAAAAAAAGAAAAAAAATCACTTAAAGTATTTAGCCAGGCTCTAGTAATTAGCAGGATCAAAGTTTTTCTATGGGCATTTTAAGGAAAACCATGAAAGATCAGTTCTCATGTTCACGGCAAGTCCTGCAGGTCTTGAAATAGGAGTTGCTATGCCAAGCCAACTCAACTGATTTTAAAATCTAGCAGGGAAATGTCTTTAGAGAATTAAATTCCTAGTAGGAAATTGCATCAATCGAATCCTTTGCATCACTAAACCATTGCTCCCAACCTCCTGATTTCTATCAGACTATTTTGCAAACCAAATTCTAGCAGCTCCTAGTTAAGCCTGTTCAACCACACGATATCTATCACTAGCTCATAGGAAATATGAAAGTAATGAAAGCTAGTGAGTTCTCATGATGGCCATAAACCAAACTCATCTTTAGGAATTACTAATGAAGAGTCTCCACTAAATTCCTGACACATCTGAGGTTGCTGACCAAATTATAGACCACCTCTGAAACAGAGGCATATAGATAGTTCACAGCTGAAACATTTCTGCAGGAGGCCAGAAAAGTTACCATAGCATTCCTCTTTGTTCACCATCCAGAGGAAGAATATCCCATTTAGCTAAACAAGATGCACAATATCCTATCAAGATGACTTTCTAAAATGAAAAGTAAATTAATAGGAAACAGAAGGTATTTTGATTTCAGTTTCTTCTGTACAACATTAACTGTTCCCACATGTTCCCAATCAGCTGGCAATGGTGATTTTTAGCTTATTTATAAAAACCCAGAGGCAGACAAATAGTTTTCAATAAAAGAGTGTTCTATACACTGATGACCCTTAAACATTTACCTGTTTTTTTGCCTCAACTATGAAGCACACAGTGGTTATGATGTGTTACCTCCAGAGTAACCTGAATGGTCCAAATCCTGAGGCAAAGTCCTTGGTTACGGTGACCAAGTCTGTGCCACAGTTAACCTGGGCAATTGCCGCTCTGGTCTGAGCAGCTGGTGGAGCTGCAGAGCCATCCCCATATTCATGTGTGCCTACAGACATGTCTGCTCTGTCCTCTGCCCCAGTGTTATCCTGCCAAATGTCTGCTATCCAGAGGTTTCCAATGATGAAGTCCCTGGGAACCTACTGCAGTGCTTCATTATTATTAACATTAGAAAATCTTTCCTTATGACCTGTGAATCCACAAGTATGTAAAACAGGTTACTTCCTTTCCCTTCACAGCAGTGTTTTATTTGAAAAATATCACATCACCTTTAGCCTTCCTTTGGCTATTCAGCACCCATTCTATTTGTCCTTAGAGGTCCTGTTTTCTACAGCTCTTGTTTCTCCCTAGAATTTCTTCCATGGTGCCTAAACCCAGAGTAATCCAGCTAAGAAGTCACTAGCATGAGTAGGCTTAGAGGACACCTCTGGACTATTCTCCCTTTGCATGCCCACACAGGACTGCAGCAGATGCCTCTTTCCATTTGCACCGTCAACTACTCTTTACTATCTTCTCAGTACATTTTCCAACTAGTTTTGCATCCATGTTTTAGCATTTTCACCTCTTCCGTGCTTCCTATTTGGTTTATGAGAACATTATGTGCAGCAGAGTAAAACCAATACCTATTAAAGTCAAGATATGTCATACCTATTTTATACATTCTTGACAAGGCAACCTGGCAATTGTTTTAGTGTCCAAAAATCATTACAGATTGTACATATTCTGTATTTTAGTCAGATTTCTTCAATATGGAACATTACCATGCTGTCTGATAGTATTTCTGTATGAAATACAAATCTGGACAGATTCAATGATCAATGACAGATTCAACATGCTCCCTTGGAAAGCTTTAAATAGTTTCTGAATGTAACTGGCATTATGCCGTAACCCAATATTAAATAGTTTTGCAGAGGAATTGTTTAAATTGTTGAGGAAAACCTACACTTAAGTGTTACAAAGGAAAGGATGTGCTGCTATCTGTGTGAGACATGGGGCTGTCATGCAGAAGGATCCGGCCACCACTAGTTTTCCTGGATCTGGACAAGTAACCACAGAAGGTCCCTATCTCAATCAG
The DNA here is from genome assembly GCF_965183815.1 of Platalea leucorodia. Lineage (NCBI taxonomy): Eukaryota > Metazoa > Chordata > Aves > Pelecaniformes > Threskiornithidae > Platalea > Platalea leucorodia. The sequence continues at coordinate 24,841,189 of NC_138859.1, read as the reverse complement.
GAATGAAGACGACTTATCTTCACTGCACCATATCCTCTCTTTACACAACTTGAAAACATCTTGTCCTAATCATCTAGGCAGTATCATGCTGGCTGTAGTCTGTAGCTGCCAAAAGTTTGGAGAGTTTTGAGCTCCAAATCCTCTGCTCTCCAAGCTCTTGCATGACCAGAAAATATGAAGTGAGAACAGAAGAGAAAGGGATAGGTATAGAGCAGGATTTCAGTTCAACATTTAAAATTACTTTCCTTTATGGATCATCAGAAATCTGTCAATCTTCTGTAATATTTTAAAATAAAAGCAGATCAAAACAGGACCTCAGCAGATTTTTATTCACACTGAATAAATGTGCTGTTCACTGCAGCAAGAAATTTAGCACCCTGTTCAGCCTCCCCATCCAGTATTTCACATCCAGTGGTCACAGCGTGACTTCAAGCATTGCTCAGTTCTGCAAATACTGACTAGAGGACAGAGAAATATTTTTTGCACTTAAAATCTGTTATTTTCTAGCAGGAATCATTACTCGGGTTCTCAATATGAACATTAAAGCCACTATCAGATGCAGCAGTAATTAATTAGCAACTGTTTTCCAAAGTCATACTCCATGGAGAGCCACACCAGTAACAGCTTCTGATCCACTGCTATTTCCTTTTGTTTTCTTCTAAAATGTCTACTTACCCAAAGGGATTGCTGTGGAGAGACATTTTGCAGGTGAAAGCAACACACATTCAGATACAGCCCAGGGAACAAGGCAGCTGAATGTCTGCTCTTAGCTATTTTAAAAAAATCCCCCATATTCATTAATAGGCTGATGATGGGAGTAAGAGAAAAGAAAAAGATTGGTTGATGATGAAAGTCTGCTTTTTCTCCCCCGAAAGACAGGTTTCTAATAAGGGGAAGTTAAGAGAAGCTGACGCTGTCCTTCCTTAGGGGACTGAAAGATGTGTAACAGGTTGGGAATTCCTTACTAGATGCATCCCAAATCCCCCTGGCTCCGCTGAGTTAAAGATGTTGCCCAGAAGAAGTCACAGTGGAGGCCCAGAAAATAGGGGAGAGAAACTCAACATTTTAATACTTTCTAAAATAAACTGATAGAGATGATGAATATTTTCTACCTCTCAAAAGGATAAAGAGATCAAATAACAATGTGTAAGCATCCTTTAAATAATGTATTACTCACCAGATCTATATTTTGCATTATGTCCTGGAAGGAAGGGTGAGTTCGAAACTGCTCAAACAGATCCCGCTTGTAAAGCAGCGCATACACCAAGTTTGGGTTGTGATGAAGAGAATTTGTCAGGCAGGAGTTGATGATCTCCAACATCATTCGGATCACTTCCTCAATCACATTCAGATCTTGCGCCTTTAAGAAAGGAATAAAAGGTTAGTGTGCCCTTTTCCATTGTAAAATATATTAGGTAATAAAGACAGAGCACAGGTAATTATTACTAATGGAGCTATTAGCTGGTTAACGTCTTAATGGTGAGCAAATCTGGCATGCCTGTATCTGGAAAGAGATCTGTTTTCTCCTGTAATAACCAAAATTTTAACTGAAATGCATTGCACTCTAGTATTCAGCTTCATAGCTTGATTCTCTCAACAGAAGCCATCTTCTCATGCCAAAAAGCATTAACATATTGTAATCAGCCAAATTCACTAAGGGTTAAGTGAACTTTGTCTTTTCAACCCTTCCTATGCTAAGTAAAAGCACTTCAGCATACATTTAATTTAATACATTTTCTGTTGAGCCCCTGCTTGGGGAGGAGGGATAGGGAGAAGAGAGAGAAAAAAAAAAAAAAAAAGTGGCTGGTGAAAGAGAAAAGCAAAGACAGGAGAAGGAAAACTGACTGGATCAAAACCCATTGCACCTCGAACATCTGCCACCATTCTCCAGACTTTGTCCGTGGACTTTTTTTTTTATTTTTTTTGGCTTTGAAGAATATTTGTAATAAACAAAAAAAGAAATCTCCTTTTGTAGTACACTAAGCCTTAATGCTCAAGATAAACTTGTAGAGCTTTTCACTTTGTCAATGCTTTTGACAAACCATTCCTGATGATTTTGAAACTTAAATTTTCTAAGCTGAACAAGCTGGCATGTGAACCCCTGCTAGCCTTCTGGATTTCTCTCCTTGAGCTGCACATCAGGATATACCTGATATGGTTGTTTAGACCAGAGAGCTGTCTGTCCTCCCTTGGGATAGGGAAAAAAAGGCAAATCTACTTTGTTCGTATCATTAGGTCTCTCCACCACATCAAACGTTGGACTGTGAGACTTTACAGGTCTGGCAAGAACATGAATAATACCAAACCAGCTTGAGTTTTTCTGCTTAGCGCGAACACTGAAACCACTGGCATTTCCTTTCGCCGACTGCCTACAAAGCAGTCATTTTCTGAGTTATCATAAGGCACTTAAATACTTCATAATGAGGCTGTACTTGCAACAGCGTTTTGTTGGACTGTCAGTCAATCTGTATATAGTTGAGTTATTTTCTACTCTAAGGTAGCATTGTAGGAATTGTCACTTGTCATTATCCTGGTTAGACTCATATAAAGAGCAAAATTCTTTGCTACCACTTTGCTCTGGCTACTTTCAATGGAAAGTAAAGATACGTTTCTTCCTGCAAGCGTAGATATGGCCCTGCAGAAGGTAGCATCATTCCCCTAACCTGCTCCTCCATCTCTTCCACAGTGTTGAGGACCGTGGAGAAGGGAGTACCCATCCTCATACTGCTGCTGAAATGCAGCAGCACTCTAATTTGGTTATCCACACCACTTGTCTTCTGCATGTACAAAGGAGATTTAAGTGATGAAAGCCTTTTGAAATTCTTGTTTGAAGAACAATATTTGGTGCACACACTACAATGAAATTTTCTTCTTTAGCAATGATGTCTGACTGATTGTGGAGGTTACAGATTTTTTTTCCAAATGTGAGGATCTCCTCTTTTTTAATAGCTTTGCCTCAGCCACCTGAATTACCGTTGTAGTGTAGCTAACAATGTTGGCAGAAACCCTTACAAAGCTGATCACCGCAGCTACTTAGTCTGTCAATGGGATCGCATTCTTCTATGACAGAAACAATCCTTACATTCAAAACAGGTGGTTCCTCTGTCTGTAGTTTCCTAGTTAGCGTGCTATGAAATAGCATCCCAGTTAGATGCTGTGAAATGTGTATAATGCAAAATACTAGACAAAACCTGAAATAATTGCTTCAGCTGGAATCTGAAGAAAAAATCCAGACCTGGCTAACTCATCTGTGGAGTGGTACGTGCCTATCAACTTGGATTTAATTCAGAATATGGTATATTATGGTGGCTTTTAAAAAGCTCTGAGCATCAGCGTAATTCTCTCCCCAATGCAGCAGGATGACCTAGTGGCTGAGACACTATCCTAAAATACAGAATACATTACTTTTGCAGAAACATTATGATTCAGGATCAAGTGAGATCTATCCAGTTACCAGAAAAGTAACAACTACACAATTGCTTTTCAAAAACTAAATGCTTTTTAATAAAATATGTTCACCTTAAAACCTGGGCATACAGCTAGTTTAAACAGAAAGCGTTGCTAATCATCTCCAAACATGTTATTTCAAGAAAAGGCAGACTCAGCTATTGGTCAGCTTCAAACAATTAAAAGTTACCAGAGGTTATTGCTCAGTAATTATATTTAAAGTTTTTAGAAGCTGATGGACAGAACCAGACATCTGTTTTTCAGCAATGGTGTTGCAGGTGAAGAATCTGGGACACAAATGAAGAAATCCAGGAGCTACAGTGAAGATTTTTACCTATAACTGTCTATACCAAAAAAAATCATTTGTAAGAAGAATGAGCTCCATAAAAGACAGAGAAGTGGGACTGAATCCCAGTATTGCGTATATGTTATCTGGAGAGCTGTACACTCCTATAATTAGCAATTAAAGCATTTGTAAATGCTTAAAAGTTTTCAAAACAGGAAAAAACAAGCAGAAAGCCAAGGACAGCATTTGGATGAGACAATGGAGAAATGCTGTAAGAGCTGATAAAATGGTGTGTGCTTTTGTTGCTCTCTATCACCATTATCAAGCTACGGCCCCTCTGCATCTAGCCATGGCGTCACGACAGATATAAATAAGGTTACAAAAACATTTCGCAGTTGAAGAGAAGTTTATCACCCTGCGTATTAACTTTCAGACCAGCTGAACACAGCTGAAACGCTGAACATGTATGGCCAAGACAAGGACTACCACATCATCCACAGCAACCCTGTAAGATTATTTTTTTGACTGGATTGGCTGCTATATGAAAAGAAAAGCCAGGGGGGCAGGTAGACAAGTTTCAATCCATGAAACAGTACATTTAAATGAGTAGTTAAAAGTAATGACATTTTCCTATTGCTTATAATTGACAAATTCACCAATTTAAAATTATTACAGTATTTCTTTACAAACCAGGGCTCATATAATGCCTCTGTCGACACCGATGAGTACCAGTCCTCCCCCTCCTTTTTTTTTGTTTATGCTCATAGAAATAATTATACCCATCATTAAAAGAAACTTGGAAGCTAAAGCTTGGTACCAACTTTTTGAGACTGAAATCATGCCTACAAAAGGGATGGGAATGTAGGCACAGCACTAACATTACTGCGCGTAATCCTAGGTAACCAGCTCATGGTTCCTTCTCAGGTTAGGAATTAAATGTGGTAGTTTTTTGCAAAGATTTTAATTTTTAAGGCAAAAAGCCAGATGCTTGGTCATGCTCTAGTTGCACAAGGAACAAACCAGGCAGCGACAGCTACAAGAGATCCAGGTATAGTTCTGGGTAGCATGGGTCTCTTTTGTTAAAAGAAAAAGGAACAAACAAGTGATAATGCCAGAGAAATTAGAATGGAAACAAGCTGAGAGGATGCAGAGGAAAACACGACGAGCACAGGAATGAGAACATTATCTGGAGAAAAATAATTTGAGTTTGATAAACACTAACAAGGAACACACAAATGCGCAAAGCCAAGGCAAACTACAGGCAGAGCTGGATGTTCTCATCTCTGACCATCCTGGAATACTGTTGCTTTCCTTACTGCAATATAATTAATAATTAGCATGGCATCTTCATGGGCAAAGACTTCCAGAGAATTCAATATTTACTGCTGGAAAGACACTGATGTGTAAAACCAGTTGAAAAGTATATGACTTATAAAATATCAGAGAAATCAAGCAGCCTAAACGCCAAATCCCGGGCAGGTGCTCACAGTTCGGTTCCTTACACGCATGGTTACCCACCAAAAAATAAAGCAGTTGAATCACTGTCAGTGGAGGATGCAAGATCTCAGTGTCACCAAAAACTTGCTTAATTTATGGTACCCATCTTCTGTTTCCTACATTGGAACATTCTGAGTGCTCATCCTTTTAATTTAATTTGACATTCAATTAATTTTCATTTTTATAATAATAGAGAACTGGTTAAAAAAGTTCTATTAGGAATGAATGCAAATCTCCAGCCTCTAAATGTTAATAATTTTTAGGAGAAAAAGGGAGGCATGTCCATGTGTCATTCAGGTTAACTTTGCTTAACCATCCCTCATGGCTTGTACTGTCTAATAAAAACGGAGACAAAATTATTCTGCTTTCTGTTTTCTTTCCTCCTATGCTAGTTTATATGGAAAATAACAGTCATTTGAAAAATCAGAATTTCAGTCACTTGTGATGTTATGAAGAGACGTTTCTACGCAAGGGTGGGCATGAGGCTGTCTTTCACAATGCAATAAGCTTTGTATTAAGTTTCAGAGAAAGGAACACTTTTTTTAAGATTTCTGGTAGTCTCACTGAAGTAATTTTCTCTGCGATTGCAGCCTGTGATCTCAGCAGCCCAATGTTCACTTCAGCCAGCCTTTGGCTGCCACATGAGATGTGTCCTCACCGCAGAGCTGATTCGAGTGCTCCTGTCCCCACTTCGGCTCTGAGCCGCACAGAAGCCCCTCACTTGAGCCCGACTCATCTTTTGATCCTCAGTCCTGGGTACAGGCTATGAGCCAAGCGCTGCCCCGTTTCTGGGTGGTACCCAGGGTATAGCACAGATGCAAGCTGGATGGTGATAGATTTCTTAATGACATTTTGCATTTTTGACCATTTACCCAGAAAGATGGCAAAGATCTGCTGGACACTCAGCTAGAGCATTCCATCATGGCCATGCAACCTGAGCTGGGTTACCATTCAGTTGCCTGACACCAGTTACCAGCAGTGACAGTACAGCTGAATTCAAGGAAATATTGAAGTCTTGATTTCAGGGTGAGGAATTAAATAATTAGTTTTCTTTAGGCTAAAAATTTAGCCTTTCAGTACTTAAAGGGGGCTTATAAGAAAGATGGGGACAGACTTTTTAGCAGGGCCTGTAGCAATAGGACAAGGGGTAATGGTTTTAAACTAAAAGAGGGTAGATTCAGACTGGATATAAGGAAGAAATTTTTTACAGTGAGGTTAGTGAAACACTGGAATGGGTTGCCCAGAGAGGTGGTAGATGCCCCATCCTTGGAAACATTCAGGGTCAGGTTGGATGGGGCTCTGAGCAACCTGATCTAGTTGCAGATGTCCCTGCTCATTGCAGGGGGGTTGGACTAGATGACCTTTAAAGGTGCCTTCCCACCGAAACCATTCAATGATTCTATTCTATGATTCCAAAAAGCACTAGTGCACAAACTTAAGTCTCATATCACGTCCACACGATGTATTGTAATACGATTATATATTTATTTATTGTGAGCTAGAATTCACTTAAATGCAACAATTTTTTTTTCCTTTTTACCTGAATGTATAGTAATCCACAATCCAAAGCAACAAATAATTGTAAGCCTAACCAGGTCTACTTTGTAACTTTTTTAAAAATCAGAGATCTAACAGTGCACCTTTTCCTTCATGGTGGGATCCATATGAATGATGCTATGTAGTATACGACAATACGTGTATACATCCAGGACGCTACTGCCTACTAAAAAATCCCCACTTCTCACTGTGCATTCACATCGCAGCAATTTTCCAGCCAACTGATACTTTCAGCTAAATAACTGCTAGAGGTTTCTGCCTGTTGAAATGGCACAACGATGAATGCTATCAAAAAGGCAGTTATACAGTTAGCACAATCTGAGCAGGAAGAAGCTTATCTGCCTAAAAAACCAAAACCCGAGCAGGGATGGGTAATGCAATACGCTACAACCGCACAATGTAAATAGGGCAAAAAACCAGGAAAGGCACACTGTAGTGAAGTCTTAATCCAAAGAAACCTGATTAAATAAAGTAGAAATGTCACCTATAATAGCAAAAGAAATACATGATGGAAATGCAGGCTGACAAAAAACCATGTCCAAACGCAATTCTTGAACTTATTGCTTATGACAATGAATGGCTTTTAGTGAGTGGTATCTTGCTGCCAGTAATAGGATGCCTTGACATTTGAATTTTCAAAAGTGCAAATTTCTTTACGTTGAAGCTCAGTGGCTTTAGTTCACAATTACTGACACTGCAGGCCCCTCTCTGGCAGAGCGAGGAGTGCGTACAGTATGCAAAAGCTGTAAAGAAACTACCTAAAGGAGCTTTAGCTTGAGATGCTTTAATAGTTTCCTTTCTAACAACTCCACAGTTCAAAGCAGCAAAACCATCTCTGACTTTCTACTTTCCCAGCTAGCTCTGACTGCCCCCTCAAGGTCATTTGCTCCCTTTGCCAATCTTTCCAAGTCCAGTCCTCCTCTCTCAGCCAGGTAGCATGGAGGAAGAGTCAGAGGAAAGTGCAGCAAGCAGTGGGTACGGCACTCTGCATACTGGGCAGGGCTGCGTCATGTTTGTGTTGCTGCATCCATGCGGTGGGGACCACCCATCCTCAGATCTGAGGCTGAAGGCTACCATATGGATAAGGGAATAGACAGAGGAAAGGTGAGAGTGAAGGTTGCACAAGCAACCTTAATTATGGCCTTTCTTCATTCTGAGCCCTTAACTGTGACGCCTCACTATAATTCTTCACATGTAATATTTTCAGTGAGTTCCCCCCAGCCAAAAGAATTTGTAAACATGAAACTTAAAATCTACTCAAGACTGATTACTCAAACTACTTCCTTCATGATGCAGATATGACTTTAAAGGCAATTTTGTCAGCAATGGAAAACAAAAGGATACACACACCATATACTTAACACATATCAAAAAGACTAAGAATGCCGAATTAACCCCAAACAAACAGCTCCTGCCATTCTTCTTTTTACCAGGGAGAAACAAGGAGGAAAAATTTGGTAAACTGTTCCAGATCCATCAGCTGCATCCGCAAAAAGTCTAGATGAACAGACAGCTTCAGTTCATTTTCCATTACTTTTTTTTCAGCTAGCTTTATACATGCTAAGGAATACTTCAAATGATTATGGTTTTGGACACTGAGTAGTTAGCTCTTCCACGCCTGCCTGTAACGCAGTTATTAAAAACTCCAGGGTGATGTACTCTTTTGTATGGAATAGACAAGTTGACACTCCAGGGAATTTCACCTTGATAACATAATTTAACAGTATCCACAATTATAATGATGTAGACTCCCCTTTCCTCTTTACAGGGGAATTTCTACAGTTAAGTAGTTTCAAATAATTTACTTTATTTTTAGTTACTTTAAGGGAAGCATATGTATCTTGTTTGTATTAGCTTTGGGGAGCTTCCGAGAGAGCTGTCTGAATTTCCTGCATTTTCAGCAGAAAATAAAACCTTCAACAAAATAAACTCAGTCTGCCAAAGAATTGGAAGAGCGGAGGGGAAAGAAGGAAGTGCACAAGAAAGCTGCTCTTACACTCAATGAACTTCAAAGCCAAGCCTTTGGTGACAGAAATCTTATCTTTACCTGTTTTACTGGCATATACTCTTTGGCTGTTCTATGTCAAACCCAGATAACTTTTGGCCATAATGTTGAATTGGGGGAAAGTAAGTATTAAGTGAAAAATTGCAGGGCTTATGGTGAATATAATCTCAAAAACTACCCCCAGCATCTCTGATCACTGCTTAGAAATGAAAGTAGAGCTGTCACACTGGAGCAAAGTTTGTTGCCAGACACTTTACTAAATAAACCTACCATCCTGACACTCGCTATCATTGCCTTTCCGAATAACCGAGTAAGCTGAAAGAGCAGGTTTTCAGCAATGTCTTACCATTTTGTCAAGCCAGCCCATGCAGTAATGCAACATTTCCCAAGAGACACACAATGCTTTCAGCCCGTATCACGATGCAAAGCTCCAGGACAGCCTGCAACAAGGCTACGCTAGAAGAAATGCCGTGGTGGTGTGTCCTGTCCCAGAGAAAACAGCCTGGGAGCAGTCTGCTCCAAGGGAAAACATGCCAAATGACACCTGCCAAGGTAGCAAACCTAACTGCTTCAATACTCCAAAAACCTGTTTGCCGCAGGGTTTGACTTCAATAGCCACTGACCAAGAAAATATATAGCTGTTTCCGAGGACATGTATATATCCAAGTGAAGGTGCAGATACTTTATTGGTACTTCTCATGCAACTTCACCATATCGTGTTTATTATTCGGCCAACCTACAGCTAATCCACAACTCATCTCCTGATCATATCTTCACCTTCATCTCTTCTCCCATCCACGCCCTTGCTATCTTTGAAATTCCAATCCTAAAACACTTCACATTGAAATACTTTAACTTATCCCTATCCCCCTACAAAGTCAGGTTCCCAAATCAATCCAAAATTTCTACAGATTGGCCTAAATTCCCTCAGTGCTTTATTGGTTCTTGGTGATGCTTCACTCTCTTCGCACTGTACACATTCTACCTGTTTACTGAGGATTTTACAACTGGGAAATCTGGTTTATTTAATTCTTGCACTGCATATCCCTGTGTGAAATTAATAGTGGCATGGGAAGTTAACTGGCAAACAGTTTTAGCAGAGTAATTCCTTCACTGAATGAACAGTGAAGTATATTCTCTCTTTTCAGAGAGGATCTCTTCTGGCACCATGGCAAAACTTCAGGAGAAGGGATAGACATTGACTCCACCTGACAATCTGGTTTTTAGGGAGATGTGACCTAAAGGTGTCTCACTTCCTGGGGGAATGCTACGACTACTAAGCTATTCTATAAGTAGGGCTCCTCTGCTTTAAAAGGAAAGAATGAGCAGCCATCTGGACCCCAAGGGATGGAGAGGCACCTAAGTGCAGGAGAGATGCAGACTTTGGCATTTTTGTGAGACTGGGATTCAGTATCATGACTGCAGAAGGTGGTCAGTTCCAGAGAACAGAACTTTAGATAGTCCCCCCCTTTGGCATTTCATCCCAGTGTCCCAGATTTTCCAAACTCCATTCTTGGGAACCTCCCATCTAATTCAAGTGCTGAATTCCATCCTGGAAAGCAAAGGGGTGACAAGTCTCCTTCCTCAGTAATTTCCAAGGATGGCAAAATGACAAATCAACTATACAGATCAAATAAAATGATTTTCACCCCAACTGGCTTCGAAAAAGTAAATGACTATGGAAGGTGTTTACTCAAGGTCAAGCTTCAGAGGCTGGTCTAAGCCCACCAAGAAGCTCCAGCATAAGGGGATCCACCACAGTACCCAAAATACCTGACGGTCACCAGCTAGGGGCTCCAACACTGTCCATGCAAGAACACAGTATTTCCAAACCACATGCAACCATGGCAACAAAATGCAAATAGTATTTAGCAGAACTAAACCTGATCATTTTCTAAGGTCCCACAAAACCTAGGAGGCAACTGTTGCTAGGAAAATGACAATGTTCATACTAAGAAAATTAAAGTTAAAACTGTGAATCTGTATTTTTCTCAAATCATGCTTGAAATAATAATGACTTTCTCTTGCTGTTGAAAGGAAATAGAGAATTCTCCATTTCTCCTTGAAACTAAGCACTATTCCCTAGAGGTATGGGAAGATTTTGTTTAGTTTGACTGGTAGAACAGGAAAGTACAAGTTCCATATGCAACCCAAACTCCACCATACAAAGGTAAATAGATCATCATGATACAGGCTTTAATTAACAGAACCTGTCTACCCTGAGTAGAGTTCAAGGACTTTAAAGATGTTACTCAAGTGAAAAAGTTTCTGATTCCAGCACTACACATGCAGCTTAGCTGTAAAATGTCACCAGCAAAACTGTTTGGAGGTGTTATGCAGTAATTACTGCTATGTGAACTGAAACTTTGACACTTCCTATTTTTTTTTTTTTTAAATTGCATGGCAGGTCTTATATAACACTCACATAAAGTTTCACATTTTTGCATTTAATATGTAGATGCTACTTAATGAAATCTCCAGACCTAAAAGTCTATTCCTTAAAGATGACTTCTGCTGAACCTCTTTGAAGCAAGTGATCCTCCAAAAAGGAACAAGCTTAACGCTTTTTGCAGGAGGCTACAGTTGCTAACATACACACTGATGTTTCTGTTTTAGTATGTATGTAAGTCCAGATTTAAGAATCCTTATCATATCTTTAATGCTTGTTTGGAATGTGTTCTTATCCTTTTTATCCTATGTGATGTTTAACTGAAGCGTAGAAGCCCTTATTTCTATTATGAAGAAAAATATGATGGAAAAACATTACATCTTGCAAAAAGACAGAAAAAAGACCAATTAGCAATTTAAACCAAACTGTTTTCTTCACATTTTCCTTTCACACCTTCCAAACTTTTCTCCATACAGTACACCACAGTTATAGGAATGTAATTTATCTACCAGTTCCTTATAGCCCCAGCATTATCTCTGACTATATTATCAACTATTTTCTTCACTCTTGGTATTATATTTGGCAGTAACAACTATGACACACATTGCAAAATATATATATACATCTAAGAGCATATTTCCAATGAACCAACTGCTGTCATTCAAGAAAATCACTCAGTGCTACAGATTTTGCAGACCTATCTTTAGTGTCTAAGCAATTTTAATTGAGAAAGTATCAAAACTAACTGAATAAATACCAATCCCTCACTAAAGCTGTCAATTGCACAGAAGCTGAATTCAGAAGTTCTCCACTGGTTCTTCACTGATTAGATACTGCGGTTCAGCATCTTTGCCATGACATTTGAAAACCATCATTGCCTTGGAACTATGACAGTTGTCTTCCACTGAAAGTACCACTCTGAATAATTTTGACCCTACTTAAGAGAAGAAACATCACAACCGAGACTGTGGAATCCAAGTCCTCAATAATCAACATGGACTGCATCAAGTTTCCATAATTTCCATACTATTCAAGCAGAAGATCTTCTGGTCCTGATGACGCACAGGATGTCAGTGGGAAAAGTCAGTGCTTCTCTCCACACACTCGGCAGCCAAAAGACTCTGTATTCTTGCCCTTAGGGTGAAAATTGCTATTGAAATTTCTGTGGGAGGCATAAGAAAGTCAGAAGGAGTTTGCAGAACAGACGTTTCCCATCAGTACCATTTGGGGAATGTCAAGCAGGCAAGGGAAGTGGTGTTACTGCTGAGACCATCCGGCATTCCTCCCGTGCCTCAGCAGTGTAAGAAAGACTCCTGCTTTGCTCAAACAAGAAAAATCACTGCAAAGGTAAACCGAGTTAAATAAGACATTAAAAGAAAATCACTATAAAAGAAAATAAAACTGTATATGGCCTCCTGACAATATTAGCCATGTTTAATAATAATAATAATAATAATAATAATAATAATAATAATAATAATAATAGCTGATTTAGCTGGTTGCCATTCATACAGAAGGTGACACTGTGCACACAGAAAACTTTTGATGATGGTGCAGTATTCTTTGCATGTTGTAGCTCCTTAAATACTAACAGTGCATGATAAAAAATGTCAGGTCCCAGATAACAGACACTCGATAAGGGATTACGGTACAAGATTCCCAAACTGTTGTGAGTAGGAATATGCTGCTTTACAGCCACCATTTTACCCCAGAGCTTAAGATAAATCATGGAGAGTGCATTTATTTCTTCTGATATATTAAGATATAGCAGCATGGTTAGAAAAGTAATTCAGAAAAACAACTCTTTATGAGACCACCTGGCATACATACTCTACTAATTCTTTCAATGGTGTTAAATATTTTGAAAATTAAAGGGGATAGATAAACAAAGATGTGAGAAACCTATCATATTAAAAGGAAAAACTGCATTATTGATCTTCGAAGCGGTTTGCAGTCTAAAGGATTTACAGGTAAGCCCTTTTAAAATATAATAAAGTATAAGAAAATGATTTTGTTTTCCTCTTACCTTACCACCTCTTCAAAACTAGCCACTGCCAGCAGTAGTATCATTTATTCTATTAAGATGGGCCGAAAAACCACCATAACCAAATTTCAAGAACTGCTCTCGCAAGTTGAATAAAATGCAAATAGGAAGGAGATGAGAAACAGCTTTTTGAGAGCTGATAGCAGGCAAACCAAATAAATGGAGGAAATTTTAGATTAAATGTTGTTTTTACTACATTCCATCTTATTTTTCAAGTGCATTCCCCTGGACACTGCATCAATTCTGATAAACACAGAAGGTGATGACCACTGCTCTGCTTCCTGCCGAACAGTCTGGAAGCACACAGCAGCTGTAGCATGAACGCTGAAAAATAAACCTTTAACTGAGATTTGGAAAACCAAAAACTCACAGAAAATAATTCTAGAAGCCTGTGCACACAGGTACCCGTTCCAAAATGAACTATAAGCAACAGATGATGTTTTTTTTCAAATGCTGAAGAAAACCACTCTTGATAGAAATATGGAAAAAACTACATAATGCAAAAAATAAAATTTGCTGAAATATTTATGAACTCTCATCTATTTTGGGACAAAACTTAATTTTGTGTAGTCTGGTTCGTAAAGTGCAGCAGTGACAGACATGGGCAAGATGAGAGATCACCGTGTTTGAAAGACAGAGAAACTCTTGTGTATATCATACATCCATCCTGAAGTCAGTCAACTGTTCCTCACCAAAATCCTGTAAGCAATTATGATTGTTTACCTATAAATTAAGCTAAGTTTTCTAATGAATTCTAATTAAAAGAGTCCACCACAAGGTAAGATGGCTAATTTATTGTGGAAAAATAATTTTATATTTCAGAAAAATTCAATGAAGCTTTTTCCCACGGGAATGTGACATGACTCTTCTGATTGTCTCGATTTATCAAAATCTAAAAGATTAGTGTAGGAATGGGAAAACTTGTCATTATTTGTTCAGATATTTTTTTTTTCTCTGCATTGAGTAAGCATCTGATTTCTTTGCAAGTGCCACAGATAAGTTGTTGGTGAGTAGCTTAAAGACCTGCCTTTAGGAACTGCAACATCCATTCTCTTTTCAGTTTATCTGGAGGGAAGAGATATACTTAAGATTTTGATTCCTATTGCAATGAAAAAATTAAATCTAACCTGTAATGTTACAATCCACCTTCTTTTCTCTCGAATAGGATGGTTGTTTTTTGCTATTAGTAAACAGTTTCTTTAAGGTCAAGAGTTTGGGTTAGCATGCACACAAATGCTGGAGTGGAACAGCCTCTGTACATGCTGTACCAGCTTGATATCAAGAAAAATGCAGCAGAACACAGTGTCTTTGAAGAAGATGTCATATACTTCAGTAGCAGGCCACAGCTCACTCAGTTTGGGCTCAAGCCTAAATATGTACAAGAGCAGTTCTGGAAAACCTCCACTACATTCCAGTAACATATCTGAAGGGCAATAAAAAAAATATCTTACTCGTCTCAACTTTGTTTCAGAGCAGCATAGGCAATCACAGACATCTCCCAACAGCACTGGGGATAAGAATATAGCAGGATTAAATAACGGTAATATATTAGAGTCTTTTCTCATTATGAATGTTTTAAAAGATACTTCCCTGAAATGACTTTATGTTTGGTATGTCACTGGCAGAAAACAGATGGAGAATATGACTATCAGCATTTTGTTTTGTTTTGTTTTGTTTTTTTTTAATTTCTTTCCCCCTTGAAAAACATTAGAAAATTTTATGTTGGTATAAATCAAGAAAAAAACAAAAGAGTATTTATTTATGTGTTAATCCAAACCCCCTCCTGCTGTTGCTTTAAAATTAAAGCTGCAGGGTTAAACCCTCAAAAGCCAGACACCAGACTGAAAACATAGGCTTCCCTTTATCCCAATGTATATGTGTTAAGATACAATTTAATTACAAGTTCACGTAACTATCATCACAGAGTCCTTTAGCCATCGTGTTTGAATCGAACTTATAGCATGTTAAGAATTGATACTTTTTGTCCAATTTCTGGGTTATTGTTCCTGTAATTCACCAATTCTGTGGAAGAACTCCTATTTACAAAAATCGATTTAGCGTATGAAATGTGCAATTTATTCTTCTATCTCGTTTAGTTCCTAAACTACAAAGAAATGAGAAACTTAAGAGAAATCGCTGGTTACATGAAAGGGAAATAAAAGTTTATCTTTCCAATTACGCCTGTGAAAAACATTAGGGTGACTTTATAGAATTGAATAAACATGAAAAACAGAGATTCTTCTAAATTTCTATTTCTTCTAAATATACTCTTCACGTGTTTTGACAGGTTTCCCACAAAGTTATTTCACAGAGAACAAGAATCTACCACTGTCAATAGGGTAAACAAAATTAAAATTCTCTATTATACACTTCTTTAATGCTGCTTTTCGGGCCAGGTGATGAGGAAGTCAGTTTTCAGTGAGTGGCTTATTTTGCTCCATGTGATGCTTCTTATGAACAGCGGGAGAGGAAACAGCCCTGGCAGGGTACTTTTGGTTTTGAATTTCTGCCTGTATCAATTATTTTCTTTATCCAAATCTTTTTCTTTTCCACTTCATATCAAGACTGTCTTTCAATCTTATTTGACTCATTCCCTTTAAAATATTCTCCTTTCCTTCATCCCATCATTTGGTTCCCCTGGCCACCCACACTGCCAATTAACTGCAGTTAATTTGCATGACATTATAGGTAATATTAACAACAGCTGTTAGTGGGAGAACTGCTGTCAGCGAGACAGTGTGATGTGTTGTTCAGGGGGATAATACCTCACCAAGAAGATAAATTGTAAGTTGATGGAACCATCCTTCTGTAACTTGGACACAACTGGAATAAATCTGGCTCTGTATAGGTAAAAAATGGTCCCGTTTTAACTTCTTCATGTTTCAGTTCGGACAGATTTGAGTAGCAATTTGACAGGTGAACAATTTCACGCATGATTTTATCCACAGTCTGAAGTACACTATCTTCCTCTTATCATCTTTTTCAAAATCACTAAGCCTTGATTTATCTTCCTTTCTCTTATTTTCTCTGGCTGTCTTTCCAATTCCAAATCATAGATATCTGCAATGAAGGAATCTAAAGATCTCTGTTATGCTATTTCTTCTAATAGCTATTTACTACCCTTCGATATAAATGGATTGATTTTTTTTAAACAACTAAAAGAGTTCGCAAACCTCACTGGTTAGTCCATAAATGTCCCTGTAAAATATGAAGAGAAGTTGGAAATAGAAGGTGCAACATCAAAAAGTTCTCATGTTTCACCAATATCTCATATAGAAAAAGTAATGTAAAAAGATTCCAATTAAGTATTTAGTACCAAACAGCCTAAAAGGGTCTGAACAGACTTCCTCCTGCATCCATTTCCTTTATTTTATATGGCTGCATGTTTAAAAAAAGAATTACTGAGATGTTTATAACATATGGTAACATACTTCTGGTTCTTAAGCACTACATTTTTCAATCAAAACCTTGCTTTGGGAACACTAAAAGTCTGTTTTACTACATTGTTGAAATACATAGCAGTCACAAAAATAAATCCTACTCTTTGGAAAGCTACTGCACTGGGTTTTTCTGTTTGTCTACGGAGGTTTGACAAAGCCCAACCATCCAGAGCAATCAACTTCTGAAAAGCTCTGAACAACCCACTCGTGAAGAAGACAGCAGGAAAAGTGTCTAAAGACCAAATCAGCAAAGAAAGATGCTTCGGAAGATCAGTACTGTTACTTTTTTCATCCAAGCACTTCAAAATTTGTCATTAGTTTCAACTGAGCAAATGTTGGCTTACAAGGCAGTAATAAACAGTATTTACAGAGAGGCTTGTGAAGGCTTTCTCTTAATATATCACATATTCTATCTACAGCTTACACTCAGGCCCTTCTAAAACCCCAGTATTGCATCAGGCTTCCAGCTCTCTCAAATTCAACACAAGTAGATGCACATTAGAAAAATCAGTGTACAAAATTCTACTGCTTAATTTGGGGAGGCGTGAAGGGACCCTGAGATAGTGCTCATCCATTTCTGAAACAAACTCTCACAACTTCTTTAGCTTAATCATCTTCTCTTTTAAGGACACTCGTTTAAGTGGTCTTATCAAAAACATGTCTTTTGAGTACAAAAATATGTCTTTAGAGTACAAAAATGCAAACAAAAGCCATAATTTATACCCTTTACTGCAAAATACTGACAATGCCCTAAACCTATATAACTATTAAAGGAGGAAAATAAGTAAAAAATTATGATGTTCGCATTTGGCTTTCTTCAAATGTGTGTAATGACCAAAATAACGGGCTTTTAAAAAGACTATAGTAGATGTTTGTATTGCTAATGTCAGAAGTTCTTCCCGCTTCTTCCAATTTGTTCTCATGTCTCATAAATGTGAAGAATGAAAGCTTTTCAATCAGATGATCGTAAGACGCTGCTGCCACACTAAATGTTCTTTAAAAAAAAAAAAAAAAGATAGTAATTTTCACCCTTATTTTCCAAAATACTGAGAATTTCTAAGTGAAATAAGGCTTAATGCCATCTATATAACATGAATACCAGACACCAATGAGACTTCTGTGGAACTCCTGAACGATGAAAGAAGAACATCTTTTTGAAGAACATCTTCCTGATGTTCTTCAATATATTTGTCCAAAAATCCTTCAACCACAAGCATATTATTAAAGACACAATAATGCAAAGACGAACTGCAAATAACTATTAGTCTTTCATACTAATATACGGGAGTTTAAATAGACTGAACTTCACCAACATCTTTCTTTAGCACAGAATTTTAGGATAGTTTGTTCTTTCTGTTTAAGGATAATTTATGCAGCATTTTTTCAGGAAAGTGTCCAATTCATTTCAAGGAAAGAACTGATTAAGAATTCAGACAGAACTGCAGAATTTTGGGGAACCAGGCTTGCTAGGGATGAGCCTAGGGGTGGCATGCCTGTGTTGGAGAAGAGATCTATAGCCCAACTGAAGTGCATTTACACCAATGCATGCAGCATGGGCAATAAGCAGGAGGAGCTGGAAGCCATTGCATGGCAGGAAAACTATGATGTGGTCACCATCACGGAAACATGGTGGGATGACTCACACAACTGGAGTGCTGCAATGGATGGCTACAAGCTCTTTAGAAGGGACAGGCAAGGAAGGAGAGGTGGTGGGGTAGCCTTGTATGTTAGAGAGTGTTTTGACTGTATAGAGCTCAATGAAGGTAATGATAAGGTTGAGTGCTTATGGGTAAAGATCAGGGGGAAGGCTAATAAGGCAGATATCCTGGTGGGAGCCTGTAATAGACCACCCAACCAGGATGAGGAAACAGATGAAGCATTCTACAAGCGGCTGGGAGAAGTCTCACAATCCCTAGCCCTTGTTCTCCTGGGAGACTTCAACTTACCAGATCTCTGCTGGAAATACAACACAGCAGAGAGAAAGCGGTCTGGGAGGTTCCTGGAGTGTGTGGAGGATAACTTCCTGACACAGCTGGTGAGGGAGCCAACCAGGGGAGGTGCCCCGCTGGACCTGCTGTTTACGAACAGAGGGCCTGGTGGGCGATGTGGTGGTCGGAGGCTGTCTTGGGCTCAGCGACCATGACATGATAGAGTTTTCGATTCTTGGAAAAGTAAGGAGGAGGGTCAGCAGAACCACTACCCTGGACTTTAGAAAGGCAGACTTTGGATTGTTTAGGAGCCTGGTTGACAGAGTCCCTTGGGAGGCAGTCCTGAAGGGCAGAGGAGTCCAGGAAGGCTGGATGTTATTCAAGAAGGAAGTCTTAAAGGCACAGGAGCAGGCCATCCCCATGTGCTGCAAGTCGAGCAGGCGGGGGAGAAGACCGGCCTGGCTGAACAGAGAGCTTTGGCTAGAACTCAAGTAAAAAAAAGGAGAGCTTACCGCCTTTGGAAGAAGGGGCAGGTGACCCAGGAGGACTACAAGGATGTTGTGAGGTTATGCAGGGAGAAGATCAGAAAGGCGAAGGCCCAGCTGGAACTTAAACTGGCCACTGCCGTTAAAGACAACAAAAAATGTTTTTATAAATATATCAGTGACAAAAGGAGGGCCAGGGAGAATCTCCCTCCTTTGTTGGATGCAGAAGGTAACCTTGCCACGAAGGATGAGGAGAAGGCTGAGGTACTTAATGCCTTCTTTGCCTCAGTCTTTAATAGTCAGACTGGTCATCCTCAGGGTTTTCAGCCCCCTGAGCTGGGAGATGGAGATAGGATGCAGAATGAAGCCCCGGTTGTCAAAGAGGTGGCAGTCACCGACCTGCTCCTCCACCTGGATGCTCACAAGTCCATGGGGCCAGACGGGATCCACCCGAGGATACTGAGGGAGCTGGCAGAGGAGCTCACCAAGCCACTCTCCATCATTTATCAGCAGTCCTGGTCAACCGGGGAGGTCCCAGATGACTGGAAGTTAGCAAATGTGACGCCCCTCTACAAGAAGGGTCAGAAGGAGGATCCGGGGAACTACAGGCCTGTCAGCCTGACCTCGGTGCCGGGGAAGGTCATGGAACAGATCATCTTGAGTGCCATTACGCGGCACGTGCGGGACAACCAGGGGATCAGGCCCAGCCAGCGTGGGTTTATGAAAGGGAGGTCCTGCTTCACTAACCTGGTCTCCTCCTATGACAAGGTGACCCTCTTAGTGGATGAGGGGAAGGCTGTGGATGTTGTCTACTTGGACTTTAGTAAGGCCTTTGACACTGTCTCCCACAGCATTCTCCTGGAGAAGCTGGCTGCTCATGGCTTGGATAAGTGCACTCTCCACTGGGTAAAAAAACTGTCTGGATGGCTGAGCCCAGAGAGTGGTGGTGAATGGAGTCAAATCCAGTTGTCGGCCGGTCACGAGTGGTGTTTCCCAGGGCTCAGTATTGGGGCCGGTCCTGTTCAAAGTCTTTATCGATGATCTGGATGAGGGGATTGAGTGTACCCTCAGGAAGTTTGCAGATGACACCAAGTTGGGGGGAAGTGTCGATCTGCTGGAGGGTAGGAAGGCCCTGCAGAGGGACCTGGACAGGCTGGATAGGTGGGCCGAGGCCAACTGTATGAGGTTCAACAAGACTAAGTGCTGGGTCCTGCACTTGGGTCACAACAACCCCATGCAATGCTACAGGCTTGGGGAAGAGCGGCTGGAGAGCTGCCTGGCAGAAAAGGACCTGGGGGTGTTGGTTGACAACCGCCTGAACATGAGCCAGCAGTGTGCTCAGGTGGCCAAGAAGGCCAATGGCATCCTGGCTTGTATTATATTGGTTTACCATATACTATCTTCAGTAAAAAACATCCTAAAAAAAATTTTCTTGTATAATCATATTTTAAGTATATTACAGTAGACAACAAAAGGATCTAAAAACTCACACACAAAAATGTTTTTTAGACTATTAACAAGGCATGGCTAATACAATCAAAAAATCTTACTGAGTTACTTAGTGACATAAAAAAATGGAAGAAAATATAGACAAAAAGAGTATTTAAGAGATCTAGGCAGTGTTTTTGGTGAAAAGTAGGTGGCTTCTGCATTTTGAAGAAACATTATGACAAAATAAACTACCTTAGCTTTTTTTTTCCCCTCAGTATTTGTCAAATATGGACATATCTCAGGAGTCTTGATTTAATTTGGTAAAAATTTTGCATTCTGCCAATGGTGTATTCAATTCTACAGCTAAACAATTTGTACACATTTTGTATGTTCAGAGCAGTTACCACTAAGCAGTATTTTTACAGACTACCAGCTAAATAACATTAAGTGCATCATACTCTATTATGGCTGATCAGTTTATTTGGAAGTGGGTTTAATTTCATTTCTGCACCATTACTAAAGTCATCAGATGATCGCAGGGAAAACTTCCTATTTCTTCACGATAGCACACATTTATAGGAAAACACTTATGTCTGGTGGCAGAATTCTGCATTAAACCAGTTCTTTAGATAATTAAAAAAAATTAGATAGAGCTACAGCATATCTAATGTAATATTAGATATGTAAGCAGAGAACATATTATAGGACCCCAAAATATCACAACATTTATTTACAGTTCAAATATTGTTCACATTGATAGTGAATGAAATACTTGTTTGCTACATGCTGGATAGGCTAAAAACATTAACTTTTTTTCACGTCATCCTTCATAAAAATATGTCTGCATCACAAGATCCCATAACCTTACCTGAAATACCTAATTATTACATGAAAAAAATCTGGCTAGTGCCATGAAAGGGACAGAACAGGATTTATATGACAATGTAATGGTAGACAAATATCATGGACAAAAGATTTTAGTTTACAGCTGTTAATATTATGGATTTCTAGAACATTCATTTTGCTTTAGTTGTTTAGCAAGGCCACGACTAAACTGCATATACTGAAAATAAGGCTGACTTCAGTCTTTTGGATCTATAGTACTATCATCTTTCATCCACTGTAAAGTAACTGAATCCAGAAAATTTATAGATTTTAGATTTGTTTCATTATGTTTAAAAGACAGCTAATACTGCAGTTCATAGACCTTATTTTACCTATTCTTTAGCAATCTCAAATTTCTAAGATAAATATGGAGTCCTTACTTATAAAAGACAATTTCTTCCTAGGGAGTAAATGAAATAGGGGAACCTTTTAACATCTACCCATGTACAGGAGGTAGATTAGGTTGGTTCTCTGTTGGAGAAACTAAAATGAAGGACTATTTATGAAGTACTTGCAGCTTTGAATATAATCAACTGTAATAACAAGATACAAGTTACAAAAAAATTCTTTTTGTTGAAACCACTTTTGTAATACTGCTTTTTAATAACCCTCATAATGGCCAAATTAGAAGGACCCCAACTGAAGTCATTGATCCCACATAAAACCAACATTGCTTTTCCTTCTTAGCTTTGTTTTACAAGCTACATTATTTCCAGATGACGCTTGAGGAGTTTCGAGAATTAGATGCTTAAATAGACAGCTGCTTTCTATTTACCATATAAATCAAGGATAAATCAAAGAAGAATCTAAATATTGGACTTCATTCAGCCCATTATGGAGCGCAAACTGAGAAGGAAAAGAAAAAAGAAATATCGAAATCTCATCACCCAAATGCAAAGCTTAATTCTCATTATTAAGACGAGAGAAAAACCTCATTGACATTAGCAGAATTCCAAGCCTCCATGTAACACCAGCTCTGCACAGCAGGTAGATTTAACTGGATTGGTAAGGAGCCAAGAAAAGAGTCAGCTCTGACTGGGAACTCTCCCAGTATATATATACACACATAGCTCACAGCAGATTTTGGACAAGGGGATAAAGGATGGCTCTTCATATATTCACAGGAGTACATTTGTAAATATGAAAAGTCTAACACTACACTACATTGTTTCTATCACTGACAAAATTCCTTCACCATCGAAGTGCTGGTTAAGTGACAGTCCTATATATGAAATAATTGAAGATATCAGCACTAAGTGGGATGATTTTTAGAATTTTTCCTAACGTGTTTAAGCTTCATCTGGATAGAACAATGCATTTTTTTATAGCCAAAATTTAGAAGGTAAAAAAAAAAGTTAAACAACAAGTGAATTTTAGAATTTTTCCTATGTGGCTAGTAATCATCTTACCTACACTATTTTCTGTTAATATTATTCCATTAAAGCAACTGAAGGCTGTTGGTAAAATCCTCATGGATGGTAGAGAGAAGAATTCCCAGCAGACAGCAGCGTGGGGCGCTCCGAACCGTGACCCCTTCCCTGGGTGTTGAGTGATTCTCAGAATGTGCTCCAAGGAGTTTTCATTTAACTACTAAGCCTTCACGCCCACCACCAGTAAACAAGAGTTTGGGCTCCCACTGCCATAAAATCCCTTGTCCCTGTGTTGCATTAGATGATGTTGAAATAAATTTAGAAACCAAATCAAAAGCTATGTATCCAAATACAGACTCAAGTGATGATGCATGCCAAACTATTTGAATCTAAAACTATTCCTACATTTGATTTTTATTTTCCTCAATTTTTGC
The DNA here is from genome assembly GCF_965183815.1 of Platalea leucorodia. Taxonomy (NCBI): domain Eukaryota; kingdom Metazoa; phylum Chordata; class Aves; order Pelecaniformes; family Threskiornithidae; genus Platalea; species Platalea leucorodia. The sequence continues at coordinate 24,817,991 of NC_138859.1, read as the reverse complement.
ATTAAGCAATTTTTTTTTCTTACATCAACAAGAGAATTCTGAACCTCTGACATAAGCTTGCCAAAATTCAAAATTTACTCTCTGCTCCATCCCTTCCCTTCCTAGAAATAGTTAAGGAGCATCTCTCGTTACCAGCTGTAGTATAACAAGCATTGAAGTGCTCGAAAATCATACACAATACTATGAAATCCTTAAAAAGCAACCGTTTGGGTAGATGGTAGCTCCAGCAACAGGTCTGATGTGCTACTTTCCAAGGGAAGTTAGCATGCCTCCAGTTATGCTGCTAAGTATCTATGATTTAACAAATTACATTAGGCTGTAATAAAATTACAAAGAAAATCATTGATATGTTTACTTAACTAATTTGTCTTGATTTGAACTGAAAAAAGCAAAATTCTCAATTATTTTATTACCAGATTTCTTGTTTGTTAAAAATTTTGGAAAATGTGCTTTCACTGAATACAAGAAAGCAATAAAGAAACCTAACTGGATTTTTCCCATTTCTTCAAGCCTGGAGATACTCGTGGACAAGGACAACTTGACTGAAGTGTGGTAATGCTTAATAATAAAGCTTATTAAACAACTAGTAAATGAAATAGCATGAGAATTGATCTAACCAAGGATCCTGTCTCTGAGGTGATGGTTTGATGACAGGGGGTTCTTCTCTCCTCCCCACTGGCTTCTCCATCCTGCTCCTGAATCCCACCATATTGACTGAAGTTTATCAGGAAAGGATCAGGAAACTGGTCCAACCTTAATAAACAAACCAACTTGCTCTTTTCTTTTTTAAAGCCCAGAAAACCTCAGCAAGAACAATATAAAAACCAACTGGGTCAGTTCCTTATTTTAGTTCACAGCGAAATACCTTCAGCTTTGTTGTAGAGTAGAAACAGTACTACTGCTCAAGCACTCAGAAATTAAGAGATGCCCATCTCTTAATCTCCATTTGCTCCCTTTGTGTGTATGTGTTACAGCATGGGCATACTGTGCCACAGCACCTCTCCATCATATGATGTTCACAACAGACAGGGCTCAATTCAAGATCACTGATGCTGCCTTTTTCCTTCCATATCCCTCCTGGCCCCAAGAAGGAACACACAGTATTTACCATAATTTGTTTTTCAAAGTCTAGTACTCACAAATGAGTAGAAAGGCTCAAGACAAGACCATAAGCAACACCTAGAATAATTTTATGTATGATTTAACCCTTGTGACCTAGGTACCATGCAAATTCACTTTTGGATTACAGAACACAGTAAGAAAAAAAAATAATTTATAAATGAAAAGTGAATTAAAAATAATGAGAAATGCATTTTAAAAACACATATTTGGTCTAAATGAAACCTGTGAAGAGAATAGCTTACTCAGCAATTCTCCTCCTCTCCAGACATAAACCTGGGCAGAGCAGGCAATATCAGAATCATCCCTTTCTTTCGCTCCATGCTGGGATACAGTGGTAGAACAGGCTTCAGGACTTCAGACACTTAAATTATCTCAGTTCCTAGATTCTTCGCTCTTCTTATAGACAACACAAACATAGGCTTTCAGAAGCAGAGTATGCTGAAGTAAATGAAATCTGGCCTCAACTTTTATTTAGTCAACTGCCTATGCTTCAGATTGAGCTGGAACATGAGCAATTTGGAGAAAAAAAACCTCGTCATGCATAAAAGTATACATTCTTCTTTCAAAATACAGGCAATGAACTTCAGTGATTTTATTCTCCCCTACAGCAATTGTTCCAACTGCTGTCCTTCTCCCCTCCCTCCCTTCGTCATACCAACAATGACGAAGGGAAGAAATTCAGTGAAGTATCTATGTCTCTGGGCTGCACTCCAGAGTGCTTCCCTGGCACTGCTCCATAAACTGCATTTCTCAGCTGTCTCCATCTGTAAGGGGATAACTATGTACAGCAAGCACCTTGGGTCTTTCCTTAGCTGCAGTATATAGTTTGCACCCACTAAGTTAAAAAGAAGTCTAAAATCTATAAAATAGTTTTCAAGCACCAAATTCATACACACACTGAAATATATACATATATATACACCCACATATATGTAAATATATGCCTATGTGTGTGTGCACATATATATTTATTTATATGTGCCCTTTTACAAACATATGCGTGTATCATGCTGTTTTCTTTCCTCTGAATAGTGGGGATGGTAATTTGTCTAGGGAAGAAAATACATGGGTCTCTTTTCATAAATCATAGAATGGTTTGGGTTGGAAGGGACATCTTCAACTAGATATCAATATCCCCCTTCTGACAACAGGCCACATACAACTGCAGTCCCTGGATTAGGGATGTAGAATCATAGAATTGTTTAGGTTGGAAAAGACCCTTAAGATCATCAAGTCCAACCGTTAACCTAGCACTGCCAAGTCCACCACTAAACCATGTCCCTAAGCACCACATCTACATGTCTTTTAAATACCTCCAGGGATGGGTCTCAACCACTTCCCTGGGCAGCCTGTTCCAGTGCCTGACTACCCTTTCAGCAAAGAAATTTTTCCTGATATCCAATCTAAACCTCTCCTGACACAGCTTGAGGCCATTTCCTCTAGTCCTATCACTTGTTACTTGGCAGAAGGAACTGACTCCCATATAAGTTAGTGTTAAAAATTTCAGCCCTATTCTCTAGGCATCTGAAGATGCTTGACAGTTATTTAACCAAGACCCCACAATATCTCAGAGGTTAGTTTCAAAATACACAGCCTTTGGCAGCAATTCCAGCTTATGAAGCCCTTGTGCCCATAAACCCTGTCCCAAGCACTCACTCCAACATCTCTGGGCTGTGATACTGCATGTTATGCAGAACTACCTCATGATATGATATATGATATGATATGGTATGATATATCTCAGGTATGAAAAGCCATCACCTCCACCAAAGCAGCCTCCCTTTGCCCTGGAAGTCAACTGAAGCACCATAGCTCTCCAGGACAGCTCAATAAAGAGCCACAAGACCATAGGAGGAATATGAACATGTGGCAGTGTAATTGCTTAAGCTGGAACTGGGCATGACACCAGGGTTAATCACCTCTGAGAAATACAGTCCCAAAAGCATTATCAATCGCATCACTCAGAAATGCTCAATGCATCCAAAATACTGCAGTCCTCACAACCATGGAAGCCCCTACACCATGAGTCCCTATTGCTCGAGAAGCAAACCCATGGGAAAGGGCCATCAAATCCTCTCCAAGGTGTTTGACATCTCAGGAGCTTTCAGTTGTTCATGCCCATGCAGATCAAAGAGCTTTATCCAGCTTTTGTATCACCTTACCAGGCAAACAGAAGTGGGATCTCCTGGTCTTTAACCACAAACTAACTTGAGGGGATTTTTGCTGAAATGTTTCAAGTTTCAAAAATTAAAGGTCAGATAGCAACTTCTGGGAAAGAAATAAAGAGCCCTAAAACCACAGGTGTCGTAAGGAGCTTCACATGAATTAGGACATGGTAAGGCAGCAGGAATACACAGGAAAAACCTGCAAGTGATTCATTTGCTCTATAAACCCACGTCTCTCTGAATAACAAAATGCCTCTAGTTTGTATGGTACGTCTCAGCAATAATAACTAAAAGATGCAGGTTAAGAAACCTGGTTAGTTAAATTAAATTTAAGGCGTTAAACTATTAGATCAAATTATCTTTTTAGGTACTTCTATACTTAATGTTAGAGTAATATGATAGTAAAGTCTCAAACAGGCATGTCCTGGAACATGTATTAACACTGAAAATAAAACAGTTGTTACATTTGCATCCTCAAAAATCCAGAGCAACTGATAAATCAACTTTTTTTTACACAGTATTGCAGTGAGAGTTCAAATGAGTACAAACCAAAGATACTTCAGTAGTACAAAGATATTATTCAAGTCCTTGGAAAATGTCTCCTTCTTGTACCGAAACTAGAGATTTTCCAACAAGCCGTGCAATTAAATTACAAAATTGTTGCCTATTTGTGGGTATTGGCTCAGTAAACTGAAGAGGACTGTATGGATCCATGTGTTCAGAACATACCAATTTGCCCCGTGACTGCAGTACTCCCCCAGAGGCTCACTGGGAATTGTTTCAATCATTTGTAGGCATTTTAACATACTGTGGATGCCAAAGCCCTGTTCTTAAAAATAATGTTTTTAACTGTATAATTTAAACAATCCTGAAATACAAACGGCTTGAGAATTGCAAGTTGACAGGGTACAGTAAGTCTCTTAGCTATGAATAGTTGCGGTTTTGCTTTGCCATTTGTAAGTGTAATATTTTATTTTAAAGACGTTTCAGACATGACATCATTCATACAGGTTCCTGTATTTTGGTGTTGGTGGTTGCTTAGCTGTCACACATTTTGATAAATCTTTGCAGATTTAGGGATGTACTACTTCTATTTTGAAGCACCTACTAAAACATTAAGTTCAATACTCACATAATCAGGAAGTGGAGAGTCATTTGAACTGAGGGAACATCTTAAGGACTGCGTGGCTTGCTCCAGCACTTTGTTGTGCTTTTTAGACAACAAAGAAAATAAACTGGAAGGGGAAAAAAAAGGAAAATAAATATTAAAATAACTTCATAATAATGTCCTGAAATAGTTAGACTATCCAGTCAGAAGAGATGTTTGATTATATACACAAACTTGAATAAAGAGATTTTTAGAATGCACTGCACAATAGCTATAGAATTTATTTATTTACTTATTTATTTAACATCTGGGCTAAGCAACAGCAGAATTTCAATTAGAAATATTCTATACAATAAACGATGTGAAGAACGTCATATGTTCATGGTTAAATTCTTAAAAGTCAAACTGTAACAGAAGGAATGGTATACATGCAATTTTAGTTCATAACCAGTATGTGTTCGCTAAAATGCAATTTTTAAGTGCAGCATCTCATGCAATATATTGCAATATGTCCTTAAGCATCTTGTGTATTATTAATTTCAATAACCTATTTGCTTATTACAGGAAAAATCCAAGTATAGACAGAAGCTTTGGGTATTTGGAGGCTGAGTTTTTGCATTTTACTAGTATATGCTTTTTTCAAATTTATTTTAGCTTAAGTCAAAGAATAAAGCATTACCTTAGCTTTACAAATACTCTGTGAAATCAGAGGTCCATATATATACAGAGAAATAAACATTTTTTTCATGCATTTTGAAAAAAAGCATGGCAATGACACTCAGAGGATGGTATAATCTGATATATAAGGAGAATATAACTTGACTGCAAAGGTGGAAGGAGAGATGAGAAGTAAGCAGAAGCAGTGGACAAAGACCACCAGCTAGTGCTCAGCACCTTCAAGGAGTCAAGATACTTTTGTAAAGCCGCTGGATACCTCAAACATGGCTTTCAATTCACAGATAACCTACTTTCCCTTCTCCCCATATTGGTATAGGTCATATGTTTTAAGGATTTCTGTATTTAAAAACATTCTTCTGGCTTCTTTTTGGAGCATTACAGGACTCCTGTCAGGCTTTCCTAGGATGACTGTGTTGGTCCTTAGAGGGTAAAAAGGCTGCCATGACAAATAAGCACTAACAAAATTCACTAATGCCTGAGCATGTTGCTCTTGGAGTCGGTGACACTTGGGACAAGGAGCAGTAGCAGACTTCTTGTACACCAGATCATTTCGAAAATATTAAAACCAGTTTAGTAATTAAAAAATTAAGTAGCAAAATACTACCTCAGTGTAATATTCTAGATAGCCTCTATTTCTTGGAACTGGAGGACAGCTTCAGTGCTCAGAGGCACGTGCTTGGAAAGCTTTTCTGCCTCAAGAAATGATGCATTTGAAGAAGTCCTCTTAAATTTATTACTTGAAATATATCACTGATATTGTATCCTTCACAGACAGTAGGAGTAGATTCCTCAGAGTATCAGTGTTTATCCCCTTGTTGCTGGTCAAGAGCCTAAGGAAAAGGCTTCTCCAACACTTACCACCACCACAAGGAATTAGTTACGCTTCTCAAGCCCAAATCTTACCTCTTGAGAGCCAACTCAATAAATTCCACCATTTCCCAACACCTCTTCAGTCAGATATTTCTTAGAGTAGATTAACAGCTTCCTTTTAAGGACAACCTTCGCCACACTGAAGGCATCTAATTAACCTGTGTGAGAGCCCCTGGGTAGGTTATACCATCTTCAAGGTTCAGCCAGAGTCTGCCAGCACGAGGAACGGGCTCGAGACGGCACGGCTGAAACCAGGGTCGGTACCGCGGCTGCCTGAATCCTGGTCCCACCAGGACACTATCGCTGAGGTGGTGATAATCGCAACTGGACTGATACGGCAAGAACATCGGATGAGATTACAAGACCTCCGTGGTGGTTACAAGGGTTGAGAACATTTGGTGTTTTCAGGATAACACAATATATTTGATGTCATGAAAACTGGAATCTTATTTTTTCCTTCGTGCTATCCAACAGAGCCTCGACAAGACATGTCATTCCTGGGACCAAATGCCAACCTCCTACTAATTCACAGCTATTAGTCAAAACCACTAGAACATTCCCTGTTAAAAAGGGAAGAAGCAACACAGAAATAAGATATAAGTAGGCTTTCCATCTTTTTCCCCCTCTCATAATCTGCTATTGTATTCACAGACTGAAATTTTTGTTCAAATCAAAATTTGGATTTGCAAACTGGTCCTTGGTCTGAAACAGCAGTGCTACTTTTCCAATCATTGGTATTTTTGAAGGCTCAGATTTCAGAGAGACTGTCATCAGCACCATCTAGTGCTGCAGAGACAGAATAATCGGTTAAAGACAACCTGGTGATGCTTATGGGGGGGTGCAGCAAGAACAGGTTAAATTTGGTGTCTGTCTGCTTCAGAAGATACAGATAATTTCACAAAAAGGAAGAATTTGGAATAAAAAGGATTTCCAACTAGTAGATTCTTCTCCAAAATACATAAAGCATTTTGGCTATAAAGGAAATTTAAATATAAACAAAGAATTGGGATCAGGATTTCAAAAAGTGCATTTATTCAATACATGTGAAGAGGAAAATGCACATACATTGGTATTCTGCATGGAATTGGAATAGCGAAGAGCAAATTTATTTTCTCTGGCAGAAATGTAGAGAACTGGGAAAAAGAAGGAGAAATTAAAAAGATGGAAGACTATTTCTTTATATCTTATTTTTGCTTCCTTAAATATTTCCCTTTTTTTTTTTTTTTAATTAAGTGTAATGCAACTAAACTAGAGTGCTTGTTTATGGCATAAGCAAGCCCTTGGTGGCTAACTTCTATTTCCAAAGTAGCAGCGAGGGGGTAAGCTCCATTATACACTGTCTTTGGCACCAGGGCTTCCCCTTGCAAAGTTTTGCTTTCCTGCTGCAGCTCATCACCTTCACACTTGTGCCAAGACACTTCTTTGTGGGACCACTGCCCAGAACACCAATATTCAGGTTAAAAAAACTCAACACAGCTCTCTTCTTCATAAATTGGTTATCCTTCTCAAAGAATCATCCCTTAGAGGAGCATGAGGGCAGGGACACATAAGCAGGAATTTTTCATACTAAGAATAAAAACATATAGAACTGCACCCAGAGTAAACTCAAAGAGCTCCACAGAAACACTACAACTAAACAGAAAAAATTAAGGCCAGATACTGTGATTAACTGATGAATTTGGAGCTCTGAAGGAAGTAGCGTTGCCTCCTGAAATGGTGTAAAACTTCACCACCAAGTAATTCACTTCTTATTATGCCTCTATCTCTACCTCTGAAAACCACCTTGATAAATATCAACTTCATTTTTAAAGTATCAGAACAGATTTAGTTACAATCTTCAAAAGGCATTTGCATGAAATTTAGCTCATGAATATCTTTTTATCATTGACAAATGTTGCCTCCTAAAGGAGATGCTTGATTTTACGGCAGTCACATCTTCAGTGTCTGTAAGGTTTTGGGTTTTATTTTGATTTTTAAGGCATTAATAATGCAATTTAAAAAAGGCAACAATGTTTTACAAGGTTGTTCCCCTCCCCACAACAAGGTACAAGAGACAAGTGCCAATTCATGCAGAGGTGGAAATTAAGACCATCTCCCAAATTTCCCTCATGTGTCTTAGTCACACTTCTATTTTTGCCCCACTAAAAATCAAGCTGAAAAATATGTATACTATGTGGTCACGGAGGGCAGCCTGCACAGGTTGACAAGAATATAGAGTTTTCTACCAGAATACTTTTCCTCTTTCTTCTGTTCTTCTCCATCAACTGTCAGACAGACTATGGAGCTCGACAGCTCTTTGATCTCACCCATTATGCACATTTTATAATATTAACAAATTATGTTCAGAACAATGAAAGTGTGTTAGTACCTCAATCCATCTCTCACTCACAGAAGTACTTATGGACCAATGTTTAGCAAGCAAAATTATAGGTTGGAATAACAGCAAGATGAAATAACAGCTGGCATCTATTACAGATCATCATATCACGCCATGGATGAGCTCAACCAACGAGGAAGACTCAAGGCTGAACGATAATCTCAAGGTCTTGTGTTTCTGATTTTTAGGAATTAAGAAAGCATTGGTTTCTTAACTCCCTCTATACAGATGAAGTTTTTAATTTAACACAAGGCTGAACCTTGATCGATAAAAAAATTATTACAGACTAAACAGTAATGATTGCTTAAATACAAGTGATCTGATTATGTTATTTGCACACACAATAAAATTCAAACCAGTAATATATGAACTTAACACTTTCAAAAAGCCAATTCCACAAAGCCTGTGGATCAAAACAAACAAACAAACAAAAAAAGCCAATAAGGGGAACTCATTCAACAGCTTTCTTCTTGGTCCACCAAAAAACACAAGCCAACAATCATGGAAAAAAAAAAATAAGCTTCTATAAGTTCTACAGAAAGTCTAATTTACAGTAGATTGAAAAAGCTTACAAAATATATTTTTCACATACAAAAAATGAATGTATAAAATGAAACTTTTATAACCAAAAAACTTAGGAAAAAAGATAAGGGAATTAAAATTAGAACTTGAAAGTAAATCCAAAGTTAGAATTTGCCAAAAACTGCAGCTTTCTGAAAGCTTCGTACAACAAGAAGGAAAGGTACCAGTGTACCTTATTTTAAGAAAGTAAATAGGATGACCCAAGATAATAACATACCAGTTAATCCTGAGCATAATAATGGAACAGCGATCGTGAGACTCATTCAAAGGAGGATGTCACCAGCATAGAAAAACAGACCTTGTCAAGCACACTCAGGTTTTTTTTCAATGAGACTAGAAATAAGATAAAGCATGATAGTACCCCTGTTGTAACAGGCTTCTACACGTCATTTATGTGACTTCATTCCACATGGGATTTTTTTATTAAGAAACTCAAATGATAAAAAGCAACATGACATGCATTATATGAACTGAAAATCAGACATCTGAACAGTTTGAAATATCTTCAAATTTGAATCTTGAAATAAGTTTTCTTAATACGTCCAAACAGGAATATATTCTTGGCCCTTCTAAATGCCAATAGCTATTTAACATTTGCTATAGCTACCAAAATATTTTCAATTATATAAAGATGATATATAAGATGACGCATATCATTGATATATATCAATGATAAAGAAATATTATGGTTAAACTTTGCAAATGGCACATTCATTACAGGAGCATCAAAGAGAAAAGGACATTTTTATTAAATTATTCTTTATCTTTCAAGAACTTGGACACAAAATAAACTTGTGATTTAATGCAGCCAAACTCGAATTTAGCAGCAAAGAATCCAAGCTGCTCCCCAAGTCTGAAGGATCTCAGCCTGGGAGCAGCAACTAAAGACCACCAGACCAACAAACAGCTGCCCATTAAGCAATGAAGCTGCTGAAAGAGTAACTGTCTTTGGTATTAACAAAAAATTCCAGCAAAGTTTTGCTCTACAGCACCTGCCACTGGCATCCTGTGTGCAGATTTCACAATGATGGTTTGAAAATGCAAAGGTTCAGAGAAGAGTCAGGATATTAATTATTAAACCAGAAAACACATCTCTCCATGAAACATTCAAGAAACTCAATTATTTAATGGATTTGAGAAAAGAAGAAAGGGTGATTTGACCAAAATGTAAAAATATGCACATGAAGAAAAGTTTGTTAACAGAGGATCCTTCAAGCTATCAGAAGAAAAAAAATACCAAGTTTTAGTGAAGCAGAAACTAAAGTACTGGTTGCACGGGCACAGCTCTCTCTTACAGAGGTGGTTGAAACCAGGCGTGAGGTGCAATAAATTCCTGTTTACACTGTCAGGGCTCCCATGAGGGGAAGCCCGGTGCATCTCTGCTACTACATATTGGGAGCAGGAGGAGGTTGCACTTCAAACACAAAATCAAAGCCAGCTCATCAGTGTTGCACCACCATCCTTGTGCTCTGGCACTCCCCCTCCACTTGGTCCTTGAAGCTCTGCAAGTCAGCAACGGCAGACAAAAAAGCTGGACTGGGATTCCTTCTAAGCTGCATCCAGGTTTTATGCCAAAATACAACAGGGAATTACAGAGAGCCTGCACTCAGGCTGAGCCCAGACATGGGAATGAGAGACAGACAGACATGGTCCTGGGGACAACCCTTGGCTTCAGGCTGCTCCTGGAGTCACCCTTCGTCGGGGAGAACAGGCATGCCTACGCACAGCATAGCATGACTCTAACGGGAGGGTAGTTAACAGGTTGGGACAGCGATGGAAGTCTTTAAACCAAGACTGGATGTTTTCCTAAAAGCTACATTCTAGTTCAACCATAGAAATTTCAGCCCAGAAGAAGGAATTAATTCCATCTTTGGTCTGTGTTATGTTAGAGGTCAGACTATATGATCAAAGTGGTCTCTTCTGGTCCTATATGCATTTAGGTAATAGTCTACACATATTACATCAAAAGAGATGGAAGGAACACTACTGTATAACTTCCATACATTTTAATTTCTTTTTTTTCCATGCTACATAATCTGATGAAAGACGCAGACAACAAATCCTCTTGAGAGACAATTCAATTCACTGTATTTGTGGGTTTTGTAGCATTAAAAAAAATCTGGCAAAAGTATCTCCAGAATTAAATTTTTGCATTAGTATGCTGGCATATCAGCACCGTTACAGGCAAGAAGAATAACACATCTGTCACATGTGCCATCTTTTGTGACAGGGCAATGGTTCAATAAAATATGCAATGTCATAAACCTTGAGGAAAATTTGAAGTGGTTTAGGTGTGTATTCAGACAGATGGGAAGTGACGCTTGCTTGGCATACGGACAGAAAGATTTATGTCAGGGTCACAACACGCCAGATGTCCCACGGCTCAGAAACACTAGATCTCTATGTAAACCAAAACTAGGGAAGGTTTGAAAGACACACTGTGACAAAGGTGTGTTTCAGGTGCAACATTTTAGATATTCTGGAAAGAAATAATCTGGACCAAAAAAGAAAAAAAAAAGGAGGAAAAAAGCTACAACTTTGGGTGGGGAAGACATGAACAACCTTTGAAGCTGAAAAACCAAGAGTCAGAGAGTGAGAGACAAACTGAGCACATTAGCAGAGGAAGGTCAGATAGAGCTATATGACAGAAAAAAGGAATAAGGATTGAACTTCTCCCAATCCAAATCACTAGTGAGCTTCTCAAGGAGAAAAATTTTCAATTATCTGAATGTTTAAAAATATTCCATATGCACTGAGTACAGAATTACTCAAGGGCTAAAGCGCTGCTCAACATAATTTATTTGAAGCTTGGAAATTCAGACGTTCTGAATCTTTTCTCCTCACTCTCCTAGTTCAGAAGTATGCTGCAAATAAACTGAACAGCACACAAACACAAAACGCTATCTGGTGATGGAAAAAAACAGTTCCATGGATCAAAAAATTTGATTATGAAAGTTCTCAAACAATTCAGCAATATTCCATGCTGTTCCTTCTCTCTGCTCTCATATATATGCTAAATGTACTATTGTTCTCAATTTTAAAGAATTAAATATAAGCCCTAAACACCTAAACACTCCTTAAACAATAGGATTTTACAATGCCTGTGTGAACACCACAAACATATTAGAAAAAAACTCCTTTATATAGCAAGCTCTAAAAACATCTTTGTTTTGAAACCTGACATCTAAAAGTTAAAACCATACCTTAATTCCTGTATATGTAAAGAACATTTCTTGGTTTTGACTTATTTTTTAATGGATTACAGCAAAAGAGAGAGTGCTATGGCACGAGAACTCTACTCATTTATAATGGATAAGATGCCTGGACAGACATTTCCAAGCAGAGGACCTGAATTGCTCATCTGCTTGCATAACAGCTCATGTATGGTCACATGAAAGGTCACATCAAAAAAATGCACCGTGCTGTTTCATACAAAATACAATCATCGCTAGTCCTATATGGGGGGACTGGTTGCAAGCAAGTGCAGTAGGGGCAGTTGAGCAGCCTTTCTGTGAGTGATGGAGAAGTGATCTGTAAGCACTTAAGGAACCAGGCCCTGGGAGAAATCCATTTAGCATGAATAAGTGCAGAAAAAGTCCCCAAATGCCCACGTCTACTGAAGAGCCCTTAAGACATTTTGCATTTGAATTATCCAAGCTGTAATGACACATAAATAGAAAGAACGAGAGAGAATACCTGTGGAGAACTCCAAGGGCTATCCGGGGCAGTTGACTCCACGGAGGATCACTGCTCTTGCTTACTTGAGCATAACTCTAATGCCTGGGAGACATTTGGGATCCCAGGAAAGAGAAGCTAACCAATTGAGATATCAAATTGCTAAGGAGAAAATAAGAACGTACTTTATATCTTTCTTTCTAATCTCGTAAAGAGAAGCATGACACTAACTTCTGCTGAATAAAGCTTTGCTATATTTACTATTAGGTCCACCTGGCTTGTGGAGATGATGTGAAACCAAGAGACTTAGGGTGTGCAGTCTCCACAAAGGTCATGTATGCAAATAAAATGGTTTGTATGGGCATCACTGATGGACTTATTCACCAAAGAGTGTTTAAAGGATCAGGGAATGAAAAGGGCTTCTCCCAGGTAGCAAAAGATCCATGTGAGGCAGGTATTGCCACGTTCTAACTTTGCTGGTCAGTGATCAGACTTTTTTTTTTTACTTTTCTTGTCTAGTGCCTTCTCAAAAATGTAAGTTTGTGTCCCCTTGGAAACAGGCTGTGTGCCTCAGTTGCCTGCTATTTCAGGGCCAATCCCAAAGCATCACAAATGATTTTAATGCAACCTGGGTAAACAAATGATTTCTATCCCATCTTCCTGTTAAACAGCAAGCAGTAAAGACTGTTCTTTTAATTCTACAGTCCTAAATTTGATCATAATAAATTAAATACTTCAAGATATCTTTAGTTCACGACAAAAGCTTCTCATTAATTTTAAAGAGCATTCTTTTATCTGCCACTGCTTACATATGAACAGGATCTATAATTCATATGCTATAAAGACATTCCAAATTCTGTCTCCTCAAGAAATTTTCTTATTAATAAAAGTAGAAAGACATACAGTCACCATACACTTGTGGCGAAAGTATATAAACAAATTCAGGAGCAACTTAGAACAATTAATGGAGGCTTTGCATTAACAAACAGGATTTCCTGTTAAAATGGAATTGAAAAGACAAAGAGACTAGAAAAAACATGGAAACAAGGAATTTGATGTGATGAGACAAAAGTAAATAGTTACAAAAGTAAGCCAAGAGTTTAATTTGCAGAGAGCGGGAAATGTATTTTTCAACTGAAGGCATAAATTGTTAGGCAGCTCATGGCCACTTTCCAATGAATGTTGGGAAATTGATGCTCCTATTGCTAGACAGCCTTCCGCTGTATCTTGGTACAGATAATTTAATTCCCCTTTTGTCTGGCATGCCAAATAACATCCTCGTAATTCCACTTAAAGGATAGTCAGGCAAGGATGAGGAGCACTACCTAGAAACAACATCTTCCTAACTCCACGTCATATTAAAGTATAAACTCAATAACCAGATTGCGATCTACTACAGATGTAACCCCCCATGCAAATCTGCTGTATTTTTCTCTAACCGAGAGAGTGGCAAGTGGCAAACTAAATTCAGGAAGGCTTAAAGCTATGGAGGAAAATGTACGCAGTCCAGGATAAACAGAATACGTTTGTAAAGCTCAGACTAATTATAAGGTTTATTCTGAGCTAAATATCCCTGAATCTGCCTTAGGTGTCTCAAGGCACGAATGTAATTCCTTTCAATGTTCCCTGTGTTTGCCCTGTTAATATTTTATAAGAATATTGAATGGGCAATAGGGTCCACAATATTTCCATTTCATCCACTTGCTCTTAATTCAATAGGGTAAGTAAGTGTTTCATAGCTGTTGAGAGAAGACATTTGTCTTGCATTAGGACAAAACTCTGTGGGTGAAAATCGGAGGAAATTGCTGGAGAAAGCAGCCTGAGCAAAACTCCCACCCAAAAACCCAAAGACAGACTGAACAATGAAACAACAACAACAAGAAAATTAAAAAGACATCACTGCCATGAAACCTAAGGTCCAAATCCTTATCCTTTGAGAAGCTTTTATTTGGTATGTTTTTGCTCAAACACACCAGGTGTGCGTGTACATATGTATTCATATGTTATTGCTACACTTCTAAAGAGAACTGCTGTGCGTCTCTGTACTCACTCTGACAGGAAAGAATCTGGATCCACGTTAGGAGTTAACAGACTCATTCCATACACAGAATACCACAGGGTATGTGTGTTGCTAACAGCCCTCTTTAGGCTAAGACTTAGGCAAAATATGAGTCTTGAACTGTACTTCCGTCACCGAGAGTCCTCACCGCTGGCATTGCACGTCACCTGCACCCTGTCCTTACAGCAATCCCACTCGGTGCGGGTTCGGCTTTTCAGTGCCCCAACATGGTTAAAATGAATTGTTCATTGCATTCTCCTTTGAACCTTGGAAATAATATCATGACTTTGACCTAACTTCATAAAACTGAGTTTCAGTATTGAAGCAGAACAACAAGAAACAAGCTGCTAGGAGGACACATTATTGTGCTGTAGACAGATAATATTAGTTTTGTCTTATGCCTTCGTTTCCTTCTTCCCTGCCTTTCTTCAAAGTCCTGTCCTAAAGGTCTTTTTGCCATTCTTGCTCCACAGGAATGAGTTTTATTGTTTTCCTCATGCACTGACCTTCTCTTCGGTCAGGTGTCCTTCCTGATCATGTCCTCCTCCCTCTGCAGTGATCCTAGCAGTGTCCCACCAACGGTCACAGAAAGCCTCCACGTGCCTCTCCCTAATCACTACAGTTAGTTTAATTACCCTATTGACATAAAACCTCTGAAATTTTAACAAACTGGAAACATTTTTTTGAGGAAATAAAGAAAATCAGTTGGACCTATCAGGACTTAGCTATTGCTAAGGACCTTACAGAAATGACCAAAAATTCAAACCAGACATAGGTCTCACTGCTAAGATGTGCTCCCAAACAAGATCTTGGATGCAAGGACTGTCTCTTGCATAACAATGAGGTCATTTCTAGACTTCTAGAACCCCATAAGGAAAGAAAATTTGAAGGATAATGCATTTGTATCTGTAGATAACTTCCATAACTGTTCAGAATGGGTAGTAATTTTTTTTCAAATCCAAATCCATAAATACTTTGTATTTTCTTTGTGAGTATTTGTGAACCACTGAGAAACTGTTATGAGTACCATGGGATCTAAAAAAATCAGTAATTAAGGAAATGAGTATTTTTTGTCTTCCGGACAGAGTTTAGATAGCATGTGTTCAGTGTGCCCTGAGGCCACACAGGGAATAAAGATGATGTAAAAAAAATAAAGCAGTGAATAACACTACATTCAGAACAAAAAACAATGCATAATCACTTAATTAAAGATTGTGGTTTTGCTTTTGAAACAAAGATGCTGAATTAAAACTTCATAGACAATCTATTATTTCCTAAACTTCAAGTGAAATTTCAATATTGATCAAGGCAATTTTTTTTTATGCAGTAAGTGCATAAAACATAATATATTGACTTGAATGTATTACAGACTTCTTCAGCAGAGTACCTCCATCCATGCTGTGTTAGTGATTTTGGCTCAAAAATCTAGTTTTAACTGTATTTCCAGGCATGAAAAAAAAATTATAGTTTGAGCTGCACCACTAAAAAGCTAACGTCAGAGCAGCAGTTTGTTCATTCCCCTACAATTTCACCAGGCAGTTATTCAGAAGGATGTTCCTTCTTGGTACACAAACTGCAGTTCCCAAGGCATGTGTATTCAAACCAGCAAATACAGAATTTCTAGGCAATTTTCAAATTTTACTTATGCATTCCTTTCTGAATAAATCATGTTGGACATGAAATACATTGAAAGGAATAGAGAAGAGAGCTTTCTATTAAAAGTGTACAGTACTTTTTCATGAACTCAAAATTCACACTACAATATTTGGTATAACATAAATGTATGCACATACATACAGATACATACAACTTCCTCCAAGAGAGATACTTGTTGGAAATATTACTTCTGTCTGCAAATAGCACTGACATGCAGGTATACATACTTTGAAAGAGACTGAAATGCTTAAAAATTTTCAGAGGCACATGAAGGTACTACTACTTGAAAAAAGGAAAAATGCAAGAAAAAAGCAGGATAATATCAAATAATGTAATATATTAAATACTTTTCAATACCAAGACCAAGATTAAGTTTAATCTCCATTACTAAACATTTCCTGTGAAAGCATAATAACAATGTACTTTAAAAATAAATATCACAAGTAAAAATTGTCTGCATCCTTCATTGTAATGTCAACATCAATCCCCTTTGTTGAATTTCTGTGGATTTATATACCTAGATATAAACCTGCAAAATGTAGCCAGTCATAAATAAACCTCTGTCCAAAGGAAAATTCATGTCAAAATAGATATGAAATAAAAAATAGGTCTTTTCATCCTGAAAAATATCCGTGCCATTGAAAGAAAACATTTCTCAAGAACACTAATTTTTTTTTTTTAAAGGGATGTTAATATCCAGTCAGAATCCAACCGCAGCGGATGCTGAACAAAACAAGGGATCATGAAGCATTTCATAAGAGTTCCATTCACTATGGAAAAAGATACAGTTAATGATCCACATGAAGGTTAATTTGACTTTAGGAAGCCCCAGCCTGCCCTTGCCCAGTTCAGTACAAGTGCTGCGCCAACACCCTGGGAAGCCAGCCCACGGCATTTTCTTAATTCCTGTTATTCAACTTTTTTCTTTATTTTCTTTATTTCTTTACTTCTTTCTTCTTAGTAGCTACAGCCTCTCAACAGCACCCATGCCCATTCCTACGTATGTGTTAGAAATAATGACAGGGCTTTTCATCTGCTTCATTTCCTGTGCATCTTTATTATGAACAGTAAAGCTGCCCTTCCTAAAATTGCATCCTAAATTTAGAGAGTTCAGTGATTTTCTCCCCCTTGTTCTACAGTTCTAAAAAAAACATAAAAAGGAAAAACAACCTGCGCAAATATAGAGCAAGGACCTGTAACGGTTACAAACGCAACTCCCGAGTATGGCATATACATATCAAGAACATACCGTGATCTTCAGCATCTACAGAACATTTTTAGAAATATATTACAGACAGTTTAAACTACTTGCCATTGCAGGAAGATGGCAGTTACAGAACGGATCATCTGGAAGCCTTTAAGGAAGGAAAATTGTTTGGAGCACTGAATTCACCTAGCTTTTGTCTCCATCACTAGTACTGCTCTCCCAAACGACAAACACGTGCAATCAAAATCACGGCAGCTCGCAGCAGGAAAAGGCTTGTCAGAATCCTGAAGGAGCTCAGTCTTTGACTGTCCCTTCATCTTTATAAAAATACTTTCCATATTTAGCAAAAAGCACATCTTACCCATGTTTCATAATCCAGCCTTGACAGAGCTAAAATGTAATCATGTTTCTTCACTGCAGTTTGCCTGTCAGGGTTTTTTAATTCTGTTCTTTGGTTAAAAAAGGCATTACAGACATTACCATTAAGATTTAGAAACATTACATGGGCATGAAGAGCCCTTATGCAAGAGAAAGCAGATTTTACTTTAGATAACACTTCAAAGTTATTGTTCATTACTTTTTCAGTAGGAAAAAGGTCATTATTTCCCACATAAACTGTCATCCTAAATTACCTTATTCACTACTGAACTTGTCATTCTAAGGAGAGGTTATTTTATTGCCTTCAGACAAACACACACAAGTCTCAGGATTGGTGGGAAAACTGATACAGATTTGATTTAATGATTAATTTCAGCATACTTGCAGTTGTGCAATATTTTTCCATCTTCAAAACCAACATGATATATTTTTAAGACCCAGTCCCTCAAGTTGCACAGTAATTAAATTTACATTGTCTTAAATTTATTTGGAAATTAACCTCATTCCCACAGAGAAAAGAGGCTGTGCTTTTGCGCTTTACCTCCCACACTCAGAGGTATATACATCTTATTCCCCTGTGTAATTCTCTCTGCCTCTATCAATTCAAAAATCCTCCCAAATTCCTAAAAAAATGCCCTCCCCAAAATGGACTTTTTAAAAAGACAAAATTCTGTGATGTTCCAGGTCATTCTCTGTTTTTCCCAAAGCAAAGAAAACAGTTCCAAGTGTGGTGGTTTAACCCCAGCCAGCAACTCAGCACCACGCAGCCGCTCGCTCACTCCCCCCCGGTGGGGTGGGGGAGAGAATCAGAAGGATAAAAGGGAGGAAACTCGTGGGTTGAGATAAGACCAGTTTAATAATTGAAGTAAAATAAATTAGAACAGTTAAATAGGCAAAGCAAAAACCGTGCACGCAAACAAAACAGAACAAGGAATTCATTCAGTACTTCCCATCGGCAGGCAGGTGTTCAGCCATCCCCAGGAAAGCAGGGCTCCATCATGCGTAACGGTTACTTGGGAAGACAAACGCCATCATCCCCAATGTCCCCGTCCCCGCTTCCTTCTTCTTCCCCCAGCTTATATACTGAGCATGATGTCATATGGTATGGAATAGCCCTTTGGCCAGTCTGGGTCAGCTGTCCTGGCTATGTTCCCTCCCAGCTTCTTGTGCACCTGGCAGAGCAGGGGAAGCTGAAAAGTCCTTGACCAGTGTGAGCGCCACTTAGCAACTACTTAGCAACAGCTTAGCACTACTTAGCAAGAACCAAAGCATCAGTGTATCATCGACATTGTTCTCATCCTAAACCCAAAACACAGCCCCATACCGGCTACCAAGACGAAAATTAACTCTATCCCAGCTGAAACCAGGACACAAGAACAGAATTAGCATGATGATAAAGCAAACACCAACAGTTTTCTATTCTATACTGTACAAAAAGCAAGTACAACCCTCATGGGATGGGATGTTAATTCCCCTCTGCCTTGGGAAACAAATGACAGAGCTGGAGCATGGGACTAAATATAAACTGTATTTCAATGGGATGTTCAGAAGAGACAAAACATGGCTTTCTAGGCTCATACAAATATCTTTCTGAATTTAAATTTATCCAGGTGACAACCAAAGGTGTGCAAAAATGAGTTTTCACAACCCTGCTGGTGTAATCTGGATTAATCTGAGGCCAAAACTATTCTGGAAAAACAATTTGGAAATGTGATCAACTATACAAACAGTATAAAGGCTCTCAAAAGTACAATCAAGATAATCATAGTAGAGACTTGATAAGTGGACAGGGAGGTGGACAGAAAACTGGCCGAATGGATGGGCTCAGATTGCTATAGTCAGCAGCACGAAGTCCAGCTGGAGGCCAGTCATGAGTGGTGTACCCCATGTGTTGATTCTGGGGCCAATGCTCTTTAACATCTTCATTAATGACCCAACTGATGGGGCAGAGTGCACCCTCGGCAAGTTTGCAGGTGATACAGAACTGGGAAGAGAGGCTGATGCACCAGACAGTTGTGCTGCTATTCAGGGGGACCTGGGCAGGATAGAGAAACAGGTCAACAGAAACCTCGTGAAGCTCAAAGGGAAATATCAGATCCTGCACGTTGAGGGTCGACCAGCTAGAAAGCAGCTTTGCAGAAAAGGACCTAAGGGTCCTGGTGGACACCAAGTTGAACATACACTAGCAATGCACCCTCACGGCAAAGAAAGCCAACAGCACCATGGGCTGCATTAGGCAGAGCATTGTCAGCCCATCAAGGGAGGTGATCTTTCCTCTCTGCTCAGCACTGGAGAAGCCTTATCTGGAGTGCTGGGCTCCCCAGTAGTAGAGACATGCACATACTGGAGCGAGTCCAGCAAAGAACCACAAAGATGATTAAGTGATTGGAGTGTCTGACATGCAAAGAGAGGCTGAGACACCTAGGACTGATTAGCTTGGGGAAGAAAAGGCTCGAGGGGATCTCAATGCATACAAATATCTGATGAGAAGGTGTAAAGATGATGAAACCAGACTCAGTGGTGCCCAGAGAAAGGACAATAGGAAACGGGCACAAATTGAAATACAGGAAATTGCATTTAAATATAAGAAAAAAACCAAGTTACCTAGAGAGTTTGTAGAGTCACCATCCTTGGAGATATTAAAAATCAATTGGACATAGCCTTGGGCAACTGGCTCTAGGTGACCCTGCTTGGGCAGGGGCTTGGACGTGACAATCTCCAGAGGTGCCTCCCAATCTCAGCTGCTTGGTGACTCCCTGAAATCACCATGAGCATGGCTAAACATTTAGCACAGTTGCAACAAAGAACAAAATGCAAGGAACACTGCCTGCTGGAAATGAACACCAAGTCAATGTAGAAACCAGCAAAACCACAACTGCACTACAAAGCACTTTGGGAAATACAGGAAATATATTTTAGGGTAAAATCCTGCAGTAGCAAGAGGATGGTTTGGTGATTAATTAGAAGAATGCAGCATCAGAAAGATCTGATTTTATTTATTTATTTTTAGGTTTTTTTTATAACCACTAATTTTTAATTTCTGCTGGGTGAACACCACATTGAAAGCCATTCCAAGGACTTACATCTTCTTGAAATGTGGAGAAAAGTAAAATATCTATGTTGAATTCTCTTAAAACTGTTCTGCAAAACTGAGGAGCAATCACAGCAGAGTTCACAGTAAAGCTCTAATTTAAGAAAGCACAGCTCTTTGTAGGACTGTGCACTACCAAACACATACCAAGAGCTTTAGTGGTGTCTAACAGTAGGGTAGAGGTTCACCTTCAGTAGGGTAGAGGTTCCTCTGAGGCTCACTTCTCAGAGGAAGACCACTAAGCTGGACTGCACTTCAATCCATGCAAGGGATGAATGTAAGGACTGAATTTTCCACCAGCTGGAAGTAAAAAAAAACTGTCACTCTATTCCTGACACTAAAATTGGCCTGATGGGTCACATCTCTTAGAGCTACCTTATTTCATCCTACCTACAAAATTGGATTTTCCTCTTTCATAAAATGATCTGATAACTAATAAGGAATATAGATGAGCTGTGATAATGCACGTTATGCACCTAGAAGTATTCAAAGTAACCAAGTATGTGAGGCAGGAACATTAAATGGAAACTTTTAAATCTTCTTTCATTAGTGTACACATATTGAACTGCTTTTTAGCTAGGCTGATGCCCCAGAAAACTTTTCCAGCATTTAGAAGAAAAGCCAAACATTAATCACTGTCCTGGAGGTTACACTGGGGCTGCAGGATTAGTCATCTTTGGAAAGCAGTTGTGGTTGTTATTTTCCTCTCCCACTGCTTTTTCTGATCTGCGGCTGGTGCGGTGGGAGCATTCTCATCAATGTTTTCTCACAAATTCAGCTTACAAACACAAAAGAACAAAAACGCTTAAGAATAGCTCACAGCTCTCAACCCCTACATCCTGCTATAGAGTGGGGATCCAAAACCTCCTTACACAACTTAAATCAGTCCTTTGGAGGATTAGAATAAAAACCTGACTAATTCCTCCCCCTTTTTTTTCCCACCTCTGCATTTTTTGGTCAAATAGGCTGTGGTGAGGAATGGCGATACCAAAATGTGAGAAGAAATGACAGTTCTTATAGTTGGATGTTCTCATTAGAAGTTGAAAATGAAAACAGAAGAAATAGTTCTTACAGTGTTACTACTTCTGCAAATCTAGAATGTTTTGGGTCATTTATATCAGTATGAATTGATCTGGATGCCAGTTTCAAGTCTTTAGCAGCTACACCTCCGTTAAGCAAGTCGGCAACGTTCCCTGTTCCCTCCATCCAGCTCCTTTCTTCCCCATCCTGCCCCGGCCACCCAGGGGCTGTGCAGCCCCTGCGTCGCCCTGAGGAGCCAGGCCAGGTCTGCGGGACTCAGCAGCTCTGGGGCTCTGACTTTGCTGCAATGTGCTTATGACACCTCACTGCCTCTTTGCTGGAGAATTGCTAATTTAAATTGAATGGCTAGACAGCTGAGAGACCACCCAGAACTACTCCAGAAGGAGAACCATGAGGATGACATTTCTAATCACTTATATTGTTAATCAAATATTAAATAAAGAAGATTTTTTTTTTTTTTAAATCTTTTCCACACTCATGCTACTTGTAGCTGCAATTAATTAGGAAAATGAAAACTCTCAGGTATTTTCACTAAGCAGTTCTACCCTGTGGCTCCTGTGCAGAACATCTCTGCAGAACATATCACAACATCTGCTTTGAGACAATCTGGGCTTACTGAAAAAAAATCTGGATTTTACTATATAAGGTTTATCTCTTGGACTCATCACTTTTAAACTAACATGCCATTAAGTATCCTGAAGTCAGCCAGTACGTGTAGAACAACTAGGTGTGCTTGCACAATCAGCCCAAAATCAGCCCATGTCTTATGCACATATGCACAATATCCCACTAACCAAATTACATTTCAAGTGAAAGCCACCTACGATGTTAAGAGTATGTTGTGGGGTTTTCTTTTTTTTTTTTTTGTTTTAACTGCACTATTGATTCTTGCGTTTATTGATTAAAAATTACTGCTGAACTAAAATTTTATATATTTTATGGAGTGGGATACTTTGCATCCAACCCTAAAAGCCAATGTCTCGTCTCCTACATTAACAACATAAATCTCTTGTTGCTTCTGTTCTTCAGAGTCCTTTGCCAAAACTTCATTCATCACCACTGTTCATATGCATGATCTGAATCCCTTAATCACCTACATTTCTGTCTCCAAGAGACATCTGCAAAGTTATTTGCTCCACCAATCTTCCGGGGTACTTGTGAATCATTTGTTACTCAGGTTTCAAAGTTCTTTGATATATTTTAGTACTTAAGGCACTAGACCCAGTTCCAGGTAGATACCCAGATCTCTCTCTAGACATCAACGTGTATGGATTAAACATTTAGTTCTCAATTCATTGCAAGATGTAGATACTTCTCACTATTTAAAAGGAAAAAAAAAAAACCTGTATACATTTTAACGCTTAACTTCAGGCATTCTGGTTGGAACATCTTAATCACGATTATCAATTGTGATAATTCTAGCTGCAGTCAGTACTTTCCACTAGTTTCATCTGAACATAATGAGTCCTGGAATCACAGCTACAGTCTGTTGATTTGCAATGAGAGCTCATGATGAAGAGGACTTCTGCATAAGCCAAAATGTAGCTTTGGTGAGAATCTGTGCTTTAATTTGACAAATTGGAAGATGTTTTGAATCAGTAACATATGTTTGTTATTTTCTAAGTGAACAATTTTCTATATTTAGACAATAATTGCACATTTTACTAAGCTGCCTTCACTAGCCAAAGTTCATGCAATGCTGTCTAGGAAACCAAAACAGATAACAGTGCATCACCGAGACGGACAAAACAAAGAATACCCACACTGCACTCCATGCTGCCAGTGACAATGACTTATCGAAGCTGCTGGAGAGCTGGTGTTCTGCACCCAAGAGGTGATGTTCTGCACCCTAGGAAAGTCAGCAGATACTACAGAGGAGCTGAACCTCAGTAAGGCTTTTTGGTCTAAGCAGAAGATTGGCTTACATGAGCATAAATTCTTTCTGCTTTCAGAAATAATAAACTTCTAAACTTAATAAACTATAATAAACTTTTAAACTTAAACTATTAAACTATATTCAGTCTGACATTCATTTTATTAGCATTCTCCTGAACTCTTCAGGCAAGCTATAGAATATTTCTCTTTTTAGTCTCCAAACAATAGCTTATTTACATAGTTATAAAAGAATAAGACACCCTCCCCAATCCTGATTAATTGCCAGACATTACGTATGAACGCAAAACCCCCGGACTCTGAACATACTGCTACAATGGAAATGTGTGAAAGTAATTTTGTTCCAATTTCATCTCATGGGAACGTGGGCTCATAAGCATTCAATTAAAAATAATTCCATCTGATCGAGATGTGCTTTAGTTTCACATGCTAATGTGGTAGAATGCGTCTAGATCATGTCTGTGATAAATCTTTACCAGGGTGGGAGGAATAAAGAGTATTCTATAGAAAGAACATAGCTCTTGCAATTTTTCCTTTTCCATTTAATTTTTTTGCACATGAGAAAATAATGTTTTGGCAATCTGTGCTGTTTTGTACTATTTGGGTCAGATCACCTGGGGGATAGTACCTGGGAACATTATATTTGTAACGGGAAAAATCTAAATCAAAATGTAGCCTTTTAAAGAAATCCATAAGACAAACAAAATAACAAAACCCTGCGTGGCAATCTGCCTGTAACTCTGATTTTTAATGCCAAAAGAAGCCGCTTTGATCAGTGCGTCTGACACAAGCCATAGGAATTCCCTCAGCTATTTCCTCCTTCAAGTCCAATAGCTGCGGCTGGACTTGGACATATCTTTTAGGAAAACATCCAATCTCATTTAAAAATTCCAATCTTGGGAAATCCAGAGCCCTTGTTAAACTATTCCAGTGAATCATCCACTGTGTAAAAAAAATATGAACCAGTCTCAATTGGTTTTGCTTCAATTTCCAGCTACTGAAGTGCATTATACTTCTGCATATTAAAGGGCTCCTTATTAAAGAATTTATTTACCCTTAATCTCCCAAATAATTTTATAGTGAACTCATAAATCTGCCCTAGAGTACTTCCAAGTCCTTTCAAAGTCAATGCTACCTGGACCTCTTATCCCAAGAGCGTGACCTATGTGCATGAAATTCTACCAGCTCTATGAAAATACACCTTGCTTGCATCAGGCTTAGATGGTTACTTTTTGATATCAGTCATCTTTCCCCTTCATTGATCACTGCTTCCCTAAAAACTATTCTCGATACATTATTTCAAATAGGGCAGGAGTTAATGAACCAATGCACAAGGGTTTCCACTAGACATGCACCCACTTGATGAGCATGCAGTTAAACTGCATTTTGAGATCTACAAGCTAGGCAATTTTTCACCCACCGAATACCTGCAGCATTGATTTTATATCTCGCTGGTTTCTTGACTGATATACTGTGCAGTACTAAGACAAATAATTTGCAATAGAATTATTTATAAACAATTCCCCTCTGCCAAGTCACTCAATGTTGAGTGTAAAGTGATCCTTCCATAATAAAAAAACCCAACCCTTCAATAAAATTATCAGCAGCTGACTAAAAATCATAATCGAAAAGCAATAAAACATTAAATTATATTCATTCAACAGACCTCTGACCATTTTTATGTTTAAATTCTATTTTTTTTCCCAAAGAAAAATAATTAAATGAGCTGCATTTCAGGGAAATGTTGTTCCACACCATCACAGTGGCCAAAGAAAAAGCCTCATCTCCTGACCTGTGATCCCAGATTGGGAACTAAGTCCACACAAAACATCTTGAGTGGAAGCTCAGAGAACAGTTTCCATAAAAACTTACAGGCTGCTCTATAAAAATCCCAGCATACTGGTATCAAACCAGCCTGCATCCTCTAAGAAATATTAATGTAGCTTGATTATATCTTTTTTCCTTTGCCCATTTTTACTTATTCTTACTTTTACTTACTTCTTAAGTGAGTTAATTTAATTCTGTCAGCTGTTCCATGGTCTACCTAAGACTGAAATTTAAAATGCATGTACCATAACCACTGAAATCAATGATTATTACAGCAACCCACAGCATTGGGTTTACATTGAAAATAAAAAGTAAAACAATGAATATTAAACCCATTACGAAAAAAACCATCTTTGAGTCTTTAGGTTAAATACCAGTAATGGCAGCAGTTGGAATTTGTCAGTGTACAGGGGATCACATTAAGAGAAAAATTCTTTTAATTGTCACAAAAATGCACAATCTCCAACTTCTACATTAGAAGCTGGATGAATAATGCCATATGTCTCAATAACAAGAAAAATTTCCCAACCAACCCATAATTATACTCTATGATAACGCAAGGATATTGTAATCCCTGAATGGGTACCAATTCTGTTCTCATCAGCCTTCTGGCTTGGCAGGATGCTGAGCGGAGCACACGGAATAGTGCTTGTGGTAGCAGAAAGGAAAAAGGAAAGGAAAAGGAAAAGCACCCACAGACCGTTCGGTCAGATGCCAGTTTTTAGAGGCAAGGTGTAGATCCTTACTAAAATGTCCTGCAAAAAAAAAGTTTTTATCAGTATTGTCAAAAAAGAGTATCTATCAAGTTAGTTTATTTTAGACAAGTCCTTAAATATACCAAGATTTTTAGAGCTTTTCATTGGAGAAATATTTTTTGAAAAAAAAAAAAAAAATTTAAACTAAGTTATCTACCATTCAAAAAATAGTTTGCTTTAGTAATAAATGAAGTGAATGAAGTGAAGCTATTTCTCGCCTGTGATGAGTCCAGACTCTGCCATTTTCATTATTCTACTTCTAATCCTATAACATAAGTGGATTTATTCATAAAACGTGAAAAAAGCAAGCTGTTGTTCAAAACTTATAAAGAATTAAAATGCCTTTTCGATAAGGTCCAATTACTACATCACAAATTATTTTCCTTTTCACAGAGTTTTATCGAGTTATTTACCAATAAAGGTTTTCAATAGGTCCTGTGACTGGGGCCCCTTATGAGATAAGAATTTTCCTGCAGAAGTAAGATTTTTGTCACCTTTGGAAATTGTCTCATTCTCAACCAATTTCGTCTGCCTACACCAATTTACAACTACATTTTTGTTTTCACACACCACTTTGGATGGAAGCCTACCTGCACTGACTTCACTCTGTTTGAGAGACTTGTTTGCAGAGACAGACAGCCGTGTTTACTGAAGGTGTGATACCAAATAGAGACCTTCCCATTTAAACGATCACTGAAGTCAAAATAATATTGCTCATCTTGTTGATTGCTGTGTTTGCATGTTGTCCCACCTACTAGATGTTTATAATATAACTGTTATTATTTCTCAATAATGCTTTGATTCTCGTTACACAGGGAACACTTTCAATATCAGCTCTCATGGGTTAAGCTCCCAGTGAAGTAAGGATGAATATTTGGTACTTCATATTTAAAATATCACACACAGCAAGTATCAGAAGTGATATAAATTATTTTCAAAAGTTATAAATAACTATGAGTGCTTTAACTGGAAACAGCAGGAAAATAGAAAAGGACCAGTTTTAAGGAGGCTGAAGGGGCTCTTGGTAAGAACACACAGATCTTCTTTTATCCAGCTTGTACTCATGCAAGGCTGATGTACTATTTTACTTGCACTAACTTAGAGTGAGATTTTTATACTAACTGCTTAAAAACTGAATGTAAACAAATGCTCAAGATGATCTATAGAATCAGAGAAAAAGAATTCACACCTGTCAAAACCCATTTGAAAGAATACTAATTGATGTACTTCTCCATATTGCATTAATCCATGCAAAAACCATTTAAGGTTCAATAATAAACGTATCTGCTTCATGTTTCTCCCCACCTTCCCTTCACAGACTAAAGCCAAAGAAAATATGTCAGACTTGCAAATGTTTTAGCTGTTTTCGAGGATGATACTCTGACACCTTTCCTGTACGTACTGAAGGACGGGCCAGTAATCCATATCATGACAAAGGACTGTCTATACGTTCCCGGGATCCAGCCCCGATGCCCCAGCACAGCTCACACTCCAAGGAAAAAAGGAGCTGGCAACTGGGTAACGAATACAAGTCATCTTTATGCAGAACTTCACCATCACATTGCAGCAACAGAAACATTTCTGGTAATTAGCACTATTTTTCAAAGCTAACCTCCAAGGACCTGATCCCGCAAAGACTGCGCATTCTTAAATTAATGTAATTGCATAATTCCATTGACTCTGATGGCATGGGAGGGAGGTATGGTTGCAAAGCTTATCCTCTACAGGCTTCAGACAATGTGCCAGAACACTTCTGAAAAGGAGTATTAAAATCTTATTAGATACATTTTGCTGTTTGAACAAACCTAGCATTAAGTAATAGAAGATATGCAAAATAGGTAAACTGTGTGAATTTGACATCATATTTCTTTGTCTCTGGGCAAAAAAACTTAATTCAAATGAATCCATATAATTTTTCCTTTTGCTCTACTACTTCATGAACATGTTTACTCAATTTATAAGGCTCAGCAAAACCATATTTCCTGCTTTCACACACACAATGTCAAGCTAGCTATGAAAACAAAACTGTCCTTAATTTGTTCAGCATCCCAAAACAAATCGTTGCTTGTTAGCTGCCTTTTGCTAGTACATGCACTAAGCCAGTTTCATTTTCAAAAGCAATTTTCCTGAGATTGACTGCAACCCAAAGAACTTTAAAACAAAAAGGGAACACGCACGAGCATTAAAACATCACATGATGAACATGCAATTCAAAAGGAAACCATAATGGTAAGAGTAGGAGAACATATTTCACATCACGAAGCACGGTTACTGCAATAATCAATAAATAGCACAGCCACAACAGAATTATTAGACAGTAGCAATGACAGATTACAATCCCAGGCTCAATATTTATGCTATGCTAATGCATAGCATAATAAAACAGGTATTGTGCCTCCTCTGGTTTAAAATTTAGAAAAGCCACCGAAAGCAACACTGGCACTAAATCCCAATTAAAGCTGCCTGGAGACCTGGTGCTGCGAGCTTACTCCCTGCGGGGTAGGGGAATATATACCATTTTTCTTCCCCTCTCCCCCACTTTAACCAGTGTTCACTGGTCAGTAAGTGCGGGATGCAGTGTGCTTATAGATTTGACAGGTCACCACCGGTATCTTACACAAATCCATGGTAGCTTGAAAATGCGAACAGCGATCAGCCAGCAGCATAAACGCACTTTTATAAGTGCTTTAATGGAAAATAGTGGTTATTAACTACTACTAATTAGTCAGTGCCATCATTCCAAAGCCGCCGCCTTCTTTTCTCCTTTGTTTTACTTTTATTAATTCCCTCTCCCCACCTCCAAATTAAAGGTACAACTATTCATGTCCATATTCATGTTTGCACACAAAGTGTACCAAGATAGTAATAAAAACTTTAATTCTATGGGACATCTAAAGAGAGGCAACATCATCTGGGTGTATCAGGACAGCATTAGAGACCTGCCATTACTCAGGGCTAAGTCTTATATTCTTTACCAGGAGTCCTGCAAAGAGGCCTGAATGGGAGGGTCGCGATTTATAAATCGCCATAATTAATTATCCTCTGCCTTTAGAGAAGAGATGGAATGCATAAATTACTGAGCAGGCTGTTCATAGGGTAAAATAGCGCAGTACTTAATGCAGGATGGATGCACGGATTCACATAAAAAACACCTTTTTTGACACCTCCATTTATGCCACTGTGTTTGATGCTATTTCATAGAATCATAGAATCACAGAATCATTAAGGTTGGAAAAGACCCTTAAGATCATCAAGTCCAACCGTTAACCTAGCACTGCCAAGTCCACCACTAAACCATGTCCTCGAGCACCACGTCTACCCGTCTTTTAAATACCTCCAGGGATGGAGACTTATGCAGGCAAGTTTCCTGAGCACACACACTAGAAGGTGTTTCACTGTTCTAATCATATATTACCAGAATAACAACAGAGAATTAGCCACTAAAAACCGCTACCTATATATTTTCCTAGCAGCAATTTCTATTTCAAATACTCTGTCTTCCTCCTATCTCATAAAAGGATAGCCTGTAATGAAAATCTGAGATTTTATAATCTCCCAGGCTGATATATTCTAATATATCTCAACTGATGCATAACTCCCATTTCAGACAGTAATACCAGCAAACTATTTCTCCATCAGCTTCAGTATGAGGACCAACTACATGAACTTTTTGCTCTAAAAACTTCACAAGCTTGTTATATGAAAAGGTGTGTAGTGTTATCAGTGCTTATTTTCATCCATACAGCCACCTGAAAGATGCAATATCCATATAGTAGTACTTAGTCTCCCAAGGATGATTTTGCCAACTTAATGTTGTAGTGCTGCCATTGTACAGAATTACCAAAATTTCATTGAAACAAGCTGGAATAATTAAGCCATTTCTTTTATGTTTTCAGGATATCATTCCTACATGTAAAACATTCCATCTTAAACAAGATTTTGGTGTGGACCGCCCTCATTATTATTATTAATTTTTAAATAATGCCTTTGAAATCTTAGGGTTTTGCCTACTTTAATACCATACCCCTGTTCCAAATTAATCTGGAGAATGCCCCTGGGACAGTTAGATTTTCATCTCCTGTTGAGATCCTTCAGTGTAACTCTCCATCATTACGTACTACTATAAAATTTCTTTTGTACAAAAAGAGCTATTTCAGCTTGCATGACATATTTTCTTCCCTTGACAATCAAGCTGGTTTTACTTATGTTTACTGTGTGGTCTATTGCTATTGTATGCCAGCTTAGCTGGGAAGCTGCATTTCCACCCTGGATGCTTTCCATGTTCTGATCAATTTTGTCATGCAATTTTTTCCTTGTTTTCCTAAAGCTTCTAGCATCTTGGTTAATATATTTAATTATCTGCAGCATCAACAGTGAAATAGTAAAACTTAAATTTTTATTTAAACAGCTTAGAGAAAACATTTGGGTATTGCAAGTAGAATTTATTTTTAAATTCCTGCTATTTTACAGTTTCTATAGAGCATCTATAATTCTGCACCATGAACAAGGATTTTATGTTGTCATTTTGGGCTGATGGATTCTCACCATTCTTATTCTGTATAATCAAAACTGATCAGGCATATCAAAAAAGGCAGCTCTTTCTTAATTAATCATTAAGTGCTGTGACAATTTACTGAACTTGAGGGAAAAGTTCTATCGCTTCCATTCCTGTAAAGCAATTTATATAGACAATGTTACCGAAATAATGGGTGTCAGGGAAGTATTAGACACTTACATGTAAGACAACTTATATCTCTGCACTAATTCCAAACAAACTACATAACTGTATGGAAGCTTTGTGAATCACAGCTTATTTTCTTATGTCATAGCTTTGGAAAAGGATTAAAATATTTTTACTCTAACATAAAAAGCATTTAAAACTTCCAAAGGCCACACATTAATTCCAGAAGTTGTATTCTAAATTAAAAAAAAAACAAAAACAAAAACAAAACCCAACAACAAAAAAACCCAAACCATTATTAGACTCCCATCTCTACCACACTTTTTAGGACACACATCAAGGATGCCATAAAGACACAAATCATCCACTTAGCCATTTAATGTTATTCATCAGTTTACTGAAAACATGCACAGATCAGTCACAGAGCATGCAGCATGCAGCAAATGGTGAGCAGAGGTTAATAACCTGGAAGCATAGGATCTGAGAATGTGAGAACAAGTTAAAGACAAGAGTTCCTCTCCATTGTCACTGAGGGTCGAGAAGCAATGCTGCAGCGTAGAGCAGTGAGAGTGGGGGAAATACAGTTTGTCCAAGACACATACATATCTCCGCAAGTGGCGGCAGGTATAACTGAAAGACAAGGGTAAAGGGAGAAAAAACAGAAAAAAGAGGTATTTTCCTTTAAGAAAGTTAATTAATGGTTTAATGTCCTTGGGTTTTGTGCCAAGAGTCAATGGAAGATGCCAAGTAAGCAATGAAGCAGTCTGACATAAAACAACAGTTTCAAAAGACTGATGGATCTGTTAGTCTGTAGCCATACGCTGGTTCTCTGCTCTCTCAGCCTGGGATTCCAGTAGTAGAGTATTCCTATAGTTAATTTTAGTTCCTCAAACATGGTGCTTTATCATAACTGAGTTACACACTTAAGACCTGGTGAGCTTTTTCATGAAAAACTACAATCACTTCCATGAAATAACTGTAGAGCAATCAATAAAATATTTAGTATTCATACTAACCAACTCTGAATGCTCTTGAGTAAGAGATATTGCCTATGCCTATTCACAGGATATCCTCCCACTCCTAATGGAAAGGAGAATAAACTAATTAGAGTAGTTCACCTGCAACAAACTGCATCACTGGTAAACTATGAAGCACACACATCATATAACCTCAAACATCTATTATTATAGGTTTTGCATAGAAAATACTTCACTGCATAATGGTGTACAAGACGCATGTGTGATAGCCCAGCTCACAGGGGAACTCTGCCCAGGGTATAGAGAGTGGCAAGTCTAAGCAGCCTAATACACTGCGAGATAAATAAGAGCTCTTCATAAGCATCAAGATACTTCTACCAGACCATTTGCTGTCCCTACTACAGCCTGAATCAACAAACACCTGAACTCTAGGCTGCAACCTCCTTACTAAATCAAAAAAAACATCGTTTCATAGCTTCATAGGTTGAAACTTGGCCAATGGGTTATCTGTCCCAACTGTCTGCATTTCACATGCTAGTATCCCTCTGTAATCCCTTTATTGGACACGTGTGGCTAAAACACTCTTTTAGGAGATCAAATTATTCGTCTACCTTGGGCAAAGAACAGTACAGAAAAGACTGCCACCAACAGCTGATCCTTGGTGCAATCAGTGGGGCTCTAAGCCTAAGACTGTATCAAAACCAATGTCTCCCATTGCTTTAGTCTAAATAGCATTCACTACTGGGTTAAAGTCAGTCACCTACCTTTGCTCTGGAAGCTGAGGAACACACAATCCCTTTTGGCACTTCATTTGCAGATATACTAGTTTTCAGGAGAGGAAGCAGCTGCAAGGAGGCAATTTCTTAAGCCATCATGCCTTTTTTTTGACCACAGCATGTTTTGAGCAACACAGGCTATTCTCTTCACAGGCCGTGGATGGAGAAGAAAAAGAATGGTATTTACAGGATCCCATACTGAGGGGAACCCTCAACACACGAGCCTGCCCTTCCATCTACCCAGAGAGGCCACAAAACTTTTTCTAAAACCAAATTAAAGAGCATCTTTTAGAATGATGCTGCTTAGAAGTTTTAAATGGTCATGAGTCCATTATTCCCATTTAGTATATTTTACCAGCCTTGTTACTAGAAAATTGTACCTTATTTCAAGCCTGTATAGGTCTCATTCCAGCCATTCCATCTTGTTAGACTTTTGTCAAGAAATTGAGAGCACCTTCTATTATCACTTATCTTTGACCCCTGTCAATGCTCTCCATAGATAGGAAGAACAAGACTTGATCCCCAAAGCATGATGACCACATTTAGGCTTAACTGGCAAACTGAATGAGAACGCAGCATGTGATGGGAGGAGGAGAAATTTCCCAAAAACTTCACCCAGAGGTTTCGTGCCCTGTTGAGACAGACACAGGGTGAGACAGTGCCAGCAGCACTGCCCTCCCACTGCTGCCAGCCTTGCTGCCATCGCCTCGTCCTGCCACAGCACGGATGGGACCGAGCACAGGAGGGACCACTTCTGTGGGCAGATGGCTTTCAGAGTCAGCTCTGTCTGTTGGTGGAGCTGCTGGCTCAAGTGTCACACTTTGGAAACAAAACCTTCAAGCGTCACCAGTCCTCTTGGGTATTTATACAATATGGCCAGTGCAATTCTGTAATCCTCCCTTTCATCATTTCAGGTAATAAGGGCAAGGCCATTCCTATTTTCGAAGTTGAACTTGTTTACTGAAAGGTGTGATTTTAAACCCATACCAAGAGCAACACAATCCCATAAACCTGCATTTTCTAATTTGCATTACAGCCACTATGACCAGCATAGCTTACATCATATCAAAGACTAAGCATCTCCATTATTAAATCCTCTAAGCTAAACGTGAACAAAATCAAGGCTCAGATCCCTCAACAGATATATACATTAAGAAAAATTTACATCCAACTTCCACTGACTAATCGTAGATATTGAGTTTGAAATCAGACTTACTTGATCCACCAGAAATCAGTTTTCCAGCAGCCACTACATCTACAGTTACATGTTACTGAAATTTTTGTTTTCTGTATGTTTTACGGGGCATATTATTTTTACTCTACAGCAAAAGGCAATCTTCAATTACAATATAGTACTGAAAAATTTGAAAAAGCAATATTGCAGAAAATAAAGAACATTATATTTGATTGATGGTGTGTGCGCGCATATTATTCATGTATTCTGTTTACCCCGAGGACAAAACTGTAGCTCATACTGTACTAAAATCCCACTCCAGAACAAGATTATAATTCCCTCTCATAAAAAGTAAAAACCATCTGTTCAACATTTCGAATTCTGATAACAAAACATTACAGTGTCAACTTCTAATAGCTAAAAAGTAGAGTGTCTGGTTACAGTCTGGGAAATCAGGGTGGACTTGAGTTATCCTAACTAAAAAAATATATATTCTTACATAAAAATAAACTTTCACTCTTTTTTTTTTTTGAGATAATGAAAATAATAAAACTCCTCTAATGCCTTCTCACTACACAAATATTACCATAGCTATATTCTCTAGAAATTTAAATCTATTAAAGAAAAAAAAAATTCTATATGCTCCATTAAACTTTAAGTTATCAACATTCTTTTTCTTTAATAGCCATGGCTATTAAAGCCACAGAATCCCAAAATTTTCAGCTCTAAACCAACAGAGGTTAGCATCAGTATTTTGAAGACTAAAGTGACAGGATCTTTTCTGTCTTGTAGTCATCCATCTCTCACATCAGATCAGCTGTGATTCCAGAATACAAACTGTATGGAAATGAACGTGAACATGGAAACCCAATGACATCTTTAAGATAAGTGAAGATGCTCGAAACTGACAGGTATCAAGTCAAAGCAAATTCAATCCTTTTGAAGTCAGAAAGTGGCATGTAGAAATCTCCAAGGGTTTACTCCCATGGGTGGTTTTTTGTGGGTTTCTTGTTTGTTTTTCACTTTCTCTACTACATATAGTGGGTGGGGAATTGGAAGAGAAAGACCAAAACGGAAGGAAACACCAAAACCAACACAGAAAAGGCTCACTTGCTAACAATGAATAACACGGATGTTTGAATAAAAATATACCTAAAAGAATTTGATACTATAAAAGACAGCATAAAGAACCTGACATCTGTGAAGAGACCTGTAAACTACCTACTACTTGAGAATATCTTCTACTTAAGTTTCTGGCATCCATGAAAAAGTTTCCTTCCCTGATCCCAGCATTGTCTAATCTTGCCTAGTGGCTGGTATAAAATGAGAAGGCAGGGAGGAAGCTTCAGTATCAGCTGGGAAAATGAGACAAAAAAAGTAAAATAAAAAAAAACCCCACCACACAGGAAAAAAATACCAAACCAGACACATCAGTCAGCTATATCACCCTTCTAGAAAACAAAAAATGTAAATTTGCTCAAGGGGGAAATTGTTCTTCCTTGTAACTCTCCCCAAACTTTTGGAGTTGCCCTTCCCGCTGCCACCCTGCAAGGACAGCCTATTTTCATAAATCTTCAGAGGAGAACACCTACACTCGACTGCCGTGAGGATATTCTCACCTGCTTATACCAATCATCTCCTGTAATCCTGGAGCTCTGGTCCTCTCTTACCGAGAGCTTTTAAATTTGTCTGAACCAGCAGTAGTTAAAATGAATGCTCTCATCATCACTCTGACCTCAGAGAGGGCAGAGACCCTTCCTGTACACACTCTTCACTGCCTGCCACCCAGGCACATGTAGGAGAAACATATAATTTTTATATATGTATAAAAATTAACCCAATATATCTATATTTATTTGTAATTTAGTGCACATTTGATGAAGGTAAAGTAAGGTTTCCTTTCCATAAAGTCTGGACAAGCCCGATCAGTAAAGGTATTCTGATGACAGCATTTAAACAAGGGCATCAAAGAAACACTTTAAAATCAATGGGAGTTCTATGCTGAGAGCCACTTGGGAGGTGGAGGTCGGCTGTGAGCTAAACTGCCACTTTTGTGACGGCAGAGCTGCATCCCACGTGAATAGAATAGAATAGAATAGAATAGAATAGTTCAGTTGGAAGGGACCTACAATGATCATCTAGTCCAACTGACTGACTACTTCAGGGCTGACCGAAAGCTAAAGCATATTATTAAGGGCATTGTCCAAATGCCTCTTAAACACTAACAGGCATGGGGCGTCGACCACCTCTCTAGGAAGCCTGCTCCAGTGTTTGACCACCCTCTCGGTAAAGAAATGCTTCCTAATGTCAAGTCTGAACCTCCCCTGACGCAGCTTTGAACCATTCCCACGTGTCCTGTCACTGGATACCAGGGAGAAGAGCTCAGCACCTCCCTCTCCAGTTCCCCTCCTCAGGAAGCTGTAGAGAGCAATGAGGTCACCCCTCAGCCTCCTTTTCTCCAAAATAGACAAGCCCAAAGTCCTTAGCTGCTCCTCATAGGACATGCCTTGCAGCCCTTTCACCAGCTTTGTTGCCCTCCTCTGGGCACATTCAAGTACCTTAACATCCTTCTTAAATTGTGGGGCCCAGAACTGCACACAGTACTCAAGGTGAGGCTGTGCCAACGCTAAATACAGCGGGATAATCCCCTCTTTTGACCAGCTGGTTATGCTGTGTTTGATGCACCCCAGGATGCGGTTTGCCCTCTTGGCTGCCAGGGCACGAATGCATGCCGTGGCTTCCTGCAGCTTTACTGAGTCTCCCTGATCATCTGGAAGCCCTCCGAGGACCTTGTGTAAAACACGCAAATAATCAAAACCAACAAACAAATGAGACTTTGCTAAAGATTCTTCCAAATCTGCTGTTTCTCATTTTTGTCTGAAGAAAATTCAATGTCCTAAATGGTCATTGCAATTGTTTTGGTTTAGGGGATCACATCACTTCCAGTTTTTAACTCGAACTCCATGTAATTCAAGAGGTGTACACAAGACTACAGCCACAGACTAAACACTTAGCAAAAATAAGAGTTAAAAAATAAGAAGTGCTGAAATTCATGATATGCTCACATTAATTTTTTCATCCAAAATTTTAAGGACAGACTTGAACAAGACAACAGTGCTAAGCAAAACATGCAAAGCCACTTATGTCCTTATTTATTTAAACCAGAAAGTTGATATTTTCTCTACTGAAGTCAATTGCAATTTAAAAATAAATATATCAAAGACAAAAACATAAATGGCACCAGGTCAACATCTTTTTAACAACACAGAAATGAAGCAAATTGGGCAGGGTATAGAAAAGTGGTATAAAAACACTATTCGCTAACCCCTCTATAAATACAACCTAGTCTGAAACAGCATATACAGGATTCAAAAGAAAAATTCCCAGTGCTAATGTTTAAGTAACTGTAATTCATAATCTTCCTCTCGGTGCATACCAGATTTTATGAAGGCTATAAATCTTTAACACTATTGAGAAAAAGTAAGGTCTTGAAGACATACATGCCACATGCATTAGCTCAGAGAAACTAGATTAATCTGCAGCAATAAAAAAAAGCCAATTCTGCTAAGCCTGATTAAATATTTAGGTCATGTTGTTTCTGTGGCAGAATTTGAAAAATGCACAGCAAATAACATCTTTTGCTGAGTTTGAAGACTTTATCACTATACTTTCAAAAGGGAGTTATGTTACAACATGACTCTATGGGAAAGCCAATACAAAAAGCCTTTTTAAAAAAAAGAAAAAAAACAACAATGAAAGTGTAAGCTAATTAAACTAGCACATATTAGTCAGCACCCCAAACTATCTGTATACATGTGGGGAGAATATCGTGACGTGCTATTAAGATTTTACTACTGTTCATGTTAGATAACTTATGTTCTAGCAAGTCCTATTAGTCATTACTCTTATGTTCCAAAAGACAAACCCAACCAAAATACATTCTATACTCAAATACTACATCGATGATGACAACAATTTACTAGATCATCCATTCCATGAGAATGTTTAATTTATTCTCTGCCTAAAATATCACCTATTAATGTTATTTCATACAGTATAAACAGAAGAAAGGCAAACTGTCAAAAGTCTATCTGTCTTCTTGCCAACAGTAAAATACATCATATACATCATCCAAAATTAGAATTTTGGGCAAAAGTTTTTATTTCTGTTTAGTACTCTGCTGTTGATGACATGAACAGTGGTACTGATGAACCACAGTAGAAAGAATACTATGTATTTGTTTTTTAGTACCAAGACTATTATGAGATTGATATGCATATGTCCACAGAAAGGTGGTTTGGGGTTCTTTGGGGTGGGTTTCTGCCACTGTGGTGTTAGCACAGTTAAGCTGCTTAAGGTACAATAAAAGTCAGTATCGGGGATACAGGAGATCGCATTGGCTTTTACCATACTAGAACACTTAAAACAATTCCTCCTTTTTCAGCCAGTTTCAATATTTTTTTTTTATTATTCTTATCTTAAAGTCATAATTAAGGTTGAAAGGGACCTTAGGAGGTCTCTAGCCCAACCTCCTGCTTAAAGCAGGGTTAACACTGAATCCAGACCAGACCAGGGTTTTGTCCAGTTGGGTCTTGAAAGCCTCCAGGGACAGAGACTCTACAACTTCTCTGGGCTGCTGTGCCAATGCTTCCCTGACCATGAAAAATCGTCTTCTTCCATCAGGCTGGAACCTCCTGACTTCAGCTCATGACCATTCTCTCTCATCTTCCTGCCACACACTTCTATAAAGAGCCTGGCTCCATCTTCTCAGTAACCTCCTCCTATGTGTGGGAATGCTGCTAACCCTTTCTCTGAAACTCCTGCCACAGCCTTGCCCCGAAGCCTTCTCTTCTCCAGGCTAAACAAGCCCAGTTCCCTCAGTCCATCTTCCTACACCAAGTCCTCCAGCCTCCAACCATCGTGGCAGCCCTCCACTGAATTTGCTCCAGTTTAGCAACACCTTTCCTATGTCCAGGGGCCCAAACCCTGGATGCAGTTCTCCAGATGTGATCCAACAGACAGTGGTCTTGCAATGGCATGAGTCAACTCTCATAGTGCTCTCAGATGCATTTCACCAGGTCCCATGGACATGTATATGTCAGTTCTCAAGTAATCCCTGACTTGATCCTTTTTCACTACTGGTAATTTCCTTACTCCTAACTTCCTAATCTAAGTAATAGAGTGACTTCTCTTAGCTTTCTAAAAATACTTCATTCTTGCAGGCCTACTTTTCAGACACAAGTATCACTAAATTTATATCTTATAGCATAGAGTGATGACAGGATTTTAAATTACATTATTGCAAAACAGCAGTTTGGGGGCGAGGGGTCATTACAGGGTTAAAGGTGCCAAAACAACACAGAACAGAGAAGCATGAAAATTATTTAAATACTTAAGAAGCTATTATTTGTGATAATGTGTCACAGACGTAAGTTCCCATGCCCCGAAGCAGCACTCTGTCACAGTACTGGCCAAATGTACATGACAGGCTTATAAGAGGAATATTATCTTTATGCATGAAAGTATTTACAGTGAAGGAGAGCAAGGAAATGAAAATCAAACAAATTCTGGAGATGTTTGATAGACTGAAAATCAAATGATAAATATATGAGATTCTTCTATAGAAAGACCAAATTACTTCTGTACAGATGAAATTCTATCAAAAAGAACAAAAGGATTTGTATATTAGAAGCAGACACAAGCAAATGATGACCCGTAAGAAAAAAAGATATGAAATAGCTCGGAGGAAGTGTCTATTCGGTACTGATGTTTCAGACAAAGAGCAAAGGCTTTAATCACCCAGATGCACCGGTTACTTGGAAGGCACATATCCCTGGCAGCTTAAGAGATGCTACTATGGGAATGTTGCTTTTGAAACCTCCTGTGCTTTTATCCTTTGGCTAGACACTTGTGATAATTCACAGGCTCTGCATGGAATTACAGGAGATACCTACGACACCTGCATTAACGCAGACGTTTGCATCTCAGTCTGCGTGAACTCCATAGGGAGACAACGGCTAGAGCACCATGAGAGAGGGCACCGTGAGGAGTTGGCAGAGCTTGTCCAAGCCCTCGCCCTGTTCCACAGCAGGATTCATCCCATGTGAGCCATGTAAATTGTGGTATTTGGAAAAAGACCTACTTGTGGACCCCAAGAGCACAATTAATGAGTTACAGAAACATGTCTCTACACAACTTCACAGCAAATTTATTTATTCATTGCAGAACTAAGTGTATTTACTTTACTTAAAAGCCTGTTCTTTCCTAAACTTGCTGAAGGCCATTACCATTAAAAAGGTTGAGTCATTCAACAGTTATAAAGACCTGATGCACATTAAAGTTGTTAAATCCTGATTCTTTCTTCTGTACCTCTAGTTTCACCCTCCATTTAAAAGTGTCAGATGTTTCAAAGTGTAATATTCTCTTTGCGAGCCACGCAAACTACCGTGAAAGTATATGGTGGTGGGAAATAACCTTGGCTCGAGTACTTAAGAGACTCAGAAATTTCATAAACTGTTATCTCGTATTCCTAAAATCAGTCAGAAAGGCTGTTTGAAAATCCTCACTTAAGTGCGGGGTCTGAATGAACTCAAAATTTCCATATGTGGTGGAAAGGAAGGTTTTCAGGAGCAATTTGGAGGGCACCAACACAGTTCAGTTGGGTGTTATCAGTAACTGCTCTAATTCCCTCCTTGCAGCCACTCATACCTATCCTGGATTCACACACCTGGAGAGAGAAATTAGTTCACTGAACTGCAAAGCTGGAAAAATGTTAGACATATATAATGACATCAGTTAAAATGTGAAATAAGCAGCACCCTGACAAGAAAAAAAGACTTATAATCAATGCTATATTTTTGTTTTATACTAATGCTTACTTACAGCCATAATACTATTTTAGTTTGTCAGATAAATTCTTTTAAGTTCATTACTCATTCATTTCTTTAGATCATAGTCCATAGTTTTTTCCAAAGAAAAAATTTCTAAAAAGGAAGGAGTACATGTTGTATCTGAATAAAGTGGTTAATGAGCCAAATACCCTGCATCTGAAGATAAAAGACGGGTTCAAGCAAGTCATTATATTGAGTCACCTCTATTTCTGTTAAGGAACACTGTCCCATAAATACGTTCCATTCAAAACAAACTGAGAAGACAAGACTGCGGTTTCTAGGATTCTACTAGAATAGCAAATAATAGTTTCTAAAAGACTATTAGAATTCCCTTGCTTTTTAAATCTCAGAAAATCTTATGCAGGACAATTTATTGCTATAAAACAGACTTTTTAAAATGCAAAAACTCTTAAGATTCACATCTTCAGTGTACTGTACGTTAGACACCCAAATCCCAAATAATACAGTGGGATACAACCCAGTAAGCATTTTAGTGGCATTAATCTTTTTTTCCAGGCCAGCTAAAAGAAATCAAAATTGCACTAACAGGACTGGAATAATGCTGCTAGCTTTCTCATTTTTGCTTCCTTTCACTGTTAAACATGCAGAAAACTTAAATTACACAACTCAGAACCTCAGTCTACTCTGCAAATTCAACTGTAAAAAACCACTATCACAAAAATAGTTATTTCTGTACAGGTTTCCTCAAATATATCTTCTTCTCCATCATAACAGATTTGCAAGATCAACAGTTTTAAAAGCTGGAAGGTTCCACCAAAAAAGAAAAGTTTAATTCCCCAATTTGAAGACTATTATCAAACTGTACTGTTTCCAAAGAGCTTATGTGGCACAATAACTATGAATGGGCCATTCATGATAATTAAAGATGGGACAACAGGACCGTCTACCTCCAAACTGCAGCTCTCTGTTGCATGCAAGAATCTGTATGATGCTCTAGATTCCCTGAAACAGGTATCAAGACTTCAATAAACTTCAGTTCTATGGCCAAGATTCTGTGCTAATTTGCATCATGTTCATTTAATCACACGTTCTGCCAAGCGATGACTTACAGCTTGTAAGACACTGAAATACCACACAATTTCCTGGATGGCAGAAGACTAATGAGATGTTGTAATGACTTCCCCACACAAAATGACAGGATTACCATGATGGTTATGTCTTACAAGTCAGCAGAGACACAAAAAGTGGTCAAGGGAAGAGCAAACTACCTTGTCCAAAGTTGAGCTTTTAGAGTGGTACATATTTAGATATTAAAAACCTTTTTAAGCCAGGTCAGCAATCAACAATGGTATTTTTAAGAAGAGTCCTGTGCCATGATATGCAGAGCAGAGGATAACATCGTTCAACCACTCTGCTTCATGTGAGAAGACCCTGAGACAGAAAGAAGCAACAGTTTGCCTAACACCCCTCCGTGGTTCACACTGATCCAATCTATCTCAAAATAAAGCTGTGAGTCTGTCCATCTGGGAAGTCTCCATAACCCATGAGCTCAGGGGTCCCAGGCTCCGAATGCTTCTAATGGCATGCAGGGCATTCAACTGCTTGCGCCAGATGGGGGACGAGGGTATTACTGTCCCATCAGGTGCCCACTCAGAATACCCAGCTGGTTCAACCAGGCTTAAACCAAGTTCAATGAATTTTCATGTTGGAAACAGCTGATATCAGCCTAAAACCTCAACTCCATATGTTACACACAGGCAAAACCAGGCAAGCCCACATGGAGTACTCCTCTTTCTGTTGATACAGCTAAAGCAGCATTTTAATACATTTGACCACAACTACACTCAATGCATAGTAACAAAGGATGCTTCATTCCTTTTTAAAAATTAACTTATAATTACATTTACTTTGCTAAGTCATACCAGCAAGAGGACATTTGCTACTAATATTCTCTTTTCCCTTATCTCAACAATTGTTATCTCCCCTTTTGTTACAGCCTTTCCTACTAATTGCAATGACACCTCCCAATTTTGGAATGGCTGATCAGCTTATAAGCTTCCCCATAGCTAATCTAGGTCAACAAGCTACTAATAAGGCCAGCATATGTTTCTTTTATTTAACGCTATTGAGATCTTTATAAATTGCTTCTGTCTCCCAACAAAAGCCACTCCACAGATTCGGGAACCTCTGTATGTGTAAGATGTACCAGTGACACAGTGGAGGATGAAGAGCATAAAAATCATCTGCAAATAGACCAGTGTGTCTGTGCCTGTGAACAGCTAGTGAAAGAGCAAGCCAAAGCTACCCATGGTTGACCAGTTGACACAAAAATCTCTCCAGGTATCCTGCTGTGCACACAACTTCTACTCCTGACAGTCCACAGACTAAAACAAAAGTTCAGACTCAGTGGTTTAGAGCTGTTTGATCTTCCATTCCCACAGTGTCCTCTTTCAAACACAGCCTGAACATGAGAATATCATGAAGGCCCTTTTCTGAGAAGCCATTAATTTTCACTCTACTTGGAACATCTAATAAAAATGGGATTATCATTTTTGTAACATACTGCACTGCAGGGGAGGGGGGGAATCTCATTATAAAGCAGTTTCTCATACATAGAATATCATTTTATATCCAGGTTAGATAACAAATGTTTTCTCCACTAAACTAAAATGTTACAAAACTATTTCAAAGTTAAGAAGCATTAAAAGCAAAATGTCTTTGAGGTTTTTAA
Source organism: Platalea leucorodia (assembly GCF_965183815.1). Taxonomy (NCBI): domain Eukaryota; kingdom Metazoa; phylum Chordata; class Aves; order Pelecaniformes; family Threskiornithidae; genus Platalea; species Platalea leucorodia. Next base: position 24,774,317 of record NC_138859.1, on the reverse strand, counting down.
TTCTTATTTTTGAGGCAATGTCAACCAGTCAATTCTGTGGCCTTCCATGCTGAAGAGAATTTATTGCTAAAATCTAAGGCATACAGCGCATGGTAAATGCCACCAAAGTGAAGGATACAGGAAAAAAAAATTAACATAAATATTTCAAAGTAACAAATTCATCAGGCAGAGCACTACATGGCAATGAAAGTTTGCTGGGATGAACAGGCCATTTTCTACTGCTTTAAAGCGAACACAGAAATTCAAACAAGCTGGTTGAGTTGTAGATAAATCACCCAAAGTCAAATACACAGAAAGATGCTTCTTCCCTGTTTATTTCAGTGACATGATGTCTGCATGAAAATATTCGGGGATAGGAATTACAGAAAGCCACCTTTTGTACCGACAGGTCCCATCAAAGTACGGAATTAGAGACCAGGGCTGCAGGGCATCCTGCACACTCATGGCCTGCACCATGAGCATCGCCAATGAAATCCAACATAAGCCTGATGCTAAAAAAACCCTCTTGTTTAGAAAAACCTAGAAAATAGTCATACTGTTGCGATAACTTTCATTAAGGTAATTTCCTTCTTGCACAACTACAATCCACGTGTGACATATATAGTTTTCATATTGTGTTAACAAAGGTATAGGTTGGCTATTACACTATAATTCTATCACTGACATCTTACTTGTATTATGTTGCTCTTTGATTACCAAAACCTGAAAGCTGCCATTTCTGAAATTAGACTTTTCCAAAATAATGTTTCATAGGGTGAAAGGATTCTACCTCTAAATTCAGAACAATTTTAGGAAATTTCCTATCTGAAAATGGCTCTAATTTAACAGCATTCATTCCCCTACTGTAAGAAAGAAGCCAGAAAAATGAGTTTAATAGAAGTATTGCATACCTTATTCACTTAATTATTTTTGCTCAATTCACACATCTCATTTAAAGTTTGAAATTATTACTATGCTAAAATTTTACCATTTAAAAATCACAATTCCTGTATGAGAAGCAACTCTTCTATTCCTATACTTAAGTTTACAAATAAGAATTAAAAACAAATGATAATTAGAAACCAAACAGCTTTGAAGCACTCATGCAGCAACCTGGCTTTTTTTTTTTCAAATGTTTCTCCTTAAGAAGTGCCTTTGATTTGGGTAACTCAATTTCACTAGTTTTCTGCACCAACTGTCCCATCACTATTCTCCAATGAAAGAGGAAGCTGTATGTTAAAGAGCTTCCCAAAAGCACCATGGACATCAAAGAAAAAAAAGGCAGGAAAACCAGAATGCTCACAGAGTGTAAAGCCATGTGCGAGAGAAATTTGTTTATCTTCCTATGTGAGGAGCCTAATGACTTTTGAGCTAGCAATTACATCTCATTATTGACACTGTTAAAAAATTTTATTAAGCAATTGGTAAATTCTAATTTCACCACATTCACACACTAACAATTTCAGATTTTTCAGTTGAATGTGGCCCCTAATAAGCAGGTCAGATCACACATGTCTTGCTGCTGCATAAACTTTTTTCTTCTTTGCTGAACACACACACCAGACTATTTGAATAAACAAATGCTTGGCAAATGCAAAATGTCTTCTGCTCTATACACAGATATACTTGTTGAAGAAAGTTTAGGTTTAAAAACACTTCACCAATATATACACAAAATAAAAAACTGAGAATAATAACAATTAACCTGATTACTTGCAGCCTATAAAAAGGTAGGCAGGAAAAATAATATGTCACACACTCCATCAAATAACATGGGGGATATTACAAAGATGTGCAATTTTATAAAGATAACTGAAAAAGGAAAACATTGCAAGAAGAATTTAACCACTTTATTAAGGGACACTGTGAACTAACCAAAATTCAAATTCACAAACCCAACAGATATTTATATCATAAGCAAAACCCATTCTTGGATAAGCAGTGAACGCTGTTCTGCAGACAAACTAGATTTCATTTCTGCAAATACAAGCACTCAAGAATTATACCAGTACCCAAGAACAAGGCACACATTTAAACGATTAAAAACTGTGTGCTAAAAAAGAAAAAAAAATAATGGCAAATGTTTTTATAATTCACTTTTTAACTTGGAGTTACTGTTTTAATCACAAAAGTTTTACAGTACTCTTGTAGTCAGTACCCTGGAACTGACAGAAGAGATTTAATGAGGAACTTCTAATCAGGAACAGTTAACTTTGAAGAAGAAACAAAAGACTGATAAAAAGAAGTCATGGGGCTGAGAAGTCACCACACAAGAATTAAGTCAGCAGATTGCTGGAGACACCTGGCCTGAGAGAAGAAACAGGAGGACACCATAAAAAAGTCAAGCAAGGAAATACCAAATAGGCATGAGAAAACAAGGCCACTGATAAAGTCGAAGTGAGAATCACTTGAACCATGAGTGAACTATCCTAATTAACACAGTAAAAACCACACCTCCAGCAATGAAGCCCCTGGCCCAAGCAGAGACCCCTACGCACTGAGCATGCTCTGTAAATTTAAAACACACTGTACCTTTAAGTAGGAGAGGAGGCTTGCGAGAACCAATAGAAGCAAGGATGAATATGCGGAATTCTAAAAACACTGATAACAGATACTCAGAATGTATAAAACGTCACTGTATGTTAACCAAGGTGTGCTAGCTTTGTGGAGTTACCACCTAGCATCCATCTCTGTGCAGACATGGAATAACTCGATATCTCGACTCTGTGTTATTCGGCCTTTTGCACACCGGGTAAAAGAACCCTGCTTTTGGGACAACATACTGACAATTTTACTTAGAGCAATTAGGGCCATCATTGAAAAAACGGCTGATAAACTTGAAATCATTAGACTCTGGATGCACATTACTCCATATTTTAAAAAACTAGCTACATGGTTTCACATGCAGGAATATAAAATACACAGCTACATGCATCTATTATCAAAATTCAGACTTCCTTAGGAAAAAGTCAAGTTAAAAGACCAGTTATGAGAAATGCATTTTCTCCTCACACCATACATATTTTTCACTCTCTGTAGCATTAACTACAGTAAGCTTTTTTCTCATCCAGCATGAAATTTGCTGATCAAAGCCACATGCAGCTGGTAAGTACTTATTACTAAATACATTGCACTAGCAACAAAATGTTTCTCCAGAAACTCACACATTACAACTTAAAGACAATTTTTAATCCAGCATAATCTTAAACTGAGTTTAAAAAATGCAGTTTAAAGCAACATCATGTACTCTTAAAGAACTGCCAGGCAAACCCTCTTCAAAGGGAAGTCTGCTGCCTCCCTGAGGCCGGGATTAAGGACATCACCAGGAAACTTCCCAGCCTGGTACAGCCCTCAGACTACTACCCGTTATTGATCTTCCATGTAGGTGGAGAGGAAGCTGCAACCCGTAGTCCAAGAGCTATCAAGAGAGACTTCAGGGCCTTGGGACGATTGGTGAGGGAATCAGGAGCACAGGTTATTTTTCCCTCCCTCCTTCCAGTTGCAGCCAGGAACACTGAAAGGAACAGACGGATCCAGTCCATTAATACATGGCTCCGTGGCTGGTGTCACCGTCACAATTTTGGGTTTTTCAACAATGGGATGGCCTACATGGCACCAGGCTTGCTGGCATCTGACAGGATTCACCTTTCTCAAAGGGGGAGAGAGTGGTGTGGAGGGGGAGAGATGCTGGAGTGCACGGAGGACAACTTCTTAAGCCAGGTAATAGACAGGCCTACCAGAGGGGATGCAGTACTGGACCTGGTGGTCACCAATGTAAGTGAGCTCATTGGTGATGTCAGGATTGGAGGCAGCCTCGGCTGCAGTGATCACACACTGGCAGAGTTCACAATCTGGAGAGGTAAGGGTCGGGTGAAGAGTATAGTCAGGACCCTGAATTTTAGGAAAGCAAACTTCCAGCTCTTCAAGGAGTTAATTAATAGGACTCCCTGGGAAATGGCCCTCAGGGACAAGGGAGCAGAACAGAGCTGGCAGGTCCTCAAGGACGCTTTCCATAGAGCACAAGAGCTCTCGATCCCCAGGTGCAGGAAATCGGGCAAGGAAGGGAAGAGGCCAGCATGGCTGAGCCATGACCTGTGGGTCAAACTAAAGGGCAAGAAGAGAATGCACAGGCAGCGGAAGAAGGGACTGGCATCTTGGGAAGAGTACAGGGACACTGCCTGGTTGTGTAAGGATGGGATCAGGAAGGCCAAGGCTCGGCTGGAGCTGAACCTGGCGAGGGACGCAAAGAATAATAAGAAGGGCTTCTACAGGTACGTCAACCAGAAAAGGACGGTTAAGGAAAGCGTACCCCCTCTGATGAGCAGAAGTGGCGAGCTGGTAACAACAGATGAGGAGAAGGCTGAGGTACTCAACAACTTTTTTGCCTCAGTCTTCACTGGCAACCTCTCTCCTCACACCTCCCGAGTCAATGGGCCATTTGACGGGGATCAGGGGGGCAGAGGTCCTCCCACTGTAAGAGAAGATCAGGTTCGTGACCACCTGAGGAACTTGAACATACATAAGTCTATGGGTCCCAATGAGATGCATCCCAGAGTCCTGAGGGAATGGGCTGATGTAGTTGCCAAGCCACTCTCCATGATATTTGAAAAGTCATGGCAGTCAGGTGAAGTCCCCGGGGACTGGAAAAAGAGAAACATTGCACCCATTTTTAAAAAGGGTAGAAAGGAGGACCCTGGGAACTACCGACCTGTCAGCCTCACCTCTGTGCCTGGGAAGATCATGGAACAGATCCTCCTAGAAGCTATGCTAAGGCACAGGGAGGACAGGGAGGTGATTCGGGACAGCCAGCATGGCTTCACCAAGGGCAAGTCCTGCCTGACCAACCTAGTGGCCTTCTATGATGGAGTGACTGCATCAGTGGACGAGGGAAGAGCTACGCATGTCATCTATCTGGACTTCTGTAAGGCCTTTGACACGGTCCCCCACAATATCCTTCTCTCTAAATTGGAAGGATATGGATTTGATGGGTGGACTGTTCGGCGGATAGCAAACTGGCCGGATGGTTGCATCCAGAGGGTAGTGGTCAACAGCTCAATGTCCAGATGGAGAACAGTGATGAGTGGTGTCCCTCAGGGGTCTGTACTGGGGCCAGTGCTGTTTAATATCTTCATCAATGACATAGACAGCGGGATCGAGTGCACTCTCAGCAAGTTTGCAGATGACACCAAGCTGAGCGGTGCAGTCGACACGCCTGAGGGACGGGATGCCATCCAGAGGGACCTGGACAGGCTGGAGAAATGGGCCTATGTGAACCTCATGAGGTTCAACAAGGCCAAGTGCAAGGTCCTGCACCTGGGTCGGGGCAATCCCCGGTATCAATACAGGCTGGGGGATGAAGGGATTGAGAGCAGCCCTGCCGAGAAGGACTTGGGGGTACTGATAGATGAAAAGCTGGACATGAGCTGGCAATGTGCTCTCACAGCCCAGAAGGCCAACTGTATCCTGGGCTGCATCCAAAGAAGCATGGCCAGCAGGTCGAGGGAGGTGATTCTGCCCCTCTACTCTGCTCTGGTGAGACCCCACCTGGAGCGCTGCGTCCAGCTCTGGAGTCCTCAGAGCACAGGAAGGACATGGACCTGTTGGAGCGGGTCCAGGGGAGGCCACAAAACTGATCAGAGGGATGGAACACCTCTCCTATGAGGAAAGGCAGAGAGAGTTGAGGTTGTTCAGCCTGGAGAAGAGAAGGCTGCGGGGAGACCTTATTGCAGCCTTTCAGTACTTAAAGGGGGCCTATAAGAAAGATGGGGACAGACTTTTTAGTAGGGCCTGTAGCGATAGGACAAGGGGTAATGGTTTTAAACTAAAGGAGGGTAGATTCAGACTAAACACAAGGAAAGAATTTTTCACAGTGAGGGTGGTGAAAAACTGGAATGGGTTGCCCAGAGAGGTGGTAGATTGTAGGAATAAGTGAGATTGTGTTTTACTTTGACAAGATGCAGCTGTGCCCTTGAGGCTTGTTACAGGTTTGCAGGAATGCAGCTGTGGCCTTGAGGCTTGTTACAAACAAGTTTGTGAAACTCAGAGGCAGAAAAATAAGGATGAGATTGGATACATCCCTGAAGGAGGAATTCGCGTGCACCAGCTTGAAGAACCAATAAGTAACGCTGCAGAGACGCGTGGACAAAAGACAGTAGCCAATGAAATGGGCTTTGCTTGCTCGTGAACGCTAAATCATATTATAAAAGGAATAGATTGTAAAAATAAAGGGTCTTCGCTTGTCTTTGCCTGAACTCATATGCGGAGTCCGTGTCTCATTCCCTTCAAATGGTGACCCCGACGTGATCCGGAGGAGGCAGCGCTGCAAGTAGCGTCCGGAGGGAACCCCAGCTGAACGACTCAAGCTGACGGCAGGACCGCGGCTTTAATCCCGGGACATCACCTTAAGAAACAGGTGAGCAGCTGGGCAGTAATCATAGGAGCCAACATATAAGCTGAAGAAGAAGCTATAGTTAAACTTTTAATGCAGCTATTATGAAACGAGGAGTGAAGTATGACGCATATAAAATAAAATTATTACTGAAGTTCTTACAAAAGCAAGGGGCTCCCTTTACAATCTCTGCAGTATTTGATGTGAAAACTTGGGAACAGGAGGGCAGATGATTTGGGAGGCGGCATCCAGAGGGGACACCACCGCCACCGAAGTCATGACCACTTGGCGATTAGTGACTGAGACCTTGCGCTAATGGCAAGCTGGGGAAAAAAAAAAAAGAAAAAAAAAAAGAAAAAAAAAAAGAAAAAAAAAGAAAAAAAAAGAAAAAAAAAGAAAAAAAAGGAAAAAAAAGAAAAAAGAAAAAAAAGAAAAAAAAAGGTACAAAACGCAGTCGCTCAAGCGGCGCAGATAAGGAATGATGAACTGAGTGAAAGTAAGCCCCAAGACAAGGAAGCTCTCATAGACTCGGGGGAAAATGAAAAGAATGAGAACTTGGGTGAAACAAACAAGGGAACAGGACTCAGACCGCCTCCCCCAAGTTCCATTCCAATGAAATCCACTCCGTCCTGTCCCCCGTGTCCGATGCAGCCGCCCGCGCCGCAGGCTGTACCACAGCCTGAGCGAGCCTTCGACCCCCGGGATCATCGGTGGGAGCAGCTCCGTAGGGAAGCGCTGAAAGGTGGAGAAACCGCGGGGTTCGCGTTTCCGGTGCGAGTACAAGATAACAGCAGCCACCCCCGCCCCGCGCCGCCGCTACCCTCTGCGCCATTTTCTCCTTCACCTGTTCCTATAGCTTCAACACCTCTGCTAAACCTTTCGATCCCTGCAATCAGTACCCCTCCACTTCCCCGCCCGCCTGCCCTGGCCCCTGCTGCGTCGGCATTCTTACCACCTTTCTCTACCGCTCCTGATACCGATACTCCACAAACCCATAATCAATTGCCGTCCGAGGAATGGGGGGTGTCAGCCCCTGCTACAAGGTGGCAAAAGATTAGACACCAAGCATTGCAAGCGGGAGATACAGCTTTTTGTTCAGCGATAGCGTGTCCCGTCATACGCAGCAATGCAAATGTCCCCGATGAGCATGAACCTTTTGGCTGTAATGTTTTAAAAGATCTACGACAAGCAGTTGCCGCGCATGGACTGGGTTCTCCTTTTACACAATCCCTGCTACGGGGAATATTTACAAATGAAATAGTACCATTTGATATATGCACGCTTACTAATCTTATATTGACCCCAATGCAAAAGGTGATCTTCGAAAGCACCTGGCGTACCGCCTGCCAAAACGCTACAATTATCAATATGCAGCGACAACAAGGCGACCCTTTACAAGGGGCAGGACTCCCACAGCTTATGGGGGATCCGCCGCTAAATCATCCAACGTTACAGGTACGATTACGACCAGAGATATTAGCACAAGGCAGAGACCTTGCTTTACAGGCATTACTAAAAGTGCCGGATGTCGGAAGAGTGACAAAATCATTTACATTAGTAAAGCAAGGGAGAGGAGAGGGATATCTCTCATTCTTAGATCGTCTTAAAGAGGCTTTGGAAAAACAAGTCGAAAATGCAGAAGCAAGAGAGGTCCTACTCTTAAAATTAGCCTTTGAAAATGCGAATATGGACTGTAAAAAAGTGCTTTTGCCTCTAAAAAATCCCTCCTTAATGGACATGATAGAAGCTACCCAAAAGGTGGAGTCAATGTCCCATTATATGGAAACATTAGCTACAGCTTTTGCCACCGCAATGAAAGTACAGCAATCATGTTTCTCCTGTGGTAAAACTGGACATTTTAAAAGAGATTGCCCACAACTAAGAAAAAGAGATACGACAAGCTCTAAACAGATATGGACTTGAAATAGACCCTGAAAAAGTGCAAAAAACTGAGCCTTGGAAATATCTGGGCTGGAAAATCTTGCAACAAACAACTGAACCTGCAAAAACAAAAAGGGGGAATGCCAGGAGCCACTCCAGCAGGCAGACTAAGTAAAGCCATGTATGTGTTAAACTACCTGAATATGTCTGAAAATAATTTTCCTGTTATTATCTCTCATTTTCTGTCTCTTCAATCAAAAGATTTAATAGCCACCCCCACAAAGGGCTTGATTGGAGTCGGCGGCCTTTCTCAAACCTTTCAAAGTACCCACCTGCTCAATATCAATACCCAAGAAGGGTCTACATTTACTGTACGGCCATATGTGACAAATTTGCCCATGAGCCTGTTGGGGCGAGACGTAATGTCCCACTGCGGCTTCACCTTAAATTGCCCTGAAAATTTTCAGTAGTGGCCATTGATGAGCGACCGACAATGAAACTTATTTGGAAAAAAGAAACACCCATTTGGATAGATCAATGGCCGCTCCCCAAAGAAAAGGTCGCTGCCCTTCAAGAACTGGTCAAAGAAGAACTTCAACAAGGACATATCACTCCTACAACTAGCCCCTGGAATTCTCCTGTATTTGTTATAAAAAAGAAGAGTGGAAAATGGCGACTGCTACATGACTTGAGACAAATAAACGAAGCTATGGAAGAAATGGGAGTACTCCAACCCAGCTTGCCCTCACCAACAATGATACCCCAAAATTGGGACATAATCATAGTAGACTTAAAAGACTGTTTCTTTACTATCCCCCTACATCCTACGGATGCACCGCGTTTTGCATTTTTGGTACCAAAAATTAACCGAGGCGAGCCAATGGATAGATACCCCTGGACTGTCCTGCCTCAAGGAATGAAGAATTCTCCAACAATCTGTCAAACATATGTGGCTAAAGCCATACGTCCTGTATGACTAAAATTCCCGGAAATGTATATCTATCACTATATGGACGACATTTTACTAGCAGGCCCCACGAACACCATGGTGCGTGAAGCACTACCTGTTTTAAAATATGCATTGCAAAGCAAAGGTCTGCAAATCGCACCAGAAAAAATTCAAATGGAAGCACCATGGAAATATCTTGGGTGGAAAATCTTACAACAAAGCATCCAACCTCAAAATGTGATCATTTCAGCAGACATAAAAACCTTGAATGATGTACAAAAACTATTGGGAAACATAAATTGGATTAGAGCGCAGTGTGGTATCGATAATTACACATTAACACCCTTATTTGAGCTACTTAAAGGAGATACCGATATTAACGCACCACGCCAATGGACGACCGAAGCAAAAAACACACTGAGAATCATAAATGAAAAACTCTCACTGCAACAATGTCACCGACGACTTGAAAATTTACCCACACAATTATATATCTGCAACCAAAACCAACAGCCTCTAGCAATCATCGGACAATGGGAGAACAAAGGAATAGACCCTCTCATAATGTTGGAATGGGTGTTTTTGCCACATCAACCTGCGAAAACCCTGGCTACTCGTATCGAAATGTTCACCGCCTTGATAAAAAAGGGCAGAGAACGGATTGTAGAAATGGCTGGAGAAGAGCCTCATCTCATTGTCCTTCCTGTCGTAAAGCACTACTTAGATTGGTGCTTACAAAATAGTCTAGAACTTCAAATGGCCTTGGCAGGGTTTAGTGGAAAAATTGATACTCATCACCCCCCCCCCCCCCCCCCCCGCCAAAATGTTCACCTTTTACAATAATGCGAAGATTGAAGAGGCGCCACTATACCAGTGGCAACCGGTTAAGGGTCAAACGGTGTTCACCGATGGCTCAGGGAAAACAGGAAAAGCAGTCATCACATGGCAAAACGAAGGTCAATGGCAACACAAAATAGAACAAATTGAGGGTTCACCTCAATTAGTCGAGTTGCACGCCATTACCATGGCTTTTAGAGAATGGCCTCTAACTCCATTAAATACTGTATCAGACTCACTATACGCTGTAGGAATTGTGCAACGCATTGAAAGGGCACAACTAAAACATATACTGAAAGAAGCCTTGTTTTTGAAGTTTAAGGAGCTATTATTCTTAATAGAACAACGAAAACATCCCTATTGTGTAATCCACATTAGAAGCCATACAAACTTACCCGGGTTCTTTACAGAAGGAAATGCACGAGCCGACTACCTAACGAACATTGCATTACATACCCCAGTACCAAACACACTTTCTCAAGCTCAATTATCGCATCAATTTTTCCACCAATCTGCCAAAGCTCTTGTGAAACAATTTGCAATCTCTATGGGGGATGCAAAACTCGTTGTGCAAACATGTCCAGACTGTCAACAACAACCATCCCGCCCATTGTTTGCGACAAACCCTAGGGGACTCTCCTCCCTTCAGCTCTGGCAAACTGACGTGACTCATGTACCCGACTTTGGTCGGCAGAGATATGTTCACGTTTCCATAGATACCTACTCCCATGCAATCTGGGCCACTGCAACGACAGGTGAAACTAGCCGGCACGTACAAAGCCATTTCCGAGCTGCCTTTGCAGCGCTTGGTATTCCAAAAGAAATAAAAACAGATAATGGCCCTGCATATGTCAGCCATGCAACACAAAAATTTTTCCACGCATGGGGTATCACTCATAAGACAGGGATACCCCATTCCCCCACAGGGCAAGCTATTATAGAACGTGCACACAGAACCTTAAAAACTCTATTGCAAAGAGAAAAAGAGGGGCAAGCTCAGGAATCTCCCCAAAACAGATTAGGAAAAGCTATATATGTACTAAACCATTTATCGCTGCCTTTTCAACATGAAGATGTCACACCCATAGTCAAACATTTTAAAGCTATGGAGTCGGGAATGGCACATATATCACAGGAGAAGGCGATGGTAATGATGAAAAATTTAAATACTGGGTGTTGGGAAGGGCCATATCGGCTACTAACTTGGGGTCGAGGGTATGCTTGTGTCTCAACAGATGTAGGACCTAAGTGGGTACCTGCAAGGTGCGTAAGACCGGCTCTTGCATCGGATAACAGGAACGAACAGCAGAAGACACTGAACTCCGAGAAGACTGATGGGGAATGACTTATCAGATAACTCCAAATTAATCCATAAAGCAATCAAAGATTTGAAGTTAGCAAATTACAAGTCAGTGATGGATTTGGTTGGCTGAATCACTTACTAACAAGTTGTGGAATTGGCGGGTGGGTAATGTCTCTAATCAAAATAGGTTTTTTCTTGTTACTAATATTTTGCACTATAATAATGACAGTTTCTTGTCTAGTGCTTGGGTATAGAAAATACTATAGAATATGATTAAACAAGCTTTTGTGATAGAAAAACAAAAAGGGGGATTTGTAGGAATAAGTGAGATTGTGTTTTACTTTGACAAGATGCAGCTGTGCCCTTGAGGCTTGTTACAGGTTCGCAGGAATGCAGCTGTGCCCTTGAGGCTTGTTACAGGTTTGCAGGAATGCAGCTGTGGCCTTGAGGCTTGTTACAAACAAGTTTGTGAAACTCAGAGGCAGAAAAATAAGGATGAGATTGGATACATCCCTGAAGGAGGAATTCGCGTGCACCAGCTTGAAGAACCAATAAGTAACGCTGCAGAGACGCGTGGACAAAAGACAGTAGCCAATGAAATGGGCTTTGCTTGCTCGTGAACACTAAATCATATTATAAAAGGAATAGATTGTAAAAATAAAGGGTCTTCGCTTGTCTTCGCCTGAACTCATATGCGGAGTCCGTGTCTCATTCCCTTCAGTAGATACGCCATCCTTGGAAACATTCAAGGCCAGGCTGGATGGGGCTCTGAGCAACCTGATCTAGTTGAAGATGTCCCTGCCAATTGCGGGGGGATGGACTAGATGATGTTTAAAGGTCCCTTCCATCCTAAATCATTCTATGATTCTATAAATATTTTCACTCTAGAAAATCCTGTCAGACTCCTATAAGAGGAAACCATAGCAGAAAAATTAAATTACTAACATAGGAAACTGTAAAACAAATGGTTTGGCTGGGGAGGTGAAACTTCTCAAATACAGCAGCACATATCAGAATGGATGGGAATTTTTCTTGGTAATGTACGAAACATAATCGACACTACAAATTGATGAAGACTTGTTTGAAGAGTGCAAAGGGAAAGAAGGGCTTCAGCCTCCTCTCAGATGAGAGAAGGCAGACTTGGGGAACCACAGTGATGCAGTCATCCTTTACAAGCATGGATATTTAAGCACACTACTTACAACTGTATTTAAAAAAAAAAAAGAAAAACCCCACATTGAGCTACTCCAGTGCCCCGCATCGTGCTCCAGGATATCCTACAGCACTCATCACCATCAGCTTCAAGGCTGGCTGACTAGTGAGAAGTAGGATTACTATCTCTGCTTCTTCCAGACAGCAACAGAATCAGTACGGCCGGCTCTACATCTCACACTTTGCTCTCGTAACAGGCATAGCAGGGCTACGATGACACTCAAGTAAAACATACTGCACCCTATAGCATGCACGAGTTAAAGTCTCTGATCTGTATCCCTTTTAAGCACACCTTTTTTCCTAATTTCACTTGACTCCTATGAGCATCAGGAGGATGACAGAAACCTCTTTCTTCATATCGTTCCCTGAATCCCACTGAACTCTCTACGATAGCCAAAGAAATCACCAAAATATGACATTGATATAATTATGTGCCATCTTTTGATACTTTAGTTCCTTAAGTCATCTAACAGGGAGAAGTGCAACTGATAAAGTGTTCTTAGTGGCTCACACAGCCGTGCACGTGAACAGCTGTGGTGATAGTGTAGGAAAAAAAGGAAAACTAGATAGTGTTTCTAGCCCCATAAAGTAATTTAATGTTAAATATGCATGTCTAATTAGTGAGGTGTATGGCAACCTCTAGTGGTATATGCCTGCTTAGAAAACAGCAAACATTCCAATATATGAAGCTATAGGAAAAGCATTTGCCTTAAGTAATCAGTCATCTTCTTGTCACTAATTTTATTAGAATGACATGGTGATGAGATGTCAGAATACAGCTGTTCAGGGAAAAACTCTCCCCTTCATTTCCAAGTGTCACACATAGTAGAGCAGGCAGGCTAGCTGTAGAAAAGCTGAATATCATGAAAGCTGTTGCACAGTGCAGTGCAATAGCACCCTTGGCACTATGCTGATAAAAGAGCTCTGTGTAATTAAAAACAAACCAGTGGTAACAGCGGATAGAGAAGGGAAGGATCTCAAAGTCAGGGCAGTCTACAATAGAGGACATCCAATATTAAATGAATACTGCCCTGGATCTTATTATAAAACATCTGTTACATCTATTTTTACTTCCAGCAGCTGCTTGTGATAGATTTATACAAATCTGTCAATTTTCATGCTTGCTGGAATGTGATACAAATTACCCGATGTTATGAAGTGGTATTTTACTGAGCTCTTAAGTACACTATATTGAATATTCTCAGCTAATTCTTTCATAGAAAATAGTCTTCAGAATTTAAAACAATTGGCAGTCTCCGCTCAGAATAGGATTAGGAAAAAAGCCTGCATGGAAATGGAATTACTTCTCACATTAAGGAAGGAATCATTAGAGCATCCGGTGAGGCTTAAATTATGACTGTCTATTCAGTTGTATTGCTAAGCAGCTTTTAAGTTGTGTTTCACAGCTACTTAATTTAAAAACCTATACCCTAAAATGCTTTATGTAATATAAAGTACCATCTTCTTTTTAGGCTTTTCCTTCACAGAAAACACTTTTTCATTATGGATACTGTGGTTTATTCTCTCGGAGATGCTTGCACTCTGATGGTAGAACCAGAATAGGAATTTAAATATAAATATTCTGCTTTGGCATCATGGAGCAAGTTGAGTCCATCAGTGCTGGCTAAATTTAATAATAGTGGCTAACAGACTTCATAAGGTAGGAAAAGGAAGGACAATGTATGCCTCAAAACATCAATCTCTTATGAAATATATGTGTTCATAAGTATTTATTCCTATTGCTTTTCTTGTTAACTGAAACTTTATAATAAATCTGTGTATTTTGAGAGGAAATCAGGTTAAAATAATTCCTTTATGGTGCTTAAGCCTGCCAGGGAACCCAAGGTTGTAAAGTTCCTGAGAAGAAAATGTTACCATACTAGCAGTAAAGTCGTAAGGGAGACAGGTTGCCCCTGGAACTGACTCTTCCTTCCAGCCTGCCCATGTCCTAGCCCCACAGGACATTTTACAACAGATTTTAATACATTTTTATAGTAGGGTCTTTTGATTTATAAGCAATCATGATCATAGTGACAAATTAAATCCCAGTCTTGGTGGTCATTTTTGCCTATTGTCTAGATGTACAGTTTTCTACCTGCAAAATAAGATCTTCGGTTGACATTACACATAAAAACTGAGGGGGGGGATCAAACATATTCCCTAACCCTTCTCTTGTTGTTCTGGTTCTGTTTTAAATTTAAATTCACCTCCTTCATTACAATTTTTACAGTATACTAATATGGAGCATCTGGCTACAACAAGGCAGAAGCTTAAAAATGACAGCGTGGAATATCTTTGGACTATGTAAGAATATCACATTATATATGATATAATATATATCATATTGCCTTTTTGTTTTGCTTTTTCAATTGATGAGTATGTCCATTTTCTGTACCTATCCTTACATTATATCCAACTATAAAAACACAGCTCCAACTCTGCTGGCACCCAATGGTTGGTATAACCAGCATCCTTCTCAGACTGCTATCCTACCACACTACAGTTGGTTGGATATTGGTTGGTTATTATTTGTAATACTGCCCAGCTCAGATCTCATGCAAAGTCTCTCTGCTAAAAGCCATACAGAAACCAACCAACAGTAGCTACTAAGAGCTTACATCTTTGGAAGAACTAAGAGTTTCAAATATGCCAGTACTATGTGCTTGCTCTAATGTCTCTCTTTCTATTTGGCACATTTCAAGTGTGGCTTTGTTAGTCCTTCACACAATAAAAGATAATTTGACAGACAATTTCAATGTGACAGATTTTTTTCCCCTGTTTTCTGCCATTCACCCCTATTGCCTCCTTCACGCATTCTTCAATAAGAATATCAGCACAATTATTTCACAACTAAAAATCAAGCAGCAATGTTAAAAGTCTTACTGTAACTACGCATGTCTAGAGAGATGACGAATAAGGCACCCAAACATCACAGCAGATTACTGAAACATTGCATACATGGAGTGCAAGAGAATTTCTGGGTGTTGCATGCCCTTCCTTGTGTCTTGAGATGGGTTTTAAACATCAGGGAGTCAATCTGCCTCAAAGATGCCATTACAGATGGCAAAAACCACATGTGAGAAGGCTGGAAAAGGCTGGTATAGGGAGAAGCCTCACAGCACATAAAGGCTCCTTTTAAGTTTCTGAGTTGTGAGGTTGAGGTGAGACGTGTGTGCAAAGGTACTGAGGTTGCTGCTTCTCTACTGATGGCTGCCACCTCTTCTGATAAGCCAGCAGATCACATACTTAGCCATTTCATAACCCAATTAAATCAAAATAATCCAGCTGAGCTTACTTTGAACCATGAGTTTAAATTTTGAACAGTAGAGGTCCATAAACTCAGAGCGTTTTGACAAAAGCCAAGCCACACAGAAATACACATGCAGTTATGATAGATGACTACAAGATTACTGGGTGGTGATAACAGTCAGCTGTAATGGGACTAGCAAGATAACCTCTTCCTAGCCCAAATATAACCAGAGGAACACATCTCGCTTTGGTCTGCGGAAACAGCAGTAGAATAAAATGGAACAAAATCAGAAACTGGGAACATAGGAAAAAGCTCTGAAGTGGAAAACAAAGTATCACACTAAAAACCAGACCAAGTTTTTGAGCATCAAGGTAGCGTGTCTCACACCACGCTAGGATCTGTGATTTCAGAGGCCAACATTTGCAAATGCTTGGAAAACTCAGACTCCATGTCTACAATTTGAGAAATGAAGAGAGCAGGTATTTAAGACAATATCTGTGATACGTAATGGGAAAATAGCTTCAATTCAAATTCTGAACACTCATTATCACTGCCAAGGGTATGAAAAGAGGGTGAGTGTCAAGCAGGGAAAAGGTAATGGAAGAATGCATTCATCCTGGTTACTTGTCCATACTTTTACAACCAACCATTTGCAAAAGAGAAGGGGCTCGGAGAGAATTAAATCCTAAAGAGCAGTGGTTTAAGAACAAGATTTATCTCTTGTTAACCCAGTCCTTTACAAAGTGTACAGGCACACAATTATCATTTACTTATTTTTGGCACGCTGTCTGTACTTGACAAGCACTATAACAGTTTATTCCAGATCGCATTAACAAGGACCTTCCCCGTTTCCCTTGGAGTGTGGAGCAGGGCTGGCTGCCAGGATAAGAAGGATGCCTGATGCATGATTACCTGCCTTTACAAAGTGGTCTGCAGCACAGATACAAAATAGGAAGGACCAACTTCAATATCTACTTCTTTAAAGTTAATAGCCCTGTTTTTGAACCACAGCAGATACTGACTATTTATTACTATACAGGCTAATAAACTTTATCACTTGAAAAGCACAGGTGTAGGTTTTATTGCCCATATTTGTAGGGCCCCGTCACAAAATGATCATTGCGTTATGTCTGATTTAACAAATAGATCTTTTGCCAAATATGCAGGAAGAAGTAAAGCAAGTTGAAAATCCAGTCTGCACAGTACTTGAGAACCACCACTCAGTGCATTTTTATAACGTGATACATGACTTAAAAAAGCATAATTCACACAAATCCGTGAAAACCTTCCGGTTTGAAAGCAGCTACTGAGCTGTTCTGTGAAGAGAATCAAAAGTCAGAAGTTTCTCAGACAGAGAAACTAATATTTTTTGTGCATTCAGAACAGATTCAAGTATAAAGCAAATAAGATTTATTCTGGGATTATTTAGTTATTCAGTTATTGTTTCAGCTATTTAGTTCATCAGTATCTATTAAGGCATATAAAATTCAAGTTCCTCTACTCCTGAGTTTCAGCAAAGATGAGTTTCCAGCAAAGTCTATTTCTGAAGTTTTATATTTACCTGATGATCCTCTGAGCAGCATACTGATGAAGTGAGCGGAACTGTGCTGACATATTTGCTAAGGCTGCCAGACAATTTGCATGAAGGTATTTGTCCTGTCAGAAAGAAGAGGAAAGAAAAAAAACACATCAAATTGTCCTTTTGATATACACTGACACCTATTGCAGGAATCTTTCAAAAGACTGAGTAATATATGTGGCTTTAAAGGACATGGTCAAAAGCATATAGCAGAAATGCAAAGTGTATATACTTGGTGATGTTTTAAATGTTTTCTTAAAATATAAGGCTTATAAAAGAGTGATTGTTTCATACAGATTTCGGCATATATATGTGTGTATGTATACATATGTATATGTGTGTGTCTTCATATCTTTAACAATGTTGATTTACAATGACATCATAGATGTAACAAATACTGAAAGACATTCTCCTCCTCTCCCTTCCTCTCTCTCCTTTTTGTAGTCTTATCCTAAAATTTTCTGCTTCATAACTCATCTCCCTATTAACTCTTTCAAAGCATTCTATATATCCCACAACTATAACCATGGGATACTTCAGAGATCTGGTCCCCTTGTTAGCATCCCTGAAACCATTTGACCAGATAAGCATTTAAATGATGGCCTTATCAAAGTCAAGGGTTTTCACAGAACCAAACTTGTCCACTTATCCAATCCAACAGAGATTTATTTTCCCTATTCAAGTCTAAAATATGCATTTACATAACATAACAGATTCCAAATCCTGCAAATATATGCCAAGAATGTCCCCATTTCTTCTAATTCTTTTGATCATAGAAGTGAAATCCTTAAGTTTTCCAATTTAAAATATATTTAAATATTTTTTGCTACTTTTTCATGTAAAAACTTCTGTGCCTTTAATTGTTGAAAATATTCAAAAGTGTATGATACCATGCTTACATGTTTAAGATAAGGTATAGAATCAAATGCTTGAAAAATGCACAAAAACAATCTGATACGAGGCTATAAAGTTGAAGCAGTTTTGCTTTGCTAGAGCTCAAAAAGGTTTTATGGCCCAGTCACTGTCCTACTTCATAAAAACACTAATAATAAATAGAGCTGAAATTCCCACTTCTGAGTAATTGAATAGAGACAAACAACCTATAAGGAATCATTTCTTCTCATCAACCTAAGGAACTTTTCCTTCTCATCTGAAGATGAGCAGTTCAGTGCCCGAATCGTGGACTTTAGAGAAACCTACTCAATGAATTGAACAATATACAGAGATGGTGTTGCAAGTTCAGAACCACTTAATATTGTGCTTAGTTAATATGGCTGATCTTCCCATTCCTTCCCTCCTGTAAATTCAGATGCCAACTGGTTGCAACAGAATGAAGAAAATTCCACACCCTGTTTAAAATGGAATTCATGCTGTTGAAGTTAGAAATCCACACTACGTCCATAAGTGCTACACATCATAACTCTTACCCTTGTCCGTGTCATGTTGTACTGGATGGTTCTTATCACGACTAGTATCAGAAGACTCCCAAGTGAGATCTCTGTTAAGACACGCTCAGCATACCAAGTGATATTTTTCAATATCTGAAAAAAAAGAACAAACTTCTTCAGCACCTAGGTCTGTATAAGAACATAGAAAGTTGCCTGGACTCTCACATTCCTTAAGATAGGTAAATTAGCTTCCAGCCTCAAATGTGACCAAAACCTATTGTATTCTAAAGCAAGAATAAAAAAAAATAAAAATATTAAAAAAAGACAGACCTCTGCAGTATTATCACCTAGTAGATGTCATCAACTTTATCATAAGTCATGTGGAAACACACTAAGTGTAGAAAGATGATTAAATTTGGCAATTCCCTAATTTCTATGCCCTGTGCCACCACACTCCTATATTCTTTTTGATCTTACCCTTTACACTTTATAAAGTCTCCAGTTCCACCCTAGCCACCTGAGTAATGTTGCCAATTCCTTCCCATTTTCCCTCATTACAAGTTGGGCAAGAGGCAGCATGTACAAGCTCCGACTGATTGGCAAGAGCACACATGCTGAAGGATGCAGCGCAGATCAACAGGTTAACTGTTGACTTCACAATGAAGCCCTTCTCTTGCCAGAGGTGAGGTCTCTTCCCTTAATAGGTTAGAGAAAGTCATCAGCTAGGTTAAGAGCTTCATACCTTTCAGTGCTCTCCACTATCAGGGTGGATGAAGTTTACCACCATTTCCGAGTTTATTGCAGAAGGAGAATCAATCCACTCTTTCCTCTTAGAGTACTCAGCCAACCAACCTGAAGTGATATAGCAAACATATACACAAAAAAACCCTGCCTTAAAGGACTGGTAAAAATGAGTCAACAGGAACTGCCCTAAAAACATGGAGAAGATCCTCTATAAATTCAGGGCTATTCTGGGTGAAAACAAAAATTTGCTTAACAAGAATTCCCTATTCCTCCCACTAACAAGCTCGCTCAGCAAAACCTCTTCTTTCTTTAAAATAGAGGATGGAGAAGTAGTAACCAATTTCCTATGAGGAGATATGAAGAGCTGGCCACTGAATGACTTGCAGAAGACAAAAGGAAAGGCAATGCTGGGAACTACCTCCAACTGCTGCTAATTTTATACTATTTACTCCTTCTAAGATATACACATTCATATAAACTGTGATGGAAAGAATCATAATTTTATTTGTGAAAAAGAAAGGGTATCTGGAGAACAAAATTAAAATCATATATATATTAATTTAGTGAAATTCTGAAATATTTAAAAAATACTTTCAGAATCTAAAGCCTCATACAGCTACCTAAAAAAAAGGATAATCTATACAATGATACCTACACAGGCTTCTGAAGGAATATAATACGAAATTCTGCAAAATCTGTGGCAAAATCCAGGCCTAAAGTTTAGGCATCTCATTACAAAGTGTTACATCATAGAATCATAGAATCGTTAAGGTTGGAAAAGACCCTTAAGATCATCAAGTCCAACCATTAACCTAGCACTGCCGAGTCCACCACTAAACCATGTCCCTAAGCACCACATCTACATGTCTTTTAAATACCTCCAGGGATAGTGACTCAACCACTTCCCTGGGCAGCCTGTTCCAATGCCTGACTACCCTTTTGGTGAAGAAATTTTCCTAATATCTAATCTAAACCTCCCCTGGCACAACTTGAGCCCATTTTGTCTCATCCTGTTGCTTGCTACCTGGGAGAAGAGACCAACCCCCACCTCGCTACAACCTCCTTTCAGGTAGTTGTAGAGAGCAATAAGGTCTCCCCTCAGCCTTCTCTTCTCCAGACTAAACAACCCCAGTTCCCTCAGCCTCTCCTCATAAGACTTGTTCTCTAGACCCTTCACCAGCTTTGTTGCCCTTCTTTGGACACTCTCCAGCACCTCAATGTCCTTCTTGTAGTGAGGGGCTCAAAACTGAACACAGTACTCGAGGTGCGGCCTCACCAGTGCCGAGTACAGGGGGACAATCACCTCCTAGTCCTGCTGGCCACACTAGTTCTGATACAAGCCAGGATGCTTTTCATACAGTGGAATATGAGTAGGCTATATAGGAGTCCTATAAGAATATTAACAGCACAGTTGTCACTGCAGATGACAACTTGTTTTTAAATGAAATATATTTCTTTGGAGAGAAAATTAAAAATTGTATTATAAAAAGAACATTTCAACTCTTATTCTCCCTTTCTAATTATCTTCCTGATCTTTGTTTCTGTTCCATCAGTCTGCTTCGGTATTGAATTTTCCCCATGCTCCCTGTAGTTGGGTTTGGAATATCACCAATATAATCAGCCAACAGACCGCTGTTGACCAATCCTTCCGAATATGGGTCGCAGCAAGGCAGTTTGATGTATTTTACAGTATGCCTATTGCCAAATTTCTTTTCTAGTCAGCAGCCTTAATTTTTGCAGTAAGTTTAAGACACGTACACAGAGCGCGTGCCTCCCACAAAGCCCCATAAACTAAGCAAATTATTTATACTACAATCTGTGAAGCATCAAAGATCTTAAGTACTACACTGTTTTGAGGACCCAACAGGCACTCAAACCACCGCAGTAACGCAAATTATATTAGTGTTGAGAATAGAGAGGTTAGACTATAATTGGTTTATGTCACCTGCTCTGAAATACATACTCAAAAAGCTCTGTAACCTACATATAATTCTGCTTCATTTTATCCATCAACACGTACGTCACAGGCTCTCTTTGCTTTAAGGGTTTCTTTTCATTATCAGTTGGGATCAAGTCCTCCTTCCCTTCCACATCATATTCCCACCTATGCCTTTAAAAGCATTTTTATCAGCTCCAAACACAAAGCAAAGTAAGACCTATCCTATCAAATATGCAGCACGATGACAATGAAAATCTTTGAGAAATGCATCCAATAGTTCCTCTCTCAGCAAACTTTGCACTCATGGCAGAACTATATGTGATTAATCCAAAACATTTAAACTAGCAGAATTAAAAGGAAAAAATAAAACTTTTTAAAAGAAGCATTCTCATAGGACTCCTCCTTTGGGGCAGAAAAGCAGCCACCACCTTAACATACCTGATTTTCTTAGCTACCTGCAGCTTGATGCCCCCTGTAAGTGCCCGGCTGCCCGGGACACCCATTCCCTGACAACTGGCAAGGCACTTGCTTTTCTAGTACTCCACTGCTGAGCTCTGCAATGGGTACCGTGGCTTTTCCCAGCATTTGCGATAGGAGTATTGCTGGCAAAAATCAGGGTATTATTTAACACAAGACAATGGGGGATATTATATTTCCCTTAGTATTGTGTAGGATCCTACCGTAAGCAATACTTAATAGTCAAGACAGAATTATACGTACATTTTCTTAAAATCCTTAGTCAATGGATTCTAAAGCAAAAGCCAAGTGGAAAAAAAAGAATCCTATGGAGCTTATTCTAGGCAAAGGTAATACTTTATAAGTACTATCTTTAAAATGCCTTTTTTTTGTTTGGTTGGTTTTTTTTAAACATTTTTTAACCTTCCAGGCTCTGCAAATCCCACGTGCACATACATTTCTTTCATTTACCTCCCACCCTCATTCTCACCTTAACTCTGCGTCTCTTGAAGCTCAGAGAAGACTGCATTTGCCTGTGCTGAAAGATCTTGGTGTTTTTTTGATGAACTTCCTAAAAAGGAGGAACCTCCTAAAAAGGATTCTTACCCATTTATGCATGCAAAGGCCTATACAACAAGAGGTACATCCCAAATATCATTACAGACTAGATACGCTAAAATGAAAAAAAGATATAGCCACTGAAGATGCTTGGTAGGCTCAGGAAATTAATGTTAGTAGGTAAGCTGATGCATTTGAGATACAGAAGTCATTTCTGTACCATATATGAAGAGATAAAATAAAAGTTCAGATCATTAAAACAAATAATAATAATAAAAAAGGTATCTCCATTATCACATGCTACCTAGTACCTGACTTTTTGTCAGCACCTTCCTATTTCCCACAAGGGAGCTAAAGTAAAGCCAATGACTATAATCTATAGATAGGAAAACCACTGTTTAATAGTAGTGCAGTGCTGGCTAAGGTGACAATCATCCCCAGCAACAGGCTCAAGTGTGCCAATTTCTGGTAAACACCTTTTGCTAAAAGGATAGAAAAATCAGAATACAGGGAAGAAGGAAAGACTTGAGAGGTATTTAAGGGAAGAATGGTCAAGGCTGAGGAACAAATAGAAAACATGAAATCACTACAAGAAAGGTTTCCACATATAACAGGCTATGAGTGGATACAGAAACAAGTATAATTTCAGGTTATAACAAGTCACTAATACTATTTTAAGACAAAGTGGTGATGGTATAAATAAAAGCAAGCCATCCAAGGAGTTTCAGTAAACAAGGACAACTAGTCAGGATGGACAACATAGATGATTAACAGGAATAGCCTGAAAGACAAAGAAAAATCCACATGTATTTTCACAAAACAGGCAACTGAAAAGTTAAAAAGCTGTTAGTTGTGTAATTAATGGATAACACATATGAACTTCACTGCAAGAAGATACTCTGCTAGAGGAGAACTTGATCATCCCAAGGCTGCTAAGCATAAACCTATGATCAGATACAGCAAGTTGGTGGGTTACTTCACAACTGCAAAATGCTAAAATAAGTGTAGACAGTCACTTTGGTTGCAATTAATTGTTTGCGATTTCTTAAAAACAGCTTATTCATGACTGTGTGAATGTATCTGTTTTCAAGAGAAAATTTTATATAAATAAATAAATGAACCACTTTGACAACGAAACATATCTCAAGCTGAGCACTTGAACCTGCCAGAAGAAAAATATACTGTTATTTGAAGAACCATATATGATCATTAAGTAATGGTTATATTCTGTAATATATAAATATAACAGGGATAAGTTGTGGTTGCACATTTCATTTCCTGACTTCTGAATGCTTAGAGTACTGAAAATTAAACATACTTTTAACAACAAAATATAACTATGAAAATGGGTAGTATAAAATACTATTTGTTTTGACATCACACACAATGGAAATCCACCACTTCAGGCTCCTGTTCCTATACAGTTTTTTCAGACGTGTAGACGTGGTGCTTAAGGACATGGTTTACTGGTGGACTTGACAGTCTTAGGTTTATGGTTGGACTCGATCTTAAAGGTCTTTTCCAAGCTAAATGATTCTATGATTCTATGTGGCTTCAATCATTGCCAAGCAGCAACAGAAGCATCACTGGGTGCACAGTACCATCCCACAGGAGCTGGAAGCAGTACTTACACAAGCTTCAGCTTGTCCCTACATATCTCAGCTGATACATGATCCCTGGGCAGGGGAGGATGCAAACAGCCCAGCTGGCTCCGGAAGCAGCAAAATGAGAATCACCACAGAAATCAGGCCACCTCCAGCTACGTATCTGCTTTGCAGATGGAAACAGACTGCTCCCCTTCCCCCGGAGATTTATAATTTGGTCAAATTTAGTCAGATTATCAGCAGCAGAGCCCTAGCACAAAGACTACCTGCCAAATTTCAAATTCCTAATGCAAAACATGAAGTTACCAGAGCTTGTTAAAGAACACATTGACAGTTGTCATGGACAAGACATGTTCATGACCTAGTCTCACTCCAGAAATGGCCAATGGTTATCACTGAAACTTTAAAAACACCAACCCTGGAAAATGACATTCACTGAGACAACTATGCCTTGGAATAGTCCACTATTCTTAAAAAAACCCCAAACAAACAAAAAACCAAACCAAAAACCAACCAAAATTCAAAGTTAAAAAGTTACATACCAGTCCCTGTCACCTCTACTCTCCTCTCCCCCATACTGAAGAAAGCAACCATAGCAGGTAGGCAATGAAATACCTATTTAAAAAACAACAGCAACCACCACCATCCCTCACCAGGTTTTGGGTTTCAGAAGCATGAAACATGAAAGTACCTTAAATTTCAAAATCATCTACCTGAAATCAGTGCCACAATTTGAACAATCTCATTGGTTTGCAGATAATATTAAAAAGGGAAAAAAGAAAAACAAAAAGCTCAGACCTGGGGTGGTCTTGCAAGAATAATTAAAAAAAAAAAAAAAAAAAGAAATAAAAATGGAGAGGTTTTGATTAATTACTCTTTTTAACACCAGGCTCCTGGACATCTACAACACAGGGTGCAAGAACTGCAGATGCAAAGAACAGGAACTCGGTTCTATATATACTGAGCACTGAGATTCTCAGTCTCAGTTTCCTATAACTTTGCTTGTGGGATATTTCTTAATGCAGTAAAAGTAAACACAGTTAAATTGTGATTTACAGTCTATCACTATTTACTACAGCATAAAGCACTATAGTAGTGTGATAGGTTACTGCTACATAAAGTACTATATGATGTTATTTTAACATCTGATGTAATTTTATTTACAGTTTCATGAATCAGAGAAGAAAAATCACAAATGCTTGTCCCTTTTAGGGAATTCTTGCATTTACTCGTTTACTCTGTTGTTGTTTTTATTATTAGCGAAAGAAATTGAGCTCTACGTGGTTACAGGGACCTAACTGCATTAAGCCAATTGCAGGAACAGGACCTATGGTTTTGATCATATTTTCTAGGCAGTTAAGACCACATTCATTTTAAACAAAAAATGTTTCAGCAGTCAAAAAGTTTCTGTGGTTTCCTGAGCTCTTTACCAGTCGGTATAATCACAAGATTTATAAAACTGTGCTTACTAAAATTAATCTTAAAAATCAATAAATAAGTGTGGGTTAAATAACACAAAGGAAAATAGCCCATAAATGGACTGTACAGTCATGCTTCTTAGAAGAACAGTACACACGCTACACAGCGGCAGAGAGAAAAACAGGTTGACCTAAAATACATCAAATCCTTTTTTTCTTCATACTTTACCCAAGTGATGGGGAAAAAAAGAGTCCTGCTGTAATTGCTAAAATTTGATAAATATTTGCAGTGAATAAGTGTTTCATTCCAGTTGTGTAACTGACACTAGATGCTCACGTTTTACAGAAATACAGCTTTCCTGAATCCGTTCATTTTGCTGCCCTATAATACCCTCTCAGCCTTCAGGAGATGTGGAGTTAATATTTAAGAAAGTATGAGACTAATTTCTTACTTTATACTGTAGTTTTTGAATAGTAACTTGGTCGTTCATACCTGGAAACATCCATTTAAATGATTCAAAAAGATGGGTGAGAGGAAGTGATTTATCAGTATGATTTTGAATCCTTTTTCCATAAAGTGGGGCACTAACTACACTTATTCCCCATCATGGGATCTGTAGGAACCCACTACCCATATATCCATTCCCCAACAGTTCACAAGATAAGATGCAATGCTCACATTTGTATTTTGATATCCACATTCCTCTGTAAAGTTCAGGAATGCCATAGATGAAGTAGATCAAGAAGGTAACAATTTTTTTAAAGTATAACAGAATGTGGGTTTTCTATAGATAAGGAATCCTTTCTATAAGGAATACTTAAGAGTTGGTATCAGAGTCATCAACTCTCTTGTCTATATCATAGTTTATTTAGATGACTTTCGGAGTGCACAGTTGAAATTTTGAACAAGGGGAGACCTCCTCTTTATCCTTCACTGCATCCAATCCATCCACATGACACCAAGATTAAGAGCAGTGGGCAAGAAAAAGCCTTGAAATTCAATAAGAAAAGCACTGCAAGGGTGGAAAAGCATTCTACTTAGCCTCCAAGTTCGCTCTCTCCTTCAGCATGAAACATGCCCCCATCCATCAAAGAATGGAGAAAAGGGTAAGAGAAAGAATAGTAAGGAAAAGAGGAGCACAGGAGGAAGAATTAAGGTTATTCCACATCTGTCCTCTGCAGTGTCATAGCACTCCATTGGCTTTTGATGGTAAAAGTTTCCATTTTCACAGGTTTTTCTGCAGTAGGGCTAACAGGAGAAGTTCACATAGACAGGCCTGCAGGCTCAGGCACTTCACAGTCACCTCTCAGTCATCTCTCACTACCTAGCTAAGAAGCAAAACTAGCAAAACTCTGGCCACATAACGCTATTAATGAATAGATGCTTCTCACCAGACACTATGGAGTGGGAAAACACAACCACAGAGTAAAAGAAAGAAGTTGTTAGTGAAAATCTAAAGTAAAATCAAAGATTAAATTGAAAAGAAGATGGAAGAAGCAAAGGCAGGACTGAAAAAAATCAGTGCAGGGTAAAAGGAACAAGGTGGGGTTTGTTTTTGGTTTTATTACAATGGAAGTAGTAAACTAATATCCACATTGCACAGAAAACACTACAACTATATTGGCAGGGTTAGCTGCAAAGGCAAGAATAAACTGGACAAGAAAACTTGATTTATGTTTTCATTCCACAGCTGGATCCTCATTACCAATTTTAGGGAAATCTTCCACTTTTACTTATCCAGTAAGGAATTTATTGAAAGACCATGTGTAAAGCCTTTAAAATTAATGAAGAATGATGGGGGAAGAGACTGAGGCAGGAGTGAAACCTTGTCTGCTGTACTCTAACCCTCAATGAGCTCAATTTATCAAAGAAGTTAAATGACTTAGTGATATGGAACCCAAAAATATACATCACACACGTACATGTACGGTGTGTATGTATAGGTTCAAGGCACACGAAGGTGAGGCAGAAGAAAGCTTCAGGAAAATGTTGTTTCAGTCATCTGCATGGTTACTATA
The DNA here is from genome assembly GCF_965183815.1 of Platalea leucorodia. NCBI lineage: Eukaryota > Metazoa > Chordata > Aves > Pelecaniformes > Threskiornithidae > Platalea > Platalea leucorodia. The sequence goes on along the minus strand of NC_138859.1, from coordinate 24,746,813 downwards.
GGTGCTCCTCCTAAAAGTTGCTTCCTAAAACGTACTCCCAGGAAATCGCATATAAACATCATCTCTTAATCTGAAATTTCAGAGAGTAAATACTGTAAGTCTACTGCTTGGTACCAAGAAAAAATGCCAGTTCCCTCCAAAACAGGCTGGAAATTTACCTGGGATAACAGTTCTGTTTAGACACTTGCTTCCAGCTTTTTATATTTCACTAATTTCACATAACCCCAAAAGAGCATTTCCATGTCCCAGTCAAAAAAATAAATAAAATCAGTGCAGACATCTTCTGCATGGTTAAACCACGACAGTAGCTTTAGAAGCTAGGAAACTAGAACATAATTGTCCAAGGTATTCTACAGCACAGATGGTCAAGGCCCAAAGCTAGTCAAAATTTGGATCATAATATATGGACAACATAAAATAGATATTAATCTAGCAGAAAGACAGAAAAAGAAATTCCAAGTAAGGAAGTAACATTCAGTCTGGAAAATAAAACTCCAACTAAAAGCTCCTCTCAGCTGCATCGAACTGGTTAAGCAAAGTTTTTCAAGAGAAATAAAAAAGGTTTTCTGTTTTTCTCTCTGTTCTAGCCCCTCCACTTCCATGGCAAACACTCAGCATCTTTGAGGCAGTCTGCCTGGCTATTACTATGTTAATTTGTAACAGAAAACACCAAAAAAAGACAGAGAAAGAGGTATATGCAGCACCTCCTCTACAAGAGGGAGCACATTTGTTCACTTCACTTGGGAAAGTTTTGAAACGACTCTTCTAATTCAGGTTACTAGTCCTTACAAAAGAAATATGCATATGCCATCAAATTTGGATGAACACATACAGCCTCTGCTGAGGAAACAGATATACAGATGTATCTTTATAAAAATAAATATTTAAATGATTTTTAGAGCTGAAGAATTATTTACCAAAACAACAACTCACCACTTCATGAATGGATCGGTTGAAGCCATCATCCTCTGTAAGGATCAGCAAAATGATAAGAGCCATGTAAACATGGTGTGAATTCCTTTCTTCAACATGATACAGAATTTCAAGAATTGGCAGAACCTTTAGGGAAGGAAAAACGTGTGTATTAGATTAGTCTTCAAATACCTCAGACGATAAACAGAGGAGACTCTCAACCTCCCGTGTATCACCCTGGCCTTAACAATATCATAGCAATTCCTCCCTCTTGAAATAACCACCCTTAAATAGTGACGTACAGTGTTCAAACACCTTCCATCTGTTTCATTCTGTCTCCACAACAGAGTCTAAACAAGTTCTTTCTTGTGGTCAGACAGAGAATTTCAATTCCTAATAAATGAGATTTCCAGCCATACCAGTTACCGTAGGCTCTGAAAGCTTTAGTTCCCCTCTAGACTATGGGAAAATAAAATTGTTAAACAAGATTTTCACCAGTTCAAGCAGGAAAACAATTGTTTCTAACCATTTGTGCTACCACAAGCCTGGTCTGAAAGGACTTTCCTCATCAAATATAGCCAAGCATATTGCAGCTGAGGTTCACAAAGGCATTTTGAGACCTGAAACCCAAATCCCATTTTGGTGTGTGGAGATAATCCCAGAAAAGAACCAGTTTGGGTTGGGTTAAGACTAGAAAAGGCCTGTTTTTCCAGTTCTAGATAATATGCAGCCAAACAGAACTGACATTATAATGAGAGTTCAGCCCAAGGTCTTGCAACATTTCCACCAGGATGAACAGCTTAAGCCAAAGTCTTGCAATAATAATGAAAATGAGATTTCATTGCAACAGCAACCATACCTGAATGCTAGTCTAAAGTTAATCCAGATGCAAACGTTGTCTCTACCAACTGAAAATTAGCTTTCCACTGGCTCAGTACAACGTGGCTTCCCCAGGCTGCAGAAATAGGCCTAAATTGCAAAATACCTTGGAAAAGGAACTGGAGAAAACTCTCAATTCCAAGTTAGCGGATGAGATGCAGAATTCATTCCAAGAAGCTTCTAGACACCTAAAGACTTGCTGATTTTTCAAAACAGGCCGAGTGCAGCAGGATGAATCATGTGAAACCTATTCTGGTGAGCAGCCAGGACACAGAGTGCTTCACAAGCCTCTGAAGTTACCAGAATGTTCTCTTACTATCAATGAGTCCCAAAACAGTTGGAACATATTAAAACACACAACAGTTTCTATTAAAACCAATGAGATAGATTGATCTAAATGCTGCAGGCCACAAAACCTTCTGACAGATGCATTGGCCAGGACCAAGACAATACTACAACAAAAGCAGAGGGAAAAAATATTTACTCATTGCAAGCATCCTTCCTTTACCATTTCAAAGGATCCTTCACAAACCTCTCTCTCCAGTTGCAACTGGAGTCGATGCCTTTGTGTTTTGTGAATATAGGTCTTGAGAGTAAAGACCAGGTTTTCCCTAGAATATCTACTTAGCATATACCAAAAAACATTAGTCCTTTTCCTTGGATGGGGAAAAACGGAGGCAAATGTCACTGCATTAGTCCACTGTTCCAATTATTTCCATCTCCAATATTTATACTGCATGTAGCTTTGCACTGCATAAGCTGAAAGTCATTTCCAAGTTCAAGCGTTATGATAAGCTGCATATAGCAGGAAGCAATATAAAACTACCGAAGAATTGCATTTACAACTTGACTTTGCAGGGAGAACAACAAAAGCCTTTCTGAAGGTAACCAGTGGAACAACTTCTGAGTTTTTAAGACAGCTCCCAAATACCTGTGTATTCCTTCAGAATGGCCCAACATATCTCCCCTGTCTACGCACATTAATATTAGGTCAAACTGTAGTTGAAAAAGTGCATTCATGTTCCTTAAGTGCTCCAAGTCCTAAAAGTGTGTTGCTACAAACTACTTTAAAAAAGGATATCTTGATTCTGACACTGAGACATTATAGACCTTTCCCTATGAGCCGATACGTGAAAGTACTCTTACTGAGATTTCAGAGTAGCTACTGAAATCATTCTCACTCTGAAAAGTGATTTGGCTCTCCAGATCACTGCATTCACTCTTCCTGCCCCAAACACACCTTGAAAGCTTTCGAAATCCCTTCCCATCTCCACTCCCCTAGCCACGTTTTTGTTTCCACTCCTCTTTCAGACTTCTCTCCATCTACATACCAGACCAAACTAGAGGCAAATGGCAACTTAACTCTCTCTACCTGCCATTTCCAGATGAAAACTGAATCAATTCATACAGTTTCCATAACTCTTCCTCCTCTGAACACTTCTTCCTTTGTATACTGACTGCTGAGGTACACACACCTTTAGGACAAGTATTACTGTTCTCAGAACAAAAACTATTTGACAAGCCACCACTTAAATAAAAAAGTCAGAATATAAGATTAAATTAAAATTTTAATTATATTAAAATTTATCTAGAATTGTAACCAAAATGCATTTCTACACTTTTATGTTATGCACATACATTAAAACTTTTATATCTATCTTCTTATGCACTGGCATTGTCCAGCCATGTACTAAGAAGACAATAACTGCTGAAGACATGTAAGAAACAAAACAAAGGATACTATTCAACCTCTGTAGACAGTTAATAAGACATGGCCCTGGAAGAAGGAAAAAGATGGCAATATAAATCAGCCAGACTAGAAAATACCAAGATAAGCACGAAGGGAGTAAAACCGCTGATAAGACCAAACAGAATCACTTGAATTACAAGTGAACTATCCTAATTAACATAGTAAAAACCACACCTCCAGCAATGAAGCCCCTGGCCCAAGCAAAGACCCCTACCCACTGAGCATGCTCTGTAAATTTAAAACACACTGTACCTTTAAGTAGGAGACAAGGCTTGCAAGAACCAATAGAAGCAAGAATGAAAATGCAGAATTGTAAAACACTGATAACAGATACTCAGAATGTATAAAATGTCACCATATGTTAACCAAGATGTGCTTGATTTGTGGGAAACCACCAAGCACCCAGGATTGCGCAAACCTGAAATAAATAAGCAATGTCTCTCCTGAGTGTGTGACGATTGACTTATTGCACACTGGGTTAACAAATCCGCTTTTCAGACAACATAACCACTTCTTTTTGTATTGCTGGCCCTTTTATTCATAGTCATTAAACTATCATTACTGGACTACTACTAACACTCCTCCATCAGGAGCAGCTTTTAACTGGCAAGACACAGCCACCATTAAAAAATTACTTTTAATCCCAAAACAAGGGGCAGGTAAAAACAGACACTGAAAATTGCAGGTGCTGTATTCAGTCCAAAGTCACGAACAGTTTCCCCAGCAGAGAGTTTTAAAATAGCTTGTCTTTAGTATACAACAAAATACAAGACCACATAGCCACACGAGTAACCTGCTTAAGCCAAATTTATACCACAGGAAAAAATACTGCTGTACCATCAGTTAATATAAATACATCATCACATACATTATTTCAGTCCAGACATGTTGAACAGCAACAAAATGCACAGCATACAGCAGTGCTGCACAGCTCAGCAGGCAAAGCAAACATATTCAACAGAAATAGCTTATTTCTTACAAGCAGATATCTCACTGGCATTTTTACCTGCAATATGGGTGTTAACTGCTCTTACAAACAGAAGAAGGCTCAACATTCTCCCATTCACAGACCACGACACTATGCTTATGAAAAAATTTGCTAATTGCCCCCTATTTCACCAGTCCCACCACTTCCTGGAGAATCCTTCCAAGTACTTTCAATAAGATAGCCAAATTCCAGATGTGAACATCCCTAACAGCATCGGATATTTAACCCAATTATTTTATAAAATTATACAAAGTGACATGCTGTAAGTTATGGAAGACACACAAACATTCTATTCATTCTACCAATCAGACTGTTATTATAAGAGCAAAAAAGACGCATTGCCTTACTAATGATAAAGCATTATAAAGCACAACAGAAGATGAAGGTATTTATATATAACTGACAGAAGTAGATTCATACACAAATAAGGAAGCAAGCTGAGACGTTATCTATTACAACAGTTAACACAAACACACTGAATCAATTTACAAATTAAACTGAAGTTACAAAAGAGCAAAGACACATTTCAAAAACCCCTAGAAAATGTCACAGAACAGCTGCTAGTGATGCTTCCTGGGCACCAAAACCGGGAAGTATTAAAACAGGGGAAAACACAGCAAATGTGATGCACTGAGTGCAGTGAAACAGGAACAACCTGCAAAACCCCTAAAAGTTTAAGATGAGCACTCAGCTGACTGCTGACCTGATCTCTCATATAGCACAGACTATTATACTTCACACAACTGCCTCTGTATGAAGAGGCCACTAACTTATGCCATATTCCTCCAAAATGTCATCCACCCTCATTCAAAGATATCCATAGAGAGCACTGGTTTGCCTCTGAATTAATTACCGTAACTGTTTTTCTCCCATATCTCTAAGGTGTGAGATTCAACCTCCAGGCTTTAGTTCTTATCACACCCCTCTGGAAGTGCAGAGTCCTTTCTGTTCAAGGCTTTCCCCTTGTGAAGGCACATACACATCCTGATGCTTCTCAAGCTCTTTTCTGACCAACTGAGCTAAGTTAGCTTTCTAAGCCTCTCACAGTTTTGCTGTTAATTTTAAAGCAAAAAAAAAAAAAAAAAGTTTCTCTATACTCTCTCCATTTTTCAATATCCTGTAAATATCTTATGAAGTATGGTAGTACACCACCAGAATAGTATGCAGCATGTTAGCACCACTCTTGCAGTTGCTATATAGGGAAGGAAATAACCAGCTCCGTTACTCCTGCCCCTTTGTCTTGTTTACAAGCCCAAGACTGAATTAGCCTTTTTCACCACAGGGTTGTAATTAGGAGATAGTGATTTTTTGTCCAGTAACCCTCCCACCCCCCAATCCTTTCTGCATCTGGCTCAGCTTGCGTTATTAAGCAATTAAAACTGCTCTTCCCAGTTGGCTACTACTCATCCTTACCTACCAGCCTACTAAAAACATGAGGATTGGACAAAGATGTCAGTAATGTGTCAGCAATGATCACAAAAAGCAACAGTATGCATGAAGAGTAAAATGAGAGCAGATCGTTTCAAATTCCGGTATAAAAAAAAAATAAATCAAACATGCTGTTGACTTTTCAGTGACACTTTTCTCAATTTTCTCAGCTTTTCCCTGAAGTGTTTAATGCTGCTGATTATTTCTGTGATTCTGGGATTTTCAGATTTTTTTTTTTAAGAGGGAGGACAGATAGGTGATAATATATGAAAATATCCCACATTGCAGAGCATCTGAGTACCTGCATCTGTAGTTGTTTTGACACACGCACCTAATGCTTTTTCGGGAAGTTCTACAATATATCAGACATCATAATTACAAAACAATACACATACCTAACCTTTATTTCTCTAAAGTAAATCAATATGGTTAGCAGCTGTGAAACTTGTCATATCACATACTAACAGCCCAGAAAATTAAATATGACCATTTGTTCACAGAATTCATGCAAAATGACTCAGCCCTCACCTAGATAATCTGCAGCGGACTACACAGGAGTTAAGTCTTGAATCAATTCAATATCAATCATCTCACCCAAGTTTGCCAACAGTGGCGTCTATTAACTCTGATTTTAGCAATGCATCTGCTAGAACTTGGACCAAGACCAAACAAACAGGCAAGGGATCTAATTATCTGGCAAAATTTCAAATATTAAAATGGAAAGGGTTCTCTATTCCATTACCAATTCCCCTAGACATCTTATGAAAGGAATGTTTTTTAATATGTAAGATTTGTTAAAGTGGTTTGTGACATTACTAAACGTAGTGGGGAGCATAAGCTAATTTATAACCTACAAAAACTGTACCAGGTGTCTGTTATATTGGCTATGAACCACAATCCTATTTAAAGCAGCTAAAAAGTCACTACAGTTGCATTTCTATAAAATCTGTCAGCTGCTCCTTGAGGAGTTTCAGTCTCAGGTCAATCCTGTAAAACATTTGGCATATTAGTCAAGTTATAGCTCATTTTGTTAACTATTATCCCTATATGCACAGAGTAAGCTTGTGTAACTTTTTGGCCTGAATATCTAAAAAAGAAAAATAAAATAATGAATAGAATGATATCTGCTACCAGTTTCTTTACACCATGCCCAGAGGCTAGCAGGTTTGACCTGAATCAGAGAGTGGCACTGAAAAAGAGGGAATCAAAGACAGCCTGGTAGCTTCAACAGTACTATCTTTTACTGCAGTGACATGTTTAGCATCATACTCCTGAGATGAAAAAATAAGAGAGAGTAAGTGAGCCAGAACTGGTGAATAAGTGAGCCAGAATCTACTGCCCCCACCACAGAACAGGGGACACTGGCAGCTGGTGACACCCTAGCTTCCAGGACGAACCCGTCACAATGAGTTGTCCTGGTTTCAGCTGGGATAGAGTTAATTTTCTTCCTAGTAGCTGGGATAGTGCTGTGGTTTGGATTTAGGATGAGAAGAATGTTGATAACACACTGATGTTTTAGTTGTTGCTAAGTAGTGCTCACACCAGTCAAGGACTTTTCAGCTTCCCATGCTCTGCCAGGTGCACGAGATGCTGGGAGGGGGCACAGCCAGGACAGCTGACCCAGACTGGCCAAAGGGCTATTCCATACCATATGATGTCATGCTCAGTATACAAACTGGGGGAGTTGGCCGGGGGACAGTGATTGCTGCTCGGGGACATGCTGGGCATCAATCGGCGGGTGGTGAGCAATTGCATTGTGCATCACTTGTACATTATTATTGTATTAGTATTATTTTATTATTACTATTACTACTATTCCATTTTATTTTACTACAATTATTAAACTGTTCTTATCTCAACCCACGAGTTTTCTCACTTTCACCCTTCCGATTCTCTCCCCCATCCCACCGGTGGGGGGGGGCGTGAGCGAACAGCTGTGTGGTGCTTAGTTGCTGGCTGGGGTTAAACCACGACAGTCCTTTTTGGCACCCAATGTGGGGCTCGAAGGGTTCGAGATAATAACAGATTAACCAGAGTGTATTAAGAAATTTGTATCTGTTAACAGTTGCCGGTCATAATTTTGATTCATCTGTTCTTGATATTAGTCTACCTGATCCGCACCATGCTCTTGTTTTTGCAGTACGTGTTAAAGGTTGGTGTTGGGTTTTGCAGTTTGCTGTGCTCTGCAGTCATTAGTGATGTTTTGCCTGGGAGATTTGTTATTAAAACACTGACCTTGAGCTTTATCTGATATTTGGGTTCTGTAGTGAAGCCATTACTGTACTTCGGGTACCACCTCATGGAGCATAGAATCATAGAAAGTCCTGAGTTGGAAGGGACCCACAAGGATCATCGAGTCCAACTCCTGTCCCTCCATAGGACAACCCCAAAAATCACACCATATGTCTGAGGGCATTGTCCAAATGCTTCTTAAATGTTGTCAGGCTTGGCACCGTGACTACCTCCCAGGGGAGCCTGTTCCAGTGCTCCACCACCCTTTGGGTGAAGAACCTTTTCCTAATGTCCAACCTAAACCTCCCCTGGCATGTCTTCCTGACGTTCCCTCGGGTTCTATCATTGGTCATCAGGGAGAAGAGATCAGCGCCTGCCCCTCCTCCTTCCCTTGTGAGGAAGCTGTAGACCACGATGAGGTCTCCCCTCAGTCTCCTCCAGGCTGAACAGACTAAGTGACTTCAGCCGCTCCTCATACGGCTTCCCCTCTAAACCCTTCACCATCTTCGTGGCTCTCCTCTGGACACTCTCTAGTAGCTTCGTATCCTTTTTGTACTGTGGCGCCCAAAACTGCACACAGTACTCAAGAGGAGGCCGCACCAGTGCAGAGCAGAGCGGGACAATCACCTCCCTCGACCGGCTAGCAATACAGTGCTTGATGCACCCCAGGACACGGTTGGCCCTCCTGGCTGCCAGGGCACACTGTTGGCTCACGTTCAACTTGCCGTCAACCAGAACCCCCAGATCCCTCTCCGCGGGGCTGCTCTCCAGCCTCTCGTTCCCCAGTCTGTATGTACATCCAGGGCTGCCACGTCCCAGGTGTAAAATCCGGCACTTGCCCTTGTTAAACTTCATAGGGTTGGTGATTGCCCAGCTCTCTAATTTGTCCAGATCTCTCTGCGGGGCCTCTCTGCCCTCGAGAGTGTCAACGGCTCCTCCCAGTTTTGTGTCATCGGCAAACTTTGATAACAAACCATCCAGTCCTGCGTCCAAGTCATTTATGAAGATATTGAAGAGCACTGGCCCCAAGATGGATCCCTGCGGAACCCCGCTAGTGACTGGTCACCAGCCCGATGTAACCCCATTCACTATAACCCTTTGAGCCCGACTCGTCAGCCAACTGCTCACCCATTGCATTCTGTGTTTATCCAGCTGTATGCTGGACATTTTGTCCAGGAGGATACTGTGAGAGACAGTCTCGAAGGCTTTACCGAAGTCCAAAAAGACTACATCGACTGGCTTCCCTTGGTCAACTAGGTGGGTAACCTTGTCATAGAAGGAAATAAAGTTTGTCAAGCAGTCCTCTGAGAAGTTTTTTATGGCGGAAATACAGAATGGTACCGTCGCTACTTTCTTCTATGATGTTCCCTCCTTCATTACAATAACTTTTCAGTATCTTCAACATCCTTGGGTAGTTAAGATATATCCATTGGTAGTTCTTGGGAATACTGTTTCAGTTTTGTCTAAGGTTAATAAGCAGTTTAAGAATATCATCCAGAGATCTGCCCCAAGGCTGGATAGTTATGAGTGGCAGGGTGTGTGGGAGAGCATGGGCAAACGCCTGGGACGGTGGGCCCTTCCAGTGTTTTGGAACTTCACCCCTGAACAAGTGCAGAATCCTGAAAAACTAGTAGAACATTTGGGAAAAGTATGCTGTCACCCTGGCAATTCAAGGGAGACACAAATCACCGCAATGTGCTGGGGCCTGGCCCATGCCTACCAAGCCCTATTCAACACTATTCAGAACCCTCAAGGGGAAGAGAAGGTCTCTGGATCTGACAACAAAATGACAGGCGCTGCGGCTACGCCAGCCCCCGCAACAGGCACTGCGGCTGAACCAGAGAACCAACCCGTGCCAGTATCAGTCACCCCTATACACAAGAAAAAATACACAAGAAAATCAACTCGTTTAGTAAGGGCTGATGATGAACCAGGGCCATCAAGAGAGCAGGAGGAGGAAGAGGCAGAACCCACAAATGAGATGGTAACAACCCGATCTCTGTCCCTGAGTGAGCTGCGAGATATGCGAAAAGATTTCGGTTGTCGTCCAGGCGAGCACATCGTCACCTGGATGCTCCGATGCTGGGATAATGGGGCCAGTAGCCTGGAATTAGAGGGTAGGGAAGCCAAGCAGCTGGGATCCCTTTCTAGGGAAGGGGGCATTGACAAAGCAATTGGAAAAGGGGCACAAGCCCTCAGCCTCTGGAGGTGACTCCTGTCAGGCGTGAAGGAAAGGTATCCCTTCAAGGAAGATGTTATATGTCACCCAGGCAAGTGGACCACCATGGAGAGAGGTATCTAGTACCTGGGGGAATTAGCTGTGCTGGAGATGATTTATAATGACCTGGACAATGAGCAGTTATCCAAAGATCCAGATGAAGTCCAGTGCACACGAATCATGTGGTGGAAGTTTGTACGGAGCGCACCACCATCGTATGCAAACTCATTGGCAATAATGACCTGGAAAGATGAAGAGGAACCAACAGTGGATGAAATGGCTGGCCAACTCCGACAATACAAAGAAAGTCTCTCTTCCTCCCTACGGGCCTGCATCTTGGCTGTGGAGAAACTGCCAGACATGCTAGCTAAGAAATTATCCCAGGAGTTCCAGCGATTCAAAGAGGACATGTCCTACTCCTCACCTGTATGGACCAGTATCTCAGCTATGAGGAGTAAGCATCCCTCTCTTCAAGAGAGAAGATACAGTGGATACACACCACGGACCACCCTGTGGTTTTATCTGCATGACCACGGAGAGGACATGAGGAAGTGGGATGGAAAATCTACCTCGACCCTAGAGGCACAGGTACGTGAGTCTCAAGGAAAAACAATCGCAAAAGGTCGTTCTCCCAGGAAAATTGCTGCTCCAGTTTCCAGAGAGCAGGTCCCCAGACAGAGCAGAAGGGCTGATTTTGCTTCCGATCCTAAGAAAGGGACTTTTGATTCGCATTTACAAGAAGTGAGTAACGAATGCTATGAGCAGGACTAGAGGGGCCCTGCCTCCAGCCACGTGGAGGAAAGGGACAATCGGGTATACTGGACTGTGTGGATTTGATGGCCTGGCACATCAGCCCCACAGGAGTATAAGGCTTTAGTAGACACCGGTGCACAGGGTCCCCTCATGCCATCAAGCTATGAAGGGGCAGAACCCATCTGTATTTCTGGAGTGACAGGGGGATCCCAACAGCTGACTGTATTGGAGGCTGACGTGACCTTAACCGGGAAGGAGTGGTAGAAGCATCCCATTGTGACTGGCCCAGAGGCTTCATGGCATATCCTTGGCATAGACTACCTCAGGAGAGGGTATTTCAAGGACCCAAAAGGGTACCGGTGGGCTTTTGGCATAGCTGCCTTGGAGACGGAGGAAATTAAACAGCTGTCTACCCTGCCTGGTCTCTCAAAGGACCCTTCTGTTGTGGGGTTGCTGAGGGTCAAAGAACAACAGGTGCCAATTGCTACCACAATGGTGCACCGATGGCAATATCGCACCAACAGAGACTCCCTGATTCCCATCCACAAGTTGATTCGTCAACTGGAGAGCCAAGGAGTGATCAGCAAGACTCGCTCACCTTTTAACAGTCCCATATGGCCAGTTCAAAAGTCTAATGGAGAGTGGAGACTAACAGTAGACTACTGGGGCCTGAACGAAGTCACGCCACCACTGAGTGCTGCCGTGCCAGACATGCTAGAACTTCAATACGAACTGGAGTCAAAGGCAGCCAAGTGGTATGCCACCACTGACATCGCTAATGCATTTTTCTCAATCCCTTTGGCGGCAGAGTGCAGGCCACAGTTTGCCTTCACTTGGAGGGGCGTCCAGTACACCTGGAATCGACTGCTCCAGGGGTGGAAACACAGCCCCACCATTTGCCATGGACTGATCCAGACTGCACTGGAACAGGGTGGGGCTCCGAAACACCTGCAATACATTGATGACATCATCGTACAGGGCAACACAGCAGAAGAGGGTTTTGAGAAAGGGAAGCAAATAGTCCAAATCCTTCTGGAGGCTGGCTTTGCCATAAAACAAAGTAAGGTCAAGGGACCTGCACAGGAAATACAGTTTTTAGGAATAAAATGGCAAGATGGGCGTCGTCAGATCCCAATGGATGTAAACAACAAAATAACACCCATGTCTCCACCAACCAGCAAAAAGGAAACACAAGCTTTCTTGGGTGTTGTGGGTTTTTGGAGAATGCGTATTCCAAATTACAGTCTCATCGTAAGCCCTCTCTATCAAGTGACCCGAAAGAAGAACGATTTCAAATGGGGCCCTGAGCAACGACAAGCCTTTGAACAAATTAAACAGGAGATAGCTCATGCAGTCGCCCTTGGGCCAGTCCGGGCAGGACAAGATGTAAAAAATGTGCTCTACGCTGCAGCCGGGGAGAATGGTCCTACCTGGAGCCTCTGGCAGAAAGCACCGGGGGAGACTCGAGGTCGACCCCTGGGGTTTTAGAGTCAGGGATACAGAGGATCCAAAGCCCACTATACTCCAACTGAAAAAGAGATATTGGCAGCATATGAAGGGGTTCGAGCTGCTTCAGAAGTGGTTGGTACTGAAGCACAGCTCCTCCTGGCACCCCGACTGCCAGTGCTGGGCTGGATGTTCAAAGGGAGGGTCCCCCGTACACATCACGCCACTGATGCTACATGGAGTAAGTGGGTCGCACTCATCACACAACGGGCTCGAATAGGAAACCCCAGTCACCCAGGAATCTTGGAAGTGATCAAGGACTGGCCAGAAGGCAAAGATTTCAGAATATCGCCAGAGGAGGAGGTGACGCATGCTGAGGAGGCCCCACTGTATAATAAACTACCAGAAAATGAGAAGCAATATGCCCTGTTCACTGATGGGTCCTGTCATCTTGTGGGGAAGCATCGGAGGTGGAAAGCTGCTGTATGGAGTCCTGTACGATAAGTTGCAGAAACTGCTGAAGGAGAAGGTGAATCGAGTCAGTTTGCAGAGGCGAAAGCCATCCAGCTGGCTTTGGATATTGCTGAACGAGAAAAGTGGCCAATGCTCTATCTTTATACTGACTCATGGATGGTGGCAAATGCCCTGTGGGGCTGGTTACAGCAATGGAAGCAGAGCAACTGGCAGCGCAGAGGCAAACCCATCTGGGCTGCCGCATTGTGGCAAGATATTGCTGCCCGGATAGAGAACCTGGTTGTAAAAGTAGGTCACGTAGATGCTCACATACCCAAGAGTTGGGCCACTGAAGAACATCAAAACAATCATCAGGTGGATCAGGCTGCTAAGATTGAAGTGGCTCAGGTGGATCTGGACTGGCAACATAAGGGAGAATTATTCCTAGCTCAGTGGGCCCATGACACCTCAGGCCATCAAGGAAGAGATGCAACCTATAGATGGGCTCGTGATCGAGGGGTGGACTTGACCATGGACACTATTGCACAGGTTATCCATGAATGCGAAACATGCGCTGCAATCAAGCAAGCCAAGTGGTTCAAGCCTCTCTGGTATGGAGGACGATGGCTGAAATATCAATATGGGGAGGCCTGGCAGATTGATTAGATCACACTCCCACAAACCCGCCAAGGCAAGCGCCATGTGCTTACAATAGTGGAAGCAACCACCGGATGGCTGGAAACATATCCCATGCCCCATGCCACTGCCTGGAACACTGTCCTGGGCCTTGAAAAGCAAGTCCTATGGCGACATGGCACCCCAGAAAGAATTGAGTCAGACAATGGGACTCATTTCCAAAACAGCCTCATAGACACCTGGGCCAAAGAGCATGGCATTGAGTGGGTATATCACATCCCCTATCATGTACCAGCCTCTGGGAAAATCAAACGATACAGTGGACTGTTAAAGACTACACTGAGAGCAATGGGTGGTGGGACATTCAAACATTGGGATACACATTCAGCAAAGGCCACCTGGTTAGTCAACACCAGGGGATCTGCCAATCGAGCTGGCCCTGCCCAGTCAAGACTTTTACATACTGTAGAGGGGGATAAAGTCCCTGTAGTGCACCTAAAAAATATGATGGGGAAGACAGTCTGGGTTACTCCTGCCTCAGGCAGAGGTAAACCCATTCGTGGGATTGCTTTTGCTCAAAGACCTGGGTGCACTTGGTGGGTGATGCGGGAGAATGGGGAAGTCCGATGTGTACCTCGAGGGGATTTGATTTTGGGTGAAGATAGCCAATGAACTGAATCGTATAATGTTAGTTGCTATATAATACTGGATGTCATCACTTCTGTGATCACTATGTGCCATATCAACAGTATACAGTAAGAATCACCCAAATTAATGAAGAATGAACTTTGAGGAAACCGAGCAAAGTGCAGTGGTGATGGAACCAGAACTGGCTTCAGCATGCAACAGTCCAACACCAGACACCATCTCTCCTGCCCTGAAAGACTGTTATGACAGATGAAGCCCAAAGTCATGGACTAAATGAACTCAACAAACATTTTAGAGGGATGGCCCATAGACTAAGGAAATTATATGTATGTGTGTGTGTGTGTATATATATATATCTATATCAAAAGACTGGAAAAGTGGAAGTGATTAATTGGAATGTATTGGAAAGTGTAAGACCTGGGCATGACGTATATGGTATGGAATAAGGGGTGGATATTGTCCTGGTTTCAGCTGGGATAGAGTTAATTTTTCTTCCTAGTAGCTGGTATAGTGCTGTGGTTTGGATTTAGGATGAGAATAATGTTGATAACACACTGATGTTTTAGTTGTTGCTAAGTAGTGCTCACACTAGTCAAGGACTTTTCAGCTTCCCATGCTCTGCCCGGTGCCCAAGAAGCTGGGAGGGGGCACAGCCAGGACAGCTGACCCAGACTGGCCAAAGGGCTATTCCGTACCACATGACATCGTGCCCAGTATATAAACTGGTGAGAGTTGGCCGGGGGGCAGCGATCACTGCTCGGGCACAGGCTGGGCATCAGTCAGCAGGTGGTGTGTAGTGCATAGTGTATCATTTGCTTTGTTTATTATTACTATGTTATTATTATTATTATTATTATTACTACTATTACTACTATTCCATTTTATTTTACTTCAGTTATTAACCTGTCTTTATCTCAACCCATGAGTTTTCTCCCTTTCACCCTTCTGATTCTCTCCCCCATGCCACTGGGGTGGGGGGAGTGAGTGAGCAGCTGTGTGGTGCTTAGTTGCTGGCTGGGGTTAAACCACGACATGAGTATAAGCTAAGCAGAGCAATACTTACAAGATTTTCTATGTCTGTTCATGCCAACACATATGTCTGTACATTGCTGTTTTGATGCAGAAGCATGTATAGAATAAGAGTCACTTGATCAGATTTCTGCTGCTCACACAAAGCTGTGTATAAACTGTTAAAATTAATCTGGAAAGTGTGTGGATTTGATGATGAAAAAGCAGTGCTATCTGAAAGAAAGAAAGAAAAACCCCTATCTTTAACAAATACATTTACCATCCAGCTATTCGTTAACTTTATAAAACCTCTCAGTGAAATATTTTATATGGACACCACAGTAAGGAGGAAACAAAATTCATCCATGACTGTTACAACCAATGGTCATAAACCTTAATAGGGTCTCATGAAGCTTCAGTTGTGCCAAAAAGCTGAGGTTGTCCTCCCACATGAGCTCCAGTAAGACCCCTGCATCTGCACAAGGCATTCATCTTTTTTCATAAAGCTATTGTGTTTGTCCAAATGGCTTCCACTGTTTGAAAGGAAGGCAATCCCAGGGCAGCTACAGTGTCTTCTCTGGAACTGATGTACTGATGATTCATGTGTTTCCAAACCATGCACCCCAAACTTCCAGGTTTAGTTCACTGTCATCAAGGTGGAGTATCTCCTATCCATTTGTTGGCATGAAGGGCAGATGCGCATAGGTCAAGACTATCAGTATGTTTTTGGTGAAACACAGGTGTTGTCAGGACTTTAAAGATGCATGTGTGGTGGGGAGTTTTTGTTGGGTTAATTGAAGTGATTTAAAACACCACATCATATAGTCTAATATCTCTCAAATTAACAACAGCTTGTTCATGTTCACAATATAATCTATGCCAGAGCTGGAAGGGAGAATAAAACAGATTTTTGTTCACAAAACCTTTTCACAAGAAGCTTTACCAGTTTCAACAAAAATGTCCATCAGCACAGATCTCTAACATCTAGGAATTTCCAATGGAAATGGAAAAAGCAAGTGTGACAGTCAGAAAGCCAGATTAATGTCCTTACTCAGCCTCCAGATCTCCTTAAGTCAGAGATTTTGCCCCCCCCCCTTTTTTTTTTTTTTTTTTTACACAAAAAAACCTTTGAGAGTGCAAGGTTTTCATAGAATCATAGAATCGTTAAGGTTGGAAAAGACCCTTAAGATCATCGAGTCCAACAGTTAACCTATCACTGCCAAGTCTACAGTCTACCACTAAACCATGTCCTCAAGCACCACGTCTACCCATCTTTTAAATACCTCCAGGGATTATTGTTCCAGTGCAGAGCAGGTACATTTCTCAACTCTCCAAAAGCTTCGAGGAACTTTGTGTAAAGTATTTTCCTGTCCAGCTCTGTTCAAAAAACATCCATTCAAAGCATGCATCTTCTGTGATGATATATGAAGTAGGACATGTCTGCCTTTTTGAGCTGATTTATTTCAGCATCCTGGCAACTGAATACAAAGGCTATCTTTTCTGAGCACACAAACAAGCTATGCATATGGAAAAATTACAGCAATTTCATGGCAAGAGGATATTCTGGGAACAATAGCAGTTTGGATACTGAAGTATACTAAAGGTCTGGACTTAAAAATTTCCGTATTACTATAAACAAGATGTCCAAAGTTGAAGAATTTAACTAAAATTCCTTTGTTCCCACAATAACAGACTACAGATTTCTGAACTGTTTATCGTTTATTAAAAATGCATTAACTTAGGAAAGCTCTGCTGTATAAAACAGTGTGACAATACTACTACTCCTGTACACCGATTTGTGGACAGAAGGGATTTTTAAGGGAGGAAGAAAAGACTCAGAAGGATAAAGGGAAGAAAAAAAAAAAAAAAGCAAATTTCAAACCCTGCTTTTTTTTTTTTTTTTTTTTTACAAGGCATTTTACAAGCAAGTGGTATTACGATAGGCGGCATGCTAGGCAGCAACTATTGCACTTCATCCAAATCTTCCTTTTTCCTCAAATCCCGAAAGATTTTTCGGATATTATAGACTGCATCACCACATAAAATGTCAGTGTCACCACATGTGTGCCCATGGGCAGCAACCGTGAGCCAACACAAATTTGGCTCTTAAATGAGTACTCCCATGGTTTCCTACTAATCTTTTCCACTCTTCTGGAGAAATCTCTATACTGGTAGGGACTGATCACACAAACACTCCCTACACCCACTGAGATGTGGGTGTCTCGCTTTCCTCTTTCTTTTTAGCCTGTTGTCGTGGTTTAACCCCAGCCAGCAACTAAGCACCACACAGCCGCTCGCTCACTCCCCCCACCGGTGGGATGGGGGAGAGAATCGGAAGAGTAAAAGTGAGAAAACTCATGGGTTGAGATGAAGACAGTTTAATAGGTAAAGCAAAAGCCGCACGCACAAGCAAAGCAAAGCAAGGAATTCATTCACTACTTCCCAGCTGCAGGCAGGTGTTCAGCCATCCCCAGGAAAGCAGGGCTCCATCATGCGTAACGGTTACTTGGGAAGAAACGCCATCACTCCGAACGTCCCCCCCTTCCTTCTTCTTCCCCCAGCTTATATACTGAGCATGATGTCATATGGTATGGAATAGCCCTTTGGCCAGTCTGGGTCAGCTGTCCTGGCTATGCTCCCTCCCAGCTTCTTATGCACCTGGCAGAGCACAAGAAGCTACAAAGTCCTTGACTAGTGTAAACTCTGCTCAGCAAGAACCAAAACATCAGTGTCTTATCAACATTATTCTCATCCTAAATCCAAAACACAGCACTCTACCAGCTACTAAGAAGAAAATTAACTCTATCCCAGCTGAAACCAGGACACCCGTATTCTTAGCAAAGTTTCTAAATAGCTTTCAGTATGGAAGAATGTAGTAGTTGTCACTTATTTTGAACAATCTCTCCATCCTCTTTGGAAGGAAAAAGTGCTTGGAAGACCTGCAGGAACCCCACAGGAGCCCTGGCTCCCACCGGGTTTCTGAGGGCCCGGCAGAGACGGCATGCCGGGAAGCCACTGCTTCTCTTGGCCTGGGCCAGGGGCCATGGCTCCAGTCATTCAGCTGAACTCAGCAGGAGGCACTGGAGCAAACACTTCTCCTTTCTGCAGGAGTCAGGAGGCACTGCCACACAGAAGTGAGATGCAGCCTATCGGCGATGAAAACCCTGCCTCTCCCCAAAACGACGTACCAACAGGCAGAGGAGAGACCAAAGCCTGGCTTTTCTGAACTACCATTTCTGCACCCACGCCCCCTTCAATCACTGATCGCCATTATGGACCAATTGGTTTAAAACCATCCTGCTTCAGGTGAGTATTTCTCTTTACTAGGGAAAATCTGGATGTAGACAGCAAAATCAAATCAATTCAACATGCTCTATTAAGCAGCAACCTGATGCCACAGTTCCTTAGCTGAGGAGTGTCGATTGACTTTCAAGCTTCACTTCAGTGGATGTTTAAACCATGCCACTTATATTTATAGCACTTCGCTATTGGTTTTATTAAAGGATATTTAAAAAACTGTAAAAAATAAATCTGAACAGTATTAAACAAACTTATCACCAACAGCAGCATATCCTGTATTATTCTACAGAACATTAAAAACTGACCAATAGAAAAATTAAACTATTCTAGACCATGTAGAATAAAGAAAACTATCCTGAATTTTATTAGCTTTGTCCCAATTAAATTATATAAATTACTTCAACAAAAAAGCCAATTTTATAGTCACATACTATAGATCATTATGAAAGTAACCAGCCTTTCTTTTTCATATCATTCTCCTCTTACCAGCCCCTCGTAATGTTCACAGGAATTGAATTTAAGCTCAGTTGTATGAGTATTGCTAGTGAAAACAAGTTTACAGGAAACAATAAGTCACTCTATAAACGTACAAATCTAGAGAAAATATGTTTTTTCATGCTACTTTTGACATAGAATAAGTTCTTTCAAAATTTTATAATGATACATGTGTAACAGTTTTCAATGAAATACATTACTAGTTACTGATGACATGAAACAAAGTCAACCAAAAGAAAACATTCATAGAAGTTCACAGTTTAAAAAACAGAACAAAACAAAAACTGTATGAAGAATTTGATCTCAGTTGCCTGTAAACAGTAGCCAATAAATCAAAGGGGCACATTAGGACTAAGAATTCTTCTTATGAGAACAATCCTCCATCCTCATAACCCCAAAAAATTTCCTAGGTAGAGGTGAGTGAATTTAGAGCTCAACCTGCTAAAAACTTAATGGTTAAAGGAATATAAAAACTCCCCCCAAATAAAGTGAATAACTCAGGGATATTGATGTGGCTTCACAGGTTATCATGCAGCACCTCAGCTGTGCTGAGTAGCTCTGTGCATGCTGTCAACCTGCATAAAGCCAACAAAAGGTAAAACCCCACGGCTAAAACTTGAAGAGATTTAAGCGTATGGATAAAGTATATATATAAAGAAGCACACTGCCTGCAAGCTAAGCTATCTAGATAGTCCAAGCTATGTTAGGGCATCACTGCGTCCCAAGCAAGACCCTCTGCAGCAGGGCACTGTGAGTCAGTACAGCATCGCACCTGCAGTTACCTGATATACGGACTGGAATCAGCCTTCTCAAAAACTAGGCAAGCACTGAAACAACTCTGAAACTTTCTGTACATAGAAGACTCATGAAAGCATTTACATTAACCAGTTTCTCCTCACATTTGCAATACAAGAATACAGTTAGCAAATCAATCCAGTTAGCAATTCAATTGCTTCTCTTAGCTCTAAGGAACATGACTCCAGCTAAACAGAATTTCCCCAAGTGCTATAATGTTTTAGGGGACTCCTGCAGACTCTTGGATAACTGACCTACTTCTAGGTCAGTTTTATTTACATTTTATGAAATTATGAAGCTTTCTAAAATTTCTCAAGTCTGAAGGAAAGAGTATCCTTCTCCCTCTGCCCCTTCCATTAAGTTCCAGCAGCTGAGGAACTCCATCTCAAAATTCCCAGAAGAAAATATACTATTACTGCTCTTTCGCAGGCTGACTGGAGGGAAAACAAATTTTGGAAAGAGAACCTCTAACTAGTCGCAGCAACTTAACACTTCATTTTCATCAGTTTATGCTTAGAAGTAAGAACAGATACAAACCTTGTGTGTTCTTGAAGGACATAATAGCTTGCCTGTAGGGATTCAGTGTGTCTGGAGCATCGGTCAGATTAGCCAAGATCAGCAGAAGCAGTAGACTCTGGTTAGCTAGAGAGGAGCACTGCTCCAGCTGCAGCGTTGGTTTACTCCCCACCCCACCTAGTGTGAAGACTGTCCACAGGCCAGCTAGAGAGAAAAGGCAAAAAATATTATGTTTGTTTACATTTTAATGAACAAAACTCCTTTAGAGGAAAAGATAGCATCTGACACACAGGTAGAGAGAAGAGGGAAAAACAATTCACCTCTGTACAATGAGATAACAGGTCTGGCTACTTGATTTCTCAAAATGAAAATTTCAGGAGTTACACAGCAGTGGGCACAGAGAGGTGGGAATTAAAAGATTACTGGAAATTCAAGAAAACTAAGTCATAGGAATATATGAAAAGGAAATTAGGAGAGGTGAAACAAAAGCATATATTTGAAGGGGAGAACCTTAAACACAGAGCAGATACCAGCTGAAGGATTCACGTAGCAATCCTAATAATGCAAAAACTAATACTGCTTAAAGTAGAACCTCCAGATTGAGAGTCCTGTAGAGATCATCATCATTGCTCGTTATTGTGGGTAGACAACATAATAGCAAACAGTAAACTTCTTGGAAAAAAAAGACAGGATCAACAGCAATTTAAATTTTAAGGTATTATTAAACTCAGCCTCATATTTTTGGATTCCTACAGAAGATGAAACAACTTGAAAAAGCACTCCAGTTAGAAATACTTACACTGCTCTGAAATTCGTTTTTAAGAGATTGCATTTAAGATGTAAAGGTATGGAAGCACAAACTGTTTACAATAATTTGAAGCTAAAAATCTAGTTAAAAAGAAATAAAAGGTTGAAGCGACAAATCACTATTAATACTGTCAAAAAACAAACTGATTGATTCCTCTTGAGTAAGCAAGTTTTTGTTGTCTCACAACTGCCTTGAAAATACACACGTAACAAAGCACCAAAACTTCATTCATTTTAGACCTGCAGAAATTTATTAGGTACAAAAATGTTAATAGCTCATAATTCCACACCAACTCTCAGTTCTTTGCTCACTAACTATAGTAAGAATGCATGTTAGAATACCCTCCCCTTTATATAGGTGCATATATCTGGTGCATGTACAGCTCCAGTATGAAGGCTGATCATTAAAACTCTCATTATCATACTGTTTAAACTTTGATGATTGAGCCCAAAATGCAGAGTCATTTTCATACTTAAACTTTACAGCATTAGAAAAAATTAACTCCAATACTAAACTCCTGCATTTGAAATTCCTGTTCCTAATTACAGCAGTGTTGGTGAACCAAGTTGACCAGCTACGTGCCCAAATACCGATTAAGAGGAGACTGGAAGAGAGAGGGGACAGCAGGGGAGGATTAGAAGACTCCCCTCAGCCCTCTCCAGCAAGTCCATAAATCCTTATTTCCTTGCCAGCACTCATGAGACTGTATTACACTGGGGAAAAAAGAAAAGCATCAAAACTGAAGCAGAGATGCTGCAGACTCTACATTACTGGGGAAAAAGTCAGGGGAAAGGATGAAACTTGTCCCCCCCATGGCTATGGCGACACATAACAACTTCAGTGTCACTGGGCTTCTACCTTTATCACATCTGGGCTCCTGATACGTTCCCAGGTGATAAGAAGCAGCCCCTTCCAGTCACACTGGATTATATTCGTCCCCAAATGCCTGCTTAGCACTTCATTTTTTTGAGCGTATCTTGAATTTTTAGGGCAGAGACTGAGCATTTCATCAAATTATTCATTTAATAGGTCAAAGTCTTGAATTATACAGCATAACAGTAAGAAATAATCTCAACTTTAAAAAGACCAGAAAATTCTTATTTCCTTTTTTTATTAATGTCTAAACTGAAAATTAATTATAACACACTTTCTTAAAGAAGACAGAAAAATTAATAAAGTTTAGTTTTCAATCTTCCAGTCTGCGAGATTCAAGGTGCACAGGACAAAAACCTGTAAGTCATTTGAATGCAAAACATAAGTATAGTATAACCAATTAAAAGAATTTGAAATATCAGTCTTCTGAGAGGTACGGAGGCACCCATTTGCTGACCTGACACACTCTCTAGAGAGGGGCTTGTATCAGGGATGTCACCGAGAGACTACCAAGCCTCGTACAGTCCACTGACCATTATCTACTGCTGTTGTTTCACGTGGGCACCAATAATAGGGCCAGGAGCAGTCTGAGGAGTATCAAGAAAGATTACAGAGCCCTGGGAACAGCAGTAAGGGACTCTGGAGCACAGGTAGTTTTTTCATCGATCCTCCCTGTCAAAGGGAAGGGGTTTGAAAGGGCCAGTCGGATCTGGCAAATCAGCAAGTGGTTACAGGACTGGTGCCATAGCCAGGGGTTCGGCTACTTAGACCATGGGACTCGCTTTGAGAAACCTGGTCTACTGGGGGCTGATGGGGTCCACCTGTCAGAGAAGGGGAAGAGCATTTTCAGTCATAGGCTTGCCAAGCTGGTAAAGAAGGCTTTAAACTAAAGTTGACAGGGGAGGGGAACCTCAATCCATCCCACTCCTACCAGTTGGGTGCCAGTGCCAACAATAGATGCCCAGAGCCTGGAGAAGGATCACAGGTCAGCAAGAGTGCACCTGAAGAGCAGCACAAAGGAATTCCAGCCAGTAAGTTGGCTTCATCGGGGGCCCAACTTAAACGCCTCTATGCAAATGCATGCAGCACAGGGAATAAACAAGAGGAGTTAGAGACATGCACACACCTGCAAGTCTATGATCTTATTGGCATCACAGATGGTGGGATGGCTCCTATGACTGGAGTGTTGGAATGGAAGGGTACAGGCTCTTTAGGAAGGACAGGCAGGGGAGACGAGGAAGGGGTGTTGCCCACTATGTCAATGACCAGCTAGAGTGCATAGAGCTCTGCCTGGGGACAGATGAGGAGCCAACCAAGAGCTTATGGGTCAGAATTAAAGGGAGGGCAGGGACAGGTGACATTACAGTGGGGGTCTGCTACAGGCCACCCGACCAGGAAGACTGAGCAGATGAGGCCCTCTATAGACAGACAGGAGCAGCCTCACGTTTGCAGGCCCTAGCCCCCATGGGGGACTTCAACCACCCTGACATCTGTTGGAGGGACAACAGAGCAGAGCATAAGCAATCCAGGAGGTTCCTGGAATACGTTGATAACTTCCTTCTCCAAGTGATAGAGGAGCCAACGAGGAGAGGTGCTATGCTGGACCTTGTTCTCACCAACAAGGAGGAGCTGGTGGGGAATGTGAAGCTCAAGGGCAGCCTTGGCTGCAGTGACCATGAAATGGTGGAGTTCAAGATCCTTAGAGCACCGAGGAGGGCACACAGCAAGCTCACTGCCCTGGACTTCAGGAGAGCAGAATTTGGCCTCTTCAGGGATCTGCTCGGTAGAGTACCATGGGATAAAGCCCTGGAGGGAATAGGGGCCCAAGAAAGCTGATTGATATTCAAGGATCACCTTCTCCAAGCTCAAGAGCAATGCATCCCAACAAAGAGAAGTCAGGTAAAAATGCCAGGAGGCCTGCGTGGATGAACAAGGAGCTCCTGGACTAACTCAAAAAGGAAGCCTACATATGGTGGAAACAAGAAGGACAGGTAGCCTGGGAGGAATACAGAGAAATTGTCCAAGCAGCCAGGGATCAGGTTAGGAAAGCTAAAGCCCTGATAGAATTAAGTCTGGCCAGGGATGTCAAGGGCAACAAGAAAAGCTTCAAAAGTATGTCAGTGATAAAAGGAAGACTAGGGAAAACGTGGGCCCTCTCCAGAAGGAAATAGGAGACCTGGTTACCTGGGATATGGAGAAGGCTGAGGTACTCAATGACTTTTTTGCCTCAGTCTTCACCGGCAAGTGCTCTAGCCACACCACCCAAGTCATAGAATGCAAAGGCAGGGACTGGGAGAACGAAGAACTGCCCACTGTAGGAGAAGATCAGGTTCAAGACCATCTAAGGAACCTGAAGGTGCACAAGTCCATGGGACCTGATGAGAGGCAGTCCTAAGGGAACTGGCGGATGAAGTTGCTAAGCCACTATCCATCATATTTGAGAAGTCGTGGCAGTCCAGTGAAGTTCCTGCTGACTGGAAAAGGGGAAACATAACCCCCATTTTTAAAAAGGGAAAAAAGAAAGACCTGGGGAACTACAGGCCAGTCAGTCTCACCTCTGTGCCCGTGGTGACGAGTGGTGTTCCTCAGGGGTTGGTATTGGGACCAACACTGTTTAACATCTTTGTCGGTGACGTGAACAGTGGGATTGAGCGCATCCTCAGCAAGTTTGCCGATGACACCAAGCTGTGTGGTACGGTCGACACACTGGAGGGTAGGGATGCCATCCAGAGGGACCTTGACAGGCTAGAGAGGTGGGCCCATGGGAACCTCATGAAGTTCAACAAGGCCAAGTGCAAGGTCCTGCACATGGGTCGGGGCAATCCCAAGCACAATACAGGCTGGGTGGAGAATGGATTGAGAGCAGCTCTGAAGAGAAGGACTTTGGGATGTTGGTTGATGAGAAACTCAACATAACCCAGCAATGTGCGCTTGCAGCCCAGAAAGCCAACTGTATCCTGGGCTGCATCAAAAGAAGCATGGCCAGCAGGTCGAGGGAGGTGATTCTGCCCCTCCGCTCTGGTCTTGTGAGACCCCACCTGGAGTACTGCATCCAGCTCTGGAGTCCTCAGCACAGGAAGGACATGGACCTGTTGGAGCGGGTCCAGAGGAGGGCCACAAAAATGATCAGAGGGATGGAGCACCTCTGCTATGAGGAAAGGCTGAGAGAGCTTGGGCTGTTTAGCCTGGAGAAGAGAAGGCTGCGGGAAGACCTTATTGCGGTCTTTCAGTACTTAAAGGGGGCCTACAAGAAAGATGGGGATGGACTTTGTACAAGGGAGCATAGTGATAGGACAAGGGGTAATGGCTATAAACTGAAAGAGGGTAGATTTAGATTAGATATAAGGAAGAAGTTCTTTACTATGAGGGTGGTGAGGCACTGGAACAGGTTGCCCAGAGAAGTTGTGGATGCCCCATCCCTCAAAGTGTTCATGGCCAGGTTGGATGGGGCTTTGAGCAACCTGGTCTAGTGAAAGGTGTCTGCCCATGGCAGGGGGTTTGGAACTACATGATCTTTAAGGTTCCTTCCAACCCAAACCATCCTATGATTCTATGAAGTACTCTTAGCCCTACAAAATTTCAAACCAGCCAAAGAGTATTTTTCTTCAAAAGTAATTATATAGTCAGATTTTGTAATAAACCAACGCTCCCTTCCTCAACACAACTGCAAGGCAATTACTGCCATATCAAGGGCAAGGGAACTAATGCCATTCAGTGTTAAGCAGCTTGAAGCAGTTCTTATAATAAAAAGCACTATAATTACAGCCTTTTTAGCAAAAATTTCATGTTACATTAATAATCCTTTATCACTGTGTTTTTGATCCACTGTCCTCAAATCAGAACGAAGCTGACTAAAAATACTGACCATGAAGTTACCTTTTAAACTCACATGAGCTATTCAGATAGGTAACATGCAAAGAAATTCTTTTTAAAAAAATGAAATAATTATATAGTTATCATTTGTTAAATGAATTCAAAATTCAGCACATTTTCTCTCTTAAAGTAAAAGTTTAGTGTAGTTCTCAGCTAGGTCAGCATTTTTAAATTTTCCACCACCCCACCCTTCTGTGGCTGGCATCTGCCATTACTACACCTTTCCTCAGCAGTTAGGAAAAGAGGGATATGGCCAAAATACTGGCAAGTAAGTTGAATCTTCCACCAGGGAGGAATAAGGTAATTATGTCCAAGAGAAATCTGCACATTGATATATGACCCAAGTAACCTCCTGAAGTTGTGTCTCTTGTTGACAAGTGTATTCCTCCAGAAAAACAATCCCATGCTAATGGGTTCATAATATTCCTTTCAGTTCCAAAATGCAATGTCAAATTATTAAGGTATATTTATGTTTTTTAGCAAGAGAAACAAAACCAAAGTAATACTGCAATGCCTTAGAAGCTCTTCTCACCATCTTCTTTTCAGATCTAAAGTTACAGTTAACAGAAAACTCAATTTAAAAGAATATACATTGATACAAAAAAAAAAAAGTGCCCAGAATCACACTTCAGATTCTGCTTCACTGAAACACCATGGAGAAACAGAATAAAAGGAGGAAAAACATGTTTAAAATTCTTGTTTAAGCCAATAGCATAGCCATAGGTAGCTGTAACTGTACTAGTGCTGCCTGGCATCATTAAAAGCATGGAATAAAATTTGCCTAAACACTTTAACATATAGTGCTTGGATTTCTTTCACATTTAAATTTGACTTTAAATTTCATTTACTCCTATTCTCTTGTCATTTTAGTATATATCCCAAGGGAAACACAAATTACAGAAATTTTCTTAAAGCTTTCTATATCTCTGGGCAGCGGCAAAGACGAGCTACAATTCTCAAAACTAAACAACTGAACTGTGAAAACAATGAAGGGGGTGGATTGCCTGCAATAGCATCATGACCCAAAGTGCTTCTGAAGATCTATAAACTCTGAAAAAGCTCTACATTACCAAATACTACCTTTCTGGTGCTAATTATAAGTGATGAAGTTAATAATCCTTAACCCTAAAACAGTCTCTTCATGTATTTGGATCATTTATTCCATCTACAGAATTTACTGTTTTCTGCAAAATACTTGTAATCTATTTTTAATTGCAATTCTTTAATATAACTTTATTTCTTGGCTCAATTCCACATGGAACTACATTACTAGAATTTTCGTCAATTAGAGAAATATTAAAATTTTGCCAATTATTTCTGGCAAATACACAGATACTTTAAGAAGGAACAGACTACTTTTACCTTTAAAAGAATGAGCAGACTCCATTTTTTCCTTCTCTTCCACAAAACTACCCATCACAGCTGCTTTTTTCCCCCTATTCATACAATTCTATGTAAGGCACAGCAAGGAAAGCAGGTCTTGCTTAAGAGCAAGGTATGTTTTTTTTGCAATAGAGAATCTGAGGTCTTCTGTAAGATGGCTAGGAAACACTGTTCATAGCCATGAAAACAAACCCAGGATTTTAATCTAGTTTGACAGTCTGTGGAACAACATTCCATGGCAAAATGAAGTTATGACACATTCATCAAAAAAGAACTTTCTTTCACCAGACTTATTTAGTGTAAACACAATTCTGCAGAAATCTCAGCCTAATGCTCTGCTCTCTCTTACACAACAAGATACAAATAAGGTTCATGTTTGTACATACTTAGAGAACAGTTTAAATGCACTTATTTACTTTAACGTGACTAAGCAAAATTTTAAGAGCTTCATTTTAAAGACATTTTAAAATCAAAAGACAGGTAGGAGCGCAGAGGATACTTTAAAAATTTACTCATTATAAAGCACTGAAATTTATAGCCAACTGAACTTCTAGCACTACATACTATTATTTCAAGTTAGTATATCAACAAACCATGACCTATAATTGATTTGTGAGCTTTTTTTGGATATTTATTAAACTAGTTGTAATTCTTCCACAAAACACATCTTATTCACTTTCCAACCTTCAGGTGTAAAGGCTTGGAAGATAAACCCTCTGAGCTCTCTCCCTGGAAAGAGCATTAAATTAATGCAGAGGAAACTGGTGTTACTTATTTCAAAGTATCTTTCTGGGAAAAGAAGAATTTTTTTATTTTTTATTTAATAGCAGTTGCAAAATACAATCATAATAATTGAACTTCATCAAGTTTTCCTTTGAACGGCCTATCCTTCATTAAGTTTAAATATAGGCATTAAATTTCAATTAATGCTGGCATAGCCTTTTTGAGTATGTTCATTTCTCTCATCACTGGAGCTTGGTAACAGAGCAGATCCTTTCCTCGTTCCCCTATACACACAAACCAAGTCCTATCAAACATTATTAGCATCCTGCCAATGAGTTTTATTGCTTTTGAAACTATTTTGCAGAGTGCACCAGATTGAGGTGCAGCTCCAGGCTGCTTTTGAGACTGAAAAGGAAGAAGTAAGAGTTTTGGTAGACATGAAGATCTTCAAAAGATCTTCCTGATCTCTTCCTGTCATTTTAATACTTCCAAAATGACAATCCTACTCCCTTGTTGCAAAAATGGAAAACACACAAGTAGATGAGGCTAGAGAAATCAGTAAAAAAAGTGTCAAATATCAGAAAGAAAACCGAATCACAAAAAAAAAAAAAAAAACAAAACACAAAACCAAAAAACAAAACACCAAACAGAACAGATCTAATCTATGTTTCAGTAATCTGTTTAAATCAAGTCCTAGCTCCACACCCTGCTTTCCTATTTATGAAACTTTCAGCATCCAGAAGATTGTTCAATGCTACATCATCATCTACGGCAGCAGTAAATATAGATTACGAAGAACTAAAGCAAAAGTGATTTTCATTGCATCTAATTGATACCATCATGTACTTCCTCCACCAAAACCAGCGAATAACGTATTATTCAAAAACACTACAATTACTATTTCATTCTTATTACATTCAAGCAGCAGCTTTGGGAACTTGAGGATTGGTTTGGTTTTGTTTTTTGTTTTTTTTTTTTTTTATTATTTTTTTATTTATTTATTTATTTAATGCTTATTATGTGTGTCACATTTCTTAATTCAATGGTTCTTACATTGTGGTCTGATGAACACTTTCTGGTGGCCCATGGAGAGCTGGCAGTTCATGCTGTGCTGGCTCTTGTCCTTGTTTCCAGCTGCTACACTGTGTTAGAAGAAAGCTACAAATACATACCTTTCCTACAATTACTTTTTCACGTAAGCAATTTCTCAAGTTGCCACGGGGATATTATGTGATAATGAATGGGAGAGGAAAAAGTGGTCCATGGAATCATAAATGGGAGAGGCTGGATCAGTGAAGCAAATGCTACATCAAGATGCAGTTCACATAATGTCTCGAGTCAAAGTCATTTTATAAGCACATCCCTAACATCTCAGGTCTTTATTTAAGCAACTTAAAACTGCTAATTGTGAGGAGCACCAGGTATACTTGCTTAAAAGACTATAAAATCAGCAGCTACGTTAATTTTAGGAAAGTCCTACTGCAAGTTTTTGGAAGATTCATTACAGCAAGAAACTAGCAAAGCTGAAATACAGGAAATATGGAATAATTTTTATGTGCTTAATGAACTTGCATGTTAAGTATTCCATCCTCAAGCAACATTAAACTCATAAGGAGCATAAACACACTCATGTATACACAAACCACAATCTGACTGAAAAAGTGGATCTGATTACACTGTAGATTTTTAGGTAGGGAAATTATAAGACTCAGAAGTGTAAAAATGGCTGTCCTAAATATTGCAGTAACTTTTTGTTTGCAGTTACCATTTTTATTGCAGTAACTTTTTCAGCTGACAAGTTCTTATAAATGATAGATTTTTTGCAACGTTATATCTGACATAGTAATCCAAATGACAAAAGTAACAATTTTTAGTTTTCAGCAATATTTCTCATGCTCTCCACTGTCTGGCATTAGACTAACAGAATTAACCCAAGCTAGCTTGCGACAAAGAAGGAAAGACATTTTAAAAACAACTACAAATTAATAGTTTGAGTGACACACAGTCTAGCAAAATAAATTCACATTTTAAATAGTGGTAGGCTAGCTGGTTTCTAAGTCATCAGCAGGCTGCAGCAACAATTCACACATGGGAGATACTAAACTTAAAAGCTTGTGTGCAGTGCTGTAAGCATTTTGAGACAACAGCTATATACCAGTCCATCTTGACTCTATTGTTTGGAATATAGGAACTGTAAAGGATGTATATCAGAGCAAATGTGTGATCAGTTGAAAAAGCATACCTAGGCTTAAAATCGTATCAAGCTACCATTTAGTCCTTGGTGCAAAGTGCTGTGCAAGGTCAAAGTCACACATGTCTCAACAATTTACGTATCGGATTGCCACAGGCTTTATTCCAGGTGCTTTATTATATTTCAGGTCCTTTATTATTATACTTTATTTCCAGTATTTAATTCCTAAATACTACATAAAAGTGACTACAATACTATAGAAAGATTAAGAGCATGTTTTAGATGACTTCTTTAAATGTCTAAAAAAAACTGTAGAAGACATTTTAAAAACAAGTTATTTTCTTCTCATCAAATCAGTGCAACAGAACCACTAAGACTGGCTCATTGAAATATATGACCAAGTATGATTTATTTGTTTGAGGTTTTTCACACCTAATAATACCATTCTAACAGAGACAAGTATTTCATCCTACTTGCCAAGAACAGAAGGTAGTCATTTCTGTGAAGCCAAGCTCTGCAACACAAACTCTGCTGCCTGCCCCGCTCCTGATCACAGCCTCTTCAGGCATAGCCCAGTTTGTGTGTGTGTATTTTTAAAATGCACCCCAGGCACCTGATTTTTGCCTGTCTCCATTGCTCCGAGAAATGCTACAACAGAATGGGAAAGTTGCGGGAAATGGCTGAGCTATAAGAGCCACTGGAAAAAAAGTCAGCCCAGCAAATCTCCAAATATGTTGTCCGAAAGCCGCAGCACCGAGAAGCACCAACGTGTCTGAGGAGACTGGGGCTGTGATGTCATTAACACATTCTGGAAGTAGTTTTTCAGGAAATGAATCATGGAAGCAAGTGAAATGCAAAGACCTATTAGGTAACTGTGTTCATCCACTACCTATGCAACAGTGTTCCCTCCAGTACATTTTGTTATTCTATCTAGTCTAATTTTAAGGGACTAGTAATGGAGCTTGAACCACATCCTTTGGGAAGAGTGTTCCATAATCTAATAAACCTCAATGTTAAGATTTTTTTTCCTAATATTCAGCCTGAGCATTACTTTGTTCAACTTCATCTACTTATTCCTATAAGAAGTTCTATGTAATACCATAAAACATTTCTTCCCCAGTTCAGTGGTTACAGCCTTTAAATAAAAAGCACAGTCATGTTGTCTTCGTTGCCTAGCCAAATTATATACACAGATTTTTCTTTCCTTTCTTTCAAAGTCTTTTCCACTTTGCTTCCTGCAATTAATCTCAGCTCCAACACTTTGCGCAACCTCTCAAACACCACTGCACTGAAAAAGATTACAAATACTAAACTGCATAGATTTAATATAATAAACAAGCATATTCCTCAATTCACTACAAAAATAGTGTTTCATTTTAAACTATTTATCCTCTTTTTTATCACTAGATCTCAGGAGTTCTTACTGTGACATCTAAAACAATATAGGCTTTTTTCAGGGCAGGAGCCCCATCTATGCCATTAGATTGCCTAATTTTTGTTTTGTTTTGAACTTCAAAATAAGGAGAAGACCACCTTCTCCCAAGAGCTTGAAGCTGAGTTGCAGACCTGCATTCCCATCAAAGCTTTTGACACCACGGCTGTATCAGAAATGTATAAAGACACCCCCAAAAAAATTATTTCAACTGAAACACTACAGAAACATTTATAAACAAAGTCAACACCTTTAAACTGTCTCACTGAAGTTATACATATATCATTTCCAGATAGGATCTACTTCTCTTACTTGCACACAGATGCCGAAGAAGAGGATAGCTTTGTTAGCTGGAAACCTCTGAAGACATTTTTAGTATCTGTAACACGAATCTGAGTAGTTGACATACCTGGTGACAGACACCTTGAAAAATTAAGTAAAGCAAATTACATACCACATTCCTGAATCAAAAGGCTATAA
This sequence comes from Platalea leucorodia, assembly GCF_965183815.1. NCBI lineage: Eukaryota > Metazoa > Chordata > Aves > Pelecaniformes > Threskiornithidae > Platalea > Platalea leucorodia. Next base: position 24,714,593 of record NC_138859.1, on the reverse strand, counting down.
AGTTGCCAAATAAAGCTGAAAATAACTCTAATAAACCATTAATTCACTTCAAGAAATATATTTAAAAAAAAACTATAGAAAGGGAACATCTTAAATGAGGAAGGAAATCTTCACATTTTTATTAGCTCCACTCCTGGCCCACTGCTGGAAACACCTATTTCAACTCCTCTAGACACAAGTGATACAATTTCTGAGATGGAACAATATTTCTGCTGCACATCTGAAGACTGTCCAGTATAACTGAAGCTTCAAATGTGACCACAATATATATAAAAAAACCCAAACCAAACATAAAAAAAACAAAAGACATTTTATGGTATTATGTAAGAACACAATACCACAGCATTATGACTATTTGAAACCTGGGAAACTAAATGCAAGCTAGAAAAGAAGAGGTGAGAGAGAAGAAAACCTATGAGAAACATGGGAAAAACTACAGATCCACCTAGTGTTGGATTCAATTTTACAACAACTGTCTGACTCAATCAGCTATCAACCTTGGGCCAGCAAACCTCAAGCCAACAACAAACTCACATAATGAGACATTAAAAAAAAAAAAGTTGTTGAGTGTTGGGATTTTGGGGTTTTTTGGGTTTGGCTTTTTTTTTTTGTTTGTTTTGGGGGGGTGGTGGTGTTAGTTTTTTGTTTTTTGTTGTTTTTTTTTTTTTTTGTTTGTTTGTTAGTTATTTTGTTATTTATTTATTTTGGCTTTTTTTTTTTTTTTTTTTAATAGAAAACTCCTCTGGCTTTTGCCCAAGGTACTGTCCTGCTACTTTATTGTTGTGCTCAGAATGAGAGGGAGCACAGTGAATACATATAATCCCACTGACAGTGGGATTTTCAGTAACATTTTTTTGTCAACACAATCAGACAAAATTGAGGACAGAAACAAACATGGAAACATGTACAAAAAATATCTTGGCAAAATGAGAGCAACATTTATTTGCAGCACTGATTTGGACAACAAAAAGATCTAAAAGCTAGTCCATTAAAGAAAAATACTACCAGGACCAAAGCAAAAGCTCAAAGAAACCAGATGAAGAGGATGGAAAAGACAGAGAAGTTTTAAAAATTGAATAGAAAGGAAGAAATAATTTTTCAGAGCATAAAATCACAAGATGTTTCAGGCTGGAAGGGACCTCAGGAAGTCTTTGGCCCAACCTCCTGCTCCAAGCAGGGGCAGCTATGGGGTCACACCAGGTTGCTCAAAGCTTCATCCAGCTGAGTCTTGGAAACTTCCAAGGATGGAGATGGCACAACCTCCCTGGGCAGCCTGCTCCACTACTTGACTGTCCTCATGGTCCTCACACATAAATATTTCCACAGGATTCCAGAATCTCTTATTTTCTTTTCAAACTAATTCTTCATTTATAAAATGGAAAAAAACCAAAAAATCCCCTTCCAATCCTACACATTTAAAACAGGATTAAGGGAGAAGGAGGACAAGCAACAAAAAAGTTTTCAGAAGTACAAAATAAATTTTTCAAGAAGAAAAATGAGATGCAGTGACACTGATATCTGATCTTATAATTTCACATGCATTCCTCCCTCTACCCTCAACAGATTTAAAGTCAGCTGCACAGGACTGCTGAGGAAATGATTTTAGGATGCATACATGCTCAAAGAAGAGATATTTTGACTTAATTCAAGAACACCTTTAAACCCTGAAGTTTTAGACTTTTAGATCAGCACAGGAAGGACATGGACCTGTTGGAGCAGGTCCAGAGGAAGCCACAAAAATGATCAGAGGGATGGAACACCTCTCCTATGAGGAAAGGCTGAGAGAGCTGGGCAGAGACCTTATTGCAGCCTTTCAATACTTAAAGGGGGCTTATAAGAATGATGGGGACAGACTTTTTAGTAGGGCCAATAGCGACAGGACAAGGGGTAATGGTTTTAAACTAAAAGAGGGTAGATTCAGACTGGATATAAGGAAGAGGTTTTTTACGATGAGGGTAGCGAAACACCGGAACAGGTTGCCCAGAGAGGTGGTAGATGCCCCATCCTTGGAAACATTCAAGGCCAGGCTGGATGGGGCTCTGAGCAACCTGATCTAGTTGCAGATGTCCCTGCCCATTGCAGGGGGGTTGGACTAGATGACCTTTAAAGGTCCCTTCCATCCCAAAGCATTCCATGATTCGATGATGATTCTATAATAATATATAAATCTAGAGAAAAATGGATCATTTGTTGACAGATATTCTGAGAATGCCAATTACTGAGAGAAGCAGTTCCATAAATCTCAGTCGGCGAGGAGCACAGCGGTGGCAAGGATAAGTCCTGTGGCTCAGCACTAGATTTGGGCATGCAAGGGGGGTTCTCAGAGCCCGGGAAACCCGAGGGCGAGCAGAGGGACCCGTCAGCTCTTGCAAGCAAGGCTGACGTGCAGCTGACACAGCGTGGGCATTGCCAGGAGCAACGGCGGGAGATGTAAATGGCCCCTAGGGAGAGCGGCAAACACAATGGGCAAACAGGGCATGGTGCGGCAGTTCGCGCAGGCAGGGCTCTGCAACCCGCTTGTAGGTCTACAGCCCAGGGAAGTGCTCTAGGCCTCTGGCAAAATGGCGGGCACTCGCCTCAGGGCCAAAACCACTGTTCCTACAGAGAAAGAAAGTCCCTGAGACATCTGACGCATCCACCCAGATGGATCTGGTAAGAAAAGAAACATCAGTACAGGCGGTAGGTTGTGGCAAGTGCCCAAACCCTTCCCCTGATGAAGAGGTAAGTACCTGCATAAGGTGCACAAAGGTCAATGATCTGTTACGTCAGGTGGCCAAACTGCAGGAAACAGTTAAAAGGCTGCGCAGTATTAGAGGAGCTGAGACAGAGATAGATAGGTGGCTTCAGAGCCGTGTTCCTGTGGCAGACACCATTGAGAATGAGGCACCTTGGACCCTGGTGACTCACAAAAGCAGGACTCCACATCAACCTGCACCCTCCACCATCAAAATCAAAAACAGATATGAAGCCTTAACAGCTGAGGACACCCGTGAGCAAGGCCTGCAAAGCCTTCCCTTCCCCCTGCAAGGGAAAACTGTACCAGCAACACACAGTGGACACCGTAAAAAGAAACGACGAGTGCTCGTAGTGGGTGACTCTCTGTTGAAGGGTACTGAGGCACCCATCTGCCGACCTGACAGGGAGTCACGAGAGGTATGCTGCCTTCCAGGAGCTAAGGTTCGAGACGGGTGCCACAACTCATCAAGAAAACAGATTATTATCCGTTGTTACTATTTTATGTAGGCATGAACGACACTGAAAGCCGAAACCTGGGTAAAATCAAGGAAGACTTTCAAGCCCTGGGGGAGCAAGTGAAAAACATTGGTGGCCAGGTTATCTTTTCCTCCATCTTGCCAGTTCGAGGGAAGGGGGTAGCCAGAAATAGGCGCATAATGCATATCAACTCCTGGCTACGTGGCTGGTGCCGTCGTGAGGGTTTTGGCTTTTACGACAGTGAGGCATTCTTCGATGACTATAACATGCTAGGGAGGGATGGAATCCATCTGCCTAGAAGGGGCAAGGGAATCTTCAGCAACATGCTGGCTAACTTGGTGAGGCGGGCTTTAAACTGAAGGACTCGGAGGGTGGGGTCCAAAACAGAAATGCTCATGCCACCACATCCAACTGGGGAGTAAGTCAGGCCAACCAGAGCGGCGACGGGTGTTCCTTAGCTGTCTCCCAAGATGTGTACCAGAGGAGCAACCACCTCGAGTGTCTTCTGGTCAACAGAACCTGGTTCTCATAGGCGACTTCAACTACCCAGACATTTGCTGGAAGAACAATACAGCAGCTCGCATGTCATCCATCGAGTTCCTGGAATGCGTAGAGGACTGTTTCCTCTTACAAATGTTAGATGGGCCAACCAGGAAGGAGGCACTGCTGGACCTGCTATTCACAAACCAAGAAAACCTGCTTTGTAACATCTCGGTCAGTAACAACCTTGGCTGCAGTGATCACAATATTGTGGAGTTCGGGATCCGGCTGAGCATGCTGAAGGTTAGCACCAAGACAAGGGTTCTAGATTTTAGAAGAGCAAACTTCAGCTCGCTCAGAGCTCAGTTGGGAGGGATTCCGTGGGAAGCCTCCATGGAGGATAAAGGAGCCAGCGAGTGCTGGGAGTCCTTCAAGAATGCTCTCTTGGAAGCACAAAACCAGTTTATCCCCTATAAAAGAAAGGGAAGGAAGCGGAGCAAGAGGCCCCCTTGGCTCAACCACGAGCTCCTGGGTCTGCTTAAAACCAAAAGAGATGCGTACCAGAGATGGAGAAGTGGAACGTTATCCACTGAGAACTACAAGGACATTGCCAGAGTGTGCAGAGATGCAGTTAGAAAGGCAAAAGCTCAGCTTGATTTGGAACTGGCCAGAGACGTCAAAAATAACGAGAAAGGCTTCTTCCAGTATGTAAGTTGCAAGCGGAAACAGAAGGAAAACATAGGCCCACTGTTAAACAGTAGAGGTGAATCAGTCACCAACAACGCTGAAAAGGCAGAGGTTCTCAACACTTTCTTCACCTCTGTCTTTACCAACACTGTTGGATCCCAGGCGTTGGGAACGAAAATCCAGGTTGATCCAAACATAGACCCACCATCAGTGAAGAAGGAGTCAGTATGTGAATTATTACAGGAGCTTGACCCCTACAAATCGATGGGCCCTGACGCCATCCACCCGAGGGTGTTGAGAGAGCTGGCTGATGTCATTGCGGGGCCACTCTCTATAATCTTCGAGAAGTCGTGGAGATCGGGGGATGTCCCAGAGGACTGGAGGAAGGCGAATGTTACCCCTATCTACAAGAAGGGCTCAAGGGAGGATCTGGGTAATCCCTTAAGTAAGCCCATCAGTCTTACTTCAATCCCCGGGAAAGTCATGGAACGGATCCTCCTGGGGGCCATCACGAGTCAAATGAAGCATGTGATGATTGGGAAAAGCCAACACAGCTTCACAAAAGGCAGATCGTGCCTGACAAATCTGGTGGCCTTCTATGATAAAGTGACCTGCTCGGTTGACATGGGGCGAGCGGTCGACGTTGTCTACTTGGACTTCTTCAAGGCTTTCGATACGATTCCCCACGGCCTCCTCCTGGAGAAACTGATGCGTTATGGCCTAGACAAGTGGTCTGTGCAGTGGGTGAGGAATTGGCTGACGGGCTGCACCCAAAGGGTGGTGGTAAATGGCTCTTTTTCAAACTGGCAACCCGTCACAGGTGGGGTCCCCCAAGGATCGATATTGGGCCCAACGCTATTCAATATCTTCATAAGCGGTCTGGATAACGGGATCAAGGTTAGCCTGATGAAGTTTGCAGGTGACACCAAAGTGAGTGGGGAAGTAGACACTCTGGAAGGGAGAGCCACCCTGCAGGAAGATCTGGATAGGCTGGAAGAGTGGGCTAACAAGAACCTTATGAAGTTTAACAAAAAGACAAGTGCAAGGTCTTGCACCTGGGAAAACATAATCCAGGAGTGCAGCTCAGACTGGGATCCACCTGGCTAGAGAGCACCTCCGTGGAAAGGGACCTGGGCGTCCTGGTGGACAGGAAGCTCAACATGAATGAACAGTGTGCTGCTGCGGCCAAGAAGGCCAATAGGATGCTGGGTTGCATCAACAAGGGCATCACCAGCAGAGATAAAGAAGTCATTATCCCTCTCTACTCGGCGCTTCTCAGGCCACACCTGGAATACTGTGTACAGTTCTGGTCCCCGTTACACAAAAAAGATGTGGACAGGCTGGAGGGGGTCCAGAGAAGGGCCACCAAGATGATCAAGGGTCTGGGAAGCCTGCCATGTGAGGATAGGCTGAGAGAGCTGGGCTTGTTCAGCCTTGAGAAAAGGAGGCTTAGAGGTGATCTCATCACCATGTACCAGTACTTAAAGGGGAGCTACAAAGAAGATGGAGACTCCCTTTTTACAAGGAGTCACATAGTGAGGACAAGGGGTAATGGGTACAAGTTACTCCCAGGGAGATTCCGATTGGACACAAGAAGAAAATTTTTCACAATGAGAACAGTCAATCATTGGAATAATCTCCCCAGGGAAGTGGTTGACTCCACTACGCTGAACATGTTTAAGACTCAGCTGGACATGGTGCTGGGCCATCTCGTCTAGACTGTGCAAATTCTTGCCTAGAAAGGTTGGACCAGATGATCCTCGAGGTCCCTTCCAACCTGGTATTCTATGATTCTATGAAATATAAGCTATTAAGGCTCAATTCATAAGTCAGCAGTGAGTTACATGGATAAACCTGAAGCCAAAATTAAAATTGTTTTGGCTTGCATAATTTTTCTAGCAATACTTTTATATTTTTATATTATCTACATTTTATATATCTACATTTATTTTCATATATTTACATGTATTTTATATTTATATAACATTTTCTTTGTTTATATTTACCTAACAAATTATTCTGATATAAAATTTATGCGTATTTTAATTTTTATCTCTCTAGGTATTTTGATACCTACAAGATGTGTGTGTATGTATATTTATATAGTATAAAAATATATATGACCTAGTATATTATAAAAATGTATTTATGTTTATATATTTTATATATGGTTACTATATTTTATATATATTATATCATTTTTCTATTGTATAAATACATACACACACAAAACTAGAGGGTATCAAACAACTGTCAACTGGTGTGGTGCCTAGAAACATCTCCCATTCTTGGCAGAATTAATTTGACCCAGATTTTCCTTCCGAAGTAAACTGCTAAAACCTCCCACAGTACTACTTTCCCTTCTCTTTCAGACAAGGAGAAAAAAAAAAAAAAAAAATAAAAAAAATCTTTGCTCAAGGTCATGATCCGATTTTCTTACTAAAAACCAAAACCCTCACCAAGCTCCCACATAGATATTTCCACAAGCATACTTAATTGAAGTCCATTAGCTATAAAACATTCAGAGGATTCTTCCAGTTTCCAAGTATCTTATCAAAGTGGAATTAATTTTGCTAGTTAGCAAGTTCAGCATTGACATAGCATTTACCCAAAAGATTAAGAAACAGGTAAGAAAACAGGCTCAGCTTATGAATTGCTTGTAGACAGCAGTAAATCAACTTAAAGTCACCGCATTAAGGGCTCAGAGAGGATGTATACCAGATATTAGAGGCCCTGAACAAAAAAGCACCGTGACTCAACTACAGAGGAAGGAGACTATTAAATGTAAAAAGATTAAGTCTTTTCCAAATCAGGAAAGAAAAAGGTACACAAGCTTTAGCAAGTTCAATGCTAAACCATATCGAGTCAAGCCAAAAAATAACTTAGGAACAGCTTGCTAAAGGTATAAAAATTAACAGTAAAAGCATTTTTGAACAATCTGAAGTAGACAGCTCCTCAGAGAGGCCAAAAGTGATGGAGGCATTAAGGGAGCACTCTGAGAAGGTAAGGCTCTAGCAGATGAACTAAATGAAGTATGTTGGGTGCATTTTCCAATGCACTCTAGATACATCATCATCAGATCTGATGCAAGACCAGTGGAAGGAGCAACTGATGTGGTGTTCCTGCTCAGACTCTTTTGGCAACAGGTCATCTTCAATTAGATTAAGGCTCAACAGGAGGCTGCCTTTGGAGAAATAGTCTTCAAATGAAGGGTCAGGAGAAGATTTAAGAAGAAATTCAGAATAGCCACAAATCATCAAGACCAGAGTGCTCACCTGGTAGTGCTAAAGTAACTCTACTATAAAACCCTTAAACAGAATGAGTGTTAATAGAGAAGCATAAGCTGGTAACTGCAACATCAATCTGTGAAGAGCTCCTTTGGATGCAGGACACATCTCTGTACCTTCACTGTAGGCAATGTATAAGCAGAGCAGTGACTACAACCAAGAGACACATGGATAAATTACGATTTTTGGATAAGATTAAAATAAGGCTCTTACAAAAGCCGCACTGACTCTTCCCATTTGCTTAACATTTCTCCATATGTTTATCTCACAGACCTTTCAAAACTTTTTGAAGGAGTCAACAAACAGGAGTAAGAGCAATCTAGTTGATACAGAGCGCGTGTCAACAGGGTTTTTAATACAGCTTCAACCAAAACCAGCAGCCCCTTCCCTTTGCATGTTTCTTCCCACTTTCTGTACCCTTCTAAAAAAATCCAAACCAATATTTGTGTAGTCACACAGGAAAATTAATTTCTTTTGCCAAGTTGAGGGGAAGGACAATTTTCAACTAGCTCAATTCTCTGCGACAGTTCACCATGTAGCCACACAAATGCAAATATGAGCAAAAACAGAGAGGCAGAAACACACAAGCAAAAGCGGTAGCATGTAGTTTGAGCTTCTTTCAACAGCAGCTCATACTTCTGTTGGATTGAAAGTGAATGTGGAATTGCACCCACTACAACTGGATTTCTAAGAGACTTTTCTTTTTTAAATAAAATCAAACTTTTGAAAGAATAAGAAAAGCATTTGTAAGATTTAACAGGGACTAAATAAAACAAATAAATGTTCAGTTTACATAATGAAGGAAGATTATCTGTAGATTACCATACGGCTAACTGGGGTACTAACACCTCTGATTTTCCATACATATCTTGGAAACAAACAAAGCACTTGGGGGTTAAAATCTGAAGATACAAAAATCTAATGCAGATCAAATCTAAAATGATTAAGAGTCACAGAATAATCTCCTGATGGAATGCCAGCTAAGTACTAGGGTGATAAATGCAAGGTAGGACATATATACACATGGCAGGGTAAGAAAGCTAAGCTACGCATCATAGCAAATTCTAAATTAACTATTTCCATTCAAGAAAGAAATCTCAGAACCATTATGGATAATCCCCTGGAAAGTATCAGCTCAAACCTTACAGTCATCCAAAGGCAAAGTGATCCATGTTCAGATCTCTTGAGTACAACCATTCTTTCCCCCATGCCTCTTTGATTTGAGGCTAGTCAAAGTGAAAACACTGGAAGACATTTAGATGTTCTAATGGTGGGAGACAAACATAACTGAGTGGTGGAGGGAGGACAAACCACCACTCTTTAAGCCAGTGTCTCACCCACATAGTAGTCCACCCACCTAGACCATAACACCCCATTCAAAGATGCTATGGGAGACTATCACAAGCCTTAGTAAAGCCAGGTAGACAACTTCAACCACTCTTTCCTCATCCACAAGCTTTGTCATTTTACCATTGCAAAGGCAATGCAGTCGGCCAAGCACAATTTACTTTTCAGCCACCCGACTGCTGTAGCTAAACCAGCACCATTTCTACAGCTGGCTAGCATTGCTGCAATAGCATGCCAGACAAAGATTCAGAACTATATAATTTCATTTTTAAGACACGTGGCATTTTCAGATTGTCCCACAAGACTCAATATCCACATCGAGTGTTGATTCTCAGCATTTATCTGTATCTGGACTACAGAGCTTCAGCTGTATAACTAAAGCTATGCACATCTTTACTTTTTACTGTTCATATTCATTTCACGTCTAGGAATCCTCACCATAGATATAATTACAGCTAAGCCAAGCTTCTCTTGCCTGAGTTTATGCATTTAAGAAAAGCATAAGCAGCTATAGAAACACCTGCCTCCGCAATAAGGAATGCCCTGACATAGTTATTGCAGGAAAAGCCTCAGTTCTAACTCAAATACCTAAAATCAGTACGAAGTTGTGTAAACATGCCTTACATACTCGAGCAGAGGCTATGGACCTCATTAAATAGTTTTTAATCACCATTTGGTACAAGCCCAAAAGAGAAAAACAAAACACAGTACTGCTTTAATTAATATCCTTTAAACCAAACACAGCATTAATTTCTTTGAGGAAGATGTGAATCAAAGGACTCCAAAATACATTCAGAACAAATTTTTAAGCGAAAACGTACAATATATCAACTATTATGTCCCAAGCTTTTATTACCTCCCACACTTCTCACAGACATAAGAGTTTAATGATGACACCCACACGCAGGCATGATTATAATTTATGGATAGTGGACCACATTCAATTCTAGTTAAAAGCATTTGGCATTCTAGCAGATTATAAAAATCCCTTCCTATGCTTGAGAAAGGATACAATGACAATTTCCATAACAAACACCACACTTCATAAGGAATTATGTCTAGCATGACACCCACACTAACCAGAAAGAACTATAAGTTTTAATTTATACAGTCATCATTTCTTTTCAAAGTCTGCCTCCTAAGGAGGATAAAGTGGCAGGGAAAATGTCAGTTCTACACAACAGAGGGATTAATTTGTACATAAGGTGCAATAATTATAAGTATTTCAGGTTTCCATCTTTAGCAGTTTCCTTGTGCTTGTTTCAAGTATGTGCCAAACCCGCAGTGAAATTTCAATTTAAAACTGATTAACTGGAGAGCTCTAAATATATGCCGAAGCAAACTTTTACACAGTTTATGTGCTTTATGAATTGACTGCTGCAATTTGCAAATATGACAGTTCTTGACATACTAATAAGATGCTGAAATGACTTTAAAAATTACTTAAAATATTAGGGCACGCCATGAGTTTTAAGAGACTGTTGGTGGTTGTGGTGGGGAGAGAGAATGCAAAATGGGGAGGGGGAAGATGCTATTAAAAAGACAGGAAGAGAAACACTGTAACAGTGATTGAGAACACATTTCACACAAGGTTTGGGGTTTTTTTTCTTTTTCCAGTGAAAATACTAAGAAGCCAAATGGCAAAGATAAACGTTTTCTGTTTAGCAAGAACAAAAATTCCACAAGTAGCTACAAATTATGTGACAAATCATTAACCTGACTAGACAAGCTACATGGGACTACGTTTAAAACATTTTAGTTGACTGATCTAGAAATTAATTACTAGATTTTATTCTCTATATATTGTTCAAAATAAGTTTACCTAAACCTTAATTTCTGAGAGACTTTTACAAGTAGACAAAGTGCACCAAGGGAACAGAAAAACAGTGGAGGAAGAGACAAGACTCTTACAGTCTACTATTTGTTTTCTTCATATCACTTGATGCACTTATTTAGTAAACTTATACAGTCCTAGGAGAGCCAACATCAAACATAATGTATTTTCAATTCATGAAGCAGTACTAGCATAAATGGCAGATGCACTCAGACCAGCCACACTCGATAGTTTTCCCTGCATTTGTTCATTTTAGTGCTGCAATTAAATCACTCAGTTGCACCAAGGACTTTGTCTGTGATTGCTACAGCAGCTAGAAATTGTTTGTTTGGGAAACAGTACAACTATTGTAAAGCTTCAGTGTTTTAGAACTCGGGATAGGGAAAGTAAATAGATCTCAAAAAGGGGAAAGTTTATATAAATCTTCATAATAGGTAATTCTAACCAATACAGCAATTGTAGGAAAAAAGCAGTGACAGCAGCCATTGCAAGTTAAAAGTTTACAGAAAAATTAAAGAGAATGTTGGGCAAAAATAGGAATATGGCTAATGAGCACATTTTCCATCTATGCTAAGACTATTTCAGGACAACTTTCTTAATTGCAGAAATGTAAAATGCTGCACTTCCAATTGCATAAAGCCTTTACATAATAAGCAGTTCTCTAACCTAGATTACATGTAATTCCTGTCCAAGAACAACTATTACAAAAAATCAGAGGTTCTATAGCTCCTGTCCATCTCCCAGGCTGCTCTGACCCAGAAGCAACAAACACCACCTTGAAGACTATGTTGTCCAGCAAATTCCTAATTTAACTTTTAACAGAAATGACAGCACAAACAATCCCCAAACTGAAAACCAGAAGTAGTCAAGCAGGAAAAAAATGCCTGAAATCAGTAAAGATTTCTCCATAACAAAGTGAGATTATGTTTAAGCATGGTGGCAAACTCCATTCAATGATCACCAAACTATTATTCACGTTAGTGGAAACAGCAGGCCTACCTCTAGAAGTGGCAGTATGCAGATCTTAGATTTGATTTTGGGAGCAGATGCTCTAGATGCTGTTTGAGAGAGACCTTAGAAGACCAATGCTTCTTCTGAAAAATGTCAGTAGAAGAACACTTTGCATCCTCTCCCTTCTTGGTCACAGGCAAAAATAATTTAAAGAAGTTGAACAAAAGTCATCTTGATCGTTGTCTGATTACGGTCATCTGATTCATTCTACCAAATGTTTGGCACCAGGAAAACCCATGGATAATCTCAAGTAAGGTCAGACTTTGTAGCAATGGAGTCCCCTATTTATTCATGTATGGGAATGTGTCTGCTTGGAGTAGTGCCCAGACTTGCCATTATTCTCAGAGTCTGGACTAGTGCCCTGAGAAGCTCTGAAGTCAGCCACATGCATGTTTGGATGAAATGCAATCTCTCTCTGTCTTGGCTCTCTACATTGTGAAATGAAAAAGCAGTACCCACTTTAGCAGGATTAAGAGTGGTTTTGCTTTCATTCCCATTGCCAGAAGAATATCTTGGTCTAACAAGCCTACACAACCTCAACCAAGTATTAATTTCAATAAGTCCAAACTCATTGCTCAAAACACTTGATATCTCAAATTATCTGACTTTGTAAGCACAGGCTAACTAGCTGGTTGTCTTTATCGGATTATTAGGAAAAAGAATTTTTATTTTTACTTTTTCCTCCAGGACACTGCAGACAGAGTTGCAAGCAGCCGGTTCACTTTCTCTGATCAGCTGTTTGAAAAGCATGTTTGGGATCAATCCCTCCTGCCAGAATTTAGTATATATTCCATACCAGGACATACAGCTTCTTAGCAAATCCTCTGGATAAAGAGAATACATGTGTTTTTAGCAGTATACTTTTAGATTTAGAACAACTACTAGGTGGTGTTTCTGGTTAGATACATGCAGTTGTACAAATCATTTTTTGGGGTAGTCACTAGGTTTCAGAAGTGCAATGCCAAATTCTGTTGATCAGAGCTCTCACAGGCATTCCAGCTGCTGTGCCTGATTGCCACCCCCCGCAAGATCATAAACAATTTACTAATATATCCTAGCAAGTACCCTTTAAGCAATTTGTTGTTAAACTCATTACATTTTGAAAATTGCCTATTACTATTCTATTTTCCAGACATGTTTTTATAGCAGTTATTATATCTTAGAACCTCTGAAATTCTAAAAGAACAGTTTCCTGTATAGGTAAGTTGTCATGCACATCATATCTTGCTTGACCTTGCACTACAGAAACGCAATGGAGTTCCAAACATTGTACTTGGAAAACAAAATAATTATGACCTCTGTTTAGTAAAACTGTTTTCTTTAGACTTTTGTTCCATTTTCCACACTTCTCTAAGAAACAGCACTTAACAAGACCAAGTGTTCACAGTTGACTACAGAAATAGAAGTTCTTCATAGTATTATTTAAATATCTAGATATCAAGAAATTCTGAAATTGCATCTTAAGCTTTAAGCTCTTTCATCTGAAAGATGTCATGTCTCCAGCCACTTTTGGTCCTGAGGCTGTACATTTTATCACAATGTTCCCACCAGACATCAAGGTGCTCTGCACATGCTGTATCACATGACATACCTGGTCTATAACTGGAAGGCTACACCATCTTCCTTCTTCAAATGCTTAAACAGTGTGACTTGACATTTGTTCTAATTGTGGTTTTCTGATTGTTTTCAACATAACTGTTAAAAAAAAACCCATACTCCACCTGGTATACTAGGAAAAATGAAATGCTCCTATATTTCTTCCATCACTATAAACTACAGAGCATCATCAAGAAGTGTCCCTTCTTCCCTAAAAGCATTCAAGTACTTTTGCTAAAGCTGAAGAGTTGAAAGTTTAGGCCCTGATCTCAAAAGACTTCCACTGAAGCTACTGGGATGCTGCACAAGCACACGATGTCTCTGTGCATAACCACACCCCAGAATCAGCACCATATCCAGTTTTAAAGCCATAAATGCATGTCCTTTGCCATATAGAGCAATAGGAAGGCTTTTATACCACACATCCTAAAATTTGCCATTGTCATCATGTTTAATGGCAATCCTCAGGGTCTGTTCTCTTTCAAGAAAGAACTGCATAGCTTCTGATATGTTTACACAAGAACTTCAGAAGCAAAGTATTCGGAGAGTAATGAAAGACCAGCTTATGCAGTTGGAAAAAAGACAAGCCTTAGGCATGCAGCCTCTAGTTAAATTTCTGTTTAAAGAAATGACATGTTCTTTTGCCAGTCCAAATAAAAGTTTGTAAGCCTGATAACTATAATACAGGATTTTCCTTGAGAACACAGAGGAAAAAAATAGCTAAGACAGTTCTCATCAAATGATTCACTTCTCATATTCTACTGGCTAATCCTTCTCCCCACTTTTTTTGAATTTCACTTCACAAAGCAATGTATTCAGGCAGATATTACATGACTGGTACAGTAAGAACCAGTTGCAAAAGAGCTATTTCATGCCTGCAAAGTCCTAGTTCATTTAAGCCCTAATTCAGATCTGCTGAAAACTAGCTTGTTCTAAAGGCTCAATAGAATTTATAAATATGCCTTTTCCCAAGGGTTCAAACCTAGTTACATGACAGACATATCAGGGTTTCTAATGGTTAAATTTCTCTAATGTACAACTAGGGCTTACATACTGACAATACACTCCGAGTAGCAGAGTAGAGCAAATTCAGTTACTTAGAGCAGTTGAGGGTCCTGGCAGCCCCCCAGGCAGCCTCTCCTGAGCCTCAGCAACAGGAGGAAGGATGGGCACATGTCTGCATTTTGCAGGAGGAGGAGTTATAACAGGATTGTAAGAGAACTTCTCCATTTAATACAAAGAAAGGCAAGACTTCAGTTTCCCACTCTCCAATTCTCTAAGAGAAAGGAAGAAAACAAAACAAAAATCCCAAAGAAAATGAAAAGCAAACCCCTGTGTAAGCCGTGCCTGCTGCCCCTTCCTAAAACCCTTCAGCCACAGCACTAGCTGTGAGCATCCACCAAGACATCTCACTTGTGTAGATGCTGCCTGCTACAGACAGAAGTGACACAGGATGGTGATTACAGGTCTCATGGTGGAAAAAAAGATCTGATGCAGAACATCCTCTTGACAGCCCTGTGCATCCCATTATAATCGCCGTGTGTTCTAGGAATGATGTTTCTGATTAACGCCTGCACTTTTTAGGTGTACTCTTCACAAGATGTGAAATGCAAAATAAATCCGGGAAGCCAACCTTAAATAGCTTATTGAAGCCCTATTATTAAGTGCCAGCTGAAGCTGACCTGAGAAAGCCTACTGATATGTGTCTTTTACCCTCAAGCATCCTAAAGACTTGTACATTGCCCCAGACACATGTTAAAACTTGAAGTCCTACAATTGTTTAATACAGAAGACTCATGTATGCACATGGCAGAAATAAATGGACTTAAACGGTTTTTGAATGTTAACTGCAGCATTAAAATCATCTCACTTAATGTGAGGGTTTTGTGTCAACTAAGACCAATGGGAAAGTAAAAATTTTCAGTTCAGTCAGACTGAGACTACAGGTCTGTATATTTATCAGCTACAGATTCTCATAATGCTGAACAAAAATCCAAAATATTAGCAGGAATGCTAAGAAATTTAGTCTTTTAACAATTATTAGGAATTATTCCAGAGTTAGACTCATTCTGAAATTTTTCATTTAGACAGAAAACCTTGTCCTATTCCTGACCACAATTCTCTTATGAAACCTAGTTTCCAAATTTATTACCTACACTATTCAGCAGAAGAATGACGAGGTCTTAACTCTGCCATTATTAAGATCCACAACAGGAAGACAAGGTTTGGATCTCCGCCAAGGAAAATCTGTCCATTGAATTGCAGCAGTTCCCCCAATAACAGGCCACTCCAAACCTCACAAAATGCTCCAAAATGAGTGGGAAAGAGGGCGATGCTTGGCACAAAGGAAGAAATACTATCCAGAGACCGATTTAGAAAGGCCAAACACAAAAGCATTTCCTTAACATGCTAAATAAAAATAACGTGCAAAAGCTTGTCAGACCAACATGCTCTCCTTTTTGCATGAGCAAGCTCCTAATGATACTCCAACAAAGGAAGTTTGTTTACCATTAACTTCTTTGTATATGCATTCACATCAGGAATGCTTTTATGTCCACAACAGTAATTTACATATAGGCAAGAGCTTTCATGTCAGCCAGCCAAATCATAGCTGAGTTAAAGAGATATCAGAGAAGAATCTTCCTCCCTATATCTATTCTGCCTTCCCAGCTCCACACCATCCCCATTCCTTCTATCTTACAGGACAGAAACAGAAGATGGAAAGGACCAGAAGATAATATGGGAAACTCGTGCAATAAGGGATTTGCTTCTGTGCCCTCCTCTCCAGCCTCTCATCTATCTAGTCCTTCCCTTATGTTCCATGGTGAAAGAGATACAGCTATGAGTTTATAATGCTTAGTTTTATTAAACTCAAATATTTGTTGATGAAAGATTAAATGAATAAAGCTGTATTCCAGCTATGGTGCTGGTAACAGAATTTGTATTTCAGGATCTCAGTAGTATTCCCAGTAAAATGTTTAGAGAAATCTTCCTTTGGGAGCCAACATCTAAGTCTTTAAGCCCTCTCCTATGGTTAAATTCTTGGAAGCTGTGCCATCTGAAGATGGTTTGGGTAGCACACATACAGTATTACACTTCGCATACATCCCTGTGTTATCCCAACTGCAGTAACTGGTCTAATGAAAAATATTGCCTCTCTCTACAAACTTCCCTTTCCTAGATCATCATGACTATGCCACCAGGACAACTTTAAAGCTATTCTTGTAAGACTCAAAGACCTTCTCTTGTGGAAAGCTTCGGGAATGCCACCATATTACACTGTCATCAGCAAAGCATCCTTAGCACAGCAGACACCAGCAAAATGCCATTTCTTCCCACGTGCTCTAGCCCTTCACCCACAACAAGGGGGGGGGGGGGGCAGAGAGAGCACGTAGAATGATCAGGGTGAAACTTTGTCATTAAGTCTGTCCTAATGTGGCTGCACCCTCCCAGCCAGCAGCCCAGCATGCACAAAAGCAGCACATCACTTAGGTCTGAGCCTTGTCCCACCACCTGTGACAGTTACAGCCATCAACCAGACATCAACTGACATAGCTTGGCAGCAGCACGGCTCTGGACTGGGTGCAAATTCGAAATCCAAATAAAAATCAAATTACTGAGAAGCAAGCAAAAATTCACACTTTCCTATAAGGATAATAATTGAATTTCCATGTAATACAGAAATTTATTTTTCAATAATGGAAATCCATTCTTTTCACCAGGATGTCTATTCTTAGGTGCCACATTCTTTTCTTGTTAATAGTATTTTTCTTTCCCCAAAGTGAGTCACTCTGGAAAATGCCACTCACTTCAAAGAAAAATTGACAAACAAACCCAACTGCCATGAAAATTAATGTTCACTGCTCTATACTACAACTACCACATACCGATAACTTAAGCTTCAATCAGAAAAGTTAAGTTCCAAATTACTCAACAATAGTAACTGGCTTCAGGACAAGGAAATAAAATTTAAATCTGCAACTGTTAAAATAGTTTCTACTAATACACTGCTAAGCACATGATCTGTTTGGCTTTGCTCTAATTTGGCTAGGAAGTCTTTCACAGAAAGAAGGAAAATGTTTTTGATGGCTTGTTCAAAAGGAAAAATAGCTATTTATCAGGTTATGTAAAAATCTCATACTTGTGTTGGAAACTAGTTTGGCAGAACACATTTAATTGCCATTGGCTCTTCTAGAACATTAAGTAAAAAATAACTATGTTATAATCGCATTAAGGGTTTGTCTTTGTTGGTTTAAGACAAAGACTTTAGTCAAAAGCCTCATTAAATCTTAGATCATTCTTTGCAAAGCTTAGCTCCTCCATGGGTCTACAAAAACAAGGAAGTACAGCTATAATCCTTAGAAATAAAAGAAAGATGGAAAGACTTCCAAGATTTTTTTATGCTCAAACGTAAAGAGGAACATTTTCTCTCTCAAACAAAAATTGTTCATTAGAAACTATAGGTGTTGAAGTGAAATTATTTGTGAAATCAACCCTCAAAATCAGAGTCAAACACTTCAGTCCATATAGGCAATATTGTAAATATGTGCTTTTAAGTACATATCCAACAAGGCTCAAGAGAAAACATACTATGAGCCACATCCAGATGGAGTGTGGCTCCAGCAAGGTTGTACTACCTCAAAATTACAAAATTCTTTACAGCTAAGATTTTCATAGTATGTCCACTTATCCTCCAAAATATTTTTGTCTCACACTATGCAAATTCAATGTACTCTTTGCATACTGACTACAATTAGAAAAATGCACTACACAACTGAATTAAAAACAATGTTGCATAGGAAAATAAAAATTAGTTTTATGATCCGAGTCAAGGCTTAAAGTTTCTGTATGAATCTGCAAGACTGCCATTTTGAACTACAGTTGCCCTAACGCACACAAATATTTTCATTACAGATTAACTAGATTCAAGTGTTCATCTGATTTTGAGTTTTGGCACCAGTGAAAGTTTTGCTTTTGTAATACACTTAAATTTTGCTTAATTTCCCTTAGAGCCCCTGCAAAACCTATTACAGCCATCATATCCTAAAAGCACAGTATTCCTTTGCACCATGTATATTCACCAGCCAGAATGACACCTTTTCACTTGCATTAATGACTTCATTAACAAGTTAGTTAATTATCCACTGCCTTCTGGACAGGTTCTAAGAGTTGGCAAGACAGGTACCACTTCCTGCAAGGAACATTCTTGTCTCACAAGTATCAGTATTAAATAAGAGTTCATCTGCAAGCTCTTTATGTAAACTTTTTTATATTTAAGTGTTGCAGTTGAGTAAACTGGCATCACAGATTAAGGCTATATTCCTACCAAATCCATATACAAGATCTAATCTGTTATGTAAATTAAAATGTCTACTGCTAATTGGAAAACCATAAACTCTGCTGTATCTGAAAGATGTATACTTATGAAGTTTTGCTGTGTTAATTTAAGGATTTAATTTAATGACTTAGTGCAATTAACAGGTAAGCAAACTCACTGCTCCTCTTGTCCACAAGTGACAGACATTGCCTCCCTCATCTCCCAGCCATCTATGATTACATCCCTAACTGTGAAAATGTACTCTTTAATTTCTTATTTTTAAATTCTACTCCCTTTCCAAGGTAAAGGCTGTTTTAATTTATTTTAAGCTTTGAAGTAATTTCTCTTCTCCCCGACAAAATTATTGGTAAGGCAAATAAAACTGTTTCAGAACTTGAACTAATTTGATCATGACACAATACTTCCACAGCTGACTTGGGCTGCTCCTATCAGCAGTTCATTCTATGCCCAACATAATAGATATCATATGAATAAACTTCTCCTTCACCTTCTACATGTTAAAAAAAAAAAAAAAAAAAACCACCAAACTTACCAGACTTCAAGATTTATTTGAGAAAGGGGTTAAAATACAGATTTTCATTGCAGATGCACAAAAAAAAAAAAAAAAAAAAAAAATCCATCATCACTTATTTTGGGGAAGGAACATGAAGCTAAAGGCAAAAGGGAACAGGAAACTAAAGAAAACACACAGACACACTTTCAGCTTCCCCACGTGTCACCTATAATGTATAAATAATAAATAAAATAAAATCAGAGAGAAAAAATGCAAAATAATGTGGCAACTTTACAGAAAAAAAAAAACAAACAAAAAACCCACCACAAAACAAAAACACCACACAAACAAAAAAAAAAACCCGAACAACAAAAACAAACCAGAAAAATGGAGCTAGCTAGTCAGTATTTCTAGACAGGCAGCCCGCAGCATAGCCTTTGTATTTCTTTAGTCTTTACAGACATGACCAATAACTGAAAAACAAAATTTAACAATGAAAAGGTGTTGAAGTAGAAGTGCACAAACCAGCCAGGAGGCAAAGCAACTCCCCTGCTATGCTGAACTTGGGCAATGGTTAATCTGAACGATCTGATGTCCGAACACTCCCACCCCAAAAGACAGTACAGACATCTGGCAGGAGAATGAAGGAAAACCAGTTAATGTGTAATTTAATAACAAATGCAGCTTTGGATGAATTTAATCCATCAGCAGACCTGAAAACCAAATTTTGACACAGAGCAATAAGAGGGGAAGGAAAAAAAAAAAAAAAAAGAAAAAAGAAAAAAAAGAATTTGGTGTGTTTTATCAGTGTTCCTCACCCTGACCTCAAACACAGCTCAGTTTCTCCTGTTGATTCACTTTCCAACCCCTTCAAGGGACCTGCCAGTAATCAGACATCAAGTGTAAATCCATTCATAATATGGTATCAGTGCATCTGAAACCAAACAGACCATCCTTTTTTCTGAACTACTAAGCCACTTTCATCAGAAAATGTGCAGCAGAAGAACACATCCTGAGTGGTACACTGCAGATATTTTCAAAATTATGAAGAGTAACTGCCTTATGGAGTTAAAAGTCACAGGTGTTACTTTAATCTCCCATATTAGTGCAAAAAAACCAGCCCTTTCGGTCATATATTAACCCTACATACTCTGTATCTACCGCCCAGAAGGATGACCTGCAAAAAGTTTAAGATCTGTTAATACTTTATGAGAAGCACTGCAGCCTACTGGAAGATGCTGAACCTGAAAATTTTAATTCCCAGATTTTGGTCCATTTCTTAGATGGCATGGTCAAGCCTCTATCATTTGCAATATGTTAGAATCATAGAATGGTTTAGGTTGGAAGGGACCTTAAAGATCATCTAGTTCCAACCCCCCTGCCATGGGCAGAGACACCTTTCACTAGACCAGGTTGCTCAAAGCCCCATCCAACCTGGCCTTGAACACTTCCAGGGATGGGGCAGCCACAACTTCTCTGGGCAACCTGTTCCAGTGCCTCACCACCCTCATAGTGAGGAAAATGTTCAAAAATGAAATGAAAATAATGGTGTTCACAATCTTTTTGAAGAATTTTCACATTTATTGCTAAAATAAATGCTATGTAGGAGATGAACACTCTTGTTGACATTGCATTGTAAGGTGAAGAGGTACAGATTTCTCACCATCCCCTAGTTGAAATTTATAGGACTTTAAGAAAAACTCAAGTATAACAGTTTTTGTTGGTTGTTTTTTTTTAATAACTGATTATTGAACTTTTATAAATATTGTCTTTATCTCAATTTCAAATTCTGTAATTCTCTAGAGCTAAGAAGAATTTGGAAAGCATGAAATGCCTCCTTTTCACCCATATAAAATTCCTTTTTCCTAGCCCTAGTGCTTGCAAGATATCAAGTTTTAAAACTTTTGTTGTTACAATACATCAGCTTGATTCTTGGTTTCCTTTAACAAGCAATTTCCCCTGAAGAATTAAAGAAGAAAAATCATTTTTGAGTCAATAGGTTTTTGGCTGTTTTTTTTTTTTTGTTTGTTTGTTTGTTTTTTTTTTTTTTTTTTTTTTTTTTTTTTAATATAATGGGTTATTTGAAGCTGCTCAGGTTTTGGAATATCAGGATAAATGTCAGGGAGATAAATCACCAACACACCTCGTGAAACTTGCTGCAGCACTCTCAGTAAACGAGCTGGAACACATGGTTACAATTATGATTTGTATGACCACAGAAATCAGAAGCTCTAGTCACAAACCACAGCCTTGCTATGCTATGTATTGTACATACTCAATGACGGTCCCTACCGTAAACAGCTTACAATCTACATATAGGGCAAAAGACAAGATGGATTAGCACAGAGGCAGGCTGGAGAAGAGGCAGTATTAGTCAGCACAGTAGCAGAACTCCCAGCACACCACGAGCCTAGACAGTATCAGGTAGATATCAAAGAAAAGAAACTTTACAGAAGACTTAGAAACATATAAGCCTTGAGAATGTTTAGTATGAAATATTTTGTCACTGCCATAAGGGTGGAGTGGTGGCAGCTAAGGGTCCCCCAGAGCGTCTACCTCTCCAAAGGAAAGAAAAAACCCTACTGTTTGCTCCCTGCAAACGTGTATGTCTCACCAGAGTTAATGGAAGACTTCCAAGAACTATCAAGCCCAGGACTTTACAGTATAAATTGCTCTTCTGGGTAAGGATGCTTTGCTATCATTGCCATTGGCGTCTATGAAAAGAGTGGGGGTCCCAGAGCAAAGTCTATGCTATCTATCCAGCTAGTTCTAAATCACTGGCGGTTTACTATCAAAAATACGTTGGTGAAGCTTACAAGAAA
Source organism: Platalea leucorodia (assembly GCF_965183815.1). Taxonomy (NCBI): domain Eukaryota; kingdom Metazoa; phylum Chordata; class Aves; order Pelecaniformes; family Threskiornithidae; genus Platalea; species Platalea leucorodia. The sequence goes on along the minus strand of NC_138859.1, from coordinate 24,692,485 downwards.
GATCAAGAATTTCTTAAGTAATTATACTATGACTCTTCTGGTTTCAAGATCCTTGTGATTGTAAGCCCCAAGAGTTTGGTGGACCTGAGGCCTAGGCATGCTACCAGAAGTGCTAATGCTGTATAACTGTTCTATACTCTCGCATCATTCAAAACCACAAAGATAAATTAGATCTCAAGAAAAACAAAAACCACAACACAGTGTACGTCAACGGAAGTGTGCAAGAGCCTGATAGTGAATACATCTCTGGCCTGCAGAGATTTATGCCAGAGGCAATGTTTTTTGGTGCTACTGTGATTAAGGCAGACAATGAGTTTTATCTTGTGAAAAAAGGCAATGAAGACTCTCAAAGGGGACATTCAGACACCACTCTGACAGTAGTTCAACCTAACTTCAAACCTGCTCCTATGGTCCTCACAGCACCAAAGCATGGATTTCTGTCAGGATGAAGCTGCTCTAGAACCCAGCTTGCTGGGCAGCTTTAGCGGACTGAGCCTGCCACACCTACACTACTATTAATACTCAACTACTTAGTCTCAAAGAACATGTGCTTGAACTGCAGCCACACGTTTTGCTCCAGTTCAGACACATCTTTAGAGAAGCTAAGAGAAAGATTAAAGATCTGGACACTCTCTAAATCTTCACATTCAGGCAGGTCAAAACGCCACAATTACAGTGACAAGAGGATGACACTGTTACAGATTGTAAGCAAGAAGGAAGATGAACAGATAGAAATGGGAAAAAAGTCTCAGATCTACATTTTCATTATGGTGAACATGAACAGGCAATTAAACATTGACTAAGCACCAAGGAGATAGACAAGGTTGTAGTTATCTAGCAGATCATACACCAGATCTGTGACACATCATGAAAAGGTTCAGAAAGGTAGAAACAACCAGCCTGAAATATTTATAAGTAGAAAAAAAGCTTGGAGGAATTGTAAGAAATAACAGACAAAGTAGCTTTTTTGTGCCTCTACTTTGACAAGTTTTAATCTAGATATTACAAATCAGACTACATAATCTTTTTCATCTTCAATTTTAACATAAAATGTTAAATATGAATAAATAGTTTTCTTGTAAAGTCCAAGATAACCGTGCAAGTACTCCTATTAACCAGAATGTAGCACCAAAAAAAAAGAAGAAGCTACAGTATGTGTGTCACAGATGTACAACACAGGCCATCAATTGCCTTCAAGCACACTAACATTGAACAACATAATGCAGAGTAAAGTATATACTTACATGATAGAAAGTCATTAATGGTCAGGAATGTTTGTCTAGTTCCAACCAGAGAGTACAGACATGAGAAAACGAGTCATTATTAACCACTATACACCGAATTCTGCAATTTATATTAATGCTACAGCAGTACATTTGTGGGCCAGATTAGTTATGACAATTGCTTAGGCGATTAATGAAGATGAATCCAGCTACTGCCTTTTCATTAGTTTCTTACAGGTACAACATTGTACCCATTACATCTATAATCATCTAAACAGCACAGACTAAGTCAATTAGATCTTACTGTTGCAGTAACTCCTAAGTACTGCAAGATGCATTAGTGTTGTGGTGTTTTGTTTTGTTTTTTTTTTTTTTAAATAGAAAAGTATAAACTGGATTAACTATTTCAAATTAAACCATTTAAATTGACTTATTTTTTTCAATAGTCTTGAGTAGCACTAACATTTTCCTGTCTTAGCATATCATCTGTTTGGCAGTTCCTCACTGTAACATGAATTTTATTTTGCAAGAAATAAAATGACTAATTAAAAAAATTTTGCTTGCCCACAAAAAGTTCTCTCAACTTGGTTAACTGTGGACCATGAATTAGCAAATGCTAATAAACACTCCAAAAAAAGTGGAGGGGATTTAAAACCAACAAAAAAAATTTTTTCAAGGTAAGTTGATTCAACGTACCTTGTGAACAAAGAAAAATGAACTTCCAATTTCTAATATGAGGTCTAATCTCTACTGCCATGCATATTGATGTAATTTATGCCTTCACAACACATCAACAACATACCATCAGATCTAGCAGCACTTTACAATTATTTTGCACACCTACAAAAAGACTGCAAAGACAAAGCAAAGTTGACTCAGCATCTAAGAATATCCTTTATGAAGTTACAAAACTAAAATATCATTATTCCCCCCCTCATTCCAAACCCACAGCTGTTTATTTAACTACTGGAGAATAACATAATTGGCAATACAATTCTAACCAAGGTATTTCATATACAGGATGGAGAAAAGTACTTGCACACAGTCAGAGGCCAAACCAAGGAGAAGTAATTGGTGTGAGGATGTTGGCTGTATGGTTTCAGGGTTAAGGAGGCTCATGAGAGGGGAAAAAAAACAGGCTATGAAGGATGAGAAGCAGGAGAAGGTTAACTGTGGGAAAGGGTAAACTTCTGCTCATATGGTGCATAATTATCACTCCTGCTGAATCACAAGGAAGGAAAGGGGGGGGTGGATTTAAAATACAGTGCTTACAAGAGTTCGTTGATCTATTGCTGCTGTGCAAATGACTACAAAATATGCATAACTAATACATGGTAACATAGATGACTCTGGTATCAAGTTAAATAATTTCAAACAAGTACAATAATTATCTTAGGCATCGAAGTTTCATATGAAAAATAATTTATTTTTAAAACCAGGCTCTTATATCCTTTCATCCTAAATAGATTATATTTAGACTATTTCAGTAAACTTATTTTAATCATTATGTGGTATTTAAAAGACTCTTTCAATTCTTATAAAGACTACAAAATACATAAAAATAAAACAATACAGAAATCACATCTAAGTTTTCCACATCTGCTCATTGCTCAAAACTTGCTTCTGTTCCATAACAGACTATCAATTTGTGTTGCTGTCTTCTAATTTGTATTACACTCTACCTGTGCACCTGATGCTATATAAAACAAAGGATTGCAAAGGGTTAATTCAGAGATATTACGGATAGGCAAATATGCCATTTACCAATTCTATTGTGTCCAAGTTTCATCTATAGTCCAACATCGTATACAGGCAAATAATCAGACACAAAAAACATTAACCAACTGAACAAACAGAAAAAATATTTCAATTTTCTAACAGGATGTGGTACTTATTTTTTCCCCTTTCCCAGGCAGGTCATTAAAAAGCTGTTTATAAAGGCTCTTTTACTTAAAGCTTTAATGAAGATACTTAATTCACTGGGAGAAGAGATGGCACTTCAGGTACTCATGACAGAAGCAACAAAATAAGCGTAGGAGTATGCCAAGGGAGTTGTTAAAAGAACAGTTCAAGAGGAGTGAAGGGGGTGGAAGTGTAGGAAGAGACAAGAACAGACGTAAGCTGAAACCTTAAGAGTTTGCATTAAGAAATGAAAACTCAATATAGAAGCAGTAAAAAGTCATGGGGGGATATGATATCAGAGAAGCTACAGAGGAAGGCAGGAGTGGTGGCAATTTGGATGGACTTTACAAATCAATCAAGTAACCAGAAGAAGAAAAAAAAGCTATTTTGCCCGTGGCAGCACTAAGGCAGAAAGATACTCATGCGTGACTAGAGAGATTAGAACCAAGAAGAATAAAACCATCAGGTAAGTAGAGGTATCAAAATACGCAGTGAGAACTGCTCTCCAGTCACAAGCAAAAGTACAAACCACATACTGAAAACTGCTTCGGAAAAACGTTTTAAGAGCAATTTTCTCTAGCAATTGAAAAGAAGGAAGAGAATGTACCTGTTGGGACTCCTGAATAAAAACGTTGTAGGAAACAATTTAATTAATTTCTCTTCTCTGTTTAAATACACTGCAAGCCAAGCAACTGTCTTCTGATGCATTTACATTACGGGCACAACCCAAACATGGCAGTGGTCTACCCTTGAGCATGTAAACTGGAAACCAGAAAGGAGATGCATGTTCCAGCAGCACATTGAGCTGTGTGTAACCTCATCTTACACAGCAGCAGCAATGTATTTAGGCTATGCTGCACCAAGTTAGAGAGACATGCTCTTTTACTGCCTCCATGAGGAGATCCACACGCACTGTCACAGACTAAAATATTTTCTGGTAGACCACTTGTGGCCTGAACTTTAATATCCCCTAGGGATGCTACCAGTGAATGGATTTCACAAAAGAGCAAAATAAATAGTATCAGTTTTAACAGCAACTGGCTTGCAAAGTGTTATTTAGTTTATCGGGAAAAAGAAAATAACATATACCATTACTGTTAGCAATATATTGTATTTTATTCTTATTATATGGAAAAGAAGAACCTTTAAGAAGAATTTTTGTGTGTAATACACACACCAATAAAACATATCTGGTGTGGGGAAGAAAGCAACCACCAACCAAAACACAGTATATAGTTTAACAAACATGAGAAACCTTTTTCTTAACAAAGGTCATAGAGTCTTTCATATTCTTCAGGCAGTATCTCTCTATAGCAAACAGTCCACCCACAAAAGGTCAGAATCTAGTCATACTATTCAGGAAAAATCATTAGTCAGCCTACTGGGAAAGGCATACACTACAATATGTTACAAAAATTCCTACCTAGGACACTCCCTTATAATCACAGAATCCTTGAGAGTGGAAGGGACCTCTTGAGACCACCTAGTCCAACCTTCTGCTCAAGCAGAACCACAGAGCAGGTCACCATATCCACTGAGTAATCAAAGAATAAAATATGCACATAAAAGTATTTCTTACAACATTTTAACTAACTTGAAGAATTATCAAGCTAGTCACCACTTGCTTTATTATTAAAAAAGTATCAACAAAAGCAAAAAAAATGGACTAACTGCTACTTTTACCATGTGCTGTCCTGCAGGGAAGGTATCCCTGCAGTGCCTGCAGATATAATTGCCTCAGATTCTAATACATCTTGAGATGGACTGTCTATGATTACAATCCAAGCAGGCCCATGGACAATTTTTCTATACTGAGCATGCACACTGGTATCACTTGTTGAAAAAGAAATGGGCTACATGTGTCTTTATAAGAGAGGTCACATAGAAGGTAATACTTCATAAGGTTTGAAGTATAGTTTATAGGAAATCAGACTCACTTGCCACCCCAGATGCAATTCCATAAAGTAGTCCTCCTCCATCTGTTTGCTGCTGAAAGACATGGGTCTCCGGAGGAGGGCTTCTTTCTTGTCTAATGAAATTATATAGTAAAGTTTTCACAAGTCTGCTGGTATATGGGAGACTGAAAAGAAAAAGAAAACAGCTTTAGTTGACTCAACTTGCAAAATTTGGCACAACAAAGCCCAGGCAGGGTGCAAAGGCTGGTGTTTTGCATTAAACACGGACAGTAACTCTCCCAGTCTTCAGCAGACTGGAAAGGGAAAGAATGCCATGGTCTTGCCCATGCAAAGCTGCACTGACTTCAACAGGGCTCTGCAGGAGCACCTTCAACAGCAGGATCATGGAAACTATTTTTTGCTTTCTTTTTTCAATACTACTTTTAAATCAATCATTTAACTTGTGGAATCATTGTATTCTTTTACCTCAAGACACAACTGGAAAAATATTTATGCAAGGGAAAAAAACATTATATTTGTTTATTGCTCCATGCTTTAGTTACATAGAACAGGTAAGGACAGTATTTCTCCACCCCCCCATAATATTTTGTCTGCGTGCAGGGCTGGAGCCAATTTGCAAAGACCAATGAAACATCTGACCTCGCATCAATGATTTTGACAAATGCATGTAAAATTTGTCAGATTTAAATAAAAGGTTACAATATTTCCAAAACAGAGAAGGATTTCCGCAGTTGGTTCCCATTCTCATATGATTCAGAGGTGAACAGACAGGGGCTGTGTTACGATGAACTCCAGTCCCCTCTAACCAGTACCTCTCGAACTCTTCACATTGCCCTAGATTCCCAGCCACCAAATTCCCACCCCTCTCTCTCCAGAGGTCAGGTACCTGCTACTCCCAACTCAGATCACTTAGACCACGTACTGCCTTTTCCCCCAAACATTCCCCATTTTGCCCCAAACCCTCACTTCCTTCAGCCCAGAGACTGAAGTACCACCAAACCCCACAAATACTGAGGCTCTGCCTCTACCGTGCTGCAGTTTCAGGCTGAAGTCTGCCCTGTGCTCCCTCTGCCCAAAGCCAAGCTGAGCCTCCCTCCTTTCCCTGCATGCCACCCCGGAGCAGTACCTCTCTCTTATATCAAGTAGAAATTTCCAAAAACCAGACAATAGGTACACTTCCCAGAAATCTGCCCGCATGGAATTTAAAGTTGGAAGAGGATGAATGGTAGCCTGACCAAAAAGCGTAAAAGCCACCATGACAAAGCATTTAAACAAAACTGACTCACCAGAACAAGTGGTATTACTCATACAACCAAGTTTACCACCTGCTAAGTATTTCCACTATTGCAGCTTAAAACTCAACATAGCACATATGTGCAATCTTTCAAGGGGCTGCTATTTATTTGTATCATAAGAAGGATCATTAGCATTTCTGAGGTATGCATGTTCTCTAGACTGCAATGCTACAGGAAAAGACCCATAGCTGAATAAAAAAAAAAAAAAAAGCATCCTGAAAAGTAAAAGCTGTTTTAAATTAATGAAATTACCCTCAAAAAGTGAAAATGGTTTCAAATAGTTTTACTGAAGTCAGTGCCATGAGATTTAAACCTGAAACCTTCCAACAGTCTTTACAGATGTTTGCTTTTGTGTTCTGTTTTCTTTTGAGCAGAACAAGTTTTCTATCAAAATATATTTCGCTGTCTTTTGTTTTCAAGTACAAACAGTCTAAACAAGCCATCAGAAGCATTTGCTTTGCCATCAGGTACCACCCCAGAACACGACATACCATTGACCATGCATCAGTTATTTGTGAATGATGCACTCTCGTAGAATTTCTTTGTGGAATAATTGGCAGGAAAGGAAGACAATGAGAGTTGTCACAGCTTCCAAGGAAATGCTGTATGTAATATCTCTGCAGGAAAAAAAAAAAGGAACATTTATAAAGATTAATCTACTGGGTTTGCTTACAAACTGACTTCCAAGAACACTTGGTAGCTTCACCTGAGGTTATACACTGTTTAGCATAGCACAGCAAGTTTCAATTGGGAACACATAAACAACAAATTCAAAAAACCCAGAATCACTTCATACCAACAATGGGTTGTTTATCTTAGACATAAGCTTTTTTTTTTTTTATATGCCAAAAGACAAGACAATGTAAAAACATTGAGGTATTGCCCAGAACATTCCAGCTCCAGTTTTCAGACTACATTTCACTCTAAAAATAATAAATATATCTCAAAAGTGTTTCCTTTGTCCTGTTAAATAAAATTGTCACAGAACCATCATGCTAAGTCAGGGAAATGTCCAGCTAGCCAAACACAGCTCCATATGCCAGGAAGAGTGGATCCCTAAGAAAGTAATAAAACACACAAATACTAGTTTAAGTGTAAGAAATGCTCAGGATATCAAGATACTACATACAGTTGTTCAGTTTTAAATGGTATTTTTGAGGTAACAGTGAAGTCTAAAGTTTCAAGATATTATGGCCAATTCCAAAGAATGAGCTTTAATGATTAAATACTGACACCAGATAGTTTACCAAAGCTCATTAAGTTAAGGTTAATTAGGAAAGGCTGTACAGCAAAATGGATGAGAGACATCTACTATTTAGGATATCTTGTGCTTTCTGTTCCCACCTCTGCCTATAATGACCTTGTTACATATCTTATTTTTAAAAGGGCATTTGCCTCCTTAAGCAGTAATAAATTGCAGACTACAAGAAACCTTTTAAAACACAATGAAATAACTTGGACATGAACCAGTATCATTCCTGCTTTCAACCAAAGACCATTTTTACCTCCTCCAAAAGTAAGGAGATACTTCATTTGGTGCAACAGTACCATCCTGTAACCCATTAGAAAGATTGTTATTAAGTACTTTTAATGTTTCCCCCACTATTACTATTTAATTTCCACAGTATGCTTCACAATCCAATATCATTAAGTTACAACAGGTGTCCAGCATCAATTATCAAGGTTTTTTGACCTGGGACCTACTGGAAATTCAAAATCTATTTATACTTCTCAAATTCAAAGATTTTTATGGTATCTCTATTCAAAATAAAAATTAAAAAAAAAAAAATCAGCATCAATGTGTGTTTAAGCAGTGATGCTAAGTTTTTCTTTGTTACAATGTCGCCTTCCAAAAATCTTATTCTTAGCAGTTAAAATAAGTATAAACATAAAACTAAGTGCTCTTTCAAATAATGACGACTTGAAAACTACAGTGCAGTGTCTCTTGAAACAAAATAAATTAACCACAGAAAAGACTGGCTGGCATAAAACTCTTCATTAGTGTCAGGATCAGAACTGGTGTGGTCCTTACCAAGATGAAGAGGATTTAATTTAGAATAAATCAGTCTGATTTTTAGCACACTCAATTATTTCAATATTCTCAAGTGTGCTGCTAGAAATGCTGTAAATAACATGCATTACTGTAAAACATGAGGAAGAAGAGTTTCATGCATCACAGTGTATAGACAGCTTAAGTTAAGCTCTTCTGCAGTAGCTCTAGGCCAGAGTTTGAGCAAAGAGCTTGCTAGTTATTTGCTCAAAGTCAAGAACAAACTGGAATCACAATTTCCTGGATTGCAGTCCACACAACCACACTACCTCCGATACAAACATGTTTTTGAAAGTGAAGGTTATGCAGACTTACTGGTTTTTTTATTGTTTGGGTTTTTTTTTCTCTCTCACACATGATTTAAGTATTTGAATCCGTAACATTTTAAGTTATACGTCAGGAAGAGATATACTGCTTAAATAACATTCTTCCTTAAAATCATCAAGTACATTTTAATTACTTTTAGTTTTCATGAGTTACCTGACTTTTTTCCCACTACTGAGGAAGTTAGCCAGTGTAAATGCTGATAATTAGATCAGGCCAGAGGTTACACTGTGATCTGGTTCCACTGCAAATTCATCTCAGCCAGAAGCAAGGCTGAGCTAAGAACGGCTCCCACTCCCTCTCCAAAACCGTGATGTTTTGCAATCCACTACCCACATCCATTCCAAGCAAAGCAGGGAGGACCTATAGGTATTGATTATTAGAAGTTTAGCCACCAGCAAAAAAATTAAGAAATGTTTTTTTATCAAAATAAAAACAACAGCTTGGAAAAAATACTTTTTAGCTATAAAAAAAAAAAAAAAAACTAGCAGCTTATCATTACCAAGGCTGAGAATACAAGAATAATGTCTCCAACCCTGAGTTGATGAATGATAAGGCTGACTTTGTGATATGCTACAACATCCAAAACAACTGGGTCACTTTGCCAAGAGGAAACAAATTTCAGAGTCTAGTATACTTTTTCTCCATCTCATTCATTCATTTATGTATTTTTCTGACAAACCATACAAGTGGAAGAGCAAATCTGAGGAGACATTACAAAATTTTTGTCTATTTTTATAAGATTCAGTGTAAAGAAATAAACAAAGAGGTTACTGTAATAATGTATTAAGCAATTTGGGGGGGGGGGAGGGGAATCTGCTTTCAATACCCTTATATAACCATGAAAGAAAAAAAAATAGAAAGAAAGGTAAATTCATGCAGCTCCAGTTAGTGAGTTATTCTCATTTTCTTTCTATTCGAAAGCCAGTTAGGGCACATTATTTAACTTCAGAAACATTCCATTCAACCTGTCAAATCTGTTCAAATTAAATCTGCTCTGACATAAACACAACCAGAGTCCTGATATCTGGGGTAACCCCTCAGCTACAGTCACCCTTAATTTATCAGCACAAGGATAAAGCTTCAGAGCAAAATTATTTTCTCCACCAAAGGTCAAATGAACAGTTTTCTGAAACTCAAGCATTTCTAAAGGGTCACAAGAACTACCAGGAACCTCTTAACTTGAAAGAAAATATTGTTTATTTATATTGAGACTACAGAATAGGGGGTTTTGGTTTTGATTTTTTTTTTTTTTTATTCAAAGCTATCAATCATATAGAATGACTTTACATGGAATTTATGCTGATCTCCAACTTCCTCTGAAAACTGTTTGCTTGCAGATAAGGAGGAAACTAGAAATAATGAACTCATGTATCAATTACATGTTAAAATTATTTAGCTATTTATTTAAGAAAACCTAAAGAACTGTATGATGTTTTGAGTTTCTGTGAGGTTTTTTTTCCTTCCCAAGTGTCTTATAAAACAGACAAAAAAAAATCCACAGAACTCAGATAAAGCTCATGTCCCAAGTAAATGGGCTTCATAGAGCAATGTACCAAAGCATACATGGGTCTTCCCTCCCCCCTCTGGATTTTCTCATTTGGAGATTTCAATAGTTATTCTCACTTAATTTTTTCCTCTTTTTCTCTCTCTCTTTCCCACTGGAGGATATATTCCCATATCAGGTAGACAAACTAACAGATATTATTCTTTTGTCCCTCTTAAGATGTACTTCTTTCATGAGGGAACAATCTGGCATAGACTGAATTCTAGAAATCACGGCAATCTTTTCTCCCCTGCATTTAGGTACTTTCCTTACTACAAGTAGCTGTCCTCCTTGGTATCACATTTCTTACACAGTGACACAAAGCAAGGGCCTGTTTCTTTAACCAGATGGAATAGGTCCAGGTTTTTACACATGGCACCCAAGTTAAAACTGACTTCTGGCAACAAATCTTGTATATACAAATTTAGTCTCTAAAGCAAAGACATATCATATGTATCATATGATTATCTTAAATTATGAATTCTACAGAGAATGATGACTTGAGCTCCAAAATGCAAGATTCCTAGATGCTAGCATAACATAAGTGTGTGCATGTATTTAACACGTTTTAGTATCTACATTTCAATGAGAAACAGTTGATACATCAATGGATTCCTTCCAAAAGCAATGATACCAGATCATTTCAATGAATGCTTTTAATTTAAACAGTCGTACAATTTGTATTATAGTAATCTCTAGACAACAGCTCATTAAAATCAAATGACAAAAATTCTAATAAATCAGTGACACTTTCCATCTTAATCCCTTTTGTCAGGTAGATAGCAGAGATCCTGGGCTCCTCTTTGAGAGACCTATGGCCCTGGGAGTACCGCTTTAAAGCGGCACTGCATTTAGACTTAAAAGAAGTACTGCTTTAGAAGAAATTGTTAGAGTAACTAATTCTTCCAGGATGCAAACTGGAAAGGATATCACTTCTCTTCTATATTTTTATTGATTTATTTTATTTATTAATTGTGGTGGCAGACTTGTAAATTCCATCAGAGCTATCAACCTTCAGGCATTTGGGGCTGGAGAACCACACCAGACCATCTATCTGCATATCACACCCTCACAAGGTTTTGTCTGCTTGAACTGGACTAAGATTTCACCTTGCCCTTTTACAGACACTTATTTCAAATATATCACAATGCTGATACTGCACTTAAGTTCCAAATGTCTGAAAAAGAGGTCTATGGTCAAAACAGTAATCTTTCTTTAACAAAAATAAAAGATCTCTTTGTGGTAGAAATGGGAAAAGAGCACACACAAGCAGCCAGTTAAGGCAACCTGTCTGAGCAGTAACTCTTCCAACTGCAATAGCTTGAACACTCACCACTACTTGCTTGCACCCACAGACAAGTGCTCACACTAAATGGTACCACACAGCAAACATGCCACACCATGACACACCACTAGGTTTCGAAGCAGATTTCTTCTGAGCTATAAAGAAAATGCTGGAGTCTGAAGCAGACCAAAACGTGAAGATCATAATAGGAAGGTCATCTGTCAATCATAGCCTGTGGGGAAAACAGAAAAACCAAAATACTCTTGTCTACTCCTGCAGACTCAAGTAAAAGCAATAGAAGCAGCTTGCAGGAGTCTGATGCTACCAGCAGCTTATGGTAAGCTGGCAAGGGGAGTAGTATTAGTGTAACTACCGTTTCCAAATTATGCAATCACCCCCCACAGAACAAGAACTATAGGCCTGTTAAAACCTCAGCTCCCCAGTATCCTGGCATCTGCTTTTTCCATTCAAAACCATGTGGATGACCTTCTATCAGCGTCATCTACCAAGAACTTCAACACATAGGTAGATACCTATATGTCACCATCCTGCTGCTGCTGGCTTCTCTCCAACACCAAGCACCGCTCATAACTGCTTTCTGTGCTCACCACATCGTTCAGCTTTGTTCTCTGCCTGCAAGAGAGGTCTGTGAAAGAGGAACCAAGATGAAGCATAGAGGCAATATATAGGAAAATCTCAGCTAGGAACTCCAACTACCACTCTGAAGGCACATGCTGTTGTAAACACTTTAATTACTCAATGAAATGCAGCTATTTCTGTATCTTAGCACACAGAGGCTGAGAGCTCATAAGTGATTTCACACCTACAGAGCAAACAGCCTGAACAGTCAGAAACAGAACTCTGAATTTCAACTAACACCATTAGACCAAGCCCCCTCCCCGTTTAAATATTTTCCTGAACTTTTACCCAGCCAGAGCTGTCTACTCCAAGTATTAAAAGGTAACTCATTTTCTAATTTAGGAGAGTTGCCAAAAGGGCTGATTCATACAAAAACTCTCAAATCATACAGGAACCAGGTTTCATTTCCCTGCTTCCTGAGGGCCCACCAGAAAGGTGAAAGAGGAGTCATCACAGAGAATAGGATCAGTTTTGAAAACTGAAAAGCAAGAAGAATATCTGGTTATCAGTCTCAGGATACAAGTACAACAACTCAAAGTGAACATAATCTTTCCTCTTGGAATCACTCCTAATTTTGCACCCACCGATGGCAAATACACACCGTGGCAGCTGATAATGCACTATACTCATTACAGCTAACTCCAAACATTTGGGAGATGTCCCAAAGGGGCACTCAAGAAACACCAACTGGAAGCAGAAAGCATCTCTGACATTTCTTACTGCATCTCCCCCACACTGGGTATTCTTGACTGGGAGACAGAATGAGAGTGAGAAAACAACCAAAGATGGAAATAACTCTAAAGGGAGTATCTAAAGGATTAAAATGACAGTTAGATTCAAGACCCTTTATTCTCAGACCTGTTCCTAAACCATCTGAGACTACGTGGTTGTGTACATTTTCACCTCACTGGCATTCAGTTCTTCCCTCTACAGATTAAAAATATTAGAAAAAGTCTAGGACTTTTAGATGTTGCACAGAGAATCTATATTCTTCTGTATTTACCTTTCATATCAACACATCTTTTTAGCAATAGCCATAAATCTAAGTGAAAGACCTTACCTTTTGAACAACAGAACACAAGAGAGCAGTCCAAATACCCATAAAAATGGACAGCTCAAATGACTGGGTTTTTGTAGCTTTCAACCCTTGGGAAAAGGGAGCCACAGAGAAGATGACCCAGGTGCTCAAAAAGCTACTGTAGACCATTGTAGAGATCTGGACAGAGCTAGACCACAGGAATCACGTCCTGTGTTCCAGCCGTGCAGCCTGTGTGAAAGGCAGACCTGCTCCACAGTCTCTCTATAACACCACTTCTCAAATGTGAGCCACTGGTTTCAAGGCAGAGTCATCTTGATGTAGTGGCAGCAATAATCTGAGTCTCATGCTTGTCTAGGTAATGGAGAAAAAAGGCTTATTCCTGTCAACCTGGTGTAGAGAACTGCTAGTGCAAAACAACGAGATGTCTCAAACAGCCTGGGTGCTAAAACCACAATGCAGAGCGACGGTCGCTAGGACCCAGGACCGGACAGTACCTGGAGTGAGGGTGACGGAGGGAGCCCTGTGGAGACAGGGCGGCCTTGCCTCGACCCCATTCCCCATGGTCTGTGAAGCGTCTTATTCCCCCCCACACCTACTGCCTGGGGGACAGCCCTGGTAACGCTCCTCTTGGTTTGACTGGTCGCTGATGTAATCTTCCAATTAGCAAAACTACTAACCACTTGTGCCTTGGGAAAGGAATTTGGGAGGGAGCTAAAAGATAACAAACTGTGGAAAACTAACAGCTCTAACCTTGAAGAAGAGCTAACAAGCCGACAAAAGTGAACATCTTGGCACCAAAGACTGGACAGTGGCCAGAGAAGATAAAACTGCAGAAAGTAGGTGAAAGGTAAATGTGGCGAGGGGAGATCACGACCACCGACTCAAGTCAGGACCGAAAAGACTTGCCCCCCCACACCTGAAAGGAGCATGCGTGCTAATTTACATAGCAAGCGAGGCTAATTTAAATACAGTAAACCAATAGTGTACGAAATGTTAATCACTAACCAATAAGTGTAAATTTAGGCGGGTTTATACTAATCATGTAGCCTGATAAATGTGGTGTAGTCTGCATGACGGCGTGCTCATGTGTGCGTGATTTGTGGAATTATTATCACTGAGCATCCTGCACAGAATCAACATCTCTAGAAGAACCTTCACTTCTCCTCACTCCTTTTTCCTCACTGAATACCCTTGTTGGCAGGACCAACGCTGGATCCAGGACTGGTGATTCTCTTTTCCCTCTCTCTCTCTCTTTCACTTTTCCTAAGGTGATTAAGTTGTTAAATTGTAGTCAAGTACTGCATAGCCTACCTTGATTTTCTGTAAAACCGCATAGCTGGGGTGAATATAACCGTGAGAGGGTTGGCGGGTATCGAATATTTGTACTCAATATTTGTCTCTATAGAAGCTTTCTATTAAAGCTGGTGTTTGTGTACGGACCTTGAGTGTTGGCCCACCTTAATCCACACAGAGAGGATTTGTGAATCTTTGTCACTCCTCCCCCCTCCTCCCCAGGTGGGACATGACACCTGGTTGCTGTCACTGATTTGAAACAGTCTGCAAACTCTTAAGGTGCCAGAAAGAGATATGCTTGACTTCAGTGCCTAGGTGTCTTTGCTGCTTAGACCAGAGATCAAACCCAAATACTAGCAAGCAGGTGTTTTTCAAGATGCATCCAATATCTTTTGTGAAAACAGGGCTGAAAACCATAACAGAGAAAGCATATTATTAGGAGCTTGAACATACAGCATGTTGTATAATAAACAGTACAGACCTCTGATACCATGCTCTGGGATTAGAAAGTTTGTTACAAGTTGAATGTAAGTTAAAGCTAGCCTAGTGAAAACACAGGTCATTGAGAAACACTGATCTAAGTCTAAAATAAAAACTAAATTAGAATAGAATTAGAACAGAAAGAAGAATATGATACAGATAAAGGTTCTCCTGCTTAGGACCTTTAGATGCTTAAGAGGCCACACATCTGCCATCAGAAAAGAGAAAAAAAGATAAGAGTGATGAAGAAAATCTTCCAAATATTTTTTTATTTGCTGCACCACCACAAGGTGCAGCAGCAAATAAAACTCCCTTTATACTCATCAGATCCCTCCTACACAGAGCACAATAGTCTTAAATTTTGAGGATCTTCAAAGTGCAGCAATACAAATCTCTTTCAGTTCAGATATTTTTTGCTAGCTTCAACCTAAGTTTTAACAGATGAAAGTTTCCATTTAACGATTAGGCAAAGTTGCCAAAAACGCTGACATCAAATAGCTCTTCAAATACTGAAGCTACTACAATCTTCATAAAAGTTCCTTGAATAGTTCTTTTCTAAAAAGCACTATTCTGACCTATTGTTTTGAAAGTAACAAAAAAAAAAAAAATTAAAATACAACACTCCTGAAATACGAGAGAAAACAGTTCTTAACCTCTTCACTACTCACAATTAGCAAGGAAAAAAAAGCCTAAGCATTTATCATCATCTGTACATGGCATTGTTCCTACACTGCAATGATTCCGTAGAGCTTTATAATCAATTATGTCGCCCTTCTTCCTACATTCAACTTTTGAGCTCCCAGGAAATGTAGCGAGCATTCTTAAGTGAGTCAAAACATTGTTAACATTTAAATTTGAAAGTAACCAAGATTGCAACCTAAACCAATTGTACCTACAGAAAATAATGGAACATAACAGAAATATCAACTAACTTCTACTGGCACCACAGAGTGCTACTTAACAGTGATTTAACTAGATCACAGCATTTCATTTTTCCTCCATATGCATTTATAGTTTTTAATGAAGTGAAAACGTACTGATAACAACCAGATGTTCAGTTATGTATACCAGCTCTTAATAAGCTGTTGAAAGCCTTTATGATTTAAAGCTTTGGGAACTCTATCTTGCAACAAAATGTTAGCAATAGTTTCTGCATACCATTAAATACTGAAGTTGTGTCTTTTTGCTGACTATGCAGTTTTAATCATTAACGAACACTTGAACACTAACATTAACAAAACCAAAGAAAAAGCAGAGTATCCATAACATACCCAAGGGAGCCATAAATCAAACATCAACATACCATAACACAAGTGTTATAAGGGACTGCACAAGTCTAATTCTTGAAAAGCAATAATGCTATAGTTTCTATAAAATTTCTTAAAGTTAAATGTTAATGTGAAACCTTTTTCCTTGGCATTTTGTACAATGCAGCAGAGCCTTTTTTTCAAAGGGGTAAATCAATCTCTTTTTAATAACTCTCAGATACAGAGCCACAATGCTGCAGAGTCCCATGGTCCCTACTACATCCTGTTTTAGCTATGCTGAATGTTAACTGCCTTAAAGCACATTTGCCTTTCTCAATACAAACTAACTTTGAGAAAGTTTCTTAAATTCATTGTAGACAATTCTGAGACACTCCTAGATATGCTTTGCTGTACATCTCTGCTGTACATCTCTGCAGCCTTTCCCAACAAGAAAATCAACACATTTTGGTTCTTCAGTTATATTTCACAGTAAGGGATATGGAGAGGTGGGTTACTAACTTACCATTTGTCATCTTCCCCATCTCACATCTTCCTTATTAATTTTGAGCTAGACTGCCCACCTGCATTTTCCAAGTATGTCTGTAGGTTATTCTGTAGGCAGACATGAGCTCATTCTGCCAAGGCTTCTAGTAGAGCAAGCTCAGAGGTGAGCAAGCTCTGCCCATGCTCAGGAAAGACTCAAGCCTTCATGAACTCTGTGCCCATGCCAAGCCCAGTGTCTTATGCTTGCTCTTGGTCAGTCTGGAACATGGGTTAAGATTACATACCTGCCTGCAAAATACCACACACAGGTATCCTAAGCTCTCCTCCCAACAGTACCTGTTATCTTACATATACATCTTCACGTGATACTTGACAGTGAAGAATAATAGGATCTATGTTATAATCACAAATTTCTCACTATTCCATAACAGTATCTACACAGCATCATGCTGTCCACTCTTCAGTAACTCATTTGCAAAAAAAAAAAAAAAAAAAAAATAAAATTTAAAGATAGCACATCTGAAATTTTATATATAGAGGGGGGAAAAAAAATTATAGTATCTCTGAAGCATACTGCTTTCACCAAAAAGCACCTGACGTGACATTTAGAACAATTTCAAAAGCAATGAGTGTGGGACTGTTGCCAGGTACCTCTGCTCCTGCATTTTGGACATGGAGATGGTCTTCCATGCTATAAAAATACTTAGTATTTCAGTGAAGGAGAAAAAAAAAAGAAGTTTAAACTGGGGTGTAGAGAAGCAATATATTTAAACAGCAGCTGCCAGCTGTATCCACTCCTTCACGAAACTGCATTTACAGAACCCAAGGGACACACTAATTGTGACAATCCTCTGTTAAGGCTATTGAATGCTACTAACAAAGACTTTGCTATTCTGAATAATGCTTCAAAGACAGGCTCAGCATGGAGATTTTTATGGTCTGTCACAACAAAAATTCATCTCTAATAGCAGCTTTACAGACAGACACTCTGTTTAGCAGTGCCACTGTAAGCTGCCAGAGCTGCATATCCTCTAGAAAGTGATCCTAAGTCCTGCTACAGAAATCATTACGAGTTTGAATATTTCATGTATTCTACTCAGCCAATCTATTCCTTCCCAAAATTCACATACTAGGCTTGCCATTTTCTTGATTTATTCCAGCTAAAGACAGAAATTAACTACTCCTTTAATATAGAGTAGGGAAAGAATTTATAGTGCAAATCTGATCAGGGAAACGGAGGGAAGTAAAAAGTAAACTCACTACTAAAATAATCCTGATCATTCTCCTGAAAAAAATTAATATTACAGTAAGCAAAAATGTCTCAGCCTTATAACACCTTTATGAACAACAGAGTTAGATTGTGTATTAGAGAAAGCAAGTTCTTCCATATCTCCTTTCCCCTACCCTACTTCCCCTTCAATAATATGGGGATAAAATCATTAAGGCATTATCAGATTGTTAAACATATTATACTGGTAAACAAGACAATAATATACACTTTTGTAAGTGTTAGTATCTTACTAAGAATTCAGTAGCATGCTATTTCAGGAAAAATTTAGCTAAGAAAACTTATTTGGCCAAAAAAAAAAAAAAAACACACCCAACCACCACCACAAAACACCAAACCTTCCACATCTATCTCTTACAAAAAGTATGTTTTCAATATAGCTGAATATTAAAGATTATAGACAGGCTTTATAACTTCTTTTTAGTAAGCCATAATTATGATTATATTACATAGTAAACTAAGTGCTTTCAACAGCTACTTCCATTCCCAGCAACCACATTCACACAGAAAGAGATGCTGACAGGTTCACTTGTTGAAAAGGGTTAAGAACAATCATGCCTGTAAAACTTTTTCTGCCAGAAAGACAGAATAAATAATATTGGACTCCACACACACATTGGGACTTCTAAGAAAGAAAAATAAAACCCTGCAGGATTTATGAACTTGCCCATATATCACAGTCCTTTCACCCCTTCATACTTCCTCTAATCTGCTCCAAACAAAAAGTGTATCTGTTCCAGGAAGTCCTGACAAGCTTTGCAGAATGACGCTTTAAATCATATCATTAATTCATTACACACTACCTACCCAAACCCTCATGTAATGTTGACAGAGTTATATTTAATGAGAGCAATGTTTCAAGAACTATTGCATCTTTGTTAGCTTTCCAACCAAAAGAACAATCCGAAGTACAAAAACTAAATTATCAGCAGAGCTATATACTACACTATAATAGATAATCTGAAACTCTTTCAAAGCTGTGATGCTTTAATTGGGGCACTACATTTTAGGCACAGACTACAATGCAATTTAACACAAAAGATACTGCTAACACTATCTTTGGTAAAGTTTATCTTGGGGAAAAAAAGAACTTAAAACTTATCAGGACAGGTGTGGAAAAACATTTTTATTTCTAAAGAACAAAGTAAGTTCTCCTTCATATAATACTGAAGTATGTTTAATGACACATATTCCAATGGGATGTGGAATCAACATATCTCAAATACAACAGATGCATGAAAAAAGCCACGTAAACAACTCTGGAGATCTACAGAAACATTCCACTTACTCATTTCTCTTCTCTCTTCTTCAGACATCAATTCACTGGTATTTCAGAAATTAGTATAAGTCATGACTGACTTAATGCACATGCAGTTCAAAAACCCACACAACTGCAGAAGAGGAACTTTTGTTTGCACCTTGCTGCATCCCCCAGAGATGAAGTGACACCTCCAATGTACCTTTCCCTGTACAATTAGCACAACCATTTCTAGCCAAAAGTTCACAGTAACTGTCTGTGTGCTGACAGAGGTACCCGAAACAAACATCAAAGCTCCTACAAAATAAAACAGGATAACTTCTGTTGATGGTTTGAACTGGGTGTGAGATGCTGAATCATGTACTTCTTCCAACAGAATATTCAGGGCTGGTACTGGCAGCAGATTATCATTATCAGTACTGCACCATCATATGGAGCATTCAAATACGAGTATTTATACATTATAACCACATCACTAAGTTTTATATTCTTTCAAATGTGCAGTTTATACAAGGAGGCTAAAAAAAAAAGCCAACTTACAAGAGAGGAACTTCAACAATGAGCTGGATGAGGCAACACAGCAACTCTTCTATGAGGTCTTCAGACTCTATTCCTGAAAAGAAGCATACCAATGGTTTTCTGGATTTTCAAATACCAAAAAAACCCATAGATTTAAACACATAGATCCAGACAACTGATATTTTAATTAAGGAACAAACACTAGAAGAGAAATTCTACCTGTTTAAGAAGATAGCATTCTTTCCTGAAATAGAAGGCACTTGGGATTATCACCAGAGAAAATGGTGATGCTAAGCCTTTTATACAGAAAACAAATAACTAATAACAATTGGATAAATTAAATAAGATGTTGGTATTGTAGGAATATGCTAATATAATATTAGCACATCAAGCCTTACTTTACTACTTATTCCCTGCACTCTGCATATTTCCCCACCCCTTTTTTAATCCCAAGTGAAGAATAAGCAGAGACAGATAGAAAACAGTTTCATTTGTCTAACATACACTGAACAGTATTCTAAAGTGTGATCTGTCAAATGAATGCAGCCTACAGTACACATCACTGCTGCTCTTAAGCAATTAAATCTACACACTATTTTTTCCATGAATACACATTTATTTATTGAAGATGTTTTACACATTTCAATGACAAGTAAGAATTCATTAATTTCCAAAGTGCATTTTAAGAGAGCAGAAGTTATTCTCTTCTCATACACAATGTGACAAAATGCATGGGATGATTAAAAATTGTTTAAAAAAAGCAACTATTCTAAGCAATAAAACTGGTGGTATTTTACATTAGCACTGCAATTTTTAAAAGCAACTGTAACAAAAGACTTGCAAGACTTACTGAGGAAAAAGCTTAAACCATGTGAAGTTGTATATAATACTAAAAAAAACAGAAGATAAATCTCTTGGCTCATTAGAATTTTTTCTGCTTTCAAAATAAAATAAGTTTATTCTTAAATCCAGAACTCAATTTTAAGAAGCACACCTGAGGGAATATTCACAATAAAGCAAAATTATTTCTTTCCACAATCGGTTTATTAAAAACACATTAAAAATTGTCACCTAGTAAACTGCACGTTCTAAAGGAAATCAGTTTTTTATCATGGAAACATGGTTTCCTTTATATAGAATCCCCCATGAGTAACACAATGTAGCTCCTGTTAGTAAAAACCAAGAACTGCTAGGAGTATTTAACCTTAAGACAGAAATCACTGCCAATAATAAAGCCCGGATAATGTATTCTAAAGTAACTTGAACATGACAGTTTCCCAAGGTTTTCTGAATCTAGAAAATGCTTATAAAGCAAGACTGCTATTAGTTCCCAAAAGGTACCTAATTTTTTCTCTTGACAATTGAGGAAAGGGAGGAGGAGAGAGGAAAAAGGGTGAAAAAAGTAGAGAGAGTGCATTTTAAGAATATTGTTTCTTCCACCATGCTATATACACAACTCATTTGAAGAGAGAGTAATGTCATTTGACTATGAAAGAGGGCTTTCCCCCCCACACTACATTCAAAATACAGCAAGAAAATATTGGGTTAGCACAATCACGTAGAATGGAAGATGTTAGTCATTCCTGCTCTGTCCTCAAACATTTTTCTTTTTAAAAAAAAGCTTAATTGCTATAATCAATGTCATTCAGCTACAGTAATTAATGTATCCTTTTCCCCACTGGGGCACATGCATTCTTGTTTAATTCTTATCTTGCCAAGACAATGAGGTGGATGCATGCCAAATCTATAACATGATAGAGAGCTATAAACATGGAACACTGTTTTCATAAACAATTTCTTTTTCAATAGCAGGATAAAGACAGCACACACAATATTCATTCACATTAATAGATCACATAATTGGATCAAAGACGTGTAAAGCCTTGGGGAAAATAAGTAAATGGTGAATCTTTCCAGATAAGATTAGAGCAGACTTGCAGAGAGAAGAATCATAGGTGCATCTTCTAAACTCTACGGCAGTGCAGAAGTAACTGCAAACACACACAGTTTTTAAAATGTCCAGTTATGCTGAAGCGCCATTTTTCATCAGCTATATTTAAGTCTTCAAACATGTGGATTACTTGCATTGTGGGTTTTTTAGCTTTTTGGTGGGCTTTGTTTGTTTTGGGTTGTTTTTTGTTTGGTTGGGTTGGTGGTTTTGTTTTTTTGTTTTTTTGTTTGTTTGGGGTTTTTTTGGTTTTTTTTTTGTTTTTTTTTTTTTTTTTAACATAAAAAAATACTTTGTGTTTAACTTTTTCAAAGATATACACATTACAGACACTGAATTAGTAGACACTACACAGGCAAAATGGCTTATCCAGAGGAAAGTATACATGCCAGGAGACTCCACTCCTAGTAACACCAGCCCAACTCCATCCTTGGCCATGATACAGGGTCTAACATAGACAGTAAAACAATCTCAAGAACCTAACTACTATGTTATTATCTAATGTTAATAAGATATTCAGGCATAGCAAGGTATAGCCTCGCCTTAGATGCTACTTGTTTTTCTGCCCTGTTGCTCCTACAGAGAGGACAGAACCTGGACATCAGTAATGAAATAATTTGTTACTTGTAAAACAGTACCTAAAGCCTCATTCATTCATCACACAACCAGCAGACTTAAAGCTTCTTTGGGTTTTGTGGTTTGATCTTCAGCTCTGAGGATTCTCAAAAGCTCCCAACTTTCCCTTAAGAGTGTTAACAATGAGTACATAAACTAATTCCATCCCTCATTTTCTTTATATGATAGCTGAACAATCGTGAAATCATTTAAGGATTGCAGTAAACATTGTTATTTATTCCCTCCTCTCTGTCATCTTATTTGCTATAATACACCAAATGCAGTCCCTAGCATCCTTGTGATAAAAACTTCTCTACAGAGAATGAATAAAGTTTCCTACTACAGGTCAGGGAAGAGGTTGAATGAATTGACGGTTTGATTTAGAATACAATACACAGAATATTCTCTCTTACACCTCTGAATCACAGTACAGTTAAAGACCACGCAGAAATTATGGGATACAAACAGCGGAAGCCTCACCGAAAGATGAATGATTTCCGTTAGCAAGACTAACTCCAGCTTCAGATCAGTATATGTCAAGTCCAGTTTAGGATTTATTAATATCAGGATTTTTAGCTGAATCTTAAAGAATATGGTTTAAGTCTCTATAAGGATTTTCCTACAATCAAAATTGTGCAATATCCTTCAAAGTTGTATGCAAATTTCCAATTACAGATGAAGTGGCAAAGGTTGCACTTCCTGGGCTAAGGAACCACCTGAAAACTGCCAAAAGGAACAAACTCCTATTAATGGACTATTCTTGAAAGAAATCAATAAGCAGTGCTGTAGCAGGGACTCAATCCTCTGCAATTTGTTCATTACAACTTCATAATGTTAGACTACAACATATCCATGCACTCAAACTTTTTGTAAAATGAAAAACCTCAGAGAACATGGTACTAGGATATATTCTCAGACTAGAAGGATGCTAGTGGTCCTCATAGTTTAAACAGGGAAACACCACCACACAGTGATTTCCAAAGGAGTTTTAAGATGATCCTGAAAAGGACCATTACCTTTTCTCAGAAGGCTGCGAGACTGAACAAGGCATACAAAAACAGATCATAGGAGAGAGAGGTTATTTGTGTTGTTGGCTGGTTGTACTGTTCTTTCCAATAACTACTCACCAGCCATTAAGAAAATAAACAAACAGTACTTCAAAATTCAAACACTGTATTAAAGCTTTTATCTATATGCATATTTTATTTACATTATATAATTAATATAATAATGTATTGTATAAGGTTTGTTTTATCATGCTCACAATTGAAAAATAGTAAAATAATATCAAGCTCTGGGAAATGAAAAGACAGTAAGGACAACTAAGAAGAACTTAAATTTTTAAAAAGCATGCTCACCAAAGACAGTGTTAAGTATGTACAACTTGAGTAAAAGTAGTAATAAATTTGTGTAAACTTCACAATAACAAGGCATGCTCTAGTTTCCAAAGAATAATAAAAAAAAAAAAATCAAGGAAGCTACACTTGACTTAATTATGAAAATACAAAAAAATTTTCATCTTTTTCTGCTCACTTCAATAGGCCCCAACACAACAGCATTTTATTACACTCTGGTAATGATACTTAACTTTTCCTATAGCTAAGTATAAAAGCTATAGGAAGTCATTCACTTTATTACCATACTCTCTATATATTTAAAAATCCAATGTGAAGATTTGTTAGGAGCAAAAAAATGATGGCTATGTAAATACAACACGTTATGAACATCAACTCCTTGAAGGAGGTCACAAGGACCATCTCCAACTGGAAACCCAAGTCAAAAGCAGCAGTGTACTCGAGCCACAGCTGAGCAGGGAGAGCTGAAGAGGAGCTTGTTTCCTGCCTCCATCCCCTGCTCTCTCCAGCAGGCCACACATGATTACCTTCCTAATCAAGAACATCCAGCAAACAATCTGCTCAAAGATAATTGCTAAGTACATTTGCCATCAATACACACAAAATTATCGCTAAGAAATGTCACTGTGAATTACAGTCAAGTGCTACTAGACATGGTATAAACACAGGTCTACCCCAGTGACAAGAACCACTTTTCATACCGTGCTACAAGGAACTCCCAGTATAAGGAATAAAGAACCCAGGGGTTCAAGCTAAAAAAACGTCTCAGCTTTTCCATCCATTTTACTGTGCTACACTCTACCACTGAAGCAAGAAGTGGGCAATTTTTTTTAAAACCAAGTCTGCAGTCCATAGGCAGTCTGCAATGATAGCTTATAATAAGCAGGTGTTACTTTCTAATGCATCAGTAAGCTGACTTCATTCTTAGAGATTACTCACCACAGTTTAAATACATTAAACCATTTCAACATGTAGCACTTAATCTTTTGGCACCAGAAGTCTGATTTCCCCAGCACAATGGCAAGCACCAAGGAGTTAAACAGATTTTAATAAACAGTTTTCACTATTCAATGAGCAAGCAGCTATCAGGCATTCTCAACGCGTGTCCTTGCTGGACTGACTGTTGAGGGAAATATACATTCAGATACTTTTGGTTGTTCTTCCACAATCCACTCACACTGTATTAGCATCCTGATACCAGCCCTTTTTGCCAGACCATTTTTGGCTTTATGCAATAAACAACACGCAATTACAAACTCAACAGTATCTTTACAACAAAGCAAAGGAAATCAAGGTTCCTGTGCCAGCATTATCCATCATGTGTTCTGTAAGAGCATCTTGCATCTGCACAAAGATTTGTGGCAGACAGTGTTATGAATGACTTTTTGCTGTAATCAAACTGATTTTGAACACATTCACATTATTCACAATCAAAAAGAAGGATCAGATAGCAGAAAAAGAACAGCTAGATTATTTGAGCATCTTCCCTGCCATCCTTCATCTTGTGTAATACATGCTCCATTTCCTGGAGATGCACTTATTTTTGAACATTCTGCCCAAGTTCTTTGACTTTTCCTGTACTCTTGTATAAACTACTGGCCACTAATTAAATTTTAGCAGTTG
This sequence comes from Platalea leucorodia, assembly GCF_965183815.1. Lineage (NCBI taxonomy): Eukaryota > Metazoa > Chordata > Aves > Pelecaniformes > Threskiornithidae > Platalea > Platalea leucorodia. The sequence goes on along the minus strand of NC_138859.1, from coordinate 24,667,136 downwards.
CCTTTTTAATGGATCAGTTCTAGCCATAATACTGTTATCTTCCCTCACTAGATTCCTAAAAATTGTATTCATTCCACTCCCTAGCTGCTGCTGGTTTATGAAACATACGTGAAAAGAAACACTAAATTGCAACATCACCATTCCTACAGTAGTATGTGAAGTCAGCTTTACCCCAATTCTATTCTAGTCAGTAAACTAGTCAGTAAAGTCAGCTTTACCCCAATTCTATTCTGTTCTTCCGAAGAGAAGCATTACCACATTTCAAACTGTATGGAAATTACTAAAGCTAAGGTAGGTCTACAGCATCACTTCTGAACAACTGTTTAAAAAAATGCCAAATTAAGTTTGTAAATAAATGACCATGTTAAATTTAATACAAATATTTAAAGAAAAAATAAACCAAACAACTTAAACCCTGCTCTAGAAGAGGTCTATTTTGCTATAAGAACCTCTAACATGCCAACAGCTTGTTAACAAACGTTTAATTCTAGCAGATGATGACAGTCAATATGTAATGAAAAGCTCTCATCACATTTTGAAGGTCGTCTCTTTCACATGTATGATACAAAGGAAGATGGTTTACACCAAATTACTTTAGACCCCAAAGGAAGTAAGTCAGTTTTACTATTAACTACATGCTTTCAATCTCAGGTTGTCCCAAACAGTAAACATGTTGTATGTAACCTCATTGGTACTTCATTTCTAGTTTTAAAGCAAAGTTTGGGATTCTTAGTCTAAACAAAACATAGAATCATAGAATTATTTAGGTTGGAAAAGACCCTTAAGATCATCAAATCCAACTATTAACCTAACACTACCAAGTCCACCACTAAACTATGTCCCTAAGCACCACGTCTACAAACAACAGAACTTTTTAGTTTCTTGTGGGATATTTGTTTCACTAGCACTAGTGTATACCTACCATACGAGCCTGGTGCTTTCTCTTCGTAAGTAAAATGAAGTTGCAGCTCCTCTTCTGACATTTGACTGATGAATACTTTCAGCAAACAGCAAATAATAAACAGTGCATTGTGAGCCTGCCAAATAAAGAGGTGACTAGAAAAGAAGCAGAAACGAACAAGAATCAGTAATGCTTAACCTGAGAACACGCATCAAAACCCACAAGAAAATATATTCCAGGGTAGACAAAGGGGTTCCTACAGTTGAAGCAAGGAAAAGCCAAAGTGCTTAAACAGGGAGTCTTCAGTTGATGCTACAGCAAACAAACTGGCAATGTATTTAAAAGAAGTATTTTTTCTTCCCCCAAGAGAATACAATCTTATTCTTAACTAAGTTTGTATTGTTAAAAACACCACAGTTGCCAGAAGTGTGACTCTTCAAAGAGCTCACCAGATGGCTCAGCATACTTCTAAAGGTTTCTAGATACTATGGACTCAAGGCCCCCAGACATTTGAAGATTTCCAACAGTTTCAATATGAAAGCTAGTCCGACCTCCCTGAACCTTAGCACTTTTCCCAGTCGAATAGCCTTCAGGTGACCATTTATGGGCTTCAGGAGCACAACATAGCAAGATTTTTCTATGCAACACAGATATTTTCCAAGCTTTCTGAATGCAAAGAGGATATAGCTTCATTATGTTTTCTTGAGTCCCAATAAGCAACTGCTGGGGAGCCCATACAACAGCACATAGTCAAGCTCTTGCTTGAAGCTATATTTTCAAGGTATTTTTGGGTTAAATCAGCAGGAGCTATCCAGGCAGGAATAACTTCTTTCTCCAGATATAAGCAAAAAGGTTGAGGGCAGTCCTGGGAGCAAAGAGGCATTAAAAAGTCTTCCTTTTTGAAGCCCCAGATCTGATGAGAGTTGGACATTTGTCTATGGGTGTGGGGGAACAATTACAGAAAGCTTCCTGCAAAAACTATACAGTGCTGCACACATAACCTCTTGGAGTTCTTTCCTACTGCTGAAAGGGGCAAGCAAAACCAATGGCAGTTGCATGATATGATTTGAAAGCAATGTCTTTATATAGAAGTTTGTGTTCAAATCCAATCCAATTTAAAATATTTCCAAGATAAAATACTGGTTCATACATTAAGATTTAGCTAAAGAGATCAGGTGATTTTTTAAACAGCTCTAAACCAGTAGTAACCAGAAGTTACAGCATTTTTACACAAATGTGTTTATGTAACACACAGGATGAACACAAACATGTCTTTTTCCCCAGCAATCTATTTACCTACTACACTTAACCTTCTGTGTTTGGAAAAGTACTAGATACTTGTTCTGTTTCAAACAGCAATTTAAAAGAATTCTAAGTTTTGGTCTGCAATTATGTTAACTAGCAAAGTAAAAAAACTCAAGAGCTAGCAGCAAAAGGAACATTTAAAAAGTGAAATGGCACACATCGCTTTTTTCCAGGTACTTACTTCTGACATTCTGCTGAAATTTTTAACTCTTTGGTTCTAGAAAGACTTTAATCAACGACCCAAGGTTTCCTGTTCGAGGATTCTTCTCAACTAGATGAGGAAAAATGAGATATGATTATATAGCATGCATAAGTTGACACTATTTAGTTCATAGAATATATAGAATGAAACCAAATTTCAATGTCTTAAATGTTTCTACATAAAGCACAGTATGTCTGTTTTTCTGTACAGCTGCTGTTCTTCTTTTAAGATTCTCCAGTACATGCCTTACTACTCCATAATTGTTCTCTAAACATACTTTTCATCCTAAATTTAAAATATCCCAAGTGTGGAGCTCATACTGCTTCCTTTCCAAGGCTTGTCTACAGCACAATAGTCTCCTGTCAGAAAACTGGGCAGGTTTTCATAACTAGCTTTTACCTTCTTGAAACATCGTTGATCACATTTATATCATCCCTTCCTTTCGTCCTCTGATTAATTCTTTCCCCTTACTGATCAGCTTAGAGGGCAGAGGAAAAAAAGAGGTAGTAGGGATAGAGTTATTTGTTTTAAACCTTTTGCTCATTTCAAGTTCTACAAAACAGTTAAGATGGAAGTTTCTAAAAGTTTGAGATATATATAAACACACTCTTTACACTACTTTAATCTTACTAGTGGAACACATACAAGTAGAGTTAAGTATACTGAGGAATGTACACATGAATGCTGTTTCTTAATTTTTCTGATCAAGCACATGGAAAAAAGTTAAGACATCACAATTTCTCACCTAAAGACTTGCAGACTGAGATTGTGGCTTCTTCCAAGAGCTTTAAGTCAGCACTAGGAGAGGGGGAAAAGAAAATAAAAATGGTTACACAAGCAATCTGGTTCCTGTACTTGAAGTGAAAATTCATTACAAAACAGGAATAAAATATTTCTATGAAGCACTTTATTTTACCAATCCATTAGCTGGTTTACATAGATATCACAGAAGCACAGAATGGTTGAGGTGAGAAGGGACCTCTGGAGGTCATCTTGTCCAACCTCCCTGCTCAAGCAGGGCCACCTAGAGCCAGTTGCCCAGGACCACATCCAGATGGCTTTTGAGTATCTCCAAGGACAAAGACTCCACGACCTCTCTGGGCAACTCATTCCAGTGCTTGGTCATCCTAGTATCAGGCAAGACAACATGCATTTGAAGTACAGTGACTATAAAACAGGAAGCTAATATTCAAAAGTGAATTGTTTGTCAAAGTGAAATGATGTCACTACATCATTTGTGTTACTACTACTTTTGTGGCTTCAATGCTGCCATGCTTAGCTTGATGCCACTGAAAATACACATGGAACAGCAGCCTACAGAAAGAACTTGATTTTTTTTTTTACAGGAACTATCATATGAAATGACATCTTTTTAAAAAGCATAAATTAAAGAATCCTCAACCTAACATTTAACTTCAAGCTAAGCACCACCTTCCTTTAACTAATGTTATTATGCTAATGCAAAAATCACATCAGATACACCAAATTTTTCATAGCTTCATTAACTGCCTGTTGGTATGCCTCAATGAAAACCATCAGCTGAAAAAAACAATAAAGCACTAAAGCAGAACCTGCCAACAACCACTGAAAGTAAACATCAGTTGCGTCAAACACATAAAAAGACATTTATATACTCCTATCGCTACAAACCTACCAGTACAGAGTAACTGATCCTCGAAAACAAAACAAAATACATGGGAAGTATATTTTTCCTTAACAGATAGGAAAAAAAGACAAATAATAATCAGATATTGTGTCCAATGCCACATTAAGCAATATGAAGATGTCCCAATATTAACACCTAAAGGGTAACCTGTTCTAGTGTTTCACTACCTTCATAGTAAAAAATTTCTTGTCCTATCGCTACAGGCCCTACTGCTCAGGATATCAGAGAAGATGATTGTACAGCCTCTATACAGACTCAGTTAACATACAGTCTGACCTACAAGAATGGCAGTCCTTCCGAAGTTCCCCAAATTAAAAGTCAGTCAAAAAAAACCAACCACAAAACAAAACAAAAAAAAAAACCAAAAAAAACAAAAAACAACAAAAAAAACAGTTCAATGCTTGCAGACGTAACATAGTATGTAATATAGGCTGAACAATTTCAGAGCTCATGCAGTTACGTCCTTGCAATTAAAGGTATGAAAATCACCATCCTCATAATAAATAGGAAAGCAGCAATGTAATGAAATCTGCATAGTAACTAAGCCTATAAAAGCCAGTGGTATGGCCTCTGTTCGAGCACTCTTCTCATATAAAAATATTGCAAAACTTAACACTGCCATAATTAGATTGCCAAAGTTGCTGTTGCTTCCTAAGTTTTCTGATGAGTAACGTGATTTATATAAAAACATCAGAGACTAAAGACAAAAAGGGCATGGTACCGCATGTACTCTGTCCCACCTGCTCAACCCCATCTTGGCAACTACCTGCAGCTCTGCCAGTGAACTTCTAAAAGGCAGTGGTGGGGCAAACAGTCCCCCTTCTTTCTGTTTTTAAATTTAGATGGTAATCCAGTTTACAACATAGTCCTAAGAACTGTTGCATCAACCCGAGATTAACTGTGGTGCTGTGTGGGAAGCCCCTAAACCAGCTTCACTGCTGAAAACCCATGTGGAGCCATGCTCTTGGAAGCTGTTGAGTTTGAGCTGTGCCTGAACTCCTGAGGACTAGAAGAGGTAAGGATATCGGTAGAAACAGCAGCCAAAAGAATTATTTCAGAACTTATCAATAGGAAATGCTTCAAGATAGAGACATCAAAGAAATTAAGTTTTAAGATGCCTGCAAATTTTCCTATATATCAGACTAATTTACTGTGTAGTGAGCTGACAGCAGAGACAGCTCTTCACCTACAGCTGAATATCCTAAGACAACTTCATATTATACAGATTGGCTTTTTTTGATATCAAATATCAGCATTCTTTCCTCCCTTATAAATTGCTTTGCAACATAAGTTTCAGAAAGAACACACTTTCATATATACTTTAAAAACATTAGACTTATTATCAAAGGTGGTCTCTCATTTCAGTGCTAAAAACATGCAGAGTAATTAAAAACAAATGGTATAGAACTAGAACACCCTGCCAGCAACTACAGACAACACAGTTTTCTAGGCCTATGTGAAACAAGGATTTTTTGCACCTTTTTAAAAAAAAAAAAAAAAAAAAAAAAAACAAAAAAAAACAAAAAAAAACACACCAACAAACTTCTAAATTTGTCCAGCTGGCTGCTTGTTATCAGGATATATTCCTTCCTAAGAGCTGACAGGCAGGGTGAATATTATATTGGACACCAACTCAGTAGAGAGTTCTTAGATACTGAATAATTGTAATCCAACACAATGTGACCCACCTCACACTACCCAAAGATGCTGAGGACTTCTGTAATACAGACCAAGTGATTATTGTAATTGCTCCAGGATTTAAACCATAAATGTAGACATTCAGCTTTTAATTATGGTTCATTTTCCCCATAATTTCTAAGCAGTTAGGTTTTAACGTATAGCATTCTTACAGGTTTTTGCTTCCTCCCTTTGAGTTATTAAAAACCACACAAAGTCCTCAAATAAATTCCAGAGAGTTGCCTAATTTCTACAAGTTGCCAGGATGAAAAACCAGTGGCAAACCAAGCAAGACCTTCAGATCTTCAGCAAAGCTTTTAACACTTGAGCCATTCTTTTGCCTACCAAAATGAAGTTTAATGCTTAAAAATTAACTACAGGGCACTCCCCCTTATTCATACAAGAACACAGAATTGAATTTTGCCATCCTCAAGATTAGGCAACATCATCTGCAAAATTTCTGTTCACGCAACAGAAACACCTAGCAAGAAGGAACTACAACAGAGCACCGCCCCCCCCCCACACACACACACAGAGTGAAATGGTGCTCTTACACCCAACAGAAGTGCTACATCCCCAAGGATGGATTCATGGAGAGAGTATAGTGGGGGGGGTACAAAAAATAGCAGCCCATTTCCAGGTACCTGGGGCAAAGGTTAGCAGTGGCTTTCTTTCCTTAATTTGGGCAGGAAAGTGAGAGACATGGAAAAAGCTGTCTACATATTTTTTGTGCTGTGAAGACAGAAGATATATTATATTAACACTTAGGCAGAAAATGCCAGAGCCAAGATTGGTAAGGTGACACAGAAGAAATGCTACAACCAGCTATGGTACTGACTTTGCTCTACAATCCCTGTGGAGATGACATTTGGTTAATGAATGAATACAAGAATGGAAACCTAACACTAAAACATCCATCCTTTCATTAATCCACAGAGCAGCACTGGTAGTATTCAAACTATTTTTCAGCACTAACAGCAAGAGCAACCACTGATAGAGTAAAGCTCCTTCACTGCACTGATCACAAATAAAAGTTCCAATTCTCTCTGAAAACCCTCACCCAAGGAATACGGACTGCCTTGTTGCCAAATATATGTATATACAGATGCACATATATAGATATATATTTTAGGAGCTTGCTATCTGGGACAAAAAAAATACCCATAGGTAGGATCCAGGAAAAAACAACCTTTCAGAAAAGAAAAGGAAAGGAAAGGAAAAAATCCCACACATTTTCCACTCTGCAGTTTTATCTACCAAGAACTGGGAAAATAAAAATTACACTTTTTCAGAACTGAAAAGAAGCTTCTGAAAGACAATATTTTCTAGAACACATAAAAATAGAAGAGAGATTAATTAAGGATGGAGGAGTAAAATATCCCCTGGTCCATGAGAATTGTTAGTATATTCTCAACAAGAAAAAGATTATCAGTTTCTAGCAATAAACAAGCAGCAAGGTACGTAAACCCTTCCTGCTGCTTGATGGCACTGCTGAGCATCACTAGGAGAAACCCAGGCACCCCAATAACACCCAGTAAGCCCTGCCATGGAGGAGACACCACTTTGGAAGATGTTCACATGCACATGGCAACAAACACCAGCTTCAGGCCATGGATCTTTAATATAATGATCACAGTGACCTGGGTGTGTTTGTACATGTAATCATATATTTCAACTGGCACTACCTGAAATAAACCATTTGGTTTTGGGAAAGTAGTACATATCCCAATTGTATTTACCAGTTCTACAATCTTCTGAGTCATGAGCAAAAGGTGTGCACCTGGTGTGGGGATTCAAACAGGTTGTGAGCACTGGGGGAAACATTAAGGATTCAAAGAAAAGTACACTCAACCACACACAGACTTGACTGGCTCATTTAGATCCAAGCAAACATGTGAGGTGCAGGATTGCTTCCCACACACTTTAGGAAAAAATTCCAGGCTTCAAAGGAATTCCTGGCTCATCCTGTGATCTGGTGGCCAGTTTTTTTTCCAAAGTCCTTTATAAAAGCAAGAAATTATCTTATTTGCTTTTTTATGTAGAGAGTAGGCCCACAGACTTCATCAAAACTATAATTAATAATAGTGAAATTTGCTTCCTGACAGCACAGACTTCTTTAAAGAAAATGGTTTTATCTTGTTTTATTTTAAAGGCATCAAAACATGAGAGGTTTTACAGTGGCAGCAATTATTGTCTTGTAACATTTCAATGCAGCAAGATTATTTTGCATACAAATTGTCACTACAAACCCATCTATACACAGGAAGCATCTGTGTGACACCAGGTAGCACACATCAGCAATAGAAGTAAAAAGGAATCAAGGGTAATTCCCTTCTGTAGGAAAGAGGACAGCACAACCACTACACCTAGTCACGTAATAAGGACTACATACTAGGAAGGGGAGAGAAGAAATCAAAATTAAGTTCAAACTTGCAAGCTCAAATACTGCCCCTCTGATACTAGAGGTCACCTCTTTTTCCTGATACAAAAGTTCAATCCCTCAAACCTGTACTATCATAAAAATGCCATTTGGGAATTCAATGCACACCCACTCAAACATACAGGAATACTAACACAAGCCAAAATGGCCTCTTTATATTTCACAAGGAAGAGTGAAAATTATGAGTTATCATATATATAGGCAATGATTATTGACCAAGTAAAACATAATATTGAAACAGTATTTAGACAATACAAATTCTGTTTTGTCTTGCCGAAATTGCTAATCTATCATTTCATAATTGATCTTATGTCAAGTTTTTTTTATTTTGTTGGGATTTGATCACTTCGTATTTGTAGTTACTGATCATAGTACAAGGAGTTTCTTCATCAATGAGTTAGCTTTCTGTAAGAAAGCATCTTTTCAGTAGAGGTGGGGAAGAACAGTAAATTAAGCAGTCTATTGCTGAAAAAAAAAATTCATAGTTTTCATTGACTGCAGATTTTTATTTCTGGCTTCATACTACCAGAAAGCCGGATTCTGCAGTCAGCTATTCTGGCATATATTGTAAAAAACCATTACTTCCAAAAACAAGAGGGGGGAGAGGAAAAAAAAAAGAAGAAAAAAATTAGTGGAGTTATTTTAGAGTAGTTGAATTCAGTTGCCTTACTTTAAATTTACTAACAATCAATCCTGTAGACTTCAGCAAAACCATAATTAATAAAAGACAATGAAAGTTGCTTCCTGACAGCAGTCATCTTTGAAGAACATGGTTTTATCTGCTTTTATTTTAAAGGCATCACAATATAAGAGGTTTCAAAGTGGCAGTGACTACTGTTAAAATATCTCAACATGGCAAGAGAAAGTATTCTGCATACAAACTATAACTATAAACATACCCATACCATGACAGCTGCCCTTATTATAAGAATAAGACTCAAACCATAGCAGATGACTACCCCCTCTAAAAAGAGAAGAAAAAAAAAAAAAAAAAAAAGGGGGGGCAGCTTTCCTGACAGTTTTTTTCCTCTAAGCAAAGCTTTTTTCTTTGCCATTGAATACAAAACAGAAGAATCAGCCCATTCAGTAAATTCATACTGTGGGAATGCTGACTTTAATGGACTAGTTGGACGAAAGACGTCAAAGAATGAAAAGCTGCATATAATTTATTGTACCAATTTAAAAATGTACCATATTAAGGCAACATAAAAGTTGCTCATTTTTATGTTTTTCCATTAAAGGCTCATGCACGCTATTCTTGAACCAGCGACTCGTTAAAAACTCCAGGGAAGGAACAAAGCAGAACAATAAATATTAAGCACATGATTTTCAGCAAGTTCTGTGTTGGTTAACTCTGTTTTAAGTTTTCCATCAGGAAAGAATTGTAACTAATACCACCACTAAGGAGGAGGTTGCATTCTTGGTAGCAACTTGTAGGAGAGCCAGACAACACAAAGGTCTGCCTAAACCAAGAGCTAAGACTCCAAAGTAAACCTCATAGCTCTTGCTCATAACAATAACTAAAAAAGTAATCCAGTAAAGCTATATTTTATTTTTCCAATATCCAAACATTATTCAGATTGATAAGTCAGCCACTTGAAATGTAGGAAGTGGCAGATTTAAGAGGTTTTATATGATTTTAATTCAGCTCCTATGAGTCCATTCTGTGCAACAAATAAGGATCCATGAAGAAAAAAAATGAACACGTAGGAGTGTGAATTTAAACCACCAAGTACTTCCTAATGGCTGAAACCAGAAATTTCTCAGCCGATACTTCTGTAGCCCAAGGGGATTTTATCTGCTTAGCATCCATGACCTGCTTTACAGAAGAGACGATCACAATACACCTTTTACAGTGAAAAGCATGAGGCAAATTAAAACTAAATTGCTGATAGCTTTCTTCTTTTACTATCACTTATGCATATATCACTTATCTCCTACCACTCCTTTTTTAAGGCCCCAGTGGCTTTACCTGCCAAATACCGGAGACTGGCTCTGGCTGTTACTATCACTCATGCCAGGGGAGTCACAGGCAGTGAGCAGGGATTCACCATCAGCTCATTCCTGATTACTGATGGCTGATTCATAATCAGGGTTTGTGAATGCACAGACCAGAATTACTCCCACTCAATATTCTCCCTTAACACTTGCTTAACTATTAAGAAAAATCAACATTATGAGAGGAAGAACAAACAGCCCAGAAAAGCAGATTATTACACTCCCAGCAGCCAGCTCTGCATTGATCACATGCTTTCACATGCATTTTTGGATGGCACAGCAGGTTTAAGCAATCCCACCTTTTAGCCCAAATGTCTACTGTGCTCCAAAAAAATCAATTCTTCATTGTGCCAGAATTGTTTTGTGGTGCCATGCTATGAATCACTCTAGGGAATTAACTTGGCTGAAAAAATAAACACTTTTTTGCTGTGTTGTTTTTCAGACACATTAGTTCCTGATTAAACCCACAGCAGACCCGAATAAACACTGGAAGGGATAGTGAAAGGGCAAGAGTATCTTGCATCAGTAATTGCTGACAAAGACACAGCAACTTTGGAGTCAGTAGCATTGGTATTTGGCAAACTTTATTCCCCCCTGCAAACTACGTTATGCTCTTCACAGAAACAGATGAAAAAGTTAACTGAACTGAAAAAATAAACCCAGTAAAGACGACATGGCTGAGTAAATGAGCAATGCTAAAGAACTATACACAGAACCATACACAGAGATTAGCATATACAATTGGGTAGGGGTAGGGAAAGAAAGCAAAACAGAGAACCAGGAAAATGAGAAACAGATGAATAGAGGAAGAGATCAACCAAACTGAAAGGGAAACAGGAAAAAAGCAAAACAATGACAAAAACAGAAAAGAGCACAAAGTGCCGAGAAAAGCAAAGCATAAGAAAATGAAGACAGACAGTACCGTTAAAAGATCAGATAGGGTATCACACCTTTGCCTTTCTCAGAGTAGAAAGCCAGTAATTCACCAACTCTCAAGCCAAGGCCCTGGGCTTCTGATTTTGGGGATTAAAAGACTATTGTTCCTCAGAAGATCCAACTCAGTTTGGCAGCCTGAAAGATCTTCCTTCAGCAGCTGTGATCAGCAGTACCTGAACTAATTTGGAACAGCTTCTGTAGAGCAAAGCACTATTCACATATTCCTCACCAGATAGAAAGCATACATGGAAAAGCGTTAAAAACCCCACAAACTTTACTTATACACACAGATTCAAATTTCCCTTAAGTGTATCACAAGTACCCTTTGCCTTCCTTGCAGATACTGGTTCCTTCCCATGCGTAAGGTTTCATGACAAGGTGAATCTGTCAAGCATCTGTCGCTGAAAGGAGGCAATCTATCCCAGCCCCACCACCTCCCACATGTTGCTGGTTTTTGGTTGGGTTTTTTGTTGTTGTTTTCTACTACCATGCATTTTCCTACTACCTTCTCTCTTCATGTTTTTCTCCTTTCCCTATAGTACTGCCATACATAGAACAGAAGTATGTCCAAAGCAGCATCCAGAGAATAGGACCCTCTTCTCCCTGGGGATCATATCAGTCCCATCTTTGCAAAAATTTGAGGAAGTAGGATAGATCTTTTACTCTAGAGTTATCATCAATTACCTCCACGAAAACACCACACAGCATTTATATGGCTCCAAATAACAGTTGCAAACAATCACCTACTATAAACACACAATTGGAAAAAGGATAATTTGAGAAGAGAGAACTTTAAATTCTGTCCTGTTTGACAGGTGAAAACTGGCTCCTTTCCACAACAGTCAAAAACTAGCATCTTGCTCCTGTCAAAAGTATGACCTACACTCAAGCCTCATTAAAACAAGAGTTAACTTGATATTTCACAAGCTTTCAATCTCAGAAATTAACGTTGACCTCTATTGACTCCATGAAATAGGCACAAAAAAGCTGCAAAGCAAGCTATGAAAAACTCCTTTACTTTGGTGGGGGAGAGAGAAGCAGTAGAACAACTGAAAGAAATTGCTGGGGTTTCATAAACTATTTCCCCCTAAAAAAAAAAAAACCAACACAGTATCATATGACTACTTAGAATATTGTCCATCTTGTTAGTCATGGGTAGGCTGTAAACAATTCTTGCATCTTCAGGGATCTTAGAGGGGAAGAAAAAAAAAAAAAAAGACTGCTCCCTCACCCACTGCCAATTACGTACCACCCTTTACAAGCTTTACAATCCTTCACAACACTATCTTCTTGCTACCCTCTGGCTATTCTCTCCATGCAAAAGACAAAATCCTTCCTCCTCCTCACTCTTTACAAAAATAAGCCTAGTAAATGCCTCCCAGTTGTCTGAACTTTCACTTACTCACAGGCACTCTAGTATGAGACACAGATTATCTACCAGATCTGCTCCTAACTGTTATGAAAATAAACGTGTGTCTTTGCCTTTCAGAAGCTACTGTGCACAAGACTCAGCACAGAGGTAAGTCATGTAACATGTAAATTATCTCTCACTAGAAATTGTATTCCGTTCTTCATTCAATCGCTAATTTATATTCAAGGTTCAAGAGCTCAGGGTAGTCAAATCTGCACTAGTTTTTCACCTTCAAAAAAAAAAAAAAACAACAAACCTTTGACTACCATTCATTTTGACAGGAGCTCTGTTTTAACAAAAAAAAAAAAAATAATTGAAAGATAGCAATAAAATTGGCCAGAACACCTCTCAAACACATTTCCAATTTGTTAAAGATTAAAAGTGTTCCCAATTTTAGCAGTAACACATTGTGGCCTATTTAAACCTGTTACACAAGTGTTTAGAGGTAGTCTGTTATGACCCTTTATGAAAAAGCTAGGTCCTTTGCAAGGAAATACTGCTAATAAAGGGGGTAAATAAGACATTCACCTGACAGAAAAGTATCAGGTCACATTGTAAACTGTAAAAAACAGTTTAAGTAATACTTCAAGGTGTTAAGTAATACCAGATTGTTCTTGTAATACTGATAATCAATACACAGGCCAATGAACTTAGCAATGGACTCGGGTTAACAGAAGTCACAAGGACTTAATGTTCTGTATGTCTGGAGATGTGCTATGGATCCTCTCAAAAATATTAATTCTGTTAATATCTATACCACTTGCTAGTGTGAAAAGACATGCAAAACTTGAATTTTAGATATTTAGTAAATATTTTTATGGAGACAACATGCCAAGCTTCTTTTTAAAATGTAAAAGGGGGGGGGAAGACATACAGACTAAGAAACTCAATAGCTAACCTACAATTAAGTTATGGAAGAGGTACGATTCACTGTAAGTTGAGAGGATACATGCGTTGGAGTCTTCAGCAACTCCAGAAACACCAGAGGCTTTCTCAAAGAAAAAAAGGCACCCCAAAACAACAACAACAACAACAACAAAAAAAAAAAAAAAAAAAAAGAGAGAGCCCCCCCAACACTATAGACCCTACTTCTGATCTTTCCCAGATACCAGGAGAATGAATAGCAATTACAGCTATCATGCAGAAGAAAGGAACCCACAGGAATGGAAGAGGTGGTGGAAAGAGCTTCCAAAATTAGAAACAACAGTCCATTTTACATAGGCATTTATTCCTCTGCTACCTAAAACAGGAACTTGTCATTTCTATAAATATATCGTCAAGGTTTAGTTCTTCAACAAGCACCATCTTACCTGTTTGTTGGAGTGGTAAAGCTAAAAGACAGCAGCTGATTCCAGAATGGGTCATTCTCAGAGATGGGCTCTGCTCCTGATAATTTTTTTAAGTACTCATTTTCTGGAAGCTCACTAATGCTGCTGCTATTTACTCCCATCTTCTTTATTTGGTAAATCCCTTTAAATTTTCATTTCTTCAAAGGGGGGGGGGGGGGGGGGAAGGAGAGGAGAGAAACATTTAGTCTTTTGTACAATTAAGTAATACACAGACCCTAAATTAGCTATCAGTAAAGCTTTAGTTCACTACCTTGAACAATTACTGAAATGTAGAAAACAGGCACATAGGAAGGCATTAAAAAGATTTTCTTTCAACAAACTTAGGACAATAACATCTTCATCCAAGGAAGTTAAAAGTTACCATGCTATATACTGCAGCCATCGTCTTACTTGGATTTTCATAAGAGATGTTATAAATCACCTTTGTCTTTGCCAGTTCACCCTATGGTAATCCCACAGTTCGCTGATTTTTAATTAAGTGTTCTGAAAAGGAGGTGAAAGAAAAATTAAAACCTAAATTCTATAAATGAGACCGAGATGTACAGCTTATGTATTTTAGGTTCCTGAGATGGCACTGAGAAAATACATTTTCTTTTTTTATATAATGACATATAATCACTAACCAACAGGTTACTGTTGTGGTGATCAAATCTACTAATTTTGATCACTAAGGAGATGCCTGTTTACTAATCTCAAAATAGCTTATTTCAGATGAACTGAACTACTCATGACCTTCAGCAGTCACCTTCACAGCCTTGTCCTGAACTGGAACTACTGACTCATGGGGGGGGGGGGGGGGAGGAACACCCACAAAAACCCCCACCCTCGTTCAAACCGTCCTTCTCTAAAGTTATACAAGATCCAAAAAAAGCTTGACATAAAAACGCCATTCCTTCTTACTGCTCCAACCTTTTGCCTCAGAACAAAAACATCTGATACACAGTGCTCTAAAAAATATGAAAAAATGTTACATTATGGCAATAGACACCAATAAGCAAATACATACTTGTGGCAAATGATGATTTTGTTTTGAAGACCTAAAACCCAAAACTATCATATTTCCATCCACCATGCATCAGCTCTTACATTAGCACATACCCATTAAGTGGGGTAAGAAACCCATTAAGTGACACAACTAATTTATATTAAGCTTATTTGTCCTCTCTCTCCCCTCAGTCACAATGTTTTGTCAGAGGCAAAACAGCAGGTAGGTATTAAGCCTCCTGAAGGAGCTTTTGCTGACAGGATGTGAATCCCACAAACACTTTTCTGTTAAGAAGTTGATGTCACTTCAGAGAGCTTCCATTTAACTTTTACAGGTAAGTAAGCATTTAAACACTTCTTTGTCTAATTTACACACATGGAACAAAACATGTCTCTAGTTCATTAATATAGAATTCCACAAGATCTGTTAGGGACTCCTTAATTTTGTCCATTTTTAATGCTACTAGTTACACTCCCACACTAAAACACGATACTTGTATCCAAATCTCCCCACAGGTTCAGAAGCCTCTAAAGTTTGTCATGAATTAACAAAATCTAAAGCTACAAAAACTATAAATATCATTTTTCTGACCTCCTACATAATTCCAGTCATAACATTTTATTTAATAATTACTGCACCAAGCCTACCAATTTGAGGTTAGAATGACAGCATCAGTTTTAGAAATACATCCTGTCACAGAGGAAAGGAGAAGTGGTGTGAGGGCAATTAAAAAAAAAAAAAAAATTACCTCTATCCTTACTCTTACATTCCTACATTCCAAGTAAAAGTCATAACTCAAACATAGCGGGTGTTTTCTGGAATATATGTAGAAATAATTTCTTTAATCTGATTAGCAAAACACTATTAGAAGGGAGGAAGGCTGGGTCAAGCACACCTTCTATTTCTGTGTAAAAGGCTCAACTTTTCTCCATCTGTTAAATAACTACTACAGGTATATAACATATTTTTCAAAAGTTTCAAGAAGTGAAAATTCAAATACTAATTCTGCTCTTTGCATTGGGCAGATATTTCTTTAAAGGTTTTGTTTGTCCTCACCAGTGAGATTCCTGCTGCTTGCAGGACAGCTGTACTGGAACTATAAAATGAGAAGAACAAATTGAACTTAAAACAAGAATATCAATAGAATATGGAGCTTAAAAAAAAAAAAAAGACTAATCAAGAATATACACAACCCATACTGAGACCTGACTTTACAGCTTAAGAATGTACTGTGTATTAGTACCAATATTACTGGTTTGACCATATCTTCTTCCAGTGGCCAAAAAGAGACTTTTATTACCACAAATACAGCAATGGTTTTCAAAAGCACAATTTTACACAAACTACCTGATTAATCTATGATGGATTATAGTGTTGGAAATTTTGTTTGATATGAAAATGTTTTATGATTATTGATTAATTTGTCCCTCTATTTTTTTATATACTCAGTATACCTACCTAAAAATCAATTTATAGTAATTCATTCAGTTACTACCATAATTAAAATGGGCAGCTGAGTTGGATATGACACAAGTCATGCTAAACCTAGCACGATTTAGTAGTCTAAGTAGCTACTAGCTTGGTATAGTTATCTCTTTATGGAAGGGATGTTAAGATTACTGTTACACATATTTAAGATTTTCTCCATATTTCACTCTCAGACATAAATAAAACTTGTCTAATGGCCAAAGTGATGTTTCAAAAAGAAAAATTCAACTACTTTTTAAGCTTCAGAAAGATGCTTAGATGTTCATTAAAAGGTCTGCATTTTTTTAATATTGGTATATTTTGCTATATTTCAAAGGTTATACAGTTATTTTGGCATCTGTACTCTTCCCACAATTGGGCATTACGCATATTTTTACAACAGAGCTATTTGTCTCTGCTTTAAATGTTTCCCACAGCTAGAAATCTACCTACAGCATAAAAAAATGCACGTTGTACAGAAGGCCAAATCTGTTTTGTATGTACACCTAATTTTATATTACACTACACATCATGATTTAGATCACCTATCTCCAGGGTCTATTGTAAATGAAGTTATACTTGCCAAAGTGCGCAATTACTATAAGGTGCAATAGGCTTTCCACTCTAGAGAATATGCTTTGAGGAAATATCATTATCATCTTTAACTGTCCACTTTGACAACAGTTCATCAGCCACCAAACAGGATTTCTTACGTTTAGTATCTTCTGTCAGTCATCAGCATGTTAAAAACATTGTGGAATCTTCCTATTCATCTGATAAAATCACTGGAAGCACCAGAGCCATTTAAGCTCAGTATTAATTTGCTATAAATACTTTTTTACTGAATTTATCACAAAATACTAAGCAGTAGATGCTATGCTAGTAAAACATAAGCACAGGACTGGAAGAAAAGGAGCTGATGGTTGCTTCAGCCAGGTGAGAGTGCTGAGCAGGGTCCAACATCCCCAGGGCCGTCCACAGGCTTCTCCTGATGCAGCAGCAACATGAAAAGAGAAAACAGCCCAGAGAGAGAGCAGAATGAGGCCTTCCTGAGCTCCTGGCAATAAGTCACCCCAACTGGAGCAACTTCAACGGTTTTTACTTGGGACAACATTGACAAAATGGAGGATTACACAACCCAGCAGCCTGCATTAGGAAACTGGACCCAACCACCCAGGAGCTTCTTTCCACTCCCCTGCACTCAAAAAGTGCTCAATGCAGGAAATATTAACAATCATCTACTTACTTCTACAAATACCTCAAATGATAACTGCAGCCCAGCATGTTATCCCTCAGTACACACAGCGAAAGAAAACAGATTATGGCCTCATGAACTCACTACATTCAGCACAAAAGATTAAAAAAAAAAAAAAAAAAAAAAAAAAAAACAGTGCTTAGCATAAAAGCATACAAGACAAAACCTGATGTCAATTAAGGTAAGATACAAATTCTCTTTTAAAGTATTTCCCGCTCTTGTTCAATATTACCCTTCAGAAGTATAAAAACAAACTAGCAAGAGTGAGACTGAGACTAAGCAGACCCATTATATTACAAAAGCAATCACCGAGTACTATAAAAAGCATCTGGCTCACAAAAGCAGAAAGGAAAATATGTTATTTTATAGTCTTTTCACTAATAAGAAACGTCATTCAGAGTACAAAACAAGAAATACAGATATGAACCTCTCTCATTCTGGTTTTGACCACGTATAAAGGGACAGCGGGCACAACTCCGTGGTCCTGAGGGATCCCGGGAGCCCCTGACAAGTAGTACCTGAGGGGTATCGCAGGCCCCCGCGCTCCCCAGCCCGGGCGGTGACACATCGGGTGCCAGTGCCCCGGGAGCGCACACC
Source organism: Platalea leucorodia (assembly GCF_965183815.1). Classification (NCBI taxonomy): domain Eukaryota; kingdom Metazoa; phylum Chordata; class Aves; order Pelecaniformes; family Threskiornithidae; genus Platalea; species Platalea leucorodia. The sequence goes on along the minus strand of NC_138859.1, from coordinate 24,648,947 downwards.
CCGCAGAGGCCCCGGGAACTCTCCGCGACGACGGTACTTGAGTTACAGCACAAGCACAGCTCTCTGTCGCGATATAGGGCCAAGCAACGCTGGGCGTCGGGATAAAGGGACAACCGGGACGCTTAGGGGCGTGCAGCAGCTCCCCGCGCTCCCTCCCCTTTCAGAGCCAGCATTGAAGGGGGACGGGGAAGAGCCGCTGGGGTCCACCCGCCACCGGCCGCGCCCCTCGGCCGCCCTCACCAACCCCCCTGCGACGGGGCGGGCCCGGAGGTACCGCCGAGTCCCCGCTTACCCCGTCAGCGACACAGCAACGCTGTGCAGCAGGCGACCAGTACTGCGGATCCGGCCCACCGCCAAGACGGCCCCCGCCACAGGGCCACCCAGCCCGACCCGCTCCCCTCAAGAGCCGCTGCCCGCCCACCTCCTGCCTTCCACGTCGCCAACGTGCCCCCGCCGCGCATGCGCACAGGCCGACGGGGGGGGTGAAGGGGGCGCCGCTGCGGGGCACGCCGGGAAGTGTAGTCCGGCGCGGGGAGACCTAGCTGCCGCCGTTCCGCGCCTCTACGTGCTTCCACGGGCTGGTCGTCATCCTCCGGGTGAGCCCTTCCTACAGCAAGAGGCTTCTCTCGATCAACCCGCGGGGTGGTCGGGGGCATAGGCTGACTGCCTCGGTCTCCTCTCATCTGCGGGCTGTGTGGGACAAGAAGTAACTCGAGCAAGTGGGACCAAGAGCCAGAGGGAGGGAGGATTTACCAGGCACGGTCCTGCCCTCACGCTGCTTTAATTCATTATTTCTCCATCAGGTAACCTCCCGTTTCCATATCTGAGGTGTTTTTTGTGCCGTCGGTAGCTGTTTCTATAAGTAACCAATGGTTCCTTCAAAAGGGAAACCCTTCCCAATATAATTAATCCTGAGTATAATCTCATTACCACAGTGTGTGACACTAAATATGCAGCCTGTCTCTTACACATACCCATAAACGGGCTGCATGAGCAAATAGGGCATATGCAAACAGCACAAGTGCAAAGGTGAAGTCTAACCACTTCATATACATCACAGAGTCTCCATCCCTGGAGGTATTTAAAAGACGGGTAGACGTGGTGCTTGAGGACATGGTTTAGTGGTGGACTTGATAGTGATAGGTTAATGGTTGGACTCGATGATCTTAAGGGTCTTTTCCAACCTTAATGATTCTATGAAAAGCAAAAATCTTGGCATAGGGTTTGGCCTCATGTTCATACAGTTTTGATCAGACCGCTACAGCAATAAAAATGGTGCATGGTCAACAGTTAGAGTAGCTATAAAAGAGGTAGGACTGTATGCACAAAAAAGGAATTGAAAAACAATCCTCATGCAAAATACAAGTATTGTTACATCTATCTACGTATAAATACATCTATTCACAACATTTCAAATAATTCATGTTTCAAATACAACAATGAAAGAAAGATGCAGCACTGATCTAAAAACATTTCTCAAGCAAGAGAATCAGTGTGGCAATCATGGTCTTCTAGACCATTTCAATTAAACTACTGCAGTCAGGTTCACTGAAAAGTAAAAATAACAACAGTCTGCGAAACCCAAAATATGATTTAGTTCATCGAGCATGTTCTAACAATCAGAAAACTGCACAAGATAATCCCTTCTTTCATGTATTAGGCAGTTTAATGAAACAGAATTAGTTCACTGAAGCTCACTGAAGGCAGATTTAGTTAATCTAAGTGTAAATTAAATTTGTCTTCATTTTCTTTACCTGCAGCCTCTGAAAAAGCCTGTTCTTTCAACAATAATGTTCTGCATTGTACAAAAATCAAGGAGTGACTCCAAGGATTGAACCTTAACAGCATGCCCAACAACTCCCAAAAGGCTGAAGCGTGATTGCTACATTTGGGTAATGACAGCATATTGTATTACTGTCATTAGATCAGCTTTGTGGATAGAATTTAACTGTGTTCTATGAACACATCTGAATAAAGATCATTTTGCACAGAATTCATTGCTAGTTTAGACATCCTTAGAGACTGATCATGTTCCATTTAACCTGCCAGAATTTCCTTTGCTTGCAGAATCAGGCCCATCAAAATAATTGGCAGCATAAAACCTTCTTAACTTTTATTTAAGAATTTTTGCACATACTTGCAGTATTTTAAAGGTGTATTTCAATTAAGTTTATTTTAAGTCCTTGGCACCCAACTACCTCTGCAAACCAACACATAGAAGGTACCATGTCACATTTAGGCCTTCCCATAAAGAAAAAATATTTTAAATTAGTTTATTTGAATATCTTTTCAAATATTTTCAAATATTGGTTGATTTCTTGATTCTTCCTCAACAGCATTTAAATAAACCCAGACAGCTTTAATGCCGAAGATCTTAGGACTAAATTTGCAGAAGTATTTTGATCCCTAAAGATGCCTACTCTGCAGTTTTCTAAAAGTCTTCGGTATAAATGAAGCTGCTACTTGCTCTAGTAAATTCTGGTAGATGTCCACCTGCCATCATTAGGTGCCCTTTTGTAAATCCTGCTTTTAGTGAGTAACAAACATATGGAAATTTTCTGAGTTAAATTAAATGTCCTTGATCTATATTGTTCTTTCACGTGAGGATTTCCTTAATTTCTGTCTACTTATTTTTCTTAAACAAGGCTTTGTGCACTTCTCTGCATCCTAGCAGATGATCTCCTGCACCCCTGCCCAGGCTCAGGCAGTTCATTTCCTTCACCTGTTTTTTGACTTATTTTTTGCTTAACTATTCACAACACAATAGGATTACTGACCTATTCTTGAAAAATTTTGCAACACAAATTTGCCAGGACTTCCAGTGAAGTGCCTCATTCAGGAAAGTTTTGTGATGAAGATTAGTCATGTTAGTGTTTAACTGCAGCTAATAAAAGTACTGAAACACCGTAGCATAAACAGGGTAATTTTACAACCAAGAACAGATACTTGCACTATCTGCCCATTTAGCTATTTGCAGTCTTTTCAGTAAGCCTGGTGTTTAAATACAGTGCTGGCACACACAGCTAGAAGCCCAGTTCAGCCTGCAGTCTTAATTTACTATACAGTTTATTGTCTATATTACTGTCTGATGCATTTCCTTGTATAAGAATATCCTAAATAACTCAAAATAATTAATTATGTACACTTTATAAATTGACTGCATACATTTACAAATTAAAGGAGCCCCAGTACAGCTCTTGCTCTACTTTTTGTCATGTTCACAGCTGTTAGAGGTGAATATATTACTCCAAAACTTTGGCCTGTTTGTGAGATGCCCAACATTTTAAAACAGCGGCTAAGGTTACCTGCCCTGGGACAGAAAGCACAGCAGAAGGGACAATCTTTTCAGCAATGCTTACAATGTAAGAACACATACTCATGTTCAGCTGCACACCTGCAACAAATCTTCATTTCTATAGCCATTTGAAAGACACTGTGCATGACCTCAGTTCTGGAGTGACTTTCTCAGGCAGTTTACTCCTTTCTCATTGCAAGATGATTTCAGACCCTTAGAAGTTCCTGGCTTTCAGATTTAGAGCATGAACTTTGACAGTAGTGGTAGCAGAGGAATTTATTGTTTGGGGTGAGGTGAGGGTTGATTGGTTTAGAAAACCCAATCCACCACAGCAAAGATTACATCCACCTTTTACCAGGTGAAGTTCTGATGGATAAGGTATGATTCGTTGCAAAAATATGGGCAAAATATCCAAAGATACGGAGGACAAAAACAATTGGAAACTAGTGCAGCCTCTTTCCCTCACTTCTGCTTTCCCATCCCTGTGTTCTGTACTACACGATCTACACAACTATATATGTGAGAAGTTATAGGAGCGCACAGTTAGCATTGTTATCTTTTATTGTATGAATTATACCATGCGTGCATGCTCAGAATAATAAAACCAGGTTTTAATATCACAAAGGGTTGGTACTTCACCAGTCTAGGAGAAAGCTATATCTGTGATACACTGATCAGATGGAGATTATGTTCCAAGGATGATGCAAAAGCTTATTAAACAGCAATACCACATTCACTTCATAATAGACTAACTCATTAAGGGAGAGCAAACAGCATTAGGCAACATCTTACAAGGAGTTTTCTGTGATTCAACTCATTACAGAAGTAATGGTTGTAGCAACAAGGGCCCGATATCCAGCTGTGAACATTGCAGATTGATTCATGCAAGACCTGACAAAACCATGTAGTGGTAGGAAACAATACACCTCACCAGAGGCATTTGACAGACATCAAGCAAGTCTTTGGAATAGTTAATTATCTGCTAGGAGAAAACACGGTCGCAAGAACAAGACTGGACCTCAGTGACGGTTCAAGGACTGCATATATAAAAAGGTATGCCTTTTTAGGCATACCTTAGGTAGGACTTTTGGGAAAATGGTAAATCATAAATAGCAATCCAAAACTGCTGGAATGGTTTTGTTTTGATTTTTTTTTAAGAGCGCTCTGGTTTGGCAGAGAGGACAAAGCCGGAATTATCACTTCTATTCCCTACTAAGCACAGGGACATCTTCACAATGGCACTGTCATGTTGGGATGCAAGTCAGTACCAGAATGCATCTTCCCAGGAGGAGGCAACACTGGACTTTCCAAGTTCACTTTCTTTATCATGAAGTCAGTACTTTTATGACCTCCTTCTTCCTGAGGACTGTCTACAGGTTTTCAAAGATTTTGTTACCACTCTAAATATTTATAGCTCAGAAGCCTAAGAACAATTGTATGAAGCAACTTATTTTTCAATAAAATCCTGGTTTATTGTAATTCAAATTACACAAGCATGTTAAAGAGATTTTAGTTTGTTTGTTTGTTTGTTTTTAAAAAAAGACAGAATTGCACCATTTTAAACCACTGCAACAGAATATAAAGCAACAATTCTCTTGCATCATGCCCCTGCTGCTCCTTCTCAGGAAAGAAAGGCGCAATGTTTCAAGGAAAAGAACTAATGGAAGTATCAAATCAAGACTTTGTGCTTTTAATAAGCTAAGTAAATTTTGCATATAGCATAACTCCTTTAGCTCATCCACAGATTTAACATGAAAAATCTATATTCTTCATAATTTAACCATGATGCTTATGCATTGACAAGCATATGACAATGCAATTCATAGTTCTTTAGCAAGGTCAAGAATAGCTATAGCTTTTAAGGTGAAAGCCTAAAGTATTGCACTAACAGTTAGTGAAACTAAGATGCTAAGATACGAATAAATCTAGCTTTGGAAGGTAAATGTAAGTTATTGTCGTGGTTTAACCCCAGCCAGCAACTCAGCACCACGCAGCCGCTCGCTCACTCCCCCCCGGTGGGATGGGGGAGAGAATCAGAAGGGTAAAAGGGAGAAAACTCGTGGGTTGAGATAAGAACAGTTTAATAATTGAAGTAAAATAAATAAGAACAGTTAAATAGGCAAAGCAAAAACCGTGCACGCAAACAAAACAGAACAAGGAATTCATTCACTACTTCCCATTGGCAGGCGGGTGTTCAGCCATCTCCAGGAAAGCAGGGCTCCATCACGCGTAATGGTTACTTGGGAAGACAAACGCCATCATCCCCAATGTCCCCCCTTCCTTCTTCTTCTTCCCCCAGCTTATATATACTGAGCATGACGTCATATGGTATGGAATAGCCCTTGGGCCAGTCTGGGCCAGCTGTCCTGGCTGTGCCCCCTCCCAGCTTCTTGTGCCCCCGGCAGAGCAGGGGAAGCTAAGAAGTCCTTGACCAGAGTGAGCGCCACTTAGCACCTATTTAGAGACAGCTTAGCACTACTTAGCAAGAACCAAAGCATCAGTGTATCATCGACATTGTTCTCATCCTAAACCCAAAACACAGCCCCATACCGGCTACCAAGACGAAAATTAACTCTATCCCAGCTGAAACCAGGACAGTTATTTAATCTAAACTCTAATCACACCAAATAGATTATAGGTAAAAAGTAGTTCCAGTGAGGAAAATAAAGAACTTCAGTTTTCAAACATTTTAAATTAAGAAGTGTGCTAGCTGCCATTTTAGTGGCAAAAGAGACCCTCTCCTATAAGTGATAAGTTTTTATTCAGCTAAAATGTGCAAAGAAAAAAGTCTCAAAGTGAGAGAAATATCACCAGTTCATATTGGACACAAGGGAATAAAATCCTTATGAATGAATTCCTTTAATCTGTTTTCTTGTCAGAAACTTCTGTGGATCTCTTTGCAGCAATTCTATTTGCGACACCATTGCTTTCAAACTGCAAATAGAAGACAGCATCATTAATGGGATGTCAAAAAAGGACTCCACACCAAGAACAGTAACAGTTGGTGATGAAAATTACTTTTAGAAGCAAGGCCAGTGAAGATCTATGAAGAAATCTGCAGGAAGAAGCAAAGCGATGGCGTCTCTTTAGATTTACACATAATTTTTGCTTCGAGGGGGCAGGGGGAGGAGTGAAGGCAGAGACAACATATACAAATCTTTGAATTTTCTTAGAAGAGATAAATAACAAATGCACGATTTACACACGTTAAACATTTTCCCCCATTATGAGTGGCAGAGCTAGCTGAAGAGTGGTGTGTTTTGTGGGTTTTTTTTTTTTTTTTTAATTCTGCTTCATGCATCTGGTGTGATGTACCAATTATTTGACTTCTTCCTTCTCTGAAAGAATAGCCGATCATTTAAAAAACAAACAAACAAACAAACAAACAAACCCCACAAACACACACCATAAAATTAACTAAGCTGTTTCAGAAAACAAGTGCAATTCCTGTCCTTCCAAGACCTACCAGAAGCTGTCTACGAGTAACTGCTATTTCAAGCTGGCTCAGTACTGGTCACTCCCTTTCATAAGAAAATAGCCACAAAAGCTTCTATAAAAACACCCAACTATTTACTCTTTTGTGGTGCCCACCCTGAACTATTGCTGGGTGTTTTATCTGGAGTTTCCCTGGTTAGCTAAATGCATTAATCTTACTTTATGAATTCCAGACTCATCCTCCTGATCTCTTTTTGTGGCTGAAGGTGCCCATGGATTTCCAGCGCTGCCTCCTTGACCTTGTTTTGTGGCTGTTTTTTCTTCCACAGCTTTCTTAGGCCATGCACGCTTAATGAAAGGTGCAATAATGGGATAGATGTACGGTTCAAGGAATTTCTTGTAGACCCAGAGGAGAACGGGAATGACAATACAAGGAATGCACACCATGGCTTCCTCTTGTTCTGTGACAAAGCTGGTGAGGGAAAAAAAACCAACAACTTAGGATGACAGCGTTTGTATGCCATGAGCTAAGAAAACAGTCTTAAATAATGAATATTGTAGTTGATATTCAAACATAAGAGATTATTTAATAATAGATTAACTGTTAAAGTTTCAAAAGTGCTGTACGTTCCAATGTTATAAAGTTCTCAACAAGGGAAACATTCCTGTAGTTGTAACAAAAAAGGAGTAGAGTTTGCATTAATTCATCATTCCTACAGCTAGAACTTCGAAAGCACATTCAGAAAATAAGTTTTTGCTTAAACCACACAAAAAACATTTAAGCAGCGAGCTGCAGATATTAGCCCAGTTCTTATTATAATATAACAGAGGGTCCAAGAGGTTTGTTTTTCCCATTTCCTTTTTATTTAAGGTGAAATTAAATAGCAGGACTCCAATCAATCTAATGGCTCGCTACCACTGAAGGGCAGCTTGGTGGGAGGGGGGAAGAGAATCCTAGTCAGGATTTGAGAAAAGGAAAATATGGGTTACTTCCTTCCTCCTGCACAGGAGGAATCACTTGATCCCACACCAATCCCATACAATTGGCCAAACTATTAGAAAATGAATCCTTCCCTCTCTAAAACCAGGGAGAAGTCTTCAAAAACATCAGCCTGAAATCTGTGATGAAAACAGCAGAAAGCCAAAGTGCAGGGGCAGAAAGGTACAACTGGGAGAGGAAGCAGGTAAGTGGGATTAGAGCCAGCTCTTTCAGTGCTGATGAGCAACATACTAGATACGTTCTGCTGCACAGTGCAGCTTTGCCCTTCACATTCCTCCTTTCTAGGCCGCTGACATCGGAATTCTTACATTAAGAAGCAAAACAAAAGCTTTCCAGGATGGAGAATGAAGAGGCAGAAGTTTCACTTTTTTTAAGCTAAAGATTTTTAGCCCCAGGCCCTGTGGAACAACAGAATATTAATTTCCAGTTAACTACTTCCAAGTGTAGTTTTGACTACTTCAGATCTAGTTTTACAGGATCTGCTCATCTCTGAAGTCAGAGAGGAATCTTGAATTGAGACAACATGCATGAGGAAGTCCATTAAAGCCATTCAAAAAGACAATTCATGTACTCTCTCTGCCAGAACTTCCTAGATACTAAATTTTCGGCAAGATGTCGTGGATTCATCCATTAGCTGAAGAACAGGGCTGGAGGAAACATCCCAGGCTGTCTTTCTGAGATAACAGCGAGTGTCTGTGCTCAATTCCAGACTGAAAAATAAGTCATACCTCTGCCAGATGCAAAAGTCAGTGGACACGTGACACCAGTCCTAATACATTACAATACTACATATCATTTACGAGTTTCCTCTGTGATTTGCTGATGCTCTGTTGGCCGGTTAGCAGGCAATTAATTTTTAGGGAAGAAAAAAAAAAAAAAAAAAAAAAAAGAGTAAAAGGGCAAATGGTCCAATTTTAATAGCAAGCTTATTTCCCATGATCCAAGCTTTTGTTTATCTCTGTAAGCCACCATACGTTAGGGTCGGCAGAGAGAACATGCATGACATTGCAAATTTAAGTACGTTTGGTTTTTGTTTTCCATTTTTAACTCGGTCGTTAGTCAACTATTATTATGGAAACAGAAAAAAAAAGGCTACGCAGACAAAAGGGCTTTTTTTTTTTTCTTCCCCATAAAGGATGACCTAGTCTAGAAAGGCTAGTTTACATAACACATCCCAGTTCTGCTTTCTCTACAGGAGGATGTTCAGGCTGGAATATTCCCCAGAAGCCAGGCCAACCTTCCCAGTTTACGGCAAACGATGAGCTATTGCAGCCGGCGGCATCTCCCCCTCCCGCTGGTACCGACATCAAGGCTGGAGCGCAGAGATTTTCCGAATCGGTAAAGTTCCACTCAAACACGCGTTGAGACCAAAGAGCTCCACACCTCGGCATGACCTGTTACATTTCAGGATTCACCCCGTTCGCTCCCGGTTAAAGGAGCCGCTCCAGCCACAGAGAAACGGCGAGGCGAGGTCGACCTCCGCGGACGCCTCCAGCCAGGCAGCCACGCTCGGGCGCAGGCCGGGACAGAGGACAGGCAAACCACGAAGGGACCCTCGGGGGAGCAGCCCCAGCCCCGCCGAAGGAGACAGAGCCCGCCCCGCACTCACCTCAGCTGGCAGCGACCCAACGCTGTTACCGCCTGCGCGGCCTCCTCCACCGCCGCACCGGAAACAGCCCCCATGCTTCCGCCTGACGCGCACCGCGGACTCGCTGCCAATGGGAGAAGGCGGGGTGTGCGTCACATAGCCCACGCCCCGCCCCCAGGAGCCGCGTTGGCGCCGGGCGGTCGCCGAGCCGCCCCGGCCGCCGCCAGCCGGGAAGGACGTACAGAGCGAACGGCACCGGGCCTGGGGGCGCAGAACTGCTGCTGGCCTGTGCCCAGGCGAGGACAGCGGGTAAGGAAAAACAAACACCACTGTTTGTTCCAAATTGTCTGGTTTTATGTATGAATAGCGCTCGCGAATCATCACTGTTCCCACCGCTGCAGCAGTGCTTACTGCCCATGACTCCTGCGGTGGCCCTAAGTAACACAAAGCTGAGCAGACCCACCAGGCACCACTTACAGCAAAAGCCTTGAAAGAGCAGAGAAGCACACACAATAAATCTTAACTTTTTAATTTTATTTATGTACATCTGTTGCATCAGATTTACTCCCGAGCCATTAGCTTTTGCTTCTTCAGCTTCTTTTGGGATATCTGAAAAACAAACACACAAATGAGAAAACAGGGATAGTCTATGCCTTCCCAAAACATCTTAGAAATAAGTTTAAAAACAAAGTCATCCTTTGAAAGAAGTACTGACAATCGTTAGAAATTTCTTCATCTGTTTACAAAATGCTTCACTACTCATACCTGCACGTAACTAAGTGTCCTTCTAAGTACTACGTTGCTTACAGGCCATCAACTCGACTTAAATTTTATTGTAACACATCACACCTTTACAGGCACGGACGGGGAATGCTGTAACTGCTCTGGGGAAGGGAGAAACAAACCATCCGTGCGATATAAACCACTGAAAAGTACTTTCTTAAGTTCTCAATGTTCTGTTTATGATAAATATTGAGATTGCTCAGAAATAACTTCCTATTTTTTTTTATGGGTATTCCAAAGGTGTCCTAAGACAGTCATCACAGCAACCCCTCCGTCCAAAACATGTGAAGCATTAACGCTCAAATTTCTTGACAGTGATGTTAAAGAGGACTAAGGATACGATGCTTTGGTACCTTTTTCTTTTGAGCAACTTCTTCCTCTGGCTTGGGAACGATCTGCTCCTTCTCGGTGAGGATCATCTCGATATGGCAGGGGGAGCTCATGTAGGGGTTGATCCTACCATGTGCTCTGTAGGTGCGCCTGCGCATTTTGGGAGCCTTGTTGACCTGGATGTGCTCAATGACCAGAGAATCCACATCAAGACCCTAGGAGATAAAACTTGTGATTTGTTTTTTCTCTTCAAATAATCAATCTCCACAGCAAAAACATTAATAACCACCCCCTCACACACATCACTGCTGGCAAATAGAACAGCTTAACTTGGCAACATCACAGAACTGAGTATTTACCAAGCAAGCTCCAGCTGAAGGCAGAAAAACACCAACCACACTTCTACACCTCACAACAAACTTAAAATGATGCTGATGGCTCAGAAAGAAGGAATTATTTCATGGTCGTTCCAAAGGTGTCCTAAGATAGTCATCACCGCCATCAAAGTTACCAAATTAAGCACCAAGTATATTACAAAGATACAAATGACCGAGTCCACAGATTTTGTTTTGTAGATTTTAAGAGATCTAAACCACACTTATTCTAAACAGTTGATAACCATACACAAACTAGCTACCTGTGAAAAATTATTACTCACATTTTAACTTGAAAAATGCACGCAGCCTAATTCAAATGAACAGTAAACCAAAAGCCTCTATACAATTCAGTCTCACCTACAAAGCAGGCCTTAGCCGGTCTTCCATATCAGAGACATCAAGTTCAGGAGCGCTGACACACAGCACGATATGAACACTTTGCATTTAATAACGTCTACGCAACCTACCTTGAGCTCAGCATTGCTCTCCGCATTTTTGAGCATGTGCAGCAAGAACTCCGCGCTTTTCTTAGGCCAGCGTCCCTGTGTCCAGCCCCACTGCTTGGCCTGGAAGGAGAGTTCCTTTTTTGTCCTGGTACAACACAACTTGCCCTTTATGCACCATTAACTTGCCATTACATCCCCTTTTATTAAGACTGCATATCAAAATAATTAAATTGATCAATTACTTGACACTGCAAGTAGATGCAATGCTTGCTGTACTGGAATTAAGAGTAACTCTTCTCCCTCTTAAGTTATATACAACATTAACATCAACAGACTATTCTCCACACTGTCTCAACATCATCTTTTCTCTCTTCTTTCACCAGCCACAGCATCCTTCCCACATTTTCATCTCAGACCTCACCTGGGCACATCTACCGACTCCTCCATTGTAGCGGCGGAAGGGAACACATTGCTTCTTCAGGGTGACATCCTTCAGGTATTTGGTGGCCTTGCGGATGTGCATGCCCTTGATGGCCTGGGCGGTCTCACGAGTGTTCTGGCAACACAGAGCACAGCAAAGTTCCTCTTAGCAGATCTTTCCAAGTTACAACGGAAGAAAAAGCACTCCTCTCCTTTTCCTGGATCCTATTCTTTTCACTACAAACTCAGTTTAAAAGAAGCACTCACACAAAAAAATAAAGAATCAAAAATAATTAGCAACGCTTTTTTTTTTTTTTATTGATACCTACTTTTCTAACCCTTGGTATGACTTCCATTACTGAATTTACAGCTCTGGCACATCTTTATTGTTTTTAAACTTAATAGCTAGGTTTTTAAACCTTTATTGTTATTAGACCTAATAGCTAGGTCTTTCCAACCTGATAACAATAAAAGAGCAAACCAAAATAACTGAAATTTCTTTTCACCTGCACTATATAACACCGAGCAGAAAAGCATCTGCTCAGCTTTGGGTTTTGTGGTTAAATCGAATGAGTCCTGAATTCACTGCCACACCTAGACCTTTCCCAGAGAAACCTATGTCCTCATGTGCAGTCTTCATGCCAAATACCACAAGCCTCCCCTGCCATATTTCTTGACCAGCAGCATGATCAGATGACCCCGATGTTCTTTCCAAACTACCAAAAAGATAGAGTAAGACAAACAAAACAAATCTCTCATCTAACACTAGCCCAATTCCTCTTGCTAAATTCACTGCAACTGTTTTCCTACTGTATTTTATTATCTATGTTAGTCAGGAAGCTCTTTAGGACACACCATCTTATTTCTGATCCTGTGGATGAAAACCATTACAAGCAGCTAAAGCAAGCACAGGCCATAACCTACACTACCACCCTTAAGTAACTATGTAAGGATACAGGAGAGTACAAAACACTTCTTTCAAAAAAAAAAAACAAAAAAAAATAACAAAAAAAACCCAAAACAAATGAATTTGCATTCCCTACTATGCACACACCACGTACCTTGAAATGCACTCGCAGGTTGGATCCCCGTGACTTGCATGCTGCGGAGAAAAAAGACCAACTTTTGGAATGAAAACCTGAATAGCTTCAGTGAAGTCCTACACGAACACCCACGGCAAAACAACTCACATTTCGTGGGGTTCTCCGGATCCAGAGAGTAGCGCACCATTTTTGGAGCTCAACTACAAAGAAGCAATTAAAAAATATCCACATATTAAGCTTTTAACACAGATATACAGAACCTAGATTATTTACTTTACTGCTGATAGCGAACTGAAAGCTGCTCAGAAATTACGCTTTCTTTTCACAATTAAATCCAAAGGTGTCCTAAGAAAGTCATCACCGCAGCCATGGCCTCTCCCTAGGGCCTGCTTCCACCTCACACCCGCCAACCACCCCCAAGATCCGCCATCTGCATCCCTTATCCGTCCTCCCCCGCGCCAGCCCCACAAATACCGAGCCCTCATCGCCTCCCCAGGACGCCCTGGGCAGGATGGGACCGGATTGGGACCACTCCCTGACCGCCACGACTCCCTCACCTCAGGGCAGCGGCGGGAAAGAGGAAGAGCAGGGCATGCCGGGACACGGTAGAGCCGCCCGCTCTCGTGAGAGCCCGGGCGGGATTTCGGTCAGGGAGCGTCGCGGAGGTGCCGCGCCGAGAGTAGGGCGAAGGGCGCTGGAGGGACCGTCGACAAACGGGCAGCGGCGAGGGCGAGGGGCCGGTCAGGGCGGCGCAGCCCTGCGTGTGAGAAATAAACACACGGCTCCTCCGTGTGTGAAAATAAAGCGTGCGTGTGCACCAGCAAACGTCCTCGTGTCTGCGTGCGGGAGTGTGGGCACAGACACGCACCTATGCAGGGCTCCCCACAGCCCGGGGCCTACCCCTGCAAAATGGCGCCGGGCCCGCCGACCTGAGGGATTAGCCCCGGCAGATCCCTTGCTGTCCGGGGAAGAGATCTCTTTTGTTCAGGAAAGGCTGACATTGGAGCCAAGACACAATTTTATTAACCCTCAGCTCAAGGCCAGTGTTGTTTGCAGACTAGAAATCAGTTGAGACTAGACCAAGGAGCAAGCCCATGGTGCTGCAGCTAGGTGGCAGTTCAGGATGAGAATAGAGAGGAGCACATCGCATAGCAGAGGTATCCAAGAGATGAGACCAAAGAGATTCATCTTTATGAATTGCAACTGGTATTTATTGCACCATTAAAAAAAAAAAAAAAAGACTTACTTGTTAAAATGAAAGATTTTTTTTTTCCATTTTAGGCTGCATTTGCAACTAGAACTGCTTAGGGTATTTGACAAAGCAGCGGTTCAATAAAACAAACGTTGCCTGAAAGTGGTACCCAGTTACAGCAAAAGGCTCATCGAGAAAAGTGTGACAGAGTGGAAAAAAAGAGAAACATCTTCCTGAGCAGCCAGTAGCCTGGTGTCCAGGCACCCCCCTGGCACGAGAGAGTCCGGGTTCAACTCTGTGTTTAGAAACAAGCAGAGCAGAGCAAGAACTTACTGCCCGTGTCAATGCTCTGACCAGGAGGCTATTTTTGGATCTTGTTTAACACTAAAAAAACCCAAAGCTTTGAAGCTAGGATTTCACCTAGATGTGAAGAGGAAAATATTTGAACTATCACAAATATTTACATGGCTGGAAACTGTAGAGCTCTAGTTCTGACTGCAGCTCTCCATTTACCTGCCTTAAAAGGTGCCTTTTACTTTGCTTTCAAGGAAAAGCTTTCTGCAAAGTCTCCAAATAACTTCTAAGCACCGATCTCAAAGCTGGGAAACCTGCTGGGATGCAGGCAAATATTATTTCTTCTTTTTATATACAAAGTTCCTGTGAAAAAAAGAGTTAGGAGCCCAAACACCCAAGAACACACACTAGCTTTTGGTCACAGGTGCTTATTTTGAGATACTCAAAATGCCTTTTCGCCAATTAGCACTTCCATCATCATCCATGGGATTAGAAGCTGCTCAGTACACACAACCATCTCAGAACAGCGGTAATGTGAAGAAGGATCAGCACCGCCAAAATACACGCATGACAGCCTTTCTAAAAGTCAAGCATTACTAGAGAAAAATAAACAGACAAGAAAAAGTGCCCCCTCTGGGGTCTCATGACTTCAAGGAAACAGTAAATATGTAAAAAGAGATCTCAGTGATGACTTCCAACACTTTATTAGTGTTTCAGTTCTCCTTCCTATGGAACAAGAACCGTAATATTTCCAAGAGAGCTAAGTTTCCAGATGCAATAAATTAAAACTAGCAAAAGCTGAGGTCCTCAAACACTTCCGTAGCCTTCCCCACCATACTGTGGGAATCTCCTCTCACAGCGCGTGTGAATGCAACTCTCCTCCTTTGTCATTTCTGCCCTCCCCTCTGCACCTGCCTCTGTGTACTGCCAGTGGAGGAAACCAGCCTTTCCATGGGAAGCACCTTTACAGGCAGCTGCTTCTTAGCAGCAGAGAACAGAAGCAACAAGACATTCAGAGAAAGCTGGAAGAGAGATGTGAAACATAAGTAGTTGACACATGGTGGGAGTTATCACATGGTCATTGTGTTCATCAATCAAATCCAAAACAAACAGGGCGTGTTTTATGTTACTTACCTTTTCTGTTTCCCCGACACATGAAACTGTTTATGATCAGGCACTGAGGGCTTGGAGTGGTGGAAGTGTAGAGGTAGGAGCTTCTGCGGATGGTGTCAGGAAATGAGATGCATGTTTTCATCTTTGTTGGGGGGTTAACAACTGCTCTCAGAGGCAGCCTAGCACATATCTGGTGCTGAGATCGGGGCTGAAGCAGCTGAGCACATGCCCTTGTTGAGATTTACTCAGATTATTCCCCCAGTGCACCAGCTGCCTTGAATATTTAGCTTGCATGAGCTGATTCAAAAAGAGCTTGTGGAGCCTAAGCAGAAAATTTAGGCACATAAGTCCAAAATCATGTTCCCGAAAACTCCTGTGTAGGAGGCAGCTGCCTCCTAATCCTACTGGAATCTCAACTCCATAGGATTTTACCTTAAACCCCCCTGGTGCCATCCCTCTTAGCTCCCCTGTCCAGACCACCCAGCCCTGGTGATGGTGCTGTGCACGCCCAGGAAGACCTCACTCTCTCAGCAGGCATTGAAAGCAAGGATCCAACTGTGTTCAGACCTGAACCGCTCCTCTACTTTGTGCTTTGGAAACTCCTGCTGGTAGCATCCTCCTGGGAAGGGCTCATCACAAGGGCAGCAAAGGTTTCTACCAACTCCTGAGGTAGAAACCTGCAGAAAGCGGTAGTGCCCATCTTAACCCAGCGGTGTGGTGGCCACAGCACACTCCCAGGACATGGAAGACCCACTTTCAATTTCCTTCCCTTGAGAGGTTTCAAAGCCACATCCTAACCAGGAGGCCAGAGGCTATTCCGTGACAAAGATGTTCCTACCCTTCCTGCTGCAGGTTTTCTGCTGAGCAGCTGGCAATGTGTTGGCTTCACACCTCTCCTCTGGATGTGCTCCTGGGGCTGGAAGGGGGCTACACCCATTAACCTGCTGTGGAAGAGCCCAGCAGGCAGCGGGGAGCGTATGGGTACAGGAATGTTGTATCACGTAAGTCCTTTTGTGGATTTAGCTGTGAATAAACAAGTGGCCTTATCAGTCCTACTGGAATTTCCAAGCCAAATGTCATCCTAAGTGACAATCAGTCAACACCCTTGATAGCCACCATCCCTCCTGGCCAGAGGGAGAGGTGAGCTCTGAGACTGGACAGGGCTATGGTTTCATGGCAGGTCTGGAACCAAAAAGAGAGCTCAATTCCAGCCGTAGGACCCCCCTGCTCACCTTCCAGCAGCTCTGCCGGAGCTCAACCACCGCCACAGCAGATGTGACAGAAGCAAACCTGTGCCTGTCCTCAGCCAGCCGGTTCAGAGGCCAAGGCATTACTTTTAGCCCCTACTCCGCTGCAGCTCTAGTGCCTGACTGTCGGCTCAGTCACACATCTGCCTCTGCCGCCCTGCTTGGGGACAGTAATTCCTAACAGAGGGGCAGGTGGAGCAACAGGAGGGTCCGTACTAAAATCCTCGTGACAGATAGATCCATTGGGGCTGACTGGCCAAGCTTAACTCTGGCTTGCTAAAACACACTGCGTGGCCGCCATACTGTAGGAGGGGGTTTTGACCTGTTCTTTGCACAGGAAAAGAAGCCAATTCCTCAAACTTTTTGTAGATTTCTTGGCATTTCTCTTACAGACCCAGTTTTTGCAGCCCAAGAGTTATGTGGGGATATTAACTGTCATTCACAAAATTACATATAAATGGGTTGCTTGTCCTAATGGTTAAGCAGAAAATCTTGAAAACAAAGACATTTTAAATTGAAATCAGCTTGAATGCTAGAAACACTGAAGCTTTCCAGCCTTCAGACAGCTGCCTGCACCTTCTTTCCCTGAACAACTCTCTCCTGACCAGCCTACGGACTCCTGCACTCCTCCTCCCAGATGCGTGGCTCCTCCAGAGGCACAGCTCACTCCCATTATTTGCCTTTTCCTCCCACAGTCAGCAAAACAGTGACATTTGGACACATGGTAGGTGAGTTCTCCAGCTAAGTCACTCTCCAAAACCATGTCCTAAAATCTACTGACCCAGGCAGTGAGTCCCAGGAGCAAGATCTGTGGGCTTGGAAAAGAAGGAAATGCATCTCCAGAATATGGACTGACCATCGTCAGCAGGACAAGACACTATAGGAGTTTTGCTCTGCATCAGTAATTCCGTCTTGGTCACTTGAAGAGCTCAATTATGTTATATATTCCTCCCTGTGATTTTTAAGAAGAGCTGCTTCCATAGGGGGGCAAAAGTTCCTTACTTAAGCAGATATATAATAAAGTTATTTTTATACATATATATATATTTATGTGTATATATCTGTATATATGTGTACATATATAAATCATCATAAGTTCATCACCTAAAACGTGAACAACTGGAATGCTTTTGATTCCCTGTGAAACACAGGCAATTCCTAAAACACAGGCAATTCTTTACAGGAAGAGGTTAGCTACACAGTCTATTTATTTCTGTCGTGTATATGCTGTACCCAGTCCAGGGGTGAGGAAATGGCCAAAGGAGCTTGGCGTCATGACAGCGGAGTATCTGTCCTTACTGTCACCACTGCTGAAGCGTGATGCAGCAGGTACAGCACCTTCCCCGTGCTGCTGGTGACCAGCCAGCCAGGAGCGTGGTCAAAACAAAAAACCCACATCAATTGGTGAGATTGTCTTAATACTCAACTTTTTTTGGCATATTGTCCTAGAGCAATGGATTCATCCACCCTCTGCACGCCCAGCTGGGAGGGAAGCACCGGTAAAATAAATTTCCTATGTGATTAAATAATGCTGTAGCTGAAGTTTGTGTTTATTCAGTGTATTTCTTGCAGCAAACCATTTACACAGGTTGCGCAGGTCTATGACTGCTCATTCATGGCTTTAATTGCCAGAAATGGACCAGCCAATTGCCTTGATGAGTAAGGCAGTAAAGACATCATGTAAGTGCCTGATTATAAACACTATTTGGGATAAATTAAATCCTGGGCTTACATTTGTTCTAACCTGTCTAGCTCATAACAGAGAAATACTGCTTTAAATGTGCTTTTGGTTAATGAAACCAAAAATATCCCTGGAATCAGGGATATTGCCCACAACTTGCATCCACAATTTAGGAACAAATTAAAATATGGGAACTTCAGTTTAAACATAAGAGAAAAATTTTTTTACTGTGAGGATGCTTGAAACCTGAAACAGGTGGCCCAGAGAGGTTGTGGAGTCTCCATCCTTGGAAGTATTAAAAAACCATCTGGACAATATCCTGGGCAACCAGCTCTGGCTGACCCTGCTTTGAGCTGCAGGGGGCTTGCTCTAGATGATCTCCATTGGTCCCTTCCAACCTCAGCTCTTCTTGATCTGTGAATCCTGTCAACATTTCTAAAGCTGAGTGTGCCCTATACTATGAAACACAGCCTCAAACTCCATCCATTTGTCACATTACATCTCCTAACCAAGATAGATCAAAGAAGCTGCCTCCTCTCCTCTGTTATTATCTGCTCTATCTTTCTGTGGCTGCCTTGTTCAAGAGCTCCTCTGGATCAGCTGATAAACCACAATCAAACCTGTTCTTCTCTTTCAGGGGCTTCTGCACCTCCACCTCCCTGCTGGCAGACACAGAACGGAGGAAGCCAGGGAAGGAACGGTCCTCGCAGGCAGGACCTGTCTTTGTCACCCCTGCAGCCCTCTCTGTGCTGAACCAAGGCAGAGATCTGCTCAGAGCCTAGGAAACGAGGCTGGATGATGCCTATTAACACAACCTGTGAAAAAGTTTCAGCCAGCAGATAGGGTTCTGTTCATGGCATGGTGAGAAGCTGCAGCCATGAACATCTATTCCCTTCTTCCAAACCTCTGTTAATGTCTCTAGCAACCCTTCCAGCACCTTTGCTTATCATCCCAGCATGTGGTTTCTGTGTTCATTCCTTCCTATTCTTATTGTCAGAGATTTTACCCTAAGTTTCTGCTCTCTCCTGCTCTGATGACTGCAGCATCTATCTCCCCACAAGACACAGACTTCCCAACTTTGATCCCCCCTCTGAGGCCATAGAATCATTAAGGTTGGAAAAGACCTCTGAGATCATCGAGTCCAACCGTTAACCTAACTGCTAGGTCCACCTCTAAACCATGTCCCTAAGCACCACATCCACACGCTTTTTTGAACACTTCCAGGGACTGTGATTGCACCACTTCCCTGGGCAGTCTGTTCCAATGCCTAACCACTCTCTCCGTGAAGAAATTTTTCCTAATATCTAATCTAAATCTCCCCAGGCACAACTTGACCCCATTTCGTCTCATCCTGTTGCTTGTTACCTGGGAGAAGAGACCAACCCCCACCTCGCTACAACCTCCTTTCAGGTAGTTGTAGAGAGCAATAAGGTCTCCCCTCAGCCTCCTCTTCTCCAAACTAAACAACCCCAGCTCCCTCAGCCAATCCTCATAAGACTTGTGCTCTAGACCCTTCACCAGCTTCGTTGCCCTTCTTTGGACACGCTCCTCCATCTCAATGTCCTTCTTGTAGTGGGGGCCTAAAACTGAACACAGTACTCGAGGTGCGGCCTCACCAGTGCCAAGTACGGGAGCACTATCACCTCCCTAGTCCTGCTGGCCACACTATTCCTGATACAAGCCAGGATGCCATTGGCCCTCTTGGCCACCTGAGCACACTGCTGGCTCATGTTCAGCCGGCTGTCAACCAACACCCCCAGGTCCTTTTCCGCCAGGCAGCTCTCTAACCACTCCTCCCCAAGCCTGTAGCGTTGCATGGGGTTGTTGTGACCCAAGGGCAGGACTCGGCACTTTTAGCCTTGTTGAATCTCATACAGTTGGCCTCGGCCCACCTATCCAGCCTGTCCAGGTCCCTCTGTAGGGCCTTCCTACCCTCTAGCAGATCAACACTTCCCCCCAACTTGGTGTCGTCTGCAAACTTCCTGAGGGTGCACTCAATCCCCTCATCCAGATCATCGATAAAGATATTGAACAGAACCGGCCCCAACACTGAGCCCTGGGGAACACCACTCGTGACCGGCCGTCAACTGGATTTGACTCCGTTAACCACCACTCTCTGGGCTCGGCCATCCAGACAGTTTTTTTACCCAGTGGAGAGTGCACTTATCCAAGCCATGAGCAGCCATTTTCTCCAGGAGAATGCTGTGGGAGACAGTGTCAAAGGCCTTACTAAAGTCCAGGTAGACAACATCCACAGCCTTCCCCTCATCCACTAAGCGGGTCACCTTGTCATAGGAGGAGACCAGGTTAGTGAAGCAGGACCTCCCTTTCATAAACCCATGCTGGCTGAGCCCGATCCCCTGGTTGTCCCGCACGTGCCGCATAATGGCACTCAAGATGATCTGTTCCATGACCTTCCCCGGCACCAAGGTCAGGCTGACAGGCCTGTAGTTCCCCGGATCCTCCTTCCGACCCTTCTTGTAGAGGGGCGTCACATTTGCTAGCTTCCAGTCATCTGGGACCTCCCTGGTTAACCAGGACTGCTGATAAATGATGGAGAGTGGCTTGGCAAGCTCCTCTGCCAGCTCCCTCAGTATCCTCGGGTGGATCCCGTCTGGCCCCATGGACTTGTGAGCATCCAGGTGGAGAAGCAGGTCGGTGACTGCCACCTCTTTGACAACCGGGGCTTCATTCTGCATCCTATCTCCATCTCCCAGCTCAGGGGGCTGAAAACCCTGAGGATGACCAGTCTGACTATTAAAGACTGAGGCAAAGAAGGCATTAAGTACCTCAGCCTTCTCCTCATCCTTCGTGGCAAAGTTTCCCTCCGCATCCAACAAAGGAGGGAGATTCTCCCTGGCCCTCCTTTTGTCACTGATATATTTATAAAAACATTTTTTGTTGTCTTTAACGGCAGTGGCCAGTTTAAGTTCTAGCTGGGCCTTTGCCTTTCTGATCTTCTCCCTGCATAACCTCACAACATCCTTGTAGTCCTCCTGAGTCGCCTGCCCCTTCTTCCAAAGGTGGTAAACTCTCCTTTTTTTCCTGAGTTCTAGCCAAAGCTCTCTGTTCAGCCAGGCTGGTCTTCTCCCCCGCCTGCTCTTCTTTTGGCACATGGGGACAGCCTGCTCCCATGCCTTTAAGACTTCCTTCTTGAATAACATCCAGCCTTCCTGGACTCCTCTGCCCTTCAGGACTGCCTCCCAAAGGACTCTGTCAACCAGGCTCCTGAACAGGCCAAAGTCTGCCTTTCTAAAGTCCAGGGTAGTGGTTCTGCTGACCCTCCTCCTTACTTTTCCAAGAATCGAAAACTCTATCATGTCATGGTCGCTGAGCCCAAGACAGCCTCCGACCACCACATCACCCACCAGGCCTTCTCTGTTCACAAACAAGATGTCCAGCAGGGCTCCTCCCCTGGTTGGCTCGCTTACCAGCTGTGTCAGGAAGTTATCCTCCACACACTCCAGGAACCTCCCAGACCGCTTTCTCTCTGCTGTTGTTGTATTTCCAGCAGATATCTGGTAAGTTGAAGTCTCCCAGGAGAACAAGGGCTAGGGATTGTGAGACTTCTCCCAGCCGCTTGTAGAATGCTTCATCTGTTTCCTCATCCTGGTTGGGTGGTCTATTACAGGCTCCCACCAGGATATCTGCCTTATTAGCCTTCCCCCTGATCTTTACCCATAAGCACTCAACCTTATCATTACCTTCATTGAGCTCTATACAGTCAAAACACTCTCTAACATACAAGGCTACCCCACCACCTCTCCTTCCTTGCCTGTCCCTTCTAAAGAGCTTGTAGCCATCCATTGCAGCACTCCAGTTGTGTGAGTCATCCCACCATGTTTCCGTGATGGTGACCACATCATAGTTTTCCTGCCATGCAATGGCTTCCAGCTCCTCCTGCTTATTGCCCATGCTGCGTGCATTGGTGTAAATGCACTTCAGTTGGGCTATAGATCTCTTCTCCAACACAGGCATGCCACCCCTAGGCTCATCCCTAGCAAGCCTGGTTTTATCCCCTTCCCTCTTCAAATCTAGTTTAAAGCTCTCTCAATGAGGCCTGCTAGCTCCTGAGCCAGAATCCTTTTCCCCCTTTGCGACAGGTGAACCCCATCTGACTCCAGCAGGCCTGGTGCCATGTAAACTGCCCCATGATTGAAAAACCCAAAATTCCACTGCTGGCACCAGCCTCTGAGCCACGTGTTAATGAGATGGGTCTTCCTGTTCCTTTCCATATGCCTCCCGGCTACTGACAGAATGGAGGAAAACACTGCCTGCGCTCCTGATCCTTCAAGCAGTCGCCCCAGTTCTCTAAAGTCCCTTTTGATCATCTTTGTACTTCTCTCGGCTACCTCATCACTGCCAACCTGAACAACCAATAGCGGGTAATAATCGGACGCTTTTACCAGCCTAGGGAGCTTCCTGGTAACGTTTCTTATCCTTGCCCCAGGGAGGCAGCAGACTTCCCTATGGGATGGGTCTGGTCAGCATATCAGGCCCTCTGTTCCCCTCAGAAGGGAGTCGCCTATGACAGTTACCCTTCTTTTTTTCTTACCAGTGGCCATTGTAATGCGTGGGGTTGACTGGCTCCCCCTAGTCAACCCCCTGGATGGATCTTTGTCCCTCCCTCCTGGCTCCCTCCTTCCCTCCCTCTTCCAATCATCCAGCTACCTCCCCGTTCCCTATTGCAACAACTCTGACACAAATCCCTCTTTCAAAGCTTTCCCTATCTGTCCACACTTACTAATCCTCTCTAGCTGAGCCACCCTCCCCCTCTCCAACCTCTCCTATCCACTCCACATGGTCTTTTCCAGGGGGCATGGCCCAATCACATGCTGGTGCTCGGGAAGGTCATATGATGGGTAGGGACTGCCGGGCAAGGCTGCAGCAGGCATCTGCTGAACACGGGACCCCGCTAGGTAGCACACCTCCAGCTCCCACCCCATCCAACAGCCATTGGTCACCCCGTGACTCAGTCAGGTGCTGGACCTGCAGCATGCGGGGACACAACACCAACTGCATGGGCACGGGACAGGAGACATGGGCCATGGAGTTGCATTGCAAATGCAAGGAAGGAATGTTATGCGCAGGGAGGTGGTTTGCGTGTCGAGTCCTGCACCCATACCCCAGACTGGGCAGGTCTGCGGCCACTGTTCCCCTGTCCTGCCTGCCTGGCAGGTCTCTGCTCACACCTCCTACATCGTGCTTTGCTTAGAAAATATCACCCTTGCCCTGCGAAGCGTATCATAGAATCAGAGAATAGAATCAGAGAATGGTTTGGGATGGAAGGGACTTTTAAAGGTCATCTAGTCCAATCCCCCTGCAATGGGCAGGGACATCTTCAACTAGATCAGGTTGCTCAGAGCCCCATCCAGACTGTCCTTGAATATTTCCAGGGATGGGGCTTCTACCACCTCTCTGGGCAACCTGTTCCAGTGTTTCACCACCCTCAGTGTAAACAATGTCTTCCTTATATCTAGCCTGAATCTATACTCTTTTAGTTTAAAACCATTACCCCTTGTCCTATCACTACAGGCCCTACTAAAAAGTCTGTCCCCATCTTTCTTCTAAGCCCCCTTTAAGTATTGAAAGGCTGCAATAAGGTCTCCCCACAGCCTTCTCTTCTCTGGGCTGAACAACCCCAACTCTCTCAGCCTTTCCTCATAGCAGAGGTGTTCCATCCCTCTGATAATTTTTGTGGCCCTCCTCTGGACCCGCTCCAACAGGTCCATGTCCTTCCTGTGCTGAGGACCCCAGAGCTGAATGCAGTGCTCCAGGTGGGGTCTCACCAGAGCAGAGTAGAGGGGCAGAATCACCTCCCTCGACCTGCTGGCCATGCTTCTTCGGATGCAGCCCAGGATATAACTGACCTGTACAGAAAAGCCCTCTTGTTTTTCCTGTGCCCTGACCTTAGTCTGTCTGCCTGTCTGTCCTTGGACTGGGAGTTCCTGGAATGAATATCGGCAATGTCTGTACATCACAGGCAGGAACATGAGTACAAAGAAATGCCCCAAGCTTGATACTCACAGAACAAAATATCCAGAGCAGAAACTGTGCCACATAAGTAATATCTCCCCCCTCTGCAGTAAGCACTAAGTATAAAATAATTGGTGGCGTGATGGGATGATGACAAACCAAGAGGTCCTGGGCTGAGCAGGCACAGGGTGGTGCAAGGATTAACCCGGGATGTTATTTCACCGCAGAGCCACCTCTCCAAGGACCGCAGACCTTTTGGGGTGCAGTCAGCTCTGCATGCCCATCCGATAGATGGGTCCTCCCAGGGCCTTCGCCCCAGCTCGGTGCACCCTGAGGTTGCTGCCGTCTGAGCAGCCCTTCCCTCTCTCAGTTTGTTCTCCAGCCCCATCTCTACCCCTCCTCCCCCAGCATCTCAGAAACAAATTAGGCAGAAGGAGCCAAGAGGGAAACTAATACCAGTCCCATTAAATTCTACTGCCTGAGCTGTGTTTTATAATTGAAAAGAAAAACTGTTTTATAACTTAAAAAAAAAAAAGAGAACAATTCCTCTCTCTCCCCTCCTCCTCCTCTCCTGCAAATCCTACTCCCTCTTTCATTGGAGAAAAGGAATGAAAATAGAGAAAAAACAGGCAGGAAGAATGGAGGGTGTGTAAAACACTCTCAGGTTTCTAAATGTGGAATTTAAAATTTGCAGAATAGCGATAATCACTCCCTGACACTGAATATCTGACCTAAAGCAATGAAATCAATCTTTGGCTTGTGCAAATGAGCAATCCTTAACAGGAGCATCTTTGACTCTTGTTGTACTGTTGCTTTCAGTAACAAGCACCCCACAAACCCAAGAGCCACAATTTTTCCCCATCAGGAGGGCTCACTCAAGCCAAGTGCTCCACTTGTGCCTTCCTAGCGATGTGAATGCGACGGGATGCAATCTTAGCCGCAGGAATACTCTGCAAATCCTTCCTGCAGCCACTCACCGAGGCGGTGGTACCCTGTCCTGGGCAGCAAAACACTCTGCTGCTATTTCCATGATGGGTCATCCCTGGGAGAATGTGGGATGCAATGTTGGCAGTGCTGTTCATGCACAAGGCTGCTGTCTATTTTCCTTGTGATCTCCAGAGCTGCTCACACCAGAATTACTCTACCTCTACAGGTCTTTAAAGAGGTTGTGTGATGCTGAAGGATTTTCCCTTTTCCCTTAACACTCAGCTCTTCGACAGTGTGGTTCATTCATACTTCTTGCTGTGATTTCTGCAAGGAAAGGACATGTCAGTACGTTAATTTTAAAGACAGGGAAACAGAAGCATTAAAGACAATTATTTTGCAAAAGGTTCCTGATTTCAGTTTCCTTGCGCAGGATGGTGACAGCCTGTTTCTATCAGAGATGCTGAGCTCCTGCAGAAGATACTGACCATAACCCGGGTCTGAGATGTTCTGCTCATACGGAAACGGCATTGAAAGGGTCTCATTGCTGGATGCATGGACATGGAAACCTCTCAAATTAAATGCTGCTGCTGAAAAA
Organism: Platalea leucorodia; assembly: GCF_965183815.1. NCBI lineage: Eukaryota > Metazoa > Chordata > Aves > Pelecaniformes > Threskiornithidae > Platalea > Platalea leucorodia. The sequence goes on along the minus strand of NC_138859.1, from coordinate 24,623,205 downwards.
CCTGCCTAATCCTTCCCCAAGATCACCAGCAGCCTCCAGACCTTTAAATATTTTAGCATATTAATTTGCATATCATACCAATTTTAGCTTTTTGCTACTAAGAAACCAGCCTCAGCCACCCAGCACCCACCTGCAAAGAGCTTGTGACTACAGCTGAGTGGAACATTTTTTTTCTATTTTCTATAAAAACACTCATGATTTCAAAAACATTCCTGTTCTGCTTTTGGACTGAACTGAGATCTTTGGGAAGTCACAGTGGGGATGGAGAGAATAAGAGCCAGAAAGACGTGTCCAAGAATAGCCGCTATCTCCCCGGGCACTGCCCTGCTCACACCAGCTGCTGGGACAAAGCCTCCAACACCCTAAAAGTGCTGTATATATTGAGCTTCTAGCTCTTTTAAGGCAGATTATTTACCCTGGTTTATTATTTATTACAATATCCAGAAATTCCATCTGTGAGCCATGAAATCTTTCCCAGTGAAAAACTAACCAAAACTAAGAATTTCTTAAAATTATTGGGCTTAATGAACTGTTATTTTCCAAGCAGCTCTGGGTGGGAACCTTCTTCCTCCCAGGCCATTAGGGTTACAGAGAGGTCAGTGCAGAGCCGCAATCTCTGCATTGATACGATGCCCATCACAACAGTTCCTGAGCATCTGCCTGGACGATCGTCACCTTTTGGCCGAAGCATCCAGGAATTATTTTGATGCACTTCTTCCTTGCTGTTGCTAAGCTATTCTTACTGCTACTGTCATTCTTGGAAGGCAGAGGCGAAGACTAGGACCCCCCTCCCAGAGCCTGGCGTTGCACAGACAAAAGGAGGACACGTCCCCACCCATTGCAGCTTTACAACGGCAAGAGGCAACAGCTGAATGCAAAGGCATGGGAGGAAGAATGAGAAGACGTCGCAGTGACCTACGGTCTGGCAGGGTTTTGTTGGCACCAGGAATTTTTTAAAATGATTAAGTGTTTGGTGATGAGGCTTAGCTGATTCATTTCCTGCAGGAGTAAGTCCCGTCATGGGCCAGCAGCTGAGAAACCTCTGTCCTGTCTTTTTTAGGCCACTGCTGTCAGGATGCTGCTCCTCGAGAGGGACCACACAACTGCGGGAGAGGCTACGTCCTCAGGACACTCTGCTCAAACCCACGCTCCCTGGGGAGAAGCAGTTAGCATCATCTCCAACCTCCTGAAACAGGAGGTGCTCAAATAGCTCCCAGAACATGTATTCATTCTGCAGAGTCAGAAATTAAGAGGTTCTGGGAACGATCCCCAAGAGAAGAGCAGCAGTCCCCAGCCACAACCTGCTGCATGTACGAGAGCTATGAGAAAACCTTTTAGAATAGGATAGGATAGGATAGGATAGGATAGGATAGGATAGGATAGAATAGAATAGAATAGAATAGAATAGAATAGAATAGAATAGAATATTTCAGTTGGAAGGGACCTACAATGATCATCTAGTCCAACTGACTGACCACGTGGAGTCAGGAGGTGGCTGGGTTGAGCAAGGCTCATAGGGGTGTGGAGTACGAACTCAGCACTCTGGGAAAGCACTGCTGGAAAGTCAGATTAATTCTCTCCATCAATATCTACTAGTGAGGGCTAAAGCAATGCCCATACCCGATTTCCCATTATTTCCCTTGCTGTTGACTGGTTTTAGGCCTCCCATCTTTTCCTCCTCGTTTCTGCCTATCATTTGCCTGCACCTTTTTCCTGCCTTCTCCCCTGCCATTTTTATACATCACAGACCCTGGTGCCTCATCCTTGCTTTCCGCTGTGAGTTTGGAGGGAAAGGGAAGGAGCCATGGGGCCGAGGAAGGGGAAGAAAGAAAGACCAGGAAAGCTATATGTCCCAGAGCATTACCTCTTCTCCTTACACCACATGTGGTGAGACAGCAGCAGCAAAATAAAATGAAATATCTTCTTATGGATCAGTAACTGGTAAAAATATAGGCAATAAAAAAGTAGGAATAAATGGTTAGTTTTTCACAACAGAGGGTTCAAAACTATTTACAGTATTGCTAACGTGGCTGCAGAAGCTGATGGTGATGCCCTTCGGGAAGTATCTTGTACCCATTAGGTCCAGAGCATCCCGAGTGGCAAAGAGCTGGGGGGTTCCCACGGGTGGAGCTGAAAACCGCAGACCCATGCTGGCACCTGGGGCGGTGGGTGCAGAGGGGGAATGCTGCCAGCCCACCCGGCCCTTTGCCGTGTCCCGCTGCCACTTTGCCCACCCGAAGAACGTGCCTCCGCGGGGCCGCCCGTCCCCGCTGCCCCTCGGGACCCACCCGTGACCACCCCGGCGGGCTCACCCACCCAAACACCCCCACCTGGCCCGGCACCCTCCGCAACACACCGCGGGGTTACCCACGCCGAGCGCTCCCGCGGGCCGGCACCACGCGTGAGCACCGCACCACGCCACGCCCCCGCTTGGCCCTTCCATTCAAGCTCTCCGTGACGTCAGGGAGGGCGTGACCAATGGGAGCGGCGCTGCGGGCCGGCCCCATCGGGCCACGAGCACCGCCCCGCTGGGCCCCTTAAAGCGCCCCGCCGAGCACAGCCGGCCCTCACAGCTCCGGCCCGCCGTCCGTCCGAGCGATGAGGAGGCTCGTCCTCCTGCTGTGCACCGGCGTGACCTGTTGCATCGCGGCAGGAGGCGCTTCGCGGGTGGCGGAGGGTGCGCTGGTGGGAGGAGGTGGGTGAGCGCGGTCCCACGTGAGACACGGGGAGCCGCGGCGGGGTACGCGGAGCAGGTTCCCCTCTCGCAGGTGAGGCTGAAGCCCAGCGGCGCTTTGCTGACCCTTCCTCCTTCACTGGTTTGCAGATGCCACCATAGCCCAGCTGCTGGAGGACACACAGGGCCCTCTGCCGGTACCGAAGCCACAGGTGAAGTTCAACCTCCGCTCCTCGCTGGACACTGAAGAGGACGGTTGCACGCTCACCATCAGCTGGCAAAAATGTCTAGAGGACTGCAGGTTCAATGTGACAGCTAAGATCTTCTTCATCATTCACAGCTGGACAGTAAGTATGGAGGATCCTGCATGGCTCTAGGCAACGCTTAGTGTTCAATCGATCCACTTGGAGAGAGCAAACTGCCCTGGAAATGGTCTGTGTGCAATAATCTCTAGAATATGTAGGATTTGGGACAACTTTTCATGTTTTGAGTACTATGGCCTCTTAGTAGGTGCACCTGAGGTCTCTGGAGCAAAGTGATGTGGGTCATACTTAAGAACTCTGTGAAATCACCCAACTCATTCACAACTGCCCAAGATCACTTCATGTCTGTATAACATGAACATGGTAAAGAGAAGGTGATATTTTCCCTAAAATCCAACTAACTGACCACTATACTATGACCACGTGACTTGACACACAGACTTTCTGTAATCTTAGCTGTGTGTCTGCAGTCTTGACTTCTGCTATGTGGGCTCCTCAATAAAGAAAGAGGGAAGACTTTATCAAATTTTCTTCTTCTGCATTTGATGTGGCTGAGCATGTGACACTAGGGGACTTAGCAACTCTACCTGCAAACGGTGGTGGCAGGACTGGAAAATAATTGTGCAATCCATCAGAATTTCTGAAACTCTTGAGAAAAAGATCAATAAGGTGGCATGTAACAAATGCCTCTCCCTCCTGCCTTAAAAAGCAAGGTGGCTAATTACATCAAGAGTCTCTCAAAACCCATTTTTCTTACACCGTTAGTGCAGTGCTGAGAAGTAGTGGGGTTTGCAGAGGAGCATATAGCTGGAGCACAATATGTAAATGATATACAAGTAACAACTGTGAATATGTAATCTGGGTCCTGTGAGCTGGAAACTACCACCTGAATCTCTTTCTAGATGAGTGGCATGTTGGAAACCTGGCTGGGCAGCTTGATATCTGCTCTTCAGGAGAGGGAGAAGGATGCCAACATGGTTGTGGTGGATTGGCTTTTGCTTGCCCACCAGCTCTATACCGATGCTGTGAACAACACACAGATTGTTGGAAAAAGTATAGCCAGGCTGCTTGACTGGTTACAGGTAATGCGAGTTAAGAACAGTTTCTGTTGTAATGCTCCATGAGGGACTGTTGCACAAGAGAACAGAGCATACACCAGCTCCAACGCTCATGAGTGGGGAAGGCTCTGGTGTAATCCAAAGCTCAAGGCTTGGTGGGGCAATGGCTCATAGCTAAGGTGCTGCGCTCAGCCCTTGTGCGACCTTTCCTAGGAGATGCTGCTTTGCAGTGTGCTCGAATCAGTGATGTTGAAGCGGACTTCAAATTTAGGAGTCCTGTCTGAGCAATGTGAACTTAGGAGTTGGGCATTCAAAGAGGGTGGAAAAGGAGAAGGAAAAGGTCCACGGTGCTACGCTTGGCACTTAAGTCTGTGGCCAGTACTGAGGTCTGCTGGCAGCTCCCTGGGGAAAGGCTGCTCCAGATGCTGCTTAAACAAAGAATATCATAATTGGGGTTGGAAGCTGAGGGCACACCACAAGTGCCATCCAAACCATTCAACTTTTACTTGTCTTGACAAAATAAAGAACGAAGCATGCTTGTCTGCCCCATCTTTCCAATCTATTCTTAGAATTGGATTTGAGAGTCCTGCAGATAGGAGCGGTGCCAGATGCCCTGAAAGGTGGGGGGGCAAATTATCATATCTTTTTTTTTTTCCTTGCAGGAGAACCCGCTCTTCCAGCTCAAGAATGTCCACCTGATCGGGTACAGCCTGGGTGCCCACGTTGCTGGCTTTGCTGGTAACCACATCCATGGGACAATAGGCAGAATTACAGGCGAGTGGCTTTTTAAGCAGTCTCTTACCTTTCCTTAGAGGCAGCGAGTTTCCCCGAAGAGGCTCGTTTCCTGTGTTGCTGCGATTTTGTTTTGGGCTTGCTTAGTCAGAAATGACAAGTTTCCTATCTGTGGCAGCAGTAGGGAGTAGGAGTCTCTTGACATGAGAAAGTATCTTAATTTTGAACCCCAAATGTAGGGGAGGTTCAATGAAAAAACCTTTCGGAGGACAACCTGATCTTGAATATATTTGAAGTTAAATGTGGGTTCAAAACAAGTTCAGCTCAAGCTCTTACTATCCAAATCCTAAGCCTCTGAGTGATACTGTTTTTGTAATTATAGCTCATAAACTAAGGGAAGTGAGAGCTATTGGGTGCAGTTTGTCCCATGGGATGTTTGGTCAAAAAAAAACCCCAAAACCCAAACCCAACCCCTCATTCTGAAAATATCTTTGAGAGTGCTTCTGACTCCAGAGGAAAGCTGATTTCAACGTGTGAGAACTTAGGGCATAGTACAAGGGGTTGCATTAAGCATTTAAATGTGACACTGGCAGTGAGAATTCCTCGGAGCCTAGCAAGAAATATCTGTATTTAGTTAAGCAGGAAAATTGCCTAACAGTCAAGTTGGGGAATGGCTCAGGAGCACAGCTTCAGGTTGTGGGTGAGGCTCAGAGGTTAATAGAAAGTCCCAAACCCATCATGGGATCTTAGATGCAGGAATTACCTGGCTGCTGCTTAAACTTGTATTAGTCCCTCCGTATGTCCAGTCTGAAAATAGACTAAATGTAGCCAAGGCAGCTTTGGCTACCAACAGTCTCTGTGGGGTGCTAGACCTCTTCTGGTGTTCAGTCATCTGCTACCTCTTGAAGTATCTCTTCACTGTGATCTAGCAAAGACTCATGGCTTCCAACAGGCAATCTGAAGCCATTACTGTAGAGCAAACTGGTGCTACTACTGGACTGTATTACACCAAAAGTGGTATGGGACATCTTTGTTTGTTCCCTCAGTGAGCCCATGGTGAAGAAATCTTGGGGGACAGTATCTGCAATGAGGCAGGGACTGTCTGCGTAGCACCTGTTTAGAAGGGCTGCTAGCAGCAGGCTCCTGGCTATATTCTGTATGAAATAACCCAATTTCTTACCTGGTATCTTGTGTACTGTCTCTAACACCAGGCTTAGATCCAGCTGGCCCTATGTTTGAAGGAGTGGTCCCTAGCAAGCACCTCTCCCCTGATGATGCTAACTTTGTGGATGTCCTACACACCTACACAAGGGAAACACTAGGTGTTAGCATTGGGATCCAGATGCCTGTAGGCCATGTTGACATCTACCCCAATGGGGGAGACTTCCAGCCTGGCTGTGGATTAAGTGATGTCTTGGGAGCAATTGCCTATGGGAGTAAGTTCTCATTACTTATTTTGCCTCTGGTCAGTGTAGACTCCTCACAAATAGACTTGGGTTGATGCTGGGGCGGGGGTGATCTGATTTACAAGAGCAGAGAAAACTATTTTTTCCTTCTAAACTGCCTGTACTACTCAAGATAGTTGCTAGAAACTAGACCTGCTTTTAATTCTGAAGTAGCATGTCCTCACTCTAACACCTGATCATAAACTATGGTCTTCTTATGCTAGGTCTAGAATCCTCTTTAAATCTCTTTTCATGGTAGACATTAAATGACAAATCCTCCTCAAGTGTCTTGCACTAACCTCTTGAATTGCTAGTGTTTGAAAAATGTTCAAGTTTGGCCATGCTCAACTCATGTTGGGCTACAAAAAGGTATAGCTCACTGTATCTTATCAGCTGCTGGAGTGACAAATGCTTAAACAAAATGTATCCCTTGCAACTCTGCTTTTCTAGCAATCGGTGAAGTTGTTAAATGTGAACACGAGCGGTCTGTGCACCTCTTCGTGGACTCCCTTGTGAACCAAGATAAACAAAGCTTCGCATTTCAATGTACCGATTCCAGTCGCTTCAAGAAGGGCATCTGCCTGAGCTGCCGGAAGAACCGCTGCAACATCATTGGCTACAATGCTAGGAAAACAGGGAACAAAAGAAACAGCAAGATGTACTTAAAAACAAGAGCTGACATGCCGTTCAAAGGTACACTTTCCCTCTTAAAAAGAGCATAAACTCATCTCTAGGAGCAGACTCCCAAAGTCAATGTTGGGAAAGATGTAGAAGAGTAGCATCACCTCAAAGCAGTGCAGCACCAGGCATTAGTCTTTTGCTGTTACCTGGCTGCATTGCTGTGCTCCTTCCTCTGTGTAAAATCAACAGGGCTCTGGCCATAAGGACGCCCTGCCTTTTGAGCAGGACTACAGCTTATGCATGTCATACTTGCAAGACCACCCCAACCTTAGAGCAGTGTAAGGTTTGGGGAGCCCTCCCCAGAGCGGACCTGCTGCTGTTGTGTAAATGTCAACTTTGTAATCAGTAAGGGCAGGAAAAAGTGATCAATGATGTCTCAATAAATACAGGGTCTAGCCTTTGCCAGCCAACACTATTTCACAAAGAGCGATGCTGAGCAATGTTGTCTCTCAGCAAAGCTGGTTCCATCTATGCTCTCCTTGTTTCTCTCCAGTCTACCACTATCAGATGAAAATGCATGTCTTCAGCTACAACAGCTTGGGGGAGGCTGACCCCACTTTCTCCGTCACCCTTCATGGCACCAATGGAGACTCTGAACCTCTCTCTTTAGAAATGTAAGTAAGCTGGCCTGTTGTGCTTGCTCTAGGTAAGGTAGCCATTGGGACTAGACAAGGTGTCATTACTCTTTCTCCTCTGGTAACACTAGCATTGCATCTGAGCCTAGCAGCCTCGCTTCATCACCATTCAAAAACCTTTTCATCCACTAACTTAATTTTAATTTATTGCTGAGAAAGCAATTCAATATGCCCAGTCCTCTCTGTATTAGCCTTCATGGCTCATTGTTGAAGTACTTTGTTTTGCTTTTCCCCCCTCTACCATTTGAATCATAGAATCATTAAGGTTGGAAAAGACCCTTAAGATCATCAAGTCCAACCATTAACCTATCACTGCCAAGTCCACCACTAAACCATGTCCTCGAGCACCACATCTACCCTTCTTTTAAATACCTCCAGGGATGGAGACTCAACCACTTCCCTGGGCAGCCTGTTCCAGTGCCTGACTAACCTTTCAGTGAAGAAGTTCTTCCTAATATCCAACCTAAACCTCCCCTGGCGCAGCTTGAGGCCGTTTCCTCTCGTCCTATCCCTTGTTACTTGGGAGAAGAGACTGACCCCCACCTCGCTACAACCTCCTTTCAGGTAGTTGTAGAGAGCAATAAGGTCTCCCCTCAGCCTCCTCTTCTCCAAACTAAACAACCCCAGCTCCCTCAGCCTCTCCTCATAAGACTTGTGCTCTAGACCCTTCACCAGCTTTGTTGCCCTTCTTTGGACATGCTCCAGCACCTCGATGTCCTTCTTGTAGTGAGGGGCCCAAAACTGAACACAGTACTCAAGGTGTGGCCTCACCAGTGCCGAGTACAGGGGCACTATCACCTCCCTGGTCCTGCTGGCCACACTATTCTTGATACAGGCCAGGATGCCATTGGCCCTCTTGGCCACCTGAGCACACTGCTGGCTCATGTTCAGGTGGCTGTCAACCAACACCCCCAGGTCCTTTTCTGCCAGGCAGCTCTCCAGCCACTCCTCCCTATATCCCCATTTGGATATAGTCTGAAAGCACCTGTATCTCTGGAGGCATTGTTGACCTCCTTTAGCCTCTCCCAGAAGAAACACAAGGCATGAAATTCACCTTTAAGCTATGGAAGGATGGCTGAGATGAATACATGATGCATTGTATTGAACCAGCTATCCAAGCTCACTTTCTTTAGCATCATCAGTAACTAACTGGTGACAGCTGAATGTGGAGCACTTGATAAGCTGCAAAGGGCTCTGTTTAACTTCTTGCATGGAATGAATGAGCATCTGGCATACTTCCATAAGGAAGAAATGTTGAGTTTCTGCTTGTCTTTCAGGCTTGATCAAATTGGCCTAAATGTTACTAACACTTTCCTGGTCTATACTGAAGAGGATATGGGTGAACTTTTAAAAATAAAGCTCACCTGGGAGGTAACATCTCAGTCATGGTATGATCTGTGGAAAGAGCTGAGGAGCTACTGGTATCGGCCTGTGAAGTCTGCCCAGGAACTGCATGTCAGACGTATACGTGTGAAATCTGGGGAAACACAACAGAGGTAATAATTGTGTTAGACTGTATGTGAGATGACTCAAAACTTCGATCAAAAGGGGAAATGTTCAGAGTCTAGCAAGAAAAGTTGGTGTTTTGAACTTAACTGGTACCTTGAACTGTCTTTCCTTTTTGGTGTTTTCAGTTAATGCTCCCTCATAGCGTAGGAGAGTGGGTTACTTGCCAGCAGGAGGTTGCAAACTAGGCTTTAAGCAAAACTAGTTGCTGCAGATCAGATCCAAGATGTTCTTTTGCTTTATTTAGATACTGTGACACTGTCTTGCCTGCCCTTGGGAACTAGATTAGCCTACTTCAAGATGGTTTAGATCATACCTGAAGGGTTAAAGTACTGACAACGCCAAAAATACTGAAACATAGATGGGTATGGCTATTATTTACATACATAATGTGCTGATTTGGCACAACAAGCTAGACCTAAAATTGCAACCAGTAACATGGTGACACCAACTCCTTAAGCACTATATTGCTCCTTTTGAGATCTCTGTAATTGGAAAGCTACCTGAGCAACCAACAAGAAGTAAAGCTGCCAAGCATGTAGCACTGCACTCCCAAATCTTGTGTTAATGTTGTTCTGAAGGTAACCCAGATCTGTCAAAGAACAGCAGTTGATATTGACAATTTTCCCACCTTTTTCAGAGCTTTAAATAAGCATCACCTATTATCTGTAAGGTATTCTGCATCCTAGTTTCTACAATCTATGAAACATAGGGGTAGTAGAAGCAAAGATCCCCAAATAAAATATTAAAGTAGGAAATAAAACAGCCATTCAACAGGCTAATGGTGTATCAAGATGCTCCACAGGAAGGATGTCAAATCAAACAACTTGTAATATGGACTGCAGCTAATTCTAGGACATGTTATTTGTTAATCATGGACACAACAGGTACCTTCTTTTGACTTCTGATTCCTCCTCCTAGGTTTGCTTTCTGTGTGGAGGATTCCCAGCTGACCAGTATAACTCCTGGTAAAGAGCTCTGGTTTGCAAAGTGCACAGAGGAATAGCAAAAAAGGTAGGGAAAATCAGCTAAGAGAAATCCTGTCTGATGCACATGGCTGTGCTGGGATGAGTGGAGCCAGGTTTTTTTGTTTAGACTCCTGGAACCTCTTTTTCTTTAAAAAAAAAAAAGTTAATAAAGTCTAGCCCAAGATTCCCAGCTATTAGACTTAATTTTCATGTATGCCATGACCATCACTAACTAGGTGATATTATCCTCACTTCTGATCTTGGTTTGTCATCTTGTACCTTTACATGCTTACTCCCAGATTAGTATAACATGATCCCTGAGCCTAAAGAACCTGTCTGCTTGCTATTGTGGTAGATGCTAAAAATGAGGTGCTAACAATACCCAAGATCCTTGCAATAGTGGAGGGCTAATTAGAGGCATCTATTAACTGCCCTGTAAAACAGAGGAAAGCTGGGAGTGCAGGGGATTGCCTCAAAGACTGTCTCAGCCTAGTAGAAGATCTTAAGCTGCCAAGAAATCTCTTAATCAAGTTTGGGCTCAACTACATGAGCAAGACACAGCTGAGGACTTGCCACGATGTTACAGTACTGACTCCTCCTGCTTCATCTCCAGCTAGGCTAATCTCTTCTGGTTCAGGAGAGTGCAAACTCAGCCACTGCTAGAGCATCTCAGCCCTGCTTAACCTCTGGGGGACTTTCTAGATGCCTAGGATCAGTCCTCAGAGCATGATTTCCAGTAAGTCTGGTCCCAGCAGTAACAGCTTGATTGCTTCAGACTGCCTCTAGTCATGTTTTGAATGAATCCCTGTTCATTTGACTAAATGATTGTCTCCTTCAGATGAAGCCCAGCCTTTTGGCCTCTTAAATTTCAGTTTGTAAACTTAGAACTTTGTAGCTTCTAATCTGGAGACAAAGTGCTTGTTAGGGCTAGCAAAGCCCTGTGGAAGTCATGCTTTGCACAACCCTCTTGGGTGGAAGAGCTCAGCTCAGAAATGCAAGCTGGTACCGTTCCAGGTTTGGCAGAAACTAGGAAGCTGTACTACATACAGTAGCAAACAATTCTGTGAATGAAACCCCTGTGCAATAACTTGTTGCTCTGCCACAAGTCTTGAAAGATCAAGTAACTATTCCTGCAGATAGATACAATAAAAGGCTGTTTTGATATGCTACTCTTTAATAAAACAGAATTGCTGGCAGATGTGCCCTTCCTGCTTTACTCATGGAGTACAGCTTTTGCATGAGGCAGAGGAGTAGATCTGAGCTCCAAAGCACTATGGTTTCTAGGAAATGATCCTTCTTCCCAGAGATCATGAGCAATTACTTGCTGTTCAGCTCTTCATTCCTGCCAAGTTACTGGAAGATTATAATCTCCCTACTTGGAGACTGAGTCTGCAAACATCTGTCCACCCTGAATGGATCTGAACAGGCAGAGTCTAGCATCAAGACCTGTAACTTCTGTTTGCAGCCTACTTCCATGCATAATGTCTGCTTCAGGCTCTCATTGAGTAGCTACTGGGCAAAGTGTTGCTTTGACAGAATAAAATACCAACCTGTACTGTCTAAACCTGCTCTTAGTGTCCTAGAGGTTCTTAGGAATTATTTATTACTCCTCCTAACTTCTACATTTAACTAGATTTTTTTTCCTCTCTGCTTTTCCCAGATCTGTCTCAAATTTGCTTTGAAGACTTCTCTAAAGACTCACAACTGAGCAACCTAGATGCATGAAGACCACACAGGTGGAAAAATGCTCTGACAAAAATCTGGCTTGGTAGCACTTAAAGCAACTAGCTCTTCAGGACAAAACATCTTGGATCAGATGCAAGAAACTGAGGAGCAATTGATGGACTGTGGTCCTAGACCTAGAATAACTAAAACTACATTCTCCCTTCCCTAAGGAGCCTGGTTTGTGCATTTAACCTTACCTTGACCTGTTACACACTGCGTTTCCTGCCTGCTCCCATTAATCAGGGCTACAGATGAGATCTTCACAGATCTAGACCTCAGCAATGATCTTCTGGTCTGCCTGCCAGTGGAGCTGAGAAGATAACCATGCTAACTGCCTATCAGACTGTTGGTGACAGAGCTGCCAAGAACAAATTAGCATCTAGTGTAGGAGTTACCATGGGTCCAATAGCACTATGGGCTGTGGGAAGACGAGACCAGCACAGGTCAAGTGTACAGGGTTGTTCGGGGGGGGTGGGAATAAGCACGATGCCACTTAACTTCAAGTTGTCCTTTGCTTGCCTTAAAGATAATTCATTCTGTGTCTGGCTGATACTGAAATCTCTATATATTACCTTTGAAGAAGGTAGTACTCGATCCTCCCTGTACCTAGGGCAAAGCACAGTGCAGATGGCAGGTGATGGTGTTGGCAGCTGCTCCTTGCTCCCTAGTCAGTGTCAGCAGCGAGACTGTCCTGTCCCATGTGTTGATCTCTTTTTGTAAGAGGCAAATGGCAGCTGCCCTTCTACTGACTGTAGGGGAGGAGGAAGGTAATGAACTGTACTGCTTCAGGAGAGCTTTGCACCAGTCCTTTTAACTACTGAGAATGCATTCACCTCTGTTCAGATGCTGTTGTAGTACCCATAATTAAGATCTTATTTTTGTGCAAAGTACTTAACTGAGCCAAACAGACAACATCCTACCCTCATTGTCACAATGTCCCGGTTGGATTCCTTGATGCCAGATGAACTTGGCTTTGCACTGTTTGACAGACTCCCTACAGCTGTCCTGTTTGCTACAGTAGAGTGGACCTTGTCAGAGGTGAATTAGATTTTTTTTTTTTTTTTTTTTTTTCTTTTTGGAAGGAGACTTGGTATAACAACTCTTGAACTTTTGGCATGCAGAAAGGCAATCTCAAAAAATGGTGTTGCCAATGGTGCACTGAGTTCTGAAGACTTAGCAAGTCCTTTTGAGGCCTGCAATTCTCTGAGTTCTTGTAGAGCTTCAATCCAACCAAAGCAAGCACAGTTGGAGATCTTTTTTTCCATGGTTCTATAGAATCATAGAATCGTTAAGGTTGGAAAGGACCTCTGAGATCAAGTCCAACCTGTTAACCTAACTGCCTGATCCACCTCCAAACCATGTCCCTAAGCACCACATCCACATGTTTTTTGAATACTTCCAGGGACTGTGATTGTACCACTTCCCTGGGCAGTCCTGTTATGCAAAGGCTTCAATAACTGAAGCCTTTGGTAAGTATGTGTGACTTGTCACTGTGCCATACTTAGAGTAGTTTCAAAGCCCTATTTGTATATTGTAGTTTTTGTATGACAAAACATAATTTATTTCTCATATTGTACATATGTAAAGTTTTAAACATTTTGGTTTTGAGTAACAGTTTTTATAAGCCTTAAGACAAAAAAAAAAAATAAAGGGCTTTGTAAAAATCACTGAAGTCTTGTTATTGATCTACCACAAGCTTTGACATGCCTTGCCAGAACAGCAGCATATGGGCATCTTCTCCCTCTCCTGCAGGTCACTGAGACTAGCAGAAAGAGGACACAAAAGCAGAACAACCAGGTAGGTGCTGGCAAGTAGGTGCCCTTATCCAGCACCCTCCTTCCAAGTCCTCTCCAGGCTGTGTTGCCAAGGTAAGCTTGGTCCCTCCACCCATGCAGCACCAAGTATCTTCAGGAATGGACCAAAGTCACTCTATATCTACTCACATGTTGCAGCTCCCGAGATGCCCATCATACAACATTACAGATTTATTTCTAGCTTTAGCCTAGCAGTGAGACCATGATTTCAACAGTGCCCAAGGGATCATCTTTTTTGGCAGAGTAAATATTACAAAATAAAAATCCCTGTCTGGGTAGCAGTAGAGGGGTTTGCTGTCTGCCCCTTCCCCACACTGGCTATAAGACATACTTAAGCAGGGGAGACTACCAAAAATCATTAACCTTTCCTTCCCACCCTGTTTTCTTTCAGCCATAGCAATACCACTACTGCTTTTGGCTGGGGGAAAGCAAGATTTTGTATTACTTGCTCTCTACAGCTATTACAGTGAACACAGTGGACTCTGGAAAGACCATTGCTGCTGTGCCAGGCTAGCCAGGACAAGTTAGGACAAACTCCCTCTTCTCTGTTGACTTCCTACATTCATGCTTTTTTCCTCCATTAAATGTAATTCCCCCCCCCCCCCCCCCGAAATGCTTCACCTTTGCCTGACTTCAATAGTTAGCCCATTAGCAAATACTTTTAAGAAAACTTACCCAAATCTGATTGCTAACTGAGGTTTTCCCAGCAGCCACACCATCAAATTTAAGGAAACCTCTCTGTGCTTTGCCTATCCCTGACACAAATCGGTGACACAAATCCAGCAGCAACAGAAGGACTTTGCAAACGAAGTAAATACCTCCAAGCTGGGGAAGATTTACATGAAATTATTTAGTTAACCTTTTCCTATGAAAAGCCCAGCAATGGCTGGACTGCAAAGAAAACTACCTTTTTAGATTCAGCAGAGCAATGGGGAGGCTGTTTGATGCTTGTAGGGCTCCTAATTATTCTGCACCCCAGAGCTGGAGATTTTTTTCTGATGTGTTCCTGTGGGGCTACCTTCCACCCTGTGCAAAGGTGGGGGGACACTGATACCAGAAGTCATTTACATGAATGGCTGCTTATTTTGGTTTGAGATCCCTTCCTGTAGCAGTGATGGGCTACAGGACTACAGCACTACAGCTGCAGCACTCCTGCAAGTGATGTGTTCCCAGTTAAATCAGAGAAGCAGTGCGTCCAACCATTTGGGACTCATTTTTTGCATGGTACCCCTTGGATACAGCTGCCATGCAAGGGCTGGTGCCTCTTGCAGGGCAATTCTCCTGCAAAGACAAGCAGGTGCTGGCCCCTTTCACATCCAACTGCTCTCTACAAGGAAAAGGGTGAAGAATATAAGCTCACAAGAGAGGAGAAACAGGCTGCAGCTCTTTGACATGCATGGGCATCCCCTCCAGGCATCTGGTCCTTCACACAGCAAATATGGGCTCCCAAATGCATCACTCCTGCTGCTCCAAATATTGAGACTAACATCACACCTCCTGGCACGTCGACATGCATCCCTGCACAGTTCCCCACAGCTATGAGTTTGATTGTGCATTAGACAAGTGAAAAAAACAAAGAGAAGGGGACATTTTTCTGAAGTCTCTAATTTAGCATCGGCACAGCAGGCACCCCCCAAATCTGTGCCAGGCAGGGCTGAGGCTGCAGGTTGGACCTGCTGTGGGGCTGACCGCTGTGCTCTTAGCTGCCTGGACACCACCCCCCACCCCCCCCACCCCCCCAATTTATTCTGGATCTCTTTTTCACAGCCATTCCATTCAGGTCCCACCAAAGATCAGGCTGTGTCTCCAGAGGAACACTATGCCCCACACAGGGAATGCTTCACAACCCTCTTCTCCCCCCACCCGGGACTGCTCCAGCATCTGAGTGCAAGCATCAGCTCCCGCAAGCAGCAGCAATTGGGCATTTTCACCAGGTACACCCCAGCATCCCTGCTTTTGAAGGTAAGTAAGTTGAACACAAAGTCTGTTTGGAGTTTGCTTCTCCCCCATTTCCCAGTGTAACACCACCCCTTCCTTCAGCTGGTGCTGTAAGATCGTGGCTTGGTCAGCAGAAGTCCCTGACATGGGAGGTACCAGCTGTCTCACATAAACAGTTTCCAAGCTACAAAAATCTGAGCAGAATAAATTCAACACAACAGCTGTGTTCAGGAAGAGAAAGACCAGCCAGTCCTTTCAGGAACAAGGACAGCACGTTCTTTGCTGGCTTCCCGTGCTGAAATAACGAGGCAGCCCCACTCCACCAGGTAAAGCTTTTCAGCAGTTCCCAAAAGCAGCCTCATGGAAAGATGACTGCGACTGTCCAAGAAACCAAACATCCTGCTTCTTGGACCACGATAACAAGTTGTAATTTTATGCCTGTTCAGATGCTGACATTCCAACATAAATTATACAGCTCATTGCCTTCCCAGCAATCCCATCCAGCCCAGCAGCAAACACAAAGAACATGGCAACTTTTGCAAATCCATGCAAAAGTATCATCAGGAGACCTCACGCTGCCCAGAGGGATGGGTAAAGCAGCTTGACCCAGAGCTGACCCAAGTTTAAAACAAAAGTCAGCTCACTTTTTATTGCTCGATTGTTTTTTTTTTTCCTATCTATCTCTGTCCTTTCTGTTCTAGGTTGTTTTGCAGTTGTTTCAAAGCTTTAGGATGTTTATGGCAAACCGTATAAAAAAGATGCAAAGTGCAAACGTTCAGAATCCTTTTCTTCTGACATGACTTGTAATAAGATTGAAAAACAAGGAAAAGGGACCAATAAAAGTAAGGCTTTTAAGGCCATGCTGTTCCACCTCTCCTAGCCAGCTGTCCTAATTATTGCAAACAGGCAAACCAGTTCAGACAAAGTAAGAAATGACACAAGACTTGGACCAAACCTTAAGGCAAATCTGGTTGATTTTTTTTCCTCCTTTCCATATGGCTTTCCATATCCTGTTTTTGGCTGAAAACAGATGTATCCTATCAAATTATAAAGAGAAAGGCCACATTCAGCTTAGCTGGAGCTAAGCAAGTATACCGAAACAATCTTACTCCCATGCCATAAAATCCACAGATGTTAATGAGAAGATGATCCTTGCTCTGCAGATCTCTGTGAAACAGCCAAATTTGTCGGTTCTTTGAATAACCCATTAAACACCCATGGAAAAGCTGGATCATATATTATTCATGCATTGCAATGGAGGGAACTTCCAATGACAGATCTTGAAATATCAGTTGGATAATAAAGCTTGAAATTTCTCTCTAAATTTCAGAACGGTGGATCTGGCTGGCTTACAGATGACTAAGGTTATTCAGAAAGCTTGCTGCTCTCTATACAAAGAGTTTATTAGCATTGACTTTATTGTTGAGGAACACAAATCCACGTGATTGATAGTCATCACTAACCTGCACCGCTGTGAATAACATCAGAGCACAAACCAAGGAAGCCTGGGAGTGAGAGCAGCACAACTCTCCTTCCCATGATCAGGCAAGGCTGCAATCCTCAATGCATTAGCATGCAAATAACTAAATTAAAACACAACAAAATCAACTGATAGCACAAGAAGATTAACAGCTTTGCCTTAAGAGTGCTTCACAAGTCAGTGACAGAGACAAACCCCACATACCTTGTCCTTGGATAACTGCTCAGCACACACACCAGAAGGGTGCATGGTCTTCTCTTCTGAGCAGTTTTCATGCACAGAAAAATAGTTGAAGAATTTCTTTTGCTTACTGAAGCATTCTTCTGCTTGTTCAGCCTGGTCTAATATGGTCTACAACCCCATCCCCATATAATATGCCAGAAGGTGAAGGGAACTGAAAATTAAAAGGGAGAGAAGGACACTCCTAATGACTATCACGGTAGAACATCTATTCTCAGGAAAGAAGCAGCATATTTAATTTGCCTTAATGATTTCAGTAAGCAAAGCCAAAGTTGCAAAAGCAGGGACACATTAGCTTTTCTGCGAGTTGTGTCTGAAAAGCTTCCTCCTGGCCGAGAAGGTGGTTGCTCCAGAGTCCTCATCTCAAGAACTCTGACCAGCCACTTTCGCACAAGTTCAGGTTCACCTGCCAGGGCACAGCTTGGTAGGACACACGCAACAAACGCAGCTAAGCACGTGCACAAGTCTTCCAGCTGGGTTCCCTTTGAAATCTGCAGGAGCTTTTCCTCAGATTTCAGCAGAAGTTTGGTGGGTTTTAACCCATGAAGAGATGCTGGTCCAGGGAGGTGACAGAAGCTGACCTGTTGCTAAAATGCCTAGGTGAGGAACATGCTCTGCACTTTGCAAGACTGGTTGCAAAAGGCATAAATTTAGAAAAATTAAACTTCATACACATTTTTTTCCTGTTTCTTCTTCCCATCATCCTCAGTTACTGACCTAAATTCCTGTCTGAAGTCCAAGCCACATGCTGCCTCCAAGTCAGCTCCAGTAACAACATCAAAGTCCTGACCTAGACTGATTCTGCGTTCTGGCCGACAGCTACTTAACAGGACATGATGAACTTTATATCTAGTACATCTTTACAAAGCTGAGCCAAAAGAAGCTCTGGTTTTGCAGTTTGATCCAAAGATCCTCAATTAACTTTTGCTGCTCTGTAATGTGATTTTAGTGTTCCTTAGAGTTGTTTCCCCTTCCCCACTGGAAGACCATGAGAAATAAGTGGAGAAAACCTGCCAACTATGTGGGAGAAGCAATGAACCTGATTGTGTAAATGAAATGCTGTCAAATGATCAAGGGGAAAAAAAAAAGAGTAAAAAAAACCACAAAAAAAATATCTGTGTTTCCTTTTCTTCTAGTCCTATTACAAGTTATTAAGTAGTGGGGGGAGGCAAGGACAAAATCAAATAGGCTTATGATATTTAAACAGATACTCTCTCCTTAAGATAATAGTCACTAATACTGGAAATAACTGGGACAGGAGAAAGTACCCAGAAAGATTTTCCATTCTTCCACTTATACCAAAACTGTATGTTAAAAAAAAAACAAAACCAAAACATTTTGATGAAGACCATGTTAATTCAAATCACATCCTGTACAGGCCATTGGAACCAAAGCCAAGCTCTGCTGTTCACCATTAGTTTCCGGAAACCATATAGAAGACAACTTTTTTAGTTAATTCTGCATAATCACAACTCCTCTCACCTTGCAGCTTGTGAAAGTCAACCTGCACCCATGTTTCTGCAGCCACATCCTGGGGCTGGCTCCCACCCACAAGCCACTGCCTCTCCCCCAGTAGATCCATATCAGTTTTCCTCATTGCTTTTTCTGCCAAGCTTTAAAAGAATTGTCTTCTTCCACTGCTGCCTACATTTGGAGAAACAGTGAGCCCACAGTTGTCCTCCAAAGGCCCAAATATTAGCTAGAGAATTAAAAACCCCAGTGGCTGCCAGTGCAATCCTACCAGCAGTATCATGGCTGGGGTCACCCCTGGGGACAACTCCCCCTCCAACCCCACCTCTTTCTCATTCTTTCCTTCCACCTTCTCTGTTTCCCATTACTCACCTGCTTTTAACCCCTCTCCACCACAAAGTAAGTTATGCTCTATCCATCTGGCTCAACCTAACCACTCCCAACCCATCCATTAACATTACCCAGGAGGTTCTTCCCACCACCATTGCTGAGAAGCAACCTCACAGCACAGAGCTCAGCCGAAGACAACCTACATGTCAGCTCGCTCCAAAGCTCAGCCAACATCCTGAGCTCCTCCTCATCTTCTTCCCATGTGCTCAGCCCCCCCAGATGTAGCTCCTGGAAGACTTTGAGCCCTCTCCCCTTCCTTAGCTGAAGAATGGCCAGGTATAGAAGAGCATCCAGGACAAGTTTTGAAGTACCTGAGGATGAGTTGCTTCCACCCTGGAGCAGAAACCCCGCTCATGGCCCCAGTAACACCTGGGATGAGATGGGCAATGACATTGCCTTAGCAAGTGGACAGTGTACATGGGTTCCCATGTCCCTGCAACTCCAGAGCCATGCATCAAAGCAGCTGAGATCAGGGAAGTGATTTTATAAGGTTTGTCCATACACAGTGATGGAGGAGAGCTTGCTCCAGCCAGGCCACCATCTGCTCCCTTGCCATAACCCTTTGGGTGCTGGCAAGGCTGGAGGAGATGCAGCCCTTTTAGCTCTGCTTGTGCAGAGGCACTTGGAGCTTGGTCTTCTCAATCTGCATCCTCTCCTAGGACTTTTCAGAAGCAGCACAGCTAGGAGTCCCTCCTCACTTGCATCTTATAAAGGCAAACCTCTGCTAAATTTCCACAGAGAGGTGGAAAGCACAGGTGCATTGCCGGGCCCCATCCCTCTCAGCTGGGTCATGCTGCTGCTGGCCATGTCAGCCACCTTGTAAAGCCAACACAATAAACACATTATAGACGGTGTGGAAGTACCCACCAGGAGCTGTGATAACAGCAGCAGGCATGGTGCACCCAGCCATGGTGGAGGCCACCAAAGGTTAAGCTTCTTTGCCAAGTATCAGCCTCCCCTCACCAGAAGATGCTATAGGAGCCAAACAGCACATCCTGAACGTCAAAGGCATTTACAGGGCTCCCTCCTCAGTATCTTTATGGATCCTGGCTTGAGCATCTGGAAGAAACAGCTACTACTCACAGCAAGAGAAACCTTTCCTGGGAAGTCCATGAGATAAGCTGGTGTTGTAGTGCTGGCTCCCGTGCTCTGCTGTCATATCAGCAACTTGGGAAGGATATATATGATGAGACCTCTCCTCCCATGTGCTTCTAAGCTATCATCTGCTGGTGACTGTATCCAGCTCTTACCTAAATTTGTGACCAGTTTGGGAATTCAGGGTGAAGGACTGTGTCCTCCCCAGCCAGGCTCCTTGCCATGCTCAGGGGGGGAATTCACGGTGGTTGTACAATAGCAGAGCTTTGCTCTCTGCTCACTCTATCAATTTGATTTTTTTCAAGCAGGATAAAGCCACCTACAGCACCTGCTTTACACCAGCTCCAGACCTGACCCAGAGAATTTAAACAGCTGCTCACTGTCAGGGGCAAGCAGGAGCTGATTTACACCTTGGGAGATGGGCACACAAGCAAGTGTTTGTTTGTAAACCAAGGATGATTTATTCCTCTTATTAATTCAGTATCCTTCAGAAGGCACACTATGTCAGCCCCATTCAGCAGACCTTTTAATTATTATTTTATTCCTGCATAATCTGTGATTTGAACAAAGATGCACGTTGTTCTACTCTGTGGCTGACAGAAACTGTTTTTTAAATTCCTGCTGTGGTGTTTTCTCCCAGTTTTGCTGAATCAGCTTTTAACTTCCATTAAAAAGCTTTTCATTTAAGAAAGAAGCAAAATCTGCTTTTCTAATCCCACTGAGTTACCTCCTTATGCAGCTTCAATGGCATTTTGTTGCTCCAACAAGCCAGGAAGCTGTTTGTGCCAGCTTACCCAGATTGCTCTGCCTAGAACATCCCATCCCATAGCTTTAATGTGACTGAGCTCAAGAAACAAAGCAAAGGACTGAGTCCGGGCTTGGGCATGTACTGATGTAGCTTTTTCATCCTGCTTTTGGGGAAAAAAAAATAATTGTTAACATGGAGCAGTTGGGGCCCAGTGGGTTGCAGATTTTAGGAGCTGTTAACTTGAATTTTGCTCTGAATGGATCCACCGCCCCATGGTGGAAAGGTCCAGGGAAAGTCACAGGAGCCAACAAAAAACTCACAGTGCTTGTTAAACTGCAGATGGTCTCCATACCCACTGCAATTAGAGCTGACCTATTGCAAAATACACACCAAGCATCTCCCTCCTGGCTACTGGACTCCTGTTGACTATCCAGAGTCTCTGGAGATGACACTGAAGCAATCACAGATACAATATTTTGACTGGCTGGCTGACCACAAAAAGGGTCTCTGGTTATAGCACAGAACAGCAAAGTAGATCCAAGGTTGGTCATCAACACTGATACTTAAGGACAACCTTAAGGTCACAGACTAGGCCAGACATACCAAATATGCTATAAACCCCTCGGCAAACTGTCAAAACCGGACTCTGAGGTTGCTGGTCTCTGTTCCTGCAGGATGCTTGAAGCCTATCCAGGTATTCAGGTCTTCAGCTCAGAAATCCCTCAACAGCATGCCCATAACTCGCTGCACCTAATGTCCACAAGTACAGGTGAAACTGCTTCAGGTCTGGACATGAGCTGCTTGTTGAGGCTTGGGAGGTGGGAAAGGATGTAACCAGCAAGCAAGCCTGGTTGAAGGTGATTTTCAAGGGTGAAATCTATTTAAAGACAAACATTTATGTTGGTCCCATGTTGAGCTTGTGGTTTCTTTCTTTGAGCTGAAAGTCTGATGGCTTAAGACTGCAGATATTAATATTGCAGATCCACAGCAAACGCAGGGCAATGTTGCGGAGTGTATGAAGGCTACCAAGGGATGTCTTATGATGTGCCAAGTGCGACCCCAGCTATCCATGTGGCAATCCTGTACACAGCTGTGTATAAGCACAGGTTAGAATAAGCAGAAAGACACAGTCCCTCTCAACCCCATGCGTGACATCAAGGACCAACGTTGACCAAGGGTGGAAAAAAAGGCATGCTTATTTTGGCAACTGCAGCCTTCTTCCACAGTGGGAGAACGTTATCAGAGCTCCTACCTCATTGAAGTCTGCAGAATAAATAGTCCCTGATGTTGGGTCATCAAGTGGTAGCTTTGAATTCCCAGCTTCTGGGTACAATCTGGTCCCCAGCATGTTACTTGCACCCTCAAGGGAGCACACCAGAAAGACAACATTGCTGTTGAGGTCCCTTATTAATCCTGTAAAGCTGCAGGGCAACCTCCCACCAGTTACTGGAGTAAAACCAACTTGCTCCACTCATCCCTGACCAGACCTCTTGGGTAACAGCAGAGGGATGCATTCCCCAAGCACCTCCAGTTTAGGGGTGTTCAGGCTGGGGTGCATCAAATCAGAGGGGCCATTTGCTGCCAGATTGCAAGCCAAAGAGGTGACAGACTGTGACTAGGAAGGGAGTAACTTTCTACAGACCAGTGGCATTCCTGGACTGCTCTCTAAGTATAGCTGGCATTGCAAAATAAGCGAGGAAGAGTTAGGAAAATGGATTTCATCCTTTATCCAGCTCAACCACTTTCTAATCACACAGAAAGTCGAGAGAGGACAAAGACACAAAAGAGTCTGAAAGAAGAATTTGTGTAGTAAGACCACATATAAAGCATTTTTCTCTGCCCATGACAACACATCTGGTCTTATCCATATTGGCCTTTATGGTCCAGTTCAGGGTCCTAAAATAACCCAGCTGAGTACTTCTAAGGTGTTCAGGTGCCAAAGGAAGGAGATGGGAACAGAGTGTGCTCTCCTGTCTTGGTTTCAGCTGGGATAGAGTTGATTTTTCTTCCTAGTAGCTGGTATAGTGCTGTGTTTTGGATTTAGGATGAGAATAATGTTGATAACACACTGATGTTTTAGTTGTTGCTAAGTAGAGTTTACACTAATCAAGGACTTTTCAGCTTCCCATGCTCTGCCAGATGCACAAGAAGCTGAGAGGGGGCACAGCCAGGACAGCTGACCCAGACTGGCCAAAGGGCTATTCCATACTGTATGACGCCATGCTCAGTATATAAACTGGTGAGAGTTGGCTGGGGGGCAGTGATCGCTGCTTGAGGACGTGCTGGGCATCAGTCGGCAGGTGGTGAGCAATTGTACAGCTATCACTTGCTTTGTATATTATTATTATTATTATTACTACTACTACTACTACTACTACTGCTGCTACTACTGCTACTGCTACTATTACTGCTATTACTACTATTCTATTTCATTTTACTTCAATTATTAAACTGTTCTTATCTCAACCCATGAGTTTTCTGACTTTCACCCTTCCAATTCTCTCCCCCATCTCACTGGGGTGGGGGGAGTGAGCAAGCGGCTGTGTGGTGCTTAGTTGCTGGCTGGGGTTAAACCAGCCACTTTGTCTTCAAAGGATGCACCCAGCCATGCATAGGATGTACCCCCCCACTTGCCCCTTGATGACCTCCCCTTTGTATTCGTCATCTGCTGTTATCATGTCCCTTATTCTTCAAAACACTCAGAAACCAAATCTAAGGTGGTAATACTCCCTGCAAAAAAGCCCTTTCCTACAGCAGAGGAGACCATACCATACCTAAACCTGAGGCCCCAGACCAGTTCTCCAGTATGCTTGCAAGTGCTCCTGCCCAAACTTGGCATTTTATGGACTTTGTGGTTGATGCTTTCACTTATCAAGAGACAAGAAACACAGGTTTTGCACAGGAGTTTCTACATACACAGGAATTTTGGTCTTGGAGCACCCCAGATTTCTAGATCTATAGATAAATCCTCTTCTCAAGTCTACACTCACCTGTTGCACAGGACCTGGACTTTATGTCAACCCTCCCATGACCTCTTTCTCATACCTCCTGGAAAAACTGGCCCAAGCAAAGTGAGAGGACACTGTAGCAGATCAAACTACTGTAAGCAAGCCCTGCCTTTGGTGTGAAAATCAGCGAGTTCAGATTATTAAAAAGGTGCTTTGAGTTCCAAGAGCCTCACGAGGTGGAGAGTACCTCCTACCATGTTCTTGTCATCCTCTCACCACGAAGGGGTCCTGCCCTCAGCCAGGGCTCTCTGCATATGGGACAGAACATAACCTGAGGGAGCTCCCCAAACAACTGATGACTACTGCAAGAAGCACATATTCTCTCTTTTTTTCCCTTAGACCTCACTGACAGGTATGGAAACCAGGCTGGAAGAATAAAAAAAGAAATTGGAGCACACTTTAGGATGAGTTTTGGAGCATGTGGCTACATGGGCCATGTGCGCTCAGCCCCCAGCACAGTAGAAGGGGGAAGGTGTATGCACGCACCTTGTCTAAATTACCAACATCCTGTAGAGTATGGTCTGTGGAGCTGAAATATCCATCTAGTTATCACTATATGCAACGATAAAAAAAGCAATTACCCCTGATAATTCCTCTGCAGTGTCTATATTGAGGTCTTTATCCCTTTTTCCTTAAAAAAAAATAAATTAAAAAGTCACAGTCAACTCTTCAGCTCTTATGACAGCAAAATTTTAGATCAAACTTAAACACCTAAGGTGAAATTTTAGATCCAGCTTGAACACCTAAGATGAGGATGTAATAGCTAACTTTTTGGAATTTAACCAAGGCTCCTCTATCTCACCCAAATTACAGCCCACTTAAAAATCTTCTTTATGGATACTGGGAACAGCACTGAAAGCTTTATCAATTTCCACGTAGCACAAAAAGACCTTTCTGAAGTCAGCATCTTACATCAATATATTGCCTTTATCTACCAAACCCATAATCTTCTTAAAGGAATGAATAGGGTTGTTTTGACAAAAATATGCCATATGGCAGCAGGGAGCCCACCATTAATAGTGCCAAATCCTTGCTCTGCATTTTAAACACAAGAAACTTCCCCAACAGCTCAGTCATGATCAAGCATGCTTCAGCATCACAAGAAAACACCACTTTTCTCTTTACTTAGCTAGTTTGCCCACTACTGTTTGCTGGTTATTTGTCACCTGCAGATATGATCAGCTCTTCACTAAGCCAGTGAACTGGTCCACATTGGCAGAAGACTGGGAATAGGAGCAAAACTACTGGTTTTCCATATTTAAAGCAGGGGAAGGGCAAATGAGGAATTAGCTAGTAAAGTCATCACTGCTATGCAGTAAAAAAAGAAGAAATCTTGAAGAAATTGTATCAAACACTGTAGCATTTGAACCCCATTTGCTACCAAGGAGAACAAGACATATTTTTCTTTGTCTCTCATAAATCAGTTTTGTTTTGTTTCAAACCAGGTTTCCAGAGTCTGGTTCTGCAATATGTTATTTTTCTTGACTGAGTTGAAGGATAATCCATTTTTCTCTCATCTGGAAACACCTTACAACACCATACTCTGCATTTATGGAGTACCTTTAATCATCTTGGCTGAAATGTTTATGGACCATGGGCCTCACTCCAGTTTCAGCTGTATCTGTGCAAGCCCGTGCTGGTTGAGAGAGAGAGATATGAATTAGAGGAGGGCAAAAATCACTTCAGTGTGTGCAACAGCAAAACAAGAATTAACTCCATATGAAGCCCATTTGGCTCTGGCAGGGCTTATTTGTTTTCTCTGTTTTTCTTTATTCCTGCTGCTCAGCATACAGAGAAAATAAAGAGATGGCTGTAGATCACCTTGCATAATAGAGCAGAATTTCTTCCAGGGGATTTAATTGGTACGGGAAAGATAGTAGATCTTGGAGGCCTCAAAATAGATTGAAATCCCATTTCACCAGGTGCTGTACAGCTACCCACTAAATAAAGAGTCACTTCCCCAGGGATCACATTGCATAAAGCAGCCATATGAAGTGTGGGAAGGGAAATTAAAGGTATAGAAAAAGTGAGGTGAATCAGCCAGGTCACAAACCTCATCAATAGC
Organism: Platalea leucorodia; assembly: GCF_965183815.1. NCBI lineage: Eukaryota > Metazoa > Chordata > Aves > Pelecaniformes > Threskiornithidae > Platalea > Platalea leucorodia. The sequence goes on along the minus strand of NC_138859.1, from coordinate 24,597,270 downwards.
TCCCAGTCCCCTGCGGTACCTACTAAATACCTACTCACACAAGCACAGGTTAAATTATCTTCCCAGGGAAGCACAGCCTTCCTCCCGCACCCTCCAGGCAGTCTCAAGAGCTTGAGGTCTGTCCACATGCAGTGCCTTAAGAGAACAAAGATCCCATAGCACTAACATAACATGCAATGTTCCTGAAACACCGAAGTCTTTTAGAAATTATTAGGAAACCTTCTAGTTTGAAGCACCGGGTCAGCCGAAGGCTCAGCGCCCTGATGGCATGCAAGGCTTGCTGCATTTGCTGCGGAACTGGAGTGATAAACCCTGTGCGTGAAGCACATACTTCTTCACACTGCTCTGCCGACAACCAGGTTTGTTTGGTGGGTCTGCAGAGGTTGAACATCTGCTAAGGTTTCACCTAGAGGAGCAGAGATGGCACCATTTCTCTTTCAGAGATCTCCCCAGTGCGTTCACTGATGGATACCGTGAGGAACTCCTTTGCCAGGAGTTTTCCCCAGATCTCCATGAGTTTTAGACGAAATGCAGAAGTTGGGCACACTCAAGGATTTTTGCCTTTAAAAGCCCAACACACTGACACTGTCTCTAATCCAACTTCTTTCTCTGTCTAGATGAATCAAGGAATTTCTTTTCCAAAACATCCACTGTGGGATTCGCTAAAGTTTCAAACACCTTTTTCTCATGACAAGGACTGCGTTGGGGGCAGAGAACTGGAATGAGATAGACCCATGCTCATGGCACATGGTGGGTGATGGTGCAAACCTCTCCTGCTCTCACTGCTGCTGTAGCACTGTGATCCTGGGGTCCTCTCTGGCTGCTCCCAGCCCCTGAGAAAATAAGAAAGATCTTACAGAGGAACTATTTTGTTTGAAGGGCTGCCAGGTGGAACCTGGCCAAGAGGCAGCAGACCATGACGGACAGACCCACACCATTTAGACAGCAGCAGCTACCCAAGGGAAGAATCCGGCCAAGGAGGGCAAAACACATGCACACACACAGACTCACGCAGGCCCATTGCAGCTGGAGGTCAAAGTCCAATTAGGCACTTTATTGCTCATTTAAGTCTTGTCTGGCTTTCAGGGCTAGAAGAATTGTGGTGTGCGCACGTGAATCCACGCCTCTGCTGGGGATGAACAGTGATTTGCATTTGAAGCGAGTCACTGATCCCATTCCCAGGAGGTTTACTTGATGCATGGCTTAGCAGAGGGGCAGTTCAGTTTTATTTACCACCAGACTTGGCACATGCTGGCGGCTCCGTATTCACCGGCGGCTCTGAGGACATCAGCCCCGCGAGCTGCTTCTCATTTTCAGAGACCACATAGAAAGATGGTGGCTGCAGGTTTGCACAGGAGTGTCAGCTCCTTAGGACTTCTCACCTCCTGAGCCTGGTCATCTCCTCTGTAACTGATACTCTGAAGAGCTGAAGACTTTCCTGAGCACTTTTGGCATTCTGGGTAGAAGTGATGTTGTTTGTTGTTCTCCTTAACCATGTTTTAAGATACCACTCTGTCAGAAGTAAATATACTATTTATATAGGAACTTGCTCATCTTTAAGTATGGGCAGCTGGGTGTGAAACTCTGGCTTTTGTGCTCCTGGAAAAAGGTGGTTCTGCTACGTGTCACTTGCTTCTCAGTCAGCACTAAGTTCTCAGGTCTGACCTTGATCTTTTAGCATTAGCTAAGGCCGTGTTGTCCAAAACAGAGTCCCAGCTTCTCAATTTCTGTGTGACTGCCCTAAGCACAATTAAGACAAAAAGCGTGTGACATGCGTGCAAAAGTAAAGAATTTCTTATTCAACAAAAAGGTCACATTGACCAAATAACAACCTAGGTGGGACTTGTACTCACTCTTTACCTATTAGGTAGTAAGTGCTTTCATGAAGTTAAAAAGTCAAGTGCCTGCACCACAGAGCTCCTACTCTGGGAAAAACTGTAAAATCCTTTTTACATTAGCCAGTTTTGAAAGCTGGAACAGGTATTGGGAAGATCACTGTCCTTAGGCTTGCAATCTTTGATGCAATCTACGTGATAGGTGTCTGCCATGATATTCTTGTTCTGCTAGTATAGCACACATGCAATATAAGATGTCCTCTCTAAAGATATTTTAACTATACTCAATGCTACATAGTTTTTGTGGGCAGAGGAATATCAACTTCAGTATCTCAGCAACTTGCATGCCCAAATTCCTAGTCACCATATTTGTCCACACAAGGCACCAAAAGCTTGTGAAGATATGACAACAAGTTTACCAAGAGTGTGTATGTGTGTGTGAGAGGGGTTGTCACAAAACCAGTTTTAGATCTACAGGGTATTGTCCAGGTCACCAGTTATCTTCCTGAAGGGTTTTACAAAATCCCCCATCTTTAAAACAAACAAACAAAAAAACCCAACTCCCCAAAAAACCCAAAAAACACACCACACTCACCAGCAGTAGTAGAGGAACCAGCCACTAATGATTCAGTTTCAGAGATCTGATAAAGAAACTGTCAGGGTTCAGTGGAAAAGCAAGGACAGCAACTGAAAAGCAGCTGAGAATAGGAGATTACTTTAACCTTGCATTTTTAGGCTTCTAATTTCTGTGTTTACAAACTGCAGGTTTCCTACTGAAAAGAAACATTTTGCACTTACAGAGAAGATGGTGGTTAAATGTCTTCCCCTCCCAGGGACGTGGCAGTTCAGTTTTTGAGCAACACCTCCCACCAATGCGCAACTACTCAGCTGGTATTGCCTGGGTAAGGACGAAGATTTTGGTCCCCCGTCCAGAAGGCGCCTACAGAAATGGTCCAAGCTCCTTCAATCATAGAATTATTTAGGTTGGAAGATCATTGAGATCATCAAGATCATCAAGTCCAACCATTAACCTAACACTACCAAGTCCACCACTAAACCATGTCCCTAAGCGCCATGTCTATGCATCCTTTAAATACCTACAGGGATGTTTAGTTGATTTTCAAAGGTCATACTGTGTGTGGCAAAAACACAGCACTAAAACATGCGAGGCATCAGCCAAAAAGGATAAAAAACCCCTCAAAAACCAAAAACCAAAACAACTTAATTTGAACCTGAGCAGCTTGTTGAGCTGGGATTGGTGGCCTCATTTACTTGGTGAAGATAAGAAAGAGCAAAGCATGGAAAAGCCGAGATGGAGCAGAAAAGGCAAAGTGACAGACTCTAAAACAGAGGGTTAAACCCCCTGCCACAAAGATAATCAAGAAAGGCTAGGACAGATGTAAATGTCAAGAAAATAAACACAGAAGGAAGCAAGCGCATGGTAGGAACCAAGGTATTTTGAGTCTTGGTTCAGAAATACCACCAGCCTCAGCTGGCGGGAGCTGAGCAGACAGAAAATGATGAAATAGGGCAACCAAACAGTCCCAGGGAGATGTGGCCCAGAGGCTACCAGAAATGAGAGGTTGATCAAGGACAAGGGTGGAAGCTGGATGTGGTCAACACGCATGAAAAACCTCAACACTAACAGGGAATGTAACAAGGGAGCAAGTGAGAGGATTTCAAAATAAAGCTTTATCGGCTTCCTAAATATATTTATGCTCACTCAGATCTGTCCTCGCACCAGTCTCCCGTGTGATAGAAACAAGTCAAGTGCAGTCAAACAGCTGAGAAGGTCAGTTCAACAGGGTGAACACTATGTGTCCTGGTTTCAGCTGGGATAGAGTTAATTTTCTTCTTGGTAGCTGGTATGGGGCTGTGTTTTGGGTTTAGGATGAGAACAATGTCGATAACACACTGATGCTTTGGTTCTTGCTAAGTAGCGCTAAGTTGTTGCTAAGTAGTGCTCACACTGGTCAAGGACTTTTCAGCTTCCCGTGCTCTGCCAGGTGCACAAGAAGCTGGGAGGGGGCATAGCCAGGACAGCTGACCCAGACTGGCCAAAGGGCTATTCCATACCGTATGACGCCATGCTCAGTATATAAGCTGGGGGAGTTGGCCGGGGAGCAGTGATCACTGCTCGGGGACAGGCTGGGCATCAGTTGGTGGGTGGTTTGCAATTGTACAGTGTATCACTTGCTTTGTATTACTATTGTATTATTATTATTTGGTTTTATTATTTTTTTATTATTGTTATTATTACTATTACTACTGTTCTATTTTTATTTTACTTCAGTTATTAAACAGTTCTTATCTCAACCCAGTTTTCCCCTTTTACCCTTCCGATTCTTTCCCCCATCCCACCGATGGGGGAGTGAGCGAGCGGCTGTGTGGTGCTTAGTTGCTGGCTGGGGTTAAACCACGACAATGTGGAAATATAAAGCAGTTGTTTCGGATGACAAATGACTGAAATAAGAGAGGTACCAGGAAAGAAGAGTCATCAATTCATCAGATGCCCAGGCACATGGAAAAGTGACCACCGATATCAAATTCAGCTGCAAAGAAAGTTATTGAGACATCAAAGTAAGGCCCTGGATCTTGAAAGGAATACAAAAATACCAAGGGGTGCATAAAAACTGGTTGAAAGGATCAAAACTGAAGTTGCCTTTCCTCAGCAGTCTAAACAGGACCTACACTTTTTAAAATCCATTCCAACTTGCAGTACTTCGGCAGCTGAAAATCCAGCACAGGCTGGGGCTGTGTCACAGGAGGAAGGGCTTTTCCTCCCAAATCTAAAACCATGTGCAAATACACAGGCAGAAAACTGAGACATCCAGTCCTGGACCCCGGCCAGCAGCACACTGATGCACAGAGACCACTCTCCTGAGCTTAAAAAATAAATAAAATAAAATACTCTGTTTGCTTTTGGACTTTCTACCTGGAACATTAATTTGGAATATTATCAGTTACACGTTTGGAGGAGTCTGGTTGTTTAATATCCATCTGTTCCTTCTAGTGTAGAGACACAGATTTCCCATATCTAGCTGCTTTTCTCAGGTCAGCACTGCACTGGTTGGGACAATATATTGGGAGCCATAGCCCTGCAGTAGCTCAGATCTTGGCAAAACCAATGCTCTTCTCATACGGTGGAGCACCCAGTTCTGCAACTGGTACATCCTAAAAGGAGCTGCTTAGATTTATCCAACTGCCTAAATGCAATATGAGCTTTTTCTAAGTCTGGCCCTCATTATACATCCTGAGCATCTGAAAAATGTTGCCTGAATGCTTGGAAATGCACCCCAGAGTGACTGCGTCGTAAAGGTTGGATCAGCATCTGAGAGCCTGAGCGCTCCAAATGTCCTGAACCTGCAAAACTGGGCAAGAGCCACTGCCTGTATTACTGGTATTCTCTGATTTTGCTTGGAATAGGCCCATACCACAAAATATAGTCTCAGTACAGTTTCAGGGGTTTAGTAAAATCTAGCTGGGATATTCACATCTCCATCTATTAATTATTATCCAGTGTGTGTGCTGCCATTACTTATAGGTCAGCTAAAGGGCTTGCTACGCTGAACCGGGCTCTGCACAAGTCCGACAGCACCACCCCAAGGAGTTTGTTATCCAGAATTTGCACTGGGGACTCAGGTTACACCAGACTCTGGGGAATTAGTGGTAGGAGCTGGCCTATTCATCTGGCCACCTCTTTAGTTTAAGCACCTGGAATCTGGCTATTCAGAAAGTCTTGGAAAAAAAAGACTTGGGGAGATAAGGGGAAACAATCAAAATACTAAACATCGAAACAGCAGGAGACAAAATTCAGCAAAATTGAGGGGCAAAAAAAGATAAAATCATGATGATTGCATGAGAGGAAGGGGAAAGAATAATTTGGATTGATAAAAACATTTCAGATACAGCTGCTGAGCAGAATCATAGAATGTCCTGAGTTGGAAGGGATCCACAAGGATCATCGAGTCCAACTCCTGTCCCTCCATAGGACAACCCCAAAAATCACACCATATGTCTGAGGGCATTGTCCAAATGCTTCTTAAATGTTGTCAGGCTTGGCACCGTGACTACCTCCCAGGGGAGCCTGTTCCAGTGCTCCACCACCCTTTGGGTGAAGAACCTTTTCCTAATGTCCAACCTAAACCTCCCCTGGCATGTCTTCCTGCTGTTCCCTCGGGTTCTATCATTGGTCATCAGGGAGAAGAGATCAGCGCCTGCCCCTCCTCCTTCCCTTGTGAGGAAGCTGTAGACCACGATGAGGTCTCCCCTCAGTCTCCTCCAGGCTGAACAGACTAAGTGACTTCAGCCGCTCCTCATACGGCTTCCCCTCTAAACCCTTCACCATCTTCGTGGCTCTCCTCTGGACACTCTCTAGTAGCTTCGTATCCTTTTTGTACTGTGGCGCCCAAAACTGCACACAGTACTCAAGATGAGGCCGCACCAGTGCAGAGTAGAGCGGGACAATCACCTCCCTCGACCGGCTAGCAATACAGTGCTTGATGCACCCCAGGACACGGTTGGCCCTCCTGGCTGCCAGGGCACACTGTTGGCTCACGTTCAACTTGCCGTCAACCAGAACCCCCAGATCCCTCTCCGCGGGGCTGCTCTCCAGCCTCTCGTTCCCCAGTCTGTATGTACATCCAGGGTTGCCATGTCCCAGGTGCAAAATCTGGCACTTGCCCTTGTTAAACTTCATAGGGTTGGTGATTGCCCAGCTCTCTAATTTGATAACAAACCTTCAAGTCCTGCATCCAAGTCATTTATGAAGATATTGAAGAGCACTGGCCCCAAGATGGATCCCTGCGGAACCCCGCTAGTGACTGGTTGCCAGCCCGATGTAACCCCATTTACTATAACCCTTTGAGCCCGACCCGTCAGCCAATTGCTCACCCATTGCATTCTGTGTTTATCCAGCTGTATGCTGGACATTTTGCCCAGGAGGATACTGTGAGAGACAGTATCGAAGGCTTTACTGAAGTCCAAAAAGATTACATCGACTGGCTTCCCTTGGTCAACTAGGTGGGTAACCTTGTCATAGAAGGAAATCAAGTTGGTCAAGCAGGACTTTCCCCTCGTGAATCCGTGCTGGCTGGGACCAATGACTGCGTTGTCTTTCAGGTGTTTTTCAATAACTCCCAGAATAATCTTCTCCATGATTTTGCCAGGCACAGAGGTGAGGCTGACAGGCCTGTAGTTACCAGGGTCACCCCTGTTGCCCTTCTTGAAGATTGGGACAACGTTTGCCAGCTTCCAGTCAACTGGGACCTCTCCAGATTCCCAAGAGCATTGAAAAATCATTGAGAGAGGTCTCGCTATGACATCAGCCAGCTCTTTAAGTACCCTCCGATGAATCCCATCGGGCCGCATTGACTTACAGGGATCCAGCTGGAGAAATCTTTGCTAAGGGGAATTCAGCAGTTAGCAGATGTAGATTGCTCACTATTGCTGTGCCTAGAAGTGTATCTTCACTTTTTTTGGCACTCTCAATCTGTCCATTTTCTTTCTTGTATTCAGACTGCAAGTTGTTTGGGACAGAGACTCTCTTTTTGGTGTATGTATAGAGGACGGCCCAGCGGGACTCTGAGCATAGTCTCTTCTACAGGCAATAACAACAATAAAGACAGCTCAACCCTGAGGAATTGAGTTTTGACAATCTAGAAACAGTCAAGACACTCATTCTTTCCTGCCAAAAATTTAACTGGTGATGAGTTATGGATTTAAAGCATACACATGAAGTACATACATTAACAGGAACACTAACTTCTGTTTATGGGAAGCCTATAGAAACTCACTGCATCAGAACAATAGCAACAGATCTTTCTCCATCCAGCCTCCATCACGTGGTCCTCCTAAAAGCCTCTTTCCAATGGACACTTGCCAACTTCTCCTCAGCTTTCTGGGACTGCTGCAGGTAATTTTGAGTCAGGTTAACCAGGCATCTCTGCTTTACCCTGCTTCGCAGCCTTTGCTTTTTCAGAGTGTTTTAGGACTTGCACAAATGATCAGACAGACATAAATAGCCCCAGTGAATATCTAATTGTGAAGGAGCATATGTGTTTGTCATGATGGACCTTCCCTGCTAGGATCCTATTTATCCGACCATGGAGCTCATGTATATATTCTATCCCTCTGCTTCAAACCCCAACTGAGAATCTCTGTCAAATCCTCTGAACACTCCTGGAAAGTTTAAAATGAGATCAGATCTCTGTGGGTGGCTCTTACTCCTACAGTGGATGACATCCAAACATGAAGCTGAACTGCACACAATTTGGAAGCTGCTCTGGAAGGCTCCGTCCATCGAGTCACCCTTGTACCAGGGCCAAAACCTTACAGTTGCCCAAAGCATAACCCTCAGAAATGCATTAAGGCTGGGATCAAAGAATAGAAGAAATGAAGAATCACTGCTGGACTGCTAATCCTCCTCATCCCCAACACAGTACCAGTTTCATGCCAACAGAAACATAGCGATTATTTGTTGGTTTTAATCACTTCAAGGTCTAAAACTTTTTCTTAAAAATGCTTCTTCAAGCTTCAGCCTCTAAATCAGCCAGAATGGGTATACATGCATTTGGCAGGTGTCCTGCAGGAGGACACAATGGCCCACGTGAAGCCAAAGGGTCATGTTTCCATCGCAGCAGATGGTCATTTGACCAAGTGAAACACCAAAGTCAATAGGTGTGTGATGGATGTGTCTGTCCATTCACTGTACATAGGCATTTCCCTAAGTATCATCAGGCCATTTTAGTCACCTCTGGGACACTACTTGTGCCAAATCTGGATCTCTAAATCAGTTAGTTCTTTAAAGAGAAAGACTACACTTCCCCATGTGTTTGCCCAGCATCGAGTGCAATAAATTTCCAATTCTGACAAGGCCTCCAGATGAACAATACCAAAAATAAGTATTCATAACATTAAAGTACAGTAGTTTTCTTATTCAATACAAGACAAAAATTAATCAGAAAGTCCAGAAATATTTTAGAGTAGAAATGCCAAGGTAGTTGGACAAGAAAAGTCAGTACTTTTTTCAATTTAAAAATTCAGACATAATATGGAGATTTGCTTCCCATTTATCCAGGATAAAAGGGTCACTGTAGGGGGTGAGTTCAGCTGAAGAAAGAATTTTGTGAAATACTTCTCAGAGTCCATGAGGTTGGAATGACTCACTCTGCGCAGATGCAACAGGACCTCAGGCGTCCACAGCCTCAAACTTCCTGCCTGATTGCTTCCCAAACTTTACCTGGAAAATCTTGCACATTCCTTTTTGCACCACAGAGATTCGTTACCAGACTGCACATACCTAGGTTTGGCAGGACTCCACAATCCATCATGCTCTAGCTATGAGCAACAACAGATTTCCCATGTATTTTCTGAATTAACGATACCGATACTTGCAGGCAAAAGGATTGGGTAAGGAACAGCTCCAAGCCCCTCTCAATTCCTAAGGAGTTACCAGTCTTCACAGGAAATGAGTTTTTCCCTAAAGCACAGCCGCTGTGATGAAACAATGCGTGAGTCTTGATCTCTTGCTTCGGTGAGAGCACCTGGATCCTATGAGGACCAGGAAGGTTAGGAGACTGCCAAGATCTTTGCCCTTCCTACATCTCCATTACATCTTTGCAGCCACCAACGGAGGTAAAAAAGGCAGTTTTGGCTCTAAGGCATCAATGTTTCAATGCATTGAATGTCTCCTGCCTATCAGCTGCCAGACAGACACTAGAAAGGAGACTACCAACCCAGTAGCTTTCCCCTCCATGGGCTATGGGTACATTCTGCATGTTACCCTGTGTCATGGTTTAACAGCTGACCCATACCTCCCTCAATCCCTATGGATAGCTTTGCCAGGGAGGCTATAGAAGAGGTCCCCCCTTTGGAGGGGACCTGTCCTGGTTTCAGCTGGGATAGAGTTATTTTTCTTCCTAGTAGCTGGTATGGGGCTGTGTTTTGGATTTAGGATGAGAATAATGTTGATAACACACTGATGTTTTAGTTGTTGCTGAGTAGAGTTTACACTAGTCAAGGACTTCTCAGCTTCCCATGCTCTGCCAGGTGCACAAGAAGCTGGGAGGGAGCACAGCCAGGACAGCTGACCCAGACTGGCCAAAGGGCTATTCCATACCATATGACATCATGCTCAGTATATAAGCTGGGGGAAGAAGAAGGAGGGGGGGGGATGTTCAGAGTGATGGCTTTTTTCTTCCCAAGTAACCATTACGTGTGATAGGGCCCTGCTTTCCTGAGGATGGCTGAACACCTGCCTGCTGATGGGAAGTAGTGAATGAATTCCTTGCTTTGCTTTGCTTGTGTGCACGGCTTTTGCTTTACCTATTAAACTGTCTTTATCTCAACCCATGAGTTTTCTCACTTTTACCCTTCTGATTCTCTCCCCCATCCCACTGGGGGGGGAAGTGAGCAAGCAGCTGCGTGGTGCTTAGTTGCTGGCTGGGGTTAAACCACGACAGGACTCGAGGAGCCATCTCTCCTCTGGGAGCTGTTGCACCTCAAGGTGATCCAGAAAACCCAATTCATTATTTGCAGAGAGCAATCCCCAACATCTGAACAACAGGTTCAGCTCCCCCTTGCAGTAATGCACAACATCTCTGCAAACCTGGGGATGCTGCTTCCTTCCTGGGGCGGAGGATCCACCCACACCATCAGGTTATACTCTGGTCATGTTTTTCAAGATTTTTTTTTTTTTTTTTTCTTACAGTCAAGATGGCCAGGAGCTTTGTTTGTTTATTTAATGAAAGCTGAGTTTCTGACAAACACAAGAAATCAGGCTTTAGAAAAGCATCACAGCAATTTGCAAGACTTATGAAAGAAACCCATGACCTGGAAACACTGCAATTATATACAGGAATTTTTGGATTTAAGAAATCAGGGCTTCAAGAAACACGTGTACTAAGAAATACCATGCTGGAGAACCAACTTCAAATCCAACAGAAAACCAACTAGTTGTGTAGCAAAACTCCTAAATACCATCCTTTTTGGCTTTCACCCTCACCCCATAAAAATCCAGAGGAATTAAATGCAGTAGCTTAGCACTGACTTAGCAACTGAGTTCTTCATGGCCAAGCAATTCCCAAAATTAGGTGTTTCCCCTGCATTTAACTGGCATACAGGCTTACTTAAATTGAAAATATAAATGGGTAACTTGAAAATATAAATGGGTTGAGATTTACTGAATCATGCCCCTTGCAATATTATTAATCTTCTAGAAACATCACTTTTCTTTCTGCAGAGCCGAGGGTTGTGTGGCACATTCAAGGCCTTAAAGAGCTTCAGTGCGTGACACTCAAGAAGTTCTGAGAGACTGAAACTCCAGATTATTCAGGTTAGCTAAAGTAAAATTCAGGCTAGCCCAAACATTTTTTGAGTTCAAAGACAAAAAGTCCTCATATCCATTTGGTCTTATAATTATAATGGTTTAGTTTTTAAAAAACCTGTTCATAGAAAACTTTGGGATTCTTGACCACTTTTTGTTGTTGTGTGGAGCATTACAGAAAAGAGAAGAATTTCTTTCCTTCTTACTATGTTTTAGAGAAACCAAGTATCTTTCTATTTTTAGTTGCCTTTGGTATGAATGTCTATGAAACAAAAGGCCTATGGAAAAATATAGATTTAAAAAAAGTATTTTTGGGAAAAAAAAAAAACACCACCAAAGAACAAAAAAACACCCACAAGCCACCACAATTTGCATTTCCCACTGGTTTGGCCATTACTTTGGGCTCAGACCTCTTCCAGAGCAGGAATAAACTTGGAAAACTGTCCAACTTCTCACCACTCCTCCTGATGAACATGCCATAGCCTCAGTGTTGAGGGACCTTCTGCCCCCTCATCCTTCATGTGTTCCCCTTCCTCCATTTTTATAATTTCTCATCAAGTCTTTAATAGCCTTTATTCTGGCATATAAATGGAATAGTAAGATGTACTGTATGAGGTGTGCTGTGAAGCTGGTATTCCACATGCACCACACAGCTATTTAGTAACCGTCTTGACCCTTTTCCTCTACAAAATTAATTTTTCATATCGGGTATTTGTCTCCCAGAAAAGAAATTACAAAACCCAGGAGCAGAGTAACCCAAAATCCTGACTGTGCCTTGCTTACCCAAAGCAGTGTGAGTCAACGAGCAGCAAATACACCTTTGAGAAGATTCTTGTTGGTACTTGTGACTTCAATTCCCATTAAGCTTCACGTGAATCAGCTAAATTGAACCCATTCTGCCTTTTAACATCTCATGGCTTTTGCCAAACCTCACCACTGATATAAACAGCTACAGATCTTCTGAAGTTGGCCACATAGCACCTGCTCATGCTGGGTTTGAATTTTCCCCACCGTGATCCCTGTGGTCCTACCTCAAAGCTGCAGCCTTAACTTTCCATGGCTGCTGTGTGTCTTGGGATGTAAGAAAGCTTTGTGCCTGCTCAAGACTCTTAACTCCATTTGGACACTCAAAATGAAGATGGCAAAGCTTAGCATGGAAAGATGCACCTCCAACGTGGACACCAGCTTTAGAGGAACATTGCAAATGTCTGGCTGCATGCAGGGTTTTGTAGCTGCTGGCAGCGAAGGGAAACAAGGAAACTGCCGTAAAAGAAAGAAAGGTGGTGTAACTATGCTCAGGAGTGTCGTGGTTTAACCCCAGCCAGCAACTAAGCACCACGCAGCCACTCACTCACTCCCCACCAGTGGGATGGGGGAGAGAATCAGAAGGATAAAAGGGAGAAAACTCATGGGTTGAGATAAGAACAGTTTAATAATTGAAGTAAAATAAAAATAGAACAGTTAAATAGGCAAAGCAAAAGCCATGCAAGCAAACAAAGCAAAGCAAGGAATTCATTCACTACTTCCCATGGGCAGGCAGGTGTTCAGCCATCCCCAGGAAAGCAGGGCTCCATCACGCGTAACGGTTACTTGGGAAGACAAACGCCATCACACCGAACATCCCCCCCCTTCCTTCTTCTTCCCCCAGCTTATATACTGAGCATGACGTCATATGGTATGGAATAGCCCTTTGGCCAGTCTGGGTCAGCACCCCCCCCCCCCGGCTGTGCCCCCCCCCCCCCCCCAGCTTCTTGTGCACCCGGCAGAGCATGGGAAGCTGAAAAGTCCTTGACCAGTGTGAGCGCCACTTAGCAACTATTTAGCAAGAACCAAAACATCAGTGTATCATCGACATTCTTCTCATCCTAAACCCAAAACACAGCCCCATACCAGCTACCAAGACAAAAATTAACTGTCCCAGCTGAAACCAGGACAAGGAGTAAAAGTTTATAGTTAGTATCTACATGTAATTAGAAGGTGCATCTGCAAAAACTCAGATGCAACTGCATGTTTTTGTGCAGTATTAAAAAGATTATTGCAGATCCCATTTTGATGCCCAAGCTGCCTATTTTGCATCCACACTCTTGCAACCCAAGTACAGGAGGGCAACAAGTTAAATTACCAGGGAGAAGCTTAAAAAAAAAAAAAAAGTGCATCAGGAAGGTCCTTTTTCATCCAGTGCCTAATGAAACTGGGAAAAAAAACGGACATAATGACATTGGTCTCAGTGGCAATGGGTTGGAAGCAGGATTAGACACTTTTAAGGCAGCAAAGTCCATCCAAGCTGCAGATACCACCTCTGGCTCAGAAGTCCCAACAGTGCACCCTGCAGGAGGGCATAGCAGCAGAAATACTGTTATGGCCTTGTCCTTTTTTATACTTTCCTGGAGCATCTGCAGTCTGAGCACATCCATTTTGCACCGACAACACAACCACTTAGCTTATTAAATGCAGCAGTTGCAAACTGGAGGGAGACAACATAAATACCAGCTGTTTTCCACACACCCTGCCTTTCCAGCTGCCTTCCCCGCTGTTAACAGTTGCTGCCTTGCTGTTTATGTGGGTGGAAATCCTATGTAAAAGTGCCAAATCGGAGACTTAAAAAGGTCTTTTCAGTGGGAACACATCTCCTTTCTAACACTCTCTCCCTGATGTGGCAATGGGTTGGAAGCAGGATTAGACACTTTTAAGGCAGCAAAGTCCATCCAAGCTGCAGATACCATCTCTGGCTCAAGAAGTCCCAACGGTGCACCCTGCAGGAGGGCATAGCTGCAAAAATACTGTTATGGCCTTGTCCTGTTTTATACTTCCCTGCAAAGCAAGGAAATAGAAGCAATAAAATACGTTAATCACTCTTTTGCCTACTGGAGAGCAGAGCTGGGCCCCAAGGAGCAAGCAATACTTCAGTGAGTTTTCTCTCAGTGACACTGTTCCCTTCAATTCTGAAAAATCAGTGGTAGCGACTGGCTTTTTTCATTACAACTATCTGAATATTCAGTATGTAATTTAAGCTGGCCTCGGATCTGTTACCATAGCCGCCATCCCTCCAAGAAGCCCAGTGAGTCTAAACTGCTGAGCTAATATCTCGTGTCAGGTTGTTTTGTTTTGTCTAAGTCCAAACTCTCTTTGTTTTCGGGAAATGAAAACAACCCTGCCTGCTTCAAGTGATTTTTCACCAGGATTTCACACACAAGGACAATTCTGAAGTGCTCCTGTTGTACATGATGACCGAGACAGCAATTAGCTTAACTGTGAGAAAAACCTTCCTTCCCCCAGAATTTGGGAAGGACTGACTTTTCATCTGTTTTGATGCTGAGTGCAGCATCACAAGTGGAGATATATTGGCATTTGCAGTCTGGAAGGGATTTTAATGGAAGTAAACATTCATTTCAAAGAGAAAGAATAGAGCCTTTGCAGGAAAATAAACTTGCTGGGCTTAAAGAACTCAAAGAAGGATGAAGAAAGGGCCTTTGAGATCTGCAGGGTACCCATGTCCCCCTCCCTATCCCCAAAAGTGACACTTTGCCTGCCTGTACCTACTGAGAGATGATGGAACACATGTGGGCTCTGCATTTAGGGCTCCCGGCTCCATGGTCCCGTGTCCTGGTAAACAGATCGTGCCCTCTTACCTGGGCACTGCAAAACAAGAGCCACAAAAGCTGCATCTACATACTCTTAAATAAAACGGCCAGGGAGTAAGTTAATGTACTGAAACGACTGTATCTGTACTACTGAATTGTCTGTGTATTTACTAGCACATTTTTTTTTTCCCCCGAGCTAACATGACCCCAAACATGATTTGGGCATCATAAGGAGAATAGTTCACACCATGTTCCCAAGGGCAGCATGAACAAGACTGAGCCCGGCTGGGCTACCACCCCCCAAGGCTGGGCTAAGCAAGGTTTGCACCCACAGGCGCATGTACCCCCTCAGAACACTATTGCAGAAACTCCCAAAGCCCCAGCCAAGCTGCTGCAGAACATGCCTGCAAGCTCCCAAAGGACATCCCAACTCAGCCAGGGAAGGGATATCCCCCTTTTGATTCAGACACTAGAACATTTTAGAGTAGGATGAGGGAGCACCGGGTTCAAATCCTCCTTGCCTAGGTTTGAGCTTGGGTCCTCTGCCCTCAGCCAGTATCTCCTGTTGAAGCAGCTCTCAGTTATATAAATGATTGTGGATAGCTTGAAGAAGAGATTGCAGCTCAATGTTCTTTGGTATCTCAGGTGAGTGGTCTCTCCATTGGACTATTAAATCCGAGACAGTCCCTGCTTTGCTCAGTTTTCATAAAAAAAGAAACCCTCACCACCCTGCCTTAGTTCTGCCTCCCAAAATGAAGAGAAACACTTATTTATCTCAGAAGGACCAAACTCCAGCTCTGCCATGCTTGGGAGGATGCTCCAGCACTCCCCCAACCCCTGAGCACTCTCCTAGGGGTCCAACCCTCACCATGTGTAGAGCAGAAGGGAAGTGGCTCCCTGGTCCTCCTTTCTCCAAATCCCTCAGTGCATTTAGCCCCTTATTTATAGTGGATCACCCTAGCAAGCCTCCACACACAGATGCCTGCGTTACGCAGTGTGCTACCTGTTTGCATACTCATTTCATCACTACAGATATCGTAGCAACAGCATCTCTTACAGCTTAAAATATCTTCAGAGCAAATTAGTTTAAGCCTATTGCTTGAGTCACGAAAATCTAGAGTGGTCAAAATAATAGAAAGCATAGGGATATGTAGAGATTTACTTACAAAAAAAACTTTGCTCTTGTTTGGTTAATAAACATGTGTTCAACATATTAGCCTTTGGGCAACCAAGTTATTTGCATTTGAAAATGTACTACTGCATCCATGTGATATCAGCAGCCTTTTATACTAATTTTTGGATTGTTGCACAAAATACAATACTGACATCAGTTTCAAGAAGAGTTTTAGTTTTCTAGAAAATAACACAGTTGTGAGAAAGGAAAGAAATCTCAGCAGCTGAGAGAGGAAAAGAGAATTCCCTGCTTCCAATTGTTTTGTGCATGCGCCCAGTTTCTGTAGTCTCTGGGGATCTTTCAAAAACCGCGATTACAAAACACGGGAAGGTGTGTTTTGGAAACTGCAGCACCAGACAAAAGTGCCTCAAAATGCATTCAAATTGATTTCTGTAAAAATTTACTACCCTCACAGTTAATTAAATCCTTTGAACACATTGGTGTGATACATAAGAGATGAAGGATTTGTTGCTGTTATTGCATGATGTCAAGAGAGACGTGCCATGAACCCACGTAATGCTGGGAGCAACACGCTCCCCTCATTGTGCATTCACCCAACACGCTCCTCGAGGCTTCAAGGGGTGCCGCCATGGCTGAGCCAATGCAAAGGAAAGAAAATAATAAGGGCTACATGGAGTAATTAAGTGTCTTGTCGTGGTTTAACCCCAGCTAGCAACTAAGCACCACATAGCCGCTTGCTCACTCCCCCCTTGGTGGGATGGGGGAGAGAATCAGAAGGGTAAAAGGGAGAAAACTCATGGGTTGAGATAAGAACAGTTTAATAACTGAAGTAAAATAAAATAGAACAGTTAAATAGGTAAAGCAAAAACTGCACACGCAACCAAGAAGAAAATTAATTCTATCCCAGCTGAAACCAGGACACTTGTCATTTAAGATCCTTTTTCCCAGCACCATGGAGAACACTCATGCCATAAGAAACTATTCTGAGAAAGCTTTTACTTTTCCCCCTCTTTTTCACAAAAAAAGGGGAAGAGAGAAAGAGGGAGGGCAAGCATGCCACACCTCCTGCTTTTTTGAGAATCATGATCCTATTTCACTGTATCAGGACAAAGCTGGAAAAAATAGATGTCAGTTTGGGAATATTTTGCAGGTGGAGTCATAAATCAACTAAAACAAAACAAAAAAAATCTCTTGGCATCCTGTTTTCACACGCACAGCCAAGATTCCTGCTTTGACTTGATCCAGAGCGAGGGAGGGAGCGCAGCCCATTCCTCCAACGCACTGAGATGCAAAGGGTGTTTGTTCTCTGTTATCAGCAAAAAGTGGTTATGAGCTTACCGGCCTATTCCATCCACAAGATAATTATTTTTTATTACTGTGGGTTAGGCCAAATGCACCATGGTTTGGAACAAAAACAGAAGACTTAAAAAGCCCCCCAAAACTGAACACAACCCCCCCCTTCTCTCTTGCGTTTGTGATAAAGTGGTATTTTTCTGTCAGAGTGCCCACCCTGAAATGTACTTTAATAATATCAGTGCTTATTACACATAGAGCTGGCTTTTTACATCACATGAGCCAAGCTTGAAAGCAATTCTCAGCCTCTCTGTGAAATCCACTTGATCCCCGTGCTGAAACGCAGCTATTTCCAGATGATACAAAGCACCTGTTTAACAGGGGGCCAGGGCAGGAAAAATCCCATATTCCAGCCAAAACAGCAGGAGAAACTTCTGGACTATTTAACTGAATTACTCAGTTGGCCACGTAAGCTAGATTACAGGTTACTGTCATGCTTCAACAAAGATTGTTCCACCATGAAAGTGTCCCAGCAACTTCCTGACCAGGGCTGAGTCAGAGAAGCATCCTCTGCTCCCACCCCAAGCACACAGCCAGCACGACCATCTTTTGCCATGACTACAGGGGACCAGAATTCAGCTGGCATGGCTACAGACTGACTGGTTATTAACGTAATTATGGTTTTTGGAAGAGAAAAAGATGATACAAAGACTGGCCATGCGACTAAGAAAGTCAGGGTTCCTGCTTGCGGAGGAGACCTTTGAGTACATCTCAGCGTGAAGCAGGAGATGCTGCTTAGATTCTCCCATAAAACACCACAGAAATGTATTCAGAGAGAAGAGGAGCTGGAGACTACTCAGGATAAATGAAACTATTTGCTCAGGATAAATGGCTGGAGGGCATTCAGGGACCTGTTCTTCCCATGCTTGCAAAATCTGAATTAATAGGCTTTATCCAGATTCAGTTACCAGTTGTGGCAGGAAGATTACAAAATAACTCATATTCGCAGAATAAAATTAAACTGACCTCTCCCTTTCCTGTCTTCCCAACATGATATAGTAATTCATGAACTCTGATTACTCTTAACCTATAGGTTTGACACTATACATCACTTGCAGGATCATCCATAAAGCATGTGAAGCCCATGCCACCCCGCTCCAACTGGCCAAATGCTTCCAGCCTCTGTGCTGCAGGAATTAAAACAACACAGAAAACATCAAGCAAGTCATAGTGCCCACAAGATGCACTGCCAAAACCTGACAAGGATGTCTCCGATGAGCAAGAGTACACAAATAAGAGAACAATATGATTCAGAACAGACAAAAGGCTTGAAATCTGAGCCACCAAAGTATCCAGGCAGCAACTGTGGCAAACACTCCCTGGGCAGAGGCTGTTAAAGGAGAAGGATCTGCAGTCATCCAGCTTTTTCAGGTGCAATCAAAGCAAGAAGAATGAAGACATCTCTGTAGACCTAGAGGAACAGAGAGAGAGAGGGGACAGCTGGAGCAGCCAGCCCGGGCATACAAGGCTCCCACGAGGGATAGAATTTCAGCAGCAGCTCTGAATGTCTTTGACTGTCTAGATGTTGTTTCTGTGCCGTTACATATGCAGTGTCAACATTCAAAATTGAATAAATAAAGGAAAAAACACCCCTAACTGAACAGAGAAGGGACTTGCTAATCCCAAGCATTCAAAAAGGATGAGTCACAGGCCCTCTAAAATATCACAAAATTGGAAAACAAATGCTTCCGCCGTGAAGCTTAAATGCCCGAGGCACGGTTGCTTCATGCAGAATTCCCCTGCGATGGTGAGGAGCAGACATAATTTTAAACTAAAACCGGGGATCTCGACCCCCTTCCTGAAATCCAGCACATGGGACCCTTGGGAAAGAAACTCCTGGGATGTCACAAAAGCCATCACGCCACCGGGCTGGGCGACACTGCTGTGACAGGGGTCCGAGCCTCCTTGGCAGGACAAGGGCTGACACACCAGGATGAAGACACTGCTATGGTCCACCACAAAACAGCTAAAATAAATATTTCACAGGTCACCAAGTTGGAGTCACCTCACTTAATCTTAGACTGCTAAAAGTTTGACATTCAAGTCTCAGCAAGAGGTTTTTTACAGTCAGTGGAGATAAGTGGATACACTTTAGAAGATGACTTATGTTTATCCTTTTTCTTAGGGAGGGACAGACACTCCTGAAGAGCCCCTCTGGCTCTGCTGGCTGCAGAGAGGTTCTCTGTGACCAGGTGAGGTGAGTCCACTGCAAAGCTACTCTATTTCCAGATGTGTCTTCTCCAAGGAATTGCTTTTATCTACATTAATGTTTGCATTTTTCATAGCCTCCTTTGTTTCCCCACTCAATGTCAGCAATGTTGGAAGAACTTAGTCTTTTTGGAGCATTTCATTTTCAGGATGTTCCTGAAACAGTTTTCAGTGCAGTTCTTGTACTGGTCACATCACTAGTATGTCTTCAAGCATCATACAACCACAAGTTCAGTGGCAAGTGAAGCATCATCAGCTGCACACAGGGAAGGTTTTTGGTTTTTTTTTTTTTTATTGTTGTTGGTTTGGGGTTTTTTTTGTTTTGTTTATTTTTTTTAAGTAAAGGTGGCCATGAAATTGGGATTCTTCCTGTAGTACTGCAGGGCACATCTGCAGTACTACAGCTCAAACTGCAGACTAAACACACTTTCAATTTTTACCAGCTTTAGTCCCAGTATCAACTGTTTGCAGACAGTTGTCCTTATAATCTGCATGCTGCAGCTCGTACCTACGAGAGGCCAAAATAACATGTATTACAGGAAAGCTGGCGGGCAGAACTGGCCAGGAATATTCTCCCTGCCACTAGTGGATATGTGTAGGGTTTTTTGTTTAAAGACCACATTTTTGGATGGAGAGGGAGAATCTTAAAGGAGCCTGTTCCAGGGAGTTATTTGGAGTTTTTAATTTGAAGTCAATTTGTTGTCATTGTTCTTCCATTTCCCCAAATTTGTCTGTCTGTGAAACAAAGCCACATTTTTTCTCTCCTTCCTACCTCTCAAGTGTTCCTGTTCTCATTTGCTGACAGTGACAGAGTCTTCTACATTTCAGTTTCTTAGAAAAGCTGAAAATCCCTATAGAGCTTCCACTTAGAGACATGTGGCCACATGCAGTGGCCTGTGCGCAGCCAAAAAGTGCCATCAACTAATTAGCCAGGTGGACATTTAAATTCAGATAATCCATCTGATGATGTACACAGAAAGAGGGGAAGCAGAGAAAGAAACTGAAAAGCTCTGTTTAGTGATCCCCTATAGGAAAAGATGAGCTGTTTCTATTGTGTTGTTTTTTTGGTTGTTCCCCCCCCCCTCAATTTTTTTTTTTGGGGGGGGGGGTGTAGCATCAAAACTTGGAGGCCACTTGCAAAACGACAAGGGTAACCCCAACAAATGGGACACCTTAAGCTTCCACCATGCAGACCCATGGACATCCCTCATTGTTTCACCCAGGGAGGTTTGATGTTCTGAAGGAAGGACAGCTCAGCCTTCAGATATATCCCCAAATCCTTTTCATCCTGTTGTGGCAGTTCAAGCAGATGAAATTTCCAAGAAACATTTGTGCCGGAAATGGATATGTTATTATGGATATAAACATTGGATAAGCCCCTTTTTAGTGAAGGGGAGGCAGTGTTTACTGTTGTGAGCAGTAGAATAGATAAATAAAAGTATTCTCAAGTGCATTCAGCTGCATACTGCTGCAGGGAACTGCACCAGTTGTTCATAAAACCTTTACAGACCAAACATTAGTCTTTTCTCATACGGTGCTGCTTGTACACCCCTGCTTCCACAGGAGCAGCTTTTTGTTAGGAGACAAATAATTGTTTAAGGCCCTTAATTATCAAGTCCATCAGTTTTTGGTGAAGTGTTCCTGTTCTACTAGTCCTTTGCTCAGCAGGAACTTGGATGGAGCCACCCTGTCTCCCCAGCATCTTCATCTCATCCACAGCCTGGGGAGAGTTTCTGCTCACTGCAAACATGACTTTGTACCAACTGCATACAGGTAGGGCATTCAATTATCTCATTTTGGAGATATCTTTAAACAAAATTATTTCTTGCAGGATACACATGACAGATACTCAACCTCAGACTTGCTCAGGAAATTACCTTGCACCTAAGAAGGGGAAAAAACCCACCAACTTACCGCCACCATAAATCAGCCATCTGCAAAACGTAAACTGGTGTAACACAGCTCTATCAGCAATGAGTGCTTCCCAAAGGTTTACACAACCTGAACATTTTTATCTTTTTTAAAAGAAATCTTGTGATATAAATTAAGAAACTTGCCAGGAAACATGACAAAAATCCACTCATTGGTACTGCCCTCCAGGGTTCAGTCACAAAGCTCAAAAAAAGGAGAAGTTTTCCTTGATAACGAAAGGAACTAAAAAGCTGAGTTTATCTCTAAATGTTTAGGGAAGAAGGTCACTTATGGCACATTGTGATGTCACTGCAATATGAGAAGGTGTTTTGGGAAGAGTTCGACAGATGATGGGGGGAAGCAAGCAGGAGACCAACACACTCCTGTCTTTTCTGGCCTTTACAGGCTCTAAGGATCCAGCATCAGCCTGAAACAGCAGTGAAACTCCTACTGAACCCAACAGAGCAGGGACAGATAATACTCCATTTGTATGACTTCACTAACCACCCATGTTTTCAGTTCTGCAGCACTGGCTGCAAGAGCAGAGGCTCTTCTCCAAGCACAGCAACACTTTTTGCCTACATTTTCCCATGATCACATTTCTCTTAAATCTTGGACGCAGATAACGCTACTGCTAAACCAACCCTGGAGCCAAGAATGCACCACAACATTGTGCTTCTCCTCTCAGCTCCTTCAAAGTTTGTACAGATGGTCTGTTAAGAGCAACACCCTATCCCTCGTGCACTTGGACTGACAGATAACTGCTAATTCCAGGAAATTTCAGCAGTCTGAAACACAAGCGAGAGGAGATGCAAATATCCATCATATTTCACATGATTGTATCAATACTGGGTATAACTTGGGATTGGGGGGGAACACAGGATTGATTTCTCCCTGCAGTCACCTTTGGGAAAAGCAGCCAGAGAGGTGGCCCAGTGCATGCTCTTTTTTTTTTTTTTTAATCCCCCCCATGGGAAAAGCACCATTGTTAGCAAATAGTTAATCGAGGCCTTGAATATTATTGTGCATTTAAGAATAGTTATTGTATAGGGTAATTTAGAAAAGATAAATTACATGAATTGTATAACTACAGGTGTTTTATATTAATCTAAGTCCATGCTACACTGCTCATTTTGTCCCTGTATAGCCCTATCCCATGACTGGATTAATCACCAGCCAAGTTAATCAGTAGATAAAGATAGATGTAGTAAGAAAAGATAAATAATTGAACAGCTGATTAAGACATTTTAACTGATGTAGACATTAGATGAGAATAAGAGTAAGAGGTCAGATTCTTAGAATTTAAAGACGGTTTTAAATAGAACATTGTGAAACTAGACATAGAAGGGAAATAAATGACTTGTATGATCTTGCATCGGACCAGTGGTTGAAGTGGTCTATGTGGTCAATAAACAAGAACTGAAACGGAACGCAAAGAACCAGTTTACTGATGGGAAATCAAGAACTGTCTGCTGACCAGAAGAATGAAGAATTGAGAACACAGTGGAAACCTTAGGTGGACTTTGATAATCATGTAATTGTTATAGAAACATATATAAGGTGACAATTGTAACAGTTGCCACTCACTGAGGTGATGGCCCAACTCTGAGTTGTTAATAAAGCAAACCTAGAGATACCCACTTTCTGGTGAAAATTCTTCAACCACCATCCTTCTGTAAGACTCACCAGCACTTAACAATTTCTTAACATTTGGTGTATTTGTAAAGCTCTTTTGCTTCCTGTTTTGTCTACTCCAGTTCTCAGGGCTCTATGCAGCATTATAAATCAGTGACGGTCTCCAGCTAAGGACCTTGGGGTATCAACAACAAAAGCAGACACGCAGACAGATTTTACTTAACTTTGTGACAAGACAAGCCTTACAGCAGTTTTCTTGGCCTCTCCTTTGCCATACAGAGCTGCTCTCTTCTTAACGGGATGCAAACCCCTTCAACAGAGCCTCCGGGTGCCCATACTACCTGCATGGTTGGGCCCACTTTAGCACGTTTGGCACCGAGACTTGACTCTGCTTCTAAAACACATCCTTGCCAAACAATAAAAAAGCCAAATAATTAAAACAGGAAACCACAAATGGTTTCACCCATAGTAAGTTAAGCTGTTAGAAAAAAAAAAAAACAAAAAACCCACACCACCAAAAATAAAATCAAAACAACAAAAACCCAACACACCACCAAAATACCACACCCCAAAAAACCCCCAAAAACACCTCAAAAACAAACACTCACCCCACACACAAAAAACCACCCCAAAACAAACAGAAAACACCCACACACAGAGAAAAAAAAAACCAAACCCCAAAACAAACAGAAAAAACCCCACCCACACAAAACCAAACCCCACCCAAATTAAAACCCCAAAACATAATGAGCTGCATTTTCTGAGACAGGCTGTCCTGACACCCTCTCATTCCTGGCTGTTTTCTGCCTCCCACCATGCCCCAAGATATCACCCTGCTTTTCAGAGCATCACCTTATATCGTGGTTTAACCCCAGCCAGCAACTAAGCACCACGCAGCTGCTCACTCACTCCCCCACCAGTGGGATGGGGGAGAGAATCAGAAGGGCAAAAGGGGAAAACTCGTGGGTTGGGATAAGAACAGCTTAATAACTAAAGTAAATTAAAAAAAGAACAGTAGTAATAGCAATAATAACAATAATAATAACAACAAGTAATAGTAGTACAATAGTAATACAAAGCCAGCAATACACTCTACAATGGCTCACCACCCGCCGACCGATGCCCAGCACGTCCCCCAAGCAGCAATCGTTGCCCCTCCCCCGACCAACTACCCCCACTCATATACTGAGCATGACATCATGTGGTATGGAATAGCCCTTTGGCCAGTCTGGGTCAGCCATCATGGCTGTGCCCCCTCCCAGCTTCTTATGCACCTGGCAGAGCATGGGAAGCTGAAAAGTCCTTGACCAGTGTGAGCACCACTTAGCAACTATTTAGCAAGAACCAAAACATCAGTGTATCATCGACATTCTTCTCATCCTAAACCCAAAACACAACCCCATACCAACTACCAAGAAGAAAATTAACTCTATCCCAGCTGAAACCAGGACACCTTATCAGTATCCAGTTAGTAATTTTGCTCACAGCAAAAAATTCTTCTTGTTTTGCTGTTGTTGGCAACCATGCCCTGCAGCCAAACCTTCCTCCAAGCAGTCTTGCTAATAGACAGGAGAGGAGGAACTTCTCAGGGACCTTCATCCCAAAGGAATTTGGATTAATCACCCCAGGAAGAGGCCTGGGAGCTCTGAAGTCTCCCTGGTGCCCCTAAGAAGTCAATGCCTATCCACCAGTGAAGTGATGGCATTGCTCCCATGCCCTGCTCCCAATCCACTCCTGGTACTCCATGTCCATCCATCCTTCCTTCCTTCCTCCCCTTGGTCTACCAACCACATGCCTGTGAAGGAAGATGGTAAGGGAAAACATTCTTGTGTAAGAAAGTTTGATTTCACATTGGGGATTTAAAACCAACAAACAAGCTAGCCTCCCCTCCCTGGCCCAGAAAGTCCCTAAAGGGAGACTTTCTGAACACCAAGAGAAGGAGCCATAAGTAATGAATTCCTGCTTCTGCCAAAAAACAGAGGCAGGAGCTGAGGCAGAACACACCTCTTCAGATGATACAACCTAATAGAGAAAATCACGGGGCTTCAGGAGGTGACTGTCCTGCTTGCTTTCCCTGTCTCACTCATATCACAGGTCCCACAACCCTCTCCCTCCCTGTGGAAATCCTTGCATGACCAGGCAAATATGCTGGAGGGCACCTGACCCACATCCAGCTTCCCAGCCAGCAACTGTTTACCCAAACAACACTGCCCAGCCTCAGCTCAGGTTTGTACATAAAAAGGCACAACTAGGTTAAAAATCTAATAACAAGAAAGCACCAGTCCAAGTACCAAGAGGGCAGGATGAAGGGATCACCCCTTGACAGCCCCTCCTGGTCCTCCGCTTGCTGCTCCATTTCGTTACTGCACTCCCCTTTCCCCAGGAACACTGCCCTCTCCCTCATCGCCACCTCTTCTCGCCCTGCCTTCCTCCAGGAGAACACAGGACAGGGACATCCAAATTAAAGAAGTCACATCAGCTCCATGTGTGGAGCTTCTTGTGTCAACACTGCAGTCTGGAGAGGGGACTGATGGAAAGTGGTGTTTCATCACACTCCAGCCATTACCATAGGAAGCATCTCATCTACAGCCAATAGAAGTAGAGGAGCGTTTCCAGAAGAGGGATCATCCCAACATAAAAAGCAGGACATAAAAAGATACATTGGCAAATGACTTTGAAAAGGAGGTTTGTCCCAACATAAAAAACCCAAAGAAACAACAACAAAAAAACCCATCACACTTGGGCTGATCACTTCCTGAAGCTGTCTCTCTCCAGCAGCTATAGAGAGAGGTGGGATGATTAACTTTCCTCCTTCAGCAGCCAAGTGAGACAGTGAAACACAGCTCACCTTCACAACAGAGAACAAATCAAAGATTATTTTATTTTAAATAGAATTTGTATCTAATAACACAGTGCTGCAAAACAGGAAAAACATGCAAAGGATTTCATGCAAGGGTGTACTTTAACTCCCCAAATACCCAGGGATGAATTACTTGCATGCAGAGCACTGCACGCCAAGAGATTCAGTAGCATGCAGTGCTTCTGGGACCCTGAATGAGGAAATGACCTCATCTTTTTATCTTCAAAAAATCCCAGCTCTTCAGCTCTGTAAAATTTCTGGAATTTGTCATCTTCATTCCCTACCCTAGTGAGAAGAGAATTCTGCTTTTGTAAATATATTTAGATGGGGAAATCCATCAAGTTATAATTCTGTTAAAAACTGAGCTTCAAATGGATATTAATTTTAATGGTATGTGTACATAATTTCAAGAACTGATTTCAAAATTGAAGATGTATATTCATTATACATTCTGAATATATTTAAATTGACAATAAGTATGATTTTAAATGATAAATAGAAACTTTGACAAATTAACCATATGCTTGAAGATTAGAAGTGTTGATGCTATATTAACGTTATTTTTTCCCCAAGAAAAAGTTATTTAAAGAACTGTCCCTTATTTTTCCAAGTAGTTCTTCAATATTTCCATCTGAGAAATACACTCATACTGTATTCTCTGAGAATAACAACATGTAGATACATAAAATAAGCTATTATAATAGAATAAGCAAACAATAAAAATAAGAAAGCCAAAATATGAATAATTCATGATAACTTGTTTTCTAAACATTACACTTCCCAACTCCATTACCCTTCCAACTGTTATATCAGACCTTTAGCCAGGAAACATTTCTCAAACAGGTCTAGTAACCAAGTAGAATAACATCTCCAAAAAGAAAAATCCCCTAGTTCATTTGTCAATGTAAAACACTCCAAAGTCCCTAAGAAGTGAAGAAAAATACAGCAATATCTTTGTTCTCTAGTTTGCAGCCACAGTCTGTCAGAAACAGATGAAATACAAAAGAACCTAATTAACAGAGCTAAAGATACTGCATCCTTAGCTACACAAAGCTAATATTCAACAGCACACTTGTACAAAGGAAACAGGAGAACACCCCATCACAGCTAAACGAGCAAATGCCTACACGGCTGCTTGCACATTCATCCACACCAGCACATCCTCCTCCACTCCAAAATAATGACCCCTAGCTAGCCACAGCAACACTCATGAAGAAAATCAATAGAAATAAACCACTTATCTCTTTTTGAAATTAATGTCTCAGCTGGAAACAAAGCCAATGGACCATCCTCTAAACCACTGACTTGGTTTGAGGACGCACGCACGCACGCACGCACGCACGCTCGCTCGCTCCATCCATCCATCCATCCATCCATCCATCCATCCATCCATCCATCCATCCATCCATCCATCCATCCAAGTACTGCTCCAGCCTCACTGCCCAGCTCCTTGTAAGGTTAGTAGGGGGAGGACAACCTAACCAATTACCCCTCCCAGCTGATGGGGTAATTAGCAGCAGGGGTGATTGCACTCTCTGCCAGCAGTGAGAGCACGTGTCCTTGTGGCCAAGGCCTCCTGAGAAACCATCTGTGCAGAAACCAATGCAAAGTTACTGAATTTGGGCAGTGGTTTTGCTACAGGGTTATCTTTACCTCCCATTTTCCACCCATGTACCTGAACTCAGGATGAAACTGCATCTGAACACATTGCTCTGAGCTTGGTGAGCTCAGTGATGTTCCTGTCTGCAGGGGTGTGTGATGGGGTGGACTTGCCACATCTTCATCAAGGCTTTTTTCTGAGTTTTATTGATTGCATTTGGATTTCTGAAACAAAGCTACACATCCCCTGCTGACAGAGAGAGACGCTCCTTGCTTGGTAGATTTTTGGTAATTAATTGCAGAGATGTTCATAAACAACCCACCAGTATTTATCCTTACAGGTGAGTTGCATCTTCTGGTGCTAATTCTGAAGATGTTCTCAGTGACAAAGGACACCTGCAGACAGACTGCACTTAAGGGAGAGGGGAGCTACTTTATACAGAGATAAGACTGAATTTCATGGCTGTGTAGCTCTCAACCACCAGTGATTAATGGGCTGCAGAGACTGTCCAGATTTGTGTTAGTTAAGAGTTCCAGCAATTGGTGTTGGAGCATTTAGCTGTGTATTTCTTCCTATGGCCAAGTTCTCACAGGCACCTGCAGCAGTCTTCATCATTGCATAAACTGGATGATGAGGAAATTTAGCTTCTAGGTGAAAGTGAAAACTCTGACTCCTCTGAGTTCATTTATAACTGAAGTAATCCACCTGGAACTGTTAGCTGGCTTCCTATGGTTATTAGGTGATTTTCATCAAAAAAATAGACATCTCAATAAAAAATGGAAAATAGGGTAGGGTAGATTTTTGATTCCATTCCTCTGGCCAAAGACAGTATAGGTAGTACATAAAGCCGTGCATCAGCTCTGCCCCAGATAAAGTCTCATGATGACTGAGTGAGTAAAAAGGTTTCCTTGTGTCCTGCATCTTTAACTTTTTCCCTTATGCAACATGGTATGATGTTCACTGCTTTTGCAACAGAAAATCTAAGAGGCTTTTCATCTCCAATGC
This sequence comes from Platalea leucorodia, assembly GCF_965183815.1. Taxonomy (NCBI): domain Eukaryota; kingdom Metazoa; phylum Chordata; class Aves; order Pelecaniformes; family Threskiornithidae; genus Platalea; species Platalea leucorodia. The sequence goes on along the minus strand of NC_138859.1, from coordinate 24,568,822 downwards.
ATGTTTGAAGAGCACTTGGAAGTTCAGAACATTTCCTAATATCAAAGTATGCTCTTCTTCCCACCTGATTTTTAAACACAAATCAGTCCACACTTACTGTGTGAGTGAGGATACACACTGACCTCAGTTTAAATTCATTCAAATATGAACGATTTCTGTTCTGGAGAAGCACAAAGATTTGATCTCTTTCCTTGCACAGAGTGACCGGGAAGAAGGTGAAACAGGATGACACTAATTTTAGAAGTATGTTGCATTTTTGCAAAATCAGAGCATCATTCATATTTGACAGTAATGAAATAAAACCATCTTTGTTTCAGACTTTAAAAAAGCTAAAACAAGTGGAGTCGGGAATCCCATGGGAAGAAAACGCAATGCTGTTTCCAAATTCTTTAGGTTTAAAGATATAAATCATTCATCCAGCACAGGACCTGTGAGGGGTGAGCTAACACACAGCTCTGAAACTGACAACACATTTCCCCTGTCCTTATTAATTAACATCAGGTGAATATGTCAGTATGAGCACGCATTCTTCAAAATCTCCAATATACCTTTATTTTGAAAAATAGCATCCTTTGACCTACCAAAACCACATCCCTCCCTGGTAGGAAAACTCATCAGGACAGCCACTATATTAACATCATGCAGCTTTGGTGAGCAGTCCCCATAACTGTTCCTGGGATGAGCAGATCAAGTGTATTTTTGGTGAATAACAGTCAGCAAAACAAAAGGTGTCAGCATGAGTAGCAACAAGATTCAGCCCAAGATGAGAGACACCTGAATTGAGGTGTCTGTATGTGTGCTACAAATCTGAGCTCCCACCAGAGTCATCTGAGATCTGATCAATGCAGGTGATGAAGGCTGGAGAGCACTTTACTCACCCTAAAGCAGCCATAGGTCATCCTCTGGCCACTTGACCACACGGATTAGATCTCTGCCAGCTGATGGGAACTCAGACATTGACTACACATGGAGACACCAGTGCATATCTACATTTGGACACTGACAATCTGGACCTGAATCCCATCCACTGTGTCCTTCTTAGTAACTTCCCAGGATGGAAATCCTCACCAGGATGCTGGATCAAGCTCACTACAGGAAATCCTGCCTTCTCAGACTCCCCCAAACTTATCTGATCTCATCCTCAGCTATTTTCTGCTTTTCATTGGTACCCTCTCCTGATTTGGTTTATCATAGAATCGTTAAGGTTGGAAAAGACCCTTAAGATCATCGAGTCCAACCATTAACCTATCACTACCAAGTCCACCACTAAACCATGTCCTCGAGCACCACATCTACCCTTCTTTTAAATACCTCCAGGGATGGAGACTCAACCACTTCCCTGGGCAGCCTGTTCCAGTGCCTGACTACTCTTTCTGTGAAGAAATTTTTCCTAACATCCAACCTAAACTTCCCCTGGCGCAGCTTGAGGCCGTTTCCTCTTATCCTATCACTCGTTACTTGGGAGAAGAGACCGACCCCCACCTCGCTACAACCTCCTTTCAGGTAGTTGTAGAGAGCAATAAGGTCTCCCCTCAGACTCCTCTTCTCCAGGCTAAACAACCCCAGCTCCCTCAGCCTCTCCTCATAAGACTTGTGCTCTAGACCCTTCACCAGCTCCGTTACCCTTCTTTAGACTCTCTCCAGCACCTCAATGTCCTTCTTGCAGTGAGGGGCCCAAAACTGAACACAGTACTCGAGGTGCGGCCTCACCAGGGCCGAGTACAGGGGCACTATCACCTCCCTGGTCCTGCTGGCCACACTATTCCTGATACAAGCCAGGATGCCATTGGCCCTCTTGGCCACCTGAGCACACTGCTGGCTCATGTTCAGGCGGCTGTCGACCAACACCCCCAGGTCCTTTTCTGCCAGGCAGCTCTCCAGCCACTCCTCCCCCAGCCTGTAGCGTTGCATGGGGTTGTTGTGGTTTGGCACACTTGAAGGTGAAGAGCAGTTTTCAGGTAGGATCCTGTGAAAGTCCTATTTTTTTTTTCTCTACAAACCAACAGGGAACACACATTGTCTATGGGTCTCAACACCGACAGCCTGGGAGGTCTGGACCAAAACACATCCTTTGCGAGAAGAGCTGAGATGGTAGAAAGGTGACTTTCTCCAAGGTACCATTTATGCCTTCCCTTTGCTGGAAGGAGCCCAGGAATACATAATGCATATTGGCACTTGCCCATTCCTAGGATATTTCTTGGTGCTGCAGAAAAAGGTACTCAGGTATCATCCTCCACTTCAAGCACATGCAATATCGTTCTCCAAAGTGTGTGTTGAAGTCCATGGCAAGCCTGTGCTCCCTCAAAGGACAGCTCAGATTCATCTGCTCTCTCTCCTAGTGCCAAGAATGGAGGTGAGAGGTAGTAGATATATCATCACACACATTTGGGGCACATTAGCTAGGGTCACCCGAGATGCACAGTGCAGTTTTAGGTCATTTTTTCCTCTCTCGTCTGTGCACAAATACAGGTTAATCCTCACATGGATTATGGCCTGTAACTGTGATGACCAAATTTCAGACAAGAGGTGTGTCCGCACTGTGCACTTTTCCTCTCTGAAGCTGGAAGTTTGCAATTAAATAAGGAAATAAACCACCACAGTCAACATTTTGAATCTCCGAAGTCTGCTCTGTGGCTCTTATTTCTACAGTATTTGCCTTCAGCAATGAGGAATGAGAGATCACAAGGCAGAGATGGGTCACCATGACACACAGCCCACCTGCCCTCCACCTTGGAAAGATTTATGAGTTCCTCCTTCATCTCATAATCCTTCATTTTCGCCCTGTAACCTCCCTTGAACCCGCTGTGAGTCAGCAGGACTTGTCTATTAAGGCAAGATTGATGCATGGCTTTGGAGCAGATAAAACACGTTCCTGGGTCAGCCAGAAGGCATTTTGGCAGTAGTAACCATCTCTTCTCTCATCCCCATGCCCCAGAAGGGGGATGGAGTGAGTTCAGGACCTGCATGAAGATGCCATTGCCTCACTGACCCTCCCCAGACAGTCTGAGGTCATGGCACGACTGTGCTGCACAAAACCAAGGGCATCTTTCAGCCCCTTTGCACAAATCCTGTGTCCCACAACTGTGTTTCCGGCTGCTGGAGAAGTTTTCTTCCAAATGGAAGAAAAACATGAACATTGTCAATTGGTGCGTATTAGGGATTGCATGGTTGGCAAAAATATTTACCCTGGAGTCTTGGCCAAACCTTTCCCACATGGTCACGTCCTGCCTCCCAAAGCTCTCCCAGAAAAAAACATACCTAAAGTTGGTGCTGTAGTTTGCTTTAGAGGTGGGTACGTGTCAGGAATGAAAGCTGGCTGAGAGCAAGCACTCCCATTTGCTGAAAAAAAGCCCCAGAGCTTGATAGGGGAAGTCAAATATGCCAGCTTAAATCACTTTATTTCTTAAAAGTTGACATTCTTGGCGAATATATCACGGCCTTCATCTAAAAGTGACGTTGCCTGCAAATGCCATTGCATCAGATGTGGACCACGGCTTCTTTCATCCCTGGCAGAGGAGGGCTGTGGGCTGCAGGCTAAGGTTTGAAAAGATACTTTTCTTTGGAGATGCCAACAGTTTCCTCAGCAGATTTCTCCCCCTCACCTCCTCCCACCCCAACCTACTTTCACAAAAGAAAAAAAAAAACATAAATGGATCCTGTAGTGTCTGCAATGTAAAGAATTAGTTGAATGGGAAGAAATGAACCATGGTCTTTATGTCCTAGTTACAAACATTGCCGCTAATCCCTGTTGTTGGAGGGGACTGGGGAAGAGACATGGATAGATCCCACTGGGAACATTTTGTCTCTCTAAATCTACACTTGAGATCACATTTTTTTTGTGTAATAAGATTGAGTTGCATTGAGAGGCCTGTGGATAACATAAAGCTGGGGGGGATATTGTTCGCTGTTTCTTCCACCGAGTGTAGCACCTACAATCTTCATATGCAGGGAGGTCTTAGCAACCCATTCATTTCAGGGGAGAAAAAGAAAGCTATTCATTCCCAACAAATCCCATTTTGCCATGGCAACCCCCCCTTCCTGCCCTTTGAGCACAACAGTTGTTCACAGGGGCTGTTTAAAACAAGACAACAAAACCAAACCATCACCCACCCAGCCCTGGCATTTTCTGCTTTGAATTTTCTGGCAGCGTCCAGCCTCTGCGCCAGGGCAAGGATAACCCAGTTGACGGGGAAGGGCAGGGGTAAACATGCTGTGCTGTCACCTCACCTTGTCCCCTGCCATCCCTGGTGGCATCACACCCTGTGTCCCTCAATGGGACCCATCTCAGAGATGGGGTGTCCTGTACCCCTGGAGCTCCCCAGTGTGACAGAGAGGGTGGCTGTGCCATGGGAGCAGGGGACAACATGGGGCACTTCTTTTCTACACTGTTGCACCAAGGAGAGGTTTTTGGTGTGCCAAGCCCCTGGGGATGGGAAAACCATGCACCCTCCCACCTCTGCCCCAACCTGGCAGACCCATCCCTGTTTTCTACTCTCCCTTCCATGGGGAGCGTGTCCATGGTCTCATCCCAACAGCTGCTGGGGACTTGCCCAGCTCCCACCAGTTTGGGGGCCTCCAGCCATCCTTGGGCATGAGCCCCGCAAGCTCACAGCCCACAGTCACAAACAGAAAACTCCAGTTTGTGCTGCTCATGGAGCATTTGGGGGTTACTAAAGCTGTGTTCAAGCTGCTGGGGAAGCCACAGGAGATGCAGGGCCTCCCTCTCAGCATAACATATTCAGCTCAAGGTCTCCCCCTCTGCCTCTCTGTCTCTCTCCCTTCCTGATGTCCCATCCCTGTGGAGCCATTAGACCTGCAGGGAGGTTTGGGGTACAGGAACGGCACCCTGCACAGCCGAGGTTTTTTGGGACACTAAGACCCAAGCCATTTTGATCTTGCACTCAAACCGCATCTCAAGTTACAATTTCAACCAGAGCAACTAAGAGCAAGAGAGAAATGACCTGTCCCCTGTCTCATTGTAGGAGACCCTCTTCCATCAAGACATGATTCCTTGATGTAGGTATTATCTGAACAGAGACTGATGTTACAAGAAACTCATCTGGCAAGCAATGAAGCAGGGAAATACCAGCCAAAATACAGCCAAACAGTGTTGGGAAGACACGACCTCCTCAGCGTGTGCTATGCGGGCTTTAACTTTGCAGCATCACCTCTGCCGGCAGCAGTACTTCCTACAGCTAAAAATTATGTCAATTTTTGGTTAAAACTTGAATTCACATTTAAGAACAATTAAGGGATTCCTAGCATAAATACAATTTCAGTAAAAAATAGAATTAAGAACTGGTTTTGATTAAGAATTAATGGGTCATTTTATTTTTATAAATGCAAAGAGAATGCAAAACATTGGGAAATAAAAACAAGTGTTTGTACCAGGCATTTCTAGAATAAATCCCAGCAATACCACAAATTTTATCCTGTACTTTACTGTTGACTGAGGTAAATGAAGCCCTTCTGGTGACCCAGACTTTTCCCTGCTATGTCCTGGGCATAAAACCCTCACTCTCCACAGGCAAACAGGGTTAGTCAGTTGGTCACACCACAGCCTATTAATATGTAGATATTTTAAACACCCTCCAGATCATTTGGCAAATTGCTCTGTGTGGTTTTTTTCAAAGTACACAACTAATTTCCTGATTTTTAGTGGCACTTCTCCTTCAAAAGTTTCTCGTCTCTCCAGAATACCTTCCCCTTCCCAGAAGATCCAGCACATATTGGGATTTATCACCAGTTCTGTAGCCTAAAAAGGTAACTTTAGAGTCAGAGAAGACTCCTGTCTTCAGAAAGCAAATTGTCTTTCTCTAAAACCAATAGCTGATTCATCTGAACTGACCATTCCTGGATGCTACTCTTCTCCATTCACAAGAATGAGCATTTGACTTGCTCAGACATTTAAAATAAGTTGCAATGAATCCCACCAAAAAGTCTCCCTAGAAATAAATCCCTTAATGAAAAAGTTTGGCTCACACTAGACACTGCAATTGTGGGGTAGGGGGTGAGAAAAGGGAAGACAATAAATCCAAAGGCTTCTCCATTCTCAGATTTTCACTCAAAAGGCTCTGACATGAGCAAAAGCAGATTAAAACTAAGTGGCTGGAGAAATGACTGCTCCCAGCTGTCTGTCCTGCCTCTTTCCCCTCCAGTGTCCCCATATACATGACACAGCCTGGCTCAAGCAACAGCTGTTAAACCACTGGAAATTTCACACAGATTTGGGATTTCTCTCATATGTGAAGTGTAACCTGCAGCTGTTGAGCAGCTGCTCTGCGGGAGCTTAACCACCTATGCAGCAGAGATGGGGATCCCAGGTGAGGGGGAGGATGAGTACCTGGGGGCAACCAAAGCACCCATGTTTGATCTGCACCCATAAATCAGAGCTTGGCCCTTGGTCCACATCAGAGCTTTGCTTTGACTCAGGAGCGTGCTTTTGGGGTCAATCTCTGAAAGTTCCCCACTCCCTTGGTTTGGTTCCCAAAAGGGATCAGGCTCTGGGTGCACAAACCTGATGCCATCCAGCTCAAACCCAACTGGAAGGTGCACTGAAGAAGTGCTCTGACCTTGCAAACGTGGACCCAGCCTCTGGATCCTGGATGCCCTCAAAGTATTCAACCATGTAATATTTAGATTGGAAGATCTGCACGGCAATGAAATAACAGGATGTATTTGGGAGAAGTTAAGAGCCAAACTCTCTGCTAGTTGACTTTTTTGTTTGGTGAGGACCAGCGTATTTCTCATCCCTTGGCTATGCCAAAGCTTTAAACACTGATGGCCGTTTGGCGTTTGCTAGACTCCTCAGGACTGAAATGAAGCCCTGGGTTCAGCACAGGGTGTTCAGGAACTACACTGCACAGCCACGTGGGAGCTGCAAGGACCCTGTTTGCTCCTTTAAGCCTCATTAAAAGCAAATGTAGCTTTAGTATCTGGGGAATGCTGCCTTTAGACTTCAAAAGCCAGGCTGAAACAAAAGGTTGCATTGTTAAACCAAAGGGCCACAGCCACACTGGGAATGCAACGATTCAGATGCCCCCCAACCAAACTAGAATTTGCAGCACTGTTGCAGGGTTTGTTGGGATTTGTAGGTCCCAAACCACCCGAGCTGCCAGCAAAGACTGGAAGCTACCCTGGGGGCTGCTGTTTCCATAAGCTGGGTCACACTTGTGTCTTGGAGCTGGCCTTTTCCTCCCCTCCTCTCTATACATTTCTCTAAGGCAGTGAGAAGATGCTCAGGTGAGATTGTCCTAGGATAACTTTAACAGATTAAGTATGACCATTGATTTATATCAGCCTCTTGATCAAGAACTCTCAATTTGCCGCCATGCCCAGAAAAATATCTTAATTTTACCATAGTTCCCTCATCCACTCTAGATGAGCAAAGAAAACCAAGCAGAACATCAGCAAAATCTCTCCTTAGAAAAAGCAATCAAATAATTTCTGTATCCTACCCTTCATATAAAGAGAGTTCCGGTTCATCCCATCCCATCCACTATGTTTCCCATAGGAATGATCTTGTCCTCTCACTAATCTCAAAAAGGAACTGCATAAAAGCTTAAGACAAAATGAGATTGCTCATTGCTTCCACTGTATAAATTGTTTTATTGATAACTACAAGTGAATTTATTTAACCTGTTGGTACCCATTTAAGAAATACTTATGAGAAAAGCTCCAGATCAGTTCCAGTGGTGTTTCATCAGTGGTTCCTGATAAGACAGACAAAACTGTGTACTGTCCACTGTCTAAAGTGAAGGGGAAAAAAAAATGAGCATTGCAGAATACTATTCTATGTCCACTCTGTTGTGGGCTGTGTTTTTCCCACACACCTCATATTGCAAATGCTTTCCTAATTTCTTTGCATGAAATTAAGAGTGAAATTCAGGCTGTACATTTTAAGCAGTCGCATGCCTCACAACAGTTTCACTGAGGTTGTATATTAAATATAAATAAAACATTTGCTCTGGTTTGTTACTTCATATCAACCTCGGCCAAAAGATATCCCACTGTCAACACTGGACTCCCGGGGTGGAAAATATTACTACTGATATCACAACCCTTGTGAGAGCACCCAAGCCTTGCATGCACACTTTGGGGTGACAGAGCAGAAGAGTTTCCAAAGAGAAGCAGTGGCAGTGCCGGTGGATGGACTGTTTCAATTTAGGAATAGACCCAGGGCAGAACTTCAGATCTACCCGCCCTTGAATTTCCCAGAGTTTTTGTATTTGTGTTACAGCATGAGTTTGTCTGTTCTTGCCCTTTGACATGCTCTCAAAACCAACAAGGCTGTTGAACTCCCACTGAGGAGCACTTACAGAGGCTGGCACGTTTTTCCCAGAAAAAAAAAAAAGAAATTCCTACACAAAAGAAACACCACAACCAAAACATCCTCATCCCTAGCTATGTCTACCCCACAGGTACTGTGATGGGAGAGAATATCCTTGTAGATATCAGGATGGGCAGAAATGATAAAAATTTCTAACTCAAGAGGCAATTTCCTTCATGCAGCATTATCTCTCCACTCCTTTTAAAGAAAGGCTCTCACGGCTTTGGAATCTCAAGAATTTGGAATCAACTCTGATTTTTTTTTAAGTGGGAAATATTGAAATGCTAATTGACCTTTTTAATCAATGATCCTGAAATACGCCTACATGACACTGCTGATAAAATCTGTAGGTAATATTAGCATTGACAGGACAGCAGCTATCATTGAGGGCAGGGCAGCTGCACACAGGATGATGGGGATCCCTCAGCCAGCCAAACATATTCAGACAAATCCCATTTTCACTGAGCTGTACAGAAAGTTGCAGTTGTAGTTGTTATCTGCATGGTGGGAAAATGTTTCAGGTGGAAAAGATGCAGATGCATGATATTGCATTGATGATGCATTGCAGATGCATCTGCAATGATATTGAAAAAGCTGGTAGTGATGGAAAACAAAAGGATTAGACAAATTATTTGAAGGTAGTAGAAATATTTTCAGGTGTCTGCACCAAAAGGAAGGACAAAAAAGCAAATGCAGCTGCATATTCATCCACCTTGGTGGGGGATTGGCAGCTCTGGCTGGGGCTGGGGCATCCCCACAGCAGAGGGGTTGGGACATACCATGGCAGGGTGAGCTGTGGGTGCTGAAGCACTGGGAACAGGCGCAGATAGACCCAAACTGCCCCTACAGGTCACCCCAGACCTGTCATTTGAGGAGAGCAGGATGAAGGTCTCCCCTGAGCTGCCTGCAGTCAGGACTGCTCAGAGTTGAAGCAGGATAGCTGTGCATACCCTCTAAGCTAACTAAGGAAAGGGGTTATTAAATGGACACCTGAGCTGGTAAGATTTTTGGATATTGCACTGAGCTGTGGGCATTTGCAGGCTGAGATCCTTGCCCACTGGAAGGTCTCACAGCAGACTCCATCCATCTTGGGGTCCAAGGGCACCCTCCTCTCTGGTTTAGCAAAAAGAGGGTAGAAGGGTGTCTTGATCACTGCGTATGAGAGCCTGAATTAGGAAAAAAATAAATGGGTACTAATGGACCCCTAGCAGCTGAAGCCAGACACCTGCAAATTAAGAATAAAGTGCCTTTTTGCAGTGTTTGATTAACTGCATGGGACAACTGTCATGGGAGATGATAGATCTGCATTTCTTGACATCTTCAGCTCCAGACAGTGCCTTTCTCAATAGCATGCTTTAGCCAAATACAAGTTATTGTGAATAATGGGGGGAATACAAGGAGGAACTGGATAATTTCCCTTTGCTGAAGAAGCCTTTGGCACCATGAATCAGCCTTTCAGTGGGATGTGCCACTTTTAGTAAGCAATACAAGAAGGATTCTCTGAAGCATGGTCTCTCCTTTTCAGAGAGATAAAAACTTCCAAAATCACATCTTGTTCTTCCTGCTGTGCTAGCCAACCCTGATCTTACTCAGGGGACGGCTTTGTCTTTCTCCAGTTGCATCAGGATATTTGTCATCACTGCACAGGAGAGTTTGCAGTAATTGCCTGATGTTTTAATGCTTCCCCTGCAGAAATTGGTGTCCTTCCAAGTTGATTTCTCCTCCTCTTGCTAAGGGCTGAGCAAGCGTGAGAGAAGACTTAGGGGGAGCAGAAAAGCCACCGAATAACATGTTTAGCCCTCAAAATCAGTAGAAATGCACTTAACTGGAATAATCTGCCAGGGGTGCTTGGCAGGGCTCAGGTAGATCAGCAGGGAGTCTCTGTGCCAAGGACAACCATGGCATTTCTAAAATGGTGGCCTCCAGCCACACCTCAAAACAAGGGGTGCAGCCCATGGAGATGAGGGCTCCCAGCCTACAACCCTCCCTCTGTAAAGACTCCACATGCTGCAAAGAAAAAAAGAGAAGCAGCCATTTGAGAAATTAAATCCATTTGGATAGGGGGCTCAAATTAGAGTTGTATCTCTCAGGGTCTAGAAAAACATGTGTCTGTGTCCTTACAGCGTCACCACCGTGGCCAGCTGCTAACAGCCACCACGCTGGAGAGGGATGCTCCATGCTGGAAGGTGTTTGCTTGTTAGTAAATCCTTGGAGAAATTCAGGACAATCTATTTGCTCTATGTACAACACGATGTTTTCTGTCCGGCTCCTGGTAATGATAAACTGAGCAAAGTGAAGGGAAGCGCCAACTTTGGGTTTTTTTTTTTTATTATTATTTTTTCCATTTTTAGTGTAAAGCTCATTTGCTTAACAGCTTGCATCATAGGGTTTCCCTTCCATCTGAAGGCTCCTCATAGACACCTTGCAATAATTTTATGCTTATGAAATTGTTCCAGCCTCTGCAGCTTGGCTCTCCTTTGAACAATGCATTCTCTGTGAGCCCCTGAATAGAAAACATCAGCCCATAGTGATAGAGCTCCAGTTAGCGCCCAGCCCTAGGCATGGGATAAAAGTGCTTTTCAATGTGTCCTTGGGAAAAAAAAATGTCTTTTAATGCTCACACAGTACTCCTTTTAAAATGTTAACGCCACTTACAGCTATTGATAGGAAGAAGTTGGACTAATCTTAGCAAGAGGTTCCCATGACCTTTCAGTATCTGCAATACTGCAACTTTTCTTAAAATTATTGTTGCAGGGAAAACAATGTAAAATATACCAAGGGATTTATAGCAGACAAACGACTACTTGTTAAGAAGCCAAGATATTATAAGAAGAGATTTTTTGGTGTTTTTATGAAGCTAGTACTGAGGTGAGCAAAATTCACAGGGATCAAGTGGGAATATTGAAGAGCAAAGTAAAAGGGAGTCAAAGGGTTCAGTGGTGATTTCGTACAACGTGAAGCATACCTGGGGAACTCCCTGCCCTGTGATATCATCTTAAATCAGCTGTTAAAAATGAAGCAATGGTGATGAAAGACTGTGACCCCCCCTTCACTTTCTTAGTAACAATAAAAAAAACTCAGAAAAAAATTTCAAACCCTCTTTTGTTAGGAAGCAAGCCCATGAAAGGTTAGAAGAATCAGCGGATTAGAGGTGGTAAAATGAATCTTTAAGCAAATTCACATCAAGCAGCATCACTGGGATACCAGATCTAAAGGAAGAAGAGGTTGAATTAAAAAAAAAAAAAGAGAGAAAGACAGAAGGAAATTACTCCTCCCCAAGGTCCCTGTGTACAGTAAACCGTGCTCACCGAAAAGCTATTCAACACCTCTGCCAAACAAAGCTCTACATGTTGTAGCTGGCCAGGCTGACCGAAATCCCAAAGAAACATGACAGCTGGAATAAAATAGAAATCCTGGCAGCGCAAATATATCAAAATGATAGAAAATAGTAACAGAAAAAAAACAACAACTTTGAGGGGCCGGGAAACAATCAGAGGCCAGAATCGAAAAAATGAAATGCAAATAGGTCTTGCGGTATAGGAAAAAAAATCACGTTCTTGAAATGTGTCATCTCATGACATGTTTTGGGGGAGTAATACTGAAAACCAGCAAGCTGTAAAGCAGTCATCTGTTTCCAAGTGGGAAGTGTACAATTTCCGAACCAGACCTTCTCCATACATAAATGATGGGAGAAGCACTTCATTCTTTTTATGGCGTGGAAAAAAAAAAAAAACCAACAAAAAAACCCCAACCCAAAACCAAGACTATCTTTGGCTGCAATTAAAATCTGATGGTCAGATGCATGCTCGTATCCATCTGGCTCTGCTGGGACCCCTGACAATGACTCTGTACAGACCAGCATGCATGTCCTGATGTGATCTCTGAGTTTTGCATTTCAAAAGTGAACCTCCAGTGCTTAACTCAAAACCTAAAAAACCAGATGATTAGCTCCGTTACTTGGGTGTTTTCTGCACAGAAGTTTGCCACAGCACAGGTATGGTTACTCCTGGGGGGACTGTTGTGGTACCCTTTGGAAAATTGTCTATAAGCCTAATGTTTTTTTACATGTTTTTTAATATTTTTAAAATAAAAGCAAGCTGCTTTTTATGCAAGTAAGTGTGCAAATATATGCAAAAATTGAAGTAGTTTCCTTTATTTTCATCAGGCCTTGGAGACAACAACACTAGCTCTTTACAGGCTGTCCTTTTAAGATTTTTTTATATATGGCTATGAGGAGACAGGCCCTGCAGTTTCTACTCAAGTAAAACTCTCTTTCTGCTGTCAGCGAGTAGTTTTTTCCTAGTAAAAACAGTCATTATTTTTACTAGCAACAGCTGTTGTCCTGGACTCAGCGCAGCAGCACCCATTCTCCTCATTAGATGTGGCTGGTAAGCCCTTCAATCTGAAAAATACCAACCCAAACTCTGATCCTTTTTCTTTTTTCTTTTTTCTTTTAAATCAGGTGCAGCTTTGCTTGCCCAGCCCTCAACCAGGGATGAGCGGGGCCTAAGTCCGGCCCCTTGCTCTCAGAAACAGCTTGGTGATGTTTGGCACCGCAGCATCGCGTTGGCAGCAGAATAACCTGGGGGGATGCAGATGGGTAGCGGTGCTCGTGGCTGGGCACTTCACATGGCCAACCTACAGAGAAGAGGTCTACAAAGCTGAGCCAGACTGAAGACCACAGCTTGGGCACCTTGAACATTTGCACGCCAAGCATCCCCTGTGTCCGCACCAGCCTCCTGCTGAGCATCAATGGGATTTGGGTTCCTAAACCCCTTGGCATTTCTGGGAAACTCCAAAAGAGAGAAAAAGGCTCCTTTCCCTGCCGTTCGGTGTGTTGAAGGTTTATGATGCCAGACATCTCGGCTTCCTACATTCAGTCTAAAGGCCTCTTTGTCTTATGTGACTTATTCATAATTACTCAAGCTGCTAATTTTACTCTTATGTAAATGACATTTGGGAGGCAAAGCATGAAGGCAGCTAGGCATGTATGGGATAATGGATGGCAGGAGGAAAGAATGAAGCTAGCACGACATGAGAACGGCTCTGGGTGCTGAGCAGATTCCATCAAACTGAAATGCTTTTGGGAATTCCCTAGAAATTCAGGTGGTACAAAAAAGTTCCTCTTCAGATTAACGACCGAAAAGTTGGAAGGGTGAAACGCTCCTGCTCATCTGGAAAAAATCAGATCTAATGCCACGGTCCTCCTCAAATCAGCCCCATCACTGCCTCTTTTAGCACTGGGACCTTCAGTTCAGCCATCCCAAAGGCACAGCCCTTGGAGATGGCTGGGTCAAGACTTCTGAGGACATCCTGTCTTCATTTACTCTGCTGGCAAAACTTCAAATGAGGCCTTATAAACAAGCTCATATTTTTTCACAGCATCTCCACCTGACAGCTGAGGGGCCATCTCCTGGGAATACACAGCATTTAGCACGCAGCCACCAAGTGCTCACTTGCTTTTGGATGCAAAGTAAACACAAGCAGATGCACACAGTAATTACCAGGAGACTATCCTAGGCACTTCTGTTTTGGTGCTGGTATTTACCCTCATAACCAGCACTTGTTTTCCATCTTAAACCTCATTACTCTTTAATAAAAGGAGTTTATACTCACAGTGCATGCCTTAGCTATCTGGCTGGCTGCACTGTATATTTTGCAAGCCATGAAGATATCAAGAGAGGACAGGACTGGATTTCCACAGAATGCTGATGTTGCTTGTCTCACATAATGTGGAGAAGTGCTGAAAAGCAAAACACAGCCTTTAAAAGACCTACCAGAAGTCCAGTGAATTCAACGAGTCAATAGACTTCAGCAGTAATTTGTTCAACTGTAAACCTTCAATTACGAACCACAGATGTGGGTTGAGGTTTTCACATGTCTCCGTTAATTTTTAACATAATGGGTCTGAACGCTACAGCCAGCATTTTCAACTCTTATTATTTCCTGGGCCTCTGACTTTTTCCTATGGAAGGTTTGGCATCGTGTACAGGAACACCTATTGGCAGCACGTTTCCTTTCCTTGGCTACCTTGCACAGACCCCCAACAAAGTACCCATGGACTTCGTTACATAGTGCTTCTAAGTCAAAAAAAGTTATAAACTCAGCTAGAGAAGTCAAGATATTCTCAAGATGATACATCTTTAGACAGCTGAATAGGGAGAAAGCAGCCAGAGGCCAGTGAAGTGCTAAGATGCAAACATTCACAGAAGGCTTCAGGAGGACAGGACCTCACCTCTCCCAAGTCCATGCACTGTCCTACCACCCAGTCACAGAGAACAAGGTCTGGAGCTTTCCTGAACAGACACACACAACTAGGGGTACTTGAGCTTGGGCTTGTTAACTGGAAGGGTCACAGATTTTCCTCTGGACCTTTTCCTCTTCCAGAGGAGAGGAAACAAAGATGCGGGATCTGTCTTAGTTACTGGAGGAAAGAGGGGGTGATTCCAGCTTCTTTCCAGAAGAAAGAGCAACATGTGCCAGTTAAAGTGCTGAGCCAGCTAAGCACCATCTCTGTAACTAAGCATAACCGTAATAAGGTATTTTCTTGTTTTATCTTCTTTTATCTTTGTTCCTTTACTCCAAATCTATGTTTTTAACCTCATGTACTCTTTTATCTGTCTGTCTTGTCTAGTGGTACAGCTGGGTGAGCGTGAGCTGAGACACAACAAGGTATTCTCCTCCCCTGGGGTTGGCGACTCTTCAGACTGGGATACAGGGACATGACCCCCCCAGCCCCAAAGCACTGCTTCAATGGGCACTGAGGTTTGCCTTGGGTCAGACACTACTTGGGTCATGAGATGCTGATGGTCAAGTGTGGGAGGGAAAAAGGTGTCTCCAGTGACCAAAAAATTCAAGAAAGGTCTCTGACCTATAGCGAGATAGTTGAACGCGTGCATGAACTCATGGTCCCTAAGAAATGTGCAGTGCTTTCCGCCTAATATCTGCATATTACTCAGCAGGAACATCATCATCGCTCACCTATGCCTTGACATGCTCCTTGGCCCAAGTACCTCACTGAAATGGTTGTGTCTAAGTCAAATAACAGCCTATGTTGTGTGGCACCAGCTGATGCTGTTCAGAAGTGTTCTTCAGCTTTTAAATGCTATTTTTGTGTTAGCTCCCCCACTGCCAGCTGTCTCGATGTGAGCCATCTACCACACAAAAGGCCTTTCAGCTCCACAAAGCCACAATGGACAACTTTGCGCATAAACCCCTAATTTCATAGAATCATAGAATCATAGAATATCCTGAGTTGGAAGGGACCCACAAGGATCATCGAGTCCAACTCCTGTCCCTGCATAGGACAACCCCAAAAATCACACCATATGTCTGAGGGCGTTGTCCAAATGCTTCTTAAATGTTGTCAGGCTTGGCACCGTGACTACTCCACCAGTGCAGAGTAGAGCGGGACAATCACCTCCCTTGACTGGCTAGCAAGTGGGACCAATGACTGCGTTGTCTTTCAGGTGTTTTTCAGTAACTCCCAGAATAATCTTCTCCATAATTTTGCCAGGCACAGAGGCGAGGCTGACAGGCCTGTAGTTACCGGGGTCACCCCTGTTGCCCTTCTTGAAGATTGGGACAATGTTTGCCAGCTTCCAGTCAACTGGGACTTCTCCAGATTCCCAAGAGCATGGCGAACAGCATCTCTGTAGTCCTCCCATGTCGCCTGACCTTGCTTCCACTGGTCATACATTATCTTTTTTTGTCTTAGTTCTAGCATAAGATCCCTACTCAGCCAAGCCGGCCTTCTGCCTCGCCTGCTTGACTCCTGACATTTTGGAATTGCCTGCTCCTGTGCTCTTAGGAGGTGGTACTTAAAAAGTGACCAGCACCAATGGACCCCAGCACCTTCAAAAGCTTTTTCCCATGGGACCTTACTAAGTAGTTCCCTGAGCAGCCTGAAGTCAGCTCTCAGAGTTGAGGTCCTGCTGGCAGTTTTCCTCCTGTTACCATAGATTTTAAACTTTACTGCTTCGTGATCGCTGTGGCCAAGGTAGCCACCAATTGCCACGTCACCCACGCGTCCCTCTCTGTTAGTAAGCAGCAAGTCAAGGAAGGCACCTCATACAGTCAAAACCCATTGCATTTTCAAATACAACTTTGTGACGCAGCATGCTCTTAGGAAGTCGCCTGATGGGTCTATTCCTTTATTTCCTGCCCAGGGACACCCCTTAGTCTTCAGCAACTACAGCTCAGGGCAGAAATCTACCCCTCATAATTTCTGTTTACTGATTGGGCTCAAGAGCACAAAATGGGGCTAGGCATACTGAGATGTCAATAGTCCATTTCCAAATTGCTCCATGTTCTTCAGAGCTTTATAAGCAATAAGCCACCTCCTGTCAGATATCTTCATCCCTTGCTATCTCCTTTTTCAACAGTTGGGTTGAGGCTGCATGAATCAGTGAGGTGTAAGAGAATAAAATTATTCCTTGAGTCTTGACTGGGTAAAAAGTGATTTTACATGTTAACCTTTTCAATATTCTCTGGAAGTCAAATTATAGCTAAATAATAGTCTGGGGCACTTTAGAAAGGAATAAAATGTACTGAAAACCAAAATGCTTCCATATTTGTTCAACGAAGGTGGTACAAGACTACTGAATAGCTGCTCTGCATGGGGCTGAAGTTTTCCCCTCCTGGGGAGGATGTTAGCACAAGCTTTCAGTTTCACATGGAAACCACACATTATAGCTTCATGTACTAAAAATCAGCAGCACCATCGTATCCCTTCACAGAGTTGGAAACATTCCCAGAGAACCTTCACAATCATTTAGCAGGCATCAAACAGCAGAAAAAGACATCTCTGTTTCCATTGTACATCTTCTTTATAAACTAAAAGCACAGCCAAATGGTGAAATTACACACAATCTGAGCCTTGCATGTCCGAAGCAAACTGTTACCTTTTACGATGGGATAATAAATTAAATCAGAGCTGCCTCATTCTTCTTCACTCTTACCACCCCCTGAGGTTCATGGTGTTTAGTTGTTTCTTTAAAATCTTAGCTCCTGGGCTTCTGTGCTTACAGGAAAAATTTAGCTGTTGCCAACATAAAACCAAAAACTGTTTCTTGTGGATGCTGGAAAAGCAATGATCAAAAAGCGCAAAAATTAAAAGGTAAACAAACCTCACTGAATATGTTATTTCAAACAAGCCACTGTGATTTCAAGCAATTTTCTGTCTTTGGAAGAAGAGATAGGGAAGTGATTAACTCTTAATTAATATAATAAGTGATAGAGTCAGGGCTAAAGCTGACACTGAATTCAAATGCTCCTATAAAACAGAGGTGAGGAGGGACTGTTTCAGGAGACACCTTCATTTCTGGAAATGGGCTCCTGGTCGAGTTCAAGATCTCTAAGCACTCTAAGCAGCACTACTTCTACTGTATTTTCCCCATAATATAATCATTTAAAACCAGAAGGAACTATTGGGAAGCAAAATTTTCAGTTTCTCTTTTGAACTCTACCATGCAACAGTTACTTCACCAGGAAGTGAGGGTACCACAGATGGGGCTGCAGCCCCCTGTACCCTGTGACATCTTTTTCCTACAGATAAAATAGGGATCTCATCATCTTTGGTTCTGGGATGTCTCATGCACACCAGGAGGAACATAGAGAGTAATATAAACCAGAAATATTTCCCAGACCTGGCAACCTCATAGCAGATAATGAGAAACATTTTCTCTAACAGAAGGCTTCCAGGGATAGAAACATTAAGAAATCATCTTAACGTTAAAAATCAAGACAAATTATTCCAACCCAAGACAAGGATTATATAAATCTGTGAATTGGTCCCAGCAGTAGAAGGGGAGAAACAACAAGCATCTTGTTGAGAGGCCACGCAGAGGTGGGTACTGCTCCAGGAAAACCCTGGCTAAGCTGTTGGGGGCTGACCAGTCCCTCTGTTTTACCCCAATGCTGAATAGTGATAGGGTCTTGGCCAGGGTCACCATCCCAGCCAGGCAGCACTGCTGGGGGCAGCAGGCAGGACACCAGGGAGCAGCCCGGAACAGGAAGTGGAAACCTGCTTCAAAGCAACCTCAGATAAACGCCACAGCTAAAAATCCTCTGGGCCAATTGCTCTGCAACTCCCAAAGTTTCTGTCTTTGTCCCAGATGATAGGAATTTTGTGGTAAGAGTGCCAGCAGGTATGCAGAGCCCACAGAGCATTTACAGGATTGTATTTCACCCAGGATAGCAGTGACTCACGCTTGGATAAGGAATTTTTTTTTTCTCCCTCTATACTTCTTCCCCTGCCCCATCTACACAAACTAACGCGGGTGCAGAACTATAGAAACTGCATTAATAATGGTCTTTTATGTGGGTTTAATCATCTCTCAGGATCTGCCAGACCACAAACTTGAAACTCTTTATGAATGTGACTCACTCCCAGAGCAAACGTTCATTGGTCGACAAACTCTCCTGATCTCGTCCCGTAAAAGTCCTTTTACTATTGGAAGAGAGGGCCTGAGGTGTTACCTATGCTGCAACTGAAGTTCACTGACTCGAAGTAACCCCAGATACTGGTCTCACATGATTTTATACTCATTCATTCATCCTCAAGCAGCCTGACAATAAATACTGACCTCTTCAGCAAAAACCCTTGCAGAAATTCCCCTTTGTACAGACACACTTCCTACTTTTGCAGCCAACATGCTTTAGAGTAAGACTATCTGCAAGACTAAAAATAAGTTATTTTTCTCCTCAAATGTATTAAAAATCCAGATTTGCCATGGTGCACTTAAAGAAAAGGATTTTGATGAAAAGCCTCAGTCTGTTTTGTTTCAATATCAGATCCCACTTAGGAGCTGGTGTCTGACCTGGAGATAAATGCAGTACAGCTAGAGATGAATGAATTTTAGAAACATTTCTAGAGTCAAATATGGGCTTTGCAAGTGATTCATAAAGAAGAAAGCTGATACATATGGATGCTGTACAGTTCAGCACTGGCAATTTAAGGTGAGCCGGGGTTCCTGCAATATTAAAACTTATTGAATTGCTGTATTGTACAAAGATCTCTCAAGTTCCTGCTCTTCTGCCTCTCCCAGAGCTGCAGATGGATGGAGGATCCCAGATCAGGCTAACAGGCAGTGTTTTGCACACATAAGCCACCGAGCAGGTTAGAGGCTCATGAATATCATCACATATCAATCCTAGCCCAGAAAAATGGAAAGGAGAAATTTCCTGGTTAAAAAGAGCCAGGAAATGTCAAACTTGGCAGATGTGTCAAATTCAAACCCTGAACACAGGTGATGGGCTCAGCTGCTAAAGAGGAGACTATTCACAGAGGGGTCATATAGAGACGTATAGATTTGACCTCCTTAATAAGCATCTGTTTTTCAAGTTCACCATGTACGTGAGCCTAGAGGGGTGTCTCCTTTGTATGTGTTTATTTATACATCTGCATTCGTAGCACTATATGGAATATCTCCCACCAGGACCAGGGCTGCTCTTCAGGTAACCTCCCAGGTTACAATTCCAGTGGAGCAGAAATCAGCCCCAAAATCTGGACCAGCTCATTTCAGTAACACATTTACACCAGTTAAACTGCCTTATTAGAAAATTCAGAGCAAAGCAGACATGTGAGAAGTAAACGCATTCATAAATTGCTTCTCCAAGGCACGGTGCTTCTCTGCAGAACAGGACATAATAAAAAGCTAACATCACCATGGCTTGTCCTCCCCAAACTGAGCATTGGCTCGCACATTAAAGAAAACATCTTGGATGTCTGTATGGAACATAGCCACTTGCTGGCAGCCTACCATAACATTATATACATGATTATTTTACCTTCCAATTACACATCCCCAGGGTGTTCCCTAAATAGACTATGTTAGATTATATTAGGTAACCTTCCTTTTTTTGATAGGCACTTATTTCTGCCCCTCCCCCCCAATTTATTCCAACCATACTGGAAGGCTGAATTAAAAGCACTGTTGAACTCTGAAGCACACTAAAATCTTACTTTAAAAACATAACTTCTGTTTTACATGCTTCTCAAAAGCCTTCAGCATCCTGGTGTATTATGGTGATTACTGTCCTGGTTTCAGCTGGGATAGAGTTAATTTTCTTCCCAGTAGCTGGTATAGTGCTGTGTTTTGGATTTAGTATGAGAAGAATGTTGATAACACACTGATGTTTTAGTTGTTGCTGAGTAGTGCTTACACTAGTCAAGGACTTTTCAGCTTCCCATGCTCTGCCAGGTGCACAAGAAGCTGGGAGGGGGCACAGCCAGGACAGCTGACCCAAACTGGCCAAAGAGCTATTCCATACCATATGACGTCATGCTCAGCATATAAGCTGGGGGAAGAAGAAGGAAGGGGGGGACATTCGGTGTGATGGCGTTTGTCTTCCCAAGTAACCATTACGCGTGATGGAGCCCTGCTTTCCTGGGGATGGCTGAACATCTGCCTGCCCATGGGAAGTAGTGAATGAATTCCTTGCTTTGCTTGCGTGCACGGCTTTTGCTTTACCTATTAAACTGTCTTTATCTCAACCCATGAGTTTTCTCCCTTTTACTCTTCTGATTCTCTCCCCCATCCCACCGGTGGGGGGAAGTGAGCGAGCGGCTGTGTGGTGCTTAGTTGCTGGCTGTGGTTAAACCACGACATTACTCAAGTTACCAATACATTTTTTCCCAGAGCAAACATCTTTACTGAGTATTTTTTCTCCCTTCTCTGCAAGGAAGCTGGTACTAGGGGTCAAAGAGGAGTGGAAAGTCCCAAGGATGGATGGATGGAGAATGAAAGGATGTCTCTTCTCTAGCTATCCGCTTTGGACACGATAGCCCACTCGCAATACTATAGATTTCCTATCACATAGGAAAGGTCACTCACATCACCATTTTTTCCGTTCTGTATTTGCACAACATATTTGGCTTCCCAGTGAGCTGTGACCATGTCAATGTTAGCAAACTCCAATCCAATGTTGACATCTTTTGCAAACACCCGCTTCATTCAAACAGCATTAAAAAGCACATTAAATTATTTGAGATGTCAGTGGAGCTAAATAATACACACATGGATATTTTTCCAACGTACTCATGAATGGGAGAAAATCCTTAATTACCACAGATTAGCAGATCTCATCTGTTAAAAAACTAAAAAATTCCCCAGCCTTAAATAGAAACAAACATACTTATTTGGTCATTGTGACACTAAGGTCAGTCCCGTCCTTCTGTCAAGCTCTTTGTCACCCAACCTTACAGAAGTCAAACATGCCTACAAATTGTTGTGATTGCAGTCATCTGTATGTGGTTAGTAGTTGGGCAATGCTGGGAGACATCGCTGTACCGCATCCATCACACGTTTCAGAGCCTTGAACCCCAGCCAACATCCCCCAATTGCTGTCATCCCGTGCTGAGCAGGAGATGCAGCAGGGCAGCTCCTGAAACTCGCTATCTAACTGCTTTCTTAGGAGCTGATACAAGAGGAAAAGAGGTGCAAAGCCAACCTAGCAATAAAATAAGTGCCCAGCCTCCAGCTGCCATAAAAGCCTCAAAAAACCCCAAACATAATCAGTGATTGCCAGTGCTAACATCTGGATTCACTGGATCCATGTCATGGCTTTGCTTTGCTGTAATTCACCTGTGAGATAAATTGTTCAATGAGCTGCATCAGCTATAAGGTAAAATAATATATCACTATATGCCTTTTAGAAAACCTGAAGCACATAGATATCTCAGTTGAGGTCAGGCTTTCCAGCACTCGAGGATACCTGCCCCATAAGCCTGTGGGGCTCCCCAAGGCAGCGTGCATGGCAGACTTTCCTAGAAGCCTGCTCCAGTAATTTTGTTGTCAGATCATCTCTATTTAAGGGTGTTCATAGAAGACAGAGAGGGATAATCATCGCTGAGCAGGAAAGCACAGGCTGGATGAAATCCAGAGCAAGTGTGCTGCGTTACCACGAGGTACAGCTGTTTCCCTGCTCTGGCCCCCCAGTCCAGTTAACTGCTGGGAGATGGTTATGGAGTGATGTGCTGCAATAGACGCATTGGGTTGTTGGTTTTTGTTTTTTTTTCATAGAGCTAATATCTTGGGAAATCTTCCAAGGCGGCTAGAAACAGAGATGGACGTGCCAAAACATGATGCACGCTGGACACCGCTCCCCACTACAGCCTGCCAACTAGCTTCTCCAGCCAGCTGCTTTATTAGATGACAAGTTTTTCCATGTGCCAGGATCAAATTTAGAAGCAGTGATCAAGCTAGCAGCAAGACATACAGATGGTTTCTTTGTCAGGACAGCAGCAGGTATAGCTCTTCCAGCTCAGAGGCTTAGGACCCATGCCATCTGGCCTGAGGTCTCCCTGTTGACTCAGACCATTTTCCTAGGAAAAACCTTAGCAAATGGGATTCAGGTTGGAAGAGCCAAACCCACCCCAGGTAGGAGATGCCGGATGGGCCCTTTTATCTACCCCATGACCTGCACCCTTGTTCTGTGACCCATACGTTTATTTGCTCTGCAGGTGTGGCTGATTCCTGGCCTCTTTGGAGAGCCACCCCCTGCTCCAAGAGACCTTGGTGACTGCCGTTTTCAAATCATTATGTTTGCAATAAAATTTGAGCAAGCCCATAAAACCAAGGGAAAAATCCAGCTTGAGTGCTAGTTCAGCCCAGGAAGAAACAAGAGTTACACCAGGTTTAGCTTGGAGGCGCTCAGATCTTAGCCTGGGCTTGCTGCCAGGAACAAAAAGCTTCCTGCAAACCCAGTCTGGAGACAGAGCTTTGTCATGGCCTGGATTTGAAATACCTCTGAAGGGGCTCCAGGAATCCCCATGCACTTGAGCAAGGACCCTGCCTGGAGCAAGGTGGGATGGACGGCAAGGACCCAGAAGACAGCACTAGGCAGCAGGTTGGGAGGGTTTAAAATTTTAAAGTTCAGGTCTGAACTCCACCTAAGTCCCATCTTAGACACCTGAGCTTTGTGGTGGGTCACACTCTGGAGTGGGACAACTGCTTTGGCTCACTCAGTGCCTGGGCTGCTCCCTAGGGCTGACCAGCATGAGAACAGCAAAATCTGTCTCCATCTCTAGCACAGAGTCATTTCCTCACCTTGAGTGAGGACCAAAGCTGCGTGCCTCAGTTTCCCTACCTGCTACCGGAGCCCAGCAGCACTTATCTAGCAGTGCTTTGAAGTCTTTCAGTGAAACTAATACCACATGTGAGACCGAGGTATCATTGCAATGTAATTATAACAATTTCCCTTATTAAATGTAGCTTTTTCATCTCTGCTGAGCGCTTTCTCTGCTGGTTTGCAGGAGGCAGAGCACAACCGCAGGGAGTCCTGCTCACAACACCACTGTTTCAGGCCATGTCGTTCAACTCACACCACCCTCCTGCACCATATTGCCTTCCGGAATGCAACAAAGAGAGCGTGGGAAGCGTGAAAGGACCAACCCGTTGATCTACAGCACATCTGCTGAATTGGACCTATTGTCAACTGATCATTTGCTAAATTATCTACCATTAGCTACTGAACCTTGAGTTAAAGATGAAACATCAGGCAGGAGGGTGGGGGAAAAATGTGGTAACAGAATCAAGTGCCATCTAGTTGACCAGATGTACAGAAGTGTTTCTTATCAAATTGCAGATATCTTACTCATCCTATAAGAAAAATTCTCTTGG
Organism: Platalea leucorodia; assembly: GCF_965183815.1. Classification (NCBI taxonomy): domain Eukaryota; kingdom Metazoa; phylum Chordata; class Aves; order Pelecaniformes; family Threskiornithidae; genus Platalea; species Platalea leucorodia. The sequence continues at coordinate 24,544,870 of NC_138859.1, read as the reverse complement.
ATGGCAAGCAGGCCAACCCTCAATAAGTGGAATGAAACCTGAAGGTTTTGTATGAAGGGATGAACTATGTTGCCGCAGTATCTTTTAAGACACATGTTGATCGCTAAATATACTCCCTAATGGCTGTTTGCGGATAGCTATAGGCATCTTTTTAAATATTGGAAATTCATGACATAAAGGAGGCCAGAGAATGTGAATTAATATTCTGATCTGAGATCCTCAAATGGCAGATCCCTCAAATAAATGGCAAAAAACAACTCAGTGGTTTTTGAGGTTCCTGAGAGTCTCAAAACCTACAACACCAATACCACCAAAGCATTTTTTTCTGGCTAACAAGGTAGTGGGAAGTTTCAGCTGAACACTATAAATTTTGAGACATAATAGCATCTGTTGTGGCATAGTGTAAAATGACTGAGGCCAGAGTAATATGCTCTTGTCAGAGATTTTATGAGCTGGCAAACAACAAAGTAGGCATCAATGGCTATTAATTTGGGCCATGAGATAAGAATAATCAGCAAGGTTCAAGTATACAATTCCTCAAAAGGAAGGAAAATGAATTACTTTTCTCAGACTGTGTCTACTGTCACAAAATTGCAAAACTTCAAATACTTTTTTAGGGAAAATTGAGGAGATCCTCTGATAAGATGCAAAGGCTCTGTAATGGAAGACTATGAAGGAAACTTTCACTAGAGAGAGTGATCCCATTCTATTACCCCAGGAGGAAGAATGATGGCACCCTTAATGTGAATAAACCTTAAGGACCATATGTAATACTGAACCAGATATGTGAAGCAGTGAATAAATATTAACTTCCAGTTACCAAATCAAGCTGAACCATAACTGAGAAGCAGGATTTCACCATGGCCACCTCTGAAAGTGAACAGATGATAGTATGGAAAGAGGACAGACAAAGTGTGCCAAGACAACTGGCCTGCTAGATTTAAATGTGCAGTCCACTTTGAATACTTCTGCTCCCTCTCCCATTTCTTTAAAAATCCCTAAGAGGTGCAACATTCAGTGAACCCTTGAGGAATATCTGTCCTTTATGAGAAGACTTACAGCACTGAGAAAAGAAGGCAGAAGGGTTAATACACAAGCAGGGAAAAGCAGTAAAGGAGCACCATACCCCACCTGTACTAGAGTCAGAAGAAAAAAGCTGCCTGAGGTCTTTTATTCACCCTTTTTTTTGACTGAATGAGCAAAGTCCAACACCTCTGGGGTATCAGCCCTCAGTCTTTGTAATTAAAACATGATTGCATTGAGGGTAGCTCACTTTATCATCCACTTCTTTAAAAAGAATCCAGTTGTGCTGTCTAAACTGCAGTATCAGCCAGTTATGAGCCCATTGTTACTAAAATTTCAGCAATACCTAAGCTTTGACTCTTGATTCTTACAGGGCTCAAATCACACCTACTGCATGAACCGCTATTGTTTTCAAACTGTGAAGTATTAAGGCTGCTTCTGCTAAATGCAATTAATTCTAATCCAGTTTTGTGCAACTGATGTATAATATTGCACTTCTTGCTGTGAGAAGGTGATTTTTAATTCCATTGAAAAGCAATTTAAAACACACATATGCGTGCATGCGTGCACACACACACACAGAAGTGGCTTTTTGCTGATTTTCGTTGAAATACTCCCATGGAAAATGTCCAGCAAACTCTAATGATCAGATATATACAGAGTAGGACATTTGGCAAGCACTCCCCTATGACTAGACAGGATGTTGTTATTAGAGAATTGTGATTCACCATCAAAGTAGTCTCTGGCTAGATAACAGTTAACTAATTTAACCTTTACAGAATAGGTATGAGGATCTGGGTATGGTAGACAAAGGACATGATGAGATAGAAGAGGAGGAATCTGTGCAAGTACTCCCGCCAAGGTCAGATCAACCAACCACTCGCATCAAGAGCTGCATTAAGACCAGCGCCAAGAAGAAACAACAGCAACTTATGGTTACAGGTGACTCCCTCCTGAGTGGAACAGAGGCACCCATTTGCAGACCAGACCCTCTTTTCAGGGAGATTTGCTGCTTCAGTGGGGCCCGAATCAGGGATGTCACCAGATAACTGATGAGCTTAGTACAGCCTTCGGACTATTACCCACTCCCACTCTTTCATGTGGGTACTAATGATGTCGCAACAAGAAGGCCAAGGTTGATCAAAAGAGATTTCAGGGTCCTGGGAAGGATGCTAAAAGATTGTCCTGGTTTCAGCTGGGATAGAGTTGATTTTTTTTTTTTCTTCCTAGTAGCTGGTATAGTGCTGTTCTGGATTTAGGATGAGAAGAATGTTGATAACACACTGATGTTTTGGTTGTTGCTGAGCAGAGTTTACACTAGTCAAGGACTTTTCAGCTTCCCATGCTCTGCCCGGTGCACAAGAAGCTGGGAGGGGGCACAGCCAGGACAGCAGCCCCAGACTGGCCAAAGGGCTATTCCATACTGTATGACGTCATGCCCAGTATATAAACTGGGGGGAGTTGGCCTGGGGGGGAGCGACTGCTGCTCGGGAACGGGCTGGGCATTGGTCAGCGGTTGGTGAGCAATTGTATAGTGTATCACTTGCTTTGTATATTATTATATTATTATTATTATTACTACTACTATTCTATTTCATTTTACTTCAATTTTTAAACTGTTCTTATCGCAACCCACGAGTTTTCTCCCTTTCACCCTTCCAATTCTCTCCCCCATCCCACTGGGGTGGGGGGAGTGAGTGAGCGGCTGTGTGGTGCTTAGTTGCCAGCTGGGGTTCAACCACGACAAAGATTCAGGAGCACAAGTAGGGTTTTCCTCAATCCTACCAGTAATGGGGGGAGACTTTGGAAGAAACAGGTGAGCCCAAGACATCAATACCTGGCTCCAGGACTGGTGCCTCCACCAAAACTTTGGGTTTTTAAACCATGGAAGAGTCTTTGAGGCACAAGGTATGCTGGGGCCTGACAGGATCCACCTGTCCCAATGGGGGAAATGCATCTTTGCTCATAAGCTGGCAGGACTGATTGAGAGGGCTCTAAACTAGAAGATACCCTCAGGAGAGCTGAAGGTAGGCCAAGGGTTGGCATGGCATTGCCTGAGGGTGGCAATGCTAGTGGGAACATTTACGCTGCTCCTGGGAGCACTGAGGGCTCAGGAGCATATCTGAAATGCTTGTACACCAACGCGTGCAGTATGAGAAACAAATAGGACGAACTGGAAGCATTGGTTAGTTCACAGAGCTATGATGTCATTGGTATTAGTGAGACTTGGTGGAATGAGTCCCACAACTGGAGTGCTGGGTTGGAGGGCTATCGGCTGTTCAGGAAAGACAGGCAGGGCAGGTGAGGTGGAGGTGTCACATTTGGTATGTAAGGGAGAAGTTTGACTGTACAGCCCTTACAGTTAGGGATGATGTGGTTGAGAGCCTCTAGGTGAGGATTAGGGGGATGGAAGACAAAGCAGATGTCGTTGTGGGTGTCTACTACTGATCGCCCAGCCAGGATGTAAGCACTGATGAGTTATTCTGTAGGCAATTAGGAGAAACCTCTGGATTGGTAGCCCTTGTCCTTATGGGAGACTTCAACTTCCTAGTCATCCACTGGGAATACCATACTGCTGTGACGAGCAGATCTTGGAAATTCTTGAAGTTTGTAGGAGATATAGATAACTTCTTGTCACAAGTACTCAGTGAGCCAACTAGGAAAGAAGCCCTCCTAGACTTGTTGTTTGTGAATAGAGAAGGACTCGTGGGAGATGTGATGGTAGGTGGCTGTCTTGGCCACAGTGAAATGTTCAAGTTTTTAAAATTTTTGGTGTAATGAGAAAAAAGGACAGCAGAGTTGCTACCCTGGACTTCAGGAGAGCAAACTTTAAGCTATTCGGGGAGCTACTTAGCAGTGTCCCCGGGAATCTGCTTTTGAGGGCTTAGGAGTCCACGAGTGCTGATCAGTTTTTAAGAAGCGCCTTTTAGAAGCACAGGAGCAAGCCATCCCGTGGTGTTGAAAGTCAAGCAAGCGGGGCAGAAGACCAGCTTGGCTGAACAGGGAATTCCTCGTGGAGCTCAAGAGGAAAAAGAAATTGTATGATCTCTGGAAGCAAGGTCAAGAGGAAAAAGAAATTATATGAATGATCTCTGGAAGCAAGGTCAAGCTTTGCAGGAAGGTTACAGAGCCATGGTTCGCATATGCAGGGAGAAGAGACGAAAGGCTAAGGCTCAACTAGAGTTGAAACTGGCCAGTGTTGTGTCAGGAAACAAGAAAGGCTTTTTTAAGTACATTAATAACAAAAGAAGGTCTAAAGAAAACATTGAACTGATACTTGTTGAAGATGGTCACCTGACTAATAGGGATGAAGAAAAATCAGAGGCATTCAGTGCTTTTTTTGCCTGTCTTTAATACTACTGATAGACCTTGGGCTGCCTGGTCCTCTGAGTTGGAGGACCAAAACTGTGAGAACAGTGACTTTCCATTTGTGGATGCTGAAATTGTAAGGGACCAGCTGTATCAGCTGAATGTTCATAAGTCCATAGGTGTGACAGGTACACTCCTCCCCACCCTGAAGATCGGGGCTTTTAACATGGTGATCACTGGCTTTTCATGCCTCATTTTCGCACCTTTTGTGCTCTGCCGTGCCCCCAGGCAAATACACCCTTCGCCAGGGGGAGCAGGAGGAGCGGGGCCTCTCGGTCAACAGACAGGGTCCACAGCTAATGAGGCACCTTGGCTCGGAGAAGCTTCTGGATCATGACCAATTATGACCACAGCTCAGATCCGACCCAGGGTATAAATGGGGCGCCGCCAGAAACCCCGTTTGAGCGGTCTTCTCACAGCAGCGGGTCTGTGTTCGAAACCTCTCCCCTCGGGTTGGGACGCCGCCTGAGGAAACTTCCTGGGATCGAGTGCCCTCACCTCCTTTGGGTGAGTGATTTCTTCTGGATATCCTTGAGTGAGCTCTCCCCCACACCCGGGCTGAGCAATTACATCTTCTGGGTACCCAGGGAAGGGAGAGAGTTTTTCCCCCCTTTGTGAGTGAGTGTGTGTGCGCACTTTGGATCATCATTGCCGTGTGTATAGCTGTGTAGTAACAATACCCTGCCCGACTGACACCTCGAGCCTGTTATGTGTTAAATGTTATCGGAGTGTTGACTGATTTCAGTTTACCCCTGTTTCTCATTGGTTTCTGTTATGCGGTTTTGGTTGTTTTGTGCAATAAAGTTGTTTGAGTTTGTCTTTAGTTTTGGTTAGTCTTAGTGTACCTCCGTGACAATAGGGCCAGATGGGATTCACCCCAGAGTACTGAAGGAGCTAGCAGATGTTATGGCAGGACCCCTCTCGATCATCTACCAAAGGTCTTGGGAGTCTGGGGAGGTCTCTGCTGACAGCAAGCTAGCCAATGCTATTCCAATTTACAAGAAGGTTGTGAGGAAACTACCCAGGAAAGTACAGATCTGTTAGTCTAACCTCAGTAAATGGAAAAACTACGGAGAAGATGATACTGGGTGCTACTGAAAGGCATTTCAAGGACAAAGCAATCATCAGGCACAGTCAACATGGGCTCACATAGGGAAAATCCTGCCTAACTAACTTGATATCCTTCTACAATAAGGTCACCGACCTAGTGGATGAAGGGAAGGCAGTGGATATAGTTTTTCTGGATTTTAGTAAGGCTTTTGATGCTGTCCCTCACAGCATCCTTCTGGACAAGTTGTCCAACTGTGAGATGAGCAGGTACACGGTGCACTGGCTGAAGAACTGGCTGAAGGGCAGGGCTCAAAAGGGTAGTAGTGAATGGGGCTACATCTGGCTGGCGACCAGTCACTAGCTGTGTTCCTCAGGGCTCAATTCTAGGGCCAGTTCTGTTCAGTACTTTTATCAACGATCTGGAGGCAGGAGTTGAATGCTAGTGTTTGAATGTTCCACCACCCATTGCTCTCAGTGTAGTCTTTAACAGTCCATTGTATCGTTCTATTTTCCCGGAGGCTGGTGCATGATAGGGGATATACCCACTCAATGCCATGCTCTTTGGCCCAGGTGTCTATGAGGCTGTTTTGGAAATGAGTCCCGTTGTCTGACTCAATTCTTTCTGGGGTGCCATGTCGCCATAGGACTTGCTTTTCAAGGCCCAGGATAGTGTTCCAGGCGGTGGCATGGGGCACGGGATATGTTTCCAGCCATCCGGTGGTTGCTTCCACCATGGTGAGCACATGGCGCTTGCCTTGGTGAGTTTGTGGGAGTGTGATCTAATCAATCTGCCAGGCCTCCCCATATTTATATTTCAGCCATCGTCCTCCATACCAGAGAGGCTTGAACTGCTTGGCTTGCTTGATTGCAGCGCATGTTTCGCATTCATGGATAACCTGTGCCATAGTGTCCATGGTCAAGTCCACCCCTCGATCACGAGCCCATCTATAGGTTGCATCTCTTCCTTGATGGCCTGAGGTGTCATGGGCCCACTGAGCTAGGAATAATTCACCCTTATGTTGCCAGTCCAGATCCACCTGAGCCACTTCAATCTTAGCAGCCTGATCCACCTGATGATTGTTTTGATGTTCTTCAGTGGCCTGACTCTTGGGTATGTGAGCATCTGCGTGACGTACTTTTACAACCAGGTTCTTTACCTGGACAGCAATATCTTGCCACAATGCGGCAGCCCAGATGGGTTTGCCTCTGCGCTGCCAGTTGCTCTACTTCCATTGCTGGAACCACCCCCACAGGGCATTTGCCACCGTCTATGAGTCAGTATAGAGACAGAGCATTGGCCACTTTTCTCATTCAGCAATATCTAAAGCCAGCTGGATGGCTTTCACCTCTGCAAACTGACTCGATTCACCTTCTCCTTCAGCAGCCTCTGCAACTTGTCGTACATGACTCCATACAGCAGCTTTCCACCTCCAATGCTTCCCCACAAGATGACAGGACCCATCAGTGAACAGGGCATATTGCTTCTCATTTTCTGGTAGTTTATTATACAGTGGGGCCTCCTCAGCATGCGTCACCTCCTCCTCTGGCGATATTCTGAAATCTTTGCCTTCTGGCCAGTCCTTGATCACTTCCAAGATTCCTGGGTGACTGGGGTTTCCTATTCGAGCCCGTTGTGTGATGAGTGCGACCCACTTACTCCATGTAGCATCAGTGGCATGATGTGTACGGGGGACCCTCCCTTTGAACATCCAGCCCAGCCCTGGCAGTCAGGCTGCCAGGAGGAGCTGTGCTTCAGTACCAACCACTTCTGAAGCAGCTCAAACCCCTTCATATGCTGCCAATATCTCTTTTTCAGTTGGAGTATAGCCAGCCTCGGATCCTCTGTATCCCTGACTCTAAAACCCTAGGGGTCGACCTCGATATTGCCACCGGTGCACCATTGTGGTAGCAATTGGCACCTGTTGTTCTTTGACCCTCAGCAACCCCACAACAGAAGGGTCCTTTGAGAGACCAGGCAGGGTAGACAGCTGTTTAATTTCCTCCGTCTCCAAGGCAGCTATACCAAAATCCCACCAGTACCCTTTTGGGTCCTTGAAATACCCTCTCCTGAGGTAGTCTATGCCAAGGATATGCCATGAAGCCTCTGGGCCAGTCACAATGGGGTGCTTCTACCACTCCTTCCCGGTTAAGGTCACTTCAGCCTCCAATACAGTCAGCTGTTGGGATCCCCCTGTCACTCCAGAAATACAGATGGGTTCTGCCCCTTTACAGCTTGATGGCATGAGGGTACACTGTGCACCGGTGTCCACTAAAGCCTTATACTCCTGTGGGGCTGATGTGCCAGGCCATCAAATCCACACAGTCCAAAACACCCGGTTGTCCCTTTCCTCCACGTGGCTGGAGGCAGGGCCCCTCTAGTCCTGGTCATAGCATTCATTACCCACTTCTTGTAAATGTGAATCAAAAGTCCCTTTCTTAGGATCGGAAGCAAAATCAGCCCTTCTGCTCTGTCTGGGGACCTGCTCACTGGAAACTGGAGCAGCAATTTTCCTGGGAGAACGACCTTTTGTGTTTGTTTTTCCTTGAGACTCACGTACCCGTGCCTCTAGGGTCGAGGTAGATTTTCCATCCCACTTCCTCATGTCCTCTCCGTGGTCATGCAGATAAAACCACAGGGTAGCCCGTGGTGTGTATCCACTGTATCTTCTCTCTTGAAGAGAGGGATGCTTACTCCTCATAGCTGAGATACTGGTCCGTACAGGTGAGGAGTAGGACATGTCCTATTTGAACTGCTGGAACTGCTGGGATAATTTCTCAGCTAGCGCGTCAGGCAGTTTCTCCACAGCTGAGACACAGGCCCGTAGGGAAGAGAGACTTTCTTTGTATTGTCGGAGTTGGCCAGCCATTTCATCCACCGTTGGTCCCTCTTCATCTTTCCAGGTCATTACTGCCAATGAGTTTGCACACGATGATGGTGCGCTCCGTACAAACTTCCGCCACATGAGTCATGTGCACTGGACTTCGTCTGGATCTTTGGATAACTGCTCATTGTCCAGGTCATTATAAATCACCTCCAGCATGGCTAATTCCCTCAGGGACTGGATACCTCTCTCCATGGTGGTCCACTTGCCTGGGTGACATATGTAACATCTTCCTTGAAGGGATACCTTTCCTTCACGCCTGATGGGAGTCGCCTCCAGAGGCTGAGGGCTTTTGCCCCTTTTCCAATTGCTTTGTCAATGCCCCCTTCCCTAGAAAGGGATCCCAGCTGCTTGGCTTCCCTACCCTCTAATTCCAGGCTACTGGCCCCATTATCCCAGCATCGGAGCATCCAGGTGACGATGTGCTCGCCTGGACGACGACCGAAATCTTTTCGCATATCTCACAGCTCACTCAGGGACAGAGATTGGGTTGTTACCATCTCATTTGTGACGCCCCTCTACAAGAAGGGTCGGAAGGAGGATCCCGGGAACTACAGGCCTGTCAGCCTGACCTTGGTGCTGGGGAAGGTCATGGAGCAGATCATCTTGAGTGCCATTATGCAGCAAGTGTGGGACAACCAGGGGATCAGGCTCAGCCAGCATGGGTTTATGAAAGGGAGATCCTGCTTCACTAACCTGGTCTCCTTCTATGACAAGGTGACCCGCTTAGTGGATGAGGGACAGGCTGTGGATGTTGTCTACTTGGACTTTAGTAAGGCCTTTGACACAGTCTCCCACAGCATTCTCCTGGAGAAGCTGGCTGCTTACGGCTTGGATGGGTGCACTCTGCGCTGGGTTAAAAACTGGCTGGACGGCCGAGCCCAGAGAGTGGTAGTGAATGGAGTCAAATCCAGTTGGCGGCCGGTCACTAGTGGTGTTCCCCAGGGCTCAGTACTGGGGCCGGTCCTCTTCAACATCTTCGTTGATGATCTGGACGAGGGGATTGAGTGCACCCTCAGGAAGTTTGCAGATGACACCAAGTTGTGTGGAAGTGTCGATCTGCTGGAGGGTAGGAAGGCCCTACAGAGGGACCTGGACAGGCTGGATCGATGGGCCGAGGCCAACTGTATGAGATTCAACAAGGCTAAGTGCTGGGTCCTGCCCTTGGGTCACAACAACCCCATGCAACGTTACAGGCTTGGGGAGGAGTGGCTGGAGAGCTGCCTGGCAGAAAAGGACCTGGGGGTGTTGGTTGACAGCCGGCTGAACATGAGCCAGCAGTGTGCTCAGGTGGCCAAGAGGGCCAATGGCATCCTGGCTTGTATCAGGAATAGTGTGGCCAGCAGGACCAGGGAGGTGATAGTGCCCCTGTACTCGGCCCTGGTGAGGCCGCACCTCGAGTACTGTGTTCAGTTTTGGGCTCCTCACTACAAGAAGGACATTGAGATGGAGGAGCGTGTCCAAAGAAGGGCAACGAAGTTGGTGAAGGGTCTAGAGCACAAGTCTTATGAGGATCGGCTGAGGGAGCTGGCGTTGTTTAGCCTGGAGAAGAGGAGGCTGAGGGGCGACCTTATTGCTCTCTACAACTACCTGAAAGGAGGTTGTAGTGAGGTTGGGGTCAGTCTCTTCTCCCTAGTAACGAGTGATAGGATGAGAGGAAACGGCCTCAAGCTACGCTAGGGGAGGTTTAGGCTAGATATTAGGAAAAACTTCTTCACCGAGAGGGTGGTCAGGCATTGGAACAGGCTGCCCAGGGAAGTGGTTGAGTCTCCATCCCTGGAGGTATTTAAAGAACGGATAGATACAGTGCTTGAGGACATGGTATAGATGGACTCATGGTATAGATGGACTTGGTAGTGATAGGTTAACGGTTGGACTCGATGATCTTAAGGGTCTTTTCCAACCTTGAAAATTCTATTCTATGATTCTATGATTTGTGGGTCCTGCCTCTTCCTCCTCCTGTTCTCGCGATGGCCCTGGTTCATCATCAGCCCTTACTAAACGAGTTGATTTTCTTGTGTATTTTTTTCTTGTATATAGGGGCGACTGATACTGGCACGGGTTGTTTCTCTGGCGTAGCGACTGATACTGGCACGGGTTGGTTCTCTGGCATAGCCACAGCACCTGTCACGGCGGCTGGAATAGCTGCAGTGTCTGTCACGGGGGCTGGCATAGCCGCAGCGCCTGTTGCCGGGGCATCGTTAAGGTTGGAAAAGACCCTTAAGATCATCAAGTCCAACCATTAACCTAGCACTGCCAAGTACACCACTAAACCATGTCCTCAAGCACCACATCTACCCTTCTTTTAAATACCTCCAGGGATGGGGACTCAACCGCTTCTCTGGGCAGCCTGTTCCAATGCCTGACTAACCTTCCAGTGAAGAAGTTCTTCCTAATATCCAACCTAAACTTCCCCTGGCGCAGCTCGAGGCCGTTTCCTCTTGTCCTATTGCTTGTTACTAGGGAGAAGAGACTGACCCCCACCTCCCTACAACCTCCTTTCAGGTAGTTGTAGAGAGCAATAAGGGCTCCCCTCAGACTCCTCTTCTCCAGGCTAAACAACCCCAGCTCCCTCAGCCGATCCTCATAAGACTTGTTCTCTACACCCTTCACCAACTTCGTTGCCCTTCTTTGGACATGCTCCAGCACCTCAATGTCCTTCTTGTAGTGAGGGGCCCAAAACTGAACACAGTACTCAAGGTGTGGCCTCACCAGTGCCGAGTACAGGGGCACTATCACCTCCCTGGTCCTGCTGGCCACACTATTCCTGATACAAGCCAGGATGCCATTGGCCCTCTTGGCCACCTGGGCACACTGCTGGCTCATGTTCAGCCGGCTGTCAACCAACACCCCCAGGTCCTTTTCTGCCAGGCAGCTCTCCAGCCACTCCTCCCCAAGCCTGTAGCATTGCATGGGGTTGCTGTGACCCAAGGGCAGGACCCAGCACTTAGCCTTGTTGAATCTCATACAGTTGGCCCCGGCCCATCGATCCAGCCTGTCCAGGTCCCTCTGCAGGGCCTTCCTACCCTCCAGCAGATCAACACTTCCACACAACTTGGTGTCATCTGCAAACTTCCTGAGGGTGCACTCGATCCTCTCATCCAGATCATCGATAAAGATATTGAACAGAACTGGCCCCAATACTGAGCCCTGGGGAACACCACTCGTGACCGGCTGCCAACTGGATTTGACTCCATTCACCACCACCCTCTGGGCTCGGCCATCCAGCCAGTTTTTAACCCAGCGCAGAGTGCACCCATCCAAGCCGTGAGCAGCCAGCTTCTCCAGGAGAATGCTGTGGGAGACTGTGTCAAAGGCCTTACTAAAGTCCAAGTAGACAACATCCACAGCCTTCCCCTCATCCACTAAGCAGGTCACCTTGTCATAGGAGATCAGGTTGGTCAAGCAGGATCTTCCCTTCATGAACCCATTCTGGCTGGTCCTGATCCCCTGGTTGTCCCACACAAGCCACGTGATGGCACTCAAGATGATCTGCTCCATGACCTTCCCCGGCACCAAGGTCAGGCTGACAGGCCTGTAGTTCCCCGGATCCTCCTTCCAGCCCTTCTTGTGGATGGGTGTCACATTTGCTAACTTCCAGTCATCTGGGACCTCCCCGGTTGACCAGGACTGCTGGTAAATGATGGAAAGTGTCTTGGCGAGCTCCTCCGCCAGCTCCCTCATTATCCTCGGGTGGATCCCTTCTGGCCCCATAGACTTGTGGGCATCTAGGTTTAATTTAAGAAGGATGTTAAGGTACTTGAATGTGCCCAGAGGAGGGCAACAAAGCTGGTGAAAGGGCTGCAAGGCATGTCCTAATAGGAGCAGCTAAGGACTTTGGGTTTATCTATTTTGGAGAAAAGGAGGCTGAGGGGTGGCCTCATTGCTCTCTACAGCTTCCTGAGGAGGGGAACTGGAGAGGGAGGTGCTGAGCTCTTCTCCCTGGTATCCAGTGACAGGATGCATGGGAAGCTTTTTCAGGGGAGGTTCAGATTTGACATTAGGAAGCATTTCTTTACCAAGAGGGTGGTCAAACAATGGAACAGGCTTCCTAGAGAGGTGGTCGATGCCCCATGCCTATCAGTGTTTAAGAGGCATTTGGACAATGCTCTTAATAACATGCTTTAATTTTTGGTCAGCTCTGAAGAGGTCAGTCAGTTGGACTAGATGATCATTGTAGGTCCCTTCCAACTGAACTATTCTGTTCTAATTACATGGTTTGTAATATTTTTTAAAAGTTAACTGTGATATAAAAGGTGTAATCTTTCTCTTCTAGGAAGTTTTGATACAAATGTTTAGTAGGCTATTAAGGAAGAAGATGTGAATCATTTACAATTATGTAAGACAACGGACTATTTGGGTCACAGGAGTAAGTTGTATGGAAAAATTATTAGATAGGAAGAATGGTTAAATGAGTGAATATGTCTTCAGCTTTTATGTATATAATGTCATGAAAATAAATCTGTGTCAGGAAGTCATATGGTCCTTTGCAAAACTTTCTAATGTGGCTATAGTCACAGAATCCATACAATTAATTGTAATTTATTTCTGAAAGCTTGACCACATTCAAGCTTTCCTTGATGTTATGCTGTGCAACACTTATTTCTACAATAGCTTTCTATTGACAGACAGATGGATTTGATTTTAGGTACTGAGATTCCTTTATATTCATCTTATATCACTGAAAAGCAAAAAACTACACAGGAGGTTCGCTAGACTCTTAAATTTATTTTCTTTTAAATCATTAAAACACATGGAATAATTTTACAGGAAAAAGAAAATGCTGTGCAGAATGATGTGATTTCTCTTTTGTAAAAAGGATGGAAATTCCCTCTTATTCCTGTTAAGTGGTATAATTAACAACGGTACATTCTGATTCTCTCGCTCTGCTTTTATTTTTTTTATAGGATCATCATTTATACAATAGTTAATCCAAGAAATTAAAACAATTAGGCTATGTGGATTTCATTAGATTAGAGTGTCCCTAACACTAGCCTCTCTGTGCCAAGTGAGAAGAGGAAAACCCTTGGCTGCATTTTGTGCTGGCTTTGGCTGGGATAGAGTTAATTTTCCTCATAGAAGCTAGTATGGGGCTATGTTTTGGATTTGTGATGAAAACAGTGTTGATAATGCAGAGATATTTTTGTTATTGCTGAGCAGTGCTTACACAGAGTCAAGGCCTTTTCTGCTTCTCACACCACCCCACCAGCGAGTAGGCTGGGGGTGCACAAGAAGCTGGGAGGGGATACAGCCGGGACAGCTGACCCCCAACTGACCAAAGGGCTATTCCACACATGTTATGCTCAGCATATAAAGCTGTGGGAAGAAGAAGGAAGGGGGGGGACATTTGAAGTGATGGCTTTTTGTCTTCCCAAGTAACCGTTACACATGATGGAGCCCTGCTTTCCTGGGGATGGCTGAACATCTGCCTGCCGATGGGAAGTAGTGAATGAATTCCTTGCTTTGCTTTGCTTGTGCGTGCAGCTTTTGCTTTACCTATTAAACTGTCTTTATCTCAACCCATGAGTTTTCTCACTTTTACCCTTCTGATTCTCTCCCCCATCCCACTGGGGAGGAGTGAGCGAGCAGCTGTGTGGTGCTTAGTTGCAAGCTGGGGTTAAACCATGTCAATTTGAAGGTGGATTCCCCTGACTCAAGCTCTGCAAAAGAGGGACATCATGCTTTAAATGACTCAGCACAGGAGATATACTAAATGGCTCAGATAAGGGGTCAAGACAGATAGATGGGTTGTGTCTGCAGCAAGGGCTCAAAATGCAGACCCAGAGTGATCACCACACAAGAACATAAGCAGCAGCCCAAGGAAATTGCTCTAATGTAGATGCTGTTTTCCAAGTCTTCTAAAATTATATAGGGGATCAACAACCTCTAGAAAAGCCTCAAATTGAAGCAGGAGTGATGGTTTAAAGCTCTTGCTCTTTTCCAGAGAAGTTCTACACTATAGCTTGTCCATTCCCTCTAACATTAGCTGCTTCAGTGCTGAAGTTCGGAACTGAGCTGAGCCAGACTCCCTCCATCACTTAAGCTCTGGTTATATACCCAATTTATTTATTCCTTTTTTACAGGCTTTTATTTGAATGAAAAAATGTTTATCTTGCAAGTTATTAGAACTGTATTACAACCCTAACGTGTCTTTTTATAGGAACAAAACAGATTACATGCTGTTCTGATATTTTTTATGCCTTCCAAGTTTCAATGAGATATTCCTGATGTTTGCAATATTGCTTTCAGTAGGCCTTTCTGTTGTATATAGTGAAAAGCAGTAAAATACTGCTCTTGCAGTGCTGTGTGGAAAGGCTCTATGGCTAAAAATAGTGATTTTACTAATTTAGCCTGTGTAAGAAATCTCAAACATACTTTGCATTGATAAAAAACTTATGTATTTGTTTGTAGCCTTTATCTAGGGAAATAGACTGTTCTATTGACTTATATTTTTTCAGTTAGGCTGATGCGTTAAAATAAGACATGAAATGTCATCAGAAAAGCAAAAAGCTCTGGTTAACAGATTATCATAACAAAGAAGTGAAACAAAAAATTAAAAGATAAAAATGATGTGTGGCTTGTACAACTTAGAGTGATTAATTTTATGAAGCCAGGAAAAATGACCTCATGGTTAACAAACTGGCTGAATAATAATAAATATTTCTTCTGCTACTACAGACTTTCTATGTGTACATAGGTGAGTCACAATACCTTCATAATTCTGTTCCTTTACAAAACCATAATAGGATAATAGCACTGCTATGCCTTTACAGAGATACTATAAGGATAAAACGTTTATAATTCTGAGGCATTCAGATGCTATGGTGACAAATGCCATTTAAATCTTTCAAATTGGCAAAATTATACATTTTCTCAAAATAAAACCTGCATCTCACATGGGACTGAAAACACCTCTGCAAATATTAATTTATCTTCATTGTTCAACAAATGGATTTTTGCCTTCCTTCGAGGAATATTTAACTCACACAATGAATGAAGCAAGGATCCTATCCACAACTCCTCTATGTCATTTTTTTTTTTTGCTTCCATTCAAGTTTTCCTTCTGTGCTCAGAACCAGGGCAACTCATCTTGTACCCCTTTGGATCAGGTGCACTTTCAGGTGTGCAGATGAGCACAGCAAGCAAGTCCGCTGACTTGGTGGTTCTCCCAGGCTCGCAAAGCACAGCCACCCACAGTGTTCCCATGGAGGGCTTTGCCCTCTCCTCTGAGTCATGCTACTATCTTCAGCAGATTTTTGTTATGACATAACCACCTTTCCCACAGACACAAGGAGAAATTGTAAACACCTTCAAACTTAATCCTACTTGCTGTATTCACATAATTCTCAGCTTTTCCCAATAACTACTCTCTCTAATTTAGGAACTAAATACAAGGGACTTAAGAGTGACAGCATCTTTCAAACAATAAAGCACCTTCTGGCACATTTCCAGAGTTGCACTTGCCAGCATGTTCAACCCAATCTATGGTCTCTTCTTAAAGAAAAAAAAAAAAAAGTCTTTATAAAATATGTTACTGCTTTTTAAGCTATTTCTATAAAGTCAGTGGAGCCTATCTGCTAAGTTAAAACCTTTTGAAAAACTGCAATGATTTTTTTCATTTCAGTGAAATTTGTACCAAGAAGAGGAACAAATTATCCTGGCTTCCTTGTCAAGGCAAAGGCATTTCCGCAAATGAGTACATCTTATAGAACTGCTCCTCAGCACTTTTCTGATCTATTGGCAATCAATACTGAGTCGTCTCATGCTGAGGCAACATTGCACTTTGCCTGCAGGCCTCCATTTTCTTCTGTTAATTTTGTGTGGCTGCAAGTAACGTAGGAAGCTCTTGAGGACAACGCACAGCCCAAGAGCCCTGGGAAGAGATCCTCGTGGAAGGAGAACAAGTGCATGAAAGAAAGAAACAAAATGAATATTCTAAGTTTAAAGAAATCTTTTGCTATCTACATTTCAGTGTATCCTCATATAAACTTTTAATCTTTGACACAAAACAAACATAATTTAAGTGCTTATTTAGTATGCAAATTCTTCATCACTTCTTAAACTCATAAGTAACAAAGATGAGGTGTGGCTTATAATACTAGAAGAAGCTTGCCAGTGCTAAGTTTCCTATCTGTGCTCTTTTGTTAATTATAATTTTGTACACTTTAAAGTCATTGGATTAAATAGCTACAGAATAAATTTACAGTGACAGTTTATGAGGCACATTCCTGGCTACTCCAAGATATACAGCAAGAGTCAAACTTTCAGGGTACCTCTAAACATTTTCTGCATACATATGGACATTTCAATTTGCAGATACAATTGTGCCCCTGCTTATTTGAGTACAGTGTGCAATCAGATGGGCTTGAATGTTTTGTGCATACATTTTTAGGCCTGCCAAAAATCTATTTCAAGTTCAAACAGTTACATGATTTAATGGATCAATCCTTTATGGTCCTCTTGACCATAAAAACCTTTCTTGGAGTATCAAGGGTTCAGCTGGACACACTAAAATGAGCAGAAAAAGCAGTCCAAGGTATTTCAGTAATTTTCACCCAAAATTCTGCAGGTGTTTCTATCTTCTGAACTGTCATTACGGTATTGAATACATTCTCAAAGTCTGCATGTTCTACTTCATGAACTGACAGTCTGCTTTCACAGAACTGACATAAAGAGGAAATTTTGAAAATGATGCTTTTTCCTTTTGAAAATTGTAAGGTGATAAAAAAGACTGGGATTTCTACGTACAAGCTGACTTGTTGCATAATTTGAAATGAAAAATGATTCCACATACATAGGTATATAAAAATATGATTATGCATTTTCCATATTAAAAAACATTAGAATCTTTGAACTCAGTTACTCTCCAAAAACAAGTAATACTTGGAAGTATGTCCTTGAATATCACAAAATGCCATAAGGCTGTTTATTCTTCCTTTGCATCATTCACCTACATGCTTGACTTGCTTCTTGTTGTTCTGCTTCTTTTTTAATGCATCAGAGTTTGGAAAACATTGTGACCACTGCATGTATATCTAAGTTTATAATTTTACAGTAACATTTTTGAGGCAGACCTGAGCAAAATTTTCTGCGTAGGCTTTTTTCTTCATTTCTCCATTTTCTTCTTTAGTGGTCTCTTGAAAAATCCAGCCTGCAGAAGAGAAAAAAAAGTGACTAAGCATACAACCCATATTGGTAGCATTCATATGCTGGTTCTTAATTTTAATGCTTTTTTAATGCTTTTAATGCTTTTAATGCTTTTTTAATGCTATTTTAATGCTATTTTAATGCTTTCAGTACAGTAAAGAGTCATTTAATATTTTATCAGTGAAGTACAACATTGTTTTTCCTGGAACGGAAAAACTAAAGAGACATGTCATGAAAGCAGACAAAAGGAATACAGTTAATATATAGTGAGCGATTGCTGAATCATTGTTATGCTCACATAATGTCAAAGGCTAAAACGCTTAATAACAGTTAGTACTCAGTTGAATAAATAATACTTTATTTTATACTTGGCAAATCTTTCAAGAGATTATGCACATTGAAATTATAAACTGTAACCTTCTAACACAAGTATAAACTGAATATTTAGCTTGGAGAAGAGTGCCCACTTGTGGCAATACACCACAGGCCTAGCATCTCGCACTGAGAAAATCTGGTTATCAAAGGCCACAGCCAAAGCTAATAAACAAAAAAACCCTTAATGGTACTAAAATCTCTTTTTATTTTTCTTTTCATAACATACTGACAGTACAGGTTTCAATTGGTTAGCATTGCATGTTACACTTGAGAAAAATGTAGTGTTATTAGTTATTTTGTCATTTCTACAAGATTTCACTCTACTTATTAGATACTATTAGTGTCTGTGAGGTTCTAGTTATGAGAAGGACATGGCAGAGAAGTTAAGCATATTTGTTTATTTTCATGAAGACAAGAATGTGCAGCTTACCTTCCACAAGGCAAATATAAGCAGTGCAAGAATCAAGAGTCCAGCGAAGATACTCAGGAGGATAACCCATAAGGGGACTGTACCCGGTGGGAGTTCTTTGGAAATCTTAATCATGGTCTGCAAAGTGTTCAGAATGTAAGAAATAAATAACTTGTCCCTCTAAAACATCAACAGAGTAGCACAATTTTTACCAGTATGCACTGATTTTCCAGGGTACCACTTCATTCTAAGTACAGGAGGGAACTGAGAAAATCTCCAACGTGAAACCTTGTATTTACATAATATTTTGCACTTTGTATGTGCATTCATTTCATGACGATTGGCCCTGCTATGAGTCAGTAATCATTGTTAAAGGAATCAGTACCAAACCCATGAGTAGTTGAAGTGTATGTTAGGGAGTTTCTTTAGTATATTCTTCATCACTCAATGCCTGCCTCTCTGAAAGGTGGCAGTGATTAACAAGCTTCTAAATCAATTAAGTGTAAAAGGCTGTGTTGATGCTAATTTAATTTTAAATCAGGTTTATCTGGCGTAAACTAAACTAAACTAAGAAATATTCACATTTAAATGAAAGTGACCATATATGAGTTTGAATTATTTTAACTTATTAAAGAGACAACTTTATAGTTCAAAAAAACCATTAGAGCGCTGAACACTAAGCATTCAACTTGAAATTATGTCTTTTAAAAAAGTTAATTCTGAAATTCTTTGGTTTGTAAAGGCAGCTCTCATTAATTGCAAGCCTCTTAGTTGTGTTTTCCCTCCTGGATTTAGTTTCAACCTATCACTTAAAAGAAATGCCTGGACACAGTACCAGCTAATAGTTGACCTGTGATGTTTGTATTATTTTGGACAAGATCTAATTCACACTGAATGTTAATTTGCTCTAAAATTTTGGGGTATTAACAGTAATAACACATAATATGACTTGTGCTTAAAAATGTATATTGTAGTAAATAAGCCCCTGCATGTACAAATAATCACAGAAAAGCAATGCATTAGAATCATAGAATCGTCAAGGTTGGAAAAGACCCTTAAGATCATCAAGTCCAACCGTTAACCTAGCACTACCAAGTCCATCTATACCATGTCTTCGAGCACTGTATCTATCCATCCTTTAAATACCTCCAGGGATGGAGGCTCAACCACTTCCCTGGGCAGCCTGTTCCAATGCCTGACCACTCTTTCAGTGAAGAAGTTTTTCCTAATATCTAACCTAAACCTCCCCTGGCATAGCTTGAGGCCGTTTCCTCTCGTTCTATCACTCGTTACTAGGGAGAAGAGACCGACCCCAACCTCACTACAACCTCCTTTCAGGTAGCTGTAGAGAGCAATAAGGTCTCCCCTCAGCCTCCTCTTCTCCAGGCTAAACAACCCCAGCTCCCTCAGTTGCTTCTCATAAGACTTGTGCTCTAGACCCTTCACCAACTTTGTTGCCCTCCTCTGGACACACTCCAGCCCCTCGATGTCCTTCTTGTAGTGAGGGGCCCAAAACTGAACACAGTACTCAAGGTGCGGCCTCACCAGGGCCGAGTACAGGGGCACTATCACCTCCCTGGTCCTGCTGGCCACACTATTTCTGATACAGGCCAGGATGCCATTGGCCCTCTTGGCCACCTGAGCACACTGCTGGCTCATGTTCAGGCAGCTGTCAACCAACACCCCCAGGTCCTTTTCCACCAGGCAGCTCTCCAGCCACTCCTCCCCAAGCCTGTAGCATTGCATGGGGTTGTTGTGACCCAAGTGCAGGACCCGGCACTTAGCCTTGTTGAACCTCATACAGTTGGCCCCGGCCCATCGATCCAGCCTGTCCAGGTCCCTCTGCAGGGCCTTCCTACCCTCCAGCAGATCAACACTTCCACACAACTTGGTGTCATCTGCAAACTTCCTGAGGGTGCACTCAATCCCCTCGTCCAGATCATCAACGAAGATGTTGAAGAGGACCGGCCCCAGTACTGAGCCCTGGGGAACACCACTCGTGACCGGCCGCCAACTGGATTTGACTCCATTCACTACCACTCTCTGGGCTCGGCCGTCCAGCCAGTTTTTAACCCAGCGCAGAGTGCACCCATCCAAGCCGTAAGCAGCCAGCTTCTCCAGGAGAATGCTGTGGGAGACTGTGTCAAAGGCCTTACTAAAGTCCAAGTAGACAACATCCACAGCCTTCCCCTCATCCACTAAGCAGGTCACCTTGTCATAGGAGTAGATCAGGTTAGTGAAGCAGGATCTCCCTTTCATAAACCCATGCTGGCTGAGCCTGATCCCCTGGTTGTCCCGCACTTGCTGCATAATGGCACTCAAGATGATCTGCTCCATGACCTTCCCCGGCACCGAGGTCAGGCTGACAGGCCTGTAGTTCCCCGGATCCTCCTTCCGACCCTTCTTGTAGATGGCTGTCACATTTGCTAGCTTCCAGTCATCTGGGACCTCCCTGGTTGACCAGGACTGTTCATAAATAATGGAGAGAGGCTTGGCCAGCTCCTCTGCCAGCTCCCTCAGTATCCTCAGGTGGATCCCATCTGGGCCCATGGACTTGTGAGCATCCAGGTGGAGGAGCAGGTCAGTGACTGCCACCTCTTCAACAACCGGGGCTTCACTCTGCGTCCTATCTATCTCCATCTCCCCGCTCAGGGGCCTGAAAAACCCGAGGATGACTAGCTTGACTATTAAAGACTGAGGCAAAGAAGGCATTAAGTACCTCTGCCTTCTCCTCATCCTTCGTGGCAAGGTTACCTTCTGCATCCAACAAAGGAGGGAGATTCTCCCTGGCCCTCCTTGTGTCACTGACATATTTATAAAAACTTTTTTTGTTGTCTTTAACGGCGGTGGCCAGTTTAAGTTCCAGCTGCGCCTTCGCCTTTCTGATCTTCTCCCTGCATATCCTCACAACATCCTTGTAGTCCCCCTGAGTCACCTGCCCCTTCTTCCAAAGGCAGTAGGCTCTCCTTTTTTTTCTTGAGTTCTAGCCAAAGCTCTCTGTTCAGCCAGGCCGGTCTTCTCCCCGCCACCATAGCCAACATAAACCTCTTGGAATAAAAAGTATGAAAGGCTAAATAACAAATCTAAGAAAATTTCTTTCTACATTTCTCTTTATATCTGATACCACTGCTACAACATTATATACAAGTTCTTATTAATAGCCTATGAATAAACAACTCTGGATTTTTAATAGGAGCTCATTAGTACAATGTTGTTTCAGATGTAGCATGTAAGAAAATGACAGGGAACTTCTGAAAAATAAACGATCCTGTTTCAAATATGAATTATTATAATATAATATATTATTATAGTATAATTATGTTATTGTATTATAATTATATATAATTGTATAACCATATCATTATATTATAATTATAATTATATATTATACTATGATATATTATTATATATATATGAAATTAATGAAGTGGAAAGAAATAATAAATAAAGAAATAATAAAGAAAATACAATGTACAAAGTAGGATCACTTCTAAATGACCCAGGACAATTTTTAAAATACTATCGATTCGTTAAAAGAAGAATTTTAATTATGCTTTTAATTTAAATAGATGTAGGAAGCATTTATACTGCAACAGGCACAAATACTTTAGACTACTTCTCACCCAGGTATATTGGTGGGTAACAGGATTTCAGTATCATCAGCTGGCTAATTCTGACATTTTCTATTGTAATATGAAATCACTTACTTGTAATGTACTTATCCTACTCTGAATACAACTGATAACAATCAGTTCACTAGTAATGAATGATAACGAATGATTCAGTAGCAGAATAAATCCTATGAAGAGTAAATCCATGAATTATCATGTTCTTACCTCCAGTTTTTGATGGTCATTTCTTAAAATCAGTGATGAGTTTTCACTCCTAAGTAATGCTTTCACAACAAGCGTTAAGCTGTGAATATTCGCCTGGAAGAAAAGAGAAATGCCTATGGTTTATAATTAGGTATTTTGAAGCAGAAAGCTTCATAGAAACGAGAAGGGTGAAAGCAAAACTTAATGCCAAAGTTTTGGGAGAGATGCTGAAAAATGTGAGTCAGTGAAGCTGCTCATGTGTGTCACCTTCAGCACACGCATCACTTTGCAAGACAGCAATACAGCTTTGAAAGAGTAGAAAGCAGAGATTTCAAAGAAATACTAATCAATCCTGGAATACTACTTTGACCACAGGGACAGATTCGGGTTTTCTAAAATTCTGCTGTATCTCCCCCTCCTGTCCCATTATTTTCCAGAGAAAAACAAAGACACAAAACAGGAACTCAGTATTAAAAATTCATCAACTGAGGAAAACAGACAACAGCCTGGTGTTTGTCGTAACCATCAGACAATACTGAGGTGTGCTCTGAGGTGCACCCTCTCTCCTTTGCTATTTTTGATCAAAAAACCCTTTCTAGACCTAGAGAAATCTTTCAAGATTAAAGCTTATTTTAAAATTATATACTTCTATGTATCCCCTCCTTACATCTGCTGAATTAGAATTTGTGGATGCATAAGTAACTAGTAAAAAAAGGATCATCAATAGAGAATAAGGGGTGTTGTTTTTTTTTTAATGTGTTTTGAAATTACTGCTAAGTTCTAAGTACCTAATTTAAGGATAATAAAATTCATGTAAGTTAGTTTTGAGGAAATTTAAAAATAGCAAGAGTAATTATTTCAAGTACTAGAGGACTATGGAAACTTAAGAAAATTAAAGATATAATTTCAACAGACATTACAAACAGTGGCTTAAGTTTCTCAAACCCAAGAATATTCTGAATGCAAATGGAATTTACTTACTTTTATGATGGTAGGTTTCCATACTCTTAATGAAACATTCACTTGAGATATGTCAGATGGGACCAGGGCACAATTAATAGATGCACAGCTGTATGTATCACAGTCCTGTTTAAAAGTCACCAGAATGAGTTAATAGTAAGAGATTTTTCACATTACTAAAATAAAAACATGTAAACTGGTATGTATTGATATCATAGATTTGCTGTGACATCAACACTAAATTGATATTAATTACTGGGGCTTTTTACATAAAAATGACACTGCAGTATATAAAATGAGTTGAGATATTCGTGCTGTGGTAGAACAGTCCCAGTTTTTGCAGGCTTGCTTAGCCTTGAGGCTAAGTTACTGTAGGTACACAGCAAAAGCCATCAGCAGAGCTCCTAAAGGAGGCACAGCCTGTAACAGCAAGAAGCGTTTTTCTGCCAACACAGCTATGGCTTCTCTGCAGTGTTTCTTAACCCTTTCAAATTGTGGGACACCTGAATCTTTCAAGCGGGGCAGGGTGTGTGAAAATTTAGGTGTCTTTACTTCCCGGTATCATTTGCTAGCTGGGAGGGCAGCAGAAGTATGTTCAACACTTTGGAAACATTTGCTTAGCCTGGACCTTTATTACCTCTGTGAAGGACATATGATAAGCATGGCAAAATACTCTTCTCATGGCTCGGTTTCATTCACACCAGAAACTCAACTTGTACCTCTATGCTGAGGAGGTAGTATGATGGCTTACCCCTGGCATGCCAACATAACTATGTCAGCAACATTATACTTCGCAACTCTTCTGTCTAAATGCGAGAGGCTAATCCTTTCCAAATGGAGTCATCAATTATATTTCTACCAACTGCATGGAAAATCTGCTAGATCAGAATGGTAGCATTTGAAAGTATTTTCAACTGCATGTCTAAAAAAGTTGCAAGGGACATAAGAAGCTTTAAAAATATTATTTATTAGTTACATTGGGAATATAGAAGGTGAAGATTTACTCATCTGTCAAATGTGCTACTGTTATTTACACATTTACTAAAAAAAACCAAAACAACAAATTCAGTTCCACATACAGTTTTGTAGCCAAATAAAAATTTAAAAATATAGCTAGTCTACATAAAGATGACTTTTCAGGCTATTAAGACAAAGTGAGTTTCCATGGGATACAGTTTGAAAGAAGCTTTTACATATTTATTGCAGAAATACTCAGCTCAAAGATCTGGGATGAATAAATATACTATATGTAGGCTTACCATAATTGTATCCTTTGTAGGTTCTTTTATTTTTGGCAACACAGTGCTGATCTTTAAGGGATCTACAGGGTCATTAGTTTGGCAGATGGGCATTTTGTTAGCAAAATACAAATATTATTCTTATTGTCTGAATATCCAACCTATTACCAAGAAAAGCTCTGGAAACAAGCCAACATTAATAACATTTACTAACTGCACTAAGCCACTAAATGCAATAAAACTGCATATTGGGAAAGTGCAGAAGAAGAAATTCAGATGGTGTAGGTACTGAAGTATCATTATTCAAACAACAAATGAGCTTTTTATGAGATAGATAATTTAACCTAAACTCTATCCTGCTGTTTAAACATCTGTAGAAGCAAACAAGAGCTTCCTGCAAGATGACCACTACATGAACCAGGAAGAGTTGGCTATTAAGAGAGCTAAATAGCTTTTACATGGGAATCCACAGAGCTTCTGCCTTAGCAAGCAGACAGGAAGGTTAAGTGCCTGTTAATTCAGGAACCTCTGTTGTAGTGCCCAGGGAGGGGGAGTGGGTGCTGGAGCACTGGTAGCCCTCCATGGCTCCTTCAAAGGCAGCTGGCAAATCCTTTGGTGTCTTCGGTGCAGGGGGAATTTTTTTTTTTGTCTAGGTCATTCACTTTCAGATTACTAGTGTGAAGAGGATTGCAAATCCCCTGCAGTGCACTTTGGCACGCTACTATCACTGTTTAGCTAATGATAGATGAGTTATACCTACAGAAAAATGCAGTCTTGTGACCTTATGTGCAAACATGGGTCAAATGTGGTGATTGCCTAGGAACGAAAATAATGGGGGAAGGAATTTAAGAACAGACATAATTTCTTTGCAGTCTAAACACAAAATATTTTGTTGTATGTTTTTTATTTTTAATTTTTTGTTTTAAATTGAACCTTGAACTTTCATTTAGACTGTTTCTTTTGTTTTTCAGTGGTGCAACACCTCAAAACTAAGTGAAATATTTGGAGAGAGGTGCGCATACGTGTCTCTTTCTGAGGGAAAGATTAAAAAAAAAGGAGATTCAGGTCACCACTTAATGATATTTGGGTTGTTCAGCCATCCAGTTATTGATATAGCTCTAGTTTTAATATCTACAGATCTGGAATCATGGGACTTGCTGGAATTGTGATCTCCTCCAGCTGCTCTGGAGGAGTAAAATGGAAAAACTAAGCATCCTCAAATGAAGGCTGCAGTGAAGAGCATTTGAAAGACATGACCTACCACTCCCTTCAAGATGTCTCAGTGCCCCAGACAAGCAAGAAGCCAGAGGATTGTTAGTGCCAGAGAGCAGAAATTCAGGAAGACTAATTTCAGTAACAGAAAGAGGAGGACTGAACAGGAGACTGAGCTCTAGATTTACATAGCAGAACTAGAGCATTTGCAAAACTAAGAAAGGAACTCCTGTCCCTCATATCTCAATCTGGACCCCTCATCACTTGGCAATATATCAAATTAACCTTGTTATGGTCCAATTATTGTTCAACACCATGTTAAATTTGCTTGTTTCCTTTTAAGAAAATTTATATCTCGGTCTTCTTATGCACATCTTTACATACTCTTAAAACATCAGCATCGTGTCTTTTAGATTAAAAGCAAGATCTACCTTGAAGCAAGGCATAATCCCAAATGTTTGCACTTTGCAGTTCCTTACACCAAAAAAAGTTTCAAATTTAAAATAATAATAAAAATACAAATTCCTAGCTTACTTGGGAATGTGACAATGCAGTAAGGTAGAGAAGAGTATTCTTGGCTGCTGTTACATTGGGAAATAAGATCTGCAGTGTGAGGTTTGGCATTGGAAAGTATTCACCATTTTCAATCTGTAAGAAAAAAAATGTTTTGATTATTACTTTCCTTATTTTATTGTGGGTTTTTTCCCTTTTCTATGTTTTTTCTTTTCTTTTGTGGTGTTTTGGTTTTTTTTATGTTTCCACAGTCAGTTATGCAAAAAGTGATGTGTGAACATTTCCCCCCCAAGAACAGCCTGTTGTGAATTAGCAGACACATTCTCCTGTGGTCTTTGGTAATGGAATGTTTTATTGAAGGAAATTAAATGAACAGGATGAAAGGGGCCATTTTGACATAAATTCCTTCTTGTTATCTTGTTTACTGCATCCTCTTACCATCCAGGACTTCTATCTAAGGTCATTTAATTGCAATTTTTAATAAAGCTCCCAAAATGCTTTAACATGGGAGAGGAGCCAATGCTGAGTACAGTGGCTCCTGCTGGTTCCTCCTCAGGTGTGCTGAGGCAACAGCCCTCCTGCTCACCTGCTCCTCTCCCCTCTTTTCCCTGAGAAGATCACAGGACATATCTGTAAGCTGCTGCTCCTTCTGAACAGGCCTGCTGTGGCCGAGGATAGAGAAAACGCATCAGTGGAATTGGTGGCAGGGGAATTGGCGATCCTGTCTCAGAAGTGGACAAGCTTAATAAGTACTCAAGATCCTGTTTAACTTTTTTCTTCTGACTACTCATTTGTGATAAGCTGCTTGCAGAGATGAGTTACGCTCATGAGATCATAAATGGTATGCTCTGCAGTCCACCAGCTTTTATATTCAGAAAGCAAAGATTTTGAAATGAGATGAATAATGTCTTAAACATCCACAAAAAGCCTCGGGATTACTGCATTTTAACTCTTTTAGAATAAAAAAAAGTAGCTGAGTAAAACACTGTGGGCTAACAAATAGAAAAAAAAAACCTTTGCCATTGCTGTTTAGTGAGAGCGAGACTTTTCCCATGCTGATTTTTAATAGACAGAAAGTTGATTCAGAGACTTTTTTCCTTGTATGTGGGACCCTTGTTCAGCTTTGGATTTGACACTGGGAAACAAGGATGTTCTCAAGATGATAACTAAATTCAGTCCTACTGCAACTTGAGGCTGGGCTTCTAGTCCATTAAATATCTTTTCCAAGTAATTTTAGTTTGCAGCATTCATTCCATTAGGAAGACAACGTTCTTAGAGTATGGCATTTGCCTTTTTCGAAGTTGACCAGATTTTGGAAATATTTGTTCTAAACTGCAATGAACATAGGTCAAGTTCTCCTTTACCAGGGCACACTCTCTTTCCTGTGCTGAGGGCAGCAGCTCTAAAACTCACCAGAACTACTCTGCAGGAGATGGACCACTCTGAGAACCTCTGACTCACCTTATTCCAAAGCAAGCAAGGGAAAAAAAAAAAAAAAAAAGTGTTAAACACAAAATTCTCATGTAGAAGGTTTAACATATTGCATAGCTGCTACTTAAACAATAGGCTATCACATTGAGTAAAACCAAATAAAAAAAAAAGGATAAAAAAAAAAAAAAAAAGAAGAGATGAAGCCAGTACCTATATCATGCAGTTTTAATTGTTTCTTACCCTATAATGCAGAGTAACTTCATCCCCAATCTGCTCTGTTGTGTTAATAGTGATAGGGACAGTATCATTTGCTGCAATTATAATATGGTGCTCTTTGAAAACACTGCGGTTAAAAAAAAAAAACAACAAAACACAATAAGCACAAAAACTTCATAAAAGCTCTAGCAGTTAATAATATGTCTTTTCATTATTTCATTAATCCTCCAGGACTAGTCTTGCAATTAAGAGTGTACTGCTACTTCCACTAAAGTACAACTCATCCATTTTCTGAGTAGTGCTCACGTTTTATTATGTACATTTCAAATGTTTTGTTCAGATAAAACTACAAAATGAGCAAATATTGTTCCCAAAAATAATACATCAGGGCCTGATTGTGCTGTTCTTATTCTAGCTGTGTAGTTCCTTGTCCTAAGAGTATTGCCATGTGAAACAGGAAGTGTCCTATAAAAGAGATAAAGTAAAAAGAGAACAAAACCAGCATGTTCTAAATTCAAACTTGTTCCCTATGGGATAAACAAAGGCTGGATTTGAGCCATGAAATGAATCCAAAATGAATTTGACTTAATTATTTACACCTGCACACCATGCAATGTACTTTACTAATAATATTTATAATGGTTTTCAGGGGTGGAATTTAACTGAATTCTAGCTATTTCTGAAAATAAAGTATACTACAAGACCTGCATTAAAGTTTATGTCTGAACTGATAAAAACAAACCCCTGAGAATCTAAAATTAAGGCTAATTTTTGAAGCTGGAAATCAAACCCTACACCATGCAATATTATAGTGATACAAACTCATGGCCATCAGGAAGCTAGAAGTGTTTGATTTCTTATGTACTTGAAATGCCTTTGAATGAATAGAGCAAAATACAAGAATCAACAAAAGCTGCTGTTGTACTTGCAAACTGCAGATCAAATATAAATAGATAAAAAAGGAGCTACAGCAAGACAGGGACAGTGACTGCTCCATTATCTCATATAACTGCTCTTTTCTATGCAGCCTGTGCTTCCTATTCATGAGACTAGAAGCTGTCATTTGTAGATACTGAGCACAGCTCAACAGCAAAACAATACTATATTCTCTTTGAACACCTGCTATTTACTGTGCTAGCAAAAAGAAGTACAGAGAAGCATCAATACCTTACAAATATTAATCCTACTTCATATTTTACTGGAATTGTAATGTGTCCTCTGTTGTCACTCAAGGTCTCAGGTGGTTCTTCACTGTCACTAAAATAAAACAACATATGCCACTCAGATCAGACTGTGATATTCATCTGCACATGCAACGGGACTACTAGGTGGGAAAGGACTTGAAGAAACCGAAATGCCTACAGCTCTGGGTATGAAAACACACTACCCATTTCCAATTAATTACTATCATCTCCTAAAAATAAATTCAAAAGACTATTTCCAGTAACTAAAAAGGTAAATCCTGCACCAGTCCCATCTCAGAGATGCATCTTTGTTAAAATTACAGACTGCAGTTGACTGAATGAAAATGGACCAAATAAGGGCCACTACTCTCACACCATCCCTGTATTATGCAGGGACAGTGAACACTGAGTGTGTTCCTTTTACCCATCCAGCTCTATCAGAGAAAACTTCTGCAGTGCTCTTGCTCTTTGAGGGCCAGACCTTTTTGTTTAGCATAAACTATGATTCATGCTAAAGTATGAGGCAATTTTGTAAGAGAATAAACCTTTTCTGAAGGCAAAACTGCTGGGAATTATGACTCATTTATGATTCTCAGACTCTAGAGATAAACAGCTATTTAGTCCACTCAGTCCACTGCTGGACCGAATACATCCATAAAGTTGCCAGCTCTACAGATTGTTTAACCACTTCCGAGTTTAGAAAAGTCATCCTTGTTTTACTACGAAACACAAAGCTGAGAGCTTTCTAAGAAAAAAAACACAAGGTAAACAAGCAATGATTGCAACTAACCTTGTTGCATATACATGAATAGTAGCATTTTCCAGGAGATATGATGCATTGAATTGGAATGATATTTTGAAGGAAATATGTTTGGAGAAATACATTGCACATTTTAAAAGAAAAAAAAAAAGGAAATAAAAGCACACTAATAAGGCTTGACCTAATGAAAAATTAGTAACATTTTGCTACTTTTATCTATGGAATCCTTATTCACATTTTAACCCTTTTCTATGAAGGGATCCACTTTTTTGAATTTGCCCCAACCAAGAAGAAAATCTAACAGTTATCACTTATTAAACAGAAGCCTCCAATTTTCAGAACTAAGAAGCCTCAGCAAAACTTATTATATAGTATATTAGAAATACATAGCTAAATAATTCTTAATACAAACCAACTGGTCTTGCAAGCAATTTATCAAAACCATTTTTTTTCTCCAATGAGAACTGTCAAAGCCTGGCAACTGCAGTGAAGATGAGCTGCCTAGATAAGGCTGCTGGAATCTCACTTAATATATAGTAAAACACCTAAAATACCAAACAGAAATGTTTACAATGTAAATAAATGACTACTAGGTCTCACAAAAATTCCGTACTCATTAGAGCTAGGACAAATCTATCACAATTTGGCACTACACAAGATTTGGGAACACTGTCCCAAACATTTCCCTCTTCATATCCTGACACTTAAAGGTAATTTTATATGAAGCAAAAGTTTTACTATTTGTTACTGTACAGGATTTTTGAGCCAAGACTTTTATTTTTTCTTTATGTGTACAAATCTTTATTACAAAGTGACCCAGAGAAAGTTGTCTTAGATATTTCTTCATATTAAAAAGAAAAGCCAGGAAGAGGCTTTAAAAAGGAATGTATTAGGGATGCTTATCAGTGATTAAGAGATGAATTAATTTCTGAATGCAAAAGAGAGTATGAAATTTCTAAATTTAGGGATCTATAGCTACAGACAAACCGACAATTAAAGCATGAAAAGAAAATGAGAGAACTCCAGTAAAGCTGGGAATGGAACATTTGTGGGCACTGGCATTGGGCAGTCTGCTCATTTGGCTTCAAGAAAGTAATAGCTGATTTACTTCCTACAAGTCCAAGACATAAGCTGGAATGTGTATGTGGGAGGCAATATAAGAGGACATCTCTCCTGATCCTCCCCCTCTGTTATGCATCTGCAACACAGACCTGATATGATAGGGGAACAGACAAGAAACTGCCAGGAAAGGCAGTTTGTCTTATTTGCATGCAATTTGATATTTTCCAATTCAATATCAGAACTGTTTCAGTGAGGCTTAGATGCATATTTTCTAAGGCTAAGTTTAGCTAAAGCTCCCTCTCTATTCCAGCAGGAGATGCAGACTTATCACTAGAGCCGTTCAAGCTGGAGTTCAATTTTTAAGTGGACTGCTTGCTGGAAAGGCCTCTCACTCTCCACTGAGCAGAGGTGAAATCTTGATGTCTGGCATTGGCAGATCCAGATTAGCATTTCCAGATACCAGCCTATTCTTTTTTCAACTGATTAAATTTTATATACAAAATAACTAAAGTCGTAGGCTCCAACCTGTGGAAAGCCATGGTATCTAATGTATTATCAGTATATCCTAACCAATATCCTATACTTCTGAAGACAGACCCTTCTGGCCAGGCATGCCACTTGCCTTCTGTCAGTGTCAATGATGGCAATATGCACCTCCTCACGTACCACATCTGACTGCCCAGGTACTGAAAACCTGATGTTTTCCTGTCTGGCTCAGTGCAGTTCATATCAAGGATAGCTTGGGAAACATGCATGGACAGGTTTTGGAGTGAATACAAGACAAAAGAAATTCAGAGGTTATAGGGACTGCCCTGGCCTTAGAACAACATGGAGCAACAACTTGCATGCAGGGGAACTTTTTACCTCTTCTGCAGGTTTTAGAAATGCATATCCCACTTTACAGGTGATGTTGTGATTAGATTCACAACTATCTTTATATCTTAAAGGAAAAAGAAAGTGAAATCATAACCACGTGCAGACTCTTTAAATTTTTACTAAGCATCAAGGGCTTATCAAACATATATACCATTGTCACTTTTCATCATCAAAACATCACAAGAGTCAAAGCCTTAAACTGGAACAAAAATAGGAAGTCACAACTTCTGCAAAACAATTTCCACCTATAGACATTTATATCAACTAGTTGCCATTAATCCCTTCCAGTGAAAGTGTTTGGAACATTAGCAATTATATACAAACTGGACATCATGCAAATTAGCCATGGGGTCTAGCAGATCAACATATGTATAAGTACACAGTTTTTACATGCAATTTTGTAAATGTGTTCCTAACTTAGCAATAAAAGTGACATTCATACTCCATACATTATGGCCACAGGGTCGGCAACAGTGCTATGGATCCTTGACTTCTCTTAATGTGCAACATCAGGACTTTTGATTGAAAACAAACTTCTCAAATGTTTCCCACCTGAACTGAGGTGAATTCATAGCATATCTACTGAGGCAGGCAGAAGAACAGCTATTTTGGAAATGCTGTCTGAGGTAGGGATGAGGCAGGCACTGATCTATGCTGCCCTACCATGACAGTGCTTTTTCTATACATGTGCAAAAGGAGAATTCTAGAGGCTCAGGAGCCGTACTGATGAATAACGAGGTATTTCTGGATCTACAGATGTACAGATGATTCATGATTCTGACGTTCATCTGAGATGCAGGCACTTACTGTCTAAGTAAGTGTCATTGTGAAACTTGCATTTGTCGTTAATGGAGGCTAGGCCATAGTCCACTCAGGTCAAAATAAATACACTCTTTTAGAGGTATAAGCAAGGACAGCACTCCCAGGGAATCTCTTGCAATCAACTGAGATGATGCCAGAGCAGTGAAATTCAGGCTTAATACAAAGGCTTCCTCAGATCTCCCCAGCAATATACGTTATGATAAATGTGATAATGTGAAAAATTCCTACCTCAATGCCAGCAAAAATAATATTTGGAGAATACTGAACCAAACTCTGGTATTATAAGCACTGTCTTTTTTGTTCTTGACAGAGAGCTGGATGGTGAACTTATCATTGTGTGACTTTACAATGAATGGAGAAGAACTGTAAAATAAAGAAACAATGTTGGACATCTTAACTTTGAAATTGTTTTTAAAATAAAGAGGAACTTCTTTCAGTGTCCAGACTATATTGTTTCTGATTTGGAAATTATGCCACAGCATTATCTTATTTGACTACAGAATTTATAATTTACGTAGAAGTTTTGTACAGGTATCAAGTGATACAATAAACCCAGTGTAGTTACCTGTCTCCAGCTATGCTTGCTATTACATTCAAAACAAGATCTGAAACGCATTTATTTTTGGCTCCACAATCTTTTGTGAAAGGAATCTGCAACAATAATATTTTTATTCTCAATTTTATTACATTATTAAATACTTGCATTTTAATTCATTATCTAATTTTATATAAGGTCTTCTGTCTGACAATCAAAGAAGTCATCCCTAATATTAATCAGTTAAACATGCCAATATCGTCTAAAATGCACAGATGAAACATAACCTTCCTACTCATTCCCTTATAAGTGATTCATCTAGGTTAACAAAAGAGGCAATAGTAAAAGTACGAATGATACCAAGCACCATCAAAGCATATGACTAACATTCCTCTGCTCTATCTATGTAAAAAATGACAATAAAATTGCTTGTACTCTCTTCTATGTTCTGTTAACTCTGGACAGCTTTGAAACCCCAGGCTGGTTCCCAAGCACATTGAATTGAGTTCTTCACTCCTGAAGGCTCATTTAGAGGGAACATCTTTTGGATGGGCTCAATGACCCTCCCTCTTTAGCCAATTTGTGGACAATACTTTCAGCTCTTGTGTGGGCTATGAATTTTACCTTAAATACTTTGGTTATTAATGCAGAATCTTGCTGACTTACATATTCAGATATTGAATTTGGCAGGTTGCTATCAAGAACAGGTCCACTCTCTGGATCAGAAAAATTTAACTCCAGCAAAACCTTTAGAGTCCTGAAAGTCAGGCTTATCCTAGAACATAAAGAAAACAAAATTGCTGTTATAGACATTCACTTTAATATCTAAAGAGGTTAAAAAACCCCAAACAATGCTGAGGTAAAATATTTTTCAGTCACACTGTCGCCATCCTTGCTTAAAGAAGCATTTGAATGCTTGCAACTGATAAGGCATTTAATGCACAAGCCAACTCTTATAAATACCTACTAATGTTTTTATGTATCTCATCATAAAAATGTCGCATAGCCTAAGCTTATCCAACACAGTTTCATTTAAGAATGTCTCAGAACTGTCAACTCATAGCCTTTCCTCTTTTAGTTGTCCTTAAAGGATCAGTAAGAAAGATGAACAGCAGCGCTATCACCTTGTGTGAAGTCAAACTGAGACCTGCTGTTAGGAGATGTACTGCATATTCAAGCAAATTTTAGGCATCATTTATCATTAGTTTTGTATTATGATAAAACTGTGAAATTGCTAAATGTCTTAAATGTGGGTAGCTTATAATATACACCTCCATTCACTCTGCACATTAGTTACAACTGGGCAATTTCATACTCTCAGTTGCTAATTACATTTCTGTTTTATGGTGAATGAGTATTCTCTATCCCAAACCTAATTTGCAAGTTTTTGTCTATATTTTAGCAGAAGGAATTGCACAAATATGCAAACTAGACTTCCAGCCCACATTCTCCTGCTGAGTTTTGAATGCACCTAAACTATTAATCATGACAGCTGCTTAGTTCCACTAAAAGTGTTATGCTCTTTCTTAAGACAGACAGAAAGAGACAAAGGTAGAGTAGACTATACATATAATAGCTTATATCTATATACATATACAAATATATAAAACCTAAGTAGTAAACAAATTTTATGTACACTTCTTAAGATTAATTCTGGATGCAGATTTTTTTTGTCCAATTTACAATTAATGGAATACATTTGGATTATTATGTCAACATGAGAAACACACTTTAAATGATTTACTTGCCAACATGTAGAAGTTATGTTCAATACATTCTGACCCTTTGACAGTTATATTTTTTTTGTATTTTCCTCTCATGGCTTTCTGTGAACAAGCTTCGAGATATTTGTCTTTGTGAGTCAAGAGTAATCCAATACTGCAGACCTGCAAGGGAAGTCAAGATCAATATTTTGAACCAATTTGCCTCTACACATTCTTATTTTTCCCAGTATCTTAAATACCCTTTGAATAGTGAATTTAATAGAGTTGCATTCCATTTTTGGAGAAATAAATGAATGTGAGCATAGCAGTTTTATACTGTAAAGATTCCATACCTTAGTGCTTATCTACTTACTGGATTCAAATGTATCTTCCTTCGATTTTAGTCTGGTCTTAAAACAAATTGTGGCATTTATGCATATTGTTTCTCTTTTTTTTATCTGACAATTTTGTCATTAGATATTGATGCTTTTGGGTGTAAATTGCATGGAAATGTTTACTTCAGCCACATCACGAGACCTTAACAAAAACACAGAAAGAGAGAAAGTGCCTTGAAAATAATAGCAGCAACTTTTTTTTTAACTTCTTAAGAATGAACTTATAAAATGTGCAACATATTGAACATTAAAATACACATATATGATGGTCTAGACAAGTAATTAACTGTAGATCCTATACATAATACCAGTAAACAACAAATTAAAGAGAAAATGGTCACAGGGTTTCTCCACAGCGCTGTATTTGCTTCAGAACAGATAACAGATGAAAGGAAACATTTTCAAAAGCATTTAAGCAATTATATAGAGTCAGTTCCATTTTAAGAGAGACTGAAGACCGAGACCCATCCTCAAGGGTATCCACAGGTGAACATGTTATTATACATGAGCTGGAGGGTAGTGTGTCATCTCTTAGGCTGTGGGTAGATAAACAGGCTGAGATTTACTACCAATTTGCCTCACTTAACTCCCCTTTGCCTCTGTCCCTGCCTCTCCCTTTGCTCTGGCTCAGTTTCTTTTTGGCCTCAAGATGAAGTATGCCAGTGTACTAAACCAGCAGAAAATTTAGCTGGCAAAATAGCTTTCTTCAGATTTGTGATCTAAACAATGCAGTGAAGGGGCACCTCATTGCATTCACACATGGAGCTTTTAGAAAGACAAATTACCAGATGAAGGTGAGGAGAAGCTGGCAGCTTGAGGATGGTAGCAAGACCTGACAAACTTGATGGTGAGTTAGGTGGAACAGCAGGACAGGGAAAGCAAGGAGCTGGCTTAGCAATTACCTTACCAGAGAGAGAACTGTCAAATAGTTTTATTTGTGCTTTAGAAATGAGGGATTGCATGTTACCTTGTATATTTCTTACTGGTATTTTTCTCTTCTCCCTTAAAAAATATATTGCTCATTATTCCATCTGAATCATGCTCTTTTGTAAAGAAAATGAATTCACTGTTCACCAGAAAGTTTAGTTAAATTTTTCCAAAATTTTCTGTAGGGAGTCAAACTAGAGTTTTCTTATTAGGAAGTCAAATGAGTTTTCTTAGCGACCTCTTTACCTTTGAACCCATCCTTGATATTGCTAATAAGATAACATGCAATGTATTGTAGAAAAGAGAACACTTCAGGTTTTTTTTTCTATTTTAATTTCTATTTTCACAAGTGGAATCAGTTTCTATTTTGAACATGATCTAGGAGGACAAGGTCTTCATGCTAGGCTAACAAGGTTTCTAAAACATTCCTATATTTATTACTATTATCCATTAAGTTTTATACTACTTTCTCCAGAGAGACATGATAATATGAAGATTCACAGCCAGCGTCAAAGTATGAGATAAAACCAATACAAAACCAGTATTCTCACAACAGTCCAAACTGTAGTGCATGCAAGTTACATAGGTATCACAAGAAAAATGGTTCTTTTCTAGCCTAACAGCTGCTGTGAGTATCCGTACCAGAAGAGGTCAGCTCCACCAAGGCCTCCAATGGTAACATCAATCAGTCCATCATTGTTTAAAATCCATTTCTCCATGCACAGACTGGCCAAAAAATTTCACTTTTTCCCCATCTCCACCTGATGCAATACACTGTGGAAAGCATTAAGAGGTTTACGTAGTGCACATTGAAGGATTTTATAAGAACATTCAAGATGCATTTGTTGGCAGTTAGATGGCTTTTAAACTCTTTAAATATATTACATTTTCATTACAATAGTCCTAAAAAGGGTTATCATGGTGATGAACACACTATAAATTTTCAGAATTACAAAATATCTACTTTTCTGGCTGTACAGAACATTTCAGAAGGTTTCTAATAAAAACATGCAACTTTCTTTTCTAATAATATTAGTCACATTTGGTTAAATCAGACTGAGTTTAAAAGTACAGAGCATTTTAAAAAAGAAGCTGTCATGACTGGTGAAGTCACAGTTTGATTCTACATTGGAAAGAGATGGGAAAATGAGATTTGTTCTACATACACTTACAGCAGCTGCCAACCTGTAAAGTTTTACTTCATACCTGCGTGTATTTTTTACTGATTGTGTTGCCACGGCCATGATAAATGTAAACAGCTCCCCGATGATCACCCTCTAAGGGAGATCCTATTACAATGTCATTATATCCATCAAGATTGAGATCCTTCACTGCAGCAATCGCAGTCCCAAAGCGTGCACCACAAGGCTCATTCTTAAGAACTTTGCAGGTGTCATGTTTTAACATCCAACAGCATGTTTGCTTTATAGGTTCAAGACTCATCTGATATTCAAACTTTGTCTGTGAAAGAACAGATTTAGAGTTTGTGGATTTCCATCAGCATTTTAGCAATACAGGTTTTTAAGAGCTCCTGTACAGAAGAAAAACCTGATGAATTAAATGAAACAATTACATCCTATTCATAATGATTGAGTGCACTGTAGAAACTGTGATTCTGTAACTATAATTCAAGTGTTCTTTTTGAGCAGCGGGTGGGAAAAAACATTCTTGTTCCCTCTCTCTCTGCATCTAGATGCTTATGCATATTTCTTGAAGTTAGAGGTTCACAGGAAAGCATAGTATCATAATAATATTTGAATGTTATAAGTAAACCACTTCATTCTTAAGATAGATAGTGTAAAGATTTCTTCCAAAGGCATTCTCTTAACCTGAGAAGCAAACCAAGTTTCTGATGAAATACAGATGGCAATACTGTTATTCCAGAACAAAAGACAGCAGTTCTCTTATGTAGACTGAATTCTATCCTCATTAGACACATACTCCATGGCCTTACATATGAATTCTTCTGGTCAACAGTGTCCAGTGTGCATCCTAGACCAAAACCACACATACAGTATGGTATGTAACCAGTCTTTCCAAGAGACTGGCCCCATGAGTTCCATGTTAGAGATTAGCAGCAGCAAGCAGTTGCTCCATCTCCTTTATTTGGAGATGGATAAAAGGAAGCACAGGAAAAACAAATTTCAAATCCTTGAATTACTGGAGGACATGGAATTTTTGTTTTCTCGCCAACTCTATTCACCAGCAATTTTTTGTTAGCAACATGCACGTAGAAACTGGAAGAGTTCCTTTTCAAGTAGATCCAGTCTCCTCAGGCCCTTTTCTTGCAGTAGTATTTTAGGAGGCCATCATTCCTAGGACCTACTTTGATATCCGTTATAACAATACACAACAGTACTGGACTAAAAGAAGAAAAAAAGAAGAAAAAGTATGCATAGACAATGGAAGGAGAGACTTATCAAATTAAGAAACTGAGGTGTATCTGGTATATTCCCCAATCTAGTCGTGACATGCTTAAAAGCGTTTAGATGTATGGGGCTTAGCTCTAGGTTGGTAAGCAAGTCACAAGAATATTAGAGTGCACACTTTTAGGATGGATGAGCCCTACTGTTCCCTAATGAGTGAAAGCAAGAAGAAAATGTGATAGAAGATTAACCCTATGAATTTGCATCTATGCCATATTGCAGTTTACAGGATATAGTGCTTATCTATATAATATACTCCATTAGAAAAACGTGAGAAAAAAAGTTTGAGAAGAAAGTTTTCAGAAAATAATCTATATTATACTCTCAATTGTCAAAATCATGTTTCTCTGCTTTCAACAGGTCATCTTCCCCAGCTCGAATTATCATATTTCTTTAAAATAAGGATATGAGGACATTAAGGAACGTGTTCTGTTCCTGGTCAATAAACATTATCCTTACCTTATTCAGACCACAAACATATACTTTCCCTTGCTCCTCTTTTTCAGTTCCCATATACATAGGAGCTCCAACAATAAGGTCTGTAAATGAGTCCCTATCAATGCCGACTGTGGTAATAACACCCCCAAAGTATGACCCAATCTGCAGTAAAATATAAGGTATAAATCAGAGACGGAGTCAGCAACATTCCCTATTCAGAGATCTGTTTTACAGTTGCTTACAACAATGCCAAAATTTAACCATTAGGCAGAAATTTTCTTTGCTACCTAGAAGATCTTTTTGGTCTGTTTGCCTTTGAAGCTGCTTTTTCTGTTTCAGGGTTTGTTGTCAGATTTTTTTATTTAAGAATGGCCCATTCAACTTTCAACTCTCCTGAGTTTGAAAGGTACAAATGGTGCCTCCTACCTGCTTAGGGGAGTAGGACCTCT
Source organism: Platalea leucorodia (assembly GCF_965183815.1). Taxonomy (NCBI): domain Eukaryota; kingdom Metazoa; phylum Chordata; class Aves; order Pelecaniformes; family Threskiornithidae; genus Platalea; species Platalea leucorodia. Next base: position 24,505,653 of record NC_138859.1, on the reverse strand, counting down.
TAAGACAGCATTTGAATAGAAGTGTCTTGGGGAAGCTAGTTTTCTCTTCAGTCCCAACAATAATACATAGAAGGAGCAAAATCAATTATCTTAGGCTTGCCAGGGAAAAAAAGTAGGATGATGGATAAGAGCTCTGAGATAACACAGTGCAGGCAGTCTCCAAAATTCCCAAGTTGCAACTGAATGCAGAGGAACAAGATTTACACAAAGAGCTAGATACATTCATAGACTGGGTATAAGGTGTGGGATTTATCTGATTACATTCACTTTACAGCTAAGCTAGACACCCTGCATTTCCTTTACACTCAACATGAGAAGCAGACCCTTCTAGTGCAGGATGCATCTCATCCCACAGAAGATGCTTCAAATAGGCCAGATCCCTCAAACTTTAAAAATGCCCACTTTCCTTCTTTGACTCTAAAAGGATTGACTGATTATCTGAGCTGCAGATATCAGTTGTGAAAGATGAAAATTAGGTAACCTGAATTCTCCTGAAAGAAGCTTGTACTGCAGCCTGGGGAGACCAGAGTAGGCAGGTCTTTCAACCCTCATGTGCGTAATATTATACTACCATCTTTAATTATGTGATTACATGTTGTTTTTTCCTGCAGGAACAGCTCTCAACGAGCTGCTACTCAACATAACAAGCAGCTATTCAATATTTCATGCTATCCCAGCTGATCTCTCTTGCACAGAACCCTGCTTGTCACACCCATTTCCTGCCAATGACATACCCCTTCCACTCAGTGGACAGAGAAAATTCAAGTGCAGAGATGGCTACAACCACTTTGACACTGGCAAAGGTTTGCCCCACAAAGAGAAAATTTCCAAGGGTCTCTGACTACTCTAAGTCCACTTTCCATTACTTTCTAGACCAGAGCATCTACCTAACCTTTCTTTCTGATCTTGTTTAAAACTCTCAGTTTCATTTGCTCTTCTGATACAGAGTTCTCATTTGAAATCATCATTTCTATGTCTCATACCATATTCCTCTCATATGTTAATCATGAATGCATACTTACTTGTTCTCCATTTAACCTCTGAAGTACTTGTACCTCTTTTCCTTCCATTTTATAATTGATAACTTGGCCAGTATGATTGTATCATAGCTGTCCTGCTATATACAGTACGCTTCCAGGTGTCAATGCTGAATTCACACTATATCCTAGGAAGCAGAAAAGAATTCAAGATGCAGTACACACAGAATGCATCAGAAATACTTGCTGTGATTCAGAGCCTTTTTAAGGTTTATTCTACAACTAGATGTTTAGCCCTACTTATGCTAGAGAATAATAGCAGAGTCCAACAAAAGGACTGGATGTATATTTGCCTACAGTCTCAGAGTCACGAGCACCACTGTGTCATTAAACCTGTTCACAGGCTGGTGAGTCATGTTCACTTCGCCATTCTTACATAGTGTAAGAATATGATGGTACTGATGAAATAACTGGTAAATAGCTGGTTGGAAATCTGCTTTCAAAGAACAGTTGTCACTGGCTCACTGTCAAACTGATGACAGAGTATTCCAAGTGTGATTCTGGGGGCATTTTGAACCTAGCTCTGTTTAATATTAACAACAATTTACCAACTTGAGTGAAGGAAGACAAAAAATTTGCAGATGAATCAAAACTGTGGCAGGGTTGCAAGTATTCTGGAGGATAGGATCTAAATTCAAAGTGACTTTACCAAATCTGAGATATAAAAAAAAATAGCTAATGGAATTCTGTAAAGATGACAAACAATGTACTTAGGGGAAAAAATGTACTTAGGGGAAAAAACTCTTCATCAGTGAAAATGTGGCTTAAATGAGATAACAGAGGGCAAACAGAACCATGAGGTGTAGAAAGCAAGACCTAGAGGAGAGAGCAAGGCCACTGACATGCTTTTTGGTAGAAAAGGCTGAGAGGAAAACAAGAGTCTGCCAATATGCAAAACATTATTATAAAGAAAATAGAGGTAAACTGTTGTTCTTGACCATTGAGTGACAGAAATTGGCTTAATTTTAAGCAAAGATTTAGACTGAATATTGTATAAAACTTTTTAACTGGCAAGGCAGAGAAAAACTTGAGAAGAATACTAGGGGAATCTGTGAAATCTTCTCTGAACAGAATAGACATCTCTATTGGGGAAAGTCTAGATATGCTTAGGGCTATAAGTGTTTGGACTAGTTTTTTGATAGTAGTAGTGATTTTTTTTTTAAAGAAAAAAAAGTCATATTGTAGACATGTCCATACATTATAAATTTTCCCAGGCTCCTAGAATATAAGATAATATTCTGTAAGAGAATCTTTGTGAATAAGATTAGAGAGAGGTTTTGTAGCATTTGTTGAAATGTGTTATAAGATGGGCTATTTCTCTTACCTAGATAGGCTGCAAGGGGTTAATTTTTTTCTGAAAGCCTGTCATGAAAAGTGTCATTAGTTGGCATTGAAATACCACTGTCCTTCACCATGAGCACTGTGCCGTTCCAGTCATATGCTCCAACAGCTCCAAGCATGATCCAATCCTTATGCAGAGAAAAAACAAAAAGCCTGTTCTCTATGTGAACCACCTTTAGATGTTCATTGATCATGATGCTCATGTTTGGGTAATGCTTCCTGTATAGCTGCAATATTTAGCACTGCTTTTCCTACTATAATATGGCCCCTACAATCATAGTATGTCTTCCCCTATCTGTTAAAAAAAACACAGTCAAATAAAAAAAAAAAATAAAAAAAGGACCATTCAGGAAAAGCAGCAGAATGAAACATAGCTCCTACAATTTCAGCCCACTATTCCAGGCCAAACAGAAAGACAAAAGGGATTTAGCAAAGCTAATCAGAGAATACAACACTTAAATGCATTTCCCAGACAAACTTTTGGAAACTTGAACCTTTCTCTGTTGAATCTGTGAGTATTTTAAAAGAACATTTTGTCAATGAGAAACAGTTTGCTGACCTTTCTTGCCTAAAGGCATGAACGTAGTCTTCTAGATAAGACAGACACCAGATTTTTTCAATGCACCACAGACTGAAGACCCACTTCTGAATAGAGGTTCTGATGACAGCAGGTCAGTTCTTTGGGAACTTCAAGAATATACTCTACCAAATAGATAATCTTATAAACATTCCTCAGGCTCCCTATCGGGATAATTTCTAAGGTATGATACACCATCTGAAGCAAAATATATAATGCAGTACAGAGAGTAAAAATGAATGGAGAATATTTCTGCAATAAAGTATTTATTTTAAAACATATTGAAGGTCTTTTATTCTCTGTTTTACCAGTGATATGCTGAGCTTTATACAAAGCCATGTTGAAGGTTTTCTTATGTATATCAGTTTGTCTTGGATTGCTCAGTGTTTGCTCCGTTCAATTACTCTCCTATTTTGTTCTTTTCCACTGTCATTCTTTTTTTGTATCTTTAAAGCTTAACTCTTCCCAGTTCTTTTGATCTCATGTTAAATTTTCATTTAATTTGTGTACACTGAGCAGATCATCACAATGGATACTTGGTATAAAAACATGTTAAAAAACACAATTATACACAGCTTCCATTTCAAAGAAGCATTTCATGATCATTTGCTGACATTTAACAGCTACATAAAAATACCCAAATCCATAATACTTGCTGCATGTCAAAGCATCTAAATAATGTCATTACTAAAATATGTTATTCACCATTGAGACGATGATATTTTCATATAAAGCTTGTTACTATAATTAAGCTTCCAAGCTGTCAATGCTAATCTCTCTCAGCATCTTATTTCCTGCTTAATGCAGTAAAATTATCACAAAAGACTATCACTTAGTAGGTATTTCCAGTTTCACTGGACAGCAAAAAGGGAAAAGTTTCATTTGTGTTGTTTTAGTTTTTCTTTCTCCAGTCAGTCAGGAAATACAAAGAAGTGAACAAATTGAAACAGAGTTTACTTTTATTCTTCAGAAAAGATTCATTGCAAGTGATAAGAAAAACTTAATGGCTGACAGTCTGAAGGGAAATAATTTACCAGAAAAGTAATCCATGCATCTTTTGTCTTCCATAAATGTTTATATTTAAAGAAATCCTGCTATGCCTGTGTCCTGGTTTCAGCTGGGATAGAGTTAATTTTCTTCTTGGTAGCCGGCATGGGGCTGTGTTTTGGGTTTAGGATGAGAACAATGTCGATGACACACTGATGCACAGCCAGGACAGCTGAACCAGACTGGCCAAAGGGCTATTCCATACCGTATAACGTCACGCTCAGTATATAAGCTGGGGGAAGAAGAAGAAGGGGGTGGTGGTGGTGGTGGAAATTACACATATTGGGTGTGATGGCGTTTGTCTTCCCAAGTAACCGTTACGCGTGATGGAGCCCTGCTTTCCTGGGGATGGCTGAACACCTGCCTGCCACTGGGAAGTAGCGAATGAATTCCTTGTTTTGCTTTGTTTGCTTGCACGGCTTTTGCGTTGCCTATTTAACTGTTCTATTTTATTTTACTTCAATTATTAAACTGTCTTTATCTCAACCCACGAGTTTTCTCCCTTTTACCCTTCCGATTCTCTCCCCCATCCCACCAAGGGGGGAGTGAGCGAACAGCTGCGTGGTGCTTAGTTGCTGGCTGGGGATAAACCACGACAGCCTGTTCATGTGCAATAGGTGTTTTTCTTCCCCTACTCTCGGTTATCAAAGCATAATTAAAAATCAAAAATTAAAACCAAAGTCTCGCTTTTAAAACTTCAGTAAAATTATCATTAGTTCAAATCTTTTTTGTTAAATTTCAGAGTAAAAATAATTGCTGCTATTATTTTTGACACTACGTGTGGGATTCAGGCCGTGTCATTTGGATTCGCAATCTACCTCCTAGACAATGAAACAGTTCTAATGAGATCGCCTGCTAAAGCGTCTAATTTCCTTATTTAGTCAAAGCAGCAAGGTAGATGCAAAATCCAACCATGTCAACTTGCCTCAAAGATCTCCAGAAGTCTGTTCACTTTAACCACTGAATAAGATGGACAGAATGTCCTTTTAGAGGTCTTCAGAGGCATGTCTTTTTTCCCCTTGCTCACCTTATGATGATATTTAAAACATATTTTGAGATGAACTATTAAAGGCCACAGATTCCAGCTCACCTCTTCAAGTTTATCTTCTCCTAAAGGTTACATGTGCACTCTGTGCTCTATACACTCCATCATGATACCCTCCAACATCATTCCATCATCTGCTAACAAACAAGGAATTTCTTCACAACGATGCAGTAATAACAACTACTGTGATTTTTACTATGTATTCACTATACTAAATGGTCTTGGAAGTTTCCTGAATTTGTTAAGCGATATACTCAAATCTCAATTTTAAAGAATTCTAATCCTTATAGCTATAACAGAATGTTTGAAAATGTGAAATGCTAAAACAATCAAACTAGAAGACAAATAAAAAATGCCAACTATTTGCTACTAACCCTCCAACTCCTCGTGCTTCTGAGCAAGGTCAAATTAGAACCAGCAATAATAATAAATATTTTTCTTAAAAATAAAGCTAGAGGAATCAAAAGAAGCTAGGATGGGCCAGACTGGTCAGAAATAAAAAGGTGACGACTCCACACAGCAGGGAATAGACCCGTAGACCTTGTCAGCAAAGGATGTTTCAGATGCTAAACATTATGTGTTCAACAGGTAACTAAACACGGTCTTGATTTGATCCGGTATGGCTATCCTTTTGCTCTCTCAACTTTCCATACTATCTTAGCCAGAAATCAGATGCTTTGAAGATTGATTTTGTACACAAACTGTGGCATATTTTAATATGCAAATGTATAACATGACCTTCTGTGGCTTCCATGTGCTATGAAACATCATGAGCATAATGCTTTTGAATAAAAGTAAGGGTCATGATAAGCAGTGTAAGATTAACTTATAAATAATAGATTTAAAGGTATCTTATTACATTTTCAACAGATTCTGTAAAATGAAATCTTACTAGTCAAAGATATGTTCGAATTTGCAGATGGTAAATGGAAAAGTGGAGTTTATGGTGACCCACATTACACTGTCAACTAACAATAATTGCTTCGCTTATGGCAACCTTTCACATTTTGTTTCATTTTTCAGTACAAAGAACATTGTACACATGAGCTGACAATTCAGAACATTTAAAAATATTGCTGATCATGATTATGAAAATGATACTTTATATTAATAACAATATCTAGCTTGTTCTCCTCCAAAATTCCAGCTTCTAAGATGTTCATATTCTCATCTGTTTCTAGCAAGCTTGTGTAGAAGAAGTAAAAAGACTATTGGCAGAAGTAGTGGAAAAAGAAGAGCTACAGGGAAGTTGGAGAGAATTCTTTTGAGAGTTATGGGGATTAAAGAGAAAAAAAAAATAGGGGGGGGGCATGTACTATTGACTATATACTTAATCACAATTTTTGTAGGTAAATTAAATTAAGATTTTGAATTATTTCATGTTGCTTTAACAGAATGACTAAAAATTCAGATCAAAGTACTGATCAGAAATGCCAAATATAAATGTTTATCAACAGATAAAACTGAAATTCCAGCTTTTAACTTCTTGTTATACAAGAAACAAGGCACTGTACAAAACCTGGGACAATGTCCCTCTCACTACTGATTTAAACTGAGGAAGAAAACTAGCTGGTGCATGCGGCATTCTTTGCTGAGCACAGTCTGTACCTATAAGTGAAAGGTTAGCACTCAGTCACCAGGACAACAACCCAAATATTATTTCTATTACAAACCTAGAGTGATAGCTCATATTTGTCCAGTAGCCACTAATACATTTTTTTCTGTTTTATTTAATGAGATCTTTTAACCAAACTTTCATGCTGTCTGCCTGATCATTCTGCCTCTAAACCGTGCAAAACTAGATTTCCCTGGCACTTGTCCACGTGCATATTGCCTGGCCTTTGCAAACAGAGAACTGCAGAATAGGCACCCATATTTTTCTAGAACAGATGGATATAAACATAACCCAAACTGTAGATCAAAGTCTAACACCTGGCTTTTTACTGATGAAAAAAAGATCACTGCAAATCACCCACAATAAATGATATCATGAAGACTGACTTAACCAAGAGAAGAGAGTAAATTCAGTTCGGATATTTTACCTGTGTGTGGTCTGTAGCAAATAACAATTGCATCCTCTATAAACAGTGGTTATTCTGAGAAATACAAATGTTTTTTTCAAAAATAAGAAAGGACAAATTTGTACTTTACATTGAACAGGGCTTACATGTTGGCCATACACTACTTCTCCCCACCAGCATGTGATCAAAGTGTTCCAGAATAAGATTTTGAATTATTTCATGTTGTGTTAACAGAACGACTAAAAATTCAGATCAAAGTACAAAGTTTGTTCCATTTCACACTTACTGCTATAGCATTTCAGGTGCCCTTATTATTTCCTCTGCATTTTGCAAGAAGAGACTGAAACAAAGCAGGTCTCAGTGCAATCAAGGAGAACAAACCAAGTAGAAATGTCTTGCAAAAGTATGGACAACTGGAAAATATTAGGAAACTCCCAAAAAGTTATTAGCAGAAAAAAAAAAAAACAGACTGCTTCCATCCTGGACAATAAAAGAGGACAGAGAAATTTAAGATTAAGATTAAAATTTTATAGAGTTCTCATATACCTGGACCTCTTGGGGGAGAAAAACAAACAAACAAACAAACAAATTACAACAATATATTACAACAAGTGATGCTGTAAGGGTATTTTAAAGACCTGCAAATGACACAGGAATGCAGTACACCAATACAGAACAGTGCATCTGATCAAAATGTACTGAAAGCTATGTAATATTAGGAAGGATGCCCTAGTATATAAGGCAATAACTGCCTTTAAAAGTATTTTATGCTGATATTGCAAAAGACTACCTGCCTCTGTTGTGATCTTCGAAAACATATGAAGCAAACAGCATAAAAGGAAGTATCTGGGATGTTGGTGACAGTTACTCAGTGAGGGGAGCAGGACTGGGAGTAGTGGCTTGGCCTCCCACAAAAGCTTAATGTCAAAACAGGGGCAAATAGTATCATCCTCTGCAATTAGAAAACTTTCACTTGAGGAAATTGATACCACTGAGTGTTGGCATGTGCAAGCTTGTGCTGCTGCTCTCAGCTAGCTGGAATCAAGCCAGTAACAGAAAACAAGCCGTTTCCTTCAGTAAGTGCAGCACTAAGCCTGAGTAAAAACCTCCTGAAAGCTGGATCTTTTAGCTGCATCAACACAACACTTTGGATTTAGGTTCAGGGCTAGACTGCATCTGGCTGGTAGCAAGGGAAGATTAAAATGCATCTGCTTACAAAGACATACTGAAAGGGTTAAAGCCAAGATAGACAAAGCCACTGCATCAAAATGCCTCCTGAAAGAATTAAAGCCTAGGGGCAAGGAGGACATTTTAAATATCTTAGTCACTTAACTAAACAAAAGAAAGGCCTTTGTGAGTTAGGGAGTAGTTAGAATGGTTGTAAAATAAGGGGGCTCCGGGATAATCCCATCTCAGACAACTGGGCCTTGGGAGAACAAATGCACGGAAGACAGGAGGTCACAAAAGAATGACCACAGCCTTGAAGGACACCGTTCCCTTTACGTGATCCTAGGACTGAGTTTGCGCAGAAGCAAAGGTCAATCAGCAATCACAGTGAAGAAGACTACGAGCCTTCATCCGAAGACCCCCAAAGACCACTTGAAGACCACCACGGGAGAGGACTGCGCATGCGGTTCAGACATTTGCATATGTTAATAAGTTCCAGGAAATCTCATGTTTATGTAAATGATTTCTCGGAAATCCTGTGAATATGTAGGACTTTATAGTATATAATCTCTGAAAGTCTACCAGATCGGTGGCGCACTTATGGTGGAGAATCCCCAGTGCTGCCCAGCGCTGCAATAAAGCTTAAAACCCTGCTTAATAGTAACTTCGTTGCTATTGAGTTTCATTTCAGGGACTCTCTGAATACTCCGTTTCTCCCTTGGGGAGATTCGTACTGTGAGGAGAAGCATCCGTGAATTTTTGTATCAATACCTATAAAAGTGCTATTCATGAAATCACGGCTCAAACACATGAAAGTGGATTCTTTGCTGGACCAGTAAATGGGAGAATCCTCACATTTTATTTTTTGCTTCATTTGTGATAATGTCACTGCAGGATTATAATCTTGTCTTATGAAAAAGAGATTTAGAGACAGACATCCCAAGCGAAAGAAAATACGATAGCGTAGTACAATTGCCATCTGTGAGCTCGGAGGCCACAGTGCTTTGGCCTAATAGTGGAAGGCCAAGGAGGCTGTGGTAGGAGTTCCTTCTGTATTCAGTTCTGGCTGGCTAAATATCAGTGTATTTCAAATAAAGCTGTATATTGAAAAAAAAGTTTCAACTTTTGAAACTTCTTCAGTACTGCTTAAATCAAGCCTTTTATCTTTCAGGGCTACAAAAGAACCTTTGTATAATTTTGCCTCCAGCATTTTTTCTTTAATCTTTAACCTTTGAAGAGCAAAAGACTGACTTTCTGGAATAAGCCCAAATAATAAAAAAAAAAAAAAACGACTTCTTATTAAAAGTAGATAAATATCCCAAAAAAGACAAAGAAATATATATTTGAAAGTGGTTCCAGATTCAGTAGACACATGCTTTTCAAAACCAATTAAATGCTTTGTACAATCCATTAAGTAAAGCTTCCTTTGCTGGTTTTCTACTGAATAATTTGTACTGGAAAATAGCTTTATAATGCATTGTCAAGGCTGAAAATATACTGAATCCAAGCTTTGTAACGTGGTCCCAAATGAGTGACACAATGCAATAGGCAAAACATTTGAAAATACAATAGCATAGACCAAGAACATGCACCTCACTTGGTTGACAGTCATCAGAATAAAGTCATTTTGTACAAAGTTTGGAAAGTAATCCTCTCATCGGCATAATTCTTAGCACTTGGCAGTTTCTCACAGAAGGGAGAAAAAGCCTTAGAAATATGCAGTCACATACAGAAATCTTTGTGAGGTCAGCTACTAGACTTGTACAGAGGCTTAGAAAATTTAGCAGCTTGATGAAAGTGAAATAACTTATAGAATAGAAAATGTTTCAACTTGTCTCCAGTGATCTCCAGTCCAACTTTTGGATGTAGTACTTCCATTAGTACTTAACTCCATTCAAGTCCCTATAACCTTTGTGTTCACCTCTAGGCCCATCCTCCTTTGCTATCAAAGACAGACCATTTCCTCCTGAACATCCCACTATAACTTTTGTTTCCCACCATCTAGCTTTATCTATAAGCCCCCAGGACCCTTTATCACTTGACTTTTTTTTTGGACATGGAAGGTATTTATAGTCATTTGTATTTAACTCAAATTTCACAATTTCACACCAAAAACATGGTTAAAATGATCACATATGTTATCTTCTGAAATAAAAACCAGAAGCTTAAAAAGGAGCAAAAGATTCATTTCATGTAAAAAATGAATAAACAAGGACTCTAACCTAAAGACAAATGCATTGTGAAGACAATACTCTCCAAAACTGCTCATGGATCTGTAGGATTTCCACCACTCAAAATTACTCTAGGTTGATAGGAAGAGTCAAGTACGATGTTCAGGTTGTTTTTCTACAAACTTTCTACTTGCTCAGTTATGCTGAATCCCAGTTTTGCAGGCTGATGTCCTGCTGCTGTAAGCTTTCCACTGTGTAGCCTTGTTGAAACCAGCATGGTAAGCCAGGTACAGCTGTGGGAAACACACGTTAAAATCCTTAGCAAGCCCCAAAGTCACTTCTTCCATAGTGATTTTTTTCATTTGACTTCACATTGCTAATTGGACTGCTTTTCCTACACTAAAAGGCATACTTTACACATTTGCCATTAATTCTGTTGCTGTTACACTAAATGAAAAGGCCAAGTAGATTCAATAAGAATCTTATGTATTTTTTTAAACAAGTATGATGCTAATTGAGTATCCAAAACCTTATTATTCTTATCATGCTAAGTAATTCCTAACTATTTCTAAGTATTCTTTTCAGATTTCCTAAGAAATTAAATTCTGTAACGCTTGCTTAACAGGAGGAAGCAAACCCAATTTTTTTTCCACACTTAAACAAGTAGCTCCCATACATTTTCTAGCTTATGTAATCACATAAATTACTTCACCTCAAGCAATAGTTTCTTCAACATTATGCCTATGATTCAATCCAAAGATGTAGCTGGATTGTGCAATAGGTAGGTTAAGGAGGTTAACCCATCACTACCTCTTTAAAAAAAAAAAAAAAAAAAATGGTATGACTATCCTTACATAGCACCACTCCATTATGGTTAATAATCAGTTAGCTTAAATGCATCTTTGAATCAGAGAAGTATTTTACAATATCAGAGTTGAAGCTCATAATAAAAACATATGAAAGCTTATAGAAATACATCAGACATTTTGAAGCAGAGATGTTAATGATGTGATGTGTTCAACAGTACGTGTCATGCCTATTCTCCACCAAAAGGATGTTTATTTTGAGAAGATGGAGACTAGTAACTTTTATCATTATGCAATATGCTGTACATCTTTTGTAATCTCAGTATACTAGTATAGGATCAAGGAAAGAGAAAGCACTGAATACTCATCACACTGCCCAACCCTGTGAGTTGGAGTAAATTACTACCTGTCAGTGTTCAAATGTGAATCGTAAGTGCCATTGTCTACATAATTTTAAGTTTCTTTTGAATCCATGCTTTGTACTTGTGCTTTCCCTTGCCAGCTAGCAAGCTATCTTTGAAAAATGAAATAAAAATACTTTGTAAAAAAAAAAAAATTATCAGAGAAAACTGCCAAACACTGCAGCCAAATTAATGAACTCCATTTAAACAGCATAGGGAAATGCTACAACAGCCTAAGATAGAAAACACTTTTACAAATGTAAGTATCCTAGTAAAGTTTAAACCTTTTTTTTTTAATTTAAATAATCATACTTGCAGTTTTCTGAGAGCAGAACTGAAGAATAAGAGATGAAACCTACTGTCACTAATAGTGAATTTTGAAAGGTTTAAAAATCCTTGACATTGAGCTTAAACTGAAAAAAATGAACCATCATCCAAATAATTCCTCTTTTCTATTGCTTATGTTAGTTCTTTGCAATGAATCAACTGCATTGTCAATAATATTGTTCAAGATGTTGTTTTAAACTTCTATCAGTAACCAGAAAACATGACTACAGTGGGAATATAGTTGATAAGAGATCGCTACAGGCAGTAACAGAAAATAAATCACATATTTGTTGAAATGCTGGAATTCCACCATGAATGGTCCCCAGCTGCTAGCACTCTCACACCACAAGGTCAGATGGAAGTGCCTCTTCATCCCCAACTGTACAGCAGCAAAATGCCCACAGGGAATGCCAGCACAGTGTAGCAGGCACTGCCTGTTTACACAGATCAGCTCTAACCTGCTTACTTGCAAAATCTTGAGCCTGTCTCAAGCACACACTGGCATGGATAATCATGGTATCAGCTCTCTACCAAGACATACAGAGCTTTTCTGGTTTGAAACTGATTATTGCTCACTGGTGAAAGAGAAGATAATCCTCAGCCAGTCTGTTTCCTTACTTGTCTCTACCTACGAATTGTTACCTGTGATAAGAAATCTTTTCTTGCACTGGACAGTTTAAAGAATATGGCTCAGTGATAACATACATTTTACATTTTTAACTGAGAAATCCAAGCAGACAAGAATGTGGAACTGCAAATGACCACAGTAGCCATTAAATCCAATCTTCCATTAACATAAACACCATAAAACAGCTGCCTAATCTAGAAAAGGCCACAAAAAACCACCATCACATACACATCACAAAAGACACTGCACCCTAAGAAAAACTGAAGATCAGCAATACAAAGGTTTGTTCATTTGGACAAAAAACACAAGAACAACTGGTATTGCACTAGGCAATTCATAAACTGTTGCTACACATATTTACTTAAGCAGCTTTACTCTTCTTATCGTCTAAGACAATCACAAGGACTTTCACAGGCTCATCGTTTTGTATGTTAGTAGTTAATCTCCATTCTACCTGTGTGGTGGACATAATTTACAGGCAATAGATAAAAGCTAGCTTTCTGTAAATGGATTCATGTACCGGTAATTCAGGAAGTGGCATACAGTGTTCACCTGAGATAATCAGAAAACCCAATGCAGGCAAAATGCCAACTTCACACCTGTATCTCTCAGCTGAAATGAGAACAAAAGATACCCCTCTAGAATATGTTAGAAACTTATTCCCTGAAATATTGAAGTGTGACATCTTTGAAATGGAATATACTCAAGATCTGTGCCTCTACCATTGTCATTTCACAGTGCAGTTTGGGAAATAAAGTAATTTTAAAAATTGCAGTAACAGTTTATGGGGATTTAATATTATTATTTTGTGTTATATTTTTATAGTCAAGATACTTTGTTTTTCAATTTAAAAGTTAATAAATTCTCCAAAAGCCAGTATATCACCATGAGTTATCAATATTGAATAGCAATATATTGAAAACTTAAGCATAATAATATGCATCATCAACTATATCTACTAACTTTTAAAGATTAAGACACTCAAGTACCAGTAAGAGCATGAGCACCTCTTTTGCTGTACTGTTGGTGTAGGGATTTTACTGGTAAACCAGTTGAAAGCACTACAGAATTAATCCCAGATCTTTGTACTGCAAATGTTCTTTTTTATTGGTCAGTAAACAATTCAGGGAAATTTGGAACTAGATAAGAGGAAGGTTTGTTTCCCCCCCAAAATTAAAGCTGGACTCTAGAGGTAGAAAAACATCCTGTTTTTTAGATGCAGTTTAAGATAAAGCTTTCTACATGAATTACTAGCACTAATAACTTATGTTTCCCACCCACAGCACATGAAGTACACCTGTGATTTTAAGATACCTGTCTGGCCCAGTCCTGTTCAGAAAGTATTCTGGCATTACCAGGAGTTCCATAAAGAACCTGTTATTCCTCCTTTCAAACATCTGCATCAACTTCACAAAAGTACTATGGAAGCTTAACATTGAGGAAATTTTATTTTCTTGTGTGGATGCCACTTGTCCAGGGTAAATTGAAGTTTGCAAAGCTAAGGTCAGTTTTGGTGATATTTAAGAGTGACTCAGTCCTCTGAAGTCAACAGGAGCTGCAAGTGTTAAAAAAGGACCTCCTAAAAAGGCACAGAAGAACCTCATGCCACCAATTTATGTGTCACGATACTCCTAGAACTTTTGTAAATACATGTTACCTTATCATAGATTTATCATCAGCTTTATGCAAGTAGAACCTTAACTACAGTTTCAGCAGCGGAGAGTGGCAATGGATCACTTTCAGCTTTTCCTTCCAGCCCAGGTATGAGGCAGCACAACAGTGCTGATGCTGCACGTCTTTTTTTTTCTTCATTCTTCTTTGGTCTATAGCTCTTTGGATACTGCAGTTGCCTTTGCCTAAAACAGACTTTTCTAAGCTATGCTGAGATAAACAGAGGATCAACTCACAGCAGCTCACTTCAGAATCGTTGGAAGAAGCATGCTTTCTAAAGGAAACACATTTAACAATCAGTGACTTGAGTCTGATGCCTGTTTACAAATAAAATGCTCAAAAATTATTTTTTAATAAATCTTTAGAGCTCCTGGAGGACATCAAACTGACAGAGATTGAGAGGAAAGTACTCACTAAACCCATATCAGGTACCTAATCTCAGCATTTTTGCATTGTCAGATCAGACAGCTAATCCCTGCCTGCTCACTCCATCCTGACATGAGGTCAGTATTGTGGTGCTATCTGGTGTATCTGTTGAGATGTGGCGCAAAGATATGCACGAAGAATTGGACTGATATAAACAGGGAAACACAATACTCCACTAAAATAACAACAGCAAGCACTCTGCTTCTTTTCAGAGCATAGGGTACAGGATTAATGAATTGATTCCTATATATTTCTGGCAACTACATCATATTTTTCAGGGTAAACAAATTCCATATTAAAGCGACCTTTTGCTCTGATTATTCTGACTGGAAGGCTGTTCCAACTTCTCATTTTTCCAGTAGTAGGAACTTTCTGCTTTCAAACATACATTTATTTCTTGCCAGTTCTTATGCCAAAATAGCAGTGTTTAAGCTAGAGAACAAAGTAGTTTTAAAAGTGTTCTAGAAGTAAAAGTGAAAACATTCAGTTTCAAAATACTACTGTCTAAAGCCCTAAACGTTTTTCAGTGACAATTTCAATACTCTCTCTCTCCCTCCCTCCCTTCCCCCCCCAAGACTCTTATAAATCTTTATAACCTATTTAGGTTAGACTTACAGTTGTCAGCATTAATTGTCAACATTAATTTCGTTCTTTCTGAACACTTAATAGGAGTTTTGTCTCATAACAGAAATAGCACATAACCATGCAAGTAGACTTGGATAAAACACATGCAGACAATTTGCAATTGCTTAAGCAATCATAAATCTGTTGTTTACCAAGATCACAATGCTTGACTGTCTATTAATAGATTTTTAATAAGTGATTTCTGAGGCTTTCAAGAGAAAAAGTCTAAAAACACGCCATTTGACTGACTTGACTTACTAGTCTGGTTATCTTAAAAACCAATGCTTTAGTTGAAACATAACCTAAAACACTGTTAAAAAAAGACAACAAACCTTTTAACATTTTTTTTTCTGCTTTCTCTTACTGTTTCTTCTCACTAAACTCCCCTTCAAAAACTCTGGAAGGTTTGTTTCAATCAGCTTCTGTTGTTTTTTTTTTTTTTAACGTCCGACTAGAATTTTTTCCTTAGCTTATCACTCTGACTGCCAACGCAACACATAAAGGTGTTTGTTTCACAAAGCACTTCCGTAATACTTTTTTGTAAAAGGAGGCATTCAGACAGATATGAAAGGAAAACAGACAGTCTTTCACAAGTCTCTCTCAGATACATCAATGACTCCATGTGTGAGACTTGTGCAGCAGGTCCATCAGAAATTATAGTGACTCCATAGTGACAGGATTAGCAAAGTCTCTTGAGCTCTCAATATCTCAATTTGAAGTCTCAGCCTCAGGCTCAAGGCTCTAAAAGCAAGTTGTGGCCATTACAAGAAAAACACAGATACTGAAAAATCAACTACTGTTATGTTATGTCTCTCTTCTGTTCCCACCATCTGCAAAATCAAACCAAAACTGAGAAATGGTAAGTCCCAACAGCATCAAAACATTTATCATTCAATCACTTTGTAACAAGTTACAGGCATATATTTAACAAGAACTGAGAAGGGAAAGAATGACTCCCAGACCTGTATCATTCTCCACATTAGCATGGTTTGATGAAGAAGAAACTTCTTTTTTGTTTAATAGTCATCAACCTAAACCACCTCAGCTGCACCTAGCTCTGCATTTTAAGAGCTTAATTCCAAAATAAACATTTTAATTGTATCTTTAAAAAAAACAACAAAAAAACACCCCACCCAAACCCAATAAAAGCAACTGGTATATCAGAGAGCAAGAAAAAAAGTCAAGTCTGAAGTTTTACCATATCTAAAAAGGACAGAGATAAGCAGTTTTCTGAAGTCATTACTTTTTTTTAATTAATATATCCTGAAGGAATTCCAATTTTGGGTTATAAACAATGATTCCTAATTGTAGATCTTCTAATTGCAGTTTCACATTTTAAAAATTGCTTTATTAGATCTTTTGTAGAAGAAATAGACCACACACTGTACAAACGTGGCTTCAGATAAAACAGCATAAACATTTTGAGAACATGTTTTTCCTGTAAAACTAGACATATATTCCTTTATGAAACAGGCTTGTTTTCTTAAAAAAAAAAACAGAGATGAAAATCTCAGAGAAAAGTAAAGTGGTCTGTCTGACTCAAAAAGATCACATACACATAATTCCACCTTTTATCCCCACCTTGCCTTTACAAAACTGAGCACATTTTCTGCATGGATAATGCTGCTTCCAGAAAGAAATTAAAGAGGCTCAAACTGTAAACCAGTCAGCTGAGAAGGTAGCTATAATATACTGTCACAGAAAAAAGGTAAACCAAGGTCAGCAGCTCAGAAGTTAAATTAAGAAATTTTCAAAGGGTAAGTTTTACATTCAGGACTACTTAACCTTTGAAAAAAAAAAAGTAGCAAATGAAAATTACTTCAGACATTTACATGGCTTTAAAAACATCATGCTAGTTACATCACAAATTAAGCTGAAAAGCTATAGGCTCTTGTTACATGGGTGTTCACAAGATCATTTATTACCAGCATTTTACTCAAATAGTGTACAATGGTGAAGACAGGAAGGAGAGAGATGACAAATTCCCTAGGTCAAATACTGCTAAGTGGTTTACAATTTTATAAACTGTTTTTATCAATAGAAGATTTATCTTTTATTTGGCTTTATAACTAGGATTATTTTTGTCTCTTGTTGGTGGTGACCTATGTTTTGCAAACTTTACCTGATAAACCACCACAAAAAAATTTGATATAATAACTGGATTTAAATGCCAAAGGTGACATAATTAACAAACTGGGGCCTGCTCCAAAGTATGAGGTTGAAAGAGAGGTTCTATGACCTAAATCAATGAATTTATTTGAATCTTTGAAGCTAACAGCACAGCAGGGTTCAGGATCAAGCCAATTTCATGATACTTTTTAAAGCTTTCTTCCTACCAAACATAATAAATATTAAGAAGTCCTACAATGTATACTCATATATTTTGAAAACCAAAAAATTGGAAGAGAAAGCATGCTAATAATTTACAAAATTATGTCAGAACCTAATCAGAAACTACACTGAGATACTGTTTGAAATTACTAAATGCTTTATAGTGTAAGAAAGAGAACAATTTTCATATTGTGGACAGGTTTTAGTTTATATATGTTTAGTTCCAAAGAAAAGACACAAAAAATATTTTCCCATGGCTCTAGCACTTACTTATTTCATCTGCAGATAACGTGCATATTCTGTGTGTTATCTCTGCACAGACATTAAGGTCTGTGTTAAGCAAGTATCTTTGCAAAATGGACTTCTCAACTATTCAAATTCCTTTAAGTGTAAGATACTACCATCCCTGAAACTTTGACAAGCCAAGAATCTGCAACTACTGAACACGGCCTACTTTCAATACCAAGTCCTTAAGCTGTTTCCTGAAACAGGATGAATTTGTCTACATAGTGATTGTATATTTATTTTACTACAAAAATGCTTACCCCCTCCCCCAAAATATTCCCACCCTTCCATACTTTGGGGAACTAGATGTATATTTCTTTCAGAGACTTAATGTCATGAGAGCAATAGCTAAGAAAAAAGAAAAATATTCATAAATTGTAAAATCAGTGCAGAATTTTAATTCTAAGTGTAAATAATTAAAATAATCACTATGAACATATTTTCTTACCATATCTTTGCTGTTATACCTTAAAAAAAAACACCAAACAAAAAAACAACACATAAGTAGCAAAACAGCTGCTTCTTTTTCTTGGTGATACACTACCACAAGCACAAAATATAGACTTGCAGAATTGTCATTGTAATCTTACTACAGTACGCAGCAAAAACTCTTCATAATTTCTTTTTTAAAATGGAATAACTGGAATCAATTTGGTCTATGAGGTTCAACAAGGCTAAGTGCTGGGTCCTGCCCTTGGGTCACAACAACCCCATGCAACGCTACAGGCTTGGGGAGGAGTGGCTGGAGAGCTGCCTGGCAGAAAAGGACCTGGGGGTGTTGGTTGACAGCTGCCTGAACATGAGCCAGCAGTGTGCTCAGGTGGCCAAGAGGGCCAATGGCATCCTGGCTTGTATCAGGAATAGTGTGGCCAGCAGGACCAGGGAGGTGATAGTGCCCCTGTACTCGGCACTGGTGAGGCCGCACCTCGAGTACTGTGTTCAGTTTTGGGCCCCTCACTACAAGAAGGACATCGAGGTGCTGGAGTGTGTCCAAAGAAGGGCAACGAAGTTGGTGAAGGGTGTAGAGATCAAGTCTTATGAGGAGAGGCTGAGGGAGCTGGGGTTGTTTAGTTTGGAGAAGAGGAGGCTGAGGGGAGACCTTATTGCTCTCTACAACTACCTGAAAGGAGGTTGTAGCGAGGTGGGGGTTGGTCTCTTCTCCCAGGTAGCAAGCAACAGGATGAGACGAAATGGGCTCAAGTTGTGCCAGGGGAGATTTAGATTAGATATTAGGAAAAATTTCTTCATGGAGAGAGTGGTTCGGCATTGGAACAGACTGCCCAGGGAAGTGGTGCAATGACAGTCCCTGGAAGTGTTCAAAAAACGTGTGGATGTGGTGCTTAGGGACATGGTTTAGAGGTGGACCTGGCAGTTAGGCTAACAGGTTGGACTCGATGATCTCAGAGGTCCTTTCCAACCTTAACAATTCTATGATTCTAATAAAATAGCAAACCATTCCACAGCCTAGGAACAGTTTGATTTGTCTCTTATTTTGCTGAGAATTAAACTAAGAATTGCTTGGTGTACTACAATTTTGAATATAAGTATCATTAGTGTACAATTGCAACAAATAGGCATTACTTATAAGAAGGGAAATACTAATATACCAGCTTATCTTAAAGAAATTAATGACTTTGTTTAGACATAATGAGCTTATTTAAAGCAATAATTTGCTAAATATAAATAATATTTATTGAAGGTCAGATTTTTCTACCTGTTTCATATGCTCTTCACATTTAACTCTGTGTGTAGCAGGAATCAGCGTGCTTTCTAGCTGGCAAAGTATATAATCAGCTTAGGCAGATTTTTAAAAGAAAAAAAAATTAATTTAACCAGTCCTAACTGCTGAAAGAATCCTACCTGAGCATTCTATGACTTGTAGCACTCAACACCATTCAAGACAAAAATGCAGAGCTCAAATAACATAGTTTATCTGTACAAACTGACTATAAACAACTGTCTTAATGGGCTTGTTTGTCTTTAGTGAGAGAAGAATAAAGGTGTTAATAAAGTACAGCTCTAATGTAAGTTCTGTTCATGCATTCCTTAGACTGCACGGATGATGGGAAAAGGGGAGACAGCTGTTAACTCTGTCCTGGTTTCAGCTGGGATAGAGTTAATTTTCTTCTTGGTAGCTGGTATGGGGCTGTGTTTTGGGTTTAGGATGAGAACAATGTCAATGATACACTGATGTTTTGTTTCTTGCTAAGTAGTGCTAAGCTGTTGCTAAGTGGCGCTCACACTGGTCAAGGACTTCTCAGCTTCCCATGCTCTGCCGGGTGCACAAGAAGATGGGAGGGGGCACAGCCAGGACGGCTGACCCAGGCTGGCTCAAGGGCTATTCCATACCGTATGACGTCATGCTCAGCATATGAGCGGGGGGGAGTTGGCCAGGGGAGGGGCAACGATTGCTGCTTGGGGGACGTGCTGGGCATCGGTCGGCGGGTGGTGAGCCATTGTAGAGTGTATCGCTGGCTTTGTATTACTATTGCACTATTATTACTTGTTTTTATTATTATTTTTATTATTACTATTACTAATGTTCTTTTTTTAATTTACTTTAGTTATTAAGTTGTTCTTATCTCAACCCACGAGTTTTCCCCTTTTGCCCTTCCGATTCTCTCCCCCATCCCACCGGTGGGGGAGTGAGCGAGCGGCTGCGTGGTGCTTAGTTGCTGGCTGGGGTTAAACCACGACAACTCAAAATGACTTCTCTTATCAAGGAGTTTAGGCTGATGTTTCAGTCAGCAATAGATCATACCAAATTCACAGAGCTGGCACACATAAACATTTTGGGGGTACCATTAAAAACGCTTTTTCTAGAATTATTCTACCCAGACTGAAAGTTTTGGTGTTTTTATTTTTAATCTTCCATTGTTATGTCCCTTCTCCCATATTTCAAAAGTTTTCCATGGTTTTCTTAAATGAAATTTATTTTTGGCAAGTCTCCAGTTCCCCACCACCACCACATTTAAAAAAGGAATGCTTATTTACACACACAACCTACACCATCAAACATTGGTTTAAATTGAACAAACAATCCCTTTGCAGATGTGTCAGAATCTGAAAGCAGTTTCTGTTTCCCCAGCCTAACATTTATTGTTCAGTGAAGAAACAAAACTCATAGTGGCTCTCAATACTTTGAACAGGTCAAATAATTGGAAAAGTAATTTTGATTTTTACAGTTGCTATTATCTTAAACTGAAGTTCTATTTATAAATTTGTAATCTTTACTTCTATATCACAGCTTAAGTATATTTTTAGAGAGGTACACAGGTAGTCAAATACCAGATTATGAACTTACTTAAACTATTTGCTGTCATAAGGTTCCTTATGGAAACTAGGGTCCTGATTGTGTAAGCCTTACTTTTAGTCATACATCTTCTCAGAACTGGGTGCTAAATAATGACAACATTCAATGACAACATACATCACACTTTATTAGCCTTCAGGACAACCTCCCAAGATAACAGAATTATTAAAAAGATAACTGAAATGGATGCACTGAGCTTCACAATGTCTTGCATGTATTATCATATTAGGGAGGAAATGGTTAATTTAAAGGGTCTGGTTTCTGAAAGACTGCTTCAAAGGTTTCACAGAAATATTTAAGTGGTTAGAGTCATAACATCAAAAAACCCCTAATAGATTATGTTGATCCCACTTCTTTGCCACATCTCAGGAACAAGGGTGAGTTCCTAAGAAGATCAAGCATAATTTTGATAGGTCTTGCATGAAGAAGTTTACATTTGTTTTGTAATACTGTTTTCAAGCATTTAAACAGAAATAGAGAGTCTGACAATTTTCTCCTTCTTAGTTTATTATCTTTTCATACACATTCCAAAACACTACCTTAACATGCAGAATGAGCAGTTTTGGGGAGTCAAATCAGTTTCTTGTACTGCTGGAAGTCCAGGGTGTAACTTGCAAAAACAGTCAGCTCCAATTCACAGTATATCAATAATCATTACCATAGAACAGATATCCATTAGTATGCTGAGCAGAGCTATATACTGTAAGAAATATTATCAAAAACTTAAATTACATGTCACGGCACATCTGCACACAGTATTTAGAAAGGGAGGGCCTTTAATGTCATTTCAACGTGACTTGAAAAAGAAACTGTGAAATGAAGTCACCGTCATCAATCCTCTTCAGGGCTAGATTCATCTTCCTGGTCAGAGAGCTCAGCAACAGGAAAGTGCAGGATGGCTGCCACCCCATCAGCTGGCCAAGCTGATCTCCAGACACACAAAGGCTGGAGAAAGTGCCCACATTCTCCTGTATGCTATCTACCAATTTAACGTATTGGGCGCGTGCAGCCACATACTGGTGCCAGAAAAGCTCATCGCTGATTAGCAAGGTATCAAAGGCCGTGGCTTCATTGGCCTTCTCCACAAGTGTTAGACCATGAAAAGCCTGGTCAGGCTCATGCTGCAGCATTTTATAGAAGTCATCTAAGGCTTTGACGTCACCAGCTGCCTTAGTGTCAGAGAGAGGGCTAGTTACAGCTGGGTCACAAAGGGCTTCCTTTAATGCACATTTATGTCCCAAGGAAGAGTGGACCTAGAGTAAAAAAAGTCAAAGGTTTGGTTTTTTAATAAAAAGGACCATTTCCTTGATTAGCCAGTCACAAACAGCTTCCACTATACATAATATTTATCTTGATAATTATTCGAGAAAGTTATCTCTTCCTTGAAACCTACATGATTCTTTTCTTAAAAGATCTTCTCTCCTGCAACCCAAAGCCTAGCCCAAATCCCTTAAACTGTATTTTAAGAAGTGCAGGAAAGATGTTTCTCTTATTCAATGACTGTTAAATATGCAAGCTGTTGTACACAGCTCCCAAGGTAGGGCCACCTGAAACTACTAAGAAATTAAGGCTTAAGCTTCTTGCTTTTAAAGTATTCAAGAAGATGACCTCTTAAGACTGCAAAAGCATCAAGTCTTGCACAACTGCATGGCTACTATGCTCACAAAGCCCTGAAGTACCTTTCACACTTACTATTGTCACTTTGCTATAAATGCAAAAGGAGGCTTCTTGGTTGAATTTGACTCCTAAACTTAGTGACCATTAAGTACTGGGACACACCTCCTACACACACACTTTTGCAAGCATAGACAGGCCTGCTCCAATGCAAAAGTAATTGATACAAGCATCCTTATGAGAAGGAAAACTTATTTTAGGCTCTGAGTTTGCCTATTTCAGTGAAAGGCAAAAAACCCCCACACAATCAATGAGATGACTAAGGAACAGGAAAAAGTGTTATGGTCTGCATAATTTTGTACTAAATAGTTAAAGATTAACAGCAACATTGATACAAAAATTCATAGATGCTTCTCCTCACAGTCCGAATCTCCCCAAGGGAGAAACGGAGTATTCAGAGAGTCCCTGAAATGAAACTCAATAGCAACGAAGTTACTATTAAGCAGGGTTTTAAGCTTTATTGCAGCGCTGGGCAGCACTGGGGATTCTCCACCATAAGTGCGCCACCGATCTGGTAGACTTTCAGAGATTATATACTATAAAGTCCTACATATTCACAGGATTTCCGAGAAATCATTTACATAAACATGAGATTTCCTGGAACTTATTAACATATGCAAATGTCTGAACCGCATGCGCAGTCCTCTCCCGTGGTGGTCTTCAAGTGGTCTTTGGGGGTCTTCGGATGAAGGCTCGTAGTCTTCTTCACTGTGATTGCTGATTGACCTTTGCTTCTGCGCAAACTCAGTCCTAGGATCACGTAAAGGGAACGGTGTCCTTCAAGGCTGTGGTCATTCTTTTGTGACCTCCTGTCTTCCGTGCATTTGTTCTCCCAAGGCCCAGTTGTCTGAGATGGGATTATCCCGGAGCCCCCTTATTTTACAACCATTCTAACTACTCCCTAACTCACAAAGGCCTTTCTTTTGTTTAGTTAAGTGACTAAGATATTTAAAATGTCCTCCTTGCCCCTAGGCTTTAATTCTTTCAGGAGGCATTTTGATGCAGTGGCTTTGTCTATCTTGGCTTTAACCCTTTCAGCACCTAAGGGTGGGTGTTGTGTTTTGAGGAGCGAGTAATCTGCTGCCTGCGGTCTCCTCCCCACCAGCAGGGCAGACACCGCAAGCCAGGGCCACACAGGCTCAGAGATCTCTGAAGGGAAACCTTCTGGGGGATACTAATAGGCAGCTGCAATGCTCCTCTGTGCTGTGAGGCAGGAAAGGACTGTGTAATTGGCGTATTTCCCCCCAAGCCCCCACCCTACAGCCTCTCCATGAGTGAGGCAGGAGGGGGTTGGGGCCTGCGAAGATCCTTTTCCTCTATCTCTTTACAGAGACGGTTCAAATTTCCAAAGGCTTCTAACACAGTCCCTCACATTTGGGAAAGAAAAACAAACAAACAAACAAACAACAAAACAGAAACTAAGTAGTTGTGGAAGGTCTCTTCCTCAATCTGTAATTGTGACAAGAAAAGTAGGGCTAAGTAGACAGTTTTCTTGGTGTGATAAGTGAATGCCATGGTACCTCAGAGTCACAGAGGACAGACAATATTACCTAACAGCTGCTGGTGCTTAAAAGAGGCAACTAGTAAGCCAACTGTTACAGAGTGAAATGAAAACCAGACCCAGGCAACATCAGAACCTGAACTGTTATTTTGACATATTGCTCTTGAACTGAACTTCAGCTTAAAGTTTTTGGTTAAACTTGCAGTATCTTTTTTTTACAAATCCTAGCTTTAGTTACGCTTCAGCTTATGCTGAAACTTGAACTGACGTGCAGAAACAGACTCCACAACCCGTAAGGTTGTAAAGTAGGTATGTTTATTCAGCGCTGGGCAGCACGAGGGGTCATCCCGCCGAAGTCGTGTGCGCCAACGTGGTAGCTCGTCCTGGATTTATACGACAAAGTGTTACATATACATAAGATTTCCCAATACGCCTATACCTACGCATGACCTGTCCCCGCTTCGTATTAAAATTAGCCCCAAGAGGTCGTTTCCATAAACTCCTCCCAACTGCGCTTGCGCAGTGCTTCCTGGTGGTGGTCGCGGGGGTCGTGGGGATGAAGGCTGATGACTCCTCTTCGTCACCACTAGTAATCCCTTGTTCTTGTGCAGACTCAGTTGCTCCTTGGCTCTTGTCCAAATCGCAGGGTCGGTTTCAGCTGGTTCTTGAGACAAGTTTCTGTTCTTATCAGGAGCTGTCCTTTGTTGTGAGACTACCAGGCTCCTCACTTTAATCACCTTGTACAATAGTTAGATAAGCGTAGTTACACTCTAAAGCCCCTTTTCAGATCTGCTTCCTGAATCTACCAGTTATTTCAGTCAGAATGAGACAGTTCTGAGAAGCTTCAGAGGCAGCTAAGTGCATTTCAAATGAAGTTTGATGCTGATGAATGTAAATAATACGCATTGGAAAAACCTGTAAATCATCACTAAAGCACAGATTAGTTCAGTGATATTTACACAGAAGAGGGACCTGAACAATAAGTAAACAGCTCAATTTGCAGCCTAGACAAATTTAACAAACCAGAAATAATATTAAAAAAAATAATGTCATTATGCAAATACTGCAGCTTATTTTGAAATGGTGTACAGCACTGAACGCTCCATTTCAGAATGAATGTTGTAAATTTAGAAAGAATAAGGAAAAGAAATTGAAAAGAACAGAATAGAAAAAAAAAGTTTGTATGAAGGATTGAAAAGAATGCAAATATTTGAGAAAGTAGATAAACTAATGTGCCATAAGTGTATCAGGGCAATTGGAACAGATCAAGTAAGTTTAGAATGTCTACACATTCAGTTTGATAACCAAAAAGCAATAGAACATCTTCTTAGATATGATAAAGTGGCAAATTTAGAATTAAGAGGAAGTTTCTGGTTTCTTTAGCTTTTTGGGGGTTTGTGTGTTGGGTTTTTTTTATTATTATTATTTTGGAATTTTTTTTTTCTAAAAAAAAAACAAAACAGTGTGGATTATGGAATTTGCTGACTTGGAAAGGCTTTGGAGTCAAGGATTTAATGAGATACAAGACTACTGTGAGCAAAAATTATCCTCTATCTCCCATTATGGTGTACATATAAATTTCTCTCAAGTATATATCGCTAATTAGTTGTTGGGACAGGACACTGAACTCAGATTTGGCCCAGTAATGTGTGTTCAGCATTTCTAAGCTTGATATTAATGTAAAAACAACTTTATCAGATATCAGGATTTACGAGACCTGAGACTCTCTTCCTGTGAGTACACATGCTTAACTGTCAGCATGAATAGTTTCACAGAAGGAAGCTGGACCGCCCAAGGGAATATAACATAAGCACATGCATCACTTCGTTTAATTTGGGCTTGTACATACTCATAATTTTGTATTAATGTTTTGTGGCTTAGGCAGAGAATATGTATTCAGCTTTTCTTTAGGAGTTCCTTTCACTTATTATGTAAATGCTGCATGGGGAATTTATGGTGAGTTTTCTTCTTCACATTCTTTTTGATTATAAAATTGCAAGGGTAGACCTCATGCTCTTCTTTCAAGAAAAATTAGCTGTAGTGCATATTTACCTTCCACATTAATATCCATTTTATTTTTTATTCTTTTTCTCTGTTGTTGGTTCCAGTCTAATTTTTTTTACAAGCAGCCTCACAACCCTAGATATGCTATATATTTCAGATAAATGTTGCAAGTTGGCATCCAGTATCACCCAATAGAAAGTAAACATTCAGTTCATGCAAGCAACTTGCTGAATTAAAAAAAACCAAACAACAAAACAAACAAAAAACCCCAAAACAACCCACCCAAAGCCAAAAACACAAATCAAAGACACCCCCCCTCCCAAATATCAAAGAACAACCACCCTGAAATGACTGTTATTGTAGAAAGGGACATTTTGAGATGCACTGAAGTCCTTTCTCAAACAAATAATCATGAAATTTTATACAGTTATGAACAATGATCCACAAATATTTATTGGCAACTGTAAACTTCAATGATGTTATCCATAATTAGCAAATCCATTGTCAACTTATGAAGGAAAATATTTACTAGATGATTATTCTTTGCCTGCTCTGGTAAAAAGTACTGGGTATTGTTATTTGTTTGAATATGTCAAAGAACGACCACAGTAGAAGAAAAATGACATCTCCAAAAATTTAAGAACCATATAATTGTAAGTTTGTAAGTTCATACCAATTTTGCTAGTATCAGGGAGAGAAATTAATTTGACCTCAGTAGAGCCAAAACAAGTGGATACTTATAACTCTATTACAGTTTTAACATAAAAAGTTCAAAATTACATGGTCTGTTCCAGTCTTGGTAAAAGATTAAGACTAAGTGTATAACCTGAGAGTTCTTGTCATTTATCACTTTTTTAAAAAACCCAATTTTTTAGATACTAATAACTGCAGCAATTTGGCATTCACAGACCTTCTTGACCACAGTACAAGACAAGATAAAAATGGTGATAGCGTATATTCACAGGGTTTTTGGAGCCATGCTGTTTTTGAAAGATTATTGTTTTGAAAACATTTGAGACGCTGTCCTTAATCTTCAAGTCTTGATCTGCTTCTTTATGAAGACTGGTTGTGTACAGATTTTAGACAAGGACAGGTCATGTTCATAGGAAACCCCTTCTCCACCATATTATAGCCATTGTAGCTAGAACTCATGCAAACACACTAAAGTCCTGGATAAGAAAAACTAGTGGGAAAGAATCTCAAATAAAGGGGGAAATCTACTGAGAAATGTTAAACATTATTGTTGCAAGA
This sequence comes from Platalea leucorodia, assembly GCF_965183815.1. NCBI lineage: Eukaryota > Metazoa > Chordata > Aves > Pelecaniformes > Threskiornithidae > Platalea > Platalea leucorodia. Next base: position 24,478,005 of record NC_138859.1, on the reverse strand, counting down.
ACAAAGGAAGATAAAAGATAAAGATGGAGAGAGAAACTGGGAAACATGCTTTTTCATGCTGTCCCCTTATCCTGTGTCTGTCCTGCCTTTGCAGGCTCTGGACAGAGATCGCTTCCTTTTCTGCATACAGTTCTGTCTTTATGATTACTGGTTTTTTCTTTTATAAAGATGAGTACTCTTAATTAGTATCAATAACACGATCATCACCAATGAGGAGAGAAAGAATTCCAGAAGGGAGCAGGCTAAGCATAAAACTAAGTGAAGAAGTGTTAAAAAGTAATGGAACCCTTTGGATTTATCTCTTTCTTCCTCTTCTGTTGAAATGTAGGGCTTGAGGAAACTTCAGCAGATCCCTAGTCAAACCACTTACACTGAGGCCAGGTGAAGTAAACCTCAACCATCCCTGACAGGTGTTTATACAACACTGAAGGTTTTGATGATGAAGGAGATTATGGGGGGTGGGGGGGCGGGAGGGTGGTGGTGCACACAGTGTAGCCTGTTCTAGCAATTCATTACCTGAAGAGTAAGAAAGTTCTTGTGAATATTCCCTAAGTTTTTTGCACAGCGAGTTACGTTGATTTTCTCATGTCCTTTGTTGGACATGGAAAACCAATTATTCATCAGTCTCTTTATAAACCAACATATGCAATACAGAAAGCCATGAGTGAGTGCTCTCTCAAAACAAAGAAAACATTGAGATTTGGAATAATATTCTCAGGTAATAATACTTGAGTAAAAATGTATATTTGAAATTCTCAACACTTTGCCCTTAGTTTTCTCTCTTCTAGAGAAACAAGTCTCATTCATTCATTCTTTCTCCATAGATCATATTTCCTCAACTCTTACCAGGCTTGTCACTTCTCTGTGCACTCCTGCCTGTTTGTCTGCATCTCTCAGACTTCCTGTACTCAGGATTCTCAGAGGCCTCATCAATACCAAGTTGAATTTAAAATAAAAATCAGTATAAATAGACAAACATACGCCTCTATGCACCTCCTTTATTCTACATTGTTTTTGACTTGTAGTGCATGCCAGATTATTTGCTTTTTTTTCTTTTTAAGAAAGAGGAACACATAATAAATTTGTATTTTTTTTTATTGTGCTGTAATTCTAAAACTCCTTGTCCTTAGTTCTATTACATTTTTACTTGTTTATGTAGGACTATTTCTCTTATTTATCTGAGACAATTTGAATCCCATTCCTAGTATCTGCAGTGCCTCCTCTTATTTCTAAGTGTATTCTATATTTCACACCAACTTTTTTTAAGAAAAAAAAAAAAAAAACCAACCAACAAAAACTAATAAGCCCCTGACAGATTTGGATGTGACCCACCCTTGAGATGTCTTCCTATCTGACAATAAACCTTTTTTGTCATTACTGGTGAATTATCTGTCAGTAGTACCAGTGGCAACTTTGCAACTCTGAAGGGAAGTTGTGGTACACTAAGTTGTTGCCACTTTACAAAGCCTCCTTCTGTAAAGGAACACAAACAAGAGCATATTTTGGAGAATATCATCATGTAATAAATACATCTATGAAAAAGGGCTAAATATGGCACACCAAAGTACTACATTCAGATTTTCACGTTTTCCTGTATCTGTTCTTTCTTGCACAATAAGCACAGAGTGAAGAGGGAAAAACCCTAGTCTTGCCTTTTCCCCCACTTGTTGCTGCCTGCATTTTGAGAATTCTTATGAAATTGATTTCCTCCTCTGTACTGCCACAGGTTCACTGTGTGCTAGTGCTGGGGAGCTCAGTGTCAAAGTTTGCAAGCACATGAATCTCAGCATTGCCTTAGCCTCTTTAACAGTTGTTGGATTCTCCCAAATTCAGATCCAAAATGTTACTACAGATTGACCAGCTAGGGGGAATGTTACTTGCTGTATTTGTTTTGCTACCCCCCCCCCAACAGTCAAACAAGACAAGCCCTCCCCCAACCCCCCCCCCCCCCAAGTAAGTCCCTAACAATAAATGAAACCCTAAAAGAAAATATTACATATTCCATCTCCAGATGAACTCATCTTTCTGAAGTTAGTTGGGTGCAGTTAACCACTTCCTCACTTCCCCTTTTACCACTCAGAACATCTGAAAAAAAAAAAAAAATAGAAAAGCTACCCTAATAAAAAAAAAAAAAAATGTTGCCAGGTACACCTCTTTTCCCAAGCCAGCTTCAATTATAGTATTTCTTTTCACCCATTCATCCTCATCTAGCAGCCCTCCCCCCCAATTCTAAGATTGGTTTAGGGATTAAAGCTCCCAGAGAGAAGCAATCCGAAGAAGTCCCTTAAGAGCTCCAGCTGGAGGGCAGCTCCAGACAGGACATTACTGGGGCAGGTGGAGGGATCAAAGAGGGGGGACATGGTCCCCCAGGTGCCAGCCCCCAACATCCTCACTCCCCTCCTGCAGGGAGGAGAACTGCTTTCAGGACCTAGACCTTCAAAGCAAGAGAGAAATGGGGGTTTCCTCACCTGTCAGCATCCAGTAGGAGGCAACCATGCCTGGGCTCCTACGAGCCCAGGAGCAAGGATGGCAGGAGTGGTCCTGCCTCCAGCACGCCCAGTAGAGCTGCACTGCAAGTGGAGTTAAGCGCTCTATACCTCCCATCTGCCTTACAGCCAAGTTAAGCATTTCCTATTTGTTATTCAGCCTTTACGTTGGTTCTTCGCATCAAGAATAATTTAGCTTCTCCCCCCTCAAGCCCCAAAGACCTCTAAGCTTTTGAAACACCCTTCCCCTTCCAACTAGTTCAGCACTAAGCTATACAAATAAAGCCAAATCTCATCAGCTAGAACCTCTGAAGAGATGAGCAGACCTTAAAGGGGCATCTGCCCACTCATAATTAATTAATTAATTAATAGGTGTATCCCTTTAGCCACCCCCCCTGCCAGGAGAGAGCTGGGCATGCTCCACAGCCATCTCTCTCGCCCTTCTCAGCAGAAACACATCGTTGAGGTGCAGGGTGTGTTTGGCTAGTCATGTTTAATTTCTCTTACATCACCCCTTAAAAGCACACTCTATGGCCGCTCATTTGTCTGCAGGAGGAAGCCAACCACCCCTTCCCCATTCTCAGCAGCTCTAGGAATGCAGTAACTCTTCTGACAGATGATGATTTTCTCAGATCTTTGCATCTCCTAGTGCTTTGCTGCGTAGAGGAAATACCAGATAACTGCCTTTGCTCTCATCTACCGAATGTTTGCGTGGTATCCTTTCCTTGCCCCCTGAATGACTTCACTAATAAATCACTGAATAAATTGCAAAGGTAATAATCAGCCAGATTCAGGCCTGTGAGTAGTGATTTTCAGGGTTCATTAAATGCTCAGTAAAAAAGAAGCTTGCAGGACTTTTTATTTTTGTATTTATCAGAGTGATGCTCAGGTGGAGTGACTTCCCTTCAGCAGTGTATGAATTTTCACACTGGACCTGCTGAAAAATAATTTTGTTGTTCATAAAACAAGAGAACCCAAGGTCCCTTAAGCAAGAAAAATAGAAGTCAACATACTCTATAAGGATTTGGAGACCTTGGTGCTACTAGAAAAATCCTATATTTTTTCTTTGAATTGGAGCAAAGAATTTGGTGAATAAGTGGAAGTTAGTGGAATTTTTGTAAGTTCCTCTGAGGTTAATAAATTACAGCTGTTAATCATCACTACAGTAGTTAAATACATCTTCCAACTTCTGTCTTAAATTTTATAAGAACATATTGGGTGCACCTTTACTTGTAGGTCTGTGGAAATGCAGATTTTAGAAAATAGTGCACAATTTCAAAGCTGCATTTAAGAGCAAAGGTCCTCATTCAGCAATAATTTATGCATATGCTTGCCTTTACACATTAAACTCAAAGTTTATGACCTTTGGAAGAAGGGGCAGGCAACTCAGGATGTCGTGAGGTTATGCAGGGAGAGGATTAGAAGGGCCAAAGCCCAACTAGAACTTAATTTGGCTACTGCCATAAAAGACAATAAAAAAATGTTTCTACAAATACATTAGCAACAAAAGGAGGGCTAAGGAGAATCTCCATCCTTTATTGGATGCAGGGGAAAACACAGTGATAAAGGACGAGGAAAAGGCTGAGGTACTTAATGCCTTCTTTGCCTCAGTCTTTCATAGTAAGACCAGTTGTTCTCGGGGTACCCAGCCCCCTGAGCTGGAGGACAGGGATGGGGAGTAGAATGAAGCCCCCATAATCCAAGGGGAAATGGTTAGTGACCTGCTACAGCACGTAGACACAGACACAAGTCTATGGGGCCAGATGGGATCCACCCAAGGATACTGAGGGAGCTGGTGGAAGTGCTCATCAAGCCACTTTCAATCATCTGTCAGCAGTCCTGATGAACCGGGGAGGTCCCAGTTGACTGGAGGTTAGCAAATGTGACGGAGGAGGATCCGGGGAACTACAGGCCTGTCAGCCTGACCTTGGTGCCAGGGAAGGTTATGGAGTACATCATCCTGAATGCCATCATGTGGCATGTACGGGACAACCAGGGGATCGGGCCCACTCAGCATGGGTTTATGAAAGGGAGGTCCTGCTTGACTAACCTGATCTCCTTCTGTGACAAGGTGACCTGCTTACTGGATGAGGGGAAGGCTGTGGATGTTGTCTACCTGGACTTTAGTAAGGCCTTTGACACCATTTCCCATAGCATTCTCCTGGAGATACTGGCTGTTCACGGCTTGGATGGGTGCACTCCGCACTGGGTAAAAAATTGGCCAGGCCCAAAGAGGTGTGGTGAATGGAGTGTGAATGGATAAGTGAATGAATAAGCGCACTCTGCGCTGGGTTAAAAACTGGCTGGATGGCCGAGCCCAGAGAATGGTGGTTAACGGAGTCAAATCCAGTTGGCGGCCGGTCACGAGTGGTGTTCCCCGGGGCTCAGTGTTGGCACCCTCAGGAAGTTTGCAGATGACACCAAGTTGAGGGGAAGTGTCGATCTGCTGGAGGGTAGGAAGGCCCTACAGAGGGACCTGGACAGGCTGGATCGATGGGCTGAGGCCAACTGTATGAGATTCAACAAGGCTAAGTGCTGGGTCCTGCCCTTGGGTCACAACAACCTCATGCAACGCTACAGGCTTGGGGAGGAGTGGCTGGAGAGCTGCCTGGCAGAAAAGGACCTGGGGGTGTTGGTTGACAGCTGCCTGAACATGAGCCAGCAGTGTGCCCAGGTGGCCAAGAGGGCCAATGGCATCCTGGCCTGTATCAGGAACAGTGTGGCCAGCAGGACCAGGGAGGTGATAGTGCCCCTGTACTCGGCACTGGTGAGGCCGCACCTTGAGTACTGTGTTCAGTTTTGGGCCCCTCACTACAAGAAAGACATCAAGGTGCTGGAACGTGTCCAGAGGAGGACAACGAAGCTGGTGAAGGGTCTAGAGAACAAGTCTTATGAGGAGAGGCTGAGGGAACTGGGGTTGTTTAGTTTGGAGAAGAGGAGGCTGAGGGGAGACCTTATTGCTCTCTACAACTACCTGAAAGGAGGTTGTAGTGAGGTTGGGGTCGGTCTCTTCTCCCTAGTAACAAGTGATAGGACAAGAGGAAACGGCCTCAAGCTGTGCCAGGGGAGGTTTAGGTTAGATATTAGGAAAAATTTCTTCACAGAAAGAGTGGTCAGGCATTGGAACAGGCTGCCCAGGGAAGTGGTTGAGTCTCCATCCCTGGAGGTATTTAAAAGACGTGTAGACGTGGTGCTTGAGGACATGGTTTAGTGGTGGACTTGGCAGTGATATGTTAATGGTTAAGGGTTAAGGGTCTTTTCCAACCTTAATGATTCTATGATTCTATGATTTTTTTCAATATTCATTCACAGTTTGTATAGATAAAAAATGGGTGTATCACAAAAATAAACCATCTGAACTTCTCTGTAACTTTTTATTTGCACACATGATGATTTTAGACCAGGAAGACATGAGTTGATATGGTATCATTTACTGTTATAAATCTCTTTATTTTATGATTGTCACTTTATACTCATGTAGAAGGATTTTTATATTAGAACAGAATTTAAGATTCTTGCAGACAATACCTCTAATCTCTTCATAATTTCTTGTGCTATTTCTATTTCCTTTGAGTCACCTTCTGACAATGAAAATATTTTATTTCGATCATGATTCACAGTTTTCTCCTGCAACATGATTTTAATTTTCTTCTTGCTTATTTACTTATCTATTTATTATGTCAACAATATATCTTTGAGCTCTGTAATATATTACCAGACTTTAACATGAATATATATTTCTTCACAGCGTAAGCTACAAATAAGTCTAGAAAAACACAAGCTTGTTTAGCTATTCAACTTGAACGGGGTAAAAATCATACTGATCTCTCTGGCCTGAATATTTCAGCCTTTTTTGTGCTTGTCCTGGTTTCAGCTGGGATAGAGTTAATTTTCTTCCCAGTAGCTGGCATAGTGCTGTGTTTTGGATTTAGGATGAGAATAATGTTGATAACACACTGATGTTTTAGTTGTTGCTGAGTAGTGCTTACACTAGTCAAGGACTTTTCAGCTTCCCATGCTCTGCCAGGTGCACAAGAAGCTGGGAGGGGGCACAGCCAGGACAGCTGACCCAGACTGGCCAAAGGGGCTATTCCATACCATATGACGTCATGCTCAGCATATAAGCTGGGGGAAGAAGAAGGAAGGGGGGGACATTCGGTGTGATTGCGTTTGTCTTCCCAAGTAACCGTTATGCGTGATGGAGCCCTGCTTTCCTGGGGATGGCTGAACACCTGCCTGCCGATGGGAAGTAGTGAATGAATTCCTTGCTTTGCTTCCATGCGTGGCTTCTGCTTTACCTATTAAACTGTCCTTATCTCAACCCGTGAGTTTTCTCACTTTTACTCTTCCGATTCTCTCCCCCATCCCACTGTGGGGGGAGTGAGCGAGCGACTGTGTGGTGCTTAGTTGCTGGCTGGGGTTAAACCACGACAGTCCTTTTTGGCACCAATGTGGGGCACGAAGGGTTCGAGATAACGACAGATTTAACTGGAATGTGCTAGGTCGAATTTATAGCTGTTATTGCTGTTTAGCTATTAATCGGCAGGCTTCTGTGCTTGCCACGGGGCTTGCTTGCCTTACTGTATATTAGAGTCTAGTGCTCGTTTGTGGCTGCTTTTTGCTTTTGCTGCTTGCTGTACTGCTGTACTGCTTATCATCTTACTGTGCTGTGCCTGGGAACATTTTGATAACAGCAGTGGCCATGCAACTGGGCTGGCATATGGCCAGGGCATCGCTGCTGTTTCTGTGCTGCTGTACTGGACAGGCTGGAACTCCAGTGTGAACTCGAGTCGAAGGGACTGTGACCTGTGGATGAGTCCATGCGGGAGCAGGACACCCCGAAGCATCTGTGGACGTGGATAAGCCCATGCCAGAGCAGGTATGTCTGAAGCGTCTGTGGCCATGGTTACGTCTGTGCCCCAGCAGGTATACCTCTTGAAGGGATTGTGGCCCAAGGATAAGTCCACGCTGGAGAAGGTACACCTCGAAGCATCTGTGGCTGTGGATAAGTCCATGCTGCAGCAGGTACACCTTGAAGCATCAGTGGCTGCGCATGAGGTCATGCTGGAGCACCTCAAAGCACGTGGCCATGGGTAAGGCCATGGTGGAGCAAGTTTACTTCTGAAGAGGCTGTGGCTGCGGGCAAGGCCACGCTGGAGCAGGTATATCTCTGAAGGCATTGCAGCCCATGGAGAAGGCCATGCTGGAACAGGTGCACCTCTAAGTGACTGTGGCTGTGGATAAGTCTATGCCGCAGCAGGTACACCCCTGGAGAGACTGGCTCATAGATAAGTCTCCACTTGGAGCAGGTAAACCCCTAAGGGACTGCACTCTGTGGATAAGTCCAAGCCAGAGCAGGGGCAAGGGGAGGAGTCCATTGCAGTGTTAAACCCAATGGTCTGGTCCAAAGGGTCCAGGGGTGGAGATTGTAATGGAAATACCTTTAAATTGTTGTAACCCATGATCTGAGTTGCATGTTATAGGAATTACCATAGCAGGACCCACCTGCACCAATGGAGGAGAAGCCTTACAAGAAGCAGTGCAAGTGCAGCAGCGACCTGACCTGAGCTGACTTTGGTGCCGAATAACTCCACGCAACAAACCACCTCTCCTGTCCTGAGCGACCACCATCACAGATGGAGCCCAAAATCATGGACTAAATTAACTCAATGGACATTTTGTGGACATTTATGGATGTTTATGGAAATTTTACAGACATTTCACAGACATTTCGCAGGGGTGGTCCATAGACTAAGGGAATGATACCTGTGTATTGTATCAAAGGATGGGAAGGGGGGTGGTGGTTAAAGAGCATGTATTGGATAATGTGGTACATGAGCATGACATAAATGGTATGGAATAAGGGGTGGATACTGTCCTGGTTTCAGCTGGGATAGAGTTAATTTTCTTCTTAGTAGCTGGTAGAGTGCTGTGTTTTGGATTTAGGATGAGAATAATGTTGATAACACACTGATGTTTTGGTTGTTGCTGAGTAGTGCTTACACTAGTCAAGGACTTTTCAGCTTCCCATGCTCTGCCAGGTGCACAAGAAGCTGGGAGGGGGCACAGCCAGGACAGCTGACCCAGACTGGCCAAAGGGCTATTCCATACCATATGACGTCATGCTCAGCATATAAGCTGGGGGAAGAAGAAGGAAGGAGGGGGACGTTCGGCGTGATGGCGTTTGTCTTCCCAAGTAACCATTACGCGTGATGGAGCCCTGCTTTCCTGGGGATGGCTGAACACCTGCCTGCTGATGGGAAGTAGTGAATGAATTCCTTGCTTTGCTTTGCTTGTGTGTGTGGCTTTTGCTTTACCTATTAAACTGTCTTTATCTCATGAGTTTTCTCCCTTTTTCCCTTCTGATTCTCTCCCCCATCCCACCGGTGGGGGGAGTGAGTGAGCGGCTGCGTGGTGCTTAGTTGCTGGCTGGGGTTAAACCACGACAGTGCTGAATCATAGAATCATAGAAAATCCTGAGTTGGAGGGGACCCATAAGGATCATCGTGTCCAACTCCTGTCCCTGCATAGGACAACCTCAAAAATCACACCATGTGTCTGAGGGCATTGTCCAAATGCTTCTTGAATGTTGTCAGGCTTGGTGCCTTGACTACCTCCCAGGGGAGCCTGTTCCAGTGCTCCACCACCCTTTGGGTGAAGAACCTTTTCCTAATGTCCAACCTAAACCTCCCCTGGCATGTCTTCCTGCTGTTCCCTTGGGTTCTATCATTGGTCATCAGGGAGAAGAGATCAGCGCCTGCCCCTCCTCCTTCCCTTGTGAGGAAGCTGTAGACCACGATGAGGTCTCCCCTCAGTCTCCTCTTCTCTAGGCTGAACAGACCAAGTGACTTCAGCCGCTCCTCGTACGGCTTCCCCTCTAAACCCTTCACCATCTTTGTGGCTCTCCTCTGGACACTCTCTAGTAGCTTCGTATCCTTTTTGTACTGTGGCGCCCAAAACTGCACACAGTACTCAAGATGAGGCCGCACCAGTGCAGAGTAGAGCGGGACAATCACCTCCCTCGACCGGCTAGCAATACAGTGCTTGATGCACCCCAGGACACGGTTGGCCCTCCTGGCTGCCAGGGCACACTGTTGGCTCACGTTCAACTTGCCGTCAACCAGAACCCCCAGATCCCTCTCTGCGGGGCTGCTCTCCAGCCTCTCGTTCCCCGGTCTGTATGTACATCCAGGGTTGCCATGTCCCAGGTGCAAAACCCGGCACTTGCCCTTGTTAAACTTCATAGGGTTGGTGATTGCCCAGCTCTCTAATTTGTCCAGATCTCTCTGCGGGGCCTCTCTGCCCTCGAGAGTGTCAACAGCTCCTCCCAGTTTTGTGTCATTGGCAAACTTTGATAACAAACCTTCAAGTCCTGCGTCCAAGTCATTTATGAAGATATTGAAGAGCACTGGCCCCAAGATGGAGCACTTTTTCTGCAGCACTGAAGCCATTGGAGCTATGGCATTGAGTTTGAGGGGAATGGAACTGGTAACTTCAAGTAGGGGGAGATGAAAGAAACAAATTCATAGTTTATTGTACAAAATCGAGGGACTGAACTAGAAATTGCAATATGTTTTTAAGTTTTTTTACGAAAGGTACATATAACATATCAGCTAATGTTGGTCCATCTATGCTTTAGCTCCACTGCATTATACAAATGAAATTATTTGAAATTAGGCCAGAATTTAGGGGCAGAGGATTAACTGATTCTTATTATTATCTTGAGCTTTCTTCACTCCACCCACACTTCTTTTTATTATAGCTTCTTAACAATTAGTGTCTTTTTTTTTTTAACGTACTACTCATGGTATGTTGCATAGCCAATATTATTTATTTATTATTATTTATTATTGTTCTGATAGTTTTCAATTATGAAACTGTATAAAAGAATAACTTACTGAGAGGGTGCTGTGAAGGGAGACTAATAGATGACAATAATTATTCAAAATAATTACATAGTCTGCAGAGTTTTACATTGTATTGCATTGCATTGCATTCATTGCCTTCACAGCTGGGCTGAATAATATAATTACTTATTACCATTTGGTTACAGAAAAATGGTAGCTCTGACTGCAATAGCCATGTTGAAAACTCTCAGTTTATTCTATTTTTTTTTCCTTATACTCAATATAGATTAAAACATTAACTCTCCCTCCCCTTTTTCCTTGATGCATGCACACATTCCTCTTCCATTTCTGTTATTTTGCTCAGTTAGTGCAAAAGCAACATTTAAATACAGATCACTGCCCAGGCTTTCCTTTAGTCTTCATGAGCAGGAAAAAATCTTGCTTTTCACAGGAATATGAGCCTGGTCATGATGCTAGTATGTGTTTTATGGCATACATTAAATAAAAAAACAGCACACACACAAGAAAAATATCCCTGTAGTACAGAAACTTCAACTTTTGCAATGATTACCTTTTTATTTTTTAACTATGTGATTTTAAGACAAATTATGAGTTTGCAATAATTCCTATATAATGAGCAATACATTGCTACTTTTTTAATGGATATTGTAAACCAGACTCCTGCTGGGATTCCAGCTTCTGTAGATTGATATAACACTTTGTTTCAGGGGTACTACAATAATTTTTACCTACTGAGACCTGTAATCTAAATCCCACTATTCCATCTGCCTTTCCATATGAATAATTTGGTTTTGTGGTCTGAAACCCTTCAATGGTTTTATCTTAGTGGTTAGGTCACTCTGGTAAGAAGACACAGTCATGGGCTTCATATAGAAGCCCATATTGGGTTTTATTAACCAGTATGGGGTTTTCCAGAAGTAAGGAAGATGATTATCAATCAAACACATAGGTAAGCCTGAAATCCAACCTTTTTTTCAGGCCTGGGTATTTTAGTGCACGACATAGATAGGCATCTCTAGCCACCTCCAGGCCAGAGTCTGGAACCTTCTGAATGTGAGTTATATAGAAACAGTGGACAGCTGACAGAGAAGGCAATATACATAATTTTGTTAGCAGACTAATAAAGCACTCAGCTTCAAAGTCAGAGTTATAAGTTGGTGTTCTTTTTCACATTGAAAAACTTTTAAAAAAGTATCTCCAGTCTCTCAGAATCATGTCAAAATCAGCAGGCTTTTGCCTAGTTGGCTGTAGCATTCTGTTGAAACTAATAGTGTGCACTGAAGAACTAAGGCTTCTTCAGGCCAGAAAGGGGTAGCAGAACAGTAACTCTGGAAGTTACTGCAATGAGCCGTTTTTACCCCTGCAGACTGAGTTTCATAGCTCTTTATGTCATAAGATGCGCTCTCCTCAAGTAATCAATGTTAACGTCTGTCACATGACTGAATACATATGTATATGCCCTGTCAGATGAGTACAGTGCAGATATTCCATGACATTGTGCTTTTGCATATCATGCCTTTTATATACAATAGGCATGTGTGTGATCATGTGATGAAAGAGGTGCTGCCAGGCCCTCATGATCTTTCATGAGTTAGTATACTGCCTACTCTGTCACCATGTCCAATTATGCTGTCAGTTTATCAGTTTGATTGCATATGTGCCATTTTCCTGAGTAATCTTTGAACCTAGCAGTCAGTTTCAGCTGATTCCATTTGAGGGAGAAGCAGAGGACTGAGTATGGTCTCACAAGTCTGGGGAAGTGTGGGCAGACTGAGTATGGTCTCACAAGTCTGGGGAAGTGTGGGCATTAGTCAGACAAGTAGGGGCAAATTAGAGCCTCATCTTTTCCACCAGTTCCCCTGAAGGATGATGTTAGAGCCTCGATCAAGCAGTATATATTATACCAGATGATAGCTAATTATTATGCTTAAAAGTTCAGTGTAGCAACGGCACTGTTGTCTTATGTGTGGGGAAAGGTGTTTGATAGGAGATGGGGGCAAAGGGAGGGAAGGAAGGAGAAGTTGAGATCATCACAATAGGGGAAGAGATTTACAAGACAAACTCACAGAAAAATAGCCAATTTTCATTAGTTTTGTTATTCAGAGAGCATTTTTTTAGATTACAAATAATTCACCTCATTTGTATTTAAAAAATTTAATTCAAAAACAATAAACCTTTTTGGTCTTAAATCAACTTTCATTTAGATATTGAAAGCGAAAGAATTTTGTTCCCTGTACAAGAAACCCAATAAAAGACTGAAACTTGTGATAAATTTACTGGAATTCTGTGGCAACATCTGGGAACTGACTAAGCACAGTTATTTGTTCAAAGTTACCAAATAATACTTTGGTAGGCTAATGGTGTTGCAACTTTCCAGCCACTGTTTTGGAAAAAAGGAATATATTGCAAAATTTTGAAGACATATTGACCTCCTGTTCTTTATACATATCATATTGAAGAAAAATCAGACACTTTGAATTCTCATGTCCATCTAATAGTATTTTAAGATGCTATTTTGAAATAGCAGTCATTAATTGATATGATACATGATTTTTTTCTATTTTTGTCTCTTGGGTTTTTTTCACTGTGAAATAGGGAGCAAAACACTATAAAGTAAAAAAATATGAGAGAATCTGGAATTAAAAGAATAGGATAACTTCAGCAGTATGATTATAATATGTTTTTTTAAAAATAATTACACGATTTGAATTTGAAGTACATTTACTACTAACATACAACATCTATAATTAGAGCTATAACTGTAGCATCTACTTTTAGTTATGAGTCAAATGCATAGTTATATAGTGTGAAGAGTTGTATCATATTTCTAAACAATATTTGTGTACTATTTGCTTATCAAAATAAGCTGATGGAGTATTTTTGTAAAGTTAATTTTCAGATCCAGCCTAACAGCTTCTTTCTCCAGCAACTTGCACATGAACACACAGATATCCTCCTATGTCTCTCTGCAGTGGGACTGTGCCAGTTATATTGTGACACAGGCCATCCAGAACTGCAGAAAAGCCAACACAATAGCAAGAAAGCAAGATGTTATTTATATTTTTATCACCAGCTTTACCGGGTCACTTGTGATCTATTTCCTGTTACAGAGGTCAGTATAAAAGCAGATGCTATAATAATTAATAGATGACATTTTCCCACCGATGAAAGGCAATGCAAATTTTCATACCAACTTAAGTTCTGTCTAGAACAGAAACATTTGAAGGAAATCCATATACTATATTTTGCTGTAGGAAACAAAAACATTGGGAGATATATATTCCCAAAAGAACAGCATTTAATAAGTGGAATGGATTTAAAAGCTTTTTAACAAAGCAAATTCCTTGTAAACATAGTTTTCAGGAAATTTCGTATGCAAGCTATCCACGCCTTTTCCTGACAATTCATTGTATGATATCTCTGAAACCACAGTTCTTTATCCCACGTCTAACACTTACAAGGATTTTAGTTATCATCTTAGACAAATGGAGGGTCAAGGTTTAGTCTTTTTTGTTTAAATAAAAATCACTGAGAAGTTTTACATAAAAGATAGGTGGATTTTAAAGAATGTGTAGAGAATGCCTTGAAGTTTGGTGGAATTTGTTTTCTCAAACAGACCACTGAACAATCAATCATATTTGCATCTCATGCTCCTCATATACTGGATAGTTCAAGCTTTTCATACTGCTTGAAATACAAAAACTGGTTTCCTAAATTAAGTTTGTACAATATCTCCCATAAGAGATAAAAATCAGTTTAATGAAATTTCCTTGGCTTTGTTTTTTTACTGAGTCAGATAACATTTTTTATCTTATTTCCCCAAAATGACAGTTTAGCTTTTAAAAGTCCTCATTCTATTGAACAGTTAAGTAATTCTTTACCTTTTAAGAATCAATTATCTCTAAAATGTGCACTATTTGACTGCTATAAAGTCTCATCTAAGCTAATTTTTATCTGACATGATAAAATTATTCAACAAAAAACAGAATTCTCATATGCAACCAAGTGAAATAAAAATATGATCCTTTGAAGGCTGGAAAAGGGGCATAAAATCTGAAAGCCAGGCACAAATAAATTAGATTCAGCCTTGGATGAAATCTAGTGCCAATACAGTGCATATCAGATATGGGGGTTTTGATCATCATTTCTGTTACATTTCTAAACAGCCCTGACCCTGAAATTCAGTATTGGAGAGGATTCCTTAGTAAGTCATGCCACTGCATTTTGTGGTAAGATACATCTTCTGCATATAAAATGTGTCTGTCTAATCTAAGCCATTTGTCAAGGCTCGTTTTACAGTCAGTGAAATGAAGGAAGTACCCCCATAGCCAGATCTAGTCTACTTTTCTCAGAACTACAGTAGCTCTCCTGTACCTTCTTTTCTCCATCAACTCTAGAGGGAGCCTACCTGCCATCTTAGGCTAAGGGTTTAACATTTAAATGGTTAAAGACAGAGGAAGTGAAGTCTACCTTTTGTTAACTTTCATTGTCTATATATAATACGGAAGTATTACCATTGTTATTATTAGGAAAATATCAATTAGTATCAGCTAGATCGTGATTTGATATATATGGGCATTTTTGTTTATTGCTTGTTTCCTCCTCCTCTAGTTCGCTAGCTTTGGAGTACTTTTTTTTCCTCTTCAAATCCTTTTTTCAGTATCAAAATTTGATTAATGTTTTCTTAGAAATTGTTCATAAGTTAGTGTGTTTCTTTTTGTTCAAGTTAATTAAATTGAAAGTGAAAGTAGATAAGCAATGCATGACCTTGAATAAACTAACATGATTTTAACACAATGTGAGTGAATCTCCCATCCAAAATAAACAATGTGGCAAGTTCTTGAAATGATACAATGCATGCTGTTAACCGTTAAAAAAGCACTGTGTGAATAACTCCACATCTGAGCATTCAGGATAAAAATGTTTCACACCTTTTCCCAGGCACTTCAACATTCAGTCATGCAAAAAGGCATTCCATTGCTTGTCTTCCAGCAGGAGAGCTGCAGTGATTTATAAAATGAAAACAGATCTCTTATTCACTGTCAGGTTTCTAGCCAGGCAAATAAACTGAAGATAAGATGAGATAAAAAGTGTATCTACTGAGGTTTTGCCTGCAACTATAATTTAATCCATGGGTGGTTAGAAGCTGGAGTGCCCTAGAATAACATATTGTAGGACAGCATGAGAGGTTTTCAAGCAGCTACACGTGAGATCCTGACTGGAATTAAAGGAATTTCATAGAATCATAGAATAGTTTGGGTTGGAAGGGACCTTTAAAGGTCATCTAGTCCATCCCCCCTGCAATTGGCAGGGACATCTGCAACTAGATCAGGTTTCTCAGAGCCCCGTCCAACCTGACCTTGAATGTTTCCAGGGATGGGGCATCTACCACCTCTCTGGGCAACCTGTTCCAGTGTTTCACCACCCTCAGTGTAAACAATGTCTTCCTTATATCTAGTCTGAATCTATACTCTTTTAGTTTAAAACCATTACCCCTTGTCCTGTCACTACAGGCCCTGCTAAAAAGTCTGTCCCCATCTTTCTTCTAAGCCCCCTTTAAGTATTGAAAGGCTGCAATAAGGCCTCCCCAGAGCCTTCTCTTCTCCAGGCTGAACAACCTCAACTCTCTCTGCCTTTCCTCATAGAAGAGTGTCATGGATGGAGTGAGAGTGCACTTGTAAGAGCAATATGTTTATTGATAACAAAGTTTGATAATAAATGCAACAGTGGTTTAACAAGATTCGATGGCAAGATACACTCAGTTATTAACTGCATAGAGGACAGGATCAGACAAGACCATCAGGGAGACCCTCCCGTTGAGTCATGAGGTTCAGAGAAGACCCCCTTGCTTTCTAAACTCCTTCTCAGAGAGGAGTCTAGGTGCAGCTGAATCCAATCCTAGTCCCAGACTTGGTCAACGGTTTATGTCTAAAGGATTATATATGCGCAATCAATCCTTTATATCACTTAGCTAAGATTTCAAAGTTTCAATGCACTTATTCCCAATTCACTTACTGAGGATCTGTTGCGGCAAGGAATCTCTCAGCCTTGAGGAGTAACCATGAGAGGCATCCCTACTCAAGGGGAGATCCTGGCTTGCAGCCCACTGCTGTGCAGGAGAGCTCAAAGGGCTCTTGGGCTGCTCACTATTTATGTCAGTAAGATGATTGACTTACAGTCATATTTGCATACCGACCACAGATGCCAGTTTCTTCCAAATCTGTCTTGAATCCACACGGACCAGCACTGTGGTCAGGTGGGTGCATTACCATAAAGTAGCCCTTGGCTGTTGTGTTGTTATCTGTCTCCCCCGATTCCACCTTGAGCCTTGAGCTGGATGCAGCCATCAAGACCAGATGCACCCATCATGGGCACCACTGGTGGTTATCACTTGATCAGAGTTACAGGAAAAGGTTGGGACAGGTTGGGGGGGCAGGGGGAGCACACTGCCACACAGAGGTGTTCCATCCCTCTGATCATTTTTGTGGCCCTCCTCTGGACCTGCTCCAACAGGTCTATGTCCTTGTACTGAGGACCCCAGAGCTGGATGCAGTACTCCAGGTGGGGTCTCACCAGAGCAGAGTAGAGGGGCAGAATCACCTCCCTCGACCTGCTGGCCATGCTTCTTTTGATGCAGCCCAGGATACAGTTGGCTTTCTGGGCTGTGAGAGCACATTGCTGGCTCATGTCCAGCTTTTCATCTATCGGTACCCCCAAGTCCTTCTCGGCAGGGCTGCACTCAATCCCTTCATCCCCCAGCCTGTATTGATACCGGGGATTGCCCTGACCCAAGTGCAGGACCTTGCACTTGTCCTTGTTGAACCTCATGAGGTTCACACAGGCCCACCTCTCCAGCCTGTCCAGGTCCCTCCAAATGGCATCCCGTCCCTCAGGCGTGTCAACTGCACCGCTCAGCTTGGTGTCATCTGCAGACTTGCTGAGGGTGCACTCAATCCTGCTATGTCATTGATGAAGATATTAAACAGTACTGGCCCCAGTATGGACCCCAGAGGGACACCACTTGTCACTGTTCTCCATCTGGACATTGAGCTGTTGACCACTACCCTCTGGATGCGACCATCCAACCAATTCCTCATCCACTGAACAGTCCGCCCATCAAATTCATATCCTTCCAATTTAGAGAGAAGGATATTGTGGGGGACCATGTCAAAGGCCTTACAGAAGTCCAGATAGATGACATGCGTAGCTCTTCCCTTGTCCACTGATGCAGTCACTCCATCATAGAAGGCCACTAGGTTGGTCAGGCAAGACTTGTTTCTTCATTTAAAATCAAGAATTTGCAATATTGTCTTTTCTGCTTGGGGACTATGGTTATAATTTAGTGTAGGCTGGAGTATCTGGATGGAAAGTCATCTTTAGGAACACATGTCATTTTGTGGTGTAACTGTAATAGTGTAGTTTGGAGTTATTAGGTATCTGAATTCAGGCCCTGTGTTGAGAAGAAAGCCAAAGGCAATAATGAACACCCTGGAGTCAAAAGAGAGCCCTTCTACCGTAAGGGGCAACTACATCTGTGAGAATGACATCACGCTGGAGTACACCAGAGCTTCTGTGAGGAAGAATGTGAGATGATCTCTGCCTGAGACCAGTTTTCATTTGCTGGGAATACTGAGGAAAAATAGAATGAGAAGCATCTGTAGTAGAAGAGTCAGAAGGAGTGAAATCTAGGGAAGAGGCAGGAGGAGAGCTTCTGGGAGCCAGGAACCTTAAAAAAGATGTCCAGAATCTATGCAGTAACCTGACTGCCACAACAGTTAAAAAAAAACACTTCTGTGGACACATTCTTCCCTCTCCATTTCTTCTTTTAGCTGCTACTTTTTTGCTGCTTTATGGTAGATTTTTTGTATGAAACTTTTGATGGGAGTGTGCTTCCTGTCTGGGTTCCTTGGAAGCTGAACTTTGTCAGTCATTGCTTGCATTATGCTTCCTGGAGCTCCCTAGTCACCTCTGCTATAATGTCCAGGTCACACAATTGGAACAAGTGGAACTGACCCAAAGCATAATTCCTCTATGAGTGAAGCACTATATCAGCCACATTTAGCCTGAACCAAGAATTATCCAAATAGCAGAGGTTGCTTTTAAACTGTGATGCTCACTGTCAGCTTTTTGACCCCAAATGAGCTTGCAATTAATTGGGATGTATATGGATTGCCAGATTCTGAGTGATCAAATCACCTTTTTAATGCTCATTGGCATGTTGGTTTCATGCCCCTCCAAGTAAGGAGAGAGGTTAGGGGCAGCCTTCAAATGTCACATCTCTCCCTCAGTTTTTCCTGCTCTGGTAGTCTTCCCACTTTTGTAGCCTTTGCTCTTAGGATTGCTTTGCTCAACTTTGCTCTTAGGATTAGAGGTGATAGCTATGGGCAACAGTACAGCATACAGACCTCAAGGACTGTCAGACTAGTTATCATTTTTCCAGATTCCTTGCATACAGCCACTTCCAGAATGTGAACCTGAATGGAACCTGAAGGAGCCAAGGAATACCAGAGCGCATCTCATGGAGAATCCTATGATGTCAGACACAGACAGACAAGGAGTAGCTTGTGGACACAAAGTAAGAGTAGGCCTTCCACTATGAAAGACTGCTCCAATTCCACCAAGACCATGCCTTCTGCAGGTACAAGAAATAGGCAAAGGTATACTACTCCTGATGCAGATATACTGAGAAGCTAGCGAGTGAGGGATGAGATAATGGAAGTGGATATTTCCTTTGGGATGTGTTCAATTCTGAACCTCCAGCCCTACTGCTTGCTGTAGGCACTGTCAACAAGGAGGAGTCTGGGTACCAGGAGAGATGGTGACTCCTCCAAGAGACAGGAGTGGTTGATTTTGCTAGCTGTGCAATCCTGACCAAATTTGTAGTGACAAGTGATCTAGTAATGGACAGAACTGATACGACAATTATCTGAGTGTTGCCTGAGCCATCTTCACCACAAGCTAACTGAGGGATATGTACCACAAAACTGCATGAAACTCTCATCTATATTTAAAAATTGGTTGCTGGAAGAAGAACAGAGAAAGTAAGCTTGCTGGAGTTCTCTGTATGCGACAACCTTGTAATGCAGGATGCTTGTTCCTCTTTGTTTATTCTGAGAGTAATATACTTGCTAGGTTTTTTTGTGAGTGGTTTGCTTCATTGGTTAAGCTATTTGCTGCTTGAACACTAAATTTTATTTTTTGCAGGACACTGGCAGAAATAACACAGCAGCAGCTGGAATGATGGAAGCTGTAATTAAAAGTGTTTCTGAAATTAACTGCAAGGGCAGGCAGCATCATCTTAGTGAAGAATATGTATATTAAATCAGGAAATGTGTAATGTACCATTTATATTTGCTTCCCAAGGCTGTGCAGTAACTTGAAACAAAGTAGTAATCCCTGTCTTCCCATCCCCCTTCTCATAGCATTGTAAAACTTTTCAGACCTGGATACACAGATCTAGATATTGCTGATAAAAAACAGAGGGCCATTTTAATGAGAAGAAATCATAAATCTAGGATTTAGCTCCCAAGGAAACAGATTAGGAGCTAAAGGACAGCCAGGCTGATTCTAGTTTAGCTAGCTCTAATAGAAAATAAAAATGTAAATCTATTCTACCTCCGTCTTTTGCCAAATGTGACCAAGAATCTGTTAAGAAAATACCACTCTGAATAGAGGAGAGAGTGTTTTATCTCCTACGAGGAACTGTGCAGGTACCAAACCTGAGGACAGCCGTTGTGCCAATAGTGGTGGAAGCCCAGTTCCATTACTTTGGATGGAGTCTGTGTTGCAGAATTTTGGCTGTACTTCTGGGTAGGAAGATCCAGAATTCTGGAGACATGCCATATGCATGGTGATATCCTACCCACCTCATATCACTCAACTGTTTTGTTTTGTTTTGTTTTGTTTCTTTTTTTCCCCAATTGCTTTTTAGCATGGTGTGGAAAGAAGGCAGATAAATGGGTTAAGGTGAGATTTTTTAATTGTAAATTAAATGTAAATTATGTATAACTATATACTTTTGTTTTGGAATCCTAAACAAAGTTTGTTCTATACTTACCATATGCCCCTGCTTATTACATTGTAAATACAAAGTGCTGGCATGGTCGGCAATATGAAGAAGGGCATGTTTCAGTTGAGTAGCGGGTGGGAGGCAAGCACTGACTGAAGGCTGTGGAGTCCCTGTTCTGTGCCAGGTTGCTAGGAGAAACAGTACTGCTTCCTCTCTGGGCCCAAGGAAGCTTCAGAGCCCAGAGGCCCTGTAAACCAGAAAAAATCCAAACCCAGTATGTGGATTGTGCAGCAGGAGAAATATAACAAGTGCTGTAATCTATCAGAAGGACAAGATCTTTTAACCTGAGCAAGACCATTGCTGCTAATAAGAGTAATGACAGCTCAGGTAAGCTGGAATGGCAAGATTTAGTACTGAATGCTGTGCTTTTTTAAAAAAATAGATGTATCTATCTATTTTTAACTGTTTTAAAACATATATATACTACTTAAGTATAATGATACATAATGTCATTTAAAATGTAGATTCCAATGAAGCAGAGAGTTAAGGGACAAAAATCCATTAAATTTGAGGAAAATGACGCTATTATCATTACTGTTAGAATAACAATAGTGTCTATAGCATGTCAAATATTTTTGACACTTCTAGGTGGTCTCAGGCCAGATTCTTAGACAACTTTAATCATCAGTGACATTAATGGGGGCTATATTGATTGATGGCTTCTGAGGGTTTGTCCCTCTCCAGTTTTGCTATGAAAAATCTGAGTATGTCTCCAGGTAAACCAACACAGTAGCCAAACTTCTTTTTCTTTCTTTCTTCTTCACTCTCTGTTGTCAGTAGGGTTCCCAGAAAAACAAAACAATACTGTGGGTCTGATACCAAGATTGCTGACATCTAGGGAATCTGTCCCTTCCCCCTTCCCCCTAACTTGGCTTTTGGATCAAACCCGTAACTTAGGAGAGGAATATAATGTAACTGTGAGTATCTGCTGAGTTGTTCTAACTCTTGTTTTTGTTGCTAGCAGGAGATTTGGCTTTTATAAACAAAGATATTTTTCATTACTTTGTTGTTTTCATTTTCACATACAGCTTCTTTTTCCTTTAGCCTCAGTTTTAAAATCTAGGAGTTGCTATGCTCACTTGATAGATATGTTCATTTCCAGTATGAACAACAAATTTGTTAGGAAAACAGTCAGGAAACTTCTTAAACACCAACAATAGTTTTAGTGCATTATTGCTCATAGTAATGTATTACCTAATTCACAACTTTTTTTCCCTCTGAGGGACAGACTGAGGCACAGGTAAATGATGCCTGCAGTATTCTCTGAAACCTCTAACAAAGCCCGCTTTGTTCTCTGAAACTCCCAGTCACTCATTTCTACTCTTTCCCATCCTTCTAGGGAGACATTCTGAAATCCTACTGTCCCTTATCAATATCTTGAGCATCCAGAGGCTCCCCCGAGCTTTCCCAGCCCTTTTCTTTACCCTGAACTATTCCAACCTGCTAAAACTCTCACTTTTTCCCAGGCTCCCTCCCACCTCCAGAACTTCCCAGACCCCTCCCAGCTACTTGTACAAAAATACTACATTGCTGAGCACGAGACTGGCTCTGTTCAGGTAGACCATTACCAAGGTTTAAACAGCAATATACTGGAATGTAAAGCTTGGATTCAATAACAGTTCACAGACTGCAGGAAATGCTATATTTTTTACAAGTGCTTGCTGGCTTCCATTAACTGGAAAGCATAAGACAAGGGAATTCTGTCAGGAGTTACAACTGCTATTGCCATACCTCAAATCTAAGAAATAGAATTTGTTTTAATGTTCAATGGAACATATATATTTCTCTGCATCAGTAAAGACTCCTTACTTAAAGGTTCATAGCCAGAATCACTCTAAGGAATAAAAGTCAATACCCAGCTATTCTTCAAAATACCTTGCTTAAGAAGCAGTCCCTTTTGGGTCAGATCTCCAATCCCTGACGTGACTGCATAAAGCAACTGCAGATCTTCTTTAATGTAGAAGTTGAGAAGTCTTCCTGATGCGGAAGAATACTGGTTACCAGACTGGGAAATAAGATCTTAAATTCAGTTGGCTTACTGTGGGACAGATACAGATATGGGAACACTAATGGACTGTATTGGGTTTGCGTGGCAAGGTTTTGGTAGTGGGGGGAGGCTACAGGGGTGGCTTCTGTGAGAAGATGCCAGAAGCTTCCCCTATGTCTGATAGAGCCAATGCCAGCCGGCTCCAAGATGGACCCACTGCTGGCCAAAGCTGAGCCAATCAGCAACAGCGGTAGCGCCTCTGTGATAACATATTTAAGAAGGAGAAAAAAACTGCTGTGCAACAGCAGCCGGAAGAGAGGAGTGAGAATATGTGAGAGGAACAACTCTGCGGACACCAAGGTCAGTAAAGAAGGAGGGGGAGGAGGTGCTCCAGGCGCTGGAGCAGAGATTCCCCTGCAGCCTGTGGTGACCATGGTGAAGCAGGTTGTCCCCCTGCAGCTCATGGAGGTCCACAGTGGAGCAGATATGCACCTGCAGCCCGTGGAGGACCCCATGCTGGAGCAGGTGGATATGCCCAAAGGAGGCTGGGACCCTGTGGGGAGCCCGCGCTGGAGCATATTTGCTGGCAGGACTTGTGACTGTGTGGGGGACCCACGCTGGAGCTTTCCATTCCTGAAGGACTGTACCCCATGGAAAGGACCCATGGAAAGGACCCATGCTGGAGCAGTTTGTGAAGAACTGCAGCCCGTGGGAAGGACCCATGTTGGAGAAGTTCGTGGAGCAGTGTCTCCCATGGGAGGGACCCCACGCTGGAGCAGGGGAAGAGTGTGAGGAGAAAGGAGCAGCAGAGACAGTGTGTGATGAACTGACTGCAACCCCCATTCCTCATCCCCCTGCACTGCTCAGGGGGAGCAGGTGGAGAAATCAGGAGTGAAGTTGAGCCTGGGAAGAAGGGAGGGGTGGGGGGAAGGTGTTTTAAGATTTGGGGTTTTTTTGCATTAACTTACTCTGACTTTTGGTTGGTAAGAAATTAAATTAATTTCCCTGAGTCGCATCTGTTTTGCCTGTGATAGAAATTGCTGAGTGATCTCCCTGTCCTTATGTCAACCCACGAGCCTTTTTTTTGTATTTTTCTCCCCCTGTCCAGTTGAGGAGGTGGAGTGATAGAGTGGCTTGGTGGGCACCTGGTGTCCAGCCAAGGTCAACCCACCACATGGACTTTCCAAAGAAGACAACCATTTGCATCCTGGAGAGAATGAAAAAAGAAGAAAAATAAGGGTGATCAGAAGCTATTAATCAGCTGGACAGTAAAGCCTTTTAAGCAGTTGGCCACTAAATATTGTTCTTTATACAGAAATCTTTTTTGGAGATAAAAAATCTCTGTCTTCAAGAAAATATACCAGTAATTAAAACAGCCATTTTTGATTTATACTGGATAAAGTCATTCAAATATTAAACTATTAAAACATTCATAGATAAGGAGAGGAATAGTAAAGGCTTAATTTAAACTAGCATGGGAACAGGATAAAAGAATAGAAAGTGAGATAATGAAGCACAGGCAGAATAGGTGTTTTAAAACTACAAAGCTATATGAAACATTGTAAAATTAAACAGATCTAGAATTCTCATGGGAGTCTGTATAACTGGATACTCAAACACTGAGTATCCAGTTCCACAGACTGCCATGAGAATATTGAGTAAAATGTTTTAAGATATATGAAAAAACTCCAGCAGCATCTCCTTATTGCTGCTAAATGTCTCCCTAACCTAAAAAGTAGAGCAAATGAAATACAGAAAAAGTAGATCTTGCTTGGATATTAGCCATATATGAGATTATATACTGACAGTGGCTAAAGCAAACCTTTCTATTTATACAAGATGAATGGATGAAAAAAAATGAAAAAGGCAATATAGTACAGTGTCCCTCTGTTGTTAAAAAGCTGCTAAAAGCAGAGTTTGCTGCATTTCAGTGATGAGTGAAATTAGTCCTTCATAATTCTTCTACCCATAATACTTTGCTAATTGAGGGGTAAAGCAAAATCATGTTACCACAGCTTGAAAATATACTTTGTGTTATTGAGGCTTAAGGCTATCCATTTGCCTTCCCATTTGCCTTGTTTATGATCATTTACATTGTCAAGTGGTGCATCCCTTATAACATTAAACCAAAAAATTTAGATCGCATGCCCAGATGCCAAGAGATGAAGCCGATCAAAGGTATTTCCTCAGTAACAAAATGCTTAGAAGCAAGAATACTGTTAAGATAACACTCACATCAAATCCTAGCCTACATAAGTTCCCAATCGTCATATCATGCTATTCCTACATTGTCATTTTCAACTATGATGAACCTACAATAGTGATGCACATATCAAAAGTACTTTGACATGAACTTCAAAATGCAAAATCTCATGTCTGAGATTTTAAATAATCTTTAATAAATTTTAAATAATTTATTGAGATTTTTTATTTTAACATGGAAAGGTTAGACTTTCTGCTAACATTTATTCATGGTCTGCTATGCTCATCATTCCATCTTGAAAATGTCAACCCAGGAGATGACAGATATGACACAATTACTTATTGGTCTTTCAATTTTACATGGTTGTCTAGTTACTTACAACTTTGAACAAGGAGTAGAATAAAGAACTTCCTTACTATAGAAGTACTCTGGGCAACTATTGAATATATCTAGGCTTCATATTGATGCACAGTGTATACGTAAAAGACTTAGTATAGTGGAACTATTACTAAGGACCCTGCAGTAGTCCTTATTCATACTGACATCAGTTTCAACAGGGATTTGTTTGGATGAAGGTTTTTAGAATCTAACAAAAAATGTCTCTTGCTGATCCAATGCCAATGCTAGACCATTGCTATTACTGTATGGTTTCTTTTTTCAAGTATTTTTCAATTTCTGGCTGATCTCTTGTATTCTATACAGGAATCCTATTCTGCAAGAAAAAATGACACTAATGCAATTATTTTTTAAATGTTAGAAGAGGCCCTGATTTGTCATCTCATACACTGTGTTTGCTTTTGTACAGATCCCCAAAAACTATGTTGGCTGTGTGTACAGCTAGAGATGCGGAACTCGTTTGACTTGAGTCCATTCAGGGTATGTGTGCAAGCACTGTCTTATCTGAGAAAACTGTGGTATGTACAGTACACCAATGGACGGTTGTAGTATGGCTATCGTAGTTATTCTGATAATCATTGAATTGTTAATCCCCTAAAAGTGGGATGTGGTAAAGAGAGGTATGCACATTTACATAGTAATGGCTATAGTACAGATATTTAATGTATTACTTGAGTTAATATAGTGTATGGTGTAAATAAATTAATGTACAATTATACATAGAATGTTTATGGGAAAGGAGGAGGGGAAAAAAAAAAAAAGAATATGTTCTATAGGTTCCTGTGGTTGAGATCAACAATGGTTTTTCAGGCTGTAGACCTTGGAGAAAAGCCAAGCAGGAACCACTATGACTTATTTTGTGATTTTTTTTTGGCATTGTGTTTTGTTTTAGGGGGACGAGCAGTTGCGTCTAATCTGTCTCCACATTATGGGGTAGTTGGTTTAGTATTGGTGTCTGTTATGGGATGTGGATGGCTATGAAGTTTGGGGGTCTCTCTTGTATCTTTGGTACTATTTACAGTTTATTTGGGTGGAATATTGGTGGGTTTTGTGCATTCTGTGTGTCCTGATCCAATGTCGGGAGAGGTTTCGATACGATCCCAAGGACGAGATTAAGACGCAAATGAGGTCAAATGCCGTACAACCTTTTGACTTTATTTTGGCGAACGAAGGGGTGAGGACCGGGTGGGGAGATGGGGGGAAAAAATAAAAAGAAAAAAAGAGAGAGAGAAAAAGAGAGAAAAATAGAAAGAGCGTGCTCAGGCAGGTGAGAAAAGAGCCACGTAGGAGAACTACCTACCGCCACTCCGAGTCCGGCGTTGTGCTGTCGATCAAAGGTCCAGTCTCTGTGTCTGCAGGAGCAGCTTCCAAGGAGGTGCACAGTGTAGGAAAAGAAGAGAAAGAGAGGAGCAGAGGGCAAAGAGAGCCTCAAAAGGCGCATGCAGTCCTTTTATAGGGCCATGCACATGCGCAGAACGGGTCTGCGTACATGCAGTTTGCGCTTCTGCTTTTAGCGCCCTGGTGTCTACGCAAGTGTGCATGCAGTTCATGTCCCCGCCTTTCGCGTCCTGGCCTCCGCTTTTCACGCCCTGGTCTCTGCGCAGGCATGCATGCGGTCCATGGCCCCGCCTTTCGTGTCCTGCTCTCTGCATGGGCATCCTGTGGTGGTTTTGTCGGGGGCTGGATGTCGAAACCAGAAGATGGCGGTAGAATGGCAATGTCGAGACAATTCTGGTTCCATAACAGTCCTCGACACCACCCTGTGGCTCGACATTGCAGTCTTCACAGTGGTAGGAGAGGTGGGAAGGGAAAGAGAGAGAGAGAACAGAGCAGAGGTGGAGACAGAAGCAGAGAAAGAGGGGAGGTGTGGAGGAGAAAGGTGACATGGGACATGGTAAGAGAGTGCTCAATTGCAAACAAACAAATGGGAACCTTGTCCAATGTAAACACTCTTTTTCCTTAACCTTTCTAAGTTTAACAATGTTCAACTTCATAGAACAACCCTGAGAAATCCATTGGGTGAGGTAGTTCACCATTATAACAAGTACAGAACAACCGGTGAGTATGACATGGGTAGGAATATGCAAGTTTTTTTTTTTTTTTTTTTTTTGAGGTCTAAACAATGGTTATTGTGGTGGGTTCTACCCGGATGAATGGCACGGATTTGTTTTATGCCATCGGGTGAGGTGGTAGGTACGAACTGCATATTAGATACCACATGTCGTATTAGCTGAACAAAACAGGGGATTATACAGGGTAAAAACATTAAAGTGGTAAATGCACATAGCAAACATAACAGCAACTGTTTCACCCAGGGCGCCCCCGGCAGCCAGGACCATAAATTACCATTCCAACCATTCCAGGCCTGGATGGGGACGTGAGCTATTTTTCTAACGTCTTTGGTTAATTGGAGGACTACTTCGCCTACATCATCTATTTCTAAACAACAGTTAGAGACATTTAATTTCCCACATACTCCTCTCCTTCTTCAGCCATTAAATAATCTAAAACCATACGGTGTTGAAGGATTGCCATGTGCATTTGTTTAGACTGTTGAGTTAAAAGATCTATAGCATTGGCGGTTTTATTGGTAACCATTTCTAAAACCGCTTGTAATCGGATTATACGGTTCAAATTATAGATTGGTTCCCTTGCCCCTGATATCGGTTCATTGGGGTTCCAGGTGGCAGGCCCGTAATGTTGGATTATTCTTTCAGGAGGCCACTCATTTTCCCCCCATTTTTGTGTTCCACCTATGTTCACCTCAACAGCTCGCTTGCGGCGGGCAATCCTTCCATCTTCCAGATTATCGTACAATCTTATCCCCAACTGAGAGCCACCCGTTTGTGGAAGAAGGAAGAATAAAGGCCGGATAATTCCCACATAACAGACCCCTGACCAATGCGCTGGCAGTCGTTTATAGGCAGTATGTCCACAAATCCAATAATGGCCCCTTTTAGCTGTGGCCCCATTGGCGAATGGTCCCGCTGCATCCCCAGGGAACTGGAAATACATTGTTTTATCATTGTCCATGGGGCTAAAAAAGACGGTTGGGTTATTATTCATCCAGCCGGCGCAATACCAGGCCCTGGAGTTGTTTTTCCATTTGCAGGTTTCCTTGTAGACATGGTCCCTAGATTGTTGGAGAATTAACATTTTGGTTTTATTTACCCAGTACCCTTTGAACCCTCCACTGCATCCAGCATTATCAAGCCACACCCATACGGAGATACCCCTATTTGCATTTGCCAACTTGTTCATAAGAGTCCATTGGCACTTGCTTTCTCCCACACAGACCCCTCCCTTTTGAGTACGATTTAAACAATATTGCCCCACAGCAGGAAATTGAACTGGCCATGTTCCACTATCACCCCAAGTGTCATTCGTGGTCTCACTATAATTACTCACAATTTGGGCTGGGGTGAGGGGTGTGGACGTCCACAGCCAACTTGACAGCCCCAGAGGTCCCCCACAAACCCAGCAACGACTTAAATTAAAAGCTCGGCTAACAGCTTTGGCTAACAATACCGATTCATTGTCCTTAAAGGGATCAAACGGGTCGGGGGAGGGTGAAGGAATTAGTCCTCCGTTGCTTTTACAGGTACGTTCCCAAACTAGTATAACCATGAATAACATGCGCATCTTGATCTTCGGGTGGTGTGTGTCCGGATCAGCTGCTCCCTCCTGAAAAACAAAAGTAGAAGCAAACCCGCTTCTCGGGTCAGAAGGAAGGAACAGTCCATTTAGCGTGAATTTTGCTATGCATTGGTAAATCTTCGCCCCCGCCCTTATGGGAATTGCTTCCAGCTCCTGTGCTAGAGCGTGGTGGGCTAAGGTGGGGGAGTGCTTGTATCCCTGAGGGAGCCGTGTAAAGGTGTACTGTTGCCCCCCCCAGGTAAAAAGCAAAGTGGTCCAGGTCCTGCGGCTGCAGGGGGACCATAAAGAACATGTCTTTAACGTCAATAGTCGCCATAATAGGGTGTGATTGCTCTTGAATGGCGGCTATGAGCTCGGGAATGTTCGGCACAGCGGCTGTTAATGGGCCAGTGTTGGCATTGAGCCTCCGGTAATCTACTGTTAACCTGCATTTGCCGTTTAGTTTTCGGACCGGCCATACCGGGGAGTTAAAGGGGGAGTGGGTGGGAACTATAATCCCCTGCCCCTTTAAGTCCTCCAGCACTGGCGCGATTCCATCTCTTGCTCCTATCGGTAGCGGGTAGGGTTTCACGTTTGTCAGTTTGGAAGGGGGGAGGGCAGGCGCCGCTTGCAACAGGCGCACCCCGGCGCCGGGGGCTTCGGCCAGCCGCCTGATCTGCGGGACGCCGAAAGACCACGAGTTTCCCTGAGCGTCGCGCCACTATCTGCCTTTTAAAACGTCTATGCCCAAGAGGTTCATTTGGAAAGATCCTATGGCCACCATAGTATTAACAGGGCCGTCCTCCCCTGGTAACCATAGCGACACTGGGGTCATAGGTACCGACTGTGTTTTTCCCAGAGCATTTGAAACAATCAAGTTTCTAGAGGGTACCGAGATCCCACATCGTTCTGCGTCTGTTCTACTCAGTGCAGTGATTTGTGCCCCCGTGTCGACTAAAAAGGTCACCGGTCTTTTCTTGGGTCCCACCGCTACCGTGAGCAGCATGTCTCCCTTTGCATTGCAGGTGAGCTGTCTTATGAACATCCACCCTCAGCTCTCCCCCTCACCTTCAGGGGGCGGAGGTTTTAGCTCTCCGCCATCTTTTCTCCCCCCGGCTGGTTTCTCCCCAAAGTTTATCAGGGGTGGGGTGCTAGGAGTTGGCCTCAAAGTGGCCCCTTGCTCTGACCATCTCCGCACGAGCTGCTCCAATTTCTTGGTTGGGAGCCCGTCCATTAAATCTCGGGGAACGCCCTTCTGGAGCCCCAACTGCCACAGTCCCTGTCGGCTCAGGGGCTTTCCTTTCGCAGCCGGGTCCCGGCCGCTCCCGAGGGGTGACTGCCGCCCACTAACTCGTTTTGCCACCCGCACAGCCCTGGTCTCGGTTCTGTGGGGTGGTCCACCAACAGGGCCGTATTTCCTCCCAAAATCAATTAACTCCTGAGCCACCTCCCCCCACGTCCATACTTTCTTCCCTAGCCACCGGTAGTCAGGGGTCGTTATCCCCTCCCGAGCGGCTGCAATCCTTTCTCCCCCGGGGGTGTTATAAATCCGCCCTTGCAATTGGATCCCAATGGGTTTCAGGGAGTCGGGCAGTCCCCGTATCAGGGGAGTCATTCTCTCCGGGTCTACAGGCATTAACATTGGGGAGCCCAGGTGGGGCTTGAGCTCCCGGTCATGCATCATCTGAAGGCACGCTGCCTTTTGCACACTCTCTACTAATTGATCTACCGTGCCCGTTATAGCTAAGGGGTCTCCCCTTTCCAGGGGGCTCAATCCCCCCGCCCAGTATGCAGCTCTCTGGGTCAACGACCATGGGGCTCGGAGATCGCCCGTAGTTAAAAACACACCCGGACCCCAATACCCTTCCGCCTCCTTTTCTGACAGCAAGATCCCATCCCCCCCCCGACAAAGACACTCTCCACACGTATTCAGTCTCCGATTCCTTTGTAGGCCTCGCAAAGTCCTTTCTCAGCTTTGCCAATTCAGTTGCTGTAAACGGGACCTCTTTAGTAATAACTTGGGAACGATTATCACCCTTTTCCTCATACACATACTCCGTTTTAACCAGCGGGTACATGTGGGGGAGGCTCTCCACGGCCTCTTTGGCTTTTTGCAAATCGCCCTGGGGGTAAATCTGCCGTATCCCCTTCTCCGCGGGCATTGTTTCTGCCCCCGGCAGTGTATCCGCCTCCATTAAAAGTTGATTTTTCAACTCATTTTTTAGTATTGCATTTTGGCGCCTCTCCTCCTCCAATTGTTCCTGCAGGGTTTTTATTACCGTCTGCAGGGAGTTCACCAACGTATCTGTTGAGCAGGACCTCTGCTTTTTCTCCTCCACCGCGGCGGCCAAACTCGCTCCCAACACCGCACAAATTATAGCCTTTCCTTTGCCCCTCTTAACCTTAGCCTCCTTCTGCAATATACTTATTCTATCCACCACACTCCGTAACTGAAACCAGTGCTCCCTTGCCCAGTCTTGTCCCTGGGGCAAGGCCGGTGCGCCTCCAAGAGGCCATACAATTTCTCTGTCCCTTCATCCAGCGAAAGCACATGGTCACAAACATCGACTGCCTTGCGGGCGGCCATCACCTACAAAGGGGATATCGTCCTGAGAGGGTCACACTTCAGTATCCAAGTTTCCCCTATGCGCTCCCAGGAGACCAAACCGTACACTAATATGTAAGTTATGCACAAAGAACCAACATTCACTCCCTCCTCACGCTTCGTTCATCTCCGGCTGCTTCCCTCGCGGGAGAGCAGAACCACGGATCGGAACTCCGCACTCGCTTCATACTTGCTCGTATGTCTCGTTCACCCACAATCACACAGCACACCACAACAAGGTAGTATGGCACTCTCGTCTCAGGGGATCCTGTCCGTGACGCCAATTAATATGTCCCGATCCAATGTCGGGAGAGGTTTCGATACGATCCCAAGGACGAGATTAAGACGCAAATGAGGTCAAATGCCGTACAACCTTTTGACTTTATTTTGGCGAACGAAGGGGTGAGGACCGGGTGGGGAGATGGGGGGGAAAAAAAAAGAAAAAAGAGAGAGAGAGAGAAAAATAGAAAGAGCGTGCTCAGGCAGGTGAGAAAAGAGCCACATAGGAGAACTACCTACCGCCACTCCGAGTCCGGCGTTGTCCCGTCGATCAAAGGTTCAGTCGGTCCAGTCTCTGTGTCCGCAGGAGCAGCTTCCAAGGAGGTGCACAGTGTAGGAAAAGAAGAGAAAGAGAGGAGCAGAGGGCAAAGAGAGCCTCAAAAGGCGCATGCAGTCCTTTTATAGGGCCATGCACATGCGCAGAACGGGTCTGCGTACATGCAGTTTGCGCTTCTGCTTTTAGCGCCCTGGTGTCTACGCAGGCGTGCGTGCACTTCATGTCCCCGCCTTTCGCGTCTTGGCCTCCGCTTTTCACGCCCTGGTCTCTGCGCAGGCGTGCGTGCACTTCATGTCCCCGTCTTTCGCGTCCCGGCCTCTGCCTTTCGCACCCTGGTCTCTGTGCAGGCGTGCGTGCAGTTCATGGTCCCGCCTTTCGTGTCCTGGTCTCTGCATGGGCATCCTGTGGTGGTTTCGTCGGGGGCTGGATGTCGAAACCAGAAGATAGCGGTAGAATGGCAATGTCGAGACAATTCTGGTTCCATAACAGTCCTCGACACTGTGTCTTTAGCAGCAGAGCCTTTTCCTGAGGCTTGAGGGGATTGGAGTGTTGTGGGGTATGGTGTGGGATTTGTTTTGGTGTTATTGGAGTGGTGGGTGGGGTTTTTGCTGAGTGCTGAAAGCTTGGGGTGATTAATGTGGATGGTGGGGGAATGTTTTCTGTTGGGTTGGCTTTTAGTGGTGTAGCTATGTTTTATTGTTGTGGGGTTGGAATGTTTTTGGTGGCGGGATGTTATTGACTTTGTTGTGTTAGAACTTGTGTCACCCTTTGGTTTACAAGACCAATGTTTTTCATAAAGGTTAGGACCTTTTCATAGGTTAGGACTAGTTCTTTTGTCCTTGGGTGAGTGTGGTTACCATCTTGGCAGCTTCAGTGCCATGATTTGTTGTTAAACTACAAGGACAGTTGTTTGTTGCTTGTTTTTTGTTGTTTGTGCACTTGTAGGGGAGTTTCTTTGATAAGTTGCAGTGCATTATGTGTATGTATGTGTATTTAATTAATTAATGCGATACCGGTGCTGATGACATACCACCCCCCATCCTAGAAAAGGGCTGCTAGCGTGGCAGAGCTTGGCAAATGCAAAAGGCTTAAGCCCTTTACCCAGAGGTTCAAATCTTCTCCCTAGTTCCCCTCTTTCCCCACCACACCTACTCATGACCTGACCCTCTACTTTAAACTATCTTATCATATCCCTATCCTATGCTATCCCAATTCTAATTGCTGTAGCCTTCTTAACATCAGTAGAATGAAAAATCCTAAGCTACATACAAGCCTGAAAGGGCCTGAACATTGTAGGCCCCTTGAGATTATTACAGCCAGTAGCAGATGGAGTAAAACTATTCATTAAGGAGCCTCTTTGCCTATCCACTTCCTCCCTGTTTCTCTTTATCATAACCGCCATACTAGTCCTTCTCCTAGCAATCACAATCTGAATGCCTCTCCCCCTCCCCTTCTCCCTCCTCTAAACCTAGGCCTCCTCTTCCTCCTAGCCATATCAAGTCTAGCAGTATACTCAATCCTATGATCAGGGTGAGACTCGAACTCGAAATATGCTCTAATTAGTGCACTACGAGCAATTGCACAAACCATCTCCTACAAAGTAACGCTAGCTATTATCCTCTTATCCGTAATCATACTAAGCAGAAACTACACCCTAAACACTCTTGCCATTACCCAAGAACCACTATACCTCGTCTTCTCTTCATGGCCCCTCGCAATAATATGGTACACTTTGACACTTGCTGAAACAAACGATTCGACCTCACAGAAGGTGAAGCCGAGCTAGTATCAGGCTTCAATGTAGAGTATGCCACAGGACCATTTGCCCTGTTCTTCCTAGCTGAATACGCAAATATCATGCTGATAAATACACTCACTACTATCCTAGTCCTAAACCCAAGTTCACTAAACCTCCCCCCCCCCCCCCCCCCCAAACTATTTCCAGTGGCCTTGGCTACAAAAGTCCTGTTCCTTTCCTCAGGCTTCTTATGAATTCGAGCTTCCTATCCACGATTCTGCTACGACCAACTCATACACTTCCTCTGAAAAAGTTTCCTACCGCTGACATTAGCACTATGCCTTTGACACACCAGCATACTGATCTACTATGCAGGCCTGCCTCCTTACTTAAGGAAATGTGCCTGAACATAAAGAGTCACTATGATAAGGTGAACATAGAGATATACCAGCCCTCTCATTTCTTAAGAAAGATTTAGAAAAGTAGGAATCGAACATACACAGAAGAGATCAAAACTCTCCATGCTTCTATATTATTTTCTAGTAGGGTCAGCTAAGAAAGCTATCGGGCCCATACCCCAAAAATGCTGGTATAGCTCCTTCCCCTACGAATGAACCCACATGCAAAATTAATCTCCTCCCTAAGCTTACTCCTAGGAACAACCATTACAATGTCAAGCAACCATGGAATCATAGCTTGAACAGGACTAGAAATTAACGCCCTCGCTATCATTCCCCTCATCTCCAAATCCCACCACCCACGAGCCATGGAAGATGCAATCAAGTACTTCCTAGTACAAGCAGCTGCCTCAACATTAGCCCTCTTTTCAAGCATAACCAATGCTTGAGCCACAGGCCAATGAGACATTACCCAATTAAGCCACCCAGCATCCTGCCTCCTACTGACAATAGCAATTGCAATCAAACTAGGACTAGTCCCATTCCATTTCTGATTCCCAGAAGTACTTCAAGGCTCATCCCTAATCACTGCTCTACTACTATCAACAATAATGAAATTCCCTCCAATCACCATTCATAGAATCATAGAATCATTAAGGTTGGAAAAGACCCTTAAGATCATCGAGTCCAACCATTAACCTAACACTGCCAAGTCCACCACTAAACCATGTCCCTAAGCACCACGTCTACACGTCTTTTAAATACCTCCAGGCATAGGGACTCATCCACTTCCCTGGGCAGCCTGTTCCAATGCCTGACTACCCTTTCGGTGAAGAAGTATTTCCTAATATCCAACCTAAACTTCCCCTGGCGCAGCTTGAGGCCATTTCCTCTCGTCCTATCACTTGTTACTTGGGAGAAGAGACCGACCCCCTGTCACGTCCCACCTGGGGAGGAGGGGGGAGGAGTGACAAAGATTCGCAAATCCTCTCGGTGTGGATTAAGGTGGGCCAACACTCAAGGTCCGTACACAAACACCAGCTTTAATAGAAAGCTTCTACAGAGACAAATATTGAGTACAAATATTCGATACCCGCCAACCCTCTCACAGTTATATTCACCCCAGCTATGCGGTTTTACAGAAAATCAAGGTAGGCTATGCAGTACTTGACTTCAATTTAACAACTTTAACAACTTAATCACCTTAGGAAAAGTGAAAAAGAGAGAGAGAGAGAGAGAGAGGGAAAAGAGAATCACCAGTCCTGGATCCAGCGTTGGTCCTGCCAACAAGGGTATTCGGTGAGGGAAGGAAAAGAGTGAGGAGAAGTGAAGGTTCTTCTAGAGATGTTGATTCTGCGCAGGATGCTCAGTGATAATAATTCCACAAATCACGCACGCACGAGCATGAGCACGAACGTAAACACGAGTACCGGTACACACACGAGCACACACACACACACACACAAACTGCAGCACATTTATCGGGCTACAATATTAGTATAAACCCGCCTAAATTTACACTTATTGGTTAGTGATTAACATTTCGTATACTATTGGTTTACTGTATTTAAATTAGCCTCGCTTGCTATGTAAATTAGCACGCATGCTCCTTTCAGGTGTGGGGGGGCAAGTCTTTTCGGTCCTGAATTGAGTCGGTGGTCGTGATCTCCCCTCGCCACATTTACCTTTCACCTACTTTCTGCAGTTTTATCTTCTCTGGCCACTGTCCAGTCTTTGGTGCCAAGATGTTCACTTTTGTCGGCTTGTTAGCTCTTCTTCAAGGTTAGAGCTGTTAGTTTTCCACAGTTTGTTATCTTTTAGCTCCCTCCCAAATTCCTTTCCCAAGGCACAAGTGGTTAGTAGTTTTGCTAATTGGAAGATTACATCAGCGACCAGTCAAACCAAGAGGAGCGTTACCAGGGCTGTCCCCCAGGCAGTAGGTGTGGGGGGGGAATAAGACGCTTCACAGACCATGGGGAATGGGGCCGAGGCAAGGCCGCCCTGTCTCCACAGGGCTCCCTCCCTCACCCTCACTCCAGGGTACTGTCCGGTCCTGGGTCCTAGCGACCGTCGCTCTGCATTGTGGTTTTAGCACCAGGCTGTTTGAGACATCTTGTTCTTTTACATTAGCAGTTCTCTACACCACCCCGTGGCTCAAACAGTGGTGCGATTCGAGTTCCGTATTTTATATCTTCATCTTCGGTGGTGATTTGAATATAGTGGACAGAAGGAGAAAGAGAGGACAGGAGTTTAGAAATCATACACCTAACTACTGCAAGGCTTATTACCACTGACAGAAATATCGTTAAAATCATAATACCAATATCTACAAGCCATTTTCCCCACCCTGTGAGTCCAAGAGACTTCAGGAGAGAGTTGAACCAGGGTCCAGGGCTCCAGCCGTTAAACCGGTCCTTTGGTTGCATTGCTCGGAAAAGTTCTCCAGTCTGCTCAGATACCTCTCTCATCTTCTTTCGTGCTTCTTCTATGGTGGTAGTTGCGTTGTGAATGGCGAGACAGCAATCTCCATCGGTGAGATTCAACATTCCACATACTCCCTGCTCTTTTAACAATAGCATATCTAAAGCTAATCTGTTTTGTAAAGTCATTTTAGACACCTCTTGGACTTGCAAATTTAGTTCCCCAAAAGCATGTCTGGTCCAATTACTCAAAACATGTGCTTGCCAGGTTAGGTTTTCTAAGACAAACTGGTGTCTTTTAAGGGTTACATATGGAGTAAATATATTTTCTAACGTCAAAGATGTTGTCATGCCCCAGGTATAATAATCAGGTATTCGGACTCCCTGCACTGCCCATTCCGGTGCAGTCTGAGGTGCCTGAACGTCCTGTTTCCTCCGGTTATATTCGGGGTTGTTAAAGCCAAATGTTTTGGAGGGGCACATTGATGGAACACCGATGGTGCAGCGTAAACCCGCCATTTCATATACATGCAGGTGTGAGTACATTTTCCCATCTGAACATGCCCAGAGGGTACCCTGAGGGGCTGGATACTTAGCAGTGGAGCATGTTGATGGGTCATGGGGTTCGGTTATTGCGACTCCTTCTTCCCACGCAAAATTCCGCTTTGCCTCGTGGGTAAGCGTGACTCCACATTTAATCGCAATTTCTGGATTAGTAATGGTTCCATTACACATGGGATCTCCACGTTTAAACCCTGTTACCAGAAAACCCCAACAAATGCACATATCCCAAATAAAGACTCGCAGTTCGGGGATATACCATGTTTCTATGGGGTCCCACGTTAGCAATCCACAGCTAACTGTTCGTGAACACGTCATTAGAGGGGTATCCTCATAGGGTAGGGGATTTATTTCTTGTGCATCAATTGTACTATCTGGGTTGGACAAAAAATGCTTAAGGGACCAAGCATATTCATAACGAGAGCGGCTATGGTGAGCATAGCCACCCCGTTTGTTAGGAATCTGAATACACCAACCCGGGGAAAACGGGACATTATATTCATGTTGCAAGGGTTCACCGTGAGAGGGAGGGTCCCACCAACGTACAAGATTGCAAGGGATCTCCACCTCCCGGGGACACCATGTCCAATTCAGTACAAGATTACAAGGGATCTCCACCTCCCGGGGACACAATGTCCAATTTTTTCGGGCTGCAAGGGTGGCACTCGTAGTTCCCCTGCAGAGCTGTTGCTTCCAACAGGTGGCATTCCACATATCTCTCCAGGGTATATTAACCGGAAATCGATAGGCCACTGGAGAGGGTTGGTACCAAGTTGTCCCGCTATACTCTTGGGAGTGAGTCAGTTCCCCACAAACATTTTCCTTTCCAGTGTGTATTTTGAATACATTTTTGGTTTAACGTTTCTAGCTTTGAATTTAGAATTCGTGAGAAATTTAGCCAAATGATGGCGAATTTAAAGCCCTCTGACGCGGACGTGGGGAGGTCTACACAAAGACCTTGGTCTGTTCGATTCCAGATCCGGATGAAACCTGTAATTAGTTCCCATGCCAAATTGGGTTGGTTATTCAAATTCCCAGTTGACTGAGACAAGACTATACATGCACAAAGTAAGAACATAAACTTCTCCCACACCATTTATCCCTAGTAAAGAAGAAAAATATGCTTAATAAAATCAGACCAACAACACAAAAAATGACCCATCCAACAACAGAAAACATAAGTCCCACGGTGAGCTTCTGACAACCTGTAAAACATATACATAAAGATGAACAATGATTAATAGGATGGGACAATCCATCGGGTATGAATTCGGTGATTCTTCCCGCGGGCGTCAGTAGCTTCCCAGGCATACATTCCAAGAAGTTTCGTTAAAACCAGTGGAACTGTTCCCACAGTGGGAAGCTCCACCAGCACGGGTTGTCCTGGGTAATGACGTGTGTGAATGGGGTCCTTGGTTCCTCTTCTTCCTGGAAGTATGGTGGGAGGTTGGGGACAGAAAGCGGTGAGTCGTGGACATCCATTTATCCCCCAGCGACTGTTCACTTTATAAACTGCATCCGGCAGTCTCTCTGCCCACCTAGGATCGTGAGGCCTCAGGGCACGTTTCAAAAGCCCATTTGTGCATTCAACAATTCCATTCGCTTGAGGGTGATAAGGGGTGTGGAAGATCCACTGAATCCCTTCTCTCTGCGCCCACTCCTTAACTATTCCTGCAGTAAAATGACTTCCGTTATCTGATTGGATCGATTGGGGCTTGGGTAGGTAACTGAACCAGAGTTTTAAACCTTTTACCGTGCTTTCCCCAGTAGCTCGCTGCACCGCTTCTGCTTGTGTCAGTCCTGATACCACTTCTACCCCTACTAATACATACCTTTTCCCATTTGAAAGTCGAAAGGGACCGATATAATCTACTTGCCATGTCTCCCACAGCCCCTTCTTATCTTGCAAGTGTAAGGGTGGGTCTTTCAAAGGGTCATGTTCTAATCCTATACGGCATTGACTACAAGCAGAAATGATCCTGTTACACAGTTCTCGGGTTACCGGCCAGCCCCTGCCGCCGGCTTCTTTGAAGAGGTCTTTAACCCCTGAATGGCCGCGTTTCACATGTAACCACTCTAACAGATGTTCCCATTTCTCCCCTTCACTTTCTACAGCTATATTTGCTAGGCGGGTCAGCGAGTCTACTTGGTTGTTCAAAAGGTGAGCTGGATTGTCTCCTGCTTGATGTGCAGCGACCCATCCTACCAGAAAGGATTTTTGTTTGGAAATATTCAGAATTTCCTCCCACTTTTCCCGCTGCCATACTGGTATTCGGTTTACCTCCCATCCATTTTGTTCCCAAAAAGGGAGCCACTCTGTACAGCCCTTGAACACAGCATATGAGTCTGTATAAATATACACTGGTTCTCTGGTCTCAGCTTCCCTGGTGACCACACTCCACACAGCAACTAATTCACCCACTTGGGCACTCCCCTCACCCTCCGTTATGATTTGGTCCCCAGAGTCAACATGTAGTGCTACTGCTCGGTACTTCCACACCTTTCCCTCCCTCCTAGAGGATGCGTCAGTGAACCATACATTTTTCAGATGGGGCTCAAATGGAGGAGCAGGTTTTATGCATGAGGGAGGGGGTTCTGTGTCTGGGTGATCGGTGGGTGGATCTTGTATTTGGAGTATTTTGGGGGTTCCTTCCTCTATTTTCCGTGTGTGGTAATAGTGATCCAACTGCGCATACCACTTCCTTACTGTTTCTCGCTGTGCCACCCCAATGGGAGGTGGGGTTCCAGACAACACTGGCTTCAAAACCTTAAAGGGCCCTCGTAAGATGATTGGTTGCTGCCGTATGATCCTTTCGGCTTCCTGCAACGCTAGACTAACCACAAAAAGGCCCTTCTCCCAAACTGAGTAACGTTTTTCTGCATCTTTAAAACTACGTGAGTAGAATCCTATGGGACGAGTTGGACCTTCAGGCCCACGTTGCCACATATGTATGGATAGCCCGTGAATTGCAAAACCCCATTCAATGTGGAGTGGATCTGTTGGGTGTATTGGCCCTAAAGCCTGATACATGCCTGCTTCAAAAATCAACAACTTTAAGGCTTCTTCATGGACAGGGGTCCAAT
Organism: Platalea leucorodia; assembly: GCF_965183815.1. Lineage (NCBI taxonomy): Eukaryota > Metazoa > Chordata > Aves > Pelecaniformes > Threskiornithidae > Platalea > Platalea leucorodia. Next base: position 24,437,998 of record NC_138859.1, on the reverse strand, counting down.
CCCAGGTGACTCTTTTGCGTGTTAGATCATATAAGGGACGGGCTATGATAGAAAAATCTGGAATGTGTTTTCTCCAAAATACCAGCAGTCCTAGGGCATGTTGCAGTTCTTTTTTATTACCAGGCATTTTTACTTGTTCAAGAGCAGTTAGAGTTTCAGGGGGAATGCACGCCATTCCTCCTCTCCACCAAATGCCTAGGAATTTTACCTCGGAAGAGGGAAGCTGTACCTTTTCTGCTGGGATTTGGAGTCCTAAATTCTCTAGGTGATTGATTATCTCCGTCTGGGTCTGTCCTACTGCAGCAGCATCAGGGCCGCCTATCAACACATCATCGATGTATTGATATACCTTGACGCCCTCTCCAGGAGTGACTTGAGCAAGCTCTTGTGCTAGTGCATAGTGCGCAATGGTCGGTGAATGACGGTATCCCTGGGGAAGACGTGTGAAAGTGAATTGCACACCCTCCCACGTGAAGGCAAAGCGGTCTCTGTCAGCTTCCTGTAAGGGAACCATAAAAAACATATCCTTCACGTCAATGGTTGCTAAAATCTGATGTGCTTGCTCCTGTATGGTCGCGAGCAATTTGGCTATGTTAGGCACCGCAGCCGTCAAGGGGCCTGTGTTGGCATTTAGGCGCCGATAGTCAATTGTTAGTCGCCATTTTCCATTTGGTTTGCGGACTGGCCATACTGGGGAGTTGTAAGGTGAGTGAGTTGGGATAATTATCCCTTGCTCTCGCAACTCCATTATCACAGGGGTTATACCCTCCCGAGCCCCTAAGGGAAGAGGGTACAGTTTGACATTAACAATTTTGGAAGGAGGGAGCACGGGTGCCGATTGTAGAAGTCTTATAGAAACCATGGGGAGTCCGAATTTCCACTCCCTTCCTTTTGAGTCTGTCCATGCTCTCCCCTTCAATAAATCAAGTCCTAAAATGTTCATAGGCAAAGTACCCAATATCATCGTGGTCTCAACAGGAGATGTGTCTCCCGGTAACCAGCATCTGACTCGAGCCGTTGGCTGTGGCTTAGAGTTTCCAAAAGCATCTGTGACCCAAATTTGTTTTTTATCAGCAACTATGCCATTGCGATTAGCAACATCCGCCTGAAGTGCTGATATCTGAGCACCCGTGTCAACTAAGAAAGTAACTGGGGTTTTAAAGGGACCAAGGGGAAAAGTAATTAACAGGTCCCCTTTATTATTTTCTGTGAGCCTTCTCAAATGGACCCACTGGCCATCCCCCGGCTCACTTACTGGGGACGGCGTGTCCAGTTTTCCGTCCCAAGATCAATCAAATCCTTTTCAGGGGCGTTAGGTACCTTAGAGGTAACTCCCGCAATGTCATTAGATCGGGGCTCTGCCCTCATACTCTCTCGAGCGTACTGGTCAATTCGGAGGGGTACTTTCTGTTTGTTTTTCCACGCTCGAATGAGCTTCTCTAAGGTTATGGTAGGCATACCATCCATTAACTCCCGGGGAATCCCCTTCTCGATTCCCTCCGCCCACAATAGGTTTCTCCTCACCCCTGAGGCCTGAGGAGGGGGCCGATTTTCTCGCTGTTCCATTCTCCTTACAGCAGTTCTTGATTTTATAGCCCCCCTAGTGAGACCTATTCTCCTACCATAATTTATCAGTTCCTGGGCTACCTCCCCCCAAGTCATGGCCCCTCTCTCTCGTTGGTCTCGTCTCCCCCCTCCCCTCGGAGCCAGGATATCCCTTAGACGGTCCTGCAGCCGTACTGCGTACAGCTTCAGTGAGTCCGGAAGACCCCGGATCAGGGGAGTCATTCTATCAGGGTGTGCATTTAACAACATCGGGGAAGGCTGTTGAGGGACTAAACGCCTGTCATGCATCAACTGGAGGCAAGCAGCCTTTTGTAAACTTTCAGTTAAGTGATTTATATCAGGGGTCTCAATATATGCCGGGTCTCCTCGTTCCAGGGGGCCTAAACCTCCTGCCCACTATGCGGCTCGTTGAGTTAACGACCATGGCTCTCTCTGATCATCAGTGGTTAAAAATACACCGGGCCCCCAGTATCCCTGTGCCTCATCTTCTGACAATAAAATTCGGTCTCCGCCAGACAATGACACCCTCCATACATACTCAGTCTCAGATTCGTGAGCCCGTCTAGTATATTTTTTCTGGATTTTTGTTAGTTCGGTTGCCGAATACGGCACCATCCGGGTGGTGACTTGCGGAGCTCCTCCACCTTGGCCTTCGGTGGTCTCCGTTTTGATTAATGGTCTCAGAATTGCCTGCTCTTTTTCGGCTTCAGGGTAAAAAATTTCTTGACTAATTTCCAATTCCTTGAGCGGGTATAGAGGTTTTGAATTGGATGCCGACTTTTCGGCTAACTTTGCCGAACTTGAAAATCCCGGCTCACTATCCGGAATTGAGTCACAATCTGTTTGATTGTAAACCCCCCGCTCATTCTCTACTAATTCAGACCGTAAGATTTTTTCTCGGTCCAATGCATCTGCTAGAGCCGCGCAAGCCCTCTGAGTGGCATTACGCTCCACAGTTAGCTGTTTCTGTAAGCTCTCCAGCTGTTTTTGTAAACTCTCGCTTTTCTCACGTTCTGCTGTTAATTGGTCCTGTAAAGACCTAATTGTATCTCCTTCCGCCTGCCTCGCCAAATGCCTTTCCTTTTGTGCCGCCGTCAGCGCAGCTCCTAATACAGCACACACCAGAGCCTTTCCTTTACCCGCTCGCCACTTCTGCTCCTTCGCAAGGGTGACTATACGATTTACTACTGTCTCAGGGTCGTGCCAATTATCATGAGCCCAAGCTATTCCAGGTGGCGTAGGGCACGCTTTGTACTCCTTCAACTTCTCAAAGATTGGGGAGCAGTCAAGCATCGACATTTCCCGGGCAGTCATGACTTGCCACTGCTCGAACCTCTCCCGGCCTATGGCTGAGAGGTCACTTCCCGATTCTCCCTGTCCGTGTTCACCGGATGGAGAATCGGTATCCCCTTAGGACCTTCCAACACCGAGGGGATCCTGTCCGTGACGCCAATTTAAAAAATGTCACGTCCCACCTGGGGAGGAGGGGGGAGGAGTGACAAAGATTCGCAAATCCTCTCGGTGTGGATTAAGGTGGGCCAACACTCAAGGTCCGTACACAAACACCAGCTTTAATAGAAAGCTTCTACAGAGACAAATATTGAGTACAAATATTCGATACCCGCCAACCCTCTCACAGTTATATTCACCCCAGCTATGCGGTTTTACAGAAAATCAAGGTAGGCTATGCAGTACTTGACTTCAATTTAACAACTTTAACAACTTAATCACCTTAGGAAAAGTGAAAAAGAGAGAGAGAGAGAGAGAGAGGGAAAAGAGAATCACCAGTCCTGGATCCAGCGTTGGTCCTGCCAACAAGGGTATTCGGTGAGGGAAGGAAAAGAGTGAGGAGAAGTGAAGGTTCTTCTAGAGATGTTGATTCTGCGCAGGATGCTCAGTGATAATAATTCCACAAATCACGCACGCACGAGCATGAGCACGAACGTAAACACGAGTACCGGTACACACACGAGCACACACACACACACACACAAACTGCAGCACATTTATCGGGCTACAATATTAGTATAAACCCGCCTAAATTTACACTTATTGGTTAGTGATTAACATTTCGTATACTATTGGTTTACTGTATTTAAATTAGCCTCGCTTGCTATGTAAATTAGCACGCATGCTCCTTTCAGGTGTGGGGGGGCAAGTCTTTTCGGTCCTGAATTGAGTCGGTGGTCGTGATCTCCCCTCGCCACATTTACCTTTCACCTACTTTCTGCAGTTTTATCTTCTCTGGCCACTGTCCAGTCTTTGGTGCCAAGATGTTCACTTTTGTCGGCTTGTTAGCTCTTCTTCAAGGTTAGAGCTGTTAGTTTTCCACAGTTTGTTATCTTTTAGCTCCCTCCCAAATTCCTTTCCCAAGGCACAAGTGGTTAGTAGTTTTGCTAATTGGAAGATTACATCAGCGACCAGTCAAACCAAGAGGAGCGTTACCAGGGCTGTCCCCCAGGCAGTAGGTGTGGGGGGGGAATAAGACGCTTCACAGACCATGGGGAATGGGGCCGAGGCAAGGCCGCCCTGTCTCCACAGGGCTCCCTCCCTCACCCTCACTCCAGGGTACTGTCCGGTCCTGGGTCCTAGCGACCGTCGCTCTGCATTGTGGTTTTAGCACCAGGCTGTTTGAGACATCTTGTTCTTTTACATTAGCAGTTCTCTACACCCCCGCCTCACTACAACCTCCTTTCAGGTAGTTGTAGAGAGCAATAAGGTCTCCCCTCAGCCTCCTCTTCTCCAAACTAAACAACCCCAGCTCCCTCAGCCTCTCCTCATAAGACTTGTGCTCTAGACCCTTCACCAGCTTTGTTGCCCTTCTTTGGACACGCTCCTCCATCTCAATGTCCTTCTTGTAGTGAGGGGCCCAAAACTGAACACAGTACTCAAGGTGTGGCCTCACCAATGCCGAGTACAGGGGCACTATCACCTCCCTGGTCCTGCTGGCCACACTGTTCCTGATACAAGCCAGGATGCCATTGGCCCTCTTGGCCACCTGAGCACACTGCTGGCTCATGTTCAGGCGGCTGTCAACCAACACCCCCAGGTCCTTTTCTGCCAGGCAGCTCTCCAGCCGCTCTTCCCCTAGCCTGTAGCATTGCATGAGGTTGTTGTGACCCAAGGGCAGGACCCAGCACTTAGCCTTGTTGAATCTCATACAGTTGGCCTCGGCCCATCGATCCAGCCTGTCCAGGTCCCTCTGTAGGGCCTTCCTACCCTCCAGCAGATCAACATTTCCATCCAACTTGGTGTCATCTGCAAACTTCCTGAGGGTGCACTCAATCCCCTCATCCAGATCATCGATAAAGATATTAAACAGGACCGGCCCCAACACTGAGCCCTGGAGAACACCACTCGTGACTGGCCGCCAACTGGATTTGACTCCATTCACCACCACTCTCTGGGCTCGGCCATCCAGCCAGTTTTTAACCCAGCGCAGAGTGCACCCATCCAAGCCGTGAGCAGCCAGCTTCTCCAGGAGAATGCTGTGGGAGACAGTGTCAAAGGCCTTACTAAAGTCCAGGTAGACAACATCCACAGCCTTCCCCTCATCCACTAAGCGGGTCACCTTGTCATAGAAGGAGATCAGGTTAGTCAAGCAGGACCTCCCTTTCATAAACCCATGCTGGCTGAGCCTGATCCCCCGATTGTCCCGCACGTGCCGCGTAATGGCACTCAAGATGATCTGCTCCATGACCTTTCCCGGCACCGAGGTCAGGCTGACAGGCCTGTAGTTCCCCGGATCCTCCTTCCGGCCCTTCTTGTAGATGATGGGTGTCACATTAGCTAACTTCCAGTCAGCTGGGACCTTCCCGGTCTTAACATCCCACTCACTCAACCCAACGCTATTAACCACCATAGCCATTGCCTCAGCAGCCCTAGGAGCCTGAATAGGACTAAACCAAACACAAATTCGAAAAATCTTAGCCTTCTCATCCATCTCCCACTTAGGAGAGCCTCAGTAGACCTGGCTATTTTCTCCCTTCATCTAGCAGGTGTATCTTCTATCCTGGGAGCAATCGACTTCACAACCGCCATCAGCATAAAATCACCAGCTCTTTCACAGTACCAAACCCCCTTATTCATATGATCCATCCTCATCGCCACTGTTTTACTACTACTCTCACTCCTAGTCCTTGCTGCTGGTAGCACTACACTACTCACAGACTGAAACCTAAACACTACATTCTTTGATCCCGCCGGAGGAGGTGACCCAGTCCTATATCAACACCTTTTCTGATTCTTCGGCCACTCAAATGTTTACATCTGTCACATCCCACGTGGGGGAAGGGGGGGGGAGGAATGACTAAGATTCGCAAATCCTCTCGGTGCGGATTAAGGTGAGCCAACACTCAAGGTCCGTACACAAACACCAGCTTTAATAGAAAGCTTCTATAGAAACAAATACTGAATGCAAATATTCGATACCCGCCAGCCCTCTCACGATTATATCTACCCCAGCTATGCGGCTTTATGGAAAATCGAGGTAGGCCGTGCAGTACTTAACTACAATTTAACAACTTCAACAACTTAATAACCTTAAGAGACGTGAAAGAGAGAGAGGGAGAGAGAGAAAGAGGGAAGAAAAGGAGAATCACCAGTCCTGGATCCAGCATTGGACCTGCCAATGGGGATATTCAGTAGGGAAAAGAGGGCGAGAGAGAGTGAGAGTCCCTATTTATAGATTTCAGTCTCTGGAATTCTGGAACCTTCTCTCATCCCAGTTCCAGGAGTGGTAGAGATACCAGTTGAATTAAGAGGGGCGACCACTCAAACTAAGAGAAATGATACCAGGACCCTCACTCAGGCAGTATATGTGTGGGAGATAAGGCGCTTTATCGTGGTTTCATAGACCGCGGGGGATGGGGCCGAAGCAAGGCCATCCTGCCTTTGCAGGACTCCCTCCCTCACCCTCACTCCAGGTACTGTCCAGTCCTGGGTCCTAGCGACCGTCGCTCTGCATTGTGGTTTTAGCACCAAGGCTGTTTGAGACATCTCGATTTGCACTAGCAGTTCTCTACAACATCTTAGTCCTACTGTTCTTTGGAATCATTTCACACATAGCAACATACTACGCAGGTGAAAAAGAACCATTTGGCTACATAGGAATAGTATGAGCCATGCTATCCATTGGATTTCTAGGCTTTATCATATAGGCCCACCACATATTTACAGTGGGAACAGATGTAGACACCTGAGCATACTTTACATCTGCTACCATAATCATCGCCATCCCAACTGGCATCAAAATCTTTAGCTGACTAGCCACAAGTCCTGTTTTCAGCTGCGATAGAGTTAATTTTCTTCCTAGTAGCTGGTATGGTGCTGTGTTTTGGATTTAGTATGAGAAGAATGTTGATAACACACTGATGTTTTAGTTGTTGCTGAGTAGTGCTTACACTAGTCAAGGACTTTTCAGCTTCCCATGCTCTGCCCGGTGCACAAGAAGCTGGGAGGGGGCACAGCCAGGACAGCTGACCCAGACTGGCCAAAGGGCTATTCCATACCACATGACATCATGCTCAGTATATAAACTGGGGGGAGTTGGCCAGGGGGCAGCGATCACTGCTTGGGGACGTGCTGGGCATTGGTCAGCGGGTGGTGAGCAATTGTATAGTGTATCACTTCCTCTGTATATTATTATTATTACTACTACTACTATTCTATTTCATTTTACTTCAATTATTAAACTGTTATCTCAACCCACGAGTTTTCTCCCTTTTACCCTTCCAATTCTCTCCCCAGTGGGGTGGGGGAGTGAGTGAGCGGCTGTGTGGTGCTTAGTTGCTGGCTGGAGTTAAACCACGACGGTCCTTTTTGGCACCCAACGTGGGGCTTGAAGAGTTTGAGATAACAACAGATTAACCAAAGTGTATTAAGGAATTTGTATCTGTTAACAGTTGCTGGTCATAATATTGATTCATCTGTTCTCGGTATTAGTCTACCTGATCTGCACCATGCTCTTGTTTTTGCAGTACGTGTTAAAGATTGGTGTTGGGTTTTGCAGTTCCCTGTGCTATGCAGTGATTTTAGTGATGTTTTGCCTGGGAGATTTGTTATTAAAACACTGACCTTGAGCGCTATCTGGTATTTGGGTTCTGTAGTGAAGCCATTACTGTACTGCGGGTACCACCTCATGGAGACAATTAGCAATTATACCTCTTCCTCTGAGAGGTTTTTTATGGAGGAAATACAGAATGGCACCTTTGTTGATTTCTTCTATGATGTTTCGTCATTCATTACAATAACTTTTCAGTATCTTCAACATCCTTGGGTAGTTAAGATATATCCATTGGTAGTTCTTGGAAATATTGTTTTGATTTTGTCTAAGAAGGTTAATAAGCAGTTTAAGAATATCATCCAGAGATCTGCCCCAAGGCTGGATAGTTATGGGTGGCAGGGTGTGTGGGAGAGCATGGGCAGGTACCTAGGACAGTGGGCCCTTCCAGTGTTTTGGAACTTCACCCCTGAACAAGTGCAGAATCCTGAAAAACTAGTAAAGTATTTGGAAAAAGTATGCTGTCACCCTGGCAACTCCAGAGAGACACAAATCACTAAACCGTGCTGGGGCCTGGCCCATGCCTACCGAGCCCTATGCAACACTGTTCAGAACCCTCAAGGGGAAGAGAAGGTCTCTGGATCTGACAACAAAATGACAGGCGCTGTGGCTGCGCCAGCCCCCGCAACAGGCACTGCGGCTGAACCAGAGAACCAACCCGTGCCGGCATCAGTTGCTCCTATACACAAGAAAAAATATACAAGAAAATCAGCTCGTTTAGTAAGGGCTGATGATGAACCAGGGCCATCACAAGAACAGGAGGAGGAAGAGGCAGAACCCACAAATGAGATGGTAACCACCCGATGCTTGTCCCTGAGTGAGCTGCGAGATATGCGAAAAGATTTCAGTCGTCGTCCAGGCGAGCACATCGTCACCTGGCTGCTCCGATGCTGGGATAATGGGGCCAGTAGCCTGGAATTAGAGGGTAGGAAAGCCAAGCAGCTGGGATCCCTTTCTAGGGAAGGGGGCATTGACAAAGCAATTGGAAAAGGGGCAAAAGCCCTCAGCCTCTGGAGGCGACTCCCGTCAGGCGTGAAGGAAAGGTATCCCTTCAAGGAAGATGTTACCCAGATGTCACCCAGGCAAGCGGACCACTATGGAGAGAGGTATCTAGTACCTGGGGGAATTAGCTGTGCTGGAGGTGATTTATGGTGACCCGAACAACGAGCAGTTATCCAAAGATCCAGATGAAGTCCAGTGCACATGACCCATATGGTGGAAGTTTGTATGGAGCACACCGTTATCGCATGTAAACTCATTGGCAATAATGACCTGGAAAGATGAAGAGGGAACACACAGTGGATGAATTGGCTGGCCAACTCCGTCAATATGAAGAAAGTCTCTCTTCCTCCCTACAGGCCTGCGTCTCAGCTGTGGAGAAACTGTCCCAGAAGGTCCAGCAACTCAAAGAGGATATGTCCTACTCCTCACCTGTACGGACCAGTATCTCAGCCCTTAGGAGTAAGCATCCCTCTGCACAAGAGAGAGGATATAGTGAATGCACACCACGGGCCACCCTGTGGTTTTATCTGCATGACCATGGAGAGGACATGAGGAAGTGGGATGGAAAAATCTACCTCGACCCTAGAGGCACGGGTATGTGAGTCTCAAGGAAAAACAAACACAAAAGGGGGTTCTCCCAGGAAAATTGCTGCTCCAGTTTCCAGTGAGCAGAAGGGCTGATTTTGCTTCCAATCTTAATAAAGGGACTTTTGATTCACATTTACAAGGAGTAACGAATGCTATGAGCAGGACTAGAGGGGCCCTGCCTCCAGCCACGTGGAGGAAAGGGACAATATCGGGTGTACTGGACTGTGTGGATTTGATGGCCTGGCACATCAGCCCCACAGGAGTATAAGGCTTTAGTAGACACCGGTGCACAGGGTACCCTCATGCCATCAAGCTATGAAGGGGCAGAACCCATCTGTATTTCTGGAGTGACAGGGGGATCCCAACAGCTGACTGTATTGGAGGCTGAAGTGAGCTTAACCGGGAAGGAGTGGCAGAAGCACCCCATTGTGACTGGCCCAGAGGCCTTGTGCATCCTTGGCATAGACTACCTCAGGAGAGGGTATTTCAAGGACCCAAAAGGGTACCGGTGGGCTTTTGGCATAGCTGCCTTGGAGACGGAGGAAATTAAACAGCTGTTTACCCTGCCTGGTCTCTCAAAGGACCCTTCTAATGTGGGGTTGCTGAGGGTCAAAGAACAACAGGTGCCAATCACTACCACAATGGTGCACCGGCGGCAATATCGCACCAACCGAGACTCCCTGATTCCCATCCATAAGCTGATTCGTCGACTGGAGAGCCAAGGAGTGATCAGCAAGACTCGCTCACCTTTTAACAGTCCCATATGGCTAGTGCAAAAGTCTAATGGAGAGTGGAGACTAACAGTAGACTATTGGGGCCTGAACGAAGTCACGCCACCACTGAGTGCTGCCGTGCCAAACATGCTAGAACTTCAATATGAACTGGAGTCAAAGGCAGCCAAGTGGTATGCCACCATTGACATCGCTAATGCGTTTTTCTCAATCCCTTTGGCAGCAGAGTGCAGGCCACAGTTTGCCTTCACTTGGAGGGGTGTCCAGTACACCTGGAATCGACTGCCCCAGGGGTGGAAACACAGCCCCACCACTTGCCATGGACTGATCCAGACTGCACTGGAACAGGGTGGGGCTCCGAAACACCTGCAATACATTCATGACATCATCGTACGGGGCAACACAACAGAAGAGGGTTTTGAGAAAGGGAAGAAAATAGTCCAAATCCTTCTGGAGGCCGGCTTTGCCATAAAACAAAGTAAGGTCAAGGGACCTGCACAGGAGATCCAGTTTTTAGGAATAAAATGGCAAGATGGACGTCATCAGATCCCAATGGATGTAAACAACAAAATAACACCCATGTCTCCACCAACCAGCAAAAAGGAAGCACGAGCTTTCTTGGGTATTGTGGGTTTTTGGAGAATGCGTATTCCAAATTACAGTCTGATCGTAAGCCCTCTCTATCAAGAGACCAGGAAGAATAACGATTTCAAATGGGGCCCTGAGCAACGACAAGCCTTTTAACAAATTAAACAGGAGATAGTTCATGCAGTAGCCCTTGGGCCAGTCCGGGCAGGACAAGATGTAAAAAATGTGCTCTACACTGCAGCTGGGGAGAACGGCCCTACCTGGAGCCTCTGGCAGAAAGCACCAGGGGAGACTCGAGGTCGACCCCTAGGGTTTTGGAGTCAGGGATACAGAGGATCCGAGGCTGGCTATACTCCAACTGAAAAAGAGATATTGGCAGCATATGAAGGGGTTCGAGCTGCTTCGGAAGTGGTTGGTACTGAAGCACAGCTCCTCCTGGCAGCCCGACTGCCAGGGCTGGGCTGGATGTTCAAAGGGTGGGTCCCCTGAACACATCATTGTCGTGGTTTAACCCCAGCCAGCAACTAAGCACCACGCAGCCGCTCGCTCACTCCCCACCAGTGGGATGGGGGAGAGAATCAGAAGGGTAAAAGGGAGAAAACTCATGGGTTGAGATAAGAACAGTTTAATAATTGAAGTAAAATAAAGTAGAACAGTTATATAGGCAAAGCAAAAACCATGCAAGCAAACAAAGCAAAGCAAGGAATTCATTCACTCCTTCCCAGTGGCAGGCAGGTGTTCAGCCATCCCCAGGAAAGCAGGGCTCCATCACGCGTAACGGTTACTTGGGAAGACAAACGCCATCATACCCAATGTCTCCCCCCTTCCTTCTTCTTCCCCCAGCTTATATACTGAGCATGATGTCATATGGTATGGAATAGCCCTTTGGCCAGTCTGGGTCAGCTGTCCTGGCTATGTTCCCTCCCAGCTTCTTGTGCACCTGGCAGAGCATGGGAAGCTGAAAAGTCCTTGACCAGTGTGAGAGCCACTTAGCACCTATTTAGCAACAGCTTAGCACTACTTAGCAAGAACCAAAGCATCAGTGTATCATCGACATTGTTCTCATCCTAAACCCAAAACACAGCCCCATACCAGCTACCAAGAAGAAAATTAACTCTATGCCAGCTGAAACCAGGACAATCATGCAACTGATGCTACATGGAGTAAGTGGGTCGCACTCATCACACAACGGGCTCGAATAGGAAACCCCAGTCGTCCAGGAATCTTGGAAGTGATCAAGGACTGGCCAGAAGGCAAAGATTTCGGAATATCGCCAGAGGAGGAGGTGACGCGTGCTGAGGAGGCCCCACTGTATAATAAACTACCAGAAAATGAGAAGCAATATGCCCTGTTCACTGATGGGTCCTGTCGTCTTGTGGGGAAGCATCGGAGGTGGAAAGCTGCTGTATGGAATCCCGTACGACAAGTTGCAGAGGCTGCTGAAGGAGAAGGTGAATCGAGTCAGTTTGCAGAGGTGAAAGCCATCCAGCTGGCTTTAGATATTGCTGAACGAGAAAAGTGGCCAATGCTCTATCTCTATACTGACTCATAGACGGTGGCAAATGCCCTGTGGGGGTGGTTATGGCAATGGAAGCAGAGCAACTGGCAGCGCAGAGGCAAACCCATCTGGGCTGCCGCATTGTGGCAAGATATTGCTGTCCAGGTAAAGAACCTGGTTGTAAAAGTACGTCACGCAGATGCTCACATACCCAAGAGTCAGGCCACTGAAGAACATCAAAACAATCATCAGGTGGATCTGGACTGGCAACATAAGGGTGAATTATTCCTAGCTCAGTGGGCCCATGACACCTCAGGCCATCAAGGAAGAGATGCAACCTATAGATGGGCTCGTGACCGAGGGGTGGACTTGACCATGGACACTATGGCACAGGTTATCCATGAATGCAAAACATGCGCTGCAATCAAGCAAGCCAAGTGGTTCAAGCCTCTCTGGTATGGAGGACGATGGCCGAAATATAAATATGGGAAGGCCTGGCAGATGATTGATTAGATCACACTCCCACAAACCCACCAAGGCAAGCGCCATGTGCTTACAATGGTGGAACAACCACCAGATGGCTGGAAACATATCCCGTGCCCCATGCCACCGCCCGGAACACTATCCTGGGTCTTGAAAAGCAAGTCCTGTGGCGACATGGCACCCCAGAAAGAACTGAGTCAGACAACGGGACTCATTTCCAGAACAACCTCATAGACAGCTGAGCCAAAGAGCATGGTATTGACTGGGTATATCACATCCCCTATCATGCACCAGCCTCCGGGAAAATCGATCAATACAATGGACTGTTAAAGACTACACTGAGAGCAATGGGTGGTGGGACATTCAAACATTGGGATACACATTCAGCAAAGGCCACCCGGTTAGTCAACACCAGGGGATCTGCCAATCGAGCTGGCCCTGCCCAGTCAAGGGGGATAAAGTCCCTGTAGTGCACCTAAAAAATATGATGGGGAAGACAGTCTGGGTTACTCCCGCCTCGGGCAAAGGCAAACCCATCTGTGGGATTGCTTTTGCTCAAGGACCTGGGTGCACTTGGTGGGTGATGCGGGAGGATGGGGAAGTCCAAAGTGTACCACAAGGGGATTTGATTTTGGGTGAAGATAGCCAATGAACTGAATTGTATAATGTTAGTTGCTATACAATACTCTATGTCATCACTTCTATGATTACTATATGCCATATCGATGGTATTACAGTAAGAATCACAAAGATTAATGAAGAATGAACTCTGAGGAAACCAAGCAAAGTGATGGAACCCGAACTGGCTTCAGCATGCAACAATCCAACACCACACACCATCTCTCCTGCCCTGAAGGACTGTTATGACAGATGGAGCCCAAAGTCATGAACTAAATGAACTCAAGGGACATTTTAGAGGTATAGCCCATAGACTAAGGGAATGATACGTATGTGTGTGTGTGTATATATATATATCTTTATCTCAAAAGACTGGAAAAGTGGTGGTGATTAATTGGAATGTATTGGAAGGTGTAAGACCTGGGCATGACGTATATGGTATAGAATAAGGGGTGGATACTGTCCTGGTTTCAGCAGGTGGTGAGCAATTGTACAGTGTATCACTTGCTTTGTATGTTATTATTGTATTATATTATTATTATTATTACTATTACTACTGTTCTATTTCATTTTACCTCAATTATTAAACTGTTGTTATCTCAGCCCATGAGTTTTCTCCCGTAATCATAAGAATATTCATCATCTGAGAAGCCTTCTCATCAAAAAGAAAAGTCTTACAACCAGAACTAACCACCAACACTGATAGAATCCACAGCTGCCCACCCCCAATTCACACCTTCAAAGAACCAGCTGTGGTGGTGCATTCCGCCCCCCCCCCCCCTTTTCCTTCTTGTGCACCTGGCAGAGCATGGGAAGTGAAGCTGCTTTACAATCTCAGTAACTCCCATCAAAACTTGGCCTTTGTGTAACAAGTTTGGCGGTTAAGTGTCCCTTAACCGTATCAAAACTCTTACATGGCTGAGGTGGGAGCAGCCCTGTCTGTACCAGGGAGGCAGCCCTGACAACCTTGGAACATATTTTTTGTCTGTACTAGTCACCACCTGGCAGCCTTGGGGCCTATCTTATCTAGGCTGTAACTCGGGAGGATCTGTACCAGCATCCCTGGAATTTTTGAGAACTTTAGTAATTTTCAACACGGGCTGTGAAAGTAGAATGGAAATCTACTGATGCCTAAAGTCAATCATCTCGTGACTCTATAAACAGTGGTACCAAGTGAGACCCTTTGAGCTCTCCTGGACCGCAGCGGGCTGCACCAGAATCTCCTTCTGAGTGGGACGCCTCTTGGAGCTGCAAACTCTTAACTTTGCATGAGCTGATCTCTGGCGCTCCTTGCTCCTCGAGGTTTGATTTTCACCCAGTCTCCGGTGCTTTTGCCCATTGAGACAGTCATTTAAAGTGAGTATTTCACTAAACCCGGCGGGGAATTTTTACTGGGGCCTTTAACTGCGCATATTTCAATAGGTACCTTTAACTGCGCATATAATGAGTATTTAGGTCTATTGTGTGTGTGTGAATTGATTTAAATATTATAGTAAACCTCATTTAATCACTTTGTAGATGCTAGAATAATTAATGATTAGTTATTGCTAAATTTTTGTGAGTCTCTCCTTGCTGCAAGCAAGCCTTAAACTGCTGCTCAACATATATAATCCTTAGACATAAGCCGTTGACCAAGTCCGAGACTAGGATTGGATCCAGCCGCACCTAGGCTCCTCTCTGAGAAGGAGTTTAGAAAGCAAGGGGGTCCATTCTGAACCTCGTGACTCAACGGGAGGGCTCCCCTTTTCCTCCTTGTATTTTCTTTGGGCTTGATTTCCTCTTTCTTTCTCTTTATATATATATATTCCATTCATTTAATAAGTAATAGAGTGAACCTTGCCATCGAATTCTGTTAAATCACACTTTTATAGATTTCTATTAAAATCGCTATTTGCAAATATCTTTGACGGTGATTTTTTAAGTGGCCTAACCACTCATCTGTGACACCAGCCTTCATTCAAGTACAAGAAAAGAAGGAATCAAACCCTCATATACTGGTTTTGAGCCAACCGCATGAAACCCCTCACACTTCTTTCTTATGAGATGTGAGAAAACCAATTATATAGCCTTGTCAAGACTAAATCACAGGTGAAAACCCTGTACAGTTCACGTGGCCAATCATTCACAATTTGGATTTCAAGATGCTTCATCCCCTATCATAGAAGAACTTGTTGAATTCCATGGCAATGCCTTAATAGTCGCACTAGCAATCTGCGGCTTGGTTCTTTATCTTCTAGCATTTATACTAATCAAAAAATTATCCTCAAGTACTGTCAATGCACAGAAAGTAGAACTAATCTGAACAATCCTACCAGCTATCATCCTAATCCTCCTCGCCCTACCATCTCTACAAATCCTATATATAATAGACAAAATTGGTGAGCCTGACCTGACCTTAAAAGCCATCAGTCATCAATGATACTGAACCTATGAATAAACAGACTTTAAAGATCTAACATTTGACTCATATATAATTCGCACAACAGAACTTCCACTGGGACATTTCTGGCTACTAGAAGTCAACCACTGCTTTGTTATTCCTATCCGCATTATTGTTACTCCTGGTGATGTCCTCCACTCCTGGGAAGTCCCCCACTCTAGGAATAAATACTGATGCAATCCCAGGATGAGTAAACCAAACTTCATTCATCACCACCTGACCAGGAATCTTTTACAGCCAATGCTCAGAACTCTGTGGGGCCAACCACAGCTACATACCAGTTGTAGTAGAATCTACCCCCCTTACCCACTTCGAGAGCTGATCCTCACTACTATCAACATCCTAATCATTAAGAAGCTATGTAACAGCACTAGCCTTTTAAGCTAGAGAAAGAGGGACACTTACCCCTCCTTAATGGCATGCCACAACTCAACCCAAATCCATGATTCTTCATCATACTGACATCACGACTAATTTTCTTATTAATCATTCAGCCTAAGCTCCTATCATTTGCTCTTACTAACCCCCCTTTCCAATAAAACCTGCATAACTGCCAAAACTACCCCCCTGAGCCTGACCATGAACCTAAGCTGCTTTGACCAATTCACAAGCCCATGCCTTCTGGGAATCCCACTGATTCTGCTCTCAATATTATTCCCTGCCCTACTACTCCCCACACCTGACACCCAATGAATCACTAACTGCCTCCATATCCTCCAACTGCGATTCTTCCACCTAATCACAAAACAACTAATGATCCCACTAAACAAAGGAGGCCACAAATGAGCCCTAATCCTAACATCACTAACAGTACTCCTATAATCAACCTCCTAGGCTTACTACCATATACATTCACCCCAACCACCCAACTATCAATAAACATAGCACTGGCTTTCCCACTCTGACTAGCTACCCTCCTCACAGGCCTACAAAACCAGCCCTCAGCATCCCTAGGACACCTCCTACCTGAAGGAACCCCCATACCAGTAATCCTAGCCCTAATTCTAATTGAGACCACTAGCCTGCTTATCCGCCCATTAGCCCTAGGAGTCTGCCTCACAGCAGGACATCTTCTCATTCAACTTACCTCCACAGCTACCACTGCTCTACTTCCCATTATACCCACAGTGTCCATCCTAACCACATCAATCCTACTTCTACTAACCATCTTAGAAGTAGCAGTAGCCATAATTCAAGCTTATGTCTTTGTACTTCTACTAAGCGCATACTTACAAGAAAACATCTAATGGCTCACCAGTGGCTCTTACCACATAGTAGACCCAAGCCACTGACCTATCTTTGGGGCAGCTGCTGCCTTACTCGCTACTTCAGGACTGATCTTATGGTTCCACTATAACTCCTCACAACTTTTAAGCCTAGGCTTACTCTCCATGCTCCTAGTCATACTACAGTGGTGATGAGACACCGTACAAGAAAGCATATTCCAGGGCCACCACACCCCCACGGTCCAAAAAGGCTTATGATACAGAATAATCCTCTTCATTACATCCGAGGCATTCTTCTTCCTAGCATTCTTCTGAGCATTCTTTCACTCTAGCTTAGTCCCCACCCCAGAACTAGGTGGACAAAGACCCCCCAATAGGAATCAACCCCTTTAATCCCCTAGAAGTACCCTTATTAAACACAGCTATCCTCCTTGCCTCAGGCGTTACCATAACATGAGCATACCACAGTATCGCAGAAGGTAACCGAAAACAAGCAATCCATGCACTAACCCTAACAATTCTATTAGGATTCTACTTCACTGCACTCCAAGCAATAGAATACCATGAAGCACCATTTTCAATCGCCAACAGCATAGACGGCTCAACCTTTTTTTGTCGCTACAGGATTCCACAGACTACACGTAATCATCGCATCTTCCTTCCTATCGGTTTGCCTCTTATGACTAATCAAATTCCACTTCACCTCAAACCACCACTTTGGATTTGAAGCAACAGCCTGATATTGACATTTCGTAGATGTTATCTGATTATTCCTCTATATAACCATCTACTGATGAGGATCCTGCTCTTCTAGTATACTAATTACAATTGACTTCCAATCTCTAAAATCTGGTATAACCCCAGAGAAGAGCAATTAGCATAATCACATTTATACTCGCCCTATCCCTCACTCTCAGCATTATCCTAACTACATTAAACGTCTGACTCGCCCAAATAAACCCAGCCTCAGAAAAACTATCCCCATACAAATGTGGCTTCAACCCACTAGGATCTGCCCAACTCCCATTCTCAATCCGATTCTTCCTCAGTAGCAATCCTATTTCTACTATTTGACTTAGAAATTGCACTCTTACTTCCACTCCCATGAACTGTCCAACTTCAGCCCCCCCCAACCCTAATCTGAGGTTCCATCATTATCCTCCTACTTACACTAGGACTGATCTATGAGTGGATACAAGGGGGCCTAGAATGAGCAGAATAACAGAAAGGTATTCTAACCAAGACAGTTAATTTTGACTCAGTGGATCATAGCCCAACCCTATGACTTTATGTCACTCCTACACCTAAGCTTCTACTCAGCCTTTACCCTAAGCAGCTTAGGGTTAGCCTTCCATCGAACCCACCTAATCTCTGCCCTACTATGCCTAGAAAGCATGATATTCTCTATATATGTCGCCCTATCAATCTATCTGACCTATCAAAAACCAAGCTATGTCATTCTCCCTAATACCCGTATTCATACTAGCAATCTCAGCATGTGAAGCAGGTACAGTCTTGGCAATACTAGTAGCCTCCACACAAACCCACTGCTCTGACCACCTACACAACCTAAACCTCCTACAATGCTAAGAATCATTCTCTCAACAATCATACTCCTCCCCACAACCCTCTTATCCCCCCCCAAATTCCTATGAACTAACACCACCACCACCACACATATAGCCTCCTAATTGCCACCCTCAGTCTACAATGACTGCTCCCAACATACTATCCCCATAAAAACCTGGCCCAATGAACCGGCATCAACCAAATGTCACTCCAAATCGACCAATGTCACTCTAATCTTCAAAAAGGGCAAGAAGAGGACCCAGGAAACTACAGGCCATTCAGCCTCACCTCCATCCAGGTGATGGAACAGCTCATTCTGGATGTCATCTCTAAGCATGTGGAGGAAAAGAAGGTTATCAGGAGTAGTCAACATGGATTCACCAAGGGGAAATCATGCTTGACCAACCTGATAGCCTTCTGTGATGGCATGACTAGCTGGGTAGATGAGGGGAGAGCAGTGGATGTTGTCTACCTTGACTTCAGCAAGGCTTTTGACACTGTCTCCCATAACATCCTCATAGGTAAGCTCAGGAAGTGTGGGTTAGATGAGTGGACAGTGAGATGGATTGAGAACTGGCTGAATGGCAGAGCTCAGAGAGTTGTGATCAGCGGCACAGTGTCTAGTTGGAGGCCTGTAGCTAGCAATGTTCCCTGGGGGTCAGTACTGGGTCCAGACAGGACCCATCAGTGAACAGGGCATATTGCTTCTCATTTTCTGGTAGTTTATTATACAGTGGGGCCTCCTCAGCACGCGTCACCTCCTCCTCTGGCGATATTCCGAAATCTTTGCCTTCTGGCCAGTCCATGATCACTCCCAAGATTCCTGGACGACTGGGGTTTCCTATTCGAGCCTGTTGTGTGATGAGTGCGACCCACTTACTCCATGTAGCATCAGTTGCATGATTGTCCTGGTTTCAGCTGGCATAGAGTTAATTTTCTTCTTGGTAGCTGGTATGGGGCTGTGTTTTGGGTTTAGGATGAGAACAATGTCGATGATACACTGATGCTTTGGTTCTTGCTAAGTAGTGCTAAGCTGTTGCTAAATAGGTGCTAAGTGGCTCTCACACTGGTCAAGGACTTTTCAGCTTCCCATGCTCTGCCAGGTGCACAAGAAGCTGGGAGGGAACATAGCCAGGACAGCTGACCCAGACTGGCCAAAGGGCTATTCCATACCATATGACATCATGCTCAGTATATAAGCTGGGGGAAGAAGAAGGAAGGGGGGAGACATTGGGTATGATGGCGTTTGTCTTCCCAAGTAACCGTTACGCGTGATGGAGCCCTGCTTTCCTGGGGATGGCTGAACACCTGCCTGCCACTGGGAAGGAGTGAATGAATTCCTTGCTTTGCTTTGTTTGCTTGCACGGTTTTTGCTTTGCCTATATAACTGTTCTACTTTATTTTACTTCAATTATTAAACTGTTCTTATCTCAACCCATGAGTTTTCTCCCTTTTACCCTTCTGATTCTCTCCCCCATCCCACTGGTGGGGAGTGAGCGAGCGGCTGCGTGGTGCTTAGTTGCTGGCTGGGGTTAAACCACGACAATGATGTGTTCAGGGGACCCACCCTTTGAACATCCAGCCCAGCCCTGGCAGTCGGGCTGCCAGGAGGAGCTGTGCTTCAGTACCAACCACTTCCGAAGCAGCTCGAACCCCTTCATATGCTGCCAATATCTCTTTTTCAGTTGGAGTATAGCCAGCCTCGGATCCTCTGTATCCCTGACTCCAAAACCCTAGGGGTCGACCTCGAGTCTCCCCTGGTGCTTTCTGCCAGAGGCTCCAGGTAGGGCCGTTCTCCCCAGCTGCAGTGTAGAGCACATTTTTTACATCTTGTCCTGCCCGGACTGGCCCAAGGGCTACTGCATGAACTATCTCCTGTTTAATTTGTTAAAAGGCTTGTCGTTGCTCAGGGCCCCATTTGAAATCGTTATTCTTCCTGGTCTCTTGATAGAGAGGGCTTACGATCAGACTGTAATTTGGAATACGCATTCTCCAAAAACCCACAATACCCAAGAAAGCTCGTGCTTCCTTTTTGCTGGTTGGTGGAGACATGGGTGTTATTTTGTTGTTTACATCCATTGGGATCTGATGACGTCCATCTTGCCATTTTATTCCTAAAAACTGGATCTCCTGTGCAGGTCCCTTGACCTTACTTTGTTTTATGGCAAAGCCGGCCTCCAGAAGGATTTGGACTATTTTCTTCCCTTTCTCAAAACCCTCTTCTGTTGTGTTGCCCCGTACGATGATGTCATGAATGTATTGCAGGTGTTTCGGAGCCCCACCCTGTTCCAGTGCAGTCTGGATCAGTCCATGGCAAGTGGTGGGGCTGTGTTTCCACCCCTGGGGCAGTCGATTCCAGGTGTACTGGACACCCCTCCAAGTGAAGGCAAACTGTGGCCTGCACTCTGCTGCCAAAGGGATTGAGAAAAACGCATTAGCGATGTCAATGGTGGCATACCACTTGGCTGCCTTTGACTCCAGTTCATATTGAAGTTCTAGCATGTTTGGCACGGCAGCACTCAGTGGTGGCGTGACTTCGTTCAGGCCCCAATAGTCTACTGTTAGTCTCCACTCTCCATTAGACTTTTGCACTAGCCATATGGGACTGTTAAAAGGTGAGCGAGTCTTGCTGATCATTCCTTGGCTCTCCAGTCGACGAATCAGCTTATGGATGGGAATCAGGGAGTCTCGGTTGGTGCGATATTGCCGCCGGTGCACCATTGTGGTAGTGATTGGCACCTGTTGTTCTTTGACCCTCAGCAACCCCACATTAGAAGGGTCCTTTGAGAGACCAGGCAGGGTAAACAGCTGTTTAATTTCCTCCGTCTCCAAGGCAGCTATGCCAAAAGCCCACCGGTACCCTTTTGGGTCCTTGAAATACCCTCTCCTGAGGTAGTCTATGCCAAGGATGCACAAGGCCTCTGGGCCAGTCACAATGGGGTGCTTCTGCCACTCCTTCCCGGTTAAGCTCACTTCAGCCTCCAATACAGTCAGCTGTTGGGATCCCCCTGTCACTCCAGAAATACAGATGGGTTCTGCCCCTTCATAGCTTGATGGCATGAGGGTACCCTGTGCACCGGTGTCTACTAAAGCCTTATACTCCTGTGGGGCTGATGTGCCAGGCCATCAAATCCACACAGTCCAGTACACCCGATATTGTCCCTTTCCTCCACGTGGCTGGAGGCAGGGCCCCTCTAGTCCTGCTCATAGCATTCGTTACTCACTTCTTGTAAATGTGAATCAAAAGTCCCTTTATTAAGATTGGAAGCAAAATCAGCCCTTCTGCTCACTGGAAACTGGAGCAGCAATTTTCCTGGGAGAACCCCCTTTTGTGTTTGTTTTTCCTTGAGACTCACATACCCGTGCCTCTAGGGTCGAGGTAGATTTTTCCATCCCACTTCCTCATGTCCTCTCCATGGTCATGCAGATAAAACCACAGGGTGGCCCGTGGTGTGCATTCACTATATCCTCTCTCTTGTGCAGAGGGATGCTTACTCCTAAGGGCTGAGATACTGGTCCGTACAGGTGAGGAGTAGGACATATCCTCTTTGAGTTGCTGGACCTTCTGGGACAGTTTCTCCACAGCTGAGACGCAGGCCTGTAGGGAGGAAGAGAGACTTTCTTCATATTGACGGAGTTGGCCAGCCAATTCATCCACTGTGTGTTCCCTCTTCATCTTTCCAGGTCATTATTGCCAATGAGTTTACATGCGATAACGGTGTGCTCCATACAAACTTCCACCATATGGGTCATGTGCACTGGACTTCATCTGGATCTTTGGATAACTGCTCGTTGTTCGGGTCACCATAAATCACCTCCAGCACAGCTAATTCCCCCAGGTACTAGATACCTCTCTCCATAGTGGTCCGCTTGCCTGGGTGACATCTGGGTAACATCTTCCTTGAAGGGATACCTTTCCTTCACGCCTGACGGGAGTCGCCTCCAGAGGCTGAGGGCTTTTGCCCCTTTTCCAATTGCTTTGTCAATGCCCCCTTCCCTAGAAAGGGATCCCAGCTGCTTGGCTTTCCTACCCTCTAATTCCAGGCTACTGGCCCCATTATCCCAGCATCGGAGCAGCCAGGTGACGATGTGCTCGCCTGGACGACGACTGAAATCTTTTCGCATATCTCGCAGCTCACTCAGGGACAAGCATCGGGTGGTTACCATCTCATTTGTGGGTTCTGCCTCTTCCTCCTCCTGTTCTTGTGATGGCCCTGGTTCATCATCAGCCCTTACTAAACGAGCTGATTTTCTTGTATATTTTTTCTTGTGTATAGGAGCAACTGATGCCGGCACGGGTTGGTTCTCTGGTTCAGCCGCAGTGCCTGTTGCGGGGGCTGGCGCAGCCACAGCGCCTGTCATTTTGTTGTCAGATCCAGAGACCTTCTCTTCCCCTTGAGGGTTCTGAACAGTGTTGCATAGGGCTCGGTAGGCATGGGCCAGGCCCCAGCACGGTTTAGTGATTTGTGTCTCTCTGGAGTTGCCAGGGTGACAGCATACTTTTTCCAAATACTTTACTAGTTTTTCAGGATTCTGCACTTGTTCAGGGGTGAAGTTCCAAAACACTGGAAGGGCCCACTGTCCTAGGTACCTGCCCATGCTCTCCCACACACCCTGCCACCCATAACTATCCAGCCTTGGGGCAGATCTCTGGATGATATTCTTAAACTGCTTATTAACCTTCTTAGACAAAATCAAAACAATATTTCCAAGAACTACCAATGGATATATCTTAACTACCCAAGGATGTTGAAGATACTGAAAAGTTATTGTAATGAATGACGAAACATCATAGAAGAAATCAACAAAGGTGCCATTCTGTATTTCCTCCATAAAAAACCTCTCAGAGGAAGAGGTATAATTGCTAATTGTCTCCATGAGGTGGTACCCGCAGTACAGTAATGGCTTCACTACAGAACCCAAATACCAGATAGCGCTCAAGGTCAGTGTTTTAATAACAAATCTCCCAGGCAAAACATCACTAAAATCACTGCATAGCACAGGGAACTGCAAAACCCAACACCAATCTTTAACACGTACTGCAAAAACAAGAGCATGGTGCAGATCAGGTAGACTAATACCGAGAACAGATGAATCAATATTATGACCAGCAACTGTTAACAGATACAAATTCCTTAATACACTTTGGTTAATCTGTTGTTATCTCAAACTCTTCAAGCCCCACGTTGGGTGCCAAAAAGGACCGTCGTGGTTTAACTCCAGCCAGCAACTAAGCACCACACAGCCGCTCACTCACTCCCCCACCCCACTGGGGAGAGAATTGGAAGGGTAAAAGGGAGAAAACTCGTGGGTTGAGATAACAGTTTAATAATTGAAGTAAAATGAAATAGAATAGTAGTAGTAGTAATAATAATAATATACAGAGGAAGTGATACACTATACAATTGCTCACCACCCGCTGACCAATGCCCAGCACGTCCCCAAGCAGTGATCGCTGCCCCCTGGCCAACTCCCCCCAGTTTATATACTGAGCATGATGTCATGTGGTATGGAATAGCCCTTTGGCCAGTCTGGGTCAGCTGTCCTGGCTGTGCCCCCTCCCAGCTTCTTGTGCACCGGGCAGAGCATGGGAAGCTGAAAAGTCCTTGACTAGTGTAAGCACTACTCAGCAACAACTAAAACATCAGTGTGTTATCAACATTCTTCTCATACTAAATCCAAAACACAGCACCATACCAGCTACTAGGAAGAAAATTAACTCTATCGCAGCTGAAAACAGGACTTGTGGCTAGTCAGCTAAAGATTTTGATGCCAGTTGGGATGGCGATGATTATGGTAGCAGATGTAAAGTATGCTCAGGTGTCTACATCTGTTCCCACTGTAAATATGTGGTGGGCCTATATGATAAAGCCTAGAAATCCAATGGATAGCATGGCTCATACTATTCCTATGTAGCCAAATGGTTCTTTTTCACCTGCGTAGTATGTTGCTATGTGTGAAATGATTCCAAAGAACAGTAGGACTAAGATGTTGTAGAGAACTGCTAGTGCAAATCGAGATGTCTCAAACAGCCTTGGTGCTAAAACCACAATGCAGAGCGACGGTCGCTAGGACCCAGGACTGGACAGTACCTGGAGTGAGGGTGAGGGAGGGAGTCCTGCAAAGGCAGGATGGCCTTGCTTCGGCCCCATCCCCCGCGGTCTATGAAACCACGATAAAGCGCCTTATCTCCCACACATATACTGCCTGAGTGAGGGTCCTGGTATCATTTCTCTTAGTTTGAGTGGTCGCCCCTCTTAATTCAACTGGTATCTCTACCACTCCTGGAACTGGGATGAGAGAAGGTTCCAGAATTCCAGAGACTGAAATCTATAAATAGGGACTCTCACTCTCTCTCGCCCTCTTTTCCCTACTGAATATCCCCATTGGCAGGTCCAATGCTGGATCCAGGACTGGTGATTCTCCTTTTCTTCCCTCTTTCTCTCTCTCCCTCTCTCTCTTTCACGTCTCTTAAGGTTATTAAGTTGTTGAAGTTGTTAAATTGTAGTTAAGTACTGCACGGCCTACCTCGATTTTCCATAAAGCCGCATAGCTGGGGTAGATATAATCGTGAGAGGGCTGGCGGGTATCGAATATTTGCATTCAGTATTTGTTTCTATAGAAGCTTTCTATTAAAGCTGGTGTTTGTGTACGGACCTTGAGTGTTGGCTCACCTTAATCCGCACCGAGAGGATTTGCGAATCTTAGTCATTCCTCCCCCCCCCTTCCCCCACGTGGGATGTGACAGATGTAAACATTTGAGTGGCCGAAGAATCAGAAAAGGTGTTGATATAGGACTGGGTCACCTCCTCCGGCGGGATCAAAGAATGTAGTGTTTAGGTTTCAGTCTGTGAGTAGTGTAGTGCTACCAGCAGCAAGGACTAGGAGTGAGAGTAGTAGTAAAACAGTGGCGATGAGGATGGATCATATGAATAAGGGGGTTTGGTACTGTGAAAGAGCTGGTGATTTTATGCTGATGGCGGTTGTGAAGTCGATTGCTCCCAGGATAGAAGATACACCTGCTAGATGAAGGGAGAAAATAGCCAGGTCTACTGAGGCTCTCCTAAGTGGGAGATGGATGAGAAGGCTAAGATTTTTCGAATTTGTGTTTGGTTTAGTCCTATTCAGGCTCCTAGGGCTGCTGAGGCAATGGCTATGGTGGTTAATAGCGTTGGGTTGAGTGAGTGGGATGTTAAGACCGGGAAGGTCCCAGCTGACTGGAAGTTAGCTAATGTGACACCCATCATCTACAAGAAGGGCCGGAAGGAGGATCCGGGGAACTACAGGCCTGTCAGCCTGACCTCGGTGCCGGGAAAGGTCATGGAGCAGATCATCTTGAGTGCCATTACGCGGCACGTGCGGGACAATCGGGGGATCAGGCTCAGCCAGCATGGGTTTATGAAAGGGAGGTCCTGCTTGACTAACCTGATCTCCTTCTATGACAAGGTGACCCGCTTAGTGGATGAGGGGAAGGCTGTGGATGTTGTCTACCTGGACTTTAGTAAGGCCTTTGACACTGTCTCCCACAGCATTCTCCTGGAGAAGCTGGCTGCTCACGGCTTGGATGGGTGCACTCTGCGCTGGGTTAAAAACTGGCTGGATGGCCGAGCCCAGAGAGTGGTGGTGAATGGAGTCAAATCCAGTTGGTGGCCAGTCACGAGTGGTGTTCTCCAGGGCTCAGTGTTGGGGCCGGTCCTGTTTAATATCTTTATCGATGATCTGGATGAGGGGATTGAGTGCACCCTCAGGAAGTTTGCAGATGACACCAAGTTGGATGGAAATGTTGATCTGCTGGAGGGTAGGAAGGCCCTACAGAGGGACCTGGACAGGCTGGATCGATGGGCCGAGGCCAACTGTATGAGATTCAACAAGGCTAAGTGCTGGGTCCTGCCCTTGGGTCACAACAACCTCATGCAATGCTACAGGCTAGGGGAAGAGCGGCTGGAGAGCTGCCTGGCAGAAAAGGACCTGGGGGTGTTGGTTGACAGCCGCCTGAACATGAGCCAGCAGTGTGCTCAGGTGGCCAAGAGGGCCAATGGCATCCTGGCTTGTATCAGGAACAGTGTGGCCAGCAGGACCAGGGAGGTGATAGTGCCCCTGTACTCGGCATTGGTGAGGCCACACCTTGAGTACTGTGTTCAGTTTTGGGCCCCTCACTACAAGAAGGACATTGAGATGGAGGAGCGTGTCCAAAGAAGGGCAACAAAGCTGGTGAAGGGTCTAGAGCACAAGTCTTATGAGGAGAGGCTGAGGGAGCTGGGGTTGTTTAGTTTGGAGAAGAGGAGGCTGAGGGGAGACCTTATTGCTCTCTACAACTACCTGAAAGGAGGTTGTAGTGAGGCGGGGGTGTAGAGAACTGCTAATGTAAAAGAACAAGATGTCTCAAACAGCCTGGTGCTAAAACCACAATGCAGAGCGACGGTCGCTAGGACCCAGGACCGGACAGTACCCTGGAGTGAGGGTGAGGGAGGGAGCCCTGTGGAGACAGGGCGGCCTTGCCTCGGCCCCATTCCCCATGGTCTGTGAAGCGTCTTATTCCCCCCCCACACCTACTGCCTGGGGGACAGCCCTGGTAACGCTCCTCTTGGTTTGACTGGTCGCTGATGTAATCTTCCAATTAGCAAAACTACTAACCACTTGTGCCTTGGGAAAGGAATTTGGGAGGGAGCTAAAAGATAACAAACTGTGGAAAACTAACAGCTCTAACCTTGAAGAAGAGCTAACAAGCCGACAAAAGTGAACATCTTGGCACCAAAGACTGGACAGTGGCCAGAGAAGATAAAACTGCAGAAAGTAGGTGAAAGGTAAATGTGGCGAGGGGAGATCACGACCACCGACTCAATTCAGGACCGAAAAGACTTGCCCCCCCACACCTGAAAGGAGCATGCGTGCTAATTTACATAGCAAGCGAGGCTAATTTAAATACAGTAAACCAATAGTATACGAAATGTTAATCACTAACCAATAAGTGTAAATTTAGGCGGGTTTATACTAATATTGTAGCCCGATAAATGTGCTGCAGTTTGTGTGTGTGTGTGTGTGTGTGCTCGTGTGTGTACCGGTACTCGTGTTTACGTTCGTGCTCATGCTCGTGCGTGCGTGATTTGTGGAATTATTATCACTGAGCATCCTGCGCAGAATCAACATCTCTAGAAGAACCTTCACTTCTCCTCACTCTTTTCCTTCCCTCACCGAATACCCTTGTTGGCAGGACCAACGCTGGATCCAGGACTGGTGATTCTCTTTTCCCTCTCTCTCTCTCTCTCTTTTTCACTTTTCCTAAGGTGATTAAGTTGTTAAAGTTGTTAAATTGAAGTCAAGTACTGCATAGCCTACCTTGATTTTCTGTAAAACCGCATAGCTGGGGTGAATATAACTGTGAGAGGGTTGGCGGGTATCGAATATTTGTACTCAATATTTGTCTCTGTAGAAGCTTTCTATTAAAGCTGGTGTTTGTGTACGGACCTTGAGTGTTGGCCCACCTTAATCCACACCGAGAGGATTTGCGAATCTTTGTCACTCCTCCCCCCTCCTCCCCAGGTGGGACGTGACATTTTTTAAATTGGCGTCACGGACAGGATCCCCTCGGTGTTGGAAGGTCCTAAGGGGATACCGATTCTCCATCCGGTGAACACGGACAGGGAGAATCGGGAAGTGACCTCTCAGCCATAGGCCGGGAGAGGTTCGAGCAGTGGCAAGTCATGACTGCCCGGGAAATGTCGATGCTTGACTGCTCCCCAATCTTTGAGAAGTTGAAGGAGTACAAAGCGTGCCCTACGCCACCTGGAATAGCTTGGGCTCATGATAATTGGCACGACCCTGAGACAGTAGTAAATCGTATAGTCACCCTTGCGAAGGAGCAGAAGTGGCGAGCGGGTAAAGGAAAGGCTCTGGTGTGTGCTGTATTAGGAGCTGCGCTGACGGCGGCACAAAAGGAAAGGCATTTGGCGAGGCAGGCGGAAGGAGATACAATTAGGTCTTTACAGGACCAATTAACAGCAGAACGTGAGAAAAGCGAGAGTTTACAAAAACAGCTGGAGAGCTTACAGAAACAGCTAACTGTGGAGCGTAATGCCACTCAGAGGGCTTGCGCGGCTCTAGCAGATGCATTGGACCGAGAAAAAATCTTACGGTCTGAATTAGTAGAGAATGAGCGGGGGGTTTACAATCAAACAGATTGTGACTCAATTCCGGATAGTGAGCCGGGATTTTCAAGTTCGGCAAAGTTAGCCGAAAAGTCGGCATCCAATTCAAAACCTCTATACCCGCTCAAGGAATTGGAAATTAGTCAAGAAATTTTTTACCCTGAAGCCGAAAAAGAGCAGGCAATTCTGAGACCATTAATCAAAACGGAGACCACCGAAGGCCAAGGTGGAGGAGCTCCGCAAGTCACCACCCGGATGGTGCCGTATTCGGCAACCGAACTAACAAAAATCCAGAAAAAATATACTAGACGGGCTCACGAATCTGAGACTGAGTATGTATGGAGGGTGTCATTGTCTGGCGGAGACCGAATTTTATTGTCAGAAGATGAGGCACAGGGATACTGGGGGCCCGGTGTATTTTTAACCACTGATGATCAGAGAGAGCCATGGTCGTTAACTCAACGAGCCGCATAGTGGGCAGGAGGTTTAGGCCCCCTGGAACGAGGAGACCCGGCATATATTGAGACCCCTGATATAAATCACTTAACTGAAAGTTTACAAAAGGCTGCTTGCCTCCAGTTGATGCATGACAGGCGTTTAGTCCCTCAACAGCCTTCCCCGATGTTGTTAAATGCACACCCTGATAGAATGACTCCCCTGATCCGGGGTCTTCCGGACTCACTGAAGCTGTACGCAGTACGGCTGCAGGACCGTCTAAGGGATATCCTGGCTCCGAGGGGAGGGGGGAGACGAGACCAACGAGAGAGAGGGGCCATGACTTGGGGGGAGGTAGCCCAGGAACTGATAAATTATGGTAGGAGAATAGGTCTCACTAGGGGGGCTATAAAATCAAGAACTGCTGTAAGGAGAATGGAACAGCGAGAAAATCGGCCCCCTCCTCAGGCCTCAGGGGTGAGGAGAAACCTATTGTGGGCGGAGGGAATCGAGAAGGGGATTCCCCGGGAGTTAATGGATGGTATGCCTACCATAACCTTAGAGAAGCTCATTCGAGCGTGGAAAAACAAACAGAAAGTACCCCTCCGAATTGACCAGTACGCTCGAGAGAGTATGAGGGCAGAGCCCCGATCTAATGACATTGCGGGAGTTACCTCTAAGGTACCTAACGCCCCTGAAAAGGATTTGATTGATCTTGGGACGGAAAACTGGACACGCCGTCCCCAGTAAGTGAGCCGGGGGATGGCCAGTGGGTCCATTTGAGAAGGCTCACAGAAAATAATAAAGGGGACCTGTTAATTACTTTTCCCCTTGGTCCCTTTAAAACCCCAGTTACTTTCTTAGTTGACACGGGTGCTCAGATATCAGCACTTCAGGCGGATGTTGCTAATCGCAATGGCATAGTTGCTGATAAAAAACAAATTTGGGTCACAGATGCTTTTGGAAACTCTAAGCCACAGCCAACGGCTCGAGTCAGATGCTGGTTACCGGGAGACACATCTCCTGTTGAGACCACGATGATATTGGGTACTTTGCCTATGAACATTTTAGGACTTGATTTATTGAAGGGGAGAGCATGGACAGACTCAAAAGGAAGGGAGTGGAAATTCGGACTCCCCATGGTTTCTATAAGACTTCTACAATCGGCACCCGTGCTCCCTCCTTCCAAAATTGTTAATGTCAAACTGTACCCTCTTCCCTTAGGGGCTCGGGAGGGTATAACCCCTGTGATAATGGAGTTGCGAGAGCAAGGGATAATTATCCCAACTCACTCACCTTACAACTCCCCAGTATGGCCAGTCCGCAAACCAAATGGAAAATGGCGACTAACAATTGACTATCGGCGCCTAAATGCCAACACAGGCCCCTTGACGGCTGCGGTGCCTAACATAGCCAAATTGCTCGCGACCATACAGGAGCAAGCACATCAGATTTTAGCAACCATTGACGTGAAGGATATGTTTTTTATGGTTCCCTTACAGGAAGCTGACAGAGACCGCTTTGCCTTCACGTGGGAGGGTGTGCAATTCACTTTCACACGTCTTCCCCAGGGATACCGTCATTCACCGACCATTGCGCACTATGCACTAGCACAAGAGCTTGCTCAAGTCACTCCTGGAGAGGGCGTCAAGGTATATCAATACATCGATGATGTGTTGATAGGCGGCCCTGATGCTGCTGCAGTAGGACAGACCCAGACGGAGATAATCAATCACCTAGAGAATTTAGGACTCCAAATCCCAGCAGAAAAGGTACAGCTTCCCTCTTCCGAGGTAAAATTCCTAGGCATTTGGTGGAGAGGAGGAATGGCGTGCATTCCCCCTGAAACTCTAACTGCTCTTGAACAAGTAAAAATGCCTGGTAATAAAAAAGAACTGCAACATGCCCTAGGACTGCTGGTATTTTGGAGAAAACACATTCCAGATTTTTCTATCATAGCCCGTCCCTTATATGATCTAACACGCAAAAGAGTCACCTGGGATTGGACCCCTGTCCATGAAGAAGCCTTAAAGTTGTTGATTTTTGAAGCAGGCATGTATCAGGCTTTAGGGCCAATACACCCAACAGATCCACTCCACATTGAATGGGGTTTTGCAATTCACGGGCTATCCATACATATGTGGCAACGTGGGCCTGAAGGTCCAACTCGTCCCATAGGATTCTACTCACGTAGTTTTAAAGATGCAGAAAAACGTTACTCAGTTTGGGAGAAGGGCCTTTTTGTGGTTAGTCTAGCGTTGCAGGAAGCCGAAAGGATCATACGGCAGCAACCAATCATCTTACGAGGGCCCTTTAAGGTTTTGAAGCCAGTGTTGTCTGGAACCCCACCTCCCATTGGGGTGGCACAGCGAGAAACAGTAAGGAAGTGGTATGCGCAGTTGGATCACTATTACCACACACGGAAAATAGAGGAAGGAACCCCCAAAATACTCCAAATACAAGATCCACCCACCGATCACCCAGACACAGAACCCCCTCCCTCATGCATAAAACCTGCTCCTCCATTTGAGCCCCATCTGAAAAATGTATGGTTCACTGACGCATCCTCTAGGAGGGAGGGAAAGGTGTGGAAGTACCGAGCAGTAGCACTACATGTTGACTCTGGGGACCAAATCATAACGGAGGGTGAGGGGAGTGCCCAAGTGGGTGAATTAGTTGCTGTGTGGAGTGTGGTCACCAGGGAAGCTGAGACCAGAGAACCAGTGTATATTTATACAGACTCATATGCTGTGTTCAAGGGCTGTACAGAGTGGCTCCCTTTTTGGGAACAAAATGGATGGGAGGTAAACCGAATACCAGTATGGCAGCGGGAAAAGTGGGAGGAAATTCTGAATATTTCCAAACAAAAATCCTTTCTGGTAGGATGGGTCGCTGCACATCAAGCAGGAGACAATCCAGCTCACCTTTTGAACAACCAAGTAGACTCGCTGACCCGCCTAGCAAATATAGCTGTAGAAAGTGAAGGGGAGAAATGGGAACATCTGTTAGAGTGGTTACATGTGAAACGCGGCCATTCAGGGGTTAAAGACCTCTTCAAAGAAGCCGGCGGCAGGGGCTGGCCGGTAACCCGAGAACTGTGTAACAGGATCATTTCTGCTTGTAGTCAATGCCGTATAGGATTAGAACATGACCCTTTGAAAGACCCACCCTTACACTTGCAAGATAAGAAGGGGCTGTGGGAGACATGGCAAGTAGATTATATCGGTCCCTTTCGACTTTCAAATGGGAAAAGGTATGTATTAGTAGGGGTAGAAGTGGTATCAGGACTGACACAAGCAGAAGCGGTGCAGCGAGCTACTGGGGAAAGCACGGTAAAAGGTTTAAAACTCTGGTTCAGTTACCTACCCAAGCCCCAATCGATCCAATCAGATAACGGAAGTCATTTTACTGCAGGAATAGTTAAGGAGTGGGCGCAGAGAGAAGGGATTCAGTGGATCTTCCACACCCCTTATCACCCTCAAGCGAATGGAATTGTTGAATGCACAAATGGGCTTTTGAAACGTGCCCTGAGGCCTCACGATCCTAGGTGGGCAGAGAGACTGCCGGATGCAGTTTATAAAGTGAACAGTCGCTGGGGGATAAATGGATGTCCACGACTCACCGCTTTCTGTCCCCAACCTCCCACCATACTTCCAGGAAGAAGAGGAACCAAGGACCCCATTCACACACGTCATTACCCAGGACAACCCGTGCTGGTGGAGCTTCCCACTGTGGGAACAGTTCCACTGGTTTTAACGAAACTTCTTGGAATGCTACTGACGCCCGCGGGAAGAATCACCGAATTCATACCCGATGGATTGTCCCATCCTATTAATCATTGTTCATCTTTATGTATATGTTTTACAGGTTGTCAGAAGCTCACCGTGGGACTTATGTTTTCTGTTGTTGGATGGGTCATTTTTTGTGTTGTTGGTCTGATTTTATTAAGCATATTTTTCTTCTTTACTAGGGATAAATGGTGTGGGAGAAGTTTATGTTCTTACTTTGTGCATGTATAGTCTTGTCTCAGTCAACTGGGAATTTGAATAACCAACCCAATTTGGCATGGGAACTAATTACAGGTTTCATCCGGATCTGGAATCGAACAGACCAAGGTCTTTGTGTAGACCTCCCCACGTCCGCGTCAGAGGGCTTTAAATTCGCCATCATTTGGCTAAATTTCTCACGAATTCTAAATTCAAAGCTAGAAACGTTAAACCAAAAATGTATTCAAAATACACACTGGAAAGGAAAATGTTTGTGGGGAACTGACTCACTCCCAAGAGTATAGCGGGACAACTTGGTACCAACCCTCTCCAGTGGCCTATCGATTTCCGGTTAATATACCCTGGAGAGATATGTGGAATGCCACCTGTTGGAAGCAACAGCTCTGCAGGGGAACTACGAGTGCCACCCTTGCAGCCCGAAAAAATTGGACATTGTGTCCCCGGGAGGTGGAGATCCCTTGTAATCTTGTACTGAATTGGACATGGTGTCCCCGGGAGGTGGAGATCCCTTGCAATCTTGTACGTTGGTGGGACCCTCCCTCTCATGGTGAACCCTTGCAACATGAATATAATGTCCCGTTTTCCCCGGGTTGGTGTATTCAGATTCCTAACAAACGGGGTGGCTATGCTCACCATAGCCGCTCTCGTTATGAATATGCTTGGTCCCTTAAGCATTTTTTGTCCAACCCAGATAGTACAATTGATGCACAAGAAATAAATCCCCTACCCTATGAGGATACCCCTCTAATGACGTGTTCACGAACAGTTAGCTGTGGATTGCTAACGTGGGACCCCATAGAAACATGGTATATCCCCGAACTGCGAGTCTTTATTTGGGATATGTGCATTTGTTGGGGTTTTCTGGTAACAGGGTTTAAACGTGGAGATCCCATGTGTAATGGAACCATTACTAATCCAGAAATTGCGATTAAATGTGGAGTCACGCTTACCCACGAGGCAAAGCGGAATTTTGCGTGGGAAGAAGGAGTCGCAATAACCGAACCCCATGACCCATCAACATGCTCCACTGCTAAGTATCCAGCCCCTCAGGGTACCCTCTGGGCATGTTCAGATGGGAAAATGTACTCACACCTGCATGTATATGAAATGGCGGGTTTACGCTGCACCATCGGTGTTCCATCAATGTGCCCCTCCAAAACATTTGGCTTTAACAACCCCGAATATAACCGGAGGAAACAGGACGTTCAGGCACCTCAGACTGCACCGGAATGGGCAGTGCAGGGAGTCCGAATACCTGATTATTATACCTGGGGCATGACAACATCTTTGACGTTAGAAAATATATTTACTCCATATGTAACCCTTAAAAGACACCAGTTTGTCTTAGAAAACCTAACCTGGCAAGCACATGTTTTGAGTAATTGGACCAGACATGCTTTTGGGGAACTAAATTTGCAAGTACACCTGAAAGGAGCATGCGTGCTAATTTACATAGCAAGCGAGGCTAATTTAAATACAGTAAACCAATAGTGTACGAAATGTTAATCACTAACCAATAAGTGTAAATTTAGGCGGGTTTATACTAATCATGTAGCCTGATAAATGTGCTGCAGTTTGTGTGTGTGGTGGTGCTTGTGTGTGTACCGGTACTCGTGTTTAAGTTCGTGCTCATGCTCGTGTGTGCGTGATTTGTGGAATTATTATCACCGAGCACCCTGCGCAGAATCAACATCTCTATAAGAACCTTCACTTCTCCCCACTCTTTTCCTTCCCTCACCGAATACCCTTGTTGGCAGGACCAACGCTGGATCCAGGACTGGTGATTCTCTTTTCTCTCTCTCTCTCTCTTTTTCACTTTTCCTAAGGTGATTAAGTTGTTAAAGTTGTTAAATTGAAGTCAAGTACTGCATAGCCTACCTTGATTTTCTGTAAAACCGCATAGCTGGGGTGAATATAACTGTGAGAGGGTTGGCGGGTATCGAATATTCGTACTCAATATTTGTCTCTGTAGAAGCTTTCTATTAAAGCTGGTGTTTGTGTACGGACCTTGAGTGTTGGCCCACCTTAATCCACACCGAGAGGATTTGCGAATCTTTGTCACTCCTCCCCCCTGCTCCCCAGGTGGGACGTGACACCCATAGACTTAGGGAACAGATTAGGACTTCAAATTAGTCAGGTATGATTTGCCCTTGGTGAAGGCATGTTGGCTATCTCTAATCACCTCCCTGTCTTCCATATGTTTCGACGTGTCTTCCAGGAGGATCTGTTGCATGATCTTACTGGTCAGGGAGGTGAGGCTGACTGGTCGGTAGTTCCCAGGGTCTTCCTTTTTACGCTTTTTAAAAATGGGCGTGATGTTTCCCTTTGTCCAGTCACTGGGGACTTCGCCTGACTGCCATGACTCTTCAGATATGATGGAGAGTGGCTTGGCAACTACATCTGCCAGATACCTCAGGACCCTGGGATGCATTTCTTCGGGTCCCATGGACTTGTGCATGTTCAGGTTCCTCAGGTGGTCTTGAACCTGATCTTCTCCTACAGTTCCCCCAGTCCCTGCCCTGAGGTTCAGGGGCTTGAGAGAGGTGGGAAGAGAGATTACCATTGAAAACTGAGGCAAAAAATTGCTGAGTACCTCAGCCTTCTCCATGTCGGTTGTCACCAGCTCTCCTGTCTTATGTACCAGAGGGGGTACATTTTCTTTAACCTTCCTTTTCTGGCCAATGTACCTGTAAAAGCCCTTCTTATTATCCTTCGCATCCCTTGCCAAATTGAGCTCCAACTGTGCCTTAGCTTTCCTGATCCCATCCGTACACTCCCAGGCAGTATCCCTATATTCTTCCCAGGATGCGTGTCCCTGCTTCCACTGCCCGTGCGTTTCCTTCTTACACTTTAGTTTGACTCGGAGATCCTTATTGAGCCATGCGGGTCTCCTGCCTTCCTTGCCTGATTTCTTACACATGGGAATCGAGAGCTCTCGCGCTCTAAGGAAAATGTCCTTAAAGAGCTGCCAGCTCTGTTCAGCTCCTTTGTCTCTGAGGTCAGTTTCCCAGGGGGGGTCCCATCATGAAATGGTTGAGTTTAAAATCTTTGGTGATATGAGAAAAACTGTCAGCAGAGCTACTACCCTGGATTTTGGGAGAGCAGGCTTTAGGCTGCTAGTTTGTACGGTCCGCAGGAATCTGATTTCAAGGGTATTGGGGTCCATAAATGCTGGTCACTTTTTAAGAGCCATCTTTTAAGAGCGCAGGAGCAGGCAATTCCAATGCATCAGAAGTCAAGCGAGCGGGGCAGAAGGCCAGCTTGGCTGAACAGGGATCTCCTATTGGAACTTAGGCGGAAAAAGAAAGTGTACGGACTTTCGAAGCAAGGTCAGGCTACACAGGAGACCTACAGAGATGCTGTTCGCCACTGTAGGGAGAAAATTCATACGACCAAAGCTCAGTTGGAGTTGAAGCTGGCCAGTACTGTGGTGGATAACAAAAAAGGTTTTTTTACATATGTTAACAGCAAAAGGAGGACTGAAGAAAACATTGGTCTGTTACTTGATGAGGTTGGTCACCTCACAAATAGAGATGAAGATAAAGCAGAGACATTTAATGCCTTCTTCGCCTCTCTCTTTAACACCAATGATGGGCCCTGGGACCCCTGGAGCCCTGGGTTGGAGGACCGCAACTGAGGGAGTGATAAGCTCCCAGTTGACTTTGAACTTGTACGGGATTTGCTGCTGCAACTGACTGCACATTAGTCTATCGGGCCCGATGGGATTCATCCCAGGGTACTGAAAGAGTTGGCCGATGTTATTGCGAGACGTCTCTCAGTTATTTATCAATGGTCTTGGGAATCTGGAGAGGTCCCAGTCAACTGGAAGCTAGGAAATGTTATTCCCATTTTCAAGAAGGGCAAGAAAGAAGACCCTGGTAATTATAGGCCTGTCAGTCTCACTTCAGTGCCTGGTAAAATTATGGAGAAGATTATTCTGGGAGTTACTGATAAACACTTGAAAGACAATGTAGTCGTTGGTCAAAGCTAACATGAGTTCATGAAGGGAAAGTCATGCCTTACTAACTTAATATCCTTTTATGACCAGGTTACCCGCTTAGTGGACAAAGGAAAGGCAGTGGATGTGGTGTTTGGTTTTTTTTTTATTTTGGCAAAGCTTTTGATACTGTCTCACACAGTAGCCTTCTGGACAAAAAGTCCAGCATACAGCTAGACATGTACACAATATGATGGGTGAACAATTGGCTGAAGGGTCAGGCTCAAAGAGTTGTAGTAAATGGGGTAGCATCTGGCTGGCGGCCAGTCACTGGTGGTATTCCCCAGGACTCAATTTTAGGGCCAGTTCTCTTCAATGTTTTTATCAATGACCTGACACAGGAGTCGAGTGCACACTAAGTAAGTTTGCCGACAATACTAAATTAGGAGGAGCCGTTGATCCCCTCAAGGACAGAGAGACCTTACAGAGCGATCTTGATAGATTAGAGCGCTGGGCAATCACCAACCGTATGAAATTTAACAAGGACAAATGCCATATTCTGCACCTGGGATGGTGTAATCCTGGATGTACATATAGATTGGGAGACAAGAGGCTGGAGTGCATCCCTGCAGAAAGGGATCTGGGGGTTTTGGTTGATGATAAGCTCAACATGAGTCAACAATGTGCCCTGGCGGCCAAAAGGGCCAACCATATCCTGGGGTGCATTAAGCACAGTATAGCTAACCGGTTGAAAGAAGTGATTGTCCCACTGCACTCAGCACTGGTGCGGCCTCACCTCGAGTACCGTGTGCAGTTTTGGGCTCCACAATATGAGAAGGATACAAAAATATTAGAATGTGACCAAAGGAGGGCACCAAGGAT
This sequence comes from Platalea leucorodia, assembly GCF_965183815.1. Lineage (NCBI taxonomy): Eukaryota > Metazoa > Chordata > Aves > Pelecaniformes > Threskiornithidae > Platalea > Platalea leucorodia. The sequence continues at coordinate 24,400,222 of NC_138859.1, read as the reverse complement.
GGTCAAAGGCCTAGAGGGCATGACTTATGAAGAGCGGCTGAGGATACTAGGTTTGTTCAGTTTAGAGAAGAGGAGACCGAGGGGTGACCTCATTGCTGTCTACAACTTCCTCATGAGGGGGAGCGGAGAGGGAGGTGCTGATCTCTTCTCTCTCTGGTGCCCGGTGATAGGACGTGAGGGAATTGCTTAAAGCTGTGTCAGGGGAAGTTCAGATTGCATATTAGGAAAAAGTTCTTCACTGAGAGAGTGGTCAAGCACTAGAACAAGCTCCCCAGGGAAGTGGTCATGGCCCCAAGCCTGTCGGTGTTCAAGAAGTGTTTGGACAGCACTCTTAGATATATGGTTTAACTTTTAGGTTGCCCTGTGTGGAGTCAGGAGTTGAACTCAGTGATCCTCGTGGGTCCCTTCCAACACAGGGTATTCTATGATTCTATGATATGAGAGCATCCTTCTACCTTCACAATGGCCCTAAACATCCTTTAACTAAAGTCAGTGATAAAATTTCCATGTCCTGTATATGAAATTGGAATCAAGATTTGATTTGGTAGCTATTATATGTACTTGGTCTATTCAGAGGTTACTGAACAGAAGTTTTATTAGTACACTGGTCAGATCTTTAGGATATCAGAACATATAGGCTATTATTTTCTATGTGTGCCTGACCTGTGAGATGCAGAATATTTTGAGTTGCCAGAAGGACTGGTATTCAATACCTTATTATTTATAGCAACAATGTTGTTATTTTTCTAATTGTCATGCATCCATGCTATTGTGGGAGAAGGAACAAAATTAGCCCAAACACTGTCACTTTTTCAAGGTATGTCGATTTTTTCATCTTTACTCATAGATTATGAGTAATGATAGATAAAGAGTGCTGCTAGAAAGCTACGACCTAGTTGCCATCACTGAAACTTAGTGGGACAAATCCCATGACTGGAGTTCAGCTATCGAAGGCTACAGGCTGTTCAGAAGGGACAGGCGTTGCCCTCTACGTCAAGAAATGGATAGAGTGTGAAGAAGTGTCCCTGAAGAATAGCCACAAGCAGGTTGAAAGTTTATGGATAAGAATTAGAGACCGAGGCAACAAAGGGAACCTTGTGGTTGGGGTCTACTACAGGCCGCCTGATCAAGGGGAGCCTATTGACGAAGCCTTTTTTCTCCAACTACAGGAAGCTTCGCACTCACAGGCTCTTGTCCTGATGGGGGATTTCAACCACCCCGACGTCTGCTGGGAAAGTAACACGGTGGGCGGTAGGCAATCTAGGAGACTCCTGGAGTGCATAGATGACAATTTCCTAAGCCAGGTAATAGACAGCCCTACCAGAGGGGACGCAGTACTGGACCTGGTGGTCACCAATGTAAGTGAGCTCATTGGTGATGTCAGGATTGGAGGCAGCCTTGGCTGCAGTGATCACACACTGGCAGAGTTCACAATCTGGAGAGGTAAGGGTCGGGTGAAGAGTATAGTCAGGACCCTGAATTTTAGGAAAGCAAACTTCCAGCTCTTCAAGGAGTTAATTAATAGGACTCCCTGGGAAATGGCCCTCAGGGACAAGGGAGCAGAACAGAGCTGGCAGGTCCTCAAGGACGCCTTCCATAGAGCACAAGAGCTCTCGATCCCCAGGTGCAGGAAATCGGGCAAGGAAGGGAAGAGGCCGGCATGGCTGAGCCATGACCTGTGGGTCAAACTAAAGGGCAAGAAGAGAATGCACAGGCAGTGGAAGAAGGGACTGGCATCTTGGGAAGAGTACAGGGACACTGCCTGGTTGTGTAAGGATGGGATCAGGAAGGCCAAGGCTCGGCTGGAGCTGAACCTGGCGAGGGACGCAAAGAATAATAAGAAGGGCTTCTACAGGTACGTCAACCAGAAAAGGAAGGTTAAGGAAAGCGTACCCCCTCTGATGAGCAGAAGTGGCGAGCTGGTAACAACAGATGAGGAGAAGGCTGAGGTACTCAACAACTTTTTTGCCTCAGTCTTCACTGGCAACCTCTCTCCTCACACCTCCCGAGTCAATGGGCCATTTGACGGGGATCAGGGGGGCAGAGGTCCTCCCACTGTAAGAGAAGATCAGGTTCGTGATCACCTGAGGAACCTGAACGTACATAAGTCTATGGGCCCCGATGAGATGCATCCCAGAGTCCTGAGGGAATGGGCTGATGTAGTTGCCAAGCCACTCTCCATGATATTTGAAAAGTCATGGCAGTCAGGTGAAGTCCCTGGGGACTGGAAAAAGGGAAATGTTGCAGCCATTTTTAAAAAGGGTAGAAAGGAGGACCCTGGGAACTACCGACCTGTCAGCCTCACCTCTGTGCCTGGGAAGATCATGGAACAGATCCTCCTAGAAGCTATGCTAAGGCACATGGAGGACAGGGAGGTGATTCGGGACAGCCAGCATGGCTTCACCAAGGGCAAGTCCTGCCTGACCAACCTAGTGGCCTTCTATGATGGAGGGACTGCATCAGTGGACGAGGGAAGAGCTACGCATGTCATCTATCTGGACTTCTGTAAGGCCTTTGACACGGTCCCCCACAATATCCTCCTCTCTAAATTGGAAGGATATGGATTTGATGGGCGGACTGTTCAGTGGATAAGGCATTGGCTGGATGGTCGCATCCAGAGGGTAGTGGTCAATGGCTCGATGTCCAGATGGAGACCAGTGACAAGTGGTGTCCCTCCGGGGTCCGTACTGGGGCCAGTGCTGTTCAATATCTTCATCAATGACATAGACAGCAGGATTGAGTGCACCCTCAGCAAGTTTGCAGATGACACCAAGCTGAGCGGTGCAGTTGACACGCCTGAGGGACAGGATGCCATCCAGAGGGACCCGGACAGGCTGGAGAGGTGGGCCTGTGTGAACCTCATGAGGTTCAACAAGGCCAAGTGCAGGGTCCTGCACCTGGGTCGGGGCAATCCCCGGTATCAATACAGGCTGGGGGATGAAGGGGTTGAGAGCAGCCCTGAGGAGAAGGACTTGGGGGTACCGATAGATGAAAAGCTGGACATGAGCCAGCAATGTGCTCTCACAGCCCAGAAGGCTAACTGTATCCTGGGCTATATCAAAAGAAGCATGGCCAGCAGGTCGAGGGAGGTGATTCTGCCCCTCTGCTCTGCTCTGGTGAGACCCCACCTGGAGTACTGTGTCCAGCTCTGGGGTCCCCAGTACAAGAAGGACGTAGACTTGTTGGAGCGGGTCCAGAGGAGGGCCACAAAAATGATCAGAGGGATGGAACACCTCTGCTATGAGGAAAGGCTGAGAGAGCTTGGGCTGTTTAGCCTGGAGAAGAGAAGGCTGCAGGGTGACCTTATTGCAGCCTTTCAGTACTTAAAGGGGGCTTATAAAAAGATGGAGAGGGACTTTTTAGCAGGGCCAGTAGTGATAAGACAAGGGGTAATGGTTTTAAACTAAAAGAGGGTAGATTCAGACTGGATATAAGGAAGAGGTTTTTTACGATGAGGGTGGTGAAACACTGGAACGGGTTGCCCAGAGAGGTGGTAGATGCACCATCCTTGGAAACATTCAAGGACAGTCTGGATGGGGCTCTGAGCAACCTGATCTAGTTGTAGATGTCCCTGCCAATTGCAGGGGGGATGGACTAGATGACCTTTAAAGGTCCCTTCCATCCCAAAGCATTCCATGATTCGATGATGATTCTATAATAATATATAAATCTAGAGAAAAATGGATCATTTGTTGACAGATATTCTGAGAATGCCAATTACTGAGAGAAGCAGTTCCATAAATCTCAGTCGGCGAGGAGCACAGCGGTGGCAAGGATAAGTCCTGTGGCTCAGCACTAGATTTGGGCATGCAAGGGGGGTTCTCAGAGCCCGGGAAACCCGAGGGCGAGCAGAGGGACCCGTCAGCTCTTGCAAGCAAGGCTGACGTGCAGCTGACACAGCGTGGGCATTGCCAGGAGCAACGGCGGGAGATGTAAATGGCCCCTAGGGAGAGCGGCAAACACAATGGGCAAACAGGGCATGGTGCGGCAGTTCGCGCAGGCAGGGCTCTGCAACCCGCTTGTAGGTCTACAGCCCAGGGAAGTGCTCTAGGCCTCTGGCAAAATGGCGGGCACTCGCCTCAGGGCCAAAACCACTGTTCCTACAGAGAAAGTCCCTGAGACATCTGACGCATCCACCCAGATGGATCTGGTAAGAAAAGAAACATCAGTACAGGCGGTAGGTTGTGGCAAGTGCCCAAACCCTTCCCCTGATGAAGAGGTAAGTACCTGCATAAGGTGCACAAAGGTCAATGATCTGTTACGTCAGGTGGCCAAACTGCAGGAAACAGTTAAAAGGCTGCGCAGTATTAGAGGAGCCGAGACAGAGATAGATAGGTGGCTTCAGAGCCGTGTTCCTGTGGCAGACACCATTGAGAATGAGGCACCTTGGACCCTGGTGACTCACAAAAGCAGGACTCCACATCAACCTGCACCCTCCACCATCAAAATCAAAAACAGATATGAAGCCTTAACAGCTGAGGACACCCGTGAGCAAGGCCTGCAAAGCCCCCTGCAAGGGAAAACTGTACCAGCAACACACAGTGGACACCGTAAAAAGAAACGACGAGTGCTCGTAGTGGGTGACTCTCTGTTGAAGGGTACTGAGGCACCCATCTGCCGACCTGACAGGGAGTCACGAGAGGTATGCTGCCTTCCAGGAGCTAAGGTTCGAGACGTGGCCGAGAGGGTGCCACAACTCATCAAGAAAACAGATTATTATCCGTTGTTACTATTTCATGTAGGCATGAACGACACTGAAAGCCGAAACCTGGGTAAAATCAAGGAAGACTTTCAAGCCCTGGGGGTGCAAGTGAAAAACATTGGTGCCCAGGTTATCTTTTCCTCCATCTTGCCAGTTCGAGGGAAGGGGGTAGCCAGAAATAGGCGCATAATGCATATCAACTCCTGGCTACGTGGCTGGTGCTGTCGTGAGGGTTTTGGCTTTTATGACAATGAGGCATTCTTCGATGACTATAACATGCTAGGGAGGGATGGAATCCACCTGTCTAGAAGGGGCAAGGGAATCTTCAGCAACATGCTGGCTAACTTGGTGAGGCGGGCTTTAAACTGAAGGACTCGGAGGGTGGGGTCCAAAACAGAAATGCTCATGCCACCACATCCAACTGGGGAGTAAGTCAGGCCAACCAGAGCGGCGACGGGTGTTCCTTAGCTGTCTCCCGAGATGTGTACCAGAGGAGCAACCACCTCGAGTGTATGTATACAAATGCACACAGTCTGGGAAACAAACAGGAGGAACTGGAGCTCCGTGCCCAGTCAGAAGGTTATGATATCATAGGAGTAACTGAGACATGGTGGGACAACTCACATGACTGGGGAATCGCAATGGACGGTTATAGGCTGTTTCACAAAGACAGGCAGGGAAAAAAAGGTGGAGGAGTCGCACTCTATATTAAGGAAAACCTCGAATGTATCGAAGTCAACTACGGTGATTGTGAGTGCTCTATCGAATGCCTCTGGGTTAAAATCAGAGGGGTCGTCTCCAAGCAGGACCTTACAGTGGGCATCTGCTACCGACCCCCAAACCACAATGATAAAGCCGATGAAGCAATATTTGGGACACTACGGCAAGCTTCTGGCCAACAGAACCTGGTTCTCATGGGTGACTTCAACTACCCAGACATTTGCTGGAAGAACAATACAGCAGCTCGCATGTCATCCATCGAGTTCCTGGAATGCGTAGAGGACTGTTTCCTCTTACAAATGTTAGATGGGCCAACCAGGAAGGAGGCACTGCTGGACCTGCTATTCACAAACCAAGAAAACCTGCTTTGTAACATCTCGGTCAGTAACAACCTTGGCTGCAGTGATCACAATATTGTGGAGTTGGGGATCCGGCTGAGCATGCTGAAGGTTAGCACCAAGACAAGGGTTCTAGATTTTAGAAGAGCAAACTTCAGCTCGCTCAGAGCTCAGTTGGGAGGGATTCCGTGGGAAGCCTCCATGGAGGATAAAGGAGCCAGCGAGTGCTGGGAGTTCTTCAAGAATGCTCTCTTGGAAGCACAAAACCAGTTTATCCCCTATAAAAGAAAGGGAAGGAAGCGGAGCAAGAGGCCCCCTTGGCTCAACCACGAGCTCCTGGGTCTGCTTAAAACCAAAAGAGATGCGTACCAGAAATGGAGAAGTGGAACGTTATCCACTGAGAACTACAAGGACATTGCCAGAGTGTGCAGAGATGCAGTTAGAAAGGCAAAAGCTCAACTTGAATTGGAACTGGCCAGAGACGTCAAAAATAACAAGAAAGGCTTCTTCCGGTATGTAAGTTGCAAGCGGAAACAGAAGGAAAACATAGGCCCACTGTTAAACAGTAGAGGTGAATCAGTCACCAACAATGCTAAAAAGGCAGAGGTTCTCAACACTTTCTTCACCTCTGTCTTTACCAACACTGTTGGGCCCCAGGCGTTGGGAACAAAAATCCAGGAGGATCCAAACATAGACCCACCATCAGTGAAGAAGGAGTCAGTATGTGAATTATTACAGGAGCTTGACCCCTACAAATCGATGGGCCCTGACGCCATCCACCCGAGGGTGTTGAGAGAGCTGGCTGATGTCATTGCGGGGCCACTCTCTATAATCTTCGAGAAGTCGTGGAGATCGGGGGATGTCCCAGAGGACTGGAGGAAGGCGAATGTTACCCCTATCTACAAGAAGGGCTCAAGGGAGGATCTGGGTAATCCCTTAAGTAAGCCCATCAGTCTTACTTCAATCCCCGGGAAAGTCATGGAACGGATCCTCCTGGGGGCCATCACGAGTCAAATGAAGCATGTGATGATTGGGAAAAGCCAACACAGCTTCACAAAAGGCAGATCGTGCCTGACAAATCTGGTGGCCTTCTATGATAAAGTGACCTGCTCGGTTGACATGGGGCGAGCGGTCAACGTTGTCTACTTGGACTTCTTCAAGGCTTTCGATACGATTCCCCACGGCCTCCTCCTGGAGAAACTGATGCGTTATGGCCTGGACAAGTGGTCTGTGCAGTGGGTGAGGAATTGGCTGACGGGCTGCACCCAAAGGGTGGTGGTAAATGGCTCTTTTTCAAACTGGCAACCCGTCACAGGTGGGGTCCCCCAAGGATCGATATTGGGCCCAACGCTATTCAATATCTTCATAAGCGGTCTGGATAACGGGATCAAGGTTAGCCTGATGAAGTTCGCAGATGACACCAAACTGAGTGGGGAAGTAGACACTCTGGAAGGCAGAGCCACCCTGCAGGAAGATCTGGATAGGCTGGAAGAGTGGGCTAACAAGAACCTTATGAAGTTTAACAAGGACAAGTGCAAGGTCTTGCACCTGGGAAAACATAATCCAGGAGTGCAGCTCAGACTGGGATCCACCTGCCTGGAGAGCAGCTCTGTGGAAAGGGACCTGGGGGTCCTGGTGGACAGGAAGCTCAACATGAGTGAACAGTGTGCTGCTGCAGCCAGGGCAGCCAATAGGATGCTGGGTTGCATCAACAAGGCTGGATCGTTGGGCCAGGGCCAACTGTATGAGATTCAACAAGGCTAAGTGCCCGGGTCCTGCACTTCAGTCACAACAACCCCATGCAACGCTACAGGCTAGGGGAGGAGTGGCTGGAGAGCTGCCTGGCGGAAAAGGACCTGGGGGTGTTGGTTGACAGCTGCCTGAACATGAGCCAGCAGTGTGCTCAGGTGGCCAAGAGGATGCCAATGGCATCCTGGCCTGTATCAAGAATAGTGTTGCCAGCAGGACCAGGGAGGTGATAGTGCCCCTGTACTCGGCCCTGGTGAGGCCGCACCTCGAGTACTGTGTTCAGTTTTGGGCCCCTCACTCCAAGAAGGACATCGAGGTGCTGGAGCGTGTCTAAAGAAGGGCAACGAAGCTGGTGAAGGGTCTAGAGCACAAATCTTATGAGGAGAGGCTGAGGGAGCTGGGGTTGTTTAGTTTGGAGAAGAGGAGGCTGAGGAGAGACCTTATTGCTCTCTACAACTACCTGAAAGGAGGTTGTAGCGAGGTGGGGGTCGGTCTCTTCTCCCTAGTAACAAGTGATAGGACGAGAGGAAACGGCCTCAAGCTGCGCCAGGGGAAGTTTAGGTTGGATATTAGGAAGAACTTCTTCACCGAAAGGGTAGTCAGGCATTGGAACAGGCTGCCCAGGGAAGTGGTTGAGTCTCCATCCCTGGAGGTATTTAAAGGACGGATAGACGTGGTGCTCGAAGACATGGTATAGCGATGGACTTGGCAGTGATAGGTTAACGGTTGGACTCGATGATCTTAAGGGTCTTTTCCAACCTTAACAATTCTATGATTCTATGATTCTAAGGGCATCACCAGCAGAGATAAAGAAGTCTTTATCCCACTCTACTCGGCGCTTGTCAGGCCACACCTGGAATACTGTGTACAGTTCTGGTCCCCGTTATACAGAAAAGATGTGGACAGGCTGGAGGGGGTCCAGAGAAGGGCCACCAAGATGATCAAGGGTCTGGGAAGCCTGCCATGTGAGGATAGGCTGAGAGAGCTGGGTTTGTTCAGCCTTGAGAAAAGGAGGCTTAGAGGTGATCTCATCACCATGTACCAGTACTTAAAGGGCAGCTACAAAGAAGATGGAGACTCCCTTTTTTACAAGGAGTCACATGGTGAGGACAAGGGGTAATGGGTACAAGTTACTCCCAGGGAGATTCCGATTGGACACGAGAGGAAAATTTTTCACAATGAGAACAGTCAACCATTGGAATAATCTCCCCAGGGAAGTGGTTGACTCCGCTACGCTGAACACGTTTAAGACTCAGCTGGACATGGTGCTGGGCCATCTCGTCTAGATTGTGCTAGAAAGGTTGGACCAGATGATCCTTGAGGTCCCTTCCAACCTGGTATTCTATGATTCTATGATTGTGGCCTTTCAGTACTTAAAGGGGGCTTATAAGAAAGATGGGGACAGACTTTTTAGCAGGGCCTGTAGCGATAGGACAAGGGGTAATGGTTTTAAACTAAAAGAGGGTAGATTCAGACTGGATATAAGGACGAAATCTTTTACAGTGAGGTTAGTGAAACACTGGAACGGGTTGCCCAGAGAGGTGGTAGATGCCCCATCCCTGGAAACATTCAAGGACAGGCTGGATGGGGCTCTGAGCAACCTGATCTAGTTGTAGATGTCCCTGCCAATTGCAGGGGGGATGGACTAGATGACCTTTAAAGGTCCCTTCCATCCCAAAGCATTCTATGATTCTATGATTATCTGTTTCTATGGTATATACTCTGATACATCGGAAGTGGTTCTTAATTTAGCTTTTTTTTCTACCATTGTCATGTAACAGCATGAAATTGTAGTTGTTCGAAGTAGTATGTTTTAGTGTCAGTTAATGATTTTATTTAAGTTGAATTCCAAACCATTCCTCAGGCAGATCTCTAAGTAAATTAATGTATCACACCTATTACAGACTATCACAAACTATTACAAATATTGGCTATAATATCACTGAAGTAAGATGCTTTAACATACATATTTCTAAACCAGCTTCTTCTAAATGATTTTATCTCAAATGCATCTTTAATTTTCTCATATTAGAAAATCCTGACTCTTTTTCTGGCTCTTGTAGTTAAGGTCATAGTATTGATTTTGTTTGCTAGGCCAAGTTCCTTGTACTTTTCAGCACTAATAAGATGTTGTAGCTATGCATATTTCCTTGGAGTTTGGATGACTTTCTGTGATTTACCTATACCAATTTAATAAATTACTAAAATGCACTCTAAAGCTTCCATAATGTTTTTGGGTTTTTTAAATTAGATTTTCCCACAGTCTCCCACGATGCTCTTTTTATCATAGCCTATCTACTGGAATTAAATCTCTTAACAAGGATTGGTAGATAATGAAATGGATAAGTGTTTCTGAAGTGTTAAAAAAATAGTGAAGCAGTTAGAGTGCACTTTAGACACTTGATGAGGGTTATTTACAGTTCTGTATGGTAATGCCTAGTATGTTGAGCTTCCTTGTGGTTTGGACATGCCAGTATATCTTTATTATAGTATGTTTTATGTAGAGACAACTTTGTAAATATTTTCAGGCTGACACTTAGCTATATTTTTAAAGTCATCAGCATTAAATGTATCCTTTTATCCATCCTTTGGATTATACATAGGTGGCCAACCTGCTAAGCCATGAGTAATTCATAAGTAGTTCATGTGTGGCTTGAGGATACTGAGCTGTACTGGTACAGAGGCTGTTGAGTAAATGGAATCTGAAGTTTTGGGAAGAAGTGAGCCAGCAGGGAGCCATGAAGGCAAGCCTGGAACGCCGCTAAATGGTCAGCCCTGGCTTACAGTGGAGCACTAGACCCCCTGCAGACATTGTCACTGCCTGCCTGTGAACCTCTTCCAAAGCCTATTGCTGCCTTTGGGTCTCCAAGGCATGGGATGTGTCTTGTGGGCTCACAGAAGTATGAAACTTTTGGTATGGCTGGCTATAATTATGCCAATAGAATAAAACATGGAGAAAAAAATATTCTATTTTTTTACTCACAAGAAACGGTCCAATTAACTTCAAGTAATGATTCCCTGGAAAGGTGATGGAGCAAATAATCCTGGAAACCCTTTCCAAACATATGAAGGACAAGAAGGTGACTGGGAATAGTAAGCATGGATTTTGTGGTGGGTTAGCCTGGCTAACAGCCAAATGCCTGCCCAGCCGCTCTCTCACTCCCCCTCCTCAGCAGGACAGAGGGAGAGAAGATAGGATGAGAAAGCTTGTGAGTCAAGATAAAGATTGCTTACCAATTACTGTCACAGGTGAAACAGACTCAACTTGGGGAAAATTAATTTAATTTAGTGCCCATTAAAATAGATTTGGGTAGTGAGAAACAAGAAGACAAACATTAAAACAGCATGTTTCCTCCCTTGCTTTCCCAGGCTAGGTTTCACTCTTTCCCTCCAAACTCCTCTCTTCTTTCCTCCTCCCTAGTGGTGCGGGGGGATGGGGGGGGAGGTGTTTACAGTCAGTACATAAAAGTGTCTCTCTGCCACTCCTTTCCTCTCACACTTTTACTCTACTCCAGCATGGGTCCTCCACGGGCTGCAGGGAACATCTGCTCTGCCATGGAGCACCCCCTCCTCCTCCTTCTCTGACCTTGGTGTTCCCTCTGTTGTTTCTCAATCTTTTTTCCCCTTCTCCTCTGCATGTCCAGTGTTTACTGCCCTTTCTTAAATATGTTTTCACAGAGGCACCACAAACTTCTCTGATTGATTGGCTCAGCTTTGTCCTGTGGTGGGTCTGATACTGAGCTGGCTGGAACCGGCTGTGTCTGGCACAGGGCAGCCCCATACCTCTTTTACCTCTTCCCATAGAGGCCACCACTGCAGCCCCCGGCTACCAAAACCTTGCCACATATGCCCAATACAGATTTACAAAGGGGAAATCATGCCCGACCAACCTCATAGCCTTCTATGTTGAAATGACAAGCTTGATGGATGAGGGGAGAGTAGTGCATGTTGCTTATCTCCCAACTTTAGTTAGGCTTTTTGACATCCTCATAGAAAAAGATGGAGAAGAGGAGGCTGAGGGGAGACCTTATTGCTCTCTACAACTACCTGAAAGGAGGTTGTAGCGAGGTGGGGGTCCGTCTCTTCTCCCTAGTAACGAGTGATAGGACGAGAGGAAACGGCCTCAAGCTGCGCCAGGGGAGGTTTAGGTTAGACATTAGGAAAAACTTCTTCACCGAAAGGGTGGTCAAGCATTGGAACAGGCTGCCCAGGGAAGTGGTTGAGTCTCCATCCCTGGAGGTATTTAAAGGACGGATAGATGTGGTGCTCGAGGACATGATATAGATGGACTTGGCAGTGTTAGGTTAACGGTTGGACTCGATGATCTTAAGGGTCTTTTCCAACCTTGACGATTCTATGATTCTATGAAAACTAATGAAGTATGGGACTAGATAAATAGACTGTGAGGTAGATATTGAAAACTGACTGAACTGCCAGGCTTGGAGGGTTGTGATCAGTGACACCATGTCCAGCTGAAGAAGAAATTGTGACCATTATTCTAGAGCATCTAGGTGCCAGTGCCTTCACAGGCCTCAGCTGTGGAAGAGTGGCAGAGACAAAGCGGTCTCTCAGGTAGAGAGGTCCTGAGTTAGGTAAGGCGTTCTAGGTCAATATTAACACTTAAACTCCAGTCAGTTCAGAAAGCACTGGCTGAATTTACTATCATTGATTTGAAATTGAACTCATATATGATGCTGATGCGTGCCCTATAAATAAATGTTATAATTAACTTAGAAACCGAATAACTTAATTTGGTTGAAAGTACAAATACATTTTAATTAATTAAAATTTCAGACAGAATACAGTGTTTACTTTATGTAGTACCAATAATCTTATACAGTAGAAATTTTTCATTTGTCAAAGCTATTGTGTTATCTTCACACAGTAAGCCCAAAAGAGATGTTTATTGTTGATATGGAAATTGGAAGAGGTGGGAAGACCTTACTTGATGTCAGAGTCCAATACTCTCTGACCAGCTTCTTTTAGGTATTCCACACAAGGAGGGTTTAATGTTTTAATGCAAAATTTACTTAATTGAATATATTTGATGTTACGCGGGATTTTGATTTAGCAGTGTGATACAGCAATATACTGAAATCACAACACAATTATAGCAATTGCAATATACAGTTGGATCACAATACAAATGTGATTCCCATTACCGGTCTCCGTGTTATAGAAGTCACTTTTTAGCTCAAATAAGGATCCAAAGACCTGCTGAAGCCTTAGACTGCAAGCTGTGAACTTTCACCTAGATACGCTGACCGTATGCTGAACTCTTACTTAGCTACATGAAGGAAGGCCCTGAAACCGGTGCAAACCAGGAAGATAAGGTAGCCACAACCATCGGCAGAAGCTGCAACTATTCAAGATAAGAAAAGGAATGTCCTGCCTGGAGACAGGGAAAGGATCCAATAAGGAACAAGAAGACCCCAGACCCAAATATTACTATTGGACTGAACCGTCGCATGAGGGGAGGGGAACATAAACTGTAAGGGTATAATTGCCATGGGATTTCTTTGTTCGGGGTCCCTTCCTGGAGGCACCCAGCTCGAGCTGCTCTTCACCGCTGTACCACTCAATAAATTTGCCTGGCATAGGTTGTGTCGGAGACTCTGCTTTGGGGAAACCTAGGGTCGAGCCTGAGGGGAGAGAAAGTGCCCGAGGGTGAGTGTGTGTGTGTGAGCGAGGAGTTGGAAAGGGGCACCCATCATCTCAATGGAGCTGCCCGCTTTGAAGGGACTCCGGTCCTAGCTGTTAAAGTCTCGGGTGGGGTGTGTGCGAGTCCCTCAATGGTGTGTGAATGCTCGGGCGGCTGCTGCTGCGCCTTTAACATCTGTATGCTCACTGTCACGACGCTGGGCATCCCCAGTCACAGGGAAGGAATACACGGGTTGAAGCCAGCTCTAGCTCGTTGCTCTCTTCAAAGTTCATTTTATTGGTTGCTCAGTTTTTATACTCTTTGTTGGGCTGAGACTTCCTCCATGCACTTCCTCCATGCTGGTCTGGCTAGCTCAGGAACACATTCACACCTTTTTGATTAACTCAGGGAAGGCCATTTACACAACCAGTTGATCCACTCAACTGATACAGCCATTTATCTAAAACAAAGGCCACCCTCAGGTCCCCTTTGTGCTGGGAGAAGTTCAGCTTTCTTTACAACAGCTGTGGTCACTGCCCGCATTCTTCCCTGAGCTTCATGAGCATATGGCCTGTGCCCATCTCCTCTGAGCCTTCTTCCATTGTAGGGGTTTGTTGATTGGTCACACCTGAGACATGGAAAATATGAATTAGTGAGACTTATGTATCTTTTATTTTTAGCAAAGCTACATTGTTTAATTGTGCTTTTGGGAAGGGCATGGGATGGGTTTTGAAATAACAGAATAATAAATACTATAAAATGGAATGTGTATGGCAATTACCCTACACACCTGAGTGTAGGTGTTCCATTAAAAAGTGCAATAAAGAATATGTGGCTGTTGAAGGAGCAGATAGTATTGTGATGTTCTGTAAGACTGCGTCTAGGGAGTTTCTGAAGGCATAGATATGTTCACTGGCTTGTCTGGTATAGAAGGTACGTAGAATTTTTTGCAGGACAAAGAGCGGTAGAATAATATTCATTAACATGTTGGAAAGTTTAAAATTAGTTTATTGGTCACAGGGGAGTGGGGTTACAAAATGATTTATAAAAAGAGTTGTAAACATAAATCTTTTCAGTTTACAAAATGATGCGTACTGAAGTGTAACACTGGGCTTCTAGGCTAATGTGAATGTTGCGTTGTATTTCCGTTGCAGATATGTCTTCTCATAGAGTGAAGAAACCTGAAAAGACTTTGTTCAGTCCTACAACTTCCCAGGATTCTTCACCAAGACTGAGCACTTTTCCCCAGCATCACCAACCAGGAATCCCAGGAGTTGCACACAGTGGTGAGGGCTATGAAGGAGGAAGAAATACTTTCCTATTTATTTGGTCTTCTGACGTGCTTTTTGCAGCTTTTCTTAGAGACTCAATCCCATATATATTACTGATGAGAGTGGAAAGGGAATGAAGTGTGTTGGAGATTTTGTAGTTTCCTTGCAGGAATCCTCATTCAGGAATCCTTGAAACAGCTTGACTGTTTCAAGTCACTGGAAAGGACTGAAATAAGCCAGTGAATAAAATAAGCCAACCACATGAAGAAATTGACATAGAAAATAATCCTCCCAAATCTTTCCTCCCTCCATTTGCATTCTTTTTTAAAATTGTTGTTACTACGAGCGCATTCTATTATGTACCTTAATGGGTAAGAATTCACTCAGTTTCATACCCAATAGAAGTCATAACCAGGTTGAATACATGAAACAGTGAAATAGAAACCAAGGCTTCTTTTGCAGTGCCTGTCTAGAGATACGTCATTCTGATATTTTTCATCAACTACTTCCTGATACCTATAGTAAAACTTTCTTTGATTTTGTATGGGATTTGCATGCAGAGATTAAAGGCTGAAGAAGGCACTTGAATTGTGATGGCTTGTCAAGTGTGGTGGGTTGACCTTGACTGGACACCAGGTGCCCACCAAGCCACTCTATCACTCCCCCTCCTCAGCTGGACAGGGGACAGAAGATGCAATTAGAATGCAATTACCACCACAGGCAAAACAGACACGACTCAGGGAAATTAATTTAATTTATTACCAATCAAAAGTCAGAGTAGGGTAATGAGAAATAAAAACAAATCTTCAAACACCTTCCCCTCCACCCCTCCCTTCTCCCCCCCAAGCGGCACAGGGGGACAGGGAATGGGGGTTGCAGTCAGTTCATCACACATTGTCTCTGCCGCTCCTTCCTCCTCACACTCTTCCCCTGCTCCAGCGTGGGGTCCCTCCCATGGGAGACACTGCTCCACGAACTTCTCCAACGTGGGTCCTTCCCACGGGCCGCAGTTCTTCACGAACTGCTCCAGCATGGGTCCCCCGCGGGGTCACAAATCCTGACAGCAAACCTGCTCCAGCATGGGCTTCTCTCTCTCCACGGGTGCACAGGTCCTGCCAGGAGCCTGCTCCAGCGCCGGCTTCCCACCGGGTCACAGCCTGGAAACAGTATCACTGTTTCCTAGGATTCAGTGACTCGTCTCTGTTGTATTACTGTAGCCAAAAATATGGGTTTTACATATTAAGCAACATATTTATTTTATGAATTTGGGCTCCAGAGAGGAAAACTTTGTAACTGGAATATGCTTTCTGCTGAAGTATCACTATTAAATTTAAATAAAAATGAGATCAAACGATAGCACAATCCATAAGAACAAAAAATCGAGCTTATAAATAATATCTATGAATTTGGAATAATAGCCCTTTCCGTTCCCTGAGGAAGGAAGGACACAAATGTTTGTGTAAAGATATCATGAAGCAAAAGTACATTGTGCTGGTTTATGAGTGACTTTTTTTTTTGTCTTGCTGTAATATAGAGATGAAGAATTGTACAAGAAACAAGATGCAAAATAATTTTAATTTTATTTTATTTTCCTCTAGTCATCTCAACTAGAACTCCACCTTCAACATTGCCATTTCCAGCACAAGCTATTCTCCCTCCTGCCCCATCTAGCTACTTCTCTCATCCAACGATCAGATATCCTCCCCACCTGAATCCTCAGGATACTCTGAAGAATTATGTACCTTCTTATGATCCGTCCAGCCCTCAGACTAGCCAGGTACCGTAAAAAAAAGAAAATCCTCTGAAGCCAATCCTCCTTCAGCAAGTTTTACAATTAGACATGGATAAATAAATTGGGTTGTTTGCTGGAGCAAATTGCTCTGTCAATCATAATAAAAAAACTTGTATTGAATCTAGCAGCACTAACAGAACAGATTCTAATCCCACACTCCTCTTGCACACAACAATCTTCAGTGGCAGTTCTATATGAAACAGGGCTACAGGAGTGATAGGAAACTTCAGTAAGCCTAATGCTAAAAGTCACTGTAATTCTCGCCTTTGGTTTATGTGCTAGAACACAGATGAAGCTCCTGCTGCAGGGAGGAGCAAGAAATGTTCTAAAATAAGTACTCATACAAACACACTAAAGGACATGCAGGTATGTTTACAGACCAGCAATTAAGATAAAATCTGGCAAGATAACATTTGTGATGTTTCACATATACTTGACAATTCTCTGCACAGATACAAAAACATTTCAGTAATGAATATGCCACAAGCCTGCAGATTTGATTCTTTCTTTATTTTGTAAAGAAAATGCAATAACAGTTGTGTTCCTGGATGCTATACTGCTTCAAACTTGTTTCTGATGTGGGAAATTATTGTGGTTTTCATTAGAAAAGTAATCTGTAAAGGACTACGTGCAAGACTGCTTTTAGAATCAGGGCATAGCATTAACATGATCCGTGTTATAAGACAAACTGAAGTTGAGCCTTGGTCTTGTCAATACTTGAAATATTTCCAGGATCAGTGTAATGTGATCTTTGCTGCTCGGTCTGGTTTCCAGGTTTGCTGCCTTGTTTGAAATGCAGTCCTGTAACTTGTATTGTAGTATGTTTTAGGGGGATACTTGGGAATATGCGCTGAAACGACAGTGTAACTTTCTCAGGTTTCCCTGCTCCCAAGAATTAGTCTTTTTTGTAAAGATCATATTATCAGCTTTGATAAACATAAAGGGATTGTCACGATAAACATATTTAGCACAACTGGCAGGCCCTTCAGTGAGCATTTCAGGCATTACAACTACAGAACTTCAGACTGAATCAATGTTTCAGTGCTGAAAAACAGATAAGGCCCTTCTGGGCTGTTCAAAAAGTCATTGTGTTTATTGGCCCGCATTGGCTAACATTCTGATCCAGCTGCATATTTTGCACATATTTTTAAAATGTGTTGGTCTGTAAAGTCTCAGCTTGCTTTGGAGCGAGAAGTACTAGTAATGTGATTTTTATAGGTTTACAATATTGATGCAAATTAAACCAACCAGTGAAATTGGAGTATCTCAGCTTTAGACTACAAATTACTGTCTGTCCATGGATTAAAAGCCTTTCAGTCTCTTACAGCTTTTTTGCTGAGTCTCAACTGGGAACACTGTATGCAGGAACTGATTTTAATTTGTGCAAAATTTCACGAATAACAAAGTCTAATTAAGCTATCCATTAAAACTCCTTAACGTTAATCCAGTGTGGAAAATCTTAGAGTTGTGCTGGAACTTCATTTTAAACTGATGCCTTAATTAGACGCTATTAAGGGAAAAATATGCAAATTAAAATCAGGCCCTTAGTATTATGCATTTCTTTAATTTTTCAGTGCTTATTTCTTGCCTTTTGATTTCTTATATGTTAAAAGGGCAGATTTAGGTGATAAACTCTCTAGATTGTTCAGTATTTTGCTTTGGATCACCAATGTAAAAACACAACATCTAAATGAAGTATCTGAGTTTCTGCCAGTTGACAAATGTGCTGTTGTCATTTTAATATTGTGAAGTCCATTTACTGAGCAAGATGAGCTTTTTCAACTCTTTCCCAAGAGCCAAGTCCATTATCTGCAAATAAAAGATTAATCTGTTAACTTTAAAAAGCTAATGATTTCAGAGTAGCAGCAAACTGAAAACATTTCCTATTCTTGTGTTGTAGCACCCTAGAGAATAAGAGGCCAAATTGGCTTTGATTTACTACTTTTGTCACCTTTCATAACTTTTAGATCAGGGCAATGTTTTTCATTTCACTTGATGTTTGATTTAATTTCCGAGAAAAGGAAATGGGGTTACATAGCACCATGTGTGGGATTTCAGGCTTATGTACCAGCAATTCTCTGCAATTTATTATCATTAATCGCTATTATTAATGGTATCACTTTTAAATTTAATTCTTTAGAATTCTGCTCTATGTGCTACATTAGAGAACCTACATGCCTAGTCAAAATCTCTCCAAACAGAACAATTACGGGATGTCAATACAAAACTGTAAAATAGCAAATTTTTTTTTTTTGTGTGAAGTTTCAGTGACAGAAGGAAATTGTTGTGATAAACTGGTTTGGCTCAAAGCATGCCATTGTTTCTTTTATAAATAAAACATGAATTTTTATTCAAACAAAATTACTTATTATAAAATGCAGAACTGCATCTGTAGGAATGCCACATCAAATTTAATTATACTTTCCCACCTCAAAACATATTCATTTGGATTGCAAAAGGGGAACTATGATAATAGTTTTAATTTCAGCTTTAGAAATAGAAAGAATGGATACCCTGACAGCATTTACCTAAAATAAACTGTTTCCCCCCAACATCTTTCAGTAATACACTAATTTAGATTGCTATGACAAGCAACTGAGATGCCTTGTACTCTTCACAACAATTCTGAGCATAATAATAATTACATTATTGCTGCACTATTTATAGTGAGTCATGCTAGTCAATAGAATGGTTTAACTGCAATTAAAGACACAGGGCTTCCATAGGTTTCCCCAGGGGAAATAGTGGGCACTCTGTCCTGTCATCCAGGTCGTTAATGAAGGCGTTACATAGTATTGGCCCCAGTACTGATCCCTGACGGATGCCAGTAGTTACTGGCCAACAGCTGGACTTTGCAGCGCTGATCACAACTCTTTGAGCCTGTCGCTCCAGCCAATTTTCCATCCAGCCAATTTTCCATCCACCTTATCATCCAGTTATCCAGCCCATATCTTACCAATTTTGTGATAAGGAGACTATGGGAGACTGTGTCAAAAGCCTTACTAAAGTGAAGGTGTACAACATCCTCTGCCCTCCCCTTGTCCACAGTGCCAGTCACCTCATCATAGAAAGCAATGAGGTTGGTCAAGCATGATTTGCCCTTAGTAAACCCATGCTGGCTGTCCTAATCACCTTCTCATCTTTCATGTGTTTAGAGATGGCTTCTAAGAGGATTTGCTTCATCACCTTCCCAGGGATCGAGGTGAGGCTGATCAGCATGTAGTTCCCTGGATCCTCCTCCTTGCCCTTCTTTAAGATGGGTGTGATGTTTGTCTTTTGCCAGTCCTCAGGAACCTCTCCTGATTGCCATGACCATTCTAAGATGATAGAGATAGGCTATCGAAATGACATCAGCCAGCTCCCTCAGCACCCTCAGATGCATACCATCTGGTCACTTGGACTTGTGTATCCAAGTGGGTTAAGTGCTCCCCAACTCTTTCTTCCTTCACTGTGGGTACTGCTTCACTCCCACAGATGCTGCTAGGAGGCTCAAGGATGTGGAAGGCCTCAGGACAAGCCTTACCAGTGAAAACTGAGGCAAAAAAGGCAGTGAGTACCTCAGCCTTTTCTCTATTACTTGTCACTAGGTCCCCTGCCCCACTGAACAACGGGCCCAAACTCTCCTTAGCCTTCCTTTTCCTACTGATGTACTTAGAGAAACCTTTCTTGTTGCTTGTCACCTCCCTCGCTAGTTACAACTCCTGCTGAGCTTTGGCTTTCCTAAGTCCATTTCTACATGCATGGGCTCACATGACCATTGAATGGGAACAGGTGGCATAACATTAGGGTGTCCTACACGAAAAAAAGACGACGAGTGTTGTACAAAGCTGGGGTTATATTGTATTACAAAAAAGGAGAGGTAGAAAAATGTGGGGGGATACTTCTCCCACCTGTTTCTCTTACCTGTAGATTTTACTAGACCAATCATCACCTACTGTACTTCGCATATTACAAACCAGAATAGCATGGACTCAGTGACAGAATTTCTGAGTTGTGAACTCTGGGATAGATGTGGCCAGTACACGATTATTTTTTTTTTTTTTTTTTAAATGGATTTTTTTTGTACAGTAAGCAAGGGAGAAAAAAATTATGCAAAATTGGATCTTCTACATTTTTATCAATAAATGGAATTCAAGCAAAGGTCTTGAAAACTGTGCTATCATGGAGTTTTGCAATGGTGCCCATCACTATAGTATCTGAACTTGACCATTACAAGGGATTATAACTATAGAAAAAGAATAGATGATGCTCTGAAGTATTTCTGAATACAGTGAACTCAGTGTGTCAAGATGACATGCATTGGTTGATTGCCTGGTTGTAGTAGGGCAATGTTCTTGGAAGCATGGAAACCACTGAAATGTTTTTTTTGGGGATGCAGATACATTGTTCTCCAGGTTAAATAAGTAACTGGAACTGCATGATTTATATGAAAGTCCAAAAACATCTTTCAGAAATACCTGATGCAGTGTCCTAAGTCGCTATACCTAGAAAGTACACAAAATTATGGTACTGTCTGGTGTTGGTTTGTTTTTTTTTTTTCCCTCAAAGTTTCTTCTAAGATCCTTTTCACTTAAAACTCCAAGAATACAGTCATTTTTTAAAGAAAAGATATTGTATGAATGTTGTGGTGGGTTGACCTTGGCTGGACGCCAGGTGCCCACCAAGCCGCTCTATCACTCCCCTCCTCGGCAGGACAGGAAGGGGAGAAAATAAGATGGAAAAAAACCTCGTGGGTCAAGATAAAGGCAGTTTAATAAAGCAAAAGCAAAGGCCGCGCATGGAAGCAAAGGAAAACAAAAGATTTATTCTCTACTTCCCATCAGCAGGCGATGTCCAGCCACTTCCTGGGAAGTAGGGGTTCAATACGCATAGCGGTTGCTCCGGAAGACAAACGTCGTAATAACGAATGCCCCCCCCCCCCCCCCCCCCCCTTTCTCTTAGCTTTTATTGCTGAGCAGACGTCATATGGTATGGAATATCCCTTTGGTCAGTTTGGGTCAGCTGTCCTGGCTATGCCCCCTCCCAAGATCTTGCCCACCCCCCAGGGGGGGAATGTTGGAGAGACAGCCTTGATGCTGTGGGAGCACTGCTCAGCAGTAGCCAAAACACTGGTGTGTTATCAACACCTTTCTAGCTACCAATACAAAGCACAGCACTATGAGGGCTGCTATGGGGAAAATTAACTCCATCTCAGCAAGATCCAATACAAATGTTAACTGAAAAATGCATTGCATTTAGTAGTATACGTAAATTGTTATATGTCCATCTCATATTAAAATTGTTAGGTTTTTATGTTTCATCTGTAGATAGTAGTGTTTTAATATGGCATCAGACAGATAGTAATTTTTGCTTCCAGTGATATACCTCACAGAGAAACACCTGTCTTTAAATGGAAGTGGAGGCTCTAGGTGTTGATATGCTGGTATTGGGGAAATTCTGTGAACTCCTGTCTGAGAGGAGATAGATTCATTACAGATCGTATATCTCTTGGTGAAGTCCCTGCACTGAAAACAATTACAGTAAATCTTGATTTTAAGAAATTCCATATATAAATACATATAAAGGGAATAGAATAGAATAGAATAGAATAGAATAGAATAGAATAGAATAGAATAGAATAGTTCAGTTGGAAGGGACCTACAACGATCATCTAGTCCAACTGACTGACCACTTCAGGGCTGACCGAAAGCTAAAGCATATTATTAAGGGCATTGTCCAAATGCCTCTTAAACACTAACAGGCATGGGGCGTCGACCACCTCTCTAGGAAGCCTGCTCCAGTGTTTGACCACCCTCTCGGTAAAGAAATGCTTCCTAATGTCAAGTCTGAACCTCCCCTGACGCAGCTTTGAACCATTCCCACGTGTCCTGTCACTGGATACCAGGGAGAAGAGCTCAGCACCTCCCTCTCCAGTTCCCCTCCTCAGGAAGCTGTAGAGAGCAATGAGGTCACCCCTCAGCCTCCTTTTCTCCAAAATAGACAAGCCCAAAGTCCTTAGCCGCTCCTCATAGGACATGCCTTGCAGCCCTTTCACCAGCTTTGTTGCCCTCCTCTGGGCACATTCAAGTACCTTAACATCCTTCTTAAATTGTGGGGCCCAGAACTGCACACAGTACTCAAGGTGAGGCTGCACCAACGCTAAATACAGTGGGATAGTCACCTCTTTTGACCAGCTGGTTATGCTGTGTTTGATGCACCCCAGGATGCGGTTTGCCCTCTTGGCTGCCAGGGCACACTGCTGACTCATGTTGAGCCTGCTGTCAACCAGGACCCCCAGATCCCTTGCTGCAGGGCTGCTCTCCAGCCACTCCTCTCCCAATTTATACTTGTGTCCAGCATTACTCCGTCCCACATGCAGAATCTGGCATTTGGACTTGTTAAATTTCATGCCATTAATGATTGCCCAATGCTCCAATCTATCCAGATCCCTCAAGAGAGTCAAGAGCAACTCCCAGTTTAGTATCATCAGCAAACTTGCTAAGGGTGCATTCAACTCCCGCATCCAAATCGTTGATAAAAATATTGAACAGAACTGGCCCTAGAATTGAGCCCTGAGGAACACCGCTAGTGACCGGGTCGCCAGCCAGATGTAGCCCCATTCGCTACAACCCTTTGAGCCCTGCCCTTCAGCTAGTTCTTCAGCCAGCGCACCGTGTACCTACTCATCTCACAGTTGGACAACTTGTCCAGAAGGATGCTGTGAGGGACAGCATCGAAAGCCTTACTAAAATCCAGAAAAACAACATCCACTGCCTTCCCTTCGTCCACCAGGCGGGTGACCTTATTGCAGAAGGATATCAAATTAGTTAGGCAGGACTTTCCCTTTGTGAACCCATGTTGACTGTGCCTGATGATTGCATTGTCCTTGAAATGCCTTTCAGTAGCACTGATTAATGTACCTTTTTACTGTTATAGGACCTAAGAGATTAAATTAATGCTAATTGCTTAACTTTCCTGTAAATGCAGGATTGGTCTCTATTTGCAAAATAAGTCCACTTCGTATTTTTTAGGGATTTTTCCTAGTTTAGTTTTAAATGTCCTAAAGTACAAGGCTCCCACTCTCTCCCTTTGGGCATTTCCAAAGTCTAACAGATTGCACTGACAGGAAATTTTTCCTCATATTCCTTTTAAATTTCCTCTTTTTATATTTCATTCAATTACCCCTCGTTTATACTTCCTGTACTTTCCAAATAATTTCTTCTTCTCTTCTGTGTTTAAACCCTGCACATACTTGTAGTAATAATCTCAGTCCACAATTATTGTTTTGTTATCCTGGAGCCATGCTTACCTCCCTTAACCTTTCCTTATAAATCATTTGAATCAGGTCCTTATCAATCTGTTTGTCTTCTGTGAATATTCTCTAGTTTGATAGTATCCATCTGATAATGTTTCCCAGTAGTCTTTATTTGCTAGATGTTAATATTTACTGCAAGTTATGTACTCTTGATGTAAGGCTGAAGTAATGTTTAAACACTGGATAAATATATACATTTATCTGTGAACATTGCCACGTTCAATTATGTATATCTGCAGAAGACAGAATATGCAGGCTGCCTCTTGTACACCCTGTGCATCTATCCATGAAAATAAATGATTAGGCTCATTATACTATTGACAGGGACAGAGTTCCCATTATTGAAGTCCTCTGTGAAAGAGGCATTCTGGTGGATGGCCTTTAGTCAGACATTCTGATATATGCCTTATAGTGCATCTTATCCTGATCCCCCAACCCCTCCTCCTGCCCCCCATACGTGTGAATTATAAGTTAGCTTTCCAGAGCCTGTAATCTCTTTGAAGAGATGTCCCCAGTCCTTGCTTATGCTCCCAGCCGGAATAGTATGTGAACATACAGGTTTTGCAGTGTTCCCTTGTTCTTGGTCAGCTGAATACCACTGAGTGAACAGCAACTTTATTATGAAACAATTTGATGGATGCTGCATTCAGAAAGAGATAAAACTTATTAAAACATACTGTGAATTGAACATGTAGAGCCTATCTGCTAATGAAAGGATCTGATGCCTGCTGAAAATATCGTGTATAGTTTCATAGATTTTTTTAGAATGACATATGAAAGAATCTGCTGACTGCTGAAAATATCGTGTATAATTTCATAGATTTTTTTAGAATGACATATTCCAGCATTCTGGAAAACCCTAAGATAGGTGGGTAGGATCCTTAAACACAAAAATGTATATTTCACACAGCATTTTTTTGGTTTTGTTTTGTAGCCTAACAGCAGTAGTCAAGTAGTAGGGAAAGTGCCCGGCCATTTTACTCCAGTTTTGGCACCCTCTCCCCATCATAGTGCTGTGCGACCAGTAACCCTGACCATGACAGATGCTAAACCCATCACTACATCCACTGAAGGTGAGGCATCTTCACCTGCAGCAACCAGTGAGTATTTCTCTAGGAAACAAAAAATGTCCATTAAATATTTAATATGATTTTAAAATGAGACCAGAGAAAGGTGCCTTTTCCTACTATTTGACCAAATGGATGCTCATCATCTTACATGGAGAGCAAATGTGATCTGACTGGAAAGCTTTTCCTCCTCAAATTTCAGCCATTGTATCATGTTACATGAATTGATGTTTGCAACACGACAGACAAAATGAAAGGGAAAAGCCTGTCACTTGACTACTACACAAGAAAAAAGAAAACATGATTGTTCGTCTAAGGTGGACATTGTTATGATGCTGAGAAGCACACTCAGCCAGCAAGGTTTTATACAGTGACCAGCACTGGGATTTCCAAAAAGAGATTGCATAATTTGTCCCTCAATGAGCTTTTCTACAGAAATCAAGGCTTTATACAATGCATACTGAATCTAAGTTATGACAATTGTATGCTGATATAGGTTGTGTTATTTTAAGCAAAAATAAGTGATGTGGCAAAATAAATACAACAAGGAGTAGCAGATGAACTGCCTTTTTTTATTTCTTAAGCCCCTTTAAAATTTCAAGCTCTCTGTTACTCTATGCTCAGGACTATGTTATTATTGTATTATCTTCAATGGAATTGCAATCTTGGAAAGAAGAACATTGGTGTTACTATGCATGGTGTAGATTTTTCTTTTCTGATTAATCGTTTCACGCCCAGTGATGCAGAGAATTGTATTTTATCTACTTTCTGCATTTCCGTTGCCATTAATTTTTTGGACTGGAGAAGTCCAATATCACTATAGTGTTTCTTCGAGTGGCAAAGACTTTTAGGAGATACTTCTGATCATAGAATTTGGAAGAAAATCTATAGCAAAGTATTCATTTTTTTTCCTAAGGGGATTTAGAGCTCAAACTATATTTAAGTCAAATTGAATAACAACAACAACAATCTTACCATGCATCAAAAATATTAATTTCTTTAGGGTCAGTTACATTACAATGGCTGTCTTTAGTCACATTCAGTGTTTGAACTGTGGGTCCAGTCCCTAACCTTTGGACTTTCATTAGTCAAGACCATAATCTGTATGCTTCAGGTATTTACACGATATCAAATCTTTGCTTTAGAACATGAAGCAGACATTCAAATACATTTGAGCAGGTAGCATAAAAGATGAAAACTGTACAAGTATTTATTATAAATAAATAATAGCAACTTTTGGAATTCAGTTTAAGCAAACACCATTGTTTACCTGTAAATTAAGAAGTAATTATATTGATAGGTTTATGGAAATATTTTAGCCATTCTTTTAGAATAGCAGATCTGCTAAAGAGATTAAGCGCTACAGTGGATCTGTATCCTCTGTGCTGGTTTACACTGCAATTCTTGCACCTTTCAAGTAGAGGTATTTTCAGCAACAAACTAGAAGCTATTGCTCTAATCTTTTTACCTAGAATAGGCTGTGTTGGGATGTTTTCAGGTTACCTGCCTATAGTATGGCCTGTTATAAGAAAACAGACCTTATTTGTTCATAGAATCATAGAATCGTTAAGGTTGGAAAAGACCCTTAAGATCATCGAGTCCAACCGTTAACCTAGCACTGCCAAGTCCACCACTAAACCATGTCCCTAAGCACCACGTCTACCTGTCTTTTAAATACCTCCAGGGATGGAGACTCAACCACTTCCCTGGGCAGCCTGTTCCAATGCCTGACTACCCTTTTGGTGAAGAAGTTTTTCCTAATATCCAACCTAAACTTCCCCTGGCACAGCTTGAGGCCCTTTCCTCTCGTCCTATCGCTTGTTACTTGGGAGACCGACCCCCACCTCGCTACAACCTCCTTTCAGGTAGTTGTAGAGAGCAATAAGGTCTCCCCTCAGCCTCCTCTTCTCCAGGCTAAACAACCCCAGCTCCCTCAGCCGCTCCTCATAAGACTTGTTCTCTAGACCCTTCACCAACTTCGTTGCCCTTCTTTGGACACGCTCCAGCACCTCGATGTCCTTCTTGTAGTGAGGGGCCCAAAACTGAACACAGTACTCGAGGTGCGGCCTCACCAGTGCTGAGTGGTGAGTGGTCATTAATAACTGTCCTACTACTTAAAGGAAAAATTTGGACTAAATTTTCAAAACCACTTAATGACATTTGGCACCCAGTTTCTATGGAATTTCATTGGAACTTGGGCACCTAATTGCTGTATGATTCTTTGAAAATCTCAGTGTAGCTATTTGAAATAAGACCTCTTCATGCATATAAAACAGTGTGTAAGCAACCTCTCCCTTAAAGATTTGCTGTCTGTCACTATAGCACATAGATAAAAAAATCTACATGCAAAACTTAAATGAACATGCCTATTGTGTAAAAGTGCAATAGGATACAAATGCTACATGTTCTAGAGACTTGTGCTTTTCAAAGTTGTGCAGTTGTGCACCTACATGATAGAGGCTTTTGAAAATGGATCAGTAACTGGAAAAAGAAAGTAATGAAAAATAAAGGAATATATCCCTTTGATGAAGAAAATAAAAAATCAGGGACCATAATCTGTTGATATATAATATTATATATAAATATATGTACATATGAAAAGCTCTGACCACCCTTACATGCCTCGTAGACTGCTCATATGTGAATCTAATGGGAGAATTAGGCTTGAATAGCTTTTTAAGGCATAATTTTAAATTTATTTCTAATAACTGATTAATTGTAAAAAAATCCAATGTTTGGCCAACAAGTTGTGACAATTATTCAGTCTAATGAGAATACAATGGCAAATTATTAATACTGCTTTCCATTCTGAAGTCAGAATTGTTTTGAATGAGAAAGAACAGCAGGCTTTGATAATATTTGGCAATCCTAAAGCATGATTTCCTTCTAATATTTGATCCATTTTATGGCAGTTTTTCAGTAAAACCCAATTACTGTGAAAAGTCAGATTTAAAAGACCTCAAAATGTGAATAATTTCATATACTTACAGTTGCTATATGCTTTTAATACTAATGAGCCAACGTTGTACATACTCCCATCTAGTTTCTCATTGGCTTCTGTGTTTATATTCATTCAGTTTTAGTAGTTCTGCTTTGTCTGCCAACAAAGGTGCCAGGCTGTGATGATGCCTTTTACAGTGTGGACATCTCCGCACTTGGAAGTGGACTAAGACCACCTACCTAATTTCGTAAATACCACCAAAAGCTATGAGAGGGTAATGACTTTCAGTGATTACTGATCTAGGTCAGAAGTGAACGGTGAAAGGTGAAAGGTTCCATATCCTGAGCTTCTGTACCAGAGAAGGGAGTGATTTTATTACATTGCCCCCAAGTGAATTTTATTTCCTGATATATAAAGCAACTGAATATATAATGTTATGTTCCACAAAAAAACCCCAAACCTCCCTTCTCATGTAAATAGTAATCAGATTGCACCCTTCTAAAGAATTGTAAAGATTAATTTCATGCCACATTAGTAAGCTGAGCTTTTGATTCCAATTTTCATTTTTCCCTAATGATTTTGTCATGGCCATTCACAACAGTGAGAATTAGCGTAAACTAATAGGTCATTCTTCTTCTCTCACATCAGCATAATATCACTGATTTGATTGGATGCGAGACTTATACTGCTGTAATGGAAATGAGAATCAGGCCCACAATGCTTTCAAAGACAGTTCTTAATCTAATTACTTTTTAAAAAAGTAAAATTTAGTAATCAGAGGAGCGATTATTTAACAGCAGTCACCATTCTAATTTCTGATTTATACATGCAGCTTCCACTTAGGTTTATAGGAACTGCACATGCTTTCCTAATGGCTGAATCTGCTCCAAATTTACTTTTGCATTATATAAAAGAAAAACACAGGTATATCCTATATATTATAAATCATAATTCTGGATCTCTCATAATTGTACTGTACCTGCACAGGGTAATAGTTATGATAAGTCTTTTTTTTTATCAGTCTGTTTTGTTCTTCCTTAATCAGCCTACACAGCTTCAGCCACATCCCAAGCCAGTCGATATGTGGGACTGAGCCTAAAAGACCCATCCTTTCTACACCAGCAACAGGTGGGCAAGTTTCACATAGCTGTAATGATATAGACAAGCTTTTGCATTATTACCTTTCTGTATGCTGCCGCTGTTATCTTGGATTAGAATGGGATCCTAAGGATTTCAGTATTTGTCATCCGAAGACTAAATTTAATAAAAGCATTACCAAACCCTTTAAGAAACATCAACATAACAAAAAAAAAGCAAAATTAAGCAGTCCCAATTATTATTCTCAAGCTATTTTCCAGATGTTTAAGCCTACATTTCTGCATTTTAGTTCCAGAAGATGAATTATAAAACCAAATTCTCAGTGGAATACATCATTATTCCTGGTTTAATAGGTTTAAATTAGTTTGCTGATTTCAGATGTGATAAGAACACATTTTTGTTCTAGTTTCTTACATCATTTATGTTTCATGTAGCATTTTAAATGTCATATCTCATTAATGCTGTAAACTTAATGCAAATGTTTACCCAAGCGATAAAAATATATATATGAGATTAATGGTGGTTTATTGACAAATCAGACAATAGCAAAGGCATGCAAATACAGAAATCCTACATCGTTAGTAACAATGTAATAGAAATAATTTCAGGCCCTCTAAAATTTAAGCGTATTTTATGATGTGTGCGTATGTTGCTCCTAGATCTTAACAGCAGAGGGTTTTGAAATCAACAGCATGTAAAATATTTCAAGGGAAAAAAGTGAATACGGCAGGAAGAAAAAGGCTGTTGTTATATTTATTGTACTGTTTTTTTTTCCTTGGGCTTGGGTTCTCTCAACAGTTGGTATACATGCCTGTTTTATTCTTAGTAAAACCTATCTGTTCTGTGTCTGTTGTGATATAGCTAAACTGTCCCTACCCACTACAAAGGCAAGGTAGCAATATGTCTGTATTAAAGGTCACCATACGCAGAGTTCAGAGAAAATCATAAAGATGATGATAGTTTATTCAACAGTTATAATTTTGCCTTCTTTTAAACCAGTGAAACCTAACTGGAAAAATCTGTACACAGTTATGAAAACACCAAATAACAATTAGTGGGTTTGCCAACCATTGCTTTTTTTTTTCAGTAAATTTTCTGGTAAAGTTGCTTTTTCACCTAAGATTGTTATAATATGAAATGTGTTATAATTACTATAATATGATTCTTTTTGACAGATGTACAGTATGAGTTCATTGTATTTTAAAATGTACACAGGATTTATAGACTTTAAAAAAAAAAACAATGCAGATATTTTCTGGAAAAAATGACAACCTTCTAACATCCTGTTAGTTTGGGGATTCACAGGAAAAATATATAAATATAAAATTTTGTGCTATCACTACATGTGAAGAGATATTTTTCTATAAATTTGTTATAGTTTAACTCCCTTCCCCTTCTTCCAAGTTCATTCAAAGAGTTACAGACACCATCTTACATTCCTAGAAGGTACTGGCAGCACACTTAATTTTCCTCTTAGCTGAGTTTACCATATAAGTCATAAAAAGTACATACTTGCCATCACAAGATCACTGCTTATGTAATGCATCTTCTACATATTTTTTGTTTTATATAGTCTGAAATAAATTTGGTGAATTTCAGCAACATCATAGGACCATGAGTGGGAGGGCTCTCAAGGGTCATCAAGTCCAGTCCCTTGGTATTCCAAGTACCATGTCATATACTCCTATGACAAAACATGTGGCCAGATGGTTCAGAGGAAAACAAAATAGATCTTACATAGACTTCACAACTGGAAAATATCTTCCTATTCGGTGCCACTATGGGAATCAAATGTTCTCCCTTTTATAGTAAACTGTTCATTTGGTGACCAGTAGGAGCCATAGAGTAAAAAGGAAAAATATGTCATAGTTCCTTGCTGTGAATTATGTATTCTGTTCTAAATTATGTAAGAGGTATGTTTGTATGCTTGCATATGTGTGTTTGATGTGTGCACGTGAATCATAGAATCATAGAATCCCAAATTGTGATGACATAGAATAAATGCTTGCACACGCGCGCGCGCACACACACGCACACACACACATATACATATAAAATTAGGGAATAGGTTGTTCTGTTGAAGACATCGAAGGAACAGAATATTTTAACAACAAAGCTTTCTCAGAATGGATAGATATGAATGTATAAGTGCAGTGTATATAAAATGAGTTGATAATAAATTAATTTTCCCCTTCATCCTCTTAATTCCTAAAAGGATCTCAGAGATGACAGTGCCATATATACTTACTATCCAGAAAGGGCGAGAAAAACAGAAATTGCCTAAATGATTTCAATAGATTAAAGGTTAGCCTTTGTTATGGCAGAAAAGACCGAGTTACTATGTCCTTTCATTACAACACTTTGAGAGACCACTTTTATTTTAGCAAGTTCTAAATGCATTTCGTTTAAAGCAGCCCATGATGAATGAAAAGGAAACTCAAGGGTTACATGAAATAAGGGCAATCAATCATGTTATATTAGGTGAGAGAAATTCTGAATGAGATCGCCAATGAATAGTTCCATAGAAGTTTTTTAAATGTTCACCATACCCTGTAATATACATTGACCCCTTAAGAATAAATATTGTCACAGGTACAGTTTTCCTTCATTGGAGGGGAATTTATAAAGATTTATCCTCCCAAGGTATGAGAAATATCAAGATGTTTTACTGATTGTTTTTTTTTGGTTTTGTTGTTGTTCTTAAAAAGAACCAAAATGTAGCATATATATATATTATAGCAACAAATAACATTAAATATAACTGTGAAAGATAGCATATAATAGCACCTATGGGAGCAGTCCATTTGCATTTACTGAGCTGAATACTGTGAAAAATATGCCTTTACATGTGTTACTTAGCATGCTACGCTGATAAAAAGGCAGAGTTATAACGAAGAATTGTAAGTCTATGCAGTTGAATTTTTGTTGTGATTGCTGCTGGGTCTAGTTGTTAGCTGCCTTGAAATGCCAGATATTTCTGTACTGTAACACCACCAGTAGCAAAGCAAATCTCTTGCTTGAGTGACATCTAAAGAGTCACCTGCATCTTAACATTTTGTTGGAGAAAAGTCATGTAATGCCAGCTCCCCCCAAATATCATAAATTGTTAATGACTACTTGGTTTGTTTTCCTTGATTCACTGTCAACTTATAAGAGTTGTTAAGTATGAGTAATGGACGAGGGTCGGGGGAATAATGGGGGAGGGGGAAGGGGACCGATCTTAAAATTATAGGAGTTAGTATTTGCATCAGGACATTTTTCTTCCTTAATTTTCTATTGGAAGTTGATTTAATTTTATGAACTGAAATCTAGTGTTCTGTGCTCAGCATCTGTGCTAAGAAATATCTTTACTGAGTTATGCATAAAAAAATTTGGATAATCTTCATACTAGCATGGCAGCACCCTTCCCTCTTACCCTTTCTTTCGCTCATTCACTCACTGCTTATATGTGCAGGCACTGAAGATTCATGGTTTCTAAATGCGGCTTAAAAGAAAAAGCAACAATCAGTATCTTGGTCAAATTCAACCTTCTACAAGTGAACTCAGCCTCTGTGCCAGATTTTCATTTGTGTCTCCATTTTTGTGGCTGTAAAATTTTACTGGAGGAATCATTTTAAAAATAATTCATTTACAAATAACATATCAATGGTCAATAGACCAGAGGTCTCGTAGTTGTTTGATGACATTTCCTTAGCCTCACTGTATTTATATTCTCTATTTTGTGAACTCATTATATCCTTGACATCACAGGAATATTTAGAGGTTGATTGACATAATTTCTGGATCTAAAGTTAGAATATTGCCAGAAATACAAGCACTGAACTTTATCAGTTTGAAGTAAAGAAAATAATTTATATATATATATATATATTTGTATTTACTGTAAGTAAAGATTAATCTTTTCACAATTAATAAGATTCTTGTTGAAGTGAATTAAATATATAACCAGCATACTCATTCTTGGCCATGATGCGATTTTATATGCACCTTTTAGCTAGGACTAGGTGGTTTTATTTTTGGTTAGGAAAACGTAAGTAAATGGGATACATGTTTAGAAGCTTGTGAAGCCAATGACCATTAAAATTTTCTGTCATAGTAAAATGTGCTAACTAATGTTGGCCCAGGTACTGAGGAACTGGTGAACTCTTCCAGTCCTTGCATTGCTTAAGACAATTGCATGGATTTCAGTATGGCAATGTGAGGAATAGGATGTCACATGGATTTCACATTGGGGATGTGAAGGTCAAAGGCAGACTTGGCTGCAGTGGAGGAGTTCAGGATCCTGAGAGGAGAGAGCAGGGCAAAAAGCAAGATCACTACCCTGGACTTAATCAGAGCAGACTTTGGCCTCTTCAGGGATCTGCTTGGAAGAGTCCCATGGGATAAGGCCCTAAAGGGAAGAGGGCCAAGAAAGCTGGTTGATATTCAAGGACCACCTTGTCTATCCCAATGAGCAGAGCGTCAGGCAAAAATGCCAGGAGGCCTGTGTGGATGAACAAGGTGCTCCTGGCCAAACTCAAACACAAAAAGGAAGTATACAGAAGGTAGAAGCAGGAAGAAGTAACATGGGAGAAATACAGGAAAACTGTCCAAGCATGCAGAGACACAGTTAGGAAAGCCAAAGCCTAACTGGAATTTAATCTGGCAAGGGTTGTCAAAGGCAACAAGAAGGGCTTCTCTAAGTACATAGGTGACAAAAGGAAGACTAGTGGAAATGTGGGCCCAGTGATGAATGGGGCAGGGGCCCTGGTGACACAGGACACAGAAAAGGCTGAGGTACTGAATGCCACCTTCGTCTCAGTCTTTACTTGCAAGAGCAGCCTTCAGGAATCCCAGAACCCAGAGACCTGGGGGAAAATCTGGAGCAAGGAAGATGTACCCTTGTTGGAAGAGGATCAGGTCAGGGAATACTTAAGCAACTTGGACATACATAAGTCCATGGGCCCTGGTGGGATGCACCCAAGAGTGCTGGCTGATGTCATTATGAGGCCACTCTTGATAATCTTTGAATCATCGTGGTGATTTTAGAGAGGTGTCTGAGGACTGGAGGAAAGCAAATGTCACTCCTATCTTCAGGAAGGGCAAGAAGGAGGACCCAGGGAACTACATGCTGGTCAGCCTTATCTCAGTCCCTGGGAAGTTGATGGAAAAATGAATCCTGGAAATGTTTTCCAGGCACATGAAGGACAAGGAAATCATCAGGAGTAGTCAGCGTGGATTCACCAAGGGGAAGTCATGCTTGACCAACTTGATAAACTTCTACAATGAAACGACTGGCTTGGTAGATGAGGGGAGAGCAGTGGATATTGTTTACCTAGACTTCAGTAAGGCCTTTGACACTGTCTTCCATAAGATCCTCATGGAGAAGCTGTTGATCTATATGGGCTGGATGAGCAGACAGCGAGGTGGATCGAAAACTGGCTGAATGGCCAGGCCCAGAGCGTGGTCATCAGTGGAACAAAGGCTACTTGGAGGCCAGTGAGTAGCGGTGGACCCCAGGGGTCAATACTGGGTCCAGTCCTGTTTAACATATTCATTAATGATCTGGATGATGGAGGCAGAGTGTACCCTCAGCAACATTGCTGATGACACAAAACTGGGGGTCGTGCTGCCACCCAGAGGGACCTCGACAGGCTGCAGAAATGGGCTGACAGGAACCTCATGAAGTTCAGTAAGAGAAGTGCAAAATCCTGCACCTGTGGAGGAACAACCTCATGCACCAATATATGCTGGGGGCTGCCTGGCTGGAAAGCAGATTTGCAGAAAAGGACCTGGGGGGTCTTGGTGGACACCGTGTTGAACATGAACCAGCAATGTGCCCTTGCAGCAGAGAAGTCCCACGGTATCCTGTGCTGCCTTAGGAGCAGTGTTGCCAGCAGGTCGAGGGAGGTGATCCTTCCCCTCTACTCAGCACTGGTGAGGCCACACCTGGAGTCCTGTGTCCAGTTCTGGGCTCCAGTACAGGAGAGACATGGACATACTGGAGACAGTTCAACGAAGGGCCACAAAGATGATTAGCCTAGAGAAGGCCACTGTTTAGCCTAGAGAAGGCTCAGGGGGATCTTATCAATGTGTAGAAATACCTGAAGGGAGGGTGCAAAGAAGATGGATCCAGGCTCTTTTCAGTGGTTCCCAGTGACAGGACAAGAGGCAATGGGCACAAATTGAAACACAGGAGGTTCTGTCTGAACATCAGGAAGCACTTTTTCACTGTGAGGGTGACTGAGCACTGGAACAGGTTGCCCAGGGAGGCTGTGGAGTCTCCATCCTTGGAGATATTCAGAAGCTGTCTAGATACAGTCCTGCGCAACAGGCTCTAGGTGACCGTGCTTGAGCAGGGGGGTTGGACCAGATGACTTCCAGAGGTTCCTTTCAACCTCAGTCATTCTCTGATTCTTTGATTCTGCGATTCTGTGATCCGTTCATAGTATTCTCTCCCTGCATAAGCATGTACATTGATGGGTAATGCCAGCAGGGGTTAGAAGTTTTTATTAAGAGGGAAAAATGGTCCTTTTATCTATTTAACTAATAATTACATTTTACTTTGACAGATTTATGTGATCCTTTCAGTTGGTACTTTGTGAATGCAGAGGAGAAGAATCAAATCATTTTGTAAAATATGTGAATATGTTCCTCAGGTGATACATCCTATGATTGTTAAGAAATAACTTTTGTCATTTACTCATGTGCAATATTCTTCATCTCTAAACCCCTTAATTTACCATTTTGATTCCTAACAGTAAAAATGTGAAAACACTGGCAACCGTGCCTGCCTTCATCATGCTCAAACTCTGCAGGGAGCAGAGCTCACTTTTGTCACAAGGAATTATTAGAAGTATGGATGCCCTAAGATGTCTTTAAAATGTCTGTAGTGACAGTATTATTCAACAGCTTTTCTTTTTAAACAGGCACATTCTTCAATGATACCTGAAAACGTATTTTCTTTTAACCCCATAGTAATAAAGTGTTTACTATATTTCCAGTTTATAAGAGCAGCTAATCTTTGTTTGTTGAAAGACTGGCTTTCAACCTTTTTTTTTAAAAAAAATAGTCTTATTGACTTTTCCCAATGCAATGTTTTTTACTGTTGTCTAAATTCAAAAACCATAGTCAAACAACAAATCTCAAAATATTCACAAATAGTTAAACCCATTTATACATGTAAGATTTGTCCAATATGATCTGATGAAAAGATTATGGTACTAATAAAATATTCATCACCAGAACCTTATTTAGAAGGCTGATGCCTGGAGGAGGAAAAAGGGAATTTTACTGTTAAAATATTGTTTCTTCTCCCCACAGACCCCTTTTTGGGATAGAGCAACAAAGAGGTAAAAAGGGTCAGGGATAGGAACCACAGTCCTTGTCTACCAAAGAAAATCCACTGTGAAGATAGGGCCTGGAGATATGATGCATATCCATTATGTGCTTTGGACCACTTGGGCATGCTTGTTGTGGGGAGCGGGGTTAAAGGAGGAAGGGTTGCAAGCACACACATGCACACAAAGGGTTGTAACCAACTGGAGAGCCAACTGCCATAGAGTCAAACCATGGAGAATGAGGCCTTGGGTTACCAGAGACAGTTCCGTCACATAAGAAAAACAGATTCTACACTTTCAGGTAAACTCATTAAACCAAATAAATAAAGAAATAACAAGCTATCAAGTAGGAGTATTGTGGTAGACCAACAAGAAAACAAGGAATATGCAAAGGAAAGGTTTAGGAAAAAATACTGTTTCAGTTTCCAGACTAGCTATTCTTGTTCTCTAAATCTGTTCTGAAACTCTTCCACAAATGTCAGTGGACATATTTGTAAACTTAATCATGGCAGTATTTATACCTCTTTTTCCAAATTTTACAGTTTTTAAATGCAATTTGTTAAATTTTATATATTAACACTTTTGTAAATACAGTCAAGTTTATTTATTGCACTATAATAAGACTGAATGCAGATAATTCTAATTGCAGCCCCAAAAAACCAAACACCCCCCCCACCACCAAAAAAAAAGTATAGTTTTATTGTTTCAAAAGAAATAATTGGAGTTAAGATGATCAAGAAATAGAATTTCAGAGTAACCAAGGGGTTAAAGGTATGGCTTATGCTTGGAAATTTCCTGGAACTTGTTCCTCCTTCCCTAACAGTGCTGCCAAAAATCATCTGACAGGAAACCTAAGATTAAGTTTGTTCAACCTAAGTGAACAAAGCTGCTCAGAACAGGCAACCAGTTTACTGCAGAGCAGGAACTTTTCTAACCCTGCTGGCATCTGCAGCGCTACTCAGACAATATCACTGAAGAAGTTGTTTTCCCTACATTAACATCTCTGGATCATCTAATTTTGGTTGCACTGCAGTTCTTGCTGCTTCTCCCATAAAAGTTAACTTAAAGCTTCAAACGAAATAATGTGGAAAATGGACATTATCAATTCCTATGGTCCATTGTTCCCCCGTTCTAAATCCCTGAAATTCAAGTTCAGTCTGGAATTACATCATGTCTGGTTTCTCCTGGTTACCAGACAGCTTGAAACGTGACCACAGCTACAGAAAAAACATCCTCCTTCACACTTTGGCTCCCCAGTCCACTCAAACATAAACTTCTCTTTCTCTCAAGTATACTTCAAATATGGAGCATGGTTAACTTAGAGATTAAGTTCCAAATTAGATTACCTAATGGCATTTTAATGGATAGCAATGGACCCATTTTCTCTGGGATGGCAGCATGCAAGTCTGGCTTGAATACAATTAATTTCTTAGGAAGTGTTCTAAAGATGTTTGCCTAGATGGAAAAGAAACAACATTCTGCAAAACTCTATTAGAGAGTTGGGTGCAGCTATCAGAAATAGCAATTTAAATTGATAAAGACCAGAAATCATTAGTTTTTTTCTGCTATGAATACAGTTACCAATAGGATACTTTGGCCTTTTTGTTCTTAATCTGAAATGCTTGAACTGATACTTTTTTCCCCAAAATATTACAGAATTTCAGGGGGGGAGGAAACCATTACTCTAACAGGTGTGTCTGTTGCCCAAATGTGTAACATTTTAAAAAGCAATGTTGGTGAAAGTATTACTTTACTAGTGTATTTGCTAGATTCTAAACGAAAAGTAAACAAAAGTAATTCTTAGCAATTTTCAGTTCCCTCCTACTGCTTTCACAAACTGTAGATTGTCCCATTTGACTGCCTTATCAGAGCTATTATCATAACCCCAGAGTGGTGCTGGGGGAAAAAAGTGCTGCTTGAAAAGTTGAACACTTGAACGCTGCTACAGCTAAAGCTGAGAAAGAAATTCAGAAATTTCTGAGAAGAAAGGTCCCCTCAGGAGCTCCAGGAACAAGCCAGCTGTTGTACTGTACTTATGTGTCAAGATAACAGCCTGAAAACAGGAAATATTATCCTAGTGCATTTGCCTGGGTAGTGTAAATGTAATGTTACAGTAATAGTTAACCCTTAAATCAACGTGTTAAGATTGTTTTAAAAAACAATATAAATAACAATAGTTTAGAATAAAAAGATACTTAATAGATGTGTTAAAATGTACAT
This sequence comes from Platalea leucorodia, assembly GCF_965183815.1. Lineage (NCBI taxonomy): Eukaryota > Metazoa > Chordata > Aves > Pelecaniformes > Threskiornithidae > Platalea > Platalea leucorodia. The sequence goes on along the minus strand of NC_138859.1, from coordinate 24,362,070 downwards.
TTCAATACTGAATATTTGTTTATAGTTTGTGAAAGTCTCGCAAATACTCAAGGTATAAGAGTCTAATTCTACAGCCCCTTATCAGTTGTCATATTGGAATTAATATCCGTGGAGTAATGAATGGCTTCAGAATCAGACCGCAAGCTCCTGTGTATCAAAATCTCTCTCCCCTTCTCCTTCCCTCCCTCCTTTTCTTGCCTCAATGAAAACTCATGACTCAAGTTTACTTGTTGCATATGTTCTTACTTTCTGTGCAGTGTCTGAGACTGTATTTTCCAATTTGAGCCTAAATAATTTGGACAGCTTTTTTTTTTTTTGTCTTTCTGTCTCTAGGAAAACAAAGTTATTCTCACAGAACTGCAGATATGAAAGAAGGTTGGTTTTTTTCATAGCATTATCTTCTTAATCTGCACAGCAAAAAATTGACCAATATAGTCTTAAAGCACTTTGCATGGGAGTTTACTTTTAGAGATGTATTTAACTATTGTTTAAATCTTAACAGATTGATAGTAAACATGGTAAATGGACAACTACAAATTTAGCTCTAGACAGTTATGGTACAAAATAATTTTAATTCCAAATATCTTACCAAAAGCCTGTTTTTTCTCATTCTTTGGGATGCTTAGAGGATGTTTTATATAAATATCTCCTTTAAAGACATTGGCATATTTACTTCAATCACATAAAATATTCATCTAAATTTGTATCATAATTACCCATTACAACTGTTCTACTTTTGAAGAAAAAGATATACCAATGATTTAAGATTTTTATTTTGCATTATTCAACTCTCTCTTTGCAAATGTCAATTCTTTTGCATATATATATCATTGTTCTCTTGTATCTGGGATCATAACTGACAACAGACAAATAGTTTTACTTGGAAAAAAACCCAACAGATGTATTTTAAAATTATAGAATCATAGAATCGTTAAGGTTGGTGTCGTGGTTTAACCCCAGCCAGCAACTAAGCACCACACAGCCGCTCGCTCAGTCCCTCCACCCCAGTGGGATGGGGGAGAGAATTGGAAGGGTGAAAGGGAGAAAACTCGTGCGTTGAGATAAGAACAGTTTAATAATTGAAGTAAAATGAAATAGAGTAGTAGTAGTAGTAGTAATAATAATAATATAATATAATAATAATATACAAAGAAAGTAATACACTATGCAATTGGCTCACCACCCGCCGACCAATGCCCAGCATGTCCCCGAGCAGCTATCGCTGCCCCCTGGCCAACTCTCCCCAGTTTATATACTGAGCATGACGTCATACGGTATGGAATAGCCCTTTAGCCAGTCTGGGTCAGCTGTCCTGGCTGTGCCCCCTCCCAGCTTCTTGTGCACCGGGCAGAGCACGGGAAGCTGAAAAGTCCTTGACTAGTGTAAGCACTACTGAGCAACAACTAAAACATCAGCATGTTATCAATATTCTTCTCATCCTAAATCCAAAACACAGCACTATACCAGCTACTAGGAAGAAAAATCAACACTATCCCAGCTGAAACCAGGACAGTTGGAAAAGACCCTTAAGATCATTGAGTCCAACTGTTAACCTATCACTGCCAAGTCCACCACTAAACCATGTCCCTAAGCACCACATCTACCTGTCTTTTAAATACCTCCAGGGATGGAGACTCAACCACTTCCCTGGGCAGCCTGTTCCAATGCTTGACTACACTTTTGGTGAAGAAGTTTTTCCTAATATCCAATCTAAACCTCCCCTGGCGCAGCTTGAGGCCGTTTCCTCTCGTCCTATCCCTTGTTACTAGGGAGAAGAGACCGACCCCCACCTCACTACAACCTCCTTTCAGGGAGTTGCAGAGAGCAATAAGGTCTCCCCTCAGCCTCCTCTTCTCCAAACTAAACAACCCCAGCTCCCTCAGCCTCTCCTCATAAGACTTGTGCTCTAGACCCTTCACCAGCTTCGTTGCCCTTCTCTGGACACGCTCCTCCATCTCAGTGTCCTTTTTGTAGTGAGGGTCCCAAAACTGAACACAGTACTCGAGGTGCGGCCTCACCAGTGCCGAGTACAGGGGCACTATCACCTCCCTGGTCCTGCTGGCCACGCTATTCCTGATACAGGCCAGGATGCCATTGGCATCCTTTTGGCCACCTGAGCACACTGCTGGCTCATGTTCAGGCAGCTGTCAACCAACACCCCCAGGTCCTTTTCCGCCAGGCAGCTCTCCAGCCACTCCTCCCCTAGCCTGTAGCGTTGCATGGGGTTGCTGTGACCCAAGGGCAGGACCCGGCACTTAGCCTTGTTGAATCTCATACAGTTGGCCCCGGCCCATCAATGCAGCCTGTCCAGGTCCCTCTGCAGGGCCTTCCTACCCTCCAGCAGATCGACACTTCCACCCAATTTGGTGTCGCCTGTAAACTTCCTGAGGGTGCACTCAACCCCCTCATCCAATTCAAATTCACATATCATTTCCCATTAGGCATGACAGGCAGCTACTAATAAGACAAAGGACGAAAAAATAACAACTATAGCGATTTTATCCTCTCTCACCTTCACAAAATCCCCAAGGTGTAGGTCACTGACAATGCACCATGAGGAAGCTTTCAGTTTGGTGCCCTGTATAGACACGACAGCTCATATTCAGGCATTGCCAATTCCTTAACCTTTCTGAGTTCAACAAAATTTCTGAAAAATCAATGCACCACTTAAAATAATCACAAGACCCTATTGTAAAAGGTCAGTCTGGTTACTGTCAAATTTAGTGCTATGGATTTTAGGGAACAGGCCTATCAAACAATTTTGTAGGAAAAAAACTTAATTTAACCTTTTGAACTAGGATATATTATTTTGCCAATGAGCAATAATTCCTCTTTGGAATCCATTCTTTTTAGTTTTATAAAGACATCTCAACAGTTTGAATACATATAATTTCTGGTTTTATGTCCTCGCCTTCCCAGATGTTTGAAGAATGATGTATTCTGAAGTCTACATTAAGAAAAAAACAAACAAACTTCTACTTAGGGAGAATTACAGGTATGTTTCTCTGTCCTTCGCGGCTGTGCCCAACTCGCTCCATAAAGACCATGCATATGCAAGCACAGCCAAGGCATGGCCAAAGGATGCCCATGGGAGCACATGTGCAGCTTAGCTTTTTGGTAGGTGGCACAGTTTACCAGCTGGCACACCTGACCTACACCCTGGGGGCTACCTGCAAAGCAATTTTCCATACAAAAGGTGAGAAGATCACAGAACATGTTTGTATCCACCATCAAAGGTTTTTTTTCTTCCTTTCTTTTTGTAATTGACACTCAAGGATCATGTATGAGAGGTACTGAAAAACAGAATTCACTAACCACTGTTCCAGTGCTTCAACTGGTATAAACTGGCCTTGCTTTAAAAAGGTCAAGAATGGTAAGACTGATTTACACCATCCAAGGATTTTTCTAGATAGGTAGTTGTGAGGTATTTTACTAACACCTGTCAACATGTTGAGAAAACAACACCCTCTGTAGGGGGAGAATAAATAATTATCTCAGTTTGGATTCATTTTTGATGGTACACAAGTAATAATTGAACACTGCCAATTACTGCATGATGAGGATTTATAATGTGAATCACAGCCCTTGAGGAGTTGAGGTGACTCCATTAGCTAATTCTCCATTGTACCAATTTATCTATGATGGGGGAAACAACTATACCTTGCTCTTCCATAATCATAATAATAATATTATTATTATTAGAGAAAAAGTGCAGAAAATATTTGAAATTGAATAAGGAAGTCACTACCAATAGGTTTGTAAAACATTAATATTTATGATATTTAAACTTTGGATTTATACACAGCACTCATTTTCCATTTTTATAATTACCATTCCAAGTTGATACTCAAACCCCCAAATTTTTTTAGCTGTCAGTAGTACAATACAGTGCGTCATATGGCATTTTGTATAGTGAGATTTTCTGTATAGAGTCACATTCACATACGTATGTAAAATATTTTAAAAGTGACTACACTGTTGTATGTGTACCTGAAGTTTTTAAAATTATTTTGAGGGAGCAAAAATCTACTGCTTCATTTGACAGGGCCCCAACCTGCAGGCTTTATATCACACATATAAACCCCCTAAACTCCTATGTTAAGGAGAATCCTGCACTTGAAAGAGCTGAAAGATTGATATATTTCATAATAATGCTTATTTATTTATATATCTACTTTCTTTATATACCTACTTATATACACACACCCCTACTGCTACCGTAACCAATTATACATTAGCAGAGGTAATAATGTGTAACTGATTCCTGTACCACTAATTAAGGTTTTTCTTGTACACTAAAAGAAATTCTTCTGTGGATATCAAACCTAACTATTTTGTAATTTTGTTTAGAAAGGAGTTAGTTTATCTTACCTTCATGTACATGTTAGTGACCTAAATCTATACCATTAAATGTCAGAAATGTTTCTATGGATAGTACGATTATCCATTGCCCAAAACAGCACCACATCAGAAGTCTATTATTTTACTTGTCTATATCTTTAATCATACATTCTTTTTTTATATTAACCACTAGACCCCAAAGTATATGACCTTTAATCCTGCAAATCACATTTCCCTTTTTTAAAGCCTAAAATCTGCATTCCTTTAAAATTACAAACCCTTTGCATTTGAAAGCAAACAATGGCATTCCAGATGCTTAACTAAGGTATTTTCTAAACTTTAATTTACATTAAATATAATCTAAATGTGTATTCAAGAAATGTTACATGGATATGTTTTGTTCAGATGTTGACACATATTCTCCTGGCGGCCTGCTAAAACAGATACTGTAGCTCAGTGTAACTTTTTTAGATGTGGTGTAGGGGTGGAAACAATTAAAATGTTACCTTGCCAAGTAATTCCCAATGTATCCTCACTGGCACTGGGGTATAAATGCCTGCTGTTTTGATTCACGGTCCAGTCACAAATCCTCAGCTGTCAATTGAAACCTAGCAGTCAGATATGGATCAAGCAGTACTATAGTTCCTAGTATTTAAATGAATACATGCAAACTAGTACTGTACATGGCAAAAGCCTTACTTTCCCAAAAAGTAACTTTTTAAAAAAAGAAAACAAAACAAACAAAAAAGCCTATTCTGAAAAAAAAAAAACTCTTACAGATTTAAGGTAACGCTACTTTAATATGTTCCTCTATCAATAAAACACAAAAGAGTAACTAATGTTTAGCACATAACAATTAGCCATTATTAGATTACAAACTGAGCTGGAATAAAAGAAAATGTTAATATGCAATAGTGAAATATTTTAAGAAAGAAAATCAAAATGCTATTTGGTCTATGTAATCTTCTAAATAATGTGTATTAAGTAAAGGTCAAATATAATCAATATCTTGAAGCTTGCATTTGATGAAACATAGAAGACATGCAACTTAGAAAAACTGCCCAAATTACCCAAACTGTATGCCTTCATCTTGCTATTTAAGGATAAAGGTATTTTTCATTGAAGTTTATTAATTTAGTGTTACTGAAAGTGGTATTACTTAGCGAAAGGTAATAAAATAATCTAATCTTGTTCTAGACTCAGAATAACAGCATTTAAAATACTTTATTAAATTTTAATATAATGAGGAATGCACTCAATGTAAGCTAAAAAAAATTCTTCCCAGATACTCAAATCATCAGTTCTGCCTTCACAGATTGTTCATGTAACCCTATATAGCTGTTTTTAACAGCTGTTCCACAGTGCTAGCAGATTTATTGAAAATATATACTGCTTATTTTTAAGAAATTAAACTTTTGTCTTGCGAATAAAACATACAAAAAGCATACATTTTTAACCTTTGTCATGCTATATATAAATTACTGTTATACCGTGCATGACACAGCACTCTGAATTGAAGATAACTTTGTTGCCGAGTTTAATTGCTTTAAATGTATTCTGGTTTTCTCTATGCACATTCACAGTCTTTAGAGAGTGAAGGCTACAGCAACCAAAATGAAAAAAAATATTTTCACAAAAGCAGAATTAATTACAGTCTTTTCCTGACAAATACATATGCTAAGGACAAGACAATATTGCAAACTTGACCCTGTCTGGCTGTTACACTCATAAGCTTCCTGCTGTTAAGATCTAAGAAACAGAAATGTTAGTCTCTGGTGTTTTCATAGGGTTTGTTTCTTGTTCTATAAAGAATTCAAGAGACTGTCTAAAGCCATTAAAAGCATAATTAAACTACATGAAACTAACCAGAAAATGAACCATTTCATCAAAAAGTTTGCTAGAGGTAACCATGAAAAGTACATTAAATATGCTAAAATGAAGGGGTACGTATATGCATTTTGGTGTAGTCATTATATAAAACTGTATCATAAGTAAGTTTTTAATTTTGATGACCCAATAAAATGTATATCTGCTCAGTTACTCAAATAGCATAACTAGCTGCATGTCGGCTATAAGAATGTGTCATCAGTTACAGTACAGAAGCATATTTTAAGGGCTTAAAGCTATCTTAAGCTATCTTCTCAGTTTAAATTGGACACCTTCCAGACAGAACTGTTCTGCAGAGTTTTAACTATACAGCTCTCGCGTACATCAGAATCTCATAGGCACCAGCTCATCCTCTAATCATATTCTGAAAAATTTTAGGGGTTATTATTTAAGCAGATTCTGTATTTTCATATTTTAAGAGTGGCAAATTAAGATTAAGCTTCATTTCAAGGCTCTCTGATCATTAGAAAAGGTAAATAAATATTTTGAAAAGCGTGTGAGAAAAAGACAACCATTGCAAAAAGCCCGTAAAGCTAAACATTTGCATACTGTCATTGTTTTGAATGAAATGTCCTTTAAATGTGTTTCCTTTCCAACAAGCATATAAGAAAGGTGACCTCTTATTCATTTACGGACCTCTCTGGTAGTCATGTGACCAAGTTTTACATCAAACTCTCTATTATGATAAGAGACACGATAAGAACAGTCTGCATGTTGAAAACTGGTTTCCTGCCCTTACTGAGAAGTTCTTTTAAACAGTCCTCCTGTGTTCTTTCATCTTTTTGCTGAAAGTAAAAGCAATGTACACCCAAAACAATTTAAAAGCAGAAATTGCTTTCAGTGGACATTTATAGTTTCAATGTTGAATAGTATGAAGAGAATTCCATTTTGAATTGCATGATTCAGTAACTAAACAATACATCTAGAAACAACAATTTCCTACTGAAGTGTCAGGACAGTCCTCTTTGTTAGACATACTTAAATAAAAAGCTGTTTACCATTTTCTCATTTTAAAATTATCATTTTAGAGACAAGAAGTGTTTCTCATTACTGCATATATGGTAAAATAGCTCATTAATAAACATCAAAGCTGAGCGAACATCATGCATACTGTACATAGTACACAGAAAGTCCAGGCTCTAGTGAATCACAGAACCACAGAATGGCTGAGGTTGGAAGGGACCGTATCTAGACAGCTTCTGAATATCTCCAAGGATGGAGACTCCACAGCCTCCCTGGGCAACCTGTTCCAGTGCTCAGTCACCCTCACAGTGAAAAAGTGCTTCCTGATGTTCAGACAGAACCTCCTGTGTTTCAATTTGTGCCCATTGCCTCTTGTCCTGTCACTGGGAACCACTGAAAAGAGCCTGGATCCATCTTCTTTGCACCCTCCCTTCAGGTATTTCTACACATTGATAAGATCCCCCTGAGCCTTCTCTAGGCTAAACAGTGGCCTTCTCTAGGCTAATCATCTTTGTGGCCCTTCGTTGAACTGTCTCCAGTATGTCCATGTCTCTCCTGTACTGGAGCCCAGAACTGGACACAGGACTCCAGGTGTGGCCTCACCAGTGCTGAGTAGAGGGGAAGGATCACCTCCCTCGACCTGCTGGCAACACTGCTCCTAAGGCAGCACAGGATACCGTGGGACTTCTCTGCTGCAAGGGCACATTGCTGGTTCATGTTCAACACGGTGTCCACCAAGACCCCCCAGGTCCTTTTCTGCAAATCTGCTTTCCAGCCAGGCAGCCCCCAGCATATATTGGTGCATGAGGTTGTTCCTCCACAGGTGCAGGATTTTGCACTTCTCTTACTGAACTTCATGAGGTTCCTGTCAGCCCATTTCTGCAGCCTGTCGAGGTCCCTCTGGGTGGCAGCACGACCCCCAGTTTTGTGTCATCAGCAATGTTGCTGAGGGTACACTCTGCCTCCATCATCCAGATCATTAATGAATATGTTAAACAGGACTGGACCCAGTATTGACCCCTGGGGTCCACCGCTACTCACTGGCCTCCAAGTAGCCTTTGTTCCACTGATGACCACGCTCTGGGCCTGGCCATTCAGCCAGTTTTCGATCCACCTCGCTGTCTGCTCATCCAGCCCATATAGATCAACAGCTTCTCCATGAGGATCTTATGGAAGACAGTGTCAAAGGCCTTACTGAAGTCTAGGTAAACAATATCCACTGCTCTCCCCTCATCTACCAAGCCAGTCGTTTCATTGTAGAAGTTTATCAAGTTGGTCAAGCATGACTTCCCCTTGGTGAATCCACGCTGACTACTCCTGATGATTTCCTTGTCCTTCATGTGCCTGGAAAACATTTCCAGGATTCATTTTTCCATCAACTTCCCAGGGACTGAGATAAGGCTGACCAGCATGTAGTTCCCTGGGTCCTCCTTCTTGCCCTTCCTGAAGATAGGAGTGACATTTGCTTTCCTCCAGTCCTCAGACACCTCTCTAAAATCACCACGATGATTCAAAGATTATCAAGAGTGATATGCCAATGTCTTTAAAGGAGATATTTATATAAAACATCCTCTAAGCATCCCAAAGAATGAGAAAAAACAGGCTTTTGGTAAGATATTTGGAATTAAAATTATTTTGTACCATAACTGTCTAGAGCTAAATTTGTAGTTGTCCATTTACCATGTTTACTATCAATCTGTTAAGATTTAAACAATAGTTAAATACATCTCTAAAAGTAAACTCCCATGCAAAGTGCTTTAAGACTATATTGGTCAATTTTTTGCTGTGCAGATTAAGAAGATAATGCTATGAAAAAAACCAACCTTCTTTCATATCTGCAGTTCTGTGAGAATAACTTTGTTTTCCTAGAGACAGAAAGACAAAAAAAAAAAAAGCTGTCCAAATTATTTAGGCTCAAATTGGAAAATACAGTCTCAGACACTGCACAGAAAGTAAGAACATATGCAACAAGTAAACTTGAGTCATGAGTTTTCATTGAGGCAAGAAAAGGAGGGAGGGAAGGAGAAGGGGAGAGAGATTTTGATACACAGGAGCTTGCGGTCTGATTCTGAAGCCATTCATTACTCCACGGATATTAATTCCAATATGACAACTGATAAGGGGCTGTAGAATTAGACTCTTATACCTTGAGTATTTGCGAGACTTTCACAAACTATAAACAAATATTCAGTATTGAAATGTACATTTTAACACATCTATTAAGTATCTTTTTATTCTAAACTATTGTTATTTATATTGTTTTTTAAAACAATCTTAACACGTTGATTTAAGGGTTAACTATTACTGTAACATTACATTTACACTACCCAGGCAAATGCACTAGGATAATATTTCCTGTTTTCAGGCTGTTATCTTGACACATAAGTACAGTACAACAGCTGGCTTGTTCCTGGAGCTCCTGAGGGGACCTTTCTTCTCAGAAATTTCTGAATTTCTTTCTCAGCTTTAGCTGTAGCAGCGTTCAAGTGTTCAACTTTTCAAGCAGCACTTTTTTCCCCCAGCACCACTCTGGGGTTATGATAATAGCTCTGATAAGGCAGTCAAATGGGACAATCTACAGTTTGTGAAAGCAGTAGGAGGGAACTGAAAATTGCTAAGAATTACTTTTGTTTACTTTTCGTTTAGAATCTAGCAAATACACTAGTAAAGTAATACTTTCACCAACATTGCTTTTTAAAATGTTACACATTTGGGCAACAGACACACCTGTTAGAGTAATGGTTTCCTCCCCCCCTGAAATTCTGTAATATTTTGGGGAAAAAAGTATCAGTTCAAGCATTTCAGATTAAGAACAAAAAGGCCAAAGTATCCTATTGGTAACTGTATTCATAGCAGAAAAAAACTAATGATTTCTGGTCTTTATCAATTTAAATTGCTATTTCTGATAGCTGCACCCAACTCTCTAATAGAGTTTTGCAGAATGTTGTTTCTTTTCCATCTAGGCAAACATCTTTAGAACACTTCCTAAGAAATTAATTGTATTCAAGCCAGACTTGCATGCTGCCATCCCAGAGAAAATGGGTCCATTGCTATCCATTAAAATGCCATTAGGTAATCTAATTTGGAACTTAATCTCTAAGTTAACCATGCTCCATATTTGAAGTATACTTGAGAGAAAGAGAAGTTTATGTTTGAGTGGACTGGGGAGCCAAAGTGTGAAGGAGGATGTTTTTTCTGTAGCTGTGGTCACGTTTCAAGCTGTCTGGTAACCAGGAGAAACCAGACATGATGTAATTCCAGACTGAACTTGAATTTCAGGGATTTAGAACGGGGGAACAATGGACCATAGGAATTGATAATGTCCATTTTCCACATTATTTCGTTTGAAGCTTTAAGTTAACTTTTATGGGAGAAGCAGCAAGAACTGCAGTGCAACCAAAATTAGATGATCCAGAGATGTTAATGTAGGGAAAACAACTTCTTCAGTGATATTGTCTGAGTAGCGCTGCAGATGCCAGCAGGGTTAGAAAAGTTCCTGCTCTGCAGTAAACTGGTTGCCTGTTCTGAGCAGCTTTGTTCACTTAGGTTGAACAAACTTAATCTTAGGTTTCCTGTCAGATGATTTTTGGCAGCACTGTTAGGGAAGGAGGAACAAGTTCCAGGAAATTTCCAAGCATAAGCCATACCTTTAACCCCTTGGTTACTCTGAAATTCTATTTCTTGATCATCTTAACTCCAATTATTTCTTTTGAAACAATAAAACTATACTTTTTTTTTGGTGGTGGGGGGGGTGTTTGGTTTTTTGGGGCTGCAATTAGAATTATCTGCATTCAGTCTTATTATAGTGCAATAAATAAACTTGACTGTATTTACAAAAGTGTTAATATATAAAATTTAACAAATTGCATTTAAAAACTGTAAAATTTGGAAAAAGAGGTATAAATACTGCCATGATTAAGTTTACAAATATGTCCACTGACATTTGTGGAAGAGTTTCAGAACAGATTTAGAGAACAAGAATAGCTAGTCTGGAAACTGAAACAGTATTTTTTCCTAAACCTTTCCTTTGCATATTCCTTGTTTTCTTGTTGGTCTACCACAATACTCCTACTTGATAGCTTGTTATTTCTTTATTTATTTGGTTTAATGAGTTTACCTGAAAGTGTAGAATCTGTTTTTCTTATGTGACGGAACTGTCTCTGGTAACCCAAGGCCTCATTCTCCATGGTTTGACTCTATGGCAGTTGGCTCTCCAGTTGGTTACAACCCTTTGTGTGCATGTGTGTGCTTGCAACCCTTCCTCCTTTAACCCCGCTCCCCACAACAAGCATGCCCAAGTGGTCCAAAGCACATAATGGATATGCATCATATCTCCAGGCCCTATCTTCACAGTGGATTTTCTTTGGTAGACAAGGACTGTGGTTCCTATCCCTGACCCTTTTTACCTCTTTGTTGCTCTATCCCAAAAAGGGGTCTGTGGGGAGAAGAAACAATATTTTAACAGTAAAATTCCCTTTTTCCTCCTCCAGGCATCAGCCTTCTAAATAAGGTTCTGGTGATGAATATTTTATTAGTACCATAATCTTTTCATCAGATCATATTGGACAAATCTTACATGTATAAATGGGTTTAACTATTTGTGAATATTTTGAGATTTGTTGTTTGACTATGGTTTTTGAATTTAGACAACAGTAAAAAACATTGCATTGGGAAAAGTCAATAAGACTATTTTTTTTAAAAAAAAAGGTTGAAAGCCAGTCTTTCAACAAACAAAGATTAGCTGCTCTTATAAACTGGAAATATAGTAAACACTTTATTACTATGGGGTTAAAAGAAAATACGTTTTCAGGTATCATTGAAGAATGTGCCTGTTTAAAAAGAAAAGCTGTTGAATAATACTGTCACTACAGACATTTTAAAGACATCTTAGGGCATCCATACTTCTAATAATTCCTTGTGACAAAAGTGAGCTCTGCTCCCTGCAGAGTTTGAGCATGATGAAGGCAGGCACGGTTGCCAGTGTTTTCACATTTTTACTGTTAGGAATCAAAATGGTAAATTAAGGGGTTTAGAGATGAAGAATATTGCACATGAGTAAATGACAAAAGTTATTTCTTAACAATCATAGGATGTATCACCTGAGGAACATATTCACATATTTTACAAAATGATTTGATTCTTCTCCTCTGCATTCACAAAGTACCAACTGAAAGGATCACATAAATCTGTCAAAGTAAAATGTAATTATTAGTTAAATAGATAAAAGGACCATTTTTCCCTCTTAATAAAAACTTCTAACCCCTGCTGGCATTACCCATCAATGTACATGCTTATGCAGGGAGAGAATACTATGAACGGATCACAGAATCGCAGAATCAAAGAATCAGAGAATGACTGAGGTTGAAAGGAACCTCTGGAAGTCATCTGGTCCAACCCCCCTGCTCAAGCACGGTCACCTAGAGCCTGTTGCGCAGGACTGTATCTAGACAGCTTCTGAATATCTCCAAGGATGGAGACTCCACAGCCTCCCTGGGCAACCTGTTCCAGTGCTCAGTCACCCTCACAGTGAAAAAGTGCTTCCTGATGTTCAGACAGAACCTCCTGTGTTTCAATTTGTGCCCATTGCCTCTTGTCCTGTCACTGGGAACCACTGAAAAGAGCCTGGATCCATCTTCTTTGCACCCTCCCTTCAGGTATTTCTACACATTGATAAGATCCCCCTGAGCCTTCTCTAGGCTAAACAGTGGCCTTCTCTAGGCTAATCATCTTTGTGGCCCTTCGTTGAACTGTCTCCAGTATGTCCATGTCTCTCCTGTACTGGAGCCCAGAACTGGACACAGGACTCCAGGTGTGGCCTCACCAGTGCTGAGTAGAGGGGAAGGATCACCTCCCTCGACCTGCTGGCAACACTGCTCCTAAGGCAGCACAGGATACCGTGGGACTTCTCTGCTGCAAGGGCACATTGCTGGTTCATGTTCAACACGGTGTCCACCAAGACCCCCCAGGTCCTTTTCTGCAAATCTGCTTTCCAGCCAGGCAGCCCCCAGCATATATTGGTGCATGAGGTTGTTCCTCCACAGGTGCAGGATTTTGCACTTCTCTTACTGAACTTCATGAGGTTCCTGTCAGCCCATTTCTGCAGCCTGTCGAGGTCCCTCTGGGTGGCAGCACGACCCCCGGTTTTGTGTCATCAGCAATGTTGCTGAGGGTACACTCTGCCTCCATCATCCAGATCATTAATGAATATGTTAAACAGGACTGGACCCAGTATTGACCCCTGGGGTCCACCGCTACTCACTGGCCTCCAAGTAGCCTTTGTTCCACTGATGACCACGCTCTGGGCCTGGCCATTCAGCCAGTTTTCGATCCACCTCGCTGTCTGCTCATCCAGCCCATATAGATCAACAGCTTCTCCATGAGGATCTTATGGAAGACAGTGTCAAAGGCCTTACTGAAGTCTAGGTAAACAATATCCACTGCTCTCCCCTCATCTACCAAGCCAGTCGTTTCATTGTAGAAGTTTATCAAGTTGGTCAAGCATGACTTCCCCTTGGTGAATCCACGCTGACTACTCCTGATGATTTCCTTGTCCTTCATGTGCCTGGAAAACATTTCCAGGATTCATTTTTCCATCAACTTCCCAGGGACTGAGATAAGGCTGACCAGCATGTAGTTCCCTGGGTCCTCCTTCTTGCCCTTCCTGAAGATAGGAGTGACATTTGCTTTCCTCCAGTCCTCAGACACCTCTCTAAAATCACCACGATGATTCAAAGATTATCAAGAGTGGCCTCATAATGACATCAGCCAGCACTCTTGGGTGCATCCCACCAGGGCCCATGGACTTATGTATGTCCAAGTTGCTTAAGTATTCCCTGACCTGATCCTCTTCCAACAAGGGTACATCTTCCTTGCTCCAGATTTTCCCCCAGGTCTCTGGGTTCTGGGATTCCTGAAGGCTGCTCTTGCAAGTAAAGACTGAGACGAAGGTGGCATTCAGTACCTCAGCCTTTTCTGTGTCCTGTGTCACCAGGGCCCCTGCCCCATTCATCACTGGGCCCACATTTCCACTAGTCTTCCTTTTGTCACCTATGTACTTAGAGAAGCCCTTCTTGTTGCCTTTGACAACCCTTGCCAGATTAAATTCCAGTTAGGCTTTGGCTTTCCTAACTGTGTCTCTGCATGCTTGGACAGTTTTCCTGTATTTCTCCCATGTTACTTCTTCCTGCTTCTACCTTCTGTATACTTCCTTTTTGTGTTTGAGTTTGGCCAGGAGCACCTTGTTCATCCACACAGGCCTCCTGGCATTTTTGCCTGACGCTCTGCTCATTGGGATAGACAAGGTGGTCCTTGAATATCAACCAGCTTTCTTGGCCCTCTTCCCTTTAGGGCCTTATCCCATGGGACTCTTCCAAGCAGATCCCTGAAGAGGCCAAAGTCTGCTCTGATTAAGTCCAGGGTAGTGATCTTGCTTTTTGCCCTGCTCTCTCCTCTCAGGATCCTGAACTCCTCCACTGCAGCCAAGTCTGCCTTTGACCTTCACATCCCCAATGTGAAATCCATGTGACATCCTATTCCTCACATTGCCATACTGAAATCCATGCAATTGTCTTAAGCAATGCAAGGACTGGAAGAGTTCACCAGTTCCTCAGTACCTGGGCCAACATTAGTTAGCACATTTTACTATGACAGAAAATTTTAATGGTCATTGGCTTCACAAGCTTCTAAACATGTATCCCATTTACTTACGTTTTCCTAACCAAAAATAAAACCACCTAGTCCTAGCTAAAAGGTGCATATAAAATCGCATCATGGCCAAGAATGAGTATGCTGGTTATATATTTAATTCACTTCAACAAGAATCTTATTAATTGTGAAAAGATTAATCTTTACTTACAGTAAATACAAATATATATATATATATATAAATTATTTTCTTTACTTCAAACTGATAAAGTTCAGTGCTTGTATTTCTGGCAATATTCTAACTTTAGATCCAGAAATTATGTCAATCAACCTCTAAATATTCCTGTGATGTCAAGGATATAATGAGTTCACAAAATAGAGAATATAAATACAGTGAGGCTAAGGAAATGTCATCAAACAACTACGAGACCTCTGGTCTATTGACCATTGATATGTTATTTGTAAATGAATTATTTTTAAAATGATTCCTCCAGTAAAATTTTACAGCCACAAAAATGGAGACACAAATGAAAATCTGGCACAGAGGCTGAGTTCACTTGTAGAAGGTTGAATTTGACCAAGATACTGATTGTTGCTTTTTCTTTTAAGCCGCATTTAGAAACCATGAATCTTCAGTGCCTGCACATATAAGCAGTGAGTGAATGAGCGAAAGAAAGGGTAAGAGGGAAGGGTGCTGCCATGCTAGTATGAAGATTATCCAAATTTTTTTATGCATAACTCAGTAAAGATATTTCTTAGCACAGATGCTGAGCACAGAACACTAGATTTCAGTTCATAAAATTAAATCAACTTCCAATAGAAAATTAAGGAAGAAAAATGTCCTGATGCAAATACTAACTCCTATAATTTTAAGATCGGTCCCCTTCCCCCTCCCCCATTATTCCCCCGACCCTCGTCCATTACTCATACTTAACAACTCTTATAAGTTGACAGTGAATCAAGGAAAACAAACCAAGTAGTCATTAACAATTTATGATATTTGGGGGGAGCTGGCATTACATGACTTTTCTCCAACAAAATGTTAAGATGCAGGTGACTCTTTAGATGTCACTCAAGCAAGAGATTTGCTTTGCTACTGGTGGTGTTACAGTACAGAAATATCTGGCATTTCAAGGCAGCTAACAACTAGACCCAGCAGCAATCACAACAAAAATTCAACTGCATAGACTTACAATTCTTCGTTATAACTCTGCCTTTTTATCAGCGTAGCATGCTAAGTAACACATGTAAAGGCATATTTTTCACAGTATTCAGCTCAGTAAATGCAAATGGACTGCTCCCATAGGTGCTATTATATGCTATCTTTCACAGTTATATTTAATGTTATTTGTTGCTATAATATATATATATGCTACATTTTGGTTCTTTTTAAGAACAACAACAAAACCAAAAAAAAACAATCAGTAAAACATCTTGATATTTCTCATACCTTGGGAGGATAAATCTTTATAAATTCCCCTCCAATGAAGGAAAACTGTACCTGTGACAATATTTATTCTTAAGGGGTCAATGTATATTACAGGGTATGGTGAACATTTAAAAAACTTCTATGGAACTATTCATTGGCGATCTCATTCAGAATTTCTCTCACCTAATATAACATGATTGATTGCCCTTATTTCATGTAACCCTTGAGTTTCCTTTTCATTCATCATGGGCTGCTTTAAACGAAATGCATTTAGAACTTGCTAAAATAAAAGTGGTCTCTCAAAGTGTTGTAATGAAAGGACATAGTAACTCGGTCTTTTCTGCCATAACAAAGGCTAACCTTTAATCTATTGAAATCATTTAGGCAATTTCTGTTTTTCTCGCCCTTTCTGGATAGTAAGTATATATGGCACTGTCATCTCTGAGATCCTTTTAGGAATTAAGAGGATGAAGGGGAAAATTAATTTATTATCAACTCATTTTATATACACTGCACTTATACATTCATATCTATCCATTCTGAGAAAGCTTTGTTGTTAAAATATTCTGTTCCTTCGATGTCTTCAACAGAACAACCTATTCCCTAATTTTATATGTATATGTGTGTGTGTGCGTGTGTGTGCGCGCGCGCGTGTGCAAGCATTTATTCTATGTCATCACAATTTGGGATTCTATGATTCTATGATTCACGTGCACACATCAAACACACATATGCAAGCATACAAACATACCTCTTACATAATTTAGAACAGAATACATAATTCACAGCAAGGAACTATGACATATTTTTCCTTTTTACTCTATGGCTCCTACTGGTCACCAAATGAACAGTTTACTATAAAAGGGAGAACATTTGATTCCCATAGTGGCACCGAATAGGAAGATATTTTCCAGTTGTGAAGTCTATGTAAGATCTATTTTGTTTTCCTCTGAACCATCTGGCCACATGTTTTGTCATAGGAGTATATGACATGGTACTTGGAATACCAAGGGACTGGACTTGATGACCCTTGAGAGCCCTCCCACTCATGGTCCTATGATGTTGCTGAAATTCACCAAATTTATTTCAGACTATATAAAACAAAAAATATGTAGAAGATGCATTACATAAGCAGTGATCTTGTGATGGCAAGTATGTACTTTTTATGACTTATATGGTAAACTCAGCTAAGAGGAAAATTAAGTGTGCTGCCAGTACCTTCTAGGAATGTAAGATGGTGTCTGTAACTCTTTGAATGAACTTGGAAGAAGGGGAAGGGAGTTAAACTATAACAAATTTATAGAAAAATATCTCTTCACATGTAGTGATAGCACAAAATTTTATATTTATATATTTTTCCTGTGAATCCCCAAACTAACAGGATGTTAGAAGGTTGTCATTTTTTCCAGAAAATATCTGCATTGTTTTTTTTTTTAAAGTCTATAAATCCTGTGTACATTTTAAAATACAATGAACTCATACTGTACATCTGTCAAAAAGAATCATATTATAGTAATTATAACACATTTCATATTATAACAATCTTAGGTGAAAAAGCAACTTTACCAGAAAATTTACTGAAAAAAAAAAGCAATGGTTGGCAAACCCACTAATTGTTATTTGGTGTTTTCATAACTGTGTACAGATTTTTCCAGTTAGGTTTCACTGGTTTAAAAGAAGGCAAAATTATAACTGTTGAATAAACTATCATCATCTTTATGATTTTCTCTGAACTCTGCGTATGGTGACCTTTAATACAGACATATTGCTACCTTGCCTTTGTAGTGGGTAGGGACAGTTTAGCTATATCACAACAGACACAGAACAGATAGGTTTTACTAAGAATAAAACAGGCATGTATACCAACTGTTGAGAGAACCCAAGCCCAAGGAAAAAAAAACAGTACAATAAATATAACAACAGCCTTTTTCTTCCTGCCGTATTCACTTTTTTCCCTTGAAATATTTTACATGCTGTTGATTTCAAAACCCTCTGCTGTTAAGATCTAGGAGCAACATACGCACACATCATAAAATACGCTTAAATTTTAGAGGGCCTGAAATTATTTCTATTACATTGTTACTAACGATGTAGGATTTCTGTATTTGCATGCCTTTGCTATTGTCTGATTTGTCAATAAACCACCATTAATCTCATATATATATTTTTATCGCTTGGGTAAACATTTGCATTAAGTTTACAGCATTAATGAGATATGACATTTAAAATGCTACATGAAACATAAATGATGTAAGAAACTAGAACAAAAATGTGTTCTTATCACATCTGAAATCAGCAAACTAATTTAAACCTATTAAACCAGGAATAATGATGTATTCCACTGAGAATTTGGTTTTATAATTCATCTTCTGGAACTAAAATGCAGAAATGTAGGCTTAAACATCTGGAAAATAGCTTGAGAATAATAATTGGGACTGCTTAATTTTGCTTTTTTTTTGTTATGTTGATGTTTCTTAAAGGGTTTGGTAATGCTTTTATTAAATTTAGTCTTCGGATGACAAATACTGAAATCCTTAGGATCCCATTCTAATCCAAGATAACAGCGGCAGCATACAGAAAGGTAATAATGCAAAAGCTTGTCTATATCATTACAGCTATGTGAAACTTGCCCACCTGTTGCTGGTGTAGAAAGGATGGGTCTTTTAGGCTCAGTCCCACATATCGACTGGCTTGGGATGTGGCTGAAGCTGTGTAGGCTGATTAAGGAAGAACAAAACAGACTGATAAAAAAAAAGACTTATCATAACTATTACCCTGTGCAGGTACAGTACAATTATGAGAGATCCAGAATTATGATTTATAATATATAGGATATACCTGTGTTTTTCTTTTATATAATGCAAAAGTAAATTTGGAGCAGATTCAGCCATTAGGAAAGCATGTGCAGTTCCTATAAACCTAAGTGGAAGCTGCATGTATAAATCAGAAATTAGAATGGTGACTGCTGTTAAATAATCGCTCCTCTGATTACTAAATTTTACTTTTTTAAAAAGTAATTAGATTAAGAACTGTCTTTGAAAGCATTGTGGGCCTGATTCTCATTTCCATTACAGCAGTATAAGTCTCGCATCCAATCAAATCAGTGATATTATGCTGATGTGAGAGAAGAAGAATGACCTATTAGTTTACGCTAATTCTCACTGTTGTGAATGGCCATGACAAAATCATTAGGGAAAAATGAAAATTGGAATCAAAAGCTCAGCTTACTAATGTGGCATGAAATTAATCTTTACAATTCTTTAGAAGGGTGCAATCTGATTACTATTTACATGAGAAGGGAGGTTTGGGGTTTTTTTGTGGAACATAACATTATATATTCAGTTGCTTTATATATCAGGAAATAAAATTCACTTGGGGGCAATGTAATAAAATCACTCCCTTCTCTGGTACAGAAGCTCAGGATATGGAACCTTTCACCTTTCACCGTTCACTTCTGACCTAGATCAGTAATCACTGAAAGTCATTACCCTCTCATAGCTTTTGGTGGTATTTACGAAATTAGGTAGGTGGTCTTAGTCCACTTCCAAGTGCGGAGATGTCCACACTGTAAAAGGCATCATCACAGCCTGGCACCTTTGTTGGCAGACAAAGCAGAACTACTAAAACTGAATGAATATAAACACAGAAGCCAATGAGAAACTAGATGGGAGTATGTACAACGTTGGCTCATTAGTATTAAAAGCATATAGCAACTGTAAGTATATGAAATTATTCACATTTTGAGGTCTTTTAAATCTGACTTTTCACAGTAATTGGGTTTTACTGAAAAACTGCCATAAAATGGATCAAATATTAGAAGGAAATCATGCTTTAGGATTGCCAAATATTATCAAAGCCTGCTGTTCTTTCTCATTCAAAACAATTCTGACTTCAGAATGGAAAGCAGTATTAATAATTTGCCATTGTATTCTCATTAGACTGAATAATTGTCACAACTTGTTGGCCAAACATTGGATTTTTTTACAATTAATCAGTTATTAGAAATAAATTTAAAATTATGCCTTAAAAAGCTATTCAAGCCTAATTCTCCCATTAGATTCACATATGAGCAGTCTACGAGGCATGTAAGGGTGGTCAGAGCTTTTCATATGTACATATATTTATATATAATATTATATATCAACAGATTATGGTCCCTGATTTTTTATTTTCTTCATCAAAGGGATATATTCCTTTATTTTTCATTACTTTCTTTTTCCAGTTACTGATCCATTTTCAAAAGCCTCTATCATGTAGGTGCACAACTGCACAACTTTGAAAAGCACAAGTCTCTAGAACATGTAGCATTTGTATCCTATTGCACTTTTACACAATAGGCATGTTCATTTAAGTTTTGCATGTAGATTTTTTTATCTATGTGCTATAGTGACAGACAGCAAATCTTTAAGGGAGAGGTTGCTTACACACTGTTTTATATGCATGAAGAGGTCTTATTTCAAATAGCTACACTGAGATTTTCAAAGAATCATACAGCAATTAGGTGCCCAAGTTCCAATGAAATTCCATAGAAACTGGGTGCCAAATGTCATTAAGTGGTTTTGAAAATTTAGTCCAAATTTTTCCTTTAAGTAGTAGGACAGTTATTAATGACCACTCACCACTCAGCACTGGTGAGGCCGCACCTCGAGTACTGTGTTCAGTTTTGGGCCCCTCACTACAAGAAGGACATCGAGGTGCTGGAGCGTGTCCAAAGAAGGGCAACGAAGTTGGTGAAGGGTCTAGAGAACAAGTCTTATGAGGAGCGGCTGAGGGAGCTGGGGTTGTTTAGCCTGGAGAAGAGGAGGCTGAGGGGAGACCTTATTGCTCTCTACAACTACCTGAAAGGAGGTTGTAGCGAGGTGGGGGTCGGTCTCCCAAGTAACAAGCGATAGGACGAGAGGAAAGGGCCTCAAGCTGTGCCAGGGGAAGTTTAGGTTGGATATTAGGAAAAACTTCTTCACCAAAAGGGTAGTCAGGCATTGGAACAGGCTGCCCAGGGAAGTGGTTGAGTCTCCATCCCTGGAGGTATTTAAAAGACAGGTAGACGTGGTGCTTAGGGACATGGTTTAGTGGTGGACTTGGCAGTGCTAGGTTAACGGTTGGACTCGATGATCTTAAGGGTCTTTTCCAACCTTAACGATTCTATGATTCTATGAACAAATAAGGTCTGTTTTCTTATAACAGGCCATACTATAGGCAGGTAACCTGAAAACATCCCAACACAGCCTATTCTAGGTAAAAAGATTAGAGCAATAGCTTCTAGTTTGTTGCTGAAAATACCTCTACTTGAAAGGTGCAAGAATTGCAGTGTAAACCAGCACAGAGGATACAGATCCACTGTAGCGCTTAATCTCTTTAGCAGATCTGCTATTCTAAAAGAATGGCTAAAATATTTCCATAAACCTATCAATATAATTACTTCTTAATTTACAGGTAAACAATGGTGTTTGCTTAAACTGAATTCCAAAAGTTGCTATTATTTATTTATAATAAATACTTGTACAGTTTTCATCTTTTATGCTACCTGCTCAAATGTATTTGAATGTCTGCTTCATGTTCTAAAGCAAAGATTTGATATCGTGTAAATACCTGAAGCATACAGATTATGGTCTTGACTAATGAAAGTCCAAAGGTTAGGGACTGGACCCACAGTTCAAACACTGAATGTGACTAAAGACAGCCATTGTAATGTAACTGACCCTAAAGAAATTAATATTTTTGATGCATGGTAAGATTGTTGTTGTTGTTATTCAATTTGACTTAAATATAGTTTGAGCTCTAAATCCCCTTAGGAAAAAAAATGAATACTTTGCTATAGATTTTCTTCCAAATTCTATGATCAGAAGTATCTCCTAAAAGTCTTTGCCACTCGAAGAAACACTATAGTGATATTGGACTTCTCCAGTCCAAAAAATTAATGGCAACGGAAATGCAGAAAGTAGATAAAATACAATTCTCTGCATCACTGGGCGTGAAACGATTAATCAGAAAAGAAAAATCTACACCATGCATAGTAACACCAATGTTCTTCTTTCCAAGATTGCAATTCCATTGAAGATAATACAATAATAACATAGTCCTGAGCATAGAGTAACAGAGAGCTTGAAATTTTAAAGGGGCTTAAGAAATAAAAAAAGGCAGTTCATCTGCTACTCCTTGTTGTATTTATTTTGCCACATCACTTATTTTTGCTTAAAATAACACAACCTATATCAGCATACAATTGTCATAACTTAGATTCAGTATGCATTGTATAAAGCCTTGATTTCTGTAGAAAAGCTCATTGAGGGACAAATTATGCAATCTCTTTTTGGAAATCCCAGTGCTGGTCACTGTATAAAACCTTGCTGGCTGAGTGTGCTTCTCAGCATCATAACAATGTCCACCTTAGACGAACAATCATGTTTTCTTTTTTCTTGTGTAGTAGTCAAGTGACAGGCTTTTCCCTTTCATTTTGTCTGTCGTGTTGCAAACATCAATTCATGTAACATGATACAATGGCTGAAATTTGAGGAGGAAAAGCTTTCCAGTCAGATCACATTTGCTCTCCATGTAAGATGATGAGCATCCATTTGGTCAAATAGTAGGAAAAGGCACCTTTCTCTGGTCTCATTTTAAAATCATATTAAATATTTAATGGACATTTTTTGTTTCCTAGAGAAATACTCACTGGTTGCTGCAGGTGAAGATGCCTCACCTTCAGTGGATGTAGTGATGGGTTTAGCATCTGTCATGGTCAGGGTTACTGGTCGCACAGCACTATGATGGGGAGAGGGTGCCAAAACTGGAGTAAAATGGCCGGGCACTTTCCCTACTACTTGACTACTGCTGTTAGGCTACAAAACAAAACCAAAAAAATGCTGTGTGAAATATACATTTTTGTGTTTAAGGATCCTACCCACCTATCTTAGGGTTTTCCAGAATGCTGGAATATGTCATTCTAAAAAAATCTATGAAATTATACACGATATTTTCAGCAGTCAGCAGATTCTTTCATATGTCATTCTAAAAAAATCTATGAAACTATACACGATATTTTCAGCAGGCATCAGATCCTTTCATTAGCAGATAGGCTCTACATGTTCAATTCACAGTATGTTTTAATAAGTTTTATCTCTTTCTGAATGCAGCATCCATCAAATTGTTTCATAATAAAGTTGCTGTTCACTCAGTGGTATTCAGCTGACCAAGAACAAGGGAACACTGCAAAACCTGTATGTTCACATACTATTCCGGCTGGGAGCATAAGCAAGGACTGGGGACATCTCTTCAAAGAGATTACAGGCTCTGGAAAGCTAACTTATAATTCACACGTATGGGGGGCAGGAGGAGGGGTTGGGGGATCAGGATAAGATGCACTATAAGGCATATATCAGAATGTCTGACTAAAGGCCATCCACCAGAATGCCTCTTTCACAGAGGACTTCAATAATGGGAACTCTGTCCCTGTCAATAGTATAATGAGCCTAATCATTTATTTTCATGGATAGATGCACAGGGTGTACAAGAGGCAGCCTGCATATTCTGTCTTCTGCAGATATACATAATTGAACGTGGCAATGTTCACAGATAAATGTATATATTTATCCAGTGTTTAAACATTACTTCAGCCTTACATCAAGAGTACATAACTTGCAGTAAATATTAACATCTAGCAAATAAAGACTACTGGGAAACATTATCAGATGGATACTATCAAACTAGAGAATATTCACAGAAGACAAACAGATTGATAAGGACCTGATTCAAATGATTTATAAGGAAAGGTTAAGGGAGGTAAGCATGGCTCCAGGATAACAAAACAATAATTGTGGACTGAGATTATTACTACAAGTATGTGCAGGGTTTAAACACAGAAGAGAAGAAGAAATTATTTGGAAAGTACAGGAAGTATAAACGAGGGGTAATTGAATGAAATATAAAAAGAGGAAATTTAAAAGGAATATGAGGAAAAATTTCCTGTCAGTGCAATCTGTTAGACTTTGGAAATGCCCAAAGGGAGAGAGTGGGAGCCTTGTACTTTAGGACATTTAAAACTAAACTAGGAAAAATCCCTAAAAAATACGAAGTGGACTTATTTTGCAAATAGAGACCAATCCTGCATTTACAGGAAAGTTAAGCAATTAGCATTAATTTAATCTCTTAGGTCCTATAACAGTAAAAAGGTACATTAATCAGTGCTACTGAAAGGCATTTCAAGGACAATGCAATCATCAGGCACAGTCAACATGGGTTCACAAAGGGAAAGTCCTGCCTAACTAATTTGATATCCTTCTGCAATAAGGTCACCCGCCTGGTGGACGAAGGGAAGGCAGTGGATGTTGTTTTTCTGGATTTTAGTAAGGCTTTCGATGCTGTCCCTCACAGCATCCTTCTGGACAAGTTGTCCAACTGTGAGATGAGTAGGTACACGGTGCGCTGGCTGAAGAACTAGCTGAAGGGCAGGGCTCAAAGGGTTGTAGCGAATGGGGCTACATCTGGCTGGCGACCCGGTCACTAGCGGTGTTCCTCAGGGCTCAATTCTAGGGCCAGTTCTGTTCAATATTTTTATCAACGATTTGGATGCGGGAGTTGAATGCACCCTTAGCAAGTTTGCTGATGATACTAAACTGGGAGTTGCTCTTGACTCTCTTGAGGGATCTGGATAGATTGGAGCATTGGGCAATCATTAATGGCATGAAATTTAACAAGTCCAAATGCCAGATTCTGCATGTGGGACGGAGTAATGCTGGACACAAGTATAAATTGGGAGAGGAGTGGCTGGAGAGCAGCCCTGCAGCAAGGGATCTGGGGGTCCTGGTTGACAGCAGGCTCAACATGAGTCAGCAGTGTGCCCTGGCAGCCAAGAGGGCAAACCGCATCCTGGGGTGCATCAAACACAGCATAACCAGCTGGTCAAAAGAGGTGACTATCCCACTGTATTTAGCGTTGGTGCAGCCTCACCTTGAGTACTGTGTGCAGTTCTGGGCCCCACAATTTAAGAAGGATGTTAAGGTACTTGAATGTGCCCAGAGGAGGGCAACAAAGCTGGTGAAAGGGCTGCAAGGCATGTCCTATGAGGAGCAGCTAAGGACTTTGGGCTTGTCTATTTTGGAGAAAAGGAGGCTGAGGGGTGACCTCATTGCTCTCTACAGCTTCCTGAGGAGGGGAACTGGAGAGGGAGGTGCTGAGCTCTTCTCCCTGGTATCCAGTGACAGGACACGTGGGAATGGTTCAAAGCTGCGTCAGGGGAGGTTCAGACTTGACATTAGGAAGCATTTCTTTACCGAGAGGGTGGTCAAACACTGGAGCAGGCTTCCTAGAGAGGTGGTCGACGCCCCATGCCTGTTAGTGTTTAAGAGGCATTTGGACAATGCCCTTAATAATATGCTTTAGCTTTCGGTCAGCCCTGAAGTGGTCAGTCAGTTGGACTAGATGATCATTGTAGGTCCCTTCCAACTGAACTATTCTATTCTATTCTATTCTATTCTATTCTATTCTATTCTATTCTATTCTATTCTATTCCCTTTATATGTATTTATATATGGAATTTCTTAAAATCAAGATTTACTGTAATTGTTTTCAGTGCAGGGACTTCACCAAGAGATATACGATCTGTAATGAATCTATCTCCTCTCAGACAGGAGTTCACAGAATTTCCCCAATACCAGCATATCAACACCTAGAGCCTCCACTTCCATTTAAAGACAGGTGTTTCTCTGTGAGGTATATCACTGGAAGCAAAAATTACTATCTGTCTGATGCCATATTAAAACACTACTATCTACAGATGAAACATAAAAACCTAACAATTTTAATATGAGATGGACATATAACAATTTACGTATACTACTAAATGCAATGCATTTTTCAGTTAACATTTGTATTGGATCTTGCTGAGATGGAGTTAATTTTCCCCATAGCAGCCCTCATAGTGCTGTGCTTTGTATTGGTAGCTAGAAAGGTGTTGATAACACACCAGTGTTTTGGCTACTGCTGAGCAGTGCTCCCACAGCATCAAGGCTGTCTCTCCAACATTCCCCCCCTGGGGGGTGGGCAAGATCTTGGGAGGGGGCATAGCCAGGACAGCTGACCCAAACTGACCAAAGGGATATTCCATACCATATGACGTCTGCTCAGCAATAAAAGCTAAGAGAAAGGGGGGGGGGGGGGGGGGGGGGCATTCGTTATTACGACGTTTGTCTTCCGGAGCAACCGCTATGCGTATTGAACCCCTACTTCCCAGGAAGTGGCTGGACATCGCCTGCTGATGGGAAGTAGAGAATAAATCTTTTGTTTTCCTTTGCTTCCATGCGCGGCCTTTGCTTTTGCTTTATTAAACTGCCTTTATCTTGACCCACGAGGTTTTTTTCCATCTTATTTTCTCCCCTTCCTGTCCTGCCGAGGAGGGGAGTGATAGAGCGGCTTGGTGGGCACCTGGCGTCCAGCCAAGGTCAACCCACCACAACATTCATACAATATCTTTTCTTTAAAAAATGACTGTATTCTTGGAGTTTTAAGTGAAAAGGATCTTAGAAGAAACTTTGAGGGAAAAAAAAAAAACAAACCAACACCAGACAGTACCATAATTTTGTGTACTTTCTAGGTATAGCGACTTAGGACACTGCATCAGGTATTTCTGAAAGATGTTTTTGGACTTTCATATAAATCATGCAGTTCCAGTTACTTATTTAACCTGGAGAACAATGTATCTGCATCCCCAAAAAAAACATTTCAGTGGTTTCCATGCTTCCAAGAACATTGCCCTACTACAACCAGGCAATCAACCAATGCATGTCATCTTGACACACTGAGTTCACTGTATTCAGAAATACTTCAGAGCATCATCTATTCTTTTTCTATAGTTATAATCCCTTGTAATGGTCAAGTTCAGATACTATAGTGATGGGCACCATTGCAAAACTCCATGATAGCACAGTTTTCAAGACCTTTGCTTGAATTCCATTTATTGATAAAAATGTAGAAGATCCAATTTTGCATAATTTTTTTCTCCCTTGCTTACTGTACAAAAAAAATCCATTTAAAAAAAAAAAAAAAAATAATCGTGTACTGGCCACATCTATCCCAGAGTTCACAACTCAGAAATTCTGTCACTGAGTCCATGCTATTCTGGTTTGTAATATGCGAAGTACAGTAGGTGATGATTGGTCTAGTAAAATCTACAGGTAAGAGAAACAGGTGGGAGAAGTATCCCCCCACATTTTTCTACCTCTCCTTTTTTGTAATACAATATAACCCCAGCTTTGTACAACACTCGTCGTCTTTTTTTCGTGTAGGACACCCTAATGTTATGCCACCTGTTCCCATTCAATGGTCATGTGAGCCCATGCATGTAGAAATGGACTTAGGAAAGCCAAAGCTCAGCAGGAGTTGTAACTAGCGAGGGAGGTGACAAGCAACAAGAAAGGTTTCTCTAAGTACATCAGTAGGAAAAGGAAGGCTAAGGAGAGTTTGGGCCCGTTGTTCAGTGGGGCAGGGGACCTAGTGACAAGTAATAGAGAAAAGGCTGAGGTACTCACTGCCTTTTTTGCCTCAGTTTTCACTGGTAAGGCTTGTCCTGAGGCCTTCCACATCCTTGAGCCTCCTAGCAGCATCTGTGGGAGTGAAGCAGTACCCACAGTGAAGGAAGAAAGAGTTGGGGAGCACTTAACCCACTTGGATACACAAGTCCAAGTGACCAGATGGTATGCATCTGAGGGTGCTGAGGGAGCTGGCTGATGTCATTTCGATAGCCTATCTCTATCATCTTAGAATGGTCATGGCAATCAGGAGAGGTTCCTGAGGACTGGCAAAAGACAAACATCACACCCATCTTAAAGAAGGGCAAGGAGGAGGATCCAGGGAACTACATGCTGATCAGCCTCACCTCGATCCCTGGGAAGGTGATGAAGCAAATCCTCTTAGAAGCCATCTCTAAACACATGAAAGATGAGAAGGTGATTAGGACAGCCAGCATGGGTTTACTAAGGGCAAATCATGCTTGACCAACCTCATTGCTTTCTATGATGAGGTGACTGGCACTGTGGACAAGGGGAGGGCAGAGGATGTTGTACACCTTCACTTTAGTAAGGCTTTTGACACAGTCTCCCATAGTCTCCTTATCACAAAATTGGTAAGATATGGGCTGGATAACTGGATGATAAGGTGGATGGAAAATTGGCTGGATGGAAAATTGGCTGGAGCGACAGGCTCAAAGAGTTGTGATCAGCGCTGCAAAGTCCAGCTGTTGGCCAGTAACTACTGGCATCCGTCAGGGATCAGTACTGGGGCCAATACTATGTAACGCCTTCATTAACGACCTGGATGACAGGACAGAGTGCCCACTATTTCCCCTGGGGAAACCTATGGAAGCCCTGTGTCTTTAATTGCAGTTAAACCATTCTATTGACTAGCATGACTCACTATAAATAGTGCAGCAATAATGTAATTATTATTATGCTCAGAATTGTTGTGAAGAGTACAAGGCATCTCAGTTGCTTGTCATAGCAATCTAAATTAGTGTATTACTGAAAGATGTTGGG
Organism: Platalea leucorodia; assembly: GCF_965183815.1. Classification (NCBI taxonomy): domain Eukaryota; kingdom Metazoa; phylum Chordata; class Aves; order Pelecaniformes; family Threskiornithidae; genus Platalea; species Platalea leucorodia. The sequence continues at coordinate 24,333,285 of NC_138859.1, read as the reverse complement.
GGGAAACAGTTTATTTTAGGTAAATGCTGTCAGGGTATCCATTCTTTCTATTTCTAAAGCTGAAATTAAAACTATTATCATAGTTCCCCTTTTGCAATCCAAATGAATATGTTTTGAGGTGGGAAAGTATAATTAAATTTGATGTGGCATTCCTACAGATGCAGTTCTGCATTTTATAATAAGTAATTTTGTTTGAATAAAAATTCATGTTTTATTTATAAAAGAAACAATGGCATGCTTTGAGCCAAACCAGTTTATCACAACAATTTCCTTCTGTCACTGAAACTTCACACAAAAAAAAAAAATTTGCTATTTTACAGTTTTGTATTGACATCCCGTAATTGTTCTGTTTGGAGAGATTTTGACTAGGCATGTAGGTTCTCTAATGTAGCACATAGAGCAGAATTCTAAAGAATTAAATTTAAAAGTGATACCATTAATAATAGCGATTAATGATAATAAATTGCAGAGAATTGCTGGTACATAAGCCTGAAATCCCACACATGGTGCTATGTAACCCCATTTCCTTTTCTCGGAAATTAAATCAAACATCAAGTGAAATGAAAAACATTGCCCTGATCTAAAAGTTATGAAAGGTGACAAAAGTAGTAAATCAAAGCCAATTTGGCCTCTTATTCTCTAGGGTGCTACAACACAAGAATAGGAAATGTTTTCAGTTTGCTGCTACTCTGAAATCATTAGCTTTTTAAAGTTAACAGATTAATCTTTTATTTGCAGATAATGGACTTGGCTCTTGGGAAAGAGTTGAAAAAGCTCATCTTGCTCAGTAAATGGACTTCACAATATTAAAATGACAACAGCACATTTGTCAACTGGCAGAAACTCAGATACTTCATTTAGATGTTGTGTTTTTACATTGGTGATCCAAAGCAAAATACTGAACAATCTAGAGAGTTTATCACCTAAATCTGCCCTTTTAACATATAAGAAATCAAAAGGCAAGAAATAAGCACTGAAAAATTAAAGAAATGCATAATACTAAGGGCCTGATTTTAATTTGCATATTTTTCCCTTAATAGCGTCTAATTAAGGCATCAGTTTAAAATGAAGTTCCAGCACAACTCTAAGATTTTCCACACTGGATTAACGTTAAGGAGTTTTAATGGATAGCTTAATTAGACTTTGTTATTCGTGAAATTTTGCACAAATTAAAATCAGTTCCTGCATACAGTGTTCCCAGTTGAGACTCAGCAAAAAAGCTGTAAGAGACTGAAAGGCTTTTAATCCATGGACAGACAGTAATTTGTAGTCTAAAGCTGAGATACTCCAATTTCACTGGTTGGTTTAATTTGCATCAATATTGTAAACCTATAAAAATCACATTACTAGTACTTCTCGCTCCAAAGCAAGCTGAGACTTTACAGACCAACACATTTTAAAAATATGTGCAAAATATGCAGCTGGATCAGAATGTTAGCCAATGCGGGCCAATAAACACAATGACTTTTTGAACAGCCCAGAAGGGCCTTATCTGTTTTTCAGCACTGAAACATTGATTCAGTCTGAAGTTCTGTAGTTGTAATGCCTGAAATGCTCACTGAAGGGCCTGCCAGTTGTGCTAAATATGTTTATCGTGACAATCCCTTTATGTTTATCAAAGCTGATAATATGATCTTTACAAAAAAGACTAATTCTTGGGAGCAGGGAAACCTGAGAAAGTTACACTGTCGTTTCAGCGCATATTCCCAAGTATCCCCCTAAAACATACTACAATACAAGTTACAGGACTGCATTTCAAACAAGGCAGCAAACCTGGAAACCAGACCGAGCAGCAAAGATCACATTACACTGATCCTGGAAATATTTCAAGTATTGACAAGACCAAGGCTCAACTTCAGTTTGTCTTATAACACGGATCATGTTAATGCTATGCCCTGATTCTAAAAGCAGTCTTGCACGTAGTCCTTTACAGATTACTTTTCTAATGAAAACCACAATAATTTCCCACATCAGAAACAAGTTTGAAGCAGTATAGCATCCAGGAACACAACTGTTATTGCATTTTCTTTACAAAATAAAGAAAGAATCAAATCTGCAGGCTTGTGGCATATTCATTACTGAAATGTTTTTGTATCTGTGCAGAGAATTGTCAAGTATATGTGAAACATCACAAATGTTATCTTGCCAGATTTTATCTTAATTGCTGGTCTGTAAACATACCTGCATGTCCTTTAGTGTGTTTGTATGAGTACTTATTTTAGAACATTTCTTGCTCCTCCCTGCAGCAGGAGCTTCATCTGTGTTCTAGCACATAAACCAAAGGCGAGAATTACAGTGACTTTTAGCATTAGGCTTACTGAAGTTTCCTATCACTCCTGTAGCCCTGTTTCATATAGAACTGCCACTGAAGATTGTTGTGTGCAAGAGGAGTGTGGGATTAGAATCTGTTCTGTTAGTGCTGCTAGATTCAATACAAGTTTTTTTATTATGATTGACAGAGCAATTTGCTCCAGCAAACAACCCAATTTATTTATCCATGTCTAATTGTAAAACTTGCTGAAGGAGGATTGGCTTCAGAGGATTTTCTTTTTTTTACGGTACCTGGCTAGTCTGAGGGCTGGACGGATCATAAGAAGGTACATAATTCTTCAGAGTATCCTGAGGATTCAGGTGGGGAGGATATCTGATCGTTGGATGAGAGAAGTAGCTAGATGGGGCAGGAGGGAGAATAGCTTGTGCTGGAAATGGCAATGTTGAAGGTGGAGTTCTAGTTGAGATGACTAGAGGAAAATAAAATAAAATTAAAATTATTTTGCATCTTGTTTCTTGTACAATTCTTCATCTCTATATTACAGCAAGACAAAAAAAAAAGTCACTCATAAACCAGCACAATGTACTTTTGCTTCATGATATCTTTACACAAACATTTGTGTCCTTCCTTCCTCAGGGAACGGAAAGGGCTATTATTCCAAATTCATAGATATTATTTATAAGCTCGATTTTTTGTTCTTATGGATTGTGCTATCGTTTGATCTCATTTTTATTTAAATTTAATAGTGATACTTCAGCAGAAAGCATATTCCAGTTACAAAGTTTTCCTCTCTGGAGCCCAAATTCATAAAATAAATATGTTGCTTAATATGTAAAACCCATATTTTTGGCTACAGTAATACAACAGAGACGAGTCACTGAATCCTAGGAAACAGTGATACTGTTTCCAGGCTGTGACCCGGTGGGAAGCCGGCGCTGGAGCAGGCTCCTGGCAGGACCTGTGCACCCGTGGAGAGAGAGAAGCCCATGCTGGAGCAGGTTTGCTGTCAGGATTTGTGACCCCGCGGGGGACCCATGCTGGAGCAGTTCGTGAAGAACTGCGGCCCGTGGGAAGGACCCACGTTGGAGAAGTTCGTGGAGCAGTGTCTCCCATGGGAGGGACCCCACGCTGGAGCAGGGGAAGAGTGTGAGGAGGAAGGAGCGGCAGAGACAATGTGTGATGAACTGACTGCAACCCCCATTCCCTGTCCCCCTGTGCCGCTTGGGGGGGAGAAGGGAGGGGTGGAGGGGAAGGTGTTTGAAGATTTGTTTTTATTTCTCATTACCCTACTCTGACTTTTGATTGGTAATAAATTAAATTAATTTCCCTGAGTCGTGTCTGTTTTGCCCGTGGTGGTAATTGCATTCTAATTGCATCTTCTGTCCCCTGTCCAGCTGAGGAGGGGGAGTGATAGAGTGGCTTGGTGGGCACCTGGTGTCCAGTCAAGGTCAACCCACCACACTTGACAAGCCATCACAATTCAAGTGCCTTCTTCAGCCTTTAATCTCTGCATGCAAATCCCATACAAAATCAAAGAAAGTTTTACTATAGGTATCAGGAAGTAGTTGATGAAAAATATCAGAATGACGTATCTCTAGACAGGCACTGCAAAAGAAGCCTTGGTTTCTATTTCACTGTTTCATGTATTCAACCTGGTTATGACTTCTATTGGGTATGAAACTGAGTGAATTCTTACCCATTAAGGTACATAATAGAATGCGCTCGTAGTAACAACAATTTTAAAAAAGAATGCAAATGGAGGGAGGAAAGATTTGGGAGGATTATTTTCTATGTCAATTTCTTCATGTGGTTGGCTTATTTTATTCACTGGCTTATTTCAGTCCTTTCCAGTGACTTGAAACAGTCAAGCTGTTTCAAGGATTCCTGAATGAGGATTCCTGCAAGGAAACTACAAAATCTCCAACACACTTCATTCCCTTTCCACTCTCATCAGTAATATATATGGGATTGAGTCTCTAAGAAAAGCTGCAAAAAGCACGTCAGAAGACCAAATAAATAGGAAAGTATTTCTTCCTCCTTCATAGCCCTCACCACTGTGTGCAACTCCTGGGATTCCTGGTTGGTGATGCTGGGGAAAAGTGCTCAGTCTTGGTGAAGAATCCTGGGAAGTTGTAGGACTGAACAAAGTCTTTTCAGGTTTCTTCACTGTATGAGAAGACATATCTGCAACGGAAATACAACGCAACATTCACATTAGCCTAGAAGCCCAGTGTTACACTTCAGTACGCATCATTTTGTAAACTGAAAAGATTTATGTTTACAACTCTTTTTATAAATCATTTTGTAACCCCACTCCCCTGTGACCAATAAACTAATTTTAAACTTTCCAACATGTTAATGAATATTATTCTACCGCTCTTTGTCCTGCAAAAAATTCTACGTACCTTCTATACCAGACAAGCCAGTGAACATATCTATGCCTTCAGAAACTCCCTAGACGCAGTCTTACAGAACATCACAATACTATCTGCTCCTTCAACAGCCACATATTCTTTATTGCACTTTTTAATGGAACACCTACACTCAGGTGTGTAGGGTAATTGCCATACACATTCCATTTTATAGTATTTATTATTCTGTTATTTCAAAACCCATCCCATGCCCTTCCCAAAAGCACAATTAAACAATGTAGCTTTGCTAAAAATAAAAGATACATAAGTCTCACTAATTCATATTTTCCATGTCTCAGGTGTGACCAATCAACAAACCCCTACAATGGAAGAAGGCTCAGAGGAGATGGGCACAGGCCATATGCTCATGAAGCTCAGGGAAGAATGCGGGCAGTGACCACAGCTGTTGTAAAGAAAGCTGAACTTCTCCCAGCACAAAGGGGACCTGAGGGTGGCCTTTGTTTTAGATAAATGGCTGTATCAGTTGAGTGGATCAACTGGTTGTGTAAATGGCCTTCCCTGAGTTAATCAAAAAGGTGTGAATGTGTTCCTGAGCTAGCCAGACCAGCATGGAGGAAGTGCATGGAGGAAGTCTCAGCCCAACAAAGAGTATAAAAACTGAGCAACCAATAAAATGAACTTTGAAGAGAGCAACGAGCTAGAGCTGGCTTCAACCCGTGTATTCCTTCCCTGTGACTGGGGATGCCCAGCGTCGTGACAGTGAGCATACAGATGTTAAAGGCGCAGCAGCAGCCGCCCGAGCATTCACACACCATTGAGGGAGTCGCACACACCCCACCCGAGACTTTAACAGCTAGGACCGGAGTCCCTTCGCAGCGGGCAGCTCCATTGAGATGATGGGTGCCCCTTTCCAACTCCTCGCTCACACACACACACTCACCCTCGGGCACTTTCTCTCCCCTCAGGCTCGACCCTAGGTTTCCCCAAAGCAGAGTCTCCGACACAACCTATGCCAGGCAAATTTATTGAGTGGTACAGCGGTGAAGAGCAGCTCGAGCTGGGTGCCTCCAGGAAGGGACCCCGAACAAAGAAATCCCATGGCAATTATACCCTTACAGTTTATGTTCCCCTCCCCTCATGCGACGGTTCAGTCCAATAGTAATATTTGGGTCTGGGGTCTTCTTGTTCCTTATTGGATCCTTTCCCTGTCTCCAGGCAGGACATTCCTTTTCTTATCTTGAATAGTTGCAGCTTCTGCCGATGGTTGTGGCTACCTTATCTTCCTGGTTTGCACCGGTTTCAGGGCCTTCCTTCATGTAGCTAAGTAAGAGTTCAGCATACGGTCAGCGTATCTAGGTGAAAGTTCACAGCTTGCAGTCTAAGGCTTCAGCAGGTCTTTGGATCCTTATTTGAGCTAAAAAGTGACTTCTATAACACGGAGACCGGTAATGGGAATCACATTTGTATTGTGATCCAACTGTATATTGCAATTGCTATAATTGTGTTGTGATTTCAGTATATTGCTGTATCACACTGCTAAATCAAAATCCCGCGTAACATCAAATATATTCAATTAAGTAAATTTTGCATTAAAACATTAAACCCTCCTTGTGTGGAATACCTAAAAGAAGCTGGTCAGAGAGTATTGGACTCTGACATCAAGTAAGGTCTTCCCACCTCTTCCAATTTCCATATCAACAATAAACATCTCTTTTGGGCTTACTGTGTGAAGATAACACAATAGCTTTGACAAATGAAAAATTTCTACTGTATAAGATTATTGGTACTACATAAAGTAAACACTGTATTCTGTCTGAAATTTTAATTAATTAAAATGTATTTGTACTTTCAACCAAATTAAGTTATTCGGTTTCTAAGTTAATTATAACATTTATTTATAGGGCACGCATCAGCATCATATATGAGTTCAATTTCAAATCAATGATAGTAAATTCAGCCAGTGCTTTCTGAACTGACTGGAGTTTAAGTGTTAATATTGACCTAGAACGCCTTACCTAACTCAGGACCTCTCTACCTGAGAGACCGCTTTGTCTCTGCCACTCTTCCACAGCTGAGGCCTGTGAAGGCACTGGCACCTAGATGCTCTAGAATAATGGTCACAATTTCTTCTTCAGCTGGACATGGTGTCACTGATCACAACCCTCCAAGCCTGGCAGTTCAGTCAGTTTTCAATATCTACCTCACAGTCTATTTATCTAGTCCCATACTTCATTAGTTTTCATAGAATCATAGAATCGTCAAGGTTGGAAAAGACCCTTAAGATCATCGAGTCCAACCGTTAACCTAACACTGCCAAGTCCATCTATATCATGTCCTCGAGCACCACATCTATCCGTCCTTTAAATACCTCCAGGGATGGAGACTCAACCACTTCCCTGGGCAGCCTGTTCCAATGCTTGACCACCCTTTCGGTGAAGAAGTTTTTCCTAATGTCTAACCTAAACCTCCCCTGGCGCAGCTTGAGGCCGTTTCCTCTCGTCCTATCACTCGTTACTAGGGAGAAGAGACGGACCCCCACCTCGCTACAACCTCCTTTCAGGTAGTTGTAGAGAGCAATAAGGTCTCCCCTCAGCCTCCTCTTCTCCATCTTTTTCTATGAGGATGTCAAAAAGCCTAACTAAAGTTGGGAGATAAGCAACATGCACTACTCTCCCCTCATCCATCAAGCTTGTCATTTCAACATAGAAGGCTATGAGGTTGGTCGGGCATGATTTCCCCTTTGTAAATCTGTATTGGGCATATGTGGCAAGGTTTTGGTAGCCGGGGGCTGCAGTGGTGGCCTCTATGGGAAGAGGTAAAAGAGGTATGGGGCTGCCCTGTGCCAGACACAGCCGGTTCCAGCCAGCTCAGTATCAGACCCACCACAGGACAAAGCTGAGCCAATCAATCAGAGAAGTTTGTGGTGCCTCTGTGAAAACATATTTAAGAAAGGGCAGTAAACACTGGACATGCAGAGGAGAAGGGGAAAAAAGATTGAGAAACAACAGAGGGAACACCAAGGTCAGAGAAGGAGGAGGAGGGGGTGCTCCATGGCAGAGCAGATGTTCCCTGCAGCCCGTGGAGGACCCATGCTGGAGTAGAGTAAAAGTGTGAGAGGAAAGGAGTGGCAGAGAGACACTTTTATGTACTGACTGTAAACACCTCCCCCCCCATCCCCCCGCACCACTAGGGAGGAGGAAAGAAGAGAGGAGTTTGGAGGGAAAGAGTGAAACCTAGCCTGGGAAAGCAAGGGAGGAAACATGCTGTTTTAATGTTTGTCTTCTTGTTTCTCACTACCCAAATCTATTTTAATGGGCACTAAATTAAATTAATTTTCCCCAAGTTGAGTCTGTTTCACCTGTGACAGTAATTGGTAAGCAATCTTTATCTTGACTCACAAGCTTTCTCATCCTATCTTCTCTCCCTCTGTCCTGCTGAGGAGGGGGAGTGAGAGAGCGGCTGGGCAGGCATTTGGCTGTTAGCCAGGCTAACCCACCACAAAATCCATGCTTACTATTCCCAGTCACCTTCTTGTCCTTCATATGTTTGGAAAGGGTTTCCAGGATTATTTGCTCCATCACCTTTCCAGGGAATCATTACTTGAAGTTAATTGGACCGTTTCTTGTGAGTAAAAAAATAGAATATTTTTTTCTCCATGTTTTATTCTATTGGCATAATTATAGCCAGCCATACCAAAAGTTTCATACTTCTGTGAGCCCACAAGACACATCCCATGCCTTGGAGACCCAAAGGCAGCAATAGGCTTTGGAAGAGGTTCACAGGCAGGCAGTGACAATGTCTGCAGGGGGTCTAGTGCTCCACTGTAAGCCAGGGCTGACCATTTAGCGGCGTTCCAGGCTTGCCTTCATGGCTCCCTGCTGGCTCACTTCTTCCCAAAACTTCAGATTCCATTTACTCAACAGCCTCTGTACCAGTACAGCTCAGTATCCTCAAGCCACACATGAACTACTTATGAATTACTCATGGCTTAGCAGGTTGGCCACCTATGTATAATCCAAAGGATGGATAAAAGGATACATTTAATGCTGATGACTTTAAAAATATAGCTAAGTGTCAGCCTGAAAATATTTACAAAGTTGTCTCTACATAAAACATACTATAATAAAGATATACTGGCATGTCCAAACCACAAGGAAGCTCAACATACTAGGCATTACCATACAGAACTGTAAATAACCCTCATCAAGTGTCTAAAGTGCACTCTAACTGCTTCACTATTTTTTTAACACTTCAGAAACACTTATCCATTTCATTATCTACCAATCCTTGTTAAGAGATTTAATTCCAGTAGATAGGCTATGATAAAAAGAGCATCGTGGGAGACTGTGGGAAAATCTAATTTAAAAAACCCAAAAACATTATGGAAGCTTTAGAGTGCATTTTAGTAATTTATTAAATTGGTATAGGTAAATCACAGAAAGTCATCCAAACTCCAAGGAAATATGCATAGCTACAACATCTTATTAGTGCTGAAAAGTACAAGGAACTTGGCCTAGCAAACAAAATCAATACTATGACCTTAACTACAAGAGCCAGAAAAAGAGTCAGGATTTTCTAATATGAGAAAATTAAAGATGCATTTGAGATAAAATCATTTAGAAGAAGCTGGTTTAGAAATATGTATGTTAAAGCATCTTACTTCAGTGATATTATAGCCAATATTTGTAATAGTTTGTGATAGTCTGTAATAGGTGTGATACATTAATTTACTTAGAGATCTGCCTGAGGAATGGTTTGGAATTCAACTTAAATAAAATCATTAACTGACACTAAAACATACTACTTCGAACAACTACAATTTCATGCTGTTACATGACAATGGTAGAAAAAAAAGCTAAATTAAGAACCACTTCCGATGTATCAGAGTATATACCATAGAAACAGATAATCATAGAATCATAGAATGCTTTGGGATGGAAGGGACCTTTAAAGGTCATCTAGTCCATCCCCCCTGCAATTGGCAGGGACATCTACAACTAGATCAGGTTGCTCAGAGCCCCATCCAGCCTGTCCTTGAATGTTTCCAGGGATGGGGCATCTACCACCTCTCTGGGCAACCCGTTCCAGTGTTTCACTAACCTCACTGTAAAAGATTTCGTCCTTATATCCAGTCTGAATCTACCCTCTTTTAGTTTAAAACCATTACCCCTTGTCCTATCGCTACAGGCCCTGCTAAAAAGTCTGTCCCCATCTTTCTTATAAGCCCCCTTTAAGTACTGAAAGGCCACAATCATAGAATCATAGAATACCAGGTTGGAAGGGACCTCAAGGATCATCTGGTCCAACCTTTCTAGCACAATCTAGACGAGATGGCCCAGCACCATGTCCAGCTGAGTCTTAAACGTGTTCAGCGTAGCGGAGTCAACCACTTCCCTGGGGAGATTATTCCAATGGTTGACTGTTCTCATTGTGAAAAATTTTCCTCTCGTGTCCAATCGGAATCTCCCTGGGAGTAACTTGTACCCATTACCCCTTGTCCTCACCATGTGACTCCTTGTAAAAAAGGGAGTCTCCATCTTCTTTGTAGCTGCCCTTTAAGTACTGGTACATGGTGATGAGATCACCTCTAAGCCTCCTTTTCTCAAGGCTGAACAAACCCAGCTCTCTCAGCCTATCCTCACATGGCAGGCTTCCCAGACCCTTGATCATCTTGGTGGCCCTTCTCTGGACCCCCTCCAGCCTGTCCACATCTTTTCTGTATAACGGGGACCAGAACTGTACACAGTATTCCAGGTGTGGCCTGACAAGCGCCGAGTAGAGTGGGATAAAGACTTCTTTATCTCTGCTGGTGATGCCCTTAGAATCATAGAATCATAGAATTGTTAAGGTTGGAAAAGACCCTTAAGATCATCGAGTCCAACCGTTAACCTATCACTGCCAAGTCCATCGCTATACCATGTCTTCGAGCACCACGTCTATCCGTCCTTTAAATACCTCCAGGGATGGAGACTCAACCACTTCCCTGGGCAGCCTGTTCCAATGCCTGACTACCCTTTCGGTGAAGAAGTTCTTCCTAATATCCAACCTAAACTTCCCCTGGCGCAGCTTGAGGCCGTTTCCTCTCGTCCTATCACTTGTTACTAGGGAGAAGAGACCGACCCCCACCTCGCTACAACCTCCTTTCAGGTAGTTGTAGAGAGCAATAAGGTCTCTCCTCAGCCTCCTCTTCTCCAAACTAAACAACCCCAGCTCCCTCAGCCTCTCCTCATAAGATTTGTGCTCTAGACCCTTCACCAGCTTCGTTGCCCTTCTTTAGACACGCTCCAGCACCTCGATGTCCTTCTTGGAGTGAGGGGCCCAAAACTGAACACAGTACTCGAGGTGCGGCCTCACCAGGGCCGAGTACAGGGGCACTATCACCTCCCTGGTCCTGCTGGCAACACTATTCTTGATACAGGCCAGGATGCCATTGGCATCCTCTTGGCCACCTGAGCACACTGCTGGCTCATGTTCAGGCAGCTGTCAACCAACACCCCCAGGTCCTTTTCCGCCAGGCAGCTCTCCAGCCACTCCTCCCCTAGCCTGTAGCGTTGCATGGGGTTGTTGTGACTGAAGTGCAGGACCCGGGCACTTAGCCTTGTTGAATCTCATACAGTTGGCCCTGGCCCAACGATCCAGCCTTGTTGATGCAACCCAGCATCCTATTGGCTGCCCTGGCTGCAGCAGCACACTGTTCACTCATGTTGAGCTTCCTGTCCACCAGGACCCCCAGGTCCCTTTCCACAGAGCTGCTCTCCAGGCAGGTGGATCCCAGTCTGAGCTGCACTCCTGGATTATGTTTTCCCAGGTGCAAGACCTTACACTTGTCCTTGTTAAACTTCATAAGGTTCTTGTTAGCCCACTCTTCCAGCCTATCCAGATCTTCCTGCAGGGTGGCTCTGCCTTCCAGAGTGTCTACTTCCCCACTCAGTTTGGTGTCATCTGCGAACTTCATCAGGCTAACCTTGATCCCGTTATCCAGACCGCTTATGAAGATATTGAATAGCGTTGGGCCCAATATCAATCCTTGGGGGACCCCACCTGTGACGGGTTGCCAGTTTGAAAAAGAGCCATTTACCACCACCCTTTGGGTGCAGCCCGTCAGCCAATTCCTCACCCACTGCACAGACCACTTGTCCAGGCCATAACGCATCAGTTTCTCCAGGAGGAGGCCGTGGGGAATCGTATCGAAAGCCTTGAAGAAGTCCAAGTAGACAACGTCGACCGCTCGCCCCATGTCAACCGAGCAGGTCACTTTATCATAGAAGGCCACCAGATTTGTCAGGCACGATCTGCCTTTTGTGAAGCCGTGTTGGCTTTTCCCAATCATCACATGCTTCATTTGACTCGTGATGGCCCCCAGGAGGATCCGTTCCATGACTTTCCCGGGGATTGAAGTAAGACTGATGGGCTTACTTAAGGGATTACCCAGATCCTCCCTTGAGCCCTTCTTGTAGATAGGGGTAACATTCGCCTTCCTCCAGTCCTCTGGGACATCCCCCGATCTCCACGACTTCTCGAAGATTATAGAGAGTGGCCCCGCAATGACATCAGCCAGCTCTCTCAACACCCTCGGGTGGATGGCGTCAGGGCCCATCGATTTGTAGGGGTCAAGCTCCTGTAATAATTCACATACTGACTCCTTCTTCACTGATGGTGGGTCTATGTTTGGATCCTCCTGGATTTTTGTTCCCAACGCCTGGGGCCCAACAGTGTTGGTAAAGACAGAGGTGAAGAAAGTGTTGAGAACCTCTGCCTTTTTAGCATTGTTGGTGACTGATTCACCTCTACTGTTTAACAGTGGGCCTATGTTTTCCTTCTGTTTCCACTTGCAACTTACATACCGGAAGAAGCCTTTCTTGTTATTTTTGACGTCTCTGGCCAGTTCCAAATCAAGCTGAGCTTTTGCCTTTCTAACTGCATCTCTGCACACTCTGGCAATGTCCTTGTAGTTCTCAGTGGATAACGTTCCACTTCTCCATTTCTGGTACGCATCTCTTTTGGTTTTAAGCAGACCCAGGAGCTCGTGGTTGAGCCAAGGGGGCCTCTTGCTCCGCTTCCTTCCCTTTCTTTTATAGGGGATAAACTGGTTTTGTGCTTCTAAGAGAGCATTCTTGAAGAACTCCCAGCACTCGCTGGCTCCTTTATCCTCCATGGAGGCTTCCCACGGAATCCCTCCCAACTGAGCTCTGAGCGAGCTGAAGTTTGCTCTTCTAAAATCTAGAACCCTTGTCTTGGTGCTAACCTTCAGCATGCTCAGCCGGATCCCCAACTCCACAATATTGCGATCACTGCAGCCAAGGTTGTTACTGACCGAGATGTTACAAAGCAGGTTTTCTTGGTTTGTGAATAGCAGGTCCAGCAGTGCCTCCTTCCTGGTTGGCCCATCTAACATTTGTAAGAGGAAACAGTCCTCTACGCATTCCAGGAACTCGATGGATGACATGCGAGCTGCTGTATTGTTCTTCCAGCAAATGTCTGGGTAGTTGAAGTCACCCATGAGAACCAGGTTCTGTTGGCCAGAAGCTTGCCGTAGTGTCCCAAATATTGCTTCATCGGCTTTATCATTGTGGTTTGGGGGTCGGTAGCAGATGCCCACTGTAAGGTCCTGCTTGGAGACGACCCCTCTGATTTTAACCCAGAGGCATTCGATAGAGCACTCACAATCACCGTAGTTGACTTCGATACATTCGAGGTTTTCCTTAATATAGAGTGCGACTCCTCCACCTTTTTTTCCCTGCCTGTCTTTGTGAAACAGCCTATAACCGTCCATTGCGATTCCCCAGTCATGTGAGTTGTCCCACCATGTCTCAGTTACTCCTATGATATCATAACCTTCTGACTGGGCACGGAGCTCCAGTTCCTCCTGTTTGTTTCCCAGACTGTGTGCATTTGTATACATACACTCGAGGTGGTTGCTCCTCTGGTACACATCTCGGGAGACAGCTAAGGAACACCCGTCGCCGCTCTGGTTGGCCTGACTTACTCCCCAGTTGGATGTGGTGGCATGAGCATTTCTGTTTTGGACCCCACCCTCCGAGTCCTTCAGTTTAAAGCCCGCCTCACCAAGTTAGCCAGCATGTTGCTGAAGATTCCCTTGCCCCTTCTAGACAGGTGGATTCCATCCCTCCCTAGCATGTTATAGTCATCGAAGAATGCCTCATTGTCATAAAAGCCAAAACCCTCACGACAGCACCAGCCACGTAGCCAGGAGTTGATATGCATTATGCGCCTATTTCTGGCTACCCCCTTCCCTCGAACTGGCAAGATGGAGGAAAAGATAACCTGGGCACCAATGTTTTTCACTTGCACCCCCAGGGCTTGAAAGTCTTCCTTGATTTTACCCAGGTTTCGGCTTTCAGTGTCGTTCATGCCTACATGAAATAGTAACAACGGATAATAATCTGTTTTCTTGATGAGTTGTGGCACCCTCTCGGCCACGTCTCGAACCTTAGCTCCTGGAAGGCAGCATACCTCTCGTGACTCCCTGTCAGGTCGGCAGATGGGTGCCTCAGTACCCTTCAACAGAGAGTCACCCACTACGAGCACTCGTCGTTTCTTTTTACGGTGTCCACTGTGTGTTGCTGGTACAGTTTTCCCTTGCAGGGGGCTTTGCAGGCCTTGCTCACGGGTGTCCTCAGCTGTTAAGGCTTCATATCTGTTTTTGATTTTGATGGTGGAGGGTGCAGGTTGATGTGGAGTCCTGCTTTTGTGAGTCACCAGGGTCCAAGGTGCCTCATTCTCAATGGTGTCTGCCACAGGAACACGGCTCTGAAGCCACCTATCTATCTCTGTCTCGGCTCCTCTAATACTGCGCAGCCTTTTAACTGTTTCCTGCAGTTTGGCCACCTGACGTAACAGATCATTGACCTTTGTGCACCTTATGCAGGTACTTACCTCTTCATCAGGGGAAGGGTTTGGGCACTTGCCACAACCTACCGCCTGTACTGATGTTTCTTTTCTTACCAGATCCATCTGGGTGGATGCGTCAGATGTCTCAGGGACTTTCTCTGTAGGAACAGTGGTTTTGGCCCTGAGGCGAGTGCCCGCCATTTTGCCAGAGGCCTAGAGCACTTCCCTGGGCTGTAGACCTACAAGCGGGTTGCAGAGCCCTGCCTGCGCGAACTGCCGCACCATGCCCTGTTTGCCCATTGTGTTTGCCGCTCTCCCTAGGGGCCATTTACATCTCCCGCCGTTGCTCCTGGCAATGCCCACGCTGTGTCAGCTGCACGTCAGCCTTGCTTGCAAGAGCTGACAGGTCCCTCTGCTCGCCCTCGGGTTTCCCGGGCTCTGAGAACCCCCCTTGCATGCCCAAATCTAGTGCTGAGCCACAGGACTTATCCTTGCCACCGCTGTGCTCCTCGCCGACTGAGATTTATGGAACTGCTTCTCTCAGTAATTGGCATTCTCAGAATATCTGTCAACAAATGATCCATTTTTCTCTAGATTTATATATTATTATAGAATCATCATCGAATCATGGAATGCTTTGGGATGGAAGGGACCTTTAAAGGTCATCTAGTCCATCCCCCCTGCAATTGGCAGGGACATCTACAACTAGATCAGGTTGCTCAGAGCCCCATCCAGACTGTCCTTGAATGTTTCCAAGGATGGTGCATCTACCACCTCTCTGGGCAACCCGTTCCAGTGTTTCACCACCCTCATCGTAAAAAACCTCTTCCTTATATCCAGTCTGAATCTACCCTCTTTTAGTTTAAAACCATTACCCCTTGTCTTATCACTACTGGCCCTGCTAAAAAGTCCCTCTCCATCTTTTTATAAGCCCCCTTTAAGTACTGAAAGGCTGCAATAAGGTCACCCTGCAGCCTTCTCTTCTCCAGGCTAAACAGCCCAAGCTCTCTCAGCCTTTCCTCATAGCAGAGGTGTTCCATCCCTCTGATCATTTTTGTGGCCCTCCTCTGGACCCGCTCCAACAAGTCTACGTCCTTCTTGTACTGGGGACCCCAGAGCTGGACACAGTACTCCAGGTGGGGTCTCACCAGAGCAGAGCAGAGGGGCAGAATCACCTCCCTCGACCTGCTGGCCATGCTTCTTTTGATATAGCCCAGGATACGGTTAGCCTTCTGGGCTGTGAGAGCACATTGCTGGCTCATGTCCAGCTTTTCATCTATCGGTACCCCCAAGTCCTTCTCCTCAGGGCTGCTCTCAACCCCTTCATCCCCCAGCCTGTATTGATACCGGGGATTGCCCCGACCCAGGTGCAGGACCCTGCACTTGGCCTTGTTGAACCTCATGAGGTTCACACAGGCCCACCTCTCCAGCCTGTCCGGGTCCCTCTGGATGGCATCCTGTCCCTCAGGCGTGTCAACTGCACCGCTCAGCTTGGTGTCATCTGCAAACTTGCTGAGGGTGCACTCAATCCTGCTGTCTATGTCATTGATGAAGATATTGAACAGCACTGGCCCCAGTACGGACCCCGGAGGGACACCACTTGTCACTGGTCTCCATCTGGACATCGAGCCATTGACCACTACCCTCTGGATGCGACCATCCAGCCAATGCCTTATCCACTGAACAGTCCGCCCATCAAATCCATATCCTTCCAATTTAGAGAGGAGGATATTGTGGGGGACCGTGTCAAAGGCCTTACAGAAGTCCAGATAGATGACATGCGTAGCTCTTCCCTCGTCCACTGATGCAGTCCCTCCATCATAGAAGGCCACTAGGTTGGTCAGGCAGGACTTGCCCTTGGTGAAGCCATGCTGGCTGTCCCGAATCACCTCCCTGTCCTCCATGTGCCTTAGCATAGCTTCTAGGAGGATCTGTTCCATGATCTTCCCAGGCACAGAGGTGAGGCTGACAGGTCGGTAGTTCCCAGGGTCCTCCTTTCTACCCTTTTTAAAAATGGCTGCAACATTTCCCTTTTTCCAGTCCCCAGGGACTTCACCTGACTGCCATGACTTTTCAAATATCATGGAGAGTGGCTTGGCAACTACATCAGCCCATTCCCTCAGGACTCTGGGATGCATCTCATCGGGGCCCATAGACTTATGTACGTTCAGGTTCCTCAGGTGATCACGAACCTGATCTTCTCTTACAGTGGGAGGACCTCTGCCCCCCTGATCCCCGTCAAATGGCCCATTGACTCGGGAGGTGTGAGGAGAGAGGTTGCCAGTGAAGACTGAGGCAAAAAAGTTGTTGAGTACCTCAGCCTTCTCCTCATCTGTTGTTACCAGCTCGCCACTTCTGCTCATCAGAGGGGGTACGCTTTCCTTAACCTTCCTTTTCTGGTTGACGTACCTGTAGAAGCCCTTCTTATTATTCTTTGCGTCCCTCGCCAGGTTCAGCTCCAGCCGAGCCTTGGCCTTCCTGATCCCATCCTTACACAACCAGGCAGTGTCCCTGTACTCTTCCCAAGATGCCAGTCCCTTCTTCCACTGCCTGTGCATTCTCTTCTTGCCCTTTAGTTTGACCCACAGGTCATGGCTCAGCCATGCCGGCCTCTTCCCTTCCTTGCCCGATTTCCTGCACCTGGGGATCGAGAGCTCTTGTGCTCTATGGAAGGCGTCCTTGAGGACCTGCCAGCTCTGTTCTGCTCCCTTGTCCCTGAGGGCCATTTCCCAGGGAGTCCTATTAATTAACTCCTTGAAGAGCTGGAAGTTTGCTTTCCTAAAATTCAGGGTCCTGACTATACTCTTCACCCGACCCTTACCTCTCCAGATTGTGAACTCTGCCAGTGTGTGATCACTGCAGCCAAGGCTGCCTCCAATCCTGACATCACCAATGAGCTCACTTACATTGGTGACCACCAGGTCCAGTACTGCGTCCCCTCTGGTAGGGCTGTCTATTACCTGGCTTAGGAAATTGTCATCTATGCACTCCAGGAGTCTCCTAGATTGCCTACCGCCCACCGTGTTACTTTCCCAGCAGACGTCGGGGTGGTTGAAATCCCCCATCAGGACAAGAGCCTGTGAGTGCGAAGCTTCCTGTAGTTGGAGAAAAAAGGCTTCGTCAATAGGCTCCCCTTGATCAGGCGGCCTGTAGTAGACCCCAACCACAAGGTTCCCTTTGTTGCCTCGGTCTCTAATTCTTATCCATAAACTTTCAACCTGCTTGTGGCTATTCTTCAGGGACACTTCTTCACACTCTATCCATTTCTTGACGTAGAGGGCAACGCCTGTCCCTTCTGAACAGCCTGTAGCCTTCGATAGCTGAACTCCAGTCATGGGATTTGTCCCACTAAGTTTCAGTGATGGCAACTAGGTCGTAGCTTTCTAGCAGCACTCTTTATCTATCATTACTCATAATCTATGAGTAAAGATGAAAAAATCGACATACCTTGAAAAAGTGACAGTGTTTGGGCTAATTTTGTTCCTTCTCCCACAATAGCATGGATGCATGACAATTAGAAAAATAACAACATTGTTGCTATAAATAATAAGGTATTGAATACCAGTCCTTCTGGCAACTCAAAATATTCTGCATCTCACAGGTCAGGCACACATAGAAAATAATAGCCTATATGTTCTGATATCCTAAAGATCTGACCAGTGTACTAATAAAACTTCTGTTCAGTAACCTCTGAATAGACCAAGTACATATAATAGCTACCAAATCAAATCTTGATTCCAATTTCATATACAGGACATGGAAATTTTATCACTGACTTTAGTTAAAGGATGTTTAGGGCCATTGTGAAGGTAGAAGGATGCTCTCATATCATAGAATCATAGAATACCCTGTGTTGGAAGGGACCCACGAGGATCACTGAGTTCAACTCCTGACTCCACACAGGGCAACCTAAAAGTTAAACCATATATCTAAGAGTGCTGTCCAAACACTTCTTGAACACCGACAGGCTTGGGGCCATGACCACTTCCCTGGGGAGCTTGTTCTAGTGCTTGACCACTCTCTCAGTGAAGAACTTTTTCCTAATATGCAATCTGAACTTCCCCTGACACAGCTTTAAGCAATTCCCTCACGTCCTATCACCGGGCACCAGAGAGAGAAGAGATCAGCACCTCCCTCTCCGCTCCCCCTCATGAGGAAGTTGTAGACAGCAATGAGGTCACCCCTCGGTCTCCTCTTCTCTAAACTGAACAAACCTAGTATCCTCAGCCGCTCTTCATAAGTCATGCCCTCTAGGCCTTTGACCATCCTTGGTGCCCTCCTTTGGTCACATTCTAATATTTTTGTATCCTTCTCATATTGTGGAGCCCAAAACTGCACACGGTACTCGAGGTGAGGCCGCACCAGTGCTGAGTGCAGTGGGACAATCACTTCTTTCAACCGGTTAGCTATACTGTGCTTAATGCACCCCAGGATATGGTTGGCCCTTTTGGCCGCCAGGGCACATTGTTGACTCATGTTGAGCTTATCATCAACCAAAACCCCCAGATCCCTTTCTGCAGGGATGCACTCCAGCCTCTTGTCTCCCAATCTATATGTACATCCAGGATTACACCATCCCAGGTGCAGAATATGGCATTTGTCCTTGTTAAATTTCATACGGTTGGTGATTGCCCAGCGCTCTAATCTATCAAGATCGCTCTGTAAGGTCTCTCTGTCCTTGAGGGGATCAACGGCTCCTCCTAATTTAGTATTGTCGGCAAACTTACTTAGTGTGCACTCGACTCCTGTGTCAGGTCATTGATAAAAACATTGAAGAGAACTGGCCCTAAAATTGAGTCCTGGGGAATACCACCAGTGACTGGCCGCCAGCCAGATGCTACCCCATTTACTACAACTCTTTGAGCCTGACCCTTCAGCCAATTGTTCACCCATCATATTGTGTACATGTCTAGCTGTATGCTGGACTTTTTGTCCAGAAGGCTACTGTGTGAGACAGTATCAAAAGCTTTGCCAAAATAAAAAAAAAACCAAACACCACATCCACTGCCTTTCCTTTGTCCACTAAGCGGGTAACCTGGTCATAAAAGGATATTAAGTTAGTAAGGCATGACTTTCCCTTCATGAACTCATGTTAGCTTTGACCAACGACTACATTGTCTTTCAAGTGTTTATCAGTAACTCCCAGAATAATCTTCTCCATAATTTTACCAGGCACTGAAGTGAGACTGACAGGCCTATAATTACCAGGGTCTTCTTTCTTGCCCTTCTTGAAAATGGGAATAACATTTCCTAGCTTCCAGTTGACTGGGACCTCTCCAGATTCCCAAGACCATTGATAAATAACTGAGAGACGTCTCGCAATAACATCGGCCAACTCTTTCAGTACCCTGGGATGAATCCCATCGGGCCCGATAGACTAATGTGCAGTCAGTTGCAGCAGCAAATCCCGTACAAGTTCAAAGTCAACTGGGAGCTTATCACTCCCTCAGTTGCGGTCCTCCAACCCAGGGCTCCAGGGGTCCCAGGGCCCATCATTGGTGTTAAAGAGAGAGGCGAAGAAGGCATTAAATGTCTCTGCTTTATCTTCATCTCTATTTGTGAGGTGACCAACCTCATCAAGTAACAGACCAATGTTTTCTTCAGTCCTCCTTTTGCTGTTAACATATGTAAAAAAACCTTTTTTGTTATCCACCACAGTACTGGCCAGCTTCAACTCCAACTGAGCTTTGGTCGTATGAATTTTCTCCCTACAGTGGCGAACAGCATCTCTGTAGGTCTCCTGTGTAGCCTGACCTTGCTTCGAAAGTCCGTACACTTTCTTTTTCCGCCTAAGTTCCAATAGGAGATCCCTGTTCAGCCAAGCTGGCCTTCTGCCCCGCTCGCTTGACTTCTGATGCATTGGAATTGCCTGCTCCTGCGCTCTTAAAAGATGGCTCTTAAAAAGTGACCAGCATTTATGGACCCCAATACCCTTGAAATCAGATTCCTGCGGACCGTACAAACTAGCAGCCTAAAGCCTGCTCTCCCAAAATCCAGGGTAGTAGCTCTGCTGACAGTTTTTCTCATATCACCAAAGATTTTAAACTCAACCATTTCATGATGGGACCCCCCCTGGGAAACTGACCTCAGAGACAAAGGAGCTGAACAGAGCTGGCAGCTCTTTAAGGACATTTTCCTTAGAGCGCGAGAGCTCTCGATTCCCATGTGTAAGAAATCAGGCAAGGAAGGCAGGAGACCCGCATGGCTCAATAAGGATCTCCGAGTCAAACTAAAGTGTAAGAAGGAAACGCACGGGCAGTGGAAGCAGGGACACGCATCCTGGGAAGAATATAGGGATACTGCCTGGGAGTGTACGGATGGGATCAGGAAAGCTAAGGCACAGTTGGAGCTCAATTTGGCAAGGGATGCGAAGGATAATAAGAAGGGCTTTTACAGGTACATTGGCCAGAAAAGGAAGGTTAAAGAAAATGTACCCCCTCTGGTACATAAGACAGGAGAGCTGGTGACAACCGACATGGAGAAGGCTGAGGTACTCAGCAATTTTTTGCCTCAGTTTTCAATGGTAATCTCTCTTCCCACCTCTCTCAAGCCCCTGAACCTCAGGGCAGGGACTGGGGGAACTGTAGGAGAAGATCAGGTTCAAGACCACCTGAGGAACCTGAACATGCACAAGTCCATGGGACCCGAAGAAATGCATCCCAGGGTCCTGAGGTATCTGGCAGATGTAGTTGCCAAGCCACTCTCCATCATATCTGAAGAGTCATGGCAGTCAGGCGAAGTCCCCAGTGACTGGACAAAGGGAAACATCACGCCCATTTTTAAAAAGCGTAAAAAGGAAGACCCTGGGAACTACCGACCAGTCAGCCTCACCTCCCTGACCAGTAAGATCATGCAACAGATCCTCCTGGAAGACACGTCGAAACATATGGAAGACAGGGAGGTGATTAGAGATAGCCAACATGCCTTCACCAAGGGCAAATCATACCTGACTAATTTGAAGTCCTAATCTGTTCCCTAAGTCTATGGGCTATCCCTCTAAAATGTTGGTTGAGTTCATTTAGTCCATGACTTTGGGCTTCATCTGTCATAACAGTCCTTCAGGGCAGGAGAGATGGTGTCTGGTGTTGGATTGTTGCATGCTGAAGCCAGTTCGGGTTCCATCACCGCTGCACTTTGCTCGGTTTCCTCAGAGTTCATTCTTCATTAATCTGGGTGATTCTTACTGCAATACCATTGATATGGCATATAGCAACCATAGAAGCAATGATATACAGTATTATATAGCAATTGACATCATACAATTCAGTTCATTGGCTATCTTCACCCAAAATCAAATCCCCTTGAGGTACACACTGAACTTGCCCATCCTTTCGCATCACCCACCAAGTGCACCCAGGTCCTTGAGCAAAAGCAATCCCACGAATGGGTTTACCTCTGCCTGAGGCGGGAGTAACCCAGACTGTCTTCCCCATCATATTTTTTAGGTGCACTACAGGGACTTTATCTCCCTCTAGAGTGCGTAAAAGTTTTGATTGGGCAGGGCCAGCTCAATTGGCAGATCCCCTGGTGTTGACTAACCAGGTGGCCTTTGCTAAATGTGTATCCCAATGTCTAAATATCCCACCACCCATTGCTTTTAGTGTAGTCTTTAACAGTCCATTGTATCGTTCTATTTTCCCGGAGGCTGGTGCATGATAGGGGATGTGATATACCCACTCAATGCCATGCTCTTTGGCCCAGGTGTCTATGAGGTTGTTTCGGAAATGAGTCCCGTTGTCTGACTCAATTCTTTCTGGGGTGCCATGTCGCCACAGGACTTGCTTTTCAAGACCCAGGATAGTGTTCCGGGCGGTGGCATGGGGCACGGGATATGTTTCCAGCCATCTGGTGGTTGCTTCCACCATGGTGAGCACATGGCGCTTGCCTTGGCGGGTTTGTGGGAGTGTGATCTAATCAATCTGCCAGGCCTTCCCATATTTATATTTCAGCCATCGTCCTCCATACCAGAGAGGCTTGAACCGCTTGGCTTGCTTGATTGCAGCGCATGTTTCGCATTCATGGATAACCTGTGCAATAGCGTCCATGGTCAAGTCCACCCCTCGATCACGAGCCCATCTATATGTTGCATCTCTTCCTTGATGGCCTGAGGTGTCATGAGCCCACTGAGCTAGGAATAATTCACCCTTCTGTTGCCAGTCCAGATCCACCTGAGCCACTTCAATCTTAGCAGCCTGATCCACCTGCTGGTTGTTTTGATGTTCTTCAGTGGCCTGACTCTTGGGTAAGTGAGCATCTACGTGATGTACTTTTACAACCAGGTTCTCTATCCAGGCAGCAATATCTATTATAAAACACTTACTATTATAAACTATATATAAACTATTATAAAACACTTACTTTATACAGAATAACATGCCTTTGTTTGAGCAGAAGTTCTATAGCTTTGCTATGCTTTAAATTCCATTGGATAACGGGAAGTTGCTAAGATAACCAGTATTTGGATGAAGAAGCAGGAAAACCAATCAGTAATTTATTTGGCAAAAAGACATTATCCACAACTTTAATCAGTTGTATACAAATGTAATCATGTCATGACAATTTGACATCTTTGAAGCAAATCTTCTAATTTTGATTAGGAGTAGTTTCAGATGCAAAAGAATGAATATGTATATTTTGTTGACATTATCTAGTGATTTGTAACTAAATTATTGTTTTATATTAGTGTCGTGGTTTAACCCCAGCCGGCAACTAAGCACCACACAGCTGCTCGCTCATTCCCCCCCACCAGTGGGATGGGGGAGAGAATCAGAAGAGTAAAAGCGAGAAAACTCGTGGGCTGAGATAAAGACAGTTTAATAAGTAAAGCAAAAGCCACGTACACAAACAAAGGAAAACAAGTAATTCATTCACTACTTCCCATGGGCACGCAAGTGTTCAACCATCTCTAGGAAAGCAGGGCTCCATCACACATAATGGTTACTTGGGAAGACAAATGCTATCGCTCCGACCGTCCCTCACTTCCTTCTTCTTCCCCCAGCTTTATATGCTGAGCATGATGTCATATGGTCTGGAATATCCCTTTGGTCAGTTGGGGTCAGCTGTCCCAGCTGTGTCCCCTCCCAGTTTCCTGTGCACCCACAGCCTACTCGCTGGCGGGGTGTTGTGAAAAGCAGAAAAGTCCTTGACTCTCTGTAAGCACTTCTAAGCAATAACTAAAACATCCCCGTATTATGAACACTGTTTCCAGAACAAATCCAGAACATAGCCCCATACTATCTGCTATGAAGAAATGTAAGTCTATCCCAGCCAAACCCAGCACATTTTCCACCCCTTATTCAATACCATTTATGTCATGCTCAGGTCCCACATTATCCGATACATCCTCTTTAACCACCACCCCCCTTCCCATCCTTTGATACAATACACAGGTTTCATTCCCTTAGTCTATGGACCACGCCTGCGAAATGTCTGTGAAATGTCTGTAAAATTTCCATAAACATCCACAAATGTCCACAAAATGTCCATTGAGTTCATTTGGTCCATGACTCTGGGCTCCATCTGTGATGGCGGTCGCTCAGGACAGGAGAGGTGGTGTGTTGCGTGGAGCTATTGGGCAATAAAGCCAGCTCAGGTCGGGTCACTGCTGCACTTGCACTGCTTCTTGTAAGGCTTCTCCTCCATTGGTTCAGGTGGTTCCTGCTATGGTAATTCCTATAACATGCAACTCAGATCATGGGTTACAACAATTTAAAGGTATTTCCATTACAATCTCCACCCCTGGCCCCTTTGGGCCAGGTTATAGGTTTTAACATTGCAATGAACTCCTCCCCTTGCTCCTAGCCTGGCTAGCAACAAGGGGTTCCTGCTATAGCAATTCCCATAACATGCAACTGAAATCATGCATTATTTTCTGAAGGGAATGAGACACGGACTCCGCATATGAGTTCAGGCGAAGACAAGCGAAGACCCTTTATTTTTACAATCTATCCCTTTTATAATATGATCTAGTGTTCACGAGCAAGCAAAACCCATTTCATTGGCTACTGTCTTTCATCCACGCATCTCTGCAGCGTTACTTATTGGTTCTTCAAGCTGGTGCACGCAAATTCCTCTTTCAGGGATGTATCCAATCTCATCCTTATTTTTCTGCCTCTGAGTTTCACAAACTTGTTTGTAACAAGCCTCAAGGCCACAGCTGCATTCCTGCGAACCTGTAACAAGCCTCAAGGGCACAGCTGCATCTCATCAAAGTAAAACACAATCTCACTTATTCCTACAAATCCCCCTTTTTGTTTTTCTATCATAAAAGCTTGTTTAATCATATTCTATAGCATTTTCTATACCCAAGACACTAGACAAGAAACTACCATTATTATAGTGCAAAATATTAGTAACAAGAAAAAAACCATTTTGATTAGAGACATTACCCACCCGCCAATTCCACAACTTGTTAGTAAGTGATTCAGCCAACCAAATCCATCACTGACTTGTAATTTGCTAACTTCAAATCTTTGATTGCTTTATGGATTAATTTGGAGTTATCTGATAAGTCATTCCCCATCAGTCTTCTCGGAGTTCAGTGTCTTCTGCTGTTCGTTCTTGTTATCCGATGCAAGAGCCGGTCTTATGCACCTTGCAGGTACCCACTTAGGTCCTACATCTGTTGAGACACAAGCATACCCTCGACCCCAAGTTAGTAGCCGATATGGCCCTTCCCAACACCCAGTATTTAAATTTTTCATCATTACCATCGCCTTCTCCTGTGATATATGTGCCATTCCCGACTCCATAGCTTTAAAATGTTTGACTATGGGTGTGACATCTTCATGTTGAAAAGGCAGCGATAAATGGTTTAGTACATATATAGCTTTTCCTAATCTGGTTTGGGGAGATTCCTGAGCTTGCCCCTCTTTTTCTCTTTGCAATAGAGTTTTTAAGGTTCTGTTTGCACGTTCTATAATAGCTTGCCCTGTGGGGGAATGGGGTATCCCTGTCTTATGAGTGATACCCCATGCGTGGAAAAATTTTTGTGTCGCATGGCTGACATATGCAGGGCCATTATCTGTTTTTATTTCTTTTGGAATACCAAGCGCTGCAAAGGCAGCTCGGAAATGGCTTTGTACGTGCCGGCTAGTTTCACCTGTCGTTGCAGTGGCCCAGATTGCATGGGAGTAGGTATCTATGGAAACGTGAACATATCTCTGCCGACCAAAGTCGGGTACATGAGTCACGTCAGTTTGCCAGAGCTGAAGGGAGGAGAGTCCCCTAGGGTTTGTCGCAAACAATGGGCGGGATGGTTGTTGTTGACAGTCTGGACATGTTTGCACAACGAGTTTTGCATCCCCCATAGAGATTGCAAATTGTTTCACAAGAGCTTTGGCAGATTGGTGGAAAAATTGATGCGATAATTGAGCTTGAGAAAGTGTGTTTGGTACTGGGGTATGTAATGCAATGTTCGTTAGGTAGTCGGCTCGTGCATTTCCTTCTGTAAAGAACCCGGGTAAGTTTGTATGGCTTCTAATGTGGATTACACAATAGGGATGTTTTCGTTGTTCTATTAAGAATAATAGCTCCTTAAACTTCAAAAACAAGGCTTCTTTCAGTATATGTTTTAGTTGTGCCCTTTCAATGCGTTGCACAATTCCTACAGCGTATAGTGAGTCTGATACAGTATTTAATGGAGTTAGAGGCCATTCTCTAAAAGCCATGGTAATGGCGTGCAACTCGACTAATTGAGGTGAACCCTCAATTTGTTCTATTTTGTGTTGCCATTGACCTTCGTTTTGCCATGTGATGACTGCTTTTCCTGTTTTCCCTGAGCCATCGGTGAACACCGTTTGACCCTTAACCGGTTGCCACTGGTATAGTGGCGCCTCTTCAATCTTCACATTATTGTAAAAGGTGAACATTTGGGGGGGGGGGTGTGTGATGAGTACCAATTCTTCCACTAAACCCTGCTAAGGCCATTTGAAGTTCTAGACTATATTTTGTAAGCACCAATCTAAGTAGTGCTTTACGACAGGAAGGACAATGAGATGAGGCTCTTCTCCAGCCATTTCTACAATCCGTTCTCTGCCCTTTTTTATCAAGGCGGTGAACATTTCGATACGAGTAGCCAGGGTTTTCGCAGGTTGATGTGGCAAAAACACCCATTCCAACATTATGAGAGGGTCTATTCCTTTGTTCTCCCATTGTCCGATGATTGCTAGAGGCTGTTGGTTTTGGTTGCAGATATATAATTGTATGGGTAAATTTTCAAGTCGTCGGTGACATTGTTGCAGTGAGAGTTTTTCATTTATGATTCTCAGTGTGTTTTTTGCTTCGGTCGTCCATTGGCGTGGTGCGTTAATATCGGTATCTCCTTTAAGTAGCTCAAATAAGGGTGTTAATGTGTAATTATCGATACCACACTGCGCTCTAATCCAATTTATGTTTCCCAATAGGTTTTGTACATAATTCAAGGTTTTTATGTCTGCTGAAATGATCACATTTTGAGGTTGGATGCTTTGTTGTAAGATTTTCCACCCAAGATATTTCCATGGTGCTTCCATTTGAATTTTTTCTGGTGCGATTTGCAGACCTTTGCTTTGCAATGCATATTTTAAAACAGGTAGTGCTTCACGCATCATGGTGTTCGTGGGGCCTGCTAGTAAAATGTCGTCCGTATAGTGATAGATATACATTTCCGGGAATTTTAGTCGTACAGGACGTATGGCTTTAGCCACATATGTTTGACAGATTGTTGGAGAATTCTTCATTCCTTGAGGCAGGACAGTCCAGGGGTATCTATCCATTGGCTCGCCTCGGTTAATTTTTGGTACCGAAAATGCAAAACGCGGTGCATCCGTAGGATGTAGTGGGATAGTAAAGAAGCAGTCTTTTAAGTCTACTATGATTATGTCCCAATTTCGGGGTATCATTGTTGGCGAGGGCAAGCCGGGTTGGAGTACTCCCATTTCTTCCATAGCTTCGTTTATTTGTCTCAAGTCATGTAGCAGTCGCCATTTTCCACTCTTCTTTTTTATAACAAATACAGGAGAGTTCCAGGGGCTGGTTGTAGGAGTGATATGTCCTTGTTGAAGTTGTTCTTTGACCAGTTCTTGAAGGGCAGCGACCTTTTCTTTGGGGAGCGGCCATTGATCTATCCAAATGGGTGTTTCTTTTTTCCAAATAAGTTTCATTGTCGGTCGCTCATCAATGGCCACTACTGAAAATTTTCAGGGCAATTTAAGGTGAAGCCGCAGTGGGACATTACGTCTCGCCCCAACAGGCTCATGGGCAAATTTGTCACATATGGCCGTACAGTAAATGTAGACCCTTCTTGGGTATTGATATTGAGCAGGTGGGTACTTTGAAAGGTTTGAGAAAGGCCACCGACTCCAATCAAGCCCTTTGTGGGGGTGGCTATTAAATCTTTTGATTGAAGAGACAGAAAATGAGAGATAATAACAGGAATATTATTTTCAGACATATTCAGGTAGTTTAACACATACATGGCTTTACTTAGTCTGTCTGCTGGAGTGGCTCCTGGCATTCCCCCTTTTTGTTTTTGCAGGTTCAATTGTTTGTTGCAAGATTTTCCAGCCCAGATATTTCCAAGGCTCAGTTTTTTGCACTTTTTCAGGGTCTATTTCAAGTCCATATCTGTTTAGAGCTTGTCGTATCTCTTTTTCTTAGTTGTGGGCAATCTCTTTTAAAATGTCCAGTTTTACCACAGGAGAAACATGATTGCTGTACTTTCATTGCGGTGGCAAAAGCTGTAGCTAATGTTTCCATATAATGGGACATTGACTCCACCTTTTGGGTAGCTTCTATCATGTCCATTAAGGAGGGATTTTTTAGAGGCAAAAGCACTTTTTTACAGTCCGTATTCGCATTTTCAAAGGCTAATTTTAAGAGTAGGACCTCTCTTGCTTCTGCATTTTCGACTTGTTTTTCCAAAGCCTCTTTAAGACGATCTAAGAATGAGATATATCCCTCTCCTGTCCCTTGCTTTATTAATGTAAATGATTTTGTCAGTCTTCCGACATCCGGCACTTTTAGTAATGCCTGTAAAGCAAGGTCTCTGCCTTGTGCTAATATCTCTGGTCGTAATCGTACCTGTAACGTTGGATGATTTAACGGCGGATCCCCCATAAGCTGTGGGAGTCCTGCCCCTTGTAAAGGGTCGCTTTGTTGTCGCTGCATATTAACAATTGTGGCGTTTTGGCAGGCGGTACGCCAGGTGCTTTCAAAGATCACCTTTTGCGTTGGGGTCAATATAAGATTAGTAAGCGTGCATATATCAAATGGTACTATTTCATTTGTAAATATTCCCCGTAGCAGGGATTGTGTAAAAGGAGAACCCAGTCCATGCGCGGCAACTGCTTGTCGTAGATCTTTTAAAACATTATAGCCAAAAGGTTCATGCTCATCGGGGACATTTGCATTGCTGCGTATGACGGGACACGCTATCGCTGAACAAAAAGCTGTATCTCCCGCTTGCAATGCTTGGTGTCTAATCTTTTGCCACCTTGTAGCAGGGGCTGACACCCCCCATTCCTCGGGTGGCAATTGATTATGGGTTTGTGGAGTATCGGTATCAGGAGCGGTAGAGAAAGGCGGTAAGAATGCCGACGCAGCAGGGGCCGGGGGCGGGCGGGCGGGGAAGTGGAGGGGTACTGATTGCAGGGATCGAAAGGTTTAGCAGAGGTGTTGAAGCTATAGGAACAGGTGAAGGAGAAAACGGCGCGGAGGGTAGCGGCGGCACGGGGCGGGGGTGGCTGCTGTTATCTTGTACCCGCACCGGAAACGCGAACCCCGCGGTTTCTCCACCTTTCAGCGCTTCCCTACGGAGCTGCTCCCACCGATCCCGGGGGTCAAAGGCTCGCTCAGGCTGTGGTACGGCCTGCGGCGCGGGCGGCTGCATCGGACACGGGTGACAGGACGGAGTGGATTTCATTGGAATGGAACTTGGGGGAGGCGGTCTGAGTCCTGTTCCCTTGTTTGTTTCACCCAAGTTCTCATTCTTTTCATTTTCCCCCGAGTCTATAAGAGCTTCCTTGTCTTGGGGCTTGCTTTCACTCAGTTCATCATTCCTTATCTGCGCCGCTTGAGCGACTGCGTTTTGTACCTTTTTCTTTTTCTTTTTCTTTTTCTTTTTTTTTCTTTTTCTTTTTTCTTTTTTTTCTTTTTTCTTTTTTTTTCTTTTTTTTTTCTTTTTCTTTTTTTTTTTTTTTTTCCAGCTTGCCATTAGCGCAAGGTCTCAGTCACTAATCGCCAAGTGGTCATGACTTCGGTGGCGGTGGTGTCCCCTCTGGACGCCGCCTCCCAAATCATCTGCCCTCCTGTTCCCAAGTTTTCACATCAAATACTGCAGAGATTGTAAAGGGAGTCCCTTGCTTTTGTAAGAACTTCAGTAATAATTTTATTTTATATGCGTCATACTTCACTCCTCGTTTCATAATAGCTGCATTAAAAGTTTAACTATAGCTGCTTCTTCAGCTGATATGTTGGCTCCTATGATTACTGCCCAGCTGCTCACCTGTTTCTTAAGGTGATGTCCCGGGATTAAAGCCGCGGTCCTGCCGTCAGCTTGAGTCGTTCAGCTGGGGTTCCCTCCGGATGCTACTTGCAGCGCTGCCTCCTCCGGATCACGTCGGGGTCACCATTTGAAGGGAATGAGACACGGACTCCGCATATGAGTTCAGGCGAAGACAAGCGATCCTTCGGCTGGGGCTGCACGGCTAGAAGGCGCGTCCCCTGGGTGGTGGATAGGGGATCCCTCTCTGGAGGGTGCACCGGATAAAATTGAAGAAGGTGCCGCGAACCAACGCAGCCTAAGGGAAGGCCACCCTGACAGAAAAACCACTGGCCCTCCAAGTCATGGGGGTTGGGCAGGAGGCCAACTACCTCCTCTCGGAAAAAAAAAAGAAAAAGTTGCAGAAACGACGAGCATCAACTCGGAGATGGAGAAAATCAGTAATGAAGTGAGGAGGAGGAGATGGAACTGGATCAGTCATGTCTTGAGGAAAAAACCAACAGAAGACTGCGCTGTGGCCCTTGGGACTCCAGAGCACGCAGCCGCAGACCGATCGAAGTGGAAGAACGATGTTCGCGCCTTGTGTGCCTCCTGGCACTGGGAGAATTCAGATTCAGAGATCAGAAGACAAGCGAAGACCCTTTATTCTTACAATCTATCCCTTTTATAATATGATCTAGTGTTCACGAGCAAGCAAAGCCCATTTCATTGGCTACTGTCTTTCATCCACGCGTCTCTTCAGCGTTACTTATTGGTTCTTCAAGCTGGTGCACGCAAATTCCTCTTTCAGGGATGTATCCAATCTCATCCTTATTTTTCTGCCTCTGAGTTTCACAAACTTGTTTGTAACAAACCTCAAGGCCACAGCTGCATTCCTGCGAACCTGTAACAAGCCTCAAGGGCACAGCTGCATCTCATCAAAGTAAAACACAATCTCACTTATTCCTACAATTTTCACCCAGGATTAAATCTCCTTGAGGTACACATTGGACTCCCCCATCCTTCTGCATTACCCACCAAGTGCACCCAGGTCTTTGAGCAAAAATGATCCCACTCATGGGTTTACCCTTTCCTGAGGAAGGAATAACCCAGACTGTTTTTTCCAACAAGGTCCTTATATCTACTATGGGGATCTTACCTACTTTCACAGTGCACAGGGATTTTGATTGGTCAGGGCCAGGCTGACTGGCAGATCCTCTAGTGTTAACTAGCCAAGTGGCTTCTGCTAAATGTGTATCCCAATGCTTGAATGTCCCACCACCCGTTGCTCTCAGTGTAGTCTTAACATTGTATCATTCAATTTTCCCAGAGGCTGGTGCATGATAGGGGATGTGATACACCCAGTCAATGCCATGCTCTTTGGCCCAGGTGTCTATGAGGTTTTTTTCAGAAATTAGTTCCACTGTCTGATTCAATTCTTTCAGGGGTGCTGTGTGACCATAAAACTTGCTTTTCAAGGCCCAAGATAGTATTGCGGGCAGCGGCATGGGTAACAGGGTATGTTTCCAGCCATCCGGTGGTTGCTTCCACCATTGTAAGCACATGGTGCTTGCCTTGGTGGGTTTGTGGGAGTGAGATATAATTAATCTGCCAGGCCTCCCCATATTTATATTTCAGCCATCGTCTTCTACACCAAAAAGGCTTTAGCCTCTTCGCTTGTTTGATTATAGCACACATTTCACATTCTTGGAAAACCTGTGCAATGACATCAATGGTCAAGTCCACCCCTCGGTCACGATTCCATCTATATGTTGCATCTCTTCCTTGATGGCGTGAGGTGTCATGGGCCCACCGAGCTACAAATAATTCACCCTTATCCGGGCAGCAATATCTTGCCACAATGCGGCAGCCCAGATGGGTTTGCCTCTGCGCTGCCAGTTGCTCTGCTTCCATTGCTGTAACCAGCCCCACAGGGCGTTTGCCACCATCCATGAGTCAGTATAGAGATAGAGCATTGGCCACTTTTCTCGTTCAGCAATATCTAAAGCCAGCTGGATGGCTTTCACCTCTGCAAACTGACTCGATTCACCTTCTCCTTCAGCAGTTTCTGCCACTTGTCGTACAGGACTCCATACAGCAGCTTTCCACCTCCGATGCTTCCCCACAAGACGACAGGACCCATCAGTGAACAGGGCATATTGCTTCTCATTTTCTGGTAGTTTATTATACAGTGGGGCCTCCTCAGCACGCGTCACCTCCTCCTCTGGCGATATTCCGAAATCTTTGCCTTCTGGCCAGTCCATGATCACTCCCAAGATTCCTGGGCTACTGGGGTTTCCTGTTTTAGACCATTCTGTAATCAGTGCGACCCACTTACTCCATGTACGTTGCATGATGCGTACAGGGGACCCTCCCTTTGAACATCCAGCCCAGCACTGGCAGTCGGGGTGCCAGGAGGAGCTGTGCTTCAGTGCCAACCACTTCCGAAGCAGCTCGAACCCCTTCATATGCTGCCAATATCTCTTTTTCAGTTGGAGTATAGCCAGCCTCGGATCCTCTGTATCGCTGACTCCAAAACCCTAGGGGTCGACCTCGAGTCTCCCCTGGTGCTTTCTGCCAGAGGCTCCAGGTAGGGCCGTTCTCCCCGGCTGCAGTGTAGAGCACATTTTTTACATCTTGTCCTGCCCGGACTGGCCCAAGGGCTACTGCATGAACTATATCTCCTGTTTAATTTGTTCAAAGGCTTGTCATTGCTCAGGGCCCCATTTGAAATCGTTCTTCTTCCGGGTCACTTGATAGAGAGGGCTTACGATGAGACTGTAATTTGGAACATACATTCTCCAAAAACCCACAATACCCAAGAAAGCTCGTGCTTCCTTTTTGCTGGTTGGTGGAGACATGGGTGTTATTTTGTTGTTTACATCCATTGGGATCTGATGACGTCCATCTTGCCATTTTATTCCTAAAAACTGGATCTCCTGTGCAGGTCCCTTGACCTTACTTTGTTTTATGGCAAAGCCGGCCTCCAGAAGGATTTGGACTATTTGCTTCCCTTTCTCAAAAACATCTTCTGCTGTGTTGCCCCATATGATGATGTCATCAATACATTGCAGGTGTTCTGTAGACCCACCCTGTTCCAATGCAGTCTGGATCAGTCCATGGCAAATGGTGGGGCTGTGTTTCCACCCCTGGAGCAGTTGATTCCAGGTGTACTGGACGCCCCTCCAAGTGAAAGCAAACTGTGGCCTGCACTCTGCTGCCAAAGGGATTGAGAAAAATGCATTAGCGATGTCAATGGTGGCATACCACTTGGCTGCCTTTGACTCCAATTCGTATTGAAGTTCTAGCATGTCTGGCACAGCAGCACTCAGTGGCAGTGTGACTTCATTCAGGCCCCGATAGTGTACTGTTAGTCTCCACTCTCCATTAGACTTTCGCACTGGCCATATGGGACTGTGAAAAGGTGAGCGAGTCTTGCTGATCACTCCTTGGCTCTCCAGTCGACGAATCAACTTGTGGATGGGAATCGCTCTGTTGGTGCGATATTGCTGCCAGTGCACCGCTGTGGTAGCGATTGGCACCTGTTGTTCTTTGACCCTCAGCAACCCCACAACAGAAGGGTCCTCTGAAAGACCAGGCAGGGTAGACAGCTGTTTAATTTCCTCCATCTCCAAGGCAGCTATGCCAAAATCCCACCGGTACCCTTTTGGGTCCTTGAAATGCCCTCTCCTGAGGTAGTCTATGCCAAGGATGCACAAGGCCTCTGGGCCAGTCACAATGGGGTGCTACTGCCACTCCTTCCCGGTTAAGCTCACTTCAGCCTCCAATACAGTCAGCTGTTGGGATCCCCCTGTCACTCCAGAAATACAGATGGGTTCTGCCCCTTCATAGCTTGATGGCATTAGGGTACACTGTGCATGGGTGTCCACTAGAGGCTTTATACTCCTGTGGGGCTGATGTGCCAGGCCATCGAATCCACACAGTCCAGTACACCCGATTGTCCCTTTCCTCCACCTGGCTGGAGGCAGGGCCCCTCTAGTCCTGCTCATAGCATTCATTACCCACTTCTTGTATATGTGAATCAAAAGTCCCTTTATTAACATCACAAGCAAAATCAGCCCTTCTGCTCTGTCTGGGGAACTGCTCACTGGAAACTGGAGCAGCAATTTTCCTGGAAGAACCCCCTTTTGTAGTTGTTTTTCCTTGCAACTCACGTACCCTTGCCTCTAGGGTCGAGGTAGATTTTTCCATCCCACTTCCTCATGTCCTCTTCATGGTCATGCAGATAAAACCACAGGGTGGCCCGTGGTGTGCATTCACTATATCATCTCTCTTGAACAGAGGGACGCTTACTCCTAATGGCTGAGATACTGGTCCGTACAGGTGAGGAGTAGGACATGTCCTCTTTGAGTTGCTGGACCTTCTGGGACAGTTTCTCCACAGCCGAGACGCTGGCCCGTAGGGAGGAAGAGAGACTTTCTTCGTATTGTCAGAGTTGGCCAGCCAATTCATCCACTGTGTGTTCCCTCTTCATCTTTCCAGGTCGTTATTGCCAATGAGTTTGCGTGCGATGGTGCGCTCCGTACAAACTTCCACCACATGAGTCATGTGCACTGGACTTCATCTGGATCTTTGGATAACTGCTCATTGTCCAGGTCACCATAAATCACCTCCAGAACAGCTAATTCCCTCAGGTACTGGATACCTCTCTCCATGGTGGTCCACTTGCCTGGGTGACATATATAACATCTTCCTTGAAGGGATACCTTTCCTTCACGCCTGACAGGAGTCGCCTCCAGAGGCTGAGGGCTTTTGCCCCTTTTCCAATCGCTTTGTCGATGCCCCCTTCCCTAGAAAGGGATCCCAGCTGCTTGGCTTCCCTACCCTCTAATTCCAGGCTACTGGCCCCATTATCCCAGCATCGGAGCAGCCAGGCGATGATGTGCTCGCCTGGACAACGACTGAAATCTTCTCGCATATCTCACAGCTCACTCAGGGACAGGGATCAGGTGGTTACCATGTCATTTATGGGTTCTGCCTCTTCCTCCTCCTGCTCTCTTGATGGCCCTGGTTCATCATCAGCCCTTACTAAACGAGCTGATTGTCTTGTATATTTTTTCTTCTGTATAGGGGCAACTGATACTGGCACGGGTTGGTTCTCTGGTTTAGCCGCAGCACCTGTCGTTTTGTCGTCAGATCCAGAGACCTTCTCTTCCCCTTGAGGGTTCTGAATAGTGTTGCATAGGGCTCGGTAGGCATGAGCCAGGCCCCAGCACGGTTTAGTGATTTGTGTCTCCCTAGAATTGTCAGGATGACAGCATACTTTTTCCAAATACTTTACTAGTTTTTCAGGATTCTGCACTTGTTCAGGGGCGAAGTTCCAAAACATTGGAGGGGCCCACTGTCCTAGGTACTTGCCCATGCTCTCCCACACACCCTGCCACTCATAACTATCCAGCCTTGGGGCAAATCTCTGGATGATATTCTTAAACTGCTTATTAACCTTAGATAAAACTGAAACAATATTTCCAAGAACTACCAATGGATATATCTTAACTACCCAAGGATGTTCAAGATACTGAAAAGTTGTTGCAATGAAGGAGGAAACATCATAGAAGAAAGCAACCAAGGTGCCATTCTGTATTTCCTCCATAAAAAACCTCTCAGAGGAAGAGGTATAATTGCTAATTGTCTCCATGAGGTGGTACCTGAAGTACAGTAATGGCTTCACTACAGAACCCAAATACCAGATAGCGCTCAAGGTCAGTGTTTTAATAACAAATCTCCCAGGCAAAACATCGCTAATCACTGCAGAGCACAGCAAACTGCAACACCCAACACCAATCTTTAACACGTACTGCAAAAACAAGAGCATGGTGCAGATCAGGTAGACTAATACCGAGAACAGATGAATCAATATTATGACCAGCAACTGTTAACAGATACAAATTCCTTAATACACTCTGGTTAATCTGTTATTACCTCAAACCCTTCGTTCCCCACGTTGGGTGCCATAAAGTACTGCCTTGGTTTAACCCCAGCCAGCAACTAAGCACCACACAGCCGCTCGCTCACTCCGCCTCCCCCAGTGGGATGGGGGAGAGAATTGGAAAGGTGAAAGTCAGAAAACTCGTGGGTTGAGATAAGAACAGTTTAATAACTGAAGTAAAATAAAACAGAATAGTAATAATTGTAGTAGTAGTAGTAGTAGCAGTAGCAGTAGCAATAATAATAATAATGCAATCATAATATACAAAGGAAGTGATACACTGTACAATTGCTCACCACCTGCTGACCGATGCCCAGCATGTCCCTGAGCAGCGATCAATGCCCCCCAGCCAACTCCCTTCCAGTTTATATACTGAGCATGACATCATGTGGTATGGAATAGCCCTTTGGCCAGTCTGGGTCAGCTGTCCTGGCTATGCTCCCTCCCAGCTTCTTGTGCACCTGGCAGAGCACGGGAAGCTGGAAAGTCCTTGACTAGTGTAAGCACTACTTAGCAACAACTAAAACATCAGTGTGTTATCAACATTATTCTCATCCTAAATCCAAAACACAGCACTATACCAGCTACTAGGAAGAAAATTAACTCTATCCCAGCCGAAACCAGGACACCGTAGCTAGCCACCAGGTGCCCACCAAGCCACGCTATCACTCCCCATCCTTCAACAGGACAGGGGGAGAAAATACAAGAAAAAACTCCTGGGTCGAGATAAGGACAGGGCGATCACTCAGCAATTACCGTCACAGGCAAAACAGACATGACTCAGGGAAATTAATTTATTGCCAATCAAAATCAGAGTAGGATAATGAGAAATAAGAACAAATATTAAAACACCTTCGCCCCACCCCTCCCTTCTTCCCAGGCTCAACTTCACTCCTGACTTCTCTACCTCCTCCTCCCCATAAGTGGCACAGATAATGGGGGTTGCGGTCAGTCCATAACACTTTGTCTCTGCTGCTCCTTCCTCCTCACAGTCTTCCCCGCTCCAGTGTGTTGTCTGTCCAAAGGGAGACAGTCCTTCACAACCTTCTTCAAAGCGGGTCCTTCCCACAGGATGCAGTTTTTCACAAACTGCTCCAGCATGGATTGTTTCCACTGAGTGCAGTCCTTCAGGAACAGACTGCTCCAGCATGGGTCCCTGATGGAGTCACAGGTCCTGCCAGAAAACCTGCTCCAGCATTGGCTTTCCACAGGGTCACAGCTTCCTTTGGGGCACATCCGCCTGCTCGGGCGTGGGGTTGTCCACAGGCTGCAGGCTGGATATCTGCGCAGCCATGGACCTCCATGGGCTGCATAGGGACAGCTTGCCTCACCATGGTCTTCACCATGGGCTGCAGGGGAATCTCTGCTCTGGCGCCTGGAGCACCTCCTCCCCCTCCTTCTTCACTGACTTTGGTGTCTGCAGAGTTGCTTCTCTCACGCATTCTCACTCCTCTCTTCCGGCTGCTGCTTTTTACCCTTTCTTAAATATGTTATCACAGAAGCGCTACCAAGGCCACTGATTGGCTCAGTTTGGCTAGCGTCAGGTCTGTCTTGGAGCCAGCTGGAACTGGCTCTGTCTGACCTGGGGCAGCTTCTGTCATCTTCTCACAGAAGCCACTGCTGCAGGCACCCCCCCGCTACCAAAATCTTGCCATGTAAACCCAATACAGAGGTAGAACATGCTCATTCTCTCAACCCTATTATTCTGCTTTTTCTTTCTAAGGTTTTAACAGGCACAGTGAAGTCCAAAATATGTCATCTTTAAGTGCACGAGGAGTCCGTGCTGCCTTATTCAAATTCTCTACTCAAAGATTAAGCAAGCACTTACCTGTCTTTACTGCATTAGAAACCCAGGCATCTTTAACTTAGAGTGCCATTATTTACAGCCAAATTTTACACCCTTAATGTCTGTCAGGAGATTTCCAAGAGCTATATGATCAAAATTCTTTGCCTTTCCTGTGCTAGCAAGCTGTTCTAAGCCTCGGAGATGATTAGTTAAAACAGTAGATTTATGTATAAAGTGGCAAGACTTCAGAAGGAATTAATATGATTTTTTAGTAATTGAAAGTCATATCTATCCATTTGTGTGTATTCATATGCATAGAAAAAAATAACCTGGATAAGCTGAGTCATCACATGGAGCCTGATTATACACTTAAATGTGTTGGAATTATAGCTAAATTATATACTGTACACAAATGGAGAATATATAGTGTTTGATTATTCATTTACAATATTGGTTGCTTCTCGGTATGAAACAAGTGGATTCAGTTTAATACAATACTTTATTAAGCACTCAGTTGAGTCTGGTTTCGTGGAACAAGGGCCCCTAGTACAGGTATGGAAAGTTAAAAAAATCAAGCTTTAACACACTGTGTAATATGTTGCAGATTTTTTATGGTTTAATAAACCCAAAGATCTGTGAACCAGGATGCTCTGATGTTTTTTTCCAGCTTTTTGAAAAACTTTCTGCTCTTTTTTCCCCCTTTTATTTCTTAGTATTTTCATGTCAGGCCAATCTGATTTAATAGGAAATAGGGAAATTGGTTGCATATCTCTATGCAATTTTAGAGCCTGAAGTGCATTATTATGAAGTGGAACATTGGCAGAAGACTTTGAAACTGATACTTTGACCTGTCTATCATCTTCTTGGAGTGAAGGCGATGGAAGGATATAAGAGGTTAGTGAATGTGTTTCCTTGTGTAGCTTCTAATCTCAGCTGATATTCACCTCTTACAAGTGCTCTAGTAGAAAAGCTTGAATTAAATAATATGTCTTCAAATAATGTTTCTGCTTATGTGGAAGGGGAAGACAGCTTGAATATGTACTAGAGGAGAGAAATCATTACAATAAAAGCTGAAAATACTCTGAAGCCACCATTTTCTAATACTTGGGAGGGAATTCTTCACCAACATTATTCCTGCTTAGATGACATGTTTTTACTTGACATTTGTTTACACAATATCTATCAAGTTAGCTTCAGGATTCTTCTGTTTGCCTATGGATTGCTATCTTAATTTTGCATTACCTTGTTCTGAAGGAGGCAGAAAAGTTTTTCAGAACCTGTTAGGGATAATCTAATACTTCTCTGGAGGGTTTTTCCACAGCGATGCAAAGTATTTTCTTCAGCTGAGACTTTAGTTATTTAGCTGGATTCTAGAATTATATTAAGACAAGTTTTATCTTCAGAGGAGGTCTAACTGAAAGCTTTGCATTAAAACAGTTTTATCCAAAGGAAATACTGAGTTTTCAACAAAGCACTGATTACACAGCAATCAAAATATTTTGATTTGGCATATGCTACTAGATATACCAGCTGCCCTGATATACCAGACCAAGGACTTTCAGATTTCTTGCACTAAGGTCATAATACATTATGGGTGAAGTAGAGCCATTAAGGAGTCTGTCCAGAGAGAATAAGATCAAGAGACAGGAGACTGTACTTCTGGTGACTCATGATGGCAAAATTTCAAAATCAACTAATTTGGTTTTGAATGGAAATATTTTGGTTTTCACCACAAAGGAAAATGTTTCAGTGAAAAGCATCCTATTTTAAAACCATTTTTGCCATGAATCTAGTTATACAAATGCTGTTGAAGAAATCAGATTTGTGTAAATATATCTTATGGTCAGGACTTGAACTGTAGTAATGCCTGCTTATCGTGGTTTAACCCCAGCCAGCAACTAAGCACCACACAGCCACTCGCTCACTCCCCCCTGGTGGGATGGGGGAGAGAATCAGAAGAGTAAAAGCGAGAAAACTCATGGGTTGAGATGAAGACAGTTTAATAGGTACAGCAAAAGCTGTGCATGCAAGCAAAGCAAAGCAAGGAATTCATTCACTACTTCCCATCAGCAGGCAGGTGTTCAGCCACCTCCAGGAAAGCAGGGCTCCATCATGCGTAATGCTTGCTTGGGAAGACCAACGCCATCACTCCAAACGTCCCCCCCTTCCTTCTTCTTCCCCCAGCTTATATGCTGAGCATGACGTCATATTGTATGGAATAGCCCTTTGGCCAGTCTGGGTCAGCTGTCCTGGCTGTGCTCCCTCCCACCTTCTCGTGCACCTGGCAGAGCATGGGAAGCTGAAAAGTCCTTGACTAGTGTAAACTCTACTCAGCAACAACTAAAACATCGGTGTGTTATATCAACATTGTTCTCATCCTAAATCCAAAACACAGCACTATACCAGCTACTAGGAAGAAAATTAACTCTGTCCCAGCTGAAACCAGGACACTGCTCTATGAACCAATTTTGTTTAGGTTTTTTTTGAATGTTGGTTTACATGATGAACACTGACCTCTGTGTTAAAATGACAGTATTCTTTTAAGATATACTTTTTATAATGCATAGAACCATCATCTTTTACCCTACATTTGAAAAATATAATTTATTGGAAAATTACTCAACTCTTTTTGGTAATTTAAAGAGCCTTGAAAAATGCTGTCTGCATCTGAGATGATTCTAAATTTTGGAATAGTCAGATATTCAATATTCAACTATGCTTTTAAATATGCAAAGCCTTCTTCATAAGTAAACTATATAACAATATTATTTGTTGCAGAAAAATGAGATGAAGAAAAAGATGAAGGGAAAATCCAAAAGATATGGTCATGTAGTGATGATGTCTATAATGATGTCTACTGATATCAATAACAAAATGCCACTTAACTTCATCAGGATCAGATTCCATCCAATCTATTCAGTTTCCACTATGTAGATTAAGTAAATGAGGAAGAGAAGAGTAGAGTAGAGTAGAGTAGAGTAGAGTAGAGTAGAGTAGAGTAGAGAAGAGAGGAGATGACCAAATGGCATTAAATTGAGAGTGATAAATTTAAGCTGTTAAACTCATTTATGTCTTCTTTTGTGTCTACTTGAACTGTAAACATCCAGAAAAGGCTTTTCTACTTATCTTGGATGTTAAAAAAGAAACAAATTGAGGCTCAACTGTTCATGCAGCATACTGTATTCTTATTTCTCAAGAACTTGTTATCTAACGCAGCTGCTATAAATACAGGAATGCAGTTCAGTGTCCCCAGTCCTAGCAGGTGCTCCACTAAAACAAATAAAAGGACATCCAATCCTCTATTCTTCCACATAAATTAATTTTTATTTTGGTTTTGGTAACTACATTTTGTAAAACCTATGAAACATTCCTTGGCTGAAGTAAAAAATAAAAAAACATCTCTGAGGAGCTCATGTATATTTTAAGATAACATTTCTAAGTCAAAGAACTGTTGTTGTCATGAAACAATGGAACAACCAGCTGTGCCATATAAGTTTCCATTTTCTTGAACTGGCATGATCTTTCAAAAATGACATAAAACAAACAAACAAACAAAGTGTTTCAGCCACAAGTTTTTCTTTTCAGTACAGCCTCCATAGCACCTCAAAATTTTATATCATGACACTATGATACAAGTAGATATGGTGTCCTGGTTTCAGCTGGGATAGAGTTAATTTTCTTCTTAGTAGCTGGTAGAGTGCTGTGTTTTGGATTTAGGATGAGAATAATGTAGATAACAAACTGATGTTTTAGTTGTTGCTAAGTAGTGCTAAGTTGTTGCTAAGTAGTTGCTAAGTAGTGCTTACATTAGTCAAGGACTTTTCAGCTTCCCATGCTCTGCGGGGCACAGCCAGGACAGGTGACCCAGACTGGCCAAAGGGCTATTCCATACCATATGACATCATGCTCAGCATATAAGCTGAGAGAAGAAGGAGGAAGGCAGGACATTCGGCGTGATGGCGTTGGTCTTCCCAAGTAAACATTACGCATGATGGAGCCCTGCTTTCCTGGGGATGGCTGAACTCCTGCCTGCCGATGGGAAGTAGTGAATGAATTCCTTGCTTTGCTTTGCTTGTGTGCACAGCTTTTGCTTTACCTATTAAACTGTCTTTATCTCAACCCATGAGTTTTCTCGCTTTTACTCTTCTGATTCTCTCCCCCATCCCACCAGGGGGGAGTGAGCGAGCGGCTGTGTGGTGCTTAGTTGCTAGCTGGGGTTAAACCATGACATATGGTGATATAAATCAGACACTATCATGATAAAATGAATATGTTTTGCAGGTGTAACTGAAATTGTGGCCATGATGATTTTGCAGTTTGATTTACCACCTGACAAGCAGTA
The DNA here is from genome assembly GCF_965183815.1 of Platalea leucorodia. Lineage (NCBI taxonomy): Eukaryota > Metazoa > Chordata > Aves > Pelecaniformes > Threskiornithidae > Platalea > Platalea leucorodia. The sequence continues at coordinate 24,291,251 of NC_138859.1, read as the reverse complement.
CTGAGCTGTGAAACTAAGAGAGTGGAGATATACTTGGAGGCTATATATTATAAAGAGGTTCCCAAATAGAAAGCCTGGGAAGCAAGGAATTTACTTACACAGCCTCATCCATTTACTTTGAGCCTCATCCATGGTGAGGGTAACCTGATTTGCTCTTTTCCCCCATATACAGGCCATCCATTCTAGGGGTGTATTCTCTGGTTTTAGCCGAAAACTTAGTTTGGAGATCAGTTAACTCCAAGGAAGTAAAACCTCTCACAGCTGTCTGAGGGGTTGCATCTGATGCTTGCCCAATTTTTATTATGGGATCAACCACTTTCACATTATTTCCTTCTCCCAGATCACCTGAATCATCATCCTGAGGAGGACTGGGAGAATCAGGATCAAGCCAGGTAGCTCCTGACAATTCATCATTCTTGGTATACATAGCAGCCATTATGTTGACAGGGTCTATTTGAGTAGACTGTAGTAAGTGATCCCTATATATGTGGGCATCGGCTATGATATGGGACTGCAAAACCATTGCCATATACTCATGTCTCATTACCATGGATACGTTGCCAGATGCAGGTACCAGATGTTTCATGCTGCATAATTCCAGAGCTCTAGACATGGTAGGGCAGGTCCATCCTCGACTTCATAGCCAGTAGGTACAAAGTTTCCTAATTTCATGAGTGTCATCAGTATTACAATGCAAATGATTTCCTGCCACTGTAAGTACCCACATGTTCCCATTAAAGACTTCAAGAATGACAGCAAATCGGCATAATGGTATTATTTTTGTATGAGTGTCCATAATCTGTCCAGTCCCTAGCAACTGGAAAATTAGTTCTTCTGTAGCTGTGTTATAATTGGGACCTTGAACAGTTTTAAGCCATCCTCCTTTGAACTTGTCTTTCACTAAGTCAGGGAACATTCGTTCTAAGGTTTGTCCTTGACTATTTTCAATGGCTACCCAAATCTGATTGACCTGGTATATACTAGTTAGTTAATTGAAATACAATACAAGACAAAGCAGAGCCGACTTCTTGAGACACATTTTTGGTAGTCAGTAATTGGGACCATAGAAACACTGTTTGCTGGTGAGACCACACCTTGAATACTGTGTTCAGTTTTGGGCCCCTCACTACAAGAAGGACATTGAGGTGCTGGAGCGTGTCCAGAGAAGGGCAACGAAGTTGGTGAAGGGTCTGGAGAACAAGTCTTATGAGGAGAGGCTGAGGGAACTGGGGTTGTTTAGCCTGGAGAAGAGGAGGCTGAGGGGAGACCTTATTGCTCTCTACAACTACCTGAAAGGAGGTTGTAGCGAGGTGGGGGTCGGTCTCTTCTCCCTAGTAACAAGTGATAGGACTAGAGGAAATGGTCTCAAGTTGAGCCAGGGGAGGTTTAGGTTGGATATTAGGAAGAACTTCTTCACCAAAAGGGTAGTCAGGCACTGGAACAGGCTGCCCAGGGAAGTGGTTGAGTCTCCATCCCTGGAGGTATTTAAAAGACATGTAGACATGGCACTTAGGGACATGGTTTAGTGATGGACTTGGCAGCGTCAGGTTAACAGTTGGACTTGATGATCTTAAGGGTCTTTTCCAACCTAAATGATTCTATGATTCTATGACACATTAGTGTGTAGCCAGAGGTGCCAAGCACCTTGCCAATTTTGTACTGAAGTTTGTAAAGCTGTTGATAGCCAGCTTGCTGTCATTCTGGTTACACCAGTGTTACGAGCGAAAAGCAGGTGTGGATCCCTCAGGGACAAGGCACAACACTCAGCGAGTGAAAGTTTTGACTTTATTGAAAGCGTAGTGTTTCCACGGTGGGAGCCCCGGGACACTGACGCTGGTCAAAATGGGGACCTGACACAGTGGAACCCCGCTCTGGGGTGAAGCTCAAAGGAAATCACCGCGGGGGTGAATAAGAAAACTTGTGCTGATTAACATATGCAATGTCTTGTTTTGCTCATTAGCGAACTTGCTGATATAACGCAGGTTCTGTTCTCCGAATTCCGAGATCCACAGCTGGCCACCATCCGCCGCATTGGTGCCCGTTCAAGGGTATGTGCAGATGGGAAGTAGGAATGAATTCCTTGTTTTGCTTTGCTTGCATGCACAGCTTTTGCTTTACCTATTAAACTGTCTTCATCTCAATCCATGAGTTTTCTCGCTTTTACTCTTCCAATTTTCTCCCCCATCCCACCAGGGGGGAGTGAGCGAGCAGCTTTGTGGTGCTTAGTTGCCAGCTGGGGTTAAACCACGACAATAGCATAGTTTGGCAAAATAACAATTTTGAAAGGATAGGAGAGCATAACTCATTTGCATATAGAAAGGAGATATGCAGCTCAGAATACTGAAATCACAAGTTAACCTGTCAAACAAGGAGAATGCAGTGCAAACTCTTTCCAGATTATTTGGGCTGTAGCATATATAGAAACTCATACATTTGAGAATATAAAAGTAGTTTGAATAAATTCTAATAAAGTTGAAAAACCTATAAAATCTTACATAGTTAATAAGATAGTAAGGATGCAACATTAATATCTGCTTGATAAAATCAGTCTTGCATAAATAAAGTTTATAAATCATCTGGGCTCAGAAAGGCAGAGTGACAGCATGAAAAACTATTTCTAAGTAGTTTTGGGTGACTACAAGGTCTGACCACATAATTCAATGCAAGAAGCAAAGTAAATGCCTTCAGATACTTTGCAAGAAATGTCTTAACTACTATTATGATATGGGATTTATTAATAGAAAGAAGACAAGCAATCAGACTTACCTGGGATCAGTGTAGTGTACACAACATAACTGAGAGGTGATGTTAAGCTACCATTTCTAGTCAGTACTTAAAATCCTTTAAAGAGTTCTTGATTCTAGCTAACACTGACAAGCTTCCTCTTTTAGCATGCAGTACACTGAGCTGGCCTACAGCTCTGCATTGTATCCATCCTGTGGGAGATCATAGGCTGTAAGAGTAGGTTTTGAAAATCACACCAAGCAATACCAACAAACATAAGGGATTGTACTGAAAAGAGCAGACTGCAAGCACCCAGCACACCAAATTAATTGCTTATCATTAGCTAACACCTACTAAATCCATTAGCAAACCTATAAGGGGAGCACAAGTTTGTAAAAAGGATGTAGATTTTTAGCTTTTCTGTCACCATCTTTTGTAGAATCATCTCTTATTTACAGAATATGGTCTTTCTCAAAGCAGATTCATGTATTGCACGACAGTTTTCACGGATACACTGCTAGTGTAGACAGCAGTGGGATTCTAACAAGTGATAAAAGGAAGGGCACTAGAATCAGGTTCCAAAACCTCACAGGCAATTTGCTGATTCAGCAGGGTCAGGATTTGAGCCTGTGGTCCAATGCTAGAGTTAGATGTTGCTCTGCCATTTTATCAGAAATTCTGGAAAAGTTCAGTAATTTCTCCCTGACAGCATTATCAGACAAATAAGGTTTATCATGAGTTTATTTCTAGTATACCCAACTCTACTTATTCTGCTCTTACTTTCAGTTGGGCCATAATAGCTTAGTAGAATGAAAGAAGCATCTCACTAGGTATTTTACACATCCATGCAGCAGCAATAAGACTTTTAAAATTCTTACAAAGTCCAGGAGAAGGTAGAAAGCCCACAGGGCACTTTTTATCTCAACAGAGTCATGTAGAATGGAAACTGAAGTCTATAAGAAGCAATCCATTCAAGTTCAGAGGAAAAATTAGGTACCACAGAGAGGTAATTTCTCTGCACAATACAGACAAGGAAGTATCCTCAGGTGCAGTCAGTTATTTCTGATGTAATAAATACAAGTGTGACAGTCACCTGTCTTGAGATTTGGCTCCCTTCGGAATCAAATATGGCAAGCTAGCAATCAGGGAATTTGGGAGTAATAACAGAATAGAGCTCAATCTTTTCCTCAGCTTTCCTAGATCCAGATTGGATCAGACTAAGCCCAAGTCAGCCCACAGACCTGCCACTGCAGAAACACAGGAAGCTCAGTAGACCCAAGAAGTGCTTATCCCATCTGCTCAGTTCCTTGATCCAAATTCATTGGTTCCTTCCCATCTTTCTTTCTAGAAGGGAAGAGGGAGGTTTGATGACTGGTAAAATATACATCTTCCCTCTAGCCACTGCACTTGGTGTAGGTTAGCTATTATCTGTCTAATGACAATAATAGGGAGGCTCCTGGAGCTTCTCCTGCTTTGATGTGAGATTTAGGACTCTATCACAATGAGATTTGTTTTGTCACACAGTCCAGATTCTCATGGACACCTAACCATGAACAAAATCATTTCTATATCAAAAGAGAAAGAACACATGGTAAAATGTCAGGTATCAAAGATGCAGGCAATTTAATTTTTTTTCTTGTTTCCAGTTGTAATACCATTATGAATCATTTCACTCTTCCTTAGGAGAGGAGATAACCTTCATTTTATGTCCTTAATCTCTGATTTGTAGTTTATTATTTGCCTCAGAGAAAGCTATGAATGGAGAGTATACTTTAGTACTGTGATTATTTGTGTTACGGTAGCATATATAACTCCTAGGCAAAATCTGAGTTGTATTGAGGCAAATCGTGCCTGACCAATTTGGTGGCCTTCTATGATAGTCACTGCAACAGTCAACAAGGGAAGACCGATTGATGTCATCTACCTAGACTTCTGTAAGGCCTTTGACACAGTCCCAATGGGACTGTCCCTTCGGCCAATGGGAATGGACACGACCATATATGACCACAGGTGAGATTCGACTAGGGTGTAAACGGGAGTCCCACTGGGGGGCAGATTGAGTCAGTCCCCCTTGGAGCAGTGGGTCTGCAGTCGGGGAGTCTCCCCTTGGGTTGGGCTGCCACCCAAGGTAACTCCTCAAGGCTGAGAGCCCTCGCCTTATTAGGTGAGTGATTGTGCATTTTGAGTCATCATTCTGAAGCTTAAGAATTCTTAAGTTGGCTGTGTAGTATTAAATTCCCATTGGCATCCTGAACCTGTGGTTTACTAATGTTTGTCGGAGTACCAAACACTTTTGATTAGAATAAATATTATTTTTGGTTACATCACCTGCCTAATTTGACTTTGTGCACCTCTACAACACAGAGGAAGTGAGAATCTCTCTGAATTTGGATTTACTGGGCTATGTGTTTATGTCTGTCTTGAACAGAAAACAGAGCTATTTTGAGAAAGGTGCTGAGCAGTATTCAGAGAACAAGAGCTCTCTGGAAGCTGGTAGTTCTCTGTAAATCTTGCAGTCTTTCTGTTTACAGCAAAATAAAGCAAACCATTTTTGTAAAGAAAATTCCTGAGGCTGATTATGATTCTTCAGAAAACAAAAAAATTTTCTTTGCACATGAAAGGTCATGATGAGTACTGAATGTGAATGCCATAATCACAGGCATGGTCTTTGCCACTCAAAATTGTAAAGAACAGATGTTGAGTAATGGAACAGATATGATGAATTGTGATTATTGTGATTATTGCCAGACTGACTAGGATCTATATACACAGAAAATCTATGCCAAAGCATCCCACTATTGTTTGACATTTTGCTTCAGACTCCAATTCACTCAGACTAGGGACTGTCATACATTATATATCTGCTAACTGCCTAATGCCATACAGCTTTATCTTGATGAGGCTGTATTTATTTTGATGAAGCTAGAGTATTATTAATCATAACAAAGCACCACTGTGCATGCACATCTTACCTAAACTTAAAAATATCACAAATAAATACATTATAATCTGGTTGAAGGGGTTCCAAACAACCTATTTATTGATGGAAATAGTTAGGGCATGTTAAGAATAATCAAAAATTGGAAGGCTTTTAAACAGCAGTTTTATAGATGGCACAGCTGAACTGAACTGAATTCTCTCAGTGCCAGGAGGCACACAAGGCGCGAACATCGTTCTTCCACTTCAATCGGTCTGCGGCTGCGTGCCGTGCTGTCCACCTCCACCATCCGACGCCAGGTCGTTTTTGGACGACCCCGCTTTCTTCTTCCCCCTGGAGTCCACCCAAGGGCCACAGCGCAGTCTTCTGTCGATTTTTTCCTCAGGACATGACCGATCCAGTTCCATCTCCTCCTCCTCACTTCGTTACTGATTTTCTCCATCCCCGCCATTTCTGATGCTCGTCGTTTCTGCAACTTTTTATTTTTTTTCCGGGAGGAGGTAGTTGGCCTCCTGCCCAACCCCCATGACTTGGAGGGCCAGTGGTTTTTCTGTCAGGGTGGCCTTCCCTTAGGCTGCGTTGGTTCGCAGCACCTTCTTCAATTTTATCCGGTGCACCCTCCAGAGAGGGATCCCCTATCCACCACCCAGGGGACGCGCCTTCTAGCCGTGCAGCCCCAGCCGAAGGATAGATGGCACAGCAACCTACTAAATATGCAATGTGTCTGAAGATGACTCAGGATAAATAAAGGGTAATCTTGGCTCTGCTGTGTTACTTTTCCAGTAAGCTGAAGTGCTAGTGCTCATCTTTCTCCTGGCCATCTGCAAACTGGAAGATATTAAAACCTAAGACAGACAGTAAAAAAAGTGAGCTGTTATTACTGTGACACTATACTTTTCAGTTGTTGCCTGAGAATGAGTGCAAAACGTTATCACTGAAGGAAAACTAATGCTACCCAAGGGAGAAGTTAGTGATGCTTATCTTTATAAGGTAGTTTTTTTACTGGGTTTGGCCAGGATGGAGTTAATTTTCTTCTTGGCAGCTAATAGGATGCTGTTTTGGATTTGTGACTAAAACAATGATGCTGATAACACACCAATGTTTTAGTTGTTGCTGAACAGTGTTTGCACAGCATCAAGGATTCTCTGTTTCTCACTCTGCCCCACAGGGAGCAGGCTAGGGGTGGGCAAAAGGCTGGGAGGGGACACAACTGGGACAGCTGACCCCAACTGAACAAAGGGATATTCCATACCATATGACATCATGCTCAGCAATAAAACTGTGTGGGGGGAGTTTTTTCCAAGGTAGCCATTGCTTGGGGACTGGCTGGGCATCAGTCTGCTGGTGGCAAGTGATTGCTTTTGCATCACTTTTGTTTTTTTTAATTTTTTTTTTCCTTCACTTATTGAACTGTCTTTATCTTGACCGATAAGGGGTTTTTTTCCTTGCTTTTGCTCTTCTGATTCTCTCCCCCATCCTGCTGTAGTAACATCACATCTCACTAAGACAGTCCTTGCCTAATTTATAGCTTGCTCGTCCTGAGTCTGCCCTTATTTCTTGGGTCTTGGTCAGGAACCAATAAATTCCTATGTAAAGCTTGAACATAATATATAGATTCTATTGGTGATAATGGGAGTTAAATGCATGAGATACTGTTTTTTATAATTAATTTTACTGTATCAAAAATGCACTGAGATCAAATATATGATGTTTCTATTTAAATGTAAAAGAGACTAGAAATGATTAGAAAACTAAAATGTCTTGGTGAAAACATATACCAGTAAAACAAGTGCTTTTTCTGGTATAATTTATTCTGTTTGGAGAATCACTATAAACTACACTGGCAAAATCCCTCTTTCACTGATAATAAGTGCACCTGGACTAGCCCTACCAGAAAACATTGTCCACTAGAGATGAAATCTCAGCTGGTTTATGATTGGATGGCAGGGTGGAGATCACAGAAATTACTTTTTATTTGGGCATTTTGCCCCCCCCCCCCCAAAAAAAAGAGGTTGTTAACTCTTTTTCTTGATTCAGTTCTTTGAACAGACTGAATGACAAAAGTACTGCCTAATGAAAACTGAGTGTGAGCAGCAGATCAGCTCCATTCATGACTGGAAAGAATAGGCTGATCAGGCCCTATAAGGAGACAGGGTAAGCTAGACATCAGCTTTTTTTTTTTTTTTTTTTTTTTTATGTGCAAGGTGCAATTAAATCTCTTCCTCTTCCACTGTTACTTCCACCCATACAAAGAAACTAATTGTATGACTATGCACACTGCAGATGCAAGGAAACAGAAGATATTCACAGGCTGAGCCTCATCTTTGTGTTAACAAAAAATTATTTTAGTGTTCATTTTATGCTCATTTTAGTGCATAATCCCCTAGCCACACTTAGCAATACGTACAGGGATATTTTGTTCCAGAGAGATGCAATATGTGCTGGGGTTTAAAAAAAAAGCACAAAAGGATTTATGTACTCAGATGCCATTGAAAGGTGAACATGAAATTAACTTGTGTAGAAGATGTCCAAATGTATAGGACTTGCTTTGAGCTTTCTAAATGTTGTTTCCATAATAAAGAAGTGCCTGTATGCACTTTCCTAAAGGAAAGTGATTCATCATATCAGGTTGAGATCCAGTAAACTGCAATGTAAGCATCTCATGAAATTCAGTTGCACACTATGGAAATCTAGGCACAACTCATGACACAATTTAAAATTGCAAGCAGACATTTACAATAACTTAAGTAGAACTTTAAAATCACATACCCTTACTCTGTGCAGAAGGACTCTGGAGTAGCAGTTCTTCTGGATTCAGCCAAGAAGTTAATCCCATTCTTAATACCATATGTATGCTTAAACAGGACAGGAGAGTGATTTAAGCAAATGTGTGAGATTAAGCACAGGTTTAATGGTTTTAACTTGGCCCACAGCATGTGCTTCCTTCGGCTGGGGCTGCACGGCTAGAAGGCGCGTCCCCTGGGTGGTGGATAGGGGATCCCTCTCTGGAGGGTGCACCGGATAAAACTGAAGAAGGTGCCGCGAACCAACGCAGCCTAAGGGAAGGCCACCCTGACAGAAAAACCACTGGCCCTCCAAGTCATGGGGGTTGGGCAGGAGGCCAACTACCTCCTCCCGGAAAAAAAATAAAAAGTTGCAGAAATGACGAGCATCAACTTTCAAAAAAAAAAAAAACGAAATGGCGGAGATGGAGAAAATCAGTAATGAAGTGAGGAGGAGGAGATGGAACTGGATCGGTCATGTCTTGAGGAAAAAACCAACAGAAGACTGCGCTGTGGCCCTTGGGACTCCAGAGCACGCAGCTGCAGACCAATCGAAGTGGAAGAACGATGTTCGCGCCTTGTGTGCCTCCTGGCACTGAGAGAATTCAGATCAGACAGCATGTGCTTAAATGACTTCCTAAACTGAACACAAAATCCCCATTGTTGAGTGAATTTTGCCTGAAGTCTGAGAATCCCACATGATCTTTATAGAGAACAACGTTGGATGAAATTGGAGATCCTTGTTGTTGCTATGTTCTGTCAGAGATAACATAGAATCATTTAATCATGTATGTAATTTTTTTCATGTAAAGGTATAAGCAATGAACTGCATTGACTTCAGCGAGCCCGTATTGGATCTGACTGGGATGGAGTTAACTTTCCCCATAGCAGCCTCACAGTGCTGTGCTTTGTATTTGTAGCTAGAAAGATGTTGTTAACTGGCAATAAATTAAATTAATTTCCCCCAGTCGAGTTTGTTTTGCCCATGACGGTAATTGCTGCGTCATCTCCCTGTCCTTATCTTGACCCATGAGCCTTTCGTTGTATTCTTCTCCCCCTGTCCAGTTCAGGAAGGGGAGTGATAGAGCAGCTTGATGGGCACCTGTCGTCCAGCCTAGGTCAACCCACCACAGCCACGCAAGAAGGCTGTCAGCTTAGTTGCTGTAGAGACACAAGAAGACAATCAGCGATCTCCCAGGCACAGAAGAAGGACTGAGATCACATCCCTTGATCCTGGTGAGGGGACTTCTGGTCTGGAACTGCAAGGGTCAGAAATTGAATACTCTGACCAGGAACAGGACTAGAGGGTCTCTGCCTTTGGACAGGAGGAGGAAGGGGATGACCGGGTGTACTGGACTGTGTGGATTCAATGGCCTGGCACATCAAACCCGCAGAAGCATAAGGCTTTGGTAGACACCGGTGCACAGTGTACGCTGGTGCCATCAGGGTACAGGGGCACAGAACCCATCTGGATCTCTGGAGTGACAGGGGGATGCCAAGGATGTCTGTATTGGAGGCTGAGGTGAGCTTAACAGGGAAGAAGTGGGAAAAGCACCCCATTATGACTGGCCCAGAGGCCCCTTGTATCCTTGGCATAGACTACCTCAAGAGAGGGTACTTCAAGGACCCAAAGAAGTACTGATGGGCTTTTGGTGTTACCACTGTGAACACGGAGAAGATCAAACAGTTATCATCTACCCTGCCTGACCTCTCGGAAGATCCCTTTGTTGTGGGATTGCTGTGAGTCAAAGAACAGCAGGTGCCAATTGCTACCAGGACGGTGCACTAGCAGCAATATCGCACAAACCGAGACTCCCTGACTCCCATGCATGAGCTGATTCATCAATTGGAGAGCCAAGGAGTCATCAGCAAGACTCACTCACCTTTGAATAGTTCCATATGGCCAGTGCAAAAGTCTGACGGAGGGTGGAGGTTAACAGTAGACTATTGTGGCCCGAATGAAGTCACGCCACCACTGAGTGCTGCTGTACCAGACATGTTAGAGGTCCAATATGAACTGGAATCAAAGGCAGCCAAGTGGCATGCTACAACTGCCATTGCCAATGCGTTTTTCTCAATTCCTTTGGCAGCAGAATGCAGGCCACAGTTTGCTTTCACGTGGAGGGGTGTCCAATACACCTGGAATCGACTGTCCCAGGGGTGAAAGCACAGCCCCACCATTTGTCATGGACTGATCCAGACTGCACTGGAAAAGGGTGAAGCCCCTGAACATCTACAATACATCAGCAACATCATTGTGTAGGGCAACACAGCAGAGGAAGTGTTTGAGAAGGGAAAAAGAATAATCCCGGTTCTTCTGAAAGCTGCTTTCACCATCAAAATAAGCAAGGTCAAGGGACCTGCACAGGAGATTCAGTTCTTGGGAATAAAATGGCAGGATGGACTCTGTCATGTGCCTATGGATGTGGTCAACAAGATAGCAACTGTGTTTCCACCAGCTACCAAGAAGGAAACGCAAGCTTTCCTAGGCCTTGTGGGATTCTGGAGAATGCATATTCCAGGTGACAGTCAGCTTGTGAGCCGTCTCTATCAAGTAACCTGAAAGAAGAACTATTTTGAGTGGGACCCTGAGCAACAACAAGCCTTTGAGCAGATCAAAGAGGAGATAGCTTGTGTGGTAGCTCTTGGGCCTGTCTGGACAGGACCAGCTGTGCAAAATGTACTCTACACTGTAGCTGGGGAGCATGGTCTCACCTGGAGACTCTGGCAGAAAACACCTGGAGAGACCTGAGGTCAATCACTCGTGTTTTGGATCTGGGGGTATCGAGGATCAGAAGCCCACTACACCCCAACTGAAAAAGAGATACTAGCAGTGTATGAGGGGGTTCAAGCTGCTTCAGAAGTTGTTGGTACAAAAACATATGTCCTCTTGGCACTGCGATTGCCCGTGCTACAGTGTATGTTCAAAGGAAACATCCCCTCTACACTTCACGCAAACAGCGCTACATGGAGTAAGCAGGTAGCGTTGATCATGCAACGAGCTCAACTGGGGAAACCCAGCCACCCAGGAATCCTGGAAGAGATCATGGACTGGCCAGAAGGCAGAGATTTTGGAGTATCACCTGAGGAGGTGGCTCGTGCCCAAGAGGCACCACCATATAATGAGTTATCAGAAGATGAAAGGTGTAATGTTTTGTTTAGTGATGGATCCTGTCGTGTGGTAGGAAACCATCAGAAGTGGAAAGCCGCTGTGTGGAGTCCCACACAACAAGTTGTTGAGGCCACTGAAGGAGAAGGTGAGTCAAGTCAGTTTGCAGAAGTGAAAGCCATCCAACTAGCCCTAGAGATTGCTGAACAAGAAAAGTGGCCAGTACTCTGTCTCTATACTGACTCCTGGATGGTGGCTAATGCCCTATGGGGTTGGCTACAGCAGTGGAAGAAGACCAATTGGCAGCGCAGGGGTAAACCCGTCTGGGCTGCTGCATTGTGGCAAGACATCGCTGCCCAGGTAGAAAACATGGCTCTAAAGGTATGTCATGTAGATGCTCACATGCCCAGAAGCCACGCCACTGAAGAACATAGAAACAACAGGTAGACAAGGCTGTCAAAACTGAAGTGGCTCAGGTGGACCTGCGCTGGGAGCGTAAGGGTGAGCTATTTGTAGCTCAATGGGCCAACGAAACATCGGGACATCTAGGGAGATATGCAACATACAGATGGGCTCGTGATCAAGGGGTGGACCTGACCATGGAGGCCATTACACAGGTCACCCATGAATGTGAAACGTGCTTCAGTCAAGCGAGCCACACAAATAAAATCTCCCTGGAACAGAGGGCAGTGTCTGGGTTTTCCATATGGCGAGGCCTGGCAAATTGACTATATTGGACCACTGCCATGAACCCACCAAGGCAAGCGCTACATACTCACCATGGTGGAAGCAACTACCGGGTGGCTAGAAACATACCCTGTAAACCATGCCACTGCCCGGAACACCATCTTAGGCCTTGAAAGGCAAATTTTGCGGCGACATGGTACCCCAGAAAGAACTGAATCAGACAATGGGAGACATTTCCGAAATAACCTCATAAACTCCTGGGCCAAGAAACATGGCATTGTATCACATCCCCTATCACCCACAAGCCTCTGGAATGACTGAAAGATATAATGGACTGTTAAAGACTATGTTGAGAGCGTTGGGCACTGGGGCATGGAAGCACTGGGATATAAATTTAGCAGAGTCCACTTGGCTGGTTAACACCAGAGGATCTGCTAACCATCCTGGTCCTGCCCAAAGAAACTACTGTGGTCTCTACTGTGGGAGGAGGTAAAGTCCCCATAGTGCGCATAAGGAAGTGGCTGGGGAAGGCAGTGTGGATTGCTCCTCCCTTGGGAAAAGGCAAGCCCATTCGTGGGATTGTCTTTGCTCAAGGACCTGGGTGTACTTTGTGGGTAATGGGGAAGGATGGGGAGATCCCATGTGTGCCTCAAGGAGATTTAGCCCTTGGGGGAAAATACTCCATGATGTGAGTTGTATGTTGTAGGAAATAATGTAGCAGGAATTACCTGAACTGATGAAGAGTGAGCTTCGCAAGGAACCAGGTACCCACCAAGCCACTATATCACTCTCCCTCCTCAGCACGATAGGGCAAGAAAATAAGATGAAAAAACCCTCATAGGTCGAGATAAAGGCAGTTTAATAAAGAAAGGCAAATTCCACACATGGAAGCAAAGGAAAACAAAAAGATTTATTCTCAGCTTCCCCTCAGCAGGCGATGTCCAGCCACTTCCTGGGAAGTAGGGCCTCAGTACGCGTAGTGGTTGTTTCAGAAGACAAACGCCTTAATAATGAATCCCCCCGCCCATCCTTTCTCTTAGCTTTTATTGATGAGCATGACATCATATGGTATGAAATATCTCTTTGATCAATTTGGGTCAGCTGTCCCAGCTGTATCCCCTCCCAACCTTTTGCCCACCCCCAGCCTACTGGCCTTTGGGGATGGGGGCGGGGGTTGGAGAGGCAGCCTTGATGCTGTATGAGCACTGCTCAGCAGTAGCTAAAACATTGCTGTGTTATCAACAGCTTTCTAGCTTGTCGTGGTTTAACCCCAGTCGGCAACTAAGCACCACACAGCTGCTCGCTCACTCTCCCCCGATGAGATGGGGGAGAGAATCAGAAGAGTAAAAGCGAGAAAACTCATGGGTTGAGATAAAGACAGTCTAATAGGTAAAGCAAAAGCTGCATGCACAAGCAAAGCAAAACAAGGAATTCATTCACTACTACCCATCAGCAGGCAGGAGTTCAGCCATCCCCAGGGAAGCAGGGCTCCATCACGCATAACGGTTACTTGGGAAGACAAACGCCATCACTCCGAATGTCCCCCCCTTCCTTCTTCTTCCCCCAGCTTATATACTGAGCATGATGTCATATGGTATGGAATAGCCCTTTGGCCAGTCTGAGTCAGCTGTCCTGGCTGTGCCCCCTCCCAGCTTCTTGTGCACCTGGCAGAGCATGGGAAGCTGAGAAGTCCTTGACCAGTGTAAACTCTACTTAGCAACAACTAAAACATCAGTGTGCTATCAACCTTATTCTCATCCTAAATCCAAAACACAGCACTATACCCGCTACTAGGAAGAAAATAATTAACTCTATCCCAGCTGAAACCAGGACATAGCTACAAATAAAAAGTGCAGCACTATGAGGCTGCTATGGGGAAAGCTGACTCCATCCCAGCCAAACCCAATACAGGCATCAACAACTTCTCTGGGCAACCTTCTCCAGTGTCTCACCACTCTCATTGTAAAGAATTTCTTCCTTATGCCCAACCTAAATCTACCCTCTTTCAGTTAAAACCATTGCCCCTTGTCCTATCACTCCAGGCCCTGGCAAAAAGTCTCTCTCCGTCTTTCTTATAAGCCCCCTTTATATCATAGAATCATAGAATGTCCTGAATTGGAAGGGACCCACAAGGATCATCGAGTCCAGCTCCTGTCCCTGCATAGGACAACCCCAAAAATCACACCATATGTCTGAGGGCGTTGTCCAATTGCTTCTTGAATGTTGTCAGGATTGGCGCCATGACTACTTCCCAGGGGAGCTTCTTCCAGTGCTCCACCACCCTCTGGGTGAAGAACCTTTTCCTAATGTCCAACCTAAACCTCCCCTGGCATATCTTCCTGATGTTCCCTCCGGTCCTATCATTGGTTGTCAGGGAGAAGAGATCAGTACCTGCCCCTCCTCTTCCCCTTGTGAGGAAGCTGTAGACCGCGATGAGGTCTCCCCTCAGTCTCCTCTTCTCCAGGCTGAACAGACCAAGTGACTTCAGCCGCTCCTCGTACGGCTTCCCCTCTAAACCCTTCACCATCTTCGTGGCTCTCCTCTGGACACTCTCTAGTAGCTTCGTATCCTTTTTGTACTGTGGCGCCCAAAACTGCACACAGTACTCAAGAGGAGGCCGCACCAGTGCAGAGTAGAGCGGGACAATCACCTCCCTCGATTGGCTAGCAATACAGTGCTAAGTGTTTAAAGGTTGCAATAAGGTCTCCCCAGAGCCTTCTTTTCTACACACTGAACAGCCTGAAATGAATTCTATTACTGCCTGGTAGGATTGGAGTTTGAGCCTTTTCAGTCTGCAATCAAAAATATCACTGTCTGAGTAATTGATTCAGAGCAAAATATACATTTCTAGAGTTGGCCCTTTCCGAAATGCTGTTATGACTGGATAGTTCCTAAGAGCTCTGGAAATGGGCTTTCTTAAAGGAAAGATTTGATCATCTAGAAAGGTTTTAGGCTGTGCAGGTATTCTGCATATGCATAAACACAGAAGTGGTGTTGCATAATAATGACCAGAAAGGTTTTCCCTAACCTTTAGCTGAACTAATTTAGGAGACAACTTTCCTTAGGTTTGTAATATTTGAAAAAATGTGGACAGTTTGGTTTGCTGTTGTAGAAGGAATCTCTCAGATATAACACAGCTCCTTCTGTTACTCATGCACAAGGAATTAAGCTTGATAGTAATTTCTGTAGAGTTGTGATCTGTACATAAGATATGTAATAGTCCATAAGCAAAGTTCAGATGTTTCCCCTTTCCATGAATGTATTCTTTACATAAACAGACTATATCCACTCCTAATTTCTGATATTAATATAATTTTAAAGCTGGTAAAGTATTTCTAAATTCCCTTTTTTCTCCTTTAAAACAGTTTCCTTTATATTGAAAACAGCTATGATGATTGATAGTTTTCTGCTTGAAATGATTTTGGGAGAGGTAAGAAAGTGGAAAACTTTTTTAAAAACTAATTTTCTGAATTTGGAGCTACACAATATAGAATAGAATAGAATAGAATAGAATAGTTCAGTTGGAAGGGACCTACAACAATCATCTAGTCCAACTGACTGACCACTTCAGGGCTGACCAAAAGCTAAAGCATATTATTAAGGGCATTGTCCAAATGCCTCTTAAACACTAACAGGCATGGGGCATCGACCACCTCTCTAGGAAGCATGCTCCAGTGTTTGACCACCCTCTCGGTAAAGAAATGCTTCCTAATGTCAAGTCTGAACCTCCCCTGACACAGCTTTGAACCATTCCCATGCATCCTGTCACTGGATACCAGGGAGAAGAGATCAGCACCTCCCGCTCCAGTTCCCCTTCCTCAGGAAGCTGTAGAGAGCAATGAGGTCACCCCTCAGCCTCCTTTTCTCCAAACTAGACAACCCCAGAGTCCTTAGCCGCTCCTCATAGGACATGCCTTGCAGCCCTTTCACCAGCTTTGTTGCCCTCAGCAACTTTGAAAGATGAGCTGTTTTAATGTAGATGCCCAGTTTTAGGCAGCCAAATTATTTAGCAATTCCAAAGGCCATAATATTTTTAGGAGAATAGCATCTCTTGGCTACAGTTTCACCAGAAACCTGCATAAGTAGTGAAAGCACTGATTAGCCAGGGCCGGTGCCTTCCTTGTGAGAAAGTCAAGCTGAAGATGCCCCTCCTGCTGCTCAAGTCGGATCTGGTGGCAGAACGAGTTCCCCCACACCCCATTCCTAATCCATGAATGTCGAACAGGGGGTGCTTACTCACTGTCCATCTTTTTTGTTTGTTTGTTTTCTGTCTGTAGCAACAGCTTAACTAAAGCACCTTCTGTTTTGTATATCCTAATAGCCTTTGTTATAAAGTATACTACAATTCCTGTGCTCACCCACCAAGAAATGATAAAGCAATGCATTCCCTGTTCCTTGGCTTTTGAAAGATGTAAAGTAAAAGAGCAAGATATAAATCCAACTTTGTACTCATAGCGTATGTAGAAGGACAAATAATCATAATGTCATACACAACAAGGGTTCTTTGGATATCGAATGATAAAATGGCAACGGTCTAAGGACCAAGTCTGATGAACTTTATTATAATAAGTTGACAATCAATATAATTAAGCCTGAGCAGAATGCAAGCAATCTAAGCATGAGTGAAAGGGAAAAGGGGAAAGCTCACTTGCTGCATAGGCAAGGTACAACACCGTTAACGATTAATCTTACCCACTGATGAGCAACAGTCGGGGAAATTGTCGACCTCTCATGTTCACGCAGTTCATGCAGGCAGGGCAAGCAGGGAGGGCACTGAAGCTCTGCCAGCTCAAAAGGTAAGTTCAGCTGGTGGTCATCACCCTCCCAGAAGGAGCTCAGCTATGGTCTCCACCTGGCAGAAGGCCATGACCTCTACGACCAGCAGAGTGGATGTGGCAACCCAAACTGCGCTCCCAACAAACCATGCAGCCATCCAGGTCTCGGGTTGCAGGGAGTGCCAGAGCCTCTCACTGGTAACGGTTGGCAGTGGTGAGAACAGCTGTGTGAGGTGTGAACAGGCAGATGATCTGCTCAGCTTGGTGGCAGAGCTACGAGAGGAAGTAGAAAGGTTCAGGAGCATCAGGGAGGCTGAGAAAGAGATAGACCAGTGGAACCATGCTCTGCCCTCCCTGAGACAGAGGCAGGAACAGGAACAGCCACCAGAACAAACCCAAGATCAAGGGGATCCTGTATCCTCCCCCCACCAGGCTGAAGGCAGTAGCTTAAAGGAAAGGAATGAATGGAGGCAAGTCTGCACTCGGGGTGGCAGGCGAACCCTTCCCTTGCCTACCTTGCCTTCCCAGGTGCCTCTGTACAACAGGTATGAGGCTCTGGATGTGGAAAACCAGTCCATGGATGATGTGGATGACAGTCTATCTGCACCAGAGGTGTCACCAAGGTCAGAAAGGCCTACCCCTCGTATCACGACCACCTCCATGAGGAAGGAAAAAAGGGTTATAGTTGTAGGTGACTCTCTTCTGAAGGGGACAGAGGGCCCAATATGCCGGGCAAACCCTCCTCTTAGGGAAGTCTGCTGCCTCCCTGGGGCCTGGGTTAAGGACATCACTAGGAAACTTCCTAGCCTGGTACAGCCCTCAGACTACTACCCGTTATTGATCTTCCATGTAGGTGGAGAGGAAGCTGCAACCCGTAGTCCAAAAGCTATCAAGAGAGACTTCAGGGCCTTGGGACGATTGGTGAGGGAATTGGGAGCACAGGTTATTTTTCCCTCCCTCCTTCCAGTTGCGGGCAGGAACATTGAAAGGAACAGACGGATCCAGTCCATTAATACATGGCTCCGTGGCTGGTGTCAACATCATAATTTTGGGTTTTTCAACAATGGGATGGCCTACATGGCACCAGGCTTGCTGGCATCTGGACGGGATTCACCTTTCTCAAAGGGGGAAGAGGGTCTTTGCTCAGGAGCTTGCAGGGCTCATTAACAGGGCTTTAAACTAGATTTGAAGGGGGAGGGGGTCGATACCAGGTTTGCCTGTGACAAGGGGTGGGATGTCACGCCATGGTTAGAGGGACAGGGTACTAGCGGGGGATGGAATGCTAGCAGGGGCCCTCAGCCGGTTGATCTGAGGCATGCTGGAGACACTGCAGCACAGTCTAAGTCTTATGGGGATGAGCAGGGGGCTCTTGAGGTAATAGGAGCCAACAGGGAAATATCAAAGACATTCCTCAAGGGAACCAAGGGGTGTTCCTCCAAGAAGGTGACATGGACGACAGCCCAGCTGAAGTGCCTCTATACCAATGCACGCAGCATGGGCAACAAACAGGAGGAGCTGGAAGCCACCGTGCTGCTAGAATGCTACGACCTAGTTGCCATCACTGAAACTTAGTGGGACGAATCCCATGACTGGAGTTCAGCTATCAAAGGCTACAGGCTGTTCAGAAGGGACAGGCGAGGTAGGAGGGGCAGAGGCGTTGCCCTCTACGTCAAGAAATGGATAGAGTGTGAAGAAGTGTCCCTGAAGAATAGCCACAAGCAGGTTGAAAGTTTATGGATAAGAATTAGAGACCGAGGCAACAAAGGGAACCTTGTGGTTGGGGTCTACTACAGGCCGCCTGATCAAGGGGAGCCTATTGACGAAGCCTTTTTTCTCCAACTACAGGAAGCTTCGCACTCACAGGCTCTTGTCCTGATGGGGGATTTCAACCACCCCGACGTCTGCTGGGAAAGTAACACGGTGGGCGGTAGGCAATCTAGGAGACTCCTGGAGTGCATAGATGACAATTTCCTAAGCCAGGTAATAGACAGCCCTACCAGAGGGGACGCAGTACTAGACCTGGTGGTCACCAATGTAAGTGAGCTCATTGGTGATGTCAGGATTGGAGGCAGCGGGCACTCGCCTCAGGGCCAAAACCACTGTTCCTACAGAGAAAGTCCCTGAGACATCTGACGCATCCACCCAGATGGATCTGGTAAGAAAAGAAACATCAGTACAGGCGGTAGGTTGTGGCAAGTGCCCAAACCCTTCCCCTGATGAAGAGGTAAGTACCTGCATAAGGTGCACAAAGGTCAATGATCTGTTACGTCAGGTGGCCAAACTGCAGGAAACAGTTAAAAGGCTGCGCAGTATTAGAGGAGCCGAGACAGAGATAGATAGGTGGCTTCAGAGCCGTGTTCCTGTGGCAGACACCATTGAGAATGAGGCACCTTGGACCCTGGTGACTCACAAAAGCAGGACTCCACATCAACCTGCACCCTCCACCATCAAAATCAAAAACAGATATGAAGCCTTAACAGCTGAGGACACCCGTGAGCAAGGCCTGCAAAGCCCCCTGCAAGGGAAAACTGTACCAGCAACACACAGTGGACACCGTAAAAAGAAACGACGAGTGCTCGTAGTGGGTGACTCTCTGTTGAAGGGTACTGAGGCACCCATCTGCCGACCTGACAGGGAGTCACGAGAGGTATGCTGCCTTCCAGGAGCTAAGGTTCGAGACGTGGCCGAGAGGGTGCCACAACTCATCAAGAAAACAGATTATTATCCGTTGTTACTATTTCATGTAGGCATGAACGACACTGAAAGCCGAAACCTGGGTAAAATCAAGGAAGACTTTCAAGCCCTGGGGGTGCAAGTGAAAAACATTGGTGCCCAGGTTATCTTTTCCTCCATCTTGCCAGTTCGAGGGAAGGGGGTAGCCAGAAATAGGCGCATAATGCATATCAACTCCTGGCTACGTGGCTGGTGCTGTCGTGAGGGTTTTGGCTTTTATGACAATGAGGCATTCTTCGATGACTATAACATGCTAGGGAGGGATGGAATCCACCTGTCTAGAAGGGGCAAGGGAATCTTCAGCAACATGCTGGCTAACTTGGTGAGGCGGGCTTTAAACTGAAGGACTCGGAGGGTGGGGTCCAAAACAGAAATGCTCATGCCACCACATCCAACTGGGGAGTAAGTCAGGCCAACCAGAGCGGCGACGGGTGTTCCTTAGCTGTCTCCCGAGATGTGTACCAGAGGAGCAACCACCTCGAGTGTATGTATACAAATGCACACAGTCTGGGAAACAAACAGGAGGAACTGGAGCTCCGTGCCCAGTCAGAAGGTTATGATATCATAGGAGTAACTGAGACATGGTGGGACAACTCACATGACTGGGGAATCGCAATGGACGGTTATAGGCTGTTTCACAAAGACAGGCAGGGAAAAAAAGGTGGAGGAGTCGCACTCTATATTAAGGAAAACCTCGAATGTATCGAA
Organism: Platalea leucorodia; assembly: GCF_965183815.1. NCBI lineage: Eukaryota > Metazoa > Chordata > Aves > Pelecaniformes > Threskiornithidae > Platalea > Platalea leucorodia. The sequence goes on along the minus strand of NC_138859.1, from coordinate 24,270,794 downwards.
GTCAACTACGGTGATTGTGAGTGCTCTATCGAATGCCTCTGGGTTAAAATCAGAGGGGTCGTCTCCAAGCAGGACCTTACAGTGGGCATCTGCTACCGACCCCCAAACCACAATGATAAAGCCGATGAAGCAATATTTGGGACACTACGGCAAGCTTCTGGCCAACAGAACCTGGTTCTCATGGGTGACTTCAACTACCCAGACATTTGCTGGAAGAACAATACAGCAGCTCGCATGTCATCCATCGAGTTCCTGGAATGCGTAGAGGACTGTTTCCTCTTACAAATGTTAGATGGGCCAACCAGGAAGGAGGCACTGCTGGACCTGCTATTCACAAACCAAGAAAACCTGCTTTGTAACATCTCGGTCAGTAACAACCTTGGCTGCAGTGATCGCAATATTGTGGAGTTGGGGATCCGGCTGAGCATGCTGAAGGTTAGCACCAAGACAAGGGTTCTAGATTTTAGAAGAGCAAACTTCAGCTCGCTCAGAGCTCAGTTGGGAGGGATTCCGTGGGAAGCCTCCATGGAGGATAAAGGAGCCAGCGAGTGCTGGGAGTTCTTCAAGAATGCTCTCTTAGAAGCACAAAACCAGTTTATCCCCTATAAAAGAAAGGGAAGGAAGCGGAGCAAGAGGCCCCCTTGGCTCAACCACGAGCTCCTGGGTCTGCTTAAAACCAAAAGAGATGCGTACCAGAAATGGAGAAGTGGAACGTTATCCACTGAGAACTACAAGGACATTGCCAGAGTGTGCAGAGATGCAGTTAGAAAGGCAAAAGCTCAGCTTGATTTGGAACTGGCCAGAGACGTCAAAAATAACAAGAAAGGCTTCTTCCGGTATGTAAGTTGCAAGTGGAAACAGAAGGAAAACATAGGCCCACTGTTAAACAGTAGAGGTGAATCAGTCACCAACAATGCTAAAAAGGCAGAGGTTCTCAACACTTTCTTCACCTCTGTCTTTACCAACACTGTTGGGCCCCAGGCGTTGGGAACAAAAATCCAGGAGGATCCAAACATAGACCCACCATCAGTGAAGAAGGGATTAGTATGTGAATTATTACAGGAGCTTGACCCCTACAAATCGATGGGCCCTGACGCCATCCACCCGAGGGTGTTGAGAGAGCTGGCTGATGTCATTGCGGGGCCACTCTCTATAATCTTCGAGAAGTCGTGGAGATCGGGGGATGTCCCAGAGGACTGGAGGAAGGCGAATGTTACCCCTATCTACAAGAAGGGCTCAAGGGAGGATCTGGGTAATCCCTTAAGTAAGCCCATCAGTCTTACTTCAATCCCCGGGAAAGTCATGGAACGGATCCTCCTGGGGGCCATCACGAGTCAAATGAAGCATGTGATGATTGGGAAAAGCCAACACGGCTTCACAAAAGGCAGATCGTGCCTGACAAATCTGGTGGCCTTCTATGATAAAGTGACCTGCTCGGTTGACATGGGGCGAGCGGTCGACGTTGTCTACTTGGACTTCTTCAAGGCTTTCGATACGATTCCCCACGGCCTCCTCCTGGAGAAACTGATGCGTTATGGCCTGGACAAGTGGTCTGTGCAGTGGGTGAGGAATTGGCTGACGGGCTGCACCCAAAGGGTGGTGGTAAATGGCTCTTTTTCAAACTGGCAACCCGTCACAGGTGGGGTCCCCCAAGGATTGATATTGGGCCCAACGCTATTCAATATCTTCATAAGCGGTCTGGATAACGGGATCAAGGTTAGCCTGATGAAGTTCGCAGATGACACCAAACTGAGTGGGGAAGTAGACACTCTGGAAGGCAGAGCCACCCTGCAGGAAGATCTGGATAGGCTGGAAGAGTGGGCTAACAAGAACCTTATGAAGTTTAACAAGGACAAGTGTAAGGTCTTGCACCTGGGAAAACATAATCCAGGAGTGCAGCTCAGACTGGGATCCACCTGCCTGGAGAGCAGCTCTGTGGAAAGGGACCTGGGGGTCCTGGTGGACAGGAAGCTCAACATGAGTGAACAGTGTGCTGCTGCAGCCAGGGCAGCCAATAGGATGCTGGGTTGCATCAACAAGGCTGGATCGTTGGGCCAGGGCCAACTGTATGAGATTCAACAAGGCTAAGTGCCCGGGTCCTGCACTTCAGTCACAACAACCCCATGCAACGCTACAGGCTAGGGGAGGAGTGGCTGGAGAGCTGCCTGGCGGAAAAGGACCTGGGGGTGTTGGTTGACAGCTGCCTGAACATGAGCCAGCAGTGTGCTCAGGTGGCCAAGAGGATGCCAATGGCATCCTGGCCTGTATCAAGAATAGTGTTGCCAGCAGGACCAGGGAGGTGATAGTGCCCCTGTACTCGGCCCTGGTGAGGCCGCACCTCGAGTACTGTGTTCAGTTTTGGGCCCCTCACTCCAAGAAGGACATCGAGGTGCTGGAGCGTGTCTAAAGAAGGGCAACGAAGCTGGTGAAGGGTCTAGAGCACAAATCTTATGAGGAGAGGCTGAGGGAGCTGGGGTTGTTTAGTTTGGAGAAGAGGAGGCTGAGGAGAGACCTTATTGCTCTCTACAACTACCTGAAAGGAGGTTGTAGCGAGGTGGGGGTCGGTCTCTTCTCCCTAGTAACAAGTGATAGGACGAGAGGAAACGGCCTCAAGCTGCGCCAGGGGAAGTTTAGGTTGGATATTAGGAAGAACTTCTTCACCGAAAGGGTAGTCAGGCATTGGAACAGGCTGCCCAGGGAAGTGGTTGAGTCTCCATCCCTAGAGGTATTTAAAGGACGGATAGACGTGGTGCTCGAAGACATGGTATAGCGATGGACTTGGCAGTGATAGGTTAACGGTTGGACTCGATGATCTTAAGGGTCTTTTCCAACCTTAACAATTCTATGATTCTATGATTCTAAGGGCATCACCAGCAGAGATAAAGAAGTCTTTATCCCACTCTACTCGGCGCTTGTCAGGCCACACCTGGAATACTGTGTACAGTTCTGGTCCCCATTATACAAAAAAGATGTGGACAGGCTGGAGGGGGTCCAGAGAAGGGCCACCAAGATGATCAAGGGTCTGGGAAGCCTGCCATATGAGGATAGGCTGAGAGAGCTAGGTTTGTTCAGCCTTGAGAAAAGAAGGCTTAGAGGTGATCTCATCACCATGTACCAGTACTTAAAGGGGAGCTACAAAGAAGATGGAGACTCCCTTTTTACAAGGAGTCACATGGTGAGGACAAGGGGTAATGGGTACAAGTTACTCCCAGGGAGATTCCGATTGGACACGAGGTGATGGAGTGACTGCATCAGTGGACGAGGGAAGAGCTACGCATGTCATCTATGTGGACTTCTGTAAGGCCTTTGACACGGTCCCCCACAATATCCTCCTCTCTAAATTGGAGAGATATGGATTTGATGTGCGGACTGTTCAGTGGATAGCAAACTGTCTGGATGGTCGCATCCAGAGGGTAGTGGTCAATGGCTCAATGTCCAGATGGAGAACAGTGATGAATGGTGTCCCTCAGGGGTCCGTACTGGTGCCAGCTCTGTTTAATAACTTCATCAATGACATAGTGGGATTGAGTGCACCTTCAGCAAGTTTGCAGATGACACCAAGCTGAGTGGTGCAGTTGACACACCTGAGGGACAGGATGCCATCCAGAGGGACCCGGACAGGCTGGAGAGGTGGGCCCGTGTGAACCTCATGAGGTTCAACAAGGCCAAGTGCAAGGTCCTGCACCTGGGTCAGGGTAATCCCCGGTATCAATACAGGCTGGGGCATGAAGGGATTGAGTGCAGCCCTGCCGAGAAGGACTTGGGGATGCTGATAGATGAAAAGCTGGACATGAGCCAGCAATGTGCTCTCACAGCCCAGAAAGCCAACCGTATCCTGGGCTGCGTCAAAAGAAGCGTGGCCAGCAGGTCGAGGGAGATGATTCTGCCCCTCTACTCTGCTCTGGTGAGACCCCACCTGGAGTAATGCGTCCAGCTCTGGGGTCCCCAGTACAAGAAAGACATGGACCTGTTGGAGCGGGTCCAGAGGAGGGCCACAAAAATGATCAGAGGGATGGAACACCTCTGCTATGAGGAAAGGCTGAGAGAGTTGGGGTTGTTCAGCCTGGAGAAGAGAAGGCTGCGGGGAGACCTTATTGCAGCCTTTCAGTACTTAAAGGGGGCTTATGTTTAAGACTCAGCTGGACGTGGTGCTGGGCCATCTTGTCTAGATTGTACTAGAAAGGTTGGACCAGATGATCCTCGAGGTCCCTTCCAACCTGGTATTCTATGATTCTATGATTGTGGCCTTTCAGTACTTAAAGGGGGCTTATAAGAAAGATGGGGACAGACTTTTTAGCAGGGCCAATAGCGATAGGACAAGGGGTAATGGTTTTAAACTAAAAGAGGGTAGATTCAGACTGGATATAAGGAAGAAATTTTTTACAGTGAGGTTAGTGAAACACTAGAACGGGTTGCCCAGAGAGGTGATAGATGCCCCATCCCTGGAAACATTCAAGGACAGTCTAGATGGGGCTCTGAGCAACCTGATCTAGTTGTAGATGTCCCTGCCAATTGCAGGAGGGATGGACTAGATGACCTTTAAAGTTTCCTTCCATCCCAAAGCATTCTATGATTCTATGTTTCTATGATTCTGTGTTTTCTGTCATGACATAAGGAGGTCTCCTTCGCCGGGCAGCACCCCTGGACCAGCCAACAAGAGCTACCCTGAGTTAGCATTGGGGCGCCTTATTTATGGGATTGTGCCTTCTCTGTATGATTGACAGGTTGACATAGACATGTCCTTTACATACAAAGCTGGACATGTCTCAAAAAGATTAGTGATCCACAAGTAGTTATATGTGGTTGATCACAGGTTTCTTTGTGTGAGTTAGTCCATGCAGCCGTGCAAGCAGTGCAAGTATGTTATGTAAACACTTTCCATTTTCCCATGCCATACCTGAGGTCAGGAGGATCTTGCCACACATATCTTGTCAGGCAAATGACTGTTTAAATTGTTTTTCCATCTTAACACACAGGAAGCCACAGCCACTGAAATGTACAGCTCAATAGGTAAAATATGCAACTGGCCTAGAAAAATAGTACATCTATTTTCAGATGCCACAAAACACATGTTCATCAAGAAGACTATTAAAAAATTCATTTCCTAAGAATATCAGCATTAGATTATTTAGGAGATCATGTAGTGGATAATGAATTGCACAGGCAGAAAAGTGTGTACTATAAAAGGTAAGCTACAAGGCAATGTCATTTCTTCAGGAAAAAGGCAAATGTTCCATCAGTTGGTGTATAATAACTGAATTCTACCCTATCTTCACAGTTTGATATGTAAAGTATGTATTTTTAAAAGGCCACGTCCTTTATATATTTATAAAACAGTCCGCTGCTGCTTTTGGCTACTTCTTTGGAAAGGTGCTGTAGCATAGGAGTTAATTTTAAAAAATACCCACAATCTAAAGGTGAAGTCCCACTTTTTTTTCCATTCCGGATATTTTAGCCGTTGGAGCTGGTCAGCAGGAACTTTATCAGCAATTAAATAGACTCAGAATTTATGATGAAGATGATTAAGCAAGGCTTACATAGTCATGCAGTGAGCTGAGCCAGGAGGAAGGTGAATGGAAGAAATTACACAACCTGATTAACAAATGAGTTAGCCAAGAAAGTAACCACTGAGGTGTCAGCTCAAAAAATAGAACAGAATATAGACTAGACTAGGTCTGATCAGAAACTCTGTGCTCAAAAAGTCTAAAGCTAGAAAGTTTAAACACAATATGACATGTAAATATCAAGCTGATTTGAGAGAAAATTCATTGTTTAGTGTGAAAGTCAGTTAATATTACTTGAATGTAGACTTGGATTTTTTTTACACTATTTTAGAAATCTTTAGAAATATATTTTCTACACACATTTATTAAAAGCATTTCTGCTATGGAAATGTAGCTTATTTAAAGCAGAAAAATGTTTTAACTATCAAGACAACATTTGATAAAAGAGGTTTGTTAATTGAGCAGTAGATATTTGAGACCTCAGAAGGAAACTAAATCTAAATATATAAATGATTCGTACATCTTCAAGCTACAGAAGTTAAAACTTTGGAAAGCTCAGACTTGTTCATCTCAGCTCAGTGTACATGATATCCTCTCAGTGTAACAGTGAGAAAAGGGGGAGTTTCATGTAAAAAGTTACATCTTTCTGATCTTCTCTGGGCATAAGTGTAAGTTAGAGCAGCCCACATAACACCCCTTGCTGACGTGGAAGTCACGGACACAGCACACGATCAATATGATCAAGCAAAATGTCGGTTTATTACATACACAGCTTAGTTAATATAGTTTCTTGCCTTCCTAATCATGCATAAACTTATCGCTAATTGGTTAACTATGTTTGGCAATATACTGTTCATGCGCTACTAGCAATATTCTGATTCGTTCATAACAATAGTTCACACGCACCGCCCGCTTCTCCCATATCTTGTTTTCAACATTGCAAGCCAATAGTTTCTTCCTCTTAATCTGCTTGTTTCATGTCTTCCAAACCGCAGTCGACCTTCGCAGCATCCTTGAATTCCTCTTGCATTAAATGCAGATTAAGTCCACATAGTCTGAGTCTGGGTTGTTCACTACATGTCCTTGGTTTTTCAGATATTCCACAAATCCCCCTTTTTGTTTTTGAGCAATCCAGACTCCATTCATCATACGCTCCACGGCTTTCATGCAATATTTAAAAACACATCTTAATATAAGTATAGTTAATAATAATAATCCCAATAATAATATAAACCCATGGATAATTAGATCTTTTCCCCGACCTGAAATGCCTAACCCAGCTAACCATGAATTAAAACCTAAAGAGCTAGTCTTTCTACAATTGTGTTATCTGCTGTCCAGAAATCTAAATCTGACTTACAATCCTTTGAATATTTTTCAATACTTCTTCAAGATCTGTGGGTTTGTTTTTTAATATTCAAAATCATTGACGTCGTTAGCTATATCTCTGCATGCATGCCTGATGGTGGAGGAGTTACAAACATACTCCCACCCTTTACCGCCAATCGGAGTCCCCACTAAACATGTCATAAATGGGTTGCCTGCATTTGCTGCCGCTAAACAGATTGAATCTTGCCCTGTTTTATTAGCTAGAGTTACCCAAACATTTGTACGTGGTTGTACTGAAATCCATGAGTGACCACTACCAATGATGGAGAGGAATGACGTGAGAAAACCTATCATGGTAACTCCTGTTGTGGTCCCGACTCTTCTCTCCATGGTTTCACCCAGCGGCTAGGCACCCACCTCGGACCTTCGTCTGTCAAAACACAAACATATCCTCGACCTGTCATCTTAATTTCTGCAGGACCCTTCCATTCTCCAGTTTTTAAGTCACGATATCGTACTTTTACCGATACTGAATCGATCTTCTGTATTCCCGATTGAAATGACATATGGTGTATAACAATTGGAGGAGATTCACGGTCCCCTGTTAACCGTAAATAATTTAAAACGTAAATCGCTTTTGCAAGACGTTCAGCAGGGGCTATTTCTCCCCCCTTTTGTTTTTGCAACAGCGATTTTAACGTAGCATGTGCGCGTTCTACGATCGCCTGTCCTGTAGGAGAGTGTGGTATGCCTGTGATTCTGCGAATGCCCCACAAGCGGCAGAAATGTTCGAATGTTTTAGAGATATATGCAGGACCATTATCTGTTTTTATCTCTTGAGGAATCCCCAAAGCAGCGATGGCTGCACACATATGTTTTACAACATGTTTGGCTGTTTCCCCTGTTTGAGCAGTGGCCCAGATTGCATGCGAATAAGTATCAATGCTAACGTGTACATATTTTTGCCGTCCAAACTCTGTGATGTGGGTGACATCCATTTGCCATAATTGTAGGGCTCCCAGACCTCGAGGGTTGACCCCAAGACCTAAACCGAATCCTGATTTTTGGCAGGCAGGACAGGATTGGACGATGCCTCGGGCATCTGATAGTTTTAAATCAAATTGTTTCACCAATACTTTTGCAGATTGATGTAAAAATTCATGAGATAAACGGGCCTGCTCAAACAGGTTAATATTTTGATTTTTCCAGATGGTAGCAACCAACTTGTCGGCTATGTTGTTTCCAATCGACAAGCCTTGATCAAATTGATGGCTACGAATATGTGTCACAAAATAGTGTTTAGTGCGTTGATTCAATAAAAATAAAAGTTGCATTAATAACATATATAAGGTGTTATTCTTCAGTGATTTGATCATAGCGCGTTCCAGGCACTGTACCGTTCCTACTACGTAGAGCGAATCTGAAATTACATTTAGAGGTTTGTCGGGCCAGCGTTGAAAGGCCCATAACACCGCTCTCAGCTCGAGGGTTTGTAAAGAGTCGGCGGTATGACCTGTAAGAAGTTGATGATTCCATTGATTATTGTCATACCAAGCAATAGCAGCTCGTTTCGATTTTCTACCAGCATCAGTAAATACTGTAAGCCCTTCAACTGGTACTTCTGATCTATAAGGGATGTCTTCAAAGTCCTGATTTTGTAAAAGTGGCAGAATTTTCGTGGAAGGATAGTTATTGGTTACAGTACCTGGATATTCGGCTAAAGCAATTTGAAACATTTCTGATGTTGCTAAAAGCCAATCTAAATAATTCTGTGCTATAGGTACAAACAGGGTTTCAGGTTCTTGTCCTGTCAGATCACAAATCCTTCTTCTGCCTTTGATGATCATATTAGCTAATAGTTCAATCCGTGTACAGACGGTATTTTTTGGCTGATAGGATAAAAATACCCACTCTAAAATGTTGATGTGTGGGCTATCTATTTGGATTATCAGTCCTATTAAGTGTTTTTGGTTGGGTGATGAGTTAACAATTAAAAAATGCAAAGGCAAATCACTAATTTTTCTTTGTACAACTGTTGTCAAAACCTTTTTTATAATGTGATCCAATGCCTGCTCTTGTTCCTTCGTCAGGCTTCGTCGTTCATCGGCTCTGGTTGAGGTTCCCAACAGAGGCATCAAGGGAGCTAGATCATCATTAGTTATTCCACTAACTGACCTTACCCACTGTAAATCTCCCATTAGTTTTTGAACATCTGAGAGCGTCTTAATGTCTGTTTTGAGTATGATCTTTTGTGGTCTGACTGCGCTCCCAGTAATTGTCCATCCTAAATATTGCCATGGATTTTGTCGTTGTACCTTTTCTGGAGCAATTTTAAGACCTTTCGGTTCTAAGGTTTCTATTAACCTTTGTAAAGTTCCTTCCACATCCATTTTTTTCTCCAGCAATTAAGATATCATCCATATAGTGAAAAACTAGTAAAAATGGATGTTTCATTCGGAATGGTTGTAAGGCCCATGCTACAAAATTTTGACACAGAGTAGGTGAGTTTTTCATTCCTCGAGGTAGTACCACCCAATGGTATCTTTTTGCCGGTTCCTGTTTATTGATTGATGGTACTGTAAATGCAAATTTTTCTGCATCTTCAGGATGCAAAGGAATAGTAAAAAAACAATCCTTCAAATCAATGATGAGGAAGTCCCATTTTTCTGGGATCATCACAGGGGAGGGTAATCCTGGCTGTAATGCCCCCATATTTTGCATTACAGCATTCACCGCTCGTAAATCATGCAACAATCGCCATTTTCCAGATTTTTTCGGGATGGTAAAAACGGGTGTGTTCCAAGGGCTTGTGGAAGGCACAATGTGACCTGCTTCTAGTTGTTCTTTAACTAAATTTTGTAAAATATGCAGCCTCTCCTGTTTCAGTGGCCACTGGTCTACCCACACTGGCGTTGTCGTAGTCCAGGTGAGTTTTAAGATGGGCTGCTCAACCATGGCCGCTCCTAAAAATGCTGAGTTACAAGTTTGGCTCCCATTTGGGATAATATATCCCGACCTATAAGAGCTACAGGCAAGTGCATTACATATGGCCTTGTGGTAACAGTGGCACCGTCTTCAAAATTGAATGCTATCAGTAATTTGCTAATCATCGTGCATTGTGCCCCCCCGACTCCCACAACACTGGTAGCTGCAGGTACCAGTGGCCAATGACAAGGCCATTTTGTGATAGGGACAATAGTTACATCTGCCCCCGTGTCAATTAACATTGACAGTACTAAAGATTGTCCATTAGGATGTCTTAATGTTACCCTTTCTTCAGGTTTTCCCTTGGCAATATCTATTGCTAATAACACATTTGGTACTCCTGTGGATCCAAAACCTCCATGCCCACGTACAATTGAATGCGCTTTAGGGACACACGCATGAAATGGTATTAATTGAGCTATTTTAGACTGTGCTGGTATTGTAAGTGGTGGCGTTAAGGTATATACCATAATCTTTATGGTTCCACAGAAATCCGCATCGATGAGTCCTGGTACTATAAATATACCTTTTCGTGATATTGAAGAACGGCCTATGAGCAATGCACTCAACCCATGCCCTAGAGGTCCTTGTTGATCTGAATCAATTAATTTAACCTCAGACGTTGTTAAGGTTACGTCTACTGCTGTTGCCAGGTCCACTCCGGCGCTACCGGCTGTGGCGGCTGCGCAGCGGTCCAAGCACCCTGCACTTGTGTCTTCACGCGTGGGTGTGGCGCGCTCCGCACCGTGTTTCCCGAGTTTCGACATTCTTGGGTGTCGTGATTATCTTTTTTACAATTCGTACACCATTTTTCTTTCCAACCCTCAGTATTAATTGGACTCCTACATTCTTTTTTAAAATGGCCTAGTTTTCCACAATTAAAGCACTTCTTGTCCTTTTTTCCCCCTTGCTTTTTTGATACCAACGGCTTCACTGTTGCACCTACAGCTGCGGCCATAACTGTAGCCTTTTCTTGTTCTAACATTCGCTCAGCAGCCTCTAGCAACTGTCCTGTGCTGGATCCTCTTGGCAACACACTGAGTGCTCTTTTTGTTTTTTCATTAGCGTTATCAAAAGCAAGCATATCTAAGAACTTTACTTTCATTCCCTCATCCATATCTGGATGAGCCATAATTGCAGCGTGCAAACGATCAATAAACTTGCCGTACAATTCAGTGGGTCCCTGCCTTACAGCGGTAAAAGCAGGTCTAATTTTCTCATCATGCACGTTAATAAGAGCTTTATAAGCTAACTCCTGACTCAATTGCAATGCCTCGGTAGCAAACTGCGCTTGCCAATCAGGTCGCGTAAAAGGCCCTGCGCCCATTAACATTTGAGCCTGGATTCCGAATAACGGATCGCCTTGTTGTCGAGGTATTGAAGCTGCCCTATCACAGGCAGTTTGCCAATGTTGGAAAAATTGTAATTGTTGCGATGGTGGTAATAGCATCTGGACAATCATTCTAGAATCATAAGGAGTTAATAACTGTGCTGAAAAAATGTGCTGTAATATAGATTGAGTATATGGTGATTTTAAACCATATTGAGTAACAGCGCTTTTCGCTTCTTTCAATATTTTCCAGTCCAGTGCTTCCCATACACCTCTCCCGTTATTATCAACTACAACAGGAAAAGCCATGGGTAAAACCTGTCCCTCTATCATGGCATCTCGGATAACACCTTTCCATCACATTGACGGATCCCCAACTCCTCCCACCAACATCCCTTGCCCGAATACACACACCCCCCCCCCCCGATGGTTGTTGTGGTGGCAAAGACGGAAAAGCACCAGTTTCCACCGGTGTCCTAGTTGGAGCAAAAACGTTGGGTGCTGACCGTCCTGGGTATAATGCGGACAGTGACGTTGGTGGGTTTTCTGGCGGGGCCGCCAATCGCGCTTCTGAAGTCTCTAGTCTTTTTATCAATTCCTGTAATTCAGCTTTCTCCTCTAGAACACCATTGTTTTCCTCCTCCTCTTCGCCACCTGGTGGCAAAGGAGGGTAAAGTGAGGTGGTCGCCACCGGTGAGGGAGGTCGATTTGGTGGATCGGCCTCATCATAACTCGGAGGGCGATCCGACTGCGGTACATCGGGCGATGGTGGAGTAGCCTCCGCAGCGTTTTTTTCTGGTGACTGCACTTCGGTGGCGGTGGGAGCTGCAGTTGCAGTCCCTGCTAGGATCCGGACCCCTCCTGCAACGCGGGCCGGGGTCGCTGCAGGGATTGTCGGACCCGAAAACAACATACTGGTTGCAGAGGTGGGCCCGCCCCCTGGAGTCAAAGCCGCGAATGCCGATGCAGCGACTTGCCGCTCCTCCCCCATGCTTTTTAAAGTTTCATGAATCAGTCTCCACACAGTGGGGAATTTGCTCGTCTCTTTGGATCCTTTACTTATTTCTTCCCACAGTTCTGCCCCTATTTTCTCCCATGTCATAGCATCAAAGGCGGCTCCAACCGTGGGGATCAAATCCTTTCCTTTTGCCCAGAGCAATAATGCTTTCAGAGTAGACGAGTCACAACTTATACCTCTCGTTGAGAGGATATGTTGGAGGAGCTTAACCACCGCTGACTCTTCTTTTGTCATGGTAGCCCCCATCTCCTCCCCGGCCGCTCACCTGATCAGGGTGAGATTCCACCTTTCGCGCTAGCGTCTCCCGAGTGCCGGGGCAGCACTCACCTTCGGCCGGCTTCCGCCCCCTCCGTTCTCGGTTTCGTCAGAAAATCCAACTCCGATCTGAGGGTCCCTGTTCGGGCGCCACCTGCTGACGCGGAAGTCACGGACACAGCACACGATCAATATGATCAAGCAAAATGTCCGTTTATTACATACACAGCTTAGTTAATATAGTTTCTTGCCTTCCTAATCATGCATAAACTTATCGCTAATTGGTTAACTATGTTTGGCAATATACTGTTCATGCGCTACTAGCGATATTCTGATTCGTTCATAACAATAGTTCACACGCACCGCCCGCTTCTCCCATATCTTGTTTTCAACATTGCAAGCCAATAGTTTCTTCCTCTTAATCTGCTTGTTTCATGTCTTCCAAACCGCAGTCGACCTTCGCAGCATCCTTGAATTCCTCTTGCGTTAAATGCAGATTAAGTCCACATAGTCTGAGTCTGGGTTGCTCACTACATGTCCTTGGTTTTTCAGATATCCCACAACCCCTAATTCTACACAATTGCTGTATGGTGTCTATGGAGTTGTATGCCAAACATTCCTCTGCCTGCTTCTGGCCTACAAACACAGGCTTTTCCTTTTCTTATGCTATAGGGTGCTGAAAGACAGCCAGAACAGGAGGCGTTCCTCAGTATAGATCAGTATATTCCCCTAAAAAGACAGTTCCCCGCTGTACTACTTTTGGCTGGGATAGAGTTAATTTTCTTCATATGGGGCTATGTTTTGGATTTGTGATGTAGCAGTGACCTGACCTGAGGTGGCTTTCGTGCCCAGTAACTCCACCCAACACACCACCTCTCCTGTCCTGAGTGACCACCATAAGAGATGGAGCCCAAAATCATGGACTAAATGAACTCAATGGACATTTCGTGGACATTTCGTGGACATTTTATGGACATTTTACGGACATTTTACAGCAGTGATCCATAGGCTAAGGGAATGATATTTGTATATATATCAAAGGACAGGAAGAGGGGTGGTGGTTAATGTGGATCTATTGGATAGTGGGGAACCTGAGCATGACGTAAATGATATAGAATAAGGGGTGGAGAATGTACTGGGTTTGGCTGGGATAGACTTAAATTTCTTCATAGTAGCTTGTATGATGCTACGTTTTGGATTTGTGATTGTGTTGATAATACAGGGATATTTTAGTTATTGCTGAGCAGTGCTTACACAGAGTCAAGGCCTTTTCTGCTTCTCACACTGCCCCGCCAGCGAGTAGGCTGGGGGTGCACAAGAAGTTGGGAGGGGACATGGCTGGGACAGCTGACCCCAACTGACCAAAGGGATATTCCAGACCATATGACGTCATGCTCAGTATATAAGCTGGGGGAAGAAGAAGGAAGGGGGGTACGTTCGGAGTTATGGTATTTGTCTTCCCAAGTAACCATTACGCGTGATGGAGCCCTGCTTTCCTGGGGATGGCTGCACACCTGCCTGCCGATGGGAAGTAGTGAATGAATTCCTTGTTTTGCTTTGCTTGCGTGCATGGCTTTTGCTTTACCTATTAAACTGTCTTTATATCTACCCATAAGTTTTCTCCCTTTCACCCTTCCAATTCTCTCCCCCATCCTGCTGGGAGGGGAGTGAGCAAATGGCTGTGTGGTGCTTAGCTACCTACCGGGATTAAACCACGACACCCACAACTATTTCCAGTAAGGGTATATAAGGGCTTGTTTCTTTACTGGAGAAGTTGGAAAAAAACATTTTAACTAGTACTGCTTTGACATAAGGAAATGAGGATCTGTATATTTAATTTGATCTTCTTGACTTATTCTTCTGTATTAATTCATTGTAGTGCTTCTAACACATATGCCTATATGTGAAATAAGCAGAAGAGTTGTGTATTTCAGACCCACAATAACAAATACTGCTGTCACTGATGTTATCAGCTACACTTTTTTTTACTTCAGTCATGAAAGGTAAGCACTCTAGGGTTCTTTCTCATGAAAAAATCCTCTGCGATTTGTTGTTTTCAATAAATTTTCCTTTTTGTCCACCCAACCCCTTATTACTTTCTCAGCCCATTACTTTTAATTCTAAACTATATTGCCTGGTCAGTTTAAGTCAGTGGATTGACTTGATCTTATTGTTTTCTTTACAGATGTTAAGACCACACATTCTGAGCTCTGCTAACACACTGTATTTCACTACTAGTAGACAAATTTAGACAAATTTTAACATCACATCACATACATGTTGCAGATACTGTTGGAACATGCCTTTTAAAAAATACCTTTATTGGATGAAATTCTCTCTTTCCCAAGAAAAATCTGATTCTTTAATATAATTTATTATGCTTTTTAAAATTCAATCTGTTCAATAAAATCCTTGCTATATTATAAATACCTGTAAAGAAAATATAATTTAAAATTCTGAAAGAAAACTGTATTTTTTTTCTTCCTTTTACATTTTTTCACAAAACCCACACAGGCACCAAGGAAAGACTAACAATAAAAATAATTTACTCCTTTACAATCTACTCTGGGTTGGAAATATTCAAAAGAGAGACTTTAAAGTTGTCCGCTGATGAAACTTTGGCTAGAACATGGGAACTGATCTTAAAACAAAGGAGGTTCCTATGTTTTCCACCTGTTTAATCCGAGTACTTCTTCAAGGGCTGATTGATTGTTGCTAGTACTTTCCTCACTTTAACATACCTAACTGAAGAGTGGCTAAAATTGCTGTTATCTGAGGGAAGCAGCCTCTAAGCTTCATTGCATAGAACTAAAGATGGTCCTAACTCACCATACAGGAATATGTATTGTAGAGATTAACTCCCAGTTCTGAAAACTAAACATTAGTGAAAATAAGTTAGTGCTCTCACTGTCCAATAGCAGCAATTAGAAATTTTAACATTTTGCTTGTTCAGTAGTTAGGAATTGCCAGAAACCTTGTGTGTTGAAAGGATAAGCATAAGAAAAATTTCTGATTTGGACCACTTATGTATTTTTCTATCATCAATCACTTCTATCACGCAAATTATTTAGTAGAGAAGGAGCATTTTATTATACGAGATATTCAATCTAGGAGTTTTTATCTCTGAAGTATGATAACATGGAGTAGAAATATGGAAGAATTCTTGAAATCAACTAAGCTAAATTTATCTAAATCTGGCAAAAATGCAGACAAAGCCCAAGACAGACATGAAACCATTAAAATGAATGAATAAGCAGAGATTTTTCAAATCTTAAATTTGGTAACACATATTTCAAAGTTGTCTTTAGGCAGTCCCATTTTTCCATAAAAGAAGATTTAAGTACTGCTACATTAAATAGATTTTGCCTTAAATTAAAAAGGTTAGTGTGAAGTTTGAAAAATCTGTCCAAACTGATCAATTATCAGCAAAATGTTAAATTTCTGTTTTAGAGACACTTGCATCATTTTATGGAACAGATAGTGAAAGAGTAACAAATATTTGTAGAATGTTTGGAAAATACATTTCAACAGATAGGAGAGAGAGAGAGAGAGAGAAGTGAAAACTAGTCAGCACTTATTGGAATTATCTTTAGCATGGCAATGAAATACTGTGGTTTTCCTTCCACTGAGAATCTTCATTTCCTTGCCCTAGATCTCTTCCAATTTCTGACCATCCAATACTGCACTGTTTTTTAATTATGAACAACAAAATAAAGTCAATCTTGATTTTTACTTTGAAGAGGCAAGTGTGGAAAACCATTTGTCTAATTTCTAATTTAGACAATGATTTATAGGCACCAAGACCGATACATTAGAGACAGAATATATCAGAAGATGGGATTTAATACAATGACTTGACTACTCCAAATATTCATATTTTAATCAACATAATTATTAAGTAATCATGTGAGCATCAGTGTAATTTCACCATAACACACCAAAAATTACTGAACTAGTATTTTGTGTTATTAGTATTCGTTCACCAAGCCAGTCCATGGCAATTTCCCCACAAAAGCTGCCATTGAAATAGTCATTTGGAATAATATTCTGTAGTAGTGTACAGTAATAATCTGAAACACAGCTTGTGGAAGTGAGCAATAAATGCTTTGTCCATTACTTTTGGTGACAGTATTTAAATGCTAGAAAGTGGGAGAAACATGTATGGAGAATGTTGAAATTTTATTTTACCAAAGCTTCTTTTCAGAATTTTTGCTCAGTCATTTAGTGACTGAAGATAGCTATTGATGCTCTTCTTTTCTAATAAAACCTTCCACTGAAGTTTAAATATGCAACTTTTGACAACTAAATTATCAGTAACTCTGCATGGGGATCTGTGATTTCAGTTAGGGTCATTCATGAGAAAATTTATTTCTGGAATCACAGAACCTTACAAACTGAGGAAACAGTGCATTATCTCTTGAGGAGGAAAAGCTTGGTTTATTGCAGGTTTCAGAAAATGAAAATGGAAAATGAGAGATAACTACAAAAAATGTTTTTCTTAAATATGTTCCAAAAATGTGTTATATTAGATCTTTCTTTTATACATATATGTATTTCTTAGATATATCAGAACTTTATTCTGGTGTCTCACTGTTGTAATCCATATGCCCAGGTGGTTTTACTCAACATATTAATTTTATATCTGTAGATTTCTTGGCTTTAATCGTTAAAAGGTTGTTCAACAGTAATTACTCTGAGAAAGAAGGTAGGGAAAGATACACATCAGAATCTGACATCACCAGAAATTCATTAATTCAAAAGGTTCTGAGTTAATGAATATTATGCACATCTACCAAGAACAGACTAGATCTATCATGTGCTCTTTTCTGCAGAAAAAATTATTTTCAATTAATCATATGTAAATTCTATTACATATTCCACTCCATAAATCACAAAAAAATATATTAAGTGATTTCTTTCGGTGACATATAATGTGAGAAATACATAGAGGCTTGAAATTTTGATGCTAAGTACAGATCAGTGAAATGAGGCTGTCTTTGCATTTATGTGAAGAACAAGAAACTCTGATCCTATCATTTTTTGTGTTTCAGAGGAGTCAGTCTTTAATCTTTAATCTAGATGGATGTTTAGTTTAAATAAACTCTTGTTGTAGTTTGTTTAATGAGAAAATTCACTCTTCAACATGCTTGATAGTGGTTAGCGATCATTTTATTTATGGTAGTTTCCAAAATTAGCTATTTAACATACAAATATACTTACCACATCAGTAATTCTTAAAACCCAGGTGCCTCTTGGATTCTGTCCCCATATGTGAACAGACATGAAGTCCCAGTTCTTAAAGCCATTGGGAGACTTCTCTCTCTCTCTCTCAGCCAGTAAGATAGTGCTGGTCCCTGTGTTAGTGCAATAGACCAACAGTAGTGATTGTTCATCCATGTCTGCTTTTGTTTTTCAGATTACTTAACTTGCAGACTATATCTAGTGCACACATAGGTAACCTGGAATATATACTATTTAACAGTGGCTTGTGGAATGGGAAAAATGCTATTTCTGATCAGTGGTTACTTTAATTATTTTCATAGCAGTATTTAAGAGCATTTAAACTGTCATATTAGGCCACAATAAAAAGGCACATCTTGCTTTGTATTCAATGTCTAGCAGGAGCCAGTAGTGGATGCTCATAAAGAAGCATAAGAAACAGAGATCGTACACAGCCAGTCTTTTCCGGCAATGAGCAGTTCTGGGAATTTCTGCACTGGAAGTTTCTAAGGCAAACCAGCTCACACCGTATTATGAAACTGCAACCTTATAAAGAATTCATCATTGGGTTTTTTGTTGGTTGGTTTTTTTTTGTGCATGAGTAAATGTAAGTCGTTACAGCCTGGAACTCAAACAGGGTGAAAAGCATTTACATTATGATTATGATTATTACAAAAATACTGCAGTTCAGAAAATATTTCTGCAGCAGAAGAGAATCTGCTGCACAGTAAAAAACTTGTTGTGCTTGTTTGCATATAAGGAGAGAGCAAGGGAGCTATATTTACATAATATAGAGTAGAAAAGCCCCAGGGAGCCTGATCACAAGCTATAAATACATTTAAAGGTAACACCATAAATATAAAAAAGGAACAACATACATTTGGTAGGAATGTTTTAAAGAAAAGTGGATAGTGGAGGCAGTAACACTGACTATTACTACCTCAACTAAACTCACAGAAATAGATATGAAGAAGAAGAAATTACTGTCATCAGTCTTTCAAATGGGGGTGTCTTACTGAGATGAAGCCATACTTCCTAGACATTAGCAGCAGAACGGTGTCTTGGGGTGGAAATACCTCTATATAAGTGAAATGAGAGCTACTGTTCCCATTAGATGCCCCATCCCTGGAAACATTCAAGGTCAGGTTGGATGGGGCTCTGAGCAACCTGATCTAGTTGAAGATGTCCCTGCTCATTGCAGGGGGGGTTGGACTAGAAGACCTTTAAAGGTCCCTTCCATCCCAAAGCATTCTATGATTCTATGATTATCTCCATGACATGCCTGAAGACAGTCCATGTATTTACTCCCAAGCTAAAACTTATCTAAGATTGAATTAAATTTGAAAATATACACCAAGGGTAAAACACATCACAGCAACACTGCAGTCATCTCACATAACAAAAAAGGTAAACTTACTTAGAAAAGAAAGAATTAAGGTTAGGCTTGAAAGGAATCCCAGACATGGTAGAGTATAGAAATATACCTTATGTACAGCACCTTAACTTTGCTCTCTAGTGAGGTCCTGCAATAATGACATGAACGAGGCTTTAGCGGTTTATTATCTGTGAATTACTAGATTAACCTTTAATATTAGTAGATTTGATTGATGTTTAATATTTAAAATCTTGTCTGTTTTTTTCTAATAATATCAGTTGATCTGATGATAGAAAATCTTACTCTACAAAGTTGTTTATACTCTATCAACTCTTTCTTTTTCTTCTCTGCATGGTGTTATTTCAGGACACTGTCAACATAACTTGCCATATTCTATCACATTTAGTATAGTGATACTAAGGTGCCTAACAGACATTGTGTTTTTAAATACATCACAGTTACATGAAATCTAGGGAGCTGGATTTCTTCAGTTTTCCATTAGTTCATTAAGTCACAGTAAGGCTGATAAGCACTATTAAACTATGATTTGTTGTCTGCCAGGAATTCTCAGTTTTTGCAGTGTTCAGGTCCTGTCTCTAGAAATGATGCCCTCATTTTTGAAGTATGATTTTCAAATCTCTGCTTACATAAATAACCCAGAACACATGAAGGCAGAGCAAGGGATTCAGAGAATCAGTTCTCTAGTTTCCTGGATGCTTTGTCCTCACACTGTTAGACATGACTAGATTTATCTAACAATATAGTTACCTATTTTTTATCAAGTGAAGAGCACAGAGGTAGTTTTTAATGAAATAAATCTTACACACTAAACCAACAGAAACAAAACATTTATTTGCCTCCTGTACCTGATAGAGATAACAGAGTGACATGAAGATCACCTCTATGGGAATATTCAATTGTTGCCTCAAGTTGCACATGCTCCAGAGATGCAATGGAGTTTTCTTGACCGTTGCAGGCTTTTGTGGGAATTTCAGTGATGACCTCCTCATTTGCTCTTAATCTGAATCTGAATTCTCTCAGTGCCAGGAGGCACACAAGGCGCGAACATCGTTCTTCCACTTCGATCGGTCTGCGGCTGCGTGCTCTGGAGTCCCAAGGGCCACAGCGCAGTCTTCTGTTGGTTTTTTCCTCAAGACATGACCGATCCAGTTCCATCTCCTCCTCCTCACTTCATTACTGATTTTCTCCATCTCCAAGTTGATGCTCGTCGTTTCTGCAACTTTTTTTTTTTTTTTTTCTTTTTTTTTTTTCCGGGAGGAGGTAGTTGGCCTCCTGCCCAACCCCCATGACTTGGAGGGCCAGTGGTTTTTCTGTCAGGGTGGCCTTCCCTTAGGCTGCGTTGGTTCGCGGCACCTTCTTCAATTTTATCCGGTGCACCCTCCAGAGAGGGATCCCCTATCCACCACCCAGGGGACGCGCCTTCTAGCCATGCAGCCCCAGCCGAAGGATTTGCTCTTAATAATCTGGCAAAATTACAGGAGTTCTTTGATTACTTACAGAAACTGTTTGATTCTGGATCATTATGTGAAATGCAGCTGACACATTTGATACCCATATCAGAATGATGAGAAAGGAATAAATAAGGACAAATTTTGCATTTTTTATTTATTTTGAATGCCCTAGTAAAAACCCTGACAGTTCTGGGAGCACAAATAATACTGAAGTAGAGCAATTTATAGGCGCTGCATAAGCTACATTTGTGTAACACACCCTGGAAACAAGTAAGCAAGTTTGATAATTGGGGGTTTCTGTCATCACATCCTTGTCCCACAGACTACAAAAAACAGTCTTTGCAATCAATCATCAGCTGTGTCACGTGACCGTATCAGATTTATACCTTAGTTGCCTCAATGAAATCACCAGAAGAGCTGTTATCATGGAGTTAAAATACTGCAGCAGGCATACCCTTTTAATCCTTGGTAGTCAATGCCAATGTAGTCAAGGTAGTCAATATAGTCAAAAAAGTTCACATCTTCTGTACATTCTCAGAGCACTGTGCATAACTCTGCACAATTTCCATTAATTTGGTGAATTCAATTCCAGAATTGACTATCTACACTTCCACATAAATTCACATAAATAATTCAAAACTTAGGATCCAGGAACCATTATTTTTATAATGTAACATAGAAGATTGCAATAATAATATATAAAAAATAAGAATTATATACATCAGTACTATACCAACACATCGTGGAAAGGAGATGGAGCATAAAAACAGATTGATAATAAAATAGCATAAATAATAATGTTACCAAGCAGTGACACTCCACAATACTGCAATATCTTTCTACAGACAGATTTTTGGTTCATTTACACAATATAATTTGTAGCTTTGATATAGCTATTTATTCTAGAGAACAAATCCATAAGTGAACAAGTGGAGACAAAAAAGATCTAAAGATCCTTATTGATTAACCAGGTTAATGACTAATTATAACTTACCTGTATTTTGAATACAGGATCACTATGCTGAGAGGATTTGTGAGTGTGGCTGGTAGGTCTTCTCAGTAAGCCTTTGAGACACTTGTGTTTCACAAGAGCAGTGCTATGAATATGACTAAAGCCCAATATATCACCCTGATTTCAACATGTCACAGGAAAAGAATTGCTGAGAGAAGTTACAGATGTTTTTTTAAAAAATCCGTGGGAGACACTGTGATGCGAGCAGCCACTGGTGATGCGAGCAGCCACTGGTGATGCATCCAGCTCAAAGTGGATTCAGGGGAGACAGATAACAACACAACAGCCAAGGGCTAATTTATGGCAATATGTGTCCACCTAACCACAGTGCTGGTCAGTGTCCAACTCAAGCTAGATTTGGAAGAAACTAACATACGAAGTTGGTATGCAAATATGACTATGAGTCAATTGTCTTACCCCCATAAATAGTGAGCAGCCCAAGAGCCCTTTGAGCTCTCTTGCACAGCAGCGGGCTGTACGCCAGGATCTCCCCTTGAGTAGGGACACCTCTCAAGGTTACTCCTCGAGGTTGAGAGATTCCTTGCCACAACAGATCCTCGGTAAGTGACTAATAGCACGCTAAACTTTGAAATCTTAGCTAGGTGATATAAAGGATTGGTTGTGCATATATAATCTTTTAGACATAAACCGTTGACCAAGTCTGGGACTAGGATTGGATCCAGCCACACCTAGACTCCTCTTTGAGAAGGAGTTTAGAAAGCAAAGGGGTCCTCTCTGAACCTCATGACTCAACGGGAGGGTCTCCCTGATGGTCTTGTCTGACCCTGTCCTCTATGCAGTAAATAATCAAGTGTACCTTGTCATGGAATCTTGTTAAACCACTGTCGCATTCATCACTGAACTTTGTTAACTCACTGGTTTATATCAATGAAGTTTATTTTTTTTGCTTCTCTCTTACGAGTGAAGTGCACTCTCACTCCCTCCGTGACAACTGCTAATGCAAATTCTTACCTTGGTTCAAAGTTTCTATCATCTTTGACAATACACTCTTTCTTTTCTGGTACTCCTTTCCATGTTTTAGGATCAGCTAAATCCACCAGTGCATTGGCATTGAGTAATCCAAACCCAAATCGGCTGTTTACCATCAGTCCTGCTCCATTATTTTTCCATCCTGGATTGCTAGCCAGTGGATCATATTCTGAGGTCCAGACTACCAAGTGCTGCATATCCCTCCAGGTTAGATTTGGGCTGTTGAGAAAATGTTCCTGGTTAATTGTTTCAGGACTATATCTATCAATTTTGTCTCAGTTATTAGTGTGCAACAGAACACGTTTAGGAATGTATATGACCCCATTGTTTTAAAATGTAGAGCATGTCACATCCTTATCTTCACAATACTTCTGTAGGTAGACAAAACCTCTGTGTAAATGAAGAACTGATACCTAGCAAGATTAGAGCTCAATTGTTCAAAATTATTTAGGCATTTAAAGACATCCAGCAAAATTGACATCTCTTACCAGTCTTTTTGGGATACAGACTTTGAAAATTCACTGGGCATTTGATTATATCTGTGGTTAACTATACCCTTTACAATATGGCCCTAAGTATCTTGGCTTATGTAATCAAATAGTATGCGATAAAATAGGGAGCTGAACCTACATCTTTCAAGTAATATGCCTAAGCCCTAATGCCTGAAGCGTTTTCTGTGAAAAGACCATTGTCCTGTCCTGTCCTCTCCTCTTTTCCCCTCCAAGTCATATATTCTGACTACCAGCTCTACAGGATTTGCACCTGCCTGCTCTGACATTCGAGCATGGATATTTTGCATTTTATGTCCCATCACCAGCAGCAAAGGTTCTGCAAACTGAATAAAGACTTCACTTGAACTTCTGCAACTTACTGTCTTCAAATTACATTCTCCTGATACATATGCAGCCTCACTGCCTTTAAGTGCAATTGACTGGAACTCAGTAAACAATTGTTGCCAGTGCACAAAAAGGTCTAAAATTCCTTGGTCATCATCTTATTTATGTTGGCTCTGCTTCACTAGGTAGGTGTTGATGCAAGTAGCTGCTCATTTTTGTCATCAGACTGAGGAAGTTTGACTGACATAAAGTGGAGCTGCAGCATGAAATGGTGCCACTTTTAAATAGACAATGTTTGAGGGAAAATGGTGGGATGGCTGAGAGTGAGGAGTTTCAATGGTAATTTTAGGACATCTTTGCTTCCAGAGCTAGAGCAAAAATTTCTGCTGCAAGCAGTGCAGATGCAGAGGTCCCAGTGTGAATCTCTGTACATTCATTGTGAACATCAGCACTTGTCTGATATAAAAACAACAAAACCCAAATTGCATGAAAAAAACAGTTGTAAATACAGTCATATCCACACTCACAAACATAACCATGTATCCTTTAATACATTCCTCACCAGCAGACAGTGATGGATGTTTAAATCCATTCATATTTCAATCCACTCTTTTTACTTCAACTATAATTTTTGTATCAAAATGCTTTGTGTTGGAACAAAATACTGCCACATCATTGAATATCTTACTTTATTCTAAGGTTTCACAATAAGTGTTTCGGGCTTAGTGATGAATCATAAAAACAGATCACTGTGTTGGGTCTAGAACATTTAAAATTACTGCCTGCTTGAATATTACTCATAAGATTAGTATTAGTGTTCTGCTCCCTCTTCAGCAGAACTATAATTTTCAATGAAACATGTGCCTTATTTGGAAATTAAATATCAAACTCATCTGCCCAGGTGTCCAAAGATATGGAAAGGGGGTACACTGAGACCTTTACATCTCAGCTATGAAGTGAAGCCACTTAGGAAGGACTGATCTCTTGACTAATCTGCACTGACATTATTTTAATCCCTTTCCATGTAGTTTATTGTAAAATAAGCATCAACCAGAGCAGAACAGGGATTATAGGTCCTTGAATATTATTTTATCACAGCAAATTTATTTAGGACAAATTTTTTCTTACACAGTTAATGATGTCACAGGGACTGATTTGTCTGCTTCCTGAGTACCTTTTACAAGCTTGGAAGTACCATTTTTGCTGTCATCAGTGGGAATGGAGGGGCTGAAAATCTTACAGAAGGTAAGTGGTAGAATGGCAACATATACCAGAGGTACTGACTCATATGGGTACACTAACTCCATAAGTTCCTTTTCTTTATATTCTAAATCTCTCTTGATTTTTTATTGTTACAATCCCATTAATTCTGTATCAGATCCTAACCCAACAGATGAGATCTGCCCTTTTTGAAGAATGGGTCCATATCAAACTTCATGTAGAGACCTCTGTCATACACAAGCACCAGAACATTTCAGCATGCTGATATAACTGTCTTGATACAGTGATATTGTTTAGCCATTGCTTTACAGTAGATGATGTTCTGGAAATACAATCACTTTTTGGATTACTAATCCCTCAGTGTTTCAAGATGAAAGTATTAAGCATGTAAAACATAAGTAAAGCAGGCACTTGAAATGAGGCATTTAAAAGCCCTTGTTATTTTCATATATAATACATTTCTATGTTTGTTCTGAATCTGGTAAAAACAACCTACAATTCTTTGGTCAGTATAATCCCCACTGCTGTATGCTGTGGCCAGAGTTGAAGAGCACTTCTCTGCATACCAGGGAGAAAGGCCTTGCTGAGAAGCACTGCTAATGGAGATAGTGTAGATACTATCAGTGTAACCATCACAGTCACAATTGTCACCCTAATGACCTCCATTGCCAGAAGCCCATACAAAAATGGAGCCTTTTCCATTTTGGCTCTAGAAGAAATGAGTGATTATCAAAGAGAAAATAAAGTTTTTGGTCTCTGCAATATATTCTTAACAACCCCCTTTCCAAAATGACAGCATAATATCCCAAACATTTTCATATGGAAAAGACAATTTTCCATATGTACCATAGAAGTTAGAGAGAGAAGAAACCAGCTAGATGATATATCCTACTTCACACCCTATAGTACATTTTTTTAGTTTATCTACATCTTTTATTTTGTCTAGTCTAGATTTAGTGTCCCAGGTACAGCAACTTTCCTCGAAATAGATTTTAGAGTTAAAAGAAGGGGCTGTGATGAACAGGTAAGTTTTTCCATATGCTGCTGCATGGTCCTGAGCATTTCTAGGAAAAAATCCCTATTTTTTTAAAGAAATGGCAAGTTCCTCAGGAGTTATTTCACTTGCATTTCTTGTAATCACAGAGATATGGGTAAGTGGTATGAATGATGTATGATATGAGTTTTCCACACAATTCCTTTTTGTAATGAAGCCTTTCACTGTTTGGCATTCACTTGCTGAAAAACAGTGAACCAGTAAGCACATCTGATTGGAAAGCCTTCCTTCTCTTACAAATCTGTGGGCCAGCACCATCAGTCTCTCAGGACACAACCACTTTCATTCCCTGCTCTGTTCTCCAGTGTATACTGAGGTAGCAGCAGCTAATAATATTGATGCTGACAGCTGACAGTGGATTGCTGCAGCAGCATGTAAACCACCACAGCTATCACAGAGGACACAATCAGCTATTCTGTCTTAAACTGTGCTAGTCCTTCAGAGGAAAGAATCTATTTCATGCAAAGAGCAAAACTTTATATTTTCATTTGGTATTAATACATGTCTATTCACTGCAAACAGCAGTTGGAGATACAGATTTTTATCATCCCCTCTCAGACGAGATTTGAAGTTACTCGTGTAAGGGCTAAGAGACATTTGCAGCACTTAAAACATTAAAAATAAAGAAACAGAAACAGAAAAATAAGATGTGCTCTTTGTAATATAATTGCTAAAATGGGAACAACAAGCCATGTCAGTCACAGTAAAAGGGATATCTTCTTCTGAGAATAAAGGCTGCAGTCCAGTAAATCACTGGTATATGTGAGCAGCTGTTTTGATTTCACTTGAAGTGCTACTAATGTCTCTCAGATGCTTAAGGCTAAGCATTCATTTAAGTGCTTTACTGGGCCAGCGACGAAGGGGTCAGGGATGAAACTGGTTGGCAACTCCATCTTTGACTGACTTTAATGGGTAATGGAGAGCATCCAGATCCTTGCAAAAGGAAGCCTGGCAAATTAATAGGTAAATTTAGTTCCCCTAATAAATAAAACAAGCTGTAAAAAAATTTATATTTTTCACCAAATAACTTGCTTTTTCAGAGTAAGACCACTGAACACTGGCTCCCTAATTCTTGCCTTCAGTTCTTCTTCTCTTGCTGCCTACTTATGGGCTTAGGTCTCTGTTTATCACCAGCCCACTCATCTCAGTCCCCATTCTTTCCTCAGAGTATGCCTGTCAGTTGTAAGACTATTATTTTTTCTTCTTCTCTCCTTCTATCTGCTAAGTTAATGTTAACTGACTTTTTTTTCCCAAAATCCTCTTTTTCTTTGTTTCTGGCCTTAAAGCACTCCTCCATTTCTCTCCTTTCTCATCTCTGATTCAGTCTCCCTCTCTGTATTACTACCTGGCCATCTTTAGATGTCTTTTCACCTCACTGGCAAGAACACTTTATGTATATATATCTCCAATAGCTCTGTCTGCACCCTACTTATCATCCAACCAGATCAAAAGAGGACAGAAAAAAGATTTGTAAAAGCACTGTTTTCTGTACTCTCCATCATGCATTTTTACTATCTTCATTTTAATTGGATCACGATATCCACCAACTTATAAACTAATGTAATTAACACAATACAAGCCCATCCACAGGGTGCTAAAACGCATCATTATTTCACAAAGTAAAATATTCACAAATCAGAATTTTTGTATAAAATTTTTATAGGCTTTCAGTGCGGAAATCCAATTACTCTTCAGAGCAAAACAAGCAGGCAGAAAAGGGTCGGGGTAGGGCAAGACAAAGGCAGCAAAAGTAAGGATGGAAAAAGAAAGCTTATCTGTGGAGAATACCAGCTTAAAACCAGCTTTAAAAGCTCTAATGGTGCTTTTTTAAAAGTTATGTTTTGGCTGGTATTTTCTCTACCTGTACTATTAAAATCACTTTCCCCCTTTTCAAATGTGTTTGAGCAAACAGAGCACAAACCATTTTCATTTCCTCCCTGATAAGAACCATTTTAAAATTCTGTTCCCTGCCATATTTCACTGTAGCTTTCTCTTAGGTATCGTACCTGTTTTATCCCATACTCAAAAGCCTTCTGTGCCAGTCTGCCAGGTCCCTCTACAGTTTTACCATCATCATTAAGCCCCCAGCTCACGCTGTAAATATCCACATGTTCTGGATTGAAACCAATTGAACTGGCTTCAATGACATCAGTGACTATTCCATACAGCATATGTATACCTTAACAGAAAAAAACAAGACTGCATTTATTTTGTTCCCTCTCTTTTGTCTTTGTTAACTGTAAAATTTCCAGCAAAATTAATACATAGTTATTGCACCATGGCCTACTGCTTTTCATTTAAATAATACTCTGCACAGTTATAATGCCAGGGTAAAACAGTATACCTACCCTTTATTTACAGAGCTCAGTGCTCTTTACAAATATTAAAAACAAACTTGTAAAATCTTGGTTGCACTCCTTTCTCTTTTTGCAAAGAGCCAAAAAGATTATGTTTTATTTACTGTTCCTGCTTTTTCTCATTGCATTGAGTTCTTACTTGACTTCTCTTTCTTCCTTCCTCTCTGTTAGATCTATATCAAAGACTTTTCTGAAATAGATAGTAAGTCATTGAAATTAAATAGGTTTTATCAAAATTTCTTTTATCTTTAAGATTTCTAAGAGTTTTAGGTCAAAGAAGTAGTTCTGAATGTTCTGACTAAAACACTTTGTCCTCACAGTCATTAAGGAAAAAAAGGAAAAAAGGACTGTAAGCATAATTCTTTTCCCAAATGGCTGGCCTCTAAGACACTCCTAATTACTCTGAGAGAAAGCTAAGTTTTATTATTTCATGTTAATTAGTGGCACTGCTATCCCACTATCACTGGTAAAGCTGGAAAAAGAATCAAGGTATATACTGTGCTTCAGGAACTAAAAAACACCACTTATCATGGGTAGGCATAAACTTGTAAGCTATTGAAAAATCATTTTTCAGTTGGCTCAGAATCATGAGATTCTCTCATACCATTGTACTATGAGCAAAGATTTGTCTGTGTGGAAATGACTGCAAGCTCCAGATGATAGATTGTAACATATAATGAGATACTGGTAATGCAGAGACTAGTACACTTCTCAAAGTGTACTAGTACATTTCTCAAACAAGAAGACAAAGCCAACTCTGTATATAAATAACATAATAAGGAAGAAAACAAGAACACTGACAACACACTGATGAAAACTGTTCACAAAAAACTTGCTGTCTTAGCTTTATAATCTCCAAAAATACTGCTTGTTTAAGTCAACTCAGGGATTTGATGACTACAGTGATATTTCCCTAAGAAGATTCCAATTATTTGCTCTTGCATAAACTGTTTCCTATTCTTCCACATGCTTGTTTCCTTTATCAGTCCCACAAATTCAAAAGCAGGCAAAGCCCAACATAATGTGAAATACATGTATCTGCCTGGCAGAAGGTTATTTTTATCAACATGTCACTCTGTTGGAACTCTAAGACCAGTCCTTTGTTAAATGGAGCTTCTTAATCATTTGATTTCCATGGCAGTACCAGAGAAATATCATAGTATGGTGCTATGATTAGATGTGTGTGAATATATATACTCTGCTTTACTCCAAAGGGGATCGATACGCACACATTCCTTAGCTCTATATAAAACAACAAGTGAATGTTAAATGAAACTGAAAGGTATCACTTTTAAAACAGACATTATGAAGTATTTTGTTCACACAGTGCACAGAAAAGCCTGTGGGATTCACAGCCACAAGGTATTGAAGAGAATTATCAAGTAAAAGATTTCAGAATAGGGCCAGATATTAATGTGACTAATGAGCACATCCAAGTTTATTACAGTTAGTATTTTTAAGGAAAATGAAAAATTTTTAATGTTTTGTTTTATCTCTCAAGGCAAAGTTAAACGAACCTCTAATGTTGAAGGTTAGAGAACAGGCTATTCCGAATGTCAGGGTTTCTTTCTCTAAAGCAGCTACTGCTGACTGTCAGAGAAGGCATTGCCTGTGGACCGATGGATTTTTCCAGTATGGCAGTTGCTACAAGCAAGCAACCACTTAAAGTAGTCATCCTAACTAATGTAAAATAGAACTGCATAATGCATCCTTTAATGGATTTTAAAAAATGCCTGTGAAGAAACAAATCCTGTATAGCTTGGAACATCAAAAAAGCCTTCCAATGTTTAGCCAGTCCAAATTTATCTGAATCTTTTGAAAACTTCTCCTATCTTCCATTGTTCTTCAAATGTGTTTTTGTTACATCCCTATCTCTATCAGGCTGGTCATATATGCCACTTTACAGTTTCTTTCAACTTTTTCATTCCTTCTCCTCCCCCACCCAGATATAAGCAGATTTCTTGGTAATTTGGATTGCTGGATTGCTTTTCATCCCATTATTTTCCTTTTCTAGACAAATCACCCAGCACAGATTTGTAGTTTGCATTTGCAAGAGGAGTACATACAAATAACTGCGAAAGGATCTTCTCTGTAGATGCAAGTGCCTTAAAATATGGGCACAGCGGGAATTCAAACATCTTTGCAGCTTCATCCATTTTGCCCTGCTTTGAAAATTTAGCATCTTCATCTTATGAGTGAGATATCTTATTTAAACAGAGTATGACAGTGTCATGTATTATGGCAAAGGCAGACTGCAAAGCAGACATCCATGACAGCTCAGTAGAGTAAATGGGAACCTACAAACATAAGACTGAAATGGTGGGAACAGCAGTTATAGTTGTCAATCACCACTTATTATCCCTTTGTTTAAAAGTTAAAAAGGGAGTAATGGAAAAACTAGGATTTTGCAAGTATCTTCCTCTGAACTAAATATCCATTTGCAACTGATATTTTGATTGTCTGTTTCATGAACCTGGAATGGATTAAACTTTTAGTCATCTCTTAAAACAATGGCAATATTGACTGAAGGGTAAGCAAGACTTTACCTATTTTCAAAATTAACTTATGATTGTAGCATGAAGTAAACTGTTGAAACAAAAGCCACAGCAGTAGGAATATATTGACTGACATGACCTTTCAAATGTAATTGTGTAGATGGAAACAATATGCTGCAAACAAGGGTGGCTATAAATTAGGGTGTTCTTAATTTTACTCTACTCAGTCCCTTCTCCCTCATGCCACCTCCTTCCAGGAAAAGCAGTTATAAGAAGTAGACCCATCATTCCTTTAAAGATACAGTCTTATCTCTGGGTTCAATCTACTTGTTGTTGTTATCTGTAGTCAAGATATAAACCAAATTTCAGAGAATGTTGGCACTTAAGAAATGATGTCATATAGATGTAACACTTTGCACAGATTATCCTGCCAGACAGGATTTTGTAGCCTAATATTGCAAGAGTGATGTATTTCAGACCTCATCTGTATTTCAGATTAATGGTAGCTGAGAATACTCAGCACTTCCAGGATCCATCTCATTTCCATTCACAACAGACATCTAGCTATTTTTGTTTTCTTACCTCCAACTCTGGAATTGTAGGCTACTCCAACTCCACATTTTCTATTGTTGGCTTGCATGGCAATTTCTCCTGCACACCGTGTGCCATGTCTGAATAAATATAGTAAGAAAAAACAACATCTCATAACCCATACACTTCTGTGTAAAATACACAGACTCACCAGTGATGATCTTGATTTGATGGAAGTCTTCCTTTACCTGAATGTAATGCAGCTATTGAATAGCTTTTTGAATTATGTCTACTTGATACAAAAATACTTGTTTCCCTTAGGCTTCAATCAACATAACTTAGTTTGTTTAATCAACAACCCATTTAATGATCAAAGTATCATTATGATGAGATGATAAATACCTAATCCAAAACACACTGAGATCAAAAGACCTATGAGCTATCAGTATTTTAGCAGACTGCAAGAGTAAGGTAAAATTTTGGGGCTAAGAAGCTGCTAAACTCCTTCAGAAAGAAATACGAACAAGTCACTTCTAATCACACATTTAGATACTCTTTTTTAATGGCTGCATTTATTTAGGATTTCAGTAAGTTAGCCTTTAAAGTATCTTCACGATTGCTAAATTTTTCTTGTAACCAAGTATTTTCTATGCATTTTTTTGCCATAGGTGATTATTACTACTCAATACATAAAACCTTCAAATAAATGTAATTGCAAAAGAGCTGTATTATTTAATACTACAGATTGTTATTCAATGAAGTGTTTGAATGCTTCTGGGCTGAATTCCACTTACTTACTAGTAAACATTAGAGATAATAGAGGTAGATTTAAGAGATAATGTCATTGGAACCAGAGGATAATGTCCTCCCACTCTTAAATAATGCTATAACAAAGTAGAAATGTCTTTTTTTAAATGTCTCATTCATGGGACATTTATTCTTTCATTGATTGGGTTTTTTTCTATGCACTTACTGATGTATGTTGTAGATGCTATCATACTGACAATAGGGAACCAGAACATCAGTTTCTTACTGTATCTTTATTGAGTAATGGCATCCTAATTGGTTTAGAAAAATGACTTGTTCTGTGCACCAGCTTTTAAAGAGGTCTACTCTCTTTTCTTTCTGATGGACAAAATCCCTCCCTGAACTACCATGGATAAGCCTAGGTGTGACAGTCCCATCACCACCAGAGAGGTGGTAGAAAGGGTACCAGAAGAAGTACCATTAAATAGTACTGGTGGTAGAAGAGGTACCAGAAAGGGCATGGGAGAAAACTCCTCATTCCTTCCAAGCCACACAGTTCCACTAAGTGAACTGGCTGTTTGTCTGTGTTCAAGCCTTCTGAAACTTACTAATTTATTACTGTTTCCCTGGGGACATTTTGTCCAAATCTGGTCTACAGAAGACTTCCATCTGCCTTTTTCTTCAGAAGAGACAGAAAGATTATCCAGGAAGTGCATGTAACCTCTTTCAGTGTCTGACCATGAGTCACACCCATATGAGAGGAAGAAGTCAGAAGCATGACTTCACCTGTGCATGTATGCACAGAGCTAGAAGCTATTCTACCTGTCCAAAAGGTAATGCCAATACTGGAAAACAGCACCCTTAGCTACAAGAGCTGACCTGAAGGGATGGAGGTTTTGGTAGGTTGGTAAGTTTCTCTGAGAAACAATTTCCTCCAGAGCACTTCACAGGAGATATGTATTCTCTTAACAAACATTCTTATTGCAAGTCAGCAAACTGAAGGCAAAATCTGCTTAGGTAGATGTCATTCTACAAACAGACATGGTGAATTTCAGGACATTAAAGGAAGATTAAAATTGAAAAGCTCTTCACCTGGGAATTTAATTTCCTTAATTTCCAGTGTTTGTGCAAATGTTATAAGGATTTTTCCTTTCATATATAACTGTCATACAAGATATATATATTTCTATATTTGCATGTCATAAGACACAAAGTAATAGTGTACAGCTTTGTTCTCTTTACACAACTGGGAGGTTACTCACTTGTTTTTGGGTTTTGTGTCATATCTAGGAAAGGAATCGTGATCGTTGTCATTGAAATCATAACTTGCCTTTGGATCCTATGTTTAAAAAAATAGAATTAATTGTGATGACTAAAAAATACATTTGAAAATGGATAAAGAAAGGGGTTCTAGTGTCTGTATTTATTTATTTGGTGTGCCTCACATTGACAGCAACCAAGTTGGTAGAATTTGATAAGCATTAACAATTCCATAAACTTTTCATGGTGCTAGAACCGGTTTAAAAATTCATCATTAAATCATTGCATACAAACATGCCTGGGAACTAAAACAACTGAGAAAAAATAAAGCTATCTTTATTAAGTAACATTTAGCTTCCCGTGACACAGACCAGGTTACAAATTATGCCTGAGGCAAATATTTCCATCTCTGTCATGTAGAAGCTGCCTTACAGAACAGAGAGCAAGCTGGAGAAGAATGTCTGTTTATCAAATTTACAATTGATTAATTTATTCCATAACATTCTAATGCCCAAAATTACATAGTTAGCATAGATGGAAGAGTTCCACTCCAACCCATCATCTAGTACTGTAATGACAACACCTTTGTCTGTAATTCCTTTTTCCCAAATAGGAATAACATGGAGATCCAGTTTGGGAAGGGATAGTTATTCATGTATCTTGCTGGAGAACAGAAAAGGATTACAAATATGTCAACATTTTTATCCATGTATATTACACAGGTCCAAAGTTATATTTTAATTACTTGAATACATTACCTGAAGCTCCTTGAAGACCATCCCTGAAAAAAAGAGAATCTTGTATTTATTAGAGGTGGGCAACAGAAACACAGAATGGTAGGGATGTACTGATGATCCTTGGAAAGTTCAGTTAATAATCAGACCTACTAATGTTTTCACCTGATGAGAAGCCAAGACAGTACAACGAGTTATGTTTTCTCTAAATGTGTTTTCTCCTTTGAAGTCCAAGTTAGCCAGAGCAAAATAATGAATGGATAAAAGAATTCAGGTAGTCGCTTGGTTATGAACAACTGTGCTGAATTACAGCTTTCTGTTTACTATTTTCATTACTACTCGGAGTACCCAGCCCCCTGAGCTGGAAGACAGGGATGGGGAGCAGAATGAAGCCCCCATAATCCAAGGGGAAATGGTCAGCGACCTGCTACACCACATAGACACACACACAAGTCTATGGGACTAGATGGGATCCACCCAAGGGTACTGAGGGAGCTGGTGGAAGTGCTCACCAAGCCACTTTCCATCATCTATCAGCCGTCCTGGCTAACCGGGGAGGTCCTAGTTGACTGGAGGTTAGCAAACGTGACGCCCATCTACGAGAAGGGCCAGAAGGAGGATCTGGGGAACTACAGGCCTGTCAGCCTGACTTTCGTGCTGGGGAAGGTTATGGAACAGATCATCCTGAGTACCATCACACGGCACGTACAGGACAACCAGGGGATCAGGCCCAGTCAGCATGGGTTTATGAGGGGAGACCTTATTGCTCTCTACAGCTACCTGAAAGGAGGCTGTAGCGAGGTGGGGGTCAGTCTCTTCTCCCAAGTAACAAGGGATAGGACAAGAGGAAATGGCCTCAAGTTGCGCCAGGGGAGGTTTAGGTTGGATATTAGGAAAAACTTCTTCACCAAAAGGGTAGCCAGGCATTGGAACAGGCTGCCCAGGGAAGTGGTTGAGTCCCCATCCCTGGAGGTATTTAAAAGAAGGGTAGACGTGGTGCTTAGGGACATGGTTTAGTGGTGGACTTGGCAGTGCTAGGTTAACGGTTGGACTCAATGATCTTAAAGGTCTTTTCCAACCTTAACGATTCTATGATTCTATGTATATGACAAGAACCTTCACCGTCTTTGGAGTATGATTTAAACTGAAGAGGTTCTCTACTGTTCACATGTTCAAAACCTCAAGGAAAAAGAAGTTTCTTGACTTCTATAGTTTCTGTCTGAGTGACAACTCAAAAATACAGTTGATCATTTGTGGTTTATATGATTTCTTTAGAGAATGCGCATTTCCACTATGCATCTAGCTGGACCTTTAGTCTAGGCTTCATTGCTTTCACTCAGAATAGGGATGGGATTAAAGATGGGTATAACAAATAAAGAAAAATAATCAAGCAAAAACATGGCCCAAGTGGCTGGAAATATTTTTTTCTTCTCCAGTTCAGCTTAGAGGAAGCAGACCAAACTCTAGGCTGTTTCTATAATGCTTTCCGTTCTCTTTCTTTTTTTTGAGTTAGAAAAAAAAAATATTAAAAACATAGCATAAAATATTTCCATAAAGATTCCTGCAAACTTCCTCTTAACACAAAAATGGATATCTGTAAAAATTTTACATTTGTTTGAAGCTGAATCTGTATTGGCTTCTCTGCCTATTTCCAACAGGAAGCAGGGAATTTCCAAGATGTTTGTACTGGACAAATACACACAGAGTAAGAAAAAAAGCAGCTTTGTGAAAAAAGCAATGTACTGCTCTCTAGGAGACATAGTTCCTCTTTCTAGCTTTGCATGGTTTTCACTTGTTTTCCCTCAAGTTTTCCCAAATGAGAAACAGATAACACGATGCTTACCCTTGTTTGCAGTTCTCGTGGTTTAACCCCAGCCAGCAACTAAGCACCACACAGCCACTCGCTCACTCCCCCCTGGTGGGATGGGGGAGAGAATCAGAAGAGTAAAAGCGAGAAAACTCATGGGTTGAGATGAAGACAGTTTAATAGGTACAGCAAAAGCCGCGCACAAGCAAAGCAAAACAAGGAATTCATTCACTACTTCCCATCAGCAGGCAGGTGTTCAGCCATCTCCAGGAAAGCAGGGCTCCATCACGCGTAATGGTTACTTGGGAAGACAAATGCCATCACGCCGAATGTCCTGCCTTCCTCCTTCTTCCCCCAGCTTATATACTGAGCATGATGTCATATGGTATGGAATAGCCCTTTGGCCAGTCTGGGTCAGCTGTCCTGGCTGTGCCCCCTCCCAGCTTCTTGGGCACCTGGCAGAGCACAGGAAGCTGAAAAGTCCTTGACTAGTGTAAGCACTACTCAGCAAGAACCAAAACATCAGTGTGTTATCAACATTATTCTCATCCTAAATCCAAAACACAGCACTCTACCAGCTACTAAGAAGAAAATTAACTCTATCCCAGCTGAAACCAGTGCACATCGAAATTTTCAAATTAAGTGCATAAATATGTTAAATGTTTTCTTTCAAAATATTTCCCTTGCAATGTAGCAAATATACATTATTATTACCTGATTTGATGGCAACAGTTTTTATGTCTTCCACAAATTACCAGAAGAAAAGATTATTTAATGGATTCTAGAGAACAAAACTTGAGACCTTAAATAATTCCGTGAACTTCAGCAGTGAGAAAAGAAAGCGTAAAATGAAAGAAAGGTCATTCCCATAATATTTTTCTTTATCTAAGCCTCATACTTTATGCAACATTCTTTTGGAAACACAGATGAAAAACCTGTTATTGACTAATGTAATTATGCACAGGAAAAAACAAAGAAAATTCTAGTTTTCACATCTATGTTTTTATGGGGCTAGTAAGCAAAGTTTCTAAATTAGGTGTATGAACTGCATCTTTAATATCAGAGAGAAAAATGAGGCATTTAGGGGCTACTCTTCAAACAACTTGCTCTGGAACAGAAGGCTAGAGATGATTCATGCTTCCAATTGATTTTCCACAGAAACAATAATCATAGAATCGTTTAGGCTGCAAAAGACCATTAAGATCATCAAGTCCAACCATTAACCTAGCACTGCCAAGTCCACCACTAAACCATGTCCCTAAGCACCACGTCTACCCATCTTTTAAATACCTCCAGGGATGGAGACTCAACCACTTCCCTGGGCAGCCTGTTCCAATGCCTGACTACCCTTTTGGTGAAGAAGTTTTTCCTAATATCCAGTCTAAACCTCCCCTGGCGCAACTTGAGGACATTTCCTCTCATCCTATCGCTTGTTACTACGGAGAAGAGACCGACCCCCACCTCACTACAGCCTCCTTTCAGGTAGTTGTAGAGAGCAATAAGGTCTCCCCTCAGCCTCTGCTTCTCCAGACTAAACAACCCCAGCTCCCTCAGCCGCTCCTCATAAGACTTGTTCTCGAGACCTTTCACCAGCTTCGTTGCCCTTCTTTGGACATGCTCCAGCACCTCGATGTCCTTCTTGTAGTGAGGGGCCCAAAACTGAACACAGTACTCGAGGTGCGGCCTCACCAGTGCCGAGTACAGGGGCACTATCACCTCCCTGGTCCTGCTGGCAACACTATTCTTGATGCAAGCCAGGATGCTGTTGGCTGCCTTGGCCACCTGAGCACACTGCTGGCTCATATTCAGGCAGCTGTTGACCAACACCACCAGGTCCTTTTCCGCCAGGCAGCTCTCCAGCCACTCCTCCCCTAGCCTGTAGCGTTGCATGGGGTTGCTGTGACCCAAGGGCAGGACCCGGCACTTAGCCTTGTTGAACCTTGTACAATTGGCCTCGGCCCATCGATCCAGCCTGTCCAGGTCCCTCTGTCGAGCCTTCCTACCCTCAAGCAGATCAACACTTCCACCCAACTTGGTGTCATCTGCAAACTTCCTGAGGGTGCACTCAATCCCCTCATCCAGATCATGGATAAAGATATTAAACAGAACTGGCCCCAATACTGAGCCCTGGGGAACACCACTCGTGACCAGCCGTCAACTG
The DNA here is from genome assembly GCF_965183815.1 of Platalea leucorodia. NCBI lineage: Eukaryota > Metazoa > Chordata > Aves > Pelecaniformes > Threskiornithidae > Platalea > Platalea leucorodia. The sequence goes on along the minus strand of NC_138859.1, from coordinate 24,233,101 downwards.
GATTTGACTCCATTCACCACCACCCTCTGGGCTCGGCCATTCAGCCAGTTTTTTACCCAGCGCAGAGTGCACTTATCCAAGCCGTGAGCAGCCAGCTTCTCCAGGAGAATGCTGTGGGAGACAGTGTCAAAGGCCTTACTAAAGTCCAGGTGGACAACATCCACAGCCTTCCCCTCATCCACTAAGTGGGTCACCTTGTCATAGGAGATCAGGTTAGTCAAGCAAGACCTCCCTTTCATAAACCCATGCTGACTGGGCCTGATCCCCTGGTTGTCCTGTACATGCCGCGTGATGGCACTCAGGATGATCTATTCCATGACCTTCCTCGTCACCGAGGTCAGGCTGACAGGCCTGTAGTTTCCCGGATCCTCCTTCCGACCCTTCTTGTGGATGGGTGTCACATTTGCTAACTTCCAGTCAACTGGGACCTCCCCGGTTGACCAGGACTGCTGATAAATGATGGAAAGTGGCTTGGTGAGCACTTCCACCAGCTCCCTCAGTACCCTTGGGTGGATCCCATCTGGCCCTATAGACTTGTGTGTGTGTCTATGTGGTGTAGCAGGTCGCTAACCATTTCCCCTTGGATTATGGGGGCTTCATGCTGCTTCCCGTCCCTGTCTTCCAGCTCAGGGGGCTGGGTACCCCAAGAACAACTGGTCTGACTATTAAAGACTGAGGCAAAGAAGGCACGAAGTACCTCAGCCTTTTCCTTGTCCTCTGTCACTATGTTTCCCCCTGCATCCAATAAAGGATGGAGATTCTCCTTAGCTCTCCTTTTGTTGCTAATGTATTTGTAGAAACATTTTTTGTTGTCTTTTACAGCAGTAGCCAGATTAAGTACCAGCTGGACTTTGGTCCTTCTAATTTTCTGCCTGCATAACCTCACAACATCCTTGTAGTCCTCCTGAGTTGCCTGCCCCTTCTTCCAAAGGTCATAAACTCTCCTGAGTTATTCCAGAGTTCCAGCCAAAGCTCTCTGTTCAGCCAGGCTGGTTGTCTTCCCCATCGGCTCATCTTTTGGCACATGGGGATGTCCTGCTCCTGTGCCTTTAAGATTTCCTTCTTGAAGGATGTCCAGCCTTCCTGGACTCCTTTGCCCTTCAGGACTGCCTCCCAAGGGACTCTGTCAACCAGGCTCCTGAACAGGCCAAAGTCTGCCCTCCAAAAGTCCAAGGCAGCAGTTCTGCTGACCCCCCTCCTTACTTCTCCAAGAATCAAAAACTCTGTCATTTCATGATTGCTATGCACAAGATGGCCTCCAACCGTCACATCACCCACCAGGCCTTCTCTGTTCACAAACAACAGGTCCAGCGAGGCCCCTTCCCTAGTTGGCTCCCTCACCAGCTGTGTCAGGAAGTTATCTTCCACACACTCCAGGAACCTCCTAGGCTGTTTCCTCTCCTCTGTATTGTATTTCTAGGAGACATCTGGTAAGTTGAATTCCCCCACGAGAACAAGGGCTAGCGATTGTGAGACTTCTCCCAGCTGCTTATAGAATATTTCATCTGCCTCTTCATCCTGGTTGGGTGGTCTATAACAGACTCCCACCATGATATATCTGCCTTGTTGGCCTTCCCCCTCATTCTTACCCATACACACTCAACCCTATCGTCACCATCATTAAGCTCTAGACAATCAAAACACTCCCTAATGTACAGGGCTACCCCACCGCCTCTCCTTCCTTGCCTATCCCTTCTGAAGAGCTTATAGCCATCCATTGCAGCACTCCAGTTGTGTGAGTCATCCCACCATGTTTCCGTGATGGCAACTATGTCATAGTTTTCCTGCTGCACAATGGTTTCCAGCTCCTCCTGTTTGTTGCCCGTGCTGCGTGCATTGGTGTAGATGCACTTCAGTTGGGCTATTGATCCTGCCACCTTTTTTGGGGGAGAAGCCCTAATTCCTACGTGACCATACTCAGGTGCTTCCGTGGATCTGAACATATCCATAACCCAGACCAGACTTTGGTCTGCCAGAGATGGCAGACCAAAGGATCTCGCTAGCACACCGTCCCTCAAACATTGGTGTGCCGCCCCCAGGCTTATCTCTAGTGAGCCTGGTTTTATCCCTTTCCCCCTTCCAATTTAGTTTAAAGCTCTTTCAATGAGCCCTGCTAACTCCTGTGCTAGGATCCTTTTCCCCCTTTGAGACAGGTGTACCTTGTCTGTTGCCAGCAGGCCTGGTGTCGTGTAAACTGACCCATGATCAAAAAACCCAAAATCTTGCCAGTGACACCAGGCTCGGAGCCAGATATTGATCTGCTGGCTCTTCCTGCATCTTCCCTCATCATTCCCTGCAATTGGAAGTCAGTGTTCAGCCAGGCGGAGAGAGGTTTGGGAATCTTCTGTGTCATGGGTCCTGTCTGCCTATTGGGCCTGTTGGACTACCTTTACTACTCACATAATTCCATTTAAGGCAACTAGAAGCCAAAAAGAACCAGTGTGTTTTGCTAATGTGTCTATGCACAGAATTACATAGCATTTATGCATGAACACGGTGATCTCTAAGTTACTAGGTTGCATTTTGAAAATGTTTCCAGCTTTGCTCCCTTCAGTGCATTACTAAACACAATTAAAATCAAATTAAACTGCTGATACCCCTTTCTGTGCTGTCTGTCTGCTCCTTTTGGAAATGGGAATAAAATGTTACCCACTGCTAGTACCTGGACGTTCACTCTGACGCAGACCAGGTTGGTACTTTTCATCCCAATTTCCAAACAAACAAACAAACAAAACTCAAGTTCAGTAGATTGCTGTTGTGGTTTAACCTCAGCCAGCAACTAAGCACCACACAGCCGCTCGCTCACTCCCCCCTGGTGGGATGGGGGAGAGAATCAGAAGAGTAAAAGCAAGAAAACGCGTGGGTTGAGATAAAGACAGTTTAATAGGTACAGCAAAAGCCGTGCATGCAAGCAAAGCAAAGCAAGGAATTCATTCACTACTTCCCATGGGCAGGCAGGTGTTCAGCCATCCCCAGGAAGGCAGGGCTCCATCACGCGTAATGGTTACTTGGGAAGACAAACGCCATCACGCCGAATGTCCCCCCCTTCCTCCTTCTTCCCCCAGCTTATATACTGAGCATGATGTCATATGGTATGGAATAGCTCTTTGGCCAGTTTGGGTCAGCTGTCCTGGCTGTGCCCCCTCCCAGCTTCTTGGGCACCTGGCAGAGCACGAGAAGCTGGAAAGTCCTTGACTAGTGTAAACTCTGCTCAGCAAGAACCAAAACATCAGTGTGTTATCAACATTATTCTCATCCTAAATCCAAAACGCAGCACTATGCCAGCTACTGGGAAGAAAATTAACTCTATCCCAGCCGAAACCAGGACATCATCCAGTAACTTTGATTCCTACATCTATCACCATGTATGAAATACTAAGAGTGACTCAGAAATTATTATAATAAAGAAATGTACAGATTTAATTCAAATACATTTTCCTAATAAGAGCGTAATGGAAAATCACTACAAGAACATAAACTCTTAAAAATAGAAGCTGCTCCACACGTAGTTTGAAAGCTTTCAAATAACACTCACTTTGCTATATACTTAGTGCTAAAAACTCTACAAACCAGTTATTCACAGATGAACATACCTATGCAAGTATAAGTATTTTAAACTGCCTAGTCACTATCCAAGGCTGTATAAACTTGTGCACATATTAGAGCAATTATCTTTCTCTCTCTTCCCTGCCCACAGCAAAGTTTGACCTCTTCATCACCTAATGGTAATTAACAATTGACATCTTCCATGCTTTTTATTTTTGTGATGTGGACAACTGCTCTGTGAAAATTAGCTGAAAGTACCAAGCACATATGTCAGACAAGCCAAATGTTTGTCACTCAGAAGCTGGGCTAGGTTCGAACTACCATCTTTTACAAAAGCTGAAGGCCCTATTACATATCTCCAGTCACTGATATATCAAGTAGTGAAAATTATTTTGATTCAAGTCCCTTGCAAGAAAGTAGATTTGAAAGCTAGTACAAATATTGGAAGAAGTTAGGGAACCAGATAATTATATCCTTTCAAAACGTTCACAGACATTATCCATTTTACAGCAACACTGGGACATCTATAGGAAACAGATAAATATTCATATTAGAGCCAAGTTTTGCCCCAGCTTACACAGTTAACATACCGTATAATTCATGAAGGAGCTATACAAATGAAAGCAGGATTCTCTTCTTTCTCCCTTTTTAAAAGAATGAATTTAAGTCTTTTGAAATTGGCTGAACAAGTGTAGCTCTTTGGAGTAAAGGTCAGCCCAAAAAAGGGAGGAACTGCAACCAAGACTATGTTTCTGAACATTATATTATGACAGCATTGAAAATATGAACATAGGTCTGGGTATAAATTAGAACATGCAACCTTTATTTATAATTGTCTACAGTAAAATTGTGGCTTTGAACACCCCCAATCTAGAATTATTTCACTGAGCAGACTTTAACCGTTAAACCAAAGTATACAATGAAATAGATGGGAATGTACAGTTTTGAAACAGAACAGGCAAAACAAAGCATTTCCTGTCTGTCGCCCTCCTTTTGTTCTTCTAGCTACACATAGAATATTTCCTCCTAACTGACATTTGCATCCCAAAACTTTACTTGAATATCCAATCACTTGTTCTCAAGTGATTCATCCTTAAATGTTAAAATGATATTTTTCAGAACTAGATTACTTAATGTTTTGGACCACTCATATTTTCACTTTGATTGCTGCAATAATGCTAATTTGAAATTCAGATTTCATTGTTCTGAACTTTGACAGAAATTGTTTTTGAGGGACTGAGAGGATTCTGCTCTGTTCCTTAAATTTGCCACCCACCTTGCTTCCCCAGTATGTTTACAGACAGACATCCTTATCTCTTAAATAAAGTTAAATAAATGGGGAGTCTGCTTTACCAATGGATTGTACCTAAGTTCATATAAGCCTTGGCAGTCTTAACTCCTCTACAGTTTCAGTAGGATCCTAGAGTAACAAAAGACTACAAGTCTAGACCTTGTGATGGATCCTATCTGAGAACGGGTTTTAGCTTGTCGTAGAAGTGAATCCAGAAAAATCTCAATCCTTTTTCCTTGCTTTTTTTATAATATTCAATCACTATAAATCAAATCTAATTTCCATAGCAATTGCACAGACATGGTCTGATTACTGAATCTATGGATTTTTACTTTGAATTGAGCCCTGTGGTTCCTCATTGATATTTTCATCAGTGATACATTGACATCTGAAATTCCAAACCTTTGCAATGCTGCATATCTTAAGTTTTAGTTTAAAAAACACTTGCAAAAAAAATGGTAAGACAAGATGGGATTCTGCCTGCTAATGACAGGATAATAAAGTAATTATAATAGTAATAATTATAATAGTAATAATAAAGTATTATTCACCCGAGGATACTGAGGGAGCTGGCAGAGGAGCTCGCCAAGCCACTTTCCATCATTTATCAGCAGTCCTGGTTAACCAGGGAGGTCCCAGAAGACTGCAAGTTAGCAAATGTGACACCCATCCACAAGAAGGGTCGGAAGGAGGATCCAGGGAACTACAGGACTGTCAGCCTGACCTCGGTGCTGGGGAAAGTCATGGAGCAGATCATCTTGAGTGCCATCATGCGACACGTGTGGGACAACCAGGGGATCAGGCCCAGTCAGCATGGGTTTATGAAAGGGAGGTCCTGCTTGACTAACCTGGTCTCCTTCTATGACAAGGTGACCCACTTAGTGGATGAGGGGAAGGCTGTGGATGTTGTCCACCTGGACTTTAGTAAGGCCTTTGACACTGTCTCCCACAGCATTCTCCTGGAGAAGCTGGCTGCTCGTGGCTTGGATAAGTGCACTCTGCGCTGGGTTAAAAACTGGCTGGATGGCCGAGCCCAGAGAGTGGTGGTTAACAGAGACAAATCCAGTTGGCGACCGGTCACGAGTAGAGTTCCCCAGGGCTCAGTATTGGGGCCAGTCCTGTTCAATATCTTTATCCATGATCTGGATGAGGGGATTGAGTGCACCCTCAGGAAGTTTGCAGATGACACCAAGTTGGGTGGAAGTGTTGATCTGCTGGAGGGTAGGAAGGCTCGACAGAGGGACCTGGTCAGGCTGGATCGATGGGCCGAGGCCAATTGTACAAGGTTCAACAAGGCTAAGTGCCAGGTCCTGCCCTTGGGTCACAGCAACCCCATGCAACGCTACAGGCTAGGGGAGGAGTGGCTGGAGAGCTGCCTGGCAGAAAAGGACCTAGGGGTGTTGGTCAACAGCTGCCTGAACATGAGCCAGCAGTGTGCTCAGGTGGCCAAGAGGGCCAATGGCATCCTGGCTTGCATCAAGAATAGTGTGGCCAGCAGGACCAGGGAGGTGATAGTGCCCCTGTACTCGGCACTGGTGAGGCCGCACCTCGAGTACTGTGTTCAGTTTTGGGCCCCTCACTACAAGAAAGATATCGAGGTGCTGGTGCATGTCCAGAGAAGGGCAACGAAGTTGGTGAAGGGTCTCGAGAACAAGTCTTATGAGGAGCAGCTGAGGGAGATGGGGTTGTTTAGTTTGGAGAAGAGGAGGCTGAGGGGAGACCTTATTGCTCTCTACAACTACCTGAAAGGAGGTTGTAGCGAGGTGGGGGTCGGTCTCTTCTCCCTAGTAACAAGGGATAGGACGAGAGGAAACGGCCTCAAGTTGCACCAGGGGAGGTTTAGGTTGGATATTAGGAAAAACTTCTTCACCGAAAGGGTAGTCAGGCACTGGAACAGGCTGCCCAGGGAAGTGGTTGAGTCCCCATCCCTGGAGGTATTTAAAAGATGGGTAGACGTGGTGCTCGAGGACATAGTTTAGTGGTGGACTTGGCAGTGATAGGTTAACGGTTGGACTCAATGATCTTAAAGGTCTTTTCCAACCTTAATGATTCTATGATTCTATGATTCTATGATTCTATGAGTATGGTTGGCTGAATGTATTAGACTTGCAAAATTAGTAAAGCCTGCCTGTGACCTCATTAGAAAGCTAGCAATAAGCTGATAGCATAAACAGAGGGCATGAAAAAGAAAAAATGTAACACTAACCTGCTTATTGTCAGAAAGTCTTTTAGTAATAGAAATGGCACTTCTTTGAGACCATCTTGGATAGCTTTTATGTCTGTATAAGCAGTGGTTTTTGAGTGATCCAATCTATAAGACAGAGGCATACTGTAAATATTGAGTTATTTCTCCACTGCAAACAAATATCAACAATCATAACCTGTCAGAAATCATTCTACTTAAAAGATGAAAGAAAAGAGAAAGAAACTAGTCTTTAGGGATTTTAATCTAAACTAAACCACTTTTCAAGAAAGAAGTGCTTATCACAACCTGCATCTTAGAAGGAACTGGGGGAATAATTTGATTTAAGCTAACATAGTACTACTGATTACTACTATAGTACTCAGTAATGTAGTACTACTCTTGTAGTAGCCACCAGTATAAAGACAGACACTACTCATACATATCTTGACATGGTCACATTTCAAAGGACAGGTTTAATGTATGGTCACATTACACAGTTTTATCTTCTCTTCCTGGGGTTCAGATAAACAGATGAAAAAAAGTTTTATGTGCCTTCACAAACCTTATTATGGAATTTGCTTTTTCTAAGCATTTACTAAACTGGCATCTTCACAATAATTGATCACTTGCAGAGCTGGGTGCACACAGTCTGGTTTAAACATTCCTCTTCCCTGAGCAGATGCTGTTTGAAATCAGTGGAAGTGAATCCACTGACTTCAAAGACAGCAAAATCAGTCCTTGCTTATGGATGTGGGACTGCATCTAAATTTTAGAGTCCAAAGAATGTAACTGTTCCTGGGATGTGGGGCCACCCTTCCCACACATCAGCTTGGGTAGGAGGCCAGGAAGGGGCTGCCTGCACAGCATCTGGAGCCCATCTAAGGAGAGGTGACTTCTACCCTAGGCTCAGCTGCCTTCTGGGCTTCACAAGTGCCGTGCACAGCATGGGTGGGAAACAGCTGTGCTGATGCTCTAGACCTTGCAGAGGAATTTGGTCCCGAGCACTGCCAAATGCGTTGCCTGGCACAGGACCCTTGGCTGGTGGTAGAATTAAGTTATGTAACAACGCTGACATCATGGTATCCCAAAAAAGAAAATGCTGTAAAGAAACCCCTCAATGGCAACTCTGGGGGGTGGGCTAGCTAGCAGAGGTGCCTGGGCAGTGGGACAGGCTCCGTGGCGGCAGGCCAGGCCAGGACGGGCCAGGCCAGTTCGCCTCCCCACAGCACCCCTCTGTGGCAGAGAGTGGATGGCGGGGGGGGGGGTGGGAGGCAAGAGCTGCCATTGCTCCTCATCCTGCCCAGCTCCCCTCAGTGAGAGTTGGCCCTGAGGGTGCAGGGCGCCTCGCCATGTGGCGACCCTGATGCTGCCATATTGGAAAGAGACACAGGCTGGGGGGCAGCAGGAGGAGAAGGTGAGTCAAACTCCAGCAAGCCGGCATAGCTCCATAAGCCGCAGCTGGACACAAGTTTAATGGCAGCCCTGAGGAGAGAAGGGAGAGAGGGAAACAAGCCTCCACGGAGCTGGAGGCAGTTTGCCTGATGCCCGGGATGGGGAGCTCCCGAAGGAGCCAGCCAGCCAGGAGCACCATGGCCAGGTCGGGCCGCCCGTCCCCCACCCAGCGGGAAACTCCTGCCTCTCATACTTGCCCCATGAGGTGGTACTCCAGCTCCTCCGTGACAGCTCTGGTGACGTCAGGACCTGACGGGATCTCCACCGCCCATTCGTTGAGGAACAGCCACACAGCGCTGCTGCTGCAGGTGACACAGCAGGCGGATAGGAGTGCCAGAGCCACACACTGGCTGGCCCAGAGGCACCCTTCCACGGCTACGGGGCACATGGGCCAGGGAGAGCGGCATCCAAGAATGAGACGTGGTGGAAGGAGAGATTGTGGGGGGCATGGACAGCTGGAGTGGAGCTGCGTGCTGGAGCACCCGCGTTGCTAGGTGAGCACAGGGGAAGTGGGTGGCAGCGGCCCCGCAGTGGGAGGCCATGTGCCGGCTTGGTGCGGCTGCCTGGGGCTGCACGGTACCCACTCTGGAGCCAGAATGAAAATGAGTGTTTACACATCAAAACTACAAAAACCATCCTGACGTCAAGTGTACTTGGCTCCCAAGCTAGGTGATAATTCCCCAGGGGGCGGGCGAGTGGGAGGAGTGTGCTAAAATAAGCGGGAGGGACGCGCATATATGGAAACAGAAGGAAAAGCCTGCACTGCTGGCTGCGGACTGTGTCTCCTGGACGGTGCCACCCCTCAACTGTGTGCCTGCGGTACGCAGTGGGACCCGGGCACCCACCGCCTTCATGGGAAGGTGCTCCGCCCCCCCCCCCCCACAGCAGGCCTCGTACAGGGTAGCGGGGGGCAGCAGCCACTGCCTCCTGCAGCCAGCAGCAACTCCCTGAGAGAAGAGGCCTGCGGGTTCCAGAAATGCCAACTTAGTTTTCTTTCCCCCACGGGTGGCTGCCTGAAATAGAGATTTTTGGCAGGGCCAGAGCAGAGGCATGACAGGGTCAGTGATGCAGGTGTTTGTGGGATGATGCTGCTGCTTTCCAGCTGCTTGTAGATGAAGAGAGAGAAACGTATGAGGTTTTACCCTCTGCCTCCCCGGGAACTTTCTGTGCTAACCAAGCATACCAGGGCAGTCGCACTGGCTCCCCACTTGTCCTCATTCCTCGTGGGCTGCTTCGTGACCATCTCTGCCAGTGACTGGTATAGTGCTGGCATCTCAGAGAACATGTGAAAGAAAATAAATGCTGCCAGGATACTTTCTATTCCACTGAAATGTCATAGATGGACTAGAAAAGACAAATTAACTTCAGATTTTCACGTTTTGGCTTAAAACCAGACAGTCTGAGAGCATATACTCTCACTCATTGGTGTAATGGGGCTGTCTTGGGCTTTAGTGCAAGAGGCAATCAACTCCCAGCACTTTCTCTTTTCCTTATAGGTGGCTCCTACAAATTTTGGTGCAGTTGCACTACCTACACACTAAGCAGCTTCCCTCCTACTGTATACGTAGCTTTTATATTGAACAGACAGTATGCGTATCATGAATATTCATACTAGTGTAGGTGCTCCTGATATTGGTTATGTGAAGAAAAGTACAAACTTAGGCCACTCAATAGGATGAACTTTACCCTAGTGTATTGGGTTTACGTGGCAAGTTTTTGGTAGCAGGGGGGCTACAGGGGTGGCCTCTGTGAGAAGATGCCAGAAGCTTCTCCCATGTCCAATAGAGCCAGTTCCAGATGGCTCCAAGACGGATCTGCCGCTGGCCAAAACTGAGCCAATCAGCAACGTTGGTAGCACCTCTGGGATAACATATTTAAGAAAGGAGAAAAAGGAGAGAGGGAGAGAGGAATGAGAATATGTGAGAGAAACAACTCTGCAGACACCAAGGTGCTCCAGGAGCCAGAGCAGAGATTCCCCTGCAGCCCGTGGTGAAGACCATGGTGAAGCAGGTTGTCCTCCTGCAACCCATGGAGGTTAACGGTGGAGCAGATATCCACCTGCAGCCCGTGGAGGACCCTATGCCGGAGCAGGTGGATGCGCCCAAAGAAGGCTGGGACTCAGTGGAAAGCCCACGCTGGAGCAGGCTCCTGGCAGGACCTGTGACCCCGTGGAGAGAGGAGCCCATGCTAAAGCAGGTTTGCTGGCAGGACTTGTGACCCTGTGGGGGACCCATGCTGGAGCAGTCCATTCCTGAAGGACTGCACCCCGTGGAAAGGACCCACGCAGGAGCAGTTCTTGAAGGACTGTCTCCCGTGGGAGGGACCCCACACTGGAGCAGGGGAAGAGCATGAGGAAGAAGGAGAGGCAGAGACAACATGTGATGAACTGACCGCAACCCCCATTCCCCATCTCCCTGTGCCACTCAGGGAAGGAGGAGGTAAAGAAATCAGGAGTGAAGTTGAGCCTAGGAAGAAGGGAGGGGTGGGGGGAAGGTGTTTTAAGATTGTTCTTTTTTCTCATTTTCCTGTTCTAACTTACACTGGCAATAAATTAAATTAATTTCCCCAAGTCGAGTCTGTTTTGCCTGTAATGGTAATTGTTGAGTGATCTTCCTGTCCTTATCTCGACCCATGAGCCTTTCGCCATATTTTCTCTCCCCGCTGTCCAGTTGAGGAGGGGGAGTGATAGAGCGACTTGGTGTGCATCTGGCAGCCAGCCAAGGTCAACCAACCACACCTAGTCTTGGTGAGCTTTCCCTGAACTCAAGGAGAGTAGACACTGAAACATGAAAACTCAGCTAGTTACAACAACCTTGCCTGATAACAAGCCCATGGAAACTTGTTCTGAGCATGTAGAAGACAAAGAACAAAAAAATAGCCCAGACCACTGTCTCTGATCACTCAGCCATGCAAAGGAAAGCACACTGTGCACACAAATATTAAGGACTGATTGGCTCACTGTAGATAAGCCTAGGACTGTAACTGGCCCATCTCTATATTCTATATAATCATAGAATCATAGAATAATAGAATCGTCAAGGTTGGAAAAGACCCTTAAGATCATCGAGTCCAACCATTAACCTAGCACTGCCAAGTCCACCACTAAACCATGTCTTCGAGCACCACATATATCCATTCTTTAAATACCTCCAGGGATGGAGACTCAACCACTTCTCTGGGCAGCCAGTTCCAATGCTTGACTAACCTTTCAGTGAAGAAGTTCTTCCTAATATCCAACCTAAACCTCCCCTGGCGCAGCTTGAGGCCGTTTCCTCTCGTCCTATCCCTTGTTACTAGGGAGAAGAGACCGACCCCCACCTCGCTACAACCTCCTTTCAGGTAGTTGTAGAGAGCAATAAGGTCTCCCCTCAGCCTCCTCTTCTCCAAACTAAACAACCCCAGCTCCCTCAGCTGCTCCTCATAAGACTTGTTCTCGAGACCCTTCACCAACTTCGTTGCCCTTCTTTGGACACGTTCCAGCACCTCGATGTCCTTCTTGTAGTGAGGGGCCCAAAACTGAACACAGTACTCGAGGTGTGGCCTCACCAGGGCCGAGTACAGGGGCACTATCACCTCCCTGGTCCTGCTGGCCACACTATTCTTGATACAGGCCAGGATGCCATTGGCCCTCTTGGCCACCTGAGCACACTGCTGGCTCATGTTCAGGCGGCTGTCAACCAACACCCCCAGGTCCTTTTCCGCCAGGCAGCTCTCCAGCCACTCCTCCCCTAGCCTGTAGCGTTGCATGGGGTTGTTGTGACCCAAGGGCAGGACCCGGCACTTAGCCTTGTTGAATCTCATGCAGTTGGCCCCAGCGCATCGATCCAGCCTGTCCAGGTCCCTCTGTAGGGCCTTCCTACCCTCCAGCAGATCGACACTTCCCCCCAACTTGGTGTCATCTGCAAACTTCCTGAGGGTGCACTCAATCCCCTCATCCAGATCATCAATGAAGATGCTGAACAGGAGATAATCTGTGTGTTACTTATGAGTGGTGTCCCTCACCACCAGGCTGGGGCACCACATGCACATTGCAGTAAAGAATTTCCCTTTGTAATTCGGTACTCAAGGGTTTCCATGTCTCCTTCCTCAGCTGGCAATAAAGAATCCTGTGACAGTTACCAGAGTTTAACAAATACTCATTTGTGTTTATGAATGTTGGTTTCTGTCGTGGTTTAACCCCAGCCAGCAACTAAGCAACACACAGCTGCTCGCTCACTCCTCCCCGGTGGGATAGGGGAGAGAATCAGAAGAGTAAAAGTGAGAAAACTCGTGGGTTGAAATAAAGACAGTTTAATAGGTACAGCAAAAGCCGCGCACAAGCAAAGCAAAGCAAAGCAAGGAATTCATTCACTACTTCCCATCAGCAGGCAGGTGTTCAGCCATCTCCAGGAAAGCAGGGCTCCATCATGTGTAACGGTTACTTGGGAAGACAAACGCCATCACTCCGAATGTCCCCCCCTTCCTCCTTCTTCCCCCAGCTTATATGCTGAGCATGACGTCATATGGTATGGAATAGCCCTTTGGCCAGTCTGGGTCAGCTGTCCTGGCTATGCTCCCTCCCAGCTTCTTATGCACCTGGCAGAGCATGGGAAGCTAAAAAGTCCTTGACTAGTGTAAACTCTGCTCAGCAAGAACCAAAACATCAGTGTGTTATCAACATTATTCTCATCCTAAATCCAAAGCACAGCACTCTACCAGCTACTAAGAAGAAAACTAACTGTATCCCAGCTGAAACCAGGACAGTTTCTCATTTAGTGCCTTTGAATGTGTCCTTGCCAGTCATATCTTTCCCCTACATTCTTCTGCTTGTTCCATACCTTGCAGTGACTTCCCTGTGCTAAAGCAAGAAAGGAGCATACACTGGAAGTGGAAATCAGGCATGGGGGTTCTTATGTTGTTTACAGACACTTTACTTGCAGTGATGCCCAAGGGTAGTGCCATGTATGTTTTCAAATTGAAATAACCAATTCTGATTTATGCAATAACTTAATGAGATCTCTTCTGTAGCATATAATTTTATTGACTCCTTTTGTAGTTATTTTCATGTGAATAAACTCTGTTTGGACAAGTAATACTTTTGCTTGGACTCTTGATATATTTTCATACATTTAGTTAGATAGCAAATTTCCATCCAGGTCCCATCAGAATGCACTATATATCTCAAAAGCCTATCCTAAGGAGAATTATGAAGATTTCCCCTCTCTATATTTTTTCTTTTCCTGAATCATTTATTGTCACTAATTTCTCAGAAAAAAAAAAATGGAGACATGCTCTCCCCATCACCTACAAAGTCCCCTCAAACTGAGCACTTTTTGTCTTCTCTTCTTCTGCTGACATATGTTACTATCAAATAAAGTAATAAAGCAATCTACATTCCTGCCAAATATTTCCTGACAGCATTTACCTGGTCTGCTAGAAAGTTATGAAGATAATACCTCTTTCAGGTTACCTGAGTCTTTGTGCAATAAGCCCTGTGCTTCCTTTTACGGAAGTGAACCCAGTGCTACATGGCGCAAGAAGAGAAAATGATGCAAAGAAAACCACCACCTTACTGGCCATAATAATTGTTTCTGTTCTGGCATAATTTCTTCCTTTTGCTGTCTTGTTTTTCCTTATCTTATGTAAATTATGCCTCCTCCTAATCCCTATAAAGCAAGTGATAAAGCTTTTACAGACTTTGATGAACTCAGAAATGGAGCAATTTTAAATATAGGAGCATTAACCCATTATTCAAACGAGCCAGGAATCCTTCTACAGCAGTTTGGAGCTGACTGGCACTCCTAGGTTCCACTAGGAGCATAGTTTACTGCCTCATTCCCTGAAAGCTTAGACAGAAAGTGTTGGGGCTGCAGCAGGAAGAGCTGGTGTGCCCCCAGCCCAGACACCTGAGAGTAGGTCTGGGCCCCACTCAGCCCTGTCAGCACCAGGAGCCCTGTCATGGCCACTGCTATTCCCTCTCCAGAGAGAGTCAAGAAGAAGAAAGAAGTCCCTGATAGTTTGTGTTTGCTATTGAGGCACAAAATCAAGAAAATTAGTTATTGTAAAATGATTCAGTCTTCACAGAGCATACAGAAAATAAATCATCTTTTGTAAAAGAAAAACTTTCTTAAACTACTTTTTTATAAGCATTTTTATAAAACACTCAAAATTGTCTTTCAGTACCATGCCTCAAAGGTGTGCAGAGAAAATATTACAGGAAATGCAGCAATCATTCCCATTGGGAAAGATAAAGCAAAAAGCATGGAATTAAATCCTGGTCATCCTAAAGACAATGGGATATTTGCTATGGATTTGAGAGAGACAATTTTACTTAAGGTTTCCAATCCAGCATTGAGAATGGATGTCCTTTTTATAGAATAAATGTAATTTTAATGAGGCTCAGTACTCTGTAGGATTGTATAGCTTTGTCTCAACAGTGCATGAAAAAGGTAGAAAAGGACACATATTTTTTAGATGTTTGCAGCTTGACAGAACAGAGAATAGGGTTGTACAAGCAGGCAGACATCTGACTGCTACTTTGTCAAAGATCATGGGAGACTGAAGACAATATAAATCAAACAGGCATGGAAGGGATTAAGAAATAGGATTACTGTGCAGAAACAAATCTTAAATGCAATTGGGGCAAAAGGCATATTAACAGAACAGCAACAGAGGCTTTAGGCAGTGCTGGAAGTAATATCCCAGTGGCCTAACATATTGTCCAGGTTTCAGCTGGGATAGAGTTAATTTTCTTCCTAGTAGCTGGTATAGCACTGTGTTTTGGATTTAGGATGAGAATAATGTTGATAACACACTGATGTTTTGGTTGTTGCTGAGCAGAGTTTACACTAGTCAAGGACTTTCCAGCTTCTCGTGCTCTGCCAGGTGCCCAAGAAGCTGGGAGGGGGCACAGCCAGGACAGCTGACCCAGACTGGCCAAAGGGCTATTCCATACCATATGACGTCATGCTCAGTATATAAACTGTGGGGAGTTGGCCAGGAGTGGGGAACCGCTGCTTGGGGACAGGTTGGGCATTGGTTGGCGGGTGGTGAGCAATTGTATAATGTATCACTTGCTTTGTATATTATTATTGTATTATTATATTATTATTACTACTACTACTCTTACTACTGTTCTATTTCATTTTACTTCAATTATTAAACTGTTCTTATCTCAACCCATGAGTTTTCTCCCTTTTAACCTTCCAATTCTCTCCTCCATCCCACCAGGGAGAAGGGAGTGAGCGAGCAGCTGTGTGGTGCTTAGGTGCTGGCTGGGGTTAAACCACAACACATATAATGTTAAAATCCTGTCCCTGTGGACAGTTCAAAAGCAAACCTTTCGTTGGCTTCAGTCAGGTCAGGACTTCCTTTCAGAACCAGCTTTAGCTATAAGCAAACCTAACTTGGTAAATCATCTTCAACATGGAGAAACTAAATGTTACGATGTTTTTACCAGGGCTAGATACAACTAGAGTCAGTGGGACTGCTCTGTGCTTATACTCACACATACACAAAAGATAGTAGGGTCAGAACTTATATAATTTTACACTGGGCTTCTCTAAATCCCTCCATGGTGTGATACCCATTGAAACTCAGTAGCACTGTATCTGCTGATATCAAAATGAATCTGGCCTTTAGAGCTTGATCAAGACTAGGGCTATACTGATATTATAAACCATCAGTGCTGGCTGGTGAAATTCCTTTGATCTGTCTGATTTATTTTCAGATTTTTGGCTGGCAATATAATGGGAGGGAAGCAAATGCAGTTGCCTTTTTTTTATCAGAAAACCTGTTTGCTCATCATCCTGTCTGAATTTAAGGCTGTCACAAACATTATGAAACAATTGTGTCCATTGACTTGCATTAAACAGAGAAGTTCATAGAATCATAGAATAGTTTGGGTTGGAAGGGACCTTTAAAGGCCATCTAGTCCAACCCCCCTGCAGTAAGCAGGGACATCTTCAACTAGATCAGGTTGCTCAGAGCCCCATCTCTTTGCACACTTGCACTCACCACTGGTATTGTACAAGCTTTTATTAGTGCCCACCTAACCTTAAACATTCCCACATTGCTGCTGAGGAACCTGTATAGCACTATTACTGGTAAACACGCAAGGGGTTCTGGTGGCAAGAAACACCTTGGTAGCAAACATCCTCTCACCATGGCATTCATAAACCATCATGAATTCTGGGTCTCAATCTGGTAAATTCTGAACTTGACACAGACTACCTCAAGTGAGCACAGACTGGGGAAGGAGGTTCCTTGCACACATATTGGTAAGCATGCCCTTTTCCTGTAGGCAGCAGCCTTGCAGTGTGCAGTGCATTCACATGAGATACAATAAGCACAGGTTCAGATTCTTCCTCTGTCCAGCTGGAAGCTGGGATTTGTCCCCTGAGACTCCCATGACACAGAAGATGGCCCTGGTTATACAATTGTAGAGCAGTCCGGGGAGGTATTCACAACTCCTCTCATTGATCTGCCTTGTTTTGTTTAAAAGGTGGAAATAGAAATGGAAACGGGGAGCGAATGACTCCATAACCTCTCCTAGGGGACCCAGGCTCCTAACACTGCTCCCATTAATGTGATGTACATTGTACAGCACACAGGACACCTCACTGGGAGAAAGGGACACAGACTCCCCCCTTGATACACATTAGTCTGCTGCTCAGGGCACCCTCCTGGGGTGTATGCATTGCTGAGTTACAGCTATTGCTTTCAGCTCTTAAAAAGAAGAGATATGAACATGCAAGTTTACAGGCAGCTGGTGAGTGGGTGGGTTAACTCTCCCCAGTGGGGAGCCACAGCACAACATCCCAAAAATGGGCACTTCTCCTCAGAGAGACAGAGGCCCTAAACTGCTCCTCACCCTTTGAGGCAGATCAGATCACGTGTTTTACTTTTTCCATACACAGCACAGAGAATGCAATTGCCTAATTCAGTGTTGTGACTCCTACCAGATAACAAAGCACCCGCAAATTAGGCATCATGACTGTGATGCCTCCTTTGTAAGTCCCTCCTCCAGAGGGTAAGGGAGTCGATTCCACTTCAGTGAGCTACAGAAGAGTCTCCAAAACTGGAACAGTTGTCAGAAGGCACATTGTACACAGATCCTCCTACCAACTCCTACAAGAAAAGATTACCTTCTTTCAGCTAGAACAAAGAGCTATTAAGCGAGACAATGGGCCTAGCAGTATTGGTGAACCATCTGTCATCAAGTGTTAGACATTAGCAATAATTTTTTTAAGCCAAGCCAATAGAAGCCCACAGCCACTGTTACAATGGCATATAAGCACAGATGAAAAGTTAACCACATAACCCTCAGGACAGTTGTCCAATCTGATTAAAAACACTCGTATGGTGATTTATGGGAGAGGGTTAGGAAAGAAACTGCTGTGGCAGGTTAACAGATTGCAGAGTAGCAGCAAGCCATGAAAGCACCTACTGATTAGAAAAGAGTGGCAAGTAAACCAGATTATTCTTGCTCCTACTTTACAAAATAATAATCTTTCCAAAGATATGATAGCAAGGAGGTGGTAATAGCTTAAATCTTCCAAGATAACAACTTCTCAGACCACCAATGATCTGGAGTGTTTGTGAATATCCAGGGCAGGATAAAGAAATTTTTTTTAGGTTGACATCAACCCCTCAAAATAGCAATGCATAATGAGAGATTTTAGAAGTGGATGAGAATTTGAGAAGGAAATGTAGCATAGGATCAACTGGGATTGTTCAACAAAATCTTTGGGGATGAAAGAGATGATAAAGATAATGTTAGGGAGCCATGAGGAAAGGATTTCAGAATAAAATTTATTCTGCGCTACTGTCCCCATAGCTACAAAATGTAGCTCGCTTGCAGATTTAATGGTGAAATTTCTTTACTCTCCAGTTGTGTTGCTGTTATTAGTTGTTGTTATAACTGTTAGTAGTTGAAAGCTTCTTTTGGAGTTTCTACTTTATTAGGCACCAGAGAACATGGCTTAGCTTCTGTCCTAAGTGGATTTTTTATGTCTAATAAGACACGAGCTCTGGTGGAAGCCTTTCCAAACGTCTCTCATGGTATCTTCATGTAGAGAACTGCTAGTGCAAAACAACGAGATGTCTCAAACAGCCTTGGTGCTAAAACCACAATGCAGAGTGACGGTCACTAGGACCCAGGACCGGACAGTACCTGGAGTGGGGGTGAGGGAGGGAGTCCTGTGGAGACAAAGCGGCCTTGCCTCGGCCCCATCCCCCGTGGTCTGGAAGCGTCTTATTCCCCCACCACCACCTACTGCCTGGGGGACAGTCCTGGTATTACTTCCCTTGGTTTGACTGGTCGCTCCTCTTAATTCGACTGGTATCTCATGTAATTTTCCAATTAGCAAAACTTCTAACCACTTGTGCCTTGGGAAAGGAATTTGGGAGGGAGCTAAAAGATATGAAAGTGTTAACGAACTGTGGAAAACTAACCTTGAAGAAGAGCTAACAAGCCAATAAAAGGGAACATCTTGGTACCAAAGACTGGACCAGAGAAGCATGAAGTTTGATAAAACTGCAGAAACTGGGTGAAAGGTAAATGCAGGGAGGGGAGATCACGACCACTGACTCAATTCAGGACCAAAAAGACTTGCCCCCCACACCCCTGAAAGGAGCATGCGTGCTAATTTACATAGCAAGTGAGGCTAATTTAAATACAGTAATCCAATAGTGTATGAAATGTTAATCACTAACCAATAAGTGTAAATTTAGGCGGGTTTATACTAATCATGTAGCCTAATAAATGTGCTGTAGTTTGTATGATGGTGTGTGTGCTTGATTTGTGGAATTATCACTGAGCATCCTGCGCAGAATCAACATCTCTATAAGAACTTTCACTTCTCCTCACTCTTTTTCTTCCCTCACCGAATACCCCTGTTGGCAGGACCAACGCTGGATCCAGGACTGGTGATTCTTTTCCTTCTCTCTCTCTCTCTCTCTTTCAATTTTCCTAAGGTGATTAAGTTGTTAAAGTTGTTAAATTGTAGTCAAGTACTGCATGGCCGACCTTGACTTTCCATAAAGCCGCATAGCTGGGGTGGATATAACTGTGAGAGGGTTGGCGGGTATCGAATATTTGTACTCAATATTTGTCTCTGTAGAAGCTTTCTATTAAAGCTGGTGTTTGTGTACGGACCTTGAGTGTTGGCCCACCTTAATCCACACTGAGAGGATTTGCGAATCTTTGTCACTCCTCCCCCCTCCTCCCCAGGTGGGACATGACACTTCAGCATATAGATACTTTGATATCTAACAAGGTGGGAGCTTGTGCTGCAGCTTTGTTGTAAGACCAATTAGAAGGCACAAATTTGTTCAGAAGAAAGCATCTTCTGTTCCCAGGATCATGGAACAATTTGTTTTACTCTGTTTTACTCAGGATTTTTTCTTAAATTTCAGAATTCTTTTTTTGTGTTCCTTAAGGGAATATGCAGTCTTGTTAAGATGAATAGAGCTTGTGCTTTGACCAGCATATTTCCTTCTCGTTTACTTGTGTTGCTTAAACAACTTGTTCCTGCTGAAGTACTGATACTGGGTAATCACAGATGTGCTGTGTTGTTTGACACAAAGCTGGCTGAGTGGAGGCCACATATGCCACAGAGGAGGACATTTGCCTGGCCCTGAACTCAATACTGAACAAAATCCACCTAATGTGGATTTGTAATGATCCTGACAAACAAGGAGAGAAAAGCCAAATGAAAAAACTGTACTTCTATATTGTCACAGAGTGTCACCCTTGCTCCATATGTTACTCTTCCAGGTACCATTTTTAAGGAGCTAGAAAGATGTATAACTGCTTCATAGCAGAATAGTTTTCATTTTGGAATTTGATCTTACTTATCACTGGCTAGCTTGCTTTCATTTATTTTTTTCCTCTCCAGGACAATATGCAAACATTGGAAAAGAGCTCAAAAGTCCTTACATATGTATACCAACACTTCCTTGTCCTCAAAGCATCCATATAGTTGTAATAACAGTCTGTAGCATGTATTAAAGATTAGATACCATAATAGATTGCAAGAAAAGTGCATACACTGAAAATGCTGGCATGTAACCATGAACCAGTACTGCTGCCATGCGTCTACTGGATTCCAGGTGTCTCACTTGCAATGACATTTGTGCTTCCAGTGCAACCGTAAAATAATCAGAATAAAAGAATCAGTTTCATCATTGCATGCAAATATAGTTTCAAAGCATTTACAAGTAGAATGAGGAGAATTGTGATGATAAGCCAGAGTTACAGTCATTTTGGGGGACAATCTGTGTGATATAACTATGTGTTACTCTTAGTATCGACAATCTATATGGCTTTCCATCACTTCAGCTGTTGTCTTTTTCATTCACCAAGAAAAATACTTGAAAAATTATTTTTAACTACTCAGAAAAAAAAGCATCTTGTTTTAGTTTAGGAGATTATTCCATTTTTATATTAAGGACCAATGTTGATTGCGTAACACTGTTTCAAGATATATTCTGCTATTGGCATAGTATTTGTCACTCATTCAGCTCAAAGTTCTTTGAGGGAAAATGGCAATTTTCATTTGATTTTTGAATGCTGATTTTGAATTTGCTTCAATATATTTGCGCTGGAAAAGTGGTTGCAATTTCCTTCCCTTTTCTATTACATAATAGTGAGCAGACATCTCCTAATGGTCACTATATAGAAGAAACATCAAAAAAAGTCTAGGAGTATAGAGGAAATTACTGACAAAGTATGACAGCTTGCTGCTGATTGTGAAAATCAAGTTATCATACACTAAAGTAGAGGCTAGACTTCATCTAGCATGGTCATATGATATATTTACAAAATATTTTTACCCCACTACATCGCTCCAGTGACTACAGCTACAGATATATTGTAGTTCATTTGTCCACCTTCACAGGATACAAGAAAAATCATGGCAGAAAGCATGAACCTCTTCTGCTATATGCAGTAACACTGATGAGTATATAATCTGCCCACACACTCCTCTCTTTTAGAATATGTAACATCATCCTATGGATTGCTATCATCTGTTTTACAAGCATCATCTCTTTTTATCCAATCCAGTCTCCTCTTTCAATCTCTGCTGTGATAAAGGACATGTGAATAAGGAGATTTGCCCTATTTCAGGGATATCATTATATCAGAAAAAATGATATTTTATATGAATCCCAAGGGTGGTTATTTAAGCACATAGAAATATCAGTACTGCAGATTATGGACAATGCAGATCTGAGATTTTTGTGTAGTCTTTTTGTCAGCTTTTGGAAATTGTTGTTCTACAGGCACAGTGTTGTCTCCTTCAGCAAAGCTGAAATGGCTACCAGAGCAGTGCTCCTCTGCAGTGGCTGGAGAGACTTCTGGAGTTGTGGTTCCTATTTACAGTAACTCTTTCATGTAACAATAGATAAACTGAAGAACATGCATTTGAGAGATGGAGAGCGAGCTGTGCCTCTCACCAGGAACATCCTGAACTCTCCTCAAGAGATTTGCCCCTTGAGAGCTTGTGAATTTGCATTTCTCTTATTTGTTAGTTTCCTCAGGCCTTCAGTAGGAGGATAGTCTGTACTGTTCAAAGTAACAAAAGGAAGGGGTTTTGGCTGCCTATAGTAATGAAGAAAAATGTTCTGGAAATCTTAAGTAGTGCTTTATCATTAAAAAAGTCTATTGTGATAATGAGAAGGTATATTAAAGGACAAGGAGACTACTACAGGGTATAAAAAATGATGGTAATAATAACAAACAACTGCAAAGGGCCTAGGAACAAAATTCCATGTTGTTTGACTCCATCCCTTTAAACTTTCTTTAAGCTTTCTGTTGGAGCAGGATTAAATCCATTTTCCACTCCAGAATATACATATTAATGGGAGATTTATTGAGACAGAGAGAATATATACTGTGGTACAAGGATGTTTATGGTACTATCAAAACAAAAATTTTGATAATCCACCTTTTAAGGAGAATGGCCCCTTCCTGTGCTTGAATTGAAACAGGCATCTTGGCTAGCCTATTCAACCAGCTTGTGACCCAGCTACAAATTTCACAGTAGTAGACTGTGAGGTGATGCTATAATTTACACTAGGTAGAAAGCAGCAGAGGAGAGTCAGCTCCTGGGCCTGCCTGCTTCTGGTGATAAGTTGCCATAGCTTCAAGGTAAGTCACTTAGAAAAAATGAAAATCTGTACTCTGACTGGGCTGCCATTCAACAACATGCTTTTCCTATGAATTTATGCTACAGTGATACCTTGTTCAGGACTGACAAAAAAGAGGAGAGGAGAGGAGAGGAGAGGAGAGGAGAGGAGAGGAGAGGAGAGGAGAGGAGAGGAGAGGAGAGGAGAGGAGAGGAGAGGAGAGGAAAAGAAAAGGAGAGGAAAGGAGAGGAAAGGAGAGGAAAGGAGAGGAGAGGAGAGGAGAGGAGAGGAGAGGAGAGGAGAGGAGAGGAAAGGAAAGGAAAGGAAAGGAAAGGAAAGGAAAGGAAAGGAAAGGAAAGAAAAGAAAAGAAAAGAAAAGAAAAGAAAAGAAAAGAAAAGAAAAGAAAAGAAAAGAAAAGAAAAGAAAAGAAAAGAAAAGAAAAGAAAAGAAAAGAAAAGAAAAGAAAAGAAAAGAAAAGAAAAGAAAAGAAAAGAAAAGAAAAGAAAAGTTGGAAGGGACCTACAACAATCATCTAGTCCAACTGCCTGACAACTTCAGGGCTGACCAAAAGCTAAAACATGTTATTAAGGGCATTGTCCAAATGCCTCTTAAACACTGACACGCTTGGGGCATCAACCACCTCTCTAGGAAGCCTGTTCCAGTGTTTGACCACCCTCTCGGTAAAGAAATGCTTCCTAATGTCAAGTCTGAACCTCCCCTGGCGCAGCTTTGAACCATTCCCACGTGTCCTGTCACTGGGTACCAGGGAGAAGAGATCAGCACCTCCCTCTCCACTTCCCCTTCCTCAGGAAGCTGTAGAGAGCAGAAGGAGAAGCTATAACCTCTTTAAAAGTCACAGCATACCCCAGTGCTTCCAACTTTTGCGTATCAACTATGAATTTCTGCATGGAGATGAAGCTCTAGGAAAAATAACTAATTTATATCTGATTAGTTATTTTTCCTATTCCTTCATATACATTCCTTAGCCTTTGAAACTTAGTTAAAATAGAGAAAGAAAGGTTATGCTGGCAAGGAGAGCCTACAGAGTTTTTCTCACAGCAAACACTACAGAATTTATGCTACAAATAGGGAAAAATAGCCCCTGTGTCTCTCCTAGCAAGGTTGTGAAGAGACCGCTCCTTCCTTGTATTGGGTTTCAGAGCCTTGTATGGTGCTGCCTCTTCAGCAATGGACATGTTTGAGATGTTCATGTTTTATTTTCTGGGTTTTTTTAATATTGTGTTTTTAAGTATTTTGAATGCTGTGAAAACTGTTGCCTGTAGATGACATTCACATTGAGTCTTTCAGTACAGAACTGGCAAATGCTGTATGTGTTTGGCTGGGATGCAACTGAATGTGAAACTCTGTGCAAAAGAATGGAAGATGAAAACTGCCACTCCTCCTATTCCAAGTGAAAGTCAATAAAATGGCTCTGGGTATGGTTTGATAATCATATAATATTTTCCTACTTGGCACTGTGGATGGTATACCCTTCCTCTTCTTTCCTCAGTTCTATCCCTTGGCACCCCGATTTCTCACATCTGAGCTCTTTTCACTAGAGGTTTGAACCAAGAGTCCTGTCTACCATGTGAAGCAGCACTAATTAACCCAGGGCTCCTGGCAGGAATTTAATACCCACTGTCAGAATACAGCAATGGGAGAATGCTGTCACTCTATTACGGGTGAGTGACAGAAATTAGAGGACTATAAAGATACCATGATCACACATATTTTCATGTCAAACTGTCAGATACAGCAGCGGGGATTCAAAAATGTTTGAGGGAAAGATTTGAAGACTAACATCCATTAATCAATAATATAAAAAGGTAAAACTTCAGGAAATCTTTTCATTTGAAGAAAGAAATTTGGGATCACAGCCTTCCTATTTAGGTACCATCAGGTACTTTAGAGGCAATGCTTAGCAGTGGCTTTTCAATCCATTTTTCCTTTTCCTGTCTTTTTTCCTAACCAGGAGTTATTTGTACCCTGTTTTTCCTAGAGCATCTATCTCTGTTCAGGCTGTAAGCAAAGATCCCTACTATATGCATAGCCATTCATTTTCTTGCCCCATTATTGGTCCTTCATGAGTGAGAGAACCAGTATGTCCTAGCAGATGTGCAGTCTTTAAATAGTCTATTTGTAAATGGGGAGATTCTCCTCTAAAAACCTTTCTCGAAGTCTTTCCTCCATGGAGTTAGTGTATCTCATAATATTTCATAAGAACTGAGATGGATTACTTCACATCATCCAGGAATAAACCTCAGCTTTGTCACTCTATTGTTCATATTTGATAGCATAAATTGCTAACAGGCTTATATTTGCATATTGGATTAATCATATGCTGTCTTCCTGGTCTTGCCTGAAAAACTTTATGTCAAATTAAAATCTACACAGATTTGTTTCATGCTCAATATTTTTTGTAATGTATATTTAATTTTCATTTTACTGGAAATTAATTAATGCTGAGTGTTAAAGGATGTCATAAATGTCTGCCACCTCCAGAAGCTCTGGGGCCCGAGGATTCCTCCTGCCCAGCTGCTGGAGCCCAGCCCAGTGCACCTGGGGACCTGGGAGTCTCTGTCCCAGGCCAATGGATGTGGTTGCTCTTTTCCCATTTGCAGGTTCAACCAGTAGCAAGACTGAGTGTGTATCCAGAAGACACACACACAGACAAACAGACACACATACACACAGAGGACACTGACACAGCTGGCTACATAGACTGCCACAGACAAGGCACTGCCTTCAACAGGACTCACGTAAAGCATAAACACAGACAGCCAAGTCCCCTCCCTCTCCTGGTAGAGATAGAAGGTCACGAGTGAAAGCACATACAAGACAGTCTCTAGGTTCATAAGCACACGCACATTCATGGATCTCCCGAGTACCAGCACAGACCCCTCTGTGCATCTGATACCTCTGCCCGGATCCCAGACTGTCTTACCTGCTCCACATGTCTCCTACTTGCTGGCTTGTCCAGCTTGGTGCTCACTAGCAAACAGATGCACATACTCGCACACTCGTCTCACAGGCATCCCACACTTCTGTGTCCCCCTCAAATACCAGTATGGACCCTCTGCCCACCTGATACCCCTGTCTGGACACAAGGACCCCCTACTCACCAGCTAGTCCAGCTTGAAGTTTGCTAGTGAATATACACGCACACCCCCACACACACCAGGTTTGGGGAAGATACAGACACTCAGCCCCCTCCCACCAGCAGCTGCCACCAGGCACAGGCTGTGACCCGTGGTCCCACTCCAGCTGCCAATGCTGAGCCCCTCACTCACTTCACTCACCTTGATGCCCCCAATAGCTGGTTTTTGGGACACACACCATTCCTGCCCCAGTGGCTGGGAGCCGACACCACAGAGCCAGGGGTGCCCACACCCCCGGTCTGACTCCAGTACCTGGCACCAAATTTCACTCATGCACAGGTCTCACCAGTAGCTGGCACTTAGTCCTTGCAGCATACACACACAGAGGAAAGAGAGAGAGATTATGCAGAGAGATAGTTAAGAAAAGATTTAATAGGACAGACTGCAGTGATCAGGTGCAGCGCTTGGTCAGATAGTCCTACTGACTGGCCCCATTTTACACATGATCTGTTTGTTCCTCACCAATTCTGTTCCCCTAAACACGCCTTCAAAATTTTTGCACAGTCCCACAGGACCCCCTCAAATATGCCAAATCCTCATGTTCCTTTTGTTTCCCCCTTCTTATCAGTTACAAAGTCCAGGTTGGCCCTCTCCAAAGCTGTGTCTGGAGTTTCTTAATGTCCCATCAATTAGTAACTGGAGACTTTTGGTCTTTGGCATTGTCTCCGTTATCCCTTGTCTCCTGGGTTTGTATGTTCTTGTTTATTCCTTCCCTTTTCACTTATTATCCCTTTTGCACTGAAAAGGTTATGCCTTCGCTGCAGAATAGCTCATGGCTACTATTTATCCCTACAAGTCCTTCCTGTTCAACACAAAACCCTCTTGCCTGTGAGTGACAGTGCTTCAAACCCAGCCAACCTGCCTGAGGATGGCCAGAGTCTGTGCACTGCACGTACCCTGGCTTACCCACTGTGCAGGGAGAGTGCAGATTAAGCTATCTGCAGGCTGCTAGTCCTCCATGTCTTTTCCTAATTGCCTCTGCATACCCAGAAGTTAAACAAGTTTTTCCCCCAGCCTATTGATAAAGAATCACTGAGAAATCCTGATTATTGCATTGCAAAGAGCCCTGGGAATGTAACCACAGAAGTCCTTGAGACACATATACAGGAAGGGCAAAGTAGACATGGAAGAGTTTTTCAGTGCTGCTGTTCACCTTGGGCAAATGCTCAAAACTGGCTGCAAATCACATCAATAGGCATGACACTGAAAAAATATTATTTAATTGCTATACTCACTAGGAATTCACTCATGTAAAGCAGTCTATAATCTTTAAATATTTTTAAGTAAACTGAATGAAAACTCTTTCCAGTTTTAGGCTTTTAAGAACCTTTTTATCTTTAAGGATATGGTGTAAACACAGGGTCTTTAAAAAAGACCACAATCTGCTGTGATACTCAGTTTGACACAGAATGTGAACTGATGATAATAATTAGACATAATCTATATTTCACAAGGTCTTCAGGTCTTCTTTTCATTTATTATATTAGGTGGATATTAGCAGATCCCATTGGTCAACCACAGTTTGAAGCTGTGATTAGTCTAAAATAGGATCAAAAGTGGACCAAGAGTGTAATGCCATGTCTCTAATATGTGAGAATTGTCAAGTTGGTATAAAAAGGTATGTCTAGTGATCCAGTGATCCCATTTTACTTTGGATCAAGGGGTCTTAATGCTTATTTCTGAATGGCAATAATTGATTAGAATAAAATTAGTTTGTATTCTAGGTTTAACTGTTACAGACTGTTGCAATACAGTTATAGAAAGCAGGGTCCTCTCTATCATCCCACTGAAGCTGTG
Source organism: Platalea leucorodia (assembly GCF_965183815.1). Lineage (NCBI taxonomy): Eukaryota > Metazoa > Chordata > Aves > Pelecaniformes > Threskiornithidae > Platalea > Platalea leucorodia. The sequence continues at coordinate 24,205,559 of NC_138859.1, read as the reverse complement.
TGGCTGTGCAAAGAGAAATTAAGCCAGAGATAAAGTATGTGAGAGAGCTTGATGTCATAGCCAGCTAAGATTGATATTTATTGTCTTCCATGGGAAGGAGAAGCCTTGGGTTCTAGCCCCAGCACCAGAGACTGGTTCTATATTTTGATATATATAAATGACAGAAATAACTCCCAAATCAGAGACCATGTTCCTCTTAGGGGAATCACTTCATCACTATGTTAGGGTCACTGCTTTCAGAAGTCATTTATGTTTTGTCTCTTTTTAAACCTCTGATTATTTAGTTTCTCCATCCTTCCCTTTGACCAGGGACAGTACATAGCAATGGACAGGGAATTCCCCATACCACCTGAGCCCAGGATAGGACTCAAAGTCTATGTTGAACTGCTGAGAGGGTGCTGGACTCTCCCCAAGGACTGCCTAGGGACCCCTGTGGCCTTATGCTGGCTTCTGGGCTCCTCTGTGGTGCAAGTTCTTTAGTCTTCAGTAATTTTGTGATTGAACTACTCCTCCATCCTCATTCCAAAAGACAGAACAGCTTTTTGAAGATGTCTGAGCTGTCACTGTGAAAGAAATACAGATTTTAATGAAACCTCTATTGCATTATTATACAAGAGAGAAAGAACTGAACATTGTTTTCAATTAAATCATCTTCAGGGGGTTCTTGTTCCACAGTGATTACAACAGGCTGTTTCCTGGTGAACACCTGGGCATGAAGAAAAGTGCTTATCCTCATCAGCTCACCAAATCTCCATGGCATCACAAGACCAAAAATACAAGAAGGTTTTCTTCTGGCCTGCTCAGAGGCTGCCAGAGCTCTGCCTTGCTCCCTGACACTGCTTGGCAGGCTCAGTATTTCCTTCACTCTGAAACAGACCTCTGCCTAAATGCTTTTTCTTGTCATGTTTCAGCAAGGAACTGAAAGTATTATGTTAAGGATGAAATGTGTGTGCATATACAGCTGCATGTAGGAATCTCTTGGTCATAGATTAGTTCTTAGCTATTTACCCTGCCTCAAAAAAAAAAGAAAAAAAAAAGAAAAAAGCAAACAAAACCCATGAACTCACCAGATGGCACACTTCAGTCTCTCTTCACATTTCTGGTGTTTTCATTTATAGTAGTGAACCATCACTGCTATATTTCTCTGCTTTATCTATTAATACTGAATTGAAGACTGAAACAATAGGATGCATCTAATACAGTCAACAGCAGAGTTTGTTATTTGTAGGTCCTTCTATAAGGGCTACAAGTCAATAGGACAGATGATAGTTTCCAAATGTACCTCTCTTCACACATCCTGAGATTAGCTTGAATACTGACTTTTCAATCTAATGTCAGCATCTGTACCCTATCACAATACCGTTATGTTGTGCCTTAGGCCCAAACTGATAGCAGCCCTCTAATTTCCAGCCACAGTATCCATGAGTGCATTTATTTTAATGTGTTTAAATCTAATAACTGTTCACAGAAACACAAAAACTCATTGCACATCACCAGTGGGCTATGCAAATAGATGAAGAATTGAACAAAACTGCCCTAAAAATCCATATTTTCCCCTATAGTGGTAGAAAGTCAAATCCCAGAGTTTAGTTATTGCATAATTTAGTTAGATTGCATAATTTAGTTAGATTGCATAATTTTAAAATTCCTGCCATTCAGGTTTCTTTGTGTTTTTTCCTAAAAATGATATAAATAATGAGATAAACTGTATCTGAGAGGTGGAAAGAAATGTAAAAAGCAGAGGGGAGGGAGGATAATTCAAACTTTCTTACTTTCATTTACAGAAAGAATCAGCTTCCTAGGCAAAGAAAGAATCACATATCTTATGGAATATGTCTACTGTACTATACATGTACAAGTAAATAGTGTTGTGCACATGGAACAGAAAAATATAAACCCCAAATTTCACTGCTAGCTTCTTTTTGAAAAATATTCATGTCATCATAATGATCCCAGCAGGTGCCCCTGCAACCTAGGTAATTTTTTGTTTTGGCTGGTAAGCCCTTCACTATATACTTACTAGATTATAATTCATACTAAAATCATAAATGGCTGAAATTTGAGATTATTTTATTTTTGAGTTATTATCACTGGTACTTTGCTGCATATTTGCACAACAGTAATATTAAATGGCATTGTATGAAGATAACTGGATTTTTTCCAACCTTTCTTTATGTAGCAACCTTTATACAAAGCCTCACTGAGGTGTTTGCAAAGGCAGATACTTGCACGCTGAGAAAAAAGGGCAGGAATTCAGAAAAAAATATATCTTTACTTGTTCTTATAACAAGCTTAACTTATATGGAGAGGAACAACAAACGGTCAGCTCACACAGCAGAACACAGGATGAGATGAATTCTAAGAGGAAATGAGTCACCACCCCAAGACGAGGACAAAAGACTTCCTCAGAGAAGAGGCAATAAAAATCAAAGCCTGCCTTCCGACTGGGGCACCCTAAAGGGAAATATGTAAGAGCTGTCGTGGTTTAAACCCAGCCAGCAACTAAGCACCACACAGCCGCTCGCTCACTCCCCCCACCCCAGTGGGATGGGGGAGAGAATTGCAAGGGTGAAAGTGAGAAAACTCGTGGGTTGAGATAAGAACAGTTTAATAATTGAAGTAAAATAAAATAGAATGGTAGTAATAGTAATAATAATAATATACAATAATAATATACAAAGCAAATGATTGACTGTACTCACAAACCACCGACCGATGCCCAGCATGTCCCCGAGCAGCGATCACTGCCCCCTGGCCAACTCCCCCCAGTTTATATACTGAGCATGATGTCATATGGTATGGAATAGCCCTTTGACCAGTCTGGGTCAGCTGTCCTGGCTATGCTCCCTCCCAGCTTCTTGTGCACCTGGCAGAGCATGGGAAGCTGAAAAGTCCTTGACTAGTGTAAACTCTACTCAGCAAGAACCAAAACATCAGTGTGTTATCAACATTATTCTCATCCTAAATCCAAAACACAGTGCTATACCAGCTACTAGGAAGAAAATTAACTCTATCCCGGCTGAAACCAGGACAGAGCTGAGGCTGAATATATCAGTGTCGACATACATTTTATGTACAAAGCCATTTTCAGAAATAGAAAGGGCTGTGTAGGTCTTGCAGCATAAATTCCTCAGATCCTGTCTTTCTGCTACATCTTTGAGTACTTCTCAGTACAGAGGGGTGCTTGAGACTCACTGATGTTATCACAATATCAAAAAACCAAAGAATAATATTATTTATCCAAACTAATTCATAATATCTAGTTGCTCCTGTCTTGATTCCCAGTGGTTTTCAAACTAGAGTGGTTGAAAACAGGGTACTTTGTGGACTACTTTTAAGGGATTTAAGGGACTAGGAAAAGTAGTCTTCTATACATTAAATGGCAACCTAGGTATACATCATCTTAAAAGAACCTGCACTGCTGGTAGGAAATTTTTAGGCATCTACCAATCCAAAAAAAAGCTGGAAAGCAATGCTGTGAAGCTTACTGGGCAAAGTTTAGAAGGGTCATAACAGACAGCTGCAACTGTGAAAATAAAAGCTGATGAAATCTGGGCTGCCATATAACAGGTGAGGAATTCTTGGATGGATATAGCATGCCCATACTGTGTAACATGAAGTACATCTGATGTTTTTTAAGGTGGTTTCAGACCTTTTGTGTATGTTTTATAGAATCCTGCTGCACATGCCCAAGACTCTGAGGGCACAATAGCTGGAGGCAGAGTTGCCCTGTTGACAGGTGTGAGTTCCCTCATTGTACAGCACAAGCACAGTGGTGTCTGACCTCTCACTGAATATACTGATGATCAGAAACTCAGAGCTAACACAAAATGATTCTTGTGAACATTCCTGGACGAGATATCTGGGAAGACAAGGAAGACAAATGAGAAAATCAATGAATACGAGCCAAATCATGTCAACAGATCTATGCAGAGAGACCCTAGCTGTCTGCAGAGTCAGTATATGAAAAGAGAGGTTTCAGGTATAAAGACACAACACTGTGAATATTCTCCTCTGTGCAGTCGGTGAATAATGTCTTGTGCATCTCTTAAAAATCTGGTTTGCAACACTGTGGTCAGTAAACAAGTCTAAGTAAAGACATTAAGAAGCAAAGGAGAATGTTAGGATTGTAGTCAGAGGGATGAAAATTAACTGGCAACCACAAACTAACTCAAGCAGCTCTTCCAGCAAACCCTGGAAACAGAACACAAACTTTTCCCCAGCTATATGTCATCTTCCTGCTCTCCCTGAAACAGTAGGACTGGGCTGAGCAAAGGGGTGACTCTGCTCCCCATATCAGACTTGAATGTTTGTATGCACTAGGACAGTGGCATCTGCTGTCATTAATTCTCTAATCTCTCATGCACTTTGGGAAACCCTTTCACTTTTTGAGCTTCATAAGCCATATTTAGTCTTTTCCTCAGGTGTTCTGGTACACCAAGGACAGAAGTTTATTTCTTTTTGGCATGTCCAGTGCCTTTAACTTCAAACCATGTGCTTTGGCAGCAGAGGTAGAGGATGTGGAGGAAATGTCTGCTCTGGCATCATAAGCATAAATATGGGTATAGTGGCACTTAACTATTCATTCACCACAAATATCAGCACACTAGCAACTTGCTAACAGCACCTCTTTTTAGGTCTTGGCTTAATCAGTTTATTAAAAAGAATCCAGTATCTTTTCACACTAGTATGTAATGATGACAGAGTTCATTGGAGTTTTGTTTAAAAGAAGAATGGAACTTGGTGTCTTGATTTAAATTATTTTTTCAATTTGTCCCCTACATGGGGGAGAAGGGTCTTTTACATATGCAGATATCTGGGCCTGAGTCATGTAAAGTTTTGTTGTTGCAGAAATAATTTTTTCTGGACTTAATGTAAAACTCATTACAGGCAGTGGGAAGTCATTGTTTACAGTGAGCTTTGAAGCATGTCCCTGGCAAGCACAGATAACCACATTTCCTCTGGTTATGCCAGATTCTCAGTGTTTGAGGAGTTTCATTTTCCTAGAGCTTGGAGCAGGAGATGTGCACTTTGTGCTGATATAATGTTTATTTTTCTTTAAGTGTAAATATCTTGTCTCAGTTTTCAGGGTCTTATGACAGGGAGTGTTTATTTTCTCACTCAGGGCCATTATTTTTGCCACATTTAATAATTACACATTTATTCTTTAGATTATTACTCCACTCCCTAAACTATTCTGCAATTGGCCTATGGCCTTTCAAGAGCAGTGATGAGCAGAACAGATTTGTCATCTAGTGTTTGTTGACGATGATTCAGAGTAGAGGTACGAAGTGACTAATAAACTTCTAGCATTGCAACCCAATGGGCAAGAGGGCAAGGGAGCAATTCGCTTCCTAATACAAGATACAGTCAGGCTCAGCTCCTCTGTGAAGAGGTTTCTGTGCTATTTGTTGAAGTTCATTGTTAAGGGAGCAGCAGCCGCCAGAGCATTCACACACCATTGAGGGAGTCGCACACACCCCACCCGAGACTTTAACAGCTAGGACCGGAGTCCCTTCAAAGCGGGCAGCTCCATTGAGATGATGGGTGCCCCTTTCCAACTCCTCGCTCACACACACACACTCACCCTCGGGCACTTTCTCTCCCCTCAGGCTCGACCCTAGGTTTCCCCAAAGCAGAGTCTCCGACACAACCTATGCCAGGCAAATTTATTGAGTGGTACAGCGGTGAAGAGCAGCTCGAGCTGGGTGCCTCCAGGAAGGGACCCCGAACAAAGAAATCCCATGGCAATTATACCCTTACAGTTTATGTTCCCCTCCCCTCATGCGACGGTTCAGTCCAATAGCAATATTTGGGTCTGGGGTCTTCTTGTTCCTTATTGGATCCTTTCCCTGTCTCCAGGCAGGACATTCCTTTTCTTATCTTGAATAGTTGCAGCTTCTGCCGATGGTTGTGGCTACCTTATCTTCCTGGTTTGCACTGGTTTCAGGGCCTTCCTTCATGTAGCTAAGTAAGAGTTCAGCATACGGTCAGCGTATCTAGGTGAAAGTAAGTTCACAGCTTGCAGTCTAAGGCTTCAGCAGGTCTTTGGATCCTTATTTGAGCTAAAAATGACTTTTACAACATTCATGTTCTGGAAATCAGCACATAATCTGAGCACCACAGGTTTCTGTTTAAGAAAAGGCACAAGAATGGACTTCTTAGGCCTTGGATCTAGCTCGTATAGAGGCAGACCATACCTCCTAGGTGAGAAGGGTTAGCCAAGCTAGTTTCAGCAGAACATGTTTGGGCACTATAGAGCTGTCCTCAGCCATGTCATCTCAAGTAGCACCTCTGCTACACACTAAACTAGCATTTCCTCAAGCATAGCACTTCTGCTCAGACTTTACCATTCCGCTACCCTATGGTTACTTAAAATAAATGGGGTTTTGCAACATTTGTGCCTCAGATGCGCCAGCACTGATGAATACAAAATATAAGTTCCTGCAAATCTCATATGCTCCCATGCATATGTCATTGATCTGCTTTTATTAGAGATACTGTGTATTTGCAAATGGAATTTACATCACATTTGGGATGCCCTGGACAGTCTGTGCATATGTAGCAAAGGGCATCTGGACAGCTGCACCCAGGTTTCTGGATGGTCACTGCCCACTTCTACTGAAATTGGAAGCCCATTGCCAGCATCAAAATGGTTGACAGGGCTGAATGGCTCCATGAGCCTGGCTCAGAGATATAGCACAAATTCTTCTGGGTAGAAATTACAGATTTGGGATTTTGTGATACACTCAGAATTCTGTTACATCTATAAAATATAATGGTTTGCACATCAGCTGGAATTAAATTGTGTTTGATTACTCTACCAAGTGACTTCACAGCAAACCAAGTCCTCTGTATTACTGTGCTGATGCCTGGTCCTGAACACGTGCGGAAACACTTCTCACTGCAATGCAGAGCTATACCATAATACGTCTCAGAACAAACATGAAACAGATGCAAGGCTTAAAATAAAAAGAAGTACTCACAAGACCACTACATGCTGACAGGAAATCATAGAATCATAGAATCATAGAATCGTTAAGGTTGGAAAAGACCATTAGGATCATCGAGTCCAACCGTTAACCTAGCACTGCCAAGTCCACCACTAAACCATGTCCCTAAGCACCACATCTACACATGTTTTAAATACCTCCAGGGATGGAGACTCAACCACTTCCCTGGGCAGCCTGTTCCAGTGCCTGACTACCCTTTCGGGGAAGAAGTTCTTCCTAATATCCAACCTAAACCTCCCCTGGCGCAGCTTGAGGCCGTTTCCTCTCGTCCTATCCCTTGTTACTTGGGAGAAGAGACCGAACCCCACCTCGCTACAACCTCCTTTCAGGTAGTTGTAGAGAGCAATAAGGTCTCCCCTCAGCCTCCTCTTCTCCAAACTAAACAACCCCAGCTCCCTCAGCCTCTCCTCATAAGACTTGTTCTCTAGACCCTTCACCAGCTTCATTGCCCTCCTTTGGACATGCTTCAGCACCTCAATGTCCTTCTTGTAGTGAGGGTCCCAAAACTGAACACAGTACTCGAGGTGCGGCCTCACCAGTGCCCAGCACAGGGGCACTATCACCTCCCTGGTCCTGCTGGCCACACTATTCTTGATACAGGCCAGGATGCCATTGGCCCTCTTAGCCACCTGAGCACACTGCTGGCTCATGTTCAGGCAGCTGTCAACCAACACCCCCAGGTCCTTTTCTGCCAGGCAGCTCTCCAGCCACTCCTCCCCTAGCCTGTATCGTTGCATGGGGTTGCTGTGACCCAAGTGCAGGACCTGGCACTTAGCCTTGTTGAATCTCATGCAGTTGGCCCCAGCCCATCGATCCAGCCTGTCCAGGTCCCTCTGTAGGGCCTTCCTACCCTCCAGCAGATCAACACTTCCCCCCAACTTGGTGTCATCTGCAAACTTCCTGAGGGTGCACTCAATCCCCTCATCCAGATCATGGATAAAGATATTGAACAGGACTGGCCCCAATACTGAGCCCTGGGGAACACCACTCGTGACGGGCTGCCAACTGGATTTGACTCCATTCACCACCACTCTCTGGGCTCGGCCATTCAGCCAGTTTTTTACCCAGCGGAGAGTGCACTTATCCAAGCCGTGAGCAGCCAGCTTCTCCAGGAGAATGCTGTGGGAGACCGTGTCAAAGGCCTTACTAAAGTCCAGGTGGACAACATCCACAGCCTTCCCCTCATCCACTAAGAGGGTCACCTTGTCATAGAAGGAGACCAGGTTAGTGAAGCAGGACCTCCCTTTCATAAACCCATGCTGGCTGAGCCTGATCCCCTGGTTGTCCCACATGTGCCGCGTGATGGCACTCAAGATGATCTGCTCCATGACCGTCCCTGGCACCGAGGTCCGGAATGATCCACATTTAAACTCCATTAACACCTTGTTTGTTTACAGAGGAGTGTGAGCAGAAAGGGAAGATGCTGCAAACAGGGATAACCCAGAAAAACATGCCACAGAGGCTCTTGCCCTGCAACTGTGGCTTGGCCACTGCAGCAGAACAAAACTAGAGACGACAGGGCTTCTGCAGGGATCTGGCCTGGCCTGTCTGCTACTTTGCCACGTGCTGACTCATCTGCCAGAGCCCAGCTCAACTGATGTGGCCATTGGTTTGCTCAGGCAAATCAATTGTTTATATTATTGTGCTCTTTTGCAATTACAAAACAGCAATGTGCAATTAGCTACTGAGGTGGGAGCGATTCATTTAGTGCACAGTGAAACAATCGTTAGGGATGCAGCAAAAGGTGAGGGGTTTTTTTACATGCTTTGAACCAAGCAGTCAAACCAAGTAGTACTGAGTACTGTGGAGATATTTCAAGGTGTTCACTTAAGTCTGGTTCTTAGAGGTAGTGTTTTGTGCTGTTTTACCTTATTATATTTCTGTACAGTTGATTATACTCACAATAAAAAAAGCATTTTCTCTTCAAATTGGTTGCATACAAACCGTGATTTCAATCCACATTTATGCCATTTTGTTTTATTATAACGCATCAATACTTGTGATCTTTATAAATAAAAAATATTACTAATTTTAACAGTAGAAGGACAACATGAGATAGGATTATGTATCACATAAAAGAGACTATATTTGTATTATTTAAAGACGAATGGTCATGGATTCTACATATCCTTAAATATATTTCTGTTGAATGTTCACTAAATTTGCTCTTTGTTATTATTAAAAATGTATATTGCCTTCAAAATGTCATATAGCTGTAAAATATTTTTCACATTACCCATATTTACCTTCAAAACAGTCCCAGTTTCTTGTCACAAAATCACAGAATCACAGAATTGTTGAGGTTGGAAGGGAGTGTTGGCATCTGAGAGCCAACACCTGATGGGTGCAGGACAAAGAAACTGTGATAACAACTGACCTTCCAGGAAAATGGGAGTCAGCAACAACTATACCGGGAACTGATGTCCTATGCCCACTTATGTATCTACACGAAAAAGGTATAAAAAGTCACTCACTACCCAAAATGAGTTTCTCTGCAAGAGCTTCCCTGCAAGAGATCTCCCAGACAGATGGGACCCTTGCTGGGGAAACCTGCCTGACTCTGGACTCTGTGACGTGGATCATCTTTGAAGTGAGATATTTCCATTGTTGATTAGCCCCACTCCTGGGAGTGGTTTGGTGAGTGTTGTACCAGTAACACCTCACATAATATATTTATGGGCGTGTAAAGGTTCATAAATATATATTTGCTTTACTGGTTGGAATTCTGTAATAACTTGTAATATATATATATGCTTTACTCTTGTAATATATATACTCTTGCTTTCCTAGTAGTAATTTTGTAGTGACTTATAGGATTTTTTATATATTTTTGTGTGTGTGTGTGTGTGTGTGTTTTTACTAATAATACTGTGGGCTTGGCCATTCAGCCAGTTTTCAAACCACCTCACTGTCTGCTCATCCAGGATCTTATGGGAGACAGTGTCGAAAGCCTTCCTGAAGTCTATGTAGACAACACCCATTGCTCTCCCCTCGTCTACCAGGCCAGTCACTTCATCATAGAAGTTTATCAAGTTGGTCAAGCGTGACTTCCCCTTGGTGAAGCCATGCTGACTACTCCCAATCACCTTCTTGTCCTTCATGTGCCTGGAAATGGTTTCCAGAATTAGCTGCTCCATCACCTTCCCAGCGACTGAGGTGAGGCTGACCGGCCTGTAGCTCCCTGGGTCCTCCTTCTTGCCCTTCTTGAAGGTAGGAGAGACATTTGCTTTCCTCCATTCCCCGGGCACCTCTCCCAGTCGCCATGATTGTTCAAAGATTATTGAGAGTGGCCTTGCAATGACATCTGCCAGCTCCCTCAGCCCTCCTGGGTGCATCCCATCAGGGTCCAGTTTGCTTAAGTATTCCCTGACCTGATCCTCCTCCAACAAGGGTACGTCTTCCTTGCTCCAGGCTTTCCCCCTGGTCTCTGGGACCTGGGATTCCTAGTAAAGACTGAGGCAAAGGCGGCATTCGGTACCTCAGCCTTTTCCACGTCCCATGTCACCATGTCTCACTCAGCAGCAGGCCCACATTTTCCCTAGCCTTCCTTTTCTCACCTGTGTACTCAGAGAAGCCCTTCTTGTTGCCTTTGACATCCCTGGCCAGATTCAATTCCATTGGGGCTTTGGCTTTCCTAACCCCATCCCTGCATGCTCAGACAGTGCCTCTGTATTCCTTCCAGGTTACCCATCCTTGCTTCCACCCTCTGTATGCTTCCTTTTTGTGTTTGAGTTTGGCCAGTGTCGTGGTTTAACCCCAGCCAGCAACTAAGCACCACACAGCCGCTCGCTCGCTCGCTCCCCCACAGTGGGACGGAGGAGACAATTGGAAGAGTAAAAGCAAGAAAACGCGTGGGTTGAGATAAAGACAGTTTAATAGGTAAAGCAAAAGCCGTGCGCGCAAGCAAAGCAAAACAAGGAATTCATTCACTACTTCCCATCGGCAGGCAGGTGTGCAGCCATCCCCAGGAAAGCAGGGCTCCATCACGCGTAATGGTTACTTGGGAAGACAAACGCCATCACTCCGAACGTCCCCCCTTCCTTCTTCTTCCCCCAGCTTTATATGCTGAGCATGACGTCATATGGTCTGGAATATCCCTTTGGTCAGTTGGGGTCAGCTGTCCCAGCCGTGTCCCCTCCCAACTTCTTGTGCACCCCCAGCCTACTCGCTGGTGGGGTGGTGTGAGAAGCAGAAAAGGCCTTGACTCTGTGTAAGCACTGCTCAGCAATAACGAAAACAAATCCAAAACATAGCCCCATACTAGCTACTATGAAGAAAATTAACTCTATCCCTGCCAAAACCAGCACAGCCAGGAGCTCCTTGTCCATCCACGCAGGCCTCCTGGCATTTTTGCCTGACTTCCTGCTCGTTGGGATGGATCGCTCTTGAGCTTGGAGGAGGTGATGCTTGAATATTAACCAGCTTTCTTGGGCCCCTCTTCCCTCCAGGGCCTTGTCCCTTGGGACTCTACCAAGCAGATTCCCGAAGACGCCAAAGTTTCTCCTGAAGTTCAGGGCTGTGAGCCTGCTTTTTGCCCTGCTCCCTCCTCTCAGGATCCTCAACTCCATCATCTCATGGTCACTGCAGCCACGGCTGCCTTTGACCTTCACATCCCCATGAGGTACAGGAGTATGAGTTCCAGTAGAGCACCTCTCCTCATTGGCTCCTCTATCACTTGGGTCAGGAAGTTGTCATTGATGCTCTCCAGGAACCTCCTGGATTGCTTATGCCCCGCTGTGTTGTCCCTCCAGCAGATATCGAGGTGGTTGAAATCCCCCATGAGGACCAGGGCCTCTTCCCGGCCTCTCCTGATTTTGTGAGCCCTTCCTGTTACATCATGTGCATAGAAGTACCCAGCCTGAGTATATGTCATAGACCCTTTAAAGTTTTTACCCACGAAACTAGGCTCCTGCCTTCCCCATGCTTTGGGTATTGAGGACTGAGGGGGAGAAGTCAGAAGTGTGCCGTGACTCGTCTGCATTCCTGTCTGGGCCTGCAGCAGCTAAAGAAAGGAGAACAGACATAGAAGTGACAGTAGTGTTCAAGGAAAAAAAAGGAAAAATCCTGGAGAAGGCTGACTGGCAACCAACTCCCCTCATGCCTTTTTAATAAAGTTTCTCTGTACTTGAGTTAAAATGATTGTCCAGTGTTTCATTTCATAGATGTGTGGAGTAGCAGCGTCTTGGTAGACGTGTCTATGCCACTGCTTCTGTTAAAAGAGATTACTATGCTCCTGGGGAGGTGGGAAGCTTTGGGGTACTGACAGAGCAGCCACAAAGGTGACCTGGTAAACATACTGACAAAGGATATCTCCTTAACTGGAAAACCTCCTTGATGGGGAGTAGTTGGCAGGACAAAGAAACCTTGATGGGTGCAGGACAAAGAAACCCTGGGTATATTAAAATTAAAATTCCAAACTATTAGGCACTTGGGCGCCAAACCCTTGGATTCAAAACTCCACAGTCTCCATAGATGAAATACCAACCGAGGGGTCTAGTGCCTTTTTATCACATGCCGCGCCTAAATTGCCTAAAAGTGCCTTGACTCGTGTACAACAATATCATATTAGCTCCGAAGCCTCACTAGGCATAACTAGTCTTATTCAGGATTTAGAACAACAGGGTATTATTCAGAAAACTCATTCCCCGTATAACTACCCTGTGTGGCCTGTCCATAAGCCTAATGGCACCTGGTGTTTGACAGTAGATTATCGTAAACTGAATGAAAATACTGGACCCTTACACGCTGCCGTCCCATCTATCACAGATCTTGTTTTCACTATAGAGCAAGCAGCCCATCCTTGGATGGCAGTCCTGGATGTAAAGGATACGCTTTGCATGGTCCCATTACAACCTGAGGATCAAGAGAGATTTGCTTTCACTCGGGGCAGAACACAGTACACTTTTACCCGATTACCCCAAGGATTCAAACATAGCCCTACATTGTCACATCAGGCCTTAGCTCGGGAAATAGAACAAGTCCCACAGGAACCAGGGGTGACAGTATATCAATATACAGATGACATTTTAATTGGAGGGGATTACCTCAATAAGGTCCAAAGAATGCATGATCGCATCCTGGTCCATGTGGAAAATAAGGGAATTACTATCCCTGAAGCTGAATGACAGGGACCTAGCCAAACGGTTCAATTTTTAGGCATAACTTGGCAAAGTGGCAGGCAGTGTATTCCCTCTGATACCTTGCAGCAAATATCCAAGTTGAGCTCACCCTCCAATAAGAAGGAGCTCCGACAAGTCCTAGGAACTTCAGGATTCTGGCGAGCCCATATTCCAAGGTTCAGTATAATTGCTCGACCCTTATATGATCTGTTGAAGAAGCGTGCTACCCGGGAACGGACAGTTACTCATGAAGAGGTGCTTCGTTTATTAATACGCAATGTTTTAGAAAATCAGGCTATGGGCCCAATAATACCAGGGGCCCCCTTTAGCCTACATATAGGACTCGCAGAAAAAGGATATCAATGGGGATTGTGGCAACGAGCTCCCCATGAGGCCCAATTGACTCCCGTACGGTTCAGGTCAAAGGGGTGGCAAGGTTCACAATCACGGTACTCACCCTGGGAAAAATCACTGCTGGCTACTTATGTAGTCCTATTAGATACAGAACTCTTCGCATTAGACGCACCCTTAGAAATACAGACCCCGTTCCCCATCCTCAAAAGAATCAGAGAGTCTGCTCCCGTTCCCCAGGGAATTGCACACTCCAGTACAATCCAGAAGATGGTAATGTACATAGCACATCGCGGCTGGGTCGAGGGGAGAACAGGACTTACAGGGAAATTGACAGAGTACAATATCCAATGGCCAGGGGGTGCCGAGCCACCCCTTGACATGCCGCCCTCACCCATTCAAAATGCGCCACCCCCATCTGATTTACAAAAGGATACCAAAGTTTGGTCTAATGTCTGGTTGTATTGGGCTTACGTGGCAGGGTTTTAGTAGCAGGGGGTGCTGCAGGGGTGGCTTCTGTGAGAAGATGCCAGAAGCTGCCCCCATGTCGGACAGAGCCAGTTCCAGCTGGCTCCAAGACGGACCCGCCGCTGGCCAAAGCTGAGCCAATCAGCGAAGGTGGTAGCGCCTCTGTGATAACATATTTAAGAAAGGATAAAAAACATGGCGCAGCAGCAGCTGTGAGAGAGAGGAGCGAGAAGAATGTGAGAGAAGCAACTATGCAGACACCAAGGTCAGTGAAGAAGGAGGGGGAATGCTAGAGCAGCTTGGTGAGCACCTGGCAGCTAGCCAAGGTCAACTCACCACACTGGTTTACGGGTGGATCAGCTCAAAGGGTTAAAGGGAAATGGAAGAGAAGGGCTGCCCTCCTGCAGCCCTCAGACGGGACATCTGAAACACAAGAGCTAGAGGGATCAGCTCAATTGGCTGAGCTCCAGGCAGTAGTGCTAGCTGCCAAATGGGGTGCCAGCACAATATATACTGATTCCTATGTGGTATGGCTCAATGGCTCCCATACTGGAAAGCTGAAGGATGAAAAATTAAAGGCAGGCAAGTCTGGGGAAAAGAATTATGGGAAAAGCTATATTTAATAGCTCGAACGAAGCAGGATGATGGGCATCCTCTTCAAATAGGGCATGTATCAGCACATACGAAGGGCACAGATCTAGGATCCGGATGGAACCATGAAGTAGAACGCTTGACTGAAGAACCTAGAAAGAGCAGTGATATTGTTCTTCCACTTAACATATATACTCTCTCCACCTCTGATCATGTGATGCTGGGTTGGCTACATGACCGCTTAGGACCTACGGGTGGCCTGGATTTATATCGACCAGTTGGCCTCCAAGGGTGGCCCATTTCTAAAGTATAATGCTTAGACTTTGTAGCTTAGCTGCCCTTTCTGTGCAGCAGCCCGAGCCAAACTTTTGGCTGGGCAACAGTGGGCTAATCTGAGGGAAGTTAAATACTTGTGGTCCTCATGGCAAATAAATAAATAGATTTTTTTAGGGCCCCTACCCCAAACTCTGAATAAATGGGAATACATTTTAACCAGGGTAGAGATTGTCAGCGGTTTAGGTATGGCCTACCCATGTCCTCAGACTAGTGCGAAATGTGTATTTTTTTTTTTTATTAGGACAATGGTTTACACACCTACCTCTACCCTCTGAGATTCAATCAGACAATGGATCACATTGTAAAAGTAAAGATATACAGAGATGGGCTGAAGCCCGAGGAATTAGGTGGATTTTCCACATCCCTTATCATCCCCAGACTATAGGTATGATTGAACGATGGAATGGACTTCTTAAAATTCAACTACAAATTTGCACTCGGACCAGTGAGTCCAAAACCTCAACTAGTACCTCCTCATATCATGGATGGCAACATCACCTTAATGATGCGGTTGCTGCTTTGAATAACCGACTGGTAGTCCGATCTGGAAAGCTTTTGATAGCAGCTGCAGTGCAACCTCAACTTCAAGCGTAAATGATAATCATCAATTATCTATTGGACAGACTGTCCAGGTTATTCATCGTCTGCAAAAAGGAAGTTTTCCTTGCATATTACAAACACCCCTTTGAAGCGCCATGTGGAAGGTCTTGGCTACCAGACCTCAGAGCATGGGCACAGCGCAGCTTAATGATATTAGATATCATTTTAGCTGTCGGAATTGTGCTTTTTTGTATTATACCTTGTATCAAATCACTGTATGTATCACTTTTAACTAAACTGGTACTGTATACTCGTGTCTCAATTGATAAACCCTCTCAGGAGTTACAACAACATTGGGCTTGATGCGGATATAGGTCTCTGCCTCATGCACTAGGAGGCAAGAGACACACACCAGATATGGTGTAGTCTCACTCCTAATGACCCATAAGTGGCCATAGGCTAAGGGGTGGAGTGACCCAGTAAACATACTGACAAAGAAGGATATCTCCTTAACCAGAGTCCTGAGACATCCCTGATAAGCTCAGAGGAAACTTCCTTGATGGGGAGCATTTGGCAGGACAAAGAAACCTTGATGGGTGGTAGGACAAAGAAACTGTGATAATGAACTGACCTTCCAGGAAAACAGGAGTCAGGAACAACTAATCTGGGAACTGATGTCCTACACCCACTTATGTAGCTACACTAAAAAGGTATAAAAAGTAACTCGCTACCTACCCCAAATGAGCTTCTCTGCAAGAACAGCTCTGCAAGAGCTTCTCTGCAAGAGCCTCTCTGCATGAGATCTCCCAGACAGACCAGACCCTCGCTGGGGACGCCTGGCTGACTCTGGACTCTGTGACACAGATCATCTTTGAAGTGAGACTTTTCCATCGTCCATTAGCCCCACTTCTGGGAGCAGTTTGGTGAGCGTCGTACTGGTAACACTTCACATAAAATATTTATAGGCACGCACAGGTAAAGTTTCATAAGTATATACTTGCTTCACTAGTTTAATTCTATAATAACTTGTAATATACATATATTTGCTTTGCTCTTGTTTTTTATATATACACACACACACACACATATATATACACACACTTGCTTTCCTAGTGGTAATTTTTTAGTGACTTGTAGTTTATATACATATATATATATATGTTTTTACTAATAGCAGTTTTGTAGTAATTTGTAATACAGAAATTCACAGAAACCCAGACCTCCGTATCCTTGTGTATTGCAGAATCCGGAGAACCCCACAGTCACGATCTTTATACACCTGTGGGTCAAGTAACCCTCATAGGTTGTGACCGTGACCGCTACAGGTACAAATCCCCCTTTTGAAGCTGCTAAAAGGTGAATTTCCGATCTGAACAGAAGCCAAGTGGCAACCTGGCTTGCAAGCAAGGACGCTTACAGCTTACACAAGGCTGCTTACAGCTTACACAAGGCTGCAAGAAAGCATTTTAAAAGAAACAGGGTGATTGTGGCACAGGTGGATGGATGGACAATGGCAGGCAGACTTGGTGGATATGCAATAGTTTTCCAGAAACAATGATGGTGTTAAGTACATCTTAACGGTGACAGACATATTGTCCAAGCCTGCCTGGGCCATTGGTCTAAAAGACAAAACAGGTTCTGAAATAGCCAGGGCTTTAAAAATAATTTTTAGCGGGGGGCGCAAGCCTCAGAAATTATAGACTGACCGGGGAAAAGAATTTTTAAGCCAGCCTTTAAACAAGCTTTTAAAGCAGTGTAATGTTCACCATTTTGTTACTAATAATGAAGTAAAAGCCTCCATCATAGAGTGTTTTAACAGAACACTCAAAACCAAGATGTGGAGATGATATTTTACAGCACACAACGCTTTTCGCTACATTGATGTGTTATCAGAGTTTATAAAAAGCTATAACCATAGCTTCCACAGAACTATCAGAGCCAGGCATGTGGATGTGAACACTTCAAACTCTGCAAGGGTTTGGAAAACTGTATATGCAGGTGTGCTTAAAATTAAACAATCTGCACCTCTGCTCAAAAAAGGAGACCACATCAGGGTGTCTAGAACAAAAGAGAGTTTTGAGAAAGGTTATGAGCAGAGGTTCACAGATGGAATTTTCATAATAGCTGAAATTGTGAGAAGGGGACAGATACCTGTGCACTGCTTAATAGACTATGGTTACAAAGCAATAGAGGGGACATTTTACCCTGAAGAACTTCAAAAAGTGAATGCTGACAAGGACAGAAGGTACAAAATTGAGAAGATCATTTCTGCAGAAGGGAAAAGAAGAAAGTAACAGCTGCTGGTGAAGTGCCGTGGCTGGCCTCAGAAATCTAGCAGTTGGATAGAAGTCTCCCAAGTCCAAGACATCAAGTGACTGGAAGTGGAGCAGGGGGAAAAAGAAGAATGGCAGACGGAGGTTTCCACATCACACTGCCCAGCAATGCTAGCACCAAAATCTTCCCACAAAACACCAGCTTGAACTTTGCCATACATCTGGTGAGACTCCTGGAGCTCTCTGGGAAGTGGGAGGTGGGGTGTTGGAAAAACACACAGCTGGAATAGCATCAATGAAGACACCATCTTTGAAATAGCGCTGCAGGGCAAGACATGGCAGTATACTTTGCAGAAAAGCTATTATCCATCCCTCTCCATGTTAGTGGAACACATGAACCATCTTATTAACCCCCACAAAAAAGCTTCAGCTGTCGACTCTCCAGCAGTGGGCCTGGTCTATGACCCCATCATAAGGAAAACAAAGCTCAAAAAGGATGAGAAGCCTTATACTTTTTTCTACAACTGGGAATCTAGCACATATTTTGGGGGCTTCTCTGGGGGCTGCTGCTAAGAAATTTCCCTCTGTGGTGGACATCACCAGAGGATTTAACTCACTCTACCTCTACATGAACCTTGTAGAGCACCAGCTTGTCAGGGACTTTGTACTTCCTTTATTTTGCTGTGTTCCAACTGGCAGTAATAACGACGAGATCATTATGGTGACATATAAGCCACACTACTTGCTGGTAAACTGCCAGCACATCAACCTGAACAGCACTGAAATAAAGACTGACCAGAACAAGCACATCTCATTTTCCTTTGGGAAGGTGATTGTCAAGCTGCATCTTCAGCCCCAGAAGCCTATTTTAAGAAAGCACATCAAAATGGTAGTGGTAAAAAGTTATGGGGACCCGTCTTTGTACGTGAATTATTACAGAGCCCAGGCTGGCAATGGTCTCCCTAGCTTTCAACGTATTCTTGTGATGTACGGTGTGGGCGTTGGAGGTAATATTCTGTAGCCTGTTTCGAAAGGCTGTCCCGCTTTTGAAATGGTGTTTGGAAATTGTTACGCCGCACATTAAAAACACTGCTCAAGATATTGCAAAAAATGTGTTTGGCTATGTTTCCAAGGTTGTCGTGGACAAGTTGGAAATGCTGTCAAATGAGGAGGGCTCGGGACTGTAGAGAACTGCTATTGCAAAACAACGAGATGTCTCAAACAGCCTTGGTGCTAAAACCACAATGCAGAGCAACGGTCACTAGGACCCAGGACCAGACAGTACCTGGAGTGGGGGTGAGGGAGGGAGTCCTACGAAGGCGGGGACCCTCCCCCTCGGTCTGTGAAGCCTATGAAGCACTTATTCCCCCTCCCACATACGGCCCGGGGGAGGGTCCTGGTATCACTTCTGTTGGTTTGACTGGTTGCCCCTCTTAATTCGACTGGTATCTCTACCACTCCTGGAACTCGGATGAGAGAAGGTTCCAGAATTCCAGAGTCTGAAATCTATAAATAGGGACTCACTCTCTCTTGCCCTCTTTTACCCACCGAATACCCCCGTTGGCAAGTCCGACGCTGGATCCAGGACTGGTGATTCTCTTCTTCTTTCCTCTTTCTCTCTCTCTCCCTCTCTCTCTTTCACTTCTCCTAAGGTTATTAAGTTGTTAAATTGTAGTTAAGTACTGCACGGCCTACCTCGATTTTCCATAAAGCCGCATAGCTTAGCCACATAGCTGGGGTAGATATAATCATGAGAGGGCTGGCCGGTATCGAATATTCGTGCTCAATAGAAGCTTTCCATTAAAGCTGGTATTTGTGTACGGGCCTTGAGTGTTGGCTCACCTTAATCCACACGGAGAGCATTTGCGAATCTTAGTCACTCCTTCCCCTTTCCCCCAGGTGGGATGTGACAGGGACTTGCTTATATTCAAAGAAAAAGCCTTAAAAGAAAGAAAGCCATGTCACGCCCCCAGAGGGAAGGTCTGCCCCAGCCCTGTAAAAGACAAAGGAAGTGGGGCACCAGACAACAGTCTGACCAGGACAGGAAGAAGAAAAAAAACAAGCCGGGCCGAACCATGCAAAAGAAACAGAAATCCCAGAGAAAGAGGTCCTGTTCTACCACTAGAAAAGGAAATATATTTTAAAACGGATGGTTGCTGTTCATGCCTGCTCAGAAGAATGTACCAAATTTGAGCTGGATTTGTTTGAAGTGTCTGTGACACAGACCAGCATTGAGAAAAGCCTGTTTACTGAGGCGCCTCCACTTTTGGCTATTGCAGAGTCTGCACCTCTGGACTTTTTCATAGCTAGGAATGGGGAAGATTACACAGATCTGAACAACACTCTGCTGTAACTTGGCTGCAAGATTGTAAAAGCTGAAAGTTCAAACTTCAGAGCTGGTGAGGCTGTGGGTCTCATGAATTACCCACTGGCCTCTATTTTCAGCCAGCTGGACGTTATGCTGGGGGACCCACTGATAAGCCAGAGCTGTTTATGAAGAAGGTGCGGGTGGTGCCTGGAGTGCCTTTGGGGCATGCTGAGGCATTACTCATGGCCAACACTAAATACCTGGTGGACCGGGTGGGCATGAAAGTGTTCAGCATACTGACCAGCAGTCATGTCAGCAGCCAGGAAAATTTGTTTCTGGGCCAGGTACCCAAGCTTGTTGTGACTGGATTTGTAGATAATGGCACTTTTAGTGACAATTATGTGAAGAACCTTTACAACTTTAAACATTATGATATAAATTTTGTGGCCCTCTATGTGGATGGTGAACAAACGCAAACAAAACTGCTGCAGCCTGATTTCGAGAATGGCTGCTGTGTGAGATTATACATGCAGCTCGTTCAGACAATCGGCTGCCATATGAAAGACCATTCCCTGCTGGTTGACAGGGAAGAGTTCACCCATGGCTATACCCTGTTCACTGTTGACCTGTCTCCAGACAAAGAATGTTCTGATCACTATGCCCGATTAAAACAGGAAACCTGAGAGGAGAAGTACTCTTTGCAGGGGCCTTGACCACCACCATTAATATGATCGTGTATGGTGTATTTGACAACATGACAGAAATAAACCAGAGAAGACACATGCTCTTCGACCAGATGTGAAGATGGACACTGAACAGCTTGCTTGTTTTTTTTCAGCAGACCCCTAGCCAAGGAAACATTTCTAAGTGTTTACTCAAGTGACTGGTTCCCTAGGGCCCATGTTTCTCCAAGACCAGCGAACGTCCACAACTGAAGCATCCCCTCTCCACAGCCTGCAGATACCACTGTGTCTTTTTCCTACATCACCGTAACAAGGTACTACCTTATAAACAACTTTTAAAACTGTATTCTAACGATTTAGTACAAAATGCCCAGATGGTGATGCATTTTGTAAAATATGAATATGGAGATTTCCCATGACCAGAGCTACTCAAAATATGTTTCAGAAGACCCAGACCTGCATCTCTTGCAATGATTTTGATAAATATATTCTGTTGTATCTGGTTATTGTTAACTTGCCTACCGTGACTGTGGGAAATCCTAGAAAATGAACGAAAGAAAAACAAGGAATGGCAAGTGCAACTCAAAAGTTTGGAGACCCAGTGGTGCTTGGAGAGGTTGGAAGCCCAGGTACAGAGGGACATGCTGGAAACCCAAGTACACACAGTGAGGAAGGGTCAGAGTGCCCGCACTGGGCAATGGGGGCATAGGAATCGAGCAGTCAGTTACCCCAGTGATTATGGGGACAGCGGCAGCTGGAATTTCTCTGCTGAGGAATGGACTGGAGGGTCCAAGGATGAAAATGGTAGAGCAATCCCTGTGCGCCCTTTGGTTATTAATAAAGCAAAAGGACCCCCTGGGGCACTGCAGCATGCAATATCAGCGTGGGACTACACTCAGGATGAGCTGCAGAATGTGGCAGACTCATATCGGCAGAACTCCGGGGAGAGAATGGGACAGTGGTTACTGCGAGTGTGGGACCAAGTAGGGGAGAGTGTACAACTGAGTCCCAAGAAGTGGTGCGCCTGGGAGCAGTTTCCCAACATTCAGTGGTGACGCAACAATTAAAAAGGACCCGGGCAAATGGAAATGCAAGTTATTCTCTTTGGGAATGGTTGCGGGGGGCAGTGAAAACACAACACCCCTCCCCATTTGATTGGAATGACAGAATGGTGACACGGAAGCATATAGATGTGGGGGCAGGGGGGCAATATTTGAGAGAATTGGCTATTCAACAAGGTATTTATAACCCTGCCTTCACTAGCCCCGACTCAAAGGTATTTACCTCAGGAATGCTATCCAGACTTAGTCAGGGCACCTTTTTGTCTTAAAGGGAACATCATATTGATCCTGGGAGGTGCCCAGGGGACAGCAGTTGGTGATGCAATTCTAGCGCTGAGGCAGTTAAGAGAATACCAAGCCAAAAGGGAAGAGAGGACATTACCCTTTGTGGATAAACCACAAAAGAAAAAAGTTACCCGAAAGGAGATGTTATTATTATTAGGTTACTTTAGTTACACATTATTATTAGGTTACTTCATCCACAAACAAAATATATTGATGGATTTCCTCTTACTGATTGGGCTCTTGAAAAAAAAATGGGTTTTCACTGTGAAATCGCCTACCTTTTTGTGAAAATAAATAGGTCCACATTATTATATGTGTAATCCAATAAATTTGGGCACCCACTACGGAAACTTCAATTGAGCCAGTGGAGATATACTCAAGATGTCTCAGGCATGTCAGATGAGTTAAAATGGTTGCAACTATATTAGCTTTGATTAACCCATTATGGCCCAGCGTCTTTCTGTTATCCGTGAAGGTCTTACATGAGCTTCATTCTATCAAACTAAATTATTATCCCAGAGAAGTTATTTGTAGGTTTTGACCTAAGAGCTAGACTATGGCAGTTTCCTTGTTTCCACTCCATGCTTTGATATTTTTTCTAGCAGAATGATATAATAAATTCAAAGGATGAACAGTATTACAGCAACTACTTGCATCAACTGCTATTTTCTCCAAAATGGGAATCATCCACTGCCTGGTGTACCACAATGGTTCCCACTGAATTAAAACTTCTGTTGAGATTATTACTACTCTACTAGTCTATAGGATAGTCATGCCAGCTCTGCTGTATCTATTTAATGAAGATTTTAACTCTTAATCATAGAATCATAATAATTCAGTTCATGCTATCAGATACACAGCAAAGTGGATCTATTCATTGTCTCAGCTCTGTGCTTATAGCCTAACCCTCCAAGGTGCTGATTTCAGTAGGAAGCAGTTTCAGCCAATATGACTTTCCATTCTGGAACGCTCTCCTGTCAGATGTCTGAGCCAGCCTGCCTCTCAATCTTTTTTTTATCTTTTAATGTCTTTGAGACATCGAGAAATACATAACAGCAAATCTGTTTATAATGACTACCTTCTGACCAGCTTTATGTTGACACAAACTGCAACAATGTCATGAGGTGAAATCTGCTTTCAAAAAGAGAATTTGTGTACCATCTATATTTTAAAACAAACAAACAAACAAACAAACAAAAACATACACAGGTTTTAAATTGGACTTAGGCTTTGGGCTTGCTATCTGTCTAGAAAATTAGTTTATCCCCAAACTCATGTTTACTACTGTATGATATACTAATTAAAATAGCAGATGGGGAATTTACATTAGCTAAGCTGTTCCAGAGGTCCTTGTTCTTTATATTTTTATAGTTGTGTTTCTTTGAGTAATGAATTATCCCATTCTGAAACACCTTCTCAATCAAAAAGTTCCTCAGCATATGCAGATTACAAGCCCCATACACACGGAGATGGGCATAGCCAGATCAGCATGTAAATCCCAGTTTCTCTGAAATAGCTAGAGCTATGTTGGAGAACAATGCAAAGCTGATAAAACTAATGGAGAATTTTAATAACCATTCAAATGTTGAATAAATAGGAATTGAGATCAAAGTCAAACATTGTCTCACGGTCATTGTTTGTTTCACAGAGCAAAAACACTCATGATGAAGCTCAAAAAATAAGGTTTTGTGTGATGAAGCTCTGTGGTTGCAAGAAAGACAGCCAAGAGATACCAGACTGACTCATGCATGGATGAACAATTTGCTTTGCTTAATCCAAGGACTAGGGGAGGATGGAAGCAGGCTAAGGGAGTAGTATAGCATTGATCAGGCAACATGGAAATGTGACTATAAACCAACTTTACTGAATTTAAGAAAGCATGGCCATTATTCTATCTGCAGCAACAGATCTAAATTCATAAGCATTTTTATGGTAACTATTTTCTTCATATTTACAGACACATGGCATCAGACTAGTAAAAAATAATATGTTCTTCATTAAGGTACCGTGAAAAGACTTCAGCTAAATAGCCATGTAAGTTCAATAAGGTATAGCACCTATTTTACAACTGGCTATTTTTTTAGTTCCCTTAACATAAAGATTAAAACAATTCAGAATAATTTGGTGGTGCATATCATAGCATTATGGGTAACAAGATAAATGAATGCATGTAGGAGTCTGAAACAAGAAAATTATATTCTAGAATATCTGAAATCAAAACTTGCAAGTCCCTTCCTCCTCATGGGAGTTTGTAAGAGACCGAAGTGTTAAGAACAATTGTCTCAAAGCTTGCTTGTGTGTGTTTATCTGATAAGACCGGACAGTAGACCACTCTTTTGTCTGACAAGACCCGAGGGCAGACCACTCTTTGGCTTATCAAGTACCACCATCTGGCAAGGAAACTTTTGCAAACTTGCTGAAGCAGCAGGCCATTCTTTGGCTTATCAGGCACCACCAAGAATAGGACACCAACTGGTATCCGGTCAGGCCCCTTGCCCCACCAGGAGATGTGCATGTGTTGGGTACGTGATGTTGCCCTGGGTAACCAAACGGAAACGAGAGGGCAAACTCCCTCTCCAACACCAGAAAAAAGACGGCACAAGGAAACCTGAGTGTGGCCATCCACCACCGAAAAACAGAAGACAGGACCAACGGGACGCCGCTGGATCCATGGTGGTGACTATCCTTTGCTTATCTCTCTGAATGCTTGCTTAATTTCCTCCTAATATTTCCTGCCTTTCCTATCGCTTTACTCTTTTATATTTACCCAATAAAACGTCTGATTGGCGGCATATGACCTCGTTTGTGTCTTAATTTCGCCCTTGGGATCATTACAAACCTTCCCCGAGCCTGACAATCAGACCGGGACTTAACAGAGTTTTTTTTCTATTTCTATTTCTATTACAAGGAAAAAAGATTAAACAATGAATGAAATTTAGTTATTTAGACCATTGTATGAGAGGATTTAATCATGACATTTTAGCATAAGTAGGAATCTTGGGGTGGAAAATCCATACCCGCCAGCTTCTTTTTTTTTTTCCTTCAGTGATCCTGAATGGTCCTGGCTGACAGTGGGACAGTGTAAATTGTGAATGTTTAACATTTCCAGTGGGAAAAAAAATCTTGATTTAATTTATTTTAATCCTAACTTTGTAACACTATTTCCATGACAAATTTCCTTTTCACATTGTCTCTATCTAAGCCAGTGTCACTGTCATTTCTAGTAGTCAAACAAATGACCAATAACTGAAAAATTAAATCTTTATATATGAAACAAACTCACATTGTTGTAAGAAACAGTATCAAACATTTCCTTAATCTGCCCTTGAAGATATTGGACGTGGTGAGTTCATAGAGTCTCTTCCCATTGCTGCAGAGCAGGTATCTAACAAATAATCACTCTGGGAAAAATTTCAAAAGCAATATTTATAGATTTAGTTCAAGAAAAGCATCTTGAATTTAAAAATTGAAGAGATATTGAAAAAAAAATCTGTCACACCAACCACTTGCAACTCAGGATATGCAGCATCAACAGATAAGAATTTCATGTATCTTGCAAACCACTCATTCAGCCAGATATCATTCCCCCATTCCACAGTGAACAGATTACCAAACCACTAAAATAGATTAATATACATATTCAGAAGCAGCTAAAGAATATCCAAAGAATTTGAAGCAAACTTAGCAGGTATAATTAATGGAGAGGGGGATGAAGAACAATGAGTTTTTGCCAAAAGAATCAACAAAAATACTTCAGACAGCCAATATCTGAAAGACAAAATCCAATCAAGAGTGGAAAAATCTCTTCTCTGTCAAACAAGCCTGGTGAAGCCTTCAACAAATGTGTTCAAAGCTCATTCCTATGTAGTATATTACGACATCAATCTTAGCACTGATTTCTTTTTTTGTTTTTCCTCCTTCCTTGGGAGAGTATCTTGAGTACAATATAATATTCAGAAAACCACTAGAGGAAGACCACCTGAAATTTTAAAAAATAGAAATGTATAATGCAGGGAATACTTGTGCTGGAAGACATAAAAAGACTCAAGTTGATTCTGTCTTCACAAACCCCAGATCCGAAAGGGCAAACCCCAAAATTTTAGCTCAGTCTACTATAGTGAGCCCAACCCTGTGCTTGAATGGAAAAGCACTCAAGGTTAATGTTTTCTAGGCTGCATTACTAGGGCTGTCAAACCTACACCTTTTAACTCACCAATCTAAAGGGTGCTTTTAGGATTAATGGAAATATAATCTTGAGTAGACTAATAGGGTTTTACCAAAAGTTTAGGGCTCTATTATTGGAACTGTTTTTGAGAAGTAGCTAGTAAGATAGATATGTATTTTTAGATTAATTTATAGCTCTGTATGCAAATAATATCTTTATTAGCTATTGCAGTATAGCTAGTAGCTATAGCAAGTTATTAGATATGAGAGCTAATAGTTATATTTCACAACTAGACTAATTGCAAACTTAAAATAATGCTAATTTATGAATCAACTGAAAACTTTTCTTAGCTTCAGTATGATTTTTAGTAAGTTGTCACTAGCTGTCAAACTTGAACTGTAGCATTAAGTTCCTGATTTATAGTTAGTTTTACCTGAACAGTAACTACTCATAAGTGATAAATTCTACATGGATATACAATTATTTCTGTTTACTATTGTGACAGAAGACAGAGTTTAAGCTGTGATCCCTAGGAGTACTGCTGAGCTAATATAGGAAAAGACTGGATTCGCTACCTTGCTGTACATTATCATCCAGGGAGGAAAGATGATCTGTAGTTATATAACTATCCAATGACTCAATAGATGCAGAGATTAATCTTCAAAATAGAACCAGTGGTTTTGTTATCAATAATACATATAATGCCTCGTCTTCATGAACATGTTTGATAAATGATCAAAACTGGACTACCTGACGAGACAGTTCACGTCCTATCACCATGGTCACCCAAAGTTTCTTAGAAGCTGAAGATGTTTTTGGATCATAAAGCAGAAAAGTGTCTCTGTAGGTAGCCAGGCCCCAGTTTTCCATAGCTCCTGACTGAAAGTCAGGGACAGCAACAAGATCTGAAAAAAAAACCATGTCGTGGTTTGACCCCAGCCCGCAACTAAGCACCACACAGCCGCTCGCTCACTCCCCCCCCCGGTGGGATGGGGGAGAGAATCAGAAGGGTAAAAGTGAGAAAACTCATGGGCTGAGATAAAATCAGTTTAATAATTGAAACATAATAATAATAATAATAATGATAAATTGTAATGAAAAGGAAAATAACAGAGAGACAAATAAAACCCAAGAAAGACAAGTGATGCAAATGAAAACAATTGCTCACCACCAACCTACTGATGCCCAGCCAGTCCCCAAGCAGCGGCTCCCCAGCCAACCTTCCTCCTAGTTTATTGCTGAGCATGACGTCATATGGTCTGGAATATCCCTTTGGTCAGTTGGGGTCAGCTGTCCCAGCTGTGTCCCCTCCCAGCTTCTTGTGCACCCCCAGCCTACTCGCTGGTGGGGTGGGGTGAGAAGCAGAAAAAGGCCTTGACTCTGTGTAAGCACTGCTGAGCAATAACTAAAATGTTCCTGTGTTATCAGCAGTTTCCAGCACAAATCCAAAACATAGCCCCATACTAGCTTCTATGAAGAAAATTAACTCTATCCCAGCCAAAACCAGTAAAAAAGGAACCAGTATTCTTTAGAAAGACGTTTAAAAACATAAAAATGTCATTTAAAAGAGGACTTTATCACAAGACTGATGATTTCCAAGGTTATGAGCTTCATTATTTTTATTACAATAATTTAGTCAGACGATATTCGTAACAGCCAGTTAGTAGTCACAAGAACTAGTGACAGATAGTCTAAATCAGATTGGACTTTTTATCCCCAGTGCACAGAAGCAAAAGGATATTATTAGTAAAGTGATATGAACCAATACATACACTGTAACAATGGTGTTTGCTACTAAATGAGTAGAAAATAAGATAGGAGGATAAACAAAAACCACCAAATCAAGGCATTTCAATAGAATTTTGTTTTTAAAATAACATCTCAGGATAACACAACATAACCTTCACTTTTTTCTTTTTTCTTTTTTCTTTTTAAATTAAAAACATTCTTGTACTGGGTCTGGCTTGGACAGAGTTAATTTTCTTCATAGCAGTCTGTATGGTGCTATGTTTTAGATTTGTGACCAAAACAGTGTTAATAATACACCAATGTTTTAGCTGTTGCTGAACAGTGCATACACAGCATCAAGGACTTCTCAGTTTCTCACTCTGCCCCACAAGGAGTAGGCTGGGGATGGGCAAAAGGTTGGGAGCAGACACAGCTGGGACAGCTGACCCAAATCAACTAATGTGATATTCCATACCATATGACGTCATGCTCAGCAATAAAACTGGGGGGGAAGTTTGCCAGGGGTTGCCATTGCTCAGGGACTGGCTGGGCATCGGTCTGCTGGTGGTAAGTGATTGCTTTTGCATCACTTGTTTTTCTTTGTTTTGTTTTATTTTTTCTTTTTCTTTTTTTTTACTTATTAAACTTTTATCTTTTTTCTTTATTTCAACCCACGATTTTTCTCACTTTTGCCATTCCAATTCTCTTCCCCCATCCCACTGGGAGGGAGGAGTGAGCGAGACACTGTGTGATGCTTAGCTGCCTACCAGGGTTAACCCACAACAATGCTCAAATCATTTCAGAAAAACCTCAACAATTTTACTGTTACAAGTTAAAAATGGATGGATTAATCATAGAATGACAGAATCGTTAAGGTTGGAAAAGACCCTTAAGATCATCGAGTCCAACCGTTAACCTAGCACTGCCAAGTCCACCACTAAACTATGTCCTCGAGCACCACATCTACCTGCCTTTTAAATACCTCCAGGGATGGAGACTCAACCACTTCCCTGGGCAGCCTGTTCCAATGCCTGACTACCCTTCTGGTGAAGAAGTTTTTCCTAATATCCAACCTAAACCTCCCCTGGCACAGCTTGAGGCCATTTCCTCTTATCCTATCCCTTGTTACTAGGGAGAAGAGACCGACCCCCACCTCGCTACAACCTCCTTTCAGGTAGTTGTAGAGAGCAATAAGGTCTCCCCTCAGCCTCCTCTTCTCCAAACTGAACAACCCCAGCTCCCTCAGCCTCTCCTCATAAGACTTGTGCTCTAGACCCTTCACCAGCTTCGTTGCCCTTCTCTGGACACACTCCAGCACCTCGATGTCCTTCTTGTAGTGAGGGGCCCAAAACTGAACACAGTACTCGAGGTGCGGCCTCACCAGGGCCGAGTACAGGGGCACTATCACCTCCCTGGTCCTGCTGGCAACACTATTCTTGATGCAAGCCAGGATGCCATTGGCATCCTCTTGGCCCCCTGAGCACACTGCTGGCTCATGTTCAGGCAGCTGTCAACCAACACCACCAGGTCCTTTTCCACCAGGCAGCTCTCCAGCCACTCTTCCCCAAGCCTGTAGCATTGCATGGGGTTGTTGTGACCCAAGGGCAGGACCTGGCACTTAGCCTTGTTGAATCTCATACAGTTGGCTTCGGCCCATCGATCCAGCCTGTGCAATGATGGACATCGTCTGATCCCAATGGATGCAATCAGCAAAATAACAGCCATGTCTCCACCAACCAGCAAATAGGAAACAAAAGATCCTCCTTCCGACCCTTCTTGTAGATGGGCGTCACATTTGCTAACTTCCAGTCAGCTGGGACCTCCCCGGTTGACCAGGACTGCTGATAAATGATGGAAAGTGGCTTGGCCACCTCCTCTGTCAGCTCCCTCAGTATCCTTGGTTGGATCCCATCTGGTCCCATAGACTTGTGGGCATTCAGGTGGAGGAGCAGGTCGGTGACTGCCACCTCTTCGATAAGCAGGGCTTCATTCTGCATCCTATCTCCATCTCCCAGCTCAGGGGCCTGAATACCCTGAGGATGACCAGTCTGACTATTAAAGACTGAGGCAAAGAAGGCATTAAGTACCTCAGCCTTCTCCTCATCCTTTGTGGCAATATTAATTAAGGCATTTCTTATTTCAGCATCAGCTCTTAACTCAGGAACTCTCAAACTTGCTGCAGAAGGGCATGCTCTGGTGGAATAAGCACACTGTCGTTCAATTCAAAGATACAAAATCTCCACCTTTTTGAGGTCTCGTCATGCCTCACAGAGGTTTCTTCCTGGGGACCAAAAATTTTAGGTTTCTATTAAGTTCAAGCATACTTCTACTAAGCAAGGCTTATGCTTTGAGCAGGCACATAGATTATTTCTTCCAAAATCCATGAAGTTTTTGAGCCCTAAAGAGGTCATGAGGGATTCACAAGGCCACATACCTCTCTGTCTTCATACTAGGTTTTTCCTTTTTGCAGTAGAGAGTCTTCAGGAATTCCCAAGCCTCTACGAGTTTGGTTTTTTCTAGCTCAGGAAAGCAACAAGAGCAGAAATATCAAATGAACATAGCACTAACCCCCAGAAAAAGGTGGTTCCTATACTTTCTGAGGAGACGTTTGTTTCTCTTTAGGGAAGTCTGCTGTCTCCCTGGGGCCTGGGTTAAAGATGTGAAGAGAAAGCTTCCTACCCTGGTACAGCCCTCAGATTACTATCCATTATTGGTTTGTCAGGTAGGCAGCGAGGTAGTTACAACTAGAAGTCTGAGGGCAATCAAGAGAGACTTCAGGGCCTTGGGACAACTGGTTAAGGGATCGGGAGCACAAGTAGTGTTCTCCTCTATCCTTCCAATTGCAGGGGATGATGAGGGAAGATGCAGGAAGAGCCAGCAGATCAATAATTGGCTCTGAGACTGGTGTGACCTGCAGAATTTGGGGTTTTTTGATCACAGGTTGGTTTACACGACACCAGGCCTGCTGGCAACAGATGGGGCTCCTGTCTCAAAGGGGAAAAAGGATCCTGGCACAGGAGTTAGCAGGGCTCATTGAAAGAGCTTTAAACTGGATTTGAAGGGGGAAAGGGATAAAACCAGGCTCACTAGAGATAAGCCTGGGGGCGGCACACCAATATTTGAGGGACAGTGTGCTAGCGAGGTCCTTCGGTCTGCCATGTCAGTGGAGGTAGGGGATGGAGATCCATGAGGCACCAAAGGCACAAGGGCTATGGATGTGTTAGAAACCACGGAAGCACCTGAGTATGGTCACGTAGGAATTAGGGCTTCTCCCCCCCCAAAAAGGTGGCAGGATCAATAGCCCAACTGAAGTGCATCTACACCAATGCACGCAGCACGGGCAACAAACAGGAGGAGCTGGAAACCATTGTGCAGCAGGAAAACTATGACATAGTTGCCATCACGGAAACATGGTGGGACGACTCGCACAACTGGAGTGCTGCAATGGATGGCTATAAGCTCTTCAGAAGGGATAGGCAAGGAAGGAGAGGCGGTGGGGTAGCCTTGTACATTAGGGAGTGTTTTGATTGTCTAGAGCTTAACGATGGTGACGATAGGGTTGAGTGTGTATGGGTAAGAATCAGGAGGAAGGCCAACAAGGCAGATATCATGGTGGGAGTCTGTTATAGACCACCCAACCAGGATGAAGAGGCAGATGAAATATTCTATAAGCAGCTGGGAGAAGTCTCACAATGTTGTGGTTTAACCTCAGCCGGCAACTAAGCACCACACAGCCGCTCGCTCACTCCCCCACAATGGGATGGGGGAGAGAATCGGAAGGGTAAAAGGGAGAAAACTCATGGGTTGTGATAAGAACAGTTTAATAACTGAAGTAAAATAAAATAGAACAGTTTAACAGGTAAAGCAAAAGCTACTCATGCAAACAAAGCAAAACAAGGAATTCATTCACTACTTCCCATTGGCAGGCAGGTGTTCAACCACCTCCAGGAAAGCAGGGCTCCATCACGCGTAACGGTTACTTGGGAAGACAAATGCCATCACGCCAAATGTCCCCTCTTCCTTATTCCAGCATAGATACTGAGCATGATGTCATATGGAATAACTTTTTGGCCAGTCTGGGTCAGCCCCCCTGGCTGTGCTCCCTCCCAGACCCCCCCCCCCCCCCCACCTCCGGGCACCGGGCAGAGCATGGGAAGCTGAAAAGTCTTTAACCAGTGTAAGCACTACTTATCAACTATTTAGAAACAGCTTAGCACTACTTAGCAAGAACCAAAACATCAGTGTGTTATCAACATTGTTCTCATCCTAAACCCAAAACACAGCGCTATCCCAGCTACTAGGAAGAAAATTAACTCTATCCCAGCTGAAACCAGGACACATGCTCACTAGCCCTTGTTCTTGTGGGAGACTTCAACTTACCAAATGCCTGCTGGAAATACAATACAGAGGAGAGGAAACAGCCTAGGAGGTTCCTGGAGTGTGTGGAAGATGATAACTTCCTGACACAGCTGGTGAGGGAGCCAACTAGGGAAGGGGCCTCGCTGGACCTGTTGTTTGTGAACAGAGAAGGCCTGGTGCGGGATGTGACGGTTGGAGGTCGTCTTGGGCATAGCGATCATGAAATGAGAGAGTTTTCCATTCTTGGAGAAGTAAGGAGGGGGGTCAGCAGAACTGCCACCTTGGACTTTTGGAGGGCAGACTTTGGCCTTTTTAGGAGCCTGGTTGACAGAGTCCCTTGGGAGGCAGTCCTGAAGGG
Source organism: Platalea leucorodia (assembly GCF_965183815.1). Classification (NCBI taxonomy): domain Eukaryota; kingdom Metazoa; phylum Chordata; class Aves; order Pelecaniformes; family Threskiornithidae; genus Platalea; species Platalea leucorodia. Next base: position 24,172,921 of record NC_138859.1, on the reverse strand, counting down.
CAAAGGAGTCCAGGAAGGCTGGACATTCTTCAAGAAGGAAATCTTAAAGGCACAGGAGCAGGACATCCCCATGTGCCAAAAGATGAGCTGGTGGGGGAGAAGACCGGCCTGGCTGAACAGAGAGCTTTGGCTGGAACTCAGGAATAACTCAGGAGAGTTTACGACCTTTGGAAGAAGGGGCAGGCAACTCAGGAGGACTACAAGGATGTCGTGAGGTTATGCAGGCAGAAAATTAGAAGGACCAAAGTCCAGCTGGTACTTAATCTGGCTACTGCTGTAAAAGACAACAAAAAATGTTTCTACAAATACATTAGCAACAAAAGGAGAGCTAAGGAGAATCTCCATCCTTTATTGGATGCAGGGGGAAACATAGTGACAGAGGACAAGGAAAAGGCTGAGGTACTTCGTGCCTTCTTTGCCTCAGTCTTTAATAGTCAGACCAGTTGTTCTCGGGGTACCCAGCCCCCTGAGCTGGAAGACAGGGACGGGAAGCAGCATGAAGCCCCCATAATCCAAGGGGAAATGGTTAGCGACCTGCTACACCATGTAGACACAAGTCTATAGGGCCAGATGGGATCCACCCGAGGATACTGAGGGAGCTGGTGGAAGTGCTCACCAAGCCACTTTCCATCATTTATCAGCAGTCCTGCCTAACCGGGGAGGTCCCAGTTGACTGGAAGTTAGCAAATGTGACACCCATCCACAAGAAGGGTCGGAAGGAGGATCCGGGGAACTACAGGCCTGTCAGCCTGACCTCGGTGACGAGGAAGGTCATGGAATAGATCATCCTGAGTGCCATCACGCGGCATGTACGGGACAACCAGGGGATCAGGCCCAGCCAGCATGGGTTTCTGAAATGCAGGTCCTGCTTGACTAACCTGGTCTCCTTCTATGACAAGGTGACCCACTTAGTGGATGAGGGGAAGGCTGTGGATGTTGTCCACCTGGACTTTAGTAAGGCCTTTGACACTGTCTCCCACAGCATTCTCCTGGAGAAGCTGGCTGCTCACGGCTTGGATAAGTGCACTCTCCGCTGGGTAAAAAACTGGCTGAATGGCCGAGCCCAGAGGGTGGTGGTGAATGGAGTCAAATCCAGTTGACGGCTGGTCACGAGTGGTGTTCCCCAGGGCTCAGTATTGGGGCCAGTTCTGTTTAATATCTTTATCCATGATCTGGATGAGGGGATTGAGTGCACCCTCAGGAAGTTTGCAGATGACACCAAGTTGGGTGGAAGTGTTGATCTGCTGGAGGGTAGGAAGGCCCTACAGAGGGACCTGGACAGGCTGGATCGATGGGCCGAGGCCAATTGTACAAGGTTCAACAAGGCTAAGTGCCGGGTCCTGCACTTGGGTCACAACAACCCCATGCAACGCTACAGGCTTGGGGAAGAGTGGCTGGAGAGCTGCCTGGCAGAAAAGGACCTGGGGGTGTTGGTCGACAGGTGGCTGAATATGAGCCAGCAGTGTGCCCCGGTGGCCAAGGCGGCCAATAGCATCCTGGCTTGCATCAGAAATAGTGTGGCCAGCAGGAATAGGGAAGTGATTGTCCCCCTGTACTCAGCACTGGTGAGGCCACACCTCGAGTACTGTGTTCAGTTTTGGGCCCCTCACTACAAGAAGGACATCGAGGTGCTGGAGTGTGTCCAGGGAAGGGCAACGAAGTTGGTGAAGGGTGTAGAGAACAAGTCTTATGAGGAGCGGCTGAGGGAGCTGGGGTGGTTTAGCCTCGAGAAGAGGAGGCTGAGGGGAGACCTTATTGCTCTCTACAACTACCTGAAAGGAGGTTGTAGCGAGGTGGGGTTCGGTCTGTTTTCCCAGGTAACAAGTGATAGGACAAGAGGAAACGGCCTCAAGTTGCGCCAGGGGAGGTTTAGGTTGGATATTAGGAAAAGTTTCTTCACCAGAAGGGTAGTCAGGCATTGGAACAGGCTGCCCAGGGAAGTGGTTGAGTCCCCATCCCTGGAGGTATTTAAAAGATGGGTAGACGTGGTGCTTATGCACATGGTTTAGTGGTGGACTTGGCAGTGCTAGGTTAATGGTTGGACTTGATGATCTTAAATGTCTTTTCCAACCTAAATGATTCTATGATTCTAAGATCACAGATCAAGAACCAAATCTAGGTCTCTGCAACATTCAAGAACCTTTGTGTTATTTAACATAGTTTTCACTTTCTCCAAATGGGGAAAAGGGATGATACTGATACTGCCACTTCTCACATGGAGCTAGATCTTGTTTTCTCAGTTTGTTTTTGAACCAAATTGAAAACACTTATGATTATGGATCAGCAGTATTATTTTACAGTAACTATACTCAAATAATGGCTTAACCCAAGCAACACCTACCTATCCAAATTTCTACTACTACAGAATACAGAATACTACAATACTACATACAGAATACTGCAATTATAATATACAATTTAATGAAAAGTATGATTTTTGTTCCATGTGATTGTATGCATTTGATATTTTAAGCATCTTTTAGATATCAAATATAATAAAGTCTTCTTGTTAATATGGATACTGATATCTAAACATACTTCAACCAAGAAGTTGCTTATCATAAGTTCTTAACAGGCTATGGTTTCAGTTTTCACGAATTGTTGACCAAACCCTTTTTTGCCCTTGATTAGGCAGCCATACTGAGCAGAGTACTCCCTCCATTCAGGAGGCACAGTTGCTCCACTTCCGTAACAGCCTGCTGGTGTCTGTTTCTGGGGGAGGGAAATTCAAATAAGCAGGTCCTGGTCATGAGGGCTTAGTTAAAATTGCTGATTCAGAAGTATGCATGGTACCTTCTGCCCTCTTTACTGCACACTGGTTTATATTTGACATGCTACCTGAAGTGATGAGTTTTGTTCGTTTTCATCTTCTTTTATAACTCCTGAATGTGGCTTGAACACATTCCCCCACTCAACATGACTGTTATCAAGCTGACAACATGAAGAATCACATGGCAAAAAATGGTGCTTAGGGACATGGTTTAGTGGTGGTCTTTTCCAACCTTAACGATTCTATGATTCTATTAAACATTAATCAAAAGGAATTGAGATAGCTGGACCAGTTAAGGCTACTGGAATTAGACTGGTTAGGACCACTATTTTTAAGCACAATAAATCCAAATGGTTAAAAGGTGCAATCAGAAGCTTTTTGAAATACCAATAGTGATGTGCTCTGTAATTTTATTTGTTGTTATAGAGTCAAATTCTCAATACCTGTAGTCTGTGAGTTCCCCCCCCCAAAAAAAAACCAAACCACCAAACACTAACAAACATCAGTCTCTATGTCCTCTACTTCAAGACGAAAAGAAACAAAAGTCAGTAAGAGAAAGGAAGTAGGGAGGGAGAACACCCAAAGATATGACACAGACTGATGAGGAAAATATCCTATTTTTTCTGAGTAAAGTACAGAATTTTTTTGTTAAATGACTGTATTATTTTGATTTAATAATTACATAGCACTACAAGTTGCAGCTTTTGCAGTAGTCTCCAGACCAGAAGCTTCTTATACAGACCTGCTTTTCAAAAGTAAAGATTATCTCTCGTGACTGAAGCTACATTCAATAACTTTACATGAAGACAGCTGTTGTTCCATGCAGAAGGCAGCTTCTGTATTCCTACAGCTTCTGATTTTTAGTGTTTTGGTCTGGTTTTAGTGTGCCTCTGCTACCAACAAAACCAGCATTAACCTCCACAGCCCTCAGAGACATCATGTAACTGACACAATTCTTGTGCTTTTCAAGTACAAGGTTACCTGTTGGCAACAGCTGCAAGGGCAACTCACAGGAAACAGCCCCAAGATTTGCCACAGTCTTGCTACAAAGCACCTATAGATTGAGCATTTTTGCACCATGATGTTCAGCTAGAGAACATGAAACGGAAGTTCTCAGATGGCCCGTTTAAATCTTTTTTGGAATAACTCCAAAATTTAGAGATAACCATTCCAACCTTGTTCACAATTTTACTGATCACAAAGATAGCAATAAATTTATGCATTTCTGTTGACATTCCAAATCAGTTCCATGACTTCAGAAGTTTTCGATCCAGAAATGCTTTCTTTCATGACAATGCATCTGTACAAAGTTCAAAAAAATAAAAGATTAGTGACACTTAAGTAGGGAATGTAGCAGAAAAATCCCAGCAAGTATAAAAATAATACAAATTTTTTTTATTACGATCTTGATACTTAAACTTGTGGTAGAATTTCCAGCCTGCTGCAGAAATATTAGGGACTTTGCTCAAAGGTGTTTAGTAATTACTCTTCACTTCCTTGTTGTTTTACTGTCCAATGCACAAGAGAGCAGACTGAATCCCTCTTTAAAACAGTGTTTATTTGGATGAAATATAGAAGTAAGTAACCTTAAGTTTCTTAAATCTTTAAGATCAAGGATATTACTCTGAAAACGTTCAAAATTAGTGAAGTCTAAAATAAAAACAGTTTTTATAGAATTTCCACTGTTGTTGAACAGAGAGCTTTGGCTGGAAATCAGGAAAAAAAGGAGAGCTTACCACCTTTGGAAGAAGGGGCAGGCAACTCAGGAGGACTACAAGGATGTTGTGAGGTTATGCAGGGAGAAAATTAGAAAGGCAAAGGCCCAGCTAGAACTTAAACTGGCCACTGCAGTTAAAGATAACAAAAAATGTTTTTACAACTATATCAGCGACAAAAGGAGGGCCAAGGAGAATCTCCCTCCTTTGTTGGATGCGGAGGGAAACATTGCCACGAAGGATGAGGAGAAGGCTGAGGTAATTAATGCCTTCTTTGCCTCAGTCTTTAATAGTCAGACTGGTCATCCTCAGGGTTTTCAGGCCCCTGAGCTGGGAGATGGAGATAGGATGCAGAGTGAAGCCCCGGTTGTCAAAGAGGTGGCAGTCACCGACCTGCTCCTCCACCTGGATGCCCACAAGTCCATGGGACCAGATGGGATCCACCCGAGGATACTGAGGGAGCTGGTGGAGGTGCTCACCAAGCCACTTTCCATCATTTATCAGCAGTCCTGGTCAACCGGGGAGGTCCCAGAAGACTGGAAGTTAGCAAATATGATGCCTCTCTACAAGAAGGGCCAGAAGGAGGATCTGGGAAACTACAGGCCTGTCAGCCTGACCTCGGTGCCGGGGAAGTTCATGGAGCAGATCATCTTGAGTGCACGTGCACGTACAGGACAATCGGGGCATCAGGCTCAGCCAGCATGGGTTTATGAAAGGGAGGTCCTGCTTGACTAACCTGGTCTCCTTCTATGACAAGGTGACCCTCTTAGTGGATGAGGGGAAGGCTGTGGATGTTGTCTACCTGGACTTTAGTAAGGCCTTTGACACTGTCTCAGGAGAGGGCATTTCAAGGACCCAAAAGGGTACCGGTGGGCTTTTGGTATAGCTGCCTTGGAGACGGAGGAAATTAAACAGCTGTCTACCCTGCCTGGTCTCTCAAAGGACCCTTCTGTTGTGGGGTTGCTGAGGGTCAAAGAACAACAGGTGCCAATCGCTACCACAACGGTGCACCGATGGCAATATCGCACCAACAGAGACTCCCTGATTGCCATCCACAAGTTGATTCGTCGACTGGAGAGCCAAGGAGTGATCAGCAAGACTCGCTCACCTTTTAACAGTCCCATATGGTCAGTGCAAAAGTCTAATGGAGAGTGGAGACTAACAGTACACTATCGGGGCCTGAATGAAGTCACACTGCCACTGAGTGCTGCCGTGCCAGACATGCTAGAACTTCAATACGAATTGGAGTCAAAGGCAGCCAAGTGGTATGCCACCACTGACATCGGTAATGCATTTTTCTCAATCCCTTTGGCGGCAGAGTGCAGGCCACAGTTTGCCTTCACTTGGAGGGGCGTCCAGTACACCTGGAATCAACTGCTCCAGGGGTGGAAACACAGCCCCACCATTTGCCATGGACTGATCCAGACTGCATTGGAACAGGGTGGGGCTCTGAAACACCTGCAATACATTGATGACATCATCGTGTGGGGCAATAAAGCAGAAGAAGTTTTTGAGAAAGGAAAGAAAAAAGTCCAAATCCTTCTGGAGGCTGGCTTTGCCATAAAACAAAGTAAGGTCAAGGGACCTGCACAGGAGATCCAGTTTTTAGGAATAAAATGGCAAGATCATAGAATCATAGAATCACAGAATCATTAAGTTTGGAAAAGACCTTTAAGATCATCGAGTCCAACCATTAACCTAGCACTGCCAAGTCCACCACTAAACTATGTCATCAAGCACCACGTCTACCCGCCTTTTAAATACCTCCAGGGATGGAGACTCAACCACTTCCCTGGGCAGCCTGTTCCAGTGCCTGACTACCCTTTCGGTGAAGAAGTTCTTCCTAATATCCAACCTAAACCTCCCCTGGTGCAACTTGAGGCCGTTTCCTCTCGTCCTATCCCTTGTTACTAGGGAGAAGAGACCGACCCCCACCTCGCTACAACCTCCTTTCAGGTAGTTGTAGAGAGCGATAAGGTCTCCCCTCAGCCTCCTCTTCTCCAAACTGAGCAACCCCATCTCCCTCAGCCGCTCCTCATAAGACTTGTTCTCTAGACCCTTCACCAACTTTGTTGCCCTTCTTTGGACACGCTCCAGCACCTCGATGTCCTTCTTGTAGTGAGGGGCCCAAAACTGAACACAGTACTCGAGGTGCGGCCTCACCAGACAGTTGGCCTCGGCCCATCGTTCCAGCCTGCGCAATGATGGACATCGTCTGATCCCAATGGATGTAATCAGCAAAATAACAGCCATGTCTCCACCAACCAGCCAAAAGGAAATGCAAGCTTTCTTGGGCGTTGTGGGTTTTTGGAGAATGCGTATTCCAAATTACAGTCTCATTGTAAGCCCTCTCTACCAAGCGACCCGGAAGAAGAACGATTTCAAATGGGGCCCTGAACAACGACAAGCCTTTGAACAAATTAAACAGGAGATAGTCCATGCAGTAGCCCTTGGGCCAGTCCGGGCAGGACAAGATGTAAAAAATGTGCTCTACACTGCAGCCAGGGAGAATGGCCCTACCTGGAGCCTCTGGCAGAAAGCACCAGGGGAGACTCGAGGTCGACCCCTAGGGTTTTGGAGTCAGGGATACAGAGGATCCGAGGCCCGCTATACTCCAACTGAAAAAGAGATATTGGCAGCATATGAAGGAGTTCGAGCCGCTTCGGAAGTGGTTGGCACTGAAGCACAGCTCCTCTTGGCACCCCGACTGCTGGTGCTGGGCTGGATGTTCAAAGGAAGGATCCCCTGTACACATCATGCAACTGATACTACATGGAGTAAGTGGGTCACACTGATCACACAACGTGCTCAAACAGTCGCCCAGGAATCTTGGAAGTGATCATGGACTGGCCAGAAGGCAAAGATTTCGGAATATCGCCAGAGGAGGAGGTGATGCATGCTGAAGAGGCCCCACCATATAATAAACTGCCAGAAAATGAGAAGCAATATGCCCTGTTCACTGATGGGTCCTGTCGTCTTGTGGGGAAGCATCGGAGGTGGAAAGCTGATGTATGGAGTCCTATGCGACAAGTCGCAGAAACTGCTGAAGGAGAAGGTGAATCGAGTCAGTTTGCAGAGGTGAAAGCCATCCAGCTGGCTTTGGATATTGCTGAACGAGAAAAGTGGCCAATGCTCTATCTTTATACTGACTCATGGATGGTGGCAAACGCCCTGTGGGGCTGGTTACAGCAATGGAAGTAGAGCAACTGGCAGCGCAGAGGCAAACCCATCTGGGCTGCCGCATTGTGGCAAGATATTGCTGCCCGGATAGAGAACCTGGTTGTAAAAGTACATCACGTAGATGCTCACGTACCCAAGAGTTGGGCCGCTGAAGAACATCAAAACAATCAGCAGGTGGATCAGGCTGCTAAGATTGAAGTGGCTCAGGTGGATCTGGACTGGCAACATAAGGGTGAATTATTCCTAGCTCAGTGGGCCCATGACACCTCAGGCCATCAAGGAAGAGATGCAACCTATAGATGGGCTCGTGATCGAGGGGTGGACTTGACCATGGACACTATTGCACAGGTTATCCATGAATGCGAAACATGCGCTGCAATCAAGCAAGCCAAGTGGTTCAAGCCTCTCTGGTATGGAGGACGATGGCTGAAATATAAATACGGGGAGGCCTGGCAGATTGATTAGATCACACTCCCACAAACCCGCCAAGGCAAGCGCCATGTGCTCACCATGGTGGAAGCAACCACCGGATGGCTGGAAACATATCCCGTGCCCCATGCCACCGCCCGGAACACTATCCCGGGTCTTGAAAAGCAAGTCCTGTGGCGACATGGCACCCCAGAAAGAATTGAGTCAGACAACGGGACTCATTTCCGAAACAACCTCATAGACACCTGGGCCAAAGAGCATGGCATTGAGTGGGTATATCACATCCCCTATCATGCACCAGCCTCGGGGAAAATGGAACGATACAATGTTAAGACTACACTGAGAGCAATGGGTGGTGGGACATTTAGACACCAGGATACACATTTAGCAAAGGCCACCTGATTAGTCAACACCAGGGGATCTGCCAATCGAGCTGGCCCTGCCCAATCAAAACTTTTACGCACTCTAGAGGGAGATAAAGTCCCTGTAGTGCACATAAAAAATATGATGGGAAAGACAGTCTGGGTTACCCCTGCCTCGAGCAAAGGCAAACGCATTCGTGGAATTGCTTTTGCTCAAGGACCTCAGTGCACTTGGTGGGTGATGCAGGAGGATGGGGAAATCCAGTGTGTACCTCAAGGGGATTTGATTTTGGGTGAGAATAGCCAATAAATTGAATTGTATAATGTTAATTGCTATGTAATACTATATGTCATCACTTCTATGGTTGCTATATGCCATATCAATGGTATTGCAGTAAGAATCACAAAGATTAATGAAGAATGAACTCTGAGGAAACCGAGCAAAGTGCAGCGGTGATGGAACCCGAACTGGCTTCAGCATGCAACAATCCAACACCACACACCATCTCTCCTGCCCTGAAAGACTGTTATGATGGATGAAGCCTAATGTCATGGACATTAGCTCAACAAACTTTTTAGAGGGATGGCCCATTGTCCTGGTTTCAGCTGGGATAGAGTTAATTTTCTTCTTAGTAGCTGGTAGAGTGCTGTGTTTTGGATTTAGGATGAGAATAATGTTGATAAGACACTGATGTTTTGGTTCTTGCTGAGTAGAGTTTACACTAGTCAAGGACTTTGTAGCTTCTTGTGCTCTGCCAGGTGCATAAGAAGCTGGGAGGGAGCATAGCTAGGATAGCTGACCCAGACTGGCCAAAGGGCTATTCCATACCATATGACATCATGCTCAGTATATAAGCTGGGGGAAGAAGAAGGAAGGGGGGGACGTTCGGAGTGATGGCGTTTGTCTTCCCAAGTAACCGTTACGCATGATGGAGCCCTGCTTTCCTGGGGATGGCTGAACACCTGCCTGCCGCTGGGAAGTAGTGAATGAATTCCTTGCTTTGCTTTGCTTGTGCGTGCGGCTTTTGCTTTACCTATTAAACTGTCTTCATCTCAACCCATGAGTTTTCTCACTTTTACTCTTCCGATTCTCTCCCCCATCCCACCGGGGGGGAGTGAGCGAGCGGCTGTGTGGTGCTTAGTTGCTGGCTGGGGTTAAACCACGACACCCATAGACTAAGGAAATGATATCTGTGTGTATATATCAAAAGACAGAAAAAGTGTTGGTGATTAACTGGAATTTATTGGAAAGTGTGGGACCTGGGCATGACGTAGATGGTATGGAATAAGGGGTGGTATATGGGGCCAGATGGGATCCACCCGAGGATACTGAGGGAGCTGGCGGAGGAGCTCGCCAAGCCACTCTCCATCATTTATCAGAAGTCCTGGTCAACCGGGGAGGTCCCAGTTGACTGGAAGTTAGCAAATGTGACACCCATCTACAAGAAGGGTCGGAAGGAGGATCTGGGGAACTACAGGCCTGTCAGCCTGACCTCGGTGCCAGGGAAGGTCATGGAGCAGATCACCTTGAGTGCCATCACGTGGCACGTACAGGACAACCAGGGGATCAGGCCCAGCCAGCATGGGTTTATGAAAGGGAGATCCTGTTTCACTAACCTGGTCTCCTTCTATGACAAGGTGACCCTCTTAGTGGATGAGGGGAAGGCTGTGGATGTTGTCTACCTGGACTTTAGTAAGGCCTTTGACACTGTCTCCCACAGCATTCTCCTGGAGAAGCTGGCTGCTCACGGCTTGGATAAGTGCACTCTCCGCTGGGTAAAAAACCGGCTGAATGGCCGAGCCCAGAGGGTGGTGGTGAATGGAGTCAAATCCAGTTGGCGACCGGTCACTAGTGGTGTTCCCCAGGGCTCAGTGTTGGGGCCGGTCCTGTTTAATATCTTTATCCATGATCTGGATGAGGGGATTGAGTGCACCCTCAGGAAGTTTGCAGATGACACCAAGTTGGGTGGAAGTGTTGATCTGCTGGAGGGTAGGAAGGCCCTACAGAGGGACCTGGACAGGCTGCATCGATGGGCCGAGGCCAATTGTACAAGGTTCAACAAGGCTAAGTGCCAGGTCCTGCCCTTGGGTCACAGCAACCCCATGCAACGCTACAGGCTAGGGGAGGAGTGGCTGGAGAGCTGCCTGGCAGAAAAGGACCTGGTGGTGTTGGTTGACAGCCGCCTGAACATGAGCCAGCAGTGTGCTCAGGTGGCCAAGAGGGCCAATGGCATCCTGGCTTGCATCAAGAATAGTGTTGCCAGCAGGACCAGGGAGGTGATAGTGCCCCTGTACTCGGCACTGGTGAGGCCGCACCTCGAGTACTGTGTTCAGTTTTGGGCCCCTCACTACAAGAAGGACATCGAGGTGCTGGAATGTGTCCAGGGAAGGGCAACGAAGCTGGTGAAGGGTGCGGAGAACAAGTCTTCTGAGGAGCAGCTGAGGGAGCTGGGGTTGTTTAGTTTGGAGAAGAGGAGGCTGAGGGGAGCCCTTATCGCTCTCTACAACTACCTGAAAGGAGGTTGTAGCGAGGTGGGGGTCAGTCTCTTCTCCCAAGTAACAAGGGATAGGTCAAGAGGAAACGGCCTCAAGCTGTGCCAGGGGAGATTTAGCTTAGATATTAGGAAAAATTTGTTCACAGAGAGAGTGGTTAGGCATTGGAACAGGCTGCCCAGGGAAGTGGTACAATCACAGTCCCTGGAAGTATTCAAAAACCATGTGGATGTGGTGCTTAGGGACATGGTTTACAGGTGGACCAGGCAGTTAGGTTAACAGGTTGGACTCGATGATCTCAGAGGTCTTTTCCAGCCTTACTGATTCTATGATTCTATGATTCACCATCCTTATACAGTGGCAATGTGTAATATATACAATATATACAATATATAATATATACACTATGTATAATATATACAATACAGGCTCAGTTCCAAGAGGAGAAGGGTTGAGATGGCATTAGCATGGTTGGCTTTGGTTATCCTGCAATAATTGTGGCCCATGTCATCCTGGGTGGTGTATTAATAACTGTTATAACGGTCATTGGGAGAACCATCATCGAGGTTGGGGCTGGGGAAATATAACCAGAAAAGGAGCAGACACATGCATCAACTGGTGCTGTGCATGCAGGTGGCACCAACCGCCCAGTGAAGAAGAGTTAGCCGTGAGACTCAATGTTTTATTACTGGATTATCTTCAATACCTTCTTAAAATAGGAGTAGAGTGGATTACCCTAGTTCTGGTATTAACCCTTCTTTGTACAGGTGTTTTGGTTCTTTTTCTTTTATACATTTGGTCAAAAACAGCAGGCAAACCATAGCCAAAATGGGCTCAACTATGCATCGTCGACCCCATTCTGTGAGAGTTATTCTCAAAACTGTGTTAGTACAATACCTTTCTTTACTGCTTTTACTAATACCCCCTGGTCTTACTTATAAGGAACACAATTCCTTTGTGTCATTGGCCCATCAAGTGGCCATCCTAACTAACCAAACAGATTGTTGGGTATGAGCCCATACCCCATTAAGTCCCAGAATAGGTATACCCCTTATCATGATTCCTTTGACCTTAGTTGAATTGGAAGCGACAGAGAACTATACTTATAATAATCCCTCCAATTCACCTTTCTGGAATAAGACTCTTAACTCAGACCAAATATCAGGATTGGGAATATACAGCCACAGTGCTAACAGAAGGAACTTTCTGTTTTACTCATAACCAGTCTGACCAATATGCCTGCCTACCCAGTAGGAAACAGCTCATGCCTCATAACTCAGTGGAGAGATGGTTTAAAAACTGGTTTAAAAACACCCACACTTTCTGTAAAGTTCAAACCCTGTTTTTTTGAAACTATGAGCTTCAGGCCACAGAGGAACAATTGCAGTAACATCTCAACGTTATTACAGTAGAATGATCTACAAGTGGTGGAAAGGTAAAGGACAATACGTAGTTTAAATGGAACTTGGGTATCTGAAGATGAAGATGGTTTTGACCGTCTGTTGGGAAGATATGGGATTTTAATCTTACATACCAGTGTACTAACGAGTAGACATTACTCCCCATTTTGGGCCCTACAAGGTCATTATTTTGTCTGTGGCTGAAAAGCTTATACTACTGGCCAATTGGACAGGCAGTTGTTATGTAGCCCGTGGGGTGACATATTTACACATTACTTCTACATTACCTCAGGGAACAACTAGGAATGTCAGAGAAACTTCCCTCATTGAAACTCGAGAACAAACTCTTCAAAGACTAGAGGAGGCACTAGATAGCACATGGAGAAATCCACTAACAGAGGGAAAACTAATAGGATGTTCCATTTCAGGAATAATTCCGTTAGTGACCAGCCCCACCATTGCTTGTGTAGGCCGATATACCATCAGACTACAAATGGTCTTAGAAAAGGTTGCTTTAGAACTTGAAGACTCTATCAATGATCTAGGAACAGCCATTGAATCCCTCAGGGAGGAGATGCAGCAAGTAAGAATCTTTTCCCTCCAAACTAGGTTAGCCTTAGATTATCTCGTGGCATCTCAAGGAGGCGTGTGTGCATTAACTGGATCTCAATGTTGTATCTATATAAATGACAGTTCCCATGAGATATATCAAAAGGTGACTGAGGCAGAAACACTGTCCTGGTTTCAGCCAGAATAAAGTTAATTTTCTTCCTAGTAGCTGGTAGAGTGCTGTGTTTTGGGTTTAGGATGAGAATAACTTTGATAACACACTGATGTTTTAGTTGTTGCAGAGTAGTGCTTACACTAGTCAAGGACTTTTCAGCTTCCCATGCTCTGCCAGGTGCCCAAGAAGCTGGGAGGGGGCACAGCCAGGACAGCTGACCCAGACTGGCCAAAGGGCTATTCCATACCATATGACATCATGCACAGTATATAAACTGGGGGGAGTTGGCCGGGGGGCAGCGATCGCTGCTCGGGGACGTGCTGGGCATCGATCGGCGGGTGGTGAGCAATTGTGTAGTGTATCACTTGCTTTGTATATTATTATTGTATTATTATTATTATTATTATTACTAGTATTACTACTCTTCTATTTTATTTTACTTCAATTATTAAACTGCTCTTATCTCAACCCACGAGTTTTCTGAGTTTCACCCTTCCAATTCTCTCCCCCATCCCACCGGGGTGGGGGGAGTGAGCGAGCGGCTGTGTGGTGCTTAGTTGCTACCTGGGGTTAAACCGCGACAAACACATGCCCGCAAAGGAGCCCAAAGTGCATACAACCCCCTGAAAGTGACTTGTTCTCTGGATGGGGTTTATCACCATGGTTTAGTAGTTTATTTAGTTCATTGCTAAAAAGTCTTTTACCCGTGGTTATTATGCTTCTGATAGCCTGCTGTGTTTTTACTTGTGTTCAGAATTGTTTAAAGAATATGCTTGTGAAATCTATACAAGGGTATCGAAGAGTCCTCATACAAGACAAACTATAGATGGGCAGGGATGCCTGAAAAAAACAAAGGGAGGACTGTTAGAGAAGGAGTTTGATTAACTGTATTCTTCTCTCTGAATAGTCTCGTTTAGCATTAGTAGCTTAGCACTAGTAGCTAAAGTAGTTGAAGCCTTAGGCCGCAAGAGCTGACCGAGAATAAACTTTATGATAAAACTAATGCTGCTAACACAGAACTAGCTGCATCCAGCAGATTTTTTTTCCCATGACACTACCCTCCAATTCTCATCTTTAATAACATCATTTAAAAATTTATCTTGGGCATTTAATATGAAAGATATGCTTATAATACAAAGAAAACATAAGAAAAAATAATACTTAAAGACATTCATATTAGCAAATTAGATGTGAGCTTCCATGGCATTATGCAGCAGGAGACTAAAATGCAGAAACATTATACTTGAGAGTCCCTCTCTGTACAGCTATCATGGAACTACATATGGACTACTGCATTCAGCTTAACTAGCATCAAAAACACACTGAGAAACTGAAGGAAACAGAGAAAAGCAACAAAAATGTTTGGATGTCTTTAGCGATAGACAAAAATATTGAAAGGGACAACAGAATTTATATCCTTGTGTCCTTCTTCATCAAGTAAAAAGGAAAATAATTACTTGGGTAGCATAAAAGTGTCTATAGGAGTATTATTTTACAAAAGATTTGATTAAGAAAGTGAAAAATACCATTCAAAAGCAGAAACACCTCTTGTTGATAAGATCTTTCAAATGATGGGATATCTTCAAGTACAGAAAATGTACAGAACAGTGATCACCAACTATAGCTATCAGTTTATGCATGGCCACCATAAAAAAATACATTTTCAAATCTGTACTGGTTTTGGCTGGGATAGAGTTAATTTTCTTCATAGTAGCTTATATGGTGCTATGTTTTGGATTTGTGATGAAAAGTGTTGATAATACAGAGATGTTTTAGTTATTGCTGAACAGTGCTTACATGGCACCAAGTCCTTTTCTGCTTCTCAGACTGCCCCTCCAGCGAGTAGGCTGGGGGTGCACAAGAAGTTGGGAGGGGACACGGCTGGGACAGATGATCCCAACTGACCAAAGGGATATTCCATACCATATGATGCTGTGCTCAGCAATAAAAAGCTGAGGGGAAGAAGGAGGAAGCAGAGGGATGTTTGGAGTTATGGCGTTTGTCTTCCCAAGTAACCATTACACGTGATGAAGCTGCTTTCCTGGAGATGGCTGAACACCTGCCTGCCAATGGGAAGTAGTGAATGAAACCCTTATTTTGCTCTGCTTGTGCATGCTTTTGCTTTACCTATTAAACTGTCTTTATCGCAACCCATGAGTTTTCTCACTTTTACCCTTCCAGTTCTCTCCCCCATTGCACTGTGGGGGGAAGTGAGTGAGCAGCTGTGTGGTGCTTAGTTGCCGGCCAAGGTTAAACCATGACAAACTCCTTGGCTCAATACCTTGCAAGACCTGAGCCTGCTTAAAAGCTGTAATCCCTGCTTCTCTTCATGGAGTATCAACTGTACTACAATACACAAATCATTTTATAATGTCTGTTACACCAACTTCCTGAATGACTAAACCAGTCCAGGGGCTATGAAAGCAAAGAAAGTTATCAGTGCTTTGATCTCAACGGGTCCCACTGAATAAACAGGTTCCAAACCCAAGGGTGAAAAAAAGAACCATAACCCTGTAAGTCAAATGAAGTTTGCCACCAATCTGAATGGGACTAGGAATTTTTAAAATAATGAGGAGATTACCAAAGAACACAAGGAAGGGGGAAATTTTATCAAAAGTCTATTTCCCCAAGAAGTCAATACTGGGATTCTGCCTACTTGCATTCCTCTTTCATTTCAGTTCACTACAATTTTTAGCAAGACATTAAGAACATCTCTTAGCATTGCTGAATGCTTGTAAACACCAGCTGGTTTCTATCCCATTCCAGGGAATGAAGTCACATCATACATTCTTCACTTTTAAAAGAAACCATTTCCTTAATTCTGCATTACCTTAATAATAGAAGGTGTTCCACCTTCTGTGGTTTGGGGACCAACTGACACTAGAACTTGATGATTTCTTCTGCTAAATAAAAGAGAGACATAACAAATGTCAGAAATTTTTATGAAGAAAAAGGAAAGCCAAGTAAAATTCTATATTAAAAATAATTAGGAGTCCATTAGAACATTTTATGCACTATCAAGTCATCCAAAAATAACTTCTCCTATGTAACTTTGATTCACATAGACTTATTTCAGACAGGTTTGCCAAGACCAGAATAGGCTGAATTCTTTTGTACTGTTTTCTGGAGTATATATAAATGTATGCTACTTCCTATGGCAGAGATACTAATTTTAATTAATCATTAAACCAACAGTAATCATATACATAAACAGTGACAATTTAGGAGTAAGATTTTAATAAAAAGTTCCAGTGAAAATAAGATGGGCAAGCAATTGCTACACAGAAATAAATTGAATGGCAATGCAGAAGGTAACATTACACCTCAGACAGGGAAGTAAATATACAAAATTAAGGGCAGAATGATGGCTTTTCTAGTTTAATAAATATACTTGCAACTGAAACAAAAACATGACTTTTCCTGCGAACCTCCAGTTCTGCCCCAATGCAATTCCATTATTAGCAAGTATCACTGGAACAACTAACTCAGTGATTGCTGAAATCACATGTAACAAAGACTAGGAAAATCAGCTGTTAGTAATCATAGAATCATAGAATATCTTGAGTTGGAAGGGACCCATAAGGACTGAGTGCAATTCCCTGCTCCTCGCAGGACTACCTAAAACTAAACTATAAGAGTAAGAGCATCATCCAGACGCTCCTTGAACTTGGACAGGCTTGGTGCCGTGACCACTTCCTTGGGGAGCCTGTTCCAGTGACCAACCACCCTCTCAGTGAAGAACCTTTTCCTAATGTCCAATCTGAACTTCCCCAACGCAGCTTCATACCATTAATAATGAACACAGTAAAAAGTATCAGATTTTTGGAAGCAGAAGATGGGTAAGACCTATCATTTTGACTGATGAGTGGTAATTCAAGATTTACAACTGAACACTTCAGTGATTCTCTACAAGTAGGGAAGTCTGCAGAATGATGGTTCAAAGATCCAAAAAGCAAACCTGTATTCAAACTCAGAACCACCAGTTTTCAAATAATCAATCAGACACTTAGGACTAAAACACTGGTAGTCTCATAGTTCCCTTTCATTGAGGTAATTGCCACCTCATGTTCTCTTTCTGATTTAGCTCTAAAACCAGGAGAGAATCTCACATAAACAAAGCTGCACATTCAAGATTAAAGTAGTCCTCCTCTACATAATCAACCTCCAGTCAGAGCCCAGGGCAGAGGATCATATTCTGTTGCCATTTACATAAGATTAACATCACAAAAATTTGACCCAACAGTACAGATTCTGACACAAAGTAGGACATTTACCTCAAAGATTTCGCACTTTGTACTAGTCACACTGAAAACAATGACATCCAAGTAGGACATCACAGTATGCTACAAAAACACAAGGGTAATGGCGATTTCCCCATTATAATCCATCTCTTTCATTCCCTTTAGAAACTGGTCTTTAGAACTGGTCTTCCAGTTCTATGTGACAATGTTCCTAAAAGCAGGTGAAGGAGGCATGATGTATTATAGTTTTGTAGAGCCAGTACTGAGATCCAGAACATCTTGGATTTTCTCTCTGATGTAGTACATTAAAGACTCAGTAATGAGCATTATCCACAAACCCTCCCATTCAACTTTTAAATAAGTTAAGTTGCTGAAAGAACACAAGATTTAAGTGCTGCCTTTCCATTTAAAAAACAAACAAACAAACAAAAAACCAAACCAAGAAAACCACCAAACTCCATAAGTTCTCAATGCCTATCTCAGGGCCAGCTGAAATTACAGCCATTGGTTCAGAACAGGAAGTTGTCAATAGTACTTAAAAGGTGTTCAGAACTTACTTTTGGAATTCAATAATATGAGGGGGCATTCGATATTAAGACGTTTTTCTTCTGAACCAGCTGCTACGGGTACTGAGTCCTTCCCAGGAAGTGGCGGGACATCATCTGCTGATGGGAAGTAGAGAATAAATCTTCTTGGCTTGCTTTGCTTCTGCACACAGCCTTTGCTTTTTTCTTCATTAAACTGCTTTTATCTTGATCCATGAGTTTTCCACCTTATTTTCTCCCCCCCATCCTGCTGAGGAGGAGGAGTGAGAGAGTGGCCTGGTGGGCACCTGGCAGCCAGCCAAGATCAACCCACCACTAAGAAAATATAATGAACGGCTCGTGGGTCAAGATAAGGATGGGGAGAGATCATTCACCAATTACCGGTACGGGTAAAACAGACTCGGCTTGGGGAAATTAGCTTAATTTATTACCGATCAAATCAGAGAAGGGTAATAAGAAAGAAAATAAAATCTTAAAACACCTTCCCCCCGCCCCTCCCTTCTTCCCAGGCTCAACTTCACTCCTGATTTCTCCACCTGCTCCCCCCGAGCAGTGCAGGGGGATGGGGAATGGAGGTAGCAGTCAGTTCATCACACATTGCCTCTGCCACTACTTCCTCCTCACAATCTTCCCCTGCTCCAGCGTGGGGTCCCTCCCATGGGAGACAGTCCTCCACGAACTTCTCCAAAGTGGGTCCTTCCCATGGGCTGCAGTTCTTCACGAACTGCTCCAGTGTGGGTCCCTTCCACATGTCCTTTCCATGGGGTGCAGTCCTTCAGGAACAGACTGCTCCAGCATGGGTCCCCCACGGGGTCACAGGTCCTGCCTGAAAACCTGCTCCAGCATGGGCTTCTCTCCACAGGGCCACAGGTCCTGCCAGAAGCCCGCTCCAGTGCAGGCTCCCCACGGGGTCACAGCCTCCTTTGGGCGCATCCACCTGCTCTGGCGTGGGGTCCTCCATGGGCTGCAGGTGGATATCTGCTC
The DNA here is from genome assembly GCF_965183815.1 of Platalea leucorodia. Classification (NCBI taxonomy): domain Eukaryota; kingdom Metazoa; phylum Chordata; class Aves; order Pelecaniformes; family Threskiornithidae; genus Platalea; species Platalea leucorodia. Next base: position 24,154,078 of record NC_138859.1, on the reverse strand, counting down.
CACTGCGGACCTCCACAGGCTGCAGAGGGACAGCCTGCCTCACCATGGTCTTCACCACAGGCTGCAGGGGAATCTCTGCTCTGGTGCCTGGAGCACCTCCTCCCCCTCCTTCTTCACTGACCTTGGTGTCTGCAGAGTTGTCTCTCTCACATGTTCTCACTCCTCTCTTCTGGCTGCTGTTGCACAGCAGTTTTTTTCCCTTCTTAAATATGTTATCCCAGAGGTGCTACCACCGTCGCTGATTGATTGGCTCAGCTTTGGCCAGTGGCGAGTCCATCTTGGAGCCAGCTGGCATTGGCTCTATCAGACATAGGGGAAGCTTCTGTCATCTTCTCACAGAAGCCACCCCTGTAGCCCCCCTGCTACCAAAAACTTGCCATGCAAACCCAATAGAACCACACAGACACAAGCCTTTTTTTTTTCCCAGTCTGAACTAGCAACAGTAAACAACCTTTATTTAGAGTGAAATAAACCCTTTTTCTGAGCATAAACTTAATTATGTTAATCAATTAAATAATATGGGGGGGAATGGTTAATGCTAACGTTTCTCTGTTTCATGGTAAGTGGAACAGTGATGAAGGTACAGGTGGGAGAGAGAGAAGGAAAAGAAGAAAAAAAAAAGAAATAAAAAATAAATTATTTTATTCCATGTTAGAGAAAGACTACTTGGAGGTAAGCCATGTGGAAAGTTAGACCACACCAGTAGTCTATTCAGTATTCTTTACTGAATATTATATATGATAGGCTAAATAGATATTTTAGTTCCCAGGATTATCTTTTGAAAGTAACTTCTTTGGTATCTACCTCAATACATTTATAAAAGGAAAAAGATTGGCAACATTATGCTACTAGGTTCATCCTTCTCTTAGGCTTAGTAAAATAATGCTGTTGTCTGCTTCCCCAATATCCTCTACACAATGCTCCCTCCAGGCAAACTAGCTCTGATACTCTTTATCAACATAGCAGTTGATGCTGTTCCCATCTTCTCCCCCTTCTAGAAGTTTTCATATTTTTCTGTGAGTCTCAGCCCCAATCAGCTAAAGGAAGAATCATCTTGCAGCTGTACTCACATCTGGCTTCCCAACCTGATAATAACAGACTCAATGCATTATCAAAGCATAGCTTCTTTATGAAATGAATTAGAAGAATCAACAGCCTATACAGAATTATGTGTGAAGGAATAAATGCTGTGGCATACAGATACTTATGAAGTCTACTCTTCATTATTAGCAGTGGCTTTAAAACAAAAAGCCAAAACACTATTTTCATAACAGAACTTGAATTCCTCCATGTTTAATAAAGTAGGCATAAAATACATATTCCTTTTATATGCAGATTTTCCCAGTAAAGAAATGCAATAAGATTTATGGCTAGAAATATTGATTAAATGTTGATAATTAATGGACTATATAATTCAATTGTTTGTTATGATTTTGCAATGAGAACGAATACAGTTCTGTTGTTTTCTTTTAAGATAAAAACCATCACATTAGGAAAGAATGTGCAATCTCTGTTCTGGAAATGCTTTTGACAACCCTAAGCAGTATTTCAGTTTCAGTCTTTCAGTCTTTGATTCAACAGTTGCCTGAGCAGCAATCACACTCTATTCCTTCCTATGGTGTGAAGACTCTTGCATCATAACAATTCACAACGAATACCAAAAATTAACCAAAAGAATGCTATAGTTTGTTTTGGATAAGGAATACTGCACTACAAGCATCAGGATTAAAAACCATCACAGAAACACTGAAGTTAAGTGTGAGAGCAAAGAATCAATTCTAAAAAGATAGTAATATTTCAGTGGCAATTATCACTATCATCCTTTCAAAATAAATCATTATAGAATCATAGAATCATAGAATACCAGATTGGAAGGGACCTCAAGGATCATCTGGTCCAACCTTTCTAGGCAAGAGCACAATCTAGACGAGATGGCCCAGCACCACGTCCAGCTGAGTCTTAAACATGTTCAGCATAGCGGAGTCAACCACTTCCCTGGGGAGATTATTCCAATGATTGACTGTTCTCATTGTGAAAAATTTTCCTCTCTTGTCCAATCGGAATCTCCCTGGGAGTAACTTGTACCTGTTACCCCTTGTCCTCACCATGTGACTCCTTGTAAAAAGGGAGTCTCCATCTTCTTTGTAGCTCCCCTTTAAGTACTGGTACATGGTGATGAGATCACCTCTAAGCCTTCTTTTCTCAAGGCTGAACAAACCCAGCTCTCTCAGCCTATCCTCATACGGCAGGCTTCCCAGACCCTTGATCATCTTGGTGGCCCTTCTCTGGACCCCCTCCAGCCTGTCCACATCTTTTTTGTATAACAGGGACCAGAACTGTACACGGTATTCCAGGTGTGGCTTGACAAGCGCTGAGTAGAGAGGGATAATGACTTCTTTATCTCTGCTGGTGATGCCCTTGTTGATGCAACCCAGCATCCTATTGGCCTTCTTGGCCGCAGCAGCACACTGTTCACTCATATTGAGCTTCCTGTCCACCAGGACCCCCAGGTCCCTTTCCACGGAGGTGCTCTCCAGCCAGGTGGATCCCAGTCTGAGCTGCACTCCTGGATTATGTTTTCCCAGGTGCAAGACCTTACACTTGTCCTTGTTAAACTTCATAAGGTTCTTGTTAGCCCACTCTTCCAGCCTATCCAGGTCTTCCTGCAGGGTGGCTCTGCCTTCCAGAGTGTCTACTTCCCCACTCAGTTTGGTGTCATCTGCCAACTTCATCAGGCTACGCTTGATCCCGTTATCCAGACCGCTTATGAAGATATTGAATAGCGTTGGGCCCAATATCGATCCTTGGGGGACCCCACCTGTGACGGGTTGCCAGTTTGAAAAAGAGCCATTTACCACCACCCTTTGGGTGCAGCCCGTCAGCCAATTCCTCACCCACCGCACAGACCATTTGTCTAGGCCATAACGCATCAGTTTCTCCAGGAGGAGGCCATGGGGAACTGTATCGAAAGCCTTGGAGAAGTCCAAGTAGACAACGTCGACCGCTCGCCCCATGTCAACCGAGCAGGTCACTTTATCATAGAAGGCCACCAGATTTGTCAGGCACGATCTGCCCTTAGTGAAGCCGTGTTGGCTTTTCCCAATCACGTGCTTCATTTGACTCGTGATGGCCCCCAGGAGGATTCGTTCCATAGAGGATGTATGTCCATAAAGGATGTATGTCCCGTTAAGTAAAGAATAATGAGCTAAGCAAGCAGCACATATTTTGTTTATGCTGCTTGAAAGCATGACTCTAGATGGTAGGATTTGTTAGGGAGGGTCCTGTTTCATACCATATCTGGTAAGAATGGCCCCATTCTAAGCTAAGGCTTCCAATTCCTAAGGTATATGATCCTGTCTTTCTTCTAATACAGCATTTTTACATTCAGACACTGGTGATGCACAGACTAGATTTTTAGACTGATACGGTAGCTCTGCTTGGTATTTCACTCTACAACAATAAAAAGAATAGCTCTTTCCAGATCATAATAACACAATCACATGACAATCATATGAATCAATTCAAAACAGAGTAGGGGCATTTCAGAGCATTCTATATGCATGTTACCATACAAACACACACAATGGGAGTGTTTGGTTTGCATCAAAATTATAAATTACACATGTAATCATGTACTAAAGTACACTTCAGCCTTCAATGGATAATGTCATATTTATATTTTTTAAATACACTGGAACTTAATATTTCCAAAGTTAACTAATCTGAACAACAACCAGCTGAATTCTAGCCTATCACCTGTTTCTTCTACAAACGTTATTTTTAATGCATACACATCAAAGTCATTTATTCTGTCTTATGTCAAAATATTATTAAAATAAAAGCTCAGTACTGTATCTAAAACACCAAAGAATCTTACTCTGAAATCCACAAACTCAATCAAACTAGTGCTTTAGTATGCGTCATAGAAGATTAGGGAGGGATTACAATTTGTACTTGAATCAATTTAGCCAAGAATCCCATAAAAAGAGTTCCTGTTTTGCCACCCCTTTGTCCCCAAGAGCCTCTGAAGGGGCAATACTGAACACAGTATTCAGCGACAGAACAGCGGGACCACATGTTATCTTCTACTCTTGAAACACTGCTTGACTTCCACAGACAAGTGAAAGGCTTTCACTTGGAATCTGCGTGGTCTCCTCTCACTTGTATGTCACCTGAGCCCCATACCATGTCATCCTCTGGAAACAACCAGGGAAAGTGGGGAAGGGCAAGAGCACCATGAAGGGGTCTGGCATATCCTTTTACTGGGGCAAGGCACAAGGAGTGCCTGGCTCAGCACACAGTTTGCACCACTAGTGAGTGAAACGTAACTCTTCAAGCAGTTCCTACTTATTATATACGTGCAAAGTGGCAAAGGGTAACAGACAGCAGGGAGTAACTCATTGTAAAACATGAACTGCCTTACTGGGTAAGGCCAAAGATTTCCCATTTCCCTGTATCTAGCAGTAGCCAACAGTGTATATAAAAGAAAATAAAAAAGATGTAAAAATAGGTTAGGTATATGGTGATACTCCTCCCAAATATTCTCACAGATTCAAACAATTTGTGACCCAGGGACTTCTTAGTTCTAGCGTATTTAATAAACTCTCCTGGGTTTTCTCTTCAGTGAACTTGTTCCATCTCCCCTTGAATACATTTGATCTTTTAGCATCCAAAGGCTTCTAAAACACTAATGCCTTCATGGAATACGAAGTCAAAACTGAGCTGAAATTGGTGGAAGGGCACATGTAAGCTGAAGACGATGTCGAGACAAAGGGTAAAGAAAAACCACACCAGCTGTCTCTCATGTGCTAACACGTCGCATAAAAAATTGTCAAAAGGGCTGGAACATTGTGAGGGAAGGAGAGTAAAGGAAACTTGCAATTTCTTACACTCAACCACTTTGCAATGGCATGCTGCAAACATGTTGATGCAGGATCATAACGTCAAAAGACACTGAGCAAGGAGAGGGATGGATATGGAAAAACTGCAGCACACTATTTACTTTTACTGGGTTGCAGATGCATCCCAGTGGCAAACATATGCAACAGCTTCAAGTGCATGAGCAACAAATTCCAACAAGAATAATTTATTTTCTGTTAACATCTACCACACACAAAAGCAATAAAAACATTTCATTACAGCAGATTCAGATTCTCAAGTAGCGTCTGATTCTCTTTAGAGTGCAAGTTCAACAAAATTAAGGTTCTGAAAACCAAGACATGAAGAGCTGAGATATATACCCCTGTGACTTGAATCTTTGTCCTTGAGCAGTGCCTGATATAGAATCACAGAATCATAGAATCGTTTAGGCTGGAAAAGACCTTTGAGATCACCAAGTCCAACCATTAACCTAGTACTGCCAAGTCCACCACTAAACCATGTCCCTAAGCACCACGTCTACATGTCTTTTAAATACCTCCAGGCATAGGGACTCAACCACTTCCCTGGGCAGCCTGTTCCAATGCCTGACTACCCTTTTGGTGAAGAAGTTTTCCCTAATATCCAATCTAAACCTGCCCCGGCACAACTTGAGACCGTTTGCTCTTGTCCTATCACTTGTTACTTGGGAGAAGAGATTGACCCCCACCTCGCTACAACCTCCTTTCAGGAAGTTGTAGAGAGCGATAAGGGCTCCCCTCAGCCTCCTCTTCTCCAGACTAAACCACCCCAGCTCCCTCAGCCGCTCCTCATAAGACTTGTTCTCTAGACCCTTCACCAGCTTCGTTGCCCTTCTTTGGACATGCTCCAGCATCTCAATGTACTTCTTGTAGTGAGGGGCCCAAAACTGAACACAGTACTCAAGGTGCGGCCTCACCAGTGCCGAGTACAGGGGGACAATCACTTCCCTATTCCTGCTGGCCACACTATTTCTGATGCAAGCCAGGATGCCTTCTTGGCCACCTGAGCACACTGCTGGCTCATGTTCAGGCGGCTGTCAACCAACACCACCAGGTCCTTTTCCGCCAGGCAGCTCTCCAGCCACTCCTCCCCTAGCCTGTAGCGTTGCATGGGGTTGTTGTGACCCAAGGGCAGGACCCGGCACTTAGCCTTGTTGAACCTTGTACAATTGGCCTCGGCCCATCGATCCAGCCTGTCCAGATCCCTCTGTAGGGCCTTCCTACCCTCAAGCAGACCAACACTTCCACCCAACTTGGTGTCATCTGCAAACTTCCTGAGGGTGCACTCAATCCCCTCATCCAGATCATGGATAAAGATATTAAACAGGACCGGCCCCAATACTGAGCCCTGGGGAACTCTACTCGTGACCGGTCGCCAACTGGATTTGACTCCATTCACCACAACTCTTTGGGCCCGGCCATCCAGCCAGTTTTTTACCCAGCGAAGAGTACACCCGTCCAAGCCATGAGCAGCCAGCTTCTCCAGGAGAATGCTGTGGGAGACAGTGTCAAAGGCCTTACTAAAGTCCAGGTAGACAACATCCACAGCCTTCCCCTCATCCACTAAGAGGGTCACCTTGTCATAGAAGGAGATCAGGTTAGTCAAGCAGGACCTCCCTTTCATAAACCCATGCTGACTGGGCCTGATCCCCTGGTTGTCCTGATATCCTGCAGAAAGTGGAATTTTCCACTGAGCAAAACTATGAACCACCTGTCCTCTGTGAAGAGAATCTGGCAATAAGGAGAAGGAGCTAAAAGATAAGAAAGTATTTGTTTTACTAACGAACCGTGGAAAACTAATGACTATACCCTTGAAGGGGAGCTAACAGACTGATAAAAGGGAACATCTTGGCGCCAAAGGCTGGATGATGGCTAAAAAACCATGAAGTCAGATAAAACTGCAGTAACTGGGTGAGGGGAGATCATGACCACTGATTCACTTCAGGACTGGAAAGACTTGCCCCCCCACACCTGAAAGGAGTATGTGTGCTAATTTGCATAGCAAGCAAGGCTAATTTAAATACAGTAAACCAATAGTGCATGAAATGTTAATCGCTAACCAATAAGTTTAAATTTGGGTGGGTTTATACTAATCATGTAGCAAGATAAATATGCTGTAGTTTTGTACAGAGGCGTGCTAGATTTGTGGAACTGCCACCTAGCACCCATCATTGTGCAAATATGAAGGAAATAAAATACCTTTGCTCTGTGTGTTAATTGGCGTCTGCACACCGGGCTAACGACCCCGCTTTTGGGACAATAGTCCTGTACGTGCCGTGTGATGGCACTCAAGATAATCTGCTCCATAACCTTCCCCGGCACTGAGGTCAGGCTGACAGGCCTGTAGTTCCCTGAATCTTCATTGAAATGAGGAATAAGCACAAGCTACAGCTGCCAGCTAAATTACAGCTGCCAATTAAATTAAGGAAAGCTTGCTCCACAATTCAAATGGGAACACCCACTGACTTCAGTGAGTTCAGGACTGACTTACCCTCTGAGCTTTGAGGAAGCTATGCATCATACAGCTGTATGCACCAGTCTGGTACTTGGTAACCTGGTTTCTTTTCTCTCCTACTGGGCTGTTGGATGACCTTAAGTAAGCCAATTCTAGTCCTGTGCTTCAACTCCTCCTCTTCCCCAAATTTTATCTATGTCAATTAAATAATGTTGCTAGTGTCCTTTATACAATGCTTTAAGATCTATGGATGGAAGTACAGCCAGTACATAACAGTTCCTCTCTGTGACTCCTTCCTCCTCACACTTCTCCCCTGCTCCAGCATGGCTCCTCTCCAGTCTGCTGCAGTGTGGATTCTCCATGGGCGGCAGAGGAATACCCGCTCCACCGCGGTCTCTTCCACAAGCTGCAGGGAAATATATGCACTGGCATCTGGAGTACCTCCTCCCCCTCTTTCCTCTCTAACCTTGGTGTTTGCACTTTTGTTTCTCATGTTTTTTCCTCACTCCTCATACCATTTGCCATTTCTTAAATACGTTTTCAAAGAGGCACCACCAACTTCACTGATTCTCTCAGTTTGTCTGGAACCAGCTGTGTCTGGCACAGGGCAGCCCCTGGCCTCTTCTCACAGAGGCCACCCCTGCAGTCTCCCCACCCCCTTACCAAAACCTTGCCATATACACTCAATACAAAGGCCTCAGAAGAAGTGTTTTGATCTACTTCTACTTTTAAGCACTGTTGAGCCAATTACAAGAAAAAAAAATGAACAAGTCAAATACACAAAACAAATTCTCAAGAGAAAACACACACACAGTATTCTCAGGGCTCAAAAATTGAAAAGCAAAAGCATCAGGACAATAAACAGCCTTCTTTTGCTAACTAGAAACAGATCTTCTCAGTGAGAGGTCAGAAACAGTAACTCTACAACCCAAACTGCAGGCTTCAACTCCCACCATTCCCACGAAGTCCACACTTCTATATTAAGAGCAACAATGTGCAGTCAAAGATTTTGGCGTTAAACTAAGAAGGTATGAAAGAATAAGACTATTTAAGAAAAAAACTAAACTGTCTAGAGAGGAAAGAAGGACCAAGTTTCCAAGTTAGACAAGCCTTTTTTGGCCAGGAAAGAAAGATAATTGCTTTAGTCATCTACCTCAGAGGACTATAATAAAAGTGTTCACTGGCCTTGATTTGCATTGCAATTAAATATACTATAGCTTTGGAGTTAAATACACTATAGCTTAGACAAAGTTATTTTGCAAATAATAGCTTCTACTATGAACTAAATATCAAGTGTACCTATTTCTGGCTTCCCATATATCAGTAATTGACATTTAAAGCCAACAAGTAAACAATTAGTAATAAATGTTTCTATGAATTATTCTCTTTCTGAATCTGCTGTTTACCTTGCATAGGGAAGTACTGTTCCTACTTGCAATAGCAGAGGTTGTTGGGGAACTAATTATCAGTACTGGCACTTACCCGCAGCACTTGCTTCCTGGCTTGGACAGCACCTTCTCTTTGAAATACCAGTCTGATTCACTGTAGCTCTCAAGGACTTGTTTGGTGGCTAATGAATGAAGGCCCACTGCTTGTGGCTGCTGGGAAAGGGGTAACCCTTCATAGTACTGTTCCTAACACTGTGCACAATCCATACAGCTTTGGATTGTTAATAATAGCCACTATACTCAGACTATAAAATTGTTTATTGTAAACTCAATGTTATAACCCAGCAGGAACTCTTGAACTATAAATACCAGTTCCTGATGAGGCAGTATCTTCAAAGAGAAGTATTTTTCTAAAATATAGCACTGACCACATATATGCAAGTGTGTCAGGAGATGGCCCAGACATGCACCATCCATGTATGAACTCTCCCTTTGGAAGAAAAGCCAGGATGCAGAGAAGGTAGGAAGAGCCACAGCGCACTCCACTTCATCCCTGCTTCTGGACAATCAAAAACCCAGTACAATCAGATGCATACCAAAGTGCACCTGCACTACAAAATAGACACATCCACTGAGATCCTGAATTTCCACTGATACATGAAATATTTAGTGAAAAGAGGAGCAAATCAAAGAAATATTTCCATTAGGCTGCTCAGCAGCACAAGACAAAATTACATATTTCTGGAATGTATTGTGTGACTACAGTCACCAATCAATTATCTGAAAATTACTACTTTGCTATCAAAAGACAAAAATTTGTATAGGAGGAAATTAATTGCCAACTTTTCTTCTTAATATGATGAAACACTTGAATTTACCTCTGCCACTTCTGCTTTTTTCTCTCCCAATTTGGAAGAAGCTCCACTTGCCTTCTTGTCACCATGCTGTAAGTATAGAGAATAAATGTGTAATTATTAAGATCTTGAATTATACCTTCTGTGTAGAGAGATTCCCAAATATCTTAGTGCATATATGATCCATGTCACCTACCATAATATGAGAGAATGGAACATTATAAGTTTTCTTTCTCACTAATGGTTTACAGGATTTCTAAGTGATCCGATGGATAACTTCAAGTGAAATCACAGTCGGAAAGTAATGATCTTCAGGGCAGTATATTTAGAATCACAGAATCATAGAATGCTTTGGGATGGAAGGTACCTTTAAAGGTCATCTAGTCCACCACCCCCCCTGCAATTGGCAGGGACATCTACAACTAGATCAGGTTGCTCAGAGCCCCATCCAGCCTGTCCTTGAATGTTTCCAGGGATGGGGCATCTACCACCTCTCTGGGCAACCCGTTCCAGTGTTTCACCACCCTCATCATGAAAAATTTTTTCCTTGTGTTCAGTCTAAATCTACCCTCCTTTACTTTAAAACCATTATCCCTTGTCCTATTGCAACAGGCCCTACTAAAAAGACTATCCCCATCTTTCTTATAAGCCCCCTTTAAGTACTGAAAGGCTGCAATAAGGTCTCCCCGCAGCCTTCTCTTCTCCAGGCTGAACAACCCCAACTCTCTCAGCCTTTCCTCATAGCAGAGGTGTTCCATCCCTCTGATCATTTTTGTGGCCCTCCTCTGGACCCGCTCCAACAGGTCCATGTCCTTCCTGTGCTGAGGACTCCAGAGCTGGATGCAGTACTCCAGGTGGGATCTCAGGAGAGCAGAGTAGAGGGGCAGAATCACCTCCCTCGACCTGCTGGCCATGCTTCTTTTGATGCAGCCCAGGATACGGTTGGCTTTCTGGGCTGCGAGAGCACATTGCTGGCTCATGTCCAGCTTTTCGTCTATCAGTACCCCCAAGTCCTTCTCGGCAGGGCTGCACTCAACCCCTTCATCCCCCAGCCTGTATTGATACCGGGGATTGCCCTGACCCAGGTGCAGGACCTTGCACTTGGCCTTGTTGAACCTCATGAGGTTCACACAGGCCCACTTCTCAAGCGTGTCCAGGTCCCTCTGGATGGCATCCCGTCCCTCAGGTGTGTCAACTGCACCACTCAGCTTGGTGTCATCTGCAAACTTGCTGAGGGTGCACTCGATCCCACTATGTCATTGATGAAGATATTAAACAGCACTGGCCCCAGTACGGACCCCGGAGGGACACCACTTGTCACTGGTCTCCATCTGGACATCGAGCCATTGACCACTACCCTCTGGATGCAACCATCCAGCCAATTCCTTATCCACTGAACAGTCCGCCCATCAAATCCATATCCTTCCAATTTAGAGAGGAGGATATTGTGGGGGACCGTGTCAAAGGCCTTACAGAAGTCCAGATAGATGACATGCGTAGCTCTTCCCTCGTCCACTGATGCAGTCCCTCCATCATAGAAGGCCACTAGGTTGGTCAGGCAGGACTTGCCCTTGGTGAAGCCATGCTGGCTGTCCCGAATCACCTCCCTGTCCTCCATGTGCCTTAGCATAGCTTCTAGGAGGATCTGTTCCATGATCTTCCCAGGCACAGAGGTGAGGCTGACAGGTCGGTAGTTCCCAGGGTCCTCCTTTCTACCCTTTTTAAAAATGGCTGCAACATTTCCCTTTTTCCAGTCCCCAGGGACTTCACCTGACTGCCATGACTTTTCAAATATCATGGAGAGTGGCTTGGCAACTACATCAGCCCATTCCCTCAGGACTCTGGGACGCATCTCATCGGGGCCCATAGACTTATGTACGTTCAGGTTCCTCAGGTGATCACGAACCTGATCTTCTCTTACAGTGGGAGGACCTCTGCCCCCCTGATCCCCGTCAAATGGCCCATTGACTCGGGAGGTGTGAGGAGAGAGGTTGCCAGTGAAGACTGAGGCAAAAAAGTTGTTGAGTACCTCAGCCTTCTCCTCATCTGTTGTTACCAGCTCGCCACTTCTGCTCATCAGAGGGGGTACGCTTTCCTTAACCTTCCTTTTCTGGTTGACGTACCTGTAGAAGCCCTTCTTATTATTCTTTGCATCCCTCGCCAGGTTCAGCTCCAGCCGAGCCTTGGCCTTCCTGATCCCATCCTTACACAACCAGGTAGTGTCCCTGTACTCTTCCCAAGATGCCAGTCCCTTCTTCCACTGCCTGTGCATTCTCTTCTTGCCCTTTAGTTTGACCCACAGGTCATGGCTCAGCCATGCCGGCCTCTTCCCTTCCTTGCCCGATTTCTTGCACCTGGGGATCGAGAGCTCTTGTGCTCTATGGAAGGCGTCCTTGAAGATCTGCCAGCTCTGTTCTGCTCCCTTGTCCCTGAGGGCCATTTCCCAAGGGGTCCTATTGACTAACTCCTTGAAGAGCTGGAAGTTTGCTTTCCTAAAATTCAGGGTCTTGACTATACTCTTCACCTGACTCTTATCTCTCCGGACTGTGAACATCGGTGACCACCAGGTCCAGTACTGCATCCCCTCTGGTAGGGCCATCTATTACCTGGCTTAAGAAGTTGTCCTCCATGCACTCCAGGAGTCTCCTAGATTGCCTACCGCCTGTCGTGTTACTTTCCCAGCAGATGTCAGGGCGGTTGAAATCCCCCAGCAGGACAAGAGCCTGTGAGCGTGAAGCTTCCTGTAGTTGGAGAAAAAAGGCTTCATCAATAGGCTCCATGTCACCTTCTTGGAGGAACACCCCTTGGTTCCCTTGAGGAATTTCTCCGATATTTCCCTGTTGGCTCCTATTACCTCAAGAGCGCCCCACTCATCCCCATAAGACTTCGACTGTGCTGCAGTGTCTCCAGCACGCCTCAGATCAACAGGCTGAGGGCCCCTGCTAGCATCCCATCCCCCGCTAGTACCCCGTCCCTCTAAGCATGGCGTGCCATCCCACCCCTTATCACAGGCAAACCTGGTATCGACCCCCTCCCCCTTCAAATCTAGTTTAAAGCCCTGTCAATGAGCTTTAAAGCCCTGTCAATTTAAGACTATTGTTCTTGTGAGAAGTTATGGAAGATAATTAAGCTTATCAATCATTTTTCATCTGCACAGTGCTCTCTAACTGATACTTGCTTCAGTAATGCTGTCAGTCCCACAGGCTTCAGTAGAAATTGAACAGGTCTCTCAGAGACCAACATTAAACATGCAATCATGAACATCCACTCCAGCATCTGAACTTTCCTCAGAAACATTCAAATGATCATTATGCCTAGCCCTCCTTACCTGGAAGACAACTGTTACTATAATTTTTATAATTATATTATTGATATACAAAAAATAATCTCTGTAATGGTTCAGGCTGGCACTGAGAGAATTCAGATTCAGAATGGTTCAGGCACAAGTATACATTAGGGAATCTAGTTCTACTAGATTCCCCAAACCTCCTCTGTCTTTCATCCCTTCCAAGGCATTAAACTTCTTGCTTTCACCTCACCTGAAATGCAATCCTGTTTGTCCCCCGCATGCGACAACATACAGTAACACACAGTTTATTCAGCATCCACACAGGTATTCAGTGCAAGCTTTACTCTATATATCTGTGAAAAGCAGTGAATATGGTCCCTTAAAAAAATATTTAAAAAAAAATGTTGTTTAATCTTTATAACAGAACCCCCCAAAATGTAAAAATAAGCAAGAGATTTTACAATTACTATAAAAGACAATGTAATACAGTTATTATCAATATCTTGGCTAGTATAACTTCCCACAGCAACTCAAACATCTGAGAATGAGGATTCATGTCTGGTCTGTTTTGTTAAGTAGAGAGAGGAGATGATTTTGGACCCATGTATTCCCCTATTGTTTTGTGGGTTGAATAGCAGGAGGTAAAGTTTGCTAACCCATTAAAGCAATGAGTTCCTGAAGCATTTTCTTTACACGGCTACAGGGAGAAAATAATGATCCATGTATCACTGCACTATCTTCAGCTGGAATGTGTTCAAGCTCATTAGACAGCCTGGGAAAACAGGCTGTTGAATGAACAAAATAAAACTAAGAAAAAAAATTACATGTCTCTAATCTGTCTCCATTATGGTAGTACAGAACAAAAGTTTCAAAAACTTTTTTTTTAACAAAACCTCTAATAATTCAAGTTTTTAAAATTAGTTTTAGCATCAATAAGATGATACTTGATAAGTTTTTAAATTAAAAATACTATTCTCATATTCCAATTTTGCCTCTTCAGAGGAAGAACAATTCACTTAGGTTGTCTTTTCAGGTAACAGGTGAACTGATTCACTGCCCTACTAAAGCACTTTCAGTACAGACAGAATTGTACCAGTAAAAAGCACAGATAACTGGTTTAGTAAAAGCACACCACACACATACCAGTAAAAGCAATATCAGTGAGAGTTCTTTTACTGACAAAAGCATAACTGTACCAGAGCCATCATAGCTATATGGTTCAGGAACTAGAGTTCCTACACAAAAAAGGCTCTGTAATGTAGAACAGGCCCTATTCCTAAATCAATACTCAGCATCACAAGCGCTACCCTGAATCCAGCTACAGGTCTTATTGTTATCAATGTAGATAGCATTTAGCTTGTGTAGAATTGTGAAAGCATACTGCATGTAATGCTAGGCTTCACAGGGTTGTCCAATTGGATATTTATTATCATGAAAGTTGGCTAACAATGCAAGCACGCCTTTCTGCGCATGGTCTGTAGTTTGTTTCTTTTATTTGTTTGTTTCTTTGAGTTTAGACATAGTTATAAAAGCAATAACACCAATTTAACTCCAGATTTTTTTTCTTTTCTTTTTTTCTTCCTAAATCAAGTCACAGTTCAAAGAGTTTTATGCCTCAATTCCTCCCTGGTCTCTCTAGCTTCATCTATAGAATGCAGGAGCCTTATGTAGCACTGAGCATGCCAAACTTTTATCAGGGCCAAATCAGGTGTTACCCTTCCTCCCTAAGTCCATCTCCTTGTCTCCATACAAAGGAAACCCAGGCCAGACAGGAGCCACAGCATCGATAGGATGTCCAGTCCCAGGACTAAGATGGGGGGCATACACTGTGTCTCAGCAGATGGATGAAGCTCAGAGTGTCCCCTCTTAGGTGTCAAGACTTGTACATTTGTCTACCTTGGCATAGACTTCTGCTGTTTTCCTATCCCTAGACCGAGCTGTCAGGTACAGTACTCTGTGGTCCCTGCAGAGCATTTGGGGGCAGGTAAAGGGCAGGACAATGGGGTTGACAGGACTCTCTCAACCACCTTTAAAGCAGAATATCAGCTCCACATCCCTGGGGGACCTCAGGCCAATTTCACTGTCCACAGACTATAAGGAATGGACAAGGACCACAGCTTTATCACCCCCAAACTCAATTAGGATGCAAATTAAATGCTTACAGTCTTTCCTCCAGAAGGATATGCCAAACAGCATCTTTAATAATGAGACTTTGACTTAAAATCCAAACACTGTTTATTTTGACAATTGCAACAAGGAATATATATCCAGATCAAAGTATTTTTTCTATCCAGTCAGCTGGAATCAGGCAGCCGTGTATACATTAAGCACCAATACTCTCTGACCTCAGATAATAAAACAGTTTATGAAAGTATTATCTCACTTAAAAGTTTGCCATCCTGAGGAGGTAACCTAGGAAAGCACAACTTCCTCATATACCTTCTGGGTAGACCACACCGATTCCCTAAACAGCTCATGTTTAAAGTAAGAAAAGGGATCTTGGTTTAAAAACTGTCTTTAACAGCTCTTTGCTGCTCTGTATTTCCAAGCTTTGAAGCTTCTAGTTAATTTTTTTTTAATTAAAAAAAAAAAAAATCAGTCTGCTCAGCTAGAGAATAAGCTAAGTTTTTCAGGGCTAGTATGTATGTCTTGCTCCTTTACATTCCCCAAATGGGTGGGAGAGATGGGTTTTTCTTTGGTCATTCTTTCCTTTTTCTACTCATCTTTCCTTGCAGTGCCAAACCAATGTATTCACACAGTAATAACATATCCATTAGCAGACCAATTGATAGGAGCAGCTCCATCTCTGTCACAAAAACCACTCAGCATAGTTTAAGTTATATTTTTAAGTTTAAATATCTAACAACTGTTCCTTATAGTTGTTAGAAAATCAAGTTGGTCCAAAATATTTTCCCAGTTTATTAACTAATAACATAGTATGCAAAACCACCCATAATCATAATATCTTCACAAAATCTATCCCAAAATAAACAAAGAAAAAGAAGTATCATAAACAAGAAAGTTTATCTTAAGATCTTCATCATGTTCTACAGCATACAAAAATGCCACGATGCTATCATTTTATAGACACACCTTTACCTTCTGATATGAGCATTCATAAACTAGAAAGTAACTGACCTAAGTGAAAAGTACAGAGCAAAACACTAATAACTGAACTCACAACTGCATTTTTCAGTCTGCACTTGCAAAAATCAGAACTCGGCTAAAGGGCTTACTTCAAGCAAGGCTGAAATTCTTTCTAGGCCTCAAGAGTCCCATCAGCATTAACGCATCTTTGGTTCAAAGCCATTACATAGCATCTTGGAGGACCGCAGTGATGACATGTTCAGTAACTGGGTAAGAAGGGAAGTCTACTTGCCAGATTCTCAGCTGATGTCAACTAACATAGCACTATAGATATTAAAGGAGATATATCATTTTATGCTGATAGGAATCTGACCCTTGTTTTCAGTTGAAATAGGGAAAAAGACAGATCTGTGATGCTGTTCAGAAAACAGCAGGATGGAAAGATGTGTCAAGGAACTACAATCAAGAAATGTAAGGAATGGATAGGTGAAAACCAGATTCTTCTTACAGCAATCACATTCTGCTTTAAATAAAACACCCAGTAAAAACCTTGATGGAAAAACTAATGAATCTCTTTTGCGTCCATTTCCTCTGTTATACCTTTCCTGCTTTGCTTACTTATCCTTTAGATCAGGTCTTCCAGGTAGAAACTGCCCTGTATGATGCATGTACAGCATTGGACAAAAGAAGACTCCAGTCTCACATGAGGTTAGCAGAGGTCAGCAGGTGATATTCTGGTGCAAATAATTATAAAGAGTGATTTCCAGCAGAGCATGTGGAGGAATGGTTTCTTTACCTGAACGCATATAGCAATGTTGTCTTAATATCTTTTCATACCTCAGATTCAATGACCCAGGACTACAGAGGCCTTTAATGTTCTTGTCATCATTTAATGCAGCAATTCCCAAACTTTGTGACTTTGTGTCACCTCTGGCAGAGGTGGTGGGGGGGTGGGGGGGTGGGAGGGGCACAGCTTGCACAGGCTGCACAGATGGGCCGAGCCGGAGATCACACCTATCCTGCCGGGCTGAGCCCCCTCACACCGCAGAGCCCCAGGCCCAGCCCTGCGACGCTCCTGCTCCGCCTCCTCAGTGCTCACGGCTCCGGTAGGGAGGGACAGTGCCCCACGTATTTACCATGGCGCAAAAGCCATAGCCATCACTCGCTCCTCCTCTCGGGCAGCATACTATAGCCCAGTACCATCCCGCCTCCCACCCGCCCACTGCTGGGCCCCAAGCGGAGGCGACGTTGGGGGGGGGAGGGCAGACGGAGCGGAGCGCGCGTCCCAGCCTACCAGGAGGGTACCCTCTGCGCTCCCCGGCTCCCTGGACCCCTCTGTCTCGCCCTACCCTACGCTGCCCGCCTTACCCTGAGCTCCTACCACTTTGCGTGCAGACCCGCTGTCCCAGAGCGGGGCTGTCCCTCCTGCCCCATGAGCCAGGCTCCCCGTTGTTTCAGCGGACTCCGCAGGCAGTCCACAACGCAGAGCTGTGGCACAACGCGGAGGCCGTCCGCTCCCGTCCGCTCTCCCCCTGCGTCAGCCAGCACCACCTTACCGCCCAGGCCCTGGCGGCTCCAGCCCCTGCAGGCTTGGAGGAGGTCGGCTGCCTCCCTTTCCTGGGCTGAGGCATGGCAGCTGAGCTCCCTCCCGGGTGTCTCTCCGGCTCTACTGCAAGCCCAGAAGCAAGCGAGGAAAAAAAAAGGGGGGGGGGGGGGGGCGGTTACTTAAACGTGAAGCGGTTTTTCCTACGTTCCCAGAGCTAAAACCAGACTGCGTTCTAGCTCATCACTCCTCTTCCTGCAGCCGGTAAGAGCCGGGAGGGCTCACCCTGCCCGTGCTCTGCACACCCCGCAGGAGGCAGAAGAGAGTGGGGTACAGCTCGCTGTGAGATGCCTTCTGTTTATTTTTGCCTCCTAGGATAAACCTTGGGCTTCTTGTAGACCAGAGCTGGGGAGTTGCCCTGTCTAGACCCCGGAGTCACTTACCTCTCCTGTAGTGAGAACCACCTACAAATGAGCCCAGGCCTCAGTGCTCTGATCTCCAGCAGAGCTTGTCCAAAATTTGGTTGATCTGGTTCTGATTTAGATCTGTGCTTAAATGACCAGTAAGTTTTCCCTTGGCTAGTTGTAATTGTGTTTGAGGAAGTAGCCACTAAGCATTCGTTGCCGCGTAAATGTGATTTTTCAGGTAGCAAAATGACTCTTAAAACAGGAAAATCTCGCACAAAACAAGCTTGGCTTTTTTTTTTTTTTTTTTTACGATTTGGAAAAAAAGCGTAGACACTTTCCTAGGTTAAGTTGCAAGTGGATGTACTAAAAGATAACTTTTTTCTCATGAAAATCAGTCCCTCTGCCTTTCTGCAGAGCCCCTTGAAAAAGCATTAGTTTTTGACATCTGATCCTGAATTGATGCTTGGAGCCATTCACAGCTCCCCTCCTGGGATCCTGCTTGTTCAAAGCTTTCTGCTTTCTTTGAGCAAAGGCCAGCAGTAGTTCCAGGTACCTACCTGTTCCTGTAACTTAGGCTCCTTTAGCGTTTAACCCTTGCCATCCCAAGAACCTGAAATTGCATATAATGCAAAGGATACTTTCCCTCCAAAAGAACAGATTCAGTTTTGAAGTCTGCCCTATATCTTGTGTTGGGTTTTTTTAAAGTGTAGCATTACAGCTCATATATACTGCAACTCAGGTTATTAAATCCAAAAGCCTTGTTTTTTTTTAAAGAGTAAATTCTAAATATGTCCCAATCCACGTGAGTGTTTACACAAATGAGTTGCCCAAGATGTACTGACAGCTCTTCCAAAATACAGCAGGAATAATTAATGGTCAATCAAAGCTGCTGGAAGATTAAGCATGACCAAATGACCCTGGTCGAAAACTGAAAATATGCCATGAGTATGAATGGTATAATACTGATTCTGGATGAAAAACTTGATTTGGTTTGGCCAAGTCTCCTGTTCATCTGGATGTGTAGCTGAAATGGAAAATTCACCATTTTAAGAGCAGTTCTCCAAGACTTTCTCAGTGAAGAAACAAACTGGGATTACTGTAGTATATTAATGTATTGGATTTGCGTGACAAGGTTTTGGTAGCAGGGGGGCTACAGGGGTGGCTTCTGTGAGAAGATGACAGAAGCTTCCCCTATGTCTGATAGAGCCAATGCCAGCCAGCTCCAAGACGGACCTGTCGCTGGCCAAGGCCGAGCCAATCAGCGACGGTGGTAGCGCCTCTGGCATAACATATTTAAGAAGGGGAAAAAACTGCTGTGCAACAGCAGCTGGAAGAGAGGAGTGAGAATATGTTAGAGAGACAACTCTGCAGACACCAAGGTCAGTGAAGAAGGAGGGGGAGGAGGTGCTCCAGGCACCGGAGCAGAGGTTCCCCTGCAGCCTGTGGTGAAGACCATGGTGAGGCAGGCTGTCCCCTGCAGCCCATGGAGGCCCACAGCAGAGCAGATATCCACCTGCAGCCCATGGAGGACCCCACGCCGGAGTAGGTGGATGCCCAAAGGAGGCTGTGACCCTGTGGGAAGCACACACTGGAGCAGGTTTGCTGGCAGGACTTGTGGCCCCGTGGGGGACCCATGCTGGAGCAGTCTGTTCCTCAAGGACTGCACCCCGTGGAAAGGACCCACACTGGAGCAGTTTGTGAAGAACTGCAGCCCGTGGGAAGGACTCACGTTGGAGAAGTTTCATAGAATCATAGAATCATAGAATCATAGAATCATAGAATAGCAGGTTGGAAGGGACCTCAAGGGTCATCTGGTCCAACCTTTCTAGGCAAGAGCACAATCTAGATGAGATGGCCCAGCACCACGTCCAGCTGAGTCTTAAACATGTTCAGCATAGCGGAGTCAACCACTTCCCTGGGGAGATTATTCCAATGATTGACTGTTCTCATTGTGAAAAATTTTCCTCTCTTGTCCAATCGGAATCTCCCTGGGAGTAACTTGTACCTGTTACCCCTTGTCCTCACCATGTGACTCCTTGTAAAAAGGGAGTCTCCATCTTCTTTGTAGCTCCCCTTTAAGTAC
Organism: Platalea leucorodia; assembly: GCF_965183815.1. Classification (NCBI taxonomy): domain Eukaryota; kingdom Metazoa; phylum Chordata; class Aves; order Pelecaniformes; family Threskiornithidae; genus Platalea; species Platalea leucorodia. Next base: position 24,134,074 of record NC_138859.1, on the reverse strand, counting down.
TGGTACATGGTGATGAGATCACCTCTAAGCCTTCTTTTCTCAAGGCTGAACAAACCCAGCTCTCTCAGCCTATCCTCATATGGCAGGCTTCCCAGACCCTTGATCATCTTGGTGGCCCTTCTCTGGACCCCCTCCAGCCTGTCCACATCTTTTTTGTATAACAGGGACCAGAACTGTACACGGTATTCCAGGTGTGGCCTGACAAACGCTGAGTAGAGAGGGATAATGACTTCTTTATCTCTGCTGGTGATGCCCTTATTGATGCAACCCAGCATCCTATTGGCCTTCTTGGCCGCAGCAGCACACTGTTCACTCATGTTGAGTTTGTGGAGGACTGTCTTCCATGGGAGGGACCCCATGCTGGAGCAGGGGAAGAGTGTCAGGAGTCTTCCTCCTGAGGACGAAGGAGCAGCAGAAACGTGTTATCAACTGACCACAACCCCCATTCCCTGTCCCCCTGTGCCACTTGGGGGAAGGAGATAGAGAAATTGGGAGTCAAGCCCGGGAAGAAGAGAGGGGTGGGGGGAAGGTGTTTTAAGATTTAGTTTTTATTTTCTCATTACCTTACTCTGACTGGATTGGTAATAAATTAAATTATTTTTCCCCAAGTTGAGTCTGTTTTGCCCGTGACGGTAATTGGTGAACGATCTCTCCCTGTCCTTATTTCGACCCATGAGCCTTTCGTTATATTTTCTCTCCCCTGTCCAGCTGAGGAGGAGGACTGATAGAGTGACTTTGGTGGGCACCTGGCATCCACCCAGAGCCAACCCACCACAAGTAAATATCCGTCAAACATTGTAACGAGAATGATGTAATTGATAACGTGAACTGGACTTCCAGTGAAAGGGGGTTCAAAATGCAATAGCTATCTATAAACTGGTATGCCTAGCTGTATATAGATACATACATACTCATATGCAAAGTTTATATACATGAGAAGGAGAAATTCAAATTGTAACTGTTCAGCAGTGGTAATTCATGACCAAGGAATGATCTGGCATGGAGGGCAAGAAGGCCTAACTGCAGAACGGGTTAAACTGGCTGGAAGCAGGAATGCCAGAGACAGAAGGACTCCCCGTAAGGGAGTGAAGTTTCCCTTTGTGATAAGAAATGCTGTGGTATTGTCTTGTGTCAACCTTGGAATGTTCTCAGGGTTCTGAGTTCTCAGGGGCCACCTTTGGTCAACAGAGCTGGTGATGAACCAAACACTGGGCTAAGGCATCTGATGCCAACACTCACATGATTGGTGCAGGTGTATGTGTGTATAACGAATCAGCTCGTTAGGCATTTTTGCAGACTCCTTGTAGAACTGCTTATGGCAGTAGGACTCTGTCCAATGCATTGTTCATTAAATCTTTTTATATTTAAGCAGAAGCGTGTGTTTAATTCACCTCAAGGAGTACAATAAAAATTCCTCAGCACATGAATTGGCATGGTTGACTAATTTTATCTTGCTCAGATCATGTCTGTACACAGCTTAAGTAAAACAAATGCATGGTATTTAGGCTAGTTGTGCAAAACAGCTATATAATGAATTGTATTACTCCAAAGAAGTAATAGCAGCAACAGTTCCTAAACATATATATGTGCAAGGAGGCCATGTACATCAACAGGAGGAACCAAAAGTGTTTGCATTTTTAGGGAATGTTCACTGCCTAAGCAGCTATTCCCTGATTCCTCCAGGGCAAAGGCAGTAGGACTAAGTTACTGTGTGGGAAGTCCATAAATCCAATTAGTGCTCAAGCCCTTCCCCTGTCATATAAAGGGAGAATTAGACACATCAGAACCTCAAGTGGCTGAAGGTGAATCTCTAGAGGCCTTGGGGAATGGCTGTAACCCCAAGAGAGGAAGGATGGTTCAGACATGTCAGTTGCTTAAAGCCTTCCCTGCTCTTCCTTTTTGGGTAGCTCTGTACCCTGTACAAATTTTTTTAGCTAGCCTTTGAAGTGATTAAATCTATGACATGTATGAATTTTGCACTTCACTCTATGGGTTAAGTGCCTAAAATTTTAAGTGCGTAGCCCTTAGCTAAGCTCTGCATTGCATCTGGCCATGAATGTGTTAAGTGGATACATAGGACTGTTTTATAAGGATGTGCATATAGGCAAGATCCTCTGGAGGAGATAAAGGTGAGGGACATGTTTAAGGGTATGACTTTTACACAAGTCTTTTGCATGTTATTTTATCTAGGGTCACTCTGGCAGGTCTAATGGATAGTACCACATTCCTAGGCTGCAGGCAGAGGATCCTCCCTGCTGACACAATGCTTCAGTAAGCATTTACTGTACTTCACTGCTTTTATTGCTATGTTCCTGATGACAGCAAATTAAGCTGTCAGTAAGTGAAATTATGGAGTTACATAGTAACAAGGCAGTAATACACGATAAACTTGGTCATGTAGGTCTGTATTATGCAGAGTGCTGAGGATTCTGCTGATTCAGAACCACATTGACAACTTTAAGCTGTCCTATTAACAAGTTTAGTATGTAAATGCAGTCTTGCCCTTAGAGACATGCACAGGTCTCGCTCCTAGAAACCCCCAGACCCTATGGTCTCTCTGGCAACTTGCCAGGACTCCCCTGCTCTCTCCGATAGCCAGCTCCTCCCATGGTCTCACCCTGGCTCCCAGGCCACTTCACCTACTCACTGGCTAGTCTGGCTTGGTCTTCACCAGTGCTCACACACTCACTCTCATACCCGCATTCACTCCAGTTGCTGGCACCCAGATACATGGGTCTCTGATCCCTGGTCCCACTCCAGTGGCTGGCACTTGGTTTCACTCACTGGGGTCTCTCCAGTCGCTGGCAATCAGGCACATGGGCCTTCTGGCCCGTGGTCCCAGTCCATTTGCTGGCACCATGGACATGTGGGCCCCTATGACCCAAGGACCCACTCCAGTGGCTGGCACTTAAGTCCACTCACTCGGGTCTCTCCATTTGCTGGCACTCAGGCACATAGGCCCTCCAACCCATGGTCTGTCTCCAGTTGCTGGCACTCACACCCCCATACATCCACATGCACACAAAACAGAGAGCCTTCATCCAGGAAAGAGTTAGAAAGGAATTTAATAAGAAGATAGGACAGGCTGCGCTGATCAGGCACAGGACATGGCCAGACAAGTGTACTGACCAGCAAACTATTTATACACAGCTGGCCCTTTTTATCCTCATACTCATCTGTTTTCCCACAGTTGTTCCTCCCCAAATCACCTATATCCTTCCCTTTTCCTGCCTGTGGTTCCTTCCCTAAATATCTCATAATAAGTTTTGTGCAATCCCCAAATGCTCTTCCCCTGCATCCCATAATGTGTCCCATATCCCTAAGCAGTAACCCCCCTCAGGCCAAAAAGTGCTCTGTTGTTGACTCATCTTGATGGGTGTCACACCTGGACTCTGGGGCTGAGGCTCTTCTGGGACAGCCCTGGGAGGGTCATGGACAGGGTGTGCCTTCCTTGTGAGTCTGTAATTTGGGTTCCCACCTGCTGGGGTGCTTCTGTGCTCCTCTGGGTTTGTGGAGATGGGCCTTTGATGGGCTGAGAGCTCCTGTGATGGGCCTGGGAGGAGCCAGGACAGGGTATTATTTGGGCTTCCCCGGCCCCCCACCATTGTCCCTCTGTGCTCCTTTGTGGGTGTGCAGATGAGCTTTTATCACATGACCTAATGTTGCAAGAGAGGATTGATAGTCTAGACATAGGACTTGTCCAATATATGTCAGCAGAAGCAATGACAGGTGGCAAAATCAGGAAGATTGGGGCCAGACTTTTTATTGCCTGTAGCGATAGGACAAGGGGTAATGGTTTTAAACTAAGAGAGGGTAGATTCAGACAACACCTGTGATGGTAGGATTTGAGGCCCTCGGGCTTTCATTTGTTCACTTTACTAGCACTTGTCTGGGAGAGGGCGAAGCTTTTGCCTTTGTGATTGGTAAACTGAGGCACAGAAAGATTAAGTGATGTGTCCAAGGTCACACAGGATGCTTGTAGTGGAGAAAGGAATTGACTGAGTTTTATTTATGCACAATCCATTCGATTACACCACATTTCTATTCTGATTATGAAGCTTAAATACATGGTCATATCAACAATGAAAAAAAATTGTTATATAACTTGTCCAGTATGCAGACCACGAGAAATCTAACTGTGGTTTTTATCTAAGAATACATTCATGTATAATGGAATAATTCTGTGCAAAATGTATTTATATGCACACACACACTCATGCATACATATACACATTTTACATATACACACACAAATTATGAATTGCACTCTAGAGATAGAAAAATTGCTTTGTCAAATACATTTCTGATCACAGTTGCATGATATCCCTAGAAACAAGGATAAAAGCAGACAATACCACTCCTTAAGAGAGTATCACATTGCTGAACCATATAAAATCGGCTTGATTGGAGTTAGTGGATGTTGCTGTGCATTTAGCAGTCTTGTTACTGTCTGGTTCATCTCATATGTAACTTGGTTAAGCAATGCCTCATCCGTAAATGAGACTAATAGGTTAAAAGCTGTATTAATATTAATGAGCATGTCTCCAAATAATAGTTCTGCTTACAATGCAACATTCCTGAATCCATCTGCCACTTTGCCATTACTTCCCTTCTCTGAGGTTTGCTTAGTTGCATAGTACAAATTCTTCTTCATCACTGGAGACTGTATACTCTATACAGTATTGAATAATATATATTCCAGTCTTTAGTTTATTACTATGCTTAGTGCCTTTTAAAAAGTGCAACTTCCAGTCAAAACATAGAACAGGAAGTCAAAGTAAGTACAGATGGATGAAGAAATGTTTTATAGAAAATTATAACACCATTTTGCAGGAAATTCTTTCCCGTTTCAGAAACATGGGAAGATAAAACTTAAGAGCAGCCTGTTCCAATGAGCAGAAAGTCAGGCAAAAATGCCAGGAGGCCTGCATGGATGAACAAGGAGCTCCTGGCCAAACTCAAACACAAAAAGGAACTATACAGAGGGTGGAAGCAAGGATCCCTCTAGCTCTTGTGTTTCAGATGTCCCGTCTGAGGGCTGCAGGAGGGCAGCCCTTCTCTTCCATTTCCCTTTAACCCTTTGAGCTGATCCACCCGTAAACCAGTGTGGTGAGTTGACCTTGGCTAGCTGCCAGGTGCTCACCAAGCTGCTCTAGCATTCCCCCTCCTTCTTCACTGACCTTGGTGTCTGCATAGTTGCTTCTCTCACATTCTTCTCGCTCCTCTCTCTCACAGCTGCTGCTGCGCCATGTTTTTTATCCTTTCTTAAATATGTTATCACAGAGGCGCTACCACCTTCGCTGATTGGCTCAGCTTTGGCCAGCGGCGGGTCCGTCTTGGAGCCAGCTGGAACTGGCTCTGTCCGACATGGGGGCAGCTTCTGGCATCTTCTCACAGAAGCCACCCCTGCAGCACCCCCTGCTACTAAAACCCTGTCACGTAAGCCCAATACAACCAGACATTAGACCAAACTTTGGTATCCTTTTGTAAATCAGATGGGGGTGGCGCATTTTGAATGGGTGAGGGCGGCATGTCAAGGGGTGGCTCGGCACCCCCTGGCCATTGGATATTGTACTCTGTCAATTTCCCTGTAAGTCCTGTTCTCCCCTCGACCCAGCCGCGATGTGCTATGTACATTACCATCTTCTGGATTGTACTGGAGTGTGCAATTCCCTGGGGAACGGGAGCAGACTCTCTGATTCTTTTGAGGATGGGGAACGGGGTCTGTATTTCTAAGGGTGCGTCTAATGCGAAGAGTTCTGTATCTAATAGGACTACATAAGTAGCCAGCAGTGATTTTTCCCAGGGTGAGTACCGTGATTGTGAACCTTGCCACCCCTTTGACCTGAACCGTACGGGAGTCAATTGGGCCTCATGGGGAGCTCGTTGCCACAATCCCCATTGATATCCTTTTTCTGCGAGTCCTATATGTAGGCTAAAGGGGGCCCCTGGTATTATTGGGCCCATAGCCTGATTTTCTAAAACATTGCGTATTAATAAACGAAGCACCTCTTCATGAGTAACTGTCCGTTCCCGGGTAGCACGCTTCTTCAACAGATCATATAAGGGTCGAGCAATTATACTGAACCTTGGAATATGGGCTCGCCAGAATCCTAAAGTTCCTAGGACTTGTCGGAGCTCCTTCTTATTGGAGGGTGAGCTCAACTTGGATATTTGCTGCAAGGTATCAGAGGGAATACACTGCCTGCCACTTTGCCAAGTTATGCCTAAAAATTGAACCGTTTGGCTAGGTCCCTGTCATTCAGCTTCAGGGATAGTAATTCCCTTATTTTCCACATGGACCAGGATGCGATCATGCATTCTTTGGACCTTATTGAGGTAATCCCCTCCAATTAAAATGTCATCTGTATATTGATATACTGTCACCCCTGGTTCCTGTGGGACTTGTTCTATTTCCCGAGCTAAGGCCTGATGTGACAATGTAGGGCTATGTTTGAATCCTTGGGGTAATCGGGTAAAAGTGTACTGTGTTCTGCCCCGAGTGAAAGCAAATCTCTCTTGATCCTCAGGTTGTAATGGGACCATGCAAAGCGTATCCTTTACATCCAGGACTGCCATCCAAGGATGGGCTGCTTGCTCTATAGTGAAAACAAGATCTGTGATAGATGGGACGGCAGCGTGTAAGGGTCCAGTATTTTCATTCAGTTTACGATAATCTACTGTCAAACACCAGGTGCCATTAGGCTTATGGACAGGCCACACAGGGTAGTTATACAGGGAATGAGTTTTCTGAATAATACCCTGTTGTTCTAAATCCTGAATAAGACTAGTTATGCCTAGTGAGGCTTCGGAGCTAATATGATATTGTTGTACACGAGTCAAGGCACTTTTAGGCAATTTAGGCGCGGCATGTGATAAAAAGGCACTAGACCCCTCGGTTGGTATTTCATCTATGGAGACTGTGGAGTTTTGAATCCAAGGGTTTGGCGCCCAAGTGCCTAATAGTTTGGAATTTTAATTTTAATATACCCAGGGTTTCTTTGTCCTGCACCCATCAAGGTTTCTTTGTCCTGCCAACTACTCCCCATCAAGGAGGTTTTCCAGTTAAGGAGATATCCTTTGTCAGTATGTTTACCAGGTCACCTTTGTGGCTGCTCTGTCAGTACCCCAAAGCTTCCCACCTCCCCAGGAGCATAGTAATCTCTTTTAACAGAAGCAGCGGCATAGACACGTCTACCAAGACGCTGCTACTCCACACATCTATGAAATGAAACACTGGACAATCATTTTAACTCAAGTACAGAGAAACTTTATTAAAAAGGCATGAGGGGAGTTGGTTGCCAGTCAGCCTTCTCCAGGATTTTTCCTTTTTTTTCCTTGAACACTACTGTCACTTCTATGTCTGTTCTCCTTTCTTTAGCTGCTGCAGGCCCAGACAGGAATGCAGACGAGTCACGGCACACTTCTGACTTCTCCCCCTCAGTCCTCAATACCCAAAGCATGGGGAAGGCAGGAGCCTAGTTTCGTGGGTAAAAACTTTAAAGGGTCTATGACATATACTCAGGCTGGGTACTTCTATGCACATGATGTAACAGGAAGGGCTCACAAAATCAGGAGAGGCCGGGAAGAGGCCCTGGTCCTCATGGGGGATTTCAACCACCTCGATATCTGCTGGAGGGACAACACAGCGGGGCATAAGCAATCCAGGAGGTTCCTGGAGAGCATCAATGACAACTTCCTGACCCAAGTGATAGAGGAGCCAATGAGGAGAGGTGCTCTACTGGAACTCATACTCCTGTACCTCATGGGGATGTGAAGGTCAAAGGCAGCCGTGGCTGCAGTGACCATGAGATGATGGAGTTGAGGATCCTGAGAGGAGGGAGCAGGGCAAAAAGCAGGCTCACAGCCCTGAACTTCAGGAGAAACTTTGGCGTCTTCGGGAATCTGCTTGGTAGAGTCCCAAGGGACAAGGCCCTGGAGGGAAGAGGGGCCCAAGAAAGCTGGTTAATATTCAAGCATCACCTCCTCCAAGCTCAAGAGCGATCCATCCCAACGAGCAGGAAGTCAGGCAAAAATGCCAGGAGGCCTGCGTGGATGGACAAGGAGCTCCTGGCTGTGCTGGTTTTGGCAGGGATAGAGTTAATTTTCTTCATAGTAGCTAGTATGGGGCTATGTTTTGGATTTGTTTTCGTTATTGCTGAGCAGTGCTTACACAGAGTCAAGGCCTTTTCTGCTTCTCACACCACCCCACCAGCGAGTAGGCTGGGGGTGCACAAGAAGTTGGGAGGGGACACGGCTGGGACAGCTGACCCCAACTGACCAAAGGGATATTCCAGACCATATGACGTCATGCTCAGCATATAAAGCTGGGGGAAGAAGAAGGAAGGGGGGACGTTCGGAGTGATGGCGTTTGTCTTCCCAAGTAACCATTACGCGTGATGGAGCCCTGCTTTCCTGGGGATGGCTGCACACCTGCCTGCCGATGGGAAGTAGTGAATGAATTCCTTGTTTTGCTTTGCTTGCGCGCACGGCTTTTGCTTTACCTATTAAACTGTCTTTATCTCAACCCACGCGTTTTCTTGCTTTTACTCTTCCAATTGTCTCCTCCGTCCCACTGTGGGGGAGCGAGCGAGCGAGCGGCTGTGTGGTGCTTAGTTGCTGGCTGGGGTTAAACCACGACACTGGCCAAACTCAAACACAAAAAGGAAGCATACAGAGGGTGGAAGCAAGGATGGGTAACCTGGAAGGAATACAGAGGCACTGTCTGAGCATGCAGGGATGGGGTTAGGAAAGCCAAAGCCCCAATGGAATTGAATCTGGCCAGGGATGTCAAAGGCAACAAGAAGGGCTTCTCTGAGTACACAGGTGAGAAAAGGAAGGCTAGGGAAAATGTGGGCCTGCTGCTGAGTGAGACATGGTGACATGGGACGTGGAAAAGGCTGAGGTACCGAATGCCGCCTTTGCCTCAGTCTTTACTAGGAATCCCAGGTCCCAGAGACCAGGGGGAAAGCCTGGAGCAAGGAAGACGTACCCTTGTTGGAGGAGGATCAGGTCAGGGAATACTTAAGCAAACTGGACCCTGATGGGATGCACCCAGGAGGGCTGAGGGAGCTGGCAGATGTCATTGCAAGGCCACTCTCAATAATCTTTGAACAATCATGGCGACTGGGAGAGGTGCCCGGGGAATGGAGGAAAGCAAATGTCTCTCCTACCTTCAAGAAGGGCAAGAAGGAGGACCCAGGGAGCTACAGGCCGGTCAGCCTCACCTCAGTCGCTGGGAAGGTGATGGAGCAGCTAATTCTGGAAACCATTTCCAGGCACATGAAGGACAAGAAGGTGATTGGGAGTAGTCAGCATGGCTTCACCAAGGGGAAGTCACGCTTGACCAACTTGATAAACTTCTATGATGAAGTGACTGGCCTGGTAGACGAGGGGAGAGCAATGGGTGTTGTCTACATAGACTTCAGGAAGGCTTTCGACACTGTCTCCCATTAGAGCCTCATGGAGAATCTAATGGAGTATGGGCTGGATGAGCAGACAGTGAGGTGGTTTGAAAACTGGCTGAATGGCCGAGCCCACACGGCGGTGATCAGTGACACAAAGTCTAGTTGGAGGCCAGTAACTAGCGATGTACCCCAGGGGTCAATACTGGGCCCAATCCTGTTCAACATCTTCATTACTGATCTGGATGCTGGGGCAGAGTGTACCCTCAGCAAGTTTGCTGATGACCCAAAACTGGGAGGAGTGGCTGATACACCAGAGGGTCGTGCTGCCATCCAGAGGGACCTCGGCAGGCTGGAGAAATGGGCTGACAGGAACCTGATGAAGTTCAACAAGGGGAAATGCCAAGTCCTGCACCTGGGGAGGAAGAACCCCATGCACCAATATATGCTGGGGGCCGCATGGCTGGAAAGGAGCTTTGCAGAAAAGGACCTGGGGGTCCTGCTGGGCACCAGGTTGAACATGAGCCAGCAATGTGCCCTTGCTGCAAAGAAGGCTAATGGTATCCTGGGCTGCATTAGGAAGATTGTTGCAAGCAGTTTGAGGGAGGTGATTCTTCCCCTCTACTGAGCATTGGTGAGGCCACGCCTGGAGCCCTGTGTCCAGTTCTGGGCTCCTCAGTACAAGAGAGGCATGGACGTACTGGAGAGAGTCCAGTGAAGGGCCACTAAGATGATTAAGGGACAGGAGGAGCATCTGTTATACAAGGAAAGGCTGAGCGAGCTGGGACTGTTTAGCCTAGAGAAGAGAAGGCTCGGGGGGATGTCATCAACTTATAGAAATATCTGAAGGGAGGGTGCAAAGAAAAAAGAGCCAGGCTCTTTTCAGTGGTGCCCAGTGGCAGGACAAGAGGCAATGGGCACAAACGGAAGCACGGGAGGTTCCATCTGAACATCAGGAAACACTTTATTACTGTGAGGGTGACTGAGCAGTGGAACAGATTGCCCAGGGAGGTTGTGGAGTCTCCCGCCTTGGAGATATTCAAAAGTCATCTGGACATGGTCCTGGGCAACCGGCTCTAGGTGGCCCTGCTTGAGCAGGGGGATAATACAAGATGATCTCCAGAGATTCCTTCCAACCTCAACCATTCCGTGATTCTATGAGTTTACCACCTTGGTGATTAATTGCACATCCATTTTTTTATTTCAGAAGCTGGCTAACAACAAAGTAGCCATCGTAGCCTTTGGCATTATGTGCTAGGAAAGTGTAGCCCCGAAACTTTGTGTCCGTAAACAACTGAATAAAGCTCATGAGACATGTGTCCCCTTTAAACTCCCATTCTGCTTCAAGTTTCCATTCTGCCCTTTCTTCTTCATCCCAAGGGGCATCCGGAGCTAACTCCATGGCAAAAATGTAGTTCTGGATATGTGTCCTGGTTTCCTGCATACATTCCATGTCATAGATAATATAGCCCTGCCCTGCTTCTGCATTTTTGATCATGGGCATGAAACACTGGTGCTGGCTTACATTATGGACCTTTTTATAGCACGTTCCACACTTCCAGCCTTTACATTCGTGATGGTTTTCTACATAGGCCTTACACTTCTCAGCCAAACAATCAATTTGGTTTTTAATAGCCTGGGCCTTGTGCCTCTGTAAACATTCTCCAGACCTGCACAACAGCCTTCAGATGGGACACATTATCCTTCTCCCCAAGGTAACAGCACAGTCACGAGACAAGCAGAGCCGGCAATAATATTTACAGATATGGCCATGGTTATACAATGTATGACAAAGCTCACAAAAGTTTCTTGCCCCAAATACCTTCCTCACATCCTTAACCCCATAATAATGTTCATCATGTAAATGGAGGAAACAGATCTTGGGATATCTAAGACTGTCATTTGACTTAAAGATCCCCCAAGCCTTTTTCCCCTCAGATAGGAGGAGGATGCATATATTAACATGCAGCAGTTCCTCAAACAAGGGGATGTCACTCAGCATGACTTTCCTGTGCACAGACCACCCCAGTTTGTCATGTAGCTCTTTTGCTCTGCTTAACAGTTTCGCATCTGTCAGATCCTTCACTGCTGTATGCGCTGCGAGACTCCCAGCAAAACAGAGATTATTGTTGCTGTTATTTAGATCAATTAAATAGCAATGCTTTTTGTCTATAGTTTTGGAACGGGGGATATAGGCTGCAGGGTTCTGCATAGCCCACTCCCAATGACTTTTACAATAATGATAGCCAGTCTGATCAAAACACAGCTCTCTCTTACTTTGCAAGAGAGTACTGTCCCAGTCTAAACATTTCACAGCATTCATACTGTTTAAATTAATGGCGGGAGAATATAGAGAGTCATGCGTGCTGGCAGCTTCAAGATGGAGCTGAGCCTAATCACCAGGTTCAAACAGCCGACGTAAATGGTCAGATATTTGCTCTACACCCCAAATAAATGTTTCATAAGCTTCATGTAGTGGTACCTGATCTAAATCAACAAATCTGTATTCTTCTACGTACCACCTAGCTCCGAACCTCTGGATCGGCCAGTCCCACTGCCGAACATGCTCCATGGAAGCCACAGGGCGGTCTGCTGCCTCCTCTACCACCTCTGCTACATTTGAGGGTGGGGGTAAAGCTGGTCTTTCCAATGCCCCCTCAGGCGTTGGGAGTGCAGCAGGTGGCCCCCCTGAGAAACATCCTCATTGTGTTCGACAGCCTCTTGCTCTGCAGGGGGATGCAGTAACCGGGAAGTCCCTTCCAGGGTGCCATCGTCTACCCTAGCGGGAGACATGTTCACTGGCCCGCCACATTCAGAAAAACAGTTTGCATTTACGGGCCCTTGTGGTCCCCGTAACCCCTTTGCCAACAAGACATTTGCAGCAATGCAAAACTCGTTTAGCTTTCCTAATTAGCAGTCTTTGTTTTAACAGCTTTTTCTGTTTTGCTAGCCTGTAAGCCAAGGCCTCAAAACCAACAGCCCCACCAGCCTTTTTATCACCACCATCCGGCCTGCTACTTCTTTGTGCCTGAAAATGATCATGGTCTTTCAGCTCTGCAACACCCCATTGCTCGTACTGATCTGCTTGTTCTTTCTGCAGTAGCTGTGATCTCTAAGAGCATAGGGCTGTGGCCTGTGTCCCAAAGCCTGGATCTTGCTGCTTTTGCAGTAATCGTTGTCTAACAGGACTGTCTTGATTGCATGCTCGGTCTCCTGCCTCTTCTTTTCAGCATTGCCCTAAGGATCAGGAAACACATATAGCACCAGCCTGCACCCCATAATGGTCTTATGGGCAGCTGTAAGATCCACCACAACCATGGGCAAAGGGAGCTCCCCACCACCACCTGCCCTCTCTGTGTGGCACGCACTTACCTCGAAATCCAGTCTGAGATTCACAGGCCCATTGGCCACTTTTTCTGGTTTGCATGGTCTTTTTTTGGGAACCCCTTATGGTCTTTTTCTTATTTTCCCCACACACATGTTCTTCCAAAGTCGGCATGTGGTTCTGGTTTTCCATTTTTGCAGACAGTGCTGCCTGTATCTTGCAGCACCGTGCAAAGCCCAAAGTCTGCCCCAGTAATCCTGCATGGCCATGCTGTTGGGCTGGGCCTGGATGCAGGGGCCTCTCAGTCCTGCTCACAGGACTGGTCCCTTCTTTGCCTGTGACAGCGTTTGAGCAGGGGGCCCTTGAAAGGGTTAAAAACACAAGAGCAAGAAAGATGTTGTAAATACCTTAGCCACCTAATTAGATCAGAAGACACCCTGGCGTGATTTAAGGGTGCCTTACAGTTTGATGTGATTCAAGGAGTAGCTAGAAGAATAGTTATAAGATAAGGGGGGCTCCAGGATAATCCCATCCCAGACAACTGGGCCTTGGGAGAACAAATGCATGGAAGATAGGAAGTCACAATAGGATGACGACAGCCTTGAAGGACACCGTTTACGTGATCCTAGGACTGAGTTTGCGCAGAAGTAGAGGTCAATCAGTGAACACAGTGAAGAAGACTACGAGCCTTCATCTGAAGGCCCCCAAAGACCACCTGAAGACCAGCACGGGAGACAACTGCGCATGCGGATCGGACATTTGCATATGTTAATGAGTTCCAGGAAATCTCATGTTTATGTAAATGATTTCTCGGAAATCCTGTGAATATGTAGGATTTTATAGTATATAATCTCTGAAAGTTTACCAAATCGGTGGAGCACTCATGGTGGAGAATCCCCAGTGCTGCCCAGCGCTGCAATAAAGAATACCTGCTTAATAGTAACTTCGTTGCTATTGAGTTTCATTTCAGGGACTCTCTGAATACTCCGTTTCTCCCTTGGGGAGATTCGGACTGTGAGGAGAAGCATCCGTGAATTTTTGTATCAGTTTTGGCACCCCAGATGGGACCCTCTCTGCTCAGCTGCAGGACCCGTTGAGAACTGGATTCCCTAGGGTACCCCCGGAAAATTTCCGGAGGGACTCCTTGCCTCAATCGGATCGCTGCGGGAGCAGACAAGAACTGTCTTTGGAAAAAGGTATTCTTTCTTAAATTTGGTTTGGGACTAGTCATTTGTCAGAAACCCCTGTAAGCCGTGAGTGGTTCACGCTTGGTGGAGTATACCGGGCTGCTAGCGCCTTAAAGGTATACATCTGGGAGCGCTTCGGTGCTCATCTGGGAGCGCTTCGGTGCTCATTTGGAACGCTTGCATTTGGGTATATTGGATCTTGGCTTTGGAACTCGGTTATTTGATTTTGGGATTGTGTTTGGCATGTTATAAGGACAAGTAGTTGCTCTGTGTTTGCTTTTAGGATTTTTGTTCATTGTATTGGTAGGTGAGCGTTTTGTTGTCAAAAGTGTCAATACTGTCCTGAGCGTGTGTGAATGAGACGTACTTTGTATTGACATTTGAGTGTTTTGTCGTCAAAAGTGTGTATGCTGTCCTGTGTGTGTGTGAATGAGACGTACTCTTAGTACGAAGTGAGTGCGGAGTCCTGATCCGCGGTTTCGTTGTCCCGCGAGGGAAACGGCCGGAGACGGACGAAGCGAAAGAAAGAGGTTGTACGGATGTAAAACAGTAATTCTGTAACCCTCTAAGTGGTAAAGTGTGAACCGTGGAATTAACTATTAAGATACTGTGGGAATACAGGAGAGAACTGGGACCAATAAAATGGGGGGGTCACAGCAAAGTAAAGAGATATCAAAGAAAACTCCATTAGGTTGGATTTTATATCACTGGAAGGACATAGGGGGTCCTCCTGGAGGAAATGTGAATAAGAAAACTTTAATCAAGTATTGTAATCAGTGGTGGCCATTGTATAAACTAGAAGATGAAGAGAAGTGGCCTTTGAATGGGACTCTGAAGTATAATGCCTTGTTGCAACTCCTGTTGTTCTTAAGGAGGGAGGGAAAATGGGACGAAGCTATGTATGCGGATATGTTTTTCACCCTCCGAAATCACCCTGAGTGGCAGAAAGATTGCGGTTTTAATTTAGCTCCCCAAGATCCCATGGCGTTGGCTTTGGAAAAGGAAAATCAGAAAGAGTTAGGGAAGTTGAAGCGGTGTTGTTCAGCATGTAGTATTGGACAGAGGTGTTTGAAGGTGAGAGAGAAACCTAGAAAGGCGGAGGAAAGGATAGAGGACTATGTGGCACCCCTGGGTCCGGGACCAGCTTCAACTTCAACCTCTCCAGCACCTGGTGGGCACCAGGTTGAACATGAGCCAGCAATGTGCCCTTGCTGCAAAGAAGGCTAATGGTATCCTGGGCTGCATTAGGAAGATTGTTGCAAGCAGTTTGAGGGAGGTGATTCTTCCCCTCTACTGAGCATTGGTGAGGCCACGCCTGGAGCCCTGTGTCCAGTTCTGGGCTCCTCAGTACAAGAGAGGCATGGACGTACTGGAGAGAGTCCAGTGAAGGGCCACTAAGATGATTAAGGGACAGGAGGAGCATCTGTTATACAAGGAAAGGCTGAGCGAGCTGGGACTGTTTAGCCTAGAGAAGAGAAGGCTCGGGGGGATGTCATCAACTTATAGAAATATCTGAAGGGAGGGTGCAAAGAAAAAAGAGCCAGGCTCTTTTCAGTGGTGCCCAGTGGCAGGACAAGAGGCAATGGGCACAAACGGAAGCACGGGAGGTTCCATCTGAACATCAGGAAACACTTTATTACTGTGAGGGTGACTGAGCAGTGGAGCAGGTTTCCCAGGGAGGTTGTGGAGTCTCCTTCCCTGGAGATATTCAAAAGCCATCTGTACATGGTCCTGGGTAACTGTGCAGGTCCCTTGACCTTACTTTGTTTTATGGCAAAAACAGCTTTCAGAAGAATCCGTATTTTTCTTTTCCCTTTGTCAAACACTTCCTCTGCTGCATTGGCCCACACAATGATGTCATCAATATATTGCAGGTGTTCAGGGGCTTCACCCTGTTCCAGTGCAGTCTATATCAGTCCATGGCAAATGGTAGGGCTGTGCTTCCACCCCTGGGGCAGTCAGTTCCACGTGTATTGGACACCCCTCCACGTGAAAACAAACTGTGGCCTGCACTCTGCTGTCAAAGGGATCAAGCAAAAATGCATTGGCAATATCATTTGTGGCATACCACTTGGCTGCCTATGACTCCAGTTCATACTAGAGTTCTAGCATGTCCAGTACGGCAGCAGTCAGTGGCAGCGTGACTTTGTTCAGGCCACGATATTCCACTGTTAGCCTCCACCCTCCGTCAGACTTTTGCACTGGCCATATGGAACTATTAAAGGGTGAGTGAGTCTTGCTGATCACTCCTTGGCTCTCCAGTCGTCAAATCAGCTCATGCATGGGAACCAGGGAGTCTGGGTTGGTGCAATATTTTTGCCGCTGCAATGTCATGGTAGCAATTGGCACCTGCTGTTCTTCAACCTGCAGCAATCCCACAACAGAAGGATCCTCTGAGAGATCAGGCAAGCTAGACAGCTGTTTAATCTTCTCTGTACTCAATGCAGCTATATCAAAAGCCCACCGGTACCCTTTTGGGTCCTTGAAATACCCTCTCCTGAGGTAGTCTATGCCAAGGATACAAGGGGCCTCTGGGCCAGTCAAATAGGTCATTTGCCACTCATTCCCAGTTAGGCTTACCTCGGCCTCCAACACAGACAACTGTTGGAATCCCCCTGTCACTCCAGAAATACAGATGGGTTCTGCCCCTTTGTAATCTGATGATAGGTATTAGAGTACACTGTGCATGGGTGTCCACTAAAGCCTTATACTCCTGTGGGTCTGATGTGCCAGTCCATCGAACCCACTCAGTCCAGTAAACCCATTTGTCCCTTTCCTCCCCCTGGCTGGAGGCAGGGCCCCTTTATTCCTGGTCAGAGTATTCATTACTTGATTCTCACAGCTGCATAACAGAAGTCCCTTCATTAGGGTCAGAAGTAAGATCAGCCTTTCTACTGTGTCCCCTCCCAACTTCTTGTGCACCCCCAGCCTACTCGCTGGTGGTGTGGTGTGAGAAGCAGAAAAAGCCCAGACTCTGTGTAAGCACTGCTCGGCAATAACTAAAACATCCTTGTGTAATCAACACTGTTTTGATCACAAATCCAAAACATAGCACCATACAAGCTACTATGAAGAAAATTAACTCTTTCCCAGCCAAACCCGGTACAGGAAGGAAGGAAAGAAGGAAGGAAAGAAGGAAGGAAGGAAGGAAGGCAGGCAGGCAGGCAGGAAGGCAGGCAGGAAGGAAGGAAGGAACATAAATGGGAAGGGAGGGAAGGGAGGGAAGGGAGCAACTCCTGTGAACCTTGTGAGAAACTTGAGCGTGCTTGCTGCTGCCAAGTAAGGACAAGTAAAGGGGAATCACAATGGTATGGGCCTGAGGAAGCTCTAGCAGCTTCTGAAACACATTGTCTGCTGCCCTTGACCCAGGGTACCCATACAGTTCACTACAGCTGCCCCCTATTTAAGAAGCATCAAGCAACCTTTTAGCTTCTTCTATGGACATATGATGTCATTGATGTCATTGCAGGGCCACACTCTCTCATCTTCGAGAAGTCGTGGAGATTGGGGGATGTCCCAGAGGACTGGAGGAAGGCAAATGTTACCCCTATCTACAAGAAGGGCTCAAGAGAGGATCCGGGTAATTATAGGCCCATCAGTCTTACTTCAATCCCCAGGAAAGTTATGGAACGGATCCTCCTGGGGGCCATCACGAGTCAAATGAAGCACGTGATTGGGAAAAGCCAACACGGCTTCACCAAGGGCAGATCATGCCTGACAAATCTGGTGGCCTTCTATGATAAAGTGACCTGCTCGGTTGATATGGGGCGAGCAGTCGACGTTGTCTACTTGGACTTCTCCAAGGCTTTCGATACAGTTCCTCACGGCCTCCTCCTGGAGAAACTGATGCGTTATGGCCTAGACAAATGGTCTGTGCAGTGGGTGAGGAATTGGCTGACGGGCTGCGCCCAAAGGGTGGTGGTAAATAGCTCTTTTTCAAACTGGCAACCCGTCACAAGTGGGGTCCCCCAGGGATCGATATTGAGCCCAACACTATTCAATATCTTCATAAGCGGTCTGGATAACGGGATCAAGGTTAGCCTGATGAAGTTGGCAGATGACACCAAACTGAGTGGGGAAGTAGACACTCTGGAAGGCAGAGCCACCCTGCAGGAAGACCTGGATAGGCTGGAAGAGTGGGCTAACAAGAACCTTATGAAGTTTAACAAGGACAAGTGTAAGGTCTTGCACCTGGGAAAACATAATCCAGGAGTGCAGCTCAGACTGGGATCCACCTGGCTGGAGAGCACCTCCGTGGAAAGGGACCTGGGGGTCCTGGTGGACAGGAAGCTCAATATGAGTGAACAGTGTGCTGCTGCGGCCAAGAAGGCCAATAGGATGCTGGGTTGCATCAACAAGGGCATCACCAGCAGAGATAAAGAAGTCATTATCCCTCTCTACTCAGCGCTTGTCAAGCCACACCTGGAATACCGTGTACAGTTCTGGTCCCTGTTATACAAAAAAGATGTGGACAGGCTGGAGGGGGTCCAGAGAAGGGCCACCAAGATGATCAAGGGTCTGGGAAGCCTGCCATATGAGGATAGGCTGAGAGAGCTAGGTTTGTTCAGCCTTGAGAAAAGAAGGCTTAGAGGTGATCTCATCACCATGTACAAGTACTTAAAGGGGAGCTACAAAGATGGAGACTCCCTTTTTACAAGGAGTCACATGGTGAGGACAAGGGGCAACAGGTACAAGTTACTCCCAGGGAGATTCCGATTGGACAAGAGAGGAAAATTTTTCACAATGAGAACAGTCAATCATTGGAATAATCTCCCCAGGGAAGTGGTTGACTCCGCTATGCTGAACATGTTTAAGACTCAGCTGGACGTGGTGCTGGGCCATCTCGTCTAGATTGTGCTCTTGCCTAGAAAGGTTGGACCAGATGATCCTTGAGGTCCCTTCCAATCTGGTATTCTATGATTCTATGATTCTATGATTCTATGACATGCCTATATAAAAGTCAGGCGTAGAGCACCACTCTCAGAGTGCTGCTCCCAGACGCAGAAGTTTGCAACAGAGGCAACCAACAGATGCAGCAGTTTGTGCAGAAGGGCACAAAACAAGGGGCATCAGCTGAATTCAAACCAGTGTAAACAGTCTCAGGTATGGTGGTGGCATGCCACAGGGCAGTTTCTCCAGCAGGTGTTGGAGCAGCTGCCCCTGCCAGGGCAGAGGCTTCAACTCAGAGCTTCAGATGGTGGATGCAGCCCTCCAAGTCCCAGGCTACAGGGAGTGGGCCTCTCAATGATGCTGGGAGAGATGGCCTTCTTTCCCGTAGGAGGTACGCTGTCTTGGAGGAGCTATGTTGCCAAGTAGAGGAGTTATAGGAGGAAGTGAGTAGGCTGCGCAGCCTCAGAGAAGATGAAAGGGAGACACAATAGCTCTCTTCTTCAGAGACACAACAGCTTGAAAAGCCCCAGACCCCAACTGCAGTAGAGATGCAGGCAGTGTCTACCCCTAGTATAACAGTAAGTACAACATTAGGAGAAAAAGAAGATTGGAAGCTGGTGACTTTTGACACCAAGAGGAAAGTTCCTGCCCCACCTAAGAGCTTACAACAACAGAAGAGGTTAATCCCCTTCAAAGTTGAAGAGGAGTCAGATGTGTCTTCAAGCAAAGGGTCTGGGCCACCTGACCCTAAACCATGCAAGGCCACCAGGAAGAAGCAGCGAGTGATAGTAACGGGTGACTCCCTGCTGCAGGGGTGGATACTGTCCTGGTTTCAGCCAGGATAGAGTTAATTTTCTTCCTAGTAGCTGGCATAGTGACGTGTTTTGGCTTTAGGATGAGAATAATGTTGATAACACGCTGATGTTTTAGTTGTTGCTGAGTAGTGTTTATACTAGTCAAGGACTTTTCAGCTTCCCATGCTCTGCCAGGTGCACAAGAAGCTGGGAGGGGGCACAGCCAGGACAGCTGACCCAGACTGGCCAAAGGGCTATTCCATACCATATGACATCATGCACAGTATATAAACTGGGGGGGAGTTGGCCAGGGGGCAGGGATTGCTGCTCGGAAACATGCTGGGCATCAGTCAGCGAGTGGTGAGCAACTGTATAGTGTATCACTTGCTTTGTATATTATTATTGTATTATTATATTATTATTACTACTACTACTATTACTACTGTTCTATTTCATTTTACTTCAATTATTAAACTGTTCTTATCTCAACCCATGAGTTTTCTCACTTTCACCCTTGCAATTCTCTCCCCCATCCCACCGAGTGTGGGGGAGTGAGCGAGTGGCTTTGTGATGCTTAGTTGCTGGCTGGGGTTAAACCACGACAGGGGGACAGAGGCACCCATCTGCTGACCTGACCTAACCTCTAGAGAGGTTTGCTGCCTGCCAGGTGCCTGGATCCAGGATGTTGCAGAGAGACTGCTGAGGTTTGTCTGACCCTCTGACTAGTACCCTGTGCTGTTCTTCCACGTGGACACCAATGATGTTTCTGGGGGACGCTCAAAAGTGACTACAGAGCTCTGAGGGGTGGTAGTCAGGGTCATGGGGGCACAGGTGGTGTTCTCCTCAATTGTGCCAGTAAGGGAAAAGGGTGTGAGGAGGAGGGCACTGATAATACAGGTCAATAATTGGCTGCAGAACTGGTGATGGTGACAGGGTTTTGGTCATAGGACCCTAGGACCCTCTTTGCAGATCAGCATCTGCTTGGGAGAGATGGGATCCACCTCACTAACAAGGGCAAAGGTATTTTTGCCAGCAGGATGGCTGACCTGGTTAGGAGGGCTTTAAACTAGGAACGATGGGGCAAGGAGAGAGTTACCAGCAACCCTGTGAGGGAGTGATGGACAGGGCTGATGAGCAAAGGGCCTGGAGTGATATGAAAGGAAGGGATCACAAAATCAACAAAACACGGCTTAAGCAGGGTCACCTGTAGCAATTGCATGTAAACAAGGAAGTGCTTTTTCAGGGATCTGCTTGGTAGAGTCCCAAGGGATAAGGCCCTGGAGGGAAGAGGGGCCCAAGAAAGCTGGTTAATATTCAAGCATCACCTCCTCCAAGCTCAAGAGCGATCCATCCCAACGAGCAGGAAGTCAGGCAAAAATGCCAGGAGGCCTGCGTGGATGGACAAGGAGCTCCTGGCCAAACTCAAACACAAAAAGGAAGCATACAGAGGGTGGAAGCAAGGATGGGTAACCTGGAAGGAATACAGAGGCACTGTCTGAGCATGCAGGGATGGGGTTAGGAAAGCCAAAGCCCCAATGGAATTGAATCTGGCCAGGGATGTCAAAGGCAACAAGAAGGGCTTCTCTGAGTACACAGGTGAGAAAAGGAAGGCTAGGGAAAATGTGGGCCTGCTGCTGAGTGAGACATGGTGACATGGGACGTGGAAAAGGCTGAGGTACCGAATGCCGCCTTTGCCTCAGTCTTTACTAGGAATCCCAGGTCCCAGAGACCAGGGGGAAAGCCTGGAGCAAGGAAGACGTACCCTTGGTGGAAGAGGATCAGGTCAGGAAATACTTAAGCAAACTGGACATACATAAGTCCATGGGCCCTGATGGGATGCACCCAGGAGGGCTGAGGGAGCTGGCAGATGTCATTGCAAGGCCACTCTCAATAATGGCACAATCATGGCAACTGGGAGATGTGCCTGGGGAATGGAGAAAAGCAAATGTTGCTCCTACCTCCAAGAAGGAGGACCCAGGGAGCTACAGGCCGGTCAGCCTCACCTCAGTCACTGGGAAGGTGATGGACAAGAAGGTGACTGGGAGTAGTCAGCATGTCTTCACTAAGAGGAAGGCACAGTTAGCAGAAAAAAGTGGAAGCTACCCTGACTGCTTAGGATTTACAGTCAATAATGATATACTTGTGTCAGCTTTTTTAAAAAATAGCCCTCTATTTCTAGCCCAAAACAGCATACTAATACTTAAAAGCAGGCTGTACATATATTAACTTTCTTTCTCTAGTATTAATAAGCTCTGCAAAGATACATTCTTGGCATTAACTACTTCAGTTAGTTAAAAAATAACCCTCGCAGTAGCTTTTTAAACCATGTGAACTGCTTTAAGTAAATCAGAGATGGGTTTGCTTCAGATGGTGGTAAACTACTACCAGGAGGAGAGGAGGTATGAATGAAGAAAGTAAAAGCCAGATGAAGCAGCTACAGGAGTAACACATTATGGAATAAGGGTGTTTCTGGGTTTGTGTTGGATATTTGGGAATGGAAATGTTACAGTTCCAAGAGTAAGTAAATTCTTGCCTATTGTTGTTTTTATTGTTTGGCATGGGTGTGACAGAGTTGTTTCCTGTACTAAAGTGACAGCAATTAAAGATTTTTTAATAGACCGGCTGAGGACAAAGCACGATGGTGGGGGGATTTTAGCCTGCATAGAAACACTGGAATACATAGATATTTTGGGGTAGAGTTTGCTGCAAGCTAAAAATAGGAGTAGTTGCTTCTAGGCAACTGTATTCACCCACTAGCATGACATGATGGAAGTGCAGCTTGTTTAGCACCTGCTCAGTGACCAAGAAACGGGGTGTTGAACCTCACCCTTACCTTCCCTTACCTTGGGTGGAGAGAGACGCTGTCCTCCTCCTGGAGAAACTGATGCGTTATGGCCTGGACAAGTGGTCTGTGCGGTGGGTGAGGAATTGGCTGACGGGCTGCGCCCAAAATGGGACTCTGAAGTATAATACCTTGTTGCAACTCCTGTTATTCTTAAGGAGGGAGGGAAAATGGGACGAAGCTATGTATGCGGATATGTTTTTCCCCCTCCGAAATCACCCTGAGTGGCAGAAAGATTGCGGTTTTAATTTTGCTCCCCAAGATCCCATGGCGTTGGCTTTGGAAAAGGAAAATCAGAAAGAGTTAGGGAAGTTGAAGCGGTGTTGTTCAGCATGTAGTATTGGACAGAGGTGTTTGAAGGTGAGAGAGAAACCTAGAAAGGCGGAGGAAAGGATAGAGGACTATGTGGCACCCCCGGGTCCGGGACCAGCTTCAACTTCAACCTCTCCAGCGGTCCCAGACAGCGAGGAGGAGGTTTCGGAAGGAGACACGGGACCCTCTATTTCCCCGAGACATACTCCAATTACGACCAGGGCCCGCAGTAAAATGAGACCTATTATAGAGGCGCCTTTAAGGCAGGCAATGGGCCCTGGGGGACCCATGGTAATAAGAGTGCCTTTCCAGATGGATGATGTGGATAAGTGGAAGGATGCAGTTAAGGGGTACAGAGAGGACCCAAGTGGGGTTGCGAAGAGGTTTGAGTGGATTACTAAGAATTTGGACCTGGATTGGAAAGATGTGGATCTTATGCTAGATGATATGACTGAAACTGAGAAGCAGCTTGTATTAAAAGCAGCCTGAGCTCATGTAGAAACACAGATTGAGGGATGAGTTTTACAGGGCACAGCCAAAGATCATGTGCCCTCCAGGGACCCGGGTTGGGACCCTAATGATCCAGCTCAGTACCGTTTGTTGCAACGATACCGAACCTGGATCAAATTTGGAATAGAACATGCGATCCCAAAGGCAGTTAACTGGTCTGCTCTGTATGCTATCAAGCAGGGGCAAACTGAAATGCCCACGGAGTTTTTAGATCGCTTACGGGCTGCTGTGAGAAGATTTACTACTATGGAACTGGAGTCAGAAGCTGCCACACAGCAGTTGGTATCTCTGTTTTTGGGACAATCCACTAATGATATCAGAAAGAAACTTCAGAAACTTAGGGAACCGGATATAAGGAATTTAGAAAAGTTGCTGGAAGAAGCGTGGAGAGTATATCGGAATGGGGAGGGGGAGGACAGAAGGAAACTGGGAAAGGAGATAGTGGCTGCGTTAGCTCAGCAAAATCTGGAAAGAATGCAAACAGGAGGAGCTGGGCAAGTAGGGCGAGGAATGAGTAACAGAGGTAGGGGCAGTTTGAGATATAATCAATGTGCTTATTGTAAAGAGTTCGGACACTGGAAAAAGGAATGCCCCCAGAAGACACATAATTTGAGGGTGGTGGCAGAAATACAAGAGAATGATTGACGGGGACCAGGGGAATCCTCCCTAGCGGAACCCTTGGTAAAAGTTCAGCTAGGGAAAGAAGAGAAACCTGTAGAATTTTTGATAGACACAGGTGCCACATTCTCTGTATTGAATCAAACCTTGTTACCTATAAGTAAACAAAATGTTAATGTTGTGGGAGCAACTGGGCAGGTTGAAAAGGCTTTTTTCTTGAGACCATTGAAATTTAGAATTGGGAAGAGTGTGGGGATTCACAAATTTCTCTACCTGCCTGAGGCTCCCAGACCCTTACTGGGAAGGGACCTATTAGAACAACTAAATCCCGAAATAAAATTTAGAAGTGGGGAAATTGAATTTAAAATACCAGATGAGAATCACACTGAAATTTTAAGTTTGGTTCTTACTGAACCCCAAATTAAAGAAGAAGAAATTATACAAGAAATAAAAGACCAGGTATACCCAGGAGTATGGGCCTCAGGAATACCTGGAAAGGCTAAAAATGCTGAATTGGTTGTTGTTAAACTCAAAGAAGGGGCACGACCTGTTAAGATAAAGCAATACTCCTTGAAATTGGAAGATAGGCGAGGGGTAAAAGGTATTATAGAAGAGTTTATAAAATTTGGACTATTAATTGAATGCTCTTCCGAATACAACACTCCCATTCTGCCTGTCAAAAAGCCTGATGGCAAAACTTATCGATTGGTGCAAGATTTGCGGGCAATAAATCAAATAGTTGAAGATTTGTATCCGGTAGTGGCAAACCCATATACTCTGCTGACTGGTTTAAAGGAACCCTATGAATGGTTCACTGTATTAGATTTAAAGGATGCATTCTTTTGCCTTACCTTGGCTCCAGAAAGCTGCAATTTATTTGCCTTTGAATGGGAAAACCCCAATACAGGACGAAAAACCCAACTGACCTGGACAGTGTTACCCCAAGGATTTAAAAACAGCCCTACCATTTTTGGAAATCAATTAGCTAAGGAATTAGAGACCTGGGAGAGGCCCCCAGGAAACGGGATTCTTTTGCAATATATGGATGATATCTTAATAGCCACAGAAAAGGATGAAGAGTGCAAGGAATGGACTGTGAGCTTGTTGAATTTTCTGGGATTAAGTGGTTACAGAGTCTCATTACAGAAAGCCCAAATCCCGAAGAAGGAAGTAATATACCTGGGATTCGTGATTTCCAAGGGACAAAGACAGCTCAGGAATGACCGAAAGGAAGCTATCTGCAGAACTCCAGAACCGACCACGGTAAAAGAGCTTCGAACCTTTTTGGGAATGACAGGTTGGTGCTGATTATGGAGCTATAATTATGGACTTTTGGTTAAACCTCTATATGAACTGTTGAAAAATAGCCAGACACAATTAATATGGACTGAGGAAGCTAAGAGGGCATTCAAGGAAGTGAAACTGGAGCTAATGAAGGCTCCAGCTTTGGGCCTACCAGATGTAACGAAACCTTTCTGGCTGTTCTCGTATGAAAGGCAAGGAGCGGTTCTGGGAATTCTGGCCCAGAAGCTGGGTCCTTATAAACGAGCTGTAGCATACTTCTCTAAACAATTGGATGAAGTAAGCAAAGGATGGCCGGGATGCCTCCGGGCAGTGGCCGCCGTTGTTTTGATTATCCAAGAAGCTTGAAAATTTACTTTGGGACAAAAGATGATTGTGCACACTTCCCACACTGTAACCTCCGTTTTAGAACAAAAAGGGGGACACTGGCTTTCACCATCAAGATTCTTGAAATATCAAGCAGTTTTGATGGAACAGGATGATATAGAGATCGTCACATCTACAATTATCAACCCTGCTTCCTTTTTAAGCGATAAACAGGAAATGGAGACTGTCGTGCATGATTGTATAGAAACTATAGAAACTGTATATGCAAGCAGACCAGACTTGAAGGAGGAGCCACTGGAGGAAGCCGACCGAAGGTGGTATACTGATGGGAGCAGTTTCGTAAAGAATGGAGTTCGAATGGCAGGATGTGCCGTAACCACCGCAGACCGACTGGTAGAAGCAAAGTCACTCCCTAAGGGCACATCTGCACAACGAGCTGAAATAATTGCCCTAGTGAGAGCGTTGGAGCTGGCCGAAGGGCTGCGAGTAAATATTTGGACGGATTCAAAATATGCCTTTGGTGTAGTCCACGCCCATGGAGCAATTTGGAAGGAACGAGGACTCTTGACTGCTCAAGGAAAAGGTATAAAACATGCTGATATAATTTTGCGACTTTTAGATGCTGTACAGCTTCCGTCAGCAGTGGCAATTATGCACTGCAAAGGACATCAGAAAGGTAACACTGACAAGGGAAGTGGGAAATAAATTGGCTGATTACGAGGCAAGGCGAGCTGTGGAACAAGGTGAGGTATTAAGTATAATTCCTGAAAAATCTTTGCCACTACCTGAAACAATTGAATATGATGAAAAGGATCAAAAGCTGATCACTAACTTAGGAGCTGAAATCAACCCATCAGGATGGGCACTGTTTAAAGATAACAGAATAATAGTTCCCTTCAGCATATTATGGAAACTTATAAAACCAGAGCACGACAAAACTCATTGGGGAACTGAAGCCTTATACAACTGTCTTATTAAGCAAAATGTAGCGAGAAATTTATATCAAACTCTAAAGACTGTAGTTAATAGATGTGAAGTATGCTTAAAGAACAACCCAAAAGTAGAAAACCGTGTGAAATTTGGAAATATCAGCAAAGGAAATGTTCCAGGTCAAAACTGGCAGATAGATTTCTCGGAACTCCCCAGAAAAGGGGGATATAGGCATTTGCTAGTGTTAACTGACACCTTTTCTGGATGGCCTGAAGCCTTCCCTTGCAGAACAAATAAAGCCCAAGAGGTAACAAAAATTCTATTAAAGGAAGTTACTCCTAGATTTGGAGTACCAGAGGCGATGTCCTCTGACAGGGGAACACATTTCATATCACAAGGGGTCCAGCAAGTTAGTAAGTTTTTAGGAATCAATTGGAAATTACATACAGCTTGTTGCCCACAAGCTAGCAGGCAAGTGGAGAAAAGGAACCATTTAATAAAAACACAACTAAGTAAAATTTGTCAGGAAACCAATTTAAGATGGGATCAAGCCCTCCCTGTTGCTTTGCTAAGACTCAGAACCAAACCAAGGACTAAGGAAAAATTGAGCCCTTTTGAAATCCTATATGGGAGACCATTTCAAACGAGATATCAGGGGCAAGATCTTACCCAGGTGGGGGAGGTGAGACATTTAGACACTGGGATACACATTTAGCAAAGGCCACCTGATTAGTCAACACTAGGGGATCTGCCAATCGAGCTGGCCCTGCCCAGTCAAGACTTTTACGCACTCTAGAGGGAGATAAAGTCCCTGTATATAAATATGTATATTTTTATATCTGAGCACTTCCTGATCCAAAGCAAGCGGGCAGCCAATCACAGGGCAGCCTGAGAACACATGGGTATGACGGTATCAAGAAATAGCTGTCAGTCAGTCACAATGCAGTATGAAAACACGTGGGAAATAACGCTGTCAAAAGTGGGAGCCTCCCTGTGTGTAATGACAAGGGGCTTCCTTTTCTGACGTGCTTCCGGGTACACTGGTCGGGGAGGCCAGTCCTGCCAGCCAATTACAGGGCAGCATGAAAACACATGGAGCATGACATTATCGAAAATGGTGGCTACCAGCCACAAAATGTTGGCTGAAACAACTTGGCGGGCCCTGCGTAATTAGTGGGAGGGTTTTTTCTGCTCTGACATCATTCTGGGGTAAACAGAAAGGGGTGGCTGGTCCTGCCAGTAAATCACAGGGCTCCCTGAGAACACGTGGGTATGACGGTGTCAAGAAATGGCCGTCAGCCAATCACAGAGCAGTATGAAAACATGTGGGTTATGACGTTTAACAAAATGGCAGCTCCCTTCCATAAAATGGCGGCGCCCTGTGTATGTAGGGGAAGGGTTTTCTGGGTCTGATGTACTTCTGGGTAAAATGGGGGGGTGGGGGGTGGCTAGTCCGGCCAGCCAATCAGAACAGACCACATGACTGGAAGAGGGGAGGGACTTCCAGGGCAAATGGCACATGAGGCTGCTGGGAGAGGGGCCGGGCACCATTCAGTTCTTATCTTGCGTATCAGTTGAACCTATACTACTGGCACTCTGCTTACTGCAAAAGGCTGCTGCTGTCTTACGTGCTATGGAATAGCAACCACTCTGTAACAAGGTTTTGGAATAACCCCCGTATCATCTTAAATGTTTGGGCTAGCTTCAGACTTGGTAGTACACAATGGTTTCAACTATTACAATAAAATATTCAAACGGAGCTTCATGATTTATGATATAGAACAGAACTCTTGAGAGCAGAGCTCTCAAAACATTTAGATTTGGATAACTTTATCAGTTTGAAGGGAAAAAAACTGGAAAAAGAAGTTGAGATGTGTATTATTTTCCCTTTGCAGAGATTTTGTGACCAAAACCAAAACTGAGTATCAGTCTGTATTGGGTTTATGTAGCAAGGTTTTGGTAGCAGTTGGGGCTGCAGGGGTGGCCTCTGTGAGAAGAGACCAGGTGTTATCTGGAGCCTCAGACAAGAATGCAGATTGTTATCAGGGGCCTCAGACAAGAATGCACCCAAGGACATGACTTTCCAACTGTGACTGGCATATCCTGGGGGAGTGCACATAAACCCATTGAAACCAAGACAAAGAACCTGAGAAGACAAGACCACATCTGGAAGAAAAGACTCAGAGTTCATGAAAAGAACACTAAGAGACACCTCTTCAGTAACCACTAGGAACCACCAGGGACCATCGAAGACCCCCCCATGGAAGCCCTCAGAGACTCAGGCCGCATGTGTAAAGACTATGCAAGTATGATAATTAGTTCCAGGAAATAGAATGAATATGTATAGTAATTCCGGGAAATCCAATGCATATGTATGTAACAGGGGGATATAAGCTTTGACTGATGCAACATACGGCATGCACGTCAGGTGGAACTATCCCCCGTGCATCCAGCGCTTCAATAAAGAGAATGCCTGCTTCTTAATGCTATGTTGGTGTTAGGAGGTTTATTCCCGATTTCGGTGACACAGGGGCTGCCCCCGTGTCGGACAGAGTCAGTTTCAGCCAGCTCCAAAGCGGATCTGCTGCTGGCCAAAGCTGAGCCAATCAGCGACGTTGGTAGCGCCTCTGTGATAACGTATTTAAGAAAGGGTAAAAATCATGGCGCAGCAGCTGTGAGGGAAAAGAGTGAGAAAAATGTGCGAGAAGCAACTATGTAGATGCCAAGGTCAGTGAAGAAGGAGGGGGAGGAGGTGCTCCAGGCACCGGAGCAGAGATTCCCCTGCAGCCTGCGGAGAAGACCATGGTGACGCAGGTTGTCCCCCTGCAGCCCATGGAGGACCACGGTGGAGCAGATATCTACCCTGCAGCCCATGGAGGACTCCACGCCGCAGCAGGTGGATGTGCCTTGAAGGAAGCTGCAGCCTGTGGAGAGGAGCCCACGCTGGAACAGGTTTTCTGACAGGACCTGTGGCCCCGTGGGGGACCCATGCAGGAGCCGTCTGTTCCTGAAGGACAGTACCCCATGGAGAGGACCTATGCTGCAGCAGTTCTTGAAGGACTGCATCCCATGAGAAGGACCTACATTGGAGAAGTTCATGAAGGACTGTATCCCATGGGAGGAACCCCACACTGGAGCAGGGGAGGAGCACGAGGAGGAAGGAGCAGCAGAGACGAAGCATTATGAACTAACTGCAACACCCATTCCCCATCCCCCCTGTGCTGCTCAGAGTGGGGGGAGGAGGCAAAAGAGTTGGGAGTGAAGTTCAGCCTGGGAAGAAGAGAGGGGCGGGGGCAAAAGGTGGTTTTAGTTTTGTTTTTGTTTAATTAATCTTATCATAGAATCATAGAATCGTAGAATCATAGAATAGTTTGGGTTGGAAGGGACCTTAAAGATCATCTAGTTCCAAATCCCCTGCCATGGGCAGGGGTACCTTCCACTAGATTAGGTTGCTCAAAGCCCCATCCAACCTGGCCTTGAACACTTCCAGGGATGGGGCATCCACAACTTCTCTGGGCAACCTGTTCCAGTGTCTCACCACCCTCACAGTAAAGAATTTCTTCCTTATATCTAATTTAAATCTACCCTCTTTCAGTTTAAAACCCGTGGTGGATTGACCTTGGCTGGATGCCAGGTGCCACCAAGCTGCTCTGTCACTCATGGCAACATAAGGGTGAATTATTTCTAGCTCGGTGGGCCCATGACACCTCAGGCCATCAAGGAAGAGATGCAACATATAGATGGGCTCGCGATCGAGGGGTGGACTTGACCATGGACACTATTGCACAGGTTATCCACGAATGCGAAACATGCGCTGCAATCAAGCAAGCCAAGTGGTTCAAGCCTCTCTGGTATGGAGGACGATGGCTGAAATATAAATACGGGGAGGCCCGGCAGATTGATTAGATCACACTCCCACAAACCCGCCAAGGCAAGCGCCATGTGCTTACAATGGTGGAAGCAACCACCGGATGGCTGGAAACATATCCCGTGCCCCATGCCACCGCCCGGAACACTATCCCGGGTCTTGAAAAGCAAGTCCTGTGGCGACATGGCACCCCAGAAAGAATTGAGTCAGACAACGGGACTCATTTCCAAAACAACCTCATAGACACCTGGGCCAAAGAGCATGGCATTGAGTGGGTATATCACATCCCCTATCATGCACCAGCCTCGGGGAAAATGGAACGATACAATGTTAAGACTACACTGAGAGCAACGGGTGGTGGGACATTCAAACATTGGGATACACATTTAGCAAAGGCCACCTGATTAGTCAACACCAGGGGATCTGCCAATCGAGCTGGCCCTGCCCAATCAAAACTTTTACGCACTCTAGAGGGAGATAAAGTCTCTGTAGTGCACATAAAAAATATGATGGGGAAGACAGTCTGGGTTACTCCTGCCTCGGGCAAAGGCAAACCCATTCGTGGGATTGCTTTTGCTCAAGGACCTGGATGCACTTGGTGGGTGATGCGGGAGGATGGGGAAGTCCGATGTGTACCTCAAGGGGATTTGATTTTGGGTGAAAATAGCCAATGAAGTGAATTGTATGATGTCAATTGCTATATAATACTGTATATCATTGCTTCTATGGTGGCTATATGCCATATCAACAGCATTACAATAAGAATCACCCAGATTAATGAAGAATGAATGAACTCTGAGGAAACCAAGCAAAGTGCAGCGGTGATGGAACCAAAACTGGCTTCAGCATGCAACAATCCAACACCACACACCATCTCTCCTGCCCTGAAAGACTGTTATGACAGATGAAGCCCAAAGTCATAGACTAAAAGAATTCAACTAACATTTTAGAGGGATGGCCCGTAGACTAAGGGAATGATATCTGTGTGTATATATCAAAAGACAGGAAAAGTGGTGGTGATTAATTGGAATGTATTGGAAAGTGTGGGACCTGAGCATGACGCAGATGGTATGGAATAAGGGGTGGATACTGTCCTGGTTTCAACTGGGATAGAGTTAATTTTCTTCCTAGTAGCTGGTATAGTGCTGTGTTTTGGATTTAGGATGAGAATAACTTTGATAACACACTGATGTTTTAGTTGTTGCTGAGTAGAGTTTACACTGGTCAAGGACTTTTCAGCTTCCCATGCTCTGCCAGGTGCTCAAGAAGCTGGGAGGGAGCATAGCCAGGACAGCTGACCCAAACTGGCCAAAGGGCTATTCCATACCATATGACATCATGCTCAGTATGTAAACTGGGGGGAGTTGGCCAGGGGGCAGCGATTGCTGCTCGGGGATGGGCTGGGCATCGGTCGGCGGGTGGTGAGCAATTGCATTGTGCATCACTTGTTTTGTATATTTTTATCATTATTATTGCTATTATTATTATTTCCTCTTCCTCTGCTGTCCTGTTAAAACTGTCTTTATCTCAACCCACGGGTTTTGTTTTGGTTTGTTTTTTTTTTTTTCGATTCTCTCCCCCAGCCCA
This sequence comes from Platalea leucorodia, assembly GCF_965183815.1. Taxonomy (NCBI): domain Eukaryota; kingdom Metazoa; phylum Chordata; class Aves; order Pelecaniformes; family Threskiornithidae; genus Platalea; species Platalea leucorodia. The sequence continues at coordinate 24,102,178 of NC_138859.1, read as the reverse complement.
CTGGGCGGGGGGGGGGGAGGGTGAGCGAGCGGCTGTGTGGTGCTTAGTTGCCGACTGGGGTTAAACCACAACACAAAGGAATTGAGAAAAACGCATTGGCAATGTCAGTTGTAGCATGCCACTTGGCTGCCTTCGATTCCAGTTCATATTGGACCTCTAACATGTCTGGTACAGCAGCACTTAGTGGTGGCGTGACTTCATTCGGGCCACAATAGTCTACTGTTAACCTCCACCCTCCGTCAGACTTTTGCACTGGCCATATGGGACTATTCAAAGGTGAGTGAGTCTTGCTGATGACTCCTTGGCTCTCCAATTGATGAATCAGCTCATGCATGGGAGTCAGGGAGTCTCGGTTTGTGCGATATTGCTGCTAGTGCACCGTCCTGGTAGCAATTGGCACCTGCTGTTCTTTGACTCACAGCAATCCCACAACAAAGGGATCTTCCGAGAGGCCAGGCAGGGTAGATGATAACTGTTTGATCTTCTCCGTGTTCACAGTGGTAACACCAAAAGCCCATCAGTACTTCTTTGGGTCCTTGAAGTACCCTCTCTTGAGGTAGTCTATGCCAAGGATACAAGGGGCCTCTGGGCCAGTCATAATGAGGTGCTTTTCCCACTTCTTCCCTGTTAAGCTCACCTCAGCCTCCAATACAGACATCCTTGGCATCCCCCTGTCACTCCAGAGATCCAGATGGGTTCTGTGCCCCTGTACCCTGATGGCACCAGCGTACACTGTGCACCGGTGTCTACCAAAGCCTTATGCTTCTGTGGGTCTCATGTGCCAGGCCATTGAATCCACACAGTCCAGTATACCCGGTCATCCCTTTCCTCCTCCTGTCCAAAGGCAGAGACCCTCTAGTCCTGTTCCTTGTCAGAGTATTCAATTTCTGACCCTTGCAGTTCCAGACCAGAAGTCCCCTCACCAGGATCAAGGGAGGTGATTTCAGTCCTTCTACATCTGGGAGATCGCCAATTGCCTTCTTGTGTCTCTACAGCAACTAAGTTGACAGCCTTCTTGTGTGGCCCCTTCTTAACAGCTGTTTGCGTACACAGGCTTCCAGCTTAAAGGTGGGTTCACCATCCCACTTCCTCATGTCCTCCCCCTGGTTCACGCAGGAAGAACCAGAGTGCACCACATGGCATGCGCCTGGGGTTCCCTTTCCCTCTGACCGGGGCAGGAGAGGACTGACTTCTTGGGGCGCCCCTGACAGCCAAGGTGCGGGCCTGTAGGGATGAGGAGGTACAGAGATTTTCTTCAAAGTTTTGGAGTCAAGAAGACACTCTCTCCACAGTTGGTGTATCCATATCCGGGCAATACATTGTTGCCAAGCTGTTAGAATATGACGCTGGGGCACTTTGAACCACCTTCCTCCACATGGCCTGTGTGCACAGGACATCCTCTGGATCTTTGGAGACCTCATCATTGTCTACATCACTGTAGATGACTTCCAGCACCGCTAATTCTCTCAGGTACTGGATGCCTTCGTCTGCAGTAGTCCACTTTCCTGGGGAGTTCACAAGATCTTCCTTGAATGGATATCTTGCCCTCACACTTGAGAGGAGCCATCTCCAGAGGCTGCAAATTGCTGCCTCTTTTCCAATTCCTCTGTCAATTCCCCATTTTCTAGCAAGGGATCCCAGCTGTTGGGTTTCATTACCTTCCAATTGCTGACTGCCAGCCCCATTATCCCAGCATCGGAGCAGCCAGGCAGCAATCCACTCACCTGGCTGGTGGCTGTAATCTTTCCACATGTCTCGAAGTTCTGATGAGGTCAGGGACCGGGTAGTTTCCGCTTCCTGTCTGAATTCTCTCACTCCTTCCTCCAATTTCTTTGCCGAAGGACCGGCTTCTTGATCAAACCTTTCCTCTTCTTCCTCCTCCCTTACTAATCGATGATATGGACCCGTTGATCTCCTTGTCCATTGTTTCTTTTCCACTACTGGGGCAATTACTGTAGTTGTTGTTTGGGTCCCTGCCTCAACCATGGTGTCCTCAGATGCAGTTTGGGTCCCTGCCTCAACCACAGTCCTCTGAGAGTACTGAACTGTGGCTTGATAGGCACAGGTCAGGCTCCAGTACAGTGCTAGAAGCTGTTGGTTTTCACTGGGGTAGGCAAGGCACCCTTCTATCAGGTGGTGCGTCAGTTTGCCAGGGTTGCTTGCCTTTTCAGGTGTAAAGTCCCAGGTTATGGGAGGTGATAACCGTCCTAGGAATCTGCCCAAATCCTTCCACACACCCTGCCACCCAGGGACCGGCCACTTCAAGGCACATTTCAGTATCACCTCACCCAAAAGATGTCTTCTCTTACAGCAGGACGAGACCAGATTCCACAAAACCCATAATATGCCAACAGTATTAATTAGTAGCATTAAACAGCTCACATAAAGGTGAACAAGGACCTCGGGAGCCTGCATAAGAAAGCCATCCACATCAGTCCCGGGTAGGGAGAGGGAGATGTATTCCCTCATCTTCTCCACAAGAGAGCTCCCCAAGCACAGCAAGGCCATCAATGCCAGGGCAAAGCACATAGCCATTATTTGTATTAGCATGTTCCCAAGCTCAGCAAAATAAAGAGATAAGCAGTGCAGCCAACAAACTCTGTGACCCGCACAGGAGCTTGCCACTAAATAACTACTATAGCTATAGCACGCTTAATACAAAGCTGCCATTGTCTCATGCACCACGTTGGGTGCCAAAAAGGACTGTGGTGGGTTGACCTTGGCTGGACGCCAGGTGCCACCAAGCTGCTCTGCCTCCTCAGCAGGACAGGACAGGGAGAAAATGAGATGGAAAAAAAAACCCCGCATGGGTCAAGATAAAGGCAGTTTAATAAAAGCAAAAGCAAAGGCCAGGCACGGAAGTAAAAGGAAAACAAAGATTTTATTCTCTGCTTCTCATCAGCAGGCCATGTCCAGCCACTTCCCGGGTGTCGTGGTTTAACCCCAGCCAGCAACTAAGCACCAGACAGCCACTCGCTCGCTCCCCCCCGGTGGGATGGGGGAGAGAATCGGAAGAGTAAAAGTGAGAAAACTCGTGGGCTGAGATAAAGACAGTTTAAGAGGTAAAGAAAAAGCAAAGCAAAGCAAGGAATTCATTCACTACTTCCCATCGGCAGGCAGGTGTTCAGCCATCCCCAGGAAAGCAGGGCTCCATGACGCGCAACGGTTACTTGGGAAGACAAACGCCATCACTCTGAACGTCCCCCCCCTTCCTTCTTCTTCCCCCAACTTATATACTGATCATGATGTCATATGGTATGGAATAGCCCCTTTGGCCAGTTTGGGTCAGCTGTCCTGGCTATGCTCCCTCCCAGCTTCTTATGCACCTGGCAGAGCACGGGAAGCTGGAAAGTCCTTGACTAGTGTAAACTCTACTCAGCAAGAACCAAAACATCAGTGTGTTATCAACATTATTCTCATCCTAAATCCAAAGCACAGCACTCTACCAGCTACTAGGAAGAAAATTAACTCTATCCCAGCTGAAACCAGGACACCGGGAAGCAGCGCTTCAGTATGCGTAGCGGTTGCTTAGGAAGACAAACATCATAAATAATGAATGCCCCCTCTTCCCCCTCCTTTCTCTTAGCTTTTATTGCTGAGCGGATGTCATATGGTATGGAATATCCCTTTGGTCAGTTTGTGTCAGATGTCCTGTCTATGTCCCCTCTCAGGATCTTGCCCACCCCCAGCCTACTGGTGAGGGGGGGAAATGTTGGAGAGGCAGCCTTGATGCTGTGGGAGCACTGCTCAGCAGTAGCCAAAACACTGATGTGTTATATCAACACCTTTCTAGCTACCAATACAAAGCACAGCACTATGAGGGCTGCTATGGGGAAAATTAACTCCATTTCAGCCAGACCCAATACAAAACCATTACCCCTCATCCTATTACTACATTCCCTGATAAAGAGTCCCTCCCCATCCTTCTGTATTCCCCCTTTAAGTCCCCCTGGAAGGCTGTTATAAGGTCTCCCCAGAGCCTTCTCTGCTCTAGGCTGAACAGCCCCAACTCTCTCAGCCTGTCCTCATAGGGAAGGTGCTCCAGCCCCCTGATCATCTTCATGGCCCTCCTCTGGACCCGCTCGAGCAGGTCCATGTCTTTCTTATGCTGGGGGCCCCAGAGCTGAACACAGTACTCCAGGTGGGGTCTCACAAGAGCGGAGTAGAGGGGCAGAATCACCTCCCTCGACCTGCTGGCCACACTTCTTTTGATGCAGCCCAGGATACGGTTGGCTTTCTGGGCTGCTAGCGCACGTTGCCAGCTCATATTCAGTTTTTCATGCACCAATACCCCCAAGTCCCTCTCCGCAGGGCTGCTCTCAATCCACTCATCACGCAGCCTGTGTCCATGTTTGGGATCGCCCCGACCCAGGTGCAGGACCTTACACTTTGCCTTGTTGAACTTCAGGAGGTTCCCATGGGCCCACCTCTCTAGCCTGTCAAGGTCCCTCTGGATGGCATCCCTTCCCTCTGGAGTATCAACCAGACCACTCACCTTGGTGTCATCCGCAAACTTGCTGAGGGTGCACTCAATCCCACTGTCCATGTCCCCGACAAAGATGTTAAATAATACTGGACCCATGTATTGGATTTGCATGACAAGGTTTTGGTAGCAGGGGGGCTACAGGGGTGGCTTCTGTGAGAAGCTCCTAGAAGCTTCCCCTATGTCCAATAGAGCCAATGCCAGCCAGCTCCAAGACAGACCCACCGCTGGCCAAGGTCGAGCCAATCAGCAATGGTGGTAGCGCCTCTGTGATAACATATTTAAGAAGGGAAAAAAAACCCTGCACAACAGCAACTGCAGCCAGAGAAAGGAGTGAGAATATGTGAGAGAAACTACTCTGCAGACACCAAGGTCAGTGAAGAAGGAGGGGGAGGAGGTGCTCCAGGCACCAGAGCAGAGATTCCCCTGCAGCCCATGGTGAAGACCATGGTGAGGCAGGCTGTTCCCCTGCAGCCTATGGAGGTTAACAGTGGAGCAGATATCCACCTGCAGCCCGTGGAGGACCCCACGCTGGAGCAGGTGGATGCCCAAAGGAGGCTGTGACCCCATGGAAAGGACCCACACTGGAGCAGGCTCCTGGCAGGGCCTGTGGACCCATGGGGGACCCATGCTGGAGCAGTCTGTTCCTGAAGGACTGCACCCCATGGAAAGGACCCACGCTGGAGCAGTTCTTGGAGAACTGTCTCCTGCTGGAAGGACTCATGTTGGAGAAGTTTGTGGAGGACTGTCTCCCGTGGGAGGGACCCCATGCTGGAGCAGGGGAAGAGTGTGAGGAGTCCTCCCCCTGAGGAGGAAGGAGCGGCAGAAACAACGTGTGATGAACTGCTGTTCAGGGGGAGGAGGTAGAGAAATTGGGAGTGAAGTTAAGCCCAGGAAGAAGGGAGGGGTGGGGGGGAAGGTGTTTTTAAGATTTGGTTTTATTTCGCATTACCCTTCTCTGTTTTGATTGGCAATAAATTAAGCTAATTTCCCCAAGCCAAATCTGTTTTGCCCGTGATGGTAATTGATTAATGATCTCTCCCTGTCCTTATCTCGACCCACGAGCCTTTCATTATATTTTGTCTCCCCTGTCCAGCTGAGGAGGGGGTGTGATAGAGCGGCTTTGGTGGGCACCTGGCATCCAGCCAGGGTCAACCCACCACAACCCAATACGGACCCCTGAGGGACAACACTCATCACTGGTCTCCACCAGCAATCGAACCATTGACCTCAACTCTTTGAGTGCGACCATCCAGCCAATTCCTTATCCACCGAGTGGTCCACCCGTCAAATCCATGTCCCTCCATTTTACAGACAAGGATGTTGTCATGGATCTTCCCCAAGTTGAGTCGCTTTTGCCCATAACGGTAATTAGTAAGTGATGTCCCTGTCCTTATCTCGACCCACGAGCTTTTTCATCTTATTTTCTCCCCTTGTCCTGCTGAGGCAGGGGAGTGAGAGAGCAGCTTGGTGGACACCTGGCAGCCAGCCATGGTTAACCCACCACAAAGTCTAATTGCAAAAGTTAAATTTAATCTACTAGTAGCCCTGGACAATAATTTCCACCTCTCTTACTATGGCAGGGTAGAGGACAGATTCAGAACAGTTTTAACTGAAAAACATTAACTTCTCTGGCTTTTCCCCTTACCAAGCTAAATCTCAAAGAACAGTGATTTTCAATAGGTATGTCAACAGACAAATGTTACTCCCCTCCCTCCCCCAAGATCAGGAGTCTGAGAGGAATGGGAAATGGCAGAATTCCCTATTATGGTCATTCTCCTATGTGCTCTTCTCATACTCATTAATTTTTACATATAGGCTGCCCGAGAAAGGCAGTATTCCCGTGCAAGTCTCAGGCCTTTAGAAGGTCTGTTCTCCTGGCCTAGAAGCCAGGAGATTGCAAGGGTATGTAGGAGTGTCACATCCATTATGGGGTTCTGCCAAAGTTGCAGAGCTAGGAGGCCCTCCATTCTTCCAAGCTGCAGGAGGATTGCCTCTGTGATCCTAACCATATTTACCAGAGATTTCTTCCTTCTGGGCTTAGAATTCTGGCACCATGTTTGCCTTAGAGTCATTGGGGCACACCCCCACTACATAGGGTCTTAGAGACAACAGGTAGCCCTTAAAATATAATTTCTTAGGGTTTTTCCTTTTTATTTAACATAAATCTATGTATAATATCTACATGTTCCATGAAATCATAAATGCAGAAATGCAGCAGCATTGTTGCTTATTAATTCACTGCAAAGTGGCTGGCCATACTCTCCTTCAAGAGCAAGCCCCAACATAACTAAAGAAAAAAATGCCAGAATAAGGAAGTAGCCACACATTTTACTTAACTCAATCCTAAAGAGCTGATTCTAGATCCTATTTTAGAGAGTATTTAATCTCATAAGAGCCAGGGACCTTCAAGAATACTATGAGGTTCATACCAGCTACTTTTTTAACGCATTGAATAGAACATCAGGGAACTATAAAAAGGAGATCACTTCCTGGGTAACCTCAACATGTAACCCAAGGAGCAATGAGGAGAGCAAAAGGGTACTTCTACCCTTGGAAACCACAGCTTCAAAAGAAGGGAATGGTTTTGTATCTCACCTTGTTATACGTAAGCTGTGCTTCTGAGTAAATAGGGGACTTTGATCAGGGAGAGAGGATTTCAAACAAGTCTTTTCCTTCTCAGGTGAACATCCTCATTGTAAATTAGTAGCTAGAGAAGACACATATGCCTTCCATTGTTTTACAGCTTCCATACCTGGTTGTATTTTGTGCCTTGTTCAAGGGTGTAGGCATGTTCCCATCTGTCCTTTGGCAGAGCAAAAAGAGCAAGCTTACCTCCTGAAGGGCAGCTGCCCTTTGAAGAGGCTTGGGATAAAGTGCAGCATCCCCAAAATGTTTTGGTGGAGGTGTTTTTAGAGACAGATGGTGAGCAATCTGACAGAGTGGGATGGATGGTCATCTTCCCCCACAGACTCTTCTCTAAAATGTATTAGTCTACCTCTCGGTACATAGTTGTAAGCTTTTACCTAAGAATGATACCAAAAGGCTGCCAATAATTTCTCCCTCCCCTTTTTCTGTAATGCTAACATTCCAGTAATGATGTATACTTTGATAAATAGTGGCATCTTCATTGTAGGCAGTAAAAGAGATGTAGAGAGTGACTAGATTAAGAGCTCTTTAGGCAATGACTCTTTTTCTGTATTGTATACTACTTCACATAATGTGATCATAGATACAGCTGCTATTCCTAGGTATAACTAGATAATAATGGTAATAATTATTACAATGGAGGGTTTGTAAGACAGTGAATCTTTATTTGCATGATTACAGAATAGAAGGGCTTGCTGGCATATCTTTATAGAATGTGTTTTCAAGGATACATTTATGAATACCAGTTTTAATAAACTTCCCTCATTCAATTTGGGAAAAGTTCAACTTCAGTTGTACTTTATATGGCTTTACTGTTTTTATGAGCATAGTTCTTGAAATTTATGCATCGAGTACCTCAGCCTTATCTGTGTCTGCTGTCACCAAATCATCCACCCCATTCAGCAGCAGTCCCACATTTTCCCTGTTCAGCCTTTTACTATTAATGTAATGGTGGAAGCTGTCACGAAAATTTCACAACTGTCCTGTGCCGACCAAGGAGAGAGGCTAGGACACAAAGTATAGAATTGCAAGAGTAATTCTTTATTCATGCGCATGAGGTGTCCTATTCAAATTGGGGCACCCCGAATGCCATTTTACACATGGTTCTTATACCTTTCAAGTGTTCAGGTACAACATGATTTGGCCAATCACTACTTAACACACACATACTACTATTTTGAAAAGCAACTATAATTCTATGGCATCATCATCCATCTGCTTCTTTCTTGATCTAGGTATCCCTGGAGTCGGTCTTGCTACAGTTACTTATCTATGATGCCAGATAATGGGAGCATATTTTTGCAGTTAGAGTTTTCAGACTTAAGTTCATTCTTTCTACTTTCCCTGCTGACTGGGGATGATATGGAGTATACAAATCTTGCTGAATTCCTAAAGTTTTGTAAAGTTGGCAAATTACTTGTGAAGTGAAATTACTTCCTTTATCTGAATCAATCCTTTCAGGAACTCCATAATGAGGAATGACTTCCTTTAATAAGAATTTAATTACAGCTGCAGAATCAGCTTTAGTTGTTGGTGTAGCCTCGGGCCATCCTGAAAGTTGATCAACTATTACCATCAAATAGTGATAGTTGCCAGCTTTTGACATTTCAGCAAAATCAATCTGAATGTGTTGGAAAGGTACAATTGCTCAGGGTCTACCCCCCAGAGAGTCCGAATGTTTAGTATTTTGAGGGTTATATGACTGACAGGTTGTACAAGCCACGGTTACTTGTTTGGCTGCGGTGTAGATTCCTGGCACAAACCGATCCTTCAATATTGTCTGGGCTATTGCAGTAACCCCAAAGTGCCCTAGGTTGTGATGTATTTTTGCTATAGGAATCAAGTATTGCTTAGGTAAAATAGGAAGGTTTTCTGTACCTGCTCTCCATATTCCCTGGGAGTCTTTGGTTGCTTCCTACCTTTTCCAAGAGTCAATTTCCTCAGTAGGGACAGTCAAGTGTATTTTTTCAGGAGCAGGTAACACTAAGTCGGATCATTGGACTGCTTGCAAGCTTGGTGGTTTGTACGGCTGTCGTGCTGCGGCTTCTGTGGCAATATCTGCTAGATTATTTACTATCTCTTCTTTTGTCCTTCCTCGGGTATGGGCTGGCTGATGAATGACAGCAAGTTTCTCTGGCAATTGTATAACTTTTAACAGTTCAGTAATTTGCAGAGCATTTGATATTTTACTTCAACTAGAAATCATAAACCCATGCAGCTTCCATAACTGCCCAGTAGCATGGCATACTCCAAATGCATATCGAGAATCAGTATAAATATTTATAGTCTTTTCTTTGGCCAGCTGACAGGCCTTTGTCAATGCAATTAATTCTGCTGTGCTTGTGCACTCAGCTTTGGACTGAATGGTAAAGCCTCCACTACTTCATTCATAGTAGTTACTGAATAACCTGTAACCCAGTTGCTGTTCAAATAATACGAGGACTCGTCAACAAATAGTTCCAGATAGGGGTCTAGAAACGGCACATCTGTTAAATCTTCCCGAGTTTTTTCAGCTTCACAGGTTGTTACTACACAATCATGATGTGAAGTTCCTTCCCCAGGTAAAGGGAGTAGAGTAGCAGGGTTCAGCGTATTACATATTGCTTAATTGTTATGTTTTCCGCTGTTAAGAGAATCAGCTCATAGTGATGTATTCGCTATGGTGACGTTGCCTGCATAACATGCTGTGATAGCAGCATTTCAACTTCATGAGGTACTTGTACTGTCAGAGGGTGTCCAAGCACTAGATTCTTACTCCGTTCAACTAGGAGTGCTGTGGCAGGTATCGCATGGATGCAGGCAACGGATCCTTGAGCTACCGGATCTAGCTGAGCTGAATAATATGCAATTGGACGTTGTCATCCTCCTAGGCTTTGAGTTAACCCCTGAGGCTATTCCTTTCCTTTCATGTATGAACAAGGTAAATGGCTTACTGTAGTCTGGTAATCCCAGAGCAGGTGCAGTCATTAATGCTTGTTTTAGACGTTTGAATGCCTTTACCTTGTCAGCTGTCCAGTGGATAGGTTCCTTGGCATCTTGAGCTTGTACCAAAGGTTTAGCCATTTCATCAAAAGCAGCTATCCAGGGTCGGCAGAATCCTACTGCTCCTAAAAAAGCTTGAAGTTGTTTCTTAGTAATAGGTTGAGGAAGATTTTGAATAGCCTCAATGCGGTTATTAGACAGTCGTCATTCTCCTTGTTGGAGAACATAACCCAGATATTCCACCTTTTTTTTTTTTTTTTTCTTCCACAAAATTGTAGCTTATGCAGAGAAACCCGATGGCACTTTTCAGCTAAGGCAAATAATAATGTCCAGGTGTCAGCTATACAGCATTCTCCTGGAGAAGCTGGCTGCTCATGGCTTGGATAAGTGCACTCTCCGCTGGGTTAAAAAATGGCTGAACAACCGAGCCCAGAGAGTGGTGGTGAATGGAGACAAATCCAGTTAACGACCAGTCATGAGTGGTGTTACCCAGGGCTCAGTGTTGGGGACAGTTCTGTTTAATATCTTTATCCATGATCTGGATGAGGGGATTGAGTGCACCCTCAGTAAGTTTGCAGATGACACCAAGTTGGGTGGAAGTGTTGGTCTGCTAGAGGGTAGGAAGACCCTACAGAGGGACCTGGACAGGCTGCATCGATGGGCCGGGGCCAACTGTATGAGATTCAACAAGGCTAAGTGTCGGGTCCTGCACTTGAGTCACAGCAACCCCATGCAACGCTACAGGCTAGGGGAGGAGTGGCTGGAGAGCTGCCTGGCGGAAAAGGACCTGGGGGTGTTGGTCGACAGCTGCCTGAACATGAGCCAGCAGTGTGCTCAGGTGGCCAAGAGGGCCAATGGCATCCTGGCTTGCATCAAGAATAGTGTGGCCAGCAGGACCAGGGAGGTGATAGTGCCCCTGTACTCGGCACTGGTGAGGCCGCACCTCGAGTACTGTGTTCAGTTTTGGGCCCCTCACTACAAGAAGGACATTGAGGTGCTGGAGTGTGTCCAAAGAAGGGCAACGAAGCTGGTGAAGGGTCTAGAGAACAAGTCTTATGAGGATTGGCTGAGGGAGCTGGGGTTGTTTAGTTTGGAGAAGAGGAGGCTGAGGGGAGACCTTATTGCTCTCTACAACTACCTGAAAGGAGGTTGTAGCGAGGTGGGGGTTGGTCTCTTCTCCCAGGTAGCAAGCAACAGGACAAGAGGAAATGACCTGAAGTTGTGCCAGGGGAGATTTAGATTAGATATTAGGAAAAATTTCTTCATGGAGAGAGTGGTTCGGCATTGGAACAGACTGTCCAGGGAAGTGGTGCAATCACAGTCCCTGGAAGTGTTCAAAAAACATGTGGATGTGGTGCTTAGGGACATGGTTTAGAGGTGGACCTCGATGATCTCAGAGGTCTTTTCCAACCTTAATGATTCTATGATTCTGTACAAGATTCCTTAGAGGTACTAGTTATTAGAAATCATCAACATATTGCATCAGAACAGGTCAATTTTTAAACACACCATCCTGCAAATCTTTTACTAAAATTCTAGAAAAAATAGTGGGGGACCCAGTGAAGCCCTGGGGAATCCTTGTCCATGTCAGCTGTATTTTTCCCCAAGTAAATGCAAAAAGGTATTGAGAGTCCGGATGGATAGGTATACTAAAAAATGTGGCACATAAGTTGATTACAGAGTACTGTTAGAGAAGGAGTTTGATTAACTGTATTCTTCTCTCTGAATAGTCTCGTTTAGCATTAGTAGCTTAGCACTAGTAGCTAAAGTAGTTGAAGCCTTAGGCTGCAAGAGCTGACCAAGAATAAACTTTCTGATAAAACTAATGCTGCTAACACAGAACTAGCTGAATCCAGCAGATGTGAGCAGAATGAAGAAGATAAGGACCAAGGAAACAATTCCAAGAGAATGAGGTAACTTCAGTAGAAGGCCAGCCCAGCAACAGTGAAAACCAATAAGAAATCAAGAGACCACCGACCAGAATTAAGTGATTGGACTTGGGGATCAGGTGCTGGGTGGTACGGGTATAATTGAGGGGCACGATCTGGGGTAGGGGTCCCTCTCCGGAGGCACCCAGCTCGAGCTGTAACCTGAGAACTAATAAAAGAGTAACTGGAAACCTTCACTCGGACCTTACATTAATCAGCGGGATCCTAGGGTCGGACCTTCTTATGGTGGCTGGCGTGCGTAAATCCATAACAGTATCATTTAGCATTTACTGGAATTAATGTAATAATTGTAGAAGGATCTCGTACCACCAGGTGGGGAACTATGACCCACTCATTTATCGCCCTAAGATCTTGCACAAACTGGTAAACTGGTTCGCCATCTGATCCCAGTTTAGGTTTTCGGATCGTTAGGATAGGAGTACTGCAAGGGGACTGACATTCTGCTAATATTCCCTTTTTGATATACTCCTCTATCAGTGGTGCAACACCTGCTATAGCTTCAGTAGATAATGGATATTGTCGGATCGAGGGCAGGTTACCGCCTTTAGTTTGAATAAATACTGGTGTGGCCGATTTGAATAAGCCCACATCCATGGGGTCCCATCCCCACAATGAAATTGGTATATCATTTAGTTCCTTAGGCAAAGTTCCTAATTCACTGGGGTTTGCCAAGGCAGTGATCAATTTTGGTAAACTTGAGTTAGGTAATTTGAGTTTAACTCCATCTGGAGTACAATGTAACTTCGCATTCAGCTTACAAAGAAGATCCCTCCCCAGCAAGTTGACAGGAGCATCCTGTACAGCTATGAAAGAGTGGGAGGTGGTGAGAGGTCCCACTTGTACTTTCAAGTTATCCAGGAGTGGTACAGTGTGCACAGATCCTTCTATTCCTACTGTCCTTTCATCACCAATTGTTTTTGCTTGTTTAAGTTTTATATTTAAAGTAGAAAAGATTGCCCCTGTATCTATCAGACAAGGATAATTATGTCCATCAACTGAAAGGTTTAAGACCAGATCCTCATAAGAAGAGGGGGAAAATATTTCATATTCAGAGGCTTCTGTAGTAGCTGCATAATAGGTCCCTGCTAACCGTCAGTCCTGGGCAAAATCAAATTGCCCCTGTTGCATAGCGGGGAAAGATTTCACCTTAGGATTGAGCGGTCTTTTTGGGAAGCCCTTTGGATGTACTGGGCATTCCCTGTTTCCAATGACCCTGTTGTCCACAATAATTACAACAGTCTCCTATTCCTCAAGGCCCATAGTTCCTAAAATTTCTCCCTCTGCTTCTGCCTTGGAAACCTCTGTATCCCTGCCCTCTTAGCCTAGGATTGCTATTCAGTGCTGCTGCTAATAGACTAGCTTTTTGTTCCTGTTCTTTCTTTTTTTGCTTTAGCTGTCTTTCATCTCTTCCATTAAATACAAATGTAGCGATGCTGACTATTTCATTCAATCCTTTGCCCTGCCATCCTGGCACATGTTTAGAAAAATATTTCCTAATATCTGGGGCTGACTGATCTACAAAGAAAGATACCATTAGAGTCCGATTTTCCTCATTTTCAGGCTTAACCCCTCCAAACATTCTCACTTGTTTAACCAATCAGGCATAATATTCATAGGGGTGTTCAGTATTATCTTGCTGGCATTCTTGGACCTTAGCCCAATTTACAATCTTTCTTCCTGACAGTTCTAAGGATTCTAACAGTCCCCCTCTCACTCTTTGCAGCATATCTCTATCGGCTGGTAAATTGGGGTCCCATCCTGGGTCATTAGCTGGCCATGAGGTTCTGCCTGGTGCTTCCCTAGCCCATCTACGATTTGTTTCCCAAATTTTAATTTTCTCATCCGGAGTAAAGACTGCCTCAAATAGTTGCTGCACGTCAGCCCATGTAGGGTAATAAATGCAGAAAATGCTGCATATAGTTTGTACCACCTTCTCCGGATCATCCTGCAATCTGGGCATCTGTTGTTGCCACAAGACCAAATCAGCAGGTGCAAATGGCACATGGATTGTTCCTGCAGCAAGCTGACCAGGTTCCAATCCCAGCCCTATAATTTTTTGTCGGAGAGGTGCTTGAAAGCTGGGAGCATTAGCAATAGCTGGTGCAGAAGCCAAAGCCGAGGCAGGAGAAAGGGTAGTAGGATAAGCAGGTGGAGCTGCTAGCTGAGGATAAATTCCGGAATGCAGAGAGTTCTTCTTTTTCCCCATTCGTTCAGAGATTTTTATTTATCTTCTGCTCCAGAGGGCAAAATTTTCTTTGATACCTGTAATTATCCCAGGCATACCAATAATCCATTTGTGATGGGAACCGCTCTTCTAATTGCTGGCGTAAATACCTCAGCTTAATATTATCAAAAGAATCAGACTGTGGCCACGTTTGGTCCACGTCACCAAAGGTAATAATTTCTGGCCAATTTTCCTGACATAGTTCTATAGCTTGGGCTTTTGACAACCCAGCTGTCCCATCAATAGATTTCCACTGTTGCAACAATTCATCTACCAATAACGTCTTCACTATACTTTGTCCTCCTCCCATTATTACAAAACGTCACCTCCTTACCACCAAACAAGATCCACGTTCCACTACCCCCATGCCCAAGTATCTCGAGGTGAACTCACCCACAGGCCAGCAGTGCAGATCGTCGGGGTCCGGGTGGTAGTGAGATGTTGAATCAGGTGAGTCAGCTAAATCCCACCTGGGTTGCCAAACTGTCACGAAAATTTCACAACTGTCCCTTGCCAACTGAGGAGAGAGGCTAGGACACAAAGTATAGAATTGCAAGAGTAATTCTTTATTCACGCGCATGAGGTGTCCTATTCAAATTGGGGCACCCTGAATGCCATTTTACACATGGTTCTTATACCTTTCAAGTGTTCAGGTACAACATGATTTGGCCAATCACTACTTAACACACACATACTACTATTTTGAAAAGCAACTATAATTCTATGGCGTCATCATCCATCTGCCTCTTTCTTGATCTAGGTATCCCTGGAGTCGGTCTTGCTACAGTTACTTATCTATGATTCCAGATAATGGGAGGGTTTCACAGAGGTGTTTGGAGGGGCTAGGATGCTGGCATTATCTCAGTAGTAGTCCAGGGGTATCCTTTATCCTTTGTGGACGGCTTTAAGATTCCAAGAAACAAAAGGTCCTTATCTTCAAGGTGGGGGCTGTCCTTCTCCTTGCAGTGAGCTGGGGCCCTTTAGTTATGCTGACTTAACCATGTTTATGCAATATACAACATAAAACATATATCTCTTAAAAAGCTAATACAATTTCATACTATAAAGACTAATTGGTACAATCGTTAGGGAATGCGATTTTCCTAACAAAGCTCTTCCTGCTGTTCTTGACATTCCTTGCAAGTCTCAACTCCAACTGAGCTTTAACTTTCCTGATACCATCCCTATATGCCTGGGCAATGTTTCTCAATTCCTCCTCCATAGCCTGTCTCTGCTTTCATCCTCTGCATGCTGCCTTTACGTGTTGGAGTTCCATTATTAGTGCCCTATACTTCTGCAGAGCATGCTGTCCTTCAGCACAGTATAATTCCATTTACCTGAAAATTTTATCTATCTCTGATTGATAGAAACTTTTGGGTCTCAGGAGACATCCCTCTGACAAACAAGGAAAGAGATCAGCTCTAGAAGGCATGTCAGGCAAAAAGAGCTTTTTCTAATGATTTCAGCGGTGTACTTCCCATAAAGCCATACCTTCCAATTCTAGCTGTTTTCTTCAGATTAAATGGTTTAAAGAGGCCCATAAATATATGCCCTGATATACTGTAGCCTCAGAAATTCAACAGAATATGGTAGAAACTGCATTTAAGCAAAGTTGAATTATCTAGACCATTTATTTAAAGCAGCTTTGAATTTTACAGATGATCTATTCCTAAAATACATGTATTCATGTAAGCATGGTATGTTTATTTTCCATTTCCTAGAAATACTACCTTACAAATATTTTAATTCCCTTTAACTTACTGTGATGAAGTAATCATTCTCCTATACCTACTAACAGTGTTTTGAAACTATAAGCTACCCTGTGCTGCTCCCACAGTGAGCAAGAAGTCTGAAATAACAAGCTTTATTCTTTCCTTTGATTTCTTTTTCCTCTTCCCATGCTCTCTAGGCTTGCACGCCCTTCTAACTCCCTCTCTCCACAGTGATGTAACCTTTCTCTCTCTCTTACCTATCTAGGTCAGTGTTGCATCCTCTGAACACACAGTTTTATCAACATCCAATAGACACAAAGTCTGATCTAAAGTTTGGACATGCAAAAATATATAAATATTTAATCTTGAGGTTCAGTGACCCACAAATTTGGAAATCTGAATGCAAGTCAAGGTTTGGATTTCAAGCTCACCCTACGTTTATCAGTGGTCACAACCAATAAAGTCTGTGAGAAA
Organism: Platalea leucorodia; assembly: GCF_965183815.1. Lineage (NCBI taxonomy): Eukaryota > Metazoa > Chordata > Aves > Pelecaniformes > Threskiornithidae > Platalea > Platalea leucorodia. The sequence continues at coordinate 24,085,705 of NC_138859.1, read as the reverse complement.
GACAGCAAACCTTCAGGCAGACCATAGAACAAAGAGACTTTATCCCATATACAACCTTCTGTCTCAATTGTCTGGAAAACATATGTTTCAATCTGATATCTTTGTATACTGTAGAGATTCCTTTACTTTTAGTAAATATAGTTTATAAACAAACACTCAAAATTTAAGAATTTTAAATCAATAAAACTCACAAGAAATAGAATTTCTTTATACTATCACAGAAAAAAAATCCACCATCAAGCCCAGAATTATCCCTTTTCTTTTAAAACTGACTTATCACTGCAGACAAATCATTAAGTCAGATAACCTATTTAAAAAATAAAAAAGGAAGTCGCCAACTAGTGCCTTAATAGTTGTTTAGGTATAAAAGTGTAAGTAGACAATAGCCAATGAATCCAGAAGATAGCTAAAAAGGGAGTGTGAGGTTAAAAAAATGAATGGCTGCTTGTGATGGATGCACCCACTCTGACTGAGTGAACAGTACTTTGGTTCAGGCATCACTGACAAGTAGGCCTGACTGAAATCATCCTTGATGTGCAAACCTTGAGAATTGTGCTAGGCCATATCTTCTCAGGAACTAAGGAATCTAGGCCATGTCTTATCAGGAGCTAACAGTACCAGACTGAGCTGGAACTAGACAAAACTAAAACTGCTACAGCTGCACTCCTGCACATACACCAAAGGGGGGGGTTGACTACAAGTCAATCACTTTATGCTATAAATATCTGTAGCCCCCCCGAGCCCATTGAACTCTCCTGTACAGCAGCAGGCTGCACAGCAGTGATCTCCCCCTTAAGCAGGGATGCCTCTTAAGGTTACTCCTCAAGGTCGAGAGACCCCTTACATGGCATCTGATATCTATAACGAGGTAAACAACATTTTACATTAGGCCTAAAAGTATATTGTATGCTAGCAACATTTATATATCCAGCTATAGCTTAATTTTATGTGTAGTAAGTAGTAATGTTTGACTGCTGTCTAAATCATCATCTAACCACTGTCTAAATTATCGTTTAAATAATCATTTAAATCATTGTCAAATCACTGTTTAATTACCATTCAATTATTGCTTAATCACAATTTGATTACCATTTAATTTTCATTTAATCATCGATTAACGATCATTTGATCATGGTTTAATAATTAATAAAACCCTCTTAGTTAACCCCACAACGATGACTTCTCTTAATAATTCATCTGTGACACTGCCGCACGTGTAAGTTTAAACGGAACCGTTAATTAGGGACGGAGGTATCTGTTATTAGGGCAAGTGGATGGGGGAAGGCTTTGTTTCCCCTATCTCCTTGTGCGTAGCCCCGTCCCATTCCTGTGGGCGGGGTGAAGCCGCGTGAGACAGTTGTCACTGCTCTGGACACGGCTCCTTCCGCTTCCCCGCCCCCCTGGAGGGCAGACGACGTTCTCTGACTACGCGCGGAGTCCATTCCTGTATAGTTTCCAGTCTCGGGGAGGGGGAGGTTGGTGATTCTGCAGGCGATGACGGCGTTACCGTGAGCCACCTCGCATGTGCCTCGTTCTCTCTTCCCTCTCCCTAGCCGCCTCCGCGTAGGAGCGCGCGGGCGTGCAGGCCTCAGCAGCAGCCAGGAGGCGGAGCTGACGCGAGCCGACCGGCGGGTTTGGGTCCCTCCTTCCTCCACCCTTCTTCCTCAATTCTTTCTCTTTCTTGCGCTTTCCTTTCGTCCTTCTCCTGTGCGTCGCGCGTCTCGTTCCGCTCTGCTGCCGCAGAAGGCGGTGGTGCCGCCAGCTTCGTGCCCCACACCCTCTTGCCCTTCACTCTCCCAGAAACAGTCCGGAGCCACCTGCAGCGCCTCCGACTTCGTCCGTGGGATTTCTCGCTCCGCCCCCCTTCCACTCCCAGGAGCAGGTACGTGGGCGCTGAGGGGCGGCTGGGGGGGATGCGGGCTCTGTTTCTGAGAGCTGTTAGCGCGGTGGTGGTGCGCGTAGAGGAGCGGCGCGGGGGGGGGGTGGTGGTGGTGGTGGTGGTGGTGGTGCTTGGGCCTCCCCGCGGCGTTTCCGCCACTTTCCGCGATGCGAGGGGTGGTGGGGCGTCTCTCGTCTCCTCCGGCGGTCTCCTTCCTCTTGTTCTCTGACGCGGCGGGTGCTGCGGAGGGAGGCCGCGGGCCGGGCTGGCACATACCCCATTCCCCCCTTCGTGGGGCAGACAAAGGGAGCGAGACAATGAGGCTTCCTCAGCCCTCGCTGGGAGAGGGGCGGTGAGGGAAGCCGCGCGGCAGCCGGTGCCGAACATGATTCAGGGGTTTGTGAGAGGCCCCGACGCGGCGGGGAGTGCCCTGGGCTCCACATTTCCGGCTTGGCACCCCCTCCTATTTTTTTTGCTCCTTAGCCCAGCAGCCTCTGAGTCTTTTGTGTTCCGGTGTCCTCGGTGGGGGAAGAGGGGAGGGGAAGGCGACTGAAACGTACCACGCTTTGAGCACTTGGCGGCGCCTTCCCTTTTGTCTGACTCATTGAGCTGGATTTAATTGTTATTGGGAAATAGCCGGTTTTGATCTGTGTTCTTCGCATTTACTTCGTCTTTTTGCTTCACCTAGAACACTGTTAGAGAGACGTATATCTGAAACATCCTTGCTGTTTGGTTAGTTTTTTTAGGGTTTTTTTTGTTTTTGTTTTTTTTTTGTGGTCCGTTTTCTAGCAGAGGATATTCAGATAAATAAGTATTTATTTAACCAGCCAGTTTAGCCCTATCGCTGACTCAATTCCAAGGTTTTATTATTGATTTAAAACTAGTTTGTAGTTGTATTGTAGTTGTAATTTGGAACTAAAAAGATGTCTTAGTTACGAAACTTTGTTAACTTTAATAATAATAATAAATAAAGTATTTATGTTCCCTTTTTAGTTTAGCTGGGTAAACTTGCCAGTAACTGTGAAGGTCAGTGATGTAAATTACTGTTTGAGTCAACATGCTGAATAAAATAGCTCCTTTTTATATTGGGAGGTCAGGGTTAAAACGGGGACATCTCTGAGGGTTAAGACTTTCTCTTCTACCCCCAAAAGGAGATCTTTATATTTTTTGCAAAGGTTTGGTTATAACCACCCACCCAAAAGGTTGGGGGATGTATTTATAAGGCCATGAGAGAGTAATCACCTCTTAGGTCTCTGATCATAGCCAGTTGTTTTCTGTTTTTGCTGTGAAATAGAGGTGAAAATGTCTGTTTGAGATGACTACCTCATGATGCTGCATTTTCTTGATTGAATTTAAGTATCTGCACTCCCTTTTCCCCTAGAAAAGAAGCTGTAGTCATGTTAATTGAATTTCATATTTTTCTCTTACAGTGGGTGTATGCTCGGCTGCTTCAGTTCTGTGGGTTGTTGGAGTTGGCAGTCTTCAGAGATATAAATAGAAGCTGATTTCAGAGGCCCCTGTTGACAAGGTTTTGTGTCTGAGCCTTTAACTTAGCCTGTCATGCTGCAGCCTTGTGATAGGCAGAAGCTAATGTGCTCACCCATGTGACCTAAGTTTCTGAGAAAAGTTGAGGAAAGCAGATATGTGATGGTGTTAGCTAGTTTTCCAGGAAATAGAACTGAATTTGTAAGGCCTTAGCTAGTTACTGATCTTAGTAGAAAAGCTCGTAGGGAAAGAATTGGAGAAGTCTGTAATCTGTCTCTTCTGAAAACTTCACTTTCACTATTGGTTCAAAAGATTAAATGGCATATTTTAGTGTCCTGGTTAGTAGATTAAATTCTGGAAAGCATATTATAACCTAGTCAGGTGATACCTGGACCTTAGAGTGTGAAAAAGCACAATTTCTTAAGCATTGGATAACAACTTGATCTTTCAATTAGGGGCATGCATTTCAAGTAGTGAAAGACTGTGCTGACAAAGGAGCCACGAAGACTTATTGTTTGTAATATGTTACTTACCATGAAGATTATTGTTTGTAATATGTTACTACCAGCATTAATACCTAAAGCTAAATTTAGTAAGTGATAATTTGAAAGTGGAGCAAGTCAACTGAGATTGGTGGTGGTAGTGTATGTTATAGCACTTCGAGCTTATCTGCATAATAAGGGAAGAAGTACAGTCTTTATTTGTATTATAATAACATAGAGCTACAATAAAGATGAGAATATTGGGTTTAGGTCTTAGGTTTTCTGTTGCGTCCATTGACTGATGTATGGCTGTAAAACTGCAATTTGTTGAGAGGTATATCGGAATAAGTGTGAGTTTGCTTTGTAGTACTGAAACAAAGGTATAAATCATTTAAGTCCTGTGACCACCAGCAGGCAAGCAGATTAATTTTACTCTTTTCCTGCTATTGATTTACTTTGATCCCAGAAGTTTAGATTAACTAGATGAATGCTGCTGTCAATTACAGTTGTCATATTGTTGAGATATTAGCATTTGGTATGTTTGAGTTCTTGTGAGCATCAGCAGACAAATGTCCCTTATTGTGGCTGCCCTTAAAGAGGAAGGCAGTAATCTAGAGTTTTCACTAAAATGTCTCCAACTGCCGTAGGCTCCTTCCACTAAATCTAAATTTTTGGAGGACAAGCACAATATTCTTGTGTCCTCAATTTGTAGTAGATCGCTTGATTACTATATTCCAGTTTTATTGCCGTTGGGAGCTAAGGATTTGGTTACTATATCAGTTTTTGTACTAGCCTTGTTTTGCAGAGGTTAACTACCAGTGTGAAGTATTTTTATTCCTAACTTTTGCAGTTGATGGCAGAGGTAGGGTTAGCATTATCTACCTTTGGGAGGTGCAGAAGTCTGCCTATATCTTTAAGACAAAAGACTTAACTGGCTTTTTGGAAATGCATGGACTATGTAAATGAATGTAATCAACAGTCTAAAATTGTTTTATTTTTCTTGGAAGAGTAAAAACTGGTCTAAGCTTATTTCACAAATGCTTTTTGATCATCTGTTTTGAGGGCCCGTTGTACACATGTTGTTGCTAGTTAATATTCAGTATTGGGCTTAATATGCAATTTAAGCAGCGTTAAAGATCTCGTTATGGAAACTTCTCCTAAAGATATAAAATACAGTTTTAAAATGACTGTTGCCCATACTTGAGTGATTTTGTTCTGTTTAACAAATGTGTTGTGAAAGTATGACCTGTTAATAATGGGATTAGCATCAAAATGATGCATCTCTGTGCCTGGGAAGATCATGGAACAGATCCTCCTAGAAGCTATGCTAAGGCACATGGAGGACAGGGAGGTGATTCGGGACAGCCAGCATGGCTTCACCAAGGGCAAGTCCTGCCTGACCAACCTAGTGGCCTTCTATGATGGAGGGACTGCATCAGTGGACAAGGGAAGAGCTACGCATGTCATCTATCTGGACTTCTGTAAGGCCTTTGACACGGTCCCCCACAATATCCTCCTCTCTAAATTGGAAGGATATGGATTTGATGGGAGGACTGTTTGGTGGATAAGGCATTGGCTGGATGGTTGCATCCAGAGGGTAGTGGTCAATAGCTCGATGTCCAGATGGAGACCAGTGACAAGTGGTGTCCCTCCGGGGTCTGTACTGGGGCCAGTGCTGTTTAATATCTTCATCAGTGACATAGTGGGATCGAGTGCACCCTCAGCAAGTTTGCAGATGACACCAAGCTGAGTGGTGCAGTTGACACGCCTGAGGGACAGGATGCCATCCAAGAGGGACCTGGACAAGCTCAAGAAGTGGGCCTGTGTGAACCTCATGAGGTTCAACAAGGCCAAGTGCAGGGTCCTGCACCTGGGTCAGGGCAATCCCCGGTATCAATACAGGCTGGGGGATGAAGGGGTTGAGTGCAGCCCTGCCGAGAAGGACTTGGGGGTACTGATAGACGAAAAGCTGGACATGAGCCAGCAATGTGCTCTTGCAGCCCAGAAAGCCAACCGTATCCTGGGCTGCATCAAAAGAAGCATGGCCAGCAGGTCGAGGGAGGTGATTCTGCCCCTCTGCTCTGCTCTGGTGAGACCCCACCTGGAGTACTGTGTCCAGCTCTGGGGTCCTCAGCACAGGAAGGACATGGACCTGTTGGAGCGGGTCCAGAGGAGGGCCACAAAAATGATCAGAGGGATGGAACACCTCTGCTATGAGGAAAGGCTGAGAGAGTTGGGGTTGTTCAGCCTGGAGAAGAGAAGGCTGTGGGGAGACCTTATTGTGTCCTTTCAGTACTTAAAGGGGGCTTATAAGAAAGATGGGGACAGACTTTTTAGTAGGGCCTGTAGTGATAGGACAAGGGATAATGGTTTTAAAGTAAAGGAGGGTAGATTTAGACTGAACACAAGGAAAAAATTTTTCATGATGAGGGTGGTGAAACACTGGAACAGGTTGCCCAGAGAGGTGGTAGATGCCCCATCCTTGTAAACATTCAAGGACAGGCTGGATGGGGCTCTGAGTAACCTGATCTAGTTGTAGATGTCCCTGCCAATTGCAGGGGGGGTGGTGGACTAGATGACCTTTTAAAGGTCCCTTCCATCCCAAAGCATTCTATGATTCTGTGATTCTAAGATCAACATTACTGAAAAAGTGGAGTTCTTCTTTTGGAGTCTGCAAAGATAAGCTATGCTAATTACCAGAATTGTTTAGTAGACCCAAACTTGGTCTTGCTTATTCTACCCATCTAGCTGTGGGTTTTTTCCTACCTTGTAAGTGCTCAGAGGTTGGTAATAAAGTTTTTGTTGGGCATTGAATTAAATTTGGTTGTAACCTGCACACACAGCTCAGTGTCTGACAAGTATATTACTTCTCAGTATTGCTATGTGTATTGGGTTTGTATGGCAAAGGGGGGGGGGGCGGGCAGGGCAGGGCGCAAGGGTGGCTTCTGTGAGAATCTGATAGAAGCTTGCCCTGTGTCTGATAGAGCCAATGCTAGCTGGCTCCAAGAAGGATCTGCTGCTGACCAAAGCTGAGCCAATCAGTGATGGTGGTAGCACCTCTGGCATAACATATTTAAGAAGGGGGAAAACCTGCTGTGCAACAGTAGCCAGAAGAGAGGAGTGAGAATATGTGAGAGAAAACTCTGCAGACCACCAAGGTCAGGGAAGAAGGAGGGGGGAGGAGGTGCTCCAGGTGCTGGAGCAGAGATTCCCCTGTAGCCCATTGTGAAACCATGGTTGAGGCAGGCTGTCCCCCTGCAGCCCATGGAGGACCCCTGCCCTGCTGGGGGTGGGGGGGTAGAGAAATTGGGAGTGAAGTTAAGCCCAGGAAGAAGGGAGGGGTGGGGGGAAGGTGTTTTTAAGATTTGGTTTTCTTTCTCATTACCCTTCTCTGATTTGATTGGTAATAAATTAAGCTAATTTCCCTGAGTAGAGTCAGTTTTGCCCACGATGGTAGTTGGTGCATGATCTCTCCCTGTCCTTATCTCAACCCATGAGCCTTTCATTGTATTTTTCTCCACCTGTACAGCTGAGGAGGGGGAGTGATAGAGTGGTTTGGTGGGCACCTGGTATCTAGCCAAGGTCAACCCACTACACTGTGATAATGCTTTTTACCTTTCTTAGAGATTCGTAATGATGTTACTTATCAATACAATTGAAGTATTGAATTATATATTAATATCCATATAGCCATCTTTAAAAATGCTGATATCCCTTTTTGTGGGCAAGGTAAGCAGACCTACTTTAATTCTGTAACCCTGTAATTGGTTTTGGTGAAATGCCAGTTCCTAATGCAGTTCTTGGTTTTATTTACAGCATTGAAATGGCTCAGGAGACAAACCAGACCCCAGGGCCCATGCTGTGTAGTACAGGATGTGGATTTTATGGAAATCCTAGGACAAATGGGATGTGTTCTGTTTGCTACAAAGAGCATCTTCAGCGACAGCAGAATAGTGGTAGAATCAGCCCAATGGGTAAAGGTTTGAGTCTTTTTTTTTTTTTTTTTGTGTGTCTTGAAATAATATATAATATAATATATAGATGATGACAAGAATCGCAGAATTTATTTGAGGAGATCTTCCTATAGCTGCATACTAAAACTATGAATATCAAAGGGAATAATACTTTAAATTGCAGTAAAAATAAAAATGCATTTTTGTGTAATATATTGTGGCCCACAATCCCTGTATGTTGGTCATTAACAATATAGTCTATCTTTTAATTAAGAAGATGCAGTAGAATGAGGAATGATTGGAAACAGTTCATAACTGTATGCAAAACTACTTGACTAACTTGTAATCTATACTTTGCTTATAATTAACTTCTCAAATTTCTGTTATATAGGGACAACTAGTGGTTCAAACAGTCCTACCTCAGACTCTGCATCTGTACAGAGAGCAGATACTAGCTTAAACAACTGTGAAGGTACTGCTAGTAGCACATCTGAAAAATCAAGGTAAGATCATAGAATCATTTAGGTTGGAAAAGACCTTTAAGATCATCGAGTCCAACTGTAAACCTAACACTGCCAAGTCTGCCACTAAACCATGTCCCGAAGCACCACATCTACACAGTCTTTTAAATACTTCCAGGGATGGGGACTCAACCGCTTCCCTGGGCAGCCTGTTCCAATGCTTGACAACCCTTTCAGTGAATAAATTTTTCCTAATATCTAACCTAAACTTCCCCTGGTGCAACTTGAGGCCATTTCCTCTCGTCCTATCACTTGTTACTAGGGAGAAGAGACGGACCCCCACCTCGCTACAACCTCCTTTCAGGTAGTTGTAGAGAGCAATAAGCCTCCTCTTCTCCAGACTAAACAACCCCAGTTCCCTCAGCTGCTCCTCATAAGACTTATTCTCTAGACCCTTCACCAGATGAAGGTATTTTGAGGTTTGAATGAACTGTGAGTGTATAGTAAGTTAAAGTAACATTGCAGTAACCTTGCCCTATTACAGTGAGTTTCTGCAGAGGAAAAAAGGACAGTGTGCCCGACAGTGCTTTATGAATCTTTATAACGGAGAACTAATTAGTGTTTGGTGTTGGACTACTGCATTTACAAGGATATTTCTGGTTTGTCTGGGGAAATATTTGCTACAGATTGCCTAGTTTCTTCTAGGGAAGAGAGATAGTAGAAGTACAGGTCAGGAATGTATATCAATAATAACTAATCAGGTAGTCTATTGATGGATTTTGAAGGTTTAAGCTCCTTTTATGAACTCAAAACTAATGTAATTACCCATTTCACTGTACGTAAACAGAAATGTGCCTGTTGCCGCTTTGCCTGTAATGCAGCAAATGACAGAAATGAGCATTTCAAGAGAGGAAAAAGTATCACCGAAAACAGAGACCGAGCCAGGTATGTCTGCAGAGTAACACTGGGTACAACTGACTTAACAGAAGCTGACAATTTATTTACTTTCTCTTAAGTAGGTGTATCCCTTTGTGGTGATTGTCTTGAGGAACTGTTAATTATGGATGCTTCTTGAGTATTAGTACCTTCAGAATCAAGAAAAATGATTAGTGCCAGAATATAGTTTTCAGACACACATTCAATTTTAGTAGATAATGTGACACTTGAGGAGCATTTTGGCTATCAAACCTTAATTTTTAAAAGTAAGACACTTAAATTGTATCTGGGTGCAAGATGTTCAATTTTGAAGTCAGTGTTGATTTTTGTATAAAATCTAGCAGTACAGTTCCTGATGGCTCATGGCAATCAAAATGGTTTGTTGCGTTTGAAGAACAGAGTTCTTAATAAATTCCGTTCTATAGAAGGATGAGGGTAGGGGAGAAGGGAATAATTGATTTAAAATACTAACAAAGACTGCTAAAGGTTCTTGGACTGAGTAATCAGTAGATATAACCAGAACATTGTTCTGTTGATATAGAATACTTATGGCATTAATTGCTTAGTGAGAATGTTCACTTTAAAAGTTTTACTCCTGTTCAGGAAGGTTGTAGCTGTAGTATTTAAACTTTGAAGTGTAAAGTATTTCTTGGTGGGAGGTGGGGAGGGACTGCTTCCCTACCTACTAGTGAGTGATTGAATTCATGTTTTATTATATAGCAGTTTATTCAAATCTTAATGTACTTGTATCTTAATGTACTTGTTTGATATCTATAGATATTGACACTTGTTAATTTTAACAGTTCTGAAACAGTCTTAAAACATTAAAAGCCAATGTTTAATAGGAAAATCTATTCACTACAACTGAAGATAAAATGTGGTTTGTTTTTTTTTTTTTGTTTTGAAAATCTGAGTTGAAAATTCCAGAAGGTATCACTCAGCACTATATAGATGCGTCTTTGTCAGTAAGACTGCTGTTACAGCTGATAGTTAATTGCTTGGTGTTTGTACACAAGTTTTTACTATTTTAATTAAGTCACGTTAAGTTAAAATTGTGACGTGAACTAAATTATAGTTGCTTTTACTATATTCTTTTTTGGTTATGTACAGACTGAGATTTTTTTACATGTTTCAGCTTCTTGTAACTTATGTTATTTGAAGAGACTTACTGTATGTAACTTAGAAATTTATACTTTGTCACAATATTTATAAACCCATATTGTCTTGTTATGAATTACTAATTGAAAAAGTGACAGGCAGGAAAGAAATACATAAAATGGTCGCAGTAGTCAAATAGTAGCTGAATTTTGTCTTATTAAAACTGCCAATAGGGATTTGTCATTTTGCCAACTGTAAAGGGCAATCTTCTGTTTCTGTTGACTCAATATCCATTTTCTTATAATGAGGCAACTAAATGGTAGTGTCACACAGCACTCTATTGATTAGAATGGGGAGGAAAAATACATAAAAGAAACTCAAGTTAATAATCTTGCAGATTGAAACCAGTTAAAGCTCTGTTAAAGCTTGTGTAGAGATCATTGGGAAAACTACCATAGAATTTAAATGTTTGGAAAAAAAACTTCTATAACAAAACTGTCCTCCTTAGTACATATCCATAAATTCTTGAAACAGTCTTCAGCTGCTCTAAAAGTAGAAGTTCATCAAGTTGGGGGCAGATTTTAGACAGCACAGAATAGTGTCCTTATACATGTCCTTATATTCTATTCTTAAATCACAAAGGGTTTATTGGACACTTAAGATATACCAAGTGTTTGCTGTATTCACTAGTACGTTGATCCTGTAAGTGTATTGCAGTCAAGAAAAGCTGGCCTCAGCTTTTTATAAATCCCTATTGTGTTTGGGCTAGTTCCATGTTTTTTCTTCCTGTTTTCCAGCAGTATCCAATATGTGTTGGTCTCTCTTGAGGAGGAGCTGAAACAATAGTAGAGTAGATAATTCATGTCACCTCATAACAACAAAGCTAATAGTTTCTATGAGATGTAATTCTCTAAGATAATGCCTGTTATGATGTTGCTAATGAAAAGACTTTAATTTTATGTGTAGTCTCACCCTGGCAATTGAATTTCATAACCGTCTATCAGATGGTAGGTCAGGAACAAACAATGTAGCCTTCAAGCAAAGTAGGTCTTTTTTTTGTCTTCAGCACTATGAAGGTTTGTTCTTTTCTGCAAGCCAGAAAGTTATAAATAGTTAGGTCTGGACAATTGTCTTCAAGTCTGTGGACTAAAAGTATACTTTCTTGCTGTTGGTATTTAAGCATCTGATTCTAAAAGGTTCTGAAGTTGACAAAAATTAAGCTTAACAGGCTTGTTTTTTCTTTTGTTTTTCCCAGATTGAGGTTGTAACCTGGATTCTCATTCAGAACAAATCAGGTCTGAAGGCAATTAATTGTATCTTAGCATTTGAAGGAAGAAAGGCATGACATGTAACTGGCCTAGTTGGTTGTAATTTAGATGTCTAACATGCTATATTTTGTTGTAACTTGTAATTTCTTAGTTCAACTTTCTTGCTTGTTGTAGTTTTGTAATTGAATTGTGGCATATGTTCAGTCCAGTTGCTTATCTAATGAACTGTTCACAAGTCAGTGAAATATAAAGACCTTTATATCAAAACTCCAATTCATAATTGGGCATTAGTTATATCATGCATTTTATAAGCTTTTGATATGCTTCTACACTTTTTAATTAAGGATTGAATTCTAGTCCAGTCTTGACCAAAGTCAGAATATACCTGAAGCATTGTAGAGATATTGTTCATATTTGTGGGTTTTTCCATGCTAATTTACAGGAATTAAATGCAAAAAACCCTTATCTAACTCCTTTACTTTCCTTATGCTGATTATTACATCAGAGCAATACCATTACCAAGTTGGTGAGGCATAGTGGAGGCTTTTAAGAAACCTGTTTTGTTTTAGCAGGTTTTTAAGTGGCAATAAAACATCCATACAAGAGAGATGACTTACATATTGAGCACTAAACTCAAACTGTTCTGAAAACAAGTATGTTTAAATAATCATATTGTATCAAGTCATAGCATATTTTTAGCATTTTTTTTTTTTGCTTTTGTGGGTCACTACCTTTCTGAATGAGTCTCCCGTCAGGTCTGTCAGTGTTTCCAGACTTAATTAGTATCAGCATGCATATAAAAAACTTTATTTTTCTTAACCCAGTAATAGCTTTGCTTTAGGGAGCAGTGTGGTGAGTTATCGCTCTGAAGCCACAGTTGTGGAATAGTGCTGCCTGTAAAGGAAGTGAACTGGAACTTGAAATGCATATGGTCTTGTGTAAAATAAGTGTTAAAAAATCTTCCCCAAATATTATTAACTTAGTCCTATTCTATCCACGTTGTAGGTTACCCTTTCCATTCCTGGAAGCTGACATTTAATGGAATTCATGAGATGATGGTTAGCTCACTTGTCTTTTGGCTCTGTACCAAGCCAATATGATGAGTTATTTTAATGTTAAATGCCACAGCTGTCCTACATGCAGGTTGAGACCCTGTTATGGGTTGCCCTCACTTATGTTATAGATAAAACCAGTAGCTATGATATATACAGTGTGTTGCAGATAATATTCTGAGTAAGATGCTGAGTAGACAGCTGTCTTATGAGATATTGAAGGTTCAAGATGATAAATAGATTATATTGCTTGGTTCTTGTTTTAATAACTGATTCTGATTTGTTTTCAAACATGGCTATAGTATTTAACTGTGGATGCTATCTGTAGACAGTTCCTTTGTGGCTGTTGATAAAATCATCAGATATATCAACTTTGTCTTGTGTTAAAAATTATCTTCCCATTTCCCATGTCTGCTGTAGCTTGTGTAGATGTCCCTGATTGGAACTGAATAATTTCTTCTAAGTTTTGAAGCTGTCTACCTTGAAAAATAAGACTGAGGACCCAACTGCTGGTCCTGTGCTCGTTGCTGATAGGATGCTATTGTATCTTTTTGAGAGATGTGCAACAGGCATCAAGTCTCGATGGTAACCAAATTAAACCATACTTTGGTGTGATACTTAAACAGGGGTATCTGTTATATTGATGTAAGAGTAAAAATATTCAGTGTGCCTGTTAGTTGGGCACATAGGAGATTAGTTATATGCTGCAGAATAGTTTTATCCCAGTTCTTTGGCATCAAATTAAAAATGCAGTTTATTCTTTAGCCTTTTATCATGGGTACCTAGATCAGCATAGCAATTGCAGTTTCTGAAGAATAAAATATTCATTCTCAAGCTTGATAAAGCATAATAAATACTGTCCATCTTATTTTCAATGACTCAAACTTTATATACAAGTCAGTTGTGTTAATGTGCAGCATAAGGATTACGTAATCTGTAGTATAATTTTCAGTTCTGGTATTGCAGAAGTGCAGTATGTCTTTCTGATGACTTTTGGGTGCTCTTTGTCTATTACCTTTATTCCTTTTTCTGTTTTAATTTTCCCAGTTCTTCCGTGGTGGGAGTTGGGGATTACCTTCATGTAAAAGTAGTTAGAATACTTAAAACCTTTTTTTTTTTTTATGCTCTCAAGCATTTTGCTCTTCACTGACATGCTTACTGCTTCCTAGTATTGTGGAAGTCAATGCAGTTTGTTAAACTGCTAGGGTTCTATTTTGGGTAATTTGTTTGGGTATAGAGGAAGCTTCTAAAAACCTTATTGGTATTACTTTGGTAGCCCTTTCTGGTTGCTTTAAATATGGGGAGGTGTAGTGGGTTGACCTTGGCTGACTGCCAGATGCACACCCAGCTGTTCTCTTGCTCCTCAGCAGAGGAAAATAAGATGGAAAAGCTTGTGGGTTGAGATAAGGACAGGGCTACCAATTACAGTCACAGGCAAAACACTCAACTGGGGGAAAATGAATTTAATTTATTGCCAATTAAAAAAATGGAGTGGGATGGTAAGAAACAAAGACAAAACTAAAAATGCCTTCCCCCCACCCCCTTCTTCCCAGGCTCAACTTTACTCCTTTATTTCAGACTCTTCTACCTCCTCCCTCTATTCTGAGTGATGCAGGGGAATAGAAGGTTACAGTCCGTTCATAACAGTTCCTCTTTGCTGTTCCTTCCTCCTTGCACATTTTCCCTGCTCCAGCATGGGTCCCTCCCACAGGATACAGTCCTTCATGAACTGCTCCAGCTGTATTGGCTTATGTAAGGAAAACCACTGTCAGTTATCTGACAGTCTAGTTATTACAGTGGTTATTACTTTTTCAGAAGTCTCACAGGGTCACTGTGGCTTTACTACTTTGGGGTCAGGGTAGCATTGTTCTTCCTGTTTGTAGGACCTTTTTGCGTATAGGTTGAACAGCTGTTATGCTGTGGCTTGTGGCTTACTTCAAATCATCAGTGACCTTGCTGTTCCCCTTCTGTCTGCTTTAAAGATGCATCTTATCTTCAGACTGAGTGAAGTAAATCTTCCCAAATTTACAATGCAACACTTATATTTGTGCTTTTTTTCAGGCACTTCTCATACTAGGATTATGTTGGTCCTTAGAAGAATTATAGAATCATTGAATGGTTTGGGATGGAAGGGACCTTTAAAGGTCATCTAGTCCAACCCCCCTGCAATGAGCAGGGACATCTACAACTAGATCAGGTTGCTCAGAGCCCCATCCAGCCTGTCCTTGAATGTTTCTAGGGATGGGGCATCTACCGCCTCTGGGCAACCCGTTTCAGTGTTTCACCACCCTCATCATGAAAAATCTTCTTCCTTATATCCAGTCTGAATCTACCCTCTTTTAGTTTAAAACCATTACTCCTTGTCCTATCACTACAGGCCCTGCTAAAAAGACTATCCCCATCTTTCTTATAAGCCCCCTTTAAGTATTGAAAGGCCACAATAAGGTCTCCCCGCAGCCTTCTCTTCTCCAGGCTGAACAACCCCAGCTCTCTCAGCCTTTCCTCACAGGAGAGGTGTTCCATCCCTCTGATCATTTTTGTGGCCCTCCTCTGGACCCGCTCCAACAGGTCCATGTCCTTCCTGTGCTGAGGACCCCAGAGCTGGACGCAGTACTCCAGGTGGGGTCTCACCAGAGCAAAGTAGCGGGGCAGAATTACTTCCTTCAGCTTGCTGGACATGCTGCTTTTGCAGCCCAGGATACATGGCTCATGTCCAGCTTTTCGTCTATCAGTATCCCCAAGTCCTTCTCCTCAGGGCTGCTCTCAACCCCTTCATCCCCCAGGCTATATTGATACTGGGGGTTGCCCCATCCCAGGTGCAGGACCTTGCACTTGTCCTTGTTGAACCTCATGAGGTTCACATGGGCCCACTTCTTGAGCTTGTCCAGGTCCCTCTGGATGGCAACCCCTGTGCCTGTTTTGTTGTTCCTTATGGTACTGCTTTTTACAATGCCTGTGGCTAGCTTGTTGTTGTCTTACTTTATTAATAAAAATTAAGAAGTCATGCCCAGTTCTGAAAACTTATTTTGCTCCTGAGTTCTTCAACCTTGTAGCAGGAGAGCTGGTCTCATAAAATTAAACAAACCTCATCTGGTAACATGAGTCGATGGTTGGCAAGAGAAATAACCATGGTGATGGAGAAGGCTACATGCCAACAGGAACTCTGTTAAGGCGATAAAACATGTTCTGGTGGTAAAAGGCTTTGCTTCATATGAATAGGGTTATTGGTACTGAGGAAGCAGGTCTGCAGGTAACAGTAACAACCATTTTCCTGCCATTGTTTCAGCTTTTGTCTAGTGGTTTATTCCATGGCAATCACTTCGAGTACTTTTCCTGATGATTAACAGTATCATTTCTGGCATAAAATGAATTTAATATATTGAGGAATGGCATTGTAGTTGCCCAGTTAGATTTGGCTTGTATGCTAGAGGGAGCCTTTTGTGACAAGCATTTTTCAGGATAGTATCTGATGAATTTGGTTCCTAATGTCATGTCAGAACAACTAAAACTTTTATAAAATTTCATTTGAGCCACAGTTTGATGAAAAAGGGGTTTTTGTTCTCATGTGTGAGCTTTAGTTAAAGGGTGTTGTCCCTGTTCTAGCTGTTGATCAGAAGCTACTTTGAGGACTTCATTATTAAAACTCATTATTAGATCTAACTCTGCTGGCATAAATGTGTGAGGATACCTCCTTGCACAGATAACACTTGCAGAAGAGTAATAAATTGAACACTTGAATTCTGATTTAGGGGGCCCTGCCCTACTTCCTTGTCTTGGGACCTTTTAGTTGCCCAGTTCTGCATGTTATCTGCTTTTCCTTTTTGGAATGTATTTTAGTTGTGGGGGAAGGATCCTGTTTGGCAGCTCTCTTGGGAAATGGGCCTTTGCACTTAGGATTATTATTCCTTTCTAGTTCCCATATTGTTGGTTGTGGTAGTGAACACTAGTCAGTTTATTTATATGGAGGAGGAAGTACATTTGTAGCAGTTGGTAACACTTTTCCTTAGATGGATTTGTTTTTAATATATTTCTGTGACACAGAATGATCTACTAGACTATCTCTTTGCCTTGATGGTTCAGTGAACACAGGTTGGGTCACTGCTGCACTTGCACTGCTTCTTGTGATGTTCATCCTCCATTGGTTCGGGTGGTTCCTGCTATAGTACTTCCTATAACATGCAACTCAGATCATGGGTTACAACAATTTAAAGGTATTTCCATTACAATCTCCACCCCTGGTCCCTTTGGGCCAGGCCATAGAGTTTAATATTGCAATGGACTCCTCCCCTTGCCCCTGCTCTGACTTGAATTTATCCACAGACTGCAGTCCCTTAGGGGTTTACCTGCTCCAAGTGGAGCCTTGTCTATAAGCCACAGTCTCTCCAGGGGTATACCTGCTGCGGCATAGACTTATCCATGGCCACAGTTGCTTTGAGGTGCACCCGTTCCAGCGTGGCCTTCTCCGTGGGCCACAATGCCTTCAGAGATATACTTGCTCCAGTGTGGCCTTGCCCACAGCCACAGTCCCTTCAGGAGTGTACTTGCTCTGTCATGGGCTTACCCATAGCCACAGGCTTTGAGGTGCTCCAGCATGACTTCATGCGCAGCCACTGATGCTTCAAGGTGTACCTGTGTCCCGATCCAATGTCGGGAGAGGTTTCGATACGATCCCAAGGATGAGATTAAGACGCAAACGAGGTCAAATGCCGTACAACCTTTTGACTTTATTTTGGCGAATGAAGGGATGAGGACTGGGTAGGGAGACGGGGGGGGGGGGGGGGGGGGGGGGAAGAAAGAAAGAGAGAGAGAAAAAGAGAAAAATAGAAAGAGCCACGTAGGGGAACTAGCTACTGCCACTCCGAGTCCAGCATTGTCCCGTTGATCAAAGGTCCAGTCGGTCCAGTCTCTGTGTCCGCAGGAGCAGCTTCCAAGGAGGTGCGCGGGGTAGGACGAGAAGAGAAAGAGGACCTCAAAAGGCACACGTGGCCCTTTTATAGGGCCATGCACATGCGCAGAGCAGGTCTGCGTACATGCAGTTTGCGCTTCTGCTTTTTGCGCCCTGGTGTCTGCGCAGGCGTGCGTGCAGTTCATGGCCCCGCTTTTCGCGTCCTGGCCTCCGCTTTTCGCGCCCTGGTGTCTGCACAGGCATAGGTGTGGTCCATGGCCCCGCCTTTCGCGTCCCAGCCTCTGCCTTTCTCACCCTGGTCTCTGCGCAGGCGTGGGTGCGGTTCATGGTCCCGCCTTTCGTGTCCTGGTCTCTGCATGGGCATCCTGTGGTGGTTTTGTCAGGGGCTGGATGTCGAAACCAGAAGATGGCGGTAGAATGGCAATGTCGAGACAATTCTGGTTCCATAACAGTCCTCGACAACCTGCTACAGCATGGACTTATCCACAGCCACAGATGCTTCGAGGTGTACCTTCTCCAGCGTGGACTTATCCTTGGGCCACAATCCCTTCAGAGGTATACCTGCTGCGGCACAGACTTATCCATGGCCACAGATGCTTCAGGGTGTCCCTCTCCCATGCAGACTCATCCACAGGTCACAGTCCCTTTGACTCGAGTTGACACTGGAGTTCCAGCCTGTCCAGTACAGCAGCACAGAAAAAGCAGCAGTGCCCTGGCCATCTGCCAGCCCAGGCGCATGGCCATTGCTGTTATCAAAATGTTTCCAGGCATGGCAAAGTATGATGGTAAGTAGTACAGCAAGCAGCAAAAGCAAAAAACAGCCACAAATGAGCACTAGACTCTAATATACAGTAAGGCAAGCAAGCACAGGAGCCTGCTGATTAATAGCTAAACAGCAATAATGGCTATAAATTCAATCTAGCACATTCCAATCAAACCTGTCATTATCTCAAACCCTTCAAGCCCCACGTTGGGCACCAAAAAGGATTGTTGTGGTTTAACCCTGGTAGGCAGCTAAGCACCATACAGCTGCTCGCTCACTCCCCCACAAGGGGATGGGGGAGAGAATAGGAAGGTTCCCTTTTTCCATCTGCTATGGCTTACAACTAGCATTTCATTTTAAATGGAATGGCAATATAACAAATTCTTGACCCTGCTTCTTGGTTTGGGAGATGTTTAGTCAATTTAATGCCACAACTAATGCCTGTCAGCTAAGGTGTGTGGTATCCAACAGGCTTACGTTGTGGTGTCAGTGTTTTTAACCTGATTTTTTTTTGGTCACAGGCTCTCAACTAGATTATTTGGTACTGAACACAACTTTCTTTGGGGTTTAAAGGATTATATTTATTAATCTAGAAAATATTAATTGTCAAGACAAATTTTTTTTAAAAAAGCAGCTGTGGAAACTACTGTGAAAAGTATTAATAGCAGTAATGATTGTAGTGCTGTACCTTTTGCTTTTTACCAATAGCATGCTTAAATATGGAAAAAGTATTATATATCCAAGACTGGATGGTATTGTTATCCTCAGACTTAGCAAAATTGTGTTGACACTGAACTCTTCACACTTTCTAGAAAAATCTATAGAATATGTCAGAAATAAAGTTAGTAAAGAGTTTGAGTTGTTCCTTAGGACTGTTACAGTTACAATATTGTATAAGAAAATGCTGGTTTACTGTATAAAACTTTTGGGGTATGAGCACTGAAAGTTCCTTGTTACCTCTGGAAGTTTGTTACTTCTGAATCTTGTTTACAATCTGGAATATGAACTACTGACTGGAGGCTCTCTTTGTTAACTTCTACAGTGAATTGTGAAATGGGGCTTGGATCTGTGAGGTTTTGTGTTAGTAGTAATAGGCATATGAACATAATACAAATAAAATTTTAAAAGAACAGCTATTAATAGTAAAGATAATAAGTTAACTATAAGGGGTTCATGATGTCTAGTAAAATCCACTTTTTACAGAATGTCATGCTTACTGATCCAAAAGGATCTCAACTAAGAAATTCTATTTGCATGTATACAGTTGGTTTACAAATGAGTCCTTTAAGCCTGTCTTCTCAGTCATTAATTCTGGAGTGTATTTTATAGTTTGCTCATTATCTTTTAAAACAACAGATGAAATCATACAACTGAGTGTTCAGGAAAACTGAATGGGAACAGACTCCTTGGATTGTATGTGTTAAAGTTTTGTATACAAACACACCTCCCTTGACTTTCCTCTGCACTAATTTGAGTATAAAAAGGATTTAAAAAACAACTGATAAAAATTAATTTTTCACAGAAAACTAGCAGATCCACAGAAGTTCACAGAAAGACCCATTCTTATCCTGCAGAGAACTTGAGTAAAATGTGACTAAAATTTGACCAAAAGTGTTCATGACAAAGGCAATTGAAAAATAAGTAATTTTGACTCTACCTGCTTGATCATTAAGGTTGAATATAGTACAAGGATACAGATATCAATGTAAATATGTACTTTTCTTTCTTTAAATTACTGAAAAAAGTGTCTGAAACAAGGGCTCTTTTGAGATGTGTGGTTTGTAGTCGTATACTTGATGTATCTCAGAATCGGTGGTTTGAATCTCAAGAATGTTAGCTGTTGTTCTGGTTGACTCTGAGGTTTTAGCTCATCTGACTTGGCAAGTATAGTGGCAGAGTGACTTGGTACTATGACAAAAAAGCATTACTGTAAATGTCATTTGTTTCTAAAATATGTTCCTATTGACTATTTTCCACAAGTATCCCCTCTGTTCAACAACTTTAACAATATTGTTATTGTTTTGGATTAATTTAAACTAGATCATATGACTTTTAATGTTGTGTATATGTGGAACTTCTAGAATGCTTTCCAAGCCTTTATATCTATATGGGTGTATACAGGTGATAACACTAGGTATCCTGTATTTTCTAGATGATGGAACAGTGGGGAAAACTTGATGGCTTTCTGTAGAGATAAAAGGGAAGTTAAAGGAATACCTATTCTACTTAGTACTTCAGATAAACTTCAGGGTCTTAGTAGAGGGGGGAATTAACTGTTAATAAATACAAGCATGCTACGGAGTAGCTAGTGAAGTCAAGAAAAGGAAAAAATTAACCTTTGTTTCTTTTGCTTGCTTTAACAGTTGTTACTCAACCAAGCCCATCAGTTTCACAACCTAGTACTTCACAGAGTGAAGAGAAAGCGTCTGAACTGCCTAAACCAAAGAAGAACAGATGTTTCATGTGCAGAAAGAAGGTTGGCCTTACGGGTATGAAAGCACTTTGTCAATATCAAACAGATCTATATGATTCGTTGTCTCTTACTAGATTAAATTTGTTGAAATATCTGTAGCCATTAAACTTGCTTGCTGTTTCAAAATCCGTAACGTTAGATCACTTAATAGAGCTGACATTTGGAAATATTAATTTCATTTATTCTGTTTGTTGAAGTAGATGCACATACCCCCTTTGTACTGACTAAGCCCTTAATTTATAGCTTGCTTAAGTCTGAAGCTTCCTAGTGATGTTGCTTTTCCTTTTCTTTGTACAGGATTTGATTGCCGATGTGGAAACTTATTTTGTGGACTTCACCGTTATTCTGACAAGCATAATTGCCCATATGATTACAAAGCAGAAGCTGCAGCAAAAATCAGGAAAGAGAATCCAGTTGTGGTGGCTGAAAAAATCCAGAGAATATAAACTAGCCTACTTGTGAAAAGACTGACTCTTATTTGTTTTATTTTAATATACCCTAGGAAAGCATTAAAGAGCAGATGCATGGCCATTTTCCTTTGTTCTCCAAAGTTCTAATTTTAGCCTTGTCTGTCTTAATGATATTTCAGAATGTTTGGGTGTTTGTTACAGGCAGAATTGGATAGATACAGCCCTTGAAAATGTATATGCTCTCCTCAAAATATGATTGGATGATCAGAACCTGCACAGGAATACACATGCACAGAGGACAGGCTCTAGTTCATATGTGCCAAACACGTATATACTATCTGCATGTTTGCAGCAGATCTGCCTTTTGAGATGTTCAAGGTGTATAACACTAGCCGAAGACTATGTGCCTGTTTGGGAGAAGGATATGTCAGAAAGGTTGGTGGTCTACTTCTGTCACTTAAAATCTTGTTCTACTTTTAATTTCCACGCTCCATTGTTTTCCAGCAGAATGTAAGCCATGTAGAGGGCTCTGCCTTCCAGTAAAATGAGTGATGGTGCCGTAATTAATAAAGTCATTTAACAACTGCAATGGGAAAAATGGAAAAAAATCAGATATGTATGAGAAGAAAACTATTTTGGAACAGATTACATTAACTTCAGAATCATGAAAATAGTTTCCCAAAGGAAATGTCCTGCTAGAAACTTAAGAACTGGCCTGCAACAGTTGTCTGCTTTTCCTTGCATAGCTAAAAATGTTGTGTAGCACAATATTGTGCTAAGATTGGCTTACAAAACAAAAGCTATGTACGTGTGGGTTTTTTTTAGACATACCACAGCGGCTCTATCAAGTGACGCATGCATCTAAGTTGCAGAAGTATTTGAGCAGTTTATTATTCATGTACTACTTAAATTCAGTGTGTTCTGGGTTCAAAAGAATATTAGGAGCTTTTTTAAATTAAATTTTTTTAAATTAAAAAAAAGTTTTAAATATAACAGTTGCACATGCAACAATTGTTGCATGTGGTTTTCCATACCCAACATGACTGCTGTAGATTTAAGTGGGAGCTGGAACCACTCTTGGAGGGCTGCTTTATCATTTTTAATTGTACTTGGGTGTAGGACTGTAGTGTTCTTGGGTGTATTGCATGGGCTCCATTATCTACAGCTTTGTATAATAACTAGAAAGGGCAGTATAGTTCACTGATGCTTGTCTGGCAATATCACTTCTGTGTTATAATGGAAGGGTTTTTTGTGATGTATGGAACTTGTGGGTTTTTTATGTAATCAAGTATAGTATAGACTAGTGTTGTAGTAATGCCTCTTCTCATCTGTAAATAGTTATGTATGTACACAAGATGCTACTTTTGACTTATTGCAGTGTTCAGTCTTAGTTTTTTAGTTCACTATTAAAAGCATCAGGCTTTTGCTTTAACTTTGTTCTTTCAATTCAGTTATCAGATATGCAAATGTGTACAGATAGTTCATACTTGGGTATTGCACATAATCACACTATCCAGCATCTATGCTCTGTTGTATTATGTAAATAATAAAAATCATGTACAGAAGGAAATACTTATTGTGGTAGTTCATTGGTTTTAGTTACTGCTGTAACTTGAAAGTAGCCTTGTGGAGGTTGGGGTACAAAGCTAGTACTAGATTTGTATAGATATCTTTTTGTTAAACCTGTCTGTCTAACCTCCTTATTTTTTATTTTGACATATAGACTTGTTTAAGATGGCTTATTGAGGTCAGAGAAGCATTAACAGCTGGAATACAGGTAACTACTTGATGACCAGACAAAGATGTCGGCAAACAACATGCTTAAAGGGAATGAAGGAAATACTAGCAGTGAACTTGAAATGTTTGTGGCTTGTTGTGGTTATTTTTTTTCCTTTTGCCTACAAAAGTTATTTCCAGTGGATCTGGTTTAATACAACCAGTATACTGACTACATTGTTTTGTTCAAATCTTCGCCAGCAGGCCTGGGCAGAGTTGTCAGGGTCTGTATCCAAATATGGATGTCACATATGCCAGACTTACCCTTTCCAAGGAGAAACAAAAGTACAGAGCACACAGCACATGTTGACTTGGAAGAAGCTATCTTCACTGCTGAATAATACATAACAATTGTTTATATCAGAAATGTATTCCATCAGTCAGCTAGTACTAACACTCAAGGGATAAGTTATTACTGTTGTCACTATATATATTTCTGATGAGGGAACAAGGGTATGTTCTAGGCCTTCATGTGCCAGGATGAATTTTATTTTTTTTAATCATGGAACTGTTTTAAAGTGTCAAAATTATAATTTTTCCACCTTTTTGTGTTAAAAATTGACTCAACTGCATCATAAAAAGTTTGTTTGGCTTAGTTTTTGGGGGGGGGGGGGGGGAGTTTTTTGGGGGGGGTTTTTTGGTTTTGTTTGTTTGTTTGTTTTGTGAGTGCACCTTGGAACTGGATATTTGAGGAGAATGTGTCCAGATTTGTGATACTGTCAGGATGAGAGTATTTTAGGAAGGATAACCATGCTGATACTAGTACTTAGTGATTCTGATTGTCTCATTCATTTGCTTTTTTTAATCTGGACAAAGGCTTGTTTAATTTATCTCAGTAGATCTGAGGAGGAAAGTATGGAATGAGAAATCCCTCATTGTTCTATAAAATCATGAACTGTATCATATGTAAATTGTCCACAGGTGGGATATGAGCCTGAATTCAAAACTAAGCTTGATTCTGTTAATAATTCATATAGGGTCTATAATCATTCAGGAGCACTAATTTTGTTGAGGCTTATTAAACAGTCAAATAGGGGGAAGGCTGTTTAGTAAAAGTGGGTACTGACGAAGTGTGATAAATGGATATTTAAGTTTTGGAGCAAACAGTGTGGTACATATCCCTTGGCAAAAAAATATGAATGTAGGTGCAGAACACTTAGGATTTTTGGTCATTTGATCTTTAAACTTAAAGTGACAAATGCTTACAAACAACATACCCATCTTCCAAGAAGGCAATGTGATTACTTAACATGATGCTAGTCCTTATTTAACGTTTGGCTGTTAAACTGATATGTGTTTAACTTGTACATAAATATGATGTTATAGGAAGAATCTTCCTGTGCCCCTGACAAGTTTACCAAATGATGGGGACTTTTTAGTTAGGGCATAAGAGTGAGCATATAAACAAATGAGTAAACAAAAGTAGCTAGGTGACTTAGAACTACTTACTCTTAGCTCTTAAATGTCTAGCTAGGATTATGGCCACACAATAGCGGGTTCAATAGGATTCTGTGCAAACTTAAACCTGAAACTTGGAGGAAGAACAACAGGCTTCCTGTGGTGTTTTCAACCAGTTGCTCTAAGGTTGATGAACTGTCAGATGATTAGGTTGGTTGTGGTATATAAGGATGTAATGAAGTTAAGAAGCCCTGAGTACATCCTGAGGCCTTGCTGGTATTTGACCCTTTGAAAATGTGTTTTTGATAACAGTATATTCTAAACTTAAATATTACAGCTTCACAGGCATTCTATTTTGGCTATAATTCTTTTTTATTCTAAATGATTTGGAAGCAGGTTTGGCACTTCAGACTGATATATGAAGCATATTTTACTCTGTGTCTATAGGATAATTGATGAGATTTCTTCCAGTATTTTAGGTATCTCCCATCAACTGAGAATGGAAGATGCAATGTTAAACCATGTGACTGATTTAAAACTTTACTTTTTGTTTATGCAACTGCATGACACACTTACAGAATTGCATGATAACACATTTATATAAATTGTTATGCTTTTTTACATGCATTTCTTAAAATAAAAATCAAATTAAGATATTTTGTAATTTTAGCTTCTAGATGTTGCTATTGACTATTTTTACTTTAAGTGTATTTGACCACATAAAATTCTTAACATGACTCAGGGTTAACAAGTTGATTGTCATTGATTATCCCCTTCTTGATTATATAAATAATTGGCTCACTTAAATGCCATGAGGCTTTCTGTGTGTGGTATTGTTGTGGTTTAACCCCAGCCAGCAACTAAGCACCACACAGCTGCTTGCTCCCCTGCACCTGGTGAGATGGGGGAGATAATCAGAAGGGTGAAAGTGAGAAAACTCATGGGTTGAGATAAGAACAGTTTAATAATTGAAGTAAAATGAAATAGAACAGTAGTAATAGTAGTAGTAGTAGTAGTAATAATATAAAAATACAATAATAATATACAAAGCAAGTGGTACACTATACAGTTGCTCGTTACCCCGCTGACTGATGCCCAGCATGTCCCTGAGCAGCGATCCCTGGCCAATTCCCCCAGTTTACATACTGAGCATGATGTCATATGGTATGGAATAGCCCTTTGGCCAGTCTGGGTCAGCTGTCCTGGCTATGCTCCCTCCCAGCTTCTTGTGCACCTGGCAGAGCAGGGGAAGCTGAAAAGTCCTTGACTAGTGTAAACTCTACTTAGCAACAACTAAAACATCAGTGTGTTATCAACATTATTCTCATCCTAAATCCAAAACACAGCACTATACCAGCTACTAGGAAGAAAATTAACTCTATCCCAGCTGAAACCAGGACAGGTATATTTAATGTACTTATATTCATAAATTAGGCAAAAGAGAATGAGAATAGAGTTTCAGTATAAAGTATGCGATGGCAAATACATGGCAAGCTTATGCTTGTAAATATTTCTCTTCAGTTTCATGATTTCCTTTTGCATTAAGATAATTTAACTTTTTTATATGCTTTACAGGAAATGCTAAGGAACAGATTTAAATTTTGGGCATTATCTTTAGCTTTTCTTGTTTGAATTCAGACCTAAAAGCTACATCTGCTTTTTGTTTTTCTTTTTTCTGTAATGGAAAAAACCCCAACAAAGTAGATGGAAAATTTTCCGTGGCATGCTGTTACTTCTTACAGCCAGAGAAAGGGCAGGTGTGGGATCTTGCATTATTGAAGAAGGCCCTGTAAGGATATTGGGAAGGTGGAAGTCTGCTCCATGAAGGAATAACTATAACAGGATAAGTATTTCGGCAAGGTGTCTCTCTCTCCCCATAGATGCCTTAATAAAAGGGTTACTTTTGATGTGGTTACAGATATGAAGTGCCTTTTTCCAATGCATTTCATATATGGAACGGGATCTCCCCTAACAGCATAAACATCTTCAGAGAAGGTACCAATTTACAGTAGTACCTCTACATGAAACGCAAACAGTAGAACTGTGTAGGGTAGAGCTTTCTCCCTTAAAGCACTGTGAAGTTGGTTTAGTGTTTGGTGGGGGGTTTTTTTGTGGTTTTTTTTTTGGTTTTTTTGGTTTTTTTTTTTGTTTAGTCCTTTAGAAAAAAGGACTGTGGTGGGTTGACCCTGGCTGGGTGCCAGGTACCACCAAGCTGCTATCTCACTCCCCCTCCTCAGCAAGACAGGGGTAGAAAAAATGATGAAAAATCTTGTGGGTTGAGATAAGGACAGGGACATCACTCATCAATAACCATCATGGGCAAGACAGACTAGGGGAAGATGAATTAAATTTATTGCCAAATAAAAATAGAGAGGGATACTGAGAAACAAAAACAAAACTAAAAATGCCTTCCCCCCCCTTCTTCCCAGACTCAACTTCACTCCTAACTCTTCTGTCTCATCCCCCCACCCTGAGTGGCACAGAGGGGATGGGAAATGGGGGCTTGTGCTCAGTTCATAACACATTCTCGCTGCTGCTGCTCCCTCCTCATGCTTTTCCCCTGCTCTAATGTGGGGTTCCTCCCATGGGAGACAGTCCTTCACAAAATTATCTAATGATGTGGGCCCTTTCCATGGGCTGCAGTTCCCGCTAGGAGCCTGCTCTATGGGCTGCAGGGTGGATATCTGGTTCACTGTGGATCTCCATGGGCTGTGGGGGGACAGCCTGTGTCACTATGGTCTTCCACAGGCTGCAGGGGAATCTCTGTTCTGGCACCTGGCGCATCTTCTCCCCTTCTTCACTGACCTTGGTGTCTATATAGTTGCTTCTCTCACATTTTTCTCACTTCTCCCTCACAGCTGCTGCATCATGGTTTTTACCCTTTCTTAAATATGTTATTACAGAAGCACTACCAATGTCACTGATTGGCTCGGCTTTGGCCTGTGGTGGGTCTACTTTGGAGCTGGCTGGAACTGGCTCTGTCTGACATGGGGGCAGCTTCTGGCATCTTCTCCTTGTAGCCCCCCCACTACCAAAACCTTGCCATGTAAACTCAATACATTCTACCCTTCACCGATATGAATCACATATTTAAGAATTATCATTAAAATACATGCTTATCACGCAATCTTCAGCGAGTTTTGATGATGTCCATGGACACGGGTTGGAGAAAATGAAGTCACCCCTCAGCCTCCTTGCTCTCTACAGCTTCCTGAGGAGGGGAACTGGAGAGAGAGGTGCTGATCTCTTCTCCCTGGTATCCAGTGACAGGACACGTGGGAATGGTTCAAAGCTGTGTCAGGGGAGGTTCAGACTTGACATTAGGAAACATTTATTTTTCTGAGGGGGTGGTCAAACACTGGAGCAGGCTTCCTAGAGAGGTGGTCGATGCCCCAAGCATGTCAGTGTTTAAGAGGCATTTGGACAATGCCCTTAATATGCTTATCTTTTGGTCAGCCCTGAAGTGGTCAGTCAGTTGGACTAGATGATCATTGTAGGTCCCTTCCATCTGAACTATTCTATCCTTAAAAAATAATTCCCCATTCCAAAGTCAAAATACCATCATCGCAACACTGACAAAGGTCAACAATTTACACGCGCTCCACCCATTGTCATTTTATAACATTACAGCAACAAAAATTCCCCACAGTTATTCCGCTTTCTGGCAATATCTGGTCCAAGTTTTGCCTGTTACCTGTCCCAGTTACTGTCCTTATCTCAAATTCTTCAAGAGCCCTATGTCAGGTGCCAAACCGACAGTTAGGCATTTGTCTTCCAAAACAACTGCTATGCTTACTGAGGCCCTGCTTCCCAGGAAGTGGCCGGACGTTGCCAGCTCATGAGAAGTAGAGAATAAATACCCTTTTTGCTTTGCTTTTCTCATTAAACTGCCTTTATCTCAGCCTACGAGCTTATCCATCTCATTTTCTCCCCCTGTCAGGTTGAGGAGGGAGAGTGAGACAGGGACTGGGTGGGGGGTCTGGCAGCTAGCCAAGGTCAACCTACCACAGTCCTTTAAAACCAATTTTTAGTAGTGCTTGTCTGACTGAATTCTATGGTATTTGTGCAGGGGATTGCTGAAATAGGTTTGTTGTCAAAGTAGTTAGGTCTTATTTCAAGTTGAATGCCACATCAAAACTGAAATGCCTGTTTTTCTTCTCCTCTCCCAAGAAGTAGGATATTTTAATTTTTATGAGATAACAGTTGCATTTCCAGTGTTTACTGGTGTGATTAGATCACCAGTGATGCAAATTAATCTCTACAGGAAAATTCCCAAACATACCAATGGAGTTTTACTGAAATGAGCTGCGCAGTTTTGTCTGGTATGAGGAGGTATGCCAACCTTTCAGTGCAGTGTCAACATTTTCATCTTTTTAGCTACAAGTTTTCATTTTTAATGCCACATAATGTGGGTAACACAATGTGCGTTATGTTTGCCCATGCTGGACTTAATGTTTATGACTGTTTACTGGGGCAAGTGATCATATTGGAGAATTTAAAATCCAAGATCAAGGGACATTCATTTCTCTATTTGGAAAGTTGACTCAAAGCAGACCATCCAGACTGAGCACTTCCGAATTCTGAGCGTAAGTACCTATAGTGGGACTTAGCAGCTCAGTACAATATAATGATCCAAACTTGATCAGGCTTTAGCTTTGTCTTTGGATCCTGTTTGAGATGAAATTTGCCCCTTTAAGATACCTTTATTAATATTATAGGATCCTTGCTCCAAAGTCTACATTCTTGTTGCTTGGTGGTACAAAGTACTACAAATGGACTCAGTTTTTGATGTGTAATTGTGCATTATGTGCTGATATGATATGCCATAAATTTGAGAAAGTCATTACTGGTAGCTAAAGAAGAAACAGGTTTTTGTGTTTATTTGCTATGTCCGAGTGAAGAAAATACTGAGACCATTTCTGCTTTATGTTGAGAGCAAATGTATCAAAGGGGCACATCAGCATGAGGAAACAGAACTGAGGACCAGGTTTCTGACTCTCATAAAGAACTGAATGCAGTAGAAGAAGCAAGTGTTGGCATGTGGGATGTAAAGCAGCAGAACATCAGCAGCCTGTACTTTAAATGAAATGAAAATAGAGGTGTAAAACTGATAAGATGGCACTATTGAAATAAAAGCAAGAATCAACACCTACAATGGCAACCCAAAACACTGTGCTTTGAGTGCTTATTTGTGTAGATACAAATCTGTACTAGTTTTAAAAAAGTGTTGATTATTAAAATGACTAGAGTCACAGCTTCTTTAAGAAGCTGTCTCACTGTTGCCTTTTGTCCTATATAATAAGATACAGATGACAAAGAATTTTTTTTAATGCCAAATTCTTTTCAGTGCATATTTCTCTATTCCCTATGGGTTGGTGGCTGGTATTGTAGTAACACTTGTAGTTGGGTTTCTCATGCCAATGTTACTTTGGCTCAAGCTCCCTGAGTAGGATATCTTTATTAAATCTCCTTGTATCTAAGATCAG
The DNA here is from genome assembly GCF_965183815.1 of Platalea leucorodia. Lineage (NCBI taxonomy): Eukaryota > Metazoa > Chordata > Aves > Pelecaniformes > Threskiornithidae > Platalea > Platalea leucorodia. The sequence goes on along the minus strand of NC_138859.1, from coordinate 24,055,879 downwards.
AATGCAGCATTTATTCCCAAATAGCAGTAAGCCTGGTTATCACAAACTGAGGCTTAATTTACAGAGAGAAAATAAAAACTAAGTAGTACAATTATATCTGTCTTCTCAGTACAACCACGCAGGGTAGAATAATGTGTAATTAGTCCTTACCCAAGGCAAGTCTTGTACTTACTAACCTTATAGGCACCTGAAAGAGTTCTATAGAGTCAAGTACCTCCCTCTCTGCAGGCTTCTCACTGTGAGGCTGCTCACAACCTGTGCCAAAAAAAAAAGCACTTCCACAGTCTCTCTTTAGTACAAATCCTGCAGAATTCCTGGATTCCAATCTGGATGATTCTAATGCTAAATGAGTAGCATTTCAGTGTAATGCTATTTTTAATCCATACATAGGTGACAATATTTCTCGGTTACATTACCCTGGAGCAAGTTCTTATTTTGTTTGTTTTCTGTTTGCTTTTGTAACTGGTATGCATGTATTTTAAAAAATATATATATGTGTATGTATGTCAAGGAATTTTATATATTTCATCTATAAAATATGGAGTTCCTTGATTTTTTTTCATTTTTCTTCCAGTTAATATGCCGTATCTGAAAGGATTCAACTGAACACAAGCCTGATGCTTACAATGTCATATACTGTAGTTAGAAAGTGGTCATCTTTGTATAAGACCAACTCAAACATCAGTGTAAGATTACCTTCCCTTGTGATGAACCAGGACCATGTTTGCTAAATGAACCACCAAAGCTGGGTTGCTCGTGAAAAATGTTTAAATCCAAGGAAAGAGTTAGTCACTGACTGTGTAATAGCCAAATGCATTTACCTAATTAGACTCAAGGTGCCTTAGCTGCCTGGCACTCCACTTGCTATTCCTCCAGCAAGAGCTACTTGAAAATGTGGCTGCATCTTAATTCATTTTGCTTTTTTTTTTTTGCTTCAGTCCCACAGCCAGCCAGACTCGCCATGATTTAGTTTGTTATTAGGGAAATATTACAATTTGAAAATATTTTGTTTGGAGGTTTTGTTAGGTTTTTGGGGGTTGTTGCTGTTGTTTTGACAGGACTATGAGAATGCTTAATGGTAAATTACTTTTAACTTGCTCTTCCTGGTTCATGTGTTTTCAGGCTCTTCCTATAGCTCTTTCTAATGGTTTAATAATAAAAGCAATTGTCATGGTTTAACCCCAGCTGGCAACTAAGCACCACACAGCCGCTCGCCCCCTGGTGGGATGGGGGAGAGAATTGGAAGAGTAAAAGTGAGAAAACTCGTGGGTTGAGATAAAGACAGTTTAATAGGTAAAGCAAAAGCCGCGCATGCAAGCAAAGCAAACCAAAGAATTAATTCACTACTTCACTGCTACTACTACATTCTATACTACATTCTATAATACTACATTCACTTCACTACTCGGTGACAAGTGGCATTCCTCAGGGGCGGTATTGGGACCGGCACTGTTTAACATCTTTGTCGGTGACATGGACAGTGGGATTGAGTGCACCCTCAGCAAGTTTGCCGATGACACCAAGCTGTGTGGTGTGGTTGACACACTGGAGGGTAGGGATGCCATCCAGAGGGATCTTGACAGGTTGGAGAGGTGGGCCCATGGGAACCTCCTGAATTTCAACAAGGCCAGGTGCAAGGTCAGGGTGCACCTGGGTCAGGGTAATCCCAAGCACAAATACAGGCTGGGTGGAGAATGGATAGAGAGCAGCTCTGAGGAGAAGGACTTGGGGGTGTTGGTTGATGAGAAACTCAACGTGACCCGGCAATGTGCACTAGCAGCCCAGAAAGCCAACCGTATCCTGGGCTGCATCAGAAGTGTGGCCAGCAGGTCCAGGGAGGTGATTATCCCCCTCTGCTCCACTCTCGTGAGGCCCCACCTGGAGTACTGCGTTCAGCTCTGGGGCCCCCAACATAAGAAGGACGTGGACCTGTTGGAGCGAGTCCAGAGGAGGGCCACGAAGGTGATTGGGGGCTGGAGCACCTCTCCTATGAGGACAGGCTGAGAGAGTTGGGGTTGTTCAGCCTGGAGAAGAGAAGGCTCTGGGGAGACCTTATAGCAGCCTTCCAGTACCTGAAGGGGGCCTACAAGAAAGCTGGAGATGGACTTTTTATAAGGGAGCATAGTGATAGGACAAGGGGTAATGGTTTTAAACTGAAAGAGGGTAGATTTAGATTAGATATAAGGAAGTTGTTCTTTACTGTGAGGGTGGTGAGGCACTGGAACAGGTTGCCCAGAGAAGTTGTGGATGCCCCCTCCCTGGAAATGTTCAAGGCCAGGTTGGATGGGGCTTTGAGTAACCTGGTCTAGTGAAAGGTGTCTCTGCCCATGGCAGGGGGTTTGGAACTACATGATCTTTAAGGTCCCTTCCAACCCAAACCATTCTATGATTCTATGATTCCCATCGGCAGGCAGGTGTTCAGCCATCCCCAGGAAAGCAGGGCTCCATCATGCATAACAGTTACTTGGGAAGACAAATGCCATAACTCCGAATGTTCCCCCTTCCTTCCTCTTCCCCCAGCTTTATATGCTGAGCATGACGTCATATGGTCTGGAATATCCCTTTGGTCAGTTGGGGTCAGCTATCCCAGCCGTGTCCCCTCCCAACTTCTTATGCACCCCCAGCCTACTCGCTGGTGGGGTGGTGTGAGAAGCAGAAAAAGCCTTGACTCTGTGTAAGCACTGCTCAGCAATAACTAAAACATCCCTGTGTTATCAACACTGTTTTCATCACAAATCCAAAACATAGCCCCATACTAGCTTCTATGAAGAAAATTAACTCTATCCCAGCCAAAACCAGCACAGCAATATAAATGGAGGCAACGTGACCTAGAGGATAAAATGAGGCTAAGGACCAGAAAGGGACTCTTATCACAGCAAATCTTTTCTCTTTTTTCAGCTTCATTTTTCCACTGTAACAACAGAGGTAATGATTCTCAGGCCCTTTATCTAAAATACAGCCAGTGCCTGAAAGGTGTTATAAAAATGCTAGAGGTATATTTAACTATGCATATTTGGACTCCTCTTATTGGTTGATTTTTACTTTTAGATTTTATTCACACAGTCTGTACATTTAGTTAATATATTTTGTTTCCTCAAAGCATTTTGGTGGGGATGGTTTTCAGTTTGTTGGTGTACTCTTTTGTGAGAGAAGTACAAACAAAGCTACTGCATGGCAAACGTAGGTGGAGAGACACTCCCTGCAGCTCAGAGCACTCATCTTCAGAGAACTGCAATGCCTCTCTAATATTTTTGCCTGACTAGTGAATTTGCAGTATAGTGAGACAGGATGATGTCCTATTGTGAATCTTCAGTTGTAATATCACTGAGAACAGAACACAGATCTGAGGAGATGAAAAGCAATTTCATTCATTGTATCTCATTCCCATTTATCTACTCTTTACAATAGTGTACTCTGGTTAGCTTTATATTTACATTGTTACACTGTGAAATGGTTTGTGCACTGATCCATTTGACTTTGATAATGCCTCTGGGAGACCAGGTCAAACTAGGTTTAAACAGGATTAGATTAAAGTAGATTCTCCTTAGTTGTATTTGAAGTACCATGGGATTTATGAGGGGAAAGTAGATTTATGACCCTGGAAAAAACTTGATCCCTTTCAGTCAGCTTTAGAGGGAGACTGAATTGATTCCCTTGATTGCTGTAATGGACTCATCTGATGGACAATATCCATATTGATTCATGTACTTCTGCTAGCAGTTCACTTTCTGACCACATAAGAACAAAAACTTGGATGTTTTTCTGCCAGTTTAGTCACTGCAACAGCTCATGGAGATTTCAGTGAGTACTGGATTTAGTGCAAGGAAGAGGCAGGGACAGGAAGAAGAGATGAGACCATCACACACATATTAGCATGGGCTGCTGTGGAATCGCAGCTTCAGTCTTGGTGCTGAGATGAATTGGCTGGTAACTTCAAGCATCCAGCAGTGATGCAAAGGTTGACATTTGCCATCATGGCTTCAAGGTTTGCTAGCTAGGTCTGAGCCCCCAACCTGCAGGCTGGTGAGAATAGCAGTAATGGGTTTATGTTTGATTTAAGATAGGGTTTTAGCTGACATTAGTAACTCGGTCTCTTACAATAATAATCAACAGTGGGAATAGTTCACCGATTCCTCAGCAAGATTTTCTAAGCTAGAGTTTGGAAATTATATTATGTTAGGAAATGGCCTCGAGGTACATGTTAATTAACTCAGCATTAGGCACTTAACATAAGCAAAGGTTGTTGTGTTTAACAGTTTGTCATTTGGTGGGAGTGAATCATATGTCGGCACAGAGTCATCTCTCAGTGTGGACCAACCTTCAGTAAATAGAGGTATTTAACTTTCATACACAAATTATTGCTGGAGGCCAAAGGTTATACCAGTGAATAATAACATTAGAACTTTTACATCCCTCTTCCTTTTTATTTCCTAGAGCCCTTTATGAATGTGTTGCTGTCCCTGTTGAACAGAGACAAAGCCGAAGCACAGAAAGGGTGAGGACACAGCTGTGCTGTCCTGACTCTAGCTGAGCTGTATTATTAGGTTACTACCCCCAGGTACTTGTTACTTCTCCAGCCCTAATTTTTCCACCTCCTCCATCCTAACATATGCAATTGCTCCCTTATTTGGTTTTGTCCAAATGATCCAAGTTAAAAAGCTGCATTTTAAAGAGCGGTACAGCAGACCATATAGAGCATGGGTGAAGGAGCAGCCACTCACTGTGCAGTTATGCTTCCAGGGACAGAGGCACAACATCAAGTGCAGCACATCAGCTTTGTCCTAAATTGCCTCTGATCACAAGACACAGCAATGATAGCGCCAGGCCCCAGACCCAGCCCTCCTGGCTCCTACACTGGTAAAGGCAGTGCTGAGCTGTGTTTAGTTCAGTATAGCTCTCAGATGTCAGTCACCTCTAGCTGATAGCCTCAAAAGGCTCATCTTCCAGAATTGCCCAGATATCACTGATCCTTCAAGGATGCCTCTACCACATCCCTGCTTTCCCCCAAGCTCCAGGGTGACGACAGCGTCTCTCTCCACCCAAGGTAAGGGAAGGTAAGGGTGAGGTTCAACACCCCGTTTCTTGGTCACTGAGCAGGTGCTAAACAAGCTGCACTTCCATCATGTCGTGCTAGTGGGTGAATACAGTTGCCTAGAAGCAACTACTCCTATTTTTAGCTTGCAGCAAACTCTACCCCAAAATATCTATGTATTCCAGTGTTTCTATGCAGGCTAAAATCCCCCCACCATCGTGCTTTGTCCTCAGCCGGTCTATTAAAAAATCTTTAATTGCTGTCACTTTAGTACAGGAAACAACTCTGTCACACCCATGCCAAACAATAAAAACAACAATAGGCAAGAATTTACTTACTCTTGGAACTGTAACATTTCCATTCCCAAATATCCAACACAAACCCAGAAACACCCTTATTCCATAATGTGTTACTCCTGTAGCTGCTTCATCTGGCTTTTACTTTCTTCATTCATACCTCCTCTCCTCCTGGTAGTAGTTTACCACCATCTGAAGCAAACCCATCTCTGATTTACTTAAAGCAGTTCACATGGTTTAAAAAGCTACTGCGAGGGTTATTTTTTAACTAACTGAAGTAGTTAATGCCAAGAATGTATCTTTGCAGAGCTTATTAATACTAGAGAAAGAAAGTTAATATATGTACAGCCTGCTTTTAAGTATTAGTATGCTGTTTTGGGCTAGAAATAGAGGGCTATTTTTTAAAAAAGCTGACACAAGTATATCATTATTGACTGTAAATCCTAAGCAGTCAGGGTAGCTTCCACTTTTTTCTGCTAACTGTGCCTTCCTCTTAGTGAAGACATGCTGACTACTCCCAGTCACCTTGTCCATCACCTTCCCAGTGATTGAGGTGAGGCTGACCGGCCTGTAGCTCCCTGGGTCCTCCTTCTTGGAGGTAGGAGCAACATTTGCTTTTCTCCATTCCCCAGGCACATCTCCCAGTTGCCATGATTGTGCCATTATTGAGAGTGGCCTTGCAATGACATCTGCCAGCTCCCTCAGCCCTCCTGGGTGCATCCCATCAGGGCCCATGGACTTATGTATGTCCAGTTTGCTTAAGTATTTCCTGACCTGATCCTCTTCCACCAAGGGTACGTCTTCCTTGCTCCAGGCTTTCCCCCTGGTCTCTGGGACCTGGGATTCCTAGTAAAGACTGAGGCAAAGGCGGCATTCGGTACCTCAGCCTTTTCCACGTCCCATGTCACCATGTCTCACTCAGCAGCAGGCCCACATTTTCCCTAGCCTTCCTTTTCTCACCTGTGTACTCAGAGAAGCCCTTCTTGTTGCCTTTGACATCCCTGGCCAGATTCAATTCCATTGGGGCTTTGGCTTTCCTAACCCCATCCCTGCATGCTCAGACAGTGCCTCTGTATTCCTTCCAGGTTACCCATCCTTGCTTCCACCCTCTGTATGCTTCCTTTTTGTGTTTGAGTTTGGCCAGGAGCTCCTTGTCCATCCACGCAGGCCTCCTGGCATTTTTGCCTGACTTCCTGCTCGTTGGGATGGATCGCTCTTGAGCTTGGAGGAGGTGATGCTTGAATATTAACCAGCTTTCTTGGGCCCCTCTTCCCTCCAGGGCCTTATCCCTTGGGACTCTACCAAGCAGATCCCTGAAAAAGCACTTCCTTGTTTACATGCAATTGCTACAGGTGACCCTGCTTAAGCCGTGTTTTGTTGATTTTGTGATCCCTTCCTTTCATATCACTCCAGGCCCTTTGCTCATCAGCCCTGTCCATCACTCCCTCACAGGGTTGCTGGTAACTCTCTCCTTGCCCCATCGTTCCTAGTTTAAAGCCCTCCTAACCAGGTCAGCCATCCTGCTGGCAAAAATACCTTTGCCCTTGTTAGTGAGGTGGATCCCATCTCTCCCAAGCAGATGCTGATCTGCAAAGAGGGTCCTAGGGTCCTATGACCAAAACCCTGTCACCATCACCAGTTCTGCAGCCAATTATTGACCTGTATTATCAGTGCCCTCCTCCTCACACCCTTTTCCCTTACTGGCACAATTGAGGAGAACACCACCTGTGCCCCCATGACCCTGACTACCACCCCTCAGAGCTCTGTAGTCACTTTTGAGCGTCCCCCAGAAACATCATTGGTGTCCACGTGGAAGAACAGCACAGGGTACTAGTCAGAGGGTCAGACAAACCTCAGCAGTCTCTCTGCAACATCCTGGATCCAGGCACCTGGCAGGCAGCAAACCTCTCTAGAGGTTAGGTCAGGTCAGCAGATGGGTGCCTCTGTCCTCCTGTCGTGGTTTAACCCCAGCCAGCAACTAAGCATCACAAAGCCACTCGCTCACTCCCCCACACTCGGTGGGATGGGGGAGAGAATTGCAAGGGTGAAAGTGAGAAAACTCATGGGTTGAGATAAGAACAGTTTAATAATTGAAGTAAAATGAAATAGAACAGTAGTAATAGTAGTAGTAGTAATAATAATATAATAATACAATAATAATATACAAAGCAAGTGATACACTATACAGTTGCTCACCACTCGCTGACTGATGCCCAGCATGTTTCCGAGCAGCAATCCCTGCCCCCTGGCCAACTCCCCCCCAGTTTATATACTGTGCATGATGTCATATGGTATGGAATAGCCCTTTGGCCAGTCTGGGTCAGCTGTCCTGGCTGTGCCCCCTCCCAGCTTCTTGTGCACCTGGCAGAGCATGGGAAGCTGAAAAGTCCTTGACTAGTATAAACACTACTCAGCAACAACTAAAACATCAGCGTGTTATCAACATTATTCTCATCCTAAAGCCAAAACACGTCACTATGCCAGCTACTAGGAAGAAAATTAACTCTATCCTGGCTGAAACCAGGACAGTATCCACCCCTGCAGCAGGGAGTCACCCGTTACTATCACTCGCTGCTTCTTCCTGGTGGCCTTGCATGGTTTAGGGTCAGGTGGCCCAGACCCTTTGCTTGAAGACACATCTGACTCCTCTTCAACTTTGAAGGGGATTAACCTCTTCTGTTGTTGTAAGCTCTTAGGTGGGGCAGGAACTTTCCTCTTGGTGTCAAAAGTCACCAGCTTCCAATCTTCTTTTTCTCCTAATGTTGTACTTACTGTTATACTAGGGGTAGACACTGCCTGCATCTCTACTGCAGTTGGGGTCTGGGGCTTTTCAAGCTGTTGTGTCTCTGAAGAAGAGAGCTATTGTGTCTCCCTTTCATCTTCTCTGAGGCTGCGCAGCCTACTCACTTCCTCCTATAACTCCTCTACTTGGCAACATAGCTCCTCCAAGACAGCGTACCTCCTACGGGAAAGAAGGCCATCTCTCCCAGCATCATTGAGAGGCCCACTCCCTGTAGCCTGGGACTTGGAGGGCTGCATCCACCATCTGAAGCTCTGTCTGAGTTGAAGCCTCTGCCCTGGCAGGGGCAGCTGCTCCAACACCTGCTGGAGAAACTGCCCTGTGGCATGCCACCACCATACCTGAGACTGTTTACACTGGTTTGAATTCAGCTGATGCCCCTTGTTTTGTGCCCTTCTGCACAAACTGCTGCATCTGTTGGTTGCCTCTGTTGCAAACTTCTGCGTCTGGGAGCAGCACTCTGAGAGTGGTGCTCTACGCCTGACTTTTATATAGGCATGTCATAGAATCATAGAATCATAGAATCATAGAATACCAAGTTGGAAGGGACCTCAAGGATCATCTGGTCCAACCTTTCTAGGCAAGAGCACAATCTAGACGAGATGGCCCAGCACCACGTCCAGCTGAGTCTTAAACATGTTCAGCATAGCGGAGTCAACCACTTCCCTGGGGAGATTATTCCAATGATTGACTGTTCTCATTGTGAAAAATTTTCCTCTCTTGTCCAATCGGAATCTCCCTGGGAGTAACTTGTACCTGTTGCCCCTTGTCCTCACCATGTGACTCCTTGTAAAAAGGGAGTCTCCATCTTTGTAGCTCCCCTTTAAGTACTTGTACATGGTGATGAGATCACCTCTAAGCCTTCTTTTCTCAAGGCTGAACAAACCCAGCTCTCTCAGCCTATCCTCATATGGCAGGCTTCCCAGACCCTTGATCATCTTGGTGGCCCTTCTCTGGACCCCCTCCAGCCTGTCCACATCTTTTTTGTATAACAGGGACCAGAACTGTACACGGTATTCCAGGTGTGGCCTGACAAGCGCTGAGTAGAGAGGGATAATGACTTCTTTATCTCTGCTGGTGATGCCCTTGTTGATGCAACCCAGCATCCTATTGGCCTTCTTGGCCGCAGCAGCACACTGTTCACTCATATTGAGCTTCCTGTCCACCAGGACCCCCAGGTCCCTTTCCACGGAGGTGCTCTCCAGCCAGGTGGATCCCAGTCTGAGCTGCACTCCTGGATTATGTTTTCCCAGGTGCAAGACCTTACACTTGTCCTTGTTAAACTTCATAAGGTTCTTGTTAGCCCACTCTTCCAGCCTATCCAGGTCTTCCTGCAGGGTGGCTCTGCCTTCCAGAGTGTCTACTTCCCCACTCAGTTTGGTGTCATCTGCCAACTTCATCAGGCTAACCTTGATCCCGTTATCCAGACCGCTTATGAAGATATTGAATAGTGTTGGGCTCAATATCGATCCCTGGGGGACCCCACTTGTGACGGGTTGCCAGTTTGAAAAAGAGCTATTTACCACCACCCTTTGGGCGCAGCCCGTCAGCCAATTCCTCACCCACTGCACAGACCATTTGTCTAGGCCATAACGCATCAGTTTCTCCAGGAGGAGGCCGTGAGGAACTGTATCGAAAGCCTTGGAGAAGTCCAAGTAGACAACGTCGACTGCTCGCCCCATATCAACCGAGCAGGTCACTTTATCATAGAAGGCCACCAGATTTGTCAGGCATGATCTGCCCTTGGTGAAGCCGTGTTGGCTTTTCCCAATCACGTGCTTCATTTGACTCGTGATGGCCCCCAGGAGGATCCGTTCCATAACTTTCCTGGGGATTGAAGTAAGACTGATGGGCCTATAATTACCCGGATCCTCTCTTGAGCCCTTCTTGTAGATAGGGGTAACATTTGCCTTCCTCCAGTCCTCTGGGACATCCCCCAATCTCCACGACTTCTCGAAGATGAGAGAGTGTGGCCCTGCAATGACATCAATGACATCATATGTCCATAGAAGAAGCTAAAAGGTTGCTTGATGCTTCTTAAATAGGGGGCAGCTGTAGTGAACTGTATGGGTACCCTGGGTCAAGGGCAGCAGACAATGTGTTTCAGAAGCTGCTAGAGCTTCCTCAGGCCCATACCATTGTGATTCCCCTTTACTTGTCCTTACTTGGCAGCAGCAAGCACGCTCAAGTTTCTCACAAGGTTCACAGGAGTTGCTCCCTTCCCTCCCTTCCCTCCCTTCCCATTTATGTTCCTTCCTTCCTTCCTGCCTGCCTTCCTGCCTGCCTGCCTGCCTTCCTTCCTTCCTTCCTTCTTTCCTTCCTTCTTTCCTTCCTTCCTGTACCGGGTTTGGCTGGGAAAGAGTTAATTTTCTTCATAGTAGCTTGTATGGTGCTATGTTTTGGATTTGTGATCAAAACAGTGTTGATTACACAAGGATGTTTTAGTTATTGCCGAGCAGTGCTTACACAGAGTCTGGGCTTTTTCTGCTTCTCACACCACACCACCAGCGAGTAGGCTGGGGGTGCACAAGAAGTTGGGAGGGGACACAGTAGAAAGGCTGATCTTACTTCTGACCCTAATGAAGGGACTTCTGTTATGCAGCTGTGAGAATCAAGTAATGAATACTCTGACCAGGAATAAAGGGGCCCTGCCTCCAGCCAGGGGGAGGAAAGGGACAAATGGGTTTACTGGACTGAGTGGGTTCGATGGACTGGCACATCAGACCCACAGGAGTATAAGGCTTTAGTGGACACCCATGCACAGTGTACTCTAATACCTATCATCAGATTACAAAGGGGCAGAACCCATCTGTATTTCTGGAGTGACAGGGGGATTCCAACAGTTGTCTGTGTTGGAGGCCGAGGTAAGCCTAACTGGGAATGAGTGGCAAATGACCTATTTGACTGGCCCAGAGGCCCCTTGTATCCTTGGCATAGACTACCTCAGGAGAGGGTATTTCAAGGACCCAAAAGGGTACCGGTGGGCTTTTGATATAGCTGCATTGAGTACAGAGAAGATTAAACAGCTGTCTAGCTTGCCTGATCTCTCAGAGGATCCTTCTGTTGTGGGATTGCTGCAGGTTGAAGAACAGCAGGTGCCAATTGCTACCATGACATTGCAGCGGCAAAAATATTGCACCAACCCAGACTCCCTGGTTCCCATGCATGAGCTGATTTGACGACTGGAGAGCCAAGGAGTGATCAGCAAGACTCACTCACCCTTTAATAGTTCCATATGGCCAGTGCAAAAGTCTGACGGAGGGTGGAGGCTAACAGTGGAATATCGTGGCCTGAACAAAGTCACGCTGCCACTGACTGCTGCCGTACTGGACATGCTAGAACTCTAGTATGAACTGGAGTCATAGGCAGCCAAGTGGTATGCCACAAATGATATTGCCAATGCATTTTTGCTTGATCCCTTTGACAGCAGAGTGCAGGCCACAGTTTGTTTTCACGTGGAGGGGTGTCCAATACACGTGGAACTGACTGCCCCAGGGGTGGAAGCACAGCCCTACCATTTGCCATGGACTGATATAGACTGCACTGGAACAGGGTGAAGCCCCTGAACACCTGCAATATATTGATGACATCATTGTGTGGGCCAATGCAGCAGAGGAAGTGTTTGACAAAGGGAAAAGAAAAATACGGATTCTTCTGAAAGCTGTTTTTGCCATAAAACAAAGTAAGGTCAAGGGACCTGCACAGTTACCCAGGACCACGTACAGATGGCTTTTGAATATCTCCAGGGAAGGAGACTCCACAACCTCCCTGGGAAACCTGCTCCACTGCTCAGTCACCCTCACAGTAATAAAGTGTTTCCTGATGTTCAGATGGAACCTCCCGTGCTTCCGTTTGTGCCCATTGCCTCTTGTCCTGCCACTGGGCACCACTGAAAAGAGCCTGGCTCTTTTTTCTTTGCACCCTCCCTTCAGATATTTCTATAAGTTGATGACATCCCCCCGAGCCTTCTCTTCTCTAGGCTAAACAGTCCCAGCTCGCTCAGCCTTTCCTTGTATAACAGATGCTCCTCCTGTCCCTTAATCATCTTAGTGGCCCTTCACTGGACTCTCTCCAGTACGTCCATGCCTCTCTTGTACTGAGGAGCCCAGAACTGGACACAGGGCTCCAGGCGTGGCCTCACCAATGCTCAGTAGAGGGGAAGAATCACCTCCCTCAAACTGCTTGCAACAATCTTCCTAATGCAGCCCAGGATACCATTAGCCTTCTTTGCAGCAAGGGCACATTGCTGGCTCATGTTCAACCTGGTGCCCACCAGGTGCTGGAGAGGTTGAAGTTGAAGCTGGTCCCGGACCCGGGGGTGCCACATAGTCCTCTATCCTTTCCTCCGCCTTTCTAGGTTTCTCTCTCACCTTCAAACACCTCTGTCCAATACTACATGCTGAACAACACCGCTTCAACTTCCCTAACTCTTTCTGATTTTCCTTTTCCAAAGCCAACGCCATGGGATCTTGGGGAGCTAAATTAAAACCGCAATCTTTCTGCCACTCAGGGTGATTTCGGAGGGTGAAAAACATATCCGCATACATAGCTTCGTCCCATTTTCCCTCCCTCCTTAAGAACAACAGGAGTTGCAACAAGGCATTATACTTCAGAGTCCCATTCAAAGGCCACTTCTCTTCATCTTCTAGTTTATACAATGGCCACCACTGATTACAATACTTGATTAAAGTTTTCTTATTCACATTTCCTCCAGGAGGACCCCCTATGTCCTTCCAGTGATATAAAATCCAACCTAATGGAGTTTTCTTTGATATCTCTTTACTTTGCTGTGACCCTCCCATTTTATTGGTCCCAGTTCTCTCCTGTATTCCCACAGTATCTTAATAGTTAATTCCACGGTTCACACTTTACCACTTAGAGGGTTACAGAATTACTGTTTTACATCCGTACAACCTCTTTCTTTCGCTTCGTCCGTCTCCGGCCGTTTCCCTCGCGGGACAACGAAACCGCGGATCAGGACTCCGCACTCACTTCGTACTAAGAGTACGTCTCATTCACACACACACAGGACAGCATACACACTTTTGACGACAAAACACTCAAATGTCAATACAAAGTACGTCTCATTCACACACGCTCAGGACAGTATTGACACTTTTGACAACAAAACGCTCACCTACCAATACAATGAACAAAAATCCTAAAAGCAAACACAGAGCAACTACTTGTCCTTATAACATGCCAAACACAATCCCAAAATCAAATAACCGAGTTCCAAAGCCAAGATCCAATATACCCAAATGCAAGCGTTCCAAATGAGCACCGAAGCGCTCCCAGATGAGCACCGAAGCGCTCCCAGATGTATACCTTTAAGGCGCTAGCAGCCCGGTATACTCCACCAAGCGTGAACCACTCACGGCTTACAGGGGTTTCTGACAAATGACTAGTCCCAAACCAAATTTAAGAAAGAATACCTTTTTCCAAAGACAGTTCTTGTCTGCTCCCGCAGCGATCCGATTGAGGCAAGGAGTCCCTCCGGAAATTTTCCGGGGGTACCCTAGGGAATCCAGTTCTCAACGGGTCCTGCAGCTGAGCAGAGAGGGTCCCATCTGGGGTGCCAAAACTGATACAAAAATTCACGGATGCTTCTCCTCACAGTCCGAATCTCCCCAAGGGAGAAACGGAGTATTCAGAGAGTCCCTGAAATGAAACTCAATAGCAACGAAGTTACTATTAAGCAGGTATTCTTTATTGCAGCGCTGGGCAGCACTGGGGATTCTCCACCATGAGTGCTCCACCGATTTGGTAAACTTTCAGAGATTATATACTATAAAATCCTACATATTCACAGGATTTCCGAGAAATCATTTACATAAACATGAGATTTCCTGGAACTCATTAACATATGCAAATGTCCGATCCGCATGCGCAGTTGTCTCCCGTGCTGGTCTTCAGGTGGTCTTTGGGGGCCTTCAGATGAAGGCTCGTAGTCTTCTTCACTGTGTTCACTGATTGACCTCTACTTCTGCGCAAACTCAGTCCTAGGATCACGTAAACGGTGTCCTTCAAGGCTGTCGTCATCCTATTGTGACTTCCTATCTTCCATGCATTTGTTCTCCCAAGGCCCAGTTGTCTGGGATGGGATTATCCTGGAGCCCCCCTTATCTTATAACTATTCTTCTAGCTACTCCTTGAATCACATCAAACTGTAAGGCACCCTTAAATCACGCCAGGGTGTCTTCTGATCTAATTAGGTGGCTAAGGTATTTACAACATCTTTCTTGCTCTTGTGTTTTTAACCCTTTCAAGGGCCCCCTGCTCAAACGCTGTCACAGGCAAAGAAGGGACCAGTCCTGTGAGCAGGACTGAGAGGCCCCTGCATCCAGGCCCAGCCCAACAGCATGGCCATGCAGGATTACTGGGGCAGACTTTGGGCTTTGCACGGTGCTGCAAGATACAGGCAGCACTGTCTGCAAAAATGGAAAACCAGAACCACATGCCGACTTTGGAAGAACATGTGTGTGGGGAAAATAAGAAAAAGACCATAAGGGGTTCCCAAAAAAAGACCATGCAAACCAGAAAAAGTGGCCAATGGGCCTGTGAATCTCAGACTGGATTTCGAGGTAAGTGCGTGCCACACAGAGAGGGCAGGTGGTGGTGGGGAGCTCCCTTTGCCCATGGTTGTGGTGGATCTTACAGCTGCCCATAAGACCATTATGGGGTGCAGGCTGGTGCTATATGTGTTTCCTGATCCTTAGGGCAATGCTGAAAAGAAGAGGCAGGAGACCGAGCATGCAATCAAGACAGTCCTGTTAGACAACGATTACTGCAAAAGCAGCAAGATCCAGGCTTTGGGACACAGGCCACAGCCCTATGCTCTTAGAGATCACAGCTACTGCAGAAAGAACAAGCAGATCAGTACGAGCAATGGGGTGTTGCAGAGCTGAAAGACCATGATCATTTTCAGGCACAAAGAAGTAGCAGGCCGGATGGTGGTGATAAAAAGGCTGGTGGGGCTGTTGGTTTTGAGGCCTTGGCTTACAGGCTAGCAAAACAGAAAAAGCTGTTAAAACAAAGACTGCTAATTAGGAAAGCTAAACGAGTTTTGCATTGCTGCAAATGTCTTGTTGGCAAAGGGGTTACGGGGACCACAAGGGCCCGTAAATGCAAACTGTTTTTCTGAATGTGGCGGGCCAGTGAACATGTCTCCCGCTAGGGTAGACGATGGCACCCTGGAAGGGACTTCCCGGTTACTGCATCCCCCTGCAGAGCAAGAGGCTGTCGAACACAATGAGGATGTTTCTCAGGGGGGCCACCTGCTGCACTCCCAACGCCTGAGGGGGCATTGGAAAGACCAGCTTTACCCCCACCCTCAAATGTAGCAGAGGTGGTAGAGGAGGCAGCAGACCGCCCTGTGGCTTCCATGGAGCATGTTCGGCAGTGGGACTGGCCGATCCAGAGGTTCGGAGCTAGGTGGTACGTAGAAGAATACAGATTTGTTGATTTAGATCAGGTACCACTACATGAAGCTTATGAAACATTTATTTGGGGTGTAGAGCAAATATCTGACCATTTACGTCGGCTGTTTGAACCTGGTGATTAGGCTCAGCTCCATCTTGAAGCTGCCAGCACGCATGACTCTCTATATTCTCCCGCCATTAATTTAAACAGTATGAATGCTGTGAAATGTTTAGACTGGGACAGTACTCTCTTGCAAAGTAAGAGAGAGCTGTGTTTTGATCAGACTGGCTATCATTATTGTAAAAGTCATTGGGAGTGGGCTATGCAGAACCCTGCAGCCTATATCCCCCGTTCCAAAACTATAGACAAAAAGCATTGCTATTTAATTGATCTAAATAACAGCAACAATAATCTCTGTTTTGCTGGGAGTCTCGCAGCGCATACAGCAGTGAAGGATCTGACAGATGCGAAACTGTTAAGCAGAGCAAAAGAGCTACATGACAAACTGGGGTGGTCTGTGCACAGGAAAGTCATGCTGAGTGACATCCCCTTGTTTGAGGAACTGCTGCATGTTAATATATGCATCCTCCTCCTATCTGAGGGGAAAAAGGCTTGGGGGATCTTTAAGTCAAATGACAGTCTTAGATATCCCAAGATCTGTTTCCTCCATTTACATGATGAACATTATTATGGGGTTAAGGATGTGAGGAAGGTATTTGGGGCAAGAAACTTTTGTGAGCTTTGTCATACATTGTATAACCATGGCCATATCTGTAAATATTATTGCCGGCTCTGCTTGTCTCGTGACTGTGCTGTTACCTTGGGGAGAAGGATAATGTGTCCCATCTGAAGGCTGTTGTGCAGGTCTGGAGAATGTTTACAGAGGCACAAGGCCCAGGCTATTAAAAACCAAATTGATTGTTTGGCTGAGAAGTGTAAGGCCTATGTAGAAAACCATCACGAATGTAAAGGCTGGAAGTGTGGAACGTGCTATAAAAAGGTCCATAATGTAAGCCAGCACCAGTGTTTCATGCCCATGATCAAAAATGCAGAAGCAGGGCAGGGCTATATTATCTATGACATGGAATGTATGCAGGAAACCAGGACACATATCCAGAACTACATTTTTGCCATGGAGTTAGCTCCGGATGCCCCTTGGGATGAAGAAGAAAGGGCAGAATGGAAACTTGAAGCAGAATGGGAGTTTAAAGGGGACACATGTCTCATGAGTTTTATTCAGTTGTTTACGGACACAAAGTTTCGGGGCTACACTTTCCTAGCACATAATGCCAAAGGCTACGATGGCTACTTTGTTGTTAGCCAGCTTCTGAAATAAAAAAATGGATGTGCAATTAATCACCAAGGTGGTAAACTCATAGAATCACGGAATGGTTGAGGTTGGAAGGAATCTCTGGAGATCATCTTGTATTATCCCCCTGCTCAAGCAGGGCCACCTAGAGCCGGTTGCCCAGGACCATGTCCAGATGACTTTTGAATATCTCCAAGGCGGGAGACTCCACAACCTCCCTGGGCAATCTGTTCCACTGCTCAGTCACCCTCACAGTAATAAAGTGTTTCCTGATGTTCAGATGGAACCTCCCGTGCTTCCGTTTGTGCCCATTGCCTCTTGTCCTGCCACTGGGCACCACTGAAAAGAGCCTGGCTCTTTTTTCTTTGCACCCTCCCTTCAGATATTTCTATAAGTTGATGACATCCCCCCGAGCCTTCTCTTCTCTAGGCTAAACAGTCCCAGCTCGCTCAGCCTTTCCTTGTATAACAGATGCTCCTCCTGTCCCTTAATCATCTTAGTGGCCCTTCACTGGACTCTCTCCAGTACGTCCATGCCTCTCTTGTACTGAGGAGCCCAGAACTGGACACAGGGCTCCAGGCGTGGCCTCACCAATGCTCAGTAGAGGGGAAGAATCACCTCCCTCAAACTGCTTGCAACAATCTTCCTAATGCAGCCCAGGATACCATTAGCCTTCTTTGCAGCAAGGGCACATTGCTGGCTCATGTTCAACCTGGTGCCCAGCAGGACCCCCAGGTCCTTTTCTGCAAAGCTCCTTTCCAGCCATGCGGCCCCCAGCATATATTGGTGCATGGGGTTCTTCCTCCCCAGGTGCAGGACTTGGCATTTCCCCTTGTTGAACTTCATCAGGTTCCTGTCAGCCCATTTCTCCAGCCTGCCGAGGTCCCTCTGGATGGCAGCACGACCCTCTGGTGTATCAGCCACTCCTCCCAGTTTTGGGTCATCAGCAAACTTGCTGAGGGTACACTCTGCCCCAGCATCCAGATCAGTAATGAAGATGTTGAACAGGATTGGGCCCAGTATTGACCCCTGGGGTACATCGCTAGTTACTGGCCTCCAACTAGACTTTGTGTCACTGATCACCGCCGTGTGGGCTCGGCCATTCAGCCAGTTTTCAAACCACCTCACTGTCTGCTCATCCAGCCCATACTCCATTAGATTCTCCATGAGGCTCTAATGGGAGACAGTGTCGAAAGCCTTCCTGAAGTCTATGTAGACAACACCCATTGCTCTCCCCTCGTCTACCAGGCCAGTCACTTCATCATAGAAGTTTATCAAGTTGGTCAAGCGTGACTTCCCCTTGGTGAAGCCATGCTGACTACTCCCAATCACCTTCTTGTCCTTCATGTGCCTGGAAATGGTTTCCAGAATTAGCTGCTCCATCACCTTCCCAGCGACTGAGGTGAGGCTGACCGGCCTGTAGCTCCCTGGGTCCTCCTTCTTGCCCTTCTTGAAGGTAGGAGAGACATTTGCTTTCCTCCATTCCCCGGGCACCTCTCCCAGTCGCCATGATTGTTCAAAGATTATTGAGAGTGGCCTTGCAATGACATCTGCCAGCTCCCTCAGCCCTCCTGGGTGCATCCCATCAGGGTCCAGTTTGCTTAAGTATTCCCTGACCTGATCCTCCTCCAACAAGGGTACGTCTTCCTTGCTCCAGGCTTTCCCCCTGGTCTCTGGGACCTGGGATTCCTAGTAAAGACTGAGGCAAAGGCGGCATTCGGTACCTCAGCCTTTTCCACGTCCCATGTCACCATGTCTCACTCAGCAGCAGGCCCACATTTTCCCTAGCCTTCCTTTTCTCACCTGTGTACTCAGAGAAGCCCTTCTTGTTGCCTTTGACATCCCTGGCCAGATTCAATTCCATTGGGGCTTTGGCTTTCCTAACCCCATCCCTGCATGCTCAGACAGTGCCTCTGTATTCCTTCCAGGTTACCCATCCTTGCTTCCACCCTCTGTATGCTTCCTTTTTGTGTTTGAGTTTGGCCAGTGTCGTGGTTTAACCCCAGCCAGCAACTAAGCACCACACAGCCGCTCGCTCGCTCGCTCCCCCACAGTGGGACGGAGGAGACAATTGGAAGAGTAAAAGCAAGAAAACGCGTGGGTTGAGATAAAGACAGTTTAATAGGTAAAGCAAAAGCCGTGCGCGCAAGCAAAGCAAAACAAGGAATTCATTCACTACTTCCCATCGGCAGGCAGGTGTGCAGCCATCCCCAGGAAAGCAGGGCTCCATCACGCGTAATGGTTACTTGGGAAGACAAACGCCATCACTCCGAACGTCCCCCCTTCCTTCTTCTTCCCCCAGCTTTATATGCTGAGCATGACGTCATATGGTCTGGAATATCCCTTTGGTCAGTTGGGGTCAGCTGTCCCAGCCGTGTCCCCTCCCAACTTCTTGTGCACCCCCAGCCTACTCGCTGGTGGGGTGGTGTGAGAAGCAGAAAAGGCCTTGACTCTGTGTAAGCACTGCTCAGCAATAACGAAAACAAATCCAAAACATAGCCCCATACTAGCTACTATGAAGAAAATTAACTCTATCCCTGCCAAAACCAGCACAGCCAGGAGCTCCTTGTCCATCCACGCAGGCCTCCTGGCATTTTTGCCTGACTTCCTGCTCGTTGGGATGGATCGCTCTTGAGCTTGGAGGAGGTGATGCTTGAATATTAACCAGCTTTCTTGGGCCCCTCTTCCCTCCAGGGCCTTGTCCCTTGGGACTCTACCAAGCAGATTCCCGAAGACGCCAAAGTTTCTCCTGAAGTTCAGGGCTGTGAGCCTGCTTTTTGCCCTGCTCCCTCCTCTCAGGATCCTCAACTCCATCATCTCATGGTCACTGCAGCCACGGCTGCCTTTGACCTTCACATCCCCATGAGGTACAGGAGTATGAGTTCCAGTAGAGCACCTCTCCTCATTGGCTCCTCTATCACTTGGGTCAGGAAGTTGTCATTGATGCTCTCCAGGAACCTCCTGGATTGCTTATGCCCCGCTGTGTTGTCCCTCCAGCAGATATCGAGGTGGTTGAAATCCCCCATGAGGACCAGGGCCTCTTCCCGGCCTCTCCTGATTTTGTGAGCCCTTCCTGTTACATCATGTGCATAGAAGTACCCAGCCTGAGTATATGTCATAGACCCTTTAAAGTTTTTACCCACGAAACTAGGCTCCTGCCTTCCCCATGCTTTGGGTATTGAGGACTGAGGGGGAGAAGTCAGAAGTGTGCCGTGACTCGTCTGCATTCCTGTCTGGGCCTGCAGCAGCTAAAGAAAGGAGAACAGACATAGAAGTGACAGTAGTGTTCAAGGAAAAAAAAGGAAAAATCCTGGAGAAGGCTGACTGGCAACCAACTCCCCTCATGCCTTTTTAATAAAGTTTCTCTGTACTTGAGTTAAAATGATTGTCCAGTGTTTCATTTCATAGATGTGTGGAGTAGCAGCGTCTTGGTAGACGTGTCTATGCCGCTGCTTCTGTTAAAAGAGATTACTATGCTCCTGGGGAGGTGGGAAGCTTTGGGGTACTGACAGAGCAGCCACAAAGGTGACCTGGTAAACATACTGACAAAGGATATCTCCTTAACTGGAAAACCTCCTTGATGGGGAGTAGTTGGCAGGACAAAGAAACCTTGATGGGTGCAGGACAAAGAAACCCTGGGTATATTAAAATTAAAATTCCAAACTATTAGGCACTTGGGCGCCAAACCCTTGGATTCAAAACTCCACAGTCTCCATAGATGAAATACCAACCGAGGGGTCTAGTGCCTTTTTATCACATGCCGCGCCTAAATTGCCTAAAAGTGCCTTGACTCGTGTACAACAATATCATATTAGCTCCGAAGCCTCACTAGGCATAACTAGTCTTATTCAGGATTTAGAACAACAGGGTATTATTCAGAAAACTCATTCCCCGTATAACTACCCTGTGTGGCCTGTCCATAAGCCTAATGGCACCTGGTGTTTGACAGTAGATTATCGTAAACTGAATGAAAATACTGGACCCTTACACGCTGCCGTCCCATCTATCACAGATCTTGTTTTCACTATAGAGCAAGCAGCCCATCCTTGGATGGCAGTCCTGGATGTAAAGGATACGCTTTGCATGGTCCCATTACAACCTGAGGATCAAGAGAGATTTGCTTTCACTCGGGGCAGAACACAGTACACTTTTACCCGATTACCCCAAGGATTCAAACATAGCCCTACATTGTCACATCAGGCCTTAGCTCGGGAAATAGAACAAGTCCCACAGGAACCAGGGGTGACAGTATATCAATATACAGATGACATTTTAATTGGAGGGGATTACCTCAATAAGGTCCAAAGAATGCATGATCGCATCCTGGTCCATGTGGAAAATAAGGGAATTACTATCCCTGAAGCTGAATGACAGGGACCTAGCCAAACGGTTCAATTTTTAGGCATAACTTGGCAAAGTGGCAGGCAGTGTATTCCCTCTGATACCTTGCAGCAAATATCCAAGTTGAGCTCACCCTCCAATAAGAAGGAGCTCCGACAAGTCCTAGGAACTTTAGGATTCTGGCGAGCCCATATTCCAAGGTTCAGTATAATTGCTCGACCCTTATATGATCTGTTGAAGAAGCGTGCTACCCGGGAACGGACAGTTACTCATGAAGAGGTGCTTCGTTTATTAATACGCAATGTTTTAGAAAATCAGGCTATGGGCCCAATAATACCAGGGGCCCCCTTTAGCCTACATATAGGACTCGCAGAAAAAGGATATCAATGGGGATTGTGGCAACGAGCTCCCCATGAGGCCCAATTGACTCCCGTACGGTTCAGGTCAAAGGGGTGGCAAGGTTCACAATCACGGTACTCACCCTGGGAAAAATCACTGCTGGCTACTTATGTAGTCCTATTAGATACAGAACTCTTCGCGTTAGACGCACCCTTAGAAATACAGACCCCGTTCCCCATCCTCAAAAGAATCAGAGAGTCTGCTCCCGTTCCCCAGGGAATTGCACACTCCAGTACAATCCAGAAGATGGTAATGTACATAGCACATCGCGGCTGGGTCGAGGGGAGAACAGGACTTACAGGGAAATTGACAGAGTACAATATCCAATGGCCAGGGGGTGCCGAGCCACCCCTTGACATGCCGCCCTCACCCATTCAAAATGCGCCACCCCCATCTGATTTACAAAAGGATACCAAAGTTTGGTCTAATGTCTGGTTGTATTGGGCTTACGTGGCAGGGTTTTAGTAGCAGGGGGTGCTGCAGGGGTGGCTTCTGTGAGAAGATGCCAGAAGCTGCCCCCATGTCGGACAGAGCCAGTTCCAGCTGGCTCCAAGACGGACCCGCCGCTGGCCAAAGCTGAGCCAATCAGCGAAGGTGGTAGCGCCTCTGTGATAACATATTTAAGAAAGGATAAAAAACATGGCGCAGCAGCAGCTGTGAGAGAGAGGAGCGAGAAGAATGTGAGAGAAGCAACTATGCAGACACCAAGGTCAGTGAAGAAGGAGGGGGAATGCTAGAGCAGCTTGGTGAGCACCTGGCAGCTAGCCAAGGTCAACTCACCACACTGGTTTACGGGTGGATCAGCTCAAAGGGTTAAAGGGAAATGGAAGAGAAGGGCTGCCCTCCTGCAGCCCTCAGACGGGACATCTGAAACACAAGAGCTAGAGGGATCCTTGCTTCCACCCTCTGTATAGTTCCTTTTTGTGTTTGAGTTTGGCCAGGAGCTCCTTGTTCATCCATGCAGGCCTCCTGGCATTTTTGCCTGACTTTCTGCTCATTGGAACAGGCTGCTCTTAAGTTTTATCTTCCCATGTTTCTGAAACGGGAAAGAATTTCCTGCAAAATGGTGTTATAATTTTCTATAAAACATTTCTTCATCCATCTGTACTTACTTTGACTTCCTGTTCTATGTTTTGACTGGAAGTTGCACTTTTTAAAAGGCACTAAGCATAGTAATAAACTAAAGACTGGAATATATATTATTCAATACTGTATAGAGTATACAGTCTCCAGTGATGAAGAAGAATTTGTACTATGCAACTAAGCAAACCTCAGAGAAGGGAAGTAATGGCAAAGTGGCAGATGGATTCAGGAATGTTGCATTGTAAGCAGAACTATTATTTGGAGACATGCTCATTAATATTAATACAGCTTTTAACCTATTAGTCTCATTTACGGATGAGGCATTGCTTAACCAAGTTACATATGAGATGAACCAGACAGTAACAAGACTGCTAAATGCACAGCAACATCCACTAACTCCAATCAAGCCGATTTTATATGGTTCAGCAATGTGATACTCTCTTAAGGAGTGGTATTGTCTGCTTTTATCCTTGTTTCTAGGGATATCATGCAACTGTGATCAGAAATGTATTTGACAAAGCAATTTTTCTATCTCTAGAGTGCAATTCATAATTTGTGTGTGTGTATATGTAAAATGTGTATATGTATGCATGAGTGTGTGTGTGCATATAAATACATTTTGCACAGAATTATTCCATTATACATGAATGTATTCTTAGATAAAAACCACAGTTAGATTTCTCGTGGTCTGCATACTGGACAAGTTATATAACAATTTTTTTTCATTGTTGATATGACCATGTATTTAAGCTTCATAATCAGAATAGAAATGTGGTGTAATCGAATGGATTGTGCATAAATAAAACTCAGTCAATTCCTTTCTCCACTACAAGCATCCTGTGTGACCTTGGACACATCACTTAATCTTTCTGTGCCTCAGTTTACCAATCACAAAGGCAAAAGCTTCGCCCTCTCCCAGACAAGTGCTAGTAAAGTGAACAAATGAAAGCCCGAGGGCCTCAAATCCTACCATCACAGGTGTTGTCTGAATCTACCCTCTCTTAGTTTAAAACCATTACCCCTTGTCCTATCGCTACAGGCAATAAAAAGTCTGGCCCCAATCTTCCTGATTTTGCCACCTGTCATTGCTTCTGCTGACATATATTGGACAAGTCCTATGTCTAGACTATCAATCCTCTCTTGCAACATTAGGTCATGTGATAAAAGCTCATCTGCACACCCACAAAGGAGCACAGAGGGACAATGGTGGGGGGCCGGGGAAGCCCAAATAATACCCTGTCCTGGCTCCTCCCAGGCCCATCACAGGAGCTCTCAGCCCATCAAAGGCCCATCTCCACAAACCCAGAGGAGCACAGAAGCACCCCAGCAGGTGGGAACCCAAATTACAGACTCACAAGGAAGGCACACCCTGTCCATGACCCTCCCAGGGCTGTCCCAGAAGAGCCTCAGCCCCAGAGTCCAGGTGTGACACCCATCAAGATGAGTCAACAACAGAGCACTTTTTGGCCTGAGGGGGGTTACTGCTTAGGGATATGGGACACATTATGGGATGCAGGGGAAGAGCATTTGGGGATTGCACAAAACTTATTATGAGATATTTAGGGAAGGAACCACAGGCAGGAAAAGGGAAGGATATAGGTGATTTGGGGAGGAACAACTGTGGGAAAACAGATGAGTATGAGGATAAAAAGGGCCAGCTGTGTATAAATAGTTTGCTGGTCAGTACACTTGTCTGGCCATGTCCTGTGCCTGATCAGCGCAGCCTGTCCTATCTTCTTATTAAATTCCTTTCTAACTCTTTCCTGGATGAAGGCTCTCTGTTTTGTGTGCATGTGGATGTATGGGGGTGTGAGTGCCAGCAACTGGAGACAGACCATGGGTTGGAGGGCCTATGTGCCTGAGTGCCAGCAAATGGAGAGACCCGAGTGAGTGGACTTAAGTGCCAGCCACTGGAGTGGGTCCTTGGGTCATAGGGGCCCACATGTCCATGGTGCCAGCAAATGGACTGGGACCACGGGCCAGAAGGCCCATGTGCCTGATTGCCAGCGACTGGAGAGACCCCAGTGAGTGAAACCAAGTGCCAGCCACTGGAGTGGGACCAGGGATCAGAGACCCATGTATCTGGGTGCCAGCAACTGGAGTGAATGCGGGTATGAGAGTGAGTGTGTGAGCACTGGTGAAGACCAAGCCAGACTAGCCAGTGAGTAGGTGAAGTGGCCTGGGAGCCAGGGTGAGACCATGGGAGGAGCTGGCTATCGGAGAGAGCAGGGGAGTCCTGGCAAGTTGCCAGAGAGACCATAGGGTCTGGGGGTTTCTAGGAGCGAGACCTGTGCATGTCTCTAAGGGCAAGACTGCATTTACATACTAAACTTGTTAATAGGACAGCTTAAAGTTGTCAATGTGGTTCTGAATCAGCAGAATCCTCAGCACTCTGCATAATACAGACCTACATGACCAAGTTTATCGTGTATTACTGCCTTGTTACTATGTAACTCCATAATTTCACTTACTGACAGCTTAATTTGCTGTCATCAGGAACATAGCAATAAAAGCAGTGAAGTACAGTAAATGCTTACTGAAGCATTGTGTCAGCAGGGAGGATCCTCTGCCTGCAGCCTAGGAATGTGGTACTATCCATTAGACCTGCCAGAGTGACCCTAGATAAAATAACATGCAAAAGACTTGTGTAAAAGTCATACCCTTAAACATGTCCCTCACCTTTATCTCCTCCAGAGGATCTTGCCTATATGCACATCCTTATAAAACAGTCCTATGTATCCACTTAACACATTCATGGCCAGATGCAATGCAGAGCTTAGCTAAGGGCTACGCACTTAAAATTTTAGGCACTTAACCCATAGAGTGAAGTGCAAAATTCATACATGTCATAGATTTAATCACTTCAAAGGCTAGCTAAAAAAATTTGTACAGGGTACAGAGCTACCCAAAAAGGAAGAGCAGGGAAGGCTTTAAGCAACTGACATGTCTGAACCATCCTTCCTCTCTTGGGGTTACAGCCATTCCCCAAGGCCTCTAGAGATTCACCTTCAGCCACTTGAGGTTCTGATGTGTCTAATTCTCCCTTTATATGACAGGGGAAGGGCTTGAGCACTAATTGGATTTATGGACTTCCCACACAGTAACTTAGTCCTACTGCCTTTGCCCTGGAGGAATCAGGGAATAGCTGCTTAGGCAGTGAACATTCCCTAAAAATGCAAACACTTTTGGTTCCTCCTGTTGATGTACATGGCCTCCTTGCACATATATATGTTTAGGAACTGTTGCTGCTATTACTTCTTTGGAGTAATACAATTCATTATATAGCTGTTTTGCACAACTAGCCTAAATACCATGCATTTGTTTTACTTAAGCTGTGTACAGACATGATCTGAGCAAGATAAAATTAGTCAACCATGCCAATTCATGTGCTGAGGAATTTTTATTGTACTCCTTGAGGTGAATTAAACACACGCTTCTGCTTAAATATAAAAAGATTTAATGAACAATGCATTGGACAGAGTCCTACTGCCATAAGCAGTTCTACAAGGAGTCTGCAAAAATGCCTAACGAGCTGATTCGTTATACACACATACACCTGCACCAATCATGTGAGTGTTGGCATCAGATGCCTTAGCCCAGTGTTTGGTTCATCACCAGCTCTGTTGACCAAAGGTGGCCCCTGAGAACTCAGAACCCTGAGAACATTCCAAGGTTGACACAAGACAATACCACAGCATTTCTTATCACAAAGGGAAACTTCACTCCCTTACGGGGAGTCCTTCTGTCTCTGGCATTCCTGCTTCCAGCCAGTTTAACCCGTTCTGCAGTTAGGCCTTCTTGCCCTCCATGCCAGATCATTCCTTGGTCATGAATTACCACTGCTGAACAGTTACAATTTGAATTTCTCCTTCTCATGTATATAAACTTTGCATATGAGTATGTATGTATCTATATACAGCTAGGCATACCAGTTTATAGATAGCTATTGCATTTTGAACCCCCTTTCACTGGAAGTCCAGTTCACGTTATCAATTACATCATTCTCGTTACAATGTTTGACGGATATTTACTTGTGGTGGGTTGGCTCTGGGTGGATGCCAGGTGCCCACCAAAGTCACTCTATCAGTCCTCCTCCTCAGCTGGACAGGGGAGAGAAAATATAACGAAAGGCTCATGGGTCGAAATAAGGACAGGGAGAGATCGTTCACCAATTACCGTCACGGGCAAAACAGACTCAACTTGGGGAAAAATAATTTAATTTATTACCAATCCAGTCAGAGTAAGGTAATGAGAAAATAAAAACTAAATCTTAAAACACCTTCCCCCCACCCCTCTCTTCTTCCCGGGCTTGACTCCCAATTTCTCTATCTCCTTCCCCCAAGTGGCACAGGGGGACAGGGAATGGGGGTTGTGGTCAGTTGATAACACGTTTCTGCTGCTCCTTCGTCCTCAGGAGGAAGACTCCTGACACTCTTCCCCTGCTCCAGCATGGGGTCCCTCCCATGGAAGACAGTCCTCCACAAACTCAACATGAGTGAACAGTGTGCTGCTGCGGCCAAGAAGGCCAATAGGATGCTGGGTTGCATCAATAAGGGCATCACCAGCAGAGATAAAGAAGTCATTATCCCTCTCTACTCAGCGTTTGTCAGGCCACACCTGGAATACCGTGTACAGTTCTGGTCCCTGTTATACAAAAAAGATGTGGACAGGCTGGAGGGGGTCCAGAGAAGGGCCACCAAGATGATCAAGGGTCTGGGAAGCCTGCCATATGAGGATAGGCTGAGAGAGCTGGGTTTGTTCAGCCTTGAGAAAAGAAGGCTTAGAGGTGATCTCATCACCATGTACCAGTACTTAAAGGGGAGCTACAAAGAAGATGGAGACTCCCTTTTTACAAGGAGTCACATGGTGAGGACAAGGGGTAACAGGTACAAGTTACTCCCAGGGAGATTCCGATTGGACAAGAGAGGAAAATTTTTCACAATGAGAACAGTCAATCATTGGAATAATCTCCCCAGGGAAGTGGTTGACTCCGCTATGCTGAACATGTTTAAGACTCAGCTGGACGTGGTGCTGGGCCATCTCATCTAGATTGTGCTCTTGCCTAGAAAGGTTGGACCAGATGACCCTTGAGGTCCCTTCCAACCTGCTATTCTATGATTCTATGATTCTATGATTCTATGATTCTATGAAACTTCTCCAACGTGAGTCCTTCCCACGGGCTGCAGTTCTTCACAAACTGCTCCAGTGTGGGTCCTTTCCACGGGGTGCAGTCCTTGAGGAACAGACTGCTCCAGCATGGGTCCCCCACGGGGCCACAAGTCCTGCCAGCAAACCTGCTCCAGTGTGTGCTTCCCACAGGGTCACAGCCTCCTTTGGGCATCCACCTACTCCGGCGTGGGGTCCTCCATGGGCTGCAGGTGGATATCTGCTCTGCTGTGGGCCTCCATGGGCTGCAGGGGACAGCCTGCCTCACCATGGTCTTCACCACAGGCTGCAGGGGAACCTCTGCTCCGGTGCCTGGAGCACCTCCTCCCCCTCCTTCTTCACTGACCTTGGTGTCTGCAGAGTTGTCTCTCTAACATATTCTCACTCCTCTCTTCCAGCTGCTGTTGCACAGCAGTTTTTTCCCCTTCTTAAATATGTTATGCCAGAGGCGCTACCACCGTCGCTGATTGGCTCGGCCTTGGCCAGCGACAGGTCCGTCTTGGAGCTGGCTGGCATTGGCTCTATCAGACATAGGGGAAGCTTCTGTCATCTTCTCACAGAAGCCACCCCTGTAGCCCCCCTGCTACCAAAACCTTGTCACGCAAATCCAATACATTAATATACTACAGTAATCCCAGTTTGTTTCTTCACTGAGAAAGTCTTGGAGAACTGCTCTTAAAATGGTGAATTTTCCATTTCAGCTACACATCCAGATGAACAGGAGACTTGGCCAAACCAAATCAAGTTTTTCATCCAGAATCAGTATTATACCATTCATACTCATGGCATATTTTCAGTTTTCGACCAGGGTCATTTGGTCATGCTTAATCTTCCAGCAGCTTTGATTGACCATTAATTATTCCTGCTGTATTTTGGAAGAGCTGTCAGTACATCTTGGGCAACTCATTTGTGTAAACACTCACGTGGATTGGGACATATTTAGAATTTACTCTTTAAAAAAAAACAAGGCTTTTGGATTTAATAACCTGAGTTGCAGTATATATGAGCTGTAATGCTACACTTTAAAAAAACCCAACACAAGATATAGGGCAGACTTCAAAACTGAATCTGTTCTTTTGGAGGGAAAGTATCCTTTGCATTATATGCAATTTCAGGTTCTTGGGATGGCAAGGGTTAAACGCTAAAGGAGCCTAAGTTACAGGAACAGGTAGGTACCTGGAACTACTGCTGGCCTTTGCTCAAAGAAAGCAGAAAGCTTTGAACAAGCAGGATCCCAGGAGGGGAGCTGTGAATGGCTCCAAGCATCAATTCAGGATCAGATGTCAAAAACTAATGCTTTTTCAAGGGGCTCTGCAGAAAGGCAGAGGGACTGATTTTCATGAGAAAAAAGTTATCTTTTAGTACATCCACTTGCAACTTAACCTAGGAAAGTGTCTACACTTTTTTTCCAAATCGTAAAAAAAAAAAAAAAAAAAGCCAAGCTTGTTTTGTGTGAGATTTTCCTGTTTTAAGAGTCATTTTGCTACCTGAAAAATCACATTTACGCGGCAACGAATGCTTAGTGGCTACTTCCTCAAACACAATTACAACTAGCCAAGGGAAAACTTACTGGTCATTTAAGCACAGATCTAAATCAGAACCAGATCAACCAAATTTTGGACAAGCTCTGCTGGAGATCAGAGCACTGAGGCCTGGGCTCATTTGTAGGTGGTTCTCACTACAGGAGAGGTAAGTGACTCCGGGGTCTAGACAGGGCAACTCCCCAGCTCTGGTCTACAAGAAGCCCAAGGTTTATCCTAGGAGGCAAAAATAAACAGAAGGCATCTCACAGCGAGCTGTACCCCACTCTCTTCTGCCTCCTGCGGGGTGTGCAGAGCACGGGCAGGGTGAGCCCTCCCGGCTCTTACCGGCTGCAGGAAGAGGAGTGATGAGCTAGAACGCAGTCTGGTTTTAGCTCTGGGAACGTAGGAAAAACCGCTTCACGTTTAAGTAACCGCCCCCCCCCCCCCCCCTTTTTTTTTCCTCGCTTGCTTCTGGGCTTGCAGTAGAGCCGGAGAGACACCCGGGAGGGAGCTCAGCTGCCATGCCTCAGCCCAGGAAAGGGAGGCAGCCGACCTCCTCCAAGCCTGCAGGGGCTGGAGCCGCCAGGGCCTGGGCGGTAAGGTGGTGCTGGCTGACGCAGGGGGAGAGCGGACGGGAGCGGACGGCCTCCGCGTTGTGCCACAGCTCTGCGTTGTGGACTGCCTGCGGAGTCCGCTGAAACAACGGGGAGCCTGGCTCATGGGGCAGGAGGGACAGCCCCGCTCTGGGACAGCGGGTCTGCACGCAAAGTGGTAGGAGCTCAGGGTAAGGCGGGCAGCGTAGGGTAGGGCGAGACAGAGGGGTCCAGGGAGCCGGGGAGCGCAGAGGGTACCCTCCTGGTAGGCTGGGACGCGCGCTCCGCTCCGTCTGCCCTCCCCCCCCCAACGTCGCCTCCGCTTGGGGCCCAGCAGTGGGCGGGTGGGAGGCGGGATGGTACTGGGCTATAGTATGCTGCCCGAGAGGAGGAGCGAGTGATGGCTATGGCTTTTGCGCCATGGTAAATACGTGGGGCACTGTCCCTCCCTACCGGAGCCGTGAGCACTGAGGAGGCGGAGCAGGAGCGTCGCAGGGCTGGGCCTGGGGCTCTGCGGTGTGAGGGGGCTCAGCCCGGCAGGATAGGTGTGATCTCCGGCTCGGCCCATCTGTGCAGCCTGTGCAAGCTGTGCCCCTCCCACCCCCCCCCCCCCCCCACCACCTCTGCCAGAGGTGACACAAAGTCACAAAGTTTGGGAATTGCTGCATTAAATGATGACAAGAACATTAAAGGCCTCTGTAGTCCTGGGTCATTGAATCTGAGGTATGAAAAGATATTAAGACAACATTGCTATATGCGTTCAGGTAAAGAAACCATTCCTCCACATGCTCTGCTGGAAATCACTCTTTATAATTATTTGCACCAGAATATCACCTGCTGACCTCTGCTAACCTCATGTGAGACTGGAGTCTTCTTTTGTCCAATGCTGTACATGCATCATACAGGGCAGTTTCTACCTGGAAGACCTGATCTAAAGGATAAGTAAGCAAAGCAGGAAAGGTATAACAGAGGAAATGGACGCAAAAGAGATTCATTAGTTTTTCCATCAAGGTTTTTACTGGGTGTTTTATTTAAAGCAGAATGTGATTGCTGTAAGAAGAATCTGGTTTTCACCTATCCATTCCTTACATTTCTTGATTGTAGTTCCTTGACACATCTTTCCATCCTGCTGTTTTCTGAACAGCATCACAGATCTGTCTTTTTCCCTATTTCAACTGAAAACAAGGGTCAGATTCCTATCAGCATAAAATGATATATCTCCTTTAATATCTATAGTGCTATGTTAGTTGACATCAGCTGAGAATCTGGCAAGTAGACTTCCCTTCTTACCCAGTTACTGAACATGTCATCACTGCGGTCCTCCAAGATGCTATGTAATGGCTTTGAACCAAAGATGCGTTAATGCTGATGGGACTCTTGAGGCCTAGAAAGAATTTCAGCCTTGCTTGAAGTAAGCCCTTTAGCCGAGTTCTGATTTTTGCAAGTGCAGACTGAAAAATGCAGTTGTGAGTTCAGTTATTAGTGTTTTGCTCTGTACTTTTCACTTAGGTCAGTTACTTTCTAGTTTATGAATGCTCATATCAGAAGGTAAAGGTGTGTCTATAAAATGATAGCATCGTGGCATTTTTGTATGCTGTAGAACATGATGAAGATCTTAAGATAAACTTTCTTGTTTATGATACTTCTTTTTCTTTGTTTATTTTGGGATAGATTTTGTGAAGATATTATGATTATGGGTGGTTTTGCATACTATGTTATTAGTTAATAAACTGGGAAAATATTTTGGACCAACTTGATTTTCTAACAACTATAAGGAACAGTTGTTAGATATTTAAACTTAAAAATATAACTTAAACTATGCTGAGTGGTTTTTGTGACAGAGATGGAGCTGCTCCTATCAATTGGTCTGCTAATGGATATGTTATTACTGTGTGAATACATTGGTTTGGCACTGCAAGGAAAGATGAGTAGAAAAAGGAAAGAATGACCAAAGAAAAACCCATCTCTCCCACCCATTTGGGGAATGTAAAGGAGCAAGACATACATACTAGCCCTGAAAAACTTAGCTTATTCTCTAGCTGAGCAGACTGATTTTTTTTTTTTTTAATTAAAAAAAAATTAACTAGAAGCTTCAAAGCTTGGAAATACAGAGCAGCAAAGAGCTGTTAAAGACAGTTTTTAAACCAAGATCCCTTTTCTTACTTTAAACATGAGCTGTTTAGGGAATCGGTGTGGTCTACCCAGAAGGTATATGAGGAAGTTGTGCTTTCCTAGGTTACCTCCTCAGGATGGCAAACTTTTAAGTGAGATAATACTTTCATAAACTGTTTTATTATCTGAGGTCAGAGAGTATTGGTGCTTAATGTATACACGGCTGCCTGATTCCAGCTGACTGGATAGAAAAAATACTTTGATCTGGATATATATTCCTTGTTGCAATTGTCAAAATAAACAGTGTTTGGATTTTAAGTCAAAGTCTCATTATTAAAGATGCTGTTTGGCATATCCTTCTGGAGGAAAGACTGTAAGCATTTAATTTGCATCCTAATTGAGTTTGGGGGTGATAAAGCTGTGGTCCTTGTCCATTCCTTATAGTCTGTGGACAGTGAAATTGGCCTGAGGTCCCCCAGGGATGTGGAGCTGATATTCTGCTTTAAAGGTGGTTGAGAGAGTCCTGTCAACCCCATTGTCCTGCCCTTTACCTGCCCCCAAATGCTCTGCAGGGACCACAGAGTACTGTACCTGACAGCTCGGTCTAGGGATAGGAAAACAGCAGAAGTCTATGCCAAGGTAGACAAATGTACAAGTCTTGACACCTAAGAGGGGACACTCTGAGCTTCATCCATCTGCTGAGACACAGTGTATGCCCCCCATCTTAGTCCTGGGACTGGACATCCTATCGATGCTGTGGCTCCTGTCTGGCCTGGGTTTCCTTTGTATGGAGACAAGGAGATGGACTTAGGGAGGAAGGGTAACACCTGATTTGGCCCTGATAAAAGTTTGGCATGCTCAGTGCTACATAAGGCTCCTGCATTCTATAGATGAAGCTAGAGAGACCAGGGAGGAATTGAGGCATAAAACTCTTTGAACTGTGACTTGATTTAGGAAGAAAAAAAGAAAAGAAAAAAAATCTGGAGTTAAATTGGTGTTATTGCTTTTATAACTATGTCTAAACTCAAAGAAACAAACAAATAAAAGAAACAAACTACAGACCATGCGCAGAAAGGCGTGCTTGCATTGTTAGCCAACTTTCATGATAATAAATATCCAATTGGACAACCCTGTGAAGCCTAGCATTACATGCAGTATGCTTTCACAATTCTACACAAGCTAAATGCTATCTACATTGATAACAATAAGACCTGTAGCTGGATTCAGGGTAGCGCTTGTGATGCTGAGTATTGATTTAGGAATAGGGCCTGTTCTACATTACAGAGCCTTTTTTGTGTAGGAACTCTAGTTCCTGAACCATATAGCTATGATGGCTCTGGTACAGTTATGCTTTTGTCAGTAAAAGAACTCTCACTGATATTGCTTTTACTGGTATGTGTGTGGTGTGCTTTTACTAAACCAGTTATCTGTGCTTTTTACTGGTACAATTCTGTCTGTACTGAAAGTGCTTTAGTAGGGCAGTGAATCAGTTCACCTGTTACCTGAAAAGACAACCTAAGTGAATTGTTCTTCCTCTGAAGAGGCAAAATTGGAATATGAGAATAGTATTTTTAATTTAAAAACTTATCAAGTATCATCTTATTGATGCTAAAACTAATTTTAAAAACTTGAATTATTAGAGGTTTTGTTAAAAAAAAAGTTTTTGAAACTTTTGTTCTGTACTACCATAATGGAGACAGATTAGAGACATGTAATTTTTTTTCTTAGTTTTATTTTGTTCATTCAACAGCCTGTTTTCCCAGGCTGTCTAATGAGCTTGAACACATTCCAGCTGAAGATAGTGCAGTGATACATGGATCATTATTTTCTCCCTGTAGCCGTGTAAAGAAAATGCTTCAGGAACTCATTGCTTTAATGGGTTAGCAAACTTTACCTCCTGCTATTCAACCCACAAAACAATAGGGGAATACATGGGTCCAAAATCATCTCCTCTCTCTACTTAACAAAACAGACCAGACATGAATCCTCATTCTCAGATGTTTGAGTTGCTGTGGGAAGTTATACTAGCCAAGATATTGATAATAACTGTATTACATTGTCTTTTATAGTAATTGTAAAATCTCTTGCTTATTTTTACATTTTGGGGGGTTCTGTTATAAAGATTAAACAACATTTTTTTTTAAATATTTTTTTAAGGGACCATATTCACTGCTTTTCACAGATATATAGAGTAAAGCTTGCACTGAATACCTGTGTGGATGCTGAATAAACTGTGTGTTACTGTATGTTGTCGCATGCGGGGGACAAACAGGATTGCATTTCAGGTGAGGTGAAAGCAAGAAGTTTAATGCCTTGGAAGGGATGAAAGACAGAGGAGGTTTGGGGAATCTAGTAGAACTAGATTCCCTAATGTATACTTGTGCCTGAACCATTCTGAATCTGAATTCTCTCAGTGCCAGCCTGAACCATTACAGAGATTATTTTTTGTATATCAATAATATAATTATAAAAATTATAGTAACAGTTGTCTTCCAGGTAAGGAGGGCTAGGCATAATGATCATTTGAATGTTTCTGAGGAAAGTTCAGATGCTGGAGTGGATGTTCATGATTGCATGTTTAATGTTGGTCTCTGAGAGACCTGTTCAATTTCTACTGAAGCCTGTGGGACTGACAGCATTACTGAAGCAAGTATCAGTTAGAGAGCACTGTGCAGATGAAAAATGATTGATAAGCTTAATTATCTTCCATAACTTCTCACAAGAACAATAGTCTTAAATTGACAGGGCTTTAAAGCTCATTGACAGGGCTTTAAACTAGATTTGAAGGGGGAGGGGGTCGATACCAGGTTTGCCTGTGATAAGGGGTGGGATGGCACGCCATGCTTAGAGGGACGGGGTACTAGCGGGGGATGGGATGCTAGCAGGGGCCCTCAGCCTGTTGATCTGAGGCGTGCTGGAGACACTGCAGCACAGTCGAAGTCTTATGGGGATGAGTGGGGCGCTCTTGAGGTAATAGGAGCCAACAGGGAAATATCGGAGAAATTCCTCAAGGGAACCAAGGGGTGTTCCTCCAAGAAGGTGACATGGAGCCTATTGATGAAGCCTTTTTTCTCCAACTACAGGAAGCTTCACGCTCACAGGCTCTTGTCCTGCTGGGGGATTTCAACCGCCCTGACATCTGCTGGGAAAGTAACACGACAGGCGGTAGGCAATCTAGGAGACTCCTGGAGTGCATGGAGGACAACTTCTTAAGCCAGGTAATAGATGGCCCTACCAGAGGGGATGCAGTACTGGACCTGGTGGTCACCGATGTTCACAGTCCGGAGAGATAAGAGTCAGGTGAAGAGTATAGTCAAGACCCTGAATTTTAGGAAAGCAAACTTCCAGCTCTTCAAGGAGTTAGTCAATAGGACCCCTTGGGAAATGGCCCTCAGGGACAAGGGAGCAGAACAGAGCTGGCAGATCTTCAAGGACGCCTTCCATAGAGCACAAGAGCTCTCGATCCCCAGGTGCAAGAAATCGGGCAAGGAAGGGAAGAGGCCGGCATGGCTGAGCCATGACCTGTGGGTCAAACTAAAGGGCAAGAAGAGAATGCACAGGCAGTGGAAGAAGGGACTGGCATCTTGGGAAGAGTACAGGGACACTACCTGGTTGTGTAAGGATGGGATCAGGAAGGCCAAGGCTCGGCTGGAGCTGAACCTGGCGAGGGATGCAAAGAATAATAAGAAGGGCTTCTACAGGTACGTCAACCAGAAAAGGAAGGTTAAGGAAAGCGTACCCCCTCTGATGAGCAGAAGTGGCGAGCTGGTAACAACAGATGAGGAGAAGGCTGAGGTACTCAACAACTTTTTTGCCTCAGTCTTCACTGGCAACCTCTCTCCTCACACCTCCCGAGTCAATGGGCCATTTGACGGGGATCAGGGGGGCAGAGGTCCTCCCACTGTAAGAGAAGATCAGGTTCGTGATCACCTGAGGAACCTGAACGTACATAAGTCTATGGGCCCCGATGAGATGCATCCCAGAGTCCTGAGGGAATGGGCTGATGTAGTTGCCAAGCCACTCTCCATGATATTTGAAAAGTCATGGCAGTCAGGTGAAGTCCCTGGGGACTGGAAAAAGGGAAATGTTGCAGCCATTTTTAAAAAGGGTAGAAAGGAGGACCCTGGGAACTACCGACCTGTCAGCCTCACCTCTGTGCCTGGGAAGATCATGGAACAGATCCTCCTAGAAGCTATGCTAAGGCACATGGAGGACAGGGAGGTGATTCGAGACAGCCAGCATGGCTTCACCGAGGGCAAGTCCTGCCTGACCAACCTAGTGGCCTTCTATGATGGAGGGACTGCATCAGTGGACGAGGGAAGAGCTACGCATGTCATCTATCTGGACTTCTGTAAGGCCTTTGACACGGTCCCCCACAATATCCTCCTCTCTAAATTGGAAGGATATGGATTTGATGGGCGGACTGTTCAGTGGATAAGGAATTGGCTGGATGGTTGCATCCAGAGGGTAGTGGTCAATGGCTCGATGTCCAGATGGAGACCAGTGACAAGTGGTGTCCCTCCGGGGTCCGTACTGGGGCCAGTGCTGTTTAATATCTTCATCAATGACATAGTGGGATCGAGTGCACCCTCAGCAAGTTTGCAGATGACACCAAGCTGAGTGGTGCAGTTGACACACCTGAGGGACGGGATGCCATCCAGAGGGACCTGGACACGCTTGAGAAGTGGGCCTGTGTGAACCTCATGAGGTTCAACAAGGCCAAGTGCAAGGTCCTGCACCTGGGTCAGGGCAATCCCCGGTATCAATACAGGCTGGGGGATGAAGGGGTTGAGTGCAGCCCTGCCGAGAAGGACTTGGGGGTACTGATAGACGAAAAGCTGGACATGAGCCAGCAATGTGCTCTCGCAGCCCAGAAAGCCAACCGTATCCTGGGCTGCATCAAAAGAAGCATGGCCAGCAGGTCGAGGGAGGTGATTCTGCCCCTCTACTCTGCTCTCCTGAGATCCCACCTGGAGTACTGCATCCAGCTCTGGAGTCCTCAGCACAGGAAGGACATGGACCTGTTGGAGCGGGTCCAGAGGAGGGCCACAAAAATGATCAGAGGGATGGAACACCTCTGCTATGAGGAAAGGCTGAGAGAGTTGGGGTTGTTCAGCCTGGAGAAGAGAAGGCTGCGGGGAGACCTTATTGCAGCCTTTCAGTACTTAAAGGGGGCTTATAAGAAAGATGGGGATAGTCTTTTTAGTAGGGCCTGTTGCAATAGGACAAGGGATAATGGTTTTAAAGTAAAGGAGGGTAGATTTAGACTGAACACAAGGAAAAAATTTTTCATGATGAGGGTGGTGAAACACTGGAACGGGTTGCCCAGAGAGGTGGTAGATGCCCCATCCCTGGAAACATTCAAGGACAGGCTGGATGGGGCTCTGAGCAACCTGATCTAGTTGTAGATGTCCCTGCCAATTGCAGGGGGGGTGGTGGACTAGATGACCTTTAAAGGTACCTTCCATCCCAAAGCATTCTATGATTCTGTGATTCTAAATATACTGCCCTGAAGATCATTACTTTCCGACTGTGATTTCACTTGAAGTTATCCATCGGATCACTTAGAAATCCTGTAAACCATTAGTGAGAAAGAAAACTTATAATGTTCCATTCTCTCATATTATGGTAGGTGACATGGATCATATATGCACTAAGATATTTGGGAATCTCTCTACACAGAAGGTATAATTCAAGATCTTAATAATTACACATTTATTCTCTATACTTACAGCATGGTGACAAGAAGGCAAGTGGAGCTTCTTCCAAATTGGGAGAGAAAAAAGCAGAAGTGGCAGAGGTAAATTCAAGTGTTTCATCATATTAAGAAGAAAAGTTGGCAATTAATTTCCTCCTATACAAATTTTTGTCTTTTGATAGCAAAGTAGTAATTTTCAGATAATTGATTGGTGACTGTAGTCACACAATACATTCCAGAAATATGTAATTTTGTCTTGTGCTGCTGAGCAGCCTAATGGAAATATTTCTTTGATTTGCTCCTCTTTTCACTAAATATTTCATGTATCAGTGGAAATTCAGGATCTCAGTGGATGTGTCTATTTTGTAGTGCAGGTGCACTTTGGTATGCATCTGATTGTACTGGGTTTTTGATTGTCCAGAAGCAGGGATGAAGTGGAGTGCGCTGTGGCTCTTCCTACCTTCTCTGCATCCTGGCTTTTCTTCCAAAGGGAGAGTTCATACATGGATGGTGCATGTCTGGGCCATCTCCTGACACACTTGCATATATGTGGTCAGTGCTATATTTTAGAAAAATACTTCTCTTTGAAGATACTGCCTCATCAGGAACTGGTATTTATAGTTCAAGAGTTCCTGCTGGGTTATAACATTGAGTTTACAATAAACAATTTTATAGTCTGAGTATAGTGGCTATTATTAACAATCCAAAGCTGTATGGATTGTGCACAGTGTTAGGAACAGTACTATGAAGGGTTACCCCTTTCCCAGCAGCCACAAGCAGTGGGCCTTCATTCATTAGCCACCAAACAAGTCCTTGAGAGCTACAGTGAATCAGACTGGTATTTCAAAGAGAAGGTGCTGTCCAAGCCAGGAAGCAAGTGCTGCGGGTAAGTGCCAGTACTGATAATTAGTTCCCCAACAACCTCTGCTATTGCAAGTAGGAACAGTACTTCCCTATGCAAGGTAAACAGCAGATTCAGAAAGAGAATAATTCATAGAAACATTTATTACTAATTGTTTACTTGTTGGCTTTAAATGTCAATTACTGATATATGGGAAGCCAGAAATAGGTACACTTGATATTTAGTTCATAGTAGAAGCTATTATTTGCAAAATAACTTTGTCTAAGCTATAGTGTATTTAACTCCAAAGCTATAGTATATTTAATTGCAATGCAAATCAAGGCCAGTGAACACTTTTATTATAGTCCTCTGAGGTAGATGACTAAAGCAATTATCTTTCTTTCCTGGCCAAAAAAGGCTTGTCTAACTTGGAAACTTGGTCCTTCTTTCCTCTCTAGACAGTTTAGTTTTTTTCTTAAATAGTCTTATTCTTTCATACCTTCTTAGTTTAACGCCAAAATCTTTGACTGCACATTGTTGCTCTTAATATAGAAGTGTGGACTTCGTGGGAATGGTGGGAGTTGAAGCCTGCAGTTTGGGTTGTAGAGTTACTGTTTCTGACCTCTCACTGAGAAGATCTGTTTCTAGTTAGCAAAAGAAGGCTGTTTATTGTCCTGATGCTTTTGCTTTTCAATTTTTGAGCCCTGAGAATACTGTGTGTGTGTTTTCTCTTGAGAATTTGTTTTGTGTATTTGACTTGTTCATTTTTTTTTCTTGTAATTGGCTCAACAGTGCTTAAAAGTAGAAGTAGATCAAAACACTTCTTCTGAGGCCTTTGTATTGAGTGTATATGGCAAGGTTTTGGTAAGGGGGTGGGGAGACTGCAGGGGTGGCCTCTGTGAGAAGAGGCCAGGGGCTGCCCTGTGCCAGACACAGCTGGTTCCAGACAAACTGAGAGAATCAGTGAAGTTGGTGGTGCCTCTTTGAAAACGTATTTAAGAAATGGCAAATGGTATGAGGAGTGAGGAAAAAACATGAGAAACAAAAGTGCAAACACCAAGGTTAGAGAGGAAAGAGGGGGAGGAGGTACTCCAGATGCCAGTGCATATATTTCCCTGCAGCTTGTGGAAGAGACCGCGGTGGAGCGGGTATTCCTCTGCCGCCCATGGAGAATCCACACTGCAGCAGACTGGAGAGGAGCCATGCTGGAGCAGGGGAGAAGTGTGAGGAGGAAGGAGTCACAGAGAGGAACTGTTATGTACTGGCTGTACTTCCATCCATAGATCTTAAAGCATTGTATAAAGGACACTAGCAACATTATTTAATTGACATAGATAAAATTTGGGGAAGAGGAGGAGTTGAAGCACAGGACTAGAATTGGCTTACTTAAGGTCATCCAACAGCCCAGTAGGAGAGAAAAGAAACCAGGTTACCAAGTACCAGACTGGTGCATACAGCTGTATGATGCATAGCTTCCTCAAAGCTCAGAGGGTAAGTCAGTCCTGAACTCACTGAAGTCAGTGGGTGTTCCCATTTGAATTGTGGAGCAAGCTTTCCTTAATTTAATTGGCAGCTGTAATTTAGCTGGCAGCTGTAGCTTGTGCTTATTCCTCATTTCAATGAAGATTCAGGGAACTACAGGCCTGTCAGCCTGACCTCAGTGCCGGGGAAGGTTATGGAGCAGATTATCTTGAGTGCCATCACACGGCACGTACAGGACTATTGTCCCAAAAGCGGGGTCGTTAGCCCGGTGTGCAGACGCCAATTAACACACAGAGCAAAGGTATTTTATTTCCTTCATATTTGCACAATGATGGGTGCTAGGTGGCAGTTCCACAAATCTAGCACGCCTCTGTACAAAACTACAGCATATTTATCTTGCTACATGATTAGTATAAACCCACCCAAATTTAAACTTATTGGTTAGCGATTAACATTTCATGCACTATTGGTTTACTGTATTTAAATTAGCCTTGCTTGCTATGCAAATTAGCACACATACTCCTTTCAGGTGTGGGGGGGCAAGTCTTTCCAGTCCTGAAGTGAATCAGTGGTCATGATCTCCCCTCACCCAGTTACTGCAGTTTTATCTGACTTCATGGTTTTTTAGCCATCATCCAGCCTTTGGCGCCAAGATGTTCCCTTTTATCAGTCTGTTAGCTCCCCTTCAAGGGTATAGTCATTAGTTTTCCACGGTTCGTTAGTAAAACAAATACTT
The DNA here is from genome assembly GCF_965183815.1 of Platalea leucorodia. Classification (NCBI taxonomy): domain Eukaryota; kingdom Metazoa; phylum Chordata; class Aves; order Pelecaniformes; family Threskiornithidae; genus Platalea; species Platalea leucorodia. The sequence continues at coordinate 24,015,046 of NC_138859.1, read as the reverse complement.
TCTTATCTTTTAGCTCCTTCTCCTTATTGCCAGATTCTCTTCACAGAGGACAGGTGGTTCATAGTTTTGCTCAGTGGAAAATTCCACTTTCTGCAGGATATCAGGACAACCAGGGGATCAGGCCCAGTCAGCATGGGTTTATGAAAGGGAGGTCCTGCTTGACTAACCTGATCTCCTTCTATGACAAGGTGACCCTCTTAGTGGATGAGGGGAAGGCTGTGGATGTTGTCTACCTGGACTTTAGTAAGGCCTTTGACACTGTCTCCCACAGCATTCTCCTGGAGAAGCTGGCTGCTCATGGCTTGGACGGGTGTACTCTTCGCTGGGTAAAAAACTGGCTGGATGGCCGGGCCCAAAGAGTTGTGGTGAATGGAGTCAAATCCAGTTGGCGACCGGTCACGAGTAGAGTTCCCCAGGGCTCAGTATTGGGGCCGGTCCTGTTTAATATCTTTATCCATGATCTGGATGAGGGGATTGAGTGCACCCTCAGGAAGTTTGCAGATGACACCAAGTTGGGTGGAAGTGTTGGTCTGCTTGAGGGTAGGAAGGCCCTACAGAGGGATCTGGACAGGCTGGATCGATGGGCCGAGGCCAATTGTACAAGGTTCAACAAGGCTAAGTGCCGGGTCCTGCCCTTGGGTCACAACAACCCCATGCAACGCTACAGGCTAGGGGAGGAGTGGCTGGAGAGCTGCCTGGCGGAAAAGGACCTGGTGGTGTTGGTTGACAGCCGCCTGAACATGAGCCAGCAGTGTGCTCAGGTGGCCAAGAAGGCATCCTGGCTTGCATCAGAAATAGTGTGGCCAGCAGGAATAGGGAAGTGATTGTCCCCCTGTACTCGGCACTGGTGAGGCCGCACCTTGAGTACTGTGTTCAGTTTTGGGCCCCTCACTACAAGAAGTACATTGAGATGCTGGAGCATGTCCAAAGAAGGGCAACGAAGCTGGTGAAGGGTCTAGAGAACAAGTCTTATGAGGAGCGGCTGAGGGAGCTGGGGTGGTTTAGTCTGGAGAAGAGGAGGCTGAGGGGAGCCCTTATCGCTCTCTACAACTTCCTGAAAGGAGGTTGTAGCGAGGTGGGGGTCAATCTCTTCTCCCAAGTAACAAGTGATAGGACAAGAGCAAACGGTCTCAAGTTGTGCCGGGGCAGGTTTAGATTGGATATTAGGGAAAACTTCTTCACCAAAAGGGTAGTCAGGCATTGGAACAGGCTGCCCAGGGAAGTGGTTGAGTCCCTATGCCTGGAGGTATTTAAAAGACATGTAGACGTGGTGCTTAGGGACATGGTTTAGTGGTGGACTTGGCAGTACTAGGTTAATGGTTGGACTTGGTGATCTCAAAGGTCTTTTCCAGCCTAAACGATTCTATGATTCTGTGATTCTATATCAGGCACTGCTCAAGGACAAAGATTCAAGTCACAGGGGTATATATCTCAGCTCTTCATGTCTTGGTTTTCAGAACCTTAATTTTGTTGAACTTGCACTCTAAAGAGAATCAGACGCTACTTGAGAATCTGAATCTGCTGTAATGAAATGTTTTTATTGCTTTTGTGTGTGGTAGATGTTAACAGAAAATAAATTATTCTTGTTGGAATTTGTTGCTCATGCACTTGAAGCTGTTGCATATGTTTGCCACTGGGATGCATCTGCAACCCAGTAAAAGTAAATAGTGTGCTGCAGTTTTTCCATATCCATCCCTCTCCTTGCTCAGTGTCTTTTGACGTTATGATCCTGCATCAACATGTTTGCAGCATGCCATTGCAAAGTGGTTGAGTGTAAGAAATTGCAAGTTTCCTTTACTCTCCTTCCCTCACAATGTTCCAGCCCTTTTGACAATTTTTTATGCGACGTGTTAGCACATGAGAGACAGCTGGTGTGGTTTTTCTTTACCCTTTGTCTCGACATCGTCTTCAGCTTACATGTGCCCTTCCACCAATTTCAGCTCAGTTTTGACTTCGTATTCCATGAAGGCATTAGTGTTTTAGAAGCCTTTGGATGCTAAAAGATCAAATGTATTCAAGGGGAGATGGAACAAGTTCACTGAAGAGAAAACCCAGGAGAGTTTATTAAATACGCTAGAACTAAGAAGTCCCTGGGTCACAAATTGTTTGAATCTGTGAGAATATTTGGGAGGAGTATCACCATATACCTAACCTATTTTTACATCTTTTTTATTTTCTTTTATATACACTGTTGGCTACTGCTAGATACAGGGAAATGGGAAATCTTTGGCCTTACCCAGTAAGGCAGTTCATGTTTTACAATGAGTTACTCCCTGCTGTCTGTTACCCTTTGCCACTTTGCACGTATATAATAAGTAGGAACTGCTTGAAGAGTTACGTTTCACTCACTAGTGGTGCAAACTGTGTGCTGAGCCAGGCACTCCTTGTGCCTTGCCCCAGTAAAAGGATATGCCAGACCCCTTCATGGTGCTCTTGCCCTTCCCCACTTTCCCTGGTTGTTTCCAGAGGATGACATGGTATGGGGCTCAGGTGACATACAAGTGAGAGGAGACCACGCAGATTCCAAGTGAAAGCCTTTCACTTGTCTGTGGAAGTCAAGCAGTGTTTCAAGAGTAGAAGATAACATGTGGTCCCGCTGTTCTGTCGCTGAATACTGTGTTCAGTATTGCCCCTTCAGAGGCTCTTGGGGACAAAGGGGTGGCAAAACAGGAACTCTTTTTATGGGATTCTTGGCTAAATTGATTCAAGTACAAATTGTAATCCCTCCCTAATCTTCTATGACGCATACTAAAGCACTAGTTTGATTGAGTTTGTGGATTTCAGAGTAAGATTCTTTGGTGTTTTAGATACAGTACTGAGCTTTTATTTTAATAATATTTTGACATAAGACAGAATAAATGACTTTGATGTGTATGCATTAAAAATAACGTTTGTAGAAGAAACAGGTGATAGGCTAGAATTCAGCTGGTTGTTGTTCAGATTAGTTAACTTTGGAAATATTAAGTTCCAGTGTATTTAAAAAATATAAATATGACATTATCCATTGAAGGCTGAAGTGTACTTTAGTACATGATTACATGTGTAATTTATAATTTTGATGCAAACCAAACACTCCCATTGTGTGTGTTTGTATGGTAACATGCATATAGAATGCTCTGAAATGCCCCTACTCTGTTTTGAATTGATTCATATGATTGTCATGTGATTGTGTTATTATGATCTGGAAAGAGCTATTCTTTTTATTGTTGTAGAGTGAAATACCAAGCAGAGCTACCGTATCAGTCTAAAAATCTAGTCTGTGCATCACCAGTGTCTGAATGTAAAAATGCTGTATTAGAAGAAAGACAGGATCATATACCTTAGGAATTGGAAGCCTTAGCTTAGAATGGGGCCATTCTTACCAGATATGGTATGAAACAGGACCCTCCCTAACAAATCCTACCATCTAGAGTCATGCTTTCAAGCAGCATAAACAAAATATGTGCTGCTTGCTTAGCTCATTATTCTTTACTTAACGGGACATACATCCTTTATGGACATACATCCTCTATGGAACGAATCCTCCTGGGGGCCATCACGAGTCAAATGAAGCACGTGATTGGGAAAAGCCAACACGGCTTCACTAAGGGCAGATCGTGCCTGACAAATCTGGTGGCCTTCTATGATAAAGTGACCTGCTCGGTTGACATGGGGCGAGCGGTCGACGTTGTCTACTTGGACTTCTCCAAGGCTTTCGATACAGTTCCCCATGGCCTCCTCCTGGAGAAACTGATGCGTTATGGCCTAGACAAATGGTCTGTGCGGTGGGTGAGGAATTGGCTGACGGGCTGCACCCAAAGGGTGGTGGTAAATGGCTCTTTTTCAAACTGGCAACCCGTCACAGGTGGGGTCCCCCAAGGATCGATATTGGGCCCAACGCTATTCAATATCTTCATAAGCGGTCTGGATAACGGGATCAAGCGTAGCCTGATGAAGTTGGCAGATGACACCAAACTGAGTGGGGAAGTAGACACTCTGGAAGGCAGAGCCACCCTGCAGGAAGACCTGGATAGGCTGGAAGAGTGGGCTAACAAGAACCTTATGAAGTTTAACAAGGACAAGTGTAAGGTCTTGCACCTGGGAAAACATAATCCAGGAGTGCAGCTCAGACTGGGATCCACCTGGCTGGAGAGCACCTCCGTGGAAAGGGACCTGGGGGTCCTGGTGGACAGGAAGCTCAATATGAGTGAACAGTGTGCTGCTGCGGCCAAGAAGGCCAATAGGATGCTGGGTTGCATCAACAAGGGCATCACCAGCAGAGATAAAGAAGTCATTATCCCTCTCTACTCAGCGCTTGTCAAGCCACACCTGGAATACCGTGTACAGTTCTGGTCCCTGTTATACAAAAAAGATGTGGACAGGCTGGAGGGGGTCCAGAGAAGGGCCACCAAGATGATCAAGGGTCTGGGAAGCCTGCCGTATGAGGATAGGCTGAGAGAGCTGGGTTTGTTCAGACTTGAGAAAAGAAGGCTTAGAGGTGATCTCATCACCATGTACCAGTACTTAAAGGGGAGCTACAAAGAAGATGGAGACTCCCTTTTTACAAGGAGTCACATGGTGAGGACAAGGGGTAACAGGTACAAGTTACTCCCAGGGAGATTCCGATTGGACAAGAGAGGAAAATTTTTCACAATGAGAACAGTCAATCATTGGAATAATCTCCCCAGGGAAGTGGTTGACTCCGCTATGCTGAACATGTTTAAGACTCAGCTGGACGTGGTGCTGGGCCATCTCGTCTAGATTGTGCTCTTGCCTAGAAAGGTTGGACCAGATGATCCTTGAGGTCCCTTCCAATCTGGTATTCTATGATTCTATGATTCTATAATGATTTATTTTGAAAGGATGATAGTGATAATTGCCACTGAAATATTACTATCTTTTTAGAATTGATTCTTTGCTCTCACACTTAACTTCAGTGTTTCTGTGATGGTTTTTAATCCTGATGCTTGTAGTGCAGTATTCCTTATCCAAAACAAACTATAGCATTCTTTTGGTTAATTTTTGGTATTCGTTGTGAATTGTTATGATGCAAGAGTCTTCACACCATAGGAAGGAATAGAGTGTGATTGCTGCTCAGGCAACTGTTGAATCAAAGACTGAAAGACTGAAACTGAAATACTGCTTAGGGTTGTCAAAAGCATTTCCAGAACAGAGATTGCACATTCTTTCCTAATGTGATGGTTTTTATCTTAAAAGAAAACAACAGAACTGTATTCGTTCTCATTGCAAAATCATAACAAACAATTGAATTATATAGTCCATTAATTATCAACATTTAATCAATATTTCTAGCCATAAATCTTATTGCATTTCTTTACTGGGAAAATCTGCATATAAAAGGAATATGTATTTTATGCCTACTTTATTAAACATGGAGGAATTCAAGTTCTGTTATGAAAATAGTGTTTTGGCTTTTTGTTTTAAAGCCACTGCTAATAATGAAGAGTAGACTTCATAAGTATCTGTATGCCACAGCATTTATTCCTTCACACATAATTCTGTATAGGCTGTTGATTCTTCTAATTCATTTCATAAAGAAGCTATGCTTTGATAATGCATTGAGTCTGTTATTATCAGGTTGGGAAGCCAGATGTGAGTACAGCTGCAAGATGATTCTTCCTTTAGCTGATTGGGGCTGAGACTCACAGAAAAATATGAAAACTTCTAGAAGGGGGAGAAGATGGGAACAGCATCAACTGCTATGTTGATAAAGAGTATCAGAGCTAGTTTGCCTGGAGGGAGCATTGTGTAGAGGATATTGGGGAAGCAGACAACAGCATTATTTTACTAAGCCTAAGAGAAGGATGAACCTAGTAGCATAATGTTGCCAATCTTTTTCCTTTTATAAATGTATTGAGGTAGATACCAAAGAAGTTACTTTCAAAAGATAATCCTGGGAACTAAAATATCTATTTAGCCTATCATATATAATATTCAGTAAAGAATACTGAATAGACTACTGGTGTGGTCTAACTTTCCACATGGCTTACCTCCAAGTAGTCTTTCTCTAACATGGAATAAAATAATTTATTTTTTATTTCTTTTTTTTTTCTTCTTTTCCTTCTCTCTCTCCCACCTGTACCTTCATCACTGTTCCACTTACCATGAAACAGAGAAACGTTAGCATTAACCATTCCCCCCCATATTATTTAATTGATTAACATAATTAAGTTTATGCTCAGAAAAAGGGTTTATTTCACTCTAAATAAAGGTTGTTTACTGTTGCTAGTTCAGACTGGGAAAAAAAAAAGGCTTGTGTCTGTGTGGTTCTATTGGGTTTGCATGGCAAGTTTTTGGTAGCAGGGGGGCTACAGGGGTGGCTTCTGTGAGAAGATGACAGAAGCTTCCCCTATGTCTGATAGAGCCAATGCCAGCTGGCTCCAAGATGGACTCGCCACTGGCCAAAGCTGAGCCAATCAATCAGCGACGGTGGTAGCACCTCTGGGATAACATATTTAAGAAGGGAAAAAAACTGCTGTGCAACAGCAGCCAGAAGAGAGGAGTGAGAACATGTGAGAGAGACAACTCTGCAGACACCAAGGTCAGTGAAGAAGGAGGGGGAGGAGGTGCTCCAGGCACCAGAGCAGAGATTCCCCTGCAGCCTGTGGTGAAGACCATGGTGAGGCAGGCTGTCCCTCTGCAGCCTGTGGAGGTCCGCAGTGGAGCAGATATCCACCTGCAGCCCATGGAGGACCCCACGCCAGAGCAGGTGGATGCGCCCAAAGGAGGCTGTGACCCCGTGGGGAGCCTGCACTGGAGCGGGCTTCTGGCAGGACCTGTGGCCCTGTGGAGAGAAGCCCATGCTGGAGCAGGTTTTCAGGCAGGACCTGTGACCCCGTGGGGGACCCATGCTGGAGCAGTCTGTTCCTGAAGGACTGCACCCCATGGAAAGGACATGTGGAAGGGACCCACACTGGAGCAGTTCGTGAAGAACTGCAGCCCATGGGAAGGACCCACTTTGGAGAAGTTCGTGGAGGACTGTCTCCCATGGGAGGGACCCCACGCTGGAGCAGGGGAAGATTGTGAGGAGGAAGTAGTGGCAGAGGCAATGTGTGATGAACTGACTGCTACCTCCATTCCCCATCCCCCTGCACTGCTCGGGGGGAGCAGGTGGAGAAATCAGGAGTGAAGTTGAGCCTGGGAAGAAGGGAGGGGCGGGGGGAAGGTGTTTTAAGATTTTATTTTCTTTCTTATTACCCTTCTCTGATTTGATCGGTAATAAATTAAGCTAATTTCCCCAAGCCGAGTCTGTTTTACCCGTACCGGTAATTGGTGAATGATCTCTCCCCATCCTTATCTTGACCCACGAGCCGTTCATTATATTTTCTTAGTGGTGGGTTGATCTTGGCTGGCTGCCAGGTGCCCACCAGGCCACTCTCTCACTCCTCCTCCTCAGCAGGATGGGGGGGAGAAAATAAGGTGGAAAACTCATGGATCAAGATAAAAGCAGTTTAATGAAGAAAAAAGCAAAGGCTGTGTGCAGAAGCAAAGCAAGCCAAGAAGATTTATTCTCTACTTCCCATCAGCAGATGATGTCCCGCCACTTCCTGGGAAGGACTCAGTACCCGTAGCAGCTGGTTCAGAAGAAAAACGTCTTAATATCGAATGCCCCCTCATATTATTGAATTCCAAAAGTAAGTTCTGAACACCTTTTAAGTACTATTGACAACTTCCTGTTCTGAACCAATGGCTGTAATTTCAGCTGGCCCTGAGATAGGCATTGAGAACTTATGGAGTTTGGTGGTTTTCTTGGTTTGGTTTTTTGTTTGTTTGTTTGTTTTTTAAATGGAAAGGCAGCACTTAAATCTTGTGTTCTTTCAGCAACTTAACTTATTTAAAAGTTGAATGGGAGGGTTTGTGGATAATGCTCATTACTGAGTCTTTAATGTACTACATCAGAGAGAAAATCCAAGATGTTCTGGATCTCAGTACTGGCTCTACAAAACTATAATACATCATGCCTCCTTCACCTGCTTTTAGGAACATTGTCACATAGAACTGGAAGACCAGTTCTAAAGACCAGTTTCTAAAGGGAATGAAAGAGATGGATTATAATGGGGAAATCGCCATTACCCTTGTGTTTTTGTAGCATACTGTGATGTCCTACTTGGATGTCATTGTTTTCAGTGTGACTAGTACAAAGTGCGAAATCTTTGAGGTAAATGTCCTACTTTGTGTCAGAATCTGTACTGTTGGGTCAAATTTTTGTGATGTTAATCTTATGTAAATGGCAACAGAATATGATCCTCTGCCCTGGGCTCTGACTGGAGGTTGATTATGTAGAGGAGGACTACTTTAATCTTGAATGTGCAGCTTTGTTTATGTGAGATTCTCTCCTGGTTTTAGAGCTAAATCAGAAAGAGAACATGAGGTGGCAATTACCTCAATGAAAGGGAACTATGAGACTACCAGTGTTTTAGTCCTAAGTGTCTGATTGATTATTTGAAAACTGGTGGTTCTGAGTTTGAATACAGGTTTGCTTTTTGGATCTTTGAACCATCATTCTGCAGACTTCCCTACTTGTAGAGAATCACTGAAGTGTTCAGTTGTAAATCTTGAATTACCACTCATCAGTCAAAATGATAGGTCTTACCCATCTTCTGCTTCCAAAAATCTGATACTTTTTACTGTGTTCATTATTAATGGTATGAAGCTGCGTTGGGGAAGTTCAGATTGGACATTAGGAAAAGGTTCTTCACTGAGAGGGTGGTTGGTCACTGGAACAGGCTCCCCAAGGAAGTGGTCACGGCACCAAGCCTGTCCAAGTTCAAGGAGCGTCTGGATGATGCTCTTACTCTTATAGTTTAGTTTTAGGTAGTCCTGCGAGGAGCAGGGAATTGCACTCAGTCCTTATGGGTCCCTTCCAACTCAAGATATTCTATGATTCTATGATTACTAACAGCTGATTTTCCTAGTCTTTGTTACATGTGATTTCAGCAATCACTGAGTTAGTTGTTCCAGTGATACTTGCTAATAATGGAATTGCATTGGGGCAGAACTGGAGGTTCGCAGGAAAAGTCATGTTTTTGTTTCAGTTGCAAGTATATTTATTAAACTAGAAAAGCCATCATTCTGCCCTTAATTTTGTATATTTACTTCCCTGTCTGAGGTGTAATGTTACCTTCTGCATTGCCATTCAATTTATTTCTGTGTAGCAATTGCTTGCCCATCTTATTTTCACTGGAACTTTTTATTAAAATCTTACTCCTAAATTGTCACTGTTTATGTATATGATTACTGTTGGTTTAATGATTAATTAAAATTAGTATCTCTGCCATAGGAAGTAGCATACATTTATATATACTCCAGAAAACAGTACAAAAGAATTCAGCCTATTCTGGTCTTGGCAAACCTGTCTGAAATAAGTCTATGTGAATCAAAGTTACATAGGAGAAGTTATTTTTGGATGACTTGATAGTGCATAAAATGTTCTAATGGACTCCTAATTATTTTTAATATAGAATTTTACTTGGCTTTCCTTTTTCTTCATAAAAATTTCTGACATTTGTTATGTCTCTCTTTTATTTAGCAGAAGAAATCATCAAGTTCTAGTGTCAGTTGGTCCCCAAACCACAGAAGGTGGAACACCTTCTATTATTAAGGTAATGCAGAATTAAGGAAATGGTTTCTTTTAAAAGTGAAGAATGTATGATGTGACTTCATTCCCTGGAATGGGATAGAAACCAGCTGGTGTTTACAAGCATTCAGCAATGCTAAGAGATGTTCTTAATGTCTTGCTAAAAATTGTAGTGAACTGAAATGAAAGAGGAATGCAAGTAGGCAGAATCCCAGTATTGACTTCTTGGGGAAATAGACTTTTGATAAAATTTCCCCCTTCCTTGTGTTCTTTGGTAATCTCCTCATTATTTTAAAAATTCCTAGTCCCATTCAGATTGGTGGCAAACTTCATTTGACTTACAGGGTTATGGTTCTTTTTTTCACCCTTGGGTTTGGAACCTGTTTATTCAGTGGGACCCGTTGAGATCAAAGCACTGATAACTTTCTTTGCTTTCATAGCCCCTGGACTGGTTTAGTCATTCAGGAAGTTGGTGTAACAGACATTATAAAATGATTTGTGTATTGTAGTACAGTTGATACTCCATGAAGAGAAGCAGGGATTACAGCTTTTAAGCAGGCTCAGGTCTTGCAAGGTATTGAGCCAAGGAGTTTGTCATGGTTTAACCTTGGCCGGCAACTAAGCACCACACAGCTGCTCACTCACTTCCCCCCACAGTGCAATGGGGGAGAGAACTGGAAGGGTAAAAGTGAGAAAACTCATGGGTTGCGATAAAGACAGTTTAATAGGTAAAGCAAAAGCATGCACAAGCAGAGCAAAATAAGGGTTTCATTCACTACTTCCCATTGGCAGGCAGGTGTTCAGCCATCTCCAGGAAAGCAGCTTCATCACGTGTAATGGTTACTTGGGAAGACAAACGCCATAACTCCAAACATCCCTCTGCTTCCTCCTTCTTCCCCTCAGCTTTTTATTGCTGAGCACAGCATCATATGGTATGGAATATCCCTTTGGTCAGTTGGGATCATCTGTCCCAGCCGTGTCCCCTCCCAACTTCTTGTGCACCCCCAGCCTACTCGCTGGAGGGGCAGTCTGAGAAGCAGAAAAGGACTTGGTGCCATGTAAGCACTGTTCAGCAATAACTAAAACATCTCTGTATTATCAACACTTTTCATCACAAATCCAAAACATAGCACCATATAAGCTACTATGAAGAAAATTAACTCTATCCCAGCCAAAACCAGTACAGATTTGAAAATGTATTTTTTTATGGTGGCCATGCATAAACTGATAGCTATAGTTGGTGATCACTGTTCTGTACATTTTCTGTACTTGAAGATATCCCATCATTTGAAAGATCTTATCAACAAGAGGTGTTTCTGCTTTTGAATGGTATTTTTCACTTTCTTAATCAAATCTTTTGTAAAATAATACTCCTATAGACACTTTTATGCTACCCAAGTAATTATTTTCCTTTTTACTTGATGAAGAAGGACACAAGGATATAAATTCTGTTGTCCCTTTCAATATTTTTGTCTATCGCTAAAGACATCCAAACATTTTTGTTGCTTTTCTCTGTTTCCTTCAGTTTCTCAGTGTGTTTTTGATGCTAGTTAAGCTGAATGCAGTAGTCCATATGTAGTTCCATGATAGCTGTACAGAGAGGGACTCTCAAGTATAATGTTTCTGCATTTTAGTCTCCTGCTGCATAATGCCATGGAAGCTCACATCTAATTTGCTAATATGAATGTCTTTAAGTATTATTTTTTCTTATGTTTTCTTTGTATTATAAGCATATCTTTCATATTAAATGCCCAAGATAAATTTTTAAATGATGTTATTAAAGATGAGAATTGGAGGGTAGTGTCATGGGAAAAAAAATCTGCTGGATGCAGCTAGTTCTGTGTTAGCAGCATTAGTTTTATCATAAAGTTTATTCTCGGTCAGCTCTTGCGGCCTAAGGCTTCAACTACTTTAGCTACTAGTGCTAAGCTACTAATGCTAAACGAGACTATTCAGAGAGAAGAATACAGTTAATCAAACTCCTTCTCTAACAGTCCTCCCTTTGTTTTTTTCAGGCATCCCTGCCCATCTATAGTTTGTCTTGTATGAGGACTCTTCGATACCCTTGTATAGATTTCACAAGCATATTCTTTAAACAATTCTGAACACAAGTAAAAACACAGCAGGCTATCAGAAGCATAATAACCACGGGTAAAAGACTTTTTAGCAATGAACTAAATAAACTACTAAACCATGGTGATAAACCCCATCCAGAGAACAAGTCACTTTCAGGGGGTTGTATGCACTTTGGGCTCCTTTGCGGGCATGTGTTTGTCGCGGTTTAACCCCAGGTAGCAACTAAGCACCACACAGCCGCTCGCTCACTCCCCCCACCCCGGTGGGATGGGGGAGAGAATTGGAAGGGTGAAACTCAGAAAACTCGTGGGTTGAGATAAGAGCAGTTTAATAATTGAAGTAAAATAAAATAGAAGAGTAGTAATACTAGTAATAATAATAATAATAATAATACAATAATAATATACAAAGCAAGTGATACACTACACAATTGCTCACCACCCGCCGATCGATGCCCAGCACGTCCCCGAGCAGCGATCGCTGCCCCCCGGCCAACTCCCCCCAGTTTATATACTGTGCATGATGTCATATGGTATGGAATAGCCCTTTGGCCAGTCTGGGTCAGCTGTCCTGGCTGTGCCCCCTCCCAGCTTCTTGGGCACCTGGCAGAGCATGGGAAGCTGAAAAGTCCTTGACTAGTGTAAGCACTACTCTGCAACAACTAAAACATCAGTGTGTTATCAAAGTTATTCTCATCCTAAACCCAAAACACAGCACTCTACCAGCTACTAGGAAGAAAATTAACTTTATTCTGGCTGAAACCAGGACAGTGTTTCTGCCTCAGTCACCTTTTGATATATCTCATGGGAACTGTCATTTATATAGATACAACATTGAGATCCAGTTAATGCACACACGCCTCCTTGAGATGCCACGAGATAATCTAAGGCTAACCTAGTTTGGAGGGAAAAGATTCTTACTTGCTGCATCTCCTCCCTGAGGGATTCAATGGCTGTTCCTAGATCATTGATAGAGTCTTCAAGTTCTAAAGCAACCTTTTCTAAGACCATTTGTAGTCTGATGGTATATCGGCCTACACAAGCAATGGTGGGGCTGGTCACTAACGGAATTATTCCTGAAATGGAACATCCTATTAGTTTTCCCTCTGTTAGTGGATTTCTCCATGTGCTATCTAGTGCCTCCTCTAGTCTTTGAAGAGTTTGTTCTCGAGTTTCAATGAGGGAAGTTTCTCTGACATTCCTAGTTGTTCCCTGAGGTAATGTAGAAGTAATGTGTAAATATGTCACCCCACGGGCTACATAACAACTGCCTGTCCAATTGGCCAGTAGTATAAGCTTTTCAGCCACAGACAAAATAATGACCTTGTAGGGCCCAAAATGGGGAGTAATGTCTACTCGTTAGTACACTGGTATGTAAGATTAAAATCCCATATCTTCCCAACAGACGGTCAAAACCATCTTCATCTTCAGATACCCAAGTTCCATTTAAACTACGTATTGTCCTTTACCTTTCCACCACTTGTAGATCATTCTACTGTAATAACGTTGAGATGTTACTGCAATTGTTCCTCTGTGGCCTGAAGCTCATAGTTTCAAAAAAACAGGGTTTGAACTTTACAGAAAGTGTGGGTGTTTTTAAACCAGTTTTTAAACCATCTCTCCACTGAGTTATGAGGCATGAGCTGTTTCCTACTGGGTAGGCAGGCATATTGGTCAGACTGGTTATGAGTAAAACAGAAAGTTCCTTCTGTTAGCACTGTGGCTGTATATTCCCAATCCTGATATTTGGTCTGAGTTAAGAGTCTTATTCCAGAAAGGTGAATTGGAGGGATTATTATAAGTATAGTTCTCTGTCGCTTCCAATTCAACTAAGGTCAAAGGAATCATGATAAGGGGTATACCTATTCTGGGACTTAATGGGGTATGGGCTCATACCCAACAATCTGTTTGGTTAGTTAGGATGGCCACTTGATGGGCCAATGACACAAAGGAATTGTGTTCCTTATAAGTAAGACCAGGGGGTATTAGTAAAAGCAGTAAAGAAAGGTATTGTACTAACACAGTTTTGAGAATAACTCTCACAGAATGGGGTCGACGATGCATAGTTGAGCCCATTTTGGCTATGGTTTGCCTGCTGTTTTTGACCAAATGTATAAAAGAAAAAGAACCAAAACACCTGTACAAAGAAGGGTTAATACCAGAACTAGGGTAATCCACTCTACTCCTATTTTAAGAAGGTATTGAAGATAATCCAGTAATAAAACATTGAGTCTCACGGCTAACTCTTCTTCACTGGGCGGTTGGTGCCACCTGCATGCACAGCACCAGTTGATGCATGTGTCTGCTCCTTTTCTGGTTATATTTCCCCAGCCCCAACCTCGATGATGGTTCTCCCAATGACCGTTATAACAGTTATTAATACACCACCCAGGATGACATGGGCCACAATTATTGCAGGATAACCAAAGCCAACCATGCTAATGCCATCTCAACCCTTCTCCTCTTGGAACTGAGCCTGTATTGTATATATTATACATAGTGTATATATTATATATTGTATATATTGTATATATTACACATTGCCACTGTATAAGGATGGTGAATCATAGAATCATAGAATCAGTAAGGCTGGAAAAGACCTCTGAGATCATCGAGTCCAACCTGTTAACCTAACTGCCTGGTCCACCTGTAAACCATGTCCCTAAGCACCACATCCACATGGTTTTTGAATACTTCCAGGGACTGTGATTGTACCACTTCCCTGGGCAGCCTGTTCCAATGCCTAACCACTCTCTCTGTGAACAAATTTTTCCTAATATCTAAGCTAAATCTCCCCTGGCACAGCTTGAGGCCGTTTCCTCTTGACCTATCCCTTGTTACTTGGGAGAAGAGACTGACCCCCACCTCGCTACAACCTCCTTTCAGGTAGTTGTAGAGAGCGATAAGGGCTCCCCTCAGCCTCCTCTTCTCCAAACTAAACAACCCCAGCTCCCTCAGCTGCTCCTCAGAAGACTTGTTCTCCGCACCCTTCACCAGCTTCGTTGCCCTTCCCTGGACACATTCCAGCACCTCGATGTCCTTCTTGTAGTGAGGGGCCCAAAACTGAACACAGTACTCGAGGTGCGGCCTCACCAGTGCCGAGTACAGGGGCACTATCACCTCCCTGGTCCTGCTGGCAACACTATTCTTGATGCAAGCCAGGATGCCATTGGCCCTCTTGGCCACCTGAGCACACTGCTGGCTCATGTTCAGGCGGCTGTCAACCAACACCACCAGGTCCTTTTCTGCCAGGCAGCTCTCCAGCCACTCCTCCCCTAGCCTGTAGCGTTGCATGGGGTTGCTGTGACCCAAGGGCAGGACCCGGCACTTAGCCTTGTTGAATCTCATACAGTTGGCCCCGGCCCATCGATGCAGCCTGTCCAGGTCCCTCTGTAGGGCCTTCCTACCCTCCAGCAGATCAACACTTCCACCCAACTTGGTGTCATCTGCAAACTTCCTGAGGGTGCACTCAATCCCCTCATCCAGATCATGGATAAAGATATTAAACAGGACCGGCCCCAACACTGAGCCCTGGGGAACACCACTAGTGACCGGTCGCCAACTGGATTTGACTCCATTCACCACCACCCTCTGGGCTCGGCCATTCAGCCGGTTTTTTACCCAGCGGAGAGTGCACTTATCCAAGCCGTGAGCAGCCAGCTTCTCCAGGAGAATGCTGTGGGAGACAGTGTCAAAGGCCTTACTAAAGTCCAGGTAGACAACATCCACAGCCTTCCCCTCATCCACTAAGAGGGTCACCTTGTCATAGAAGGAGACCAGGTTAGTGAAACAGGATCTCCCTTTCATAAACCCATGCTGGCTGGGCCTGATCCCCTGGTTGTCCTGTACGTGCCACGTGATGGCACTCAAGGTGATCTGCTCCATGACCTTCCCTGGCACCGAGGTCAGGCTGACAGGCCTGTAGTTCCCCAGATCCTCCTTCCGACCCTTCTTGTAGATGGGTGTCACATTTGCTAACTTCCAGTCAACTGGGACCTCCCCGGTTGACCAGGACTTCTGATAAATGATGGAGAGTGGCTTGGCGAGCTCCTCCGCCAGCTCCCTCAGTATCCTCGGGTGGATCCCATCTGGCCCCATATACCACCCCTTATTCCATACCATCTACGTCATGCCCAGGTCCCACACTTTCCAATAAATTCCAGTTAATCACCAACACTTTTTCTGTCTTTTGATATATACACACAGATATCATTTCCTTAGTCTATGGGTGTCGTGGTTTAACCCCAGCCAGCAACTAAGCACCACACAGCCGCTCGCTCACTCCCCCCCGGTGGGATGGGGGAGAGAATCGGAAGAGTAAAAGTGAGAAAACTCATGGGTTGAGATGAAGACAGTTTAATAGGTACAGCAAAAGCCGCACGCACAAGCAAAGCAAAGCAAGGAATTCATTCACTACTTCCCAGCGGCAGGCAGGTGTTCAGCCATCCCCAGGAAAGCAGGGCTCCATCATGCGTAACGGTTACTTGGGAAGACAAACGCCATCACTCCGAACGTCCCCCCCTTCCTTCTTCTTCCCCCAGCTTATATACTGAGCATGATGTCATATGGTATGGAATAGCCCTTTGGCCAGTCTGGGTCAGCTATCCTAGCTATGCTCCCTCCCAGCTTCTTATGCACCTGGCAGAGCACAAGAAGCTAAAAAGTCCTTGACTAGTGTAAACTCTACTCAGCAAGAACCAAAACATCAGTGTCTTATCAACATTATTCTCATCCTAAATCCAAAACACAGCACTCTACCAGCTACTAAGAAGAAAATTAACTCTATCCCAGCTGAAACCAGGACAATGGGCCATCCCTCTAAAAAGTTTGTTGAGCTAATGTCCATGACATTAGGCTTCATCCGTCATAACAGTCTTTCAGGGCAGGAGAGATGGTGTGTGGTGTTGGATTGTTGCATGCTGAAGCCAGTTCGGGTTCCATCACCGCTGCACTTTGCTCGGTTTCCTCAGAGTTCATTCTTCATTAATCTTTGTGATTCTTACTGCAATACCATTGATATGGCATATAGCAACCATAGAAGTGATGACATATAGTATTACATAGCAATTAACATTATACAATTCAATTTATTGGCTATTCTCACCCAAAATCAAATCCCCTTGAGGTACACACTGGATTTCCCCATCCTCCTGCATCACCCACCAAATGCACTGAGGTCCTTGAGCAAAAGCAATTCCACGAATGCGTTTGCCTTTGCTCGAGGCAGGGGTAACCCAGACTGTCTTTCCCATCATATTTTTTATGTGCACTACAGGGACTTTATCTCCCTCTAGAGTGCGTAAAAGTTTTGATTGGGCAGGGCCAGCTCGATTGGCAGATCCCCTGGTGTTGACTAATCAGGTGGCCTTTGCTAAATGTGTATCCTGGTGTCTAAATGTCCCACCACCCATTGCTCTCAGTGTAGTCTTAACATTGTATCGTTCCATTTTCCCCGAGGCTGGTGCATGATAGGGGATGTGATATACCCACTCAATGCCATGCTCTTTGGCCCAGGTGTCTATGAGGTTGTTTCGGAAATGAGTCCCGTTGTCTGACTCAATTCTTTCTGGGGTGCCATGTCGCCACAGGACTTGCTTTTCAAGACCCGGGATAGTGTTCCGGGCGGTGGCATGGGGCACGGGATATGTTTCCAGCCATCCGGTGGTTGCTTCCACCATGGTGAGCACATGGCGCTTGCCTTGGCGGGTTTGTGGGAGTGTGATCTAATCAATCTGCCAGGCCTCCCCGTATTTATATTTCAGCCATCGTCCTCCATACCAGAGAGGCTTGAACCACTTGGCTTGCTTGATTGCAGCGCATGTTTCGCATTCATGGATAACCTGTGCAATAGTGTCCATGGTCAAGTCCACCCCTCGATCACGAGCCCATCTATAGGTTGCATCTCTTCCTTGATGGCCTGAGGTGTCATGGGCCCACTGAGCTAGGAATAATTCACCCTTATGTTGCCAGTCCAGATCCACCTGAGCCACTTCAATCTTAGCAGCCTGATCCACCTGCTGATTGTTTTGATGTTCTTCAGCGGCCCAACTCTTGGGTACGTGAGCATCTACGTGATGTACTTTTACAACCAGGTTCTCTATCCGGGCAGCAATATCTTGCCACAATGCGGCAGCCCAGATGGGTTTGCCTCTGCGCTGCCAGTTGCTCTACTTCCATTGCTGTAACCAGCCCCACAGGGCGTTTGCCACCATCCATGAGTCAGTATAAAGATAGAGCATTGGCCACTTTTCTCGTTCAGCAATATCCAAAGCCAGCTGGATGGCTTTCACCTCTGCAAACTGACTCGATTCACCTTCTCCTTCAGCAGTTTCTGCGACTTGTCGCATAGGACTCCATACATCAGCTTTCCACCTCCGATGCTTCCCCACAAGACGACAGGACCCATCAGTGAACAGGGCATATTGCTTCTCATTTTCTGGCAGTTTATTATATGGTGGGGCCTCTTCAGCATGCATCACCTCCTCCTCTGGCGATATTCCGAAATCTTTGCCTTCTGGCCAGTCCATGATCACTTCCAAGATTCCTGGGCGACTGTTTGAGCACGTTGTGTGATCAGTGTGACCCACTTACTCCATGTAGTATCAGTTGCATGATGTGTACAGGGGATCCTTCCTTTGAACATCCAGCCCAGCACCAGCAGTCGGGGTGCCAAGAGGAGCTGTGCTTCAGTGCCAACCACTTCCGAAGCGGCTCGAACTCCTTCATATGCTGCCAATATCTCTTTTTCAGTTGGAGTATAGCGGGCCTCGGATCCTCTGTATCCCCGACTCCAAAACCCTAGGGGTCGACCTCGAGTCTCCCCTGGTGCTTTCTGCCAGAGGCTCCAGGTAGGGCCATTCTCCCTGGCTGCAGTGTAGAGCACATTTTTTACATCTTGTCCTGCCCGGACTGGCCCAAGGGCTACTGCATGGACTATCTCCTGTTTAATTTGTTCAAAGGCTTGTCGTTGTTCAGGGCCCCATTTGAAATCGTTCTTCTTCCGGGTCGCTTGGTAGAGAGGGCTTACAATGAGACTGTAATTTGGAATACGCATTCTCCAAAAACCCACAACGCCCAAGAAAGCTTGCATTTCCTTTTGGCTGGTTGGTGGAGACATGGCTGTTATTTTGCTGATTACATCCATTGGGATCAGACGATGTCCATCATTGCGCAGGCTGGAACGATGGGCCGAGGCCAACTGTCTGGTGAGGCCGCACCTCGAGTACTGTGTTCAGTTTTGGGCCCCTCACTACAAGAAGGACATCGAGGTGCTGGAGCGTGTCCAAAGAAGGGCAACAAAGTTGGTGAAGGGTCTAGAGAACAAGTCTTATGAGGAGCGGCTGAGGGAGATGGGGTTGCTCAGTTTGGAGAAGAGGAGGCTGAGGGGAGACCTTATCGCTCTCTACAACTACCTGAAAGGAGGTTGTAGCGAGGTGGGGGTCGGTCTCTTCTCCCTAGTAACAAGGGATAGGACGAGAGGAAACGGCCTCAAGTTGCACCAGGGGAGGTTTAGGTTGGATATTAGGAAGAACTTCTTCACCGAAAGGGTAGTCAGGCACTGGAACAGGCTGCCCAGGGAAGTGGTTGAGTCTCCATCCCTGGAGGTATTTAAAAGGCGGGTAGACGTGGTGCTTGATGACATAGTTTAGTGGTGGACTTGGCAGTGCTAGGTTAATGGTTGGACTCGATGATCTTAAAGGTCTTTTCCAAACTTAATGATTCTGTGATTCTATGATTCTATGATCTTGCCATTTTATTCCTAAAAACTGGATCTCCTGTGCAGGTCCCTTGACCTTACTTTGTTTTATGGCAAAGCCAGCCTCCAGAAGGATTTGGACTTTTTTCTTTCCTTTCTCAAAAACTTCTTCTGCTTTATTGCCCCACACGATGATGTCATCAATGTATTGCAGGTGTTTCAGAGCCCCACCCTGTTCCAATGCAGTCTGGATCAGTCCATGGCAAATGGTGGGGCTGTGTTTCCACCCCTGGAGCAGTTGATTCCAGGTGTACTGGACGCCCCTCCAAGTGAAGGCAAACTGTGGCCTGCACTCTGCCGCCAAAGGGATTGAGAAAAATGCATTACCGATGTCAGTGGTGGCATACCACTTGGCTGCCTTTGACTCCAATTCGTATTGAAGTTCTAGCATGTCTGGCACGGCAGCACTCAGTGGCAGTGTGACTTCATTCAGGCCCCGATAGTGTACTGTTAGTCTCCACTCTCCATTAGACTTTTGCACTGACCATATGGGACTGTTAAAAGGTGAGCGAGTCTTGCTGATCACTCCTTGGCTCTCCAGTCGACGAATCAACTTGTGGATGGCAATCAGGGAGTCTCTGTTGGTGCGATATTGCCATCGGTGCACCGTTGTGGTAGCGATTGGCACCTGTTGTTCTTTGACCCTCAGCAACCCCACAACAGAAGGGTCCTTTGAGAGACCAGGCAGGGTAGACAGCTGTTTAATTTCCTCCGTCTCCAAGGCAGCTATACCAAAAGCCCACCGGTACCCTTTTGGGTCCTTGAAATGCCCTCTCCTGAGACAGTGTCAAAGGCCTTACTAAAGTCCAGGTAGACAACATCCACAGCCTTCCCCTCATCCACTAAGAGGGTCACCTTGTCATAGAAGGAGACCAGGTTAGTCAAGCAGGACCTCCCTTTCATAAACCCATGCTGGCTGAGCCTGATGCCCCGATTGTCCTGTACGTGCACGTGCACTCAAGATGATCTGCTCCATGAACTTCCCCGGCACCGAGGTCAGGCTGACAGGCCTGTAGTTTCCCAGATCCTCCTTCTGGCCCTTCTTGTAGAGAGGCATCATATTTGCTAACTTCCAGTCTTCTGGGACCTCCCCGGTTGACCAGGACTGCTGATAAATGATGGAAAGTGGCTTGGTGAGCACCTCCACCAGCTCCCTCAGTATCCTCGGGTGGATCCCATCTGGTCCCATGGACTTGTGGGCATCCAGGTGGAGGAGCAGGTCGGTGACTGCCACCTCTTTGACAACCGGGGCTTCACTCTGCATCCTATCTCCATCTCCCAGCTCAGGGGCCTGAAAACCCTGAGGATGACCAGTCTGACTATTAAAGACTGAGGCAAAGAAGGCATTAATTACCTCAGCCTTCTCCTCATCCTTCGTGGCAATGTTTCCCTCCGCATCCAACAAAGGAGGGAGATTCTCCTTGGCCCTCCTTTTGTCGCTGATATAGTTGTAAAAACATTTTTTGTTATCTTTAACTGCAGTGGCCAGTTTAAGTTCTAGCTGGGCCTTTGCCTTTCTAATTTTCTCCCTGCATAACCTCACAACATCCTTGTAGTCCTCCTGAGTTGCCTGCCCCTTCTTCCAAAGGTGGTAAGCTCTCCTTTTTTTCCTGATTTCCAGCCAAAGCTCTCTGTTCAACAACAGTGGAAATTCTATAAAAACTGTTTTTATTTTAGACTTCACTAATTTTGAACGTTTTCAGAGTAATATCCTTGATCTTAAAGATTTAAGAAACTTAAGGTTACTTACTTCTATATTTCATCCAAATAAACACTGTTTTAAAGAGGGATTCAGTCTGCTCTCTTGTGCATTGGACAGTAAAACAACAAGGAAGTGAAGAGTAATTACTAAACACCTTTGAGCAAAGTCCCTAATATTTCTGCAGCAGGCTGGAAATTCTACCACAAGTTTAAGTATCAAGATCGTAATAAAAAAAATTTGTATTATTTTTATACTTGCTGGGATTTTTCTGCTACATTCCCTACTTAAGTGTCACTAATCTTTTATTTTTTTGAACTTTGTACAGATGCATTGTCATGAAAGAAAGCATTTCTGGATCGAAAACTTCTGAAGTCATGGAACTGATTTGGAATGTCAACAGAAATGCATAAATTTATTGCTATCTTTGTGATCAGTAAAATTGTGAACAAGGTTGGAATGGTTATCTCTAAATTTTGGAGTTATTCCAAAAAAGATTTAAACGGGCCATCTGAGAACTTCCGTTTCATGTTCTCTAGCTGAACATCATGGTGCAAAAATGCTCAATCTATAGGTGCTTTGTAGCAAGACTGTGGCAAATCTTGGGGCTGTTTCCTGTGAGTTGCCCTTGCAGCTGTTGCCAACAGGTAACCTTGTACTTGAAAAGCACAAGAATTGTGTCAGTTACATGATGTCTCTGAGGGCTGTGGAGGTTAATGCTGGTTTTGTTGGTAGCAGAGGCACACTAAAACCAGACCAAAACACTAAAAATCAGAAGCTGTAGGAATACAGAAGCTGCCTTCTGCATGGAACAACAGCTGTCTTCATGTAAAGTTATTGAATGTAGCTTCAGTCACGAGAGATAATCTTTACTTTTGAAAAGCAGGTCTGTATAAGAAGCTTCTGGTCTGGAGACTACTGCAAAAGCTGCAACTTGTAGTGCTATGTAATTATTAAATCAAAATAATACAGTCATTTAACAAAAAAATTCTGTACTTTACTCAGAAAAAATAGGATATTTTCCTCATCAGTCTGTGTCATATCTTTGGGTGTTCTCCCTCCCTACTTCCTTTCTCTTACTGACTTTTGTTTCTTTTCGTCTTGAAGTAGAGGACATAGAGACTGATGTTTGTTAGTGTTTGGTGGTTTGGTTTTTTTTTGGGGGGGGGAACTCACAGACTACAGGTATTGAGAATTTGACTCTATAACAACAAATAAAATTACAGAGCACATCACTATTGGTATTTCAAAAAGCTTCTGATTGCACCTTTTAACCATTTGGATTTATTGTGCTTAAAAATAGTGGTCCTAACCAGTCTAATTCCAGTAGCCTTAACTGGTCCAGCTATCTCAATTCCTTTTGATTAATGTTTAATAGAATCATAGAATCGTTAAGGTTGGAAAAGACCACCACTAAACCATGTCCCTAAGCACCATTTTTTGCCATGTGATTCTTCATGTTGTCAGCTTGATAACAGTCATGTTGAGTGGGGGAATGTGTTCAAGCCACATTCAGGAGTTATAAAAGAAGATGAAAACGAACAAAACTCATCACTTCAGGTAGCATGTCAAATATAAACCAGTGTGCAGTAAAGAGGGCAGAAGGTACCATGCATACTTCTGAATCAGCAATTTTAACTAAGCCCTCATGACCAGGACCTGCTTATTTGAATTTCCCTCCCCCAGAAACAGACACCAGCAGGCTGTTACGGAAGTGGAGCAACTGTGCCTCCTGAATGGAGGGAGTACTCTGCTCAGTATGGCTGCCTAATCAAGGGCAAAAAAGGGTTTGGTCAACAATTCGTGAAAACTGAAACCATAGCCTGTTAAGAACTTATGATAAGCAACTTCTTGGTTGAAGTATGTTTAGATATCAGTATCCATATTAACAAGAAGACTTTATTATATTTGATATCTAAAAGATGCTTAAAATATCAAATGCATACAATCACATGGAACAAAAATCATACTTTTCATTAAATTGTATATTATAATTGCAGTATTCTGTATGTAGTATTGTAGTATTCTGTATTCTGTAGTAGTAGAAATTTGGATAGGTAGGTGTTGCTTGGGTTAAGCCATTATTTGAGTATAGTTACTGTAAAATAATACTGCTGATCCATAATCATAAGTGTTTTCAATTTGGTTCAAAAACAAACTGAGAAAACAAGATCTAGCTCCATGTGAGAAGTGGCAGTATCAGTATCATCCCTTTTCCCCATTTGGAGAAAGTGAAAACTATGTTAAATAACACAAAGGTTCTTGAATGTTGCAGAGACCTAGATTTGGTTCTTGATCTGTGATCTTAGAATCATAGAATCATTTAGGTTGGAAAAGACATTTAAGATCATCAAGTCCAACCATTAACCTAGCACTGCCAAGTCCACCACTAAACCATGTGCATAAGCACCACGTCTACCCATCTTTTAAATACCTCCAGGGATGGGGACTCAACCACTTCCCTGGGCAGCCTGTTCCAATGCCTGACTACCCTTCTGGTGAAGAAACTTTTCCTAATATCCAACCTAAACCTCCCCTGGCGCAACTTGAGGCCGTTTCCTCTTGTCCTATCACTTGTTACCTGGGAAAACAGACCGAACCCCACCTCGCTACAACCTCCTTTCAGGTAGTTGTAGAGAGCAATAAGGTCTCCCCTCAGCCTCCTCTTCTCGAGGCTAAACCACCCCAGCTCCCTCAGCCGCTCCTCATAAGACTTGTTCTCTACACCCTTCACCAACTTCGTTGCCCTTCCCTGGACACACTCCAGCACCTCGATGTCCTTCTTGTAGTGAGGGGCCCAAAACTGAACACAGTACTCGAGGTGTGGCCTCACCAGTGCTGAGTACAGGGGGACAATCACTTCCCTATTCCTGCTGGCCACACTATTTCTGATGCAAGCCAGGATGCTATTGGCCGCCTTGGCCACCGGGGCACACTGCTGGCTCATATTCAGCCACCTGTCGACCAACACCCCCAGGTCCTTTTCTGCCAGGCAGCTCTCCAGCCACTCTTCCCCAAGCCTGTAGCGTTGCATGGGGTTGTTGTGACCCAAGTGCAGGACCCGGCACTTAGCCTTGTTGAACCTTGTACAATTGGCCTCGGCCCATCGATCCAGCCTGTCCAGGTCCCTCTGTAGGGCCTTCCTACCCTCCAGCAGATCAACACTTCCACCCAACTTGGTGTCATCTGCAAACTTCCTGAGGGTGCACTCAATCCCCTCATCCAGATCATGGATAAAGATATTAAACAGAACTGGCCCCAATACTGAGCCCTGGGGAACACCACTCGTGACCAGCCGTCAACTGGATTTGACTCCATTCACCACCACCCTCTGGGCTCGGCCATTCAGCCAGTTTTTTACCCAGCGGAGAGTGCACTTATCCAAGCCGTGAGCAGCCAGCTTCTCCAGGAGAATGCTGTGGGAGACAGTGTCAAAGGCCTTACTAAAGTCCAGGTGGACAACATCCACAGCCTTCCCCTCATCCACTAAGTGGGTCACCTTGTCATAGAAGGAGACCAGGTTAGTCAAGCAGGACCTGCATTTCAGAAACCCATGCTGGCTGGGCCTGATCCCCTGGTTGTCCCGTACATGCCGCGTGATGGCACTCAGGATGATCTATTCCATGACCTTCCTCGTCACCGAGGTCAGGCTGACAGGCCTGTAGTTCCCCGGATCCTCCTTCCGACCCTTCTTGTGGATGGGTGTCACATTTGCTAACTTCCAGTCAACTGGGACCTCCCCGGTTAGGCAGGACTGCTGATAAATGATGGAAAGTGGCTTGGTGAGCACTTCCACCAGCTCCCTCAGTATCCTCGGGTGGATCCCATCTGGCCCTATAGACTTGTGTCTACATGGTGTAGCAGGTCGCTAACCATTTCCCCTTGGATTATGGGGGCTTCATGCTGCTTCCCGTCCCTGTCTTCCAGCTCAGGGGGCTGGGTACCCCGAGAACAACTGGTCTGACTATTAAAGACTGAGGCAAAGAAGGCACGAAGTACCTCAGCCTTTTCCTTGTCCTCTGTCACTATGTTTCCCCCTGCATCCAATAAAGGATGGAGATTCTCCTTAGCTCTCCTTTTGTTGCTAATGTATTTGTAGAAACATTTTTTGTTGTCTTTTACAGCAGTAGCCAGATTAAGTACCAGCTGGACTTTGGTCCTTCTAATTTTCTGCCTGCATAACCTCACGACATCCTTGTAGTCCTCCTGAGTTGCCTGCCCCTTCTTCCAAAGGTCGTAAACTCTCCTGAGTTATTCCTGAGTTCCAGCCAAAGCTCTCTGTTCAGCCAGGCCGGTCTTCTCCCCCACCAGCTCATCTTTTGGCACATGGGGATGTCCTGCTCCTGTGCCTTTAAGATTTCCTTCTTGAAGAATGTCCAGCCTTCCTGGACTCCTTTGCCCTTCAGGACTGCCTCCCAAGGGACTCTGTCAACCAGGCTCCTAAAAAGGCCAAAGTCTGCCCTCCAAAAGTCCAAGGTGGCAGTTCTGCTGACCCCCCTCCTTACTTCTCCAAGAATGGAAAACTCTCTCATTTCATGATCGCTATGCCCAAGACGACCTCCAACCGTCACATCCCGCACCAGGCCTTCTCTGTTCACAAACAACAGGTCCAGCGAGGCCCCTTCCCTAGTTGGCTCCCTCACCAGCTGTGTCAGGAAGTTATCATCTTCCACACACTCCAGGAACCTCCTAGGCTGTTTCCTCTCCTCTGTATTGTATTTCCAGCAGGCATTTGGTAAGTTGAAGTCTCCCACAAGAACAAGGGCTAGTGAGCATGTGTCCTGGTTTCAGCTGGGATAGAGTTAATTTTCTTCCTAGTAGCTGGGATAGCGCTGTGTTTTGGGTTTAGGATGAGAACAATGTTGATAACACACTGATGTTTTGGTTCTTGCTAAGTAGTGCTAAGCTGTTTCTAAATAGTTGATAAGTAGTGCTTACACTGGTTAAAGACTTTTCAGCTTCCCATGCTCTGCCCGGTGCCCGGAGGTGGGGGGGGGGGGGGGGGTCTGGGAGGGAGCACAGCCAGGGGGGCTGACCCAGACTGGCCAAAAAGTTATTCCATATGACATCATGCTCAGTATCTATGCTGGAATAAGGAAGAGGGGACATTTGGCGTGATGGCATTTGTCTTCCCAAGTAACCGTTACGCGTGATGGAGCCCTGCTTTCCTGGAGGTGGTTGAACACCTGCCTGCCAATGGGAAGTAGTGAATGAATTCCTTGTTTTGCTTTGTTTGCATGAGTAGCTTTTGCTTTACCTGTTAAACTGTTCTATTTTATTTTACTTCAGTTATTAAACTGTTCTTATCACAACCCATGAGTTTTCTCCCTTTTACCCTTCCGATTCTCTCCCCCATCCCATTGTGGGGGAGTGAGCGAGCGGCTGTGTGGTGCTTAGTTGCCGGCTGAGGTTAAACCACAACATTGTGAGACTTCTCCCAGCTGCTTATAGAATATTTCATCTGCCTCTTCATCCTGGTTGGGTGGTCTATAACAGACTCCCACCATGATATCTGCCTTGTTGGCCTTCCTCCTGATTCTTACCCATACACACTCAACCCTATCGTCACCATCGTTAAGCTCTAGACAATCAAAACACTCCCTAATGTACAAGGCTACCCCACCGCCTCTCCTTCCTTGCCTATCCCTTCTGAAGAGCTTATAGCCATCCATTGCAGCACTCCAGTTGTGCGAGTCGTCCCACCATGTTTCCGTGATGGCAACTATGTCATAGTTTTCCTGCTGCACAATGGTTTCCAGCTCCTCCTGTTTGTTGCCCGTGCTGCGTGCATTGGTGTAGATGCACTTCAGTTGGGCTATTGATCCTGCCACCTTTTTGGGGGGGGAGAAGCCCTAATTCCTACGTGACCATACTCAGGTGCTTCCGTGGTTTCTAACACATCCATAGCCCTTGTGCCTTTGGTGCCTCATGGATCTCCATCCCCTACCTCCACTGACATGGCAGACCGAAGGACCTCGCTAGCACACTGTCCCTCAAATATTGGTGTGCCGCCCCCAGGCTTATCTCTAGCGAGCCTGGTTTTATCCCTTTCCCCCTTCAAATCCAGTTTAAAGCTCTTTCAATGAGCCCTGCTAACTCCTGTGCCAGGATCCTTTTTCCCCTTTGAGACAGGAGCCCCATCTGTTGCCAGCAGGCCTGGTGTCGTGTAAACCAACCTGTGATCAAAAAACCCCAAATTCTGCAGGTCACACCAGTCTCAGAGCCAATTATTGATCTGCTGGCTCTTCCTGCATCTTCCCTCATCATCCCCTGCAATTGGAAGGATAGAGGAGAACACTACTTGTGCTCCCGATCCCTTAACCAGTTGTCCCAAGGCCCTGAAGTCTCTCTTGATTGCCCTCAGACTTCTAGTTGTAACTACCTCGCTGCCTACCTGACAAACCAATAATGGATAGTAATCTGAGGGCTGTACCAGGGTAGGAAGCTTTCTCTTCACATCTTTAACCCAGGCCCCAGGGAGACAGCAGACTTCCCTAAAGAGAAACAAACGTCTCCTCAGAAAGTATAGGAACCACCTTTTTCTGGGGGTTAGTGCTATGTTCATTTGATATTTCTGCTCTTGTTGCTTTCCTGAGCTAGAAAAAACCAAACTCGTAGAGGCTTGGGAATTCCTGAAGACTCTCTACTGCAAAAAGGAAAAACCTAGTATGAAGACAGAGAGGTATGTGGCCTTGTGAATCCCTCATGACCTCTTTAGGGCTCAAAAACTTCATGGATTTTGGAAGAAATAATCTATGTGCCTGCTCAAAGCATAAGCCTTGCTTAGTAGAAGTATGCTTGAACTTAATAGAAACCTAAAATTTTTGGTCCCCAGGAAGAAACCTCTGTGAGGCATGACGAGACCTCAAAAAGGTGGAGATTTTGTATCTTTGAATTGAACGACAGTGTGCTTATTCCACCAGAGCATGCCCTTCTGCAGCAAGTTTGAGAGTTCCTGAGTTAAGAGCTGATGCTGAAATAAGAAATGCCTTAATTAATATTGCCACAAAGGATGAGGAGAAGGCTGAGGTACTTAATGCCTTCTTTGCCTCAGTCTTTAATAGTCAGACTGGTCATCCTCAGGGTATTCAGGCCCCTGAGCTGGGAGATGGAGATAGGATGCAGAATGAAGCCCCGCTTATCGAAGAGGTGGCAGTCACCGACCTGCTCCTCCACCTGAATGCCCACAAGTCTATGGGACCAGATGGGATCCAACCAAGGATACTGAGGGAGCTGACAGAGGAGGTGGCCAAGCCACTTTCCATCATTTATCAGCAGTCCTGGTCAACCGGGGAGGTCCCAGCTGACTGGAAGTTAGCAAATGTGACGCCCATCTACAAGAAGGGTCGGAAGGAGGATCTTTTGTTTCCTATTTGCTGGTTGGTGGAGACATGGCTGTTATTTTGCTGATTGCATCCATTGGGATCAGACGATGTCCATCATTGCACAGGCTGGATCGATGGGCCGAAGCCAACTGTATGAGATTCAACAAGGCTAAGTGCCAGGTCCTGCCCTTGGGTCACAACAACCCCATGCAATGCTACAGGCTTGGGGAAGAGTGGCTGGAGAGCTGCCTGGTGGAAAAGGACCTGGTGGTGTTGGTTGACAGCTGCCTGAACATGAGCCAGCAGTGTGCTCAGGGGGCCAAGAGGATGCCAATGGCATCCTGGCTTGCATCAAGAATAGTGTTGCCAGCAGGACCAGGGAGGTGATAGTGCCCCTGTACTCGGCCCTGGTGAGGCCGCACCTCGAGTACTGTGTTCAGTTTTGGGCCCCTCACTACAAGAAGGACATCGAGGTGCTGGAGTGTGTCCAGAGAAGGGCAACGAAGCTGGTGAAGGGTCTAGAGCACAAGTCTTATGAGGAGAGGCTGAGGGAGCTGGGGTTGTTCAGTTTGGAGAAGAGGAGGCTGAGGGGAGACCTTATTGCTCTCTACAACTACCTGAAAGGAGGTTGTAGCGAGGTGGGGGTCGGTCTCTTCTCCCTAGTAACAAGGGATAGGATAAGAGGAAATGGCCTCAAGCTGTGCCAGGGGAGGTTTAGGTTGGATATTAGGAAAAACTTCTTCACCAGAAGGGTAGTCAGGCATTGGAACAGGCTGCCCAGGGAAGTGGTTGAGTCTCCATCCCTGGAGGTATTTAAAAGGCAGGTAGATGTGGTGCTCGAGGACATAGTTTAGTGGTGGACTTGGCAGTGCTAGGTTAACGGTTGGACTCGATGATCTTAAGGGTCTTTTCCAACCTTAACGATTCTGTCATTCTATGATTAATCCATCCATTTTTAACTTGTAACAGTAAAATTGTTGAGGTTTTTCTGAAATGATTTGAGCATTGTTGTGGGTTAACCCTGGTAGGCAGCTAAGCATCACACAGTGTCTCGCTCACTCCTCCCTCCCAGTGGGATGGGGGAAGAGAATTGGAATGGCAAAAGTGAGAAAAATCGTGGGTTGAAATAAAGAAAAAAGATAAAAGTTTAATAAGTAAAAAAAAAGAAAAAGAAAAAATAAAACAAAACAAAGAAAAACAAGTGATGCAAAAGCAATCACTTACCACCAGCAGACCGATGCCCAGCCAGTCCCTGAGCAATGGCAACCCCTGGCAAACTTCCCCCCCAGTTTTATTGCTGAGCATGACGTCATATGGTATGGAATATCACATTAGTTGATTTGGGTCAGCTGTCCCAGCTGTGTCTGCTCCCAACCTTTTGCCCATCCCCAGCCTACTCCTTGTGGGGCAGAGTGAGAAACTGAGAAGTCCTTGATGCTGTGTATGCACTGTTCAGCAACAGCTAAAACATTGGTGTATTATTAACACTGTTTTGGTCACAAATCTAAAACATAGCACCATACAGACTGCTATGAAGAAAATTAACTCTGTCCAAGCCAGACCCAGTACAAGAATGTTTTTAATTTAAAAAGAAAAAAGAAAAAAGAAAAAAGTGAAGGTTATGTTGTGTTATCCTGAGATGTTATTTTAAAAACAAAATTCTATTGAAATGCCTTGATTTGGTGGTTTTTGTTTATCCTCCTATCTTATTTTCTACTCATTTAGTAGCAAACACCATTGTTACAGTGTATGTATTGGTTCATATCACTTTACTAATAATATCCTTTTGCTTCTGTGCACTGGGGATAAAAAGTCCAATCTGATTTAGACTATCTGTCACTAGTTCTTGTGACTACTAACTGGCTGTTACGAATATCGTCTGACTAAATTATTGTAATAAAAATAATGAAGCTCATAACCTTGGAAATCATCAGTCTTGTGATAAAGTCCTCTTTTAAATGACATTTTTATGTTTTTAAACGTCTTTCTAAAGAATACTGGTTCCTTTTTTACTGGTTTTGGCTGGGATAGAGTTAATTTTCTTCATAGAAGCTAGTATGGGGCTATGTTTTGGATTTGTGCTGGAAACTGCTGATAACACAGGAACATTTTAGTTATTGCTCAGCAGTGCTTACACAGAGTCAAGGCCTTTTTCTGCTTCTCACCCCACCCCACCAGCGAGTAGGCTGGGGGTGCACAAGAAGCTGGGAGGGGACACAGCTGGGACAGCTGACCCCAACTGACCAAAGGGATATTCCAGACCATATGACGTCATGCTCAGCAATAAACTAGGAGGAAGGTTGGCTGGGGAGCCGCTGCTTGGGGACTGGCTGGGCATCAGTAGGTTGGTGGTGAGCAATTGTTTTCATTTGCATCACTTGTCTTTCTTGGGTTTTATTTGTCTCTCTGTTATTTTCCTTTTCATTACAATTTATCATTATTATTATTATTATTATGTTTCAATTATTAAACTGATTTTATCTCAGCCCATGAGTTTTCTCACTTTTACCCTTCTGATTCTCTCCCCCATCCCACCGGGGGGGGGAGTGAGCGAGCGGCTGTGTGGTGCTTAGTTGCGGGCTGGGGTCAAACCACGACATGGTTTTTTTTTCAGATCTTGTTGCTGTCCCTGACTTTCAGTCAGGAGCTATGGAAAACTGGGGCCTGGCTACCTACAGAGACACTTTTCTGCTTTATGATCCAAAAACATCTTCAGCTTCTAAGAAACTTTGGGTGACCATGGTGATAGGACGTGAACTGTCTCGTCAGGTAGTCCAGTTTTGATCATTTATCAAACATGTTCATGAAGACGAGGCATTATATGTATTATTGATAACAAAACCACTGGTTCTATTTTGAAGATTAATCTCTGCATCTATTGAGTCATTGGATAGTTATATAACTACAGATCATCTTTCCTCCCTGGATGATAATGTACAGCAAGGTAGCGAATCCAGTCTTTTCCTATATTAGCTCAGCAGTACTCCTAGGGATCACAGCTTAAACTCTGTCTTCTGTCACAATAGTAAACAGAAATAATTGTATATCCATGTAGAATTTATCACTTATGAGTAGTTACTGTTCAGGTAAAACTAACTATAAATCAGGAACTTAATGCTACAGTTCAAGTTTGACAGCTAGTGACAACTTACTAAAAATCATACTGAAGCTAAGAAAAGTTTTCAGTTGATTCATAAATTAGCATTATTTTAAGTTTGCAATTAGTCTAGTTGTGAAATATAACTATTAGCTCTCATATCTAATAACTTGCTATAGCTACTAGCTATACTGCAATAGCTAATAAAGATATTATTTGCATACAGAGCTATAAATTAATCTAAAAATACATATCTATCTTACTAGCTACTTCTCAAAAACAGTTCCAATAATAGAGCCCTAAACTTTTGGTAAAACCCTATTAGTCTACTCAAGATTATATTTCCATTAATCCTAAAAGCACCCTTTAGATTGGTGAGTTAAAAGGTGTAGGTTTGACAGCCCTAGTAATGCAGCCTAGAAAACATTAACCTTGAGTGCTTTTCCATTCAAGCACAGGGTTGGGCTCACTATAGTAGACTGAGCTAAAATTTTGGGGTTTGCCCTTTCGGATCTGGGGTTTGTGAAGACAGAATCAACTTGAGTCTTTTTATGTCTTCCAGCACAAGTATTCCCTGCATTATACATTTCTATTTTTTAAAATTTCAGGTGGTCTTCCTCTAGTGGTTTTCTGAATATTATATTGTACTCAAGATACTCTCCCAAGGAAGGAGGAAAAACAAAAAAAGAAATCAGTGCTAAGATTGATGTCGTAATATACTACATAGGAATGAGCTTTGAACACATTTGTTGAAGGCTTCACCAGGCTTGTTTGACAGAGAAGAGATTTTTCCACTCTTGATTGGATTTTGTCTTTCAGATATTGGCTGTCTGAAGTATTTTTGTTGATTCTTTTGGCAAAAACTCATTGTTCTTCATCCCCCTCTCCATTAATTATACCTGCTAAGTTTGCTTCAAATTCTTTGGATATTCTTTAGCTGCTTCTGAATATGTATATTAATCTATTTTAGTGGTTTGGTAATCTGTTCACTGTGGAATGGGGGAATGATATCTGGCTGAATGAGTGGTTTGCAAGATACATGAAATTCTTATCTGTTGATGCTGCATATCCTGAGTTGCAAGTGGTTGGTGTGACAGATTTTTTTTTCAATATCTCTTCAATTTTTAAATTCAAGATGCTTTTCTTGAACTAAATCTATAAATATTGCTTTTGAAATTTTTCCCAGAGTGATTATTTGTTAGATACCTGCTCTGCAGCAATGGGAAGAGACTCTATGAACTCACCACGTCCAATATCTTCAAGGGCAGATTAAGGAAATGTTTGATACTGTTTCTTACAACAATGTGAGTTTGTTTCATATATAAAGATTTAATTTTTCAGTTATTGGTCATTTGTTTGACTACTAGAAATGACAGTGACACTGGCTTAGATAGAGACAATGTGAAAAGGAAATTTGTCATGGAAATAGTGTTACAAAGTTAGGATTAAAATAAATTAAATCAAGATTTTTTTTCCCACTGGAAATGTTAAACATTCACAATTTACACTGTCCCACTGTCAGCCAGGACCATTCAGGATCACTGAAGGAAAAAAAAAAAGAAGCTGGCGGGTATGGATTTTCCACCCCAAGATTCCTACTTATGCTAAAATGTCATGATTAAATCCTCTCATACAATGGTCTAAATAACTAAATTTCATTCATTGTTTAATCTTTTTTCCTTGTAATAGAAATAGAAATAGAAAAAAAACTCTGTTAAGTCCCGGTCTGATTGTCAGGCTCGGGGAAGGTTTGTAATGATCCCAAGGGCGAAATTAAGACACAAACGAGGTCATATGCCGCCAATCAGACGTTTTATTGGGTAAATATAAAAGAGTAAAGCGATAGGAAAGGCAGGAAATATTAGGAGGAAATTAAGCAAGCATTCAGAGAGATAAGCAAAGGATAGTCACCACCATGGATCCAGCGGCGTCCCGTTGGTCCTGTCTTCTGTTTTTCGGTGGTGGATGGCCACACTCAGGTTTCCTTGTGCCGTCTTTTTTCTGGTGTTGGAGAGGGAGTTTGCCCTCTCGTTTCCGTTTGGTTACCCAGGGCAACATCACGTACCCAACACATGCACATCTCCTGGTGGGGCAAGGGGCCTGACCGGATACCAGTTGGTGTCCTATTCTTGGTGGTGCCTGATAAGCCAAAGAATGGCCTGCTGCTTCAGCAAGTTTGCAAAAGTTTCCTTGCCAGATGGTGGTACTTGATAAGCCAAAGAGTGGTCTGCCCTCGGGTCTTGTCAGACAAAAGAGTGGTCTACTGTCCGGTCTTATCAGATAAACACACACAAGCAAGCTTTGAGACAATTGTTCTTAACACTTCGGTCTCTTACAAACTCCCATGAGGAGGAAGGGACTTGCAAGTTTTGATTTCAGATATTCTAGAATATAATTTTCTTGTTTCAGACTCCTACATGCATTCATTTATCTTGTTACCCATAATGCTATGATATGCACCACCAAATTATTCTGAATTGTTTTAATCTTTATGTTAAGGGAACTAAAAAAATAGCCAGTTGTAAAATAGGTGCTATACCTTATTGAACTTACATGGCTATTTAGCTGAAGTCTTTTCACGGTACCTTAATGAAGAACATATTATTTTTTACTAGTCTGATGCCATGTGTCTGTAAATATGAAGAAAATAGTTACCATAAAAATGCTTATGAATTTAGATCTGTTGCTGCAGATAGAATAATGGCCATGCTTTCTTAAATTCAGTAAAGTTGGTTTATAGTCACATTTCCATGTTGCCTGATCAATGCTATACTACTCCCTTAGCCTGCTTCCATCCTCCCCTAGTCCTTGGATTAAGCAAAGCAAATTGTTCATCCATGCATGAGTCAGTCTGGTATCTCTTGGCTGTCTTTCTTGCAACCACAGAGCTTCATCACACAAAACCTTATTTTTTGAGCTTCATCATGAGTGTTTTTGCTCTGTGAAACAAACAATGACCGTGAGACAATGTTTGACTTTGATCTCAATTCCTATTTATTCAACATTTGAATGGTTATTAAAATTCTCCATTAGTTTTATCAGCTTTGCATTGTTCTCCAACATAGCTCTAGCTATTTCAGAGAAACTGGGATTTACATGCTGATCTGGCTATGCCCATCTCCGTGTGTATGGGGCTTGTAATCTGCATATGCTGAGGAACTTTTTGATTGAGAAGGTGTTTCAGAATGGGATAATTCATTACTCAAAGAAACACAACTATAAAAATATAAAGAACAAGGACCTCTGGAACAGCTTAGCTAATGTAAATTCCCCATCTGCTATTTTAATTAGTATATCATACAGTAGTAAACATGAGTTTGGGGATAAACTAATTTTCTAGACAGATAGCAAGCCCAAAGCCTAAGTCCAATTTAAAACCTGTGTATGTTTTTGTTTGTTTGTTTGTTTGTTTGTTTTAAAATATAGATGGTACACAAATTCTCTTTTTGAAAGCAGATTTCACCTCATGACATTGTTGCAGTTTGTGTCAACATAAAGCTGGTCAGAAGGTAGTCATTATAAACAGATTTGCTGTTATGTATTTCTCGATGTCTCAAAGACATTAAAAGATAAAAAAAAGATTGAGAGGCAGGCTGGCTCAGACATCTGACAGGAGAGCGTTCCAGAATGGAAAGTCATATTGGCTGAAACTGCTTCCTACTGAAATCAGCACCTTGGAGGGTTAGGCTATAAGCACAGAGCTGAGACAATGAATAGATCCACTTTGCTGTGTATCTGATAGCATGAACTGAATTATTATGATTCTATGATTAAGAGTTAAAATCTTCATTAAATAGATACAGCAGAGCTGGCATGACTATCCTATAGACTAGTAGAGTAGTAATAATCTCAACAGAAGTTTTAATTCAGTGGGAACCATTGTGGTACACCAGGCAGTGGATGATTCCCATTTTGGAGAAAATAGCAGTTGATGCAAGTAGTTGCTGTAATACTGTTCATCCTTTGAATTTATTATATCATTCTGCTAGAAAAAATATCAAAGCATGGAGTGGAAACAAGGAAACTGCCATAGTCTAGCTCTTAGGTCAAAACCTACAAATAACTTCTCTGGGATAATAATTTAGTTTGATAGAATGAAGCTCATGTAAGACCTTCACGGATAACAGAAAGACGCTGGGCCATAATGGGTTAATCAAAGCTAATATAGTTGCAACCATTTTAACTCATCTGACATGCCTGAGACATCTTGAGTATATCTCCACTGGCTCAATTGAAGTTTCCGTAGTGGGTGCCCAAATTTATTGGATTACACATATAATAATGTGGACCTATTTATTTTCACAAAAAGGTAGGCGATTTCACAGTGAAAACCCATTTTTTTTTCAAGAGCCCAATCAGTAAGAGGAAATCCATCAATATATTTTGTTTGTGGATGAAGTAACCTAATAATAATGTGTAACTAAAGTAACCTAATAATAATAACATCTCCTTTCGGGTAACTTTTTTCTTTTGTGGTTTATCCACAAAGGGTAATGTCCTCTCTTCCCTTTTGGCTTGGTATTCTCTTAACTGCCTCAGCGCTAGAATTGCATCACCAACTGCTGTCCCCTGGGCACCTCCCAGGATCAATATGATGTTCCCTTTAAGACAAAAAGGTGCCCTGACTAAGTCTGGATAGCATTCCTGAGGTAAATACCTTTGAGTCGGGGCTAGTGAAGGCAGGGTTATAAATACCTTGTTGAATAGCCAATTCTCTCAAATATTGCCCCCCTGCCCCCACATCTATATGCTTCCGTGTCACCATTCTGTCATTCCAATCAAATGGGGAGGGGTGTTGTGTTTTCACTGCCCCCCGCAACCATTCCCAAAGAGAATAACTTGCATTTCCATTTGCCCGGGTCCTTTTTAATTGTTGCGTCACCACTGAATGTTGGGAAACTGCTCCCAGGCGCACCACTTCTTGGGACTCAGTTGTACACTCTCCCCTACTTGGTCCCACACTCGCAGTAACCACTGTCCCATTCTCTCCCCGGAGTTCTGCCGATATGAGTCTGCCACATTCTGCAGCTCATCCTGAGTGTAGTCCCACGCTGATATTGCATGCTGCAGTGCCCCAGGGGGTCCTTTTGCTTTATTAATAACCAAAGGGCGCACAGGGATTGCTCTACCATTTTCATCCTTGGACCCTCCAGTCCATTCCTCAGCAGAGAAATTCCAGCTGCCGCTGTCCCCATAATCACTGGGGTAACTGACTGCTCGATTCCTATGCCCCCATTGCCCAGTGCGGGCACTCTGACCCTTCCTCACTGTGTGTACTTGGGTTTCCAGCATGTCCCTCTGTACCTGGGCTTCCAACCTCTCCAAGCACCACTGGGTCTCCAAACTTTTGAGTTGCACTTGCCATTCCTTGTTTTTCTTTCGTTCATTTTCTAGGATTTCCCACAGTCACGGTAGGCAAGTTAACAATAACCAGATACAACAGAATATATTTATCAAAATCATTGCAAGAGATGCAGGTCTGGGTCTTCTGAAACATATTTTGAGTAGCTCTGGTCATGGGAAATCTCCATATTCATATTTTACAAAATGCATCACCATCTGGGCATTTTGTACTAAATCGTTAGAATACAGTTTTAAAAGTTGTTTATAAGGTAGTACCTTGTTACGGTGATGTAGGAAAAAGACACAGTGGTATCTGCAGGCTGTGGAGAGGGGATGCTTCAGTTGTGGACGTTCGCTGGTCTTGGAGAAACATGGGCCCTAGGGAACCAGTCACTTGAGTAAACACTTAGAAATGTTTCCTTGGCTAGGGGTCTGCTGAAAAAAAACAAGCAAGCTGTTCAGTGTCCATCTTCACATCTGGTCGAAGAGCATGTGTCTTCTCTGGTTTATTTCTGTCATGTTGTCAAATACACCATACACGATCATATTAATGGTGGTGGTCAAGGCCCCTGCAAAGAGTACTTCTCCTCTCAGGTTTCCTGTTTTAATCGGGCATAGTGATCAGAACATTCTTTGTCTGGAGACAGGTCAACAGTGAACAGGGTATAGCCATGGGTGAACTCTTCCCTGTCAACCAGCAGGGAATGGTCTTTCATATGGCAGCCGATTGTCTGAACGAGCTGCATGTATAATCTCACACAGCAGCCATTCTCGAAATCAGGCTGCAGCAGTTTTGTTTGCGTTTGTTCACCATCCACATAGAGGGCCACAAAATTTATATCATAATGTTTAAAGTTGTAAAGGTTCTTCACATAATTGTCACTAAAAGTGCCATTATCTACAAATCCAGTCACAACAAGCTTGGGTACCTGGCCCAGAAACAAATTTTCCTGGCTGCTGACATGACTGCTGGTCAGTATGCTGAACACTTTCATGCCCACCCGGTCCACCAGGTATTTAGTGTTGGCCATGAGTAATGCCTCAGCATGCCCCAAAGGCACTCCAGGCACCACCCGCACCTTCTTCATAAACAGCTCTGGCTTATCAGTGGGTCCCCCAGCATAACGTCCAGCTGGCTGAAAATAGAGGCCAGTGGGTAATTCATGAGACCCACAGCCTCACCAGCTCTGAAGTTTGAACTTTCAGCTTTTACAATCTTGCAGCCAAGTTACAGCAGAGTGTTGTTCAGATCTGTGTAATCTTCCCCATTCCTAGCTATGAAAAAGTCCAGAGGTGCAGACTCTGCAATAGCCAAAAGTGGAGGCGCCTCAGTAAACAGGCTTTTCTCAATGCTGGTCTGTGTCACAGACACTTCAAACAAATCCAGCTCAAATTTGGTACATTCTTCTGAGCAGGCATGAACAGCAACCATCCGTTTTAAAATATATTTCCTTTTCTAGTGGTAGAACAGGACCTCTTTCTCTGGGATTTCTGTTTCTTTTGCATGGTTCGGCCCGGCTTGTTTTTTTTCTTCTTCCTGTCCTGGTCAGACTGTTGTCTGGTGCCCCACTTCCTTTGTCTTTTACAGGGCTGGGGCAGACCTTCCCTCTGGGGGCGTGACATGGCTTTCTTTCTTTTAAGGCTTTTTCTTTGAATATAAGCAAGTCCCTGTCACATCCCACCTGGGGGAAAGGGGAAGGAGTGACTAAGATTCGCAAATGCTCTCCGTGTGGATTAAGGTGAGCCAACACTCAAGGCCCGTACACAAATACCAGCTTTAATGGAAAGCTTCTATTGAGCACGAATATTCGATACCGGCCAGCCCTCTCATGATTATATCTACCCCAGCTATGTGGCTAAGCTATGCGGCTTTATGGAAAATCGAGGTAGGCCGTGCAGTACTTAACTACAATTTAACAACTTAATAACCTTAGGAGAAGTGAAAGAGAGAGAGGGAGAGAGAGAGAAAGAGGAAAGAAGAAGAGAATCACCAGTCCTGGATCCAGCGTCGGACTTGCCAACGGGGGTATTCGGTGGGTAAAAGAGGGCAAGAGAGAGTGAGTCCCTATTTATAGATTTCAGACTCTGGAATTCTGGAACCTTCTCTCATCCGAGTTCCAGGAGTGGTAGAGATACCAGTCGAATTAAGAGGGGCAACCAGTCAAACCAACAGAAGTGATACCAGGACCCTCCCCCGGGCCGTATGTGGGAGGGGGAATAAGTGCTTCATAGGCTTCACAGACCGAGGGGGAGGGTCCCCGCCTTCGTAGGACTCCCTCCCTCACCCCCACTCCAGGTACTGTCTGGTCCTGGGTCCTAGTGACCGTTGCTCTGCATTGTGGTTTTAGCACCAAGGCTGTTTGAGACATCTCGTTGTTTTGCAATAGCAGTTCTCTACAGTCCCGAGCCCTCCTCATTTGACAGCATTTCCAACTTGTCCACGACAACCTTGGAAACATAGCCAAACACATTTTTTGCAATATCTTGAGCAGTGTTTTTAATGTGCGGCGTAACAATTTCCAAACACCATTTCAAAAGCGGGACAGCCTTTCGAAACAGGCTACAGAATATTACCTCCAACGCCCACACCGTACATCACAAGAATACGTTGAAAGCTAGGGAGACCATTGCCAGCCTGGGCTCTGTAATAATTCACGTACAAAGACGGGTCCCCATAACTTTTTACCACTACCATTTTGATGTGCTTTCTTAAAATAGGCTTCTGGGGCTGAAGATGCAGCTTGACAATCACCTTCCCAAAGGAAAATGAGATGTGCTTGTTCTGGTCAGTCTTTATTTCAGTGCTGTTCAGGTTGATGTGCTGGCAGTTTACCAGCAAGTAGTGTGGCTTATATGTCACCATAATGATCTCGTCGTTATTACTGCCAGTTGGAACACAGCAAAATAAAGGAAGTACAAAGTCCCTGACAAGCTGGTGCTCTACAAGGTTCATGTAGAGGTAGAGTGAGTTAAATCCTCTGGTGATGTCCGCCACAGAGGGAAATTTCTTAGCAGCAGCCCCCAGAGAAGCCCCCAAAATATGTGCTAGATTCCCAGTTGTAGAAAAAAGTATAAGGCTTCTCATCCTTTTTGAGCTTTGTTTTCCTTATGATGGGGTCATAGACCAGGCCCACTGCTGGAGAGTCGACAGCTGAAGCTTTTTTGTGGGGGTTAATAAGATGGTTCATGTGTTCCACTAACATGGAGAGGGATGGATAATAGCTTTTCTGCAAAGTATACTGCCATGTCTTGCCCTGCAGCGCTATTTCAAAGATGGTGTCTTCATTGATGCTATTCCAGCTGTGTGTTTTTCCAACACCCCACCTCCCACTTCCCAGAGAGCTCCAGGAGTCTCACCAGATGTATGGCAAAGTTCAAGCTGGTGTTTTGTGGGAAGATTTTGGTGCTAGCATTGCTGGGCAGTGTGATGTGGAAACCTCCGTCTGCC
The DNA here is from genome assembly GCF_965183815.1 of Platalea leucorodia. NCBI lineage: Eukaryota > Metazoa > Chordata > Aves > Pelecaniformes > Threskiornithidae > Platalea > Platalea leucorodia. The sequence continues at coordinate 23,974,726 of NC_138859.1, read as the reverse complement.
ATTCTTCTTTTTCCCCCTGCTCCACTTCCAGTCACTTGATGTCTTGGACTTGGGAGACTTCTATCCAACTGCTAGATTTCTGAGGCCAGCCACGGCACTTCACCAGCAGCTGTTACTTTCTTCTTTTCCCTTCTGCAGAAATGATCTTCTCAATTTTGTACCTTCTGTCCTTGTCAGCATTCACTTTTTGAAGTTCTTCAGGGTAAAATGTCCCCTCTATTGCTTTGTAACCATAGTCTATTAAGCAGTGCACAGGTATCTGTCCCCTTCTCACAATTTCAGCTATTATGAAAATTCCATCTGTGAACCTCTGCTCATAACCTTTCTCAAAACTCTCTTTTGTTCTAGACACCCTGATGTGGTCTCCTTTTTTGAGCAGAGGTGCAGATTGTTTAATTTTAAGCACACCTGCATATACAGTTTTCCAAACCCTTGCAGAGTTTGAAGTGTTCACATCCACATGCCTGGCTCTGATAGTTCTGTGGAAGCTATGGTTATAGCTTTTTATAAACTCTGATAACACATCAATGTAGCGAAAAGCGTTGTGTGCTGTAAAATATCATCTCCACATCTTGGTTTTGAGTGTTCTGTTAAAACACTCTATGATGGAGGCTTTTACTTCATTATTAGTAACAAAATGGTGAACATTACACTGCTTTAAAAGCTTGTTTAAAGGCTGGCTTAAAAATTCTTTTCCCCGGTCAGTCTATAATTTCTGAGGCTTGCGCCCCCCGCTAAAAATTATTTTTAAAGCCCTGGCTATTTCAGAACCTGTTTTGTCTTTTAGACCAATGGCCCAGGCAGGCTTGGACAATATGTCTGTCACCGTTAAGATGTACTTAACACCATCATTGTTTCTGGAAAACTATTGCATATCCACCAAGTCTGCCTGCCATTGTCCATCCATCCACCTGTGCCACAATCACCCTGTTTCTTTTAAAATGCTTTCTTGCAGCCTTGTGTAAGCTGTAAGCAGCCTTGTGTAAGCTGTAAGCGTCCTTGCTTGCAAGCCAGGTTGCCACTTGGCTTCTGTTCAGATCGGAAATTCACCTTTTAGCAGCTTCAAAAGGGGGATTTGTACCTGTAGCGGTCACGGTCACAACCTATGAGGGTTACTTGACCCACAGGTGTATAAAGATCGTGACTGTGGGGTTCTCCGGATTCTGCAATACACAAGGATACGGAGGTCTGGGTTTCCGTGAATTTCTGTATTACAAATTACTACAAAACTGCTATTAGTAAAAACATATATATATATATGTATATAAACTACAAGTCACTAAAAAATTACCACTAGGAAAGCAAGTGTGTGTATATATATGTGTGTGTGTGTGTGTATATATAAAAAACAAGAGCAAAGCAAATATATGTATATTACAAGTTATTATAGAATTAAACTAGTGAAGCAAGTATATACTTATGAAACTTTACCTGTGCGTGCCTATAAATATTTTATGTGAAGTGTTACCAGTACGACGCTCACCAAACTGCTCCCAGAAGTGGGGCTAATGGACGATGGAAAAGTCTCACTTCAAAGATGATCCGTGTCACAGAGTCCAGAGTCAGCCAGGCGTCCCCAGCGAGGGTCTGGTCTGTCTGGGAGATCTCATGCAGAGAGGCTCTTGCAGAGAAGCTCTTGCAGAGCTGTTCTTGCAGAGAAGCTCATTTGGGGTAGGTAGCGAGTTACTTTTTATACCTTTTTAGTGTAGCTACATAAGTGGGTGTAGGACATCAGTTCCCAGATTAGTTGTTCCTGACTCCTGTTTTCCTGGAAGGTCAGTTCATTATCACAGTTTCTTTGTCCTACCACCCATCAAGGTTTCTTTGTCCTGCCAAATGCTCCCCATCAAGGAAGTTTCCTCTGAGCTTATCAGGGATGTCTCAGGACTCTGGTTAAGGAGATATCCTTCTTTGTCAGTATGTTTACTGGGTCACTCCACCCCTTAGCCTATGGCCACTTATGGGTCATTAGGAGTGAGACTACACCATATCTGGTGTGTGTCTCTTGCCTCCTAGTGCATGAGGCAGAGACCTATATCCGCATCAAGCCCAATGTTGTTGTAACTCCTGAGAGGGTTTATCAATTGAGACACGAGTATACAGTACCAGTTTAGTTAAAAGTGATACATACAGTGATTTGATACAAGGTATAATACAAAAAAGCACAATTCCGACAGCTAAAATGATATCTAATATCATTAAGCTGCGCTGTGCCCATGCTCTGAGGTCTGGTAGCCAAGACCTTCCACATGGCGCTTCAAAGGGGTGTTTGTAATATGCAAGGAAAACTTCCTTTTTGCAGACGATGAATAACCTGGACAGTCTGTCCAATAGATAATTGATGATTATCATTTACGCTTGAAGTTGAGGTTGCACTGCAGCTGCTATCAAAAGCTTTCCAGATCGGACTACCAGTCGGTTATTCAAAGCAGCAACCGCATCATTAAGGTGATGTTGCCATCCATGATATGAGGAGGTACTAGTTGAGGTTTTGGACTCACTGGTCCGAGTGCAAATTTGTAGTTGAATTTTAAGAAGTCCATTCCATCGTTCAATCATACCTATAGTCTGGGGATGATAAGGGATGTGGAAAATCCACCTAATTCCTCGGGCTTCAGCCCATCTCTGTATATCTTTACTTTTACAATGTGATCCATTGTCTGATTGAATCTCAGAGGGTAGAGGTAGGTGTGTAAACCATTGTCCTAATAAAAAAAAAAAATACACATTTCGCACTAGTCTGAGGACATGGGTAGGCCATACCTAAACCGCTGACAATCTCTACCCCGGTTAAAATGTATTCCCATTTATTCAGAGTTTGGGGTAGGGGCCCTAAAAAAATCTATTTATTTATTTGCCATGAGGACCACAAGTATTTAACTTCCCTCAGATTAGCCCACTGTTGCCCAGCCAAAAGTTTGGCTCGGGCTGCTGCACAGAAAGGGCAGCTAAGCTACAAAGTCTAAGCATTATACTTTAGAAATGGGCCACCCTTGGAGGCCAACTGGTCGATATAAATCCAGGCCACCCGTAGGTCCTAAGCGGTCATGTAGCCAACCCAGCATCACATGATCAGAGGTGGAGAGAGTATATATGTTAAGTGGAAGAACAATATCACTGCTCTTTCTAGGTTCTTCAGTCAAGCGTTCTACTTCATGGTTCCATCCGGATCCTAGATCTGTGCCCTTCGTATGTGCTGATACATGCCCTATTTGAAGAGGATGCCCATCATCCTGCTTCGTTCGAGCTATTAAATATAGCTTTTCCCATAATTCTTTTCCCCAGACTTGCCTGCCTTTAATTTTTCATCCTTCAGCTTTCCAGTATGGGAGCCATTGAGCCATACCACATAGGAATCAGTATATATTGTGCTGGCACCCCATTTGGCAGCTAGCACTACTGCCTGGAGCTCAGCCAATTGAGCTGATCCCTCTAGCTCTTGTGTTTCAGATGTCCCGTCTGAGGGCTGCAGGAGGGCAGCCCTTCTCTTCCATTTCCCTTTAACCCTTTGAGCTGATCCACCCGTAAACCAGTGTGGTGAGTTGACCTTGGCTAGCTGCCAGGTGCTCACCAAGCTGCTCTAGCATTCCCCCTCCTTCTTCACTGACCTTGGTGTCTGCATAGTTGCTTCTCTCACATTCTTCTCGCTCCTCTCTCTCACAGCTGCTGCTGCGCCATGTTTTTTATCCTTTCTTAAATATGTTATCACAGAGGCGCTACCACCTTCGCTGATTGGCTCAGCTTTGGCCAGCGGCGGGTCCGTCTTGGAGCCAGCTGGAACTGGCTCTGTCCGACATGGGGGCAGCTTCTGGCATCTTCTCACAGAAGCCACCCCTGCAGCACCCCCTGCTACTAAAACCCTGCCACGTAAGCCCAATACAACCAGACATTAGACCAAACTTTGGTATCCTTTTGTAAATCAGATGGGGGTGGCGCATTTTGAATGGGTGAGGGCGGCATGTCAAGGGGTGGCTCGGCACCCCCTGGCCATTGGATATTGTACTCTGTCAATTTCCCTGTAAGTCCTGTTCTCCCCTCGACCCAGCCGCGATGTGCTATGTACATTACCATCTTCTGGATTGTACTGGAGTGTGCAATTCCCTGGGGAACGGGAGCAGACTCTCTGATTCTTTTGAGGATGGGGAACGGGGTCTGTATTTCTAAGGGTGCGTCTAATGCGAAGAGTTCTGTATCTAATAGGACTACATAAGTAGCCAGCAGTGATTTTTCCCAGGGTGAGTACCGTGATTGTGAACCTTGCCACCCCTTTGACCTGAACCGTACGGGAGTCAATTGGGCCTCATGGGGAGCTCGTTGCCACAATCCCCATTGATATCCTTTTTCTGCGAGTCCTATATGTAGGCTAAAGGGGGCCCCTGGTATTATTGGGCCCATAGCCTGATTTTCTAAAACATTGCGTATTAATAAACGAAGCACCTCTTCATGAGTAACTGTCCGTTCCCGGGTAGCACGCTTCTTCAACAGATCATATAAGGGTCGAGCAATTATACTGAACCTTGGAATATGGGCTCGCCAGAATCCTAAAGTTCCTAGGACTTGTCGGAGCTCCTTCTTATTGGAGGGTGAGCTCAACTTGGATATTTGCTGCAAGGTATCAGAGGGAATACACTGCCTGCCACTTTGCCAAGTTATGCCTAAAAATTGAACCGTTTGGCTAGGTCCCTGTCATTCAGCTTCAGGGATAGTAATTCCCTTATTTTCCACATGGACCAGGATGCGATCATGCATTCTTTGGACCTTATTGAGGTAATCCCCTCCAATTAAAATGTCATCTGTATATTGATATACTGTCACCCCTGGTTCCTGTGGGACTTGTTCTATTTCCCGAGCTAAGGCCTGATGTGACAATGTAGGGCTATGTTTGAATCCTTGGGGTAATCGGGTAAAAGTGTACTGTGTTCTGCCCCGAGTGAAAGCAAATCTCTCTTGATCCTCAGGTTGTAATGGGACCATGCAAAGCGTATCCTTTACATCCAGGACTGCCATCCAAGGATGGGCTGCTTGCTCTATAGTGAAAACAAGATCTGTGATAGATGGGACGGCAGCGTGTAAGGGTCCAGTATTTTCATTCAGTTTACGATAATCTACTGTCAAACACCAGGTGCCATTAGGCTTATGGACAGGCCACACAGGGTAGTTATACGGGGAATGAGTTTTCTGAATAATACCCTGTTGTTCTAAATCCTGAATAAGACTAGTTATGCCTAGTGAGGCTTCGGAGCTAATATGATATTGTTGTACACGAGTCAAGGCACTTTTAGGCAATTTAGGCGCGGCATGTGATAAAAAGGCACTAGACCCCTCGGTTGGTATTTCATCTATGGAGACTGTGGAGTTTTGAATCCAAGGGTTTGGCGCCCAAGTGCCTAATAGTTTGGAATTTTAATTTTAATATACCCAGGGTTTCTTTGTCCTGCACCCATCAAGGTTTCTTTGTCCTGCCAACTACTCCCCATCAAGGAGGTTTTCCAGTTAAGGAGATATCCTTTGTCAGTATGTTTACCAGGTCACCTTTGTGGCTGCTCTGTCAGTACCCCAAAGCTTCCCACCTCCCCAGGAGCATAGTAATCTCTTTTAACAGAAGCAGCGGCATAGACACGTCTACCAAGACGCTGCTACTCCACACATCTATGAAATGAAACACTGGACAATCATTTTAACTCAAGTACAGAGAAACTTTATTAAAAAGGCATGAGGGGAGTTGGTTGCCAGTCAGCCTTCTCCAGGATTTTTCCTTTTTTTTCCTTGAACACTACTGTCACTTCTATGTCTGTTCTCCTTTCTTTAGCTGCTGCAGGCCCAGACAGGAATGCAGACGAGTCACGGCACACTTCTGACTTCTCCCCCTCAGTCCTCAATACCCAAAGCATGGGGAAGGCAGGAGCCTAGTTTCGTGGGTAAAAACTTTAAAGGGTCTATGACATATACTCAGGCTGGGTACTTCTATGCACATGATGTAACAGGAAGGGCTCACAAAATCAGGAGAGGCCGGGAAGAGGCCCTGGTCCTCATGGGGGATTTCAACCACCTCGATATCTGCTGGAGGGACAACACAGCGGGGCATAAGCAATCCAGGAGGTTCCTGGAGAGCATCAATGACAACTTCCTGACCCAAGTGATAGAGGAGCCAATGAGGAGAGGTGCTCTACTGGAACTCATACTCCTGTACCTCATGGGGATGTGAAGGTCAAAGGCAGCCGTGGCTGCAGTGACCATGAGATGATGGAGTTGAGGATCCTGAGAGGAGGGAGCAGGGCAAAAAGCAGGCTCACAGCCCTGAACTTCAGGAGAAACTTTGGCGTCTTCGGGAATCTGCTTGGTAGAGTCCCAAGGGACAAGGCCCTGGAGGGAAGAGGGGCCCAAGAAAGCTGGTTAATATTCAAGCATCACCTCCTCCAAGCTCAAGAGCGATCCATCCCAACGAGCAGGAAGTCAGGCAAAAATGCCAGGAGGCCTGCGTGGATGGACAAGGAGCTCCTGGCTGTGCTGGTTTTGGCAGGGATAGAGTTAATTTTCTTCATAGTAGCTAGTATGGGGCTATGTTTTGGATTTGTTTTCGTTATTGCTGAGCAGTGCTTACACAGAGTCAAGGCCTTTTCTGCTTCTCACACCACCCCACCAGCGAGTAGGCTGGGGGTGCACAAGAAGTTGGGAGGGGACACGGCTGGGACAGCTGACCCCAACTGACCAAAGGGATATTCCAGACCATATGACGTCATGCTCAGCATATAAAGCTGGGGGAAGAAGAAGGAAGGGGGGACGTTCGGAGTGATGGCGTTTGTCTTCCCAAGTAACCATTACGCGTGATGGAGCCCTGCTTTCCTGGGGATGGCTGCACACCTGCCTGCCGATGGGAAGTAGTGAATGAATTCCTTGTTTTGCTTTGCTTGCGCGCACGGCTTTTGCTTTACCTATTAAACTGTCTTTATCTCAACCCACGCGTTTTCTTGCTTTTACTCTTCCAATTGTCTCCTCCGTCCCACTGTGGGGGAGCGAGCGAGCGAGCGGCTGTGTGGTGCTTAGTTGCTGGCTGGGGTTAAACCACGACACTGGCCAAACTCAAACACAAAAAGGAAGCATACAGAGGGTGGAAGCAAGGATGGGTAACCTGGAAGGAATACAGAGGCACTGTCTGAGCATGCAGGGATGGGGTTAGGAAAGCCAAAGCCCCAATGGAATTGAATCTGGCCAGGGATGTCAAAGGCAACAAGAAGGGCTTCTCTGAGTACACAGGTGAGAAAAGGAAGGCTAGGGAAAATGTGGGCCTGCTGCTGAGTGAGACATGGTGACATGGGACGTGGAAAAGGCTGAGGTACCGAATGCCGCCTTTGCCTCAGTCTTTACTAGGAATCCCAGGTCCCAGAGACCAGGGGGAAAGCCTGGAGCAAGGAAGACGTACCCTTGTTGGAGGAGGATCAGGTCAGGGAATACTTAAGCAAACTGGACCCTGATGGGATGCACCCAGGAGGGCTGAGGGAGCTGGCAGATGTCATTGCAAGGCCACTCTCAATAATCTTTGAACAATCATGGCGACTGGGAGAGGTGCCCGGGGAATGGAGGAAAGCAAATGTCTCTCCTACCTTCAAGAAGGGCAAGAAGGAGGACCCAGGGAGCTACAGGCCGGTCAGCCTCACCTCAGTCGCTGGGAAGGTGATGGAGCAGCTAATTCTGGAAACCATTTCCAGGCACATGAAGGACAAGAAGGTGATTGGGAGTAGTCAGCATGGCTTCACCAAGGGGAAGTCACGCTTGACCAACTTGATAAACTTCTATGATGAAGTGACTGGCCTGGTAGACGAGGGGAGAGCAATGGGTGTTGTCTACATAGACTTCAGGAAGGCTTTCGACACTGTCTCCCATAAGATCCTGGATGAGCAGACAGTGAGGTGGTTTGAAAACTGGCTGAATGGCCAAGCCCACACGGCGGTGATCAGTGACACAAAGTCTAGTTGGAGGCCAGTAACTAGCGATGTACCCCAGGGGTCAATACTGGGCCCAATCCTGTTCAACATCTTCATTACTGATCTGGATGCTGGGGCAGAGTGTACCCTCAGCAAGTTTGCTGATGACCCAAAACTGGGAGGAGTGGCTGATACACCAGAGGGTCGTGCTGCCATCCAGAGGGACCTCGGCAGGCTGGAGAAATGGGCTGACAGGAACCTGATGAAGTTCAACAAGGGGAAATGCCAAGTCCTGCACCTGGGGAGGAAGAACCCCATGCACCAATATATGCTGGGGGCCGCATGGCTGGAAAGGAGCTTTGCAGAAAAGGACCTGGGGGTCCTGCTGGGCACCAGGTTGAACATGAGCCAGCAATGTGCCCTTGCTGCAAAGAAGGCTAATGGTATCCTGGGCTGCATTAGGAAGATTGTTGCAAGCAGTTTGAGGGAGGTGATTCTTCCCCTCTACTGAGCATTGGTGAGGCCACGCCTGGAGCCCTGTGTCCAGTTCTGGGCTCCTCAGTACAAGAGAGGCATGGACGTACTGGAGAGAGTCCAGTGAAGGGCCACTAAGATGATTAAGGGACAGGAGGAGCATCTGTTATACAAGGAAAGGCTGAGCGAGCTGGGACTGTTTAGCCTAGAGAAGAGAAGGCTCGGGGGGATGTCATCAACTTATAGAAATATCTGAAGGGAGGGTGCAAAGAAAAAAGAGCCAGGCTCTTTTCAGTGGTGCCCAGTGGCAGGACAAGAGGCAATGGGCACAAACGGAAGCACGGGAGGTTCCATCTGAACATCAGGAAACACTTTATTACTGTGAGGGTGACTGAGCAGTGGAACAGATTGCCCAGGGAGGTTGTGGAGTCTCCCGCCTTGGAGATATTCAAAAGTCATCTGGACATGGTCCTGGGCAACCGGCTCTAGGTGGCCCTGCTTGAGCAGGGGGATAATACAAGATGATCTCCAGAGATTCCTTCCAACCTCAACCATTCCGTGATTCTATGAGTTTACCACCTTGGTGATTAATTGCACATCCATTTTTTTATTTCAGAAGCTGGCTAACAACAAAGTAGCCATCGTAGCCTTTGGCATTATGTGCTAGGAAAGTGTAGCCCCGAAACTTTGTGTCCGTAAACAACTGAATAAAGCTCATGAGACATGTGTCCCCTTTAAACTCCCATTCTGCTTCAAGTTTCCATTCTGCCCTTTCTTCTTCATCCCAAGGGGCATCCGGAGCTAACTCCATGGCAAAAATGTAGTTCTGGATATGTGTCCTGGTTTCCTGCATACATTCCATGTCATAGATAATATAGCCCTGCCCTGCTTCTGCATTTTTGATCATGGGCATGAAACACTGGTGCTGGCTTACATTATGGACCTTTTTATAGCACGTTCCACACTTCCAGCCTTTACATTCGTGATGGTTTTCTACATAGGCCTTACACTTCTCAGCCAAACAATCAATTTGGTTTTTAATAGCCTGGGCCTTGTGCCTCTGTAAACATTCTCCAGACCTGCACAACAGCCTTCAGATGGGACACATTATCCTTCTCCCCAAGGTAACAGCACAGTCACGAGACAAGCAGAGCCGGCAATAATATTTACAGATATGGCCATGGTTATACAATGTATGACAAAGCTCACAAAAGTTTCTTGCCCCAAATACCTTCCTCACATCCTTAACCCCATAATAATGTTCATCATGTAAATGGAGGAAACAGATCTTGGGATATCTAAGACTGTCATTTGACTTAAAGATCCCCCAAGCCTTTTTCCCCTCAGATAGGAGGAGGATGCATATATTAACATGCAGCAGTTCCTCAAACAAGGGGATGTCACTCAGCATGACTTTCCTGTGCACAGACCACCCCAGTTTGTCATGTAGCTCTTTTGCTCTGCTTAACAGTTTCGCATCTGTCAGATCCTTCACTGCTGTATGCGCTGCGAGACTCCCAGCAAAACAGAGATTATTGTTGCTGTTATTTAGATCAATTAAATAGCAATGCTTTTTGTCTATAGTTTTGGAACGGGGGATATAGGCTGCAGGGTTCTGCATAGCCCACTCCCAATGACTTTTACAATAATGATAGCCAGTCTGATCAAAACACAGCTCTCTCTTACTTTGCAAGAGAGTACTGTCCCAGTCTAAACATTTCACAGCATTCATACTGTTTAAATTAATGGCGGGAGAATATAGAGAGTCATGCGTGCTGGCAGCTTCAAGATGGAGCTGAGCCTAATCACCAGGTTCAAACAGCCGACGTAAATGGTCAGATATTTGCTCTACACCCCAAATAAATGTTTCATAAGCTTCATGTAGTGGTACCTGATCTAAATCAACAAATCTGTATTCTTCTACGTACCACCTAGCTCCGAACCTCTGGATCGGCCAGTCCCACTGCCGAACATGCTCCATGGAAGCCACAGGGCGGTCTGCTGCCTCCTCTACCACCTCTGCTACATTTGAGGGTGGGGGTAAAGCTGGTCTTTCCAATGCCCCCTCAGGCGTTGGGAGTGCAGCAGGTGGCCCCCCTGAGAAACATCCTCATTGTGTTCGACAGCCTCTTGCTCTGCAGGGGGATGCAGTAACCGGGAAGTCCCTTCCAGGGTGCCATCGTCTACCCTAGCGGGAGACATGTTCACTGGCCCGCCACATTCAGAAAAACAGTTTGCATTTACGGGCCCTTGTGGTCCCCGTAACCCCTTTGCCAACAAGACATTTGCAGCAATGCAAAACTCGTTTAGCTTTCCTAATTAGCAGTCTTTGTTTTAACAGCTTTTTCTGTTTTGCTAGCCTGTAAGCCAAGGCCTCAAAACCAACAGCCCCACCAGCCTTTTTATCACCACCATCCGGCCTGCTACTTCTTTGTGCCTGAAAATGATCATGGTCTTTCAGCTCTGCAACACCCCATTGCTCGTACTGATCTGCTTGTTCTTTCTGCAGTAGCTGTGATCTCTAAGAGCATAGGGCTGTGGCCTGTGTCCCAAAGCCTGGATCTTGCTGCTTTTGCAGTAATCGTTGTCTAACAGGACTGTCTTGATTGCATGCTCGGTCTCCTGCCTCTTCTTTTCAGCATTGCCCTAAGGATCAGGAAACACATATAGCACCAGCCTGCACCCCATAATGGTCTTATGGGCAGCTGTAAGATCCACCACAACCATGGGCAAAGGGAGCTCCCCACCACCACCTGCCCTCTCTGTGTGGCACGCACTTACCTCGAAATCCAGTCTGAGATTCACAGGCCCATTGGCCACTTTTTCTGGTTTGCATGGTCTTTTTTTGGGAACCCCTTATGGTCTTTTTCTTATTTTCCCCACACACATGTTCTTCCAAAGTCGGCATGTGGTTCTGGTTTTCCATTTTTGCAGACAGTGCTGCCTGTATCTTGCAGCACCGTGCAAAGCCCAAAGTCTGCCCCAGTAATCCTGCATGGCCATGCTGTTGGGCTGGGCCTGGATGCAGGGGCCTCTCAGTCCTGCTCACAGGACTGGTCCCTTCTTTGCCTGTGACAGCGTTTGAGCAGGGGGCCCTTGAAAGGGTTAAAAACACAAGAGCAAGAAAGATGTTGTAAATACCTTAGCCACCTAATTAGATCAGAAGACACCCTGGCGTGATTTAAGGGTGCCTTACAGTTTGATGTGATTCAAGGAGTAGCTAGAAGAATAGTTATAAGATAAGGGGGGCTCCAGGATAATCCCATCCCAGACAACTGGGCCTTGGGAGAACAAATGCATGGAAGATAGGAAGTCACAATAGGATGACGACAGCCTTGAAGGACACCGTTTACGTGATCCTAGGACTGAGTTTGCGCAGAAGTAGAGGTCAATCAGTGAACACAGTGAAGAAGACTACGAGCCTTCATCTGAAGGCCCCCAAAGACCACCTGAAGACCAGCACGGGAGACAACTGCGCATGCGGATCGGACATTTGCATATGTTAATGAGTTCCAGGAAATCTCATGTTTATGTAAATGATTTCTCGGAAATCCTGTGAATATGTAGGATTTTATAGTATATAATCTCTGAAAGTTTACCAAATCGGTGGAGCACTCATGGTGGAGAATCCCCAGTGCTGCCCAGCGCTGCAATAAAGAATACCTGCTTAATAGTAACTTCGTTGCTATTGAGTTTCATTTCAGGGACTCTCTGAATACTCCGTTTCTCCCTTGGGGAGATTCGGACTGTGAGGAGAAGCATCCGTGAATTTTTGTATCAGTTTTGGCACCCCAGATGGGACCCTCTCTGCTCAGCTGCAGGACCCGTTGAGAACTGGATTCCCTAGGGTACCCCCGGAAAATTTCCGGAGGGACTCCTTGCCTCAATCGGATCGCTGCGGGAGCAGACAAGAACTGTCTTTGGAAAAAGGTATTCTTTCTTAAATTTGGTTTGGGACTAGTCATTTGTCAGAAACCCCTGTAAGCCGTGAGTGGTTCACGCTTGGTGGAGTATACCGGGCTGCTAGCGCCTTAAAGGTATACATCTGGGAGCGCTTCGGTGCTCATCTGGGAGCGCTTCGGTGCTCATTTGGAACGCTTGCATTTGGGTATATTGGATCTTGGCTTTGGAACTCGGTTATTTGATTTTGGGATTGTGTTTGGCATGTTATAAGGACAAGTAGTTGCTCTGTGTTTGCTTTTAGGATTTTTGTTCATTGTATTGGTAGGTGAGCGTTTTGTTGTCAAAAGTGTCAATACTGTCCTGAGCGTGTGTGAATGAGACGTACTTTGTATTGACATTTGAGTGTTTTGTCGTCAAAAGTGTGTATGCTGTCCTGTGTGTGTGTGAATGAGACGTACTCTTAGTACGAAGTGAGTGCGGAGTCCTGATCCGCGGTTTCGTTGTCCCGCGAGGGAAACGGCCGGAGACGGACGAAGCGAAAGAAAGAGGTTGTACGGATGTAAAACAGTAATTCTGTAACCCTCTAAGTGGTAAAGTGTGAACCGTGGAATTAACTATTAAGATACTGTGGGAATACAGGAGAGAACTGGGACCAATAAAATGGGGGGGTCACAGCAAAGTAAAGAGATATCAAAGAAAACTCCATTAGGTTGGATTTTATATCACTGGAAGGACATAGGGGGTCCTCCTGGAGGAAATGTGAATAAGAAAACTTTAATCAAGTATTGTAATCAGTGGTGGCCATTGTATAAACTAGAAGATGAAGAGAAGTGGCCTTTGAATGGGACTCTGAAGTATAATGCCTTGTTGCAACTCCTGTTGTTCTTAAGGAGGGAGGGAAAATGGGACGAAGCTATGTATGCGGATATGTTTTTCACCCTCCGAAATCACCCTGAGTGGCAGAAAGATTGCGGTTTTAATTTAGCTCCCCAAGATCCCATGGCGTTGGCTTTGGAAAAGGAAAATCAGAAAGAGTTAGGGAAGTTGAAGCGGTGTTGTTCAGCATGTAGTATTGGACAGAGGTGTTTGAAGGTGAGAGAGAAACCTAGAAAGGCGGAGGAAAGGATAGAGGACTATGTGGCACCCCTGGGTCCGGGACCAGCTTCAACTTCAACCTCTCCAGCACCTGGTGGGCACCAGGTTGAACATGAGCCAGCAATGTGCCCTTGCTGCAAAGAAGGCTAATGGTATCCTGGGCTGCATTAGGAAGATTGTTGCAAGCAGTTTGAGGGAGGTGATTCTTCCCCTCTACTGAGCATTGGTGAGGCCACGCCTGGAGCCCTGTGTCCAGTTCTGGGCTCCTCAGTACAAGAGAGGCATGGACGTACTGGAGAGAGTCCAGTGAAGGGCCACTAAGATGATTAAGGGACAGGAGGAGCATCTGTTATACAAGGAAAGGCTGAGCGAGCTGGGACTGTTTAGCCTAGAGAAGAGAAGGCTCGGGGGGATGTCATCAACTTATAGAAATATCTGAAGGGAGGGTGCAAAGAAAAAAGAGCCAGGCTCTTTTCAGTGGTGCCCAGTGGCAGGACAAGAGGCAATGGGCACAAACGGAAGCACGGGAGGTTCCATCTGAACATCAGGAAACACTTTATTACTGTGAGGGTGACTGAGCAGTGGAGCAGGTTTCCCAGGGAGGTTGTGGAGTCTCCTTCCCTGGAGATATTCAAAAGCCATCTGTACGTGGTCCTGGGTAACTGTGCAGGTCCCTTGACCTTACTTTGTTTTATGGCAAAAACAGCTTTCAGAAGAATCCGTATTTTTCTTTTCCCTTTGTCAAACACTTCCTCTGCTGCATTGGCCCACACAATGATGTCATCAATATATTGCAGGTGTTCAGGGGCTTCACCCTGTTCCAGTGCAGTCTATATCAGTCCATGGCAAATGGTAGGGCTGTGCTTCCACCCCTGGGGCAGTCAGTTCCACGTGTATTGGACACCCCTCCACGTGAAAACAAACTGTGGCCTGCACTCTGCTGTCAAAGGGATCAAGCAAAAATGCATTGGCAATATCATTTGTGGCATACCACTTGGCTGCCTATGACTCCAGTTCATACTAGAGTTCTAGCATGTCCAGTACGGCAGCAGTCAGTGGCAGCGTGACTTTGTTCAGGCCACGATATTCCACTGTTAGCCTCCACCCTCCGTCAGACTTTTGCACTGGCCATATGGAACTATTAAAGGGTGAGTGAGTCTTGCTGATCACTCCTTGGCTCTCCAGTCGTCAAATCAGCTCATGCATGGGAACCAGGGAGTCTGGGTTGGTGCAATATTTTTGCCGCTGCAATGTCATGGTAGCAATTGGCACCTGCTGTTCTTCAACCTGCAGCAATCCCACAACAGAAGGATCCTCTGAGAGATCAGGCAAGCTAGACAGCTGTTTAATCTTCTCTGTACTCAATGCAGCTATATCAAAAGCCCACCGGTACCCTTTTGGGTCCTTGAAATACCCTCTCCTGAGGTAGTCTATGCCAAGGATACAAGGGGCCTCTGGGCCAGTCAAATAGGTCATTTGCCACTCATTCCCAGTTAGGCTTACCTCGGCCTCCAACACAGACAACTGTTGGAATCCCCCTGTCACTCCAGAAATACAGATGGGTTCTGCCCCTTTGTAATCTGATGATAGGTATTAGAGTACACTGTGCATGGGTGTCCACTAAAGCCTTATACTCCTGTGGGTCTGATGTGCCAGTCCATCGAACCCACTCAGTCCAGTAAACCCATTTGTCCCTTTCCTCCCCCTGGCTGGAGGCAGGGCCCCTTTATTCCTGGTCAGAGTATTCATTACTTGATTCTCACAGCTGCATAACAGAAGTCCCTTCATTAGGGTCAGAAGTAAGATCAGCCTTTCTACTGTGTCCCCTCCCAACTTCTTGTGCACCCCCAGCCTACTCGCTGGTGGTGTGGTGTGAGAAGCAGAAAAAGCCCAGACTCTGTGTAAGCACTGCTCGGCAATAACTAAAACATCCTTGTGTAATCAACACTGTTTTGATCACAAATCCAAAACATAGCACCATACAAGCTACTATGAAGAAAATTAACTCTTTCCCAGCCAAACCCGGTACAGGAAGGAAGGAAAGAAGGAAGGAAAGAAGGAAGGAAGGAAGGAAGGCAGGCAGGCAGGCAGGAAGGCAGGCAGGAAGGAAGGAAGGAACATAAATGGGAAGGGAGGGAAGGGAGGGAAGGGAGCAACTCCTGTGAACCTTGTGAGAAACTTGAGCGTGCTTGCTGCTGCCAAGTAAGGACAAGTAAAGGGGAATCACAATGGTATGGGCCTGAGGAAGCTCTAGCAGCTTCTGAAACACATTGTCTGCTGCCCTTGACCCAGGGTACCCATACAGTTCACTACAGCTGCCCCCTATTTAAGAAGCATCAAGCAACCTTTTAGCTTCTTCTATGGACATATGATGTCATTGATGTCATTGCAGGGCCACACTCTCTCATCTTCGAGAAGTCGTGGAGATTGGGGGATGTCCCAGAGGACTGGAGGAAGGCAAATGTTACCCCTATCTACAAGAAGGGCTCAAGAGAGGATCCGGGTAATTATAGGCCCATCAGTCTTACTTCAATCCCCAGGAAAGTTATGGAACGGATCCTCCTGGGGGCCATCACGAGTCAAATGAAGCACGTGATTGGGAAAAGCCAACACGGCTTCACCAAGGGCAGATCATGCCTGACAAATCTGGTGGCCTTCTATGATAAAGTGACCTGCTCGGTTGACATGGGGCGAGCAGTCGACGTTGTCTACTTGGACTTCTCCAAGGCTTTCGATACAGTTCCTCACGGCCTCCTCCTGGAGAAACTGATGCGTTATGGCCTGGACAAGTGGTCTGTGCGGTGGGTGAGGAATTGGCTGACGGGCTGCGCCCAAAATGGGACTCTGAAGTATAATACCTTGTTGCAACTCCTGTTATTCTTAAGGAGGGAGGGAAAATGGGACGAAGCTATGTATGCGGATATGTTTTTCCCCCTCCGAAATCACCCTGAGTGGCAGAAAGATTGCGGTTTTAATTTAGCTCCCCAAGATCCCATGGCGTTGGCTTTGGAAAAGGAAAATCAGAAAGAGTTAGGGAAGTTGAAGCGGTGTTGTTCAGCATGTAGTATTGGACAGAGGTGTTTGAAGGTGAGAGAGAAACCTAGAAAGGCGGAGGAAAGGATAGAGGACTATGTGGCACCCCCGGGTCCGGGACCAGCTTCAACTTCAACCTCTCCAGCGGTCCCAGACAGCGAGGAGGAGGTTTCGGAAGGAGACACGGGACCCTCTATTTCCCCGAGACATACTCCAATTACGACCAGGGCCCGCAGTAAAATGAGACCTATTATAGAGGCGCCTTTAAGGCAGGCAATGGGCCCTGGGGGACCCATGGTAATAAGAGTGCCTTTCCAGATGGATGATGTGGATAAGTGGAAGGATGCAGTTAAGGGGTACAGAGAGGACCCAAGTGGGGTTGCGAAGAGGTTTGAGTGGATTACTAAGAATTTGGACCTGGATTGGAAAGATGTGGATCTTATGCTAGATGATATGACTGAAACTGAGAAGCAGCTTGTATTAAAAGCAGCCTGAGCTCATGTAGAAACACAGATTGAGGGATGAGTTTTACAGGGCACAGCCAAAGATCATGTGCCCTCCAGGGACCCGGGTTGGGACCCTAATGATCCAGCTCAGTACCGTTTGTTGCAACGATACCGAACCTGGATCAAATTTGGAATAGAACATGCGATCCCAAAGGCAGTTAACTGGTCTGCTCTGTATGCTATCAAGCAGGGGCAAACTGAAATGCCCACGGAGTTTTTAGATCGCTTACGGGCTGCTGTGAGAAGATTTACTACTATGGAACTGGAGTCAGAAGCTGCCACACAGCAGTTGGTATCTCTGTTTTTGGGACAATCCACTAATGATATCAGAAAGAAACTTCAGAAACTTAGGGAACCGGATATAAGGAATTTAGAAAAGTTGCTGGAAGAAGCGTGGAGAGTATATCGGAATGGGGAGGGGGAGGACAGAAGGAAACTGGGAAAGGAGATAGTGGCTGCGTTAGCTCAGCAAAATCTGGAAAGAATGCAAACAGGAGGAGCTGGGCAAGTAGGGCGAGGAATGAGTAACAGAGGTAGGGGCAGTTTGAGATATAATCAATGTGCTTATTGTAAAGAGTTCGGACACTGGAAAAAGGAATGCCCCCAGAAGACACATAATTTGAGGGTGGTGGCAGAAATACAAGAGAATGATTGACGGGGACCAGGGGAATCCTCCCTAGCGGAACCCTTGGTAAAAGTTCAGCTAGGGAAAGAAGAGAAACCTGTAGAATTTTTGATAGACACAGGTGCCACATTCTCTGTATTGAATCAAACCTTGTTACCTATAAGTAAACAAAATGTTAATGTTGTGGGAGCAACTGGGCAGGTTGAAAAGGCTTTTTTCTTGAGACCATTGAAATTTAGAATTGGGAAGAGTGTGGGGATTCACAAATTTCTCTACCTGCCTGAGGCTCCCAGACCCTTACTGGGAAGGGACCTATTAGAACAACTAAATCCCGAAATAAAATTTAGAAGTGGGGAAATTGAATTTAAAATACCAGATGAGAATCACACTGAAATTTTAAGTTTGGTTCTTACTGAACCCCAAATTAAAGAAGAAGAAATTATACAAGAAATAAAAGACCAGGTATACCCAGGAGTATGGGCCTCAGGAATACCTGGAAAGGCTAAAAATGCTGAATTGGTTGTTGTTAAACTCAAAGAAGGGGCACGACCTGTTAAGATAAAGCAATACTCCTTGAAATTGGAAGATAGGCGAGGGGTAAAAGGTATTATAGAAGAGTTTATAAAATTTGGACTATTAATTGAATGCTCTTCCGAATACAACACTCCCATTCTGCCTGTCAAAAAGCCTGATGGCAAAACTTATCGATTGGTGCAAGATTTGCGGGCAATAAATCAAATAGTTGAAGATTTGTATCCGGTAGTGGCAAACCCATATACTCTGCTGACTGGTTTAAAGGAACCCTATGAATGGTTCACTGTATTAGATTTAAAGGATGCATTCTTTTGCCTTACCTTGGCTCCAGAAAGCTGCAATTTATTTGCCTTTGAATGGGAAAACCCCAATACAGGACGAAAAACCCAACTGACCTGGACAGTGTTACCCCAAGGATTTAAAAACAGCCCTACCATTTTTGGAAATCAATTAGCTAAGGAATTAGAGACCTGGGAGAGGCCCCCAGGAAACGGGATTCTTTTGCAATATATGGATGATATCTTAATAGCCACAGAAAAGGATGAAGAGTGCAAGGAATGGACTGTGAGCTTGTTGAATTTTCTGGGATTAAGTGGTTACAGAGTCTCATTACAGAAAGCCCAAATCCCGAAGAAGGAAGTAATATACCTGGGATTCGTGATTTCCAAGGGACAAAGACAGCTCAGGAATGACCGAAAGGAAGCTATCTGCAGAACTCCAGAACCGACCACGGTAAAAGAGCTTCGAACCTTTTTGGGAATGACAGGTTGGTGCTGATTATGGAGCTATAATTATGGACTTTTGGTTAAACCTCTATATGAACTGTTGAAAAATAGCCAGACACAATTAATATGGACTGAGGAAGCTAAGAGGGCATTCAAGGAAGTGAAACTGGAGCTAATGAAGGCTCCAGCTTTGGGCCTACCAGATGTAACGAAACCTTTCTGGCTGTTCTCGTATGAAAGGCAAGGAGCGGTTCTGGGAATTCTGGCCCAGAAGCTGGGTCCTTATAAACGAGCTGTAGCATACTTCTCTAAACAATTGGATGAAGTAAGCAAAGGATGGCCGGGATGCCTCCGGGCAGTGGCCGCCGTTGTTTTGATTATCCAAGAAGCTTGAAAATTTACTTTGGGACAAAAGATGATTGTGCACACTTCCCACACTGTAACCTCCGTTTTAGAACAAAAAGGGGGACACTGGCTTTCACCATCAAGATTCTTGAAATATCAAGCAGTTTTGATGGAACAGGATGATATAGAGATCGTCACATCTACAATTATCAACCCTGCTTCCTTTTTAAGCGATAAACAGGAAATGGAGACTGTCGTGCATGATTGTATAGAAACTATAGAAACTGTATATGCAAGCAGACCAGACTTGAAGGAGGAGCCACTGGAGGAAGCCGACCGAAGGTGGTATACTGATGGGAGCAGTTTCGTAAAGAATGGAGTTCGAATGGCAGGATGTGCCGTAACCACCGCAGACCGACTGGTAGAAGCAAAGTCACTCCCTAAGGGCACATCTGCACAACGAGCTGAAATAATTGCCCTAGTGAGAGCGTTGGAGCTGGCCGAAGGGCTGCGAGTAAATATTTGGACGGATTCAAAATATGCCTTTGGTGTAGTCCACGCCCATGGAGCAATTTGGAAGGAACGAGGACTCTTGACTGCTCAAGGAAAAGGTATAAAACATGCTGATATAATTTTGCGACTTTTAGATGCTGTACAGCTTCCGTCAGCAGTGGCAATTATGCACTGCAAAGGGCATCAGAAAGGTAACACTGACAGGGAAGTGGGAAATAAATTGGCTGATTACGAGGCAAGGCGAGCTGTGGAACAAGGTGAGGTATTAAGTATAATTCCTGAAAAATCTTTGCCACTACCTGAAACAATTGAATATGATGAAAAGGATCAAAAGCTGATCACTAACTTAGGAGCTGAAATCAACCCATCAGGATGGGCACTGTTTAAAGATAACAGAATAATAGTTCCCTTCAGCATATTATGGAAACTTATAAAACCAGAGCACGACAAAACTCATTGGGGAACTGAAGCCTTATACAACTGTCTTATTAAGCAAAATGTAGCGAGAAATTTATATCAAACTCTAAAGACTGTAGTTAATAGATGTGAAGTATGCTTAAAGAACAACCCAAAAGTAGAAAACCGTGTGAAATTTGGAAATATCAGCAAAGGAAATGTTCCAGGTCAAAACTGGCAGATAGATTTCTCGGAACTCCCCAGAAAAGGGGGATATAGGCATTTGCTAGTGTTAACTGACACCTTTTCTGGATGGCCTGAAGCCTTCCCTTGCAGAACAAATAAAGCCCAAGAGGTAACAAAAATTCTATTAAAGGAAGTTACTCCTAGATTTGGAGTACCAGAGGCGATGTCCTCTGACAGGGGAACACATTTCATATCACAAGGGGTCCAGCAAGTTAGTAAGTTTTTAGGAATCAATTGGAAATTACATACAGCTTGTTGCCCACAAGCTAGCAGGCAAGTGGAGAAAAGGAACCATTTAATAAAAACACAACTAAGTAAAATTTGTCAGGAAACCAATTTAAGATGGGATCAAGCCCTCCCTGTTGCTTTGCTAAGACTCAGAACCAAACCAAGGACTAAGGAAAAATTGAGCCCTTTTGAAATCCTATATGGGAGACCATTTCAAACGAGATATCAGGGGCAAGATCTTACCCAGGTGGGGGAGGTGAGACATTTAGACACTGGGATACACATTTAGCAAAGGCCACCTGATTAGTCAACACTAGGGGATCTGCCAATCGAGCTGGCCCTGCCCAGTCAAGACTTTTACGCACTCTAGAGGGAGATAAAGTCCCTGTATATAAATATGTATATTTTTATATCTGAGCACTTCCTGATCCAAAGCAAGCGGGCAGCCAATCACAGGGCAGCCTGAGAACACATGGGTATGACGGTATCAAGAAATAGCTGTCAGTCAGTCACAATGCAGTATGAAAACACGTGGGAAATAACGCTGTCAAAAGTGGGAGCCTCCCTGTGTGTAATGACAAGGGGCTTCCTTTTCTGACGTGCTTCCGGGTACACTGGTCGGGGAGGCCAGTCCTGCCAGCCAATTACAGGGCAGCATGAAAACACATGGAGCATGACATTATCGAAAATGGTGGCTACCAGCCACAAAATGTTGGCTGAAACAACTTGGCGGGCCCTGCGTAATTAGTGGGAGGGTTTTTTCTGCTCTGACATCATTCTGGGGTAAACAGAAAGGGGTGGCTGGTCCTGCCAGTAAATCACAGGGCTCCCTGAGAACACGTGGGTATGACGGTGTCAAGAAATGGCCGTCAGCCAATCACAGAGCAGTATGAAAACATGTGGGTTATGACGTTTAACAAAATGGCAGCTCCCTTCCATAAAATGGCGGCGCCCTGTGTATGTAGGGGAAGGGTTTTCTGGGTCTGATGTACTTCTGGGTAAAATGGGGGGGTGGGGGGTGGCTAGTCCGGCCAGCCAATCAGAACAGACCACATGACTGGAAGAGGGGAGGGACTTCCAGGGCAAATGGCACATGAGGCTGCTGGGAGAGGGGCCGGGCACCATTCAGTTCTTATCTTGCGTATCAGTTGAACCTATACTACTGGCACTCTGCTTACTGCAAAAGGCTGCTGCTGTCTTACGTGCTATGGAATAGCAACCACTCTGTAACAAGGTTTTGGAATAACCCCCGTATCATCTTAAATGTTTGGGCTAGCTTCAGACTTGGTAGTACACAATGGTTTCAACTATTACAATAAAATATTCAAACGGAGCTTCATGATTTATGATATAGAACAGAACTCTTGAGAGCAGAGCTCTCAAAACATTTAGATTTGGATAACTTTATCAGTTTGAAGGGAAAAAAACTGGAAAAAGAAGTTGAGATGTGTATTATTTTCCCTTTGCAGAGATTTTGTGACCAAAACCAAAACTGAGTATCAGTCTGTATTGGGTTTATGTAGCAAGGTTTTGGTAGCAGTTGGGGCTGCAGGGGTGGCCTCTGTGAGAAGAGACCAGGTGTTATCTGGAGCCTCAGACAAGAATGCAGATTGTTATCAGGGGCCTCAGACAAGAATGCACCCAAGGACATGACTTTCCAACTGTGACTGGCATATCCTGGGGGAGTGCACATAAACCCATTGAAACCAAGACAAAGAACCTGAGAAGACAAGACCACATCTGGAAGAAAAGACTCAGAGTTCATGAAAAGAACACTAAGAGACACCTCTTCAGTAACCACTAGGAACCACCAGGGACCATCGAAGACCCCCCCATGGAAGCCCTCAGAGACTCAGGCCGCATGTGTAAAGACTATGCAAGTATGATAATTAGTTCCAGGAAATAGAATGAATATGTATAGTAATTCCGGGAAATCCAATGCATATGTATGTAACAGGGGGATATAAGCTTTGACTGATGCAACATACGGCATGCACGTCAGGTGGAACTATCCCCCGTGCATCCAGCGCTTCAATAAAGAGAATGCCTGCTTCTTAATGCTATGTTGGTGTTAGGAGGTTTATTCCCGATTTCGGTGACACAGGGGCTGCCCCCGTGTCGGACAGAGTCAGTTTCAGCCAGCTCCAAAGCGGATCTGCTGCTGGCCAAAGCTGAGCCAATCAGCGACGTTGGTAGCGCCTCTGTGATAACGTATTTAAGAAAGGGTAAAAATCATGGCGCAGCAGCTGTGAGGGAAAAGAGTGAGAAAAATGTGCGAGAAGCAACTATGTAGATGCCAAGGTCAGTGAAGAAGGAGGGGGAGGAGGTGCTCCAGGCACCGGAGCAGAGATTCCCCTGCAGCCTGCGGAGAAGACCATGGTGACGCAGGTTGTCCCCCTGCAGCCCATGGAGGACCACGGTGGAGCAGATATCTACCCTGCAGCCCATGGAGGACTCCACGCCGCAGCAGGTGGATGTGCCTTGAAGGAAGCTGCAGCCTGTGGAGAGGAGCCCACGCTGGAACAGGTTTTCTGACAGGACCTGTGGCCCCGTGGGGGACCCATGCAGGAGCCGTCTGTTCCTGAAGGACAGTACCCCATGGAGAGGACCTATGCTGCAGCAGTTCTTGAAGGACTGCATCCCATGAGAAGGACCTACATTGGAGAAGTTCATGAAGGACTGTATCCCATGGGAGGAACCCCACACTGGAGCAGGGGAGGAGCACGAGGAGGAAGGAGCAGCAGAGACGAAGCATTATGAACTAACTGCAACACCCATTCCCCATCCCCCCTGTGCTGCTCAGAGTGGGGGGAGGAGGCAAAAGAGTTGGGAGTGAAGTTCAGCCTGGGAAGAAGAGAGGGGCGGGGGCAAAAGGTGGTTTTAGTTTTGTTTTTGTTTAATTAATCTTATCATAGAATCATAGAATCGTAGAATCATAGAATAGTTTGGGTTGGAAGGGACCTTAAAGATCATCTAGTTCCAAATCCCCTGCCATGGGCAGGGGTACCTTCCACTAGATTAGGTTGCTCAAAGCCCCATCCAACCTGGCCTTGAACACTTCCAGGGATGGGGCATCCACAACTTCTCTGGGCAACCTGTTCCAGTGTCTCACCACCCTCACAGTAAAGAATTTCTTCCTTATATCTAATTTAAATCTACCCTCTTTCAGTTTAAAACCCGTGGTGGATTGACCTTGGCTGGATGCCAGGTGCCACCAAGCTGCTCTGTCACTCATGGCAACATAAGGGTGAATTATTTCTAGCTCGGTGGGCCCATGACACCTCAGGCCATCAAGGAAGAGATGCAACATATAGATGGGCTCGCGATCGAGGGGTGGACTTGACCATGGACACTATTGCACAGGTTATCCACGAATGCGAAACATGCGCTGCAATCAAGCAAGCCAAGTGGTTCAAGCCTCTCTGGTATGGAGGACGATGGCTGAAATATAAATACGGGGAGGCCCGGCAGATTGATTAGATCACACTCCCACAAACCCGCCAAGGCAAGCGCCATGTGCTTACAATGGTGGAAGCAACCACCGGATGGCTGGAAACATATCCCGTGCCCCATGCCACCGCCCGGAACACTATCCCGGGTCTTGAAAAGCAAGTCCTGTGGCGACATGGCACCCCAGAAAGAATTGAGTCAGACAACGGGACTCATTTCCGAAACAGCCTCATAGACACCTGGGCCAAAGAGCATGGCATTGAGTGGGTATATCACATCCCCTATCATGCACCAGCCTCGGGGAAAATGGAACGATACAATGTTAAGACTACACTGAGAGCAACGGGTGGTGGGACATTCAAACATTGGGATACACATTTAGCAAAGGCCACCTGATTAGTCAACACCAGGGGATCTGCCAATTGAGCTGGCCCTGCCCAATCAAAACTTTTATGCACTCTAGAGGGAGATAAAGTCTCTGTAGTGCACATAAAAAATATGATGGGGAAGACAGTCTGGGTTACTCCTGCCTCGGGCAAAGGCAAACCCATTCGTGGGATTGCTTTTGCTCAAGGACCTGGATGCACTTGGTGGGTGATGCGGGAGGATGGGGAAGTCCGATGTGTACCTCAAGGGGATTTGATTTTGGGTGAAAATAGCCAATGAAGTGAATTGTATGATGTCAATTGCTATATAATACTGTATATCATTGCTTCTATGGTGGCTATATGCCATATCAACAGCATTACAATAAGAATCACCCAGATTAATGAAGAATGAACTCTGAGGAAACCGAGCAAAGTGCAGCGGTGATGGAACCAAAACTGGCTTCAGCATGCAACAATCCAACACCACACACCATCTCTCCTGCCCTGAAAGACTGTTATGACAGATGAAGCCCAAAGTCATAGACTAAAAGAATTCAACTAACATTTTAGAGGGATGGCCCGTAGACTAAGGGAATGATATCTGTGTGTATATATCAAGAGACAGGAAAAGTGGTGGTGATTAATTGGAATGTATTGGAAAGTGTGGGACCTGAGCATGACGCAGATGGTATGGAATAAGGGGTGGATACTGTCCTGGTTTCAACTGGGATAGAGTTAATTTTCTTCCTAGTAGCTGGTATAGTGCTGTGTTTTGGATTTAGGATGAGAATAACTTTGATAACACACTGATGTTTTAGTTGTTGCTAAGTAGTGCTTACACTAGTCAAGGACTTTTCAGCTTCCCATGCTCTGCCAGGTGCTCAAGAAGCTGGGAGGGAGCATAGCCAGGACAGCTGACCCAAACTGGCCAAAGGGCTATTCCATACCATATGACATCATGCTCAGTATGTAAACTGGGGGGAGTTGGCCAGGGGGCAGCGATTGCTGCTCGGGGATGGGCTGGGCATCGGTCGGCGGGTGGTGAGCAATTGCATTGTGCATCACTTGTTTTGTATATTCTTTTATCATTATTATTGCTATTATTATTATTTCCTCTTCCTCTGCTGTCCTGTTAAAACTGTCTTTATCTCAACCCACGGGTTTTGTTTTGTTTTTTTTTTTTTTTTTTCGATTCTCTCCCCCAGCCCACTGGGCGGGGGGGGGGAGGGTGAGCGAGCGGCTGTGTGGTGCTTAGTTGCCGACTGGGGTTAAACCACAACACAAAGGAATTGAGAAAAACGCATTGGCAATGTCAGTTGTAGCATGCCACTTGGCTGCCTTCGATTCCAGTTCATATTGGACCTCTAACATGTCTGGTACAGCAGCACTCAGTGGTGGCGTGACTTCATTCGGGCCACAATAGTCTACTGTTAACCTCCACCCTCCGTCAGACTTTTGCACTGGCCATATGGGACTATTCAAAGGTGAGTGAGTCTTGCTGATGACTCCTTGGCTCTCCAATTGATGAATCAGCTCATGCATGGGAGTCAGGGAGTCTCGGTTTGTGCGATATTGCTGCTAGTGCACCGTCCTGGTAGCAATTGGCACCTGCTGTTCTTTGACTCACAGCAATCCCACAACAAAGGGATCTTCCGAGAGGCCAGGCAGGGTAGATGATAACTGTTTGATCTTCTCCGTGTTCACAGTGGTAACACCAAAAGCCCATCAGTACTTCTTTGGGTCCTTGAAGTACCCTCTCTTGAGGTAGTCTATGCCAAGGATACAAGGGGCCTCTGGGCCAGTCATAATGAGGTGCTTTTCCCACTTCTTCCCTGTTAAGCTCACCTCAGCCTCCAATACAGACATCCTTGGCATCCCCCTGTCACTCCAGAGATCCAGATGGGTTCTGTGCCCCTGTACCCTGATGGCACCAGCGTACACTGTGCACCGGTGTCTACCAAAGCCTTATGCTTCTGTGGGTCTCATGTGCCAGGCCATTGAATCCACACAGTCCAGTATACCCGGTCATCCCTTTCCTCCTCCTGTCCAAAGGCAGAGACCCTCTAGTCCTGTTCCTTGTCAGAGTATTCAATTTCTGACCCTTGCAGTTCCAGACCAGAAGTCCCCTCACCAGGATCAAGGGAGGTGATTTCAGTCCTTCTACATCTGGGAGATCGCCAATTGCCTTCTTGTGTCTCTACAGCAACTAAGTTGACAGCCTTCTTGTGTGGCCCCTTCTTAACAGCTGTTTGCGTACACAGGCTTCCAGCTTAAAGGTGGGTTCACCATCCCACTTCCTCATGTCCTCCCCCTGGTTCACGCAGGAAGAACCAGAGTGCACCACATGGCATGCGCCTGGGGTTCCCTTTCCCTCTGACCGGGGCAGGAGAGGACTGACTTCTTGGGGCGCCCCTGACAGCCAAGGTGCGGGCCTGTAGGGATGAGGAGGTACAGAGATTTTCTTCAAAGTTTTGGAGTCAAGAAGACACTCTCTCCACAGTTGGTGTATCCATATCCGGGCAATACATTGTTGCCAAGCTGTTAGAATATGACGCTGGGGCACTTTGAACCACCTTCCTCCACATGGCCTGTGTGCACAGGACATCCTCTGGATCTTTGGAGACCTCATCATTGTCTACATCACTGTAGATGACTTCCAGCACCGCTAATTCTCTCAGGTACTGGATGCCTTCGTCTGCAGTAGTCCACTTTCCTGGGGAGTTCACAAGATCTTCCTTGAATGGATATCTTGCCCTCACACTTGAGAGGAGCCATCTCCAGAGGCTGCAAATTGCTGCCTCTTTTCCAATTCCTCTGTCAATTCCCCATTTTCTAGCAAGGGATCCCAGCTGTTGGGTTTCATTACCTTCCAATTGCTGACTGCCAGCCCCATTATCCCAGCATCGGAGCAGCCAGGCAGCAATCCACTCACCTGGCTGGTGGCTGTAATCTTTCCACATGTCTCGAAGTTCTGATGAGGTCAGGGACCGGGTAGTTTCCGCTTCCTGTCTGAATTCTCTCACTCCTTCCTCCAATTTCTTTGCCGAAGGACCGGCTTCTTGATCAAACCTTTCCTCTTCTTCCTCCTCCCTTACTAATCGATGATATGGACCCGTTGATCTCCTTGTCCATTGTTTCTTTTCCACTACTGGGGCAATTACTGTAGTTGTTGTTTGGGTCCCTGCCTCAACCATGGTGTCCTCAGATGCAGTTTGGGTCCCTGCCTCAACCACAGTCCTCTGAGAGTACTGAACTGTGGCTTGATAGGCACAGGTCAGGCTCCAGTACAGTGCTAGAAGCTGTTGGTTTTCACTGGGGTAGGCAAGGCACCCTTCTATCAGGTGGTGCGTCAGTTTGCCAGGGTTGCTTGCCTTTTCAGGTGTAAAGTCCCAGGTTATGGGAGGTGATAACCGTCCTAGGAATCTGCCCAAATCCTTCCACACACCCTGCCACCCAGGGACCGGCCACTTCAAGGCACATTTCAGTATCACCTCACCCAAAAGATGTCTTCTCTTACAGCAGGACGAGACCAGATTCCACAAAACCCATAATATGCCAACAGTATTAATTAGTAGCATTAAACAGCTCACATAAAGGTGAACAAGGACCTCGGGAGCCTGCATAAGAAAGCCATCCACATCAGTCCCGGGTAGGGAGAGGGAGATGTATTCCCTCATCTTCTCCACAAGAGAGCTCCCCAAGCACAGCAAGGCCATCAATGCCAGGGCAAAGCACATAGCCATTATTTGTATTAGCATGTTCCCAAGCTCAGCAAAATAAAGAGATAAGCAGTGCAGCCAACAAACTCTGTGACCCGCACAGGAGCTTGCCACTAAATAACTACTATAGCTATAGCACGCTTAATACAAAGCTGCCATTGTCTCATGCACCACGTTGGGTGCCAAAAAGGACTGTGGTGGGTTGACCTTGGCTGGACGCCAGGTGCCACCAAGCTGCTCTGCCTCCTCAGCAGGACAGGACAGGGAGAAAATGAGATGGAAAAAAAAACCCCGCATGGGTCAAGATAAAGGCAGTTTAATAAAAGCAAAAGCAAAGGCCAGGCACGGAAGTAAAAGGAAAACAAAGATTTTATTCTCTGCTTCTCATCAGCAGGCCATGTCCAGCCACTTCCCGGGTGTCGTGGTTTAACCCCAGCCAGCAACTAAGCACCAGACAGCCACTCGCTCGCTCCCCCCCGGTGGGATGGGGGAGAGAATCGGAAGAGTAAAAGTGAGAAAACTCGTGGGCTGAGATAAAGACAGTTTAAGAGGTAAAGAAAAAGCAAAGCAAAGCAAGGAATTCATTCACTACTTCCCATCGGCAGGCAGGTGTTCAGCCATCCCCAGGAAAGCAGGGCTCCATGACGCGCAACGGTTACTTGGGAAGACAAACGCCATCACTCTGAACGTCCCCCCCCTTCCTTCTTCTTCCCCCAACTTATATACTGATCATGATGTCATATGGTATGGAATAGCCCCTTTGGCCAGTTTGGGTCAGCTGTCCTGGCTATGCTCCCTCCCAGCTTCTTATGCACCTGGCAGAGCACGGGAAGCTGGAAAGTCCTTGACTAGTGTAAACTCTACTCAGCAAGAACCAAAACATCAGTGTGTTATCAACATTATTCTCATCCTAAATCCAAAGCACAGCACTCTACCAGCTACTAGGAAGAAAATTAACTCTATCCCAGCTGAAACCAGGACACCGGGAAGCAGCGCTTCAGTATGCGTAGCGGTTGCTTAGGAAGACAAACATCATAAATAATGAATGCCCCCTCTTCCCCCTCCTTTCTCTTAGCTTTTATTGCTGAGCGGATGTCATATGGTATGGAATATCCCTTTGGTCAGTTTGTGTCAGATGTCCTGTCTATGTCCCCTCTCAGGATCTTGCCCACCCCCAGCCTACTGGTGAGGGGGGGAAATGTTGGAGAGGCAGCCTTGATGCTGTGGGAGCACTGCTCAGCAGTAGCCAAAACACTGATGTGTTATATCAACACCTTTCTAGCTACCAATACAAAGCACAGCACTATGAGGGCTGCTATGGGGAAAATTAACTCCATTTCAGCCAGACCCAATACAAAACCATTACCCCTCATCCTATTACTACATTCCCTGATAAAGAGTCCCTCCCCATCCTTCTGTATTCCCCCTTTAAGTCCCCCTGGAAGGCTGTTATAAGGTCTCCCCAGAGCCTTCTCTGCTCTAGGCTGAACAGCCCCAACTCTCTCAGCCTGTCCTCATAGGGAAGGTGCTCCAGCCCCCTGATCATCTTCATGGCCCTCCTCTGGACCCGCTCGAGCAGGTCCATGTCTTTCTTATGCTGGGGGCCCCAGAGCTGAACACAGTACTCCAGGTGGGGTCTCACAAGAGCGGAGTAGAGGGGCAGAATCACCTCCCTCGACCTGCTGGCCACACTTCTTTTGATGCAGCCCAGGATACGGTTGGCTTTCTGGGCTGCTAGCGCACGTTGCCAGCTCATATTCAGTTTTTCATGCACCAATACCCCCAAGTCCCTCTCCGCAGGGCTGCTCTCAATCCACTCATCACGCAGCCTGTGTCCATGTTTGGGATCGCCCCGACCCAGGTGCAGGACCTTACACTTTGCCTTGTTGAACTTCAGGAGGTTCCCATGGGCCCACCTCTCTAGCCTGTCAAGGTCCCTCTGGATGGCATCCCTTCCCTCTGGAGTATCAACCAGACCACTCACCTTGGTGTCATCCGCAAACTTGCTGAGGATGCACTCAATCCCACTGTCCATGTCCCCGACAAAGATGTTAAATAATACTGGACCCATGTATTGGATTTGCATGACAAGGTTTTGGTAGCAGGGGGGCTACAGGGGTGGCTTCTGTGAGAAGCTCCTAGAAGCTTCCCCTATGTCCAATAGAGCCAATGCCAGCCAGCTCCAAGACAGACCCACCGCTGGCCAAGGTCGAGCCAATCAGCAATGGTGGTAGCGCCTCTGTGATAACATATTTAAGAAGGGAAAAAAAACCCTGCACAACAGCAACTGCAGCCAGAGAAAGGAGTGAGAATATGTGAGAGAAACTACTCTGCAGACACCAAGGTCAGTGAAGAAGGAGGGGGAGGAGGTGCTCCAGGCACCAGAGCAGAGATTCCCCTGCAGCCCATGGTGAAGACCATGGTGAGGCAGGCTGTTCCCCTGCAGCCTATGGAGGTTAACAGTGGAGCAGATATCCACCTGCAGCCCGTGGAGGACCCCACGCTGGAGCAGGTGGATGCCCAAAGGAGGCTGTGACCCCATGGAAAGGACCCACACTGGAGCAGGCTCCTGGCAGGGCCTGTGGACCCATGGGGGACCCATGCTGGAGCAGTCTGTTCCTGAAGGACTGCACCCCATGGAAAGGACCCACGCTGGAGCAGTTCTTGGAGAACTGTCTCCTGCTGGAAGGACTCATGTTGGAGAAGTTTGTGGAGGACTGTCTCCCGTGGGAGGGACCCCATGCTGGAGCAGGGGAAGAGTGTGAGGAGTCCTCCCCCTGAGGAGGAAGGAGCGGCAGAAACAACGTGTGATGAACTGCTGTTCAGGGGGAGGAGGTAGAGAAATTGGGAGTGAAGTTAAGCCCAGGAAGAAGGGAGGGGTGGGGGGGAAGGTGTTTTTAAGATTTGGTTTTATTTCGCATTACCCTTCTCTGTTTTGATTGGCAATAAATTAAGCTAATTTCCCCAAGCCAAATCTGTTTTGCCCGTGATGGTAATTGATTAATGATCTCTCCCTGTCCTTATCTCGACCCACGAGCCTTTCATTATATTTTGTCTCCCCTGTCCAGCTGAGGAGGGGGTGTGATAGAGCGGCTTTGGTGGGCACCTGGCATCCAGCCAGGGTCAACCCACCACAACCCAATACGGACCCCTGAGGGACAACACTCATCACTGGTCTCCACCAGCAATCGAACCATTGACCTCAACTCTTTGAGTGTGACCATCCAGCCAATTCCTTATAGAATCATAGAATCATAGAATCGTCAAGGTTGGAAAAGACCCTTAAGATCATCGAGTCCAACCGTTAACCTGTCACTGCCAAGTCCACCACTAAACAATGTCATCAAGCACCACGTCTGCCCTTCTTTTAAATACCTCCAGGGATGGAGACACAACCACTTCCCTGGGCAGCCTGTTCCAATGCCTGACTACCCTTTCGGTGAAGAAGTTTTTCCTAATATCCAACCTAAACCTCCCCTGGCGCAGCTTGAGGCCATTTCCTCTCGTCCTATCCCTTGTTACTAGGGAGAAGAGACCGACCCCCACCTCGCTACAACCACCTTTCAGGGAGTTGTAGAGAGCAATAAGGTCTCCCCTCAGCCTCCTCTTCTCCAAACTAAACAACCCCAGTTCCCTCAGCCGCTCCTCATAAGACTTGTTCTCGAGACCCTTCACCAGCTTCGTTGCCCTTCTCTGGACACACTCCAGCACCTCGATGCGGCCTCACCAGGACCGAGTACAGGGGCACTATCACCTCCCTGGTCCTGCTGGCCACGCTATTTCTGATACAAGCCAGGATGCCATTGGCCCTCTTGGCCACCTGGGCACACTGCTCGCTCATGTTCAGGCGGCTGTTGACCAACACCCCCAGGTCCTTTTCCGCCAGGCAGCTCTCCAGCCACTCCTCCCCTAGCCTGTAGCGTTGCATGGGGTTGTTGTGACCCAAGGGCAGGTCCCATCACTTAGCCTTGTTGAATCTCATACAGTTGGCCCCAGCCCATTGATCCAGCCTGTCCAGGTCCCTCTGCAGGGCCTTCCTACCCTCCAGCAGATCGACACTTCCACCCAACTTGGTGTCATCTGCAAACTTACTGAGGGTACACTCAGTCCCCTCATCCAGATGATCATTGAAGGTATTGAACAGGATCCGCCCCAACACTGAGCCCTGGGGAACACCACTCGTGACTGGAGTCCACTGAGTGGTCCACCCATCAAATCCATGTCCCTCCATTTTACAGACAAGGATGTTGTCATGGATCATCCCCAAGTTGAGTCACTTTCGCCCATAACGGTAATTAGTAAGTGATGTCCCTGTCCTTATCTCGACCCACGAGCTTTTTCATCTTATTTTCTCCCCCTGTCCTGCTGAGGCGGGGGAGTGAGAGAGCAGCTTGGTGGACAGCTGGCAGCCAGCCATGGTTAACCCACCACAAAGTCTAATTGTAAAAGTTAAGTTTAATCTACTAGTAGCCCTGGACAATAATTTCTACCTCTCTTACTATGGCAGGGTAGAGGACAGATTCAGAACAGTTTCAACTGAAAAACATTAACTTCTCTGGCTTTTCCCCTTACCAAGCTAAATCTCAAAGAACAGTGATTTTCAGTGATTTTGTCCAAGAAGTTTGACACCACCCCTCCTCCCACACAGTGGTCGGACAAGATGACCTCCAGAGGTCCCTTCCAACCTCAATGATTTTGTGATTCTGTGATTTATTAGAGAGGATTGCAATTTGATCTGTTGAAAGTCTGCTTTGGTGTTATTGTTTAAGCTACGTTATGCTGTAAGAAATCAAGAGCATGAGATTAAAAGGTTTTCTTGAAGAAGTCGGATTGTACGCGTGAAGTCAAGCAGCCATTGTAACATGCTTTTTCACACTTGTGACAAATGCCAAAATACTGTAGTAACACTCAGGCATGCTGACCTTTTCATGTTTGGTCTTGCACTTGTTTTAGAAGCTTTCAAAATATTTTAAGGATGAACTTTTTTTTAAGATCCACCAATTTTTGCAGTCTCCTGTTTGTGAGTCTCAAGGCCATCAGCTTGTTCATTTTTTTCTCTGTTTGATATGAATAACTTAGTGGTAAACATTATGTCATTATATACTAGTAGGATCTTTGTATAGCAGAAAGAGTTTCATCTATAACCAGACTGGAAAATCTCACAGATGGAAACACGGATTATTATGTGAACTCTCTAAATTTGGAGGTAGTAGGAACCAAGCAACTGTAGATGTGACTGTGAATCTTTATTCGATGTATTTGTCACAAAGAATCACCCATCTTTAGTTTAGCGGATTCCCTTTGCTGAGTTGTTGAGCCTTGTGTATGCTCACCTCTACTGAAAGGAGAGAAGATACTGCTACATTTGCAAGGAGCTTCTAGTGTGGTTTAGCAACAGTTGTTTCATTTATTAGCTCAATAGAATTTTGCTAAATAAAATACAAGCTTACAGCAGAAGTCTTAGTACTGGAAACATCAGCTCCCAAGGATCAGCAGCCAGACTAGGTTTTCAGTGTAAGAATTCGGAGTGAAGATGTATGTTTTCTAGGATGAAGGTTCTGTGGTTGTTTTTATGAAATTCAAAAACAAGCGCTAATCAGCATACCTTTTTGTGGTTACTGTAACTATAGTATTTTCCATGACTTTAGGAATAGGCAAACTTCATGGAACTCAAAGCTTTGCAAGTAAATGTAAGTTGCTACTTCCTTTTTTTATTGCAAAAATGATTTAGAGTGGACAAGGGAAGAGCTATGGATGTCACCTACCTGGACTTCTGTAAGGCCTTTAATAATGTCCCCAACAACATTCTGGACACTAAATTGGAGAGATGTGGGTTTGATGGATGGACTATTAGATGGATAAGGAATTGTCTGGATGGCCACGTCCAAAGAGTTACAGTCAACAGCTCAGTGTCCAAGTGGAAACCAGTAACGAATGGTGGCCCTTAAGGGTCCATACTGGGACCAATACTATTTAATATCTTCAGTAATTACATAGACAGTGGAGTTGAGTGTTTGCAGATGACACCAAGCTGAGTGGTACAGTTGAATCGCTTGAGGGAAGGGATGCCATCCAGAGGGACCTCAACAGGCTTGAGGAGTAGGCCCATGCGAATCTCATGAAGTTCAACAAGGCCTGTCACATCCCACCTGGGGGAAGGGGGAAGGAGTGACTAAGATTCGCAAATCCAGCTTTGGCCAGCGGTGGGTCCGTCTTGGAGCCATCTGGCGCTGGCTCTATCGAACATGGGGGAAGCTTCTGTCATCTTCTCACAGAAGCCACCCCTGTAGCCCCCCGCTACTTAAACTTTGCCACGCAAACCCAATACAAAAACTTAATGGAAGTCATCCTTTAAGCTGAAGAAGTCATCTTGTTCAGCTCTTGTGGCGGTGTGCTCCCCCTGCCCCCCCCCCCCCCCCCCCTTGACCTTTTCCCGTAACCCTGCTCAAGCGGCAATCACCAGTGGTGGTCGTGATGGATGCATCCAGCTCAAAGTGGATTCAGGGGAGACAGACAACAACACAACAGCCAAGGGCTAATTTATGGCAATGTGTCCACCTAACCACAGTGCTAGTCAGTGTCCAACTCAAGCTAGATTTGGAAGAAACTAACATATGGAGTTGGTATGTAAATACGACTATGAGTCAATCATCTAACCCTCATAAATAGTGAGCAGCCCAAGAGCCCTTTGAGCTCTCCTGCACAGCAGCGGGCTGCAAGCCAGGATCTCCCCTTGAGTAGGGACACCTCTCAAGGTTACTCCTCGAGGTTGAGAGATTCCTTGCCACAACAGATCCTCGGTAAGTGACTAATAGCATGCTAAACTTTGAAATCTTAGCTAGGTGATATAAAGGATTGGTTGTGCATATATAATCCTTTAGACATAAACCGTTGACCAAGTCTGGGACTAGGATTGGATTCAGCTGCACCTAGACTCCTCTCTGAGAAGGAGTTTAGAAAGCAAGGAGGTTCTCTCTGAACCTCATGACTCAACGGGAGGGTCTCCCTGATGGTCTCGTATGACCCTGTCCCCTATGCAGTAAATAATCAAGTGTATCTTGCCATCAAATCTTGTTAAACCACTGTTGCATTTACTATCAAACTTTGTTACCAATAAACATATTGCTGCTTCTCTCTTACAAGTGCACTCTCACTCCATCTGCGACAGCTCTCCTGACCATCTTTTGTATGTGTCCTACACAGAGATAAGGAATCAGGACACTGTTCTCATCTAATTGAGCTAAATAGAGTAACTTATAGCAGTAGAAGCCCAAGGGGTTTAAGTTTCTTGAAGTGATAAATAGTAAAACCAAAGATATATAAAGCAGACTGGATTATAGACTTTAGAATCATAGAATCATAGAATCATTAAGGTTGGAAAAGACCCTTAAGATCATCGAGTCCAACCATTAACCTGTCACTGCCAAGTCCATCACTATACCATGTCCTCGAGCACCACATCTATCCGTCCTTTAAATACCTCCAGGGATGGAGACTCAACCACTTCCCTGGGCAGCTTGTTCCAATGCCTGACTACCCTTTTGGTGAAGAAGTTTTTCCTAATATCCAACCTAAACTTCCCCTGGCGCAGCTTGAGGCCTTACTTCCCATATGACATATAATGTTCTCTCCTTTCCTCTCCTTTTCCACTTTGGAAGGGAGAATATAGACATGAAGATGCTCCAAGAAGAGTCGCGTTTCCAGGCTCATAATACTGGATTAGTTTCAGTTCTTTCTGTGAGCTAATACGCACTTTGT
Source organism: Platalea leucorodia (assembly GCF_965183815.1). Lineage (NCBI taxonomy): Eukaryota > Metazoa > Chordata > Aves > Pelecaniformes > Threskiornithidae > Platalea > Platalea leucorodia. The sequence goes on along the minus strand of NC_138859.1, from coordinate 23,938,886 downwards.
TCTCATGACAGCTATTCATCTGTTTTTTTAGTTTGATGGGAATTGAATTCAGCCTTTTCCCAGTTCCCCTTCAGTGGAATGCTGTCTTGAGCATCTCCTATAAGGAGCTAAATACTCACACTTTTCAAGAGCTGCTGTACTTCTCAGAATAACCAGACCATGTAGTAAATGAAAAAGTATTTTTCTAACAAAAAAAAAATTGTTGGAGGAGAAAAGATATTAATATTTAAATAAAGCCATGGAGACAGCCTAAGACACTGTTCTTAAAGAATGTCAGGCATTTTAAAAGACTCAGAGGAACAATAAGAACATACTTTAAAAATAAAAAATACAGATTTTAGGTCTACAATTCATAATTAAAACCATAAACTTCTGTTGGTATTCTATTAAAAAAATCCAGGAATCCTTATGGAAATTGTTATTTGACCTCTTGGCGCACCACTGAAAGAGAGAAGAAAGCCCTAGTGTCACAAGTTCTTCCATGTGGGAAAACACCTTTACGCATCAAGAGCTCCACTGATTGATTTTTGGGTAAAACATTCTGAAGTGAGAGAGCCAGCAGCTTTGGGGAACCTCAGTGTTTGGCTTGGTCTCTGCTTTATAGTTTTACCAACATATACTTATGTTGGTTAGGGATGTTTTATGATTATGATGACATTGCTATAGTGGGTCTGACAAGCCAAGAAAATGCAAGGTGCTGGGGTGCCTGCGCAGCAAATGCAAGATAGCCCGATGCCTGCACACTGCCGTGGTAGTGCATCTGATCGTTGTGTTAATCCACCAAGCAAAATATGTCATGCAACAGGTCTACCTTAGTTTTCTGCATATATGCATGGAAGTAAGGAGTGCCTCAGAACCGTAAATCAAAGCCCAAAGGTTACTGCATGCCCAGAGGGAACAGCCTCTTGAATGATATGCCATGGATAACAATAACTTCATTTACCCAAACTCACAATCAAGCACAACAGAGTCCTGTGTCTGAATGAAACCCAGCCAACATCAGTGCTGCTGATCATGGGCATAAGGACCTGTTCCTATACAGTCCCTTGCAGCAATGAATGAGGCCTAATAGTGTACAAGGTGATCGTGTTAAACTGTGAGTGCCTACAGACATCCTCAAGCACTTGATACCAGTTTATAATTGATAAGGATCTAGCTCTTTGAATGTCAAAATTATATAGATAAGAGATTTGCTATGAAAAGTGTGTCCTCTTTGACCATTATAACTTTAATAATCTCTTCTTTAGTCTTTTCTTTTTTGAAAATGTGTAGACAGTAATTTTCTCAGGAAAAGAGAGACACCAAGAGCAAAAGATTTCCAGTGAAAGGGGTTTTATTTTCTTCTCTTTCTTGCCATGAAAGAGTTCATTGTTCCACCTACACACTTGGTTGCTGGCTGTGGAGAAAGGAGCAAATTACTGAGCGCAGGCAGAGAAGAAAAATGATATTGAACTGGGATGAACAGGGCTTTTCACCACAACAAGAACAGGCCAGATGATAAGAAATCAATTGATTTGTGTCAGATGGCTGATGTTGTATTTTAATATTCCAGTGGTGACCACATTGTCTCTCATGCCTTTCAGAACTGTTTATACTTTGATTTAATCTGGAATTAGAGCTTTCAAACAGATTTGATTAGCCCCACAGAGGAACAGTTACTTGTCAGCTGTGATTAGGTTTAATTAGTGCAAATTGGAAATTTGCCATTTTTCCCCTTAATCCTAGGTCACTGAGTTCTATTGAGTCTTTTGGGGGGTTAAAAGAAGAAAAAAAAGTACTGTACTGCCACCTTTTGATTCTCTGAGTTCTGAGTCACATTGTACTACCATATGCTTGGTATGAAATTTTATAGCAATTAATTTTAACACAGAAAATTATATACCAAATAACGTAAAAAGACCCTTCTGCATTATACAGAGAATAAAATTCTTTTCCTTTCTCTATATGCAAATATGCAAATGAAGAAATGTGGCTAAACAAATCAAGGTGAATTTGTATTGTTTCTTCTAGCAATTTTGATAACATTTTCTAGATAAGAAATTTACCAGTAGAACTATATTGATCTAATTATAATGCTATAATTATGCTGGAATAAATTCCCATGTGTGCAATCTTATGATTCTCCATGTAGATAAAATGCTTAGCCCAAATGGCTAGCTCAGAAACCCGGATCCAATACATAGTGAGCCTTGGAGTCATCTGCAATGGAGTGCTGGAGAATGACTCAGCTACTGACCCTTTTGTTTCATTTCTCTATCAATTCCTCTGCTGAGCTTTAACCGTTAAATCTTTTCAGCATCATGCTGGAAAGCTCCTTATCAGTGAAACAGCACAGATACTTCATATGTTGTCAAATACAGTATACTTATCCCTCACTGTATATACATCATTCACTGAGCAAAAACAAATTGGGAAACATCTAATTTCAGTCAGGACAAAAGAAGTGGACATTTTCAGGGATGTCTGTAGGCCAGGGACATTACCAATGGCACAAGCAACGTACATTGGATGTAACTTGGTTAAAAATCTGTGGGCAGTGCTGCTGTAGGCTGGATAGTTATTATGACAGTATGTGCAAACAGTGTGATGGCTAATTTATGTGCAGTGTCATGAATAATTTCAAGTGGGTTTGTAGGGCTGCATTTACATTTGACCTCCTTTTCTAAAAATACTTGTGGTGGATTGACCCTGGCCGGATGCCAGGTGCCCACCAAAGCTGCTCTATCACTCCCCCAGCACAGGGGGACGAGGAATGGGGGTTGTGGTCAGTTCATCACACGTTGTCTCTGCCGCTCCTTCCTCCCCAGGGGGAGGACTACTCACACTGTTTCCCTCCTCCAGCATGTAGTCCCTCCCATGGGAGACAGTCCTCCACGAGCCTCTCCAGCATGGGTCCTTTCCATGGGGTGCAGTTCTCCACGAACCATGGATGGTGGCAAAAGCCCTGTGGGTCTGGTTACAGCAATGGAAGCAGAGCAACTGGCAGCGCAGAGGCAAACCCATCTGGGCTGCCGCATTGTGGCAAGATATTGCTGCCCGGATAGAGAACCTGGTTGTAAAAGTAGGTCACGTAGATGCTCACGTACCCAAGAGTTGGGCCGCTGAAGAACATCAAAACAACCAGCAGGTGGATCAGGCTGCTAAGATTGAAGTGGCTCAGGTGGACCTGGACTGGCAACAGAAGGGTGAATTATTTCTAGCTTGGTGGGCCCATGACACCTCAGGCCATCAAGGAAGAGATGCAACCTATAGATGGGCTCGTGATCGAGGGGTGGACTTGACCATGGACACTATGGCACAGGTTATCCACGAATGCGAAACATGCGCTGCAATCAAGCAAGCCAAGCGGTTCAAGCCTCTCTGGTATGGAGGACGATGGCTGAAATATAAATATGGGGAGGCCTGGCAGATTGATTAGATCACACTCCCACAAACCCGCCAAGGCAAGCGCTATGTGCTTACAATGGTGGAAGCAACCACCGGATGGCTGGAAACATATCCCGTGCCCCATGCCACCGCCCGGAACACTATCCTGGGTCTTGAAAAGCAAGTCCTGTGGCGACATGGCACCCCAGAAAGAATTGAGTCAGACAACGGGACTCATTTCCGAAACAGCCTCATAGACACCTGGGCCAAAGAGCATGGCATTGAGTGGGTATATCACATCCCCTATCATGCACCAGCCTTTGGGAAAATCGAACGATACAATGGACTGTTAAAGACTACACTAAAAGCAATGGGTGGTGGGACATTCAAACACTGGGATACACATTTAGCAAAGGCCACCTGGTTAGTCAACACCAGGGGATCTGCCAATCGAGCTGGCCCTGCCCAATCAAGACTTTTATGTACTGTAGAAGGGGATAAAGTCCCTGTAGTGCACCTAAAAAATATGACGGGGAAGACAGTCTGGGTTACTCCTGCTTCAGGCAGAGGTAAACCCATTTGTGGGATTGCTTTTGCTCAAGGACCTGGGTGCACTTGGTGGGTGATGCGGGAGGATGGGGAAGTCCGATGTGTACCTCAAGGAGACTTGATTTTGGGTGAAAATAGCCAATGAACTGAATTGTATGATGTTAGTTGCTATATAATACTGGATGTCATCACTTCAATGATCACTATGTGCCATATCAACAGTATACAGTAAGAATCACCCAAATTAATGAAGAACGAACTTTGAGGAAACCGAACAAAGTGCAGTGGTGATGGAACCCGAACTGGCTTCAGCATGCAACAATCCAACACCAGACACCATCTCTCCTGCCCTGAAAGACTGTTATGACAGATGAAGCCCAAAGTCATGGACTAAATGAACTCAACAAACATTTTAGAGGGATGGCCTATAGGCTAGGGAAATTATATCTATATGTGTGTGAATATATATATAAAAAAATATATCAAAAGACTGGAAAAGTGGAAGTGATTAATTGGAATGTATTGGAAAGTGGGAGACCTGGGCATGACGTATATATGGTATGGAATAAGGGGTGGATACTGTCCTGGTTTCAGCTGGGGTAGAGTTGATTTTCTTCCTAGTAGCTGGTATAGTGCTGTGTTTTGGATTTAGGATGAGAATAATGTTGATAACACGCTGATGTTTTAGTTGTTGCTGAGTAGTGCTTACACTAGTCAAGGACTTTTTCAGCTTCCCATGCTCTGCCCGGTGCACAAGAAGCTGGGAGGGAGCATAGCCAGGACAGCTGACCCAGACTGGCCAAAGGGCTATTCCATACCGTATGACGTCATGCTCAGTATATAACTGGGGCGAGTTGGCCGGGGGAGAAGCGATCGCTGCTCAGGAACGGGCTGGGCATCAGTCAGTGGGTGGTGAGCAATTGTGTCGTGTATCACTTGCTTTGTATATTATTATTGTATTGTATTATTATTACTACTGCTACTACCATTCTATTTCATTTTACTTCAATTATTAAATTGTTCTTATCTCAACCCACGAGTTTTCTGACTTTCACCCTTCCAATTCTCTCCCCCACCCCACTGGGGGGGGAGTGAGCGAGCGGCTGTGTGGTGCATAGTTGCTGGCTGGGGTTAAACCACGACAACATGGAATAAGCTAACAGGACTGATGGGACATAAATGAATTCTGTTCCTGAAGCCATGCAGCCTAGAGGGAAAGGGACCAAAGCAGCAGAAGCTTAAGGTACGTCATCCTCCAGCTAAGCTGTACTTTACACTAGATCAACTAAAGCCTCATCTACAGAAGAAAGATGTTCCAGTTAACAACCGGGGACAAGGATCTTAATTTCTTCCAATGGCTGAGGCTATTATATATACTCTTAAGATGTCTCCAACCTACTTTTTCCTCCCTCCTTTTTGCATCCCTGTTTATTTCTCTTTATTACTTCCTGCTCCCTTATTTATTCTAGGGCCGCTCTGGGTCCTCCTATCATCCCATCCACCCTCTTCACATGTCTGGGTACCTGACCTGAAGGTGATTTGCCTCTGAGTATAAGCAATATGTGAAATAAAGGTGATACAGTTTAAGAAATATGAGAAGTTTCACTCAAAATAGCACTTCTTCCTTTAAAAAGTTCATCCACTTTCATCATCTTCTTATTGTTCTCCCCAGTCCTCCTTCTTCAGTCACACATGATTCTGACTACTTACATATTATGTGTCAGGGACGGCCCAAGACAACAGACAAAAACATAGGATGTGAAGGGTCTAGCAGGCAATAGCTCAATGAGGCTAAGATCTGCCTGCTAGCCAGTTTTATTAGCTCTTCTAAGAATAGCAACCACCACAACAGCTACTAAAGACAAAATATTTACAGAACATCATCTCCTTTGAATGGATACAAGCATAACCCTGAAGTTATGATTGTCCTTAAATTTTCTCCCTGACACAGCCTTATGTGTACTTCACACATTCTAATAAACATAGTAATCCAGGCATATTGACACAATGCTAAATTGGAGAGATATGGGTTTGATGGATGGACTAGTCGATGGATAAGGAATTGTCTTTTTGAGTCTCCCTCTGAGGCCACCATGTAATTTAGGAACTAACTATTGGTTTAGGAATGTTTTCTTTTTCTCCCCTTCCTGTGTAGCAGATAAGACGTTTTCACCGTAAAGTGAAAGCCATTGGGATGCAGCCACTATGTGCCCATTCAGATGGTACACTTAAAATGAAGTACATCATCTTGATGTAACCCCAAGAGTGGAGACAAGCTTTTTCTACACTACTCTGCTCTGGTGAGACTCCACCTGGAGCACTGCGTCCAGCTCCAGGGTCCTCAGTACAGGAAGGACATGGACCTGTTGGAGCGGGTCCAGAGGAGGGCCGCAAAAATGATCAGAGGGATGGAACACCTCTCCTATGAGGAAAGGCTGAAAGAGCTGGGGTTGTTCAGCCTGGAGAAGAGAAGGCTGCGGGGAGACCTTATTGCAGCCTTTCAATACTTAAAGGGGGCTTATAAGAAAGATGGGGAAAAACTTTTTAGCAGGGCCAGTAGCGACAGGACAAGGGATAATGGTTTTAAACTAAAAGAGGGTAGATTCAGACTAGATATAAGGAAGAAATTTTTTTATGATGAGGGTGGTGAAACGCTGGAACGGGTTGCCCAGAGAGGTGGTAGATGCCCCATCCTTGGAAACATTCAAGGACAGGCTGGATGGGGCTCTGAGCAACCTGATCTAGTTGTAGATGTCCCTGCCAACTGCAGGGGGGATGGACTAGGTGACCTTTAAAAAGGTCCCTTCCATCCCAAAGCATTCTATGATTCTATACCTTGTGATGATGCCACTGAAATAAAGGGGTTTGCACAGTTGAGCTTTATTTATTCATTGCAATTGCTCTAGACTGCTTTTTAGAGAGGTGTCAAATTGATTGATGTGGTCTCAAGGTGATGGGCTCAAATAATTTTGTCCATAGCACTAGAACTTAACTTCTTTTCAGAAAATAAAAATATATATGCATTCAGCAGTCTGGGAATACTGTTGCCTTTTTGCACCAAGGCTCCAGCTATAAGGTGGCAGCAATTACGATAACATTATTTCATTACCACAATAACTGGGAAAAGCTACCTAGAATTAGCTACTAATCACAGACTGATTATGTTAAATAAGAGTTTTATTGTCCTCCCAGTTCTATTGCAAGTTACGGCTTAACTACAGAATTGCAAGATTCGTGTGTTGCCAGGCCATAGTTACGACCACGTCAAAGTACGAGGCTGAGCTGCAAGGCCTGTTGAACACCATCGCTGTGCTCAGTGATGCTGCCTGGCAAGGAAACTGCAAATTCCGTTAACACTAATTCAAAAAGTCTGTCTGCAAATGGCTGGGAAGTGCAGGGCATTTATCTCACTGCTTCATTATTGTTGTACAAATGTCAGAATTCTTTTCCCTCAGCAGCTCTGTGAGTGTCCTGGTTTCAGCTGGGATAGAGTTAATTTTCTTCCTAGTAGCTGGTATAGTGCTGTGGTTTGGATTTAGGATGAGAACAATGTTGATAACACACTGACGTTTTGGTTCTTGCTGAGTAGAGTTTACACTAGTCAAGGACTTTTCAGCTTCCCATGCTCTGCCAGGTGCACAAGAAGCTGGGAGGGGGCACAGCCAGGACAGCTGACCCAAACTGGCCAAAGGGCTATTCCATACCGTATGACATCATGCTCAAAATATAAACTGGGGGGAGTTGGCCAGGGGGCAGGGATTGCGGTTGGCGGGTGGTGAGCAATTGTATAATGTATCACTTGCTTTGCATATGATGTCATGCTCAGTATATAAGCTGGGGGAAGAAGAAGGAAGGGGGGGACGTTCAGAGTGATGGCGTTTGTCTTCCCAAGTAACCGTTACACGTGATGGAGCCCTGCTTTCCTGAGGATGGCTGCACACCTGCCTGCCAACGGGAAGTAGTGAATGAATTCTTTGCTTTGCTTTGCTTGCGCACGCAGCTTTTGCTTTACCTGTTAAACTGTCTTTATCTCAGCCCACGAGTTTTCTCATTTTTACTCTTCTGATTCTCTCCCCCATCCCACCGGTGGGGGGGAGTGAGCGAGCGAGCGGCTGTGTGGTGCTAAGTTGCCGGCTGGGGTTAAACCACGACAGCTCCATCACCCCCAAATACATTGAGATCTCGCTGAGCTGTTGACAGAGACACAATCATTAACATAGTTGCATGATGGTCCAGAATATCATGATCAAGATATTGTGCTGGCAATACAGGCACATCAGAAAGCTGTGGAAAAATTGCAACAAACTAGTAATATTTTAATAGTTATCCAGTCAGCTGAAAAAAGCAGGTGTCCATAGTTTGCCTTGCTTCTCTTTAACCTTGTAATATAGGGAGATGCAATAATACAGGTAGGACCTGATGAACATGGTAGAGAAAGTGACTGAGTCTAGAACCTCAGATGGAAGAAAAGGAATGGATTTCCTATATAAGAAGGTAGAAGAATACTCTCATAGCCTAGTGCACTGCAGGTTAATGATGACAACATGAATGGTTACCTAGGAAGGTCCCAAGCTTTTACAGGAATTCTAGGCACATAAATTCTTTTCATGCAAGAGCTGTTTTCATACAGTTTTCTAAGATCTAAGCTCTTTTGAAGACTACGATAATCCATGTAATTAAAAAAAGCCCACTTCTGCTCCTACTGAGATCCAAAAGGATCAGAAAGCAATTATACCATGAGTGTTTACCATCCTACCCCCCTTATTGCAGCTGCTATTTTATCAATTATCAATCCCAGATATCAGTAGCTAAATTCCTTCCAATTTTTACATTGCAATTGACAAGCTCTTAATCAGTTGAACTTTTCAGTTCTGCTTTTCAGTATAACTTAGAGCTGATAAATAAAGAACACAGGTAATAGCAAATGAAGCCTCAGTTACTTTCTTTAAAAACATAATGAAAGCCAAACACTCCTCACAAAAAAGGAACTATAGTAAATTCTCTGCCACATCTAACCTAGCTTGTATCTCAGATGCAGGCAGTGGTGTCTGCGGTGGATTGACCCTGGCTGGATGCCAGGTGCCCACCAAAGCTGCTCTATCACTCCTCCTCCTCAGCTGGACAGGGGAGAGAAAATACGACGAAAGGCTCATGGGTCGAGATAAGGACAGGGAGAGATCATTCACCAATTAACATCACAGGCAAGAACAGACTCGACTTGGGGAAAATGAATTTAATTTATTACCAATCAATTCAGAGTAGGGTAATGGGAAATAAAAACTAAATCTTAAAACACCTTCCCCCCCACCTCTCCCTTCTTCCCAGGCTCAGCTTCACTCTTGGTTTTCTCTACCTCCTCCCCCCGAGTGGCACAGGGGGACAGGGAATGGGGGTTGTGGTCATTCATCACACATTGTCTCTGCCGCTCCTTCCTCTTCGGGGCAGGACTCCTTACACTCTTCCCCTGCTCCAGTGTGGGGTCCCTCCCATGGGAGACAGTCCTCCACGAACTTCTCCAACATGAGTCCTTCCCACAGGGTGCAGTTCTCCACGAACTTCTCCAGCATGGGTCCCTTACACGTGGTGCAGTCCTTCAGGATCAGACTGCTACAGCGTGGGTCCCCCACAGGGTCGCAAGTCCCACCAGCAAACCTGCTCCAGCATGGGCTCCTCTCTCCATGGGTCCACAGGTCCTGCCAGGAGCCTGCTCCAGTGTGGGCTTCCCACGGGGGTCACAGCCTCCTTTGGGCATGCACCGTGGACCTCCGTGGGTTGTGGGGGTACAACCTGCCTCACCATGGTCTTCACCACAGGCTGCAGGGGAATCTCTGCTCTGGCATCTGGAGCAACTCCTCCCCCTCCTTCTTCACTGACCTTGGTGTCTGCAGAGTTGTTTCTCTCACATATTCTCACCCCTCTCTCCGGCTGCAGTTGCTGTTGCGCAGCAACTTTTTCTCCTTCTTAAATATGTTATCACAGAGGAGCTACCAACGTCGCTGATTGGCTCGGCCTTGGCCAGCAGCGGGTCCGTCTTGGAGCTGTCTGGCATTGGCTCTATCAGACATAAGGGAAGCTTCAGGCATCTTCTCACAGAAGCCACCCCTGTAGCACCCCTGCTACCAAAACCTTGCCACGCAAACCCAATACAGTGTTATCACAGAATGGTTATACCACTTTTTTGTAATATTAAATTAGATCCTTTGCTTGATAGTAATTAGGTGACATTTTATATTTGAAAGCCACCCCCATATAATTTCAAGCCTGCCTATTACTTCTGATAATCCTCTATTTTTAGATTAATTTGGAGGCAGGTTTTTTTTAGTATTTCCCTTGTCAGTAGAAAGAATTTTGCTGCTTGTTTGTATGTTTCAACTGGCATTTAAAATCTCTTTTTTTTTTAAGAATTCCTCCATTAACTTCCACATGTTTAAAAGCAAAGGAAGTACATCTTCTACCATGTAATGTGCTAAAGTAAAAATAGTACATGCTGCTGCTGAGGGCCAGATCGTTTCCAGATACAGAACAAATTGTTCAGGGAGTTTTTGCCTTTTCTATTCTGAGGCATTATTAAAAAAGAAAAAAAGACTTAATCAGTCATGGTGGGTTTTTTAGGTTTGTGACAAGGATAAGACCTACCCACACTGGACTGAATGTACTCATCTGTGTGAGTCTTGATCTTTGCCCAGCACATTCTTCCTACAGTTATCACACATTGCATACAGAAAGAGGAAGGGTTTTTTCCTACAACCAGTTACTAAATACCATTAAATATGATTATGTACATATCAGATGGAGTCATCCACAAGTAACCTTTTGCTGAGTTCTTGAGTGAATCTTCTTCAACAGTAGGTGTGTGAGGAGTGACCCCAAGTAGGACAGGTTCTCTTCCCCATGGCCCTCCCACACAATCCTCTCAGTATTTCCAAGCTAAAGTTAATGTGTGAGCTGCTCAAAAAAACTTGACATAAATGACATGATAAGAGGCACTGGGTGGGCACTGTAACCTGCTACAGGTTGCAGCTGAACATGCGTCGTGAGCCCTTAGTGCTCCAAAGGAACACCACATTGGTGTTGGTGGCATATGTGCAGCTACCTTGTAGTACAGTTAAAATTCCTGAGTACTTACTTGGTTATTGGGATGTTTGCTCTGTGACTATATTGGGTTAAATGAACAAGGCTTTTAAGAAAACAAGCAGTAACAGAAAACAGAAGTTTGCAATGAGCCACCTCATGATAAACACTTGAGAGTTGTTACAGGGCAGTGGTAGCGCTCCTTGCTGGTAGGAGTCCAACTTGACATTGTGCCAAGCCCACAGGACTATTTCAATCTAGCAGGTAATAGCTTGAGATCTGGTAGGAACAAGGGAACTCGGTAGCAATAAAAGACTCTCTTGTTAGAGAGGAGTAGGTTTATAAGAAGCTTCTCAATTGGTGAGAGGCACTTGCTAGGGTTTGTTAAGAAGCTTGATCTGTTTTTTTAGAGGGTGGCAATGTGGTAAAGCAATGGTACACACTGGAGGGGGCACTTGGATTTGAACCAGGGATCTCTCCAACTCTCAAGTGACCTTTCCCTGAGCTCTACTCTGTGCTCCTGCAAGGTCACTGTCACAGGATAGTAGACGTTTAGGCGAAAAGAAATGAGTGCATATTTTTTGTTGTTTGAGGATTCCCTTTCTCAAAATGTTTCATCTCTCCTGGTGAAACTACTTTAGTTTTTAGAAGCCTGAGGGGATTCATGGTTGATTTCAGACCCCCAAAGGGAAAAGCAAATTGCACAGATGTGACAGGTAAGCAGACATGATAATTAGGGAACCACAGCCAAAGCCAAAGAGTGGGAGAGTCGGATGCTATCATGTTTCCTGGTGTAGGGCTGAGAAGCGCAGACAGCTAAGGAGATTTATTCAGGAACATAAAAAGATTGCTAGAAGAGCAGGTAACTTTGCAGTGAAATTCTTCTAAAGAGCATCCCTGTAATGGAATAATAAAGAGTGTGGGGGATGGAGAGCTGGGATGTTACTATTTGTTACTGGCAGGGACTGTTCATACCAGGGATGATCCAAATCACTGAATAAGGGCAAAGGGTTTTTTATTTCAACAAAATAGATGGCCCACAATACCCTCCTACCCCCAAACCAAAATTCTTCAATAAACTCACCTCTGATTCTGACAAGCACCTACCCTGTCTCCACTGAAGAAACAGTCACTGTTTCTTGGATTTTATTTATTGATTTGGAAATAGATCTCATTAAAAATGTAAGTTGCCCTTCATGTGTGTTCCCTGAAATGTTTTAGAGGTTGTCTAAGAAGATTCTGGTTACTGCATGACTGTACAAATTTCATGAAATAACATGGGACAATACTGCATAGGGAATAAATTAAGATTTTTTTGCTTGCAGCAGTGACAATAACATGCTAGGTGCTTTCCAGACACACCAGTGTAAGGGGATCATAGTCGAAGAGGAAGACAAAATGATAGAGAAGAAGGAAGTAGAACAGTAAAAGGTAATTTCTATTGAAACAAACTAGATTCACCACAAGAAAACCAAAAAAAACAGTACTGGTGGGTTTTAAAGATGGAATTAAAAATGGAAATGATAATGGCCTGTGGAGGAATTCATGCATGGGATGGGGAAGACCTATCAAAGAAGGCATGGAAATGACTGTGAGAAACAGGCACTTGCAGAGACAACGATGATTGTTTAGAGGAGTGGTGTGATGTGAAAGACAATGAATGGAGAGATGTTTATAAAATCTTGAAAATGAAAATACAATTAGATAATTTCAGGAAGGAGGGAGAAGTCAAGCAAAGAAGAGGAAGGCACATTGGAAACACAGGAGAGCAAATAAAATGTAACATGCAGAGCCTACACTTCCATTTATTCTGTGCCGTAACTCACATTTCCATTTTGCAGTGCTGTCCCATCAGTAGCAGCAACAGTGAGAACACTGATATGGCACCACCAAAACTATCTACGTCTTCATAGAAAACTTGGAATTTTATAATCATAGAATCATAGAATGGTTTGGGTTGGAAGGGACCTTCAAAGATCATCTAGTCCAAACCACTCTGCCATGGGCAGGGACATCTTTCGCTAGATCAGGTTGCTCAAAGCCCAGTCCAACCTGACCTTGAACACTTCCAGGGATGGGGCATCCACAACTTCTCTGCGCAACCTGTTCCAGGGTCTCACCACCCTCATCATAAGTAATTTCTTCCTTATGTCCAGTATAAATCTACCCTCTTTCAGTTTAAAACTGTTGCCCCTTTTCATGTCACTACAGGCCCTGGTAAGAAGTCTTTCTCCATCTTTCGTGTAAGCCCCCTTTAAGTATGGGCAGAGAAGGAAAAAGAGGGAGGAGAGATGCTGACATAACCACCCTTCCAGTTCCCCTTTCAACTTGCTTCTTTCTCCTTCAGTAGCTGTGAATTTGGAAAAAATAAGTAAATAAACAAGAAACCCCAGAATAGCCTGTCCCACCCACCTCTCCTTGCTTTACTCCTGGCCTGTACCAAATGGCTGGCATGTAAACATGACCCTGACCAAGAAGTGCAGGCTGTTCTTCCAGGAGAGGGCTGGGAGCAGTGCTCAGAGGATGGTTCCCACCTGCTGTGTTTCCCTGGACTCAGGGACATGTCACCTGCTTGGCCCTTCCTGCTCTGAGCCCTGATGGAGTAACCTTTGTCACCTGCGTCTGCCTCCAGTTCCAAACCAGTTCCAGACCAGTAGAAACCTGAAAAAGGTTCACAGGGTTCAAAGAAAGATGTTTCAGCCCATGCACTATATATTAGTCAGCTGTCTTGAGGGAAGTTATTTAGAGCTGGTTCTGCCTACCTCTTGGCCTCTCCTACCCTTCTCCTCGCACAACTGGAGCGCTGCAATTGACAGCTATAAACTGTTCAGAAAGGACAGGCAAGGAAGGAGGGGTGGGGGGTGGGGTGGTTGCCCTCTATGTAAAAGAATGGATTGACTGCACAGAGCTGTCTTTGAAAAACAGCGATGAACAGGCTGAGAGCTTATGGGTAAAAATTAAGGGGCCAAGCCAACAAAGAAAACTTCATGGTTGGTGTTTACTACAGGCTGCCCAACCAAGGGGAGCCTGTAGACGAAGCGTTCTTTCTTCAACTACGGGAAGCATCACGCTTGCAGGCTCTGATCCTGCTGGGGGACTTGAATCACCCTGACATCTGCTGGAAAAGCAGCACAGCAAGCTGTAAGCAGTCCAAAAGCCTATTGGAGTGCATCAAGGATAATTTCTTAAACCAGGTGCCAGACAGCCTGACCAGGGGAGAAGCATTACTGGACTTGTTGCTCACCAAAACGGAAGAAATAATTAGGGATGTCAAGATTGGTGGCAGCCTGGGCTGCAGTGATCGCGCCCTGGTGGAATTTACAATCTTGAGAGATATGGGCCAGGTGAAGAGCAGAGTCAGGACCCTGAATTTTAGAAGAGCGAATGTTCAGTTGTTTAAGGAATTAGAGAATAGTAGCCCCTGTAAAATTGCCCTCACAGATAAAGGATCTGAACACAGCTGGCAGCTCTTGAAGGAGGAGCTCTTGGGGGGCAGTGGAGGGGGAGGTGCTGATCGCCTCTCTCTGGTGACCAGCGATAAGACACGAGGAATCGGAATGAAGCTGCATCAGGGGAAGTTCAGATTGGACCTTAGGAAAAGGTTCTTCACTGAGAGGGTGGTCAGTCACTGGAACTGGCTCCCCAGGGAAGTGGTCACGGCACCAAGCCTGTCCGAGTTCAAGGAGCGTCTGGATGATGCTCTTACTCTTATAGTTTAGTTTTAGGTAGTCCTGCGAGGAGCAGGGAGTTGGACTCCATGATCCTTAAGGGTCCCTTCCAACTCGAGATATTCTATAATTCTATGACATTTTTCTTCGACCACAAGAGCTCTTGGTTCCTATGTGTAAGAAATCAGGCGAGGAAGGAAGGAGACCAGCATGGCTGAGTAAGAACTTCCGGGTCAAACTAAAGTGTAAGAAGGAAATGCACAGGCAGTGGAAGCAGGGACATGCATCCTGGGAAGAATACAGGGATGCTGCCCGGATGTGTAGGGATGGGATCGGGAAAGCTAAGGCACGGCTGGAGCTGAACTTGGCAAGGGATGCAAAGAATAATAAGAAGGGCTTCTACAGGTATGTCAACCAGAAAAGTAAGACAAAAGAAAATGTACCCCCACCCCCCCGGAAAATAAGACAGGAGAACTAGTGACAACTGACATGGAGAAAGCTGAGGTACTCAACAACTTTTTGCCTCATTTTTGCACTGGCAATTGCTCTTCCCACATCTCTCAAGTCCCTGAACCTCAAGGCAGGGACTGGAGGAAAGAAGTCCCTCTCATAGTAAGAGAAGATCAGGTTCGAGACCATCTGAGAAATCTGAACACATGCAAGTCCATGGGATCCCATGAGATGCATCCTAGGGTACTGAGGGAATTGGCTGATGTAGTTGCCAAGCCACTCTCCACAATGTTTGAAAAGTCATGGCAGGCAGGTGAAGTCCCCAGGAACTGGAGAAAAGGGTAACATCACACCCATTTTTAAAAAGGGTAAAAAGGAGGATCCTGGGAACTACCGACCAGTCAGCCTCACCTACTTGACCACTAAGATCTTGTAACAGGTACTCCTGGAAGACACGTTGAAGTATATGGAATACAGGGAGGTGATTAGAGACAGCCAACATGGCTTCAACAAGGGCAAATCGTGCCTGACTAATCTGGTGGCCTTCTACGATGGAGTAACTGCATCAGAGCACAAGGGAAGAGCTATGGATGTCACCTACCTGGACTTCTGTAAGGCCTTTAATAATGCACCCAACAACATTCTGGCCGCTAAATTGGAGAGATATGGGTTTGATGGATGGATTAGTCGATGGATAAGGAATTGTCTGGATGGCCACATCCAAAGAGTTATAGTCAACAGCTCAGTGTCCAAGTGGAAACCAGTAAGGAGTGGTGTTCCTCAAGGGACCCTACTGGGACCAATACTATTTAAAATCTTCATTAATTATATAGACAGTGACATTGAGTGCACCCTCAGCAAGTTTGCAGATGACACCAAGCTGAATGGTGCAGTTGATTTGCTTGAGGGAAGGGATGCCATCCAGAGGGACCTCAACAGGTTTGAGGAGTAGACCCATGCGAACTTCATGAAGTTCAACAAGGCCAAGTGCGAGGTCCTGCACCTGGGTCGGGGCAGTCCCTGATATCAATACAGCCCTGTGGAGAAGTACTTGGGGATACTGGTGGATGAAAAATGGGACATGAGCCAGCAATGTGCGCTTGCAGCCCAGAGAGCCAGTCGTATCCTAGGCCACATAAAAAGAAGCGTGGCCAGCAGGTCAAGGGAGGTGATTCTGCCCCTCTACTCTGCTGTGGTGCGACCCCACCTAGAGTACTGCGTCCAGCTCTGGAGCCCTCAGCACAGGACAGACATGGACCTGTTGGAGTGGGTCCAGAGGAGGCCATGAAAACGATCAGAGGGCTGGAACACCTCTGCTATGAGGAAAGGCTGAGAGAGTTGGGGTTGTTTCAGCCTTGAGAAGAGAAGGCTCCAGGAAGACCTTACTGTGGCCTTTCAATACTTAAAGGGGGCTTACACGAAAGATGGAGAAAGACTTCTTACCAGGGCCTGTAGTGACATGAAAAGGGGCAACAGTTTTAAACTGAAAGAGGGTAGATTTATACTGGACATAAGGAAGAAATTACTTATGATGAGGGTGGTGAGACCCTGGAACAGGTTGCGCAGAGAAGTTGTGGATGCCCCATCCCTGGAAGTGTTCAAGGTCAGGTTGGACTGGGCTTTGAGCAACCTGATCTAGCGAAAGATGTCCCTGCCCATGGCAGAGTGGTTTGGACTAGATGATCTTTGAAGGTCCCTTCCAACCCAAACCATTCTATGATTCTATGATTATAAAATTCCAAGTTTTCTATGAAGACGTAGATAGTTTTGGTGGTGCCATATCAGTGTTCTCACTGTTGCTGCTACTGATGGGACAGCACTGCAAAATGGAAATGTGAGTTACGGCACAGAATAAATGGAAGTGTAGGCTCTGCATGTTACATTTTATTTGCTCTCCTGTGTTTCCAATGTGCCTTCCTCTTCTTTGCTTGACTTCTCCCTCCTTCCTGAAATTATCTAATTGTATTTTCATTTTCAAGATTTTATAAACATCTCTCCATTCATTGTCTTTCACATCACACCACTCCTCTAAACAATCATCGTTGTCTCTGCAAGTGCCTGTTTCTCACAGTCATTTCCATGCCTTCTTTGATAGGTCTTCCCCATCCCATGCATGAATTCCTCCACAGGCCATTATCATTTCCATTTTTAATTCCATCTTTAAAACCCACCAGTACTGTTTTTTTTGGTTTTCTTGTGGTGAATCTAGTTTGTTTCAATAGAAATTACCTTTTACTGTTCTACTTCCTTCTTCTCTATCATTTTGTCTTCCTCTTCGACTATGATCCCCTTACACTGGTGTGTCTGGAAAGCACCTAGCATGTTATTGTCACTGCTGCAAGCAAAAAAATCTTAATTTATTCCCTATGCAGTATTGTCCCATGTTATTTCATGAAATTTGTACAGTCATGCAGTAACCAGAATCTTCTTAGACAACCTCTAAAACATTTCAGGGAACACACATGAAGGGCAACTTACATTTTTAATGAGATCTATTTCCAAATCAATAAATAAAATCCAAGAAACAGTGACTGTTTCTTCAGTGGAGACAGGGTAGGTGCTTGTCAGAATCAGAGGTGAGTTTATTGAAGAATTTTGGTTTGGGGGTAGGAGGGTATTGTGGGCCATCTATTTTGTTGAAATAAAAAACCCTTTGCCCTTATTCAGTGATTTGGATCATCCCTGGTA
The DNA here is from genome assembly GCF_965183815.1 of Platalea leucorodia. Lineage (NCBI taxonomy): Eukaryota > Metazoa > Chordata > Aves > Pelecaniformes > Threskiornithidae > Platalea > Platalea leucorodia. The sequence goes on along the minus strand of NC_138859.1, from coordinate 23,921,094 downwards.
TGAACAGTCCCTGCCAGTAACAAATAGTAACATCCCAGCTCTCCATCCCCCACACTCTTTATTATTCCATTACAGGGATGCTCTTTAGAAGAATTTCACTGCAAAGTTACCTGCTCTTCTAGCAATCTTTTTATGTTCCTGAATAAATCTCCTTAGCTGTCTGCGCTTCTCAGCCCTACACCAGGAAACATGATAGCATCCGACTCTCCCACTCTTTGGCTTTGGCTGTGGTTCCCTAATTATCATGTCTGCTTACCTGTCACATCTGTGCAATTTGCTTTTCCCTTTGGGGGTCTGAAATCAACCATGAATCCCCTCAGGCTTCTAAAAACTAAAGTAGTTTCACCAGGAGAGATGAAACATTTTGAGAAAGGGAATCCTCAAACAACAAAAAATATGCACTCATTTCTTTTCGCCTAAACGTCTACTATCCTGTGACAGTGACCTTGCAGGAGCACAGAGTAGAGCTCAGGGAAAGGTCACTTGAGAGTTGGAGAGATCCCTGGTTCAAATCCAAGTGCCCCCTCCAGTGTGTACCATTGCTTTACCACATTGCCACCCTCTAAAAAAACAGATCAAGCTTCTTAACAAACCCTAGCAAGTGCCTCTCACCAATTGAGAAGCTTCTTATAAACCTACTCCTCTCTAACAAGAGAGTCTTTTATTGCTACCGAGTTCCCTTGTTCCTACCAGATCTCAAGCTATTACCTGCTAGATTGAAATAGTCCTGTGGGCTTGGCACAATGTCAAGTTGGACTCCTACCAGCAAGGAGCGCTACCACTGCCCTGTAACAACTCTCAAGTGTTTATCATGAGGTGGCTCATTGCAAACTTCTGTTTTCTGTTACTGCTTGTTTTCTTAAAAGCCTTGTTCATTTAACCCAATATAGTCACAGAGCAAACATCCCAATAACCAAGTAAGTACTCAGGAATTTTAACTGTACTACAAGGTAGCTGCACATATGCCACCAACACCAATGTGGTGTTCCTTTGGAGCACTAAGGGCTCACGACGCATGTTCAGCTGCAACCTGTAGCAGGTTACAGTGCCCACCCAGTGCCTCTTATCATGTCATTTATGTCAAGTTTTTTTGAGCAGCTCACACATTAACTTTAGCTTGGAAATACTGAGAGGATTGTGTGGGAGGGCCATGGGGAAGAGAACCTGTCCTACTTGGGGTCACTCCTCACACACCTACTGTTGAAGAAGATTCACTCAAGAACTCAGCAAAAGGTTACTTGTGGATGACTCCATCTGATATGTACATAATCATATTTAATGGTATTTAGTAACTGGTTGTAGGAAAAAACCCTTCCTCTTTCTGTATGCAATGTGTGATAACTGTAGGAAGAATGTGCTGGGCAAAGATCAAGACTCACACAGATGAGTACATTCAGTCCAGTGTGGGTAGGTCTTATCCTTGTCACAAACCTAAAAAACCCACCATGACTGATTAAGTCTTTTTTTCTTTTTTAATAATGCCTCAGAATAGAAAAGGCAAAAACTCCCTGAACAATTTGTTCTGTATCTGGAAACGATCTGGCCCTCAGCAGCAGCATGTACTATTTTTACTTTAGCACATTACATGGTAGAAGATGTACTTCCTTTGCTTTTAAACATGTGGAAGTTAATGGAGGAATTCTTAAAAAAAAAAGAGATTTTAAATGCCAGTTGAAACATACAAACAAGCAGCAAAATTCTTTCTACTGACAAGGGAAATACTAAAAAAAACCTGCCTCCAAATTAATCTAAAAATAGAGGATTATCAGAAGTAATAGGCAGGCTTGAAATTATATGGGGGTGGCTTTCAAATATAAAATGTCACCTAATTACTATCAAGCAAAGGATCTAATTTAATATTACAAAAAAGTGGTATAACCATTCTGTGATAACACTGTATTGGGTTTGCGTGGCAAGGTTTTGGTAGCAGGGGTGCTACAGGGGTGGCTTCTGTGAGAAGATGCCTGAAGCTTCCCTTATGTCTGATAGAGCCAATGCCAGATAGCTCCAAGACGGACCCGCTGCTGGCCAAGGCCGAGCCAATCAGCGACGTTGGTAGCTCCTCTGTGATAACATATTTAAGAAGGAGAAAAAGTTGCTGCGCAACAGCAACTGCAGCCGGAGAGAGGGGTGAGAATATGTGAGAGAAACAACTCTGCAGACACCAAGGTCAGTGAAGAAGGAGGGGGAGGAGTTGCTCCAGATGCCAGAGCAGAGATTCCCCTGCAGCCTGTGGTGAAGACCATGGTGAGGCAGGTTGTACCCCCACAACCCACGGAGGTCCACGGTGCATGCCCAAAGGAGGCTGTGACCCCCGTGGGAAGCCCACACTGGAGCAGGCTCCTGGCAGGACCTGTGGACCCATGGAGAGAGGAGCCCATGCTGGAGCAGGTTTGCTGGTGGGACTTGCGACCCTGTGGGGGACCCACGCTGTAGCAGTCTGATCCTGAAGGACTGCACCACGTGTAAGGGACCCATGCTGGAGAAGTTCGTGGAGAACTGCACCCTGTGGGAAGGACTCATGTTGGAGAAGTTCGTGGAGGACTGTCTCCCATGGGAGGGACCCCACACTGGAGCAGGGGAAGAGTGTAAGGAGTCCTGCCCCGAAGAGGAAGGAGCGGCAGAGACAATGTGTGATGAATGACCACAACCCCCATTCCCTGTCCCCCTGTGCCACTCGGGGGGAGGAGGTAGAGAAAACCAAGAGTGAAGCTGAGCCTGGGAAGAAGGGAGAGGTGGGGGGGAAGGTGTTTTAAGATTTAGTTTTTATTTCCCATTACCCTACTCTGAATTGATTGGTAATAAATTAAATTCATTTTCCCCAAGTCGAGTCTGTTCTTGCCTGTGATGTTAATTGGTGAATGATCTCTCCCTGTCCTTATCTCGACCCATGAGCCTTTCGTCGTATTTTCTCTCCCCTGTCCAGCTGAGGAGGAGGAGTGATAGAGCAGCTTTGGTGGGCACCTGGCATCCAGCCAGGGTCAATCCACCGCAGACACCACTGCCTGCATCTGAGATACAAGCTAGGTTAGATGTGGCAGAGAATTTACTATAGTTCCTTTTTTGTGAGGAGTGTTTGGCTTTCATTATGTTTTTAAAGAAAGTAACTGAGGCTTCATTTGCTATTACCTGTGTTCTTTATTTATCAGCTCTAAGTTATACTGAAAAGCAGAACTGAAAAGTTCAACTGATTAAGAGCTTGTCAATTGCAATGTAAAAATTGGAAGGAATTTAGCTACTGATATCTGGGATTGATAATTGATAAAATAGCAGCTGCAATAAGGGGGGTAGGATGGTAAACACTCATGGTATAATTGCTTTCTGATCCTTTTGGATCTCAGTAGGAGCAGAAGTGGGCTTTTTTTAATTACATGGATTATCGTAGTCTTCAAAAGAGCTTAGATCTTAGAAAACTGTATGAAAACAGCTCTTGCATGAAAAGAATTTATGTGCCTAGAATTCCTGTAAAAGCTTGGGACCTTCCTAGGTAACCATTCATGTTGTCATCATTAACCTGCAGTGCACTAGGCTATGAGAGTATTCTTCTACCTTCTTATATAGGAAATCCATTCCTTTTCTTCCATCTGAGGTTCTAGACTCAGTCACTTTCTCTACCATGTTCATCAGGTCCTACCTGTATTATTGCATCTCCCTATATTACAAGGTTAAAGAGAAGCAAGGCAAACTATGGACACCTGCTTTTTTCAGCTGACTGGATAACTATTAAAATATTACTAGTTTGTTGCAATTTTTCCACAGCTTTCTGATGTGCCTGTATTGCCAGCACAATATCTTGATCATGATATTCTGGACCATCATGCAACTATGTTAATGATTGTGTCTCTGTCAACAGCTCAGCGAGATCTCAATGTATTTGGGGGTGATGGAGCTGTCGTGGTTTAACCCCAGCCGGCAACTTAGCACCACACAGCCGCTCGCTCGCTCACTCCCCCCCACCGGTGGGATGGGGGAGAGAATCAGAAGAGTAAAAATGAGAAAACTCGTGGGCTGAGATAAAGACAGTTTAACAGGTAAAGCAAAAGCTGCGTGCGCAAGCAAAGCAAAGCAAAGAATTCATTCACTACTTCCCGTTGGCAGGCAGGTGTGCAGCCATCCTCAGGAAAGCAGGGCTCCATCACGTGTAACGGTTACTTGGGAAGACAAACGCCATCACTCTGAACGTCCCCCCCTTCCTTCTTCTTCCCCCAGCTTATATACTGAGCATGACATCATATGCAAAGCAAGTGATACATTATACAATTGCTCACCACCCGCCAACCGCAATCCCTGCCCCCTGGCCAACTCCCCCCAGTTTATATTTTGAGCATGATGTCATACGGTATGGAATAGCCCTTTGGCCAGTTTGGGTCAGCTGTCCTGGCTGTGCCCCCTCCCAGCTTCTTGTGCACCTGGCAGAGCATGGGAAGCTGAAAAGTCCTTGACTAGTGTAAACTCTACTCAGCAAGAACCAAAACGTCAGTGTGTTATCAACATTGTTCTCATCCTAAATCCAAACCACAGCACTATACCAGCTACTAGGAAGAAAATTAACTCTATCCCAGCTGAAACCAGGACACTCACAGAGCTGCTGAGGGAAAAGAATTCTGACATTTGTACAACAATAATGAAGCAGTGAGATAAATGCCCTGCACTTCCCAGCCATTTGCAGACAGACTTTTTGAATTAGTGTTAACGGAATTTGCAGTTTCCTTGCCAGGCAGCATCACTGAGCACAGCGATGGTGTTCAACAGGCCTTGCAGCTCAGCCTCGTACTTTGACGTGGTCGTAACTATGGCCTGGCAACACACGAATCTTGCAATTCTGTAGTTAAGCCGTAACTTGCAATAGAACTGGGAGGACAATAAAACTCTTATTTAACATAATCAGTCTGTGATTAGTAGCTAATTCTAGGTAGCTTTTCCCAGTTATTGTGGTAATGAAATAATGTTATCGTAATTGCTGCCACCTTATAGCTGGAGCCTTGGTGCAAAAAGGCAACAGTATTCCCAGACTGCTGAATGCATATATATTTTTATTTTCTGAAAAGAAGTTAAGTTCTAGTGCTATGGACAAAATTATTTGAGCCCATCACCTTGAGACCACATCAATCAATTTGACACCTCTCTAAAAAGCAGTCTAGAGCAATTGCAATGAATAAATAAAGCTCAACTGTGCAAACCCCTTTATTTCAGTGGCATCATCACAAGGTATAGAATCATAGAATGCTTTGGGATGGAAGGGACCTTTTTAAAGGTCACCTAGTCCATCCCCCCTGCAGTTGGCAGGGACATCTACAACTAGATCAGGTTGCTCAGAGCCCCATCCAGCCTGTCCTTGAATGTTTCCAAGGATGGGGCATCTACCACCTCTCTGGGCAACCCGTTCCAGCGTTTCACCACCCTCATCATAAAAAAATTTCTTCCTTATATCTAGTCTGAATCTACCCTCTTTTAGTTTAAAACCATTATCCCTTGTCCTGTCGCTACTGGCCCTGCTAAAAAGTTTTTCCCCATCTTTCTTATAAGCCCCCTTTAAGTATTGAAAGGCTGCAATAAGGTCTCCCCGCAGCCTTCTCTTCTCCAGGCTGAACAACCCCAGCTCTTTCAGCCTTTCCTCATAGGAGAGGTGTTCCATCCCTCTGATCATTTTTGCGGCCCTCCTCTGGACCCGCTCCAACAGGTCCATGTCCTTCCTGTACTGAGGACCCTGGAGCTGGACGCAGTGCTCCAGGTGGAGTCTCACCAGAGCAGAGTAGTGTAGAAAAAGCTTGTCTCCACTCTTGGGGTTACATCAAGATGATGTACTTCATTTTAAGTGTACCATCTGAATGGGCACATAGTGGCTGCATCCCAATGGCTTTCACTTTACGGTGAAAACGTCTTATCTGCTACACAGGAAGGGGAGAAAAAGAAAACATTCCTAAACCAATAGTTAGTTCCTAAATTACATGGTGGCCTCAGAGGGAGACTCAAAAAGACAATTCCTTATCCATCGACTAGTCCATCCATCAAACCCATATCTCTCCAATTTAGCATTGTGTCAATATGCCTGGATTACTATGTTTATTAGAATGTGTGAAGTACACATAAGGCTGTGTCAGGGAGAAAATTTAAGGACAATCATAACTTCAGGGTTATGCTTGTATCCATTCAAAGGAGATGATGTTCTGTAAATATTTTGTCTTTAGTAGCTGTTGTGGTGGTTGCTATTCTTAGAAGAGCTAATAAAACTGGCTAGCAGGCAGATCTTAGCCTCATTGAGCTATTGCCTGCTAGACCCTTCACATCCTATGTTTTTGTCTGTTGTCTTGGGCCGTCCCTGACACATAATATGTAAGTAGTCAGAATCATGTGTGACTGAAGAAGGAGGACTGGGGAGAACAATAAGAAGATGATGAAAGTGGATGAACTTTTTAAAGGAAGAAGTGCTATTTTGAGTGAAACTTCTCATATTTCTTAAACTGTATCACCTTTATTTCACATATTGCTTATACTCAGAGGCAAATCACCTTCAGGTCAGGTACCCAGACATGTGAAGAGGGTGGATGGGATGATAGGAGGACCCAGAGCGGCCCTAGAATAAATAAGGGAGCAGGAAGTAATAAAGAGAAATAAACAGGGATGCAAAAAGGAGGGAGGAAAAAGTAGGTTGGAGACATCTTAAGAGTATATATAATAGCCTCAGCCATTGGAAGAAATTAAGATCCTTGTCCCCGGTTGTTAACTGGAACATCTTTCTTCTGTAGATGAGGCTTTAGTTGATCTAGTGTAAAGTACAGCTTAGCTGGAGGATGACGTACCTTAAGCTTCTGCTGCTTTGGTCCCTTTCCCTCTAGGCTGCATGGCTTCAGGAACAGAATTCATTTATGTCCCATCAGTCCTGTTAGCTTATTCCATGTTGTCGTGGTTTAACCCCAGCCAGCAACTATGCACCACACAGCCGCTCGCTCACTCCCCCCCCAGTGGGGTGGGGGAGAGAATTGGAAGGGTGAAAGTCAGAAAACTCGTGGGTTGAGATAAGAACAATTTAATAATTGAAGTAAAATGAAATAGAATGGTAGTAGCAGTAGTAATAATAATACAATACAATAATAATATACAAAGCAAGTGATACACGACACAATTGCTCACCACCCACTGACTGATGCCCAGCCCGTTCCTGAGCAGCGATCGCTTCTCCCCTGGCCAACTCGCCCCAGTTATATACTGAGCATGACGTCATACGGTATGGAATAGCCCTTTGGCCAGTCTGGGTCAGCTGTCCTGGCTATGCTCCCTCCCAGCTTCTTGTGCACCGGGCAGAGCATGGGAAGCTGAAAAAGTCCTTGACTAGTGTAAGCACTACTCAGCAACAACTAAAACATCAGCGTGTTATCAACATTATTCTCATCCTAAATCCAAAACACAGCACTATACCAGCTACTAGGAAGAAAATCAACTCTACCCCAGCTGAAACCAGGACAGTATCCACCCCTTATTCCATACCATATATACGTCATGCCCAGGTCTCCCACTTTCCAATACATTCCAATTAATCACTTCCACTTTTCCAGTCTTTTGATATATTTTTATATATATATATTCACACACATATAGATATAATTTCCCTAGCCTATAGGCCATCCCTCTAAAATGTTTGTTGAGTTCATTTAGTCCATGACTTTGGGCTTCATCTGTCATAACAGTCTTTCAGGGCAGGAGAGATGGTGTCTGGTGTTGGATTGTTGCATGCTGAAGCCAGTTCGGGTTCCATCACCACTGCACTTTGTTCGGTTTCCTCAAAGTTCGTTCTTCATTAATTTGGGTGATTCTTACTGTATACTGTTGATATGGCACATAGTGATCATTGAAGTGATGACATCCAGTATTATATAGCAACTAACATCATACAATTCAGTTCATTGGCTATTTTCACCCAAAATCAAGTCTCCTTGAGGTACACATCGGACTTCCCCATCCTCCCGCATCACCCACCAAGTGCACCCAGGTCCTTGAGCAAAAGCAATCCCACAAATGGGTTTACCTCTGCCTGAAGCAGGAGTAACCCAGACTGTCTTCCCCGTCATATTTTTTAGGTGCACTACAGGGACTTTATCCCCTTCTACAGTACATAAAAGTCTTGATTGGGCAGGGCCAGCTCGATTGGCAGATCCCCTGGTGTTGACTAACCAGGTGGCCTTTGCTAAATGTGTATCCCAGTGTTTGAATGTCCCACCACCCATTGCTTTTAGTGTAGTCTTTAACAGTCCATTGTATCGTTCGATTTTCCCAAAGGCTGGTGCATGATAGGGGATGTGATATACCCACTCAATGCCATGCTCTTTGGCCCAGGTATCTATGAGGCTGTTTCGGAAATGAGTCCCGTTGTCTGACTCAATTCTTTCTGGGGTGCCATGTCGCCACAGGACTTGCTATTCAAGACCCAGGATAGTGTTCCGGGCGGTGGCATGGGGCACGGGATATGTTTCCAGCCATCCGGTGGTTGCTTCCACCACTGTAAGCACATGGCGCTTGCCTTGGCGGGTTTGTGGGAGTGTGATCTAATCAATCTGCCAGGCCTCCCCATATTTATATTTCAGCCATCGTCCTCCATACCAGAGAGGCTTGAACCGCTTGGCTTGCTTGATTGCAGAGCATGTTTCGCATTCGTGGATAACCTGTGCAATAGTGTCCATGGTCAAGTCCACCCCTCGATCACGAGCCCATCTATAGGTTGCATCTCTTCCTTGATGGCCTGAGGTGTCATGGGCCCACTGAGCTAGAAATAATTCACCCTTAGGTTGCCAGTCCAGGTCCACCTGAGCCACTTCAATCTTAGCAGCCTGATCCACCTGCTGGTTGTTTTGATGTTCTTCAGCGGCCCGACTCTTGGGTACGTGAGCATCTACGTGACCTACTTTTACAACCAGGTTCTCTATCCGGGCAGCAATATCTTGCCACAATGCGGCAGCCCAGATGGGTTTGCCTCTGCGCTGCCAGTTGCTCTGCTTCCATTGCTGTAACCAGCCCCACAGGGCATTTGCCACCATCCATGAGTCAGTATAGAGATAGACCATTGGCCACTTTTCTCCTTCGGCAATATCTAAAGCCAGCTGGATGGCTTTCACCTCTGCAAACTGACTTGATTCACCTTCTCCTTCAGCAGTTTCTGCGACTTGTCGTACAGGACTCCATACAGCAGCTTTCCACCTCCGATGTTTACCCACAAGACGACAGGACCCATCAGTGAACAGGGCATATTGCTTCTCATTTTCTGGCAGTTTATTATACAGTGGGGCCTCCTCAGCATGCATCACCTCCTCCTCTGGCAATATTCCGAAATCTTTGCCTTCTGGCCAATCCATGATCACTTCCAAGATTCCTGGGCGACTGGGGTTTCCTATTCGGGCCCGTTGTGTGATCAGTGCAACCCACTTACTCCACATAGCATCAGTTGCATGATGTGTACAGGGGACCCTCCCTTTGAACATCCAGCCCAGCACCAGCAGTCGGGGTGCCAAGAGGAGCTGTGCTTCAGTACCAACCACTTCTGAAGCGGCTCGAACCCCTTCATATGCTGCCAATATCTCTTTTTCAGTTGGAGTATAGCCAGCCTCAGGTCCTCTGTATCCCTGACTCCAAAACCCTAGGGGTCGACCTCGAGTCTCCCCTGGTGCTTTCTGCCAGAGGCTCCAGGTAGGGCCGTTCTCCCCGGCTGCAGTGTAGAGCACATTTTTTACATCTTGTCCTGCCCGGACTGGCCCAAGGGCTACTACATGAACTGTCTCCTGTTTAATTTGTTCAAAGGCTTGTCATTGCTCAGGGCCCCATTTGAAATCGTTCTTCTTCTGGGTCACTTGATAGAGAGGGCTTACGATCAGACTGTAATTTGGAATATGCATTCTCCAAAAACCCACAATGCCCAAGAAAGCTTGTGTTTCCTTTTTGCTGGTTGGTGGAGACATGGCTGTTATTTTGTTGATTACATCCATTGGGATCTGACGACGCCCATCTTGCCATTTTATTTCTAAAAACTGGATCTCCTGTGCAGGTCCCTTGACCTTACTTTGTTTTATGGCAAAGCCGGCCTCCAGAAGGATTTGGACTATTTGCTTCCCTTTCTCAAAAACTTCTTCTGCTGTGTTGCCCCACAGGATGATGTCATCAATACATTGCAGGTGTTCTGTAGACCCACCCTGTTCCAGTGCAGTCTGGATCAGTCCATGGCAAATGGTGGGGCTGTGTTTCCACCCCTGGGGCAGTTGATTCCAGGTGTACTGGACGCCCCTCCAAGTGAAAGCAAACTGTGGCCTGCACTCTGCTGCCAAAGGGATTGAGAAAAACGCATTAGCGATGTCAGTGGTGGCATACCACTTGGCTGCCTTTGACTCCAATTCGTACTGAAGTTCTAGCATGTCTGGCACGGCAGCACTCAGTGGCGTCACGACTTCATTCAGGCCCCGATAGTCTACTGTTAGTCTCCACTCTCCATTAGACTTTTGCACTGACCATATGGGACTGTAAAAAGGTGAGCGAGTCTTGCTGATCACTCCTTGGCTCTCCAGTTGACGAATCAGCTTATGGATGGGAATCAGGGCGTCTCTGTTGGTGCGATATTGCCATCGGTGCACCGTTGTGGTAGCGATTGGCACCTGTTGTTCTTTGACCCTCAGCAACCCCACAACAGAAGGGTCCTTTGAGAGACCGGGCAGGGTAGACAGCTGTTTAATTTCCTCCATCTCCAAGGCAGCTATACCAAAAGCCCACCGGTACCCTTTTGGGTCCTTGAAATACCCTCTCCTGAGGTAGTCTATGCCAAGGATGCACAAGGCCTCTGGGCCAGTCACAATGGGGTGCTTCTGCCACTCCTTCCCGGTTAAGCTTACTTCAGCCTCCAATACAGTCAGCTCTTGGGGATCCCCCTGTCACTCCAGAAATACAGATGGGTTCTGCCCCTTCATAGCTTGATGGCATGAGGGTACCCTGTGCACCGGTGTCTACTAAAGCCTTATACTCCTGTGAGTCTGATGTGCCAGGCCATCGAATCCACACAGTCCAGTACACCCAGTTGTCCCTTTCCTCCACCTGGCTGGAGGCAGGGCCCCTCTAGTCCCGGTCATAGCATTCGTTACCCACTTCTTGTAAATGCAAATCAAAAGTCCCTTTACTAAGATCGGAAGCAAAATCAGCCCTTTTACCCTCTCTAGGGAACTGCTCACTGGAAACTGAAGCAGCAATTTTCCTGGAAGAACCCCCTTTTGTAATTGTTTTTCCTTGCAACTCACGTACTCGTGCCTCTAGGGTCGAGGTAGATTTTCCATCCCACTTCCTCATGTCCTCTCCATGGTCACGCAGATAAAACCACAGGGTGGCCCATGGTGTGTATCCACTATATCTTCTCTCTTGAGCAGAGGGACACTTACTCCTAATGGCTGATATACTGGTCCGTACAGGTGAGGAGTAGGACGTCCTCTTTGAATCGCTGGAACTCCCGGGATAATTTCTCAGCTAGCACGTCAGGCAGTTTCTCCACAGCTGAGATGCAGGCCCATAGGGAGGAAGAGAGACTTTCTTCGTATTGTCGGAGTTGGCCAGCCAATTCTTCCACCGTTGGTCCCTCTTCATCTTTCCAGGTCATTATTGCCAAAGAGTTTGCATACGATGATGGTGCACTCCGCACAAACTTCTGCCACATGGGTCATGTGCACTGGACTTCATCTGGATCTTTGGATAACTGCTCATTGTCCAGGTCATTATAAATCACCTCCAGCATGGCTAATTCCCTCAGGTACTGGATACCTCTCTCCATGGTGGTCCACTTGCCTGGCTGACATAAAAAATCTTCCTTGAAAGGATACCTTTCCTTCACAGCTGCCAGAAGTCGCCTCCAGAGGCTGAGGACTTTTGCCCCTTTTCCAATCGCTTTGTCAATGCCCCCTTCCCTAGAAAGGGATCCCAGCTGCTTGGCTTCCCTACCCTCTAATTCCAGGATACTAGCCCCGTTATCCCAGCATCGGAGCAGCCAAGTGATGATGTGCTCACCTGGATGAAGACTAAAATCTTCTCGCATATCTCGCAGCTCACTCAGGGACAGAGATCGGGTTGTTACCATCTCATTTGTGGGTTCTGCCTCTTCCTCCTCCTGTTCTCTTGATGGCCCTGGTTCATCATCAGCCCTTACTAAACGAGTTGATTTTCTTGTGTATAGGGGCAACTGATACTGGCATGGATTGGTTCTCTGGTGTAGCCACAGCGCCTGTTACAGGGGCTGGTGTATCGGCAGCGCTCGTCACAGGGGCTGGCGTAGCCGCAGTGTCTGTTGCCGGGGCTGGCATAGCTGCAGCGCCAGTCGTTTTGTTGTCAGATCCAGAGACCTTACCTTCCCCTTGAGGATTCTGAACAGTGTTTAATACGGCTCGGTAGGCATGGGCCAGGCCCCAGCACATTGCAGTGATTTGTGTCTCACTGGAGTTGTCAGGATGACAGCATACTTTTTCCAAATGTTCTACTAATTTTTCAGGATTCTGCACTTGTTCAGGGGTGAAGTTCCAAAACACTGGAGGGGCCCACCGTCCCAGGCATTTGCCCATACTCTCCCACACACCCTGCCACTCATAACTATCCAGCCTTGGGGCAGATCTCTGGATGATATTCTTCAACTGCTTATTAACCTTAGACAAAACCGAAACAATATACCCAAGAAATACCAATATCTTAACTACCCAAGGATGTTCAAGATACAAAAAAGCTGTTGTAATGAAGGAGGAAACATCATCGAAGAAGGCAGTGAAGGTGCCATTCTGTATTTCCTCCATAAAAAGTCTCTCAGAGGAAGAGTTATAATTGCTAATTGTCTCCATGAGGTGGTACCCAAAGTACAGTAATGGCTTCACTACAGAACCCAAATACCAGATAAGGCTCAAGGCCAGTGTTTTAATAACAAATCTCCCAGGCAAAACATCACTAATCACGGCAGAGCACAGCAGACTGCAACACCCAACACCAATCTTTAACACATACTGCAAAAACAAGAGCATGGTGCAGATCAGGTAGACTAATACCGAGAACAGATGAATCAATATTATGACCAGCAACTGTTAACAGATACAAATTCCTTAATACACTCTGGTTAATCTGTTATTATTTCAAACCCTTCGTGCCCCACGTTGGGCACCAAAAAGGACTGTCGTGGTTTAACCCCAGCCAGCAACTATGCACCACGCAGCCGCTCACTCACTCCCCCCCCAGTGGGGTGGGGGAGAGAATTGGAAGGGTGAAAGTCAGAAAACTCGTGGGTTGAGATAAGAACAATTTAATAATTGAAGTAAAATGAAATAGAATGGTAGTAGCAGTAGTAATAATAATACAATACAATAATAATATACAAAGCAAGTGATACACGACACAATTGCTCACCACCCACTGACTGATGCCCAGCCCGTTCCTGAGCAGTGATCGCTTCTCCCCCGGCCAACTCGCCCCAGTTATATACTGAGCATGACGTCATACAGTATGGAATAGCCCTTTGGCCAGTCTGGGTCAGCTGTCCTGGCTATGCTCCCTCCCAGCTTCTTGTGCACCGGGCAGAGCATGGGAAGCTGAAAAAGTCCTTGACTAGTGTAAGCACTACTCAGCAACAACTAAAACATCAGTGTGTTATGAACATTATTCTCATCCTAAATCCAAAACACAGCACTATATTAGCTACTAGGAAGAAAATCAACTCTACCCCAGCTGAAACCAGGACACATGTGTATGCCATGACATATTTGGGAAGCAGGTACTCTTTGGTGTAAGCAGCAGCAGCATTTGGCTTATAGCCATGTGTCTGTGGAATAGTGAAGTAAGTGCATTACTTGTGGTCCCTTTGTGCTTGTGACCTTGGCAGTACATTTTTCCTATGGGTCTGTTCCTTCCCCTTTATACTAAACAGTGCACAAACTTGGATTGCTAAAGCAGTGCAAGTGCAAACCCTCACGAAAAAAAAAACCAGCCCCCCCACCCCCCCCCAAAAATAAGCAAACAAAAAAGTACTGTCGTTCAGCATCATCTGTCTTTTTGCATAACTCTGTAAGGAGATCTCAGAAGAATGCACAGAAAAAAATGGACAGCGATTGCAATTACTCAGCACACATATTGTCTCCTTGAGCTTAATTAGCAGTGAAGTCTATGGTACCCGGGCATGTGTTTTTAAACACTGTTGGTTACCGTTTAAAAGGGTAGAGGAAGCAGAGAGAATATCTTTGAGAGTGTTGGTATTCTGTCTCCAGCAGCCCAACAGGAAATCCATAATGAAATTCCATCAGCCATTAGACTATTTTAAGAGGCATAGATTGGAGAAGGGAGGGGAAACTAGAGTGGAATTATCTCCTCATTATGCAGTGTCCTGGTTTCAGCTGGGATAGAGTTAATTTTCGTCTTGGTAGCCGGTATGGGGCTGTGTTTTGGGTTTAGGATGAGAACAATGTCGATGATACACTGATGCTTTGGTTCTTGCTAGGTAGTGCTAAGCTGTCTCTAAATAGGTGCTAAGTGGCACTCACACTGGTCAAGGACTTTTCAGCTTCCCCTGCTCTGCCGGGTGCACAAGAAGCTGGGAGGGGGCACAGCCAGGGGGAGTGCTGACCCAGACTGGCCAAAGGGCTATTCCATACCATATGACATCATGCTCAGTATATAAGCTGGGGGAAGAAGAAGGAAGGGGAGACATTGGGTGTGATGGCGTTTGTCTTCCCAAGTAACCATTACACGTGATAGAGCCCTGCTTTCCTGGAGATGGCTGAACACCTGCCTGCCGATGGGAAGTAGTGAATGAATTACTTGTTTTGCTTTGTTTGCGTGCACGGTTTTTGCTTTGCCTATATAACTGTTCTAATTTATTTTACTTCAATTATTAAACTGTTCTTATCTCAACCCACGAGTTTTCTCCCTTTTACCCTTCTGATTCTCTTCCCAATCTCACTGGTGGGGAGTGAGCGAGTGGCTGCATGGTGCTTAGTTGCTGGCTGGGATTAAACCACGACATGCAGAAAAAGGAAAACTCAATATTCTTCCTTTCTCTGTTTCTCATTTATCAATAAAGCTGAATGAACACATGTAGCAAAGTGACCTGAAGAAAAAAAAGTATTTTTAGTTTGTGTAACTCCATGTTACCGTACCCATTGCCATAGCAGCTCTAGAAGTTTAGGCCAATCTTGCAGCCTGTATGCTTCTATATGCTTATGTTATCATGATAGTGCATGGCCCTTTGACATAGAAAATAGACAGGATGTGTGGAAAACCACTCCTCTGGATGCCAAAACCTACTGAAGAGTTGTTGGGTTTTTTCATAAGGGCAAAATCATGAATGTGAGTTGTGAAGAGAGATGAAAAGGCATAGAAGATAAGTGAACATATGAATAAATTCAAGAAGTTGCTCAACAGAGGACTAGTGTGGAAGAAAGAATGAAGATTTTCTGCGAGATAAAGTGTTTTGTGTAGGCAGAAGGGGGAAGAGGAGCTATAATAGTAATCTCTCTCTACAAGAGACGGGGGGAAAGCAAAGTTCAGAAGGGAACTGAAGATGATGGCTGCAAGAGCTTGAACATCATGCAGCAAAACTGGAAAGATTAAAAAAAACGTAACACAAGGATAAAAGACCAGGGAAACAATTTTGCAGTGAGGAAAGACAATGTGGGTGTAAGAGAGGCTTGAGGCAGGTTTGGTGTTCAGACATGACTAGAATAAAGTCAATAGGATAGTAATACGCCTCCCTGCTGTAGCTCAGGATGTAGAAATGCAAAAGGGAATCTGATTAGGACTAAGAGTCACGGGAGATCAGAAGAAAGATGGCAGTGGAAATCATGTGAGTGCGTGAGGAGCAATGACCAAGGAAAGAAAACTGGAAACCCTTTGGTGCCTTGGAGAGAGTGGGCGAGGGGAGGGAAGGGAAGGAGGATCTACTGAAGAATCATTGCAATGACTTCACTGCATCTTGCCATGGTGGAATTAGTTCCATTTATGTCAAAAATGCAGTAGTTTATGTCAAAAGTACTGCTGAAAAGGATGCCTGGGTTAACTGATTGCATTTATGACTCACCTAGTAATTTTAAATTTTTGTCATAGATCCTAGAACCATTAGAGAGATTCTCTCAAATATCTGCTGAATGGTATCATTCTTTCAGGACAAATAATTATGAAATTTTTAGAGGAAGAGAGAGAAGGGAGGAAGAAAAAAAAGAGAGACTTGCTCACTAATTCAAGCCTAATAAAAGTGTTACACTTGAGTGAGAATATTCAGTAGTGTTTTCACGCACCCCATTAGTGCATGCTCCCCACTCAATCGCCGAGGCGAGCAGCTCCAGGGCCAGCACGATCAGCAGCGGAGTGAAAATAATAAGCTGATATAAGCTTATAATAAGCTAATAATAAGCTGTCGCCGAGGCAAGCAGCTCTGGAGCTGGCAGGATCAGCAGCGGAGTGCTCTAGCATGGTGCACAGGGGGGGTTCCCAGTCCTGCGGAGCCGAGAGAGCAGCCAGAAGCCCGCAGCTCAAGCGACAGCAGCTGATGAGACCTGGATGGGGCCAGGAGCAACAGCGGCCAAGCCAAGCGGCCAATGTTATATGACTTGGAAACATACTCATCTCACTGTTCTCATCAACTCTCTCTCTCATCAACATCTCACTCTCATCAACTGTTCGGCTGTAAAGATTAATTATTCTAATAAACCTGATCTTGAAAAATTATGGTTTGGTTGTAGGACAAGCATGTAGCAGGGGTGGGAGGGAAGAAAGGGGGAGTGGGGAAAGGGGGAAGACAGAGAGAGAGAAAGAAAAAACAAATCACTGAAAGCATATTCTTTGCTTTAACATATAATTGAGATGAAACCTCTTCAGGAGCTTATACTTAATTTGTTGGAATTACATTTTTATGTTACTACCTCAAAATGACAGGTCTCTCTATATCCTAGTACATTATTGTTGTTACTTTCCTCTCCATATTCCATTGAAGCTCTTAGTTCAAAAACTATTATGTTGTTCTGTGTTATATTTTTTATATTAAAGCATTTTCAGAAAGAAATATCCTAAGATTTTATTTAGCACACACTGTGACTAATTTTCTTTGATTATAAGTAACATAATGGGAGAAAAATAAGTAAACTCTGTAATTCTCACAGTTTTCTACTACTTTGTGTTTTAAATATCATAAGCACATTATAAAGTTAGATATTAAATATTGGAAGAAAACAAAATTTGACCTACAGAAAAACATAAATGCTCAGAATTTCTTATATATTTTAACCAGTTCTTATAAATGTCTCTTCATAGTCATATGTGGAAATATGAAGTCTGATGAAGTAAGTTAGCAAGAATTATACATGAAGTCATATAAAACCCGCAATACAGATGAAATATTTAAGTCACTGATGTTCTTTTTTGACTAGGTCCCTCCAGATTAACTAACCGTGAGTTATTAAATAATGAATTAAAGAAGTCTATCCATCCAGCCAATGCCTTATCCACTGAACAGTCCACCCATCAATTCCATATCTCTCCAATTTAGAGAGGAGGATATTGTGGGGGACCGTGTCAAAGGCCTTACAGAAGTCCAGATAGATGACATGCGTAGCTCTTCCCTTGTCCACTGATGCAGTCCCTCCATCATAGAAGGCCACTAGGTTGGTCAGGCAGGACTTGCCCTTGGTGAAGCCATGCTGGCTGTCCCGAATCACCTCCCTGTCCTCCATGTGCCTTAGCATAGCTTCTAGGAGGATCTGTTCCATGATCTTCCCAGGCACAGAGGTGAGGCTGACAGGTCGGTAGTACCCAGGGTCCTCCTTTTTACCCTTTTTAAAAATGGCTGCAACATTTCCCTTTTTCCAGTCCCCAGGGACTTCATCTGACTTTTCAAATATCATGGCGAGTGGCTTGGCAGCTACATCAGCCCATTCCCTCAGGACTCTGGGATGCATCTCATCGGGACCCATAGTCTTATGTACATTCAGGTTCCTCAGGTGGTCGTGAACCTGATCTTCTCTTACAGTGGGAGGACCTCTGCCCCCCCGATCCCCGTCAAATGGCCCATTGACTCGGGAGGTGTGAGGAGAGAGGTTGCCAGTGAAGACTGACGCAAAAAAGTTGTTGAGTACCTATATATATAGGTGTGTGTGTATATATATATATAGTGTTCTCCAGAGTAAAGGCGTGTAACAGCTAAAGTCATCCTTTGTGCTTTTCAGATAAAGAAAGTGAACTTTACAGTCAAATGGTAGTAGTAAAACATATTTTTTTCTGAATGAAACATTTCTGTTGCTTACAAATAGTATCCTTCATGATCAGACTCTAAAGAACGTATTTGGGGAATGGAAGAGTGTGACTTTCAGAACATCTTTAGTATTCAGCATGCTTCCTTACAGGCAAAGTTTTGAATTTTTTTAATCCTTTAAAGTAACTTTTGATGAAATTTCAGCATAATAATAATATTAACAAAAATAAATTAAATTTAAAAAGAAATAAATTGATAGATCATTTCAGATGCATAGGATTTGAGTGGGTAATGAGAACTTAGAAAGTCTGGAAAATGTGGGCAGAAGTCTGAGATAGCATTGGGAGATACAACATTTACAATGTGGGCTTCCATTACGTCCAAGGTAGAAAAGGGGCAGGCTAGTTTGCCGCATTAGCAATCTAGACTCTAACATGTACTCCCACCAACTCTGTGTGGATAATACTGATTAAGCACCAAGAGTAAATGTAAGCTAAGGGATGACACAGAGATTCCATTAACAGCCATCTTTCAAATACTTAACTGACTTCCTTAGACGTCACATTTTGGCAATCAGGTTGTCTGTTTGATCTGGCCTCTTATTAAACTCCGCATTGAACTCCTCACTGAGAGTATTTCTTTTGTTACAGTTAGGTTTCTGTATGAGTCTACAAAACAGCTGAAAATAATAAGCTGATATAAGCTTATAATAAGCTAATAATAAGCTGTCGCCGAGGCAAGCAGCTCTGGAGCTGGCAGGATCAGCAGCGGAGTGCTCTAGCATGGTGCACAGGGGGGGTTCCCAGTCCTGCGGAGCCGAGAGAGCAGCCAGAAGCCCGCAGCTCAAGCGACAGCAGCTGATGAGACCTGGATGGGTCCAGGAGCAACAGCGGCCAAGCCCCCCCCCCCCCCCCCGGTATAAAGGAAGCCCTTAGGGAGCACTAGCAACCAGGAGCGCCACGAACAGGTTGGGCAAACAGGGCGTGGTGCATCAGCAAGGGTGTGGCGTGGCAGTTCGCACAGAAGGGTGTGCAGGAAGGGCGCTGAAGATCGACCAGGGAGCAATGGTCTCCACCCAGCAAAAAGCCATGACCTTGCTAAGCTCTGCACCCACCATGACTGGCGAAGCTGCCCAGACAGAGCTCTGCTGCGAACACGCTGCCACCCAGGTGTCAGGCTGCAGGGTATGCCCTACTCTTATGCCAATACCGGATGGCAGCAGTGAGCACACCTGTGGGAGGTATGCCCAGGTAGAGTAGCTCCTCCGCTTAGTGACAGAGCTCCGGGAGGAGGTGAGAAGGTTGAGGAGTATCAGGGAGAGCGAGAGAGAGATAGATTACTGGAATTGCACCCTACCTTCCCTGAGACAGGCCCAGCAGGCAGACAAGACCCATGACACAGAAGATTCCCTATCCTCTCTCTGCCTGGCTGAACATAGTGACTTAAGGGATAGGGGGCAATGGTGACAAGTTCCTGCCCGGTGCAGCAGGCGCGTCTCCTCTGTGACTGCCCCACCTTCCCAGGTGCCCTTGCAAAACAGGTATGAAGTTCTCCAAGTGGAACCAAACAATGACAGGGATGATGGTACATCTAGGTCGGAGGTGTCACCAAGGTTAAGTCGGCCTACGCCCTGCATCAAAACCGCTTCCATAAAGAAAAAAAGATGGGTCATTGTCATAGGAGACTCTCTCCTGAGGGGAACAGAAGGCCTGAAATGCCGACCGGATCCACTTCTTAGGGAAGTCTGCTGCCTCGCCAGGGCCCGGGTTAAAGATGTGAAGAGAAAGCTTCCTACCCTGGTATGGCACTCAGATTACTACTCATTATTGGTTTTTCAGGTAGGCAGCGAGGAAGTTGCAACTAGAAGTCTGAGGGCAATCAAGAGAGACTTCAGGGCCTTGGGATGACTGGTTACGGGATCGGGAGCACAAGTAGTAGTCTTCTCTATCCTTCCAGTTGCAGGGAATGATGAGGGAAGACAAAGAAAGAGCCAGCAGATCAATAATTGGCTCCGAGACTGGTGTCTCCAGAAAGATTTTGGGTTTTTTGATCACAGGTTCGTTTACACGACACCAGGCCTGCTGGCAACAGATGGGGTACACCTGTCTCAAAGGGGGAAAAGGATCCTAGCACAGGAGTTAGCAGGGCTCATTGAAAGAGCTTTAAACTGGATTTGAAGGGGGAAAGGGATAAAACCAGGCTCGCTAGAGATAAGCCTGGGGGCGGCACACCAATATTTGAGGGACAGTGTGCTAGCGAGGTCCTTTGGTCTGCCGTCTCAGTGGAGGTAGGGGATGGAGAGCCATGCGGCAGCAAAGACGTGAGGGCTATGGATGTGTTGGAAACCACGGAAGCGCCTGAAAATGGTCACGTAGGAATTAGGGCTTCTCCCCCAAAAAAGGTGGCAGGATCAATAGCCCAACTGAAGTGCATCTACGCCAATGCATGCAGCATGGGCAACAAACAGGAGGAGCTGGAAACCATTGTGCAGCAGGAAAACTATGACATAGTTGCAGTAATGGAAGCATGGTGGGATGACTCGCACAACTGGAGTGCTGCAATGGATGGCTATGAACTCTTCAGAAGGGATAGGCAAGGAAGGAGAGGCGGTGGGGTAGCCTTGTATGTTAGGGAGTGTTTTGATTGTCTAGAGCTTAATGATGGTGACGATAGGGTTGAGTGTGTATGGGTAAGAATGAGGGGGAAGGCCAACAAGGCAGATATATCATGGTGGGAGTCTGTTATAGACCACCCAACCAGGATGAAGAGGCAGATGAAATATTCTATAAGCAGCTGGGAGAAGTCTCACGATCGCTAGCCCTTGTTCTCGTGGGGGACTTCAACTTACCAGATGCCTGCTGGAAATACAGTACAGTGGAGAAGAAACACTCTAGGGGGTTCCTGGAGTGTGTGGGAGATGATAACTTCCTGACACAGCTGGTGAGGGAGCCAACTAGGGAAGGGGCCTCGCTGGACCTGTTGTTTGTGAACAGAGAAGGCCTGGTGGGTGATGTGACGGTTGGAGGCCATCTTGTGCATAGCAATCATGAAATGAGAGAGTTTTCCATTCTTGGAGAAGTAAGGAGGGGGGTCAGCAGAACTGCTGCCTTGGACTTTTGGAGGGCAGACTTTGGCCTGTTCAGGAGCCTGGTTGACAGAGTCCCTTGGGAAGCAGTCCTGAAGGGCAGAGGAGTCCAGGAAGGCTGGACATTCTTCAAGAAGGAAATCTTAAAGGCGCAGGAGCAGGCCATCCCCATGTGCCGAAAGATGAGCTGGTGGGGGAGAAGACCGGCCTGGCTGAACAGAGAGCTTTGGCTGGAACTCAGGAATAACTCAGGAGAGTTTACGACCTTTGGAAGAAGGGGCAGGCAACTCAGGAGGACTACAAGGATGTTGTGAGGTTATGCAGGCAGAAAATTAGAAGGACCAAAGTCCAGCTGGTACTTAATCTGGCTACTGCTGTAAAAGACAACAAAAAATGTTTCTACAAATACATTAGCAACAAAAGGAGAGATAAGGAGAATCTCCATCCTTTATTGGATGCAGGGGGAAACATAGTGACAGAGGACAAGGAAAAGGCTGAGGTACTTCGTGCCTTCTTTGCCTCAGTCTTTAATAGTCAGACCAGTTGTTCTCGGGGTACCCAGCCCCCTGAGCTGGAAGACAGGGACGGGAAGAAGCATGAAGCCCCCATAATCCAAGGGGAAATGGTTAGCGACCTGCTACACCGTTTAGACGCACATAAGTCTATGGGGCCAGATGGGATCCACCCGAGGATACTGAGGGAGCTGGCGGAGGTGCTCACCAAGCCACTTTCCATCATCTATCTGCGGTCCTGGCTAACCGGGGAGGTCCCAGTTGACTGGAAGTTAGCAAATGTGACACCCATCCACAAGAAGGGTCGGAAGGAGGATCCGGGGAACTACAGGCCTGTCAGCCTGACCTCAGTGCCGGGGAAGGTTATGGAGCAGATCATCCTGAGTGCCATCACGCGGCATGTACGGGACAACCAGGGGATCAGGCCCAGTCAGCATGGGTTTCTGAAAGGCAGGTCCTGCTTGACTAACCTGATCTCCTTCTATGACAAGGTGACCCGCTTAGTGGATGAGGGAAAGGCTGTGGATGTTGTCCACCTGGACTTTAGTAAGGCCTTCGACACCATTTCCCACAGCATTCTCCTGGAGATACTGGCTGCTCACGGCTTGGACGGGTGTACTCTTTGCTGGGTAAAAAACTGGCTGGATGGCCAGGCCCAAAGAGTTGTGGTGAAGTGAGTGCACCCTCAGGAAGTTTGCAGATGACACCAAGTTGGGTGGAAGTGTCGATCTGCTGGAGGATAGGAAGGCCCTGCAGAGGGACCTGGACAGGCTGCATCGATGGGCCGAGGCCAACTGTATGAGATTCAACAAGGCTAAGTGCCGGGTCCTGCACTTGGGTCACAACAACCCCATGCAACGCTACAGGCTTGGGGAGGAGTGGCTGGAGAGCTGCCTGGCAGAAAAGGACCTAAGGATGTTGGTCAACAGCCGGCTGAATATGAGCCAGCAGTGTGCTCAGGTGGCCAAGAAGGCCAATAGCATCCTGGCTTGTATCAGGAATAGTGTGGCCAGCAGGACCAGGGAGGTGATAGTGCCCCTGTACTCGGCACTGGTGAGGCCGCACCTCGAGTACTGTGTTCAGTTTTGGGCCCCTCACTACAAGAAGGACATCGAAGTGCTGGAGTGTGTCCAAAGAAGGGCAACGAGGCTGGTGAAGGGTCTAGAGAACAAGTCTTGTGAGGAGCGGCTGAGGGAGATGGGGTTGTTTAGCCAGATGTCTTACCAGATGTCAACTTACCAGATGTCTGCTGGAAATACAGTACAGTAGAGAGGAAACAGTCTAGGAGGTTCCTGGATTGTGTGGAAGATAACTTCCTGACACAGCTGGTGAGGGAGCCAACTAGGGAAGGGGCCTCGCTGGACCTGTTGTTTGGGAATAGAGAAGGCCTGGTGGGTGATAGAATCATAGAATCATAGAATCGTTAAGGTTAGAAAAGACCCTCAAGAACATCAAGTCCAACTGTTAACCTAACACTGCCAAATTCCTGTTCTTTCAAAGCTAGTCGTATAGAGGGCGAGCAATTACTGAAAATCCTGGTATGTGTTTCTTCCAGTACCCCAATGTGCCCAACAGATGTTGCAATTCTGTTTTGCTGTTCGGACTCTGCCCCCCCTCGATGGTCGACAGGACATCATTGGGTACTGTGATAGCTCCCACTATCCACCAAGCCCCCAAGAATTTGATTTCCTGCCTGGGACCTTGGCATTTGGAAGGTGGAATATCTAACCTGTTTTCAGTCAATAAGTTCCAGATAGTCTCGGCTACCAGTCCGACCTGTTCCTTATTGTCTCTGCCCACCAGGATGTCATCTATGTATTGATATATGTGAACACCTGATGGCATATTCACAGTGTCAAGGAGAGCAGCCAAGGTGTTATGAGCGATAGTGGGGGAGTGTTTATATCCTTGCGGAAGCTGGTTGAAGGTGTACTGTGTCCCCTCCCAGGTAAAGGCAAATTGGGATTTGTCCTCCTCCCTTAGGGGGGATCATGAAGTACATGTCTTTGACATCTAGGGCAGCCATCCACGGATGGGCTGCTGCTTGTATTGCAGTCACCACCAAGGTTATATTTGGGATGGCAGCCATTAGTGGTGGGGTATTACTATTCAATTTCCAATAATCAATAGTTAGTTGCCACCACCTGTCAGGCTTGTGAACCGGCCACACTGGGGAGTTATAGGGAGAATGGGTGCAGCTAATTATTTGCCTTTCTGTGATAACCCGTTTTGCTGTGCTTGGCAAGGGATATTGGGAAACAGAGGTTACTTTGGATCGTTACTTTTGGTTGGCACATGCACAGGCAGATTCGGGGCATTCTGTCGATTGCGTTCTATGGCTGTCTGAATTCGCTCTCTAAGGGACTGCACATGTATTTTTAAAGCATCTGGTAACCCCCTAATGAGAGGCCTGAGGTGGGCGGGATCTACCAGTGCAGCCATTGGTATGCCTTGCTGCCCCCTCTCATACATCGCCCATATACAGGCAGCCTTTTGTACCCCTTCTGTCAATTCCAACAATCCCATTATCTGAATGGTAATAGGCTCCCCTCATTCTTTGGGGTCTATACCGCCAGCCCAGTAAGCCACCCGAGAAATTATAGACTGGTTGCCATCTGGCCCGTCATTTAGAAACACACCGGGTCCCCAAAACCCTCGAGCCTCGTCATCACTCAATAATATTCGATCACCTCTGGTAAGCTAAACACGCCACAGATATTCCATCTCTGTCTTGCCTGGTTTGCATGAAAATTTAACTTGCAAGTCACTAAGCTCAGGTCCTGTCCGTGGGGTGTTACGGACAGTAGTTTGGGGGTTCCCACCCTGTGGGCCCGTATGCCTCTCCGTTTTGATAAGAGGTCTTACATCCCTTTCCTCTACCTCCTTGGTTTCATCAGCGCTAGCTTCATCACAGTCTCCCCAGATGTCCCCATCCCAATCCTCGTGATCTATTCCCACAATCAACTTCCGAATTTGGACAACACTGGGGGGCTTTTTTGCTTGGGTCAACATAATCTCGATCTTTCGTTCTAGTGAACGCGTCCACTCTCTCTCTTGTTGTAACTCCGCATTCAAGCATTCGATCTCTAATTGACTCTCAGAATTATCCTTTTCCACCTGCCTAAAATGCTTGTACTGGTCCTGTGCTTGCATCAAGCAGGCACCTGGTATGGCACACATGGTCCCTTTTCCTCTGCAATCTCGGTTGTTTCCACGGCATTCCTCTATCCTCCCTACAACAGCCTCAGGTTCACACCGCTTCTCCCTCACCCATTCCATTCCTAAGGGAGAAGGGTCACAACCATGCCTCCGTAATAATCCCTCCATCGACAGAAACCCTGCTCGCTGTGCCAATTATAAATGTCACGGAGGTACACTAAAACTAACCAAAATGAAGGACAAAACCAACTTTATTGCACAAAACAACCAAAATCACACAACAGAAACCAGTGAGAAACAGGAGTAAATGAAATCAATCAACACTCCGATAACATTTAACACATAACAGGTTTGAGGTGTCAGTTCGGGTATTGTTACCACACGTCAATACACACGAGAATGATGATCCAAAGTGCACACACTCACTCACTCACTCACTCACAAAGGGGGGGAAACTCTCTCCCTCTCGTGGGTACCCAGAAGATGTAATCGCTCACCTGAGAGGGGGTGAGGGCTCATTCAAGGATATCCAGAAGAAATCACTCACCCAAAGGAGGTGAGGGCACTCAATTCCGGGAAGGTTCCTCAGGTGGCGTCCCGAGGGGAGAGGTTTCAAACACAGACCCACTGCTCTGAGAAGACCGCTCCAAGGGGATCTCCGTCAGCGCCCCATTTACACCCTGGGTTGGATCAGAGCTGTGGTCATAATTGGTCATGATCTAGAAGCTTCTCCGAGCCAAGGGGCCTCATTGGCTGCGGAGCCTGCCTGGCGACTGAGAGGCCCTGCTCCTCCTGCTCCCCCTGGCGAAGGGTGTACAGGCCTGGGGGAACAGTAGAGTACAAAAGGCACAAAAATGAGGCATGAAAAGCCAGTGATCGCCATGTTAAAAGCCCCGATCTTCATGGGGGGAGATGGAGTGTACCTGTCACACAAGCACAGTCAACATGGGTTCACAAAGGGAAAGCCCTGTTTAACTAATTTTATATCCTTCTATGGTAGGCACCCACCTAGTGGACGAAGGGCAGGCAGTGGATGTAGTTTTTTCTGGATTTTAGTAAGGCTTTTGATACTGTCCCTCACAGCATCATTCTGGACAAGTTGTCCAACTCTGAGATGAGCAGGTACAAGGTGTTCTGGGTGAAGAACTGGCTGAAGGGCAGGGCTCAAAGGGTTGTAGCGAATGGGGCTACATCTGGCTGGTGAACCGGCACCAGCGGTGTTCCTCAGGGCTCAATTCTAGCGCCAGTTCTGTTCAATATTTTTATCAATGATCTGGATGCAGGAGTTGAATGCACCCTTAGCAAGTTTGCCGATGATACCAAACTGGCAGGTGCTGTTGACTCTCTCGAGGGACAAGAGGCCTTGCAGAGGGATCTAGATAGATTGGAGCATTGGGCAATCATCAATGGCATGAAATTTAACAAGTCCAAATGCCAGATTCTGCACCTAGGATGGAGTAACACTGGGCACAAGTATTGGATGAGGAGTGGCTGGAGAGCAGCCCTGCAGAAAGGGATCTGGGGGTGCTGGTTGACAGCAGGCTCAATATGAGTCAGCAGTGTGCCCTGGCAGCCAAGAGGGCAAACCGCATCCTGGGGTGCATCAAACACAGCATAACCAGCTGGTCAAAAGAGGTGATTATCCTGCTGTATTTAGCGTTGCTGCAGCCTCACCTTGAGTACTGTGTGCAGTTCTGGGCCCCACAATTTAAGAAGGATGTTAAGGTACTTGAATGCGTCCAGAGGAGGGCAACAAAGCTGGTGAAAGGGCTGCAAGGCATGTCCTATGATGAGCAGCTGAGGACTCTGGGGTTGTCTAGTTTGGAGAGAAGGAGGCTGAGGGGTGACCTCATTGCTCTCTACAGCTTCCTGAGGAGGGGAACTGGAGAGGGAGGTGCTGATCTCTTCTCCCTGGTATCCTGTGACAGGACACATGGGAATGGGTCAAATCTGCATCAGGGGAGGTTCAGACTTGACATTAGGAAGCATTTCTTTACTGAGAGGGTGGTCAAACACTGGATCAGGCTTCCTAGAGAGGTGGTCGATGCCCCATGCCTGTCAGTGTTTAAGAGGCGTTTGGACGATGCCCTTAATAATATGCTTTAACCTTTGGTCAGCCCTGAAGTGGTCAGTCAGTTGGACTAGATGATTGTTGTAGGTCCCTTCCAACTGAACTATTATTCCATTCCTTTCCATTTCATTCCATTCCGTTCTATTCTATTCTATTCTATTCTACATGCAACCAGCCCTGTTTATACCCCTTTCTGTCTATTCTCCCCCGTGTTCCTCCCTGATTCACTTCCCCTGCCCTATACAAACTTCAATAGTTTGCATAGTTCCATCGACTCCCCCTCAAATATCCCAAATCTTCACGTTCTTCTTTTTCCCCCTTATCAGTTACAAAGTCCAGGTGGCCCTCTCCAAAGCTGTGCCTGGATTTTCTTAATAGCTCATCAGCCAGTGTGACTGACAAGGTTGGTTTCTTGTCATTGTCTCCATTACTGTTTGTCAGGTCTGTGTCTATAAGTTTTTTTTATTCCTCCCCTTTTTTCCTTATCATTTATTTTGAGAAGGTCCTTGATCAGATAATCTTACTGAAATAAACATTCCCACACTCCACATACCCTTATCAATTAGTGTAACCGTTCAGGTTTGGTTCTTGTCATTGTCTTCCTTATAGTTTGTCAGTCAGGTTTGTGCCTCTGCCTGCTTCTCCCTTTTCCTTATCATCCCATTTGCAAATGTCCTTGATTAGATAATCCTAAGGGAGCAGATGCTCTCTACTTCCACATACCCTTTCATACACCAATGAAAGGTCAATTACAAGATTATGAAATAGAAAAATATAGTATAAATAAACAAATAAGTAACAGAAGAGGGGAAAAAAAACCACCCTTAAACACTCCAATACAGCAGCTATTAAATCAGTCAAAAGTCTGACTAAATAACTCATGCTACCTTGAACTGATACAAGCTAAATCTGACAATACATCAGAGGGAGCAGATTCCAGAAGTATGGATCCTTCCTTGGTAGTCTGCAGGATATTCAAAACTTGCAATGAAAGGGATTCAGATGATCTTAAACTCTCTGACATAAGGGAGGCAATTGTCTTATACAGTGATAAAACACTAAAATACATCAAATTCTTTTCCACAAAAGGACACAAATAAATTAGAAAGGATGTGAAAATGAAGGAAGGTTAACCTGGTGTACTTAGAAGGTCTTGACACAATGGGTTTTTAAGTCTAGAAAGGCCTGAGGGTTTGTCAGACAACCAGGCTGTTTCTAGGCTAATGTCAAATAAGGACCCTTCCAACCAAAATTCTTAGAGTTTTTCTGAGCACAAGTTCTCTGAAGTGGAAGTAACTGTCATTGTAAATTCCAGTTTACTAGACGAGACCCTTTGGCTTCCTTTATCTTATGCCACTTGCAGAATAACCTTGACAGAAGTCATATTTGTTGCCAATTGACATTGTCTTCACAGATACCGAAAAGAAAAGTAATAGATAACATACTGAATTTCAAGAATCTACAGTCTTGGATGGCTGTACAATACCACTCACTATGAAGCTAAAGGATTAAGTTCAGCTGGGCTTGCTTAGCATTTCTGATTTACTAAGTGTGCTCATTTCTTTCACCATAAAAGCTCATTTAAAAAATTAAGAAGGAGATTGATCCGGAGGCTAGAAGCTTAAATTTGGAATAATGCCAAAAAAATAACAGATTGACACAAGAAATTCAAGTATCAGCTGGTTAACACAGTTAGCAACAAGGAAGTCTCTAAAGCTCCAGATGTGTTCAAAGAGACAGCAGATATTACGTGAGGAAATCTTACTCCATAGGTTGTCTTGCACCAAATAACCCAGAAGCTCCCTCCAACTATAAGCTCTATAAACTGTGACAATTGTAATAAGTTGTGACACTTGTGGATTTTCTTCCTGCCATGAAGCATAAATTATATAAAGGCTGTCACATGTGACACATCAGATACCAACTTTTGGAGTTGTTGCTGCAGCATTTGAATAAACTTTCCTAAAACTGTGTGCAAAAAGCATAGAGTTGACATAATAGAAATTCACTATGAGGCTCTTTGCAAGTGTCATTGTCTTTGTCATATTTGCTTTTTGGTGATGAAGGTATCCCCAGGACTGGATGAAACATCAAAATTCAGGAAAGTAAAGCCATTCTACACTTAACCTGAAAAGCAAATATTCTCAGCTTGATTTGACTTATTCTGCTTAGTAAAAACTAGTAGAAAGAGCATTGGGTCAACACTATGATTTTGCTTCATTCCTTGTAATTGATGAAAGTGAATGGAATGGTGCCATCTAGATGATATCTCCTGGAATTCAGCAGCATTTTAAAAATGTCAACACATTTTTTTATATTTTGTTTCTAACACAGTCTACTGGAATGGAATAAAACTAATAGGTTATATCCACCTACATCCATCCAACATTTTAGCTTTTTTATTCCCAGTCTTCCCCTCCTAGCCAATCAGCCCCACCCCACTCTATTTTTCAGGAAGACTCCATCTCAGGCAGAGCTCTAAACACTCTCTAATATTTTCTTAGTTAAATATTATCTTCTTCATCACAGAAAGCACCAGAAATTACATATATGGAAGATATGTGAGATTTCTGGGAGTTGTACTGAACTCCTGACTGACCTTAAACAGTGTCATTACAACTCCAAACTGTTATTCTTTCTGTAATGTATTTTCCCATACTCATTAAGAGTTAGAAGCTGTGTAGATGAACTCAGAACGCAAGGTCAGTCTTGTTAAGTTGTGGTTAGGTAACAGTGCTTATAATGGTTTGTCAGCATTTGGCAAAATATGATTTTTCTATTACTCTTGTTTCAGAAACTTACATTGACAAATATTCTTTAAAATATGCTTTTTCCTCACAAGCTCTTTCAGCAGCAGCAGAATTAAATATGATTGCTAATAATTTATTTAATCTGATCATGCACATCTATCTGAAATGTGTATATATACACCATAAGAAAAAGGAAAAAATAGCAAAAAGAAAACATCCTCCTTCTTACTAAGGAAAAGTAATAAATATGTTTTCATAGCTGCCTCTGGTATACCAGCTGGTAGTAAATATGGTACTGCTAACATGGAGGAAATTATAATAAGCAAGAAGTGCATTTAAACTGTAAATTAGTTTATTTCATTGCATAATCGTTCAAAACACATCAAACCTGCAAACTGTCAGACAAGTGGCTTTGCAAAGTGAGATTAGCTCTGTAATAGTGAAAAGTAATTTGATAAACTAAGCAATTAAGTTTCCAATACTTAGAGGAAAGGAAGCTGTTCTGGAAATAATGATCAAAATAATTCTAAATGTTATCTATAATTATTTTCCTTTTTTTTTTTACAGTATGTGCCATTGATGGAAGATAAGAAAATATCAGTTACTGACATATGTTCTTGAATTTCCTTGGCAGTTGCTTTTGGACATTTTTTTAGGATTAGGAAATTACAGTTTCAGTTGTGAAAGATTCAAAAACGGGTAAGCACTTCTATTTTAAAACTGTCAGGTTCATAGCTTTTTCTCTTTCTGCCTTGCTCACATGCCAGTAATGGGGGGGGTGGGGGGGGGTGGGGAGTCACAGTATTGTCTTCATTCATTATAGGAATGGAGCATCCCAAGAAAAAGGGATAGGTGTTCCAAGACTGATAAAATACATTTTGTTCACAAACTTCACCTCTGTTTGTTTCACAAGACTAAGAACTACGAGCTTCTTGATGAAGAAGAATCTGATGGAGAAACCCAGATGGATTAGGGGTATAAAAATCTTGCCCTGAAAAGACCATAGTATATTAAATATTCTTTTCTTCAATCTAATACAGAGTATTTGATAGTCCTGAAGACTTCCTTCAAAATGTGAACAAGCAACTAAAATATTTCTTTTATACTTTTAAAATTATTTATTTACATTTGTTTCACATTGTATTTTTATGCTCAAAAACAGTGAGTCAAGTAAACATATCCATAAGGAAACAAATTATTTGCTCTTCTTCAGTGTACACCATAAATATGGCTTCCTCTTTTCTGATTTGAAGTGCCAAAATGCCCTATTGCAAACTGTCAAGAACAGCTTTTGACTCTCATGCATGTTGGAATGCATTTATTTTGACATTCAGGCATTTGGGGGACAACAAATAGAAGTCAGAAGTTGCTTGCTAACAGGAAGAGAGTACTGTTCTCAGAAAATTTATTTCCTACATATGATCATAGCACTGCTGTTACCTACATTCTTCTTTCATTATTATTTCTGCTAAATACAGTGCTTGCATTTTAAATCCAAATTTTCAGAGTTAAATATCAGCACAGTTCAGATTTTTGTACATCTTTTTCAGAGAAAATTAGTAGATTTTCTTTGATGGTTTGTGACTCTCACATTTGCCAGTGGTTCCATTTCCTCACTTATAATAAAAAGTATAGATCTGTTTCCTCCCACCTTATCTTCATAATTAACGAGACACATATACCTTTGATGACTTTTAAATCTACTGAATCACTGACAGAAAGACTGGAATAATAAACATGCAATGATAAAAATGGCCTTTTCCATTTATAACACTGTCAAAGAATTAGGGAGTTCAGTCTCCCTATAGCCAATATAACATACTTCTAATCACCTAAGCACACTACTGAGACAGAAGTGCCTCTTTAAGCGTATAAAACATGGGCTACACAGTGCCCAGCAGCAAACCAGTGCAATAGAAAAAACTTTAAAAAGAAGCAATATTAGGGTTTTAAGGTGGATTTTAATATTGTTTAGTATTATCCAGATTACATTTCTGTAGTACTCAATATGATGAACAAATTCAACATTCTAAGAAATATATCTAGAAGAAGCCCATGATTTTTGAAAGACACAGAGAAGTATCTATCTGCTAGTTATTCCTAAGTGCTTTTGTTAAGGCCACAAAGAAAAGAAAATGCAAAGGCAGCTTGCCATCTAACATTTAGAAGAGCACACAAATTCAAGCTGTACCTGTAGGGTACAGTTTCATACCACTACAGATAACTTACATTGAAAAAAAATAGTTCTTCCTTAATATGAATTTCAAAATTAGTTAGCTATGTGTTCCAGACATTAAAGTTTCCCTTTCTCAGTTAATAATATTTAAGTTTTCTATATTATTCATGATATTGTTAATGTAAGCAAATATCTTATCACAAAGCAAGAAAGTTAATGAATAATTTGTGATATAACACTTTTCAGAATTCAGATGTCCTTTGCAGATTCAGTTAGCATTTGAAGAAGCGAAATACTGCACCTCAAGCAATATTATGAATTCTCCTGTGGGATTTTGATTGTGACAGTCTTAACTTCTGTGTATTCATGAAGGCCATATTCTCCCCTAGATAAAAGAGAACCAAGATCAGTACTTCGGCTAATGCTTTTTATGAGTTATGCCCTGGATGAGATTTTCTGTGATGCTGTACAATTGGCCAGATGTATAACAGATATCCTAAGTATATTCTGAAGACTTCTGTGCAGCCAGACTGCTGTTGGAGGCTTTTTGAAAAGCTATGGAAATTGTTTCCTGGGAAAAGTGGGAGCGAGCACAATTTCGTTTCTGTGTAAAAGAATGCTATTTAATCAGTTTAGTGCATTTCTAAATTGGGTTTTTGAACACCAAATCAGACGTATGTTAGATCTTCATAAGCACGCTCAACAAATCTTTTGCAAAGGCCTTCCTCAGCTGTCAAGAGCTTTCTCCAGACTCAAAGAATAGGTGCTTCATCTCAAGTAAATGGAGGGACATAATTAATCCACTATGAAATCTCCCAGACAGTGAAAAATTCTTAACTCTTACTGACATGTAATTAGCATGATTACACCTTTAAATTTTATATTATGAGATGAAGATTGCTTGTGTACCTAGATATTCTGTATTTAATGCAGTCACACTATTTAGACATAATTGATTGTTTTATAGAACAATAAGTTGGTACAATATAATGTTATCCAGTTCCCATAGCCATCTTACTAGATAAATATGTATGCAAAACAGAAATCTGTGCTCAGGGCTCTGTGCTGTGGGAAAATGTTTACTGATATCCTTTTCATACTCTCTTGAAGAGGCATCCTGTTAATATGTAACATTCAATAGTTTAGTTAATGGTATGATCATTCCAAGAATTTTTTAGGGAGTTTTCTTCTGGGATTCAAGGATATTTTTACATGGTTTGACACACTGAGTTCCTGATTATTTCAGTGTAATTGTTTCACACATATTTCTGCCACTCCTAAATTTTTTTCCACGTTGTTTACAAAATTATTTGGCATTAAAATTTCTTTTTTCCATGGCAGACATCTATCTAGTGCTAATTCCTTCCTTGCCCTTTGGCAGAAGTATTTTTTATTGGTTCACTAATTGCGATTATGAACCAAACATTAGAGGAAAAAAAAATCATATGCACAAAAGCCTAACTCCTTTAAAATGCACTGCTATTGACAATATTAATCTTTATGATAGTATGTTATTGTTTTCCTGTTAGTTCCAGCAGATGAATACCCCCAAAATATTTCTGCGAAGGATGTTAATTCAGAATTGATGATCTCCCAATTTTTGGCACTCAGCAAATGCAAAACGGTCATTGACTGTTTGGCCTAAATTATTGTTTTTTTCATTTTGACATTTTCTAAAGTTCTCAGCATTGGCATAACTCTGTTTCCTTTGAAGTCAGTCGGAATCTTGTCATCAGGAGCATATTGAGTCCAGTGATGAGTAAGCATGAAAACCCTAGCCTTTCTCAGAAAGAAAGAAAGAAAGAAAGAAAGAAAGAAAGAAAGAAAGAAAGAAAGAGAGAGAAGCTCTGATGCATTATACCTGCACATATATTATTGAATTACTTCCATAATTCAGTAAAAGTATTTTTCATTTGACTTAACAAAAGGGTAAACTTACACATTTTGAACTTTATTCCTTGCTTTATTTTCATTCTTTAGCAAAAGACTGCTTGTGATTTATGTTCCAAAAAAACCCAGAAGACATAATGCTGTATAATGTAACAAACACATATGATATCAGCTGTTTCATGATGTAGCACATTACAATATTCACTTGCTAATATGAAGATCAGAATAGATGCAGATAAAACAAGATGAGATTTAAATTGAATATGGACTAAACCTTAGATATTCCAAAGTATTTGGTTAGCTTTTCATTTGTATATACTTATGCACTTCTAGTTTGGGAAAAGGCCAAAGGTGTAAGAGGACTATTTTTGTCATTACTTTTGGCAAGATTGGACAGCACTGTAAAAACATTTTTGCTACAAGACTGTCAACATGAAAACTCTTGCTTAAATCAAAGATTTTGAAACTGGAACAAGAAGGTTTTCAAAAGCTGGGCACTTAAAGGGGATTCCACAAACTATGCATGAGTGTATATACTTTTTCATGCAAATGACACTGTATACATGCAAAACTGTACACTCTAAACACAATAATCAGTTTTGCCTATATATGCAAGCTACTAAAAGTGGTCCTTTTGAAAAGACATGCATATGTAAATAGTTTTCTTATTAGTTTTATAGAGGAATTCTTTGCTTGACATTGTCTTTAGTAACACAAGACCTTTTAACATTACATAGACTAGTTTGGCAAAATCTCAAACTGGGCATCTTAGTAATGAATGTTAAAAGTGGAGGTTTGGAATTTCATTTTGCAGTTCCTGTGAATCTGCATTTTAATTAATTAATTTTAATTAATTAAAAAATATCTACTTACATTTCTCCTCCATTTCCTGACATATTAAATCCTCCAAAAGGACACTGAGCAGACATTGCACTATAACAATTAACCCTGTAAGAACAGGAAAACAACTATACACAGTGTGGAACAACTTTTTCCACTTCTGAAAAATCAGTGTTGTTCCTTTTACTATAACCTACAGTTATTTTCACAAACTATATGCAACTAATACATTTGCAAAAATCCATGTAGTTCAAGGTTCAGAGAAACAAAACATTACCGGAAATTACACTAGTAGATATGACCAGGGTTCTACCATTGATCAAGAGTCTTCAAGCACTCATATCTTTCTGCTGATAACTATGCTAGATCTCCTTCCTAGCTACTGCATCAGCTCTCCAACCAAAAAGTAGTTACAGTTAGTCTTCTGAAGGTATGCTTCCAATAGGTAAATTCAGGATCACTTCAGTATCTATTGGTAAATTCAGGATCACTTCAGTATCTACTTAGGAATTTTTGTTTGGTTCTGCTCAACGGTTTAACTACTCTATATTGTGGTTGAGGACAAAAATACATTAACAAGTAGTCTTGTTATTAAGAAAGGATTTTCACATGGGGAATTTGTAGTATAAAGTTTGTTGGTAGAGTGAGCATTCTGCTCACTAGCTGAGAAGCTCTTTCTGTTTTGCAACATTGTCAAATAAGAGATTCTTTATTTCCATATCTTAAAATTTTTCCTACTGCCAGCCTACTGGTTTCAGTAAAAGAGGTTCTTCTCATAATTAAGGTTTTCTAGACAGACCAACACTCATATAAGATTAAAAAACAAACAAACAAACAAACAAAAATTTTGTCTTTCATTTAAACTTTCTGCCTTTTAAAGGAATACCAACTCTTGAGTCAAAATTGTTAACTTATTTTTAGAAAGTGTATTTGTTTAGGTCACAAGACCTGGACAGGAATTTGTTCTGGCTGCAAGTTCTTTGAGATCTAATATAAAACAGAGACATGTTTTGGGTTCAAATAAAATTGGCTGTTCTCTTTCTGATGCATTGTGATAACTGTAGGGAAATGCAGGTCTCTTTGCCAGTAATAGTCATTAGACTCAGTCTGCTCTTCCTCCAAGCTTTCACTCTTGCTTCTCTCAGCCTTTCCCTTTCCAGCTCCCTGTTTCTCTTTCTACTCTATGTCAACGTGGCAGCTTCTTTGGCTACTTCTGACTCACAGTTCCTCTTGGCATCTTTCCTTTCTACTTGTACTGTTTGTGATTCCATCCTTCTTTCAACCACATTTTATCAATCTTTTCAATCCAGATTAAATAACCCTGCAGAGGCTAAACTATGCTTTTTTTTTTTGTCATTGCCGCCAAGAAAACTGCCTGTGGAAGCACAGCCTAACTCTTTTCTCTCATTGTAGAATAGCTGCTTGGTGCATATGCTGTCAAAAACCCAACTTAAGTGGCTCCTTAGGGGGTAAAATGAATTCACAAGCTGTGCCTTCATGTTTTGTTTCTCTGTTACAGGTTACCATGACTCTGGTAAGAGAGACACAGATAGTACAGAGTAACGTAATTAACAGTCCCAACCTTTATATTTCTTGTCTTCTATCAGCTTAAGATAGAGCCTTTGTTGGCAGGCTACCCTCCTTCTCCTCTCCCTCACCTCCACTGAGTTGGTGAAATGAACATAAGAAATGAACAGAAGTATTTTAGACCACACCACACCATAATGACAGATTTACTGAGAGCATTTTTATATAGCCACTTGACCTTCTGAATGGATATTTTCTACATACATTTAAACAGACAATTTCCAGTGAATTCCAGGAATTTATTTACCTCTTCTTTGGTGATGTGTGTATCATCTGTAACATTAGAAAAAACTGTGGGCTAGATAAAGTAACCTTCGTCTCCCCATGGACCACCTCCACATTCCAGTTTGGCTCCTTTTTTCCCATTCTCAATTAGCTCTAGGATTTTTTGAAACTGCTCCTTATCAATCTAAATGAAAAGATATTGCAGGGATGAAAACGGCGTACACTGATAACAATTCTTTTTCTAACCCATTAACTGTGCCTTATCAATGTTCCAGCTTTGTTCAATTACACATGTTGAAGTGAAACAGCTGGAGAGCCCTGCAAACATTCTCAATATTTAACTTCTCAAAATTTTACAGGCTTTTCTCAGATATATCAGTCATCAGAAATGTAGACATAAGAGAATAAGCTCTACTGGGTCTAATATCCTGTTTTTCCTTAGTGTTAAAAACATATAAAATAAATGTATTATACTTCTTCCACTACTCTCATCAACTACAAATGGTCCAGCCAAATGAGAATTGCTGGGCTTGATTCTGCAATTGTAACAGAGGGCATGATACAAACAGTGGAATATTTCTGCACTTCACTAAGACTGGTAGATCCACCCTGCTGTTTTCCTAAACTATTAAAGAAAGTTAAAAAGCAACAATGGTACAAAACAACTGTAATTCATTGTTGTTTTCAGTTTGTTCTAAGATGTTAGTGGAATAAAGACTCCTACATTTGAGTCTGAGAACCATCAATGGCAGATTGTTTACTGGGTGAAGCCAACCTTTGTGCTGACCCCCCCCAAACCCCACTCACCAACAAATACAACCTATGCCAAGCACACTTTAGTTTGACTCTGTAGTATAGCAAAATGCATTATCTTTGGCTGGAAGAGGACTTTATGATGGCAGTACAATAGGGGCTTCTATTTCTCTAACCACTTCCAGTTTTCAGTGGCAAAGTGGTAGAGTTATAGCCCTTAGAAAGCTCTAGATTGGGATTAGAAATAGACCACTTCTTTTCTTCTCCTCCCCTCTCCAAATCAACCAATCTATCTCCACTTCGTGACTGCAGGGAAATTTTGTACAAGTTAGCACCGATTTCAAGAAAAACTCAAAGGTAAAACTTGTTTGGTAGAGGCCTTCAGTATAACAGCCTTTTTTTTTTTCTATTCCTTCCATTTTCACAAGTTCATGATTCTTTTCTTTACTCTTTCAAAGCTCAACCCTTCAAGCACTAGCTTATGAAGAAACTGAGATTACTTCCAGGGGGACAATTAATCTTGCACAGAAGATGCTTGTCTGTGATCATACTATATCATTCAGCAGGGATGGTGTGCATCTTATTCTCTTTTCCATACAATAAGAAAGGTGGTATTTCAGATAATGAACAAGTATTACCATGGTCATAAAATTAAAAAAAAAAGTATTTTTTAAAGGTTTGGGGAGTCCTGGATGCATATTAGACTACACAGTTATTTAATCAAAGTTGTGATAAAAGCTTATATTTATAAGAATATTTATTTATAAGAATATCGATAAAGATTTGAGTATTAGCTCCCTGCACTCCCTTTGTCATTAGGCTTGCAAACAGTTGCCTTATTGCATGCTGAAGACATAAAATTTCTGGTACCATTCTGGCCAAATATCTCTTGTGCATAAACATCATGAAGAGAAGAAATTGTTTAGATGATACAGCTCACATTGCTGACAGTTGTTCCCTTGTTATTATTATCGTCATTAGTTTTCTTAATAATGTGAGAATTAGCATATATATATAGGTTCTTGTGCATTCCAATAGGGCCTTAGCTCGTTGGTGCTCACTGTGCAAAACACTACTCAAACTTGCTGTCTGAGACAGGAGATGCCCCAGAGAGCCTGCAAGCTGGAGGATTAATATGGCTCATTGGACAGACAAATAAAGCAGATGTCGTTGTAGGAGTCTACTATAGGCCACCCAGCCAGGATGACGACACGGATGAGTTATACTTTAAGGAATTAAGGGATGCTTCCAAGTCATCTGCCCTTGTCTTTATGGGGGACTTCCACCTGCCAGATGTCAACTGGGAATACCACACAGCTAGTACAAGCAGGTCCAGAAGATTCTTAAAGCATCTGGATGATGATACCTTCTTGGCACAAGTACTAAGAGAACCGACCAGGAAAGGTGTCTTCCTTGACTTACTGCTTACTAACAGAGAGGGTCTCGTGGGTGACGTGGCGATTGGTGGCTGCCTTGGCCACAGCGACCACGAAGCAGTCAAGTTTAAAATCTGTGGTAACAGGAGGAAAACTGCCAGCAAGACTTCAACTCTGGATATGAGGAGAGCTGACTTCAGGCTGCTCAGGGAACTACTTAGTAAGGTCCCCTGGGAAAAAGCTTTTGAGGGTGCTGGGGTCCATCAGTGCTGGTCACTTTTTAAGTACCACCTCCTAAGAGCACAGGAGCAGGCAATTCCAAAATGTCAGAAGTCAAGCAGGCGAGGCAGAAGGCCGGCTTAGCTGAGTAGGGATCTTATGCTAGAACTAAGACAAAAAAAGAAAATGTATGACCAGTGGAAGCAAGGTCAGGCAACATGGGAGGACCACAGAGATGCCGTTTGCCACTGTAGGGAGGAAATACACGCGGCCAAAGCTCAACTAGAGCTGAAGCTGGCCAGTACTGTGAGGGACAATAAAAAGGGCTTTTTAAAATATGTAAATAGCAAAAGGCAGGCGAGAAATAACATTGGCCCATTACTTGACGAGCACGGTCACCTCACAAACAGGGACATAGACAAAGCAGAGACGTTTAATGCTTTCTTCGCCTCGGTCTTCAACACCGATGATGGGCTCTGGGACCCCCAGAGCCCTGGGCTAGAGAACCATGACTGCGAGAACGACAAACTCTCAACCAACCCCAAACTTGTGCGGGATTTGCTGCTCCAGCTGGATCCCTATAAGTCAATGGGGCCCGATGGGATTCATCCGAGGGTACTGAAAGAGCTGGCTGATGTCATAGCGAGACCTCTCTCAATGATTTTTCAATGCTCTTGGGAATCTGGGGAGGTCCCAGTTGACTGGAAGCTGGCAAATGTTGTCCCAATCTTCAAGAAGGGCAACAGGGATGATCCTGGTAACCACAGGCCTGTCAGTCTCACCTCTGTGCCTGGCAAAATCATGGAGAAGATTATTCTGGGAATTACTGAACAACACCTGAAAGACAACGCAGTCATTGGCCCCAGCCAGCACGGATTCATGAGGGGAGAGTCCTGCTTGACTAACTTGATTTCCTTCTATGACAAGGTTACCCACCTAGTTGACCAAGGGAAGCCAGTCGATGTAATCTTTTTGGACTTCAGTAAAGCCTTCGATACTGTCTCTCACAGTATCCTCCTGGACAAAATGTCCAGCATACAGCTGGATAAACACAGAATGCAATGGGTGCGCAATTGGCTGATGGGTCAGGCTCAAAGGGTTATAGTGAATGGGGTTACATCGGGCTGGTGACCAGTCACTAGCAGGGTTCCGCAGGGATCCATCTTGGGGCCAGTGCTCTTCAGTATCTTCATAAATGACTTGGATGCAGGACTGGATGGTTTGTTATCAAAGTTTGCCAATGATGCAAAATTGGGAGGAGCCGTTGACACTCTCGAGGGCAGAGAGGCCCCGCAGAGAGATCTGGACAAATTAGAGAGCTGGGCAATCACCAACCCTATGAAGTTTAACAAGGGCAAGTGCCGGATTTTGCACCTGGGACATGGCAACCCTGGATGTACATACAGACTGGGGAACGAGAGGCTGGAGAGCAGCCCCGCAGAGAGGGATCTGGGGGTTCTGGTTGATGGCAAGTTGAACGTGAGCCAACAGCGTGCCCTGGCAGCCAGGAGGGCCAACCATGTCCTGGGGTGGATCAAGCACTGTATTGCTAGCCGGTCGAGGGAGGTGATTGTCCTGCTCCACTCTGCACTGGTGCGGCCTCCTCTTGAGTACTGTGTGCAGTTTTGGGTGCCACAGTACAAAAAGGATACGAAGCTACTAGAGAG
Organism: Platalea leucorodia; assembly: GCF_965183815.1. NCBI lineage: Eukaryota > Metazoa > Chordata > Aves > Pelecaniformes > Threskiornithidae > Platalea > Platalea leucorodia. Next base: position 23,880,561 of record NC_138859.1, on the reverse strand, counting down.
TGTCCAGAGGAGAGCCACGAAGATGGTGAAGAGTTTAGAGGGGAAGCCGTATGAGGAGCGGCTGAAGTCACTTGGTCTGTTCAGCCTGGAGAAGAGGAGACTGAGGGGAGACCTCATTGCAGTCTACAGCTTCCTCACAAGGGAAGGAGGAGGGGTAGGCGCTGATCTCTTCTCCCTGATGACCAATGATAGAACCCAAGGGTATGTCAGGAAGACATGCCAGGGGAGGTTTAGGTTGGACATTAGGAAAAGGTTCTTCACCCAGAGGGTGGTGGAGCACTGGAAGAAGCTCCCCCGGGAGGTAGGCATGGCACCAAGCCTGACAATATTCAAGAAGCATTTGGACAACGCCCTCAGACATATGGTGTGATTTTTGGGGCTGTCCTATGCAGGGACAGGAGTTGGATTCGATGATCCTTGTGGGTCCCTTCCAACTCAGGACATTCTATGATTCTATGATTCTATGGCTTTCAAGGACACTCTATGACAAGAGAACATGGTGAATAAGCCTGATGCAGGCTATCCTTTTTCATTTGGGGACAGAGAAGTAGGCAAAGCGCAGCAAGAAATTTAAAGAGAAAGCAAGATATTTAAAGTAATTACCACAAAAGAAATGCATCTAAACCGCATGATTAAAATTTTCTGTAAAAAATGGACTGCAATACAGCACAAACAGCACAAACAGAAGTAGACTGTATTAGTTCTAGAAGGAGAAACTTTGGTAACCTGTGAAGAAGTTAAGAGATCTGCTAAAGCTTGTTAGGAAGAAAAAGAAGTCAAGAAAGGCAAATGCTGAGACTGGAGGAGAAAGGAGTTCCTCATATTCTTTCAAATGCTTTCAGTAATGCCATTTTCAAGTATTTAACCTTTCATTTTATTTAGTAAAATTTATTTTTCTCAATCATTTAAATTGTTAGTATTAAATTTTAAACTCAATAAAGCCACAATAGCATGAGAGTGGATTCCTGTTCGTTTAGTATTAGCTATATACTAGACTGACAAACACACACCTGAATTACTGGACTTTCTTTGTTACAAACTCCCTGGCCTCTGGCATTTGAATTTATTCAGCTGAAAATATTAGCTTCGCAAATATTAGCAAGATACATTGCAGGATATCAGAATAGCATCCTTACTATTTTCAAATTCTCCAAAGCTTGTGTGACACGGAATGGAGTCTTCCAATTTGCTTAGTATCATTGATTATATAAAATGATTGCAATAACCAATAAAGACCATGTTACATTATGAAATGCATGGGAGTTTCCTTCACTTCAGCATTTGCTTTATGTCTGATACAATTCCTTTCTTCTGTAAGTATCAAATGTGTACATAATAACTCTGCCAAGAAAGTGTATATCCTATAGTACAAACTGATATGGGAATAAGACTCTAGATAGAAACTAATTTAACAGTTCTCTGATGTAATTCACAGAACTGTGATAGCAATGCTTTTTAATGTTGCATTTTAGCATTCATTTAATGGAGCATCTGATGGCATAACTTTTAAAATAAGCAGGAAAAGGTACAAAATGATGTTCCTAAATTGTGCAATATTCTAAAACCAAGAGCAGCATAATGAAACACTAGAATCTTGGAAAAGGGGAAACAACACAATTAACTTTAATTTCCTCAAGCTGCTCGCTTACAGTGGTAGCACTTGAATACAATTATAGCAATTTCTGACATGAGTGATTGTCGCGGATGGAATGAGAGTGCACTTGTAAGAGCAATATGCTTATTGATAACAAAGTTTGATAATAAATGCGACAGTGTTTTAACAAGATTCTATGGCGAGATACATGATTATTTACTGCATAGAGGACAGGGTCAGACAAGACTGTCAGGGACACCCTCCCATTGAGTCATGAGGTTCAGAGACAACCCCCTTGCTTTCTAAACTCCTCAGAGAGGAGTCTAGGTGTGGCTGGATCCAATCCTAGTCCCAGACTTGGTCAATGGTTTATGTCTAAAGGATTATATATGTACAACCAATCCTTTATATCACTTAGCTAAGATTTCAAAGTTTAGCATGCTATTAGTCACTTACCGAGGATCTGTTGTGGCAAGGAATCTCTCAACCTCGAGGAGTAACCTTGAGAGGCGTCCCTACTCAAGGGGAGATCCTGGCTTGCAGCCCGCTGCCGTGCAGGAGAGCTCAGAGGACTCTTGGACTGCTCACTATTTATGGGGGTTAGATGATTGACTCATAGTCATATTTACATACCAACTCCGTATGTTAGTTTCTTCCAAATCTAGCTTGAGTTGGACACTGACTAGCACTGTGGTTAGGTAGATACATTGCCATAAATTAGCCCTTAGCTGTTGTGTCGTTATCTATCATCTCCCCTGAATCCACTCCGAGCTGGATGCATCCATCACAACTGCCACTGGCGATTATCACTTGAGCAGGGGCATGGGAAAAGGTCAGGTGGGAGGGGAGGCAGGAGGGTACAGGGGGAGCACACCGCCACAGTGATTGAACCTCCACTTTTACAGTTGTTGCATCTGAGCTTTCTCAGAGTGTTTTAAGTTCTATATAAATGTCCCCATTCCATAGTAAAGGGAACTGGAAGAGAGAATCAAAACTTACCTTTAGGCCTATGATGGTGGCAATAATGATTGATTAGAACTTAGGTTTCTTCCTCTTGGTCCTCCAGTCTAACCACTAGACAATTGCACTTAGCCATAATATGAATATAACGATAGATTTATAAGTACTAAGACCATAAGCTTGAGTGCTCACATCATAAATTCTTTATTATCCTTTGTCATGCCACCTCATTTCCCTTTTTAGTACTTTTTCTTTTTATCGCCCTTTAAGACACATATATTAATCTGTTTATGTCCAAAATGCTGTTATGAAGAGCAGCTCAGTACACCTAGACAAATGCACATTTGACTATGGTGTGTGAAACATTGATTCAACATTATTTGCTCTATCAGCAATAGGAAGAGAAATATTCACCTAGAAAGTTAATATACTTATATAATATTAATCTACTTGGTTTTTGGTTTTGCATTCATGTTGCATTAGGATGATACTTAATTACAATAAGAATTGGCATGTTGTCAGAGGTTCCCATCCATCAATGAGCCATCAGTTTCTGGTGGCAATATAAGTGAAAAATATGGCATGAATAGAAAAGAAAAATGAAGAATTATCCCTCCTTAAGTGAGGGGTAACCATTTTTTCTACAAAGAAAAGAAAACAAAATAGGACTTGCAAAAGTGGTAGGTTTATGTAATAAAAATGCTACTAACAGTATGCATCTGCAAATATAACGTTAGGACTTTTTCCTCCAAGTTCCAATGTAACTCTCTTCAGATTACTCTTCCCCGCTGCTTCTTTGATTAGTTTGCCAACCTAAAAGGTAGGAAAAGGACAACTTAATCTCAGCAAAATTTACCTCAGTAACACTTCTCTGAGTTCCTCAAAAGTGAAAAATCACAGTTCACAATTGTCCACTATCACAGTAATTATAAAAATAAAACTAAAAAAAGAAAAAAGGAGAGAGTAGAACAGGAAGGGAAGAGTTATGATGCAGATGAATTTCAGTCCACAAAACAGGACTGCTTCCTAGAATAGTCCCCCCTACTTTATACATGGGAAAGCTTTTTGATGCACCGTGTGTATAAAGGAAAAGGCAGATATCCATACTGCCTGCATGGACAACTCTTCCTTATTCTAGTTTCTCCTTCATTAGTGATAAAGAGATCTAGAAGAAATGAGCAGAGCCAGGCAGAGCCCCTATTGTGTTTCTTTCCATTGATGGCATAAATAAAGGAACCTTTTTCTATGAATTGTCCTGGAAAAATTATAATATGTGCTTCACTTGTGAGGGAAAATGTGCTCGTAGCGCTTGTGGCTGTGGCTAGTGTTTAGCAACCATCAGATAGTTTCCTCCTTGTGATTGCCTTCCTGCTTTTGAGAACACCTCTTCTTCATTTCCCGCTGCTGAATTAGTCTGTCAGAAGAGGACTGTCACCAAAGTCTACAGATATTTCCTCTGCTCCACTTGCCTTTGGAGAGACCTGGGGCACTGGGAGTTGTAGCTACTCTCCATTGGGAATATCTACAGCATATTTCTCAGATGTTGCACTTTTGGGTTGTTTTCTTTTCCCACTACTTTAGAACTAAAGGTTTCTGAGAATAAACATTGCTCTTGCACTCAGTGTGTACTGACCCTTGATATGAGGAAATGATATTTATCTTTGAGGTCTATATCCAGGAAGTTAAAAGACCAGCTCTTCTACGTAGCATGCATATTAAGAGCAGCGATTATATTTCCTTTCTTATGTGGACACTTGACAAATAGAATGTTAAATCACGACAATCAGTTAATTTCACAAGAATGCTAAAGCAGCTACTGAAATGATCATTGGGTTTTCGATCTCTTACAAGGATTTGGACTCCAGCTTTATTTGGGTAATCCAGATATAAACGAAGACTCAGCTAGATTTTGGTGAATAAATATTGAGTGATCTGATGGGATGAATATTTGCCTTTTATTAAAGCTGCACAATTGACTACCAGATAATCCACTAAATACATTTAACAGTGATGCATTTTAATTCCTCATTGTGGTGGGTTGAACTTGTCTAGCCACCATGTGCCCACCAAGCCATTCTATCACTCTCCTTCCTCAACAGGACAGGGGGAGAAAATATGATGGAAAAGCTTGTGGGTTGACGTAAGGACAGGGAGATCACTCACCAATTACCAAGACAGGCAAAACAGACTTGACTTGGGGAAATTAATTTAATTTTTTGCCAATTAATAACAGAGTAGGATAGTGAAAAATAAAAACAAAACTAAAAACACCTTCCCCCCACCCCTGCCTCCTTTCCAGGCTCAACTTCACTCATGATTCTTCAACCTTCTCCCCCCACTCCGATCGGCACAGGGGGGATGGGGAATGGGGTTTGTGGTCAGTTCATAACACTTCATCTCTGCTGCTTCTTCCTCTTCATGCTCTTCCCCTGCTCCAGCGTGGGGTCCCCTCCCATGGGAGACAGTCCTTCACTAACTGCTCCAGCATGGGTCCTTTCCATGGGATACAGTCCTTCAGAAAGAGACTTCTCCAGCATGGGTCCCCCACAGGGGTCACAGGTCCTGCCAGAAAACCTGCTCCTGTGTAGGGCCGCAGCTTCCTTCAAGGCATATCCACCTGCTCGGGCATGCCTCTCCATGGGCTGCAGGGGGACAACTTGCTTCACCATGGTCTTCTCCACAGGCTGCAGTGGAATCTCTGCTCTGGCATCTGGAGCACCTCCCCCCCTCCTTCTTCACTGACCTTGGTGTCACATATTCTCACTCCTCTCTCCCAGCTGCTGTTGCGCAGCGTTTTTTTACCCTTTCTTAAATATGTTATCACAGAGGCACCACCAGCTGATGGGCTTAACTTTGGCCAGCAGCGGGTCCCTTTTGGATCCAGCTGAAACTGGCTCTGTCCAACATGGGGGCAGCTCCTGGTGTCTTCTCACAGAAGTCATCCCTGCAGCCCCCCCCGCTACCAAAACCTTGCCATGTAAACCCAATACACTCATCCAGCTGAACACTGAATGGACAAAATGTGAACCATATCTTGTCTTCTCCTAAAAGTTTTGTAGTGCCATATCAGTCATTATCACTATGTAAGAGTTTGAAACTTGCATGCAAAAGTGACTGCTGATGTGCTGGTTTTGGCTGGGATAGACTTAAATTTCTTCATAGTAGCTAGTATGGGGCTATGTTTTGGATTTGTGCTGGAAACAGCGTTGATAATACAGGGATGCTTTTGTTATTGCTGAGCAGTGTCAAGGCCTCTCTGAAACAGAGTCAAGGCCTTTTCTGCTTCTCACACCACCCCATCAGCAAGTAGGCTGGGGGTACACAAGAAGTTGGGAGGGGACATGGCTGGGACAGTTGACCCCAACTGACCAAAGGGATATTCCAGACCATATGACATCATGCTCAGCATATAAAGCTGGGGGGAAGAGGAAGGAAGGGGGGACGGTTGGAGTGATGGCGTTTTGTCTTCCTAAGTAACCATTATGCGTGATGGAGCCCTGCTTTCCTGGAGATGACTGAACACATGCCTGCCGATGGGAAGTAGTGAATGAATTCCTTGCTTTGCTTTGCTTGCATGCACAGCTTTTGCTTTACCTATTAAACTGTCTTTATCTCAACCCACGAGTTTTCTCCCTTTTACTCTTCCGATTCTCTCGTGAGTGAGTGGCTTTGTGGTGCTTAGTTGCCAGCTGTGGTTAAACCATGACACATTCTCAGTTATTAGCTCTCTTTTTAAGAACTCAGAATGTCAGAACAGATATTTTTTCATTAGAATCAGGGCAGAACTTAGTTACTTTCCCTGTATAATTTGCTTTTCCACAGAATTACAGTTTCTGATACTTGTTGTTAAAAATTAATAGAGAATATATCTCTGATTTTTTTTTTAAAGCAATCCTCCCTCCCCAGTATTTTCGAATAGAATTTCCTATGTGATGCAATAACAGCAGCATTTGGCTTCTTCCTGATACTCATTTAGTTTGTGTGAAGTGTCATGGCATAGCCAGTCAGTGTGCTCTGTTGAATCACTTTTTTGAAGCAGATTGCTAAAATATGCTAAATCATTAGCATTAACACTCTGGAAGGTTACCCAGCTGGCGATTATTGACATTGGTGCCAACTTTTCAAACATGTTAGATTACATTTGTTGAGCTTTTTGGGAGGCTGGATAGTTAAACTACTTCACTGATCTTATCTGAGTGTTTTCTGGGCTGGGCACAATAATCAACATATTACTTTGCAGCAACTGGAAAAAACACCATACTCCCTGCATTCAAGAGCACAAGGTGTATTCTTTCAGTTTCTGTGTGAAGAGAGTTCACAAGTTTGGCAGTACTCAAGCAGTTAAGTTTTACAGCTCTCTGTTAATTATAAACCCAGATGGATGAAATGTTTTTTCAGTTTAAAAAAATAAGAATAATTAGCTGTACAAACAGGTCCCTTTCTGTGATAACAATGCTAATAAAGTCATTGCCACCCATCTCTAAATAGCCTGCTCTTGACTCCTTTTTTGCTTTTGACTTTAAAAAGTATGGCACTTTTGTAATACACGTTTTCCAAGGAACAGCGTTTACTAAATCGCTATTGTGGGGGTTTTTTTGTGTGGACTAGGCTGAAAGATATGCATGCTTTTGCCCTGGATTGGCTTCACTGGTTTACAGTAACGTAAGTTCCATAGTACAAGGCTAGACATGCAATGAGAAGTACTTGCAGAGGACAGCCTAATTTATATTACCTCTGTGGCATTTCAGCTGAAGTATTCTCTTACATTTCTGAGAATTACAAAAAAAACTCTGCTGTTAACGACTTTTACCTCTTTAATTAAGGATCCCATGTAAAGAGCAGTCAGTGGAGTTTGTACTGCTGGCTTGACAACCACTGTGTTTCCACAACAAAGGGCAGGGGCAATCTCCCAGACAAACATAAGCAATGGGAAGTTCCACTGAAAGACAGATGATAAGGTGTATCCTATTTCTAATATATCTCCAAAGTGCCTTTGCTTTTTTCTACAATAATAGCACAAATTGTCAGCTGGGTGATTGAACTCTTTGCTGAGATCTTTTCAGTTCAGTAACTGGTGAGCAGTGTTATACAAAGAGCAGTGGTTTTGGTACATATGAGTCCAGTGGATCCAAAGTGTTAGTTAAAAGCTTAGGAGTCAGTAAGAGTACTCCTGTAACAAAACTTGACAAAAAGTTGCTGGATTAGCGATGAAGTTGGGAGTTTTGCCATCTTGTTTCTTAAATGATCACATGCATTGTTGATTCAGCTTTCTAAGGGAGACAAGGTAGTCATGTGTAACACTGCCCCTGCCCTGTTCCCTGGCTGTTTCACTGGCAGCTCTCTATTACGATCAGTCCAGCCAGACTGCAGAGCAGCTGACTGCTTTGACTTCATATTCATCAATGTGGGGCACAATGTGGTTGAGGGGCAAAATGGTCTGGTCATTTCTGTCCCTTTGAGAATACTTCTAATGGTTTGAAAGTGCTGAGCCCATGAGCCTCAGTGCGAAAGACTCAACGTGACTTACATCTAAGAAAGTGGAGAAAAAGGCTGTTAACAGTTACTTATTATATGAGAAAGGCTTGGAGAAGTACACATGCAACTGTTTATCTCTTTCCTTATCCCCTTTCAATCCCCACCCCCTCCAAAGAACAGAAGCACAAACCAACACAAAGTAAGGGATCACAGAGTAAAGTAGAATTGTGTGAGCAGAAGGGAAATGCTGATCTAGCAGGTGTTTTGCAGCATTTATGTAATCCTCAAGATTTTTGGTTTATGTAAAAGCCTTCACCTTGGTGGGTTCAAGTTTCAGTGGGGAGAAAAGAGACATACTTAGACGTCCTTGAACATTTTATAAGGGTAGCCAGTGTTTGTACTAATAGCTAACTGCTTGTACTTGAAGGCTGCAATTTTACTTAGAAGTGACTACATTTAGAGTGTCTAGTTCTTTAGCATATCTTGGCTCTGAGTACTTTACTTGAAATATCTTTTGCCTGACTTGCAAGGGAAACTAGAATGGCAGATTCCTAAGCTCTCCTAAAGGCTGGATCCAAATGTGATATTCCAGTGATATCCTCAAAACCAATGCAGTGGTCTAAAGAGAAAGAAAACCTGAAGAGTCTAAGAGTTTACTTTCTCAGTATTTTGGGTGTTCAGATGCAGGCAGGTCTTTTGAAACTCCACTTAGAATGAGTAATGTAAAAAAAAGGGAATTTCAAGACTCTGAACAGGCATTTGGGAACATGTGGCTCAGTATCGCTGTGCTTATTAGAAACATTCTTTGTGTTGTTACTTGTACCATCAACAGGGTGCATGAGTCTTAGTCATAAAAAAAGATCTCAGTGGTCTAGGTGCTGTACAAAACAGAATAAACATTCCAGATCCCAAAGAGCTTATTGCTTATAGGCTGTAAATATTCCCCTCTCCTACCAGTTTATTTCCAGTTCTTTCAATTTCAACAAAACATAAAAATGTCTTTCAAAACAATCCATCAATCAGTCTTCTGAGATTTATTTTTCCTCCATAAACAGGGAGGAGAGAGGCAAGGTTGGACAGGACTGACTCTTCAAAACTCCATGTTACAGGTTTTGAAGAATACGCAGGGTAGTCTCTGCTTTTTAGGACCGGAGAGGTTCTGACTAGTAATGTTTCACTAATCCACTTGCATAGACAAAATTTCAAAAGCAAGTCCATTTACAACAGAAACACCTGTATTTTATATAAATGGATCCAACTTACAGGAATAATTTGGCCACACACACCAATGAGCTCATGTCTTGTAAATGTAAAAAAGTTTCCATCTGGGGGAAGAAGAAAGAATTTAGACATTTAAACAAAGCATTTGTAAGAAACAGTTAAATCAAAAAGATAAACTTGGATAACAAGTTTTTCCTGAGCAATTTGCATGCGTTGTTTAAAGGATTTCTTTGGACCTTTCTTTTGGTATTGCTGGTTGCTAGAGTCTCCTCTGGGTAAATCACTATCAAGGTTGACTAAGTCAGCTGACTAAGTTAAAACCAAAGTCAATTGACTTAAATGTGAACCAGATCTAGAATCTTTAACTGATGTTGATAACCCATAATTAATTCTCCTTATAAGGGGAAAAAACCACAAACCCTGCATTAGGAAGCCCGGAATTCCCTAAACCAGCACAAATCTGCTAGGCAGGAGACCCACAGAACTTCTCAAACCAGGAGATTTGGGAAAAGGACGGATCAGAAAGATCCCTACAACTAGCACGTTCATTATTATGGAGTAGTACTGTCACATCACCTACATCAGGTAGATGAAATTACCAGATTAAAAAGGATTTCTTGAGATTCTGAACTGTCAGAATCTCATCAAAGACCAGTTTATCTGTGACCCAGAAAATTACACTCAATGAATAATTAATTAATTTTTTTACTCTCTCTCTCCATTGTAAACATTCTAAAGCTTCGCAATACAACTTGGCATGTATGTTCTGGAAAAGAACAAGGAGAAACCAAAAGTCGTACTTGTATGAATGATGTAAATTAAAACTAAATACAGTGCCATGTGTTCTTGCTGCTACAAGTGCAGAAATAATGAAAACCTAGAAAAATTATATAAAACTAGTTAAGTGCTTTTATAGACTTTTATAGATGTGCATTTCCTTTACATCCCACTGACCATTCGTTAAATAAATGTAGTGCTGCTTTATTATTATAGGGACCTTTAGAATTAGTGAAAGTAGTTTGAAAGACTCAAACTGAAATGAAAACAGTTCCCACCCACATATGTGTCTGTGCATTGTATTTTCTACGTGTTTTTTTACATACTACTGCAAGGCTCTGTACAGCCCTTTGCCAATTCCATTGTACACACAAATTAAATTCCTAAAATCTCTTGGCTTATTATCTAAACACTAGGCTTTAGAATATTAGGTTCACAATGACCCTGTAATTTACTAGATTTGTACATTTCAGTTGGCAATTTAGTTAATAGCAGTTGCCATCACACATTACTAAACAAAATTACTGGAGAGAAAGCAAACCTGTGTGTCGAACAGTACCATCTCTTTAGTTAACATGTTGTTAGATTGCTTTTAAAGAATGAAAGCTATAACAGTTCTGAATGCTAAGTGAACAGTTGCAAGGTCATTGAATAATTGTAGTGCAAGCAGGGGGAAGAAAGAGAAGGGAAGAGAGAAGGGAAGTAAGTAATCCGAGATGGAGGAATAAGCAAAGAGAAAGTTCAGGAGACAGGGAAAAAAGGGTTGGCCCTAGTCTATAAACTTTCAGAGTATATCTTTGTGTGCACTGCTACATTTTTATTACAGCCTTTGTGCACAGTCGCTTGAACTCTGTTCTTTTTCCTGCTACGTAGAAAGTAAGTGGGTAGTCCTGAAGACCTGGATTTTGAAACTTTACAAACCTTTCAAAATCATTTGCTGATGTCTAACTATTTTAAGAAAGCACTTGTTGCAATTGCATAAGTAGGTACATGTATGTGTACAAAAACAAGCTCCCTGCCTGTTTGCATGCATGGATGCTGCAGCTCTGTGTCTTGAGGCCTCAAAACTCTTCTTTTTCAGAGCATCACTTTAGTGTTAGGCTGTGCCACATAAAAAAAAATCCTCAAGCTGTCAGAGACTAATCCTACCTTTACATACACAGAAGTATGTCGCTGTTTGATCAGTGCTGTTACCTGTTGTAACTCCCCAAACCAAGTGTTCAGTAATTCTGCATTTAATTTTAAACATTGTGGAAGAAGGAGTAACCTGGTGCTCAAATCTGGCTCAAAATTTCAAAACAAGTAGCGAGCAATATGTCATGACTCATTTGTGTTATTTCAGGGTTTTTCACTGGTGCAGTTAGATGAAGTAAATGAAAATAGAAAAAGAAAGAAGCCCAAACTGGTTTTGAATGACTTTTTAAACTCGGTGACAATATGAGTTTCTGCTGAGTCACCCCCAGAGCTGTCATTGCAGCCACACCTTGCAATATCTCCCCAGTCAGTAAGAAATAGCACTCCTGAAACAGCTGCTTCAGCTTTCTGCTCTGGATTACGCAAGAAATTAATCATACTTACAACACTGTGGTTACAAAACTAGAGAGTAATTTGTTCTTGGGGAAAAAAGAGCAGAAAGTTGAAACCAGTACATTAGCAGAGTAAGGACTCCCAGCCACTTTGCCAGTTTTTTGTTTCTCATTCACAGAAGATATTCTGAGTAAGGCTGCCTGGAATAGCAAACACAGCAGTCAGGTAGAAAAGGAAATGTCAGAATTCCTCCTGACCTATTTTTAAACAAGAGCAATGCCTTTCCCTGGAGCTGATATCAGATGGTCAGGCATTGCATATTAAGTAAACATGAGGGGTGGGGGCACTCAAAGTGTCTGCTTTCTGTTCTACTAGACTGGATTCAAATGTATTACCTTAGTATAACAGCCAAAATATTCCTATTTATGAATGACTATGAAAGCTATATGCTAGTGCTCCTCACCAAAGTAGTTATATACTCTTTGGCCAGGCCCAAAGAGTTGTGGTGAATGGAGTTAAATCCAGTTGACGGCCGGTCACAAGTGGTGTTCCCCAGGGCTCAGTATTGGGGCCAGTTCTGTTCAATATCTTTATCAATGATCTGGATGAGGGGATTGAGTGCACCCTCAGGAAGTTTGCAGACGACACCAAGTTGGGCAGGAGTGTTGATCTGTTTGAGGGTAGGAAGGCCCTACAGAGGGATCTGGACAGGCTGGATCGATGGGCTGAGGCCAATTGTACAAGGTTCAACAAGGCTAAGTGCCGGGTCCTGCCCTTGGGTCACAACAACCCCATGCAACGCTACAGGCTTGGGGAGAAGTGGCTGGAAAGCTGCCCGGTGGAAAAGGACCTGGGGGTGTTGGTTGACAGCCGGCTGAATATGAGCCAGCAATGTGCCCAGGTGGCCAAGAAGGCCAATGGCGTTCTGGCTTGCATCAGAAATAGTGTGGCCAGAAGGACTAGGGAAGTGATGTACTGTCAGTCCTTCCTCTCTCACTACACAATGTCACACAGACTCTAGGCGCTATGGAAACATTCACAGTGGGAAGCACTGCAGGATAGGGTAAAGCAAATACACCAGACCGTCTTTAGTCTGGTCTCATAGAATCATAGATTACTTTGGGTTGGAAGGGACCTTTAAAGGCCATCTAGTCCAAACCCCCTGCAATGACCAGGGACATCTTCCACTAGATCAGGTTGCTCAGAGCTCCCTCCAACCTGACCTTGAATGTTTCCAGGGATGGGGCATCTACCACCTCTCTGGGCAACCCGTTCCAGTGTTTTCACCACCCTCATCGTAAAAAAATTCTTCCTTATATCTAGACTGAATCTACCCTCTTTTAGTTTAAAACCATTATCCCTTGTCCTATCGCTACTGGCCCTGCTAAAAAGTTTTTCCCCATATTTCTTATAAGCCCCCTTTAAGTATTGAAAGGCTGCAATAAGGTCTCCCCGCAGCCTTCTCTTCTCCAGGCTGAACAACCCCAGCTCTTTCAGCCTTTCCTCATAGGAGAGGTATTCCATCCCTCTGATCATTTTCGTGGCTCTCCTCTGGACCTGCTCCAACAGGTCCATGTCTTTCCTGTGCTGAGGACTCCAGAGCTGGATGCAGTACTCCAGGTGGGGGTCTCACCAGAGCAGAGTAGAGAGGCAGAATCACCTCCCTCGACCTGCTGGCCATGCTTCTTTTGATGCAGCCCAGGATACGGTTGGCTTTCTGGGCTGCGAGAGCACATTGCCAGCTCATGTCCAGCTTTTCACCCACCAGCATCCTTAAGTCGTCTCTGCAGGGCTGCGCTCAATCCCTTCATCCCCCAGCCTGTATTGATACCAGGGTTTGCCCCGAACCAGGTGCAGGACCTTGCACTTGGCCTTGTTGAACCTCATGAGGTTCACACAGGCCCACTTCTTGAGCTTGTCCAGGTCCCTCTGGATGGCATCCCATCCCTCAGGCGTGTTGACTGCACCACTCAGCTTGGTGTCATCTGCAAACTTGCTGAGGGTGCACTCGATCCTGCTGTCTATGTCATTGATGAAGATATTAAACAGCACTGGCCCCAGTACGGACCCCGGAGGGACACCACTCGTCCCTGGTCTCCATCTGGACATCGAGCCATTGACCACTACCCTCTGGATGCAACCATCCAGCCAATGCCTTATCCACTGAACAGTCCTCCCATCAAATCCATATCCTTCCAATTTAGAGAGGAGGATATTGTGGGGGACCGTGTCAAAGGCCTTACAGAAGTCCAGATAGATGACATGCGTAGCTCTTCCCTCGTCCACTGATGCAGTCACTCCATCATAGAAGGCCACTAGGTTGGTCAGGCAGGACTTGCCCTTGGTGAAGCCATGCTGGCTGTCCCGAATCACCTCCCTGTCCTCCATGTGCCTTAGCATAGCTTCTAGGAGGATCTGTTCCATGATCTTCCCAGGCACAGAGGTGAGGCTGACAGGTCGGTAGTACCCAGGGTCCTCCTTTTTACCCTTTTTAAAAATGGCTGCAACATTTCCCTTTTTCCAGTCCCCAGGGACTTCACCTGACTTTTCAAATATCATGGCGAGTGGCTTGGCAACCACATCAGCCCATTCCCTCAGGACTCTGGGATGCATCTCATCGGGACCCATAGTCTTATGTACGTTCAGGTTCCTCAGGTGATCACGAACCTGATCTTCTCTTACAGTGGGAGGGACTTTGCTCCCCCAGTCCCTGTCTTGCGGTCCATCCACTCGAGAGGTGTGGGGAGAGAGGTTGCCAATGAAGACCGAGGCAAAAAAGTTGTTGAGTACCTCAGCCTTCTCCTCATCTGTTGTTACCAGCTCGCCACTTCTGCTCATCAGAGGGGGTACGCTTTCCTTAACCTTCCTTTTCTGGTTGACGTACCTGTAGAAGCCCTTCTTATTATTCTTTGCATCCCTCGCCAGGTTCAGCTCCAGCCGAGCCTTGGCCTTCCTGATCCCATCCTTACACAACCAGGCAGTGTCCCTGTACTCTTCCCAAGATGCCAGTCCCTTCTTCCACTGCCTGTGCATTCTCTTCTTGCCCTTTAGTTTGACCCACAGGTCATGGCTCAGCCATGCCAGCCTCTTCCCTTCCTTGCCCGATTTCCTGCACCTGGGGATCGAGAGCTCTTGTGCTCTATGGAAGGCGTCCTTGAAGATCTGCCAGCTCTGTTCTGCTCCCTTGTCCCTGAGGGCCATTTCCCAGGGAGTCCTATTAATTAACTCCTTGAAGAGCTGGAAGTTTGCTTTCCTAAAATTCAGGGTCCTGACTTTACTCTTCGCCTGTCCCATATACCTCAGGACTGCAAACTCCACCAGTGCGTGATCACTGCATCCCAGGCTGCCTCCAATCTTGACGCCACCGATTAGCTCACTTGCATTGGTGACCACCAGGTCCAGTATTGCATCCCCTCTGGTAGGGCTGTCTATTACCTGGCTTAAGAAGTTATCCTCAATGCATTCCAGGAGTCTCCTGGATTGCCTGCAGCTCGTCGTGCTACTTTTCCAGCAGATGTCAGGGTGACTGAAGTCCCCCAGCAGGATGAGAGCTTGCGAGCGTGATGCCTCCTGTAGCTGGAGTAAGGTTTCGTCAATAGGCTCCCCTTGATCGGGCAGCCTGTAGTAAACAACCACCACAAGGTTCCCTTTGTTGCCTCGGTCTCTGATTTTTACCCATAAGCTTTCAACCTGCTCGTGGCTATTCTTCAGAGACAGCTCTTCACAGTCCATCCATTTCTTGACGTAGAGGGAAACCCCTCCACCTCTCCTTCCTCGCCTGTCCCTTCTGAACAGCCTGTAGCCTTCGATAGCCGCACTCCAGTCATGGGAGTCATCCCACCAATTTTCAGTAAATAGGTGGTAGCTTTCTAGCAGCACGGTGGCTTCTAACTCCTCCTGTTTGTTGCCCATGCTGAGTGCATTGGTGTAGAGGCACTTCATCTGGGTTGTCGGAAGTATCACCTTCTTAGAGGAACACCCCTTAATTCCTTTGAAATATTTCACTGGTGTTTCCCTGTTGGCTCCTATTACCTCAGGAGCCCCTGGCTCCTCTCCGTAAGACTTCAAGTGTGCTCCACTGTACCCAGCACGTCTCAGAGCAATAGGCTGAGAGCCCTCGCTAGCACCCCGTCCCTCAAACCTTGGCGTGCAGTCCCACAGCTTGTCACAGGCAAACCTGATATTATCCCCTTCCCCCTTCAAGTCTAGTTTAAAGCTCTGTCAATGTCCTTTGAGAAAGGTGAATCCCATCTGATGCCAGCAAGCCTGGTGCCGTGTAGGCCAGCCCATTATCAAAAAAACCAAAATTGTGGCAGTGACACCAGCCATGGAGCCATGTATTAATAGACTGGGTCTATCTGTTTCTTCCAATATCGCTGCCCGCAACTGGAAAGAGAGAGGAAAAAATAACCTGTGCCCCAGATTCCCTTACCAACTGTCCCAAGGCCCTGAAGTCTCTTTTGATTGCCCTTGGACTATGTGTTGCGGCTTCATCACCACCCACATGGAAGAGCAATAATGGGTAATAGTCCAAGGGCTGTACCAGGCTAGGAAGTTTCTTAGTGATGTCCTTAACCCAGGCCCCAGGGAGGCAGCAGACTTCCCTAAGAGGAGGGTCTGTCTGGCATACTGGACCCTCTGTTCCCCTCAGAAGGGAGTCACCTACAACTATAACCTGTCTTTTCTTCCTCGTGGAGGTTGTTGTGATACAGGGGGTTAGGCCTTTCTGACCTTGGCAACACCTCTGATGTAGATGGACCGTCACCCACATCATCCATTGACTGGCCTTCCACATCCAGAGCATCATACCTGTTGTACAGAGGCACCTGGGAAGGCAAGGTAGGCAAGGAGGGGGTTCACCTGCCGCCCCGAGCGTGGACTTGCCTCCATTCACTCCTTTCTTTTAAGCTACTGCCTTCAGCCTGGCGAGGGGAGGATACAGGATCCCCTTGATCTTGTTTTGTTTTTTTTTCTGGTGGCTGTTCCTGTTTCTGTCTCAGGGAGGGCAGAGCATGGTTCCACTGGTCTATCTCTTTCTCAGCCTCCCTGATGCTCCTGAACCTTTCTACTTCCTCTCGTAGCTCTGCCACCAAGCTGAGCAGATCATCCACCTGGTCACACCTCACACAGCTGTTCTCACTACTGCCACCTGTTACCAGTGAAAGGCTCTGGCACTCTCTGCAGCCTGAGACCTGGGTGGCTGCATGTTTTCATGGGAGCTCTGTCTGGGTTGCCACATCCATTCTGGCGAGTGAAGAGGACATAGCTTTCCACTGGGTGGATATCATAGCTAAGCTCCTTCTGGGAGGGTGATGACCACCAATTGAACTCACCTCTCGAGCTGGTAGGGTGACGACGCCCTTCCTGCACACCCTTCTGTGCAAACTGTCACACCACTCCCTGGCTGACGTGCCACACTGTTCACAGCGCTCCTGGTCACTAGCGCTCCATAGGCTGTTTTTTATAGGCGTCAGGGTGGTCGTGGTTGCTCTGGCAATGCCCAGGTCTTGTCAGCGTCTCCCGCGAGAGCTGCCGGCTCCTGCCAGGTCTCTCTGCTGCCCTGGTGTTTCCCTGCCTCAGGAAAACTGTGCACTGAGATCTGCCACTCCACTGTGGATCGGGCCAGCTCTGGAGGAGCTCCCCTGGACGACTGACTGTCTCCTTGCTTCCTTAATCAGGCAGGGAGGCTGAATGATGAATGCAGAGCTCCCTCCAAAATATATTATTGATTAGTAGCTGAAATAAGGGAAAAGGCTAACATGCTGTAGGCTACACGGACATGAAGAAGGCTCTGCTGAAGTCACTAATGATTTTGACCAGCTGAAAAAGGAGTTCAGCTGAATTCAGCAGAACTATGTCATTTTGTAGGAGCTAAAGATTATATGTGTACAGTTAAATATCCCACATTCCACTAAGCCTGGTCATGCAGTACAGGACACCACGGGTCATCAGAGTGCTGCTCAGGCACTAGGGGTCAGTCTCAATACTGGCCCACAGACGTGTATGGGACAACTGTGCCAGAAAAGTCTATGCAGTGAGAAGCCAGTTTTCAATTCCCTCCTTTTTAAGTATTCAGACTGAATATGGCTGATATATCTGTGGTAGTTTGATACATCTTCAGTTCTCATGTCCTGTTTGGTGTGACCTTTTTAAGACTAGTAATTTTGCTTTGAAGGCCTGATGCCATTTAATACATGCCTTTTATAATGTATGAAGAACCTTCTTGAAAATGTTGTCCCAGTTTTCAAGAAGGGTAAGAAGGAAGACCCTGGTAATTACAGGCCTGTCAGTCTCACTTCAGTGCCTGGTAAAATTATGGAGAAGGTCATTCTGGGAGTTATTGAAAAACACTTGAGAGACAACGCAGCCATTGGTCATAGCCAGCACGGGTTCATGAGGGGAAATTCCTGCTTAACCAACTCAATTTCCTTTTATGACAAGGTCACCCATCTAGTTGACCAGGGGAAGCCAGTAGATGTGGGGTTTTTGGATTTTAGCAAAGCTTTTGATACTGTCTCTCACAGTATCCTTCTGAATAAACTGTCCAGCATACAGCTAGACAAGTCCATAATACGTTGCGTGAGCAATTGGCTGACAGGTCAGGCTCAAAGGGTTATAGTAAATGGGGTTACATCAGGCTGGCAGCCAGTCACCAGTGGGGTTCCCCAGGGCTCAATTTTAGGGCCAGTGCTCTTTAATGTTTTTATAAAGGATCTGGACGCAGGAGTCGAATGTACATTAAGTAAGTTTGCCAATGATACCAAATTAGGAGGAGCTGTGGACTCCCTTGAGGGTAGAGAGGCCTTACAGAGAGATCTGGATAGACTAGAGAGCTGGGCAATCACCAACTGTATGAAATTTAACAAGAGAAGTGCCGGATTCTGCACCTGGGATGGGGTAATCCTGGTTATACGTACAAATTAGGGGATAAGAGGCTAGAGAGCAGCCCCGCGGAAAGAGATCTGGAGGTTTGGGTTTATGGCAAGTTGAATAGGAGTCAACAGTGTGCCCTGGCAGCCAAAAGGGCCAACCGTGTCCTGGGGTGCATCGAGCACAGCATAGCTAGCTGGTGGAGGAAGGTGATTGTCCCACTCTACACTGCACTGGTGCAGCCCCACCTCGAGTACTGTGTGCAGTTTTGGGTGCCTCAATATAAGAAGGACATCAAACTATTAGAGTGTGTCCAGAGCAGGGCGACCAAGATGGTGAAAGGCCTCGAGGGCAAGACTTATGAGGAGCAGCTGAGGTCACTTGGTTTGTTCAGCTTAGAGAAGAGAAGGCTGAGGGGTAACCTCATCGCAGTCCACAACTTCTTCGAGGGGGAGGTGCTGATCGCCTCTCTCTGGTGACCAGCGATAGGACACAAGGAAATGGAATGAAGCTGCGTCAGGGGAAGTTCAGATTGGACCTTAGGAAAAGGTTCTTCACTGAGAGGGTGGTCGGTCACTGGAACAGGCTCCCCAGGGAAGTGGTCACAGCACCAAGCCTGTCCGAGTTCAAGGAGCGTCTGGATGATGCTCTTACTCTTATAGTTTAGTTTTAGGTAGTCCTGCGAGGAGCAGGGAGTTGGACTCAATGATCCTTATGGATCCCTTCCAACTTGAGATATTCTATGATTCTATGCATGCTTTTGTTATTCTTTAGTAGGCTTTCAACTAAGTTAGGCACTTTCTCTGCTAAGAACAAGGAGGAATAATAGCTTTATTTAACTAATATGCCCAATGTTAGGAATAAAAAAATTAAATTACTCTGGGCACAGAAAACCTCACATAAAAATCTGTTTGAAGCAGACCTTCTCATAGTGTTTTTGAAATACTTTCTACTTCCACTGAGTAAAGGCCCTTAATTCTTAAGCAGAAGACTAAATGCTCAGACTTTACACTATGATGTTACATATAAGAAATCCCCACCTATACCCTAGGTTAAAAAAAAAGCTGAGCTTTACCATAGTTTTGAAATGCTGAGATATTATTTTGATGGGAAGGATATAAACAGCTAAACGGACAAAATGGCATGAGGTGCCCAGGCACAGGAGTGAGTGGCTCACAGGTCCTATAGATCTTTAGAGCTCTGAATTCACCTTGTCGTTCAGACAATTTTCGGTTGTCCCTCATCAGCTGTGTGCAAAGAGTTGACAGTGAGAACGACTGTTCACAAGCTATTGGTATTCCTGATCATAGAAAAAAGGACATTAGAGTTTCACTTCATGATGTCCTCCTCCTTGCCCTTCAATAAAAGCAAGAAAATATGGAAATTATCAAGCCATACTACTTTGAAGCTTCAAATCAGTAAACAGTTTCCACTGACAAATAGGGTGAGGGTTCTGCTTTCCTTTTATTCACACACATCAGCCTCCTGAGGAAAGTCTTCCTCTTATTAGTCCAAAACACTTCACCCTTTTTGTGTCATGTCCTTAAATAAATTACCTATATACAAAAGTGCTTCACCCACTGATTCAGATACCAGAGACCAAAGCTGTATCTTTTTTTTTCTTGTTTTTACCAATTTTCTTATTGCCTTTAGCCTGAGTTATGCAGGAGAAATTATTCCCAAAGTGTAACCCAATTTTAAAACTGTTTATAACTGCAACTCACGGAAGCCTCCATTGTGTGAAATTACTCATAGAAATAACTTCTCAGATGTCCCCAAAATGGATTTCACTGAAATCATAGTAATCATTAAAGCTTTATCTATTTTATAATGCCATCCATGCAAAGAACACTTCACCAGACCACTAGTAGAGTAACAAAAAGTGTTGGACACTGATACTAGCAAAGCTGTAGTTCATCAGTATAAATGTTCTTGGCCTCAAATGAAACAGATTGTACCAGTAAAGTTTTGCCAGTATAACAGTACTATACTACTTGTTTTGGCCAAATGTAAATGTAAATGTAGCTTATTCTGCCTCTGACGTATCCCTGGATGCTTTTAAACTGGTTTAGACAAAGTCTTGGAAATATTTATAAATCTAAATAATGAGACATTTGGTCACAGTATTGAAGTGCCTAGATATCAGGGATACTTTCAGAAAATCAGATTATATAGTGTATCTGAGGAACACTGAATCAGAATTCCAACTCACTTCTTTGACACAAATTCAGAATACAGAAAAGGAAGCCTTTCATACGCTAACACTATGCTTATTTAATATCACTGTCAAAACCTGTTCACTATCATATTCTCATTAACAAAGCAGCTGTATCAAATGGGACCCAAAACTATGCATTTCATTTTACTGCATTTAAAAAATGGAATTAGAATACTAGCACTGTGGGAATAAAGGAGATTGTGTTTTGCTTTGATGAGATGCAGCTGTGGCCTTGAGGCTTGTTACAAACGAGTTTGTGAAACTTAGAGGCAGAAAAATAAGGATGATGAAGAACCAATAAGCAAAGCTGAAGAGACTCATGGACACTAGATCATATTATAAAAGGGATAGATTGTAAAATAAAGTGTCTTTGCCTAAACTCATATGTGGAGTCCATGTTTAATTGCCACAAAGCACCACTTGTACAGGATGAAAAAAGTACTGCATTGGGTTTGCGTGGCAAGGTTTTGGTAGCGGGGGGGCTACAGGGGTGGCTTCTGTGAGAAGATGCCTGAAGCTTCCCCTATGTCCGATAGAGCCAATGCCAGCCGGCTCCAAGAGGGACCCACTGCTGGCCAAAGCTGAACCAATCAGCGATGGTGGTAGCTCCTCTGGGATAACATATTTAAGAAGGAAGAAAAAAAAAAATCCTGCAGTGGAACAACAGCAGCGGAGAGAGGAGTGAAAATATGTGAGAGTAACAACTCTGCAGACACCAAGGTCAGTGAAGAAGGAGGGGGAGGAGGTGCTCCAGATGCCAGAGCAGAGATTCCCCTGCAGCCCGTGGTGAAGACCATGGTGAAGCAGGCTGTCCCCCCACAACCCACAGAGGTCTGCAGTGGAGCAGATATGCACCTGCAGCCCGTGGAGGATCCCACGCCGGAGCAGGTGGATGCACCTGAAGGAGGCTGTGACTCCGTGGGAAGCCTGCACTGGAGCAGGCTCCTGGCAGGACCTGTGGACCCGTGGAGAGAGGAGCCCATGCTGGAGCAGGTTTGCTGGCAGGACTTGTGACCCCGTGAGTGACCCATGCTGGAGCAGTTCGTGAAGAACTGTAGCCCGTGGGAAGGAACCATGCTGGAGAAGCTCATGGAGGACTGTCTCCCATGGGAGGGACCTCATGCTGGAGGAGGGGAAGAGTGTGAGGAGTCCTCCCCCTGAGGAGGAAGGAGCAGCAGAGACAACATGTGATGAACTGGCTGCAACCCCTATTCCCCATCCCTCTGCGCTGCTCAGGGGGAGAAGGTAGAGAAAACCAAGAGTGAAGTTGAGCCTGGGAAGAAGGGAGGGGTGGGGGGAAGGTGTTTTTAAGATTTAGTTTTTATTTCTCATTACTTTGATTTGATTGGTAATAAATTAAATTAATTTTCCCCAAGTCGAGTCTGTTTTGCCCGTGACAGTAATTGGTGAATGATCTCTCCCTGTCCTTATCTCGACCCACGAGCCTTTATTATATTTTCTCTCCCCTGTCCAGCTGAGGAGGGGGAGTGATAGAGCAGCTTGGTGGCCACCTGGCGTCCAGTCAGGGTCAACTCACCACAGTCCTTTTTGGCACCCGATGTGGGGCATGAGGAATTTGAGATAAAGATAGTAATTGGGAGAGGTAACGGGCAAAACATGGACTGAACACAGCTAGAGAGCACAGAGCAGAATGATTGTGGAGAATTTATGTTGTAACTGTGGTGAAGGGACGAGGGGTCAATTGTGTGTAAATTGTCCACTTTCATTCAGTGTTGTGATGATGTTATTTTGATTTTGGTGTGGGGAATTATTTTTGTTGATGTGAGTGAAGATTGTGAAGATTCTGTGATGAATGTGGATTTTAATGTTAATTCTTAAATATGTGATTCACAGAGGCGAGGGGTGGAAAGTCACGTTCATATAAGAATATATGCAAGGCATAGGATCCTCTAAGGAAAGCACTTCTGCTAAAAGAAATGTTAATCAATTTGCAGTTTAAATTTCCTTATAAAAGCTACCTTTCATTAATTTATACCTCATCCTTCATTTCCAAGGACTATTTATGAAAATTTTTTGGTATGTAAATGTACTCATGATCAACTGGCTAAAGGACTACATTATTTTTTCATTGTTTACCTGAGGTTTATAACAGATGGTATAAAAATCAATACAAAACTCCTTGAAATGTGATCTAATTATGTATCACAAGACAACTGCAGTTATTTTATAATCATTTCTAATGAACAACCCTGCAAATCTGTCAGGATGCTTTGAAAAAAACGTATACATGTTTTTGCAATTGACAAAATTGAATATCCTTAATGATTTTAAGGAAATGAGACTCTCTGAAAATACAAACTCTTTTTTTTTTAAGTTGAAAAAAAAAAAGTAAAGTTATCAGTAGTTTAAGCTTCTTTTCAATATTGCACATAGAACAGGGAGGGAAAACATCATCTCCAGATGGTCTGTTATTTATTTACTCCACAGGAAAAAGAAATGAAAGAAACAGAGTGAGGATCACAATAAGAAAGCAATAAAGCAATGAGTAGCACCTCAGAGAGGAAAAAAGCCACACAAATTGGCACTGCCAATTGAGGGTTCGACCTCAATTACTATCTATCTAGCATTTGGAAACTGAACCAGAGAAAGTGGGCACTTCAGTAACTGGTGACCCAGAAAATGTGAAAATGTAAATGAATTGTTTTTCTATTGCCTGGCATCCAATGAAATCATCTACACTAGTTAAAAATGTCTTTGTGCCTTTTACGTGTATTTTTTCAACAAGATAACATCAAATAAAGAAACTCTTCCATGAACCACCTCCCTAATGTTGACTGACTGAACAAACTTCTGAGAAAAGCTCAACAGATAACACAGGGAAATGTAACAATTATCTCTTTTTTCTCCTTGTGGTTTAACCCCAGCTGGCAGCTAAGCACCACACAGCTGCTCACTCACCCCACCCCACCCCAAATGGGATGGGGGGAAAGAATCAGAAGGGTAAAAGTGAGAAGCCTCATGGGTTGAGATAAAGACAGTTTAATAGGTAAAGCAAAATCCATGCGCACAAGCAAAGCAAAGTTCATTCACTACTTCCCATTGGTAGGCAGATGCTCAGCCATCTCCAGGAAAGCAGGGCTCCATCACTTGGGAAGACAAACACCATAACTCCAAACATCCCTCTACTTCCTCCTTCTTCCTTGCAGCTTTTATATGATGAGCATGATGTCATATGATCTGGAGTATCCCTTTGGTCAGTTGGGGTCAGCTGTCCCAGCTGTGTCCCCTTCCCAACTTCTTGTGCGCCCCCAGCCTACTTGCTGGCAGGGCAGCATGAGAAGCAGAAAAGACCTTGACGCTGTGTAAGCACTAGCAATAGCTAAAACATCCCTGTGTTATCAACACTTTTTTCATTACAAATACAAAACATAGCCCCATACTAGCTACTATGAAGAAAATTAACTCTATCCCAGCCAAAACCAGCACACTCCTCCATGAAGTAATAAGCTAACTAATGTTTTTGTGTGGTACTGGATTGCAACAGTTATGATTATGGGAATTTTTTTTCTCCAGTATTTTAAGAAATATTTTAAAATCATAACAAAAATGTGTGGCGAAGCAGAAAAGAACAACAAACCGAAGCAGAACAAAACAGGCTAATATTAGCAAGAAAAGGCCATGCTTTGCCCAGAGCAATATGCTGCACAGTGGAAGCACAGTTGTGACAGTCACTGGCCACATTTCCCTTTCTATTCTACATGAATCATCTTTACCATCCTCATTTTTACATATACCTTCTATACCATCTCCTTCTGATTATAACCTGTTTATCAGGGCCATCTGGCAATGCATCTGTTTATTAACACTGACAAGAGAAGCAATAGTAATACAAAGGGCCGCAAGGTCAAGCTCAAAATGTCTGGTTTGGGTGCATATTGAAATTATTGCTTCTACTATTTGTTGCCCTGTCAAGACTCTCATCAAACCCAACCTTGACCTGCTTGACCTTGGTCCAGCCTTTGGAGTTTGATGGTCTTGTGTTAAGTGGCTGTTAGATAAAAATATTTTATATGGCTCCATGTGTATTTGAGCTCTTATATCACTCTTTCTGACATTCTAAGATTTCAAAGGCACAAATTATTAGCCTGCATTTAATTTATGTGCACATAGTGTTGGCAAACAAATTCATCATGAGCTACTGGAGATTTTTACCTCGGGTTTCATTGTCAGTTTGTCTGAATCTAGTAAATGTAATTAAATATAAATAAGTTGTCATGAAGACTGCAGGAAACACACATCATATTAGGAGAAAAAACTTGGGAAACTTTACTAAACAATTTTCATTCAAGTGCCAATAATTATTCAAGTGCAAGCTTGGTTAATTTTCTGGTATATAGCAATAGAGAAGAAGTAATGAGACTATATTTTATGAAACCTAGTTGATTTAGTGTCAGTTCAGCATTCTAGCATGTTATACATTCAACTATCATTTTGCAAGAGCATTTACCCTCTTGGGATCAATGCCTCTTGTATTGCATTTTTGGGAGAGCAGGACTGAGTATAAAACATTTACTTCTTGAACAATGCTGAAAAGTATAACATAACATGATCAACATCATATATGGAAGATTCTTATTTAGTTGCCTGACCCACAGATCCCTCAGGGAAAGCCAAAAAAACCCCAGATAAGCTAAATATTTTGGAGGGTTGTCTCAAGCCATAAACACATGCTCAGCTGGCAAATGGGTATTCTCATTGAAAATTGCTTGTTACCATCCTCTGCCAGCCATAACCAGTGTGGAGCTGAGCTAGCAAGAGGGATTATATGAGCACTCCTTTGTCTATTTCAAAATCAGCTTATCCAGCCAGGTGGTTTGAGTTGACCTGCCTGAGTTTTCCTGATGTGGATAACTGACAGCTCATATGATCTCTTCTGCTGGAACAAGCTCTGGGGTGGTAACCTCTGCTTGGCAAAATGCCAGTAATGATAATCTAATCTGGCAGAGCAACATTCATAAGTGGTCAGTCTGCAGCCTAGATAACCCAGAGCTTCTGCAGCATGATCAACACCAGGAGCTGTTGACCAAAGTGCTCTAGCTGACCACAGATGTCATGAGAATGCATTGACAGAAAAAACAGCCTCCTTGATAAAAAAAGACCTATTTCTTTCAGGGCTTTATAGATTAGCAAGCTCCTTGAACTAGTATCTTGAAATAAAGAGGACACTACATCAGGCACCTCCAGAGAATCACTCATTATCAAGTACAGCTGGACAGAACACTACAGTAAAATACAATAATGTCAAAATATAAGGAGATAGGGTTAGTAGTTAATGTGTTATTCATTGTTCTACAGAAGATAAAATGGTTGCAGTACTCAAGGCTGTGACTCCTGAATCTTTAATTCACTACAGACAAAAAATGCTCCCCAGAATAGGACATATTTACGAGGCAACTTGGTCATTTAATAGCCAGAAGTCTTTGAAAAAAAAATTATTCACTAAGATACAGAGAGATGATTATTTATAAGCATTTTGGCAGTGCTACAAGTGAACATTGTACTCCACAAAAGCTTCTTTAGGCAAGCATAGCATGAGCCACAAAATCCCTGCCCTAAGGAGACTGCAGTCTAAGCTCATTTATTCTTGAAGACAATTATAGCACATTACTGTTCTTTACACAGCTTAAAATATGTGTATATTGCTAACCATAGCCAATAAATAGCTGATTTAGCAACCCCTTCTTCTCCAGAGAGCAATACAGTTGGCTACTGGGATAATTTAGAGATATAATCATAGAATCATTTAGGTTGGAAAAGACCTTTAAGATCATCAAGACCAACCGTTAACCTAGCACTGCCAAGTCCACCACTAAACCATGTCCCTAAGCAATACATCTACCCGTCTTTTAAATACCTCCAGGGATGGGGACTCAAACACTTCCCTGGGCAGCCTGTTCCAATGCCTGACTACCCTTTCAGTGAAGAAATTTTTCCTAGTATCCAATCTAAGCTTCCCCTGGTGAAACTTGAGGCCATTTCCTCGAGAGGAAGAGACCGACAGCCACCTCGCTGCAACCTCTTTTCAGGTAGTTGTAGAGAGTGATAAGGTCTCCCCTCAGCCTCCTCTTCTCCAGGATAAACAGCCCCAGCTCCCTCAGCTGCTCCTCACAAGACTTGTGCTCTAGACCCTTCACCAGCTTCATTGCCCTTCTTTGGACACGCTCCAGCACCTCGATGTCCTTCTTGTAGTGAGGGGCCCAAAACTGAACACAGTACTCGAGGTGCGGCCTCACCAGGGCCGAGTACAGGGGCACTATCACCTCCCTGGTCCTGCTGGCCACACTATTCCTGATACAAGCCAGGATGCTATTGGCCTTCTTGGCCACCTGAGCACACTGCTGGCTCATATTCAGGCGGCTGTTGACCAACATCCTTAGGTCCTTTTCTGCCAGGCAGCTCTCCAGCCACTCCTCCCCAAGCCTGTAGCGTTGCATGGGGTTGTTGTGACCCAAGTGCAGGACCCGGCACTTAGCCTTGTTGAATCTCATACAGTTGGCCTCGGCCCATCAATGCAGCCTGTCCAGGTCCCTCTGCAGGGCCTTCCTATCCTCCAGCAGATCGACACTTCCACCCAACTTGGTGTCATCTGCAAACTTCCTGAGGGTGCACTCACTTCACCACAACTCTTTGGGCCTGGCCATCCAGCCAGTTTTTTACCCAGCAAAGAGTACACCCGTCCAAGCCGTGAGCAGCCAGTATCTCCAGGAGAATGCTGTGGGAAATGGTGTCGAAGGCCTTACTAAAGTCCAGGTGGACAACATCCACAGCCTTTCCCTCATCCACTAAGCTGGTCACCTTGTCATAGAAGGAGATCAGGTTAGTCAAGCAGGACCTGCCTTTCAGAAACCCATGCTGGCTGGGCCTGATCCCCTGGTTGTCCCGTACATGCCGCGTGATGGCACTCAGGATGATCTGCTCCATAACCTTCCCCGGCACTGAGGTCAGGCTGACAGGCCTGTAGTTCCCCGGATCCTCCTTCCGACCCTTCTTGTGGATGGGTGTCACATTTGCTAACTTCCAGTCAACTGGGACCTCCCCGGTTAGCCAGGACCGCAGATAGATGATGGAAAGTGGCTTGGTGAGCACCTCCGCCAGCTCCCTCAGTATCCTCGGGTGGATCCCATCTGGCCCCATAGACTTATGTGCGTCTAAACGGTGTAGCAGGTCGCTAACCATTTCCCCTTGGATTATGGGGGCTTCATGCTTCTTCCCGTCCCTGTCTTCCAGCTCAGGGGGCTGGGTACCCCGAGAACAACTGGTCTGACTATTAAAGACTGAGGCAAAGAAGGCACGAAGTACCTCAGCCTTTTCCTTGTCCTCTGTCACTATGTTTCCCCCTGCATCCAATAAAGGAT
Source organism: Platalea leucorodia (assembly GCF_965183815.1). Taxonomy (NCBI): domain Eukaryota; kingdom Metazoa; phylum Chordata; class Aves; order Pelecaniformes; family Threskiornithidae; genus Platalea; species Platalea leucorodia. Next base: position 23,852,543 of record NC_138859.1, on the reverse strand, counting down.
GGAGATTCTCCTTATCTCTCCTTTTGTTGCTAATGTATTTGTAGAAACATTTTTTGTTGTCTTTTACAGCAGTAGCCAGATTAAGTACCAGCTGGACTTTGGTCCTTCTAATTTTCTGCCTGCATAACCTCACAACATCCTTGTAGTCCTCCTGAGTTGCCTGCCCCTTCTTCCAAAGGTCGTAAACTCTCCTGAGTTATTCCTGAGTTCCAGCCAAAGCTCTCTGTTCAGCCAGGCCGGTCTTCTCCCCCACCAGCTCATCTTTCGGCACATGGGGATGGCCTGCTCCTGCGCCTTTAAGATTTCCTTCTTGAAGAATGTCCAGCCTTCCTGGACTCCTCTGCCCTTCAGGACTGCTTCCCAAGGGACTCTGTCAACCAGGCTCCTGAACAGGCCAAAGTCTGCCCTCCAAAAGTCCAAGGCAGCAGTTCTGCTGACCCCCCTCCTTACTTCTCCAAGAATGGAAAACTCTCTCATTTCATGATTGCTATGCACAAGATGGCCTCCAACCGTCACATCACCCACCAGGCCTTCTCTGTTCACAAGCAACAGGTCCAGCGGGGCCCCTTCCCTAGTTGGCTCCCTCACCAGCTGTGTCAGGAAGTTATCATCTCCCACACACTCCAGGAACCCCCTAGAGTGTTTCTTCTCCACTGTACTGTATTTCCAGCAGGCATCTGGTAAGTTGAAGTCCCCCACGAGAACAAGGGCTAGCGATCGTGAGACTTCTCCCAGCTGCTTATAGAATATTTCATCTGCCTCTTCATCCTGGTTGGGTGGTCTATAACAGACTCCCACCATGATATATCTGCCTTGTTGGCCTTCCCCCTCATTCTTACCCATACACACTCAACCCTATCGTCACCATCATTAAGCTCTAGACAATCAAAACACTCCCTAACATACAAGGCTACCCCACCGCCTCTCCTTCCTTGCCTATCCCTTCTGAAGAGTTCATAGCCATCCATTGCAGCACTCCAGTTGTGCGAGTCATCCCACCATGCTTCCATTACTGCAACTATGTCATAGTTTTCCTGCTGCACAATGGTTTCCAGCTCCTCCTGTTTGTTGCCCATGCTGCATGCATTGGCGTAGATGCACTTCAGTTGGGCTATTGATCCTGCCACCTTTTTTGGGGGAGAAGCCCTAATTCCTACGTGACCATTTTCAGGCGCTTCCGTGGTTTCCAACACATCCATAGCCCTCACGTCTTTGCTGCCGCATGGCTCTCCATCCCCTACCTCCACTGAGACGGCAGACCAAAGGACCTCGCTAGCACACTGTCCCTCAAATATTGGTGTGCCGCCCCCAGGCTTATCTCTAGCGAGCCTGGTTTTATCCCTTTCCCCCTTCAAATCCAGTTTAAAGCTCTTTCAATGAGCCCTGCTAACTCCTGTGCTAGGATCCTTTTCCCCCTTTGAGACAGGTGTACCCCATCTGTTGCCAGCAGGCCTGGTGTCGTGTAAACGAACCTGTGATCAAAAAACCCAAAATCTTTCTGGAGACACCAGTCTCGGAGCCAATTATTGATCTGCTGGCTCTTTCTTTGTCTTCCCTCATCATTCCCTGCAACTGGAAGGATAGAGAAGACTACTACTTGTGCTCCCGATCCCGTAACCAGTCATCCCAAGGCCCTGAAGTCTCTCTTGATTGCCCTCAGACTTCTAGTTGCAACTTCCTCGCTGCCTACCTGAAAAACCAATAATGAGTAGTAATCTGAGTGCCATACCAGGGTAGGAAGCTTTCTCTTCACATCTTTAACCCGGGCCCTGGCGAGGCAGCAGACTTCCCTAAGAAGTGGATCCGGTCGGCATTTCAGGCCTTCTGTTCCCCTCAGGAGAGAGTCTCCTATGACAATGACCCATCTTTTTTTCTTTATGGAAGCGGTTTTGATGCAGGGCGTAGGCCGACTTAACCTTGGTGACACCTCCGACCTAGATGTACCATCATCCCTGTCATTGTTTGGTTCCACTTGGAGAACTTCATACCTGTTTTGCAAGGGCACCTGGGAAGGTGGGGCAGTCACAGAGGAGACGCGCCTGCTGCACCGGGCAGGAACTTGTCACCATTGCCCCCTATCCCTTAAGTCACTATGTTCAGCCAGGCAGAGAGAGGATAGGGAATCTTCTGTGTCATGGGTCTTGTCTGCCTGCTGGGCCTGTCTCAGGGAAGGTAGGGTGCAATTCCAGTAATCTATCTCTCTCTCGCTCTCCCTGATACTCCTCAACCTTCTCACCTCCTCCCGGAGCTCTGTCACTAAGCGGAGGAGCTACTCTACCTGGGCATACCTCCCACAGGTGTGCTCACTGCTGCCATCCGGTATTGGCATAAGAGTAGGGCATACCCTGCAGCCTGACACCTGGGTGGCAGCGTGTTCGCAGCAGAGCTCTGTCTGGGCAGCTTCGCCAGTCATGGTGGGTGCAGAGCTTAGCAAGGTCATGGCTTTTTGCTGGGTGGAGACCATTGCTCCCTGGTCGATCTTCAGCGCCCTTCCTGCACACCCTTCTGTGCGAACTGCCACGCCACACCCTTGCTGATGCACCACGCCCTGTTTGCCCAACCTGTTCGTGGCGCTCCTGGTTGCTAGTGCTCCCTAAGGGCTTCCTTTATACCGGGGGGGGGGGGGGGGCTTGGCCGCTGTTGCTCCTGGACCCATCCAGGTCTCATCAGCTGCTGTCGCTTGAGCTGCGGGCTTCTGGCTGCTCTCTCGGCTCCGCAGGACTGGGAACCCCCCCTGTGCACCATGCTAGAGCACTCCGCTGCTGATCCTGCCAGCTCCAGAGCTGCTTGCCTCGGCGACAGCTTATTATTAGCTTATTATAAGCTTATATCAGCTTATTATTTTCAGCTGTTTTGTAGACTCATACAGAAACCTAACTGTAACAAAAGAAATACTCTCAGTGAGGAGTTCAATGCGGAGTTTAATAAGAGGCCAGATCAAACAGACAACCTGATTGCCAAAATGTGACGTCTAAGGAAGTCAGTTAAGTATTTGAAAGATGGCTGTTAATGGAATCTCTGTGTCATCCCTTAGCTTACATTTACTCTTGGTGCTTAATCAGTATTATCCACACAGAGTTGGTGGGAGTACATGTTAGAGTCTAGATTGCTAATGCGGCAAACTAGCCTGCCCCTTTTCTACCTTGGACGTAATGGAAGCCCACATTGTAAATGTTGTATCTCCCAATGCTATCTCAGACTTCTGCCCACATTTTCCAGACTTTCTAAGTTCTCATTACCCACTCAAATCCTATGCATCTGAAATGATCTATCAATTTATTTCTTTTTAAATTTAATTTATTTTTGTTAATATTATTATTATGCTGAAATTTCATCAAAAGTTACTTTAAAGGATTAAAAAAATTCAAAACTTTGCCTGTAAGGAAGCATGCTGAATACTAAAGATGTTCTGAAAGTCACACTCTTCCATTCCCCAAATACGTTCTTTAGAGTCTGATCATGAAGGATACTATTTGTAAGCAACAGAAATGTTTCATTCAGAAAAAAATATGTTTTACTACTACCATTTGACTGTAAAGTTCACTTTCTTTATCTGAAAAGCACAAAGGATGACTTTAGCTGTTACACGCCTTTACTCTGGAGAACACTATATATATATACACACACACCTATATATATAGGTACTCAACAACTTTTTTGCGTCAGTCTTCACTGGCAACCTCTCTCCTCACACCTCCCGAGTCAATGGGCCATTTGACGGGGATCGGGGGGGCAGAGGTCCTCCCACTGTAAGAGAAGATCAGGTTCACGACCACCTGAGGAACCTGAATGTACATAAGACTATGGGTCCCGATGAGATGCATCCCAGAGTCCTGAGGGAATGGGCTGATGTAGCTGCCAAGCCACTCGCCATGATATTTGAAAAGTCAGATGAAGTCCCTGGGGACTGGAAAAAGGGAAATGTTGCAGCCATTTTTAAAAAGGGTAAAAAGGAGGACCCTGGGTACTACCGACCTGTCAGCCTCACCTCTGTGCCTGGGAAGATCATGGAACAGATCCTCCTAGAAGCTATGCTAAGGCACATGGAGGACAGGGAGGTGATTCGGGACAGCCAGCATGGCTTCACCAAGGGCAAGTCCTGCCTGACCAACCTAGTGGCCTTCTATGATGGAGGGACTGCATCAGTGGACAAGGGAAGAGCTACGCATGTCATCTATCTGGACTTCTGTAAGGCCTTTGACACGGTCCCCCACAATATCCTCCTCTCTAAATTGGAGAGATATGGAATTGATGGGTGGACTGTTCAGTGGATAAGGCATTGGCTGGATGGATAGACTTCTTTAATTCATTATTTAATAACTCACGGTTAGTTAATCTGGAGGGACCTAGTCAAAAAAGAACATCAGTGACTTAAATATTTCATCTGTATTGCGGGTTTTATATGACTTCATGTATAATTCTTGCTAACTTACTTCATCAGACTTCATATTTCCACATATGACTATGAAGAGACATTTATAAGAACTGGTTAAAATATATAAGAAATTCTGAGCATTTATGTTTTTCTGTAGGTCAAATTTTGTTTTCTTCCAATATTTAATATCTAACTTTATAATGTGCTTATGATATTTAAAACACAAAGTAGTAGAAAACTGTGAGAATTACAGAGTTTACTTATTTTTCTCCCATTATGTTACTTATAATCAAAGAAAATTAGTCACAGTGTGTGCTAAATAAAATCTTAGGATATTTCTTTCTGAAAATGCTTTAATATAAAAAATATAACACAGAACAACATAATAGTTTTTGAACTAAGAGCTTCAATGGAATATGGAGAGGAAAGTAACAACAATAATGTACTAGGATATAGAGAGACCTGTCATTTTGAGGTAGTAACATAAAAATGTAATTCCAACAAATTAAGTATAAGCTCCTGAAGAGGTTTCATCTCAATTATATGTTAAAGCAAAGAATATGCTTTCAGTGATTTGTTTTTTCTTTCTCTCTCTCTGTCTTCCCCCTTTCCCCACTCCCCCTTTCTTCCCTCCCACCCCTGCTACATGCTTGTCCTACAACCAAACCATAATTTTTCAAGATCAGGTTTATTAGAATAATTAATCTTTACAGCCGAACAGTTGATGAGAGAGAGTGAGATGTTGATGAGAGAGAGAGTTGATGAGAACAGTGAGATGAGTATGTTTCCAAGTCATATAACATTTTTCTTCAGAACAGGAACAGCATAAGTCATTTACAGTTTTGACTGTTGTGTTTCTGAGAAACAAGTGACCAGAAAAAGTGACTAGCAGAGTGTTACTAGCAGACAATTTTTTTATAAAAAGGTCTGAAAAAAATTTCTTCTGAATGGTGTGGCACATTGTCACGTCCCACCTGGGGAGGAGTGACTAAGATTCACAAATCCTCTCGGTGTGGATTAAGGTGGGCCAACACTCACGGTCCATACAGAAACACCAGCTTTAATAGAAAGCTTCTATAGAGGCAAATATTGAGTACAAATATTCGATACCCGCCAACCCTCTCACAGTTATATCCACCCCAGCTATGCGGCTTTATGGAAAGTCAAGGTAGGCCGTGCAGTACTTGACTACAGTTTAACAACTTTAACAACTTAATCACCTTAGGAAAAGTGAAAGAGAGAGAGAGAGAGAAGGAAAAGAGAATCACCAGTCCTGGATCCAGCGTTGGTCCTGCCAACAGGGGTATTCGGTGAGGAAAGAGTGAGGAGAAGTGAAGGTTCTTATAGAGATGTTGATTCTGCGCAGGGTGCTCGGTGATAAATCCACAAATCACGCATGCACAAGCATGAACACGAGCACGGGCACGAGCACACCATCATACAGACTGCACCATATTTATCAGGCTACATGATTAGTATAAACCCGCTTAAATTTACACTTATTGGCTAGTGATTAACATTTCGTACACTATTGGTTTACTGTATTTAAATTAGCCTCGCTTGCTATGTAAATCAGCATGCATGCTCCTTTCAGGTGGGGGGGGGCAAGTCTTTTTGTCCTGACTTGAGTCGGTGGTCGTGATCTCCCCTCGCCACATTTACCTTTCACCTACTTTCTGCAGTTTTATCTTCTCTGGCCACCGTCCAGTCTTTGGTGCCAAGATGTTCACTTTTGTCGGCTTGTTAGCTCTTCTTCAAGGTTAGAGCCGTTAGTTTTCCACAGTTTGTTATCTTTTAGCTCCCTCCCAAATTCCTTTCCCAAGGCACAAGTGGTTAGTAGTTTTGCTAATTGGAAAATTACATCAGCGACCAGTCAAACCAAGAGGAGCGTTACCAGGGCTGTCCCCCAGGCAGTAGGTGTGGGGGGGGAATAAGACGCTTCACAGACCATGGGGAATGGGGCCGAGGCAAGGCCGCCCTGTCTCCACAGGGCTCCCTCCCTCACCCTCACTCCAGGTACTGTCCGGTCCTGGGTCCTAGCGACTGTCGCTCTGCATTGTGGTTTTAGCACCCAGACTGTTTGAGACATCTCGTTGTTTTACACTAGCAGTTCTCTACACACATGTAAAAGGTGACAAATAGATGTGGAGAGTCACAGGAAAAATACAAAACAGGGAACCAAGATGAAGAATGGAGGAGAGAGATGGCAAAAGAATAAGTCAGGAAATTATAGAAAGGTGCAGAAAATTCAGAGTTTAAAGAAGGAGGGTAATTTTGAATTAGCTTCTGAAATGAATAGAAGTCCAGTCAGGGGGATAATGGATGAAGGTGAGAGAGTCATATCTCCTAAAGCATAAGAGTAATCTGGTCACACAGTTTTGGACCCCCTGAAGTTTAGTGAGTAGGAAGATCATAAAAGAGGAAATTTTAATAGCTGACATGGGACATGATAAAATATGCTATTGGGGTGACACTGGTGGTAAAAAAATCAGTTATTTCAGTCCCCAATGTAGGGCATGAGGAATTCGAGATAAGGAGAGTAATTGGGAGAGGTAACAGGCAAAACATGGACTGAACACAGCAAAGAGCAGAATGATCGTGGGGAATTTCTGTTGTGGTGAAGGGACAAGGGGTGGATTGTGTGTAAATTATCCACTTTAATTGGTGTTGTGATGATGTTATTTTGATTTTGGTGTGGAGAATTCTTTTTGTTGATGTGAGTGAAGATTGTGAAGATTGTGTGATGAATGTGTATTTAATAATAATTCTTAAATATGTGATTCACAGAGGCAAGGGGTGGAATGTATTGGGTTTGCGTGGCAAGTTTTTGGTAGCGGAGGGGCTACAGAGGTGGCTTCTGTGAGAAGATGACAGAAGCTTCCCCTATGTCCCACAGAGCCAATGCCAGCCAGCTCCAAGAGGGACCCGTTGCTGACCAAAGCTGAGCCAATCAGCAATGGTGGTAGCACCTCTGTGATAACATATTTAAGAAGGAGAAAAAGTTGCTGCACAACTGCAGCTGGAAGAGAGGAGTGAGAATATGTGAGAGAGACAACTCTGCAGACACCAAGGTCAGTGAAGAAGGAGGGGGAGGAGGTGTTCCAGGTGCCAGAGCAGAGATTCCCCTGCAGCCCGTGGTGAAAACTATGGTGAGGCAGGTTGTCCCCTGCAGCCCGTGGTGAAAACTATGGTGAGGCAGGTTGTCCCCTGCAGCCCATGGAGGTCTGCAGTGGAGCAGATATGCACCTGCAGCCTGTGGAGGATCCCATGCCAGAGCAGATGGATGCACCCACAAGATGCTGTGACCCTGTGGAGAGCCTGCACTGGAGCAGGCTCTTGGCAGGACCTGTGACCCTGCAGAGAGAGGAGCCCATGCTGGAGCAGGTTTGCTGGAAGGACTTGTGACCCCGCAGGGGACCCAAGTCTGTTCCTGAAGGACTGCACCCCATGGAAGGGACCCATGCTGGAGAAGTTCGTGAAGGACTGCAGCCTGTGGGAAGGACCTACGATGGAGAAGTTAATGGAGGACTGTCTCCCGTGGGAGGGACCCCACGCTTGAGCAGGGAAGAGAGTGAGGAGGAAGGAGCTGCAGAGACAACGCGTGATGAACTGACCGCAACACCCATTCCCCATCCCCCTGCACTGCTCAGGGGGAGGAGGTAGAGAATTCAGGAGTGAAGTTGAGCCCAGGAAGAAGGGAGGGGTGGGGGGAAGGTGTTTTAATATTTGTTTTTATTTCTCATTATCCTACTCTGATTTGATTGGTAATAAATTAAATTAATTTCCCCAGTCAAGTCTGTTTTGTTCGTGACAGTAATTGGTGAGTGATCTCCCTGTCCTTATTTCGACCCACAAGCTTTTCATTGTATTTTTTCTCCCCCTGTCCAGTTGAGGAGGGGGAGTGATAGAGCAGCTTGGTGGGCACATGGCATGTAGCCAAGGTCAACCCACCACACTATTTTAACATGGACTCTCCTCTTTCATTTGAAAGATCTTTTTATAAGGCTACTTGGCCTTATTGTTACAACATCCCTCTATCTCTTTTCTTGAAATGGTTCTACTTTTTTCTAAATAACTTTATATTACATTGGGTTATAAGAAGAAAAGAGAGAGAAAGAGAAAGTCATTGGGCATCCCTATAAGAAGCAAAAACTTGCTTTTTATTTACCACATCAACAAACTTTGATTATTATATGGAAAATAATATTATCTCTCTGTAGGAAGTATTAGTCAGACTGGATAAGAGTGCTCCTCAAATAAGTCCTCCAAATTAATAGAGGTTCCAGAAGGAGCTAACAAAATGTTCTGAAGGCCTGGAAATTGTCTTGTACCAAGAAAGTTAAGTTTGAATCAATCACAGTAGAAACAAGAAAGAGATTTTATATAGCAGGCTCAAAAAAAAAAGCATAAGCAGAGGTACTGCTTGGAAGGCAAAACTAGACAAACAGAAAAATTACAAAAACAAGGTGCAAATTCTTCACAGTTAGCATAATTAACCATTGGAATAACTTAACCAGGAACGTGATAGACTCTTCAACTGCAATACTTAAGGCTAGATGTCATGTGCTCTAGCTCTAACAGAATTTATAGGCTTGATGTGGAGCTTACTGGGTGAAGTTCCTTGGCCTGTGTTTTGCTGGAGGTCAAACAGGATGACCATAACGGTCTCTTTGAGCCTTGCATTCTACAAATATATGAAAATGCAGTCCTTAATTTCACTGGTAATGCCAGATTTGCAATCTCAAACTCTTCCTTAAAACTGCCACTTGCACCCAATTTATTTATTTATTTATTTATTTTCCCATGGCTTTTTTTTTTTTGGATCTCCATTGTACAGAATGGTTATTAACTGCGATGCAAATGCCAGTGTTGCCATGGAAACCTCTGTCCACTACAGAATATACTAGAGCAATATTTGAACCATTTGTCCGTTTGATTAATTTATGTCTTTGTGCTGAAGGTAACTTGGCTTGATTGTCTCATTATATATTAGAGAAGCTACTGCTCTAACAAATGGAGTTATTGTGTTAGGTCTATTCATCTTGGTACATCCCTGAGAACTGATAGACATTTTAACAAAATGACTGTTCCTTAATGAGCTGCAGCTTGTCAGAAATGTTTAGGGTTTCATGCTAGGCATAGACCACTGCCATCACAGCTTTAGTTATTATGGCAATGAATAGGATGTCTATAGAAGAGCCTATAGAAGGCATTGACCCTGGTTTTGATATCACCTAGTTCGTAATTATCAGCTATATGTACACTATATGATAGACTCATAGTAGATTCCAAAGCTTTGAGATAATTTTCTGATGAACTAGCTAGCTACTCAAGCACAAAGATGAGATAAATACTTTCCCTAACCTTTTTATTTTTTTTTAGTAAAAAAAGAAAACAAAACCCACAAACCAAACCAAAAAACCTCACAGAAAATATCATCAAGTAATAGTTTTCAGTTTTGCTTTGTTAGTAAGTCAGACATACTTCAGTTTTCTGTAGTTGGGTAACTTCCATCTCTATTATGATTTTTTTAAGCATTAATTCTACATATTACCAGTACTGAAAATCTACATGGAATATTGTTGTGGTTTAACCCCAGCTGATAACTAAGCACCACACAGCCGCTCACTCACTCCCCCCCCCCCCCCCCAGTTGGATGTGGGAGAGAATCAGAAGAGTAAAAGCGAGAAAACTCGTGGGTTGAGATAAAGACAGTTTAATAGGTACAGCAAAAGCTGCACATGCAAGCAAAGCAAAACAAGTGATTCATTCACTACTTCCCATTGGCAGGCAGGTGTTCAGCCATCTCCAGGAAAGCAGGGCTCCATCATGCATAACGGTTACTTGGGAAGACAAATGCCATAACTCTGAACATCCTCCCCCTTCTTTTTTCTTCCCCCAGCTTTATATGCTGAGCATGACATCATATGGTATGGAATAGCCCTTTGGCCAGTCTGGTTCAGCTGTCCCAGCTGTGTCCCCTCCCAACTTCTTGTGCACCCCCAGCCTAGTAGCTGGTGGGGCAGTGGGAGAAGCAGAAAAGGCCTTGACTCTGTATAAGCACTGCTCAGCAGTAACAAAAACATCCCTGTATTATCAGTACTGTTTTCAGCACAAATCCAAAACATAACCCCATACTAGCCTCTAATTAACTCTATCCCAGTCAAAACAACCAGCCCAAATATGAAACAATTTGAATGGAATATGCATGTCCTGGAAGGGAAAAAATATTTTTCTATCGAATTATTATATAAATCTTTACAAAATTTACTCTAGCCCTTGCTCTGTCAGCTCAACATTGTCATAATTTTAGTACACGCATCTGTCAGTGTGTTGTTTACATTAGTGAATATCCAGCTCTGAAATGTAAGCAGCTTTAGCCCCATGGGATTATGTCAGACACATACCTGTTTATTTCTGACAACAGGTTTTGCATATTTTGAATAATAACAATGGAAATATTAAAAATCTACATTTTACAGTGTCATAGAATTTCTCCTACAGAGATGTGCACTTCTCAAAAGAGAAAATGGGAAACCAGAGTCAACAGAACAAGAACTAAGCTGCTTCTAACCAGAAGCTAATTATGACAATCGTGATAGAGTTTATACATAATTTTAAAATGGAGATTTATGATTTCCATTCTTAGATGTTCCATTCAGTGAACAAGCATGAGGAGTCAGGGTATATGATATCTGCTTCAAGTATTTCTCAGTGCAGAATAAGTGATTAAGCTGTGCCCCTAATAATCACAGATGAAAGTCAATACCCTATAGCCACCAACAGCCACATTTAATCAGTTAATAACTATGGATTATACTTAACAAGATTTAATTTGTATTAGTATAGAATTTGTAATTCAATTGCTTTCATATTAATTTACATGTTGTCTAGACATGACATCATATTGACTCTGTGTTTGGGCCAAACACTAATTACAAACCTTGTAGCTAATACAAAGCTTTCAGTTTTAAAAAAAATAGGGTTTCTGTCTACATTGTATTAAAGACAGCTCAATATTAGTTTAGAGTTGCAGGCTTAGCATTGCCTGTGAATAGCACTTCTTCACTTGTACTTCAACCTCCTTAAACAAAGCATGTTGTTCCTACATGAAGAATGTGGCTGTTGGGAAAGAAAGATGCTATCATCCATCAAAAACAGCCTCAGATTCCTCTGGGAAAAGCCAAACGGGGAAATCAAAAGGTTTAAAGAAAAAACAACATGAAAAAACCAAAACTGCTAATAATAACTGCTGTGGTGCAAACTGGTCTGAAGCACTGTCAATGTTATTTTAACATTTATAATTGTATCTATACTGGAGGGGCTTTCACATGAACCTGAGTTCACTTCTTCTGACAGTATTTGACACATTCATTTTCAAAGCACATTCTCAAGAGAAAACCAGTGAAAATCATCCTTGACTTTCATTAGCTGCTATGGACTGCTTTTCAGTTATTTTGGTTTTATTTAAGTTAATTTCTTTTTTTATATAGGGGACTAGGTTCCTTAAAACATGTTTTACAGAGAGGATGGAATCATATTTAGTGTTATATCTATTAGAAAAAGAATCTTAAAAAAATAAATTTAGTTAACCAATCAGAAAGACAATTATTACCTTGAAATTTTCATCTGCTCATTTAAACTTAGCAATAAAAAACTAAGTTTTTTATATTATCTGCAAATTATAATAGCTTTAAATTTTAGTTTGTCTGAAGTGCCTCCATAAAAAATCCTTTTATTTAATGCTTAAAAAAAAACAAACAGAAAAGAACTTGGAATAAGAGATTGAGTTAGCACCAAGCTGAAACACTGCTATCCCCATCTGCCCATTGGCTTAACAGTGTTGGAGCTAACAACTGAGCATTAAAGTAAGGCCACAAAGTGTTCTTTTATTATTATTTATTTATCCTAATATTCCCTATATAGGTTATATGGCTAATATTGCACAACATAATAATAATAACTGTGATGTTTATAAATAAATCTACTAAATGTTATAAATTATTAGAATGGCTACTATTCAAGCTATGTTCTATACCCGCACACGTATTTTCACCTGCTAGACGAGATTGACATGCCCATCTGTGGTGCACTAGTGTCACCTAGTGGCCAATATTCTCCCTCACCAAAGACTATTTTTCTTAGGCTGTACGTTCTTAGCAGATCGTTTCCCATTCATGCAAAAGCCAGTTGCTGCATACCCTACCAGTGAGGCTGTAAGATATCATTCAGTAGCATGACACTCCTGTTTGCCTGCAGTATTATGGAGATACATTTTCAAAATAGCTTCCACAATTAATGCTGCCGTTTTAGGTCAGTTGCACAGCTGATAGTCACATTATGCATGCATGAACTTAATTTTGTACATGCAGATTGGACATACATGCTAATTTGAGTAGCTGGACATCTACCGACCACACTTTATAGATGAGGTATTTGGCCCTTCAACAACAAAGGATTTTTCTTAAGTTATGACTTACTGTGATATGCACATGCTAAAAGCATAGATGACTATGGTATACAAATAACTAGATAACTTTGACATGCAACATTCTTAATTGAGTTCTGAGGTTTTAGTTATTCTCCACAGGCCTAAGTAAGTATATTACCAGAAGGTAGTGGCATTCAGGCACCTGACCAGCTTCTAAAAACTATTTTTTTTTCTTTAGAACAAGAACTGCACTTTTTTTTTGTTTATAAAAAGTTGGAATTTATTCATTTCCAGAAAAACACTTCTTTGCTTGCTTATTCACAAATGTAATCTGAATTTGATAGACATTTATGCAGAAAGCTATTATTTCTTTGAAAGCACAGGTGGTCGTTGATGTCTTTTAACTAATAGAACATTAATTAGAACATTCTATCCCAAGACTGCCCTACCTACCATACTCTATGCTATGTTGGTGTGGACATTTTTAGTATGTACACTCAGAGCTGCACTATTTTGGGTAAAATACTACTATAATTTTGATCAGTATCATTGACTATAGCAGTTTCAACTCCTAAGTGACTATCCCAACAACTAAGCTGAAGACATGCTATCCCTTGTTCTCTTGCTCAGGATCTTCAAATAGGGAGCACTTGATAGCAGAGGTTAAAGGATTCCTCCCTGAAGATACTCAGCAACCAAAGCGGGGGGGGGGAATCTGAGTAGGCATTTGGTCTGAAACCCTCCTCTGAATTGGAGTTTTGGCTTTCTACTTCATCTCTGCTTCTTTACACTTTATGAATACTGCTTAAGCCCTAACCTTCATTTCCACTTCTGCATATGATACTTTTATCTTTTCATAATCCTCCCACACCTCGTTCTGCTCTTTCCAGGAAACATGCCCTCAGTTCCATTTCCATCAGCAAACAAGTCTTTACACTATTTAGTACCTTATTAATCTTTTCCCGTAGAACTTCATTTCTCACTTTGTTCCATATGTGTGCATTATAAATAAAACCCTGAACGTGCTATTTATGTATTTGAACATGAATACACACATTTACACACACATACAAACACAGACATGTATAATATGTTTTCTATCAGTTTTCATGGTTGCATGTTAAATAACTAACTCATCTATACAAACGTCCTCAAATCAAAATTGTGAACATGTGCTATTTAAATAAACAACTGTCTCCCCCTACTTTCAACAACCAGATGCAAAAGGATTAATTTGATTTTCCCATTTTTGTCGTGTTTTAAAAAGAATATGTAGCCCTGATAACATTCCACCAGCAAGTGTAACAACAGGGGAAAAGACTTTAAATGTCCTTCAACAAAAACTGGCCGACAGGTGAGACGGAGGAACCTTTTGCTGTAAGATGTCTATGTATGTTATCACTTTCCCCTAGCTGTCAACTTTGATCACTAATATATCACTTTTCTAGTAAGATAATCTAAGCTTGACCCTTAAAACTTTGTTCTTATGCAGTGCACATCTTCATCCCCCATTTGTATTTCACTTCATTTCGTAAAGTACATTAATTAAATCATCTCTTCTTATGACAGTAATGCTAAGAATTAATTGAGCTATTTGTTTTTCCTTATGTTAACATACCATTTTCCCATATAATTTTTTTGTCATTGCATTTCTTTTTTTTTCTACTTTGCAATCATTTTTAAAATAATTTACTTACTTGGGCATTCTGCTATTGATGACTCTTCAAGGAGATTCTGGCATAGCAAATGTTTATATCATCAACAGCATAGATGTCAAAGCATACCAAGCAGTGACCAATGGATTAATTCCTTTTCAGAGAAAGCATAATCTGATGCCTTTTGAGATCTGTTAATCTATGTATCAGTCAAGCAGCTGTCTGCAGAACTATATGCTTCACTACTTTTTTTTTTTTTTTTAAAGATATAGGGGGTAACCATCATGTTTACTCTATCACCAGAGCAAGTGGCACTGATATAATTAAGGCTGCCTAAAGCTTTCTATTGCAATACGCTGGTTTATATATCGTAATACTTCTGTCAGACTTCAGCTATTTGGGTTGAAATTTTCCATGTTGACTGCCTCGGGATGACCTTTTTTTAATGTCAGCAAAACCAGATCAGTCATTTCTCAAAAATAAGTTAGGAAACTACACATTGTTTCCTTCCTGTTTAAACAGGTTTAGGTTTGTTATATTGAAAAACAGTTGGGAAAGGACTCAGCTGTCCCTCAGAGGGTCACAGCAGCATGACACTAGCCACACGCCACTTTTTCTCTCTATTAAAGATGTTCAAATATGGTGAAGTTTATGACCCAAAAAGAAGTGCCATTTTCATTAATAGAGAATGATAGCTAAAGCCCCTATGTGGTGCATGACTTCCCTGCAATTTGGTCTCTTAATTGACAGCCAGTCCAGTGATCCATAGTTGAAACTCCTTGTATAGACAGTTAGGAAAAAAGGTGTCTGCCTGACCAGGGATTTGTCCATCAATGATGGGCTACTAAAGAAAACTCTATCAATTCCCCGCTGAGTGGCACTTTCCATTCCAAGCTAAAATTTTACATTGCCAGACATTATTTTGCCCCAGTAACCATGAAAAGCTCTTGTATTTTCTCTGTAGAAAACATGTCCCATGAAAAGTGAGGAAATTTGCAAAGAACCCTCTTCAGAAATGTATTGACTGGTGTCAAGACATAAGTGTGGTTTACACTGTTAAGGGATGTTATAAGCAGCCGACACCTTCAGCAACTCCAGGCCTGGGAATTGCTGCTATCCAGAGGGACCTTGACAGGCTGGATAAATGGGCCGACAGGAACCTGATGAAATTCAACAAGGGGAAGTGCCAAGTCCTGCACCTGGGGAAGAACAACCCCATGCACCAATATATGCTGGGGGCCACCCAGCTGGAAAGCAGCTTTGCAGAAAAGGACCTGGGTGTCCTGGTGGACAAGTTCAACATGAGCCAGCAATGTGCACATGCTGAAAAGGAGGCTGATGGTATCCTGGGCTGCATTTGGAGGAATGCTGTCAGCAGGTTGAGGGAGATGATTCTTCCCCTCTCCTCAGCACTGGTGAGGCCACACGTGGAGTCCTGTGTCTAGTTCTGGGCTGCCCAGTACAAGAGAGACATGGACATACTGGAGAGAGTCCAGTGAAGGGCCACAAACAGGATTAAGGGACTGGAGCATCTCTCCTATTAGGAAAGGCTGAGAGAGAGAGAACTGTTTAGCCTAGAGAAGAGGCGGCTTGGGGGGGGACCTTATTAATGTATATGAATACCTGAAGGGAGGGTTCAAAGAAGAGAGAGACAGGCTCTTTTCAGTGCTGTCCAGTGACAAGGGGCAATGGGCACAAAGCGAAACACAGGAGTTCCAGCTGAACATAAGGAATCACATTTTTACTGTGAGGGTGACTGAGCATTGGACCAAGTTGCCCAGAGAGGTTGTGGAGTCTCCCTCCTTGGCCTTCAAAAGCCACCTGGAGATAGTCCTGGGCATCTGGCTCTAGGTGGCCCTGCTTGAGCAAGGCAGTTGGACAAGATGACCTCCAGAGGTCCCTTCCAACTGCAGCCATGCTGTGATTCTCTGAAATCTTCCTACCCAGCTGCTGGAGCCCAGCCCAGTGCACCCAGGGATCTCTGTCCCAGGCTGATGAACGCTGCTGCTGTTTGCAGGTTCAACCAGTAGCGAAGCTGAGCATGTATCCCAGGGACATGCACATGTACACACACACAAAGGCTACTGACATGGCCAGCTGCACAGACTGACACAGACAAGGCACTGCCTTCAACAGCACCTACAAATATGACCCTCATAAAACATAAGCATAGACAGCCAAGTCCCCTTACTCCCCTTCAGCTGGTAGAGATAGAAGTTCACTAGTGAAGGCACGCATACACAGTACTCTAGATTCACAATCACATGTGTATTTGCAGATCCTCCAAGTACCAACACAGGCCCTCTGTCAGTCCAGTACCCCTGCTAAGATCCCGGGTCCTCTTACCTGCTTCATGGGTCTCCTACTTACAGCTCGTCCAGCTTGATGCTTGCTAGCAAACACTCACACACTCGCGTCACATGCACTGCACACTCATGGCCCCTCTCAAATACAAGCATGGACCCTCTGCCTGCCTGATACTTCTGCCCAGATGTGGGGGTCTTCTACTCACCAGGTAGTCCATCTTGAAGTTTGCTAGTGAACTACAGATGCACACCCCCATGCACACCAGGTTTGGAGAAGCTACGGAGCCTTGCACCTCTCTCCACCTCCCAGCAGCTGACACCAGGCACATGGTTCTGTGACCTGCAGTCCCACTCCAGCTGCTGATGCTGAGCCCCTCAGTCACCTTACTAACCCTGTTCCTTCCCAGCAGCTGGTTTTTGGGGCACACATTTTTCCCACCCCAGTGACTGGCAACTGAGACCTTCACCTGCTCCAGTAACTGGCCCTGAGACTCCTGCTTACTCCAGTAGCTGACACCACAGGCTAGGGGCACCTACACCCCCGGTCTGACTACAGCTGCTGGCCCCATATCCACTCATGAGTGCTCCCTCTAGTAGCTGGCACTTAGTCCTTGCAGCACACATACACATGGGACAGAGAGTGAGATTTCACAGAAAGATAGCTGAGAAAGGATTTAATGAGGAGATAAGAGAGACTGCAGTGATCAAATGCAGGGCTCAGAGAAGCCTACTGACTGGCCCCATAAAATGGCTTTTTTAAGTACATTAAAAACAAGAGGAGGTCTAAGGAAAACATTGGACTCATACTTGATGAAGATGGTCACCTGACAAATACGGATGAAGAAAAAGTGGAGGCATTCAATGCTTTTTTTTCCTCAGTCTTTAATAATACAGATAGACCTTGGGCTGCCTGGTCCTATGAGTCGGAGGACCATGACTGCAGGAACAGTGACTTTCCATTTATGGACACTGAAATTGTAAGGGACCAGTTGGATCAGCTGAATGTTCACAAGTCCATGGCGCCTGATGGGATTCACCCCAGAGTACTGAAGGAGCTAGTGGATGTTACAGCAGGACCCCTCTCGATCATCTACCAAAGGTCTTGGGAGTCTGGGGAGGTCCCAGCTGACTGGAAGCTAGCCAATGTTATTCCAATTTACAAGAAGGGTGTGAGGGAAGACCCAGGAAACTACAGACCTGTTAGTCTAACCTCAGTACCTGGAAAAACTATGGAGAAGATCATGCTGGGTGCTATTGAAAGGCATTTAAAGGACAATGCAATCATCAGGCTGTCACGGAGGTACACTAAAACAAACTGAAACGAAGGACAAACTCAAACAACTTTATTGCACAAAACAACCAAAATCACACAACAGAAACCAGTGAGAAACAGGAGTAAATGAAATCAATCAACACTCCGATAACATTTAACACATAACAGGTTTGAGGTGTCAGTTCGGGTATTGTTACCACACGTCAATACACACGAGAATGATGATCCAAAGTGCACACACACACTCACTCACTCACTCACACACTCACAAAGGGGGGGAAACTCTCTCCCTCTCGTGGGTACCCAGAAGATGTAATCGCTCACCTGAGAGGGGGTGAGGGCTCATTCAAGGATATCCAGAAGAAATCACTCACCCAAAGGAGGTGAGGGCACTCAATTCCGGGAAGGTTCCTCAGGTGGCGTCCCGAGGGGAGAGGTTTCAAACACAGACCCACTGCTCTGAGAAGACCGCTCCAAGGGGATCTCCGTCAGCGCCCCATTTACACCCTGGGTTGGATCAGAGCTGTGGTCATAATTGGTCATGATCTAGAAGCTTCTCCGAGCCAAGGGGCCTCATTGGCTGCGGAGCCTGCCTGGCGACTGAGAGGCCCCGCTCCTCCTGCTCCCCCTGGCGAAGGGTGTACAGGCCTGGGGGAACAGTAGAGTACAAAAGGTGTGAAAATGAGGCGCGAAAAGCCAGTGATTGCCATGTTCCGATCTTCACGGTGGGGGTGGAGTGTACCTGTCACACAATCCACCCCATGACCACAGTCATGATCCGACTGGCTTCTTTGGAGTGGTGGTACAGTCACCTCTTGCCTCCAAAGTTAAAAGGGGGCATAGTGTTGGTGAGTTTAACACCCGCTGTGGATCATCATTCTTCAAGTGTATTTAACCAGTCAACAGTCAATCCACAATAAACTATCAAATGTAACAATATCCAACATTATAGCAACAATTAACAATAGCAATGGGTGAACATATGAGCACCATCCTGGGGTTGTACTGGGACATCTAACATACGGACAGGGAACATCAATTGCATGGGTCAGTTTTAGGGGTATGTCAGTGTCACAAGTGGGATTTAGGGGAGCGTCAGTTTCAGGGGCAGGTTTTAAGGGAGTGTACTTCACAGTGGACACAGATTTCGTTATGGTGCTCTTAATTACAAATTACAAATAATTGCAAATTACAACAATCACAGTTATGATCATTATCAAAGACTGAAGGAGCTTAGTTATCCACCCCGACAAGGAAAACCCAAATGCATTAAAAACTTTCCCCAACCAATTAGTCCCTAGTGCAGTAGCGATTTCTCTTCTGTCTCTAGCTATTTTCTTCATCTTATTCATCTGTTCTTGTAGTGGCACCAAAATGTTTGGGATGTGGATGCAACAGTCATCTACCGATAGATTCAGCTTCCCGCATACGCCTTTCTCCTTCAATAGGATTAAGTCTAACACAGCTCGGTTTTGAATAGTCATCTTGCTGTTTTCTTGTAATTGATGATTTAAAAAGCCTATGCTGTCATGCGTAGAGTTTATTAGCGCCTCTAGCTGTAGGCTCAGCTCTTGAATAGAGTGTCTGTTTCGTACTGGAGCAATCCCCATTCCAAAGATTGACTCTAACCACCACCGAATCCTTGTTGGAGCGTTTTTCCACCCCTTCTGTATATCCCTTGGCACGCAATCCCACCATTGCTTTGGTATGGTCCCTTCCCGGTAGATAGCACAGAGGGAAAGCACGGCTAACTTGCAGGCCAGTTTTGGGATAGTCGGGTATAGTCAGGAATATAGGCAGCCATCAGAGCATGCCCACACTAAGTTAGGAGGTACAAAGACAAAAGATGTTTGGCACGAACCTGGAACAGTGGTGAGGGGGCAACAACAGTCTCTTTTTTGGCAATTTAGGACAGAGGGATGTGAATAGCTGGTATTGATGCATAAGCAGTCTTGTACCAAGGCTTCTTGGGTTGGTGGATATAGCCACAACAGAGGCATCTTATCTATATCCTTACACCCAGTTTCCATTTGGCAGTCCCACAGTGGAGATTTCCCTGTCGGGTGTGCCTTATCTTTTTCCCTGTACCAACTAGGTGCATAGGTGTACCTGGCCCATGTGCAATTGAGCGGGCAGTCGAATGAGTTGTTATTAATTACACATGCTAGGGCATTCATTATTGTCTCTATCAGGATGTTTAATACACCAAGAAGCATTCAGTAGCTTGATATACACTAGTGAGTGATCATCAACGTCCCATAGAGAGCCACGTTCAGTGGTTCCCCATGGAACTTTGGGACAGGGTATAGTGCCGTTGACACTCGACCCCGTGGCTTTATGGGTCGGTTGGAGAATGTAATTGCATTTGGTATCCCATACTGAACTAGCATTTATCATACCTGGTGACCAGCTATAAACGATATGGGTATAACCTATGTCCCCTGGGCTTTCCCGGAACTTCCAGCTATAATTGTTATATTGACTCCATGTTAATTCAAGGGCTAGTGATATGTTGATGTCCTGTACAAAAATGGGTAAGGGGTCTTCCACTGACCTGGGGGTGGGTAAACATTGTTACCGATGTTAGGTTCATCATCTGTGCAAATCCCACCATCATCTTTGCCACCATGTTGCCATTCAGGTCCGAGTCGTCCGCATTAGTTGCTGTTGCCACCAATAGGAGCAACATGGTGGAAAAGGACCCACCCACATGGGTGGAAACATGGTGGGATGACTTGCACAACTGGAGTGCTGCAATGAACGGCTATAAACTCTTCAGAAGGGATAGGCAAGGAAGGAGAGGTGGTGGGGTAGCCTTGTATGTTAGGGAGTGCTTTGATTGTCTAGAGCTTAATGATGGTGACGATAGGGTTGAGTGTGTATGGGTAAGAATCAGGAGGAAGGCCAACAAGGCAGATATCATGGTGGGAGTCTGTTATAGACTACCCAACCAGGATGAAGAGGCAGACGAAGTATTCTATAAGCAGCTGGGAGAAGTCTCACGATTGCTAGCCCTTGTTCTTGTTGGGGACTTCAACTTACCAGATGCCTGCTGGAAATAATACAATACAGTGGAGAGGAAACAGTCTCAGAGGTTCCTGGAGTGTGTGGAAGATAACTTCCTGACACAGCTGGTGAGGGAGCCAACTAGGGAAGGGGCCTCGCTGGACCTGTTGTTTGTGAACAGAGAAGGACTTGCGGGTGATAGAATCATAGAATTGTTAAGGTTAGAAAAGACCTTCAAGATCATCAAGTCCATCCGTTAACCTAGCACTGCCAAGTCCACCACTAAACCATGTCCCTAAGCACCACATCTACACGTCTTTTAAATACCTCCAGGGATGGAGACTCAACCACTTCCCTGGGCAGCCTGTTCCAATGCCTGACTACCCTTTTGGTGAAGAAGTTTTTCCTGATATCCAACGTAAACTTCTCCTGGCGCAGCTTGAGGCCATTTCCTCCCGTCCTATCGCTTGTTACTAGGGAGAAGAGGCCGACCCCCACCTTGCTACAACCTCCTTTAAGGTAGTTGTAGAGAGCAATAAGGTCTCCCCTCAGCCGCCTCTTCTCCAGACTAAACAATAAATAACAAACTGATAAACATGTAGGGAGAGGCTTTCAGCAGAAGTAGATAAATTATATAAATCATATAGGAACAGCATTTATTTTGCTAAACTATCTTGTCTAAATCAATACACGATTTAGATTATTTGTGAGGAGTTGTATATTTTAATCTGGATTCTTTTCTAAACTTAAATATGCTATTTCCCTGTCACATTAAACATAATTATCTATAGCTCTTTCTGCATTGATGGTGCTTTGAGGCCTGCAGCTTGGTTTTTTTGCTTCTGCAATACTGATCGCAAGGGGAAAAAAAAACATTGTAGTATTTCTGCTAGAAGTAATATAGCAGTCAGATAGTTTCAAAAAAAGCTGGACTGCTTCAGCAGCGAATAATAGAAAAGCTCAAATACTAATGAGAAGAAAAAGATGCAGGCCTAAAATTATGGATTACAGTGGGAACATGCTGTATCTCATTGCTAATTTCCAAGTAATTAAATTTTGAGTATGTGTGTCTTCCTAGAACTTACTGAAAGAACATTGGTTTATCTGAGATCAAATGGCCTTTAGTTCAGCAGACTCATATTCTTATTATATTCTGTTTCTGCACACCTGTGTCAAGTAATTTTCTTTGTATAGAGCTTAGGGGAATGATTTTGCACAAATGCATCCAATCAGAAAGTAGAGAGAATAGCATGTGACAGCAACTAACCACATAACCTTGTCTCTCCTATAGAAAGAGCTTACAAATATGTCAGATACTGAATGTATGTGTGCAATCATGCTTGCAATTATATGAGAATTGAAAATATGTCAGAATTAGGTTATGGTTAAGGAATGCTTTGCGAATATGGGAGAAAAGTGACTATTAGTAACTAACTTCTTTATGATTATTTCAGATATGTCAAATGTTTACATGTAGCAAGCTCACAACAACTTTTTTCAAAAGCAATGGAACAAATCAAATCCTTCCCTTATTGTGTAACTGGTAACTACAGAACAAATACCAAATTTGCCAGTGCCACCTACTGTTGTGTAGCAGCAATGAATATGCATTTTACTAAAACCAGATCAATTTTTTTTTATTCAAGCTGTTGGTGACACTGAAGATCTTCAAGTGCTTTCTGATAATTTTCATATTTCTACATGAGGTTAAGAGTGTTGCTGTCAGCTGAGATATGCAAGGCAGAAGACAGAACAGTGCTTTCCTGTCTGAGTTCTTCCCTACGAGTGTGAAACAAGAATGGGTCATAGGGCCTCTTGCATTCATGATGTTTTATGCTAATTTAGGGATGCATAGTTTAGAAAACTCTTGCAAAGTTGCCTACTTTCAAGCTTACCACCAAATGAAGGCATCTCCAAAGCAATTGTGCCCATCCTGCTGCTCTACAAGTAAGTGCTAAGGGTGGATGTTGTTCAGAGCAATGTTTGACAATCTGGAGAAATCTCATTAAAGGAAACTTTGTTCTTTACTTCAAGTGAAGTAATACCAAAACTTGTTCATTGGCCAAATACTTCCTTCTATATCATCTTCAAAGATCACTGTCTCTTCATTCTGCATTAGGTAAAAAAACATAGCCATAAGCCGCAAGCCACAAGCCACAAGCCACAGCATGTGTTCTAGGCACTGGATGTATACATGTTAAGAGAAAGAGCAATAAATATCATTTGTAACAATGCTTTACCTGGCATTTCCATTATATTCATATATTGCACTCAGAGAATTGGGCTAAAAGAATGTTAAGGCTGAGAAGTTGGACACTTAGTTTAGGAAAGTCCATGATTTAAACATCCCAATGAAGTTTTCAGCTGGATTTCTCTTCTGGGCCCTTACAATTAGAATCATGTGTGTGAATGAAAGTACATTTTTTTCTGAGACTTGGAAATGTGGCTGTATTCAGAGGTAAAATGAAAGCAGTACATTTGAAATTCTTCCAGAACATGCATTTTTAAATACAAACATGAAACGTCACCACAAACAAAAAAATACCCAGAAAGTCAGAATGGGATGCTTTAACAGGATGAAAATATTTTCCAGGTATTTTTAAAACTAAAATGCTTGGCCAAATTCAACCAATTTTGCAAGGACTTTCAAATTTTTATCAAATTGCATATGCTATTAAATTTATAATCAGTGCAAATACAACCTTTATTTAACTAGTCACAGACTGTTTCCATGAGGATCCAACCAGAAGTTCTGTGCAAGATAGTCATGGTTAGGGTAACATGCTAAAGAACTGAATTCTACTTTGCCTCTGTCAAGCAATCATTTATCAAGATGGGCAAAGAGCAATCACTCTAAATGTTCATGGTTAGCCACCCTATGTTCCTCATTTTCTTGATACCAGCTGAAAGATCTGTGACCTGACTTTCAGGGGTGCTGTAGCACAGAACCGAATAATACTAAACACTTTATTCTTACTACATATTCTAAACAGACAACTTAAAATTTCTCATGTTGGCTAATATTTCCAGTTATTTTAGGCTCTGAAACACAAATGATATTTATAGCTCATTTCACCTTTCCTTACCATGGCTTTCCATTTGCTGTACAAAATGTCTTCTTGATATTTATTTTTTTAGATGAAGAGTCTGGACATCAGTAGAACATAAAGCAGAAACATTATGGTGAATTCATAGATAATTAAAAATCAGAAAAATCAATTTTGCTCTATACCAATGTTAAAAAGAGGGCATACTGTGAGGTACTGTGGTGGGTTAGCTAACAGCCAAACTCCCACTCAGCCATTTTTCTCACTCCCCTCTTCCCCCAAAGGATGGGGAAAAAATAGAAGGAAGGCAAGAAGACTCATGGATCGAGATAATGACAGTTTAATAGGGAAAGCAAAAACTGCACATGCAAGCAAAGCAAAGAGGAATTCATTCACTACTTCCCATCAGCAAGTAGATGCTTAGCCACTTCCTGGAAAGCAGGGCCTCAGTACACATATCGGTTGCTTGGGAAGACAAAAGCCATAAACACTAATGCCCCTCCGCCTCCTTTCTCTTAGCTTTTATTACTGAGCCATATGGTATAGAATAGCCCTTTGGTCAGTTTGGGTCAGCTATCTCAGCTATGTCCTCTCCCAAACTCTTGCCCACCCCCAGCCTACTGGCTTTTGGAGGGGGAAGAGCAAGCCGTGATGCTCTGCAAGCACTGTTCAGCAGTAGCCAAAACATTGGTGTGTTATCAACACTGTTTTAACCACAAATACAAAGCACAGCACAGTACAGGCTGGTATGAGGAAAGTTAACTCCATCCCAGCCAGACCCAATACATTATAAACAACTGCCTTTTAGTGGTGTCATAGGTGATATGATTGTCTAGAGCTTAATAGCAGAGATGGTCCTCCCCCTTGCCCTGGTTGTTATTGGGCAGACTTTATAGCAAATAGCAATGAGAAGAGAATTGCATGGGACTCTGCTTCTCGGACCTTTACTTCTGTCACTGATAATTTTTAGCACTTATGCAGGCATAACTCTCTGAATCCTGATGTTTGTATTTTGCTTCCATGTTCAGTCACAACAGCTACTTTCTCCATTTTCTTTGGTTCTCTATTGCCTTTCCCTCTTCCTTGCACTGCTTCTCCTCAGCTTCCTGATACTCAAGTATTTAATTATTTGTTTCATCTTCCTTTACTTTTTCTGCTGTTCTGTATGTTTTTGGACAAAAGCACTTTGAGTAATCAGTTTGGCTTGTCGTTGATGCAATGGATTTCTAGTAACCAGACTATGTTTTTATGAATCAAATTACTTGTTCTTGACCAAATATTTGCTGGATGTTGTTTTGTTAAAACCATTTTTTTTAAGTTTATCTCTGTACTGTTAAATTAATTTTTACTGGCTTTATCCCACAGCTGTAAAAAAAAGTTCTGATGTTTTCATATGCAGTTAATTGGATACCCAATATTAGACGGTTTAATCAGAGATATAAAAGAGTGGTAAAAATGCAAGCACAGCAGGGCTGTGGTTGCTGAGCAATGGATATGAAGACAAACTGCTCCCAGTCAGAGAACATAGGAGGTACAGGACAGAAATAGGTATAAATGCCCCTGGGGAATATGGGAAAGAACTGCAGAGCCATGATATTTCAATTTTTGGAAGCATCTATAGCTGCCTTTAACCTTCGAGTAGTAGCCCATAATAAATGCTGCCTTGTGGGCAGTTGTTCAGATCAGAGCACAGTGGCTGACTAGATGTGTGGCCTTATAGAGGCATGAAGACTGTTGAATACAGCACTGCAGGGGAAAGCTGGGATAGATTGAAAGTTTGGGATGTGGTAAAGCCAGTTGTCTGTCACACAAATAGTATAGGACAGAGAAGTATTCCTCTTCATCAATCAGAATGTGACTTTCGCTTAAATTTACACTTCCAGTGTAACACATAGTTATACAATCTAAAGTAGTCTGGGTTTGAGGTCCATATCTGTTTAAAGATTATGAAAATTAAGTATCAGTGATTTGTAGAGAACATTTTGTGTGGTTGGAAGAATATAGTGAGTAATCAGGAAAGAATCATAGAATCATAGAATCGTTAAGGTTGGAAAAGACCCTTAAGATCATCGAGTCCAACCATTAACCTATCACTGCCAAGTCCATCTATACCATGTCCTCGAGCACCACATCTATCCGTTCTTTAAATACCTCCAGGGATGGAGACTCAACCACTTCCCTGGGCAGCCTGTTCCAATGCTTGACCACCCTCTCGGTGAAGAAGTTTTTCCTAATATCCAACCTAAACCTCCCCTGGCGCAGCTTAAGGCCATTTCCTCTTGTCCTAGAAGACAAGAAAGAGACTTGAAAGATTGTTTAACGGCCAATCAGAATCACCAGAGGAAAGCTCGTAATTTCCTAATTTATATTCAAGCCCGTTAGTCATATGTTATTGAGAAAAGGTGATGGAACTTGAGATTCCAATCACAGTCAGACCAAGGTCTGAAAAGGAAAAGATGGGCAAGAAATAAATATGTCTATAAAACTGTATGTTCATGCAACTTTGGATATAACAATCTTTTTTTTTCTTTTTTTTTTTTTCCCGAGGCCTGTACTATTCTTTAGTTAAGAAAAGTTGTAAGATTAAGGAGGTCCTTAAGAAAAGGAGTAGATGGACTTATATAATAGGGGGTGGCTAGCTGGAAGCTATTGTTCATGCCCAGCTGTTCATTGGCTTTTAAATAATTTGTGGGCTAGGGAAATTCTTTTGCATCATTATACATTTTTATTTGGAAGAAACTGGGAACAAAAGGAAAGGCCTGGAAGTAACTAATATGTTGCTGAGTTTTTTCAGTAGACTGATAAAGGAACTTGTTAGTCTAATTAGAACTATATACACAGGTACACTTTACTGGGTAAAGCAATTCACATTTGTGTGTGTCTGATTAAACACAGAAGGCTTTTATCACTTTATAAAAATGTAGTTAAACGTGTACAATCCAAAATACAACTCCCTACTAAACCCTCAGTTTTACTTTTTTATTTTTTTTTAAAGTTCATTAAGCTGTAAGCTGAAAGCAATGACATCCATTAGCTCTCCATAATTCTGTTTCTTTGCATCCTCCAGTTTTCCTGTTTCTACAGTACTTGTATAGCTATGTAAGACCCTCACTTTAGTGAACCTGCCATGAATCTATTGTGCCTACTAGGTGCAATAGCAAAACAGTATCTATGGGTTCATCAGGTCTCATACACTTAGAATCAGGTTGTGACCTGATATAAACTGGGGTTAAATTAAATGCTGATTTGATCCATGGAGAAGAATGGGAAGTTCTTTAGGGTACTTAGTCCTACAGATACTAAACATCACTACAACTCAGAGTATGGAGTGAGTGGACTTCAGTGCCAGCAACTGGAGTGGGACACATGGGCCCTCCGACCCATGGTCTGACTCCAGTTACTGGCACTCAGACCCCCCATACACACATGCACACAGAATAGAGACCCTCATCCAGGAAAGAGTTAGAAAGGAATTTAATAAGATAGGACAGGTGCAGGGCATTGCCAGACAAATGTACCAGACAGCTGTTTATATGTGATCAGCTCTTTTTATCCCCTTACCCCTCTATTTTCTCCACACTTGTTCCTCACTAAATCACCTAAATCTCTCCCTTTCCCCACCTTTGGTTCCTCCCCTAAACATCCCATAATAAGTCCCGTGCAATCCTGAAATGCTTTTCCCCCGCATCCCGTATCCCCATAATATAAAAGGTGCTCCAGTATTGACTCATCTTGATGGATTTCATACCTAGACACTAGGGTTGAGGCTGTCCTGGGACATCCCTGGGAGGGGCCTAAACAGGATGTCTCTTCCTCTGAGTCTGTAATATGGATTCCCACTCGCCTTTGTGCCCCTGTGCTCCTCTGGGCTCATGGAGCTGGGCCTTTGATGGGCTGTTGGCTCCTGAGAGGGGCCTGGGAGTAGCTGGGCAGGTTGCTATTTGGGGTCCCTCCACCTGCCATTGTCTCCCTCTGCTCCTTTGTGGGTGTGCAGACCAGTTTTTATCACATAACCTAACAGTATATATGTAGATAAAAAAAGAATAGCTAACTGATGTCTAAACTGAGGAAAGAAGAAACAACTCGGCAGTAGACTGAATGTACAAATCCCACCTCTACTGAAAGAGCACTCCTGAGGGAGCTTGTCGTGGTTTAACCCCAGCCAGCAACTATGCACCACACAGCCGCTCGCTCACTCCCCCCACAGTGGGATGGGGGAGAGAATCGGAAGAGTAAAAGTGAGAAAACTCATGGGTTGAGATAAAGACAGTTTAATAGGTAAAGAAAAGCCGCGCACACAAGCAAAGCAAGGAATTCATTCACTACTTCCCATTGACAGGCAGGTCTTCAGCCATCCTCAGGAAAGCAGGGCTCCATCACGCATAACGGTTACTTGGGAAGACAAAACGCCATCACTCCAAACGTCTCTCCCCTTCCTTCTTCGTCCCCCAGCTTATATACTGAGCATGACGTCATATGGTATGGAATAGCCCTTTGGCCGGTCTGAGTCAGCTGTCCTGGGTAATTGTTACAACAATTTAAAGGTATTTCCATTACAATCTCCACCCCTGGCCCCTTTGCACCAGACCATTGGGTTTAACACTGCAATGGACTCCTCCCTTTGCCCCTTCTCCAGCTTGGACTTATCCACAGACTGCAGTCCCTTAGGGGTTTACCTGCTCCAAGTGGAGCCTTGTCTATGAGCCACAGTCTCTCCAGGGGTATACCTGCTGCGGCATAGACTTATCCACAGCCACAGTCACTTAGAGGTGCACCTGTTCCCGCATGGCCTTCTCCATGGGCTGCAATGCTTTCAGAGATATACCTGCTCCAGCGTGGCCTTGCCCGCAGCCACAGTCTCTTCAGAAGTAAACTTGCTCCACCATGGCCTTACCCATGGCCACACGCTTTGAGGTGCTCCAGCATGACCTCATGCACAGCCACTGATGCTTCAAGGTGTACCTGCTGCAGCACGGACTTATCCACAGCCACAGATGCTTCGAGGTGTACCTTCTCCAGCATGGACTTATCCTTGGGCCACAATCCCTTCAAGAGGTATACCTGCTGCGGCACAGACATAACTCTATCCCAGCTGAAACCAGGACAGAGCTCAAAATTTTAATGTGAATATATCAAAACCTGCTTCACATTTCCCGAAATTCTTCTTACTACCTTCTGTTACACAAAATAAAACTATAATTTCTTTCTTTTTTTCAACATTGATCTCCATTTGGAATAGAATTAAGATTTATTTCACTGTTTTGATTTGACTCATTAATCAAGCTCTCATTTTATTTTGTATATTGTCAGATTTTAAATAAGGCCATAATTTGTGAGTCCTTTTATCCTATCTCATGTCTTAGAAGAGTTGTATCTGTTCTAGGAGGAACCAACACCTCAGCAAAGAAATGTATTCTTATGGTGAACAAAATGTATAAATTCAATCACATTGCTGAGAACACAGAAAGGGCTCTGGGGCTCTCTCTTTCATCTGCCATAAAGACTGAGCCTCTGACTCATTGATATTGATTGATCCTCATTGATATAATCAACAAAATAGCCTACTCATTGAAACATGAAGCACAACAACGTACCTTAACATACTGGATTTTCAGCCAGATCAGTGAATTTTTTTAACATAATCATATCTATCTAAATCAGCCAATCATACTGCCAAACAAATTTAATAATACCTGCTGCTTGTTTGTTCTTTCCAATAGCACTGATTATTGTTTTATAAATTTTAAACAGTGAGTCACTATTCCCTGAAAACTGACTCTGGATTACTTTTGAAAAATACATGGATGCCCCATTCATCTTGTGTCTATAGTAGAAAAGGTTATACATCAATGTTTCAGAAAAAAACACCCATTTGATTGACTAACACTTCCACATTTTTATTTACTTAGAAAGATTTTAATTCATATAAACATTCATTACCTGTTTCATGGAATCATTTATTTGTATCTGCCCACAACTCAAAATAAATTGCTGGTTGGTTTGCAAGCAGAGGGAACTCAACTCATCATTTTAAGAGCAGTTGGATTACTGCTGAAGTCAAGGAAACTGTACTGGTTTTGGCTGGGATAGAGTTCATTTTCTTCATAGTAGCTGGTATGGTGCTATGATGTTTTGGATTTGTGATGAAAACAGTGTTGACAACACACTGATGTTTTGGTTATTGCTGAGCAGTGCTTACACAGCCTTTTCTGCTCCTCAGACTGCCCTGTCAGCAAGTACGCTGAGGGTACACAAGATACATTTCCTATCTTAATCACAATAATCACCTCAAGCAAATTCAGAAGAAAATACAATACCAAATATGAAATTCTCTCTTCTTTGTCTATCTATTCTGTTTCTCACACTGTCCTACCAACGAGTAAGCTGGGGGTGGACAAGAAGTTGGGAGGGGACACAGCTGGGACAGCTGACCTAACTGACCAAAGGGATATTCCAGACCATATGATGTCATGCTCAGCAATAAAAACTGGGGGGGAAGAAGGAGGAAGGCAAGACATTCGGAGTTATGGCATTTGTCTTCCCAAGTAACCGTTATGCGTGATGGAGCCCCGCTTTCCTGGAGATAGCTAAACATCTGCCTGCTGATGGGAAGCAGTGAATGAATTCCTTATTTTGCTTCGGTTGCACACGCAGCTTTTGCTTTGCCTATTAAACTGTCTTTATCTCAATCCACAAGTTTTCACACTTTTACCTTTCTGATTCTCTCCCCCATCCCACTCTGGGGGAGTGAGTGAGTGGCTGTGTGGTCCTTAGCTGCCTACTGGGGTTAAATCACGACACTCACCTCTGAATTTTATTGCATATTGAGTTTGTCAAACGTTTACCAATGATTGGCATCAAGATATACAAGTATATTTGAGTTTCTTTGCTGTTGATTGAAGAAATGGTCTGATTTTCATGTGAGCTGAATTCAGAACTCTCTCTACTCAAAGACATCCTGCCAATGACTTAAAAAAATCCCAAATGTCCTCAGTGGTTTTCTGAAACATAATAGATGGAATGACTAGGACATTGCGCTGTTCTCAGTAGTCCATTTCCTCTCTGTTTGCTGATGTCACGCTGAGGTGTCAATTAAAGATGATATGTGCAAATCATTTGAGTTATAAAGAGATAAAAGAAAAGGTTACAAAACGTGGTCATAACTTGTCAATTAAGGAGGCAATAAATGAAGAAGTTTTATGGAGGGAAATTAGAACTGATAGAAATGGATTAATTCATTCAAACGCGTTTTTCTTAGATGCGACAGAGTAGCCCCCCCTGTAGAGTTGAACAGTACACTATTATGCACATTACCTGAATTGTATGACAAATTGTTTAGCTGAAAACAATGGAGCTCATTTTGAATTTCAAAGGTACATTTAACAACTGATAACAGATAAAGATTCACTCCTGAATTAGCTGAAGTCCCCACACAGAGAAAAAAGCAGAGATAATATAATATTCACATTGTAAACCATAATGTCAGAAACAGAGGAGAAAATAAGTTGGATCAAGAAAAGAGGACTCATTCCTTTCTTCTTCTGGAAGCAAAGAGAACTGAGATAAATGACGCAGAGTCTCATTTTGATCCCTGCTCACTTTCAGTCAGGGAGATTGGCAAATACAGTCTATTCCTTACAGCCAATAATTCCTATCCTAGACAAAGGTCTATTCACAAGACAGAAATTTAGCTGTGATTTCACTTGTAGGAGCCTTCCCTCAGATTTCCTAACATCTTCAGAGTCCTCTGCAGGCCCTGCAAGAGGAGTTTTGCCTCCTCTTCTCCAAAGGGAAAACAAAACCAGAGAGAACTAATTTTCCACACCTGTTGTTCCAGTCCAGTTTGAACATCAATTTGACATATTTGGAGGTAGTCCATGAAGACTGTTTCCTGTGGCTTGCACATGGGCTTGGACCCCTGCTGGGGCTCTCTGAATTCCTGCCATCCTTCCTGTGGGCTCAGCCACTTTCCCACTGGCAGGTCAGGCTATCCACCTATGGAGGAAAATCAGATTTGTCTTTAGTAAAGAATCCATTAAGTGGATCGAGAACATCCATCATATAAGAAAGAAAAGCAAGATTTGGAGCCAGAAATGATGTCTTTGTTTTGACTGGTTGAGATAACTGGTAAAAACAAAGAAACATTTGGATGCACAAACTCTTCTTGATACCCCAAAATGTGTATCACTTTTTTTACCTATATCAGTTGATCCAATGAAAGGTATTTCCTGTCCAAGTAAAATTTGCCTCACTTGTATCATTAGCCCATGTTACCTACCACACCATTAATAGAAAGCAAGGAAACACTTCTGGGTAGAAAAAACACTCTTTAATTGACTGCAAGTAACCTGCACTGTAAATTTATACCAGTATCAGTTATCATAGCTATGTATACAATTTCTGTACTGTCTCACAGATGAGGGAGTACAATGGGCCATAGAAGTGTGAATTCATTACTCAGATGACTGCTAAATAATACTAATAACTTTTTCTCCCTTTCTTCCAAATATGTTTTTTCAGATATAGCCTCAATTTGATATTTTACTTAAGTCAAGTTAACCTTAGGCTCCAAGAAGTATTTGGTTGCCTGTGTGAGGCCCCATTGGCTTCACCATCCTACACATAAGTATATAATTTCCCTTTTGTATTAAATTCTAAATGCACTCATGATTATATATTAATCATTATACATTAAACTTTCCAGTCAATTTACTGACTCTTTAACAGAGGTTGGTGCAATTATGGATGTTTGCCAGAGGTGGGGATCCCTAAAAGACATGCAAGGAAACTTCTAGAGCCTGTAAGGGAAATGCATACTGATCTGTCTTAAGAAATAATAATCAGACAACTATTTACTTACAATAAAACTCATGCATGGCATATATATATACGTGCATGCACACACATGCGCGCTAACATAGACTTGATAGTTCTCCTTTTCCTCATAAAATCCAGTTCTATTCAACAGAAAACAGAAGTAGAGGGCGAAAAGGTTTCCAGAGAAATGTTTAACCCTGAAGCTTGAACCTTTTCTCTTTCCTCCCTCCAACTCTTCTGCCAGAGATAACAAGCTATGAACATGTCTCTAAGAACTCTCCAGGTAGCTGACAATGAGAGCTTTCAAGCTGCTCTGTTTATGTCCTAGAGTTGGCATGTGACTTTTCCTGTCTCTCTTGTCACCTGAACATCAA
Organism: Platalea leucorodia; assembly: GCF_965183815.1. Lineage (NCBI taxonomy): Eukaryota > Metazoa > Chordata > Aves > Pelecaniformes > Threskiornithidae > Platalea > Platalea leucorodia. The sequence goes on along the minus strand of NC_138859.1, from coordinate 23,819,259 downwards.
TTTTGTTTTTTTATTTTCATGTATTTCAACCACTTGTGAATGGGACTTTGCCCTTCTGGGATCTTCCTAATTACCCCCCTCCCTCTGCCCCTCCCATTTGATAGCAAACCTCACTGCAGTATTTGAAGCCATTGACACACTGTTTCAGCACATATTCACTTCCCTGCACAATGAATCCCTTTGGGTCAAGAATAAAACCCACTGCTTCCTTTTTATACAAAAGAGAATTCTTAAACTCCATAGAAACTCTGCAATTTCTAAAGTGAGAGGAGAAAAAATATTCACTGCTTTATGAAGAAATTTAAAATACAAAATAATAAGCCTCTCCTGGATGTTATGAAGGTAGTTTTCCTACATGTTTAAAAACCGTATCATATCTAATAATCTAGAGTAAAGAATGCATGTATTCACTGATATTTTGCAGGAACTTGTATTTTGAAGTGCAAGGGTGGGATGAAACATGTTAAGAGACTTGGAATCTGCAGTAAATGACCACAGGAAGTTAGGTTACTATTTCAATTTGTATAGTTTTTGTTTCACTCCTTGTGATACTTAGGAGTGACTTTAAAACAAAACTTTCATTTCTTTTGGGCTCAGGGCTTATGATTTATATATATATCAGAGACATAGAAAAGGAAAAGTTTATAGATAGTAATAATAAACTGTAGTATCAGGTATTGTTGCAAACATATTTTAGGTGCATCATGATGTTGAATATAAAATTACAAGAGTAAGGTTTATTGGATTGTCCTTCATATTTAGTGAATGTTAAACTATGAATGAGGCTGTGAACTCTCTACTTATAAGCAAGTAGCACTGTCAAAGTCAGTTCAGTTACTCACATGAGTAACAATTCACCTAATCAAATTTGTAAATAATTGGCCATCTACCATCTTGCAGCTTCCCTCTATACATAGTAAAAATCACCATGCGTGAGCCAAAATAAATGGTTATGGGAATGTTGTCAGAGTCCAATACTCTCTGACCAGGTTCTTTTAGATATTCCACATGAGAAGGGTTTAATATTTTAATACCAAATGTACTTAATTGAAGTAATGGGATTTTGATTTAGAAAAGTGATACAGCAATATACTGAAATCACAACACAAGCACAATATAGCAATTACAATTTACAGTTGAATCACAATGCAAACATGATTCCCATTACCTGTCTCTATATGCTCACTGTCACGATGCTGGGCATCCCCAGACACCAGGAAGGAATACATGGGTTGAAGCCAGCTCAAGCCCATTGCTCTCTTCAAAGTTCATTTTGCTGGTTGTTTGATTTTTATACTCTCTGTTGGGCTGAGCCACATATACACTTCCCCCATGTTGGTCTGGCTGGCTCAGGAAGATACTTTCTATTGATTATTTTAGGGAAGGCCATACACATAATCAGTTGACCCATTCAATTGATACAGCTGTTTATCTACAATAAAGGCCACCCTCCAGTCCCCTTGGTGTCGAGATAAGTTCAGTTTCCTTTATGATAGCTGTGGTCACTTCCTACATTCTTTTCTGAGCTTCATGAGCACATCATCCTTGCCTATCTTCTCTGAGCCTTCTTCCATTGCAGGGGTTAATTGATCAGTCACAAATGTTTTTGGCAATGATGATGAAACCCTTCACGAGTTGAGATGGCAACAACTGGCACATGAAATAATATGTAATTCTGTGGAAGGCCAGACAGGATTAGTTTCTTGCATTTTGACCCATTTCTACTTAGCATAATAAAAACATTTTTTTTCTGATTGCATCTTTGCTTTCAAAGGCATTAGCTAAAATATGAAATCTGATTTCTTCAGCTCACCTGAAACTCTAGTCAACCCATTTGATCAAAGGCATCATACTACCATGACAGTTAGCCTGACTTCTGCTATTATTAAAGAGGAAACCTTCAACATACCAAAACTTTCCAAGATGTTAGTAGGAACTGCCAGTTATGGATCGACAGGGATTTGGCTTCTTGAGGTATAAAGAAACACACAAGTGATCTGGAATCAAAGTAACTCACAAAATAAATGGCAGTTTTGACTTATTTTCTTGATCTTGCGAGTCATATAATGTAATTTTACCAACACAAGATTGGGAGCTGGTAATTCTGGATTAGTTCCTAGTTTACTCTATGAACTCTGGCTCATCAATAGCACTTCCAGCCTGCTGCTTGGGATTTACAAGTGTAGGCTAAGCACCTTTACTTTGAGTTCTGTGCCTAATCCCCTTAAGTCCCATTGAAAAGCCTATTTCAGTGAAATAAATTAGTTTAAAAAACCTTTTACATCAAATAGTAAGTGTATATTTAGTTTTTCTGAGTTTCCTAACCTAAGCTGATTTTGCAGATAAATAGTCTCCCATCACAACCAGTATTTTTAATACATGGCTCCTTTACATCTCTTGCATTAGAGTTCTTTGCACTGGAGGAATATTTACCATGATTTGTAATCCATAAATGTGTAGAGTACACAATGTATATTGTAAATTAAATAGGTGGAAATGACAGGTTATGCTCCGCTGACCAAATGTTCTGTCTAATTTCATGAGAGTCATTCTGTATTGAGCTAGAAGTGTTGAACATTTACATTAAAGTACAAGGACATTCATTTTGTTTTTACCAGAGGTGATCTTAATCTTTCCTTTAGTTTGTCCACATCTCTGATAAGACAGCCAGCAGGTGTTTTACTGTTTCTAGAGTAATAGCAGAGGAAATAGAAATAGTACAACCACTGCTCTGTATGTGGTAGTTGATTTGAAATACTGCATTTCAGATTCTCACATTGTTCTTTCATTGCTATCCCCGCTGTATCAAACAATAAGAATATCCACAGGATTATATTACTTTAAAAAAAAAATAATTTGAGGGAAGGAGGATAAATGCTTTTATTCACTTTTTTTTGTAAAATCTATTAAATTGATGGGCTTTATATTTATGATGCAGAAAAGTTTTCTTGCTCAGTTGATACTTTTTAGGCTTAATGCATTTCCCAAAGTTGTTCGTTTGGGAGTCTTCTTGTCCATGCTTTACAAAGTCCTCTTCGTTACATTTTTCAGTAGGACACCTGCCATGAAAATCTGTGCTTGACAAAAGCTTCATCCTTAAGATGTGATGTTGGGCGTTCAGTTTCCTTTTCTCACCCTTTCTCTTGTTTAAGTGCCATCCTTACAAGTCATTGCTGTGTAGCTATACATCACTGCACATTATTGCAACGTTATTATTTTCACACTGTAACACAGAGCTTGCACTCAGGCAATCCACTAACTCACAGCCATGTTGGCTGAAGCAGAAAGTCAGATTCAAAGCTGCAAGGGTTAAACAGTAAGGTTTGCCCAGCCATGCCTAAGTCAAATAAGACTCTGAATTTATGAATATCATGATCTCTGCGTGTGTGTCTCACTGGAAATTTGGACCTTAGCCTGTGCACTTGCTACCCTCGACCTTAGAGATCCCAAATGTGTAGGCACCATTTGAATTAATTTCCCCAAATCAGGTTTTTTTTTGCACTCTCTGAGTGTACATGAGTATTAGTCATATGCAAAAGCTCTACACATAACAACACTCTAGAGTCTGTGATGACATGCTGCAGATTAGGGTTTTTCTGGGCTCCTCACTGTGTTGTCCTCTCAAGACAACCTATTAACAACTTGAAACCAGCTCTACAGGAGAAGAGGCACTGTGCAGTGCCTGGAAACATATTGGTCACTGGTCAAGCTTCAGCAGAAAGGGGCATGAGAGATGAAAACTAAGCTGACTAGAACTGATGTTTAAAATTCCTCCAGTGCCCTTTCCCTCACCAAAACATATCCATACATTTTATTTGATCATATATTTGTGCATAGTATGGCATTATTGCCTACCTCATTAGCTCCTTTACTTCTTTGTAGAGCTTTGAATGGCAGTATTGGAGCACTTACTATGTAACATTGCATTGTAAAGGAACAACTAATATCTGTAAGCTATAAAAGCCTTATAAAAATATAGTTTTAAAATCCCTAAATATGATTTAATATAGCAAATGATAGCATATTGTTTACATGCAATAGTAGAGTACAAAGAGTAGCTCATGGGATTCTAAAAAGAGGGTTATAACAGGATGTGACAGTCACAGTTTGAAATTACTAGAGCTTATTTTGGATGGTTAGTGCCTATTTAGAATATATTATATGAGAATTACTATTATGGGGTGATTAGACTCTTTAAGGAAGAGAGATTGGGGATGGGGTGGCTGCAGAGTGTCAGGAAAGGGAATTGAAAGTCACCTGGGGAAAGGAAGGAGTACACCTGAGGAAGTGTGAATAACTGAGTATGTAAACAACAGATGACAGGTCTATTTAAAGCACACCACTGAAGAGGAAATATTGGTTTGCTTATATTTTTTTATTGTAGGGTTTTTTGTTGTTTTCTTTCCTTCTTTCTTTCCTTCTTTCTTCCCTGAAAAGACTGGGGGTTTTGGGCAAAGCATTGTTATAAGAAAAGTTTGAGAAGAATTTTTGGCTTTGATATAGGTTATGGCTCCCTAGGAAAAGAAAGGATTTGGGTAGAGGAAAGTTTGTGATCAGCAGCTCGAGGCTGGGATGAGAAATAAAGGGAATAGTGAGAGGGACTGAAATTACAAACCTTGAAGTGTGTGGAACTGTGCTGGAGCTGTCTTATGAGATAGATAGATTAAAAGTGGTGCTTCCTAACAGAGAGACTAGGGTTAAATAAAAACAGTGTATCGGGAAGGCTCTGCATACAATGACTTTGCTTTGTAGCTTTGACCAAGGTTTAAAATCCTATTCAGAGGAGCAGGTTCCTGTAAAAACCGACTAAATTGGTAGATGCACTGCATGCAAATCTGTCTGAAAGTTATTGAGAGGTACTCCAGGGCTTCAGTTTCATGAAACAGCCAGAGATGTTAGTATACTAAAATGTAGTACCTGTGAAATTAAGGATTTGGGGACTTTCACAATGAGAATAGCAATGAGGGGATGCCCAAACACAAACATTTACACAAAACATACTTCAGTGATGTGCTGTGAGGGTTTGGGCACTGTCTGCTTGAGCTAGCTTGCTTGGATGAGTAGGGAGGCTATTAATGAGTATCTTGTAGAGCAGTGGTTTCCAAACTTTTTTGATCACTCACCCCATTAGTAAAAATGTTTAGAGCATGCACCCCAATATATGTGTGTATATATATTTATTTATAAATTATATACATGTACCACTGTGTTAACATATTATGTACATTATAAAAACCACATTTATTAACAGTACAAAAAATATTTTTGCAATGTGAATGAATATGCTTCATTATTTTTTAAAAACTTAGTTTAACACTTTGCAATACAGTGATTCAGGTCTGGTTCGAAGTTCAGTTTAGTTTGATACTTGGTTTTAATGGCTGTCATAGCTGAAAAAGATACCTCAGAAAGATATGTAGATCCAAATGGAAGAAGTGCATCATTGGGTGCTCTTACTAAATCATACACATTTTTCAATCCCATCCACCAATTATGCAAAGGTTTTTCTTGAAATTTGGCTAGTAAATGTCCATCTTCCCTGAGGTCAATCAGTTGTTCTTGCAAACTAATTGGAAGGTGTTGCATTTTTCTGTTTTTAACAAATGGGTTCAAAACCCACTGAAACTCTTTGGAAGATTTTTAAACAGGTTAGGAAATTCTGTTTCCAAGTTTAAGTGTACAGATATGAGAGTTTTTATAGGTGATGCACTTGCATTGTTTTCAGCAACAAAATCACATAATGATGGAAACATTTCCAAACAGCCATTTTCAAAATGCTCTTTCCATAGCGTGACTTTCTTCAGAAAAGCAGTTAGTTTCTCACTCATTCTTAAAACATCCCCTTTACCTTGAAAGGACACATATAGTGTGTTTATTTTTTTGAAAACATCTGCTAGGTAGCATACTACTGGCAGCCACTTGTCATCACAGAATAGGTCAGCAAACTTGGAACATGTGTCTTATTGTAAAAGAAAAATTTGTAACTCATCTTTAAGTTTGGCAACTCTTTTAAGCACTTTGCTTAAAGATAACCAGTGGACCTCTGTGTGGTACAAAAGATTTTCATGGTCACTCCCCATCTCATTACAAAGTATTATAAAGATTCTATTTATTTAAAGGTATTGTTTTTATAAACTTAACCACATCAATGACATCCTGTAGCACTTTGTGCACTTCTGGCTCAAACATCTTTGCTGCAATAGCTTGCCTATGGATGATGCAGTGAATGAATTCCACATCTGGTGCTACCTCTGTAACCTTACCCCGGAATCCTTTTTTTATTCCAGTCAAAGCAGCTGCTCCATCAGTGATTACACTGACACATTTTTTCCTAAAACATTGTTTTTATTAAAGAAATCATTTACTCTTGAGAATATATCTTCTCCGATACAATTTTACTTTAGTATATCTTCGTGTATTTCATTATTGAAACAGAATATAGCAAATACCATAAGCTGAGACGTGTTAGAAACATCCATACTTTCATCCAACTGTATAGCAAACCTCCCACACTGCATAATTTGTTCTAATGCTTGTTTCTTCAAATCTTCAGCAATGTTTTCTATACCTTTTACAACAGTATTTCCTGACAAAGGAATACATTTTAGTTTGTCACCATATTGTTTTCTCTGTATTATTTCAGCCATTTTTACTGGAGCAAGTAGAACGAGTGTTTCCCCAATGGTATGTGGCTTTTTGTCTTTCACTCTTAAGTAAGAAGCCTCAAAAGAGTATTCTAAACATTGATCATTAAGTTTAGTGACATTCTGCAAAGTATAGGACTGAGTATCGCATGACTTGAAACATTGCTGAAGAAATTGTAGAGGTTTGTCTTCATGTTCTGGATGCTCAGGTTTTAAATGTCTTGCTCATTCTGATGGCTTCATACTATCATTAGCTAATATCTCAAGGCACAATATACACTTAGAGAGGCTCATTCATTGTTAACGATAGTGGATGCAAATCCATATTTCAAATAGTCGTCTTGATAATTTCAAAAATTTTTGGCTGACTTCTTGTCAGATCTGATTAGGTAGTTATTGTTTTTACCTCGTAATGTGGCTGATGAAGAGCTCATGAAGAGCAGAAGTGTCAGCTCTGCCATTTTCTTGTTCACATGTGCTCGCATTATCAGTATTATCGTCAATCTGAGGCTTCTTTGAGGAACCTTTTTAAGCCACTTGTCCATTTTGTGAGGGTTATTTTAGTTAAAACTAGATAATATATATAATATATATTCCGTAAATCCACTTAATCAGACACATATAAACTGCGTACTGTATGTGATGTGACTGATATATGATACGACTGAGTGAGGGTGCCAGTGTCAATCTATTAAATATTAGTAAAGCTTAATTTCTTTCTTATTTTTTTTAGATAAAAAATAAATATAAATAGAAGTTTTAATATTTTCTTCCTGCACCCCATGGATCATCTTGCACACCTCACTTTGGAGACCACTGTTGTAGAGGGCCACATATCCTTTATCACTTACACAAAGTACTCTAAAAAAACTCCTGGAGGCAATTTCACATCCTTGTACTTGGGGAGGGAATAATTTATTTTTATTATGCTTAATCTGTGCTTTCATTCCTAATCAGTTTCTAATGAAATTCATAACTGTTCATAGTTGTTGCATCAAAATGCCACATTTAAGATGTAATGGGATACAAATGTTTAGTTATCTATCTTAAAAGCTCCAACTGCACTATTCTATTGGCTCTGGCTGAGATGGAGTTAATTTTCCCCATAGCAGCCCTCATAGTGCTGTGCTTTGTATTGGTAGGTAGAAAGGTGTTGATATAACACATCAGTGTTTTGGCTACTGCTGAGCAGTGCTCACACAGCATCAAGGCTGTCTCCAACATTCCCCCCCCACGCCCAAAGGCCAGTAGGCTGGGGGTGGGCAAGATCTTGGGAGGGGACATAGCCAGGACAGCTGACCCAAACTGACCAAAGGCATATTCCATACCATATGATGTCTGCTCAGCAATAAAGCTAAGAGAAGGCATTTGTTATTTATGACGTTTGTCTTCCGGAGCAACTGCTACACGTACTGAAGCCCTACTTCCTGGGAAGTGGTTGGACATGGCCTGCTTATGGGAAGTAGAGAATAAGTCTTTTGTTTTCCTTTTCTTCCATGCCCGGCCTTTGCTTTTGCTTTATTAAACTGTCTTTATCTTGACCCATGAGTTTCTTCCCATCTTATTTTTCTCCCCCCCCCCGTCCTGCTGAGGAGGGGAGTGATAGAGCGGCTTGGTGGCCACCTAGCATCCAGCCAGGGTCAACCCACCACAACTATGACACTTTTAGAGATTAACTGCAAGGAAACACCATTTTAAGGTGGTGTTCTTGTTTTCTTTCAAGGTTGGAAATCTATTCCACTTTTTTTTTTTTTCTTCTCAAAACAAAAGCTAATGGTTGAATAAAGTCTAATATCAAATTCAATTAGAGCTACCAAATGCTAGCCAAGAGTTTTAGGTTATCAGCTGGTGACTCCTTTGTTGGTTTGATGTAGTGGCTTTGAAAGGATTATATGGACTAGACAGATATGTAGACTTCCACAGAATATGCACTTGTTAAAGATCATTATTTCAAGATCAGACAGTGGTTGTTATGGCATATTCCTGTAGCTAGCTTATTTTGAAAAGAATTACATACTTGTTTACTGTAACCCATTATGAGAATACTGTCTAGGCATTTCCTTGCCATCTTGATTAAAAATGACTGGGACAAGTTGTTTCAACTGTCCATGTAATGGATTGTTCAAGAAAGCACATCTACAAATATTTTCACTATTTCTAAATCAAGAATAAAGTGTAACTTTGAAATTGGAGTTTTAGATGTGGATTCTTTAAGTATGAGGTTGGGGGCTTAGATTCAAAATTTAAATTCACAGCACCTATGAATTCTGTACTGAGTGACTTTTTAGGGAGTTGATGAAATATAAGGTAGAGATATTCTTTAATAAATTCAATTTTATGGCATTGTGTTAGAGTTGACAGGGAAATGTTTCTCTGAGAGCCTTGATAATGAAGTTCCTTTCAACATTAATGTTTACAGTCCCTATTTTATGGTTTTATGGAATAACTCACCGGAAGAGCCCCACAGGGAAAATACTGTTAAGTTAAATAATTATTCATCGTGAAATCCTTATTAGTCCTTAACACTTAGTGCCATGGGTACAATAAACATGGTGTATATTAGGCTGATTTTAAAATCATGCAGGATAGAGTAATGAAGAAAACATTTCATAAGAATAAGTAGGTTAACAATAGCATTCACCCATCAGAAGGACTGTCATTGTCCCAAGCAATTATAACCTCTATAAGGGAGAGATGGAAATGGATTCTAAATCTCAAGTTTGGGGTAATTCCATTTGCTTAGTCTCTTGGACCAAATAAATTATTAGTGAGGTAAGAACAAATGAAAAAGGCCCAGAACACTATAAAAGTCACACCAGCTGAGAGTATATATTAGCTGTCATTCACCTGGAAGTGATTATGCAGTAAAGACAGGCAATGTGATTAGCACACTGGCTTTCTCTTCCCTTTTCCGTGAATATTTTGGGACAGAATGCCTTTGCTTTGTTTTGCTTCTGCTGATAACCTCCTTTGGTTTTTTTTTGATGAGCACAACCATTTTATTCAGTCTCATTAGTGTGAAGGAATTCAAGTTCAGTCCTTAAAAATGCACAGCTTTATATATATGTGTATATATATCTCTCCTTTGAGAACTGTATGCACAAAGATCTCTGCCTTGAATCCTCTTTTTGACATTGCTATTCTAATCTTCTTTAATATAGAACTAGAGGCCCATTCAGAATATGCTGAAGATGTAATTGTGCACTGGATGCTGAAAAGATAGTAGCTATAATTTATACTAAAAAGGAATTACATAGTTAATCTACTATGCACTCAACACGCCTACTGACCATAACATTTTCTGAACAATATCTCATAAATGTACCAATACTGTTTACTTTGTCCTATCTAGATGTTTCTACACTCATTGCAAGGCATTCACGTCTCTTATCACACCTAATTGTTTAATATTCATCTGCTTTCTGTCTGTATTTGATAAACATATGGATGATCACTTTAATGAATTTAATTTAATTTTAATTTGTTTGTTAATAGGGCTGAAAGACAGATTTTTTTTTATAACAATCCCTTGTTTATCTTCTTTCTTTTCTGGGCAGCTAGAGCAGTTTGGTCAATTGCAGTGATCCTGTCTAAAATTAAAATTTAGCCTCTCCTCCTGCCTTGCCCTCACATGCCACTTAGTTCAACATTACAGGATATCAGTGGTACCCAAATCATGTTAACCAAACCAAAACACCTTCCTTGTTCTTTTTTTAATCTCTCTGTAAATAGACAGAGACTACCAAGTTTTCCTCCTCCTCCTCTAAAGTCTAATTTACTTCTAAAAGATATCTCCTCTAGCTTTTTTTCCTTCAATGGATGTTGGGTCACCCGCATTCAGCACAACTGTAATTTCAGTGCACTTTTTTGGCTACAGTTTCTTGTAAATATCAGACTTCATATCTGGGAGTGCAGATCTTCCAGCCTCAGTGAGCTTCAGTTCCTGTTAATGACTGAACCTGGGCATGACCTCCCAGGTATCTTCTTCCAAAATTGGTCCTGGCTATCTCATGGTTTGCACTGCCTTAGGCCCTGCCAGTGTAGGCAGGTAGTCAGATTTCCCCACCAGACACATCCTCTGAGAGTTTTTTACCAAGTGTTGTGCAAAACCTCAACTTACTCATTGATTCCCCTGAACATCAATGTGAAAATTTGAGCAAACCCAACATTATCTTTCATCAAGACAATTGTCTAGAGTGGGATGCTGTTGTAGCTTGGTGGCTAATGAGCTTGGGTTGTTTTATATGCTGTGCCATCCCAGACTAATGAGCTTTCTCTGAAGGTCTACCTGACAAGCTGGCCACTCACTCCTGAGCCCAGCATGGTGCCCACCGATCAATACGGCCTCAAATACCTCCTGCAGTCCCAATGACAATGCCAGTGAGGTCTATTTAGCTTCCCCTACTGCCTTGCCCTCACATGCCAGGTAGTTCAATAGCTCAGGATGTGAACAGAGAGCAGTCTGATTGTACCGCTGCCTTCTTGGCATAGTGGCTCCTCAAGAAATGCATGCTGAAATTTTCACAATGGTGATGAGTTTGCAAACAGTTGCAATGCCTCCAGGGGAGAATAGTGTCTCTTCTTGCATACCTTTTCTGGGCTCCACACACCTTTTCCTGCTATGCTCCTTTCTCCTGCCCTCAGTGAGCCTCCTCACGTCCTGACAAGTAGAGTGAAATTTGAAGTATTCTCACAGGAGAGATAACAGGAAAGTAAAACATGCCCCTATTTAGGCTCTGGTCTGTCATTTTCTCAGAGCCATTTCCTCCTGTCAGAAATTTGAGCCTGTCAGTTTGGTGTCCTGAGTATCAAACCTCTTTGGTGTCAATGATCTCTATGCTAAAAAATCTTCCATGTGTAAACAAGTCTTCTCCCTTGCCCTCAACACTTACTATTCTCCTCATGTGATATAGATTTGTCCTTTAAATAAAAGGTATTGATTTATATTCTCATTTAGCAACAGAGTTCTTCAGGTTTTTTGTGATTTTTGAATACAAATATTTGCTGTCTGTTGAAAAGTCCTGTCTTCATAAATGAATTAATTGCCATCCTTGGAGATTTGTACTACAGAAAATATGAGCTCTAAACCACTACCCTTTCTAGACCTGCAGTTATTTTTTCCAGTTTCCTCTCTTGAAATTTAGCAGTTCAAATGCTCCTTTGATCTTGCCTGCACCTTGGTTCTAGAAAAAGACAAACAAACAAACAAACTCCACTGTTCAGGTGATTGGGAATCCTCATTTGTATTTTAGTGGTCTCTTTTCTAGTGTGTCTGCTTATGTTTCCCAGAAGTGGCGCAAACTAAAGCAATCATTGTTTGATCAATTGAACAATTCGAACAATAATTCTAATTGGTTGCAACTTTCAGTCCCTCTCCTTGCCAAGTTTAGCCTTTTTTTTTGCTTGCTTGTGAATTATATGTAACAAAATTTTGATTTCTATTAATGCCTCATTCTTCCTGCAATGATTTGGTCACTTTATGCAAGCATGTTTCAGTTTGTGAGTTGTTTACAAACAAATTTGAACTGACTGTGTTTGACTATCTTTTTGTTTGTAATGTGTTTATCAGTTATTTAAATCAGAGGAGATTGGTTTTGCCCCTTGACTAGATGATACAACATTTTATGAGCAGGAAATAAGTACTTCCAGTATCAACTACAAAGCTGCATTATTATTTTTTCTTGCAGAGGCCAATTATTTTGCATGTGGCCATGAACATCTTGAAAGGAATAACCATATGGCAAATCTGTAACAGGAACTCATCCCACAGAAAAAGGTGTGAATACAGATGGGTGAAAAAAAAAAGAATAGAAACTTGGCAAACCTGAATAGTTTTTCACACTAATTACTCAACCCTAACCATTGATTTCCCTATACATGCTGTATTAAGACTTATCTACTCAGGGAATTTATTCCATGATAAGATGGGATGCAAATTTACAATACACTGGTTACTCTGCATTAACTGTGAGGAAACAGTGTGAGGCAACTTATTCTGCCTTAAAAGCACCTTGCATAAAAGTGCTCTTAGTATGGAGGAGTTAGTGGACTGTACATTCTAACATGATCTAACATTAAGTTGTCTGAACAGATAAGGCCTTATTTGTCTGTTATTTATTTTCAAAGATCTCTGTGTTAAAGACTCCTGTCACTGTTGGTCTTCTATAGTTACAGTTAGAAACTCCTTGGACTTGAGTCTGTATTTATACAGTGACTGATGTTCAAACTGACCATCGATGGTGGTCCTCCTCCATCTTTGTGATCCTCATATACTATGCAGTAACAACTAGGAATGATTGGTAATCATTTACCACTGATTACCATGGGTATTTTTTTAACAGATAATGAGCTGTGTAAATTATAACTATTTGTACAATAGGTATAGTTTCCAGCACTGACATTTGAATGCTCTTGATTCTTTGGCCTTTTCAGAGTTCAATGGATTATAAATCCACCACAGAGTCACTCAGTACACATAATGAAAGAATAAGAAGCTACAGATGGTCTGAAAATTATTTTTGTGTGAATGTTTTTTGACAAAGAACTAGTAAAAAGCAAAAGAAAACCTTTTTCTCTTTTCTCTCAAAGGAATGGAAAAGTTTCTACAAAACAAAATTATTTCTATTTTTCTCAGAAATCCCATGATAAAAAAAAGTAGTTTTGATGAGGGGAAAAAATAGGACTAGACATTGTTTCATGATGGGAATGTAATTTAAGGGATATTAATGTTTCATCAGAAAAAATAAAACAAAGATTTTCCTTGCTCAATGTTTACTTTTTTTCCCTGAAGTGTAAAGCTAAATAAGTGTCAGTTGTCAAAATCTATTTAACTATTAATTGATTAGCCAGCATATTTTTGCTTTCCTTCTGATTAGCTGTTTGTCGTGGTTTAACCCCAGCCAGTAACTAAGCACCACACAGCCGCTCGCTCACTCCCCCCCGGTGGGATGGGGGAGAGAATCGGAAGAGTAAAAGTGAGAAAACTCATGGGTTGAGATGAAGACAGTTTAATAGGTAAAGCAAAAGCCGCACGCACAAGCAAAGCAAAGCAAAGCAAGGAATTCATTCACTACTTCCCAGCGGCAGGCAGGTGTTCAGCCATCCCCAGGAAAGCAGGGCTCCATCACGCGTAATGGTTACTTGGGAAGACAAACGCCATCACTCCGAACGTCCCCCCCTTCCTTCTTCTTCCCCCAGCTTATATACTGAGCATGATGTCATATGGTATGGAATAGCCCTTTGGCCAGTCTGGGTCAGCTATCCTAGCTATGCTCCCTCCCAGCTTCTTATGCACCTGGCAGAGCACAAGAAGCTACAAAGTCCTTGACTAGTGTAAACTCTGCTCAGCAAGAACCAAAACATCAGTGTCTTATCAACATTATTCTCATCCTAAATCCAAAACACAGCACTCTACCACCTACTAAGAAGAAAATTAACTCTATCCCAGCTGAAACCAGGACAATGGGCCATCCCTCTAAAAAGTTTGTTGAGCATTTAGTCCATGACATTAGGCTATAAAGCTTCTGTAAAGCTTCCTATATCAAATTGGAAGTGGTTTAAACACCACTACCTCCCCACTTCTATTCTAGGGCATTGCATTGAAATTCAGGGATGACACATTAAGCCAGCACAGATCCTGACTCCTTGTTTGTAGCTGAAAAGAATTATATAGGCTTTTTGTCTTAGTGATATCCTAAGGAGATAACTAATAAGAAATAACATATTGGTAACCTGCCTGGAATCAATTTCTTTTTCAGAGAATGCTCTGGGTTTGACAGGCCAGGAAAAGGGCAGTAGCAGAGAAAGAAAAGTCTATACACTGCTTTGCTGGTTCTTTTTTTCCTTCTCAGTCTCTGTTATAAGTAAAAATACATTACCATAGAGGTTTTAAACCCAGACCAGACATTTGAACTGTCAATTTCACCTCTGATTTCCATCAAGATTCACAAACCTTTTTATAGTCACTCAGTAATCACAGAATCATAGAATACCAGGTTGGAAGGGACCTCAAGAATCATCTGGTCCAACCTTTTTAGGCAAGAATTTACACAGTCTAGATGAGATGGCCCAGCACCCTGTCCAGCTGAGTCTTAAACGTGTTCAGCGTAGCAGAGTCAACCACTTCCCTGGGAAGATTATTCCAATGGTTGACTGTTCTCACTGTGAAAAATTTTCCTCTCTTGTCCAATCGGAATCTCCCTGGGAGTAACTTGTACCCGTTACCCCTTGTCCTCACCACGTGACTCCTTGTAAAAAGGGAGTCTCCATCTTCTTTGTAGCTGCCCTTTAAGTACTGGTACATGGTGATGAGATCACCTCTAAGCCTCCTTTTCTCAAGGCTGAACAAGCCCAGCTCTCTCAGCCTATCCTCATACGGCAGGCTTCCCAGACCCTTGATCATCTTGGTGGCCCTTCTCTGGACCCCCTCCAGCCTGTCCACATCTTTTTTGTATAATGGGGACCAGAACTGTACACAGTATTCCAGGTGTGGCCTGACAAGCGCTGAGTAGAGAGGGGTAATGACTTCTTTATCTCTGCTGGTGATGCCCTTATTGATGTAACCCAGCATCCTATTGGCCTTCTTGGCCGCAGCAGCACACTGTTCACTCATACTGAGCTTCCTGTCCACCAGGACCCCCAGGTCCCTCTCCACAGAGCTGCTCTCCAGCCAGGTGGATCCCAGTCTGTGCTGCACTCCTGGATTATGTTTTCCCAGGTGCAAGACCCTACACTTGTCCTTGTTGAACTTCATAAGGTTCCTGTTAGCCCACTCTTCCAGCCTATCCAGGTCTTCCTGCAGGGTGGCTCCCTTCCAGAGTGTCTACTTCCCCACTCAGTTTGGTGTCATCTGCGAACTTCATCAGGCTACACTTGATCCTGTCATCCAGATCACTTATGAAGATATTGAATAGCGTTGGGCCCAATATCGATCCCTGGGGGACCCCACTTGTGACAGGTTGCCAGTTTGAAAAAGAGCTATTTACCACCACCCTTTGGGCGCAGCCTGTCAGCCAATTCCTCACGCACCGCACAGACCACTTGTCTAGGCCGTAACGCATCAATTTCTCCAGGAGGAGTCCATGGGGAATTGTATCGAAAGCCTTGGAGAAGTCCAGGTAGACAACGTCCACCACTCGCCCCATGTCAACTGAGCAGGTCACTTTACCATAGAAGGCCACCAGATTTGTCAGGCATGATCTGCCCTTGGTGAAGCCGTGTTGGCTTTTCCCAATCACGTGCTTCATTTGACTTGTGATGGCCCCCAGGAGGATCTGTTCCATAACCTTCCCGGGGACTGAAGTAAGACTGATGGGCTTACTTAAGGGATTACCCAGATCCTCCCTTGAGCCCTTCTTGTAGACAGGGGTAACATTCGCCTTCCTCCAGTCCTCTGGGACATCCCCCGATCTCCACGACTTCTCGAAGATTATAGAGAGTGGCCCCGCAATGACATCAGCCAGCTCTCTCAACACCCTCGGGTGGATGGCGTCAGGGCCCATCGATTTGTAGGGGTCAAGCTCCTGTAATAATTCACATACTGACTCCTTCTTCACTGATGGTGGGTCTATGTTTGGATCAACCTGGATTTTCATTCGCAATGCCTGGGGCCCAACAGTGTTGGTAAAGACAGAGGTGAAGAAAGTGTTGAGAACCTCTGCCTTTTCAGCATTGTTGGTGACTGATTCACCTCTACTGTTTAACAGCAGGCCTATGTTTTCCTTCTGTTTCTGCTTGCAACTTACAGACTGGAAGAACCCTTTCTTGTTATTTTTGACATCTCTGGCCAGTTCCAATTCAAGCTGAGCTTTTGCCTTTCTAACTGCATCTCTGCACACTCTGGCAATGTCCTTGTAGTTCTCAGTGGATAATGTTCCACTTCTCCATCTCTGGTACGCATCTCTCTTGGTTTTAAGTAGACCCAGGAGCTCGTGGTTGAGCCAAGGGGGCCTCTTGCTCTGCTTCCTTCCCTTTCTTTTATAGGGGATAAACTGGTTTTGTGCTTCCAAGAGAGCATTCTTGAAGGACTCCCAGCACTCGCTAGAGCTCCTTTATCCTCCATGGAAGCTTCCCACGGAATGCCTCCCAACTGAGCTCTGAGCGAGCTGAAGTTTGCTCTTCTAAAATCTAGAACCCTTGTCTTAGTGCTAACCTTCAGCATGCTCAGCCGGATCCCAAACTCCACAATATTGCGATCACTGCAGCCAAGGTTGTTACTGACCGAGATGTTACAAAGCAGGTTTTCTTGGTTTGTGAATAGCAGGTCCAGCAGTGCCTCCTTCCTGGTTGGCCCATCTAACATTTGTAAGAGGAAACAGTCCTCTACGCATTCCAGGAACTCGATGGATGACATGCAAGCTGCCGTATTGTTCTTCCAGCAAATGTCTGGGTAGTTGAAGTCACCCATGAGAACCAGGTTCTGTTGACCAGAAGCTTGCCGTAGTGTCCCAAATATTGCTTCATCGACTTTATCATTGTGGTTTGGAGGCCGGTAGCAGATGCCCACTGTAAGGTCCTGCTTGGAGACGACCCCTCTGATTTTAACCCAGAGGCATTCAATAGAGCACTCACAATCACCGTAGTTGACTTCGATACATTCGAGGTTTTCCTTAATATAGAGTGCGACTCCTCCACCTTTTTTTCCCTGCCCGTCTTTGCGAAACAGCCTACAACCGTCCATCGCAATTCCCCAGTCATGTGAGTTGTCCCACCATGTCTCAGTTACTCCTATGATACCATAACCTATGATATCATAACCTTCTGACTGGGCACAGAGCTCCAGTTCCTCCTGTTTGTTTGAGAAGTTCCTCTCCTTTGTTTGATACATCATGGTTATTATGTAAGAATGTATTTTGTAACTCTTTATTGTTTACCTTTTAACAAAGTAAGAATTATATTATTTACAGGATAAAACATAGATCTCCCTACTAGAAGTGAATGTTCTTTAATTTTGCAGTACAAGGATAGAGCGTCTGCAAAGCCATAGCATAAATAAAATTGCACTAAATTAAGAGTTTATTTAAGCAGTTTACATGGCTATGTGTGCATGCATGTGTATGTATATGCACACACATATGCACATGGTAACTCTCTCTCTCTCTCTCATTATCTCTAGGGATTCTTTCGGAGGAGTCAGCAGAACAATGCCTCTTGCTCCTGCCCGAGGCAGAGAAACTGTTTAATTGACAGAACCAACAGAAATCGTTGTCAACACTGCCAACTGCAGAAGTGTCTTGCCCTAGGAATGTCTAGAGATGGTAAGGAGTCAGATTCCTGCTTCACACCTAAACCCTTTGAAACTCTTCTTCAGTGCTGACTTACTTAAATTCCTTGCAAATTTCCTTGCAAATTTCTGTGACAGATTTTTGCAGGTCTATGACAGTAAATAGGAAGTTTAAAAATAAATATACGTCTTGGTAGCATTAGGTTTTTGTTTGTTTTATTCAGAGCACTTGACTGAACATATTGCTTTATAAAATACACATTTCTTTCACCTATTTATTGCCACCTACCTGTTTCTGGGTCTATAGAAGAAATGTTTCATAGTTTAGCACTGAAAATGGAAACTATGCCATTTGAAACTTCAGAGGGAAGCTCCACAGTGTATATGAAGGCAAGATCCTTTGGTCCTTGAGGAGCTCTGGTCCGTCTTCCAAGCTGTGGTGTGATTAGCCATGTTGGCAGGCTGAGAATGTGCGCCACACCAGAGCTGTTTGCAGGTCATCCTGGAGGTGCAGTGGAAAGTTTGAGCAAAGCTATCTACATCATACCTGCCCCAATCACCACTGCTAATGTAAGGGGTTTCCAGATCACAGCAGTGTTTTGCGTTTTCAGAAAGTATCAGAAGAAAATGGCCTACTTTTAAAGGCAGGTTATATTAATTTGAATTTCCTGGTAGCAGCATTCTGTCTAAAAAGTATACTTAAAATGTTTTTATTTGAAACTGACATTCATTGATGGACAAGTCATGTAAAGAGCTATGAAGAATTTTTTCATTAGATGGCTTACAGTTCATAAACTTGTTATAAATTTGGGTTGCAATAGGTCTTTTCCCACCTCAATGTATCTTATGTTTCATTGAAACATCTTGCTGGATCTCACCAGTCTGGGAGTGGTCTTGCAGTCTAGCCTTTAATCCATGAACTCCTTTTGGTCCTAGCATACTTGATGCCTTAGCTTCTGCCTGAGGAGATGAAAATAGTAAAATTTCAGTAATTCATCATCATGTGCTTTCCCCCTAAAAGTAATGTCTCGCAAGGATTTGAGGTATCACAGGAGCATTTGAATGTGACTGACAGCATTGCGTTCCCAACCTGTAATTCAGGGACCACTGCATACAGGCAGAGTGATTCTTCTGACAGCATTGTCACCTTCTTTCATTGTTTACATGAGGGTGTTTATAGGTGTTCATATTTAATGATATTGAGGGCTCTTGCAAGTTTAAAATAGCCTTTATGGATTTTTTTAACAGAGAAATTGAATGTGAATTTTACCTCTCAGCCATGTAACAGATTAATTTTTATCATGTGGAGGCAGGATGCTAACTGACAGCAGATGGAGAATCCAATTAATGATTATATAATGAAAATAAACAGTGGGTGTTTGTTTGTATTACTGAGGACCTAAAATTAAAGAAAATATGCAGTTGAATTTTTCAAAATAAAGTCAATGTATATTGTCCATAAAAGTGTGAAATGCATTGTGGACAGATTCCAGGGGAAAACTATGTGTTTGTATAAGGTAGCTTGCAGCCTGTTTGAAGGGGATACTTAAAGAAATGCAAATAAATTGAAAGAGCTGCCATCTCCTAGATGTTTTTGCACTCCCTTTTGATATTATTTTCTTTCTTTTCTGTTCTTTTCCATGATGGAAAATTTTCACATATGTAGGCTCGGACTCTTCTGGAGGGCTATGAATGAACTATGAGCTAGCAAAAAAATGGGAACCAAGCTCATCCTGTGTTACTAATTGTGATGATTCTGAATTGATCTCAATTATGGAAAATATTATTAGAAAATACTCTTCATAATACATAAAAATGAATACTTCCTATTAATTTTGTAACTATATTTCAAAGAGGAATGTGAATGTCTGCTTATCTGTGCTCTGATAAACTATTCTAGATGTATCCCTAACTGAAGGATCTCATTTGTTCTAGAGCATGATTAACTACTACCTCTGCTCTGAGATCTCAAAATATAGCCCAATAGGAAGCAAGAATTTAAGGACAGATGGGGGGGGAGGAAGATAATCAGGTATGACCCACTGTATATGCAGTCTGTGGATTTACTCCTCATAGTTCCACAGCAATCGATCTGTCTTTTTTTAAATTTTCAATCTCAATGTAATGAACCCTGTTCCTGGGGAGAGTAGTTTGCACTCTAGTTTGAGCTCCAGTTCCTCCTGTTTGTTTCCCAGACTGTGTGCATTTGTATACATACACTCGAGGTGGTTGCTCCTCTGGTACACATCTTGGGAGACAGCTAAGGAACACCCGTCGCCGCTCTGGTTGGCCTGACTTACTCCCCAGTTGGATGTGGTGGCATGAGCATTTCTGTTTTGGACCCCACCCTCCGAGTCCTTCAGTTTAAAGCCCGCCTCACCAAGTTAGCCAGCATGTTGCTGAAGATTCCCTTGCCCCTTCTAGACAGGTGGATTCCATCCCTCCCTAGCATGCCTCATTGTCTTAAAAGCCAAAACCCTCACGACGGCACCAGCCACGTAGCCAGGAGTTAATATGCATTATGCGCCTATTTCTGGCTACCCCCTTCCCTCGAACTGGCAAGATGGAGGAAAAGATAACCTGGGCACCAATGTTTTTCACTTGCACCCCCAGGGCTTGAAAGTCTTCCTTGATTTTACCCAGGTTTCGGCTTTCAGTGTCGTTCATGCCTACATGAAATAGTAACAACGGATAATAATCTGTTTTCTTGATGAGTTGTGGCACCCTCTCGGCCACGTCTCGAACCTTAGCTCCTGGAAGGCAGCATACCTCTCGTGACTCCCTGTCAGGTCGGCAGATGGGTGCCTCAGTACCCTTCAACAGAGAGTCACCCACTACGAGCACTCGTCGTTTCTTTTTACGGTGTCCACTGTGTGTTGCTGGTACAGTTTTCCCTTGCAGGGGGAAGGGAAGGCTTTGCAGGCCTTGCTCACGGGTGTCCTCAGCTGTTAAGGCTTCATATCTGTTTTTGATTTTGATGGTGGAGGGTGCAGGTTGATGTGGAGTCCTGCTTTTGTGAGTCACCGGGGTCCAAGGTGCCTCATTCTCAATAGCGTCTGCCACAGGAACACGGCTCTGAAGCCACCTATCTATCTCTGTCTCGGCTCCTCTAATACTGCGCAGCCTTTAAACTGTTTCCTGCAGTTTGGCCACCTGACGTAACAGATCATTGACCTTTGTGCATCTTATGCAGGTACTTACCTCTTCATCAGGGGAAGGGTTTGGGCACTTGCCGCAACCTACCGCCTGTACTGATGTTTCTTTTCTTACCAAATCCATCTGAGTGGATGTGTCAGATGTCTCAGGGGCTTTCTCTGTAGGAACAGTGGTTTTGGCCCTGAGGCAAGTGCCCGCCATTTTGCCAGAGGCCTAGAGCACTTCCCTGGGCTGTAGACCTACAAGCGGGTTGCAGAGCCCTGCCTGCGCGAACTGACGCGCCACGCCCAACTGACGCGCCATGCCCTGTTTGCCCATCCTGGTCGCTCGCTCTCCCTAGGGGCCATTTAAATCTCCCGCCGTTGCTCCTGGCAACGCCCACGCCGCGTCAGCCGCACATCAGCCTTGCTCACGAGAGCTGCCGGCTCCTGACAGGTCCCTCTGCTCGCCCTCGGGTTTCCCGGGCTCCGAGAACCCCCTCGCCTGCCCCAATCTAGTGCTGAGCCACAGGACTTACCCTTGCCGCCGCTGTGCTCCTCGCCGACTGAGTCAATGTATCCCATATATCAAAAACCCCCAGAAAAAGGCAGTGATCAGTGCTTCTGTTCTGTGGTGGTGAGAGGCAGCATGCTGGACTCTTTGTAGTCCACAACTAGGGAGTTCAAAAGCACCAACAAAGGATTTTTATGCAGCCAAAGAGTTTTTTCTATTACTTCTATTCTGAGCAAAATGTATTCAGTTAACAAATAATGGGAAATAGTGGTCTTAAAACAATTTTTATGCCAGAAACTGGATTTTTGGTGGTATAATGAACTGGTGTCCTGTAAAAGGTTGAAAATAATTAGATCAGGGAAAGTATTTGATAGTCAGGAGGAATGTAACTGATCTGCATTTATGCATGCTTTTTCTCTAATAGGACTGCCTGGTTACTTTAATATAATGAATAGGAAAAGTCAGCTACATGATGAAAGCTGATTCCAGTTCTATCCATTTGTATGCCATGAAAATGGAGAATTACAGTTTAGATGGGCCATTGAACAACGGCAGTTAAACCATCCATTGAATGAACAAGGACATGAAAATGCTCAAATTCTTAATTTAGTATTTGCACAAAAAGCTTCCTAGGAGAGATTTGAAGACTGACTTCTGAACTAGCAGATCTCCTGATGATTTATTCTCCAATTTAAGTCCAAGTCCAGGTGGCAAGTGCAAGATAATAGCAGTAGAAAAGTGACAATAATTCCATAATGTTGGTCATATCTAAGTAAAACGGATCTACACTACACATTTAGTGCATCATTCAATCATTTGATTTTTTTTTTCATGACAGTAGCTCCTTTCTTTGTCACATATTCCCAGTGCTGCTAAACACTTAAAAAAATAATTATGTCTGCAGCCTTAGAAGAGAGAATTGCACAGCATTTCATAGTTCATCATTTCAGATTATTTGGGTAGTGTTACATAAAAATTCCACTGTCATTTTACACAGAAAGCTGACAATTATTAACAATGTATTTTCTCTAACATTTGTGCAACACTTATTCATGGAGGGTTACAACTGAGTTAATTTTCAGAAAGAGTAGTTTGAAAGAGGTCTTGAGGTGGGCTGTTTATGAACACAGCCTTTTCTCTTATTTCTAATTAGTGTGAAATGGTTCCAAACAGGAGTCAGCACTGCAGAAGTCTGTGCTGCACAAAGCCAACCTTGTTAATGGACACAGGGAACAGTTTTCCTTTGCTGAATAAACAACACAGTGCTTTTCAAAAGGAACACAACCCAGTTTACCAGCTGCCCTCTAAATGTTGAATGCTGTTGATGTGCATCTGGATGTCTTTCTTCGGGATTAGAAATCTTTATTTGATACAGTAGCAGGACAAAAGTCTAGCAATGCCGATCAATTCGATCTCTTCTCCCGGGATTGAAAGGGTTAAAGCCAAGATAGACAAAGCCACTGCATCAAAATGCCTCCTGAAAGCCTAGGGGCAAGGAGTATATTTAAATATCTTAGTCACTTATCTGAACAAAAGAAAGGCCTTTGTGATTTAGGGAGTAGTTAGAATGGTTCTAAGATAAGGGGGCTCCGGGATAATCCCATCTCAGGCAACTGGGCCTTGGGAGAACAAATGCACGGAAGACAGGAGGTCACAAAAGAATGACCACAGCCTTGAAGGACACCGTTTACGTGATCCTAGGACTGAGTTTGCGCAGAAGCAAAGGTCAATCAGCGATCACAGTGAAGAAGACTAGGAGCCTTCATCTGAAGACCCCAAAGACCACCTGAAGACCACCACGGGAGACGACTGCGCATGCAGATCGGACATTTGCATATGTTAATGAGTTCCAGGGAATCTCATGTTTATGTAAATGATTTCTCGGAAATCCTGTGAATATGTAGGACTTTATAGTATATAATCTCTGAAAGTCTACCAGATCGGTGGAGCACTCATGGTGGAGAATCCCCAGTGCTGCCCAGCGCTGCAATAAAGAATACCTGTTTAATAGTAACGTCGTTGCTATTGAGTTTCATTTCAGGGACTCTCTGAATACTCCGTTTCTCCCTTGGGGGGGGATTCGGACTGTGAGGAGAAGCATCCGTGAATTTTTGTATCAGTTTCAGTTCACTGCCCTTCCTCTCTTCTTTTTTTCTTAATGTTTCTATTAATCAGTATTTATGACTATTTCATTGGTTCTTTGACTTTTAAATTTTTTTTTTTTTTTTTTTACTATCTGTGCACCTCCCATTCATATACCAAGGTAAACACCTGTGTGTATCAACACATCAGCAAAGTAAAAGGGCACAGATTCAGAGTTCTCCAACAAGAAGAATGAAAATTGGAGCTGTGATACAAGTCTATAACATATACCTTGACAGAGATATTCGAAAAGGAAATGTCACTTAGCTCAGTTCTGTATCTCTCATAGCTTTGGTAACTTGAAGTGTAATCTTTAATTTGGCATTCTAATGCAGTTCAGAACACAAAATAAGTTAGTTATTTATTACTAGGCATTTAAAAAATGTTACATGGGCTTGTGGACTGTGTAAGTATATAAGGAGGCTGAAATTAAGATTTATATGTAACTGGACACTATTATTGATTTGAAAAAATGAATATACCAGCTGCCTCCCTTCCTTTCCCCCAGCATCAGGGAAAATGCCTGGGGCTTACAATTTCAAAAATGTTGATAAAGTAAAGTGTGTGATTCGTTTACTTTTAGTATTTAAATGGTGAAAGTCAACCACTGAATATCTTTAACTCTCTCACAGTGGAGGAGTCAGACATGAGATGCATGAGAGAGTCTTCACCAAATGCCCCTCCCTCTACCATATTATTCCCTTAACTGTAGTTAGCTTAATTAAATTTGAATAGGTGACTTCTTGTGCACCCCCAACCTACTCGCTGGTGGGGTGGTGTGAGAAGCAGAAAAGGCCTTGACTCTGTGTAAGCACTGCTCAGCAATAACTAAAACACCCCTGTGTTATCAACACTGTTTTCATCACAAATCCAAAACATAGCCCCATACTAGCTACTATGAAGAAAATGAACTCTACCCCAGCCAAAACCAGCACAATTGGCTCCCTGCTCCTGATACAAAAATTCACGGATGCTTCTCCTCACAGTCTGAATCCCCCCCCAAGGGAGAAACGGAGTATTCAGAGAGTCCCTGAAATGAAACTCAATAGCAACGACGTTACTATTAAGCAGGTATTCTTTATTGCAGCGCTGGGCAGCACTGGGGATTCTCCACCATAAGTGCTCCACCGATCTGGTAGACTTTCAGAGATTATATACTATAAAGTCCTACATATTCACAGGATTTCCGAGAATTCATTTACATAAACATGAGATTCCCTGGAACTCATTAACATATGCAAATGTCCGATCCGCATGCGCAGTCGTCTCCCGTGGTGGTCTTCAGGTGGTCTTTGGGGTCTTCAGATGAAGGCTCCTAGTCTTCTTCACTGTGATCGCTGATTGACCTTTGCTTCTGCGCAAACTCAGTCCTAGGATCACGTAAACGGTGTCCTTCAAGGCTGTGGTCATTCTTTTGTGACCTCCTGTCTTCCGTGCATTTGTTCTCCCAAGGCCCAGTTGCCTGAGATGGGATTATCCCGGAGCCCCCTTATCTTACAACCATTCTAACTACTCCCTAAATCACAAAGGCCTTTCTTTTGTTCAGATAAGTGACTAAGATATTTAAATATACTCATTGCCCCTAGGCTTTCAGGAGGCATTTTGATGCAGTGGCTTTGTCTATCTTGGCTTTAACCCTTTCACTCCGTTAAGAAACATGAATTTTGGGAATCTAAGCCATCCTCACAATGGTGGGTTTAGATTTTTGTTTGTTTGAAATGTTTGTTTGAGATACCAAGGCCTCTGAAAGTTGTCATACAGATAACTTGGAAAATAATTTTCCATTAATTATTTTCATTCTGTTTTTTTTTTTTCTTTGTACAAAGTGTGTTATTGGAGGAAGCAAGAATGCAAATGGCCCCATATTCCCCCCCAACTGATTTTACAGCCCAGATCTGAATAAGACAACACATAGAGATTAAAGTCCTTGTTTTAACCATTCTGGTTTTGAGACACAAAAAGCTTAGGCTGACTGGAATATTGAATTCTGGGGAGATCTTGGCACTGGACAGTGTAATACAAATTGATAATATCTTTACACTTAGACTCTCAAGGAATTCTGGACACTAATATTGTTCTACACCCAACTTTTGTAGTCAACAATATCACAGAATTTTAAGATGAAAATTACTCATCTGCATTAGGTCACTTATTCCAACAGCTACTGGAGCAATAATGTTCCCTGGCTCAGGGGACATTTTCTAGGGCTTTAGTCAGTTTGTGCCTTCATCTAGTTTCCCACATTTCTCAGTATGTTTAAGATAGTTTGTGTTAACCTCCAGTGAATAATTTTGAGGGAGATCAGAGATTCTCTTTATAAGCTTGGGATAGCTCATTCGTCTAGTAAGACTTCGTGTTTGATTTCAGGTTTAATGCTTTCAGGAAGGCTTTATTAACACGCATCATAATCCAAAGCTGTCCTCAGGAAACCCTAGCTGGAGACATTTGTCATCCTATGCATGTTTTCAAATGTATTTCCTTTTCCCAGCATCATTATGATCCTCTTCCATCCTCCTGCACATTTTTTTCCTTTCTCTGTACATTTACTTTCCATTTGTACTCTAGTCTTTCAATAACATCATTTTTGTCATTTCCTTTTGAGGTTCAAGAATTACTCTACTCTTACTGTCCCCAAGACCAAGGGGAAGCAGGGAAAAGGGTAATAACAACAAGAATTACTTCAATAGAAGCCACAGAAGTCCACAGGACATGGAGGAGGAAGAGAAACCTAGAGCAGCTGATTAAAACAAGTGTTGCTAGGAGAGAGAAATGGTAAAATTATCTTCCAGGGAGGAGAAGAGATCAACTTCAAGAAGAAATAAAAACTCCTATGATGGAAAAGGAAAGAAAGAAAAGTAACAGAGAGAGGACAATGAGACATACTGGAGAAAGGTGGAAAGCTGCACATGAAAATGTGACTTGAAAAGCTGTAATGCGTGCAATTGTGCAATGGTGACCTGAGAAATATGATGACTAACTAGAGGTTCACTGTTATGCATTTGCTTGCATACTTCTGTACTTGCATATGAACAAGCAGAAGTTAATATTTACAATTGCATTGCTAGCACTTGCAAGCTGTTTCCAGTGCCTCAGAAATGAGGCCCACAGAATGTCCATAAAACTGCTCCATTTCATATACACAATAACTTTTACAATTGAGATAACTTTCAGAATCTTCTGCATACATGAGACCTTAAGAAGAAGCAGCTTGTGAAAAACTATTCCCTTTCCTTGCACTGGTTAGTGATTTAAGTTTTTGCCATTATTAGACTGAGGAAATATCTTTGAAAAAAAACAATTATTAGGATTAGTTTTCAAGTTTCTTCACTGAGTTAACAAACTTTCAAGACATTTCTGAAAGAAAAGCTCTCAATTTGATAACATCATTACTGTACACTGGTTTTTATTTCATATACCATTACTGAATTTCTAATTATATAATTTTGAATAGGTACAGTATCTTGAATCTTATTTCAATGGAAAGTGAGTAGCAAAACACAGATCTTCGTGCAGTTTTAAGAAAAAACATAGTTATTTGCAGAAGGAAGACGTTTATTTTTGTTACAGTCAAAAAGATTCTCTTCTGCTATCAAAATGCATATTAAATCTAACTTGTATTACTACAAAAATTCTGTAGAGTCAATTCAGTAGCATTGCTCTCACAAGAGTTTGACAGCACTGAAGCTGCAAAGAGCTCATCTAATTTCTCTCTTATGACAGACATAATGCACTCTTGTGTTAAAGAATGACTTAATAATAGCTTCTCAGGGAATATTAATAAGTTTTAAATACTCTGTCTTCAGTAAAATACATATTTATATGGAACAAAAGGTGTCTCTGAGCAAAGAAAAGATATGAGAACTAATATGAGAACCCATATTCAAATGTGTTGTATAATTATTAATTGAAATGTGCAAATACTGTATGTAGTTTCGAATGGACTCCTAATATTTCCTCCTAAACCTCCTCTTCCTTTTTTTCAGTCACTGTGGAAAACAGTTGGGGAAATTTTATTGTACACCTTGAGGCGATATTAAACACGTTTGTACTTAAATATAAAGAGATTTAATGAACAACACATTGGACAGAGTCCTACCTCCATAAGCGGTTCTACAAGGATTCTGCAAAGATGCAGTACAAGCCGATTCTTTATATACACTTGTGCCAGTGTATATGCAGATATGCGAGAAATAAGGCAAAGGATGTTAAGGCAGAGGATGTTAATCAACCTCTGTAAACAGTTAACAAGACCTGGCCTGACAGAAGAAACAGGAGGACACCATAAAACAGTCAAGCAAGGAAATACCAAGATAAGCATGAGAAAACAAGGCCGCTGATCACTTGAACCATGAGTGAACTATCCAAATTAACGTAGTAAAAACCACACCTCCAGCAATAAAGCCCCCAGCCCAAGCAAAGACCCCTACCACTGAGCATGCGCTGTAAATTTAAAACGCACTGTACCTTTAAGTGGAGACGAGGCTTGCGAGAACCAATAGAAGCAAGGATGAATGAGCGGAATTGTAAAAACACTAACAGCAACTCAGAATGTATAAAATGTCACTGTATGTTAACCAAGGTGTGCTAGCTTTGTGGAGTTACCACCTACAGATGTCATCTATCTGAAATTGTTTAAGGCCTTTGACACGGTCCCCCACAATATCCTTCTCTCTAAATTGGAAGGATATGGATTTGATGGGAGGACTGTTCAGTGGATAAGGCATTGGCTGGATGGTCGCATCCAGAGGGTAGTGGTCAATGGCTCCATGTCCTGATGGAGAACAGTGACAAGTGGTGTCCCTCCGGGGTCCGTACTGGGGCCAGTGCTGTTTAATATCTTCATCAATGACATAGCGGGATCGAGTGCACCCTCAGCACATTTGCAGATGATACTAAGCTGAGTGGTGCGGTTGACACGCCTGAGGGACGGGATGCCATCCAGAGGGACCTGGACAAGCTCGAGAGTTGGCCCCATGTGAACCTCATGAGGTTCAACAAGGCCAAGTGCAAGGTCCTGCAACTGGATCAGGGCAATCCCCAGTATCAATACAGGCTGGGGGATGAAGAGATTAAGAGCAGCCCTGAGGAGAAGGACTTGGGGGTACTGGTGGATGACAAGCTGGACATGAGCCAGCAATGTGTGCTTGCAGCCCAGAAAGCCAACCATATCCTGGGCTGCATCAAAAGAAGCATGGCCAGCAGGTCGAGGGAGGTGATTCTGCCCCTCTACTCTGCTCTGGTGAGACCCCACCTGGAGTACTGCATCCAGCTCTGGAATCTTCAGTACAAGACAGACATGGACCTGTTGGAGCAGGTCCAGGGGAGGGCCACAAAAATGATCAGAGGGATGGAATACCTCTGCTATGAGGAAAGGCTGAAAGAGCTGGGGTTATTCAGCCTAGAAAAGGCTCCGGGGGCGGGGGGAGCTTGTTGCAGCCTTTCAATACTTAAAGGGGGCATGCAAGAAAGATGGGGGCAGACTTTTTAGCAGGGCCTGTAGTGATAGGACAAGGGGTAATGGTTTTAAACTAAAAGAGGGTAGATTCAGACTGGATATAAGGAAGAGATTTTTTATGATGGGGGTGATGAAACACTGGAACAGGTTGCCCAGAGAGGTGGTAGATGCCCCATCCCTGGAAACATTCAAGGTCAGGTTGGAGGGGGCTCTGAGCAATCTGATCTAGTTGAAGATGTCCCTACTCATTGCAGGGGGTTTGGACTAGATGACCTTTAAAGGGCCCTTCCAACCCAAACCACTCTATGATTCTATAGAACATATGCAAGTTCTAATCCTCTTGAAAACGTGGATTTAGGCATATGTGGGAAGCTGAATCTATCGGTAGACAACTGTTGGGTCTACATTCCAAACGTTTTGTGCCACTACAAGAACAGATGAATAAGATGAAGAAAATAGCTAAAGACACAAGAGAAATCGCTAATGCACTAGGGACTAATTGGTTGGGGAAAGTCTTTAATGTGTTTGGGTTTTCCTTGTCACGGTGGATAACTAGCCTCCTTCAATCTTTGATAATGATCATAATTGTGATTGTTGTAATTTGTATTATTATAAGCTGCATTAAGAGCACCATAACAAAATCTGTGTCCACTGTGAAGTACACTCCCTTAAAACCTGCCCCTGAAACTGACGCTCCCCTAAATCCCACTTGTGACACTGACATGCCCCTAAAACCTACCCATGCAATTAACATTTCCCCCCCCCCCCAATCCTGTCCGTATGTTAGTGCCCCAATACAACCCCAGGATGGTGCTCATATGTTCACCCATTGCTATTGTTAATTGTTGCTATAACGTCGGATATTGTTACATTTGATAGTTTATTGTGGATTGACTGTTGACTGGTTAAATACACTTGAAGAATAATGATCCACAGCGGGTGTTAAACTCACCAACACTATGCCCCCTTTTAACTTTGGAGGCAAGAGGTGACTGTACCACCACTCCAAAGAAACCTGTCCGAGCATGACTGTGGGGGTAGATTGTATGACAGGTACACTCCACCTCGCACCCCAACCCCCGCCCCATGAAGACCGGGGCTTTTAACATGGTGATCATTGGCTTTTCGCGCCTCATTTTCATGCCTTTTATGCTCTGCTGTGCCTGCCAGCACGTGCACACCTTGGTCAATTGCCGACCATCATGCACCCACCAGGGTGCTGTGCCCCCCAGGCACCTGGTAGGGGGAGCAGGAGGAGCGGGGCCTCTCGGTCAACAGACAGGATCCACAGCCAATGAGGCACCTTGGCTCGGAGAAGCTTCTGGATCATGACCAGTTATGACCACAGCTCAGATCCGACCCAGGGTATAAATGGGGTGCCGCCAGAGACCCCCTTTGAATGGTCTTCTCAGAGCAGTGGGTCTGTGTTCGAAATCTCACCCCTTGGGTTGGAATGCCGCCTGAGGAACCTTCCCGGAATTGAGTGCCCTCACCTCCTTTGGGTGAGTGATTTCTTCTGGATATCCTTGAATGAGCCCTCACCCCCTCTCAGGTGAGCGATTACATCCTCTGGGTACCCACGAGAGGGAGAGAGTTTCCCCCCTTTGTGAGTGAGTGAGTGAGTGAGTGAGTGTGTGTCTCAGTGCTGCTCTGCAATCGGCTGTCACCTCCCTGCAGGATGCTCCCCAGCACACAGTACATCTCTGCTTGGTCACCCTGGGGACAAAGATTGAATGGGAGTGATTTGGTTTGCTTTGCCCCCATTCCCAGGGTGTCGCAAGAGAGGCCTGCCCCCCCCAAATCAGCTGTGCGACATGGATACCACGTACAAGCTGCAGACGTGGGTCAGGACGGCCGTGGGGAGCAGGCAAAACATTCTGCAGTGCCCCCAGCGCTGGCAGAAAGCAGAGCTGGAGACCACGGGGGGAAGCTATTTTTTTCTTTCTCTTTCTGTCCTGGTTTCAGCTGGGATAGAGTTAGTTTTCTTCTTAGTAGCTGGTAGAGAGTGCTGCGTTTTGGATTTAGGATGAGAATAATGTGATAACACACTGATGTTTTGGTTCTTGCTGAGTAGAGTTTACACTGGTCAAGGACTTTTCAGCTTCCCATGCTCTGCCAGGTGCATAAGAAGCTGGGAGGGAGCATAGCCAGGACAGCTGACCCAGACTGGTCAAAGGGCTATTCCATACCATATGACATCATGCTCAGTATATAAGCTGGGGGAAGAAGAAGGAAGGGGGGGGGCGTTTGGAGTGATGGCGTTTGTCTTCCCAAGTAACCGTTACACGTGATGGAGCCCTGCTTTCCTGAGGATGGCTGAACACCTGCCTGCCGCTGGGAAGTAGTGAATGAATTCCTTGCTTTGCTTTGCTTGTGCATGCAGCTTTTGCTTTACCTATTAAACTGTCTTTATCTCAGCCCACGAGTTTTCTCACTTTTACTTTTCTGATTCTCTCCCCCATCCCACCAGGGGGGGAGTGAGCAAGCGGCTGTGTGGTGCTTAGTTACTGGCTGGGGTTAAACCATGACAGTCCTTTTTGGCGCCCAATGTGGGGCACGAAGGGTTTGAGATAATGACAGATTTATTTGGAATGTGCTAGATGATTGAATTTATAGCTGTTAGTGCTGTTTAGCTATTAATCAGCAGGCTTCTGTGCTTGCCACGGGGCTTGCTTGCCTTACTGTATATTAGAGTCTAGTGCTCGTTTGTGGCTGCTTTTTGCTTTTGCTGCTTGCTGAACTGCTTATCATCTTACTCTGCTGTGCCTGGGAACATTTTGATAACAACAACGGCCATGCCCTGGGCTGGCAGATGGCCAGGGCATCGCTGCTGTTTCTGTGCTGCTGTACTGGACAGGCTGGAACTCCAGTGTGAACTCGAGTCGAAGGGACTGTGACCTGTGGATGAGTCCATGCGGGAGCAGGACACCCTGAAGCGCCTGTGGACGTGGATAAGCCCATGCCAGAGCAGGTATGTCTCGAAGCGTCTGTGGCCATGGTTATGTCTGTGCCCCAGCAGGTATACCTCTTGAAGGGATTGTGGCCCAAGGATAAGTCCACACTGGAGAAGGTACACCTTGAAGCATCAGTGGCTGTGCATGAGGTCATGCTGGAGCACCTCAAAGCGTGTGGCCATGGGTACGGCTATGGTGGAGCAACTTTACTACTGAAGAGACTGTGGCTGCGGGTATGGCCACGCTGGAGCAGGTATATCTCTGAAGGCACTGCAGCCCATGGAGAAGGCCATGCTGGAACAGGTGCACCTCTAAGTGACTGTGGCTGTGGATAAATCCATGCCGCAGCAGGTATACCCCTGGAGAGACTGTGGCTCATAGACAAGGCTCCACTTGGAGCAGGTAAACCCCTAAGGGACTACAGTCTGTGGATAAGTCCAAGCCGAAGCAGGGGCAAGGGGAGGAGTCCATTGCAGTGTTAAACCCAATGGTCTGGTCCAAAGGGGCCAGGGGTGGAGACTGTAATGGAAATACCTTTAAATTGTTGTAACCCATGATCTGAGTTGCATGTTATAGGAATTACCATAGCAGGAACCACCTGAACCAATGGAGGAGAAGCCTTACAAGAAGCAGTGCAAGTGCAGCAGTGACCCGACCTGAGCTGGCTTTGGTGCCCAATAACTCCACGCAACACACCACCTCTCCTGTCCTGAGTGATCACCATCACCGATGGAGCCCAAAGTCACGGACTAAATGAACTCAATGGCCATTTTGTGGACATTTGTGGATGTTTATGGACATTTTACAGACATTTCACAGGGGTGGTCCATAGAATAAGTGGGGTGGTGGTTAATGAGGATGTATTGGATAATGTGGGACCTGAGCATGACGTAAATGGTATGGAAGAAGGGGTGGATACTGTCCTGGTTTCAGCTGGGATAGAGTTAATTTTCTTCCTAGTAGCTGGTATAGTGCTGTGTTTTGGATTTAGGATGAGAATAATGTAGATAACACACTGATGTTTTGGTTCTTGCTGAGCAGAGTTTACACTGGTCAAGGACTTTTCAGCTTCCCATGCTCTGCCAGGTGCACAAGAAGCTGGGAGGGAGCATAGCCAGGACAGCTGACCCAGACTGGTCAAAGGGCTATTCCATACCATGACATCATGCTCAGTATATAAGCTGGGGGAAGAAGAAGGAAGGGGGGGGGCGTTTGGAGTGATGGCATTTGTCTTCCCAAGTAACCATTACGCGTGATGGAGCCCTGCTTTCCTGAGGATGGCTGAACACCTGCCTGCCGATGGGAAGTAGTGAATGAATTCCTTGCTTTGCTTTGCTTGCGCACGCGGCTTTTGCTTTACCTATTAAACTGTCTTCATCTCAACCCATGAGTTTTCTCACTTTTACTTTTCTGATTCTCTCCCCCATCCCACTGGGGGGGAGTGAGCGAGCGGCTGTGTGGTGCTTAGTTACTGGCTGGGGTTAAACCACGACACTTTCTTTCTCTGTTTGGCTCTTTGTCCCTACTTTTTGAAATTCCTCTCTCTCTGCCCTGTAGCCTGTATCTATTTTTTATTTCTCCATCTCCCTCTGTCTGTCTCCCTGTCCCTATGTTTAAATGCTCTGCCCTAAAGCCTGTCACTATTTCTGTCTTTCTGTCTGGCTCCATGTCTGTATTTTCTAATTCCTGCCTGGCTGTGTCTGAGCCCGTTGCTATTTTTTTCTTTCTTCACATCTCTCTCCTGCTCCCTGTCCTTCTCTTTTTTTCTGTCGCTGTGTCCTGCTTCCTGGCCTTATCTTTTCTCTCTGTCCTGCAGCCTGTCCCCTCTTTCCTGCCTGTATCCCCTGCTCAGCTGGCTGTGCCTTTTCTCTCTCCTCCTCCTCCCTGCACCACCGGGTCTAAGATGCCAAGGCAGCCCCGGGGGGGCGCGGCGGCCGGGCCGAGCCAGGAGGACGGTGTCCCCGCAGGGTCAGACAGCAGGAAGGAGCGCCCCGCGGCATGCCAGGAGCTGTTGTCCTGAGGCACGGGGCTGCCAGGTGGCCATGTTGGTTCCCGGGGCATGCCGGGAGCTGTAGTCCTGGGGCCGGGGCCGCCCATGAGGCGAGCAAGGCCTTTGGGTGAGCGTGGGGGTGTTTCCGGCCCGCTGGCTGCCCGGGGGTGGCGGGGGGAGCTCCAAACCATCTGGTGAAACGGGCTGGAGTCAGGCCTGGCCGGGGCAGCCTTGGGAGTGACCCGAGAGCTGGGGAGGGGAAGGAGATGGAGACAGCCCCCCCCCCCCCCCCCCCCCAGGCACAGGCACACGGCACCCTGATTCTCAGAGCCCCCCGAGACGCCCCAGCCCTGCTCGCCCCCTGCAGCTGCCCCAGCCCCAGCACCTCCCCTGAGGCCTGTCCCAAAGCCCCAGGCCACCCCACAGCCTGTCCTGGCAGCAGCGAGCTGGGCCTCAAGCATGCTCAATCCTCCATTAATGCAGGTGCCGTCAGTGCCAGCACGGGGAAGAAGTGGTGTCTGCAGGAGCTTCTGCAGCAGGAGGGGCTCCAGCCTGGGGCAGGCTGTGGTAATCATGGTTGATGCTTTTTTTCCTCTCTCAGAGGCTGCGCTGAGGGCTTGGTTGTCCGTTCCTCCCCTGGGGATGTTGTTGACTGCATCTGGCTCAGGTTTGCGTGGGCTGTCACTGGCCTTGCTCTCCTGGTGGCGTGGGCGAAAAGGGGCAGGCAGGCACTTATTGGCTTTGGACAGGAGCTGCCACAGCTGAAGCTGAAGAGACCAGAAAGAGTTAAAGGGGCTGGAGAATGAAATGAAGGGGATCCAGCCAGCTGCTGCCTCCAGCTGCAGTCAAGAGACAGGTGGCCTCTTTGGGTGAGGAAGGGTCCCTCTGAGTAGTCCTCAGCAGACCAGATCACCAATATGCACCATGGGGTCTGTATGTGTAATGACAAATACAGTAGGGCCATGTAGTGTGTGCGTGCGTACAGCTGTGTATCTAGGAAGCCTCATGTTGTAAGAGCTGTAAGACACCAATGTATTTTCATTGGTGGAGAACAGTCAAGAGACTGGAGCTACAGAAGAGGAAGGGAGGAAGAGACAGACAGACAGAGGAAGAAGTACCTGACTGTAAAATTCGCCTGGCAGTACAGAGACGGGAGCTATGGTGAGTCCCGGGCCTTTGGGGCCATGTCGCTCCTCTTCTGCGTCTGGGTCTCTCCCTTCCTAGCCCCCCCTCTCCCTCTGTGTCATTTTTTTAGCTTCCCTGTACCTGTCTTCTCTCTATTCTTGTGTCCTTCTCCCTGTCCCTCTGCCTCGTTTTTTTCCAAGTCCCCCTCTTTATCTGTCATTCTACTTGTCCCTCTATTTTTCTTGCCGTCCCTCTCTCCTGCTCTCTGTCCCTCTTTTTTAGTTCCTCCCTTCCCTAACTATTATATCAACTAGTCTTTATAGTATGAAAGTATATTAATGTTGTTCTGTCTATCTATCTATCTATCTACCTACCTACCTATCTATTAGTTCACATCATTATGCACTGCAATGTAATGAGGTAGTGGAATTTTACTGGAGACTTTGGTATTGTTCATGCTTAAGTAAAACAAACTAAAGGACAGCCCAGCCCTGGAAAGAAGGACTTTGCTTTGTGGAAGTGTTGCTCGTAATTGAGAAAACCCTCCAAACGAATGACAAAGTCCCGTTTAGAGAGTCGACATTGCTTTATTCTGCGCAGGGTGCTCGGTGGAAATTCCACAAATCAAGCACCCCGTCATGCAAAACCACAACATATTTATCAGGTTAAATGATGAGTATAAACATGCCTAAATCTACACTTATTGGTTAGTGATTAACATTTCACAAACTATTGGTTAACTATATTTAAATGAGTCTCACTTACTATGTAAATCAGCATGCATGCTCCTTTCAGGTGTGAGGGGGCAAGTCTTTTCGGTCCTGAATTGAGTCAGTAGTTGTGATCTCCCCTCACCGCATTTACCTTTCACCCAGTTTCTGCAGTTCTATCAGCTCTGGCCACTGTCCAGTCTTTGGTGCCAAGATGTTCCCTTCTATCAGCTTGTTAGCGCTTCTTCAAGGTTGGGGCTGTTAATTTTCCACAGTTCGTTACTTACACAAACACTTCCATATCTTTTAGCTCCCTCCCAAATTCCTTTCCCAAGGCACAGGTGGTTAGTAGTTTTGCTAATTGGAAAATTAATGATGCAGGACATCAGAAGCTTAGAGCTGTCCATGAAGGATAAAGGATACCCTGGGACAACCAAGATAATGCCAGCATACTAGCCCCTCTGACACGTCTTTGAAACCCTCCCAGCATCGTCTGGCATCATAGATCAGTAACTCTAGCAAGACTGACTCCAGGGACATCTGGATCAATAGACAAGCAGCAAGAGTGCTGCAGAAATATTGTTCCTTTGCAAAGTTTTACTAGTAATCAGTAGTGTGGGTGTTAGTGATTAGTCAAGTTGACTTGTACCTGAACGACCGAAGGGTATAAGAACCCTGTGTAAAGCCACATTCGGGGTGCCCCAATTTGGCTGGGACACCATATGCACATGAAAAAGTATTTGCCCTTGTAATTCTATACTTTGCGTCCTAGCCTCTTGCCTTGGTTGGCATGGGCCAGTTGTGAATTTTTCGTGACACCAGCTCAGGGCTGACCTGTGGGCAGGGGGTTTTGCTGGATGAGGTCCAGGCAGTGCTGGACGAGGCCATAGAGGGGGTCGAGTGAACTGGGCACCCAGTGCAGTGCCAGCTCCGGGATCTCGACATGTGAGCCCCAGCCAGCGATGCCTGCTCGCTGGCCAGGTGTGAGCTGAGCTTTTTGCGCTCAGCCAGTCCCTGCCTGGCCCCCCAGGGTGGCCATGGCTCCTTCCCAGGGCCGGATCCAGCTCACTGGCAGTGATGCTGGTGCTGGGTCAGTGATGGTGATGCCAATACCAGGACGGTGATGCTGGTACTGGGGCAGTGATGGAGGCCTCCGTCCTCCCAGCGTTGATGCTAATCAACGTGGTTTCTCCCACAGGCACCCACCACCTGGAGTGATGCCCCGTGTACCCATCCTCTCGGTGGCCATCCCCAGCCTAGCTCAGCCACCCGTGGGGTGGGCAGGGGCTGCGTTAAACCCCCTGCCCCTCCTCCTGCTGTGCAAATGACTGCAGGCGGAGGTGCTGCAAAGTGAACACCCAACTCTTTTAATGAATTAAGTGAGAAAGAGCTGTCTGGGAGAGGACTGGGGCTGGAGAGGGTGGGTGCAGGTCTCTGCCTCTGGATCTTCTCTGCGTGTGGGTGCTATGGGGAATAGTGCTGGACCAGTGGGTTATAGGTAGCCATACTCATTGGCCATCTCCATGTTGATCTACCTCTGCACAAAAAACTGCAGCTGGTCCAGTGACATCAGCAGGGCCTCCTACTCTGATAGCACAGAGTCAGCAGGAGGGCATGGCAGCCATGGCGGCATGTGCAGCTGCTGCGGCAGCCTGTCCTGTGGGGTTTGGCCCCCCGTGGGCAACAGGCACAGCCAACTCGGCTGCTTCAGTTTGGCAGCAGCCCTGCTGCTCGATGCCGCCGCTGGTGCCGTCTCCTTCTTGTCATCAGCTGGGGGCTTGGAGGCAGCCAGCCCTGCACTGGGTCTCGGGGCAGCCAGTAGGGGACTGAGGACCCTGGGGGGCATGCTGGGGCCAGCTTCAGGTTCCGGGTCAGGCGGTTTGCGCACCGGCCCCACCACCTTCACTGTTTGCCCCAGTGGGTGGAAACTCTGGATGGATTTCAGCAAGTGCATCCTCAGGTCGGTGCGGGGCGTCCGCAGCCCCTGCAGCGTTTTGGCCTGAACTTTTTTGCGCAGCAGCCTGTCCTGGGGTCACATGTTGCGGCGATCCATGCTCTGCATCTTCTCAATCAGCAGCGGGTGGGGTGGGCAGGCACGGGGCGCTTTGCCCCCCGGCATCCCCAGGCATTCTGGGTTGCTTGAGCAACACTGGTGTCTTCAGATGCCCTCCGCTTGCTGCCACCCGCTTGTTGCCTGCTGCTGCCCACCTGCTGGCCACTGCTGCCCACCACCATGCCGTCCCTGTCCAGCTTCCCCTCCCACAGGGTTTTTGAGTGTTTTGCCACCCAGCGCACCACCATCTTCCTCTTCTTGGGTGGGCTGTTGTCCCGCAGGGAGGTCTTTTGCATCTTGGGATTGCTGGTCGGCGTGGGGTGCTTGGCCTGCTTGCCACCTGCATTGCCTGATCTGGGCACCACCTGGCAGGAGACAATGCCCGGCGGCAGCAGCAAGCGGGTCAAAACCACCTGGGGCTTCCTCTGCAGCACCTCCTCCACCAGTTGGGCCATGCGGGGCAGATGACCCTGGGGGCAGCTGGGGGGCTTGCCAGGGGACTCAGCAGCAGGATCCACAGGGGGCTCAGCAGGTGAGTCTCTGTAAGATTCTCCTTTGAAGTCTCCATAGGACTCTCCTGAGAAGGCTCCACAGGACTCTCTGGCAGCCAGGTGGGGAGGACTGCCGCCACCTTGCCCTGCTTCCTCTTGGGGTCTAGCAAGGGGGACATCATCACCCCCCCACACAACCCCGAAGGGATTGGCTTCCCCCAGCTGCCGCATCCTTGTTAGAGGCATCTGACGGCTTCTGGGTGCTGCCAGGCAGGGTGTGGAGCAGAGGGGGGCCCTGCACCCAATGCTGAGCTGCAGGGCAGCAGGGTGGCGGGAGGCTGGGGCGGGCAGGGATGTGCAGTACACAGGAGCCCATGGCGTACAGGGGCTCCCCATGAACCATGGCTCACAGCCCCAGCCCCATTGGCTGGTGGGGCACCAGTGTCCCCATCACCACCTGCTGTCCCCAGCCATAGGCAGGGGGACAGGGAGCAGCCACACGGGGGAGCTGCACCACCTGTCCTGGGAATGCCAGGGGCCCTGGCACCCCCTGCCAGACGGTGGCCTGGGCCAGCTGGTAGGTGATGGTGAAGGCTCCACAGGACTCTCTGGCAGCCAGGTGGGGAGGACTGCCGCCACCCCGCCCTGCTTCCTCTTGGGATCTAGCAAGGGGGATGTCATCACCCCTCTCCCACCCCCGAAGGGATTGGCATCCCCCAGCATCACCACTCAGTCCTTAGGGAGTTGCCCTCCACCCTGAGAAGTCGGAGAGCTGGTTGAGGAAGGCGGTGCTGTCGGGGATGTCAGGGATGTCACAGACATCAGGGATGGTGTCCTCGCTGTCCCCCAGCATTTCCACCACTGCTCGCTCCGTGGTGCAGATGCCCTCTGCCCTGACAGCAAAGGTGCCTGGTGGCCACAGAGCAGCCCAGGTGAGCTGGTTCTCTTGGAGGCCACCAAAGCAGCCTTCCTCTACCTCTGGTTTTGGTGAGATATGGAGCCGCGCAGAGATGTTTCTCAGGCATCCAGGCCTGACAAGGGTTTCCCAGTGTCCCCGTGAGAGATCCTGCTCCTGGGAAGCACCTCCCCACAGAGCTGAGGCCATATCCAGCCCCCCGGAGCTGGGTACAGCTGCCCTGAGGGGTCTTGCAGGGAGGATGGGGTCATCTGCCTGGTGGCATTTCTGACATAGAAATGATGAGCTGAAGCCCCATGGCCATGGCTGGCTGGTTCAAAGTCTCCAAGTGCCTCAGCCTTTCTCCCCGGGAGTGTTTAGCACTTTTTCAGGGTGTGAAGATGGCTGCTGGTGATGTCCTGGTGGCTCTGTCTCACTCCCACTTCAAAGTTGTGATGTCTGAGATCCTGGGCCACCTGAAGGTCCTGGCAGAGATCTCCAGGGAGTTTGTGTTCAATTTTTTGATATCTTAGGGCTACAATGTGCTAGGGTTATGGGATGCTAGGGTTATGCAGTGCTAGGGTAACAGTTTTCTAGGATTATATGCTAGTGTTACAGAGAACTAGTGTTATTGGGTGCTAGGGTTCTGGGATGCTAGGGTTCTGGGGTTGCAGTGTGCTAGGGTTATGGGGTGGTAGGGTTACGGGATACCAGAGTGTAAATGGGATAGGATTAAAGCCTGTTATTGTTAGGGACAGGGTCTGGGCTTTTTGGTCCTGGCTTCCTGGGGTTATGTTATTTTTGCCTATCTTGTGGTCTTTTGCAGGGGGGACTGTGTCCTATTTTAGCTTATTTTCCTTTTTAGGGTTTGGATCGGGGCCTCTGGTTTGTGTATGATGTGTCTTCTGTTTTTTTTTCTGTGCTGGTGGTTTGTGTTGCATTTTCTGTCTTGTAACCATAATTTCCACTCTAATATGGCCTACTGCAGAGCTGTCCTTGCTGCTGAGGAGGTGAAGGGGACAATGCTGCTGCAGCCAGAGGGTGTGGGTGGCTTTGTAGCTCCAGGGTTCAGCTGATGGGTCAGGAGCCCAGGCGAGGGGAGACAGCCCCGTGTCCTCCCTCGGGCAGGGTGTGGCAGATAAAGTGACTTGCCTTGATGTGGCCCTGGAGAGGGGAGGGAAGGCTTCAGCTTCAGCTTCTCCCTTCCTTTGTTTTGTGGCCCAGCAGAGCAGCTAGTGCTTTGAGGCAAAGACAAAGTGTGTGGGTACACGATGCACTGGCACGGACTGCTGGTAAGAGCGGATGTCCTGCCACTCTCAGGGCGATGCCGATTCCTTTGGCATTAGTCTTCGCAAAGAGAAGATACCCACACCTGATGAAGAAGCAGGGCTCCTTCTTTGGGAAAAGTACAATGGCATGAATGGTAGCATAGCAATGGGGATGGGATGTGCCCAAGGAGTGGAGCTGTGCTGTGGGCAGGAGGAGATGCCAGGAGCTTACCAGCACCCTCAGATGTCCCCAGGATGCAGAGCACCCTGGGGTTAGGACTGCTAATTTGGGTCTGCTCAAGCAGTGCCATCCCTTGGGGCAGAGCACCACCTCTTCCATGCCCGCTGGAGCCTGAAGCACAGCTGTCCCAGGTTAACGCTTGGTGCTGGCCTTCCTTTTCTCAGGATCAGGAGCATTTGAGTTGCCAGGGAAGAGACCAAGGGTCTGGTGTCTTCCCTCAAGCCTTGAAGGACTGAGAGGACAAAGAAACAAAGGTGAGATGACATGCCTGTATCTGCAGCTAGCCCATCCTCCCCTCCAGGCAGTGCCCATTGCAGCTAGCTCTTCCCAGGGCCAGGAGGGAGCCGGGGAACAGGTGGCTCAGCTGGAGGCTGCCAGTCAGGAATACCCCAGGGGCCCCTGAAACACTCCCCTCCCCGTAGATGTACTGGGAGCAGAGCCCCCCTCACCTGGGCTGGACAGGAGCTCAGTGCCAGGGTCCTTCCTCCTCCTCGCCATCCCCCACTGCCCTCACTCACCCTCACAGATGCACTGGATCTTCTCCTCGCACTGCTCCACCATGTGCCACCCAACAAACCCTAGGGACGCGCAGCCCATAAGGGCTGCCCAGCCCACCCAGCAGCAGAACTCCCCCAGGCAGAGCTGACCCTAGGGTGCTCCTGGGGCACAGCATCAGGGGTGTGGGACTGACAAGCCTCCTGCCAGCCCCACCTGTGCAGGCAGGGGTAGGAGCAGGTGACAGGGCACCTCACAGGTGCCTGGGCCCTGCACCAGGACATCAGGGCTCCTGACTTGCTGCCTCGGGACAGAGGGACCCCAGGACAAGGAGGGGCCCTGGGGCTCATGGCTTACCAATGAACCTCACAGCCTCCTACTGCAAGGGCTCCTGCGGGCTCTGCAGGTATGGCCGGCTCTGGCACAGGTAGTCCTTGGCTCTGCTCCTGTTCTTGACCAGCTGGAGAGAGAAGGGTGCAGGGTTGGCACAGAGCTGCCCCCCAGCTGGGCCGTCCCCCTGCCCAGGGCCACCCTCCCCTTCCTTCCCCCCACCAGGACATTCCCAGCTGCCCACTGGGAGCTGTGTGTTGTTGAGGTTCAGAGGGAGCAGAGTGCTCCCAGGGGATGCTGGGGTGCCATCCTGGCAGCAGGGTCCCCTTCAGGACCCCAGCAGGGAGTGAGGGGCAAGGAGCCAGGAGCAGAGCTGGCCAGTGCTGGAGGAAAGGGAGCAAGTGTGGAGCACCCAGCTGTGGGCTCTGGGCTGCAGCCAGGGGGGGCACAGCTCTCCATCCCGCACACTGGGCACGGGGCAGAGCTCACCCAGGCCAGATCCTGGGAGCGTTGGGGCTGTGCTCACCAGGCACTCGTCGATCCTCCATGCCTGTGCTGTCTCGGCTAGGTGCGCGAGCTGCCCCCACTTCAGGAACTGTGCAGCACTGACGAGGGCTTCCTGAGGGGCCTGCCAAGCAGCAGAGATGCCACCACTGACTGCCTGGGGCAGAAGACCCTGCATCCTTCCTTGCCTTGGCAAGGCTCAGGGCCTGGCCTGTCCCATGTGGGGAAGATGCAGCAGCTGGGGACTGACGCCGCAACCGGGTTCAACACCCTGGGGACAGAAGAAGGCAGCCACCACCTCGGGCGCCTCGTGCTGCTGGGGCAGCGGGACAAAGATCCCCAAGCATTTCTGAGCCATCACCAAGGCCAGGAGGAGGCTGAAGTGCTGCAGTTACCGAGGTGCCAGGGCAGGACTCGGCCAGAAGCACCTGGCATGAGGACTCCCAGCCCGTGTGCAGCTCCCCGTCCTGCTCAGTCACTGCTCCAGAGCCCAGCACCCAGGATGCAGGGCCAGTCCCCTCCCCTAGCTGCGTCCTGCACCCTCCCCCCCTGAATCTTCCCTCCCCAGGCTGGGGGTGCTGTGGGACATGCAGAGAGTTGGGACTTGAACATTTGGGCCTTGGTGGCCCCAGACTGCTGCTGAGCCCTGTGGGACCAGGCAGGGCAGGTCTAGGAAATGACCCTGCCCAGTTTCTTGGCCTCTGCCAGCTCTGAGGAGGCTGGGACCCTTCCCATGGGCTGTGCTGGCACAGGGCTGTGTGGAGGGGGCAGGGTGGGGAAGGGACCCACCTCCCTGTCCATCTGGGCAGCAGGAGGCATGGCTGGAGCAGAAGGGCAGCGGTGAGCACACTGCAGACATGGAGGGGGGCTCTGCCAGGTCCACAGAGACTTGGCAAGCTGGGCCTCACAGTGATGCATCTTTGAAGTGTCCGGCTGTCAGCAGCCCTGGCTCCTGGTGCTCAGGCCTACCCAGGGGTTGCCAGCATCACCCTCACCAAAGGACTAGTCAGCCACCTCTGTCATGCACTCATCCTGGTCATGCAGATGGAACAGCAGCGGGAGCAGGCTCTTGCACACCTCCTGCTTCATCTTCTTTTTTTCACTGCCCACCACAAACCCCATTGCATCTTGAAAGAGATGGATGGAGAGCTCCCGCAAGGCACTTGACTCCTGGTGGGAGGGAGGGGAGGAGGACCTCAGCCCCAGCTGCCCCAAGCCCATGGTGAGCAAGGGGCCAGCCTGGCTGATGTGGAGATGGACATGCCCAAGTCTGCCCTGAGCAGCTGCAGGCAGACCTGCAGCCCATGCAAAATGGCCCCAGGCAGCCCTGCTCCACAACGAGCAAGCTGTGTCCTGCAGGTCAGCCCAGGGGCTGCGCTGGGCACACAGTGCCCAGCACGGGGGCTGGAGTCCCCAGGGCTGGGGGCTGGAGAGGGACACCCTGCAGTGGCTGGGGAGGGCTGAGGGGATGCTGCCAGGGCAGGGTGCGCATCCATAGGGCTCGGCACAAGGACAGGACACATCAGTGCAAGGCCTGGTCCTGCCACCATTGTCCTCCCCACGGCAAGGAGGCCAAGCCAGGGGTGAGTCTGTGCGGAGAGAGCTGGGGAACTTGGGGCTGTCCTGCAGCAGCAAGACTGGCTTCCCCAGGCTCTTTTGGCTCTCTCGTCTGGGGGGACATGTTTCACTTCCCCAGTGCCTCCAGGCAGAATGGAGGGACAGAAAGGGGCAGCCATGGGGCATGGCCTTTCCCTTGCTCCTGGGCCCGCTCCTGGCTCTCTGCTCTTTTCAGACCTGGCCACAGCGAGCACTAAGGGGGGGAAGCAGCATGGGGCCGCCGAGGGCAGCGACGGGGCTGCTTCGGCACAGGGCTGTGGTCTGGGGACTGCAGGGCACAACGTCCCCTGGCAGAGCACAGGGGCTGCAGTGGGAGGCATGAGTGCTCATGCCAGTGGGCACAGACAGGGGCTGGGGCCATGCGCATGCCCTGCAGCCCTGCTAACAGGGCACCAGGCTCTCTTGCCAGCCTTAGGTTGTTGAAGAGTGGCTGGAGCTTTTCAGCCAGCACCAGAGCAACAAGACTGGGTGTCTTACCCTCCAGGAGATGGA
Source organism: Platalea leucorodia (assembly GCF_965183815.1). Taxonomy (NCBI): domain Eukaryota; kingdom Metazoa; phylum Chordata; class Aves; order Pelecaniformes; family Threskiornithidae; genus Platalea; species Platalea leucorodia. Next base: position 23,774,984 of record NC_138859.1, on the reverse strand, counting down.
GCATGTTGCTGAGCACAGGCAGGGCTGCCACACTGGTGTCACTGTTGGCACCCTGCAGCTGCTCCATGATGTAAGGCAGCAGGATGAGCATTTTCCTTGCCTGTGTGAAACACACCCCTTTTCGTAAAGCAGTGACTGATCGCATGGGCAAAAATCCTCTCTTTGAACACCAGCCTCCCATCTGGCTTCTCAACAGGCAGCTTGGGGGTTACAAGGGCAAGATCCTGGCAGTCAGGGCTCACCAGCAAAGACACAGGGACATGGAAGAGCAGGGCACAGAGGGAGAGGACAGACAGCACAGGCTCCTTGCCAGCCCATAAGCCACCCCTTTCTTCACAGGCCTGCATGGGCAGACTGGTGGGTGACCAGCGCTGTCTGGAAAGGTGCCCAAGCTGCAAGCAGTCCCTGCTGCAGCAGCTTTGCTTCACACCAGGGCTCAGTGTCCCAGGGCCAGGCTCTGCAGACTCCACAGCTTGTGCACAGAGTGTTGTGGTTTAACCCTAGCCAACAACTAAGCACCACAGCCACTTGCTCACTCCCCCCCGCCCCCAGTGGGATGGGGGAGAGAACTGGAAGAGTGGGTTGAGAAAAGAACAGTTTAATAACTGAAATAAAATATAATAATAATAAGTGTAATGAAAAGGAAAAAACGAAGACAGAGAAATAAACCTCACGAAAAACAAATGATGCAATTGCTCATCACCCACCAACCGACACCCAGCTAGTCCCCGAGCAGCGATACCTGCCCCCTGGCCAACTCCCCCCAGCTTATATACTGAGCATGACATCATGCTAAACATTGCTTAGCAACAACTAAAACATCAGTGTGTTATCACATTATTCTCATGCTAAATCCAAAACACAGCACTATACCAGCTACTAGGAAGAAAATTAACTCTATTCCAGCCGAAACCAGGATAGTATCCACCCCTTATTCCATACCATTTACGTCATGCCCAGGTCCTACCCTTTCCAATACATTCCAATTAATCACCACCACTTTTCCTGTCTTTTAATATAAACACACAGATATTATTCCCTTAGTCTATGGGCCATCCCTCTAAAATATCCGTTGAGTTCATTTAGTCCATGACTTTGGGCTCCATCTGTCATAACAGTCTTTCAGGGCAGGAGAGATGGTGTGTGGTGTTGGATTGTTGCATGCTGAAGCCAGTTCTGGTTCCATCACCTCTGCACTTTGCTTGGTTTCCTCAGAGTTCATTCATTCTTCATTAATTTGGGTGATTCTTACTGTATACTGTTGATATGTCATATAGTAATCACAGAAGTGATGACATCCAGTATTATATAGCAATTAACATCATACAATTCAGTTCATTGGCTATTTTCACCCAAAATCAAGTCTCCTTGAGGTACACATCGGACTTCCCCATCCTCCCGCATCACCCACCAAGTGCACCCCAGTCCTTGAGCAAAAGCAATCCCATGAATGTGTTTACCTTTGCCTAAGGCGGGAGTAACCCAGACGACTGTCTTCCCCAGCATATTTTTTATGTGCACTACAGGGACTTTATCCCCCTCTACAATGCGTAAAAGTCTTGATTGGGCAGGGCCAGCTCGATTGGCAGATCCCCTGGTGTTGACTAACCAGGTGGCCTTTGCTAAACGTGTATCCCAGTGTTTGAATGTTCCACCGCCCATTGCTCTCAGCGTAGTCTTTAACAGTCCATTGTATCGTTCGATTTTCCCAGAGGCTGGTGCATGATAGGGGATGTGATATACCCACTCAATGCCATGCTCTTTGGCCCAGGTGTCTATGAGGTTGTTTCGGAAATGAGTCCCGTTGTCTGACTCAATTCTTTCTGGGGTGCCATGTCGCCATAGGACTTGCTTTTCAAGACCCAGGATAGTGTTCCGAGTGGTGACATGGGGCACGGGATATGTTTCCAGTCATCCGGTGGTTGCTTCCACCATTGTAAGCACATGGCGCTTGCCTTGGCGGGTTTGTGGGAGTGTTGATCTAATCAATCTGCCAGGCCTCCCCGTATTTATATTTCAGCCATCGTCCTCCGTACCAGAGAGGCTTGAACCGCTTGGCTCGCTTGATTGCAGTGCATGTTTTGCATTCATGGATAACCTGTGCAATAGTGTCCATGGTCAAGTCCACCCCTCGATCACGAGCCCATCTATAGGTTGCATCTCTTCCTTGATGGCCTGAGGTGTCATGAGCCTGCTGAGCTAGAAATAATTCACCCTTCTGTTGCCAGTCCAGGTCCACCTGAGCCACTTCAATCTTTGCAGCCTGATCCACCTGCTGGTTGTTTTGATGTTCTTCAGTGGCCTGACTCTTGGGTAAGTGAGCATCTACGTGACCTACTTTTACAACCAGGTTCTCTATCCGGGCAGCAATATCTTGCCACAGTGCGGCAGCCCGGATGGGTTTGCCTCTGTGCAGCCAATTGCTCTGCTTCCATTGCTGTAACCACCCCCACAGAGCATTTGCCACCATCCATGAGTCAGTACAGAGATAGAGCATTGGCCACTTTTCTCGTTCAGCAATATCTAAAGCCAGCAGGATGGCTTTCACCTCTGCAAACCGACTCGATTCACCTTCTCCTTCAGCAGTTTCTGCGACTTGTCGTACAGGACTCCATACAGCAGCCTTCCACCTCCGATGCTTTCCTACAAGACAACAGGACCCATCAGTGAACAGGGCATATTGCTTCTCATTTTCTGATAGTTTATTATACGGTGGGGCTTCCTCAGCATGCATCACCTCCTCCTCTGGTGATATTCTGAAATCTTTGCCTTCTGGCCAGTCCATGATCACTTCCAAGATTCCTGGGCTACTGGGGTTTCCTGTTCAGGCCCGTTGTGTGATGAGTGCGACCCACTTACTCCATGTACCATCAGTTGCATGATGCGTACAGGGGACCCTCCCTTTGAACATCCAGCCCAGCACTGGCAGTCGGGGTGCCAGGAGGAGCTGTGCTTCAGTACCAACCACTTCTGAAGCAGCTTGAACCCCTTCATATGCTGCCAATATCTCTTTTTCAGTTGGAGTATAGCCAGCCTCAGGTCCTCTGTATCCCCGACTCCAAAACCCTAGGGGTCGACCTCGAGTCTCCCCTGGTGCTTTCTGCCAGAGGCTCCAGGTAGGGCCGTTCTCCCCGGCTGCGGTGTAGAGCACATTTTTTACATCTTGTCCTGCCCGGACTGGCCCAAGGGCTACTGCATGGACTATCTCCTGTTTAATTTGTTCAAAGGCTTGTCGTTGCTCAGGGCCCCATTTGAAATCGTTCTTCTTCCGGGTCACTTGATAGAGAGGGCTTACGATCAGACTGTAATTTGGAATATGCATTCTCCAAAAACCCACAACACCCAAGAAAGCTTGTGTTTCCTTTTTGCTGGTTGGTGGAGACATAGCTGTTATTTTGTTGATCATATCCATTGGGATCTGATGACGTCCATCTTTCCATTTTATTCCTAAGAACTGGATCTCCTGTGCAGGTCCCTTGACCTTACTTTGTTTTATGGCAAAGCTGGCCTCCAGAAGGATTTGGACTATTTGCTTCCCTTTCTCAAAAACCTCTTCTGCTGTGTTGCCCCATACAATGATGTCATCAATGTATTGCAGGTGTTCCGGAGCCCCACCCTGTTCCAGTGCAGTCTGGATCAGTCCATGGCAAATGGTGGGGCTGTGTTTCCACCCCTGGGGCAGTCGATTCCAGGTGTACTGGACGCCCCTCCAAGTGAAAGCAAACTGTGGCCTGCACTCTGCTGCCAAAGGGATTGAGAAAAACGCATTAGCGATGTCAATGGTAGCATACTACTTGGCTGCCTTTGACTCCAGTTCATATTGAAGTTCTAGCATGTCCGGCATGGCAGCGCTCAGCAGTGGCGTCACTTCGTTCAGGCCCCGATAGTGTACTGTTAGTCTCCACTCTCCATTAGACTTTTGCACTGGCCATAGGGGACTGTTAAAAGGTGAGTGAGTCTTGCCAATCACTCCTTGGCTCTCCAGTTGACGAATCAGCTTATGGATGGGAATCAGGGAGTCTCGGTTGGTGCGATATTGCCGCCGGTGCACTGTTGTGGTAGCGATTGGCACCTGTTGTTCTTTGACCCTCAGCAACCCCACAACAGAAGGGTCCTTTGAGAGACCAGGCAGGGTAGACAGCTGTTTAATTTCCTCCGTCTCCAAGGCAGCTATACCAAAAGCCCACCGGTACCCTTTTGGGTCCTTGAAATACCCTCTCCTGAGGTAGTCTATGCCAAGGATGCACAAGGCCTCTGGGCCAGTCACAATGGGGTGCTTCTGCCACTCATTCCTGGTTAAGGTAACTTCAGCCTCCAATACAGTCAGCTGTTGGGATCCTCCTGTCACTCCAGAAATACAGATGGGTTCTGCCCCTTTATAGCTTGATGGCATGAGGGTACACTGTGCATCGGTGTCCACTAGAGCCTTATACTCCTGTGGGTCTGATGTGCTAGGCCATCGAATCCACACAGTCCAGTACACCTGGTTGTCCCTTTCCTCCACCTGGCTGGAGGCAGGGCCCCTCTAGTCCTGGTCATAGCATTCGTTACTCACTTCTTGTAAATGCAAATCAAAAGTCCCTTTACTAAGATCGGAAGCAAAATCAGCCCTTCTACCCTGTCTGGGGAACTGCTCTCTGGAAACTGGAGTAGCAGTTTTCCTGGGAGAATCACCTTTTGTGATTGTTTTTCCTTTCAACTCACGTACTCGTGCCTCTAGGGTCGAGGTAGCTTTTCCATCTCACTTCCTCATGTCCTCTCCGTGGTCACGCAGATAAAACCACAGGGTGGCCCGTGGTGTGTATCCACTATATCTTCTCTCTTGAGCAGAGTCATCTCTACGTACCAGTATCTCAGCCATTAGGAGTAAGCATCCCTCTGCTCATTAGGAGTAAGCATCCCTCCCTAGCCCTTTGGCCAGTCTGGGTCAGCTGTCCTGGCTGTGCTCCCTCCCACCTTCTCGTGCACCTGGCAGAGCATGGGAAGATGAAAAGCCCTTGACTAGTGTAAGCACTACTTAGCAACAACTAAAACATCAGTGTGTTATCAACGTTATTCTCATCCTAAATCCAAAACACAGCACTATACCAGCTACTAGGAAGAAAATTAACTCTATCCAGCCGAAACCAGGACACACTAATAATATTTTTCATCTTTAAGAAATCATAGGCTGGTATCTCAACTATAGTCAAGGCAGGGAAACCTTTCCATTAACTTTTACAGACCAAGATCTGAGACGTACTTATTATGAGTAAAATATGATGCTTAGCTCAGTGACATATGTGACATATGTGCATATATTGAAACAAGATGGTCTTTAATTTGATTAAGTCTAAAAATAAGCCTTTAATACCTACTAATTTAAAATCACACTGGAGAGCAAGCATTGCTCTCCTGTGGGGCTACCTGAGTCAGGAAACACAGCTCCCTTACCTTAAAGAGTTCCCATGCAGTGATGGACATCTGCAACTCTCTCTGTGAGGAGAAAGAGGTTCCTCAAAGGACCAAATACTCACTTTCAAAACCAAGGAGCAGATTTTACCCCACAGTTTGAGCTCCCACTGCAGCATCAGGAATTTTTGCCTTCACAGATCTGTGGATGGCCCCACGGCCAGAGAGAAAGAGGACCCTACTCTAGGGTTCCTGGGAATGTGCCTCCCCTGCAGGTACAGCCCCTGTACATTACCTGGCTCACAGGGTACACTGGTGTCATGCTGCCCAGAACTGGCAGGTAGACAAAAATGCCTGCCCAGCTTCATACTCATTTGATGGCTGCAATCTGACCCACTTTATGCTATGCCCATCTGGCTACAAATCCAGATCATGTCTCTAAAAAGGAAATGGCCTGGAAACAAAGCTAATGCCAAGCTGATGATCTGCACCTGTATGCTTATTTACTGGCTTCTGATTGATTTCTTTATGTTTTGAATTTTTTTTTTGTAAGAGGAACCAACATACTGACAGGGGATGAGCCTAAGGTAAGGTTCTGCCGATTGTTAAATGCCTAATGGGGTACTACCTGATTGTATCAAAGTTTACTCCATCATAAGCACTAACAGTTACATGACAAATTTGTTTCTGTATCCCAAATATTGTTCTTTCTTATACTTAGCCCTCTTTTCCATATGGAACAGGTAACCTATCCTGCTTTTCATCACAATCAGATAATGTGCAATTATACCCTGGAATATTGAACCTATTTGGAGGAATATACTATATCTAAATACATATGAAGGAGCACTATATAACTTAAATTTTTCAGTATCTCTTCCCTCTACACCTATATCCTGGTACAGTATTTAGAGATAATAGTAAGCATGAAATGCAGGAAAAGCTATATTTTGCTTGGCATGCCAGTCTAATATCATGTATTGAAACATCTACTGTGTAAAATTTTTTACTTTCAAAATTGTTAAGATTAACAGTTTCCATTTCCACCACTGTCTAACGCATATGAAATTATGTTCAGGAAAAAGAGCGCTTTTACATTTAAATTAAAGGATATAACTGTTAAAGATCAAAGTATGCCTGACCAATTTGATTACTTTGCAAGGAAATTAGAAAATTAGAATTAGAACCTTCAGTTTTTATTGGACAATAACTACTACATACACCCTTTCTGCAATATATATCAAGTGTATCCGTAGTATTATCATCCCTGTCCTCACCTCCAGGGCCCTCAGTAGTTCTGAGTACATGCATATATTTACACTTCTCAGCATACATCCATGAGGCAGGAAGGCCAGGCCAGGACTCTACAGTGTGTTTATAATGTGACATTAATTCATTTGTTATGGGTGCTGTTGAACACCATCTTTTTTTTCTTCTCCTTCTTTTTTCTTTTTAATTAAGAGAATCAGAGAAGAACGCTTTAGTTATATTCTCGACCACAACGGACTCAGCATACATCACTTGTTGAGGAGAGAGGCACCTATTTGAGAGGTCAACTTGTTTGATGTTATTTTTATACAACAGAAAGCAGTGCTTCCAGTTGAGTTGGAGCAGTAGGACTAGAGCCATTAGCTGAACAGAAATTTTCCCTAGAGAAGGATCATCTGTAACTGGCCTTTCAAACTGCCTCATCTCACAGAGAGGTCTCTTTGCTACTTTTTGCTACTTTTTAAAGAAGAAATCAAGGGACAGATGACTGAGCTGCTTCTCTAAGGCATTCAAGCAGGGGTATCCACACAACTATGTTCATCTCAACTGTATTTGTGCATCTCATGAGATCAGTGAACTTGCTCTGACTGTACATCCACACACCAGAAGTAGGGAGATGGTGCTTTTTTACAATAAATACCCTAGAATGAGCTGCCCTTGGGATTTTGGGTGCTGACAAGAATATGAACAGCTGGCTGAAGAAATCATTTAACTCTCTGAGTAATGAGCTCATTTGAAACAAGCTCCCCATTACTAATTATTGCCTGATTCTGATTGATTCATCACCTGTTTTGGTGCTCCCATTTCATAAACAGAACATGAACTGCTGAGTTTAAGAAACTGAATAATTTGCAGATTCTGGTAAAAAATATAATTGCCTCTATACTGTTTACTGCCAGACTGATTTTCTTTCCTTTAGTTCCTCTGTGCGTGCATATGTAATTACTGTATAATTGTATATAGAATACCTGTAAAATGCTTTAATAAAGATGATTGATATTGTAATCTAATTTATATATACACATTATACCAGAGGAATAAGAATTTTCCTTACCTATTTCAGTCATGGATATTCCTGGAGCTAACTGCACACTGTTGAAAGAGCTATAGGTAAGCAAGTTTGGTACAGAAGTGAGGTCATAGATAAGTTCCTGCTTTATCTGTTTGATTCCAGTAATGTCTAACCCAGCCTGATCTGGGGAAGGCTGGGAAGAATCCATGTTATAGTAACCCTCAGACTTAGGCAGGTTGATGACATGTCCTTCGAGTAGGTGCTGCTAGTTTCATTACTCATTGCTCAAGCCATTACTGATGTTGCTGTGAATCCTGGTGAGGGCTTCTGCATTGCTGCTCTGCTGCTGCTGTTCTTGCATTCGCTGCTGGTGCTTCTACACTGCAGCATACAAGCTATCTCTCTGCTTTCTGGACATTTTTCCAAATTTCACAGCTGAAAATCAAAGCACACTGCAAACAACTGTCCTCTTTCTTTTTTTTCTTCAGATGAAGGCTCGTAGTCTTCTTCACTGTGATCGCTGATTGACCTTTGCTTCTGCGCAAACTCAGTCCTAGGATCACGTAAACGGTGTCCTTCAAGGCTGTGGTCATTCTTTTGTGACCTCCTGTCTTCCGTGCATTTGTTCTCCCAAGGCCCAGTTGCCTGAGATGGGATTATCCCGGAGCCCCCTTATCTTACAACCATTCTAACTACTCCCTAAATCACAAAGGCCTTTCTTTTGTTCAGATAAGTGACTAAGATATTTAAATATACTCCTTGCCCCTAGGCTTTCAGGAGGCATTTTGATGCAGTGGCTTTGTCTATCTTGGCTTTAACCCTTTCAATCCCGGGAGAAGAGATCGAATTGATCGGCATTGCTAGACTTTTGTCCTGCTACTGTATCAAATAAAGATTTCTAATCCCGAAGAAAGACATCCAGATGCACATCAACAGCATTCAACATTTAGAGGGCAGCTGGTAAACTGGGTTGTGTTCCTTTTGAAAAGCACTGTGTTGTTTATTCAGCAAAGGAAAACTGTTCCCTGTGTCCATTAACAAGGTTGGCTTTGTGCAGCACAGACTTCTGCAGTGCTGACTCCTGTTTGGAACCATTTCACACTAATTAGAAATAAGAGAAAAGGCTGTGTTCATAAACAGCCCACCTCAAGACCTCTTTCAAACTACTCTTTCTGAAAATTAACTCAGTTGTAACCCTCCATGAATAAGTGTTGCACAAATGTTAGAGAAAATACATTGTTAATAATTGTCAGCTTTCTGTGTAAAATGACAGTGGAATTTTTATGTAACACTACCCAAATAATCTGAAATGATGAACTATGAAATGCTGTGCAATTCTCTCTTCTAAGGCTGCAGACATAATTATTTTTTTAAGTGTTTAGCAGCACTGGGAATATGTGACAAAGAAAGGAGCTACTGTCATGAAAAAAAAAATCAAATGATTGAATGATGCACTAAATGTGTAGTGTAGATCCGTTTTACTTAGATATGACCAACATTATGGAATTATTGTCACTTTTCTACTGCTATTATCTTGCACTTGCCACCTGGACTTGGACTTAAATTGGAGAATAAATCATCAGGAGATCTGCTAGTTCAGAAGTCAGTCTTCAAATCTCTCCTAGGAAGCTTTTTGTGCAAATACTAAATTAAGAATTTGAGCATTTTCATGTCCTTGTTCATTCAATGGATGGTTTAACTGCCGTTGTTCAATGGCCCATCTAAACTGTAATTCTCCATTTTCATGGCATACAAATGGATAGAACTGGAATCAGCTTTCATCATGTAGCTGACTTTTCCTATTCATTATATTAAAGTAACCAGGCAGTCCTATTAGAGAAAAAGCATGCATAAATGCAGATCAGTTACATTCCTCCTGACTATCAAATACTTTCCCTGATCTAATTATTTTCAACCTTTTACAGGACACCAGTTCATTATACCACCAAAAATCCAGTTTCTGGCATAAAAATTGTTTTAAGACCACTATTTCCCATTATTTGTTAACTGAATACATTTTGCTCAGAATAGAAGTAATAGAAAAAACTCTTTGGCTGCATAAAAATCCTTTGTTGGTGCTTTTGAACTCCCTAGTTGTGGACTACAAAGAGTCCAGCATGCTGCCTCTCACCACCACAGAACAGAAGCACTGATCACTGCCTTTTTCTGGGGGTTTTTGATATATGGGATACATTGACTCAGTCGGCGAGGAGCACAGCGGCGGCAAGGGTAAGTCCTGTGGCTCAGCACTAGATTGGGGCAGGCGAGGGGGTTCTCGGAGCCCGGGAAACCCGAGGGCGAGCAGAGGGACCTGTCAGGAGCCGGCAGCTCTCGTGAGCAAGGCTGATGTGCGGCTGACGCGGCGTGGGCGTTGCCAGGAGCAACGGCGGGAGATTTAAATGGCCCCTAGGGAGAGCGAGCGACCAGGATGGGCAAACAGGGCATGGCGCGTCAGTTGGGCGTGGCGCGTCAGTTCGCGCAGGCAGGGCTCTGCAACCCGCTTGTAGGTCTACAGCCCAGGGAAGTGCTCTAGGCCTCTGGCAAAATGGCGGGCACTTGCCTCAGGGCCAAAACCACTGTTCCTACAGAGAAAGCCCCTGAGACATCTGACACATCCACTCAGATGGATTTGGTAAGAAAAGAAACATCAGTACAGGCGGTAGGTTGCGGCAAGTGCCCAAACCCTTCCCCTGATGAAGAGGTAAGTACCTGCATAAGATGCACAAAGGTCAATGATCTGTTACGTCAGGTGGCCAAACTGCAGGAAACAGTTTAAAGGCTGCGCAGTATTAGAGGAGCCGAGACAGAGATAGATAGGTGGCTTCAGAGCCGTGTTCCTGTGGCAGACGCTATTGAGAATGAGGCACCTTGGACCCCGGTGACTCACAAAAGCAGGACTCCACATCAACCTGCACCCTCCACCATCAAAATCAAAAACAGATATGAAGCCTTAACAGCTGAGGACACCCGTGAGCAAGGCCTGCAAAGCCTTCCCTTCCCCCTGCAAGGGAAAACTGTACCAGCAACACACAGTGGACACCGTAAAAAGAAACGACGAGTGCTCGTAGTGGGTGACTCTCTGTTGAAGGGTACTGAGGCACCCATCTGCCGACCTGACAGGGAGTCACGAGAGGTATGCTGCCTTCCAGGAGCTAAGGTTCGAGACGTGGCCGAGAGGGTGCCACAACTCATCAAGAAAACAGATTATTATCCGTTGTTACTATTTCATGTAGGCATGAACGACACTGAAAGCCGAAACCTGGGTAAAATCAAGGAAGACTTTCAAGCCCTGGGGGTGCAAGTGAAAAACATTGGTGCCCAGGTTATCTTTTCCTCCATCTTGCCAGTTCGAGGGAAGGGGGTAGCCAGAAATAGGCGCATAATGCATATTAACTCCTGGCTACGTGGCTGGTGCCGTCGTGAGGGTTTTGGCTTTTAAGACAATGAGGCATGCTAGGGAGGGATGGAATCCACCTGTCTAGAAGGGGCAAGGGAATCTTCAGCAACATGCTGGCTAACTTGGTGAGGCGGGCTTTAAACTGAAGGACTCGGAGGGTGGGGTCCAAAACAGAAATGCTCATGCCACCACATCCAACTGGGGAGTAAGTCAGGCCAACCAGAGCGGCGACGGGTGTTCCTTAGCTGTCTCCCAAGATGTGTACCAGAGGAGCAACCACCTCGAGTGTATGTATACAAATGCACACAGTCTGGGAAACAAACAGGAGGAACTGGAGCTCAAACTAGAGTGCAAACTACTCTCCCCAGGAACAGGGTTCATTACATTGAGATTGAAAATTTAAAAAAAGACAGATCGATTGCTGTGGAACTATGAGGAGTAAATCCACAGACTGCATATACAGTGGGTCATACCTGATTATCTTCCTCCCCCCCCATCTGTCCTTAAATTCTTGCTTCCTATTGGGCTATATTTTGAGATCTCAGAGCAGAGGTAGTAGTTAATCATGCTCTAGAACAAATGAGATCCTTCAGTTAGGGATACATCTAGAATAGTTTATCAGAGCACAGATAAGCAGACATTCACATTCCTCTTTGAAATATAGTTACAAAATTAATAGGAAGTATTCATTTTTATGTATTATGAAGAGTATTTTCTAATAATATTTTCCATAATTGAGATCAATTCAGAATCATCACAATTAGTAACACAGGATGAGCTTGGTTCCCATTTTTTTGCTAGCTCATAGTTCATTCATAGCCCTCCAGAAGAGTCCGAGCCTACATATGTGAAAATTTTCCATCATGGAAAAGAACAGAAAAGAAAGAAAATAATATCAAAAGGGAGTGCAAAAACATCTAGGAGATGGCAGCTCTTTCAATTTATTTGCATTTCTTTAAGTATCCCCTTCAAACAGGCTGCAAGCTACCTTATACAAACACATAGTTTTCCCCTGGAATCTGTCCACAATGCATTTCACACTTTTATGGACAATATACATTGACTTTATTTTGAAAAATTCAACTGCATATTTTCTTTAATTTTAGGTCCTCAGTAATACAAACAAACACCCACTGTTTATTTTCATTATATAATCATTAATTGGATTCTCCATCTGCTGTCAGTTAGCATCCTGCCTCCACATGATAAAAATTAATCTGTTACATGGCTGAGAGGTAAAATTCACATTCAATTTCTCTGTTAAAAAAATCCATAAAGGCTATTTTAAACTTGCAAGAGCCCTCAATATCATTAAATATGAACACCTATAAACACCCTCATGTAAACAATGAAAGAAGGTGACAATGCTGTCAGAAGAATCACTCTGCCTGTATGCAGTGGTCCCTGAATTACAGGTTGGGAACGCAATGCTGTCAGTCACATTCAAATGCTCCTGTGATACCTCAAATCCTTGCGAGACATTACTTTTAGGGGGAAAGCACATGATGATGAATTACTGAAATTTTACTATTTTCATCTCCTCAGGCAGAAGCTAAGGCATCAAGTATGCTAGGACCAAAAGGAGTTCATGGATTAAAGGCTAGACTGCAAGACCACTCCCAGACTGGTGAGATCCAGCAAGATGTTTCAATGAAACATAAGATACATTGAGGTGGGAAAAGACCTATTGCAACCCAAATTTATAACAAGTTTATGAACTGTAAGCCATCTAATGAAAAAATTCTTCATAGCTCTTTACATGACTTGTCCATCAATGAATGTCAGTTTCAAATAAAAACATTTTAAGTATACTTTTTAGACAGAATGCTGCTACCAGGAAATTCAAATTAATATAACCTGCCTTTAAAAGTAGGCCATTTTCTTCTGATACTTTCTGAAAACGCAAAACACTGCTGTGATCTGGAAACCCCTTACATTAGCAGTGGTGATTGGGGCAGGTATGATGTAGATAGCTTTGCTCAAACTTTCCACTGCACCTCCAGGATGACCTGCAAACAGCTCTGGTGTGGCGCACATTCTCAGCCTGCCAACATGGCTAATCACACCACAGCTTGGAAGACGGACCAGAGCTCCTCAAGGACCAAAGGATCTTGCCTTCATATACACTGTGGAGCTTCCCTCTGAAGTTTCAAATGGCATAGTTTCCATTTTCAGTGCTAAACTATGAAACATTTCTTCTATAGACCCAGAAACAGGTAGGTGGCAATAAATAGGTGAAAGAAATGTGTATTTTATAAAGCAATATGTTCAGTCAAGTGCTCTGAATAAAACAAACAAAAACCTAATGCTACCAAGACGTATATTTATTTTTAAACTTCCTATTTACTGTCATAGACCTGCAAAAATCTGTCACAGAAATTTGCAAGGAAATTTGCAAGGAATTTAAGTAAGTCAGCACTGAAGAAGAGTTTCAAAGGGTTTAGGTGTGAAGCAGGAATCTGACTCCTTACCATCTCTAGACATTCCTAGGGCAAGACACTTCTGCAGTTGGCAGTGTTGACAACGATTTCTGTTGGTTCTGTCAATTAAACAGTTTCTCTGCCTCGGGCAGGAGCAAGAGGCATTGTTCTGCTGACTCCTCCGAAAGAATCCCTAGAGATAATGAGAGAGAGAGAGAGAGTTACCATGTGCATATGTGTGTGCATATACATACACATGCATGCACACATAGCCATGTAAACTGCTTAAATAAACTCTTAATTTAGTGCAATTTTATTTATGCTATGGCTTTGCAGACGCTCTATCCTTGTACTGCAAAATTAAAGAACATTCACTTCTAGTAGGGAGATCTATGTTTTATCCTGTAAATAATATAATTCTTACTTTGTTAAAAGGTAAACAATAAAGAGTTACAAAATACATTCTTACATAATAACCATGATGTATCAAACAAAGGAGAGGAACTTCTCAAACAAACAGGAGGAACTGGAGCTCTGTGCCCAGTCAGAAGGTTATGATATCATAGGTTATGGTATCATAGGAGTAACTGAGACATGGTGGGACAACTCACATGACTGGGGAATTGCGATGGACGGTTGTAGGCTGTTTCGCAAAGACGGGCAGGGAAAAAAAGGTGGAGGAGTCGCACTCTATATTAAGGAAAACCTCGAATGTATCGAAGTCAACTACGGTGATTGTGAGTGCTCTATTGAATGCCTCTGGGTTAAAATCAGAGGGGTCGTCTCCAAGCAGGACCTTACAGTGGGCATCTGCTACCGGCCTCCAAACCACAATGATAAAGTCGATGAAGCAATATTTGGGACACTACGGCAAGCTTCTGGTCAACAGAACCTGGTTCTCATGGGTGACTTCAACTACCCAGACATTTGCTGGAAGAACAATACGGCAGCTTGCATGTCATCCATCGAGTTCCTGGAATGCGTAGAGGACTGTTTCCTCTTACAAATGTTAGATGGGCCAACCAGGAAGGAGGCACTGCTGGACCTGCTATTCACAAACCAAGAAAACCTGCTTTGTAACATCTCGGTCAGTAACAACCTTGGCTGCAGTGATCGCAATATTGTGGAGTTTGGGATCCGGCTGAGCATGCTGAAGGTTAGCACTAAGACAAGGGTTCTAGATTTTAGAAGAGCAAACTTCAGCTCGCTCAGAGCTCAGTTGGGAGGCATTCCGTGGGAAGCTTCCATGGAGGATAAAGGAGCTCTAGCGAGTGCTGGGAGTCCTTCAAGAATGCTCTCTTGGAAGCACAAAACCAGTTTATCCCCTATAAAAGAAAGGGAAGGAAGCAGAGCAAGAGGCCCCCTTGGCTCAACCACGAGCTCCTGGGTCTACTTAAAACCAAGAGAGATGCGTACCAGAGATGGAGAAGTGGAACATTATCCACTGAGAACTACAAGGACATTGCCAGAGTGTGCAGAGATGCAGTTAGAAAGGCAAAAGCTCAGCTTGAATTGGAACTGGCCAGAGATGTCAAAAATAACAAGAAAGGGTTCTTCCAGTCTGTAAGTTGCAAGCAGAAACAGAAGGAAAACATAGGCCTGCTGTTAAACAGTAGAGGTGAATCAGTCACCAACAATGCTGAAAAGGCAGAGGTTCTCAACACTTTCTTCACCTCTGTCTTTACCAACACTGTTGGGCCCCAGGCATTGCGAATGAAAATCCAGGTTGATCCAAACATAGACCCACCATCAGTGAAGAAGGAGTCAGTATGTGAATTATTACAGGAGCTTGACCCCTACAAATCGATGGGCCCTGACGCCATCCACCCGAGGGTGTTGAGAGAGCTGGCTGATGTCATTGCGGGGCCACTCTCTATAATCTTCGAGAAGTCGTGGAGATCGGGGGATGTCCCAGAGGACTGGAGGAAGGCGAATGTTACCCCTGTCTACAAGAAGGGCTCAAGGGAGGATCTGGGTAATCCCTTAAGTAAGCCCATCAGTCTTACTTCAGTCCCCGGGAAGGTTATGGAACAGATCCTCCTGGGGGCCATCACAAGTCAAATGAAGCACGTGATTGGGAAAAGCCAACACGGCTTCACCAAGGGCAGATCATGCCTGACAAATCTGGTGGCCTTCTATGGTAAAGTGACCTGCTCAGTTGACATGGGGCGAGTGGTGGACGTTGTCTACCTGGACTTCTCCAAGGCTTTCGATACAATTCCCCATGGACTCCTCCTGGAGAAATTGATGCGTTACGGCCTAGACAAGTGGTCTGTGCGGTGCGTGAGGAATTGGCTGACGGGCTGCGCCCAAAGGGTGGTGGTAAATAGCTCTTTTTCAAACTGGCAACCTGTCACAAGTGGGGTCCCCCAGGGATCGATATTGGGCCCAACGCTATTCAATATCTTCATAAGTGATCTGGATGACAGGATCAAGTGTAGCCTGATGAAGTTCGCAGATGACACCAAACTGAGTGGGGAAGTAGACACTCTGGAAGGGAGCCACCCTGCAGGAAGACCTGGATAGGCTGGAAGAGTGGGCTAACAGGAACCTTATGAAGTTCAACAAGGACAAGTGTAGGGTCTTGCACCTGGGAAAACATAATCCAGGAGTGCAGCACAGACTGGGATCCACCTGGCTGGAGAGCAGCTCTGTGGAGAGGGACCTGGGGGTCCTGGTGGACAGGAAGCTCAGTATGAGTGAACAGTGTGCTGCTGCGGCCAAGAAGGCCAATAGGATGCTGGGTTACATCAATAAGGGCATCACCAGCAGAGATAAAGAAGTCATTACCCCTCTCTACTCAGCGCTTGTCAGGCCACACCTGGAATACTGTGTACAGTTCTGGTCCCCATTATACAAAAAAGATGTGGACAGGCTGGAGGGGGTCCAGAGAAGGGCCACCAAGATGATCAAGGGTCTGGGAAGCCTGCCGTATGAGGATAGGCTGAGAGAGCTGGGCTTGTTCAGCCTTGAGAAAAGGAGGCTTAGAGGTGATCTCATCACCATGTACCAGTACTTAAAGGGCAGCTACAAAGAAGATGGAGACTCCCTTTTTACAAGGAGTCACGTGGTGAGGACAAGGGGTAACGGGTACAAGTTACTCCCAGGGAGATTCCGATTGGACAAGAGAGGAAAATTTTTCACAGTGAGAACAGTCAACCATTGGAATAATCTTCCCAGGGAAGTGGTTGACTCTGCTACGCTGAACACGTTTAAGACTCAGCTGGACAGGGTGCTGGGCCATCTCATCTAGACTGTGTAAATTCTTGCCTAAAAAGGTTGGACCAGATGATTCTTGAGGTCCCTTCCAACCTGGTATTCTATGATTCTGTGATTACTGAGTGACTATAAAAAGGTTTGTGAATCTTGATGGAAATCAGAGGTGAAATTGACAGTTCAAATGTCTGGTCTGGGTTTAAAACCTCTATGGTAATGTATTTTTACTTATAACAGAGACTGAGAAGGAAAAAAAGAACCAGCAAAGCAGTGTATAGACTTTTCTTTCTCTGCTACTGCCCTTTTCCTGGCCTGTCAAACCCAGAGCATTCTCTGAAAAAGAAATTGATTCCAGGCAGGTTACCAATATGTTATTTCTTATTAGTTATCTCCTTAGGATATCACTAAGACAAAAAGCCTATATAATTCTTTTCAGCTACAAACAAGGAGTCAGGATCTGTGCTGGCTTAATGTGTCATCCCTGAATTTCAATGCAATGCCCTA
This sequence comes from Platalea leucorodia, assembly GCF_965183815.1. Lineage (NCBI taxonomy): Eukaryota > Metazoa > Chordata > Aves > Pelecaniformes > Threskiornithidae > Platalea > Platalea leucorodia. Next base: position 23,757,775 of record NC_138859.1, on the reverse strand, counting down.
GAATAGAAGTGGGGAGGTAGTGGTGTTTAAACCACTTCCAATTTGATATAGGAAGCTTTACAGAAGCTTTATAGCCTAATGTCATGGACTAAATGCTCAACAAACTTTTTAGAGGGATGGCCCATTGTCCTGGTTTCAGCTGGGATAGAGTTAATTTTCTTCTTAGTAGGTGGTAGAGTGCTGTGTTTTGGATTTAGGATGAGAATAATGTTGATAAGACACTGATGTTTTGGTTCTTGCTGAGCAGAGTTTACACTAGTCAAGGACTTTGTAGCTTCTTGTGCTCTGCCAGGTGCATAAGAAGCTGGGAGGGAGCATAGCTAGGATAGCTGACCCAGACTGGCCAAAGGGCTATTCCATACCATATGACATCATGCTCAGTATATAAGCTGGGGGAAGAAGAAGGAAGGGGGGGACGTTCGGAGTGATGGCGTTTGTCTTCCCAAGTAACCATTACGCGTGATGGAGCCCTGCTTTCCTGGGGATGGCTGAACACCTGCCTGCCGCTGGGAAGTAGTGAATGAATTCCTTGCTTTGCTTTGCTTTGCTTGTGCGTGCGGCTTTTGCTTTACCTATTAAACTGTCTTCATCTCAACCCATGAGTTTTCTCACTTTTACTCTTCCGATTCTCTCCCCCATCCCACCGGGGGGGAGTGAGTGAGCGGCTGTGTGGTGCTTAGTTGCTGGCTGGGGTTAAACCACGACAGTCCTTTTTGGTGCCCAACGTGGGGCTCGAAGGGTTTAAATTTTTCACAGTGAGAACAGTCAACCATTGGAATAATCTTCCCAGGGAAGTGGTTGACTCTTCTACGCTGTAATAACCAACACTGGCTATGCATAGCATTAGAAGCTGAAGATTACTGCTTAGATTAACCTGGCAAATGTCAATCTTATCTGGAGGGACCGTATACTTCAGGAGTGAAAAGTAATTAAAATTCAAGCATGACAAAAGCACTAGGATTTAATGACTGTATCAAGTAAAGCTAATACACAAAGGAAAAAGCAACTACCATGAGTAATGACATTTTCTATGTCAGTGGAATATATCATTATCCGTTTCATGTATTTAAAATTTTGTAGTTATTCTATCCCCTAGAAGGTTTTTCTGGCCAGTTGTTGGGTTATTTGACTAAAGAGCAGAGGGCTGGAATGTGAGTATTAGCTCATACCTAAGGCCTTATGAGCTCCTAGCCACTATGAATGACACCAAGAGGTAGCATTATGGTAGAAGTGACATGAGGTAACAAGAAGAATGAAACCAGGGGATGAGGATTAGAGAGAGGGAAATAAAATTTAATTTGATATTCTGTTCTTTCCTGTACAATAAAGCACAGGAGGAACAGCGGGGGGGGGGGGGGGGGGGGGCGGGCGGGGCAGGGAGAGACAAAGAAAAGTAGTTCATTCGTGAACTTAGAAGCTTTGGAAGCATGTAATTGCAGTTGTGTAGTAGGAAAGATGAAGGATAGCCTAGCAACTGCAGGAAACCATGAGAAAAAGAGGTAGAAAATGTCATTACTGCACAGTTAGACTAGTTACCAGGAACAATGACACCAAAGTGATTGTGACTTTCTGGGCTGGTTTGTAAACTGCCCTGAACTGATCAGAAAGCAATAGCTGATTTCATTTATTAGGTAAAACTAATGTTACCTCAATGCAGGCTGATAGATATTAATAAAAAGGCAAGGAAGTTATAAGAGCTGTGCATTTTGGGGGAATGAGAGTGGGGAAACAATAGGGTGACATTGTCACAGGGCTCAATTCACTTGCTAAAGGTAGTGTTTGAAGTCTCATGCAAGTCCTAATGAACTGAATGATGACAGAATGGGATGTCAGTAGCAGTGGATAATAATAGGTATCGTGTTCCACTTAAGTTCACTGGCAGTGCTAGTTCCTGAAGTAAAGCATAAAGAAACTAACTTCATCTACCCCATGCTGTTTTTATCAGTGATTATAATATCTCTAAAAATTATTTTAACTTGTATGATTTGCACTTTTCAATAAATGGTTGTCTTTTGGGGAACTATCAGGAAAAATCTGATGGGGACTTATCTGATCCTGGTTAACCAACTTTCCTGAAGCTGTGGAGCTGAGTTTAATTTAAGGCTAAATGGATGCTAATTGTAGGACATTCCTTAACTATTTGCTGAACTTTACAGCCAATTTTGGTTTTGACATGAGAAAGATTTTTGGATTTAGATTTTAGCAGCTGCTACGTGAATAAGGATTTGAGAGAACAAATTAATTAAATGAAGTTAAAAAAAACCCAAACAAACAGCCTTCTGTTAAGAGGAAAATATGTCATGCCAGATCTGACAGTCCAAGAGGCTGCTGCTGCTGCTCCATGTCCCCAGGTCCAACCAGTAATGAGGCTGATCATGTATTCCCAGCAGGCATATGCACACAGAGCACACATATACACCACATATATACATATATACACAGTCAGCCACACAGATCACAGCCAGACACTCAGAGCACTCATACAAACATAGACAGCACCAATGGCCTCATCCTGCTCCCCTCTCTGGATGAGCAGGTTGGAGGTCTGTTAGTGGGAATATATATGTACATGGTGGATCCCTCCAGCAGCTCGGCTCAGACTGTCAGTCTGACCAGTAGCTGGCCCATGGATCCCAGTCTCCCCAGTTTCTGGCACCTGGACATATGAAGCCCCAAGGCTGCAGCCCCACTCCAGTTGCTGGTACACACTGTTGCATGTGCGCGCGCGTGCACACATGCACAAAGCTGGCCAGGGCTTCCCTGTTCCAAATAGCAGACCCCACTCTGCTTTCTCCCTTAGAGATACACAGGTGCTCTCACACCCAGAGCTAGCCCTTAGGGACCCACACACATCCCTGACCCCTGGCTTCCAAGCCACTTCACCTATTCACCAGCTAGTCCAGCTTGATCTTCACTAGCAATCACACACTCGCACACCCGCAGTCACTCCAGCTGCTGGCACCACGGACACACGGGCCCTCTGACTCGTGGCCTGACTCCAGTTGCTGGCACTCAGCCCCCCCATACACACACATCCACACAAAAGAGAGAGTCCCTCACCCAGGAAAGAGTTAGAAAGGAATTTAATAAGAAGATAGGACAGACTGCGCTGATCAGGCGCAGGGCATGGACAGACAAGTGTACTGACCAGCAAACTATTTACACCTGACCGGCCCTTTTTAAACCCTTACCCCTCTGTTTTCCCACACTTGTTCCTCCCAAAATCACCTCAACCCTTCCCTTTTCCCGCCTTTGGTTCCTTCCCTAAACATCCCATAATAAGTCCTGTGTGATCCCAAACTGCTTTTTCCCTGCGTCCCATAATGTGTCCCACCCCTAGGCAGCAAACTGCCTTAGTCCAAGAGGTGATCTGGAGAGCTGTTCCCGATGACTCATCTTGATGGGTTTCATGCCAGGACAATGGGGCTGTGGCTGTCCTGGAGCAGCCCTGGGAGGGGTCTGAACAAGGTACTCTTTCAGGGATTCCTTAATTTGGGTTCTGAACCTGCCATTGTGTGCCCCTATGCTCCTCTGGTCTTCTTCAGATGGGCCAGTGATGGGCTGATGGCCCCTGTGATGGGCCTGGGAGTAGCCTGGCAAGGTATTATTTGGGCTCCCCCTCATAGAATCATAGAATACCTCAAGTTGGAAGGGACCCATAAGGACCCTCGAATCCAGCTCCCTGCCCCTCGCAGGACTACCTAAAACTAAACTATAAGAGTAAGAGCATCATCCAGACACTCCTTGAACTCTGACAGGCTTGGTGCCGTGACCACTTCCCTGGGGAGCCTGTTCCAGTGACCGACCACCCTCTCAGTGAAGAACCTTTTCCTAAGGTCCAGTCTGAACTTCCCCTGATGCAGCTTCATTCCGATTCCTCGTGTCCTATCGCTGGTCACCAGAGAGAGGACATCAGCACCTCCCCCTCTGCTGCCTCCCTTGAGGAAGTTGTAGACTGTGATGAGGTCACCCCTCAGCCTTCTCTTCTCTAAGCTGAACAAACCAAGTGACCTCAGCTGCTCCTCATAAGTCTTCCCCTCGAGGCCTTTCACCATCTTGGTCGCCCTGCTCTGGACACACTCTAATAGTTTGATGTCCTTCTTATATTGAGGCACCCAAAACTGCACACAGTACTCAAGGTGGGGCTGCACCAGTGCAATGTAGAGTGGGACAATCACCTCCCTCCACCAGCTAGCTATGCTGTGCTTGATGCACCCCAGGACATGGCTGGCCCTTTTGGCTGCCAGGGCACACTATTGACTCATATTCAACTTGCCATCAAGCCAAACCCCCAGATCTCTTTCCGCAGAACTGCTCTCCAGCCTTTTATCCCCTAATTTGTACATATAACCAGGATTGCCCCATCCCAGGTGCAGAATCCGGCACTTGCTCTTGTTAAATTTCATAGGGTTGGTGATTGCCCTCCTGCCATTGTCTCTCTGACCTCCTTTCTGGGTGGGCGGACAAGCTTTTATCACATAACATAATACACTCTAGCATTGACTGTGCCTTATCCTGTAGTGCTGTTTTTTCCCCTTAAGGCTGATCTCATCTCACAAAGGTTTATTCATTTGTTCTTTGTTCCTCTAAGAAAAAAAATCAAGGATTGCATAAGAAAGTTAAGCTACAGCAGGTAATTTTGTACCCTTTTCCTCCCCCATAAGATCTAAATGTTTTCTTACAAGGTATAAAAATCATTTTATATCCTGTTTAGGGGATCTTTATGTAATAATGATTATTTACTGATAATAATTCCCTTTTGGGGAAGGAGGCAGCAATTCATTACTGAGAAGCAAAAGACTTAAAGACAGATCTCCCAATATTCCCAAGACTGACAACATGTCTTTCTGCATATTGAACAATTCACTTTATCCATCATTGTCAGTGTCCTGGTTTCAGCTGGGATAGAGTTAATTTTCTTCTTAGTAGCTGGTATAGTGCTGTGTTTTGGATTTAGTATGAGAATAATGTTGATAACACACTGATGTTTTAGTTGTTGCTAAGTAGCGCTCACACCAGTCAAGGACTTTTCAGCTTCCCGTGCTCTGCCCGGTGCACAAGAAGCTGGGAGGGGGCACAGCCAGGACAGCTGACCCAGACTGGCCAAAGGGCTATTCCATACCATATGACATCATGCTCAGTATATAAACTGAGGAGAGCTGGCTGGAGGGGAAGGGCGATTGCTGTTCAGGAACGGGCTGGGCATCGTCGGTGGGTGGTGAGCAATTGTGTCGTATATCACTTGCTTTACATTATTATTATTATTGTATTATATTATTATTATTACTACCATTCTATTTCATTTTACTTCAATTATTAAACTGTTCTTATCTCAACCCACGAGTTTTTCTGACTTTCACCCTACCAATTTTCTCCCCTACCCCACCGGGGGGGGGGGGAGTGAGCGAGCGGCTGTGTGGTGCATAGTTGCTGGCTGGGGTTAAACCACGACAGTCAGCCAGTCTGAAAATGGAAGTGGTCATGCAAGTTATAGTCTAAATTATGACAAAACAGAGTGCTACCAAACACTTTGCTCTGCAGGGAGGCAGGCGACATAAGAGGCCTCCCATCAAAAGAAGGCTAGAAGGCGCGTCCCCTGGGTGGTGGATAGGGGATCCCTCTCTGGAGGGTGCACCGGATAAAATTGAAGAAGGTGCTGCGAACCAACGCAGCCTAAGGGAAGGCTACCCTGACAGAAAAACCACTGGCCCTCCAAGTCATGGGGGTTGGGCAGGAGGCCAACTACCTCCTCTCGGAAAAAAAAAAAATAAAAAGTTGCAGAAACGACGAGCATCAGAAATGGCGGAGATGGAGAAAATCGGTAACGAAGTGAGGAGGAGGAGATGGAGCTGGATTGGTCATGTCCTGAGGGGGAAACCGATGGAAGACTGAGCTGTGGCCCTTGACTCCAGAGCACGCAGCCGCGGACCGATCGAAGTGGAAGAACGATGTTCGTGCCTTGTGTGCCTTCTGGCACTGAGAGAATTCAGATCATCAAAAGAAGGAGCCACAGAGGCAGATAGGATGGAAACCTATCTATCTATCTTCATGTTTCACTCTTTCAGTGAAGATTGTGGCAGAGCCACTGTTTTGTTCAATGGGTCCAGCACATTACTCAACATATGCAGGCACGCAGCATGAAAGTGATATTTATGATGTCCCTCAAGCACTTATATGGATTTGCAGAGGCATAGTCAATGCAGAGACAGAGCTAAAGGTTTTTGTGCCCTTTGAAGTTTGTAGCACTGCCATTGGCAGTGCAATCCTCAGATGTTGTGTCCTGAAACACTGCAGCTGTCTGGTGCCTGGTTCAACATGCATGCACATTTGTGTAATGGTTCTTGCCTCTTTCTACCACACACGCTCTTCCTCTTAATTAATTCAAATTTCTATTGCATTCAGATAAAAGCCAGAAATGAGCAGTTATTATTTTGTGAGCTGAGCAAATAGTTATTTAATTGTAGGGCAATGAAGAGCCGAGTTACGCTGCTTGAAACAGTGCTTACCTTATAAGAGACCTCTGACAAACTGAAATGTCTCCAGTTGGACCTGATGTGAAAAATGACATCTTTTTTCATAACACACTCACAAAACAAGATTAGACTAATTGATCTGTTACTGCAAAACTGGCACAAAAACAATAGGGTTAAAACTGCCGTAAGTGGAAGAGGAGCTCTTTTTTCTCAGTAGCAGTATACACACAGAGCTGAGGGATATTGTTTCCTTGTGAGGCACACACAAGGGCTAACATTAACACTAATCACATCCACAGGAGACTCTACTCCTTACTGCTCTGTGGAGGCTGGGTACTGAGACAAGAAGCTCCTTCTGTGCTTAAAGCAGTTTTCTGTGGTTGCTTTTGTGCTGATTTTGAAGTATCACATCAATTAGTCGAATCCTGTTTTGTGTGATAATCATAAAAAGATGCTTGTTTTCAGTCCACCATCACAATAAGACAGTGTCACAGTATAGGTTGTTGTATCTACAGTCGTTAATGTTTCTGAAAGAAAGATCTGATCTTTGACAACATACTGCTTTTCAATGTGTTGGCATTAAATTAAGTACTTTCTTTCAGGAATGGGTAAATCCAAATTTTCAGATTTTTCAGATGTTCTAAAATCTCATAAAGCATTAAGTAAAGGCAGTCTTGCCATTTCACTCTGCACATATGCATCTACCCTCAAAAGTACTAACTTGTGCTTTTCCGTATAGAAGAAACCAGAGGTGCTGCCCCTCCACCTTTCCAACTTCACATTTACAATCAAAGCTGAAATACTGACATGTGTAGTATAAAATTCTGTGTTTCCATGAGTAATGAAATAATTCCTTAGAGAAACTAACCACAGAGTCTTTTTACAATTGAAAACTGAAGCCTTCCTTCAGTTGACTTGGAGGTCTCATTTGAGTTGATTTGAGCCTATGTCTGGGCTAATATGACTAAGGAGCATTGAGGGTTTCTTAAAGTCCAGTTCCATTGTGCTGGAGCCCATAAGGAAGAAGGCAAAGGATCCTTTTACATTGTTTATAATGTGAGGTGTTTTTTCTTTTGGAGATTATGATTTGGCCCACAGAGAATACAAGGGGATAAAATAGGACCAAACTGACACCTATAAGCTTTTAAGATGCTGAACTGAGATACTGCACCAACTTTTAATGCTATATGGATTGTATAGGAAACAAGATAACAAATCCAACACTCAAGTTGATTTAAGGTAGAACATGTGTGACTTATAGTTGCCAGTCTCTATATCAGCACTTATACTGCATCAGATGTGATTAATGCATGTTTCAAACAAGGAGGTAACTCTAAAGACTATTTGATGAAAAAGGAAAGCAACTAGTAAAATTAGACATGAAACATCTATATCAACAGCAGGCTTTAGAGCCTTTGGCACCTCTTGTTTGAAAAGGTGTCAGAGTGTATTATTACATACACAGATGCTTGAGGCTAATGCAGATGCTGATGACTGTGCTGTATTAAAATCTCATCCCTTACAGTCTTCACATGTGATGATTCCATAGTGTATTCCAGAGGACTTATCTCCACAAATTTTGCATGGTATCACTTCAATTTGTGCTGAAAAAGAAAATAAGACATATATTTTGAGTACATAATTCTATTTCATTTCTTTCTTCCTCAAATGAAGATCATTAGAGCTAGACATTAGGTAACCTGTTCTCACCCCTGACAATATAAAACTGCTTTGTATTATACTGTGTGTTTCTGAATGCTTTGTATGGAAGAATTTTAATTGCTTCACATTATGTAGTTTCTATTATTCCCCATAAAACTCTCTTCAACAGTTTAAGCTATCTCATGATTAGCAAGTTTTTACTTGTATTCTTCTCTTTTGTTTTTACTTGTTAATTTCATCATCATTGTTGCTAATGATAGTTATTAGGGAACCTAAATAATTATCTAGATTATTCTTTTTTACACTTTTCAAATATTCATGGCTTTACTCTTCATTTTTTCACAGGTAAAATTACATGGTATGTTTTGATGCAATTTTCACAGTGATAAAGGTGATGAAGTTTTTACATCCTTCAAATTATGGCTTCAAAACAAAGATAAAAATCCCATTGGCAGAGATGGACTTGCAAATGATTGGTTAATCTCTCTTTCTCTTCAAGCCATTTGTTTCAGCACTAAATCAGAGGTGAGTAAGGCCCATTTACTGAGATTAAGTAACCAGTGGCTGCATGTTGGGAGTCTAGGATTAGACAACTGATTCTGAAAGGCATCAGAGATCCAGAGGCAGGCATTATTTGAAGATGCTTGAATATGGATATATTTCCGATCCTTTTATAAAGAAAATGGTCATTTAATTCATAGAAGGAAAATATATTTCACATCTCTCCCATATATTTTTTCTTTTGCTAACATAGCTATTTGCTTCCTTCAACTACTTTGAATCCTGTATGCGTTTTCCTTGTCTACACTGTAAGAGCACATACTCTGATATGTAGGGAAAGGTTGTGCCTTATTTGTTGTTAATATGTTTCAGATGGAGATGACCCAGACCCAAACTCTTGCATGTCCTTCCACTTAAGAAAGTTCATATCTAGAAATACAATTTCTTATATCATCCACAATTTTGGGGTTAGCTGAGTAATTTCTATATCCTGTTCTGTCCTCACAAATTAGGTGATGGTAGTTTCTTTCCCATCTTAAAGAACTAATACACATTAGCCATCTGGCATGACAGCCTCATAAAAAATGAAGGAAAATCCTTATAGAAATGTAGCTGCAGTTCCTTGGCAATTTTGCCCCTTCTACAGGTTGATCTTGCTAAAAAATTCCCATGCCTTATCCCCACTGAGGTAATTAAAACATTTAAACATGCACCTCCAGTTACTGCTGTGTGAGAGGCTAGTTCAAATAATTGCTCACAGATCCCTGCTTGAGAGTTTTGTGGTGGGAGCAAGGTTAGACTCTAGGACCACATGCTACTTTATGATGACAAACCTCAAAGAGAGATGTCAATGTTGGAGGCAGGAACTACAGTAGGAGTATGAAGAGATCTTCAGGAGAAGACAAGAAAAAGGAGGAAAAAATAAATAAAAGCAATAAGAAGATACTTTTAATGTGATTGACTCCCCTATACAGTTTGTAACTGCTATAGGAACAGAGACAGAAAAATTGATCCTGCAACACTCTCTGCATTGAGCACAGTACTCATTACTGTGAACAATCAATAATTCAATGCATGACTTGCAATTAAAATCACTACACTCATGGCAAAGCTTTGTAGATCAAGTCACAAAATGCTAAGGCTCTGGGTTTCAATTAATATGAAATAAATACTTTAGGCTCACAACTCATCAATTAATTCGAACCCTTATTCAAAACTAGCCATTCTATAACTTAGTAAATACAGGTTCTCTAGCAAGATGCTGCCATGGTTCCTTAGAGAGCTCATGGAAAAGGCATTTGAAGAAGAGCAGAATTCTACTAAGGAAGTAAATATGAAATCATCTAATAAATTGGAAATGAACCATTGGAAAAAAAGGCATATGTACTTAAAATCATATTCAAACCAAGCATTAGCTATTTTCTCAAATGCTGATGTACTGGGACCAATAATATTTAATATCTTCATTAACAACATAGACAATGGGATTGGGTGCACCCTCAGCAAGTTTTCAGATGACACTGAGCTGAGCGGTGCAGTTGATTTGCTTGAGGGAAGGGATGCCATCCAGAGGGACCGTGACAGGCTTGAGGAGTGGGCCCATGCAAATCTTATTAAGTCCAACAAGGCCAAGTGCAAGGTCCTGCACCTGGACAATCCCCGATATCAATACACACTAGGGGATGAATGGATTGAGAGCAGCCCTGCAGAGAAGGACTTGGGGGTACTGGTGAATGAAAAATGGGACATGAGCCAGCAATGTGTGCTTGCAGCCCAGAAAGCCAATCATATTCTGGGCTGCATAAAAAGAAGTGTGGCCAGCAGGTCAAGGGAGGTGATTCTGCCCCTCTACTCTGCTCTGGTGAGATCCCACCTGGAGTACTGCGTCCAGCTCTGCAATCCCCAGCACAGGAAGGACATGGACCTGTTGGAGAGGGTCCAGAGGAGGGCCACAAAAATGATCAGAGGGATGGAACACCTCTGCTATGAAGATGGGTTGAGAGAGCTGGGGTTGTTCAGCCTGGAGAAGAAAAGGCTTCTGGGAGACCTTATTGCGGCCTTTCAATACTTAAAGGGGGCTTATAAGAAAGACAGAGAGAAACTTTTTAGCAGGGCCTGTAGTGACAGGACAAGGGGTAATGGTTTTAAACTGAAAGAGGGTAGATTTATACTGGACATAAGGAAGAAATTATTTATGATGAGGGTGGTGAGACACTGGAACAGGTTGCGTAGAGAAGTTGTGGATGCCCCATCACTGGAAGTGTTCAAGTTCAGGTTGGATGGGGCTTTGAGCAACCTGATCTAGTGAAAGATGTCCCTGCCCATGGCAGGGGGGGTTGGAACTAGATGATCTTTGAAGGTCCCTTCCAACCCAAACCATTCTATGATTCTATGACCTGAGGAACTTCATTCAGTAGAGGCAGGGCTATAATCTTACAGACTCGTCGCTTTGGTTCTAAGGGAAAAAAAAAAAATCAGTCTTTCAATATTTAGTTACTGATCGAAAGAATATAGTAAAATATAATGGGAATGAACTTTGAAGTGGAATTCCTCTCTTTAATTTGTTGATCCAGGATGGATCATACTTGGAATCATCAAGGATAATCAGAGAACCAATGGCAAAAAACTCTTCACCTTTTAAGAATTCCCATTACCCTTAAGCAGGAGTTCATTGACAATACTGATAGATTGGCCTGGTTCACTTCCATTTTTGTATCCCCAAGTGATTTTAAATGAAACACACTCAGCTTTTTTTACCTACTTGCCAACTTTGCTATTTCATCCTGACCTCTGTGAGTTGGACAGTTTTTTTTATTTCAATAGAAGTTTCCAGTATAAGTTATGCCACCAATTATATCTTGGTATCTATCTCTTTTGCCACTGTATTAGGCATTCTGTGGCTACACAGAAAGACTTCAGGTGCTTTTGTATTTAATACAATACTTTTTGCATTTGTATTTAATAATCTGAAAATATACAACTGAGAACACTAGTTAGGTTTTCCAGCCTCTGCTATACCTTATGCAGTAAAAGCTACATTGTTAGAAATATCTAAGCTAATTAATGCTAGCTAATGCTAATTAATGTGTCTGTAGATACATGTTTGCTGTCAGCCATACCACAAATGAGCCATTAAAGTAAGCAAATATGATGGAATTTACCCTGGGAAATACTTGTTTCATAAAACCTTAGTATTTTTACACTTTGTTATATCTATGGATGCTGTCAGGTTTATTCTGTCCAGTGCCTTCTGTGCATGTGCAGCAAGGCCAATGATTCCCAAATAAGCCAAGATTATTCCTCATGTGCAGAGACACACAAATTTTCCAAATGCAGCAATTTTTATATATCCATATGTCTCACTGGGCACACACAGTAGACTTGATTTGCACATGCTCTGTGCCAATTTGTCAAGGATTTCAAGGGAACCGGTGCTCCTGGCTGTTGGATATTGAGAAATCTGTTAGATCATCACTCAAAATAGCAGAGTAATAGATTACTGTTAAAAAGATTGTTTTCCCCATAAATCTGTAAAATGGTCAGGTCTGATTTCTTTCATGATCATAGAATATCCTGAGTTGGAAGGGACCCACGAGGTTCTTCAAGTCCAATCCCTGATTCCACACAGGGCAACCTAAAAGTTAAACCATATATCTGAGTGCTGTCCAAACACTTCTTGAACACCGACAGGCTTGGGGCCATGACCACTTCCCTGGGGACCTTGTTCTAGTGCTTGACCACTCTCTCAGTGAAGAACTTTTTCCTACTATGCAATCTGAACTTCCCCTGACACAGCTTTAAGCAATTCCCTCACGTCCTATCACCGGGCACCAGAGAGAGAAGAGATCAGCACCTCCCTCTCCGCTCCCCCTCATGAGGAAGTTGTAGACAGCAATGAGGTCACCCCTCGGTCTCCTCTTCTCTAAACTGAACAAACCTAGTATCCTCAGCCGCTCTTCATAAGTCATGCCCTCTAGGCTTTTCACCATCCTTGGTGCCCTCCTTTGGTCACATTCTAATATTTTTGTATCCTTCTCATATTGTGGAGCCCAAAACTGCACACGGTACTCGAGGTGAGGCCGCACCAGTGCTGAGTGCAGTGGGACAATCACTTCTTTCAACCGGTTAGCTATACTGTGCTTAATGCACCCCAGGATATGGTTGGCCCTTTTGGCCGCCAGGGCACATTGTTGACTCATATTGAGCTTATCATCAACCAAAACCCCCAGATCCCTTTCTGCAGGGATGCACTCCAGCCTCTTGTCTCCCAATCTATATGTACATCCAGGATTACACCATCCCAGGTGCAGAATATGGCATTTGTCCTTGTTAAATTTCATACGGTTGGTGATTGCCCAGCGCTCTAATCTATCAAGATCGCTCTGTAAGGTCTCTCTGTCCTTGAGGGGATCAACGGCTCCTCCTAATTTAGTATTGTCGGCAAACTTACTTAGTGTGCACTCGACTCCTGTGTCAGGTCATTGATAAAAACATTGAAGAGAACTGGCCCTAAAATTGAGTCCTGGGGAATACCACCAGTGACTGGCCGCCAGCCAGATGCTACCCCATTTACTACAACTCTTTGAGCCTGACCCTTCAGCCAATTGTTCACCCATCATATTGTGTACATGTCTAGCTGTATGCTGGACTTTTTGTCCAGAAGGCTACTGTGTGAGACAGTATCAAAAGCTTTGCCAAAATAAAAAAAAACCACATCCACTGCCTTTCCTTTGTCCACTAAGCGGGTAACCTTGTCATAAAAGGATATTAAGTTAGTAAGGCATGACTTTCCCTTCATGAACCCATGTTGGCTTTGACCAACGACTGCATTGTCTTTCAAGTGTTTATCAGTAACTCCCAGAATAATCTTCTCCATAATTTTACCAGGCACTGAAGTGAGACTGACAGGCCTATAATTACCAGGGTAATCTCTCTGGCCCTTCTTGAAAATGGGAATAACATTTGCTAGCTTTCAGTTGACTGGGACATCTCCAGATTCCCAACACCGCTGATAAATAACTGAGAGAGGTCTTGCAATAACATTAGCCAACCCTTTCAGTACCCTGGGATGAACCCCCTCAGGCCCCATAGATTTATGTGCATTCAGTTGCAGCAGCAGCAAGTTCAAAGTCAACTGGGAGCTTATCACTTCCTCAGTTGCAGTCTTCCAACCCAGGGCTCCAGGGGTCCCAGGGCCCATCATTGGTGTTAAAGAGAGAGGCGAAGAAGGCATTAAATGTCTCTGCTTTATCTTCATCTCTATTTGTGAGGTGACCAACCTCATCAAGTAACAGACCAATGTTTTCTTCAGTCCTCCTTTTGTTGTTGACATATTTAAAAAAGCCTTTCTTGTTATCCACCACAGTACTGGCCAGCTTCAACTCTGATTGAGCTTTGGTCGTATGAATTTTCTCCCTACAGTGGCGAACAGCATCTCTGTAGTCCTCCTGTGTAGCCTTGTTACATGTGGGATTCAGAAAAACGTTAATCACCAAGGACTGCTTAGAAGTTAATCACCAACGACTGACAGCTACCAAGGACAGAGTAGAACTTGAAGAAAGTTAATCACCAACAACTGGCAGAAACCAAGGACAGAGGAGAGGCCTGTAAGATAAGAAGGAATATCTGAATGAAATAGTGAGCTCAGAACAAAGATAATGGGGAGTCTGAACACAAAACAAGAACATCCCTGGACATTGAGGAGCATCAGCTGTGTTCTTAACAAAAGAAAACAGCCAAATCAGCATGATTAGGTGTAAAAAATCAACGAGGTCAACAAGTGGACAACTTGAATTTGAGGATAACAACCACCAAGGACCCCCGAAAGAATCCCCAGAATTAAACAGCGCATGCTCCGGTGGGAGGGGAAATATGTTAATGGCTTCTGGGAAATAATTGTAATATTAATGACTTTTCTCAGAAAATTAATGAATATGTATGTTTAAGTTTGATAAATACCTTGCTGGCATGACCTACGGTATGCACGCTAGGTGGAGATATCCCCTGTGCATCCAGCGCTGCAATAAAGAATGCCTACTTTCTAAATGCCAAATTGGTGTTAGAAATTTTTTTTTGCGGTAACAGCCTGACCTTGCTTTGAAAGTCTATACACTTTCTTTTTCCACCTAAGTTCCAGAAGGAGATCCCTGTTCGGCCAAGCAGGCCTTCTGCCCCGCTTGCTTGACTTCTGATGCATTGGAATTGCCTTCTTCTGCGCTCTTAAAAGATGGCTCTTAAAAAGTGACCAGCATTTATGGACCCCAGTACCCTCAAAAGCAGTTTCCCAGGGGACCTTACTAACTTATTCCTTGAGCAGCCTAAAGCCTGCTCTCCCAAAATCCAGGGTAGTAGCTCTGCTGACAGTTTTTCTCATATCACCAAAGATTTTAAACTCAACCATTTCAGGATCACTGTGGCCAAGACGGCCACCAATCATCACTTCACCCACGGCACCATCTCTATTTACAAACAACAGATCTAGGAGGGCACCTTTCCAAGTCAGCTCCCTTAGCACCAAGATGTTATCTTCAATGTGCTTCAGGAATTTCCTGGACCTGTCCGTGTCTGATAGTCCCAGTTATCATCTGGGAAGTTGAAGTCACCCATAAGGACAAGGGCAACTGATCTAGAGATTTCCCTTAATTCCTTACAGAATAATAAATCTGTGTCACCATCCCGAGTGGGTGATCTATAGTAGACGCCCACAGCAACACCCACTTTATTAGCTTTTCCCCTAATCCTTACCCAGAGGCTCTCAACCATGTCATCCCCAACTGCAAGAACTGTACAGTCCAACCCCTCCTTTACATACAGCGCTACCCCTCTGCCTCACCTGCCCTGCCTATCTCTCCTGAAGAGCCTATAACCATCCATCACAGCACTCCAGTCACAGGACTGCTCCCACCAAGTTTCACTTATGCCAATGATGTTGTAGCTCTGGGACGGAGCCAAAGCTTCTAGCTCCTCTTGTTTATTCCTCATACTGCATGCATTAGTGTACAAACATTTTAGATGTGCTCCTGTGTACTCAGTACATCATGGAGTGGAATGAAAGCCCTCACTAGCACACCTTCACTCAAACATTGTCATGTCGTTCCATAGCTTATCACTGGTAAGCCTGATTTTATCCCTTTCCCCCTTCAAAACTATTTTAAAGTTCTTTCAATTAGTCTCACTAACTAGTGAGCAAAAACACTTTTCCTCATTGAGAAAGGTGAATCCCATCAGGCCCCAGCAGGCCTGGTGTTGCATAGACCATCCCATGATCGAAAAACCCAAAATTCTGCTGGTGACACCAGTCTCGGAGCCAGGTATTGATAAGCTGGGTCTGCCTGTTTCTTTCGATGTCATTCCCTACAACTGGGAGGATAGAGGAGAATACTACCTGTGCTCCTGATCCCTTTACCAATCTCCCCAAGGCCCTGAAGTCTCTTTTGATCACCCTTGCACTTCTCATCGCAACTTCATTGGTACCCACATGAGAAAGCAATAGTGGATAATAATCTGAGGGCCGTACCAGGCTAGGAAGCTTCCTGGTAATGTCTTTAACCCAAGCCCCGGGGAGGCAGCAAACTCTCCTAAAAGGTGGGTCTGGTCAGCAGGTTGGGCCCTCTTTTCCCCTCAGGAGTCACCTACGACAATAACCCACCATTTTTTCTTCACGGAGGTAGTCATGATGCGAGGGATAGGCTGATCTGACCTTGGTGACTCCTCTAGCATAGATGGATTGTCATCCACCTCATTATGTCCCTGTCCTTCCAATTCCAGAGCCTCATATCTGTTGTGTAAGGGCACCTGGGCAGGCAGGGTAGACAAGGAGTTTCTCCCACTGCCCTGAGTAGAGATTTGTTTCCATTCACCTCTATCCCTCAAGTTACTGTATTCTGCCTTGTGGAGAGAGAGTGCAGGATCCCCCTTGTCATGTATTATGCCTAGTTGACATTTCTGTTCCAGTGACGGCAGAATATGGTTCCACCAGTCAATCTCCTCACACTCCTGAATGCTCCTCAACCTGTCCACTTCCTCACAAAGCTCAGCCACCAAGCTGAGCAGTTCTTCTACCTGGGAACACCTCCCACAGGCGTTCTCGCTACTGCCCTCAGAAACCAGTAGAAACCTTGGGCATGCCCTGCAGCCGGAGATTGGATAACTGCATGTTCCCTTGGGAGCGCTGTCTGGGTAGCTGCATCAATCGCAGCGGGTGCTAATACCACAGGGGATGCAGAGGACATCATAGCTTTCTGTTGGGTGGTCACCATTGCTTCAGCTCCTTGGGGGGGGGGGGGGAGTTATGACCAGTGGCAGGGGTGTGAGGGTGGGTGGTCTGGCTGGTGAAGCCGCAGTCCCCTAGCGTCTTGGTGTCCTCCAGCAGCTGGTCGTCCTTGCTGCTACCTGGTCCCTCTCCACATACAGCCCAAGGGTGTCGGGGGCCCAAAAACCCCCTCAGACCCCTCTGGGGTACCTCGCAAGTCTCACACTCCTCTCAGTACGTGGCAACTGCTGCTGCTGCTGCTAGCATCAGCTTCCCGCCAACCTCAAAGACACAGAAATTACCACCTAGCAGCTTGTTTGTTTCTTTATTTTGGAGGAGACAAGGTGGACAAAACATATGAGAAACACAAGTATCAGATGCTGTCAGGGCCTTTCGTGGAATAGTTAACAGGAAGGGAGACAACACAAGTGAAGGAGAACCGCCAGTATTCTATGCAGGACAGTGAAGGTTAGTACAGACCAAATGCAGTCGAGTGTCCAGATCCAAAACTATGAAAATCAGGTCCTTCACCAGAAGCTATGGCTCAAAGCCTGACCCCTGAAAGGCTGCGCTCAAGTAGATCAGAAAGGGTCAAAGGATCAGTAACTGTAAAAACAAACATAGTGTTCAGTAAATCTATACAGTATCATGTTCATTGGTGCCCAACATGGGTATTTCTATATTAATCTAGGGACATTTTTTGCTTGTAAAACTCATACACATGGAAATTATGTGTGTAAAACTTCAAAGGATGATGTTAAAGTCAAACAAGTTCAAACGCAACAAAAGCATGTTGCTAAACCACAGATTTGGGCTTCATAGATGAGTTCAAATCAAATTTATTTATCTAAATTCTCAAAGTTGTAGCCTGGGCCCCATAAAGAGCTTGGAAACTTCTCTTATTCCCAGGAAAAGATTTAAGTGTATAATAAATGCAGAATTATTATTGTACAGTTTCTAATTCCCTCAAGCAATGGTTCTGCTGTTACTCCACACTTTCCCTAAAGAGATTACTATTGTCATCTCAAATATTATGCCACCCAAGCTATTTTATATTTGAGCTCATCAGGTGAAATGCTCTGCAAATAATCTCTAGCAACTGATGTAGTTGCCAAGCCACTCTCCATGATATTTGAAAAGTCGTGGCAGTTAGGAGAAGTCCCCAGTGATTGGAGAATAGGAATATCACACCCATTTTTAAAAAGGGTAAAAAGCAGGATCCTGGGAACTACTGACCAGTCAGCATCACCTCCATGCACAGTAACATTATGAAGCAGATCCTCCTGGAAGCTATGTCAAGGCATATGGAAGACAGTGAGGTGATTAGACACAGTCAACATGGCTTCACCAAGGGCAAATCATGCCTAACTAATCTGGTGGCCTTTGACAATGGAATGACTGGATGGTGGATAAGGGAGGAGCAACTGATGTCATCTATCTGGACTTCTGTAAGGCCTTTGAAACAGTGTCCCACAACATTCTGGACTATAAATTGGAGAGATAAGGGTTAGATGAGATATGAGATAGATGGACTGTTAGATGGATAAGGAATTGGCTGGATGGCTGCATCCAAAGAGTTGCAGTCAACGGCTCAATCTCCAAGTGAAAATCAGTAACAACTGGTGTCCCTCAGAGGTCTGTACTGGGACCAATACAATTTCATATCTTCATCGATGACATAGTGGGATTGGGTGCACCCGTGTTGTCCCAAAAGTGGGGTCATTAGCCCTGTGTGCAGACACCAATTAACACACAGAGCAGAGGTATTTTATTTCCTTCATATTTGTACAAAGATGGGTGCTAGGTGGCAGGTCCACAAATCTAGCACACCTCTGTACAAAACTACAGCATATTTATCTTGCTACATGATTAGTATAAACCCACCCAAATTTACACTTATTTCATTTCAATAGTGTACATTTCATACACTATGTATTTACTGTATTTAAATTGGCCTTGCTTGCTATGCAAATTAGCACACATGCTCCTTTCAGGTGTGTGGGGGCAAGTCTTTCCAGTCCTGAATTGAGACGGTGGTCGCGATCTCCCCTTGCCGCATTTACCTTTCACCTAGTTGCTGCAGTTTTATCAGACTTCATGTTTTTCTGGCCACCATCCAGTTGGCACCAAGATGTTCTCTTTTATCAGTCTGTTAGCTCTTCTTCAAGGTTATAGCCATTGGTTTTCCACAGTTCATTAATTAAACAAATACTTTTTTATCTTTTAGCTCCTTCCCAGATTCCTTTTTCAGAGCACAGGTGGTTTGTAGTTTTGCTCAGTGGAAAATTCCACTTTCTGCAGGATATAATTCCCCCCCTTTGAGACTATGAGACCCTTTCATGAGTCTAATATGTCTCACACTTTCTTTTCATCCACAGTACATAATTTCTCATGACTTGTCTTACTATCATACTCTTAATGCATCCAAGTAAAATACAAGCAATTATGACTACAATTATGATAATGATTAAATTTTGCAATAAGCTCTGCAACCATTCAATAAAGGAGAATCCAAGTCCATGTAGTATTTTGTTTAACCATCCCACTTGCATTGAGGCCCTCAGGTCATGACTCAACTTTGCCACTTGTTTTATTTTGTCCAACTCAATTTTCAGTAATGTTTGGGATGTGAACACAGCAGTCTCTATTATTTAAATCTAAATATCCGCAAACCCCATGTTCATGTAGTAATGTTAAGTCTAATGCTAATCTGTTTTGTCCTCGACCTATTGCCAGAGCATCATGACCAAGATTCCTTAGGCCATTGCCAATTATGGTTTCAAATGTTCGGTTTGAATCTATAGTTAGGACTCCCTATTCTAGGGGGTTTGCAGCGGATTTTGGCAGTGGAAGACATGCAGACTGCTGATATTGTGGATTCTCCTGAATGACTGGATAAGTTGTAAGACTAAATTTCCTTTACAGATAGAAAATACTGAATATATAACATTTAGAACTTTCATCTCAGTAAAGTTAGATTAACAACGCTAAGGGGGGGGGTTATAACTATGGGCACTCGATGTCTACATAGGCCAGTCCTGTTTTCCAGGTGCAATTTATTGAAGGTTTCTAGTCAAAGTCGGTGTGAAAGTCAATTTATCTTGATCAGGCCTCGGTGCTCTTTTCACTCGTGTCTAATGAATCCAGGAATAAATTCCCTCTACCTTGACTGCAGTATAAGTTTTCAATAGCATGGTATAAGGTCCTTTCCACTTCTCTTTCAATGGTTCATCTTTCCAGGTTCGCACATAGACCGTGTCTCCTGGCTGGAATGGGTGAACCGGTGTGTCCAAGGGAAGAGAACTCTTCTGATTTAGAAACCTGTGTAGTGAAGACAAAGTCTGCAAAAGAGAAATCAAACATTCTTTAATTGCGGCCTGTCCTCTTATATGCATTTGGTCTCCCTTAACGCTTAGAAGGTTTGTGCGGTATGCTTTCCTGTATATACGATCTCAAAGGGGCTTACCCATTCCTTAAAACCTAGGGGTGTCCTGGTTTCAGCTGGAATAGAGTTATTTACTTCTTGGTAGCCGGTATGGGGCTGTGGTTTGGGTTTAGGATGAGAACAATGTCGATGATACACTGATGTTTTGGTTCTTGCTAAGTAGTGCTAAGCTGTTGCTAAATAGTTGCTAAGTGGCGCTCACACTGGTCAAGGACTTTTCAGCTTCCCATGCTCTGCCGGGTGCACAAGAAGATGGGAGGGGACGAATTTTTCCCCTTTTGCCCTTCCAATTCTCTCCCCCATCCCACCGGTGGGGGAGTGAGCGAGCGGCTGCGTGGTGCTTAGTTGCTAGCTGGAGTTAAACCATGACAGTCCTTTTTGGCGCCCAACATGGGGCACGAAGGGTTTGAGATAATAACAGATTAACTAGAGTGTATTAAGGAATTTGTATCTGTTAACAGTTATTGGTCGTAATATTGATTCATCCGTTCTCGGTACTAGTCTACCTGATCTGCACCATGCTCTTGTTTTTGCTGTGCATGTTGAAGATTGGTGTGGGTTTTTTCAGTTTGCTGTGCTTTGCTGTAATGAGTGATGTTTTGCCTGGAAGACTGGTTATTAAAACACTGACCTTGAGTGCTATCTGGTATTTGGGTTCTGTAGTGAAGCCATTACTGTACTTCGGGTACCACCTCATGGAGACAATTAGCAATTATACCCCTTCTTCTGAGAGTTTTTTTATGGAGGAAATACAGAATGGCACCTTCGCTGCCTTCTTCTATGATGTTTCCTCCTTCATTGCAACAACTTTTCAGTATCTTGAACATCCTTGGGTAGTTAAGATATATCCATTGGTAGTTCTTGGGAATTTTGTTTCAGTTTTATCTAAGGTTAATAGCAGTTTAAGAATATCATCCAGAGATCTCCTCCAAGGCTGGATAGTTATGAGTGGCAGGGTGTGTGGGATGTGTATGGGCAGGTACCTAGGACAGTGGGCACCTCCACTGTTTTGGAACTTCACCCCTGAACAAGTGCAGAACCCTGAAAAACTAGTACAGTATTTGGAAAAAGTATGCTGTCACCCTGACAACTCCAGAGAGACACAAATCACTGAAATGTGCTGGGGCCTGGCCCATGCCTACCGAGCCCTATTCAACACTATTCAGAACCCTCAAGGGGAAGAGAAGGTCTCTGGATCTGATGACAAAATGACGGTCCCCATGGCTGCGCTGGCCCCCATGGCTGCGCCGGCCCCTGCCACAGGCACTGTGGCTGCGCCAGCCCCCGTGATAGGCGCTGCGGCTGAACCAGAGAACCAACCCGTGCCAGTATCACTTGCCCCTATACACAAGAAAAAATACACAAGGAAATCAGCTCGTTTAGTAAGGGCTGATGATGAGCCAGGGCCATCAAGAGAACAGGAGGAGGAAGAGGCAGAACCCACAAATGAGATGGTAACCACCCGATCCCTGTCCCTGAGTGAGCTGCGAGATATGCGAAAAGATTTCAGTCATCGTCCAGGCGAGCACATCATCACCTGGATGCTCCGATGCTGGGATAACGGGGCTAGTATCCTGGAATTAGAGGGTAGGGAAGCCAAGCAGCTGGGATCCCTTTCTAGGGAAGGGGGCATTGACAAAGCAATTGGAAAAGGGGCAAAAGCCCTCAGCCTCTGGAGGCGACTCCTGTCAGGCATGAAGGAAAGGTATCCCTTCAAGGAAGTTTTTTTACGTCAGCCAGGCAAGTGGACCACCATGGAGAGAGGTATCCAGTACCTGAGGGAATTATCTGTGCTGGAGGTGATGTAAAATGACTTGGACAATGAGCAGTTACCCAAAGATCCAGACGAAGTCCAGTGCACACGACCCATGTGGCGGAAGTTTGTATGGAGCGCACCATCATCGTATGCAAACTCATTGGCAGTAATGACCTGGAAAGATGAAGAGGGACCAACATGCGGAACGTGTTAGAACTTCAATATGAATTGGAGTCAAAGGCAGCCAAGTGGTATGCCACCACTGACATCGGTAATGCGTTTTTCTCAATCCCTTTGGCAGCAGAGTGCAGGCCACAGTTTGCTTTCACTTGGAGGGGCGTCCAGTACACCTGGAATCAACTGCTCCAGGGGTGGAAACACAGCCCCACCATTTGCCATGGACTGATCCAGACTGCATTGGAACAGGGTGGGTCTACAGAACACCTGCAATGTATTGATGACATCATCATATGGGGCAACACAGCAGAAGATGTTTTTGAGAAAGGGAAGAAAACAAACAGTCCAAATCCTTCTGGAGGCCGGCTTTGCCATAAAACAAAGTAAGGTGAAGGGACCTGCACAGGAGATCCAGTTTTTAGGAATAAAATGGCAAGATGGACGTCGTCAGATCCCAATGGATGTGATCAACAAAATAACAGCCATGTCTCCACCAACCAGCAAAAAGGAAACACAAGCTTTCTTGGGCGTTGTGGGTTTTTGGAGAATGCATATTCCAAATTACAGTCTGATCGTAAGCCCTCTCAAGTGACCAGGAAGAAGAACGATTTCAAACGAGACTCGAGGTCGACTCCTGGGGTTTTGGAGTCGGGGATACAGAGGATCCGAAATCCGCTATACTCCAACTGAAAAAGAGATATTGGCAGCATATGAAGGGATTCAAGCTGCTTCAGAAGTGGTTGGTACTGAAGCACAGCTCCTCCTGGCACCCCGACTGCCAGTGCTGGGCTGGATGTTCAAAGGGAGGGTCCCCTGTACGCATCATGCAACTGATGGTACATGGAGTAAGTGGGTCGCACTCATCACACAACGGGCCTGAACAGGAAACCCCAGTAGCCCAGGAATCTTGGAAGTGATCATGGACTGGCCAGAAGGCAAAGATTTCAGAATATCACCAGAGGAGGAGGTGATGCATGCTGAGGAAGCCCCACCGTATAATAAACTATCAGAAAATGAGAAGCAATATGCCCTGTTCACTGATGGGTCCTGTTGTCTTGTAGGAAAGCATCGGAGGTGGAAGGCTGCTGTATGGAGTCCTGTACGACAAGTCGCAGAAACTGCTGAAGGAGAAGGTGAATCGAGTCGGTTTGCAGAGGTGAAAGCCATCCTGCTGGCTTTAGATATTGCTGAACGAGAAAAGTGGCCAATGCTCTATCTCTGTACTGACTCATGGATGGTGGCAAATGCTCTGTGGGGGTGGTTACAGCAATGGAAGCAGAGCAATTGGCTGCACAGAGGCAAACCCATCCGGGCTGCCGCACTGTGGCAAGATATTGCTGCCCGGATAGAGAACCTGGTTGTAAAAGTAGGTCACGTAGATGCTCACTTACCCAAGAGTCAGGCCACTGAAGAACATCAAAACAACCAGCAGGTGGATCAGGCTGCAAAGATTGAAGTGGCTCAGGTGGACCTGGACTGGCAACAGAAGGGTGAATTATTTCTAGCTCAGCAGGCTCATGACACCTCAGGCCATCAAGGAAGAGATGCAACCTATAGATGGGCTCGTGATCGAGGGGTGGACTTGACCATGGACACTATTGCACAGGTTATCCATGAATGCAAAACATGCACTGCAATCAAGCGAGCCAAGCGGTTCAAGCCTCTCTGGTACGGAGGACGATGGCTGAAATATAAATACGGGGAGGCCTGGCAGATTGATTAGATCAACACTCCCACAAACCCGCCAAGGCAAGCGCCATGTGCTTACAATGGTGGAAGCAACCACCGGATGACTGGAAACATATCCCGTGCCCCATGTCACCACTCGGAACACTATCCTGGGTCTTGAAAAGCAAGTCCTATGGCGACATGGCACCCCAGAAAGAATTGAGTCAGACAACGGGACTCATTTCCGAAACAACCTCATAGACACCTGGGCCAAAGAGCATGGCATTGAGTGGGTATATCACATCCCCTATCATGCACCAGCCTTTGGGAAAATCGAACGATACAATGGACTGTTAAAGACTACACTGAGAGCAATGGGCGGTGGAACATTCAGACACTGGGATACACATTTAGCAAAGGCCACCTGGTTAGTCAACACTAGGGGATCTGCCAATCGAGCTGGCCCTGCCCAATCAAGACTTTTACGCATTGTAGAGGGGGATAAAGCCCCTGTAGTGCACATAAAAAATATGCTGGGGAAGACAGTCTGGGTTACTCCCGCCTTAGGCAAAAGTAAACGCATTCATGGGATTGCTTTTGCTCAAGGACTGGGGTGCACTTGGTGGGTGATGCAGGAGGATGGGGAAGTCCGATGTGTACCTCAAGGAGACTTGATTTTGGGTGAAAATAGCCAATGAACTGAATTGTATGATGTTAGTTGCTATGTAATACCGGATGTCATCACTTCTGTGATTACTATGTGCCATATCAACAGTATACAGTAAGAATCACCCAAATTAATGAAGAATGAATGAACTCTGAGGAAACCAAGCAAAGTGCAGAGGTGATAGAACTAGAACTGGCTTCAGCATGCAACAATCCAACACCACACACTACCTCTCCTGCCCAGAAAGACTGTTATGACAGATGAATTTCAAAGTCATAAACTAAATGAACTCAACAAACATTCTAGAGGGATAGCATATAGACTAAGGGAATGATACCCATGTATTGTATCAAAGGAAAGGAAGGGGGTGGTGGTTAATGAGGATGTGTTGGATAATGTGGGACCTGGGCATGACGTAAATGGTATGGAATAAGGGGTGGATACTGTCCTGGTTTCAGCTGGGATAGAGTTAATTTTCATCTTGGTAGCCGGTATGGGGCTGTGTTTTGGGTTTAGGATGAGAACAATGTTGATGATACACTGATGTTTTGGTTCTTGCTAAGTAGTGCTAAGTAGTTGCTAAGTGGCGCTTACACTGGTCAAGGACTTTTCAGCTTCCCCTGCTCTGCAGGGTGCACAAGAAGCTGGGAGGGAGCATAGCCAGGACAGCTGACCCAGACTGGCCAAAGGGCTATTCCATACCATATGACGTCATGCTCAGCATATGAGCGGGGGGGGGGGGGGGGGGGGGGAGTTGGCCGGGGGAGGGGCAACGATCGCTGCTTGGGTGGACGGGCTGGGCATCGGTCGGCAGGTGGTGAGCAATTGTAGGGTGTATCACTTGCTTTGTATTACTATTGTACTATTATTACTTATTTTTATTATTATTGCTATTATTACTATTACTACTGTTCTATTTTTATTTTACTTTAGTTATTAAACTGTTCTTATCTCAACCCACGAGTTTTCCCCTTTTGCTCTTCCGATTCTCTCCCGCATCGCACCGGTGGGGGAGTGAGCGAGCGGCTGCTTAGTTGCTAGCTGGGGTTAAACCACTGAAAGGGTTAAAAACACAAGAGCAAGAAAGATGTTGTAAATACCTTAGCCACCTAATTAGATCAGAAGACACCCTGGCGTGATTTAAGGGTGCCTTACAGTTTGATGTGATTCAAGGAGTAGCTAGAAGAATAGTTATAAGATAAGGGGGGCTCCAGGATAATCCCATCCCAGACAACTGGGCCTTGGAGAACAAATGCATGGAAGATAGGAAGTCACAATAGGATGATGACAGCCTTGAAGGACACCGTTTACGTGACCCTAGGACTGAGTTTGCGCAGAAGCAAAGGTCAATCAGCGATCACAGTGAAGAAGACTACGAGCCTTCATCCGAAGACCCCAAAGACCACTTGAAGACCAGCACGGGAGACAACTGCGCATGCGGATCGGACATTTGCATATGTTAATGAGTTCCAGGAAATCTCATGTTTATGTAAGTGATTTCTCGGAAATCCTGTGAATATGTAGGATTTTATAGTATATAATCTCTGAAAGTTTACTAAATCGGTGGAGCACTCATGGTGGAGAATCCCCAGTGCTGCCCAGCGCTGCAATAAAGAATACCTGCTTAATAGTAACTTCGTTGCTATTGAATTTCATTTCAGGGACTCTGAATACTCCGTTTCTCCCTTGGGGGGGGATTCGGACTGTGAGGAGAAGCATCCGTGAATTTTTGTATCAGTTTTGGCGACCCAGATGGGACCCCCTCTGCTCGGCTGCAGGACCCCTTGAGAACGGGACTCCCTAGGGTACCCCCGGAAAATTTCCGGAGGGACTCCTTGCCTCAATCGGATCACTGCGGGAGCAGACAAGAACTGTCTTTGGAAAAAGGTATTCTTTCTTAAATTTGGTTTGGGACTAGTCATTTGTCAGAAACCCCTGTAAGCCGTGAGTGGTTCACGCTTGGTGGAGTATACCGGGCTGCTAGTGCCTTAAAGGTATACATCTGGGAGCGCTTCGGTGCTCATCTGGGAGCGCTTCGGTGCTCATTTGGAACTCTTGCATTTGGGTATATTGGATCTTGGCTTTGGAACTCGGTTATTTGATTTTGGGATTGTGTTTGGCATGTTATAAGGACAAGTAGTTGCTCTGTGTTTGCTTTTAGGATTTTTTTGTTCATTGTATTGGTAGGTGAGCGTTTTGTTGTCAAAAGTGTCAATACTGTCCTGAGCGTGTGTGAATGAGACGTACTTTGTATTGACATTTGAGTGTTTTGTCGTCAAAAGTGTGTATGCTGTCCTGTGTGTGTGTGAATGAGACGTACTCTTAGTACGAAGTGAGTGCGGAGTCCTGATCCGCGGTTTCGTTGTCCCGCGAGGGAAACGGCCAGAGACGGACGAAGCGAAAGAAAGAGGTTGTACAGATGTAAAACAGTAATTCTGTAACCCTCTAAGTGGTAAAGTGTGAACCGTGGAATTAACTATTAAGATACTGTGGGAATACAGGAGAGAACTGGGACCAATAAAATGGGAGGGTCACAGCAAAGTAAAGAGATATCAAAGAAAACTCCATTAGGTTGGATTTTATATCACTGGAAGGACATAGGGGGTCCTCCTGGAGGAAATGTGAATAAGAAAACTTTAATCAAGTATTGTAATCAGTGGTGGCCATTGTATAAACTAGAAGATGAAGAGAAGTGGCCTTTGAATGGGACTCTGAAGTATAATGCCTTGTTGCAACTCCTGTTATTCTTAAGGAGGGAGGGAAAATGGGACGAAGCTATGTATGCGGATATGTTTTTCCCCCTCCGAAATCACCCTGAGTGGCAGAAAGATTGCGGTTTTAATTTTGCTCCCCAAGATCCCATGGTGTTGGCTTTGGAAAAGGAAAATCAGAAAGAGTTAGGGAAGTTGAAGCGGTGTTGTTCAGCATGTAGTATTGGACAGAGGTGTTTGAAGGTGAAAGAGAAACCTAGAAAGGCGGAGGAAAGGATAGAGGACTATGTGGCACCCCTGGGTCCGGGACCAGCTTCAACTTCAACCTCTCCAGCGGTCCCAGACAGCGAGGAGGAGGTTTCGGAAGGAGACACGGGACCCTCTATTTCCCCGAGACATACTCCAATTACGACCAGGGCCCGCAGTAAAATGAGACCTATTATAGAGGCGCCTTTAAGGCAGGCAATGGGCCCTGGGGGACCCATGGTAATAAGAGTGCCTTTCCAGATGGATGATGTGGATAAGTGGAAGGATGCAGTTAAGGGGTACAGAGAGGACCCAAGTGGGGTTGCGAAGAGGTTTGAGTGGATTACTAAGAATTTGGACCTGGATTGGAAAGATGTGGATCTTATGCTAGATGATATGACTGAAACTGAGAAGCAGCTTGTATTAAAAGCAGCCCGAGCTCATGTAGAAACACAGATTGAGGGACGAGTTTTACAGGGCACAGCCGAAGATCATGTGCCCTCCAGGGACCCGGGTTGGGACCCTAATGATCCAGCTCAGTACCGTTTGTTGCAACGATACCGAACCTGGATCAAATTTGGAATAGAACATGCGATCCCAAAGGCAGTTAACTGGTCTGCTCTGTATGCTATCAAGCAGGGGCAGACTGAAATGCCCACGGAGTTTTTAGATCGCTTACGGGCTGCTGTGAGAAGATTTACTACTATGGAACCGTAGTCAGAAGCTGCCACACAGCAGTTGGTATCTCTGTTTTTGGGACAATCCACTAATGATATCAGAAAGAAACTTTAGAAACTTAAGGAACCAGATATAAGGAATTTAGAAAAGTTGCTGGAGGAAGCGTGGAGAGTATATCAGAATGGGGAGGGGGAGGACAGAAGGAAACTGGGAAAGGAGATAGTGGCTGCATTAGCTCAGCAAAATCTGGAAAGAATGCAAACAGGAGGAGCTGGGCAAGTAGGGCGAGGAATGAGTAACAGAGGTAGGGGCAGTTTGAGATATAATCAATGTGCTTATTGTAAAGGGTTCGGACACTGGAAAAAGGAATGCCCCCAGAAGATACATAATTTGAGGGCGGTGGCAGAAATACAAGAGAATGATTGACGGGGACCAGGGGAATCCTCCCTAGCGGAACCCTTGGTAAAAGTTCAGCTAGGGAAAGAAGAGAAACCTGTAGAATTTTTGATAGACACAGGTGCCACATTCTCTGTATTGAATCAAACCTTGTTACCTATAAGTAAACAAAATGTTAATGTTGTGGGAGCAACTGGGCAGGTTGAAAAGGCTTTTTTCTTGAGACCATTAAAATTTAGAATTGGGAAGAGTGTGGGGATTCACAAATTTCTCTACCTGCCTGAGGCTCCCAGACCCTTACTGGGAAGGGACCTATTAGAACAACTAAATCCCGAAATAAAATTTAGAAGTGGGGAAATTGAATTTAAAATACCAGATGAGAATCACACTGAAATTTTAAGTTTGGTTCTTACTGAACCCCAAATTAAAGAAGAAGAAATTATACAAGAAATAAAAGACCAGGTATACCCAGGAGTATGGGCCTCAGGAATACCTGGAAAGGCTAAAAATGCTGAATTGGTTGTTGTTAAACTCAAAGAAGGGGCACGACCTGTTAAGATAAAGCAATACTCCTTGAAATTGGAAGATAGGCGAGGGGTAAAAGGTATTATAGAAGAGTTTATAAAATTTGGACTATTAATTGAATGCTCTTCAGAATACAACACTCCCATTCTGCCTGTCAAAAAGCCTGATGGCAAAACTTATCGATTGGTGCAAGATTTGCGGGCAATAAATCAAATAGTTGAAGATTTGTATCCGGTAGTGGCAAACCCATATACTCTGCTGACTGGTTTAAAGGAACCCTATGAATGGTTCACTGTATTAGATTTAAAGGATGCATTCTTTTGCCTTACCTTGGCTCCAGAAAGCTGCAATTTATTTGCCTTTGAATGGGAAAACCCCAATACAGGACGAAAAACCCAACTGACCTGGACAGTGTTACCCCAAGGATTTAAAAACAGCCCTACCATTTTTGGAAATCAATTAGCTAAGGAATTAGAGACCTGGGAGAGGCCCCCAGGAAACGGGATTCTTTTGCAATATATGGATGATATCTTAATAGCCACAGAAAAGGATGAAGAGTGCAAGGAATGGACTGTGAGCTTGTTGAATTTTCTGGGATTAAGTGGTTACAGAGTCTCATTACAGAAAGCCCAAATCCCGAAGAAGGAAGTAATATACCTGGGATTCGTGATTTCCAAGGGACAAAGACAGCTCAGGAATGACCGAAAGGAAGCTATCTGCAGAACTCCAGAACCGACCACGGTAAAAGAGCTTCGAACCTTTTTGGGAATGACAGGTTGGTGCTGATTATGGAGCTATAATTATGGACTTTTGGTTAAACCTCTATATGAACTGTTGAAAAATAGCCAGACACAATTAATATGGACTGAGGAAGCTAAGAGGGCATTCAAGGAAGTGAAACTGGAGCTAATGAAGGCTCCAGCTTTGGGCCTACCAGATGTAACGAAACCTTTCTGGCTGTTCTCGTATGAAAGGCAAGGAGCGGTTCTGGGAATTCTGGCCCAGAAGCTGGGTCCTTATAAACGAGCTGCAGCATACTTCTCTAAACAATTGGATGAAGTAAGCAAAGGATGGCCGGGATGCCTCCGGGCAGTGGCCGCCGTTGTTTTGATTATCCAAGAAGCTTGAAAATTTACTTTGGGACAAAAGATGATTGTGCACACTTCCCACACTGTAACCTCCGTTTTAGAACAAAAAGGGGGACACTGGCTTTCACCATCAAGATTCTTGAAATATCAAGCAGTTTTGATGGAACAGGATGATATAGAGATCGTCACATCTACAATTATCAACCCTGCTTCCTTTTTAAGCGATAAACAGGAAATGGAGACTGTCGTGCATGATTGTATAGAAACTATAGAAACTGTATATGCAAGCAGACCAGACTTGAAGGAGGAGCCACTGGAGGAAGCCGACCGAAGGTGGTATACTGATGGGAGCAGTTTCGTAAAGAATGGAGTTCGAATGGCAGGATGTGCTGTAACCACCGCAGACCGACTGGTAGAAGCAAAGTCACTCCCTAAGGGCACATCTGCACAACGAGCTGAAATAATTGCCCTAGTGAGAGCGTTGGAGCTGGCCGAAGGGCTGCGAGTAAATATTTGGACGGATTCAAAATATGCCTTTGGTGTAGTCCACGCCCATGGAGCAATTTGGAAGGAACGAGGACTCTTGACTGCTCAAGGAAAAGGTATAAAACATGCTGATATAATTTTGCGACTTTTAGATGCTGTACAGCTTCCGTCAGCAGTGGCAATTATGCACTGCAAAGGGCATCAGAAAGGTAACACTGACAGGGAAGTGGGAAATAAATTGGCTGATTACGAGGCAAGGCGAGCTGTGGAACAAGGTGAGGTATTAAGTATAATTCCTGAAAAATCTTTGCCACTACCTGAAACAATTGAATATGACGAAAAGGATCAAAAGCTGATCACTAACTTAGGAGCTGAAATCAACCCATCAGGATGGGCACTGTTTAAAGATAACAGAATAATAGTTCCCTTCAGCATATTATGGAAACTTATAAAACCAGAGCACGACAAAACTCATTGGGGAACTGAAGCCTTATACAACTGTCTTATTAAGCAAAATGTAGCGAGAAATTTATATCAAACTCTAAAGACTGTAGTTAATAGATGTGAAGTATGCTTAAAGAACAACCCAAAAGTAGAAAACCGTGTGAAATTTGGAAATATCAGCAAAGGAAATGTTCCAGGTCAAAACTGGCAGATAGATTTCTCGGAACTCCCCAGAAAAGGAGGATATAGGCATTTGCTAGTGTTAACTGACACCTTTTCTGGATGGCCTGAAGCCTTCCCTTGCAGAACAAATAAAGCCCAAGAGGTAACAAAAATTCTATTAAAGGAAGTTATTCCTAGATTTGGAGTACCAGAGGCGATGTCCTCTGACAGGGGACCACATTTCATATCACAAGTGGTCTAGCAAGTTAGTAAGTTTTTAGGAATCAATTGGAAATTACATACAGCTTGTTGCCCACAAGCTAGCAGGCAAGTGGAGAAAAGGAACCATTTAATAAAAACACAACTAAGTAAAATTTGTCAGGAAACCAATTTAAGATGGGATCAAGCCCTCCCTGTTGCTTTGCTAAGACTCAGAACCAAACCAAGGACTAAGGAAAAATTGAGCCCTTTTGAAATCCTATATGGGAGACCATTTCAAACGAGATATCAGGGGCAAGATCTTACCCAGGTGGGGGAGGTTAATCTGCAACAATATTTAATAGCATTAGGGAAACAATTACAAAAGGTAAATGAATTAGTGATGTCCAATAGGGCATGGGGTTTAGACTCCCCGATACATCTGTTTAAAGCTGGAGACTGGGTTTATGTTAAAATTATTTCAGGTGATCCCCTCGAAGAAAAGTGGAACGGCCCTTTCCAAGTTCTGCTCACGACCTACACTGCGGTCAAGCTGGAGAAGCACGCTGCCTGGATCCACTATTCCAGGATTAAAAAGGCTCCCGCTCCATGGACAGTAGAACAGCAGACTCCCCTCAAACTGAAACTGAAAAGATTATGATTGGACTTTACATTCTATCTATGACAATCATAGTAACCATGGGCCAAATTTGGCCGGACTCACAATGGAATCAAAATCTCCACTTTGTTATGACCCAGGAAATTGCTCAAACCTTACACAAGAATGATTGTTGGGTGTGTACTTATTTTCCCGAACACGACAATAAGGGAGTCCCTTTAATAGGAATACCAATTCCTTTCAATACATCCTGGAATAATTTGTGGATAAATCCCAAATTCACCAAAAAGAATGAAACTAACCTTCAAATTTGGGATGTATAGAACCCTAATCTTTCAAATGTCAAATGCGTAACGACAAACAAGACTGGAATGGGTAATATTTCAGTAGGACATTACCCATATTGTGATTGGTCGGTGCAACTACAAGGAAAGAAACAGCAGAGTGATTATTGGAATGTTCCTAGAGGTAGTGGTTGGTATTGGTTATGTGGTGGTAAAGCCCAAAAAGCCCTGCCTCCAAATTGGTCAGGAACATGCACACTAGGAACAGTGGTCCCTAATATGACAATAATCAATAGGTTACAGGAAAAAAGTGGTTGGATAAAAACCTAGGTTAAATGAATTAGAAGGGCTCATAATGCCATAGCAGATCGCCCTCATACTTTTCACAGCTTTGTAAGATGGTTTCTCCCTTGGCTTGGAGTAAGTGAGCTAGAGAAAACAATCGTAAACATATCTGCTGCAATGGAAAAGATAGTAAATAGAACCACAGACGCCATACAGGCATTACAAATCGAAGTATCCAGTCTGTCTCAGGTAGTGTCACAAAACAGAATGGCCCTTGATTTATTGCTGGCCTCGCAAGGGGGAGTCTGTGCTGTAATCAATACCAGTTGTTGTATGTATGTCAATCAAAGCGGGAGGATCTCTACGGATCTGGCAGAAATTTGGGAACGAACAAAAGTCCTACATCAGACTGCCCAAGACAACACATCCTGGGGTTTCGAAGAATTATGGCATGATCTTACCTCATGGCTACCTAATTGGTCATGGCTAAGGAATCTGTTTGTAATAGGGATAATGGTGATCTGTGTATGCATCCTAGCCTGTGTTATGATACAATGCTGCTCTTGTATTTCCAATCTCTCTAAACGTTGATTGAGGCTTGAGCTCTAAAGAGCTGCAACCCTCAGTAGGTAAGGGGGGAATGAAAGGGTTAAAAACCACAAGAGCAAGAAAGATGTTGTAAATACCTTAGCCACCTAATTAGATCAGAAGACACCCTGGCGTGATTTAAGGGTGTTGTGAATGCCTTACAGTTTGATGTGATTTAGGGAGAAGCTAGAAGAATAGTTATAAGATAAGGGGGGCTCCGGGATAATCTCGTTACAGACAACTCAGCCTTGGGAGAACAGATGCACGGAACCATGAAGATAGGAAGAAACAGAAGAATGGCAACAATAGCCTTGAAGGACACCGTTTACGTGATCCTAGGACTGAGTTTGTGCAGAAGCAAAGGTCAGTCAGCGAGCACAGTGAAGAAGACTACGAGCCTTCATCCGAAGACCCCAAAGACCACCTGAAGACCACCACGGGAGACAACTGCGCATGCGGATCGGACAATTGCATATGTTAACAAGTTCCAGGAAATCTCATGTTTATGTAAATGATTTCGCGGAAATCCTGTGAATATGTAGGATTTTATAGTATATAATCTCTGAAAGTCTACCAGATCGGTGGAGCACTTATGGTGGAGAATCCCCAGTGCTGCCCAGTGCTGCAATAAAGGATACCTGCTTTATAGTAACTTCGTTGCTATTGAGTTTCATTTCAGGGACTCTCTGAATACTCCGTTTCTCCCTTGGGGAGATTCGGACTGTGAGGAGAAGCATCCGTGAATTTTTGTATCAATCCCTTGCTTTGTATATTATATTATCATTATTATTACTACTACTACTATTGCTACTGTTTTACTTTATTTCAATTATTAAACTGTTCTTATCTCAACCCACAAGTTTTCTCACTTTCACCCTTCCAGTTCTCTCCCCCAATCCACAAGGGAGGGGGGAGTGAGCGAGCGGCTGTGTGATGCTTAGTTGCTGGCTGGGGTTAAACCACGACACTTTATACCCATGTATGAAAGAAAAAGTATTTTTTCTGTCCCCATAACCCCCTTTTAAATAAAAAAGCAGAAAAGAGGAGGCCTTACAGAAGTGCTTAAGAAGATCTGAAGAGGGATCACTGCTCCAGGCCCAGGGAGCTTTTTCTGTACAGTTATGCCAGCCAGAATTGCCACTGACAGTAGGTTTCAAGGAGTACAGGCATTTTTTCATCTCATCCATTCTTACACTGTTACTGTGAAACGTTGTTGAACAAAGAAATGAACGACAGTAGCTACCTGACCTAAATTTTATTGGTTTTCAGAAAGCTTTTGACAATGAATAAAGTCACTTGTAACAGATACTGAAACTCTGTTTAACTTTTTTTTTTTTTAATTATTCGGGTATTTCAAATCATTATCAGGGTGTGAAATGTGCTGTAATCTCTAACTAGGGACCAACCTATTTGTATGTCTAGCCTGAGTCTTTCATTTCTGTTAAGAATCTTCAGCGTAGAACCAGAAGTTCAAAAAAGATGATGCAGTTGGGAATCTGGACTCAGCTGATATCTGTCTCTTGAATGCATCAGTAAATTAAATGAGTGAGAGACTAATACTCTACCCAGAAAATACAGACCAATTAGATTTTATAGCCAGTTAACAAATGAAAACGATTGTTATGAGAACCAGATGATCCTACATTATCTGAGAAAAAAACTGTTGATAAATGTATTTATACAGGAAGCAGCTTCAGTAAAGCCAGTGACCACATCATTAACGTTTTAACTTGGTGGGTACTACTATTTGGAGGCCTACCCTGGTGAGAAAGGGCCCAAAATATAACCAGGATCAACAGTCATGTTGATGAGACATGTCATGCTGAGAAAGTCATTTCTCAGCAGTTAGCAAAAAAACAGAAATCAGAACATCTTTCAGTGAGATATCCTATGCTCCCTGATCAGAGTAGTGTCACCAGCTACAGCGAGGATCGTGTGACTTTGGAGCACGCATTACTGCTTAAGCCAGTACAGCTCAGAGAGAGATATGTATCTTATGGTTTGAAATGCCCTCATGTAAGCTGTATTTTAACTACCTGAAGGAAAGGAAAATAGAAGAAAAGACAGAAAGAGGTTCCACAGCATAGTAACACTGAAATGCACTGACCTGCATTGGTTGCCTGCTTAAGAGAAAAAAAAAACCTGATAATAAATCACCTAATTTGGCAGTGTTAGAAATAGATTGGATTGGGAGACTGGGGAGATGAAAGTATAGATGTGTTCTTTCTATGACATGATTCAGTGTTTCAAATGGAAAAATACTTACTCATCTGGATGAAGCACAATGAAATGCTCAGAAGAGACTGACTTTCTATTAATATCTCTCCTTTTAAGGGCTCTCTGATCCTTTTCTGAAGAAATGGTTTTCTTTTTGATATAACATTTCTCTGTAAATAGGCAATAATTAGAAATGGTCAACATTTTTTCTGAAAATATTTGTTAGTATATTTCATTTTTTAATGCAAGGTCATATAGATATAAGGATAGTCATTCTTTGATGTGTTTGAGTCAAATAAACACATAGGAATCAGAAGAAAATTTGTATTTTATAGAAAAATAAAGCTGGAAGGGACCATAAGTAATCTAGTATATTACTCAACTCAATAAACATTCCTGTCAGATGTTTTTAATGTGTTCTTAAAGACCTCTAATTTGAAAACCTCCTCAATCTATATTATTGTTCTATTATTCCATTAGAAGGTCCTCTTCTTTTTCCAATGCCAAATCTAAATCTCCTTTTCTGCATTTTAAGCCTATTATTTCTTTCCCTGTTTACCACATGTACAGAAACCTAATCCGTTTCAGTTTTCTTTGTGATTGTGTTCCTCTTAGTTTTCTCTTTTAGTCTAAAAACTCTCATTTCTCATCTTTCCTTGTAATTTTTTTTTTTTTCTAGACTTCTGGTAATCCTCACTTTTTCCTCTCTCCAGTTGGGCCACTTCTTTCTTTAAACACTGTGCCCAAAACTGGATGTATTATTCCAGCTGATGCATTTACAATCCTGAAGAGAGATTTTTTAAAAATAATTTGGTTCTAGTTAGACAAAAGGGTAGTGTCACACTACTTGATCTTTATATACTCTTTCTAAACTTTAGAGAAATAAAAAAGGTCAAGGGATCTGTTGCAACTTACCACTCCAGTAGTTCCCTTTGGATGGAAATTGCTTGGATTCAGACACTGGAAACTGTTTTTGCATCTGGTGCAGTTCTCATCACTGTACCCAATACATGTTGCACAGCTCCTATGGCAAGCTTCACATTGTCTAGAGATGCCATCCATGAAGAGGTGAGCTCCACACTGTCACACGTGCCACCTGGTGAGTAGAGGGGAAGGATCACCTCCCTTGACCTGCTGGAAATACTTTGCCTAATGCATCCCTGTTAGCCACCCTTGCTGAAAGGGCACATTGCTGGTTCATATTCAGCTTGGTGTCCACCAGGACCCCCAGGTCCTTTTCTGCAAAGCTCCTTTCCAGCCAGGCGGCCCCCAGCATATATTGGTGCATGGGGTTCTTCCTCCCCAGGTGCAGGACTTGGCACTTCCCCTTCTTGAACTTCATGAGGTTCCCATCAGACCATTTCTCCAGCCTGTCCAGGTTCCTCTGGATGGCAGCACGACCCTCTGGTGTATCTGCTGCTCCTCCCAGTTTGGCGTCATCGGCAAACTTGCTGAGGGTATGCTCTGCCCCATCATCCAGATCATTAATGAAGATGTTGAACAGGACTGAACCCAGTATTGACCCCTGGGGTGCACTGCTAGTTACCAGCCTCCAACTAGACGTTGCACAGCTGGTCACCACTCTCTGGGCCCGGCCATTCATCAAGTTTTCGAATCACCTCATCCATATCCTAAATCCTGGTACGTACAAATCTTACAAAAGTTCAAATTGGAATCAAAATTTTATGGTTGCGTCCCAAGTTTTATACTAGTCCAATATAAAATCTAAGTTCAGAAATCCCTCAGATTTTTAGATATACACACATTTTGAGGACCGGATGAATCTCTGGTTTCTGGTGTATATAAAGCTAAACTCAGGTAAATCTGATTTGATTTAAGGGTTTGCATACTGCAAAGACCCTAGAAGTTGGTTTTTGTGCTTCCTCTCATTTCAATTAAAAAAAAATAAATTAATAGACCACCAAGTCACCTCAGATTGTCACTGCCACCCAACACTAAGGGGACAGACAGGTTCTTTTAGGGATCCTTGGCAGAATGATGATGGCACTAAGTTGTAGTTACAATTAAAGCTTTATTTTTTTAACAGAATGTTATGATTAGCGTAGCATAGAATTTATGATCAGAGTAGCACAGGATTTCTACAAGCAGAATCAGCGTAGTACAATTTTATAAGCACAGCTTAGCTTGTGGTTTCTAATCACCTGGGCCCTCTGCAGATCGGGTCAAATCTTAATACTTGGCTTGCCGTACCAATATAACAATCATAATCTAGACTCGAAAACACATAAAAGAATATGAGTCACTCAGTCCTCGGAGGAAGCAGACGACAGTGGAGGCGTCCCTGGTCACTAGGGGATCATGGGTTTCACTGTTCAGCAGCAGTTCCAATCCAAGTTCCCACTTAGGACTTGTAACTGCTTGATTTTATAGACAGCACTCTGTGTGCTGTTATGTTTCCTGTTCTGTGATGGGGTCATCACCACCTGGTTGGCCAGGTGCCTGGTAAGGAGGGGAGTAGTTGGCCTGGTGCCAAGGAACCTTGAGGCTGATAGAGAGGGGAAGAAGAAATCTGTTTGGTTTGTCTACTTTGTTCACAGGATCTTCAGGGCCTGAGGAGGAGAGGAAAGGGGACTGATACGTGACCAGCTTGGTCACAGAGAACGGCCATTTGCCTTATAAAATGGTGTTAGTAATGCTAACCATATTACTAGGGGTCAGGAGCAGGGGATAGTGGTCACAGTCACCACAGGGCTTTCCATGACTACTGGCACATGGTAGGCAGTGCACAAAAATACCATAACCTCAGGATTTCTTGTGATTCAGATTTGGCACTATGTCTGAACCAGACCTGCCTGCTTTATAGCTTCATAGCAAAGCTAAGAGATTCTTAGTCTTGTGTGAATTTTATGTGAAATGTATTGGTTTTAACTGGGCTTTCCTCAGTGTTCAAGGCTTATTACTTTATCTCAACCTGAAAGTCAAAGTAAAACTAGACTTGCAAAATAATAAGGAAAGGTTTCCATATCTTTCTGCTAGTTAAAACAACCTCCTTTCACATAGTCTGAATCAAATAGAATATTTTTCTGTATGTGCCCAAAAGAGTGGAAATGCATTAAAAATAAAACTATAGAAAACCAGTGGGAATTAGTAATCAAATATTTGGAGCCTTTGAACCAAATGATGCCTTATGTTAGTGCAAAGTACCTGATTCTACAAAGTTGTAAATGCCCTTAGCCTCCACTGACTGCAATAGAAATTTTAGAATTTCAGAAGTTGAGTCCAAACTCTCCAAGGAAAAAGTTTCAAATACTTTTATGTATATGTCGTACCTGGTACTTTACCTATGTGAGAGATAAAAACCTTCCTTACATGAGTTACACTTGTCCTTGTCACAGCTATCGCAGATGCTAGGATGCTCTATACGCTGCAGGGAACTTTCATCTCTGTAGGTATTTTCTGGGCAGTATTAACAGCAATGCTGTTTATATCTATAAGATGAAGTAGAATATCATTGGTAAGCTTGTTCTGAGGTCATGGAATTTATTTTCCATATGTTTCTAGGTATGGTAATGGTAAGGCTCTATTCTCATCCTAATGAACAGACATTATTCCTCTAATGAAGGATTCAAAGTGTACTTGTGGATATATGTTAGCTATTCAACTGCCAAACATTAACAAATCATGTTTGCTAATATCAGGGTTCTTACGTATAAGTACTTTGATTTTTTTTTTAAACATAGGCACAAAAAATGCATGCTTAATTAGAAATTGCTATATTGTGGTTGCAAAGACCTGATCACTTGGATATATATATAAAACACAATGCCATTGTTTTTATCTGCTTGTTCTTTTGTCTTAGTAATTGTTATAATGGTCTCTTAATTGTCTCTTTGAAAAAACAGAAGTTCTTCCTTTCCCTCTGTTTAAGTTAAACTTTCCATTAATCTATAATTTTTCTTTCTGTGGTGGATTAGCCTTGGCTAACAGCCAAACTCTCACTCAGCCGCTCACTTCCCCCCCAAACCCCGCAGCAGGACAGGGGAGAAAATAGGAAGAACAGGAACAAGAAAGTTCATGGGTCAAGATAAAGACAGGGAGATCACTTACCAATTACCATTGTGGGCAAACCAGACTCAGCTTGGGGAAAATTAACTTAATTTATTGCCAATTAAAATAAAAATTTAATTACTTATCCAGAGAGTGGGAAACAAGAAAGATGTACATTAAAACAACTTTCCTCCCCCCTTTCCCAGGAACAACTTCACTCCTTCACTTGAGACTCCTGTCCTTCCTCCCTTGTTATTGCCACAAGTTGCATTCAGTCCCTTCAGTGAGGCAATTAGAGGCCCAAAAGGGGGGGGGGAGGGTTACAGTCAGTACATAGCAGTTTCTCTCTGCCATTCCTTCCTTCTCACACTTTTCCTCTGCTCCAGCACGGGTTCTCCACAGGCTGCAGTTCCTGTCAGGAATACCCATCTGCTCCGACGTAGGTCCTCCACAGGCTGCAGGGAATCTCTGCTCTGCTATGGAGCATCTCCTCCTCCTCCTCTGACCTTGGTGTTTCTTCTGTTGTTTCCCTCTCTTTTTGTCCCCACCTTCTTGCTCTGTCAAGTGTTTTTTACCCTTTCTTAAATATGTTTTCACAGAGCTGCCACAAATTTTGCTGCTTGGCTCAGTTTTGGCCTGCAGTGGGTCTGTTGCTGTCAGCTGGAAACAGCTGTGTCTGGCACAGGGCAGCCCCTTACCTCTTCCCACAGAGGACACCCCCAGCAGCCCCCCCAAAGCCTTGCCACATATGCCTAATGCAGTTTCTTTGCTTAACCTCCTCAAATTTTTTCGGTGTAACTTCTGAACTGCAGATACCAGAACTGGATACAATACACTAAAAGCACATTAGTTCCAAAGCTAGTATTTAATCTTCACACACTTTCTGTACAATATTCCTTTCTTTGCATACACAAAGATCACATTAGAATCATAGAATCATAGAATCATAGAATCATTAAGACGCTTAAGATCATCGAGTCCAACCGTTAACCTAGCACTGCCAAGTCCACCACTAAACCATGTCCCTAAGCACCACGTCTACCCGTCTTTTAAATACCTCCAGGGATGGAGACTCAACCACTTCCCTGGGCAGCCTGTTCCAATGCCTAACTACCCTTTCGGTGAAGAAGTTTTTTCTAATATCCAGTCTAAACCTCCCCTGGCACAGCTGGAGGACATTTCCTCCCGTCCTATCGCTTGTTACTAGGGAGAAGAGACCGACCCCCACCTCGCTACAATCTCCTTTCAGGTAGTTGTAGAGAGCAATAAGGTCTCCCCTCAGCCTCCTCTTCTCCAGGCTAAACAACCCCAGCTCCCTCAGCCATTCCTCATAAGACTTGTTCTCTAGACCCTTCACCAACTTCGTTGCCCTTCTTTGGACACACTCCAGCACCTCAATGTCCTTCTTGTAGTGAGGGGCCCAAAACTGAACACAGTACTCGAGGTGTGGCCTCACCAGTGCCGAGTACAGGGGCACTATCACCTCCCTGGTCCTGCTGGCCACACTATTCCTGATACAAGCCAGGATGCCATTGGCCCTCTTGGCCACCTGAGCACACTGCTGGCTCATGTTCAGGCAGCTGTCAACCAACACCCCCAGGTCCTTTTCTGCCAGGCAGCTCTCCAGCCACTCCTCCCCCAGCCTGTAGCGTTGCATGGGGTTGTTGTGACCCAAGGGCAGGACCCGGCACTTAGCCTTATTGAATCTCATGCAGTTGGCCTCGGCCCATCGATCCAGCCTGTCCAGGTCCCTCTGTAGGGCCTTCCTACCCTCCAGCAGATCGACACTTCCACCCAACTTGGTGTCATCTGCAAACTTCCTGAGGGTGCACTCAATCCCCTCATCCAGATCATTGATAAAGATATTGAACAGGACTGGACCCAACACTGAGCCCTGGGGAACACCACTCGTGACCAGCCGTCAACTGGATTTGACTCCATTCACCACCACTCTCTGGGCTCGGCCATCCAGCCAGTTTTTAACCCAGCGCAGAGTGCACTTATCCAAGCCGTGAGCAGCCAGCTTCTCCAGGAGAATGCTGTGGGAGACAGTGTCAAAGGCCTTACTAAAGTCCAAGTAGACAACGTCCACAGCCTTCCCCTCATCCACTAAGCGGGTCACCTTGTCATAGAAGGAGACCAGGTTAGTGAAACAGGATCTCCCTTTCATAAACCCATGCTGGCTGAGCCTGATCCCATGGTTATCCCGCACGTGCCGCGTAATGGCACTCAAGATGATCTGCTCCATGACCTTCCCCGGCACCGAGGTCAGGCTGACAGGCCTGTAGTTCCCCGGATCCTCCTTCCGACCCTTCTTGTAGAGGGGCATCACATTTGCTAACTTCCAGTCATCTGGGACCTCCCCGGTTGACCAGGACTGCTGATAAATGATGGAGAGTGGCTTGGCAAGCTCCTCTGCCAGCTCCCTCAGTATCCTCGGGTGGATCCCATCTGGGCCCATGGACTTGTGAGCATCCAGGTGGAGAAGCAGGTCAGTGACTGCCACCTCTTCAACAACTGGGGCTTCATTCTGCATCCTATCTCCATCTCCCAGTTCAGGGGCCTGAGTACCCCGAGGATGAGCAGTCTGACTATTAAAGACTGAGGCAAAGAAGGCATTAAGTACCTCAGCCT
This sequence comes from Platalea leucorodia, assembly GCF_965183815.1. Lineage (NCBI taxonomy): Eukaryota > Metazoa > Chordata > Aves > Pelecaniformes > Threskiornithidae > Platalea > Platalea leucorodia. The sequence continues at coordinate 23,715,606 of NC_138859.1, read as the reverse complement.
TCTCCTCATCCTTCGTGGCAATGTTTCCCTCTGCATCCAACAAAGGAGGGAGATTCTCCCTGGCCCTCCTTTTGTCGCTGATATATTTGTAAAGACATTTTTTGTTGTCTTTAACGGCGGTGGCCAGTTTAAGTTCTAGCTGGGCCTTTGCCTTTCTGATCTTCTCCCTGCATAACCTCACAACATCCCTGTAGTCCTCCTGAGTCACCTGCCCCTTCTTCCAAAGGTAGTAGGCTCTCCTTTTTTTCTTGATTTCCAGCCAAAGCTCTCTGTTCAGCCAGGCCGGTCTTCTCCCCCGCCTGCTCGACTTGCGGCACATGGGGACGGCCTGCTCCTGCGCCTTTGAGACTTCCTCCTTGAATAATGTCCAGCCTTCCTGGACTCCTTTGCCCTTCAGGACTGCCTCCCAAGGGACTCTGTTAACCAGACTCCTAAACAATCCAGAGTCCACCCTTCTAAAGTTCAGGGTAGCGGTTTTGCTGACCCCCTTCCTTACCTCTCCAAGAATTGAAAACTCTATCATTTCATGGTCACTGAGCCCAAGACAGCCTCCGACCACCACATCGCCCACCAGGCCCTCTCTGTTCATAAACAGCAGGTCCAGTGGGGCACCTCCCCTGGTTGGCTCCCTCACCAGCTGTGTCAGGAAGTTATCTCCCACACACTCCAGGAACCTCCGAGACTTCTTTCTCTCTGCTGTGTTGTATTTCCAGCAGATATCTGGTAAGTTGAAGTCTCCCACGAGAACAAGGGCTAGGGATTGTGAGACTTCAGCCAACCGATGATTAGTCCATAAGCTTTAAAAGACCTTGATGGCGTGTGATCAGCTAGCTATTCAACGTTTCCCAAGTCCTTTTCCAAAGTTACAGATCTCAGATAGGCAATAGTTTAAAGGAATGGGACAACATACACAACATAGATTTATGTAGCAAAGTATACATTTTTGCTTTAGAAAAATGTACTGGTGTGAAGAGCTATACTTACATGTAGTAGTTCTGAATGCATGTCATGGAGATTCTTGGGTCATCTGGAATTAAAAATGCAAAAGCAGGTAAATAACATTCAGAGTTAAAATCAAAATGCTAAAAAGCCATACTGTTACACTATTTTTATGTTAAAATTTCTTACATTAAAATCACTAGAGCCATAGCCAGAATCTCTGTTTATATTTTTTTGGAGATATGTTCTTTCACAAACAGCTCCTGACCTGTGTTTTTCAAATTACTTGTGATTTTTGAGTCCTCAGTGTAAGGTGCCTTGAAAGTGCTGAGTGCTTAGGAAGTTGAGTTCCCACCCTCTGAAAAGCTGAATCTTCCCAGGAGTTCATATTAGGCAAAATGGAGTCTTAGAATGAGAATCTCAAGTATCCAAATCTGTGGTTTTAGCCTATTTCTTTATTTGTGACAGAGATAAATTATAAGCATTTGGTACCTCTAAAAGCCAGCTTTTCAAAAACATGCGAGTAATCATTTAATCTTGAAAATACTGACATAAGATAAACATATTTTAACTTATGGGGAGGCAAGGCTTTTGGGTAAACTTTCTCATTGGAAACTTAATTTTTACATTCAGAAATGTTGTTGAATAAACAGAAAATGTGTTATACAACTTCTTAAAACTGTTATAATGATGGATTTGGCTTTATGCTCACATGAAGGGGGGAATATTTTCTATAACCTTCCATTATCTTCTCTTAACTTTCCATTTCTTTTATCTTACTCAAGTATCCCAAAGGGAGCAGAATGGAAGGAAACAGAACAACCTGGGCAAATATATTTATAAAATATTTTACTATGAAATAACTATTTTTTTATATTAATGGTACTCATAAGACAATTTTCACTGAGTCTATTTGAACTGTCTACAATAAATTGTACTTTACAAATGCAAATTTATTAGGCAACGTACACTTGGTTTTGCAAGTAGTTCTAGCAATTTATTTATGAGGTGTAAAGTTTTTCCCAGAAATGGTGTAGACCTGTGAAAATATTCCTTTTACTGTTCAGAGCACAAACAGAAACAGCAATCACCTAACCTAGTATTCTTTGGATTAGATTTTCTTATGTTGAGAGGGGAGATACTCTTAAAATTTGTAAATATTTTCTATTAAGTCCTTCTTTAAAAAGCATTTGGTTTCCTTATTTTCAAAGTATTTCTGAAGTACTGATAATTCTTAATGTTTTTTTTAATAAGGACACTTCCTCAGACATTTGTTTTCCAAATGTGTTTTTTTTTTCTTCCACTGTTTATATAGCATTGTCAGGAGCCAGGCTTATGATAACTCAGGTGATATGAAAAATTAGTGTATGCAGAAGGAATGCATCTACCTTTCTTGAAAAAATTACTGTAATGTTCTGCCTACACTCAAATGTAAGAACTGAAAATCAATAAAACCCCTGTTCTAAATCTTGCTGTGCATTCTTTTTGAACAGATTGCATATTCTCACTCCAGAAGCCTGTTCTAGTATCTGCAAATCTAAAACCTGAAGGGAATGAGACACGGACTCCGCATATGAGTTCAGGTGAAGACAAGCGAAGACACTTTATTTTTACAATATATCCCTTTTATAATATGATCTAGTGTTCACGAGCAAGCAAAACTTATTTCATTGGCTACTGTCTTGCGCCCACGCGTCTCTTCAGTGTTACTTATTGGTTCTTCAAGCTGGTGCATGCGAATTCCTCTTTCAGGGATGTATCCAATCTCATCCTTATTTTTCTGCCTCTGAGTTTCACAAACTTGTTTGTAACAAGCCTCAAGGCCACAGCTGCATTCCTGTGAACCTGTTTGTAACAAGCCTCAAGGGCACAGCTGCATCTCATCAAAGTAAAACACAATCTCATTTATTCCCACAAAAACCCATCCCACAAGATTAAGCTCTTGAGGAAGATTTATTCTGAGATAAAAAAGGATGCTTATCACAATTTCCTCTGGTATTTTGAAAGCCAAGGTTTATTCATCATCAGGGATGTCTTGAAGAAATGAAGGATTTTTTTTTGTGTTTCTTAGGCTGCTATGAGAACTAGATCACTTTTCACTCATTAACCATGAGCACAACGGCCAGAACCCCAATCTGTACCTGTGAGCTTGAGTCTTTGTTCAGTGCTGCCCTTTAGCTATCTCGTTGTTTTTTTAAATCTTCTCCAGATACCTCTTACTACCATATAGTCTGTATTTTTCCCATATTTCACTCTGTATAATGGATCTTTTAGAGCATTTGCACGTTATTCAGTGTCAGTTTCTGCCTTATATTTGTATGTTTGTTCCCTTGTAACCCAGACCAACCTAAACAATTAGGTACTGGATGACCTCTGTGAGTTGCTCAGGTTTTACCTTGCTATAACTGAGAGACACACTTGGCCCTAAATGTCTGTTCTGTAGGCTTTTATTCTCTGGGATACTTCTCCTTGGAATTTCTCAGTGTTTATCTTTTTTGTAAGCTATCTTTAAATGAGAAATGTGCAGTGGTTTGTTTTGAACATTCATTTCTCTATGTCCTCATTGAGGAGCACTTTATACTCAGTGCTAGTCTTTGAAAATAATCCTGATGCAAAGGTTGCAAGACTCACATTGTGCTGCTCTCTGCAGAACCCTGGATGGGTCGAAATGCGGTGGGATGGATGGTGTTTTCCTACAGGGAGATGAGGTAATATCTGGGAAGCCTTGAGAAGTACTCATATTGCACCATGTCATACTTTTGCTAGTCAAGTGAGGTTAGTGGAAGTGAATCTGCAAATAGGTGGATAGGAATTGGATCAGGAACATGTGGCTCCATTGGAGGGCACTGGCAGAAAGGCACGCAAATTGGGACAATGGCCTGACTTTCACACTCCCTCCTGAGAGGAAGAACTGTCCTTCTGTTGATTCCTATGAATTTCTCAATGATCTGCTTCAGCTTGGTGTGGTGGTTTGGCCCCAACTAGCAGTCAAGCACCCACAAGCTGCTCACTCACTCCCCCTACCCCCAGCAAGATGGGGAGAGAAAATAGCAAGAAAAGGAGTGAGAAAAATCATGGATCAAAATAAAGATAAGGAAATCACTCACTAGTTACTGCCATGGGCAAAACAGACTCAACTTGGGGAACTTAAGTTAATTTATTGCCAATTAACATAACCTAAACATTTAGTTACTGATTCAGGTATTGGGAAACAAAGAAAACAAACATTTAAACAGTTAGGGAAAAACTTTTCTCCTCCTTCTTTACCAAGCTCAACTTCACTCCAGACACCTCTTTTCTCCCCTTGTTATCGCTATGGGTTACACTTAGTGCCTTCAGTGAGGCAACAAGAGGCACAGGAAGTTGGGATTAGTGTGATTTCTCTGTTCACTCCTTGTTTCTCGCTCTATTCCTATGCTCCAATATTTGTCCTCTATGGGCCACAGTCCCTTTGGGGGAGTACCTGCTCTGCCATGGAGCACCTCCTAATCCTCTGACCTTGTTGTTCCCTCCTCCTCAGTGTTTTCTGCCCTTTTTTACATATGTTTTCAGAGGGGTGCCACAAACTCCGATTGGCTCAGCTTTGACATGCGGTGGGTCTGTTGTCGAGTCAACTGGAATCAGTGGTGACCAGCACAAGGCCCTGACATCTTCCCACAGAGACCACCCTTGCAGTGCCCCCCCCCCCCCCCCCAATTTTGCATTTCTACCCAAAGCACTTGGTTTGCTGCAAATATTTAACTCCTGAGCGGGCTAGGTGATCATATTTAGCATTATTGGTTAATGGTGTGGCAGTTTCTGCTTGTGAAGAGTACATGTGCAAGTCAGCAGGTATTACATATCAGAAAAGTTTGTCACATTATCTACATAAGTACTCAGACTTTGTGTTTGGTCATTTTGCAAGTGCAAAAAGGCAAATACAATTTGTATTATTAGAAAGAGAGCTGAAACTGGTTGAGAAAACACTCTGGTCTATTTTAGGCACAGCAAACAGCAGCCAGCATTATTATGTTCTAGCATTGTATTGACTAAAATTATTTTAAAATTGAAATGGCTGAAATTCTGCTGGTTTACCTCAGCGCATTTCTCTTATTCTGAGTGAGCTTATAGTTGGTTGCTTTTTAAGAGTTAAGGTTAACTCTGAAGAAAGTTTCTGATGTTCATTACAGTTTTAAGAGTCTTGAGAAAATATGAGTGACATTCTGAAGTGACATCTAAATCCAGGAGTGAATGAACTCGCATTGAAGGGTGGAATTGTTACAGATTATGCAATTATGCCATGTAATATTTCATGTGCAGTCTGAGGTGAGAAAGAGCGAGAGAGTCAGATTCTTCTTTGTATTATTTATTATTTTGCTGCAGCAAAAGGTGCTTCCAAGAAGGGACCCCAGACAATACAAAAACAGCCTTTTTATATCTTTTTACCCCACATGCACAACACATGATTATTAGTTTTACCCAATAACTCATACCTATCATATTATTCCGCCAATCATATTTTACTCAGCATGTGATACATAGGATTTCATGTGTGTGAATCATACATATTCATTAGTCTACTAAGAATTTCAAAGCTACTTATCTAACAAAAACATAAGAAAAAAATTGCCTTATATGGATCAGACCTTGAAGTTAGTTTCAGATAACATATCTTGTAGGCTCAACAGACTCATCCTGTTTATCATACTTGGGACAGGTTTAAAGTACAGTCAGTTAGGCTAAGAAGGTAGGCTGAGCAGGCCTCAAGGCCTCAGGGCCTAATATTGTTTCACAACAAATGTAGCTGCTGCAACAGCACAAAGAAAATCTTCCTCAAAAACATTACTTCAGCAGAACTTTCTCTTTCAAAATCTGCCTCTGTTGAGAAAACTGGATTTAATTTTACAGACTTCATGGTGCCTTCTGTTGTCCATCAGGCATTAAAATTTAAGCACGGCCTGGTGGTCAGAGATGATGAAGACTTGCAGTTCCTATGGATCTATCTGCATCAAAAGGAGCAATAGCTCATTACTGCTCCAGAAAGTAGGCTCAGAGTGTCCCAAGGTGGGTTATCAGACTTGAGGTACCAAAGTCAAAAACATAATCTTGGAAGTGTGGACTTGAAATTTATTCAGCACAATTTCTGAGAGACTTTTTTCTGTCCAATTTTGTGTTTGTATTTGCTTGCACAGCAATAGAAATATCTTTGAAAACAGCTTGTGCGAACTTAGAATTAAACCTACATACTTGAAGCCACCCTTAAAACTCGACTTGTCTTTGGCTCTCACTTTGAATTCAGTATCTGTGCAAGAGTCTACCTCTTAGATGTCATGGGATGCCATGTGCTTGAGCAATACCAAGTGGAGTAGTATGGTAGCAAGCACAGTCAGATGCTTTCAAGAGCCTGTAGGGAGGTGAAGCCTGCTGTGGATAGCTATTGCTTGACACAAAGCCATAGGCCCTTTTGGGATTAGTGTGGTCTAAGGCAATTTTCTTATTATATATTCCAGGATTTGACAGTGTATGAAGGTAGAATTATATCTGTGAGTTCTCAAGATTGTTTATCTGCTTAAAATATGAGCAGCCTCAGAATTAATGAAGTGAAACAGAATGAAAAGTATCATTTGTATTTAAACCACAAAGACTATACCTGCCCTTGATTAAGTCTCTGATTGTCTCTGTCTTTACTGATAGACCTGGTCTATCAGTATAGATATAGTATCGATATATTGCCACACTATAACCCTAAAAGAGTAAAAGTTAAAGAGGTCAGCAACAGACAACATTTAAGCAGAAGAAGCAGTGTTATTAAGCACCAGTAATTCAGCTAATGTGAATTAATATTGTCCACTGACTGCTCCATTTATACAGTCTTATACAAGATGAGCTAAAATGTACAAAAGTTTTGGGACCTTGTAAGGGTTTAAGGAAGCCCCACAGAGTTATAGATTTGGCATACGGTAACAGACACCCAACCAACAGCTTTAGGGATAAGCCATTTATCTCTAAATAACAGTAAAGTAACAAATACAGGGCAGTAGTACAATTATCTGGGTCAAAATGACAGCAAATCCAGTAATTCACCAATAGTGGACTAAGCTTAATATCTGGGTGTGCAAAGATGTAGTTATCAAGCAGGCCAACAGAAAGCAGGGCATGGCTTCTTCTCTGGATGAGTGACTCAGACCAGCCAATGGGCTTCTTTTTTATTCTCGAGTTGTGGAAGCACTCTTTGGACTTGTTAACCAATCATCACATCTCACCCCTGCTCCCCCTCTGTACTGGTTCTGTCCTTAGGGGCTCGGAAATAGCATATATGGCAACACAAGCCTCATATTTCCTTTGGGTGCACGGGAGCCAGAAATGCCATTTAAGGTAATACTAGCCTCACAGACCTCAAACCTTTCACATTGCTGGGAGATTTATGACTGTGGCGGGTTGACCCTGACTGGACGCCAGGTGCCCACCAAAGCCGCTCTATCACTCCCCCTCCTCAGCAGGACAGGAGAGAGAAAATATAACGAAAGGCTCGTGGGTCACTCAGCAATTACTGTCACGGGCAAAACAGACTCGACTTGGGGAAAATTAATTTAATTTATTACCAATCAAATCAGAGTAGGGTAATAAGAAAATAAAACCAAATCTTAAACCACCTTCCCCCTACCCCTCCTTTCTTCCTGGGCTCAACTTCACTCACGAATCCTCTACCTCCTCCCCCAGGCGGCGCAGGGGGATGGGGGTTGCAGTCAGTTCATCACACGTTGTCTCTGCTGCTCCTTCCTCCTCAGGGGGAGGACTCCTCACACTCTTCCCCTGCTCCAGTGTGGGGTCCCTCCCACGAGAGACAGTCCTCCACGAACCGCTCCAGCGTGGGTCCCTTCCACGGGGTGCGGTCCTTCAGGAACAGACTGCTCCAGCGTGGGTCCCCCATGGGGTCACAAGTCCTGCCAGCAAACCTGCATCCAGCGTGGGCTCCTCTCTCCACGGGTCCACAGGTCCTGCCAGGAGCCTGCTCCAGCACAGGCTTCCCACGGGGTCACAGCCTCCTTCAGGCATCCACCTGCTCCGGCGTGGGATCCTCCACGGGCTGCAGGGGGACAACGTGCCTCACCATGGTCTTCACCACGGGCTGCAGGGGAATCTCTGCTCTGGCATCTGGAGCACCTCCTCCCCCTCCTTCTTCACTGACCTCGGTGTCTTGCAGAGTTGTTGCTCTCACATATTCTCACTCCTCTCTCTGGCTACAATTGCACAGGGTTGGTTCCCCCCCCTTCTTAAATATGTTATCACAGAGGTGCTACCACCATCGCTGATTGGCTCGGCCTTGGCCAGCAGTGGGTCCCTCTTAGAGCCGGCTGGCATTGGCTCTATCTGACACAGGGGAAGCTTCTGGCATCTTCTCATAAAAGCCACCCCTGTAGACCCCCCGCTACCAAAACCTTGGCTCGCAAATCCAATACAATGACATAAAAAATGTTACGATAGTGAATACTTACTATTTACATCCATCAATCTGATCAAGTCAGTATCAAGAGATTTCCATTACTGGGATCCCAATATTCCCTTGCAGCAAACATAGAAGTCTTCCCAAACAAAAAAAAATATATTGGTACTGTAAACGTAGATGCAAAACTATCATTATGAAAGCAAAGCTATCCACTTCACATTTGAAAAGGATCAGTTTGTTTCCATAGTAGATTAAACTGTATTCCTCATCCTAGTCACTGATAAACTCTGAATCTGAAGTGCAAGTGTGCATGTATTTACAGTATAAATTACATATATTATTGCACTATTGTTGTTATTATTCACCATATCCTGCATATCTTACACAGTTTGGTGAACAATGAATTTTATAACCTAAAGGTATATAAACTCTGTAACCGCTGCATTTGGGCAGAGTTCGTATCAGAAGAGTCTGTTACTCTGCTGCTATATGTTCTCTCACATAGCTATAGTAATAAACTGCTTCTGTTCTGACCTGATCAAAATTGCATTCTGGTTATTCTGCAACAACGCTAAGCATTTGCTTATTGTAATGTATTTCTGAAGCTCCAAAGAAAGCAGCTATATTAGTGAATAATTGCTACACCGTACAAGCAACAACTGACACTTTGCTTCTTTAACTTTTCATGTATGAATGTTTAGAGTGATTATCATGGTTTAACCCCAGCAGCAGCTAAGCACCACACAGCCGCTCGCTCACTCCCCCCACAAATGGGATGGGGGAAGAGAATCAGAAGGGTAAAAGTGAGAAAACTCATGGGTTGAGATAAAGACAGTTTAATAGGTAAAGCAAAAGCTGTGCATGCAAGCAAAGCAAAATAAGGCATTCATTCACTACTTCCCATCAGCAGGCAGGTGTTTAGACATCTCCAGGAAAACATGGCTTCATCACACATAATGGTTACTTGGGAAGACAAACGCCATAACTCCAAACGTCTCTCCTTCCTCCTTCTTCCCTCAGCTTTTATCGCTGAGTACAACGTCATATGGTATGGAATATCCCTTTTGGTCAGTTGGGGTCAGCTGTCCCATCTGTGTCCCCTCCCAAATTCTTGTGCACCCCCATCCTACTTGCTGGCAGGGCAGTGTGAAAAGCAGAAAAGGCTTAAACGCTGTGTAAGCACATCAGTCACCTAGGCAAGCTGCTCTGGAGTTGGCCCGGTCTGCAGTGGAGCGGCAGATCTTGGTCTACGGGGTGTTTCCTGAGGCAGGGAAATGCCAGGGCAGCAGAAAGACCCGCCAGGAGCCAGCAGCTCTCGTGAGAGACACTGACCAGGCCTGGGCGTTGCCAGAGCAACCGCAGCCACCCCCACACCTATGAAAAAGCAGCCTAGGGAGCACTAGCTGGCAAACAGGGTGTGGTGCGGAAGGGCGTGCAGGAAGGGCATTGTCATCCTACAAGCTCAAAAGGTGAGTTCAATTGGTGGTCATCACCCTCCCAGAAGGAGCTTAGCTATGGTATCCACCCAGTGGAAAGCTATGTCCTCTGCACTTGCCAGAACAGATGATGTGACAAACCAGACAGAGCTCCCATGAAAACATGCAGCCACCCAGGTCTCAGGCTGCAGAGCATGCCAGAGCCTTTCACTGGTAACAGGTGGCAGTAGTGAGAACAGCTGTGTGAGGTGTGACCAGGTGGATGATCTGCCCAGCCTGGTGGCAGAGCTTTGAGAGGAAGTGGACAGGAGCATCAGGGAATCTAAGAAAGAGAGAGACTGGTGGAACCATGCTCTGCCCTCCCTGAGACAGAAACAGGAACAGCCACCAGAAAAAACACAAGACCAAGGGGATCCTGTATCCTCCCCCTGCCAGGCTGAAGGTGGTAGCTTAAAGGAAAGGAGTGAATGGAGGCAAGTCCATGCTCAGGGCGGCAGGCAAACCCCCTCCTTGCCTACCTTGGCTTCCCAGGTGCCTCTGTACAACAGGTATGATGCTCTGGATAGGTAAGGTCAGTCAATGGATGATGTGGGTGACGGTCCATCTACATCAGAGGTGTTGCCAAGGTCAGAAAGGCCTACTCCTGGTATCACGACCACCTCCACAAGGAAGAAAAGATGGGTTATTGTTGTGGGTGACTTCCTTCTGAGGGAAACGGAGGGTTTAATATGCCGGACAGACCTTCCTCTTAGGAAAGTCTGCTGCCTCCCTGGGGCCTGGGTTAAGGACATCACTAGGAAACTTCCTAGCCTGGTACAGCCCTCGGCCTATTACCCATTATTGCTCTTCCATGTGGGTGGCGATGAAGCCGCAACACATAGTCCAAGGGCAATCAAAAGAGACTTCAGGGCCTTGGGACAGTTGGTAAGGGAATCTGGGGCACAGGTTATTTTTTCCTCTCTCTTTCCAGTTGCGGGCAGCGATATTGGAAGAAACAGATAGACCCAGTCTATTAATACATGGCTCCGTGGATGGTGTCACCGCCAGAATTTTGGGCTTTTTGATGGTCTACACGGCACTAGGCCTGCTGACGTCAGATGGGATTCACCTTTTGCAAAGGAGGAAGAGGGTATTTGCTCACGAGCTAGCAGGGCTGATTGATTGACAGAGCTTGGGGGTTGCCCTCCATGAAATGGATAGACTGTGAAGAGCTGTCTCTGAAGAATAGCCACGAGCAGGTTGAAAGCTTATGGGTAAAAATCAGAGACCAAGGCAACAAAGGGAACCTTGTGGTGGTTGTTTACTACAGGCCGCCTGATCAAGGGGAGCCTATTGACGAAGCCTTCTTACTCCAGCTACAGGAGGCATCACGCTTGCAAGCTCTCATCCTGCTGGGGGACTTCAGTCACCCTGACATCTGCTGGAAAAGTAGCATGACGAGCTGCAGGCAATCCAGGAGACTCCTGGAGTGCATTGAGGATAACTTCTTAAGCCAGGTAATAGACAGCCCTACCAGAGGGGATGCGATACTGGACCTGGTGGTCACCAACGCAAGTGAGCTAATCGGTGGCGTCAAGATTGGAGGCAGCCTGGGCTGCAGTGATCATGCACTGCCAGTGCAAAAGCCTGTATGGACAATTCTCCAGTGTCCATTGTGCCCATCTGGACTTGAAAATACTCTCATATTGTATGAATGAGTGTTTGAAAACTGAGGCTAAGGGGTGCTCTGGAAGTGCTCCCAGATCACAAATACAGTAATACTATTATGGTGCTGTAGTGCACAGTCCATCTCTTTATTTATTGAATATTCATTAAAATATTGTTACAAACCTGTAGGATGTGTTCTTCATAACTCTCAGAGCAGAGTTATTCATTTAGTAAGTAAGTGGCATGAATACTTTATGTGTGTAAAGCATTGTGTGGGGACAGTAAATCAGTTTATCAAGCTGAGAGACAGACAGAGAGAGAGAGAGGAAAACTTTGTTATGTAACTTGACATAGTTCCACTGAATTATTGTAGCTCTTCTGAGTTGCAACACTGTATCTTGTATAACAGATCACATTATAAAGGCCTAATGATAAAAAGATCATAAACTGTACAGCTGTTTGACACAGAATTCATCAAGATTCTGCATTTATCCTGATGTTACTGAAAGAAAATGTTGTCCTGATCAGTAACTATCACAAACTTATAATACAGTATTTATAATTCTCATGTTCTAGAAAAAAAAGACTGTGACCTGTTGTCCAGTAAATCATCAGGGTAATGACAGTTTTGCTTCACATGGGTCTCTTGACTCTTCCTGACAGGTATTATCATAAATCATAGAATGATTTGGGTTGGAAGGGACTTTTAAAGATCATCTAGTTCCACCCACATTCCCCCCCTTCCCCCCCCCCCCCCCCCCCGCTGTGGGCAGGAACATCTTCCACTAGACCAGGTTGCTCAAAGCCCCATTCCAACCTGACCTTGAACTTCCTTGCCAAATTCAGCTCCAGCTGTGCCTTAGCTTTCCTGATCCCATCCCTACGCTCCCAGGCAGTATCCCTATATTCTTCTCAGGATGCATGTCCTTGCTTCCACTGCCTATGCATTTTCCTCTTGTGTTTCAGTTTGACCAGGAGGTCCTTACTCAGCCATGCTGGTCTCCTGCCTTCCTTGCCTGATTTCTTGCACATGGGAATCGGGAGTACTTGTGCTCTAAGGAAAATGACACAGATGGTATTCAGATGGTATAACATGGAACCCCATACTCTCAAATGACTTTATGAGATTTTAAAATATAGTTTGATAAATATTTCAATCAAAAAATAACCAAGTTTTTCAGAGTCTCAGTTTCTTCTATCCATTTTCTTAGATAATACACAACGATGAAAAAATACAATATCTGGAAATTCTTATTGCAGGTTCTGGTGGCTCGATGCTTTATACTATTGGCTTTACATGAGTAGGAAATCTTTCAGTGCTGTGTTATTAAATAAGTGCTTCTCTGATATCATTTTGTGTTGTGCCTTCAAAAAGCTTTTTGTTTCTCCAGTCCTTACTACTTTCACTTTATTTCCCCTCCGCCATCTGTATGCTTTTGACTTGAGCTACTAATTCATACACCTCAGTTATGCCCACTCAAATCTTTCCCACCTGGTGCTGATTTTTAAAAGGCTTTTGTTATTTCTTTGTTACTTCTTTCATTGGAAATGCTGTAATTCATTTCAGCTGCTGTGGAATACTGCCAGAAAGACCAGTTCTCTGCTGACTTTATTATCTGAGTTGGAACATTTTAAAGCATACTATTATAAGAATGTGCATCAGAAATTATTTATATGCTGGGCCGAATTTATATGCTTGCTGTAACATCTAGAGCTGTAGATCTGTCACTAAATGTTATTGGAAGAGGTTTTTTGTGGATATTCAAAGAGTTAACAGTGAAGTGTAGCTTTAAAGAAGATTTTTTAAAACTACTCTGCAGAGCAATTTAACGGTTTGCCAGACTTCCTTGTGTGCTCTAAATTTATTTAAAGTCTTGCTAGATAAATACCATTTAACAAAGCCTCCACTCTCCTTTTTATTTATTTTGTATTAAAATTCTGTATGTCTAATGTACATAACTGGGGAATTCCAAATTCCATCAGCAATGCATCTGAACTGTGCCTTAGTTCAAGCATTACCAGTCAGTTACTTGGGTTCTTCCCAGATTTAGTCTTCACTTAGTTGTCGCTTTTTCAGGGGGAATGTATATATGTTTAAAAAAAATAGAATCATAGAAGGTACAAAGCAACTGAAGGTACAATTCCTCATAATTGGAATATTTTCTTGTATACTTTTTTGTGTCCCTAGTTAAAAACATTTCTTTGATTTCATATCTGAGTTGTGTCAGGTTGTAGGTTGTGCCTTTAACTGAGCTTTACACTGATTTCTTATCAGTAGATATGAAGCATTTTAAAATGAAGTAAGGACCATTATCTCCCATTAAGGAGGCAGAAAAAAATGAATTGCAGTAAGATCACCAAGTTATGTTAAGGGTGTAATGACAAACTAGAACCTATCTCTCCTGAGTCCCAGACTAGTGCATTATCATAGTTCCCAGTATGCTGCTGTGTCTTTGCATAAGTAGTATTAAGTGTATGGCTGTTAGCTGTGTCATTCCTTGAAAGCACATAGTGTTTCAGGAGTTGAGGGTGTGAAAACACTTGCAAGTCATGCATGGAGATATAAAGAATTTTATGTGCTGGCAGGCATAAATGAACTTGTTCTTGTAACCCCCCACAAGATTTGGTCACTTCAAGTCACATGTTGCTTCCCCACTTTTTGTAAACAAAGCATCATTTAATCTAATTAAAAAATGTTCAATGGTTATCTTGTATAGCATTGCCACAGTGGATTTTCTTTATAATCAACTAAAAATTGACCTTATTTCCTCTCTTTTCCATTTTACTCCCATGGGAATCTGTATATGGGTTTTGTACTTGGGCTTTTGTATGTAATCTTATGGGTTACAAAGGTTTCACAGAGCAGATGAAAAAACATTGATCAAAATTGTTTTTCACCAATCAGCAGAGAGAACTGTGAGAATTCAGTCTTAAGAAGTGCACTGCTTTTTCCATGTTCAGCCTTGATACATTTTATTTTGACCGACTGGTGGAACTCCTTGAGTTTTTCTAAAGAAACATTTCTTCATAAAACTTAAGTCCCTAAGGGACTTAGACTAACCTGCATATAACAAGCCACTAAAATTCACCCTAAGCATTCATCTTAAAATTACCTCCCTATTAATCCTAATGCCTTAATGTTTGATAGATTATTGCTTCCTGTCTTCATGTTGAACTTGAAGGCTGAAATTACGTGGGCTCCTAAGTCACTGAAGTCCCTCTTGTCCCAATGGACAAAACAGATCCTTGAAAAGGGCTGAAGATCTCTTCCCTCAACAGTGGTGTGTGGAGCTGAGTGTGATATAATGATTTTAGGATGAAAGGCCTGTTTGTTGCAGAATTAGCTGAGATCACACAGATCCTCAGGTTAGCTTTAACTGTGACAGGCAGGAGAGAAGCAACTGCCTTTATCAACTACACTATCTTGCACAGCCCTCTGTTCTTTTCCCTGCTGAATAAAAATATTTACATCAGCCAAAGCTACCCTTTTTGCTGATTTTTTCCTCCTTTTTTTGTGTGTGTTTTCCCCACCATTTCTATGTAGTATTTATACAATGGTTGTTAGAAGCCCATTCTAGAGCCAGAGCCCTTGGGGGTATTCAGCAGGCATAAAGGCACTCCAGAAAGATATTTTCAGCATTTTAAAAATCAGCTTTAAATCGCCATTTGGACCTGGATCTGGAATGGACCTGGATGCTGGAATTGAAAGCCAGCCCAATGTCAGGGCTTCAGGGCTTCTCCCCTGCCTGTGCGAGCGTGAAGGTCAGAGCCTGGCAGGGATTTTCTGCTGTTCACCTGGAACCTGAAATTCAACAACCCCATGAGAATATAAGAGGGGAAATGGAGCAATCCTAGTCTGTATTGCTAATGCTTTGCTCCGTACCTTTCTCATTTCATGAAGGAGGGGCAAATATGGAAAAAAAATCTCTTTAGCTTCTCAATTTCTGGAGTTTCCCAACTGCAACTTTCCTTGTTTGATCTTGTCAGGCTTCCTATTTTTTGTGAAGCCCAGTGGCTGAGAATTTCCCAATAGGGCAGTGGAATGGAGGCACCTGAATCTTACTGAAGCTCAGCTCATCTTGCTGATGATAGTATTGCTTTGGAAATCCATATAGTTTCCTCCAGAAGATACAAAAGAAAGGGAAAGGCTGACTTTATACATTGAGTGAAGGTGGTAATATTTGCATATGGAGTACATTAAAGGGATGATCTTTTAATACTGGAAGAATGTGCATCCCATACTCCAGGGGAAACCATGATAGCACAGTGACTCTCTCCTACATTATACAGTGAGGAGTCTGTAATTTGTATAAGCAGAGCCTTCCCTGTTCACAGGATTTCCACAGTCTGACTTGGATAGACATAAACCTGAAATGGGAAGAGCTGGATGTCTCAGGGAAGTATTTCAGTGGTGGCATCCATCTTGAACAGTGACCCCTGCACTGAGTGTTTGTACTGGAGATCCCAAATGTAATCAGGATGTAAACACAGATCTGTTGAAATAACTGAGCAGATTCTAGCAGGCAAACCATTGTCCTAATGAGATATAATAACACATACTGCTAATCAAATGCAATCTCTGTTTAATTTGCAGAGATGAATACATATTAAAACCTGAAAGAAAGGTAAAGATAAAGGTAAAAAGATAGTTTATTTCCTTGAGAGTAAAGGGGTAAATTAAGTCTTCTCATGAAAGATATAAAGGACTAAATTGTATTCCTATGTGTTAACTCTTCAGCCACCTCCAATAGCCTTATATTGGTGATTTCCCCTTGCTTAAAATACCCCTCCCACCCTGGTTCCTAGTCTCCATCCACTATAAACATTTCAGGAATAGCCAAGATAATCACATTTGATGATATCCCTAGTCAGCACAGTCCAGCATGTTTCCTTTAATGATCACACCTTCCCTGTTGAGGGTGCAGAGATAGGCAAATGACACAGTCCCTCTGATTCAGACAAATCTGGAGAAAGGCTTAGTGGCATGGTTTAGCTATGGGAGCTCTTTGAACCCTCCCTTCAGCCTCAGGATTGAAAACGTTCAGGGAGTCTGTGCTGGAGGCAGACCTAGCCAGAGAACTGCTAGTGCAAAACAACAAGATGTCTCAAACAGCCTTGGTGCTAAAACCACAATGCAGAGTGATGGTTGCTAGGACCCAGGACTGGAAGGACCCTGGAGTGAGGGTGAGGGAGGGAGTCCTGTGGACAGGACGGCCTTTCCTCAGCCCCATCCCCTGCGGTCTGTGAAGAGTCTTATTCCCCCCTACACGTACTGCCTGGGGGAGGGTCCTGGTATCACTCCTCTTGGTTTGACTGGTCACCCCTCTTAGTTCGACTGGTATCTCTACCACTCCTGGAACTGGGATGAGAGAAGGTTCCAGAAGTCCAGAGACTGAAATCTATAAATAGGGACTCTTGCTCTCTCTCGGGGGCTCTCTCCACCAAATACCCCCGTTGGCAGGTCCAACGCTGGATCCAGGACTGGTGATTCTCCTCTTCTTCCCTCTTTCTCTCTCCCCCTCTCTCTTTTTCACTTCTCCTAAGGTAATTAAGTCGTCAAAGTTGATAAATTGTAGTTAAGAGTACTGCATGGCCTACCTCGATTTTCCATAAAGCTGCATAGCTGGGGTAGATATAATCATGAAAGAGTTGGCAGATATCGAATATTTGTACTCTGTCTCTATAAAAGCTTTCTACTGAAGCTGGTGTTTGTGTACAGACCTTGAGTGTTGGCCCACCTTAATCCACACCCAGAGTCACTCCTCCCCCCTCCTCCCCCTCCTCCCCAGGTGGGATGTGACAGAGTGTTTACAAAACCTTAGTACAGTATGGCCTTGCTTTAGGAGCGAAAAATAGGGAATAAATATTAGAGTTTTTAATTTGTCTTTTGATCCAGTAATGCCACACAGAACTGGCAAATTAGCACAAGCACCATGGCCTACAGGGAAACAATCCATGGGAATTGGCAACCTGTTGCCTAGACTTTCCTTCCAACCCACAACTCAAGGAGTCTCTGCAGCTGCCAGGATCAGGGCAGTGGGCAGGCCAGGGACAATTGTGAATGGGAAAGATGTGCAGTATTATCTGAATTGTAACCAAATCACACCAGACAGTTGTCAGAGTACAATACTCTCTGATCAGGTTCTTTTAGCTATTCTACACATGGAGGGTGTAATGTTTAATATCAAATTTACTTATTTGAAGATAGTTGATGTTACATGGGATTTTTGATTTAGCAGAGTGATACAAAATATACTGCATAACACAATACAGATGTGTTACACTTAGCAAAACACAGCAATTGCAATACACAGTTCAAGCACAATACCAATGTGATCCCCATTACCAGTCTTTATAATATGCTCACATGTCATGGGCATCCCCAGTTGTCAGGAAGGAATATGTGGGTTGAAGCCAGCTCAAGCCTGTTGCTCTCTTCAAAATTCTTTTGCTAGTTGTCTGGTTTTTATACTCTATGTTGGGCTGAGCCACATATTTACTCCCCCCATGCTGGTCTGGCTAACTCAGGGAGACATTCACACTCTTTTAATGAACTCAGGGAGAAACATTTACACTACCAGTTGATCCACTCTGGATGAATGTTTATCTAAAACAAAGGTCACCCTCCCATCCCCTACATCACAACCTACATTATTCCCTGAGCTTCATGGGCACATTGCTCTTGCCCATCTCCTCTGAGCCTTCTTCCGTTGTAGGGGTTTATTGGTCAGTCACAACAGTCAAGCTTCAGTGAACATCCAGTGCTTTTATTGAGTTTTCACGATGTAGCTATTAATTCTCCTTGGGTAAATAGATAGATAGTCATGCTCTGTCAGTGTTCTAGCTTTTCCTCCCTAGGCTGATTAGAAAAATGGGTACTTAATTAGGTCATTTTGTAACACCATAAAGCAAAGATGTCTACTGTGTTTTGTGCCAGGATGGTATTTTTTGCTTTGAAAAGTGATGTTGTTTTTCCAGACGACCTTCAACAAATCCATCCCCCAAACACTGATAAATAAATTATTGTACATTTAGCATTATTCTAAGCCTTGTCTTACCCTTCTTTGGCAGCAAATGCATGGCCTGCTCGGAAAAAAAGAGATGTAACAAAAAAACCAGCCTTTGGTGTGGCACAGAGAGGCTGCATTTGTTGCTTACTGGAAATGCTTTATTTTAAATACTTGGAGCCTTCTTGTCATCATATGCTTTCCTTTGACTACATTTCCCATGACAGAAGTGAAAATTTGTTACATTATTGTGCAATAAATATTGCTTTCTAATCCAGAGAGAAAGTCCTTCCAGGATTGTTGTAATCATAGTGCGACTATTAAAATATAATTCTGAGAGGTTGTCTGCTACCCTTGCACAACAGATGAACATACCTTCAATATCACTGGCTTTACCCTGAGGATTTGAGAGCAGTTTCTCTAAGTGAGGCCCAATATTACTGTGCTCTGGGAAGTCAGAGAAATGTTCCAGGACTTAAACAGGTCTGAATCCTCTGTTGCTTACCAGTGTTGAACCAAGGATGGAAATGCAGGTGCTGGTTGCAACTCCCACTGGTTGGACGTGATCCTAAGATCCAGAGCTTTATTTTGTTTTCAAGGACACTGTCTTACTACCCACAATTCTTTAGACCCTCCTATATGCATGCTAAAGGGAAGGATTTAAGCCCCAACACACTCTCGTGACGGATGGTAGCAAAAAATCAAATAATTAATTTAATCAAAAATTGGAATCTCCCAAATTAGCTTAAGTAAAACAGCTAAATAAAAATTACGTCAAGCAGAAATCAGTTTCCCCCCGCCACTAAACAAAATGTTCATCAAAAATACACTTTCAACTATTGTTTGGTGTGTTTTTTTCATAGATTGAAACTGCAAACTTGGAACAAGCTCATGCAAGTTGTTGGGGTCAGTTTCTTTGTGATGAAAACTTGACTAGGATTTTTCTTTGTATGCTGTAAAACTTTTTTAATGCTTGCTTAAAGTATTTTGCAAAAACAGAATCATAGAATCATAGAATGGGTTGGGTTGTAAGAGACCTTTAAAGGTCATCTAGTCCAAACCCCCTGCAATGGGCAGGGACATCTACCACTAGATCAGGTTGCTCAGAGCCCCATCCAACCTGACCTTGAATGTTTCCAGGGATGGAGCATGTACCACCTCTCGGCAACCTGTTCCAGTGTTTCACCACCCTCATCGTGAAAAATTTCTTCCTTATATCTAGTCTGAATCTATCTTCTTTTAGTTTAAAACCATTGCCCCTTGTCCTATCGCTACAGGCCCTACTAAAAAGACTATCCCCATCTTTCTTATAAACTCCTTTTAAGTATTGAAAGGCCGCAATAAGGTCACCCCAAAGCCTTCTCTTCTCCAGGCTGAACAACCCCAACTCTCTCAGCCTTTCCTCATAGCAGAGGTGTTCCATCCCTCTGATCATTTATGTGGCCCTCCTCTGGACCCTCTCCAACAGGTCCATGTCCTTCCTGTGCTGAGGACTCCAGAGCTGGACACAGTACTCCAGGTGGGATCTCAGGAGAGCAGAGTAGATGGGCAGAATCACCTCCCTCGACCTGCTGGCCATGCTTCTTTTGATGCAGCCCAGGATACGGTTGGCTTTCTGGGCTGTGAGTGCACATTGTCAGCTCATGTCCAGTTTTTCATCACTGTCCTGGTTTCAACTGGGATAGAGTTAATTTTCTTCCTAGTAGCTGATATAGTGCTGTGTTTTGGATTTAGGATGAGAATAATGTTGATAACACACTGATGTTTTAGTTGTTGCTGAGTAGAGTTTACACTAGTCAAGGACTTTTCAGCTTCCCATGCTCTGCCCGGTGCACAAGAAGCTGGGAGGGGGCACAGCCAGGACAGCTGACCCAGACTGGCCAAAGGGCTATTCCATACCATATGCCATCATGCTCAGTATATAAACTGGGGGGAATTGGCTGGGGGGCAGCGATCGCTGCTTGGGGATGTGCTGGGCATTGGTTGGTGGGTGGTGAGCAATTGCATAGTGTATCACTTGCTTTGTATATTGTATTAAATTATTGTTATTACTACTATTACTACTATTCTATTTTATTTTACTTCAATTATTAAACTGTTCTTATCTCAACCAACGAGTTTTCTCACTTTTACCCTTCTGATTCTCTCCCCCATCCCACTGGGGTGGGGGGAGTGAGCGAGCAGCTATGTGGTGCTTAGTTGCTGGCTGGGGTCAAACCACAATCCCCCAAGTCCTTCTCCTCAGGGCTGCTCTCAACCCCTTCATCCCCCAGCCTGTATTGATACTGGGGATTGCCCTGACCCAGGTGCAGGACCTTGCACTTGGCCTTGTTGAACCTCATGAGCTTCACATGAGCCCACTTCTTGAGCTTTTCCAAGTCCCTCTGAATGGCATGTCTTAACTAGGAGTTTCTTTAAAAAAGTCATTGCTTTTTGACTTGTGATATAAATAAGGCAGAAACCAATGAGCTGATTTGGACTGATAGTATCCAGAGTCCTTTCAGACGGGGAGAAAAGTATCATTTTCTTCACGCTCAGCATTTTCTGGTCTTCCTAAAATGGTACTTATCTGTTCTGTGTGCCAACAACACAGTATCAAATACTAAGTACTCCAAACTATTCACCATTGAATCAGAGGGGAAGGATCAATATCCTAAGAAAACTCTGAAGTTGGGAGCAAACTAGTTTCCTTCAGTTTGAATCCCATTGCTGTAGTGATCCACTTGTATAAGTACTAGATAGTGCTGTTTATTAATACTGCTTGCATCTGGCCACTGCTATTAAGGCATTAACAAATAAAAACGTTCAAAGATTTTTGAGCTGACACTAGAAAGTCCTGTTTTTCAGCCTAAAACTCAGTTCAACATTTGCTTGTTGTGAGGCTTCACAGCTCAAAATTTAGAGATACTTTCTGTAGAGCAGACTTGTTTGGCCAGAGGTATAATGAATTTCTTAGCACTCTTTGTATGTTACCCATCCAAAGAAGATGAAATCTTGACAACACACAACATTACAATTGAGTGAATTTCTCACACCAATTGGAAAATGAAGGTGGGGTGGGAGCTGAATGAAGAAGCTCTTCATACAGTATCAGTGTAAGGATTAGGCCAACCTTTTTTTCCTGTTGTGGTTTTACCAAACTATTGCTGAATGCATGCTGTTGCACATACGCTTGCTCCCAGAAGTGACAGCGAAACTGAGAACGATGGCCTAATTCCTTGTTTTAAAACAAAGTTAGTGATAGCAAGATGTATAATGTTGAAAACCATTGGCTGAAAAGCAGTTGTTCATAAGCTTCCTTACATGGTTTCAGCAAATGTGCTTAAAACTTTATCTGAATATAAGACTTCTATAGATGAGTTGGCAATTTGGTCTCCATTCAGATTGTAGGATTAAGTGGAGCAATGAATGAGCGTATCAGCTAATGCCAATCAAGGCTCTGATCCTGAAGCAGTCATAGCTGAATCTATATGAAGTCCTCTTGATTTAACGGGAAGGACAGCTTGCCATTTGCAAGTACACAATCCAGTGTTGTGATTTGAGGTCGACTGAATGTGTGCATTGGCAAATGAACAGGCACCAATGTCTCACTGCATAAATGGCCACATATGACTGCAAAACTGATACTTTTCTCCTAAACTGAGCCATTAGGTAGTCATGTGTCTGACCTTTTAATCCTAAGCATGCAGGAGATTAGTCTCATCACAAACCCTTATGGGTGGGAAGAAGCTAATGCTATTGTACACCAAGGTTCAGACATGGATGTACTGCTACTACATGAAAGGTATCATTCATGGAAACCAGACATTTCTGCTCTGATAAATTCCACCACTTAAAACCCAAAACCTCAATAAACATCCCTACCTTCCCACTTTGTTTCAGTGACTTGTATGTAGTATCAAAGTGCTCTATGCCATAAAGCTATCTTTGCCCTTCACTATTTTACTTACAGATTATCAACAGGAAATTAGGTTAATTTAATAGAAAAAATAAAATATGGAATAACATTGATTTTGGACAGTATCAATTACAACAGAATTACTGTATTTTACAAATAATAATAACTGAACATTTTCCACATGTACAGTATTTTTTTCAGTAAAAATTAATTTGGATTTAACAATGCGTCAGTTTTTTAAAAGGAAACGGCTATCAATTTCTTCCCTGTAATAGCATTAGAGGCATTTGCAAGTATCCAAACAAATTCTTTATAGTCCATTACACAATTCAATTTCAATTATGAATATATATCTATATATTTTATATCTATAATATTAAATTTTGAAAGCATTAAGTTCTAGTTAATAATGTCATATTGAGAAATGAGCCTCCTTACATATTACCAATGTTTTCGGATTTTTTAGCATATACATTACTGGTTTTTATGCAAGCCAAGAGGAATAGTATCTTTTGAATTTGTTCAAACAGGAACAATGGTAGGTTTTTAAAAAAGTTTATTTGAAATAGCTTTGACAATTTTTTAATTGACCAATTTTTTTAATTTTTTAATTATCAAATGAATTAAATTTTTTAAATTGCCAAATAAAATAAAAATTCTAGCATATCTGTTAATGAGCTAGCTATCTAAAAATCAAATCTATATGACCCAAAAAACATTTTTGCAAAGCATATATACATACTTCATGTGATACAAAAAACAACATACAGTAGAGGAAGTAAGAAAGAAATGTGTTTAGAAATAATCTTTTGTTTGTTTGGTTTTAATATTGTTAAAAAAGGTGCAGAACTTAGTCTAACAATGTTTCCGATTCCTTCGGGGACTCATTTCCTTAAGTTCCCCCCATCTCTATATATAGCACAAAAAAGACCGATGCAAACATTTTTATGTTGTTTAGTTTTAATTCATGTAAACATGTGTTGCATTCTTGAAACACTCTTTAAACATCTTGAAGGGGAAACAAGTAGAAAAAAATGGAAGAAAAAGGATCTTCAAAAACAAACAGGAATAATCATACAGTTGACAGGAAATCAAATGATGAGTTTTAAACTGTAATTTTGGCATCAAATGCTTTGGTCACACAATACTGACTCTATGATCCTGGATGCTCAGCTCTAAACACCCAGTTAAAGGTAGGCGTGTTGTAGTTTTTCCATTTAAGTTCCAACAAACAGTTCACCATCTCCCCAGACAAAGAAAGAGGAGGGAGAGAGAGAGGTGGCTTGCTTCCCCCCCCCCCCCCCCCCCGCATTTCTTTTTTTAAACCTTTTTCAATAATATGGATTGATCTATAAGTCTACAGGAGCAGGAGGACTC
Organism: Platalea leucorodia; assembly: GCF_965183815.1. Taxonomy (NCBI): domain Eukaryota; kingdom Metazoa; phylum Chordata; class Aves; order Pelecaniformes; family Threskiornithidae; genus Platalea; species Platalea leucorodia. The sequence goes on along the minus strand of NC_138859.1, from coordinate 23,691,876 downwards.
TGGGAGGTGTCAATTCACCCATTGTGTGTACATGTTCTGCAACACAGTTGCTGAAGCACTTTCCGCTGGCACAGATTGTTCTTTTTCACCAGCATACAGAATCCTCCCTCGGCCCAGGACTCTTCTGTGGCTTCCAGAAGGCAGCGATAAGAGAAGGAGGGGAAGTTGAAGATTTGGAGAGCATGTTGTGTACAATGGAGGAAGGTTTAATTTGTCAGACAGGCAGAATTGGTTGAAGAGACCATTCAGAAGTAGGAAATTTAGTCCATCAAAAGGAAATTCAGTCAACAGCATTTTTTTTCAGGAAGAAATATTGTGTGGTCCGACAGGGAATGATTGGCAACCATTTGTGAAAAGGAAAAATAGATTAGAAAGAGAATAATTAGAAAAAAGTGATATTTACAGCAAAGGAGTTTTTGGGGGTTTTTTTTCTCAGTTTTTATGAAACAAAAGAATAAAACAGTCAAATCACAGAAAAAGAATAAAACATTCTCAACAGAAATGCAAATCCTATAGAATGAGTTAGGTGCGTAACCAATGCTTGATTATCAGGCAGTGAAATGAGACCCTTCACACCTGGTAACTTAGAGAAAAAGACTTCTTTATTTTCCTTGGCTACCCTAGACTGTGGATAGCATGTGGTGGGATCCAGTATGGTGCACTACAATTGCCTTATGGCCCACATGCCAATGATCCCTTCCCATGGCACTTGCATAGGGAAGAGTGGGGGAAACAGCAGTGAGATGGAACATTCTTGGTCTTGGGCAACTACACATGTATCCAAAGTAAGCATACAGGCCCATGAGTTGAGAAATAATGCTAGGTCACACAATTTTGGTATAACCTTGGATACTGCAATAAAAATGTTCAGTGCAAAGGACTTCCTCAATTCTGTTCAAGACTAAGTAGTTTTGTAAAACATCAACACATCGTATTTCTGTGCATTTTGCTCTAATGCCACTTCATATCTGAATTCATATTCATCAACAGTATTTACACTGGGGGAAGAGCAGAGCATTTGTTTGCATGTGGCGAAAAAAAAGCACTATATAAAATGTCAAAGATAAAGGTGGGAATTTCAGGCTTACAAACTTCCTTCACCTGAACTCTTTCTGCTGTACATAGACTACAAAAGTAACTTCCACCCTCAGTGATATTTCTTTCTGCAAACTCTCTGGAGTTGCTTGAGATTGTATGTTGTACTGGTTTTGGCTTGGATAGAGTTAATTTTCTTCATAGTAGCTGGTATGGGTCTATGTTTTGGATTTGTGAACCAAAACAGTGTTGATGATAACAGGGATGTTTTAACTATTGCTGAACAGTGCTTACACAGTGTCAAGGCCTTCTCTGTTTCTCACTCTGACCCCCAGCAAGTAGGCTGAGGGTGCACAAGAAGTTGGGAGGGGACACAGCAGGGACAGCTGAGCTCAACTGGCCAAAGGGATATTCCATACCATATGACGTCATGCTCAGCATATTAAGCTGGGGGGAAGAAGGGAGTTATGGAGTTATGGCATTTGCCTTCCCAAGTAACCGTTATGCATGATGGAGCCCTGCTTTCCTGGGGATGGCTGAACACCTGCCTGCCGATGGGAAGTAGCGAATGAATTCCTTGTTTTGCTTTGCTTGTGCGTGCAGCTTTGCTTTACCTATTAAACTGTCTTTATCTCAACCTACAAGTTTTCTCACTTTTACCCTTCTGATTCTCTCCCCCATCCCACCAGTGGGGGGGAGAGTGAGCGAGCAGCTGTGTGGTGCTTAGCTGCCTACTGGGGTTAAACCATAACACATTTACAAATGAGGACAGATTTATCCTAGCATATTAAATACCAAACTGATATGTCAAATATTTGCACTGCAGTATTGAACTGCAATATATTACTGAGACTGTGGTTGCCCAAAAGCTCGTAACATTAAACTTGCTTTTCATTTGTCCATCTATATCTGACTTTCTCTGGACTAGTTCTAGATTACAGTGACACTTTTTCTAATGTCCTGATATGAAAAGGTCTCATGACTGGTTTACTTCTGTACCTGTAATGTGACTTTACACTGGACAGGATACTTTTCAAAGTTTGAAGACCTAAAAACCATCAGGAGGTAAAGGTCCACAGAAACAATACTCAGCCCTGCCTTTTTTTTTTTTTTTTTTTTTTTTAAAAAAAAAAACAAAACCAACCAAAACTCTTATTAAATCCAGATGGAGTGAGCTGGACCCAAGAGTCAATGTTAGCTTTTACTACTTTTGATGTTGGATGTTTTTCACACTTTTTAACACCAGGCTTTGTTCTGGTACGATTGTCCTGTTGGACTGTACTAGTTGGACTGCACTAGTTTGACTGCATCGACAAGTAATTCACATAGCAACACTTTTAGGGAAGCATGACATTATCTAAGTGTTTGTATAATTGTGACGTTTGAAAGGAATGAATAGTAGTGAATAATTAAGCCAATCCTTTCCAATAAGAATGACATCTTGCTTGCCTCAGAGAAGAAAGTTCAAGTCTTTCTTTATCACAAATTGAGTGCTTCCTATTCAAAATACTGTTTTTCCTCTTGTTACCCTTTCACATCATTCAATCAATAGTACAGATACTTAAAAGAATTTTTACTTATCAGCATTTTCACAGTTTAAAATGGCAAAATAGATAAATGTGATTCTATTGACAGTACACTAGGGTCTTCATATAAAAATTCTTTTGAAAGCAATGACTTATAAAAAACAGATAATGAAGGAAAAGTAGGTTATGGGGGGGGATTATTTTTTGAAAATTCATGTAAAGTGTGACTAATACTATTAATACACACTAATGTAGTTTTCTCCTTTTCATAAACCTTAAAACATTAAGAAATAATATTGACCTCAGATCAAGAAAATAACAAGAGAAAGACTGAACCAACCCAATACATATAAAAGATGAAGCTGGAAGCGATAAAACGAATCTTTTCAGAGAATTGCACTCACCATCCTTGCAGATTGTTCCCACTGTGCAGACACCAGTGTCTAGGTTAAAGCCACTTGGACAGCTCGTACAGTTTCTGTCTCCTTGACCGCTGCAATCCAAACAGCTGGCATCACACCTGAAAGACAGCAGCAGAGGTTGGCCTTATGGCCACTCACCAAATGCAAGAGTTCCAAAATACCTTGTTTACTGCAAAGGACTTGTTTGCTGTTTCCAACTGTATCAGCTGTTATAATAAATCATAACAACAACAACCACCTACTTCTGCAACCCAATCCTGCTTCTTTCTTCCAACCACTCTTTATTCACACTTTTTTTATTAAATAGATGCATTACTCTAGCATTTTGGAATTATGCAAAAGTAATCAACAAAGATATTAAATGGATTGTGTATCCATGCAAGGGATGAGCTCAAAGCCACAGGATGGAAAAGACTGGCCTGCTGCCCAGTCCTTTCATCACCCTTCTGGCTGCATCATATTTTGTGTATTGATTGGGTTTTTTTGTGGAAAAATCTAACAAATTGTGATTCCGTTCCTGCCCTGAACTCAATGCAAGCCAATAATAAAGGATTCTAAAGGGCCTGTAGTATTTGTTTAAGGAAAAACAAAATAAAAAATGTCCCTTCCTTGTATAGCACGACCTTGTCCAAGACTTATCCACCCATTTGTACACTAAGATGAGCTATTCTGGACACCAGACTGATATTATATTTGTGTCATGTTTGTGTCTGTGCAGCTGAACAGCTGAAATGGTCCTTATGAATAGCAATTAACTTGCAGTTAAAAATCCGAGTTTGACTTTTTTTGTTTGTTATTGAGAAACATAGCTCCTCTACTAGATCTGTAAATTCTACATTCCTATGCATATCTACTCAGATTCTCACTACAAGCTTTTTAAAGCGAAGGACACACATATATGCACAAGAAAAAAAAACACTTGTTAAAGACCTGCATGAATATAATTGACATTAAAGTAAATAAACAAACAAATGAAGTAAATATATAAATACCCTTTTCCTTCATTTGCTTAGCATGCAATATATTTTTCCTATTTTTTTTATGTCAGCAGTTTTATGTTCTCGTAACTATTATTTATCTTTTCATACACAATAATAACTAATATGCTGCCAAACATTAGAGACATATATTAGCCACTGAAGAACTGATCATACCTTTTGCAGGTTTTGTATCTACTTTCCATAGAGTGATCAAGGTAATAACCACTACTACAGGATTGCACACATCTTCCACCTTCCATAAAATAACCCTGCGTGCAGTTTATACAAGCATCTACTCCAGCACCTTAAATCAGAGAGAAATACACTGCATTACTGGCTAGTTCCTACTATTGTCTAACAGACACCATCTCTAACTGTAACAAAACCTTCTCATAATTTTAGAGATCATGTTCTACTTACCTTACTTCCTTTCTTGTGCTATGTATTGCAAACAGTAATATCAAGCAATAGAGATACATGGTTTAAAAAAAAAAAAAAAATCTATCAATCATTCTTTTTTCCAGAAAGAAAATGGAGGGCATAATTGGAAATTAGAACGAGCTCCATTAAAAGCAAAGAAGTGAGCGTATGCGCACTTTCAACTAGAAAATGTAGATTCTCATATTAGCTGAAAGTCTGCCATACTTAAAATATATTAAAGAACCACCAAGAGAATAAAGATTTTACATGTCAGGAATCATGCTGTACTGAAACCATGTATAGTAAAATAAAATCAGAGGTACAGGCATAGAGGAAAGAAAAAAATGCAAATAAATGTCTGGGAGGTACCTGTACACGTCGCACAGGAATGGTGACACGGTTCACATTCCCTACCATTATGATATTTTCCTTCTTCACAGTGGATAGCACATTTGGTGCCATGCAAACTATTGTAAAAAGGAAAAAAAGCACAGTACTTGAGCTCTGAGCAGATAACAGCAACAGAACACAAGAAGCTCATTCACAAATCAGTAGTTCTCTTTTAATAAAACAACTCGAATATTAGGGTTCACCAGCTTCTTTCATTGGTCATATTTTATAAATTTAGAAATGGTAATCACTTCAAGTGGGAATGAAATGTAGTTTTGCCTATGGTGAAATACAACAGCTGTTTACAAAGTCATAGTAAATACTAACAAGTAGTAGAGGACAGAAAAAAAATAAATAATGCCAAAGAATACTGAAAAATCAGGCATGTAAAACACAATTGCCCATGAGGAATTTGGCACAGGGGCAGCACCACGGCATTAAAAAAAAAAATATGCTAAAGGACTTGTTAACAAGATCTCATGCTTGCTTCTCTTGAAAGACCAGCAGTATCTCCTGATACCATGCTATAGCACAGGCTAAGAATAGATTCACAATGAAGGTAATGACCTCTTTCTGTGATAGCAGTTTTCTTTCAAATGGCTTAACTGAATACCAGTTCTGCATAGGTTGGGAGATTTGTTAAGATTACAGCTAGAGGTATTCTGCCTGCAGGCAATTTTTGAGTGATAGTACAAAATAGTGAGTAACAGAAAAAAGGATAGCATAAAGAGTCACATTTCCATGCTTCTCTCTAAGTAGCTTTTATGTTATAAGGTGCCTAGAGTAGGGGGGGTTCTTAAGCTAGGACTTCTCTGACATTTGCCATCTTCTGTGGAATCTCAGCTTTCATCCAATTTAGCCATATCTCTAAAAATGCCCTGTAGCTCTAGGGAGTACCACCCAAAGCAGGTGTTAATTGTCTTTTACAGACTGGATCCAATAAAAGTTGTGTGTGCTCAGCACCACTGGAAATTTTCAGGAGTGCATATGATCCAGTTTGGAAAGAAAAATAGTTTAAATGAGTAATTCAACAAAAGCAGCAAAACCCGCTTGATTATTATTTTTCCTCAGCCACACATCTCAAAGTACTTTACAAGGCAGGTAGAATTATTTTTACAGATGGAAAAAACTAATGATTTGCCCAAGTTTAGTTAATGGGCTAATAACAGGATCAGAACTCAAATCCAGGTCTCCCAAGTCCCATCTAGTGCCCTGCCCGTAGATACCTGCTAAGAAAGTGCAGTAAGTGTTAAACAACTGGGGAATATGAAATGTATGTCTTGCAAGGCTCCATTTATTTGTCACACCCACACAGTATTCTTTATAAACATTACCAAAAACAGTCTCGGCTTGCTAACATTGCCCAAGAAAACATGAAATTTGGGTTCTTCTCAGGTGGGTTTTTTTTTTCCTTCAGTTTCTCTTTCTCATCCAGAATAGGCTTGTCTCCTTTCTTCAATGTTGCTACAAGCTAATGTTTGTATTAATTGTCAGGGAAGTACATAATCTCATTTCCTGAGAAATAAAGAAAATGTGGGCATAGCTTTTTTTTTTATAGACCATGTCCTGTAAAGTTGTAATCTTGGGTCTTCTGATATATTTTGCCTATTGTAGGAACTTCTAAATTGCTACTTTACTAATCTGATTTCTCAGATACACAGAACGCCACACTGAGTCTGTTAAAATTCTCTAAAATCTTAATATGGATTGCAAATTTAATTCCATTTTAAGAGGGAAGTAGATATTCCTATTTCACAGAGTGTAAATAGACTGATGTTCTGATTTGATTCTATGCTTTCCTTCCCATTAGATCATACTTCCTCTTTAAAGGGTCACTTTGAAAAAAAAAAAAAAAAAAAGATATATTTGTAATAAGAATTGTGCAGGCACTTAAAAATCTAGATGCAACATAAATACAGAGAAATAAAGATTTACATTTACATTTTGTAAAGGAATCTAGCTATTGATGTTGTGGAAACAACATTCAGCTTTTACTAACTGAAAGATGAAAATCCACTTTGACAGAGGGTAAAAGCGCAATGTTAAAACATTCATAGAACATCTGTATTCTGAAAGAACCCTTACAGATACTGAATACTGATTTCATATTTTTAGTGGCATAAAGCCAGCATACAGTCCTTTATGAATTTTATAAGATTTTTGACCTTTGCTGCTTGGAACAAAAGATAATTAATTCATAAAGGAGCTTGAAATGTGTACTACTTCTTTGTGGATTTTATTTCTCAGTTTCGGGAATTATTAAGTCCCCCTACCAACAAAAAACATCCACTGCTGTTTAATATATGTGCAAGTATCGTAAGAGAATTGAGCCTAAGATACTTGAGATAAATGAATGATTGGATGCATGAAGACATACAATAAAGACAAGAAAATAGTTTCTAACTATCACAGGAATGAGTCAGAAGGATTAATACAGTTCACCAGCTCTACTTCTAAAATAATCCTCAACTGCCACACTGTAGGTCAAAAAATGGAAGAAGTCAGCTTTCCATATGACTGTGGCTTCTATTTTACTTGAAAGGTCTTCTAAAAATCCATTGTTAGCCATAATGGCACAAGAAAATACTATATTAACATCTAAACAGCAATGGAACACATGAAATGAGGACCACTCAAGATTAAATAGCTATGTAATTATCTTTGCTATGTATCCATAGACTCGTAAACCTCTTCAGGTATTTGTGTTTAGTTACATCCATCGTTTCTTTACCTTAGGCCATGTGTGCATTCTGTGCAGATTTGGAATTCAACACATATCTTACAGTTTTCACTGCATTTTCGGCAAACAATCTTATCTACAAAGGAAAAAAAGAAATAGCCCAGAAAACCCTGGTCAGTTATATTTCATAAAATTATACGGGTAAATTATTACATGCCTTCGGCTGGGGCTGCACAGCTAGAAGGCGTGTCCCCTGGGTGGTGGATAGGGGATCCCTCTCTGGAGGGTGCACCGGATAAAATTGAAGAAGGTGCCGCGAACCAACGCAGCCTAAGGGAAGGCCACCCTGACAGAAAAACCACTGGCCCTCCAAGTCATGGGGGTTGGGCAGGAGGCCAACTACTTCCTCCTGGAAAAAAAAAAAAAAAAAGTTGCAGAAACGACGAGCATCAGAAATGGCGGGAATGGAGAAAATCGGTAACGAAGTGAGGAGGAGGAGATGGAGCTGGATCGGTCGTGTCCTGAGGGGGAAACCAACGGAAGACTGCACTGTGGCCCTTGACTCCAGAGCACGCAGCCGCGGACCGATCGAAGTGGAAGAACGATGTTTGCACCTTGTGTGCCTCCTGGCACTGAGAGAATTCAGATCAGATCAGAGAAATTATTACATGACTTATTGCTTTCTAGCTTGACATCAGGAATGGAAGCAGCAAACTACACTAAAATAACTATATTCTGCTATCATTAGGTTTTCCCATCCAGCATCAAATGGTTTAAACTATTTCTAAACATTTAAAGTAATAGTTTACCCTTACAAAAAAATCATGCTTTGAGGTTGATAAGAAACCTTCATAAATTTTATTTAATGTAGATTAACTATTTATAATATGGAATTAAATAGTCTTTTCATATAGCAGAAATATACAGTGATGAATGCAAATGTGTTCCAGTGACCCTCCTGCAATTTATCTCTTACGCCTTCCATACAAGCAACCTGTCCTGTCTTACCTGATTTGGTGTTCAAGGACACACCTGCATGAACACTTCTGATCTTAATGAAATGAAGACATAAATAACTTAAAACCTGCCTTTTCATCTCAAAGCCTCCCTACTTGAAGAGATCTCTCTCCCTTTCTGTCTTCAGACCTCCTACCTTTTGAAATACTGTGGTGGGTTAGCCTTGGTTAACAGCCAAACTCTCACCCAGCTGCTCACTCACACCACACACACCCCAAGCAGGACAGGGGGGAGAAAATAAGAACAGGAATGAGAATGCTCATGGGTTGAGATAAAGACAGGGAGATCACTTACCAATTACCATTGCAGGCAAAACAGATTCCACTTGAGGAAAATTAATTTATTGCCAATTAAAATTAAAAATTAATTACTAATTCAGATAGTGGGAAACAAAAAGACAAACATTAAAACAACATCTTTCCTCCCCCTTTTCCCAGGCTCAACTTCACTCCTGACTCCTCTACTCCCCCAAGAAGCAATGGGGGGGGGGGGCTATGGTCAGTACATAGCAGTGTTTCTGATGTTCCTTCTTTCCTGCACTTTTATTCTGCTCCAATATGGGTTCTCCACAGGCTGCAGTCCAGTCAGGAAAATCTGCTCTGGTGTGGGTTCTCCATGGGTGGCAGTTCCTTCAGGAACATCCATCTGCTGCAGCATTGGTCCTCCATGGGCTGCACAAAATATCTGCTCCACCATGGAGGAGGAGGAGGAGGAGCAGGAGCAGCACCACCAGCACCTGCACCTGCACCTGCACCTGCACCTGCACCTGCACCTGCACCTGCACCTGCACCTGCACCTGCACCTCCTCCTCCTCCTCTTTCTCTGACCTTGGTGTTCCCTCTGTTATTTCTCACTCTTTTTGTTCCCTCTTCCTCTTACCATCCAGTATTTTCTACCCTTTCTTAAATACGTGTTCACAAAGGTGCCATAAACTTTGCTGATTGGCTCAACTTTGTGCTGCAGTGGGGTCATTGCCCAGCCAGTTGGAACCAGCTGTGTCTGGCACAGGGCAGCCCCTTACCTCTTCCCACAGAAGCCACTCTGGCAGCCCCCCCACTACCAAAACCTTGCCACATACATCCAATACAGTTGCAGTGCCATGTACCTCTCTGAGAAGAAAAAATTGATATTCCTATTTAAGCCTAAATTATCATCTATCCATCTTGACTGGGTGGAAGAGAATTACCTTCACTATAGTTTTCCACAGTGAAAATGGAAAAACCCCTTAGTACCTGCTCTTGCTAATCCTTGAAAATGAATACACAGTTTCATGATACAGAAAGCAAAAAGTCAGGTATCCAGTTGAACAAAGCTCTCAAGCACATATTTATCTTTTAAGCATGTGTCTAAAGCTAACTGAAGTCAGTGGATTTTAAGCACAATTGAATATATGTCTAAGTATTTTTGCTAGCCAAAGCTGGAAATTAAACATGGGCACTCTACTTGGCAATCACAGGAGGAAACTGAAGCCAGGTGTCTCACATGGCAGACAATTACTGCTCTTGGGCAATCACATCACTGCAGGTACTTAAGTCTGCCAGAAATATTTTTACAAGCACTTTTTACATCTGAGGACTATTTTTTTTTAGAACACCAGTTCAGTGGCCATGCAGGATTTTTCATCTGTCTCTTCTATGTGCATGAGGTCTTGATGGTGCCACAACATTTAAATTTGGGGGAATGCCTCACATTCAGAATCTGGGTGCTGCCCATCCCTTTCTGGAGTAGTGATAACCCATTCTGTCCTACAGCTGACTTGTTCTTGAACTGCCCTTGTTCTGGTACTGTTACTCCCAGCCACAAGCAGAAAAGATATCCTACCACAAAGCATGATTTTTAAAATCAAGGCAGATTCCCAGGTTAATTTTTGAGGAGGTTATTGATCACACTTGGCATCTAACAACTTATTAAGAGAAGTAGGATAAGAGATAAATACATCAACATGCACCTTCCTTGCTTGTAAGTATTCCAGCAACCTTCTCAGACCAAACTCTGTAGCCCACAATAAAGAAACAATAAGAAATACTAACTCTTATCCAGGTAAAACCCATCGGGGCAGTTGGTAATACAGCTATTGGTTACTTCATTCAGGTAGTAGCCAGATTTACAGGTCATGCACTGGTCACTATGGCTTCCAACACAGGTTTCACAATTGGGTGAGCATTTTTTACAGCGTTTCTTGTCTGCATTGTAGTGACCAGGTGGGCAGGTCGAAACACAGATCCTGCAGACAGCAGGGAAGAGAAGGTAGAGTTGTTAATGAAATAGCCTGCCACCAAATTCCTGGACCATGACTGCAAAGCAGAAGTATTTTTCAGCATTCCTGCTTTTCTAATGATCACGTGTTTACTAAAATGTAATCCTCCCAAGCATTGCATCAATCTGCCTCTTCTCTTATAGGCTGTTTTGTTTTCCTACAGCATATGCTATCTCACTGGCAAATGCCTTGTCAAACAGTCATATGGTATCATTTTTAACCACCTACATCTCTTCTTATCTTGTACAAACTCAATTACAGAAGCTGTAATAGCTATCACAGTTATATATATTATGAAAAATAATTAAGAGATGAAGAAATAATCAGGGAAGGGTGTTTGAAAGATGTACTTTAAATTCTGATTAGCTATTTTTTTCCAACTCCTAAGAAAAATTGTCAAATTCAGAGGAAAACAAATTATCCATGACTGCAACAAAGAGAAGAGGAAAGGAATTTATGATATACACCAAGGAATCTACGAAGTAAAGATTTTTCTCTTGGTCCTACCGTGTGTTGTTCTTAGATTTGTAGTAGTAGTGCAGACAGTCAATACAATGATCTGGTCCTGGCCCATCACACCCTACTTTACTGCATTCTGCATTGCAGGGACCTATAATAAAACCAAAAATCCGAAGGGGGGGGAACACTTCTCATTCAGTACTTAGTACCCTTTAAAACACAGTATTTTAATGCAGAATGCAATTACTCTGTTTCCCTATGTGATCTGAAGTCCAAATAGTAATTTGGCTCCACTGAAAAGAGAAGGATTTTAGTATCTGAAGACTTTTGCAGATCTGGGCCTCAGTAACTACCCACAGTGATTTATAATATTTTAGCAAGCATGGCATCCACTATAGAATCTATCAGAAACTATTTCTGGATCCAAACATATGCTTTCCTAATGAGTAATAAATAATTTTGATTTTTATTCAGAGATGTTCAAAGGCTTCTGGAATTCACAATAAGGAATGATTAGCAACATCATCATCACAAGCAGGTCAACATAAATGACAAATAACATGATTAGCAGCTACTCTGGTTACTGAGTGGGTGACAGTTAGTCCAGGCAGCTACCACAACCAAAGTGAACCAGCCCCCAGGGTCCAGACTAGCTTTCCTCTGTGCTGCTACATGCCTTAGCTGACTAATCTTCCATCTCACTTGAAACTCATGTTTACAATTTTCAAATAGGTCCTTCCAGCTAAGGGAGGAGAAGACTGTTGACTCCTGCCTTTACATATGGGGAACAGGGCATGCGGGTAAACTCATAACTATTTTAGGATCATTGCTCTCTGGTGAATGAAATGCTTTGAGTTTGCCAGCCTCCTCGAGATTCCTCTTAACATCAGGCAAACTTGAAGTAAAATGGTTTTTTTCATACAACAAAAGCATACAAGATACAAGTTACACGTTGTTGGTATTATAGCAGATGTACAAGCTGAGGTAACTGTCTTTAGGTGATTCACATAGTTCCCTAGAGCTGGGATCCACTCTTTTACATTAAAACTCAAACCCTGCTCTTCACTTTCCTTGCAATAAATGGCCAAGGCTCTGAATCTATCCCAACTCTGTAATTTCTGTTAACCTATTTTCTCCTCTATCTTCCCCTTCTACAGTATGGTGGTGATGACTGAAATGGACACCAGAGAGACATCTATTCAGTGCATGCCTGAATAGCTCTCTTCCTTCCAAATGCTTTCTTTTCCTTCTAAAAGCTTTCTATTGAAAACAGCAGAGATGTATAAGATAGTTATTCATATATATATGTGTTTGTGTGCATGTATATATATTTATATATACATATATAAAACCCAGTGCATTCTTCATAGTATGTTAACTGTACTGTAAAATTCTATAACTATATACTTACAAACTCATAAGGGTAAAATATATATATAACTTTAAATAATGAAACAAATAATTCTGATCTTAATTTAAGAAACAATTTCACTTAACTCCCACTACTCCCACCCCCCTATGAGAAAATCCTGATGTAACTTTTTTTTAGTAGACATTCTGTCAGCACCATGTTTTAGCCTCAGAATAATAATTTTCCTATATATAATTACTATAAATCCTGCATAATTATGATCAGTTGTGCCACTGCAATTCTAACTAATTAAATGAAATATAAATATAACTTTGTTCTTCTAGTCAGAGAAAATCCATGAAAGGTTCATTATATTGATTATGGATATTGTTTCTGGTTGACTAATATTAGTTATTTAATTTAAAATAATTTAATTAGTTTATTTTAGTATTTCAGCACCATGTAATTGTTTCCCAGACAAGAAAGACCACAGACCCTGCTGTGGGATCAGAATCCTAGTCTTGAATTAATGCAAAAAGACCAAGAGGCACAAAATGTAGAAGAGGGAACATATCAAGTAAGCAAGCCAGGAATCTTGACAATATCTGATCATATATTGACAATACAAAGTCCTATGACAGAAACATTTTATATATGCAGAGTCTCAAATTACTCCTTCAACCCATTACGTGTTCAATAAATGCACAATCAGAGTAAATGAATGATACTTCAAAGAACATACCTGAATAGTCATCTGTTCCATAATCTTCTGTAGGATCTTCGAGCAGACTAGAGCGCACTCTTTCCACTTTTGGAAAATCATTTCTTGGTGAGTAAGGCTGGATGGATGTTCCATACAGTACTAAGGACCATTCTTTCAATTTGCCTAAAAGTTAAATGTTTAAGATCTAGTTTTAGAAACCATTCATACGGTGTTCAGCAAAGTGAGTTTTTACTCCAGATTTCACTTTTCCTCATAACATTAATTATCCAGTTATTATTATTTGAGATCTTTTAGCTAACTAGCTATATATTCAGAATTCTGACTTGAGGAAGGGATTATATTTTGTTTAACACTCAAGAGTATTTTTCATTGGCTAACAGAATATATCTTGATGGATATGAAACAATTTCTTTTAAAATTTCAACAGTAGAATGTCAATGTCCCCTCCCAAACCAGCATAATTTTTTATTTATTTGGACTAGTGATTTGGCAGATCAATCACTGCATTGTCGGAGTTAGTCACTAATATTTTATCCTCTCAGTACTTGAGCGAAGAAAGAAAAGAATTGCCTGCCTCAGGGATTATGTTACTTTTTTTGGCAAGTTTTTGAGTGGAAAAATAAAAAGATAAATGTATATCAAGTCATCAGATCAGGTTGTCGGGACACAAGGTGTGAAATTCCAGTCTCCACCTCCATGTCTATATTCCCCAGTGAATTTATTCTATGAAAGAGCAAAAGGATTCAAGCCTGAAAGAATTCTTAAAGTAGTGAAGCATAAAAATACATTCCTGCTTGAAAAGATGGGAATCTTTTGATTATATTTATCTATATTGAAGCAGCTTGTTGTAAATGTCAAATTCTCATAAGAAGATACAGGAAATAGGGGAGTGGGGAGTATTTATTTTCTAAATTTGAAAGATTCTATTTTTGGAGGCTGTTAAAATACTGTTCTCTTTGACTACTGATTTAAAAATTATGTAATCTAGGTATGTCTCTCCTCAGGAAAATCAGTATGTTTCATGTAAAATTAAATTCAAGCAACCTTTCTCTTCTTTTATATTAATGATACTCAATAATTTGTTTGGAGCTTTCATATTCATTTGGGTTTTTTCAACCTGTGCAAGCAAATTACTTTGACTTTTGTTAGAATCAAGTTATTTTTCTGTATTTTCCCAATGTCATCTAATATCCTCTAATAGCATGATGAAAACAATACATTATCTGTCTGCTTAATGCTTGTATTCATCCTCCAAGCATTAAGCAACAGTAAGCAAAGCCAGAGATTTCACTGAGGAATGACAGATACATGACAGATGATAACCCAATTCTTTTAAACTGTTTTGTATTGGGGTTAAAGACAGGAATAAAACTGCTATCTCACTGTCTCTGCCAATGCAATTTAACCTGTATTTGATAGAAATTTCTACACTTTATGTGAAACCTTCTCTGTTCTATACTCAACTTTTTTTTTTTTAGAAAAGACTATAGGCAAGAGTCTACATCATACAACAGTTGTTTCACACAGTAATTTCCAACTTTTCGTAGCTGAAGCAAAGCATGACTTTTAAAGAAACATTCAGTCTTGATTTTAAAAAGTAACTCATGAAGAGCCTACCACACCTCTTACCAAAATACTGCCTAATTACCTTGACTGTCAAACTGTATGCACCTTATTTTCAATTTGTCTTTTCCTAGCTTTAGATCACAGCTATGTAGGTCTTTAGTCCCCACTAGATTAAAAAGAGCCAAATCACATCTTTTCTTCCTGTATAGACACTTAGGGATCAAGTTACCTCTCAATGTTTTTTAAAGTGATTCAGCTGGGTTCTTAAAAGCACTTTCTTTTTAGCGAGTTATACAGGAAGCTCATGTTTAACCAGAAAAAGTAATCTCTAGAGCCTTTTCAAAGCTACAGCTTCTCTGCATGCAGTGTCTGTTCTTTTTGTGTTTTAACTCACTTCTACAGCATATAGACCATAATATAATGGATGCAATTGAAAAATGTGTTTTGCTAAGTTACTAAGTTCCATCCTCATTGTTATTTTGCTCCAATGATCACTATAGTTTCCAAGTGTTGATTTTATATTTCTTCCATAACACTGGTAAAAATACCAAATACTAGAAGTTAATATCTGCAAGGACCCACTAAAGATAAGTACAGGCAAAGATGCTCCTCAGGCACAGTGCATTGTTGTGTCTGAATGTTATACACATGGAAGGGCTTGTATTAACACACCTGCAGGTAGGACTAGAGCCTTGAATGTATAACTAATGCAAAAGGGCAGTGAGGAGAGTAATGCAGGGTCTCTCAGGAGATTAGTTTCCTTTTAAGAATGGTTCAGTAAATAAAGAGAGAGAAAATTCATGTGACTTGCCAGCAAATAAGTGAAGTCTGCCTCAAGACAGGTTTAATTTCCACAATGAAAATATTTCAATAAATAAGCATATATCCACACACTTTTATAATGAATAAAAAGAAGTGTGCACATTTGAGCCAAAATCTTTCTGTCTCCTTTTTTGGCTGATTCCATCATTTATCTTGGCTAAAATAATCCCTTATCCTGCTTGTATTTAGTACATAACAGAGGTCCCATACTGTATGTATAGGAGAAAGGGTGTATCGCAGCATTTCACCGCAAGGACATATCCCTCTCCATAAACTCTACAGAATTAAATGCAGAAATCACATGCGCTATTTTTATGAACTGAACCCTACATTTCTTTATGGGTAACAGATGTGGCATTACCTTGCCAGCATCAGGATATCATGACATGTTGACTCTTTGTTCTCATTTTGATTACAGGAAAACCACAGCTCTTAATTATAAGATCTTTTAATAGTTAAAGAAATACATGCACACACAGAAATGAGAAACAGGCATGACGGTGATATCAGTGTGGTAAACTGCAGGCTATGGTGATGAACTGGAAAGGCACCATAAATCGTGTTTAAGCACCTTTTCCTTACTTCGCATTCTGTTCAGTGCGGAGACTAACCCTAACGTGCCCAAGCATCTGAGTTTATCCACTATTAATATATGGCAGTGTATTGGGAGTCTTGCAGAACACATATTCAAGGAGTTAGTGATCTTGAGCAAGACATGTCTGCTCTATTGGGCCTTGTACTTAAGGCTTGAGAAGCCAATAGATTAGCCACTCTAACGGAATCTGGTGGAGTGTCCTGTGCTGGCCTGTGCTGCGCGCTGGTGGATGTTATGACAGAGATAACATGTCAACTTGTCAGGAGAAGATACATGATTCTGTTTGTCACACAAAATAAAATGCACCATGGCACGGGAGGGAGGAGGAACCTCTCCATAGACAGGATCTGTGCATCGTGCCAGCTGAAAATCCATCTTGGATTTTCATCTTGTCCAATGCTGCACAAATGCAGGATACCCAGCATCTGAAGGTATGTAAGATTTACTATCTATATTCCTCTTTTTATTCTATCTTATTAAAACAGCCATTTCATTAAACCTTTTGTTGTTGGGCCTTTGTTATCAAGATCCGGAAAGAACCCTGTATCATCTCTCTCATCTCCTTCCCCCCCCGCAGTGAAGAAGAGGCAGGCACTTTCAAATTTTTCTGAACAGAAATGCCATTGGACAGCTTCCATCATGAGGCAAGAACCACTCTAGAAAGCTGAGAGACATATTACTAAATACGATACAAGGAACCAGGGCCCAAATTCACAACCAGACTGCACCTTGTGAAATCCCAAAGTGTGCAAAGCCCTAACCAGTCTACAACTGTGTTTCACATTCAGGTTAAAAGAAAGTAAAGTATACATTCTCCAGCAGGATTTTTCAGCATACTAGCTTCCTCCACCGCCCTCAGCTGGGCAGGTCTACTTTCTCCATATTCCCTGGCCTTACTGCCCCTTTTCCTCCAGAGTTGAAACTTTGGGTTTTAGTCCTCATGGAGAAAAAGAAATTAGTCCCATAAGAATAGCCACTGTAGCACAGAGAAGACTATATATAAAGTACTGAAATCAATAAATCAACAAGACCATATGAGAACTCATAAAAAAGAATTTGCAGCAACAGGCTTTAAAGTGTAAAGCTGGAAATGTGGCCTGTCTCTTTTAGACTGTCCTGGTAACATAAAAAGTCTGTAAATGATGTCTGGAGAATAGCCCAGTTGAACAGTTTCCAAAATGGCTCCATGCTAGTTCTTTTCCAGGCTTTAGTATAGGGAAGCATGCTAGGGCAGAGAAATGAGAAGAAATAGCTGAAATGTTTTCCTCTCTGGCTATCCTTCATCCCTCTTGGAGGAACTATTGGATGCCAGTATATACAAAGGTGAAGGGCTGCCCTAACTTGTCCTTCAAGTCAGAGCAACTTCTGGCTGCTTCAAGAATAATAAGTGTAAGACAGAGTTGAAAATCATTGATTTTTGTCTTTTTTTTTTTTTAAGTAATATCTGATTAAATTTAAACTATGTAGTTGTTTAATACCTCTTATCAAATTCAAAAGCACTGAAAATTCTCTGGACATACAAAAAATAACTGCATAGTTATGCTCATAGTCTATGGTTACTGTCATGGTTTAACCCCAGCCAGCAACTAAGCACCACACAGCCACTCGCTCACTCCCCCTCACTGGTGGGATGGGGGAGAGAATCGGAAGGGTAAAAGGGGAAAACTCGTGGGTTGAGATAAGAACAGTTTAATAACTAAAGTAAAATAAAAATAGAAAAGTAGTAATAGTAATAATAACAATAAAACCAAATAATAATACAATAGTAATACAAAGCAAGTGATACACCCTACAATTGCTCACCACCTGCCGACTGATGTCAAGCCCGTTCCCGAGCAGCGATCGCTGCCCCCCGGCCAACTCCTCCCAGTTTATATACTGAGCATGACGTCATATGGTATGGAATAGCCCTTTGGCCAGTCTGGGTCAGTTGTCCTGGCTGTGCCCCCTCCCAGCTTCTTGTAGACCTGGCAGAACATGGGAAGCTGAAAAGTCCTTGACCAGTGTGAGCGCCACTTAGCAACTACTTAGGAACAACTTAGCACTACTTCGCAAGAACCAAAGCATCAGTGTGTTATCGACATTGTTCTCATCCTAAACCCACACCACAGCACCACGCTGGCTACCAAGGAGAAAATTAACTCTATCCCAGCTGAAACCAGGACAGTTACTTTTCCCAATATATTTAATGAATACCCCTTTTAGTGCACTGGAAACTTTGCTCTGCACTTGCTGGTACAATTAACATCACATGGCTTATCAAGAATAAGTGTTAATTTAGCCTTAGTGATAAGTAATTTCCAATACATTAGCAGCATTCAGCTCTAATTTGACCAGTTGGTTATACTGTGTTTAATGCACCCCAGAATGCGGTTTGCCCTCTTGAAAGAGTTAAAGCCAAGATAGACAAAGCCACTGCATCAAAATGCCTCCTGAAAGAACTAAAGCCTAGGGGCAAGGAGGACATTTTAAATATCCATCAGCGACCATGAAATGATAGAGTTCTCAATTCTAGGAGAGGTAAGGAAGGGGGTCAGCAAAACCGCTACCCTGAACTTTAGAAGGGCGGACTTTGGGCTGTTCAGGAGTCTGGTTAACAGAGTCCCTTGGGAAGCAGTCCTGAAGGGCAAAGGAGTCCAGGAAGGCTGGATGTTATTCAAGAAGGAAGTCTCAAAGGCGCAGGAGCAGGCTGTCCCCATGTGCCAAAAGACGAGCAGGCGGGGGAGAAGACCGGCCTGGCTGAACAGAGAGCTTTGGCTAGAACTCGGGAAAAAAAGGAGAGCCTACCGCCTTTGGAAGAAGGGGCAGGTGACTCAGGAGGACTACAAGGATGTTGTGAGGATATGCAGGGAGAAGATCAGAAAGGCAAAGGCCCAGCTAGAACTTAAACTGGCCACCACCGTTAAAGACAACAAAAAAAGTTTTTATAAATATGTTAGTGACAAAAGGAGGGCCAGGGAGAATCTCCCTCCTTTGTTGGATGCAGAGGGAAACATTGCCACAAAGGATGAGGAGAAGGCTGAGGTACTTAATGCCTTCTTTGCCTCAGTCTTTAATAGTCAAGCTAGTCATCCTCGGGTTTTTCAGGCCCCTGAGCTGGGAGATGCAGATAGGACGCAGAGTGAAGCCCCAGTTGTCAAAGAGGTAGCAGTCACTGACCTGCTCCTCCACCTGGATGCACACAAGTCCATGGGCCCAGATGGGATCCAGCCGAGGATACTGAGGGAGCTGGCAGAGGAGCTGGCCAAGCCACTTTCCATTGTTTGCCAGCAGTCCTGGTCAACCGGGGAGGTACCAGATGACTGGAAGCTAGCAAATATGAGGCCCCTCTACAAGAAGGGTCGGAAGGAGGATCTGGGGAACTACAGGCCTGTCAGCCTGACCTCGGTGCCAGGGAAGGTCATGGAACAAATCATCTTGAGTGCCATTATGCAGCAAGTGAGGGACAACCGGGGGATCGGGCCCAGCCAGCATGGGTTTCTGAAAGGGAGATCCTGTTTCACTAACCTGGTCTCCTTCTATGACAAGGTGACCCGCTTAGTGGATGAGGGGAAGGCTGTGGACGTTGTCTACTTGGACTTTAGTAAGGCCTTTGACACTGTCTCCCACAGCATTCTCCTGGAGAAGCTGGCTGCTCATGGCTTGGATGGGTGCACTCTGCACTGGGTTAAAAACTGGCTGGATGGCCGAGCCCAGAGAGTGGTGGTGAATGGAGTCAAATCCAGTTGGCGGCCGGTCACGAGTGGTGTTCCCCAGGGCTCAGTGTTGGGGCCGGTCCTGTTCAATATCTTCATCCATGATCTGGATGAGGGGATTGAGTGCACCCTCAGGAAGTTTGCAGATGACACCAAGTTGGGGGGAAGTGTCGATCTGCTGGAGGGTAGGAAGGCCCTACAGAGGGACCTGGACAGGCTGCATCAATGGGCCAGGACCAACTGCATGAGATTCAATAAGGCTAAGTGCCGGGTCCTGCCCTTGGGTCACAACAACCCCATGCAACGCTACAGGCTAGGGGAGGAGTGGCTGGAGAGCTGCCTGGCAGAAAAGGACCTGGGGGTGTTGGTTGACAGCTGCCTGAACATGAGCCAGCAGCGTGCTCAGGTGGCCAAGAGGGCCAATGGCATCCTGGCCTGTATCAAGAATAGTGTGGCCAGCAGGACCAGGGAGGTGATAGTGCCCCTGTACTCGGCCCTGGTGAGGCCACACCTCGAGAACTATGTTCAGTTTTGGGCCCCTCACTCCAAGAAGGACACTGAGGTGCTGGAACGTGTCCAGAGAAGGGCAATGAAGCTGGTGAAGGGTCTAGAGCACATGTCTTATGAGGAGCGGCTGAGGGAGCTGGGGTTGTTTAGCCTGGGGAAGAGGAGGCTGAGGGGAGACCTTATTGCTCTCTACAACTACCTGAAAGGAGATTGTAGCGAGGTGGGGGTCAGTCTCTTCTCCCTAGTAACAAGTGATAGGATGAAAGGAAACGGCCTCAAGCTGCGCCAGGGGAGGTTTAGGTTAGATATTAGGAAAAACTTCTTCACCGAGAGGGTGGTCAGGCATTGGAACAGGCTACCCAGGGAAGTGGTTGAGTCTCCATCCCTGGAGGTATTTAAAGAATGGATAGACGTGGTGCTCGAGGACATGGTATAATGAAGACTTGGCAGTGCTAGGTTAATGGTTGGACTCCATGATCTTAAGGGTTTTTTTCAACCTTGACGATTCTATGATTCTATGAATATCTCAGTCACTTAACTAAACAAAAGAAAGGCCTTTGTGATTTAGGGAGTAGTTAGAATGGTTGTAAGATAAGGGGGCTCCGGGATAATCCCATCTCAGACAACTGGGCCTTGGGAGAACAAATGCATGGAAGATAGGAAGTCACAAAAGAATGACAACAGCCTTGAAGGACACCGTTTACGTGATCCTAGGACTGAGTTTGTGCAGAAGTAGAGGTCAATCAGCGAACACAGTGAAGAAGACTACGAGCCTTCATCCGAAGACCCCCAAAGACCACCTGAAGACCACCACGGGAGACGACTGCGCATGCGGATCGGACATTTGCATATGTTAATGAGTTCCAGGAAATCTCATGTTTATGTAAATGATTTCTCGGAAATCCTGTGAATATGTAGGACTTCATAGTATATAATCTCTGAAAGTCCACCAAATCGGTGGAGCACTTATGGTGGAGAATCCCCAGTGCTACCCAGCGCTGCAATAAAGGATACCTGTTTAATAGTAACTTCGTTGCTATTGAGTTTCATTTCAGGGACTCTATGAATACTCCGTTTCTCCCTTGGGGAGATTCGGACTGTGAGGAGAAGCATCCGTGAATTTTTGTATCACTCGGCTGCCAGGGCACACTGCTGACTCATCTTGCACCTGCTGTCAAACAGCACCCCCAGATCCTTTTCTGCAGGGCTGCTCTCCAGTCACTCCTCTCCCAATTTATACTTGTGCCTGGCATTACTCCATCCCAGGTGCAGAATCCGACACTTGGATTTGTTAAATTTCATGCCATTGATGATTGCCCAATGCTCCAATCTATCTAGATCCCTCTGCAAGGCCTCTTGTCCCTCGAGAGAGTCAACAGCACCTCCCAGTTTGGTATCATCAGCAAACTTGCTAAGGGTGCATTCAACTCCTGCATCCAGATCATTGATAAAGATATTGAACAGAACCGGCCCTAGGATTGAGCCCTGAGGAACACCGCTGGCGACAGGTCGCCAGCCAGATGTAGCCCCATGAGGGTTTTTTTATTAAAGGGTTTCCACCTATTTTGACGTGAGGCCCCATGAGAAGGACTATATTCAATATTCATGCATATATTTTTGTCTTTGTATACTGTATCTATTTCAAAATGGGTCTCAAGGCTGAAAGTTTCAGTAGGTCTACAGGAACCTCATAACCAGCAGATAGAAGTAAGCACCTGTTCCTGTGAATCTCTTTGAAAGCTTCAATCTCCATTTCTTTTGAAGTGCTCATTCTGAAATTTGAATGAAACTGAACTGTGCAATGGGAATTAAAAACAGAAGAATGTCTGTAGCCTTAAAAATTCTAGTTCTTAAGTAAACAAATGCGAGGCCTGGGCACTTTACCTATACACACAGGAGCACAATGCAATTTCTTTGTTCTGTATAAAGGGATCTTCTAGTTATGTAAACAATGTTTTCCTTATGGGTAGGATAAAAAATACAAAGCAAAGAAAAACAACATGGAAATAAATTCTTAGGCCCTATATCAGCGATGAGAGTCACTGGCAAAATTAATACAGTAGAACAACTTCGGGCTGCTCTAATATATGTCAAAGACCTGTCAGATAAAACTATATTCAACATCCAGGAAAACACATCTGTATATGGAAATATTATATCTTTTTTCAAATGTGGCACATGCAGTTTCATGCAGTTTTGTGTCTTTTTCCTTGAAAACTCCACCTACTAAAGATTTTGCTTGTTTAAAGCACTGACTCTTGGTAACCTGCCAGATGGTACAGGAGTCTTCCTCTGCTTGAAGAATTCACATTTGGTATGATCTAACTATAAATGGCAAAACTATATTTTTATATTTCAAGGCAACAACTTTGAATGCAAGAAAGAGGGGAGTTTACCCTGAGAAGGTGAATTTCTCCACAGAAACCAGAAGTAAGTTCAGGATAAAAGAGAACCATGTCTTAAATGGAAAATATCAGCAACATAAAAATGAAATCTGCTTTGATAACTGAAATTTAGAATAATGCATAGGTCTTCACAGCTCTGCCAATCACATTAAAACCAATGAGATCTCACAGGTATAAATCAAAGGTGTAAAAGAGTCAAAGCAGTGTTAGCAACTGCAAGCATTCTTCTGAATCCACTGATCCCAAATAGAGGGATACCTGGAGAGTTAGTCATACCTGGAGTCTTGAAATTTCTCAGCTGAGATGGAGTGTCACAGATTTCCAAGATCCAGTCACCTGATGCTTTTTCACTCCAGGAGTGAGTAGTCATAAACTCCCAGTTTTTAAATCCTTCCATGGAATGATCAAATAACCTAAAATAAATAATGACATTATTTTAAGTGCACCATTTTAGTGGAGCTAAGCCTCCAAGTCTCCAGACTCTTGAAAGATATACTAATTAGCCAGTCCTTTGCATAACATTACTCATAATGGTTTTTCAGCACGTCTTTCAAATACATTTGCCATTTTTTGGTGGGTTTTTTTGTGTTTTTTTTAATGGAGAAGATTCTTTACATGTCATCATTTATCATAATTGCTACTAAGGCTTAAGAGAATCCAGGTGTCTTGGGAAAAGTGCATAAAATACAGCATATCCTTTGCTTTAAAAGCATGATTTAAATACAAGCAACTTTAAGTTGGAAAAGTTCTGTTACATTTATTTTTGGTTTTGAATTGAAATACTGAAAAGAGATTTTAAGAGAATAAAAGGATTAAGTGACTGAGACAATATGAGCAACTCAATATATGTGATTCCTTGTGAGACAATCAATCAGATGCAACTGAGACACTGGTCTCAAACCTCAAATGACCAAGATGTCATTCTATTCAAACACTTGACAGGATTGAGTTTGGGTAAAACTGAGAGACTAATGGCATCTGATGATTTCATCTGACTAACAACATTAGGTCTTGGGTGAAGAGATTAGAGCTCAGGCCTGGATTACAGTAATTTCTAGTACAGGGGGGCCAGTTCAGAGGCTGCAATTTGATGCTGATCAGGTGGGGGAAGGGGAAGGTGAACTGGTGGGAGTTTTCATTGCCTAAAACTGGAATTTATTAATGAGATTTTTGGAAAGACACAAAAGAACTTGCACTTCTATTCAGTTCTCACAGCATGTTGCCTGGTACCCCAAAGCTATTGATGGGAGATAGATACCCTCTGAGACTGTTGCCTCTACTAAAATGGCACAGCTCAGCTTTAAAGATAAATATATATATACACATACATACAAAGATCTCCCTCTCTCACACGCAAAGCAGAATAAGAACTACTACATTTATCACCATTTTAATTTGCTTTTTATTCCACTGGTGACAGCTATACTTAAATATTTTTCATAAAAATTATCTGTACAGTAGAAAATCCAATGGATTTAGAATACTTTTCCATTAAATTGAGAGAAATCTAGTGTTTGACTACAAAATACTCAAATCAATCTTAAAAATACATTTTATACTCACTTGATTCTTTACTGTTATTTTCTAAGCACACTTCAATCTTTATTCTCAAAAGGTTATGAAGTTCAGTGGGAAAACATTGGGAAAGCAGGATACTTTCGTAGCAATGTGAATATGTGCCAAGTTCTAGTTAAAATGTTCACATAGGATATCGATAAAATGCCATTCTTGCTGAAAACTGGTCAGAGGCATGGGGCCAAGTACTGCATGGGTCCACATATCGACAGCTCTCCTCAGTAGGACCCGTATGCATGGAGCACTTATAGGATTCAGCCCATAGTTGATTTTTGCTCTCTCATTTGTGTAACCATTTTCCATTCTCTATGAATGCCTATATTACTCATATTTATTAGTGTTGATAACATTAAAATAAAATATTCATATATATTTAAAATTAGGGTGGATTTTCACTGATAATTGGATGAGATTTACTTCTGATGCAGTTCTAAATATAGAATTATGCCACCAGAGTTGGCCCGTTTCATATCACTGTTAAATCAGTTGTTTGAATACAACACATTTCACAAAAACATGACAGATAGGACACATAATTTGACACATCATTTACTGAAAGGGTAGAAATTATCTACCTAGTTATTACCCAAAGTTTGCATGTGAGTATGTCCAATTTAAGTCATTATGCAGGTTATTTCCAAGAGAGTTAGTCAAATTGTCATACAGTGTTTCGCTGATAACTAATGTATTACTTTTTAAACACACTGTCAGTCAAAGCAGCAATATTCCTAATTGCCATGATGGCAGCTAAATTATATAGTATTATATAAGTACCATGCAATTATATTTTAAATTCTACATTCATTGGGCTTCCATTTACATACATAGAAACACTAGTTACTGCTTATTTTTACTGTAATTAGTCCCATATTATTTTGTGTTTAAAGGTGTTTATATGCTATGTTTTGGTATTTTAAAATGCTGATAGTTTTCTATTTTAACCTTGCATCACTCTTTTAAGTAAGTCATTTTGGGAGGAAAAACCAAAAATCCCTTATGTCTTGGTCTTGGATATATAAAAACACCTCTACCTAAAATAAGCTATGGCTGAAACTGTAAGTCTTCATATTTCCATCCCTGGAGGTGCAGGAAAACCTAGTAAGATTATTTATTTCCCAGAAAAAGGACTAGTATTTGAAATGAACATTTCCCTAAACTTCTTTGGGAAGGATTTGAATTCTATAAAGTAAGGTTTAAATTGGAATTTTTAAATGTATTAATTGAATTTCTACAAATGATTCTATAAATGAATCAAAAAGCTACAGACAGATCACAGAATCACAGAGGTTGGAAGAGGCCTCTGGAGTTCATCTTGTTCAACCCATCTCCTCAGGCAGAGCCACCTAGAGCATTTTGCCCAGGACCATGTCCAGATGGCTTTTGAATATCACCAAGGATGGAGACTCCACAACCTCTCTGGGCAACCTGTTCCAGTGCTCAGTCATCCTCACAGTGAAAAAGTGTTTCCTGATGTTCACATGGAACCTCCTGTATTTCACTTTGTGCCAATTGCCTCTTGTCCTATTGCTGGGCACCACTGAAAAGAGCCTGGCTCCATCTTCTTTACACTCTCCCTTCAGATATTTATATACATTGATGAGATCCCCGCCCCCGAGCCTTCTCTTCTCCAGACTGAACAGTGTCAGTTCTCTCAGCTTTGCCTCATGAGAGATGCTCCAGTTCCTTAACCATCTTAGTGACCCTTCACTGGACTCTCTCCAGTATGTGCATGTCTCTCTTGTACTGGGGAGCCCCAGCTGGACACAGGACTCCAGATGTGGCCTTACCAATGCTGAGAACAGGACTGATCAAAAGAACCATTAAGAAAAAAAAAGTGGAAAGATATTGACTCTGAGGCTATCTGTATGTGTATGTTGTACATACTTAACAGGGCAAGTATTTTTATGTTGCTCTGCTTATGCTCTCACAAATCAAAGAACCTGGATTTCCTTTTCAGTGGTGTTGAGTGAAAGGATGAAACAATCAAAATAGTTACCAAAAAGTTCAGGTGTAGTTTTCCTTATTCAGGAAGAAATACATACAGAATAGGATCTTTTTAAGGATTATGGAGCCAGTCCAGATGGTTGATTTTGGTATTTGTCAGATTGATATCATGTCAAACTTCATATCAAGGATACACTTAGCTTGTCATGGACTAGTAAATTATTAGTATATGGTCTGATGAATTGTTAGTTGACTATTACAGGTTCTTATAGATTAAAATAGTTTAACAAGATGCTGAGAATAATCTGATAATATTTATGACCATGCTTATATACATCTTATATACATGTTTATATACATATAAGCATGAAATGCTCTGTCATCACCTAAAGACATGTCAGGCTGCTGAGTTCCACATACTGCACTGGTCAGCCAGCCATGTGGCTGATGCTAATAGTTGTCTTCTTAAAAGCTGTGTGTGTTTTCCTACTGAATTTGCAGTAAATCTTCAGAAACCTCACTCTAAACAGGTAGAAATTCTAATGCAAGAGTATGAATGAACACAGTGCCATATATACAGATTTTTCCTAGCCATCATCATGTAGGTCTGAAAAGGGATCTCTGATTAGGGTAAGGGCAGTAGGGGAGACTGAGTGTTCATCACACAATTCAATTTATTCCAGCTGAAACTCAATGTAATAAGTGTTATTATACTAAGATTGAGCTGGGCCTAGTTTTTCTATGGCTAGGAAAAGACCCATTCGTCCTTGCATAGTAGCTGGGGCAAACCTATCTACAGGAAGCAAATTCCTAGGTGTTCTTCCTCTAGTCTGCCTTACAAAGCTCCTCTCTTTCTTTTTGGTTCAGTACAAAACCCATAGTCTGAGACATTTAGCTGGATCCTAAATTTGTCTTCATCCATTTGTCTTTATTCACACTTCTACTATTGAAAATTATTTCAAACATTTAGTCATGGATGCTAATTTTCCACTAAAATTGAACTTAAAGTTCTGAATTTTGAAATCCAATACCTGCCTACCCTGCAGATCTCCCTGATTATTTCTTTACTAGTTTCAGTCCTCAAAGAAAGGCATGTGTCATTCTAGATCTCAGATATATTGCTCTTCATTCTTTTTCCACATTTATCTTTGAACAACTTCCATGATGAGTTAGATGGAGGATAGTGTCCCTTGCATTCATTTACACTCTTGTATATAAACCCAGTTAGTCTTTCCTGCTGAGCTGAGAAAATCAGCAGTAACTTTTTCCTCTTTGAGATAAAAAAAAAAAATGTTTACTGTTTGGGGTTTTTTTAATGCTGTGTCTCCAGTATCCCCAGAGCTCCTCACCATATCTATTGCTAATACTGACAGGATATAACAAAAGAAGTACTCAAATCCTTTTTAGAGATTGCAATTGCAGTTCAAAGAATGGGTGGTAGAAGGGTACTGGGTGTCTATTCAGAAAAATAAAAGACATAGACAATCAAGAAATTAAATGAAACATAGCAAGTTAGAGTTGGGAGTTTTCCGAAGTTTTCCAAGAACCGCTTCATCCTGTGGACATAACATAAGCAGGGGATTATTGTTTTCTCATCCTGCATTTAATAATGTCACCATAGGGTAATTTTCACAGCTACTTGAAACACTGAGACTCAGCACGAAAGTCGACCCTATCCTTTTCTTTTTACCCCTAAAATGTCATTTTTGTTATTGGAGTCTAATGTGTAAACTGCAATAAAGATGTAAGATGGACTGGTCCAGAAATTAAAATGACCTCCTATAAAGAAAAGGTTTCCTCTACTTCTGATCACCAAGAATTTTTATGAAGTGATTTTGCAAGTGAGATCAGATGAGAATACCTCAGTTTTGGTCTAAGAGTTTTCTGTAGAGGAGGGTATTATTAAAATTTACTGATTATTGAAGGTTTCATTATAGGAAAAAGATGGTATTGAAAATATTTCCTTTTGTTGCTGAACAAAGGTATTATTAATGTCAGTGCCATGTAAGCATAGGAACCTAGTGGCCTGGAAACTTGCCACCCCACAGTTAAAAAAAAATCAGTTATGCAGTTTGAATGGCAGCAGCTGATTTAAATTTAAAGAGCAAGATTTAAATAAGCTGTGACTTTAGTGTGAGACAAACCAGCCCCAAGTTTGTGGCTTCTATCCTCTTTCTATTTAGCTGCTCCTCTATGGCCCCCTGTATTGAGCGTCTTTTAGAACAGATCGTGGTATGTCTCAAAAATACTCAGAAACATATGCTGCCAAATTCAGTGGCCAATTGTTTTTAAAGAGGGGATACTGTTCCCCTTTGGACTTAACTGTAATCATTTGAACAATTAATCCTCATCCTCACACCAGCCAGCATTTTCCAAGCCTGTATTTTCTTCTGTTGCAGTATATACAATGTAATCATGTTTATTACTTTCCAAACAACAAAGCATATGTTCCCTGTAATGCAGTTTTTAAAGAATACACAAAGCTCAAGGCAGTGACAGTGTAATCCACCAAATGGCTGCAAAGGAATCCACATCACCTACAATTAACAAGTTTTCTTACTGAAGACATTTTAGGGGATGCCAACATTAAGAACAAAATATGCAGAAAAAGGCCAGGTATTGCCTTGAGAACCTACTTTCAATGCACCAGAAACTACACAGTGACTCTTCTTTCCAGAATTGGTAGAAAAGTGCACATGTGTAAAATATACCTTTTGCACTTTAAAACATTTTGCCAGCAAACTGTTTCAAATTAAACCCAGATGAGTAATGGTAAAGCAATGAGGTTTTCCCTAGTTTCAGTAAAAAACAGCTGGTATTGCTGCTATTACCTTCGGCTGGGGCTGCACGGCTAGAAGGCGCGTCCCCTGGGTGGTGGATAGGGGATCCCTCTCTGGAGGGTGCACCGGATAAAATTGAAGAAGGTGCCGCGAACCAACGCAGCCTAAGGGAAGGCCACCCTGACAGAAAAACCACTGGCCCTCCAAGTCATGGGGGTTGGGCAGGAGGCCAACTACCGCCTCCCGGGAAAAAAAAAAAGAAAAAAAAAAAAGTTGCAGAAACGACGAGCATCAGAAATGGCGGGGATGGAGAAAATCGGTAACGAAGTGAGGAGGAGGAGATGGAGCTGGATCGGTCGTGTCCTGAGGGGGAAACCAACGGAAGACTGCGCTGTGGCCCTTGACTCCAGAGCACGCAGCCGCGGACCGATCGAAGTGGAAGAACGATGTTCGCACCTTGTGTGCCTCCTGGCACTGAGAGAATTCAGATTCAGATTCAGATTGCTGCTATTAATCATGTACATGTGCATTAAAAGCTCTTGTATGTCTGAGAAAAGCATCTCAGTCAGGTAGTAGCAATGTACAGCAGCCTCTGGAACCTTTGCCTATAGAAAAAAACTCAGACCATTTGCTGCCAAGGCATCCCTGCATGCTACTTGCACTTGAATGACTTTATTCTGAGGCCCTCCTGATTAATACTTTAAAAAGTGAATGCCTCAAAGCTAAAGAAATTTTCATGTTAGTGAATAACAATACTCCTCCCCCAGTTTTCATAACATGATGCTAAAGCATACACACCCAACAACACTCAGTATACTGTAGTACTAAACTGCAAGAAACAGAAAATCCAAATAAAACAAGTCTTGAAATATCATTTTGAAAAGTGTTGCATCCATATACATCACTTTACCCTAAGAAAGGGCTTTGTGAAGGCTCTAGTGTATTTCAGACCTAGATTTTGCAAAATGCATTTATTGCTTAATGTTAGTACCCCAGAGCTGTGAGTTGGTGTCAGCCATATGTGACTGACAAGTCAGTATATCTCTGAAGCTTGCTTGGGGAAGGAATTTCTGGTGTGACCATATGAATATTTGCTCTTTCATGAATAATTTGTTTTTACAAAATGGCAAAACATTAAATGGCCTTTCAGGTTTCTTTGTTTTCACACTAGCATTCTGATAGTATAGGATAAGAAGCAGCTGAACACCACCATATTTCAATATACACACTTACTTTTTCTCTACCACAGGCACAGAAAACAATTACTTTTTAAGAAGCAGGGGTTACAAAGAGACTGATTGAATTAAACTTTGTACTTTTTCCACATACCAGTCATCACCAGAGGTGAACTGTGAATGTTGGAATGTGTTTATTTCCCACTTGCTGTGAGTCAACTGCAAGGTATGAAAGGCTAGAGCCAAGAGTTAGCTGTGTTAAGACCACTGGGTTTACACAAGCTCGTTTTGTTTGGATACCTAGTTGGAGGACTTTTAGATTTTTTCATTTTGAAGCGTGGAAGAACTGTGGCATAAAAACAGAACAGAAAGGTAAAGGAGGATTCTTTCAAATAGAAAACAAAAGTCCAATTCGTAACTGTTCAGAAGGTAGAAGTCTGCCCTCTGCACTGGTTAGCAAAGGGTAAGTTCTTTGTTCAGTGTAGCAGGGAGACAGATGTGTGTGCATGTGTGTTTTGTCTGCAAGGCACTGACAACACCAGTAATGAAACACAGGAGATATCCTAAAGGGGCCAAAAACTCCAAAACAACTTTCTTTCCATTTGATGTGCTTTTTTCAGCAAATCTGACTGGGCAAATGTAGATGATGAAACAGTATGGAAAGCAAGCCACTCCCAATTCATTAAAAGCTTTGAGGAATAGGACTAGGGATATAAACTTTTGTGAAGACTTGAGTGGGAAGGCAGAAGAGTTCTCACAACATAGATGTGATGTGTCACAGCAGCTCTTGCTGCTTCTGAGACACATTGCACTAATGTCAACTTTTGTGTGGGAGCCATGCTCTGTGTCCAGCAGAGCTGCAGTCATCTAAAGCTGCTAGTTACCAAGGCAAAAATATTCCTTATTATACTATAGTCCTGTCAGGAAGAGTTTTCTAGCCAGCTGGAGAAGTATGGAAGCATTTATCATTGTAACTTATTTGCACAGTTGGAAATGAGATGGAGTTTGAGGAGGCCTCTG
Organism: Platalea leucorodia; assembly: GCF_965183815.1. Classification (NCBI taxonomy): domain Eukaryota; kingdom Metazoa; phylum Chordata; class Aves; order Pelecaniformes; family Threskiornithidae; genus Platalea; species Platalea leucorodia. The sequence goes on along the minus strand of NC_138859.1, from coordinate 23,660,531 downwards.
GGCTTTTGTAGTGCTTTAGTGATCTGTGGTAGTCAGCAGTGCTCTTGATTGCTGATTTAGCATTATGTATCTAGGAAGGAATGCTGATGGTTTCTTCAAAGAAAATTTCTCATAGTAGACCAAGGAAATAGAAATACCACTGGGAAGCCTTTCAGTTTGTTGAGGACAAATGCTAATGATGTACCTCATCTCTAGGGACTGAAATTGCACAAATGTTGGAAATGCTGCATTGGATAATGATATACTTGTTTGAGTTCAATCTGGAAAAAAAGAAACTACTTGATGCAGTCTCACAGTTTCTCCAAGAACATACTGTAGAGGTGACAGGATGAAAAAAAAGGATGGATCTTTATTAGTGGCTAATGTTAGAGGGGCCTGACATCCAACAGCAAGTATCCATCGTAGATCTATGGGATGAAGGAAATTGCTGACTATTTTAAATTTTAACAGGCTGTTTATAGATGGACCCATTAATTTTAAAGTGCTAGTGCAACTTCTCAGCATTCTCCTACCAAGAGCCTTTCATGGCTTGAGCATACTACATACTACTACAAAAGGGGAAAAAAAGGATATGCAAATTGGCAACATCAGGAGTCATAACCATATTCTGAAAGCTTAAAGAAAATAGTAAGAGAAGATTACTATTCTGTCTGATTTTTATTACTAGTAGATAAAGGCATAAGAAAGGAGGGGAAAGAAAAAATAAGTGCCAATATGTATGTAGAAACACATTTCCATTCAGCTTCAGTTTCCTTCTCTAACACTCAGCCTGTTATTATTTTCTTTGCACTTCCCAGCCATCTAATAATTGGTGATCCACAAAAGATTATCAAAATTGACTAATCTTAGTTTTAAAGATTATGATCTTCAACAGCTTTACAGCCTATTCTTCTACTGATAAAGACAGAGACTGCCATCTTTCAGTTCATTTGTTCTTCATTTTCCTTATCTCTCTCAGAAAAAATAATCAAGAACTTTGTGTCTTTCAGCAAAACCTACTGTAATGACTTGACTACTCTTTGATGATGCTGCAATCTCAGTGCAGGCCCTGCATGCTGACTGGGTTGCAAAGTTGTGTTGTCATACTATACCTGTTGGCCAAGAGCTGTGACCTAGTTCCAGAAGGAGAGGTTAGGTAAATTGACAAGTCTCCACGTCGAGGGTGAGTAATAGTGATGCGTACAACCACGTGCTCCAAGTAGATCACGTGGTGGTTGGGATTATCTGAACAGCCGGTGGCTTTGTAAATTGAACGGACAACACTGTCAGGCCGTATAGTTCTATAATATAAGCATATAAAAACAACATCAATGTTTCTTGCTTGTTCCTGACAACTAAATAACTTTAGTTATTTAGTGTGAGTAACTTTAGTTAATAACTTTAGTTATTTAGTTATTTAGTCTAGTTAATTTAATTAACTAATTTAGTTATTTAGTTATTTAGTTATTTAGTTTAGTTAATAACTTTAGTTATTTAGTTATTTAGTCTTAATAATAGTCTTAATAAGTGACTGCCAGTGTTGGACAATCATTTCTGAGAAATCAGTAGCCTATAACCCTTAGTTTTAACACTTATTTCCTAGCTGAAACTACTACCGTAGTGTAACTACTTTACTGCAGTCACTGGCAATTACTGGGCTTTCTATTAAGGGCTATGCTGACATGTACACATGCTAAAAGAGGACAGTGAAGACTTGTAATAGGTATAAACCTTTAGGACAGAGCATTTTTTGTGGATTAGTGGCAAGTTGGGATTGTCATGGGATAACAGCTGGTCATTAAGTACCAGGAAATGCCTGGCATCACCATAGTCCTTGCTTATGTGATAGCAAGTATTACATATTAAGTGTAGCAAACAGTGGGCAAACAGTGTCGGACTCAGATGGTTTAAATTGGCATGGCTTCCTTGCAGACTATACCAGACCTAGACTGTCAAGTATATCTATCAAATAAAAACTTTCCTCAATGATTTTAAGGCTTTGGGAATGTGCCTTATGACTGATGCTCTCTCTGTATCTACAGAATGCATGTACAGAATACTACTCTTAAGCCTGGTTCTATAGAGACCTTATCCTAGCAAGCAAAAAACAGTTTAGTCTTAGCCTCTGAGACAGAGACTCTCCTGAGACTGTTTCAGAGTGATAATATGATATAAGATTTCAATGAAAAGAATATTTATATATTATACGCTGAACTATTGAATTTGTACTCATCTTACAAAGATGACTGGAGTGCACTCAAATAGACATTCTTGTTCTTCAGAGCATCATCTATGCCAGTATCAATTAACATCCAGCCTGAATTGTTTTATACCTTCAGGTTTTGGGACATTCTTTAAATTCCATTCCAAGAATTGCAGGGAACAAACTTTACAGGCAAATGATCTGACATATCTGAAGGAGAGATCCTCAGTGTAGCTTTCAAAATCACCCATTAAACACAGTGCAAGGGAGGGGTATATTATACCCAACTTCTTTCCATAAGTTTATGCCAGCAAGAGTTTTGGCAGCAGCTATTACTTGATTTGCCGATCCGTGTTCTCCACACACACATGCTGTGGAGGGACTGTTGTCCACTTTTCTGCTTCTATCACCATTGCTTCAGCATCCATCAGTCCAAATCCGTAGAGGTGGCTCACTGCAAGGTACAAGAAGAATGCAATTATAGGATGAAACCTTGTAAAAAAACTTGTAACCTTGATAAAAACTTTCATCATAGAATAATTCCAGAGATTCATATGCTAACAGCAACTGCTTTTTTTTTTTCCTACTTCTTCTTTGCTTTGCTTCAAAGCTCAAAAATCTCTTCACCAGGAACATATCTAATTTGTTCACTGAATCTGTTCACTACTTTATTACAGAAGCAGCTAATGACCAGCATGAATAACATCACCTTACCATGAGGAGGGTGGACCAGAACTGCAGAATGCCAGCGAGTACAATTGCCTCAGATTGCCCTTTGTCCAGATTCAGCCTGGTCCCCTTATATGACATAATGTTAAAAGGTGTAAAGAACCAGAGAAGAGTAATTTCTATCACTCAAAAACCAAAGACACACACATATGTAAATATTGAAGGCAACTGAGACACTGGATTTACGAAGGAACAGACTGTCTTTTATAACTTCTGTATTTCTTCTGTATGCTCTTTACTTTCCTGAGTATAGCATGTAGATGCTCTCCTATCATGGGGCAGTTTACATGGCACCAGGCCTGCTGGAGACAGATGGGGTTCACCTGTCGCAAAGGGGGAAAAGGATTCTGGCTCAGGAGTTAGCAGGCCTCATTGAGAGAGCTTTAAACTAGATGTGAAGGGGGAAGGGGATAAAACCAGGCTTGCTTGGGATGAGCCTAGGGGTGGCATGCCTGTGTTGGAGAAGAGATCTATAGCCCAACTGAAGTGCATTTACACCAATGCACCCAGCATGGGCAATAAACAGGAGGAGCTGGAAGCCATTGCGTGGCAGGAAAACTATGATGTGGTCGCCATCACGGAAACATGGTGGGATGACTCACACAACTGGAGTGCTGCAATGGATGGCTGCAAGCTCTTTAGAAGGGACAGGCAAGGAAGGAGAGGTGGTGGGGTAGCCCTGTATGTTAGGGAGTGTTTTGACTGTCTAGAACTCAACGATGGTAATGATAAGGTTGAGTGCTTATGGGTAAAGATCAGGGGGAAGGCTAACAAGACAGATATCCTGGTGGGAGTCTGTTATAGACCACCCAACCAGGATGAGGAAACAGATGAAGTATTCTACAAGTGTCTGGCTGAAGTCTCACAATCCCTAGCCCTTGTTCTCGTGGGAGACTTCAACTTACCAGATATCTGCTGGAAATACAACACAGCAGAGAGAAAGCAGTCTCGGAGGTTCCTGGACTGTGTGGGAGATGATAACTTCCTGATGCAGCTGGTGAGGGAGCCAACCAGGGGAGGTGCCCCGCTGGACCTGCTGTTTACGAACAGAGAAGGCCTGGTGGGCGATGTGGTGGTCGGAGGCTGTCTTGGGCTCAGTGGCCTTGACATGATACAGTTTTTGATTCTTGGAGAGGTAAGGAAGGGGGTCAGCAAAACCGCTACCCTGAACTTTAGAAGGGCGGACTTTGGGCTGTTCAGGAGTCTGATTAACAGAGTCCCTTGGGAAGCAGTCCTGAAGGGCAAAGGAGTCCAGGAAGGCTGGATGTTATTCAAGAAGGAAGTCTCAAAGGCGCAGGAGCAGGCTGTCCCCATGTGCCAAAAGACGAGCAGGCGGGGGAGAAGACCGGCCTGGCTGAACAGAGAGCTTTGGCTAGAACTCAGGAAAAAAAGGAGAGCCTACCACCTTTGGAAGAAGGGGCAGGTGACTCAGGAGGACTACAAGGATGTTGTGAGGATATGCAGGGAGAAGACTAGAAAGGCGAAGGCCCAGCTAGAACTTAAACTGGCCACCACCGTTAAAGACAACAAAAAAAGTTTTTATAAATATGTTAGTGACAAAAGGAGGGCCAGGGAGAATCTCCCTCCTTTGTTGGATGCAGAGGGAAACATTGCCACAAAGGATGAGGAGAAGGCTGAGGTACTTAATGCCTTCTTTGCCTCAGTCTTTAATAGTCAGACTGCTCATCCTCGGGGTACTCAGGCCCCTGAACTGGGAGATGGAGATAGGATGCAGAATGAAGCCCCGGTTGTCGAAGAGGTGGCAGTCACTGACCTGCTCCTCCACCTGGATGCCCACAAGTCCATGGGGCCAGACGGGATCCAGCCGAGGATACTGAGGGAGCTGGCAGAGGAGCTGGCCAAGCCACTTTCCATTGTTTGCCAGCAGTCCTGGTCAACCGGGGAGGTCCCAGATGACTGGAAGTTAGCAAATATGACGCCCTTCTACAAGAAGGGTCGGAAGGAGGATCCGGGGAACTACAGGCCTGTCAGCCTGACCTCTTCTATGATTCTATGATTCTATATGCAGCACATTCCCCACTAGCCAGCCAGCCAGCTAGACTGAACATCTCCCGAAAGTTGTCTGCATTAAGAGGGTAAAAAGTTATGGTATTTGAAGTCCAGGGCTTTAAAGGTAATCTGCTTTTCATGCACAACATGTGTCTGAAAGGCTCCTTTCTCTACCTCCTTTGCGCTTCTGCAGATGCATGTCAGTGAAGTGATTGCTGGAGAGAGCTGTAACGTGGCTGCTGACCTCTGATATTACCTACTGCATGCGTCACACATAGAATAGAGTAATAGAATCATAGAATCATTTAGGTTGGAAAAGACCCTTAAGATCATCAAGTCCAACCGTTAACCTAGCACTGCCAAGTCCACCACTAAACCATGTCCCTAAGCACCACATCTACATGTCTTTTAAATACCTCCAGGGATGGGTCTCAACCACTTCCCTGGGCAGCCTGTTCCAGTGCCTGACTACCCTTTCAGTGAAGAAGTTTTTCCTGATATCCAATCTAAACCTCCCCTGGCGCAACTTGAGACCATTTCTTCTTCTCCTATCACTTGCTACTTGGGAGAAGAGACCGACACCCACGTTGCTGCAACCTCCTTTCAGGTAGTTGTAGAGAGCGATAAGGTCTCCCCTCGGCCTCCTCTTCTCTAGGCTAAACAACCCCAGTTCCTTCAGCTGCTCCTCATAGGACTTGTTCTCCAGACCCTTCACCAGCATGCAGTGGTACTGAGCATTCATGCCTGGAAGATAGCATCCTGTTAACACTCATTCCTGGATCGTCCAACCTTACCTCTACCTGCCTGCCATGCTGTGGAGAGACAACAGCTGTCCCCTTGCAAGAAATGTAATGCCTAGTAATTTAACTTCATGCCTGAATGCCTTTTACTCAAAGACGCAGAAGGCTTTAAAGTGTCATCTTTCCTTAGATGCATGTGAAAGAAGGATTGAACTTTCAAATGTAAAACTCCCAAACAAGATGAGGTATTTTCAACAGATTTGCTCCAGTCCCATAATATTTAACTTCTTGATAATTCTGAGTACTCGATGTAACTGTCTCAAGCATTCCAGCAGCTCACAAAGGGTAAAAAGATAACTGCTTTGAATTTCTGTTTAAAGGTCAAGTTCAGTAACAACATCTAGTTTGTAAAGGGATTAGTAATAAACAGCCTTACAAAACAGACTCAAAGTTTCACTTACTTATTTTCAAATCAGCTATGTGGTTTTGGTTGCTGTGCCAATCAAAACCGAAGCTTGAAAATGAATTTTGATAAATTAGAAAGAGTTGCTCACCATGTGGTTTTATTGTGAAAATCTGTGCCCTTGGTAAAATCCTGAGGGGAGGAGGTGAAAGAAAAAAGCTTCTGGAGGGTGGAGATTAGATCACAAATAACACTGTATTAATAAATCAGTTTATCTTGCTACCACAGACAGTGTTACCAGAAAACCCTCAGAAGAACATAAATGTTATTTTAATACTTAATATGACAAGGCATGGTGTAAGTCTTTCCAACTGCACCTTGCAGAGAGTTTTATGAAAGTAACCTCTGTTCATTGCAAAACCAGAATTCAGAAAATCATAGAATCATAGAATCGTTAAGGATGGAAAAGACCCTTAAGATCATCGAGTCCAACCGTTAACCTAGCACTGACAAGTCCACCACTAAACCATGTCCTCGAGCACCACGTCTACCCGTTCTTTAAATACCTCCAGGGATGGAGACTCAACCACTTCCCTGGGCAGCCTGTTCCAGTGCCTGACTACCCTTTCAGTGAAGAAGTTTTTTCTAATATCCAGACTAAACTTCCCCTGGTGCAGCTTGAGGCCGTTTCCTCTCGTACTGTCACTTGTAACTAGGGAGAAGAGACCGACCCCCACCTTGCTACAACCTCCTTTCAGGTAGTTGTAGAGAGCAATAAGGTCTCCCCTAGTCCTATTGCTTGTTACTAGGGAGAAGAGACCGACCCCCACCTCGCTACAGCCTCCTTTCAGGGAGTTGTAGAGAGCAATAAGGTCTCCCCTCAGCCTCCTCTTCTCCAAACTAAACAACCCCAGCTCCCTCAGCCGATCCTCATAAGACTTGGTCTCTAGACCCTTCACCAGCTTCATTGCCCTTCTTTGGACACACTCCAGCACCTCGATGTCCTTCTTGCAGTGAGGGGCCCAAAACTGAACACAGTACTCGAGGTGCGGCCTCACCAGTGCCGAGTACAGGGGCACTATCACCTCCCTGGTCCTGCTGGCCACACTATTCTTGATACAGGCCAGGATGCCATTGGCCCTCTTGGCCACCTGAGCACACTGCTGGCTCATGTTCAGGCAGCTGTCAACCAACACCCCCACGTCCTTTTCCGCCAGGCAGCTCTCCAGCCACTCCTCCCCAAGCCTGTAGCGTTGCATGGGGTTGTTGTGACCCAAGGGCAGGACCCGGCACTTAGCCTTGTTGAACCTCATACAGTTGGCCTTGGCCCATCGATCCAGCCTGTCCAGGTCCCTCTGTAGGGCCTTCCTACCCTCAAACAGATCAACACTTCCACCCAACTTGGTGTCGTCTGCAAACTTCCTGAGGGTGCACTCGATCCCCTCATCCAGATCATAGATAAAGATATTGAACAGAACTGGCCCCAATACTGAGCCCTGGGGAACACCACTCGTGACGGGCCGCCAACTGGATTTGACTCCATTCACCACCACTCTCTGGGCTCGGCCATCCAGCCAGTTTTTAACCCAGCGCAGAGTGCACCCATCCAAGCCGTGAGCAGCCAGCTTCTCCAGGAGAATGCTGTGGGAGACAGTGTCAAAGGCCTTACTAAAGTCCAGGTGGACAACATCCACAGCCTTCCCCTCATCCACTAAGAGGGTCACCTTGTCATAGAAGGAGACCAGGTTAGTGAAACAGGACCTCCCTTTCATGAACCCATGCTGGCTGAGCCTGATCCCCTGGTTGTCTCGCATGTGCCGCGTAATGGCACTCAAGATGATCTGCTCCATGACCTTCCCCAGCACTGAGGTCAGGCTGACAGGCCTGTAGTTCCCCGGATCCTCCTTCCGACCCTTCTTGTAGAGGGGCGTCACATTAGCTAACTTCCAGTCATCTGGGACCTCCCCGGTTGACCAGGACTGCAGAGAGATGATGGAAAGTGGCTTGGCCAGCTCCTCTGCCAGCTCCCTCAGTATCCTCGGGTGGATCCCATCTGGGCCCATGGACTTGTGCGCATCCAGGTGGAGGAGCAGGTCACTAACTGCTACCTCTTCGATTATTGGGGCTTCATTCTGCATCCTATCTCCATCTCCCAGCTCAGGGGCCTGAGTACCCCGAGGATGAGCAGTCTGACTATTAAAGACTGAGGCAAAGAAGGCATTAAGTACCTCAGCCTTCTCCTCATCCTTTGTGGCAAGGTTACCTTCTGCATCCAACAAAGGAGGGAGATTCTCCCTGGCCCTCCTTTTGTCGCTGCTATATTTGTAAAAACATAGAGGACTCCATCCAAAAAAAAAAACCAACCTTGTCAAACAAATAACAGTTCAAAGTATAAAAATAATTGGTACTTAAGGATTCCATTTTCCAAATATGGTAATATCTAATGCTGTCTGAAACTGCCAACTGAAGACGGTTCTTTAAAGGAAATTCCTTCAAGGCTTAATGACTGTGTAATGAAATTGTTCTCTTTCCGTCTCCTTCCCCTTCAGCCCCAAACTCAAGTGCACATAGCATGGAAACATTCATTTGGAGAGAACTAAACACAGCACCTCTGTCAAATAAGGCAGGTATTTTTTTTCGGAAGTGAAACAAAAGGTCTAGTGTATATGAAGATAATGAAATTCAACCCTCCTTCAGACTTCTGAATTCTCTTTAATGTATTCCACAAACAAATGGACAAATAGAGATTTTCGATTTTTACACGTGGGTGAGGGCAGGCAGAAGAAGGGCAAGGAAGGCTTAAATGGAGAAAAATGTTCATACTGTGAAGAGGGTCCTCATGATGGAAAACTCCCTGGTCATAAACATCATCTTGCAAAAACAACATCTGATCAAAGCATATTTATCTGTGCAGTCATTCATCTATTCTTACACTGCATCCATTGCTCTGATATTTAAAATTTTAGTTAATAATCATTCTGTCTGCTTCTGAGGGGGTGTAGCGCTGTCCTGTAAGAAGATATTTGCCTTTCAGAGATGGAAGGGGAATGTGAGTTTGGTATAACATAAATTGATTGTTAAGGGACAGTCTTTTGCTCTCGTTGAGCTCAAGAGCTGCAAACTTTGATCTCCTGGTGCTGAAGGTGTCCATGGGCAGAACAATCCTTGAATCCTTCCTCCACTCACGCAGCAATGCAAACTGACCCATTCCTATTTCTGCAAAATCACATGAATACACAGTTTTACAGATGCAGTAAAACTTTCAGAGAAAAACTTGCCTTCTGGAACACAAAGTAAATATCAAATATTTGCTGATCTCTTTACTCTTCCTATCATTAAAGAAAATAACATTTCTAGGGGCTAAAGTCCATTTATTTATACCTAGAGCAGTACCTCTATTAGCTCAGCATGAAATCAAGGACTGCTCAGCTGCTGGATAGACTTCCCCAGCTTTTTCATAATCCCTTTGTTTTTGTCTCAAACTGCTATTGAAAATTCAATAGCTTCCTTATTTATATATAAAGAGGATGTAAAGCCCCAAATCTAAAGACAGAATATATAATCCATTTGACTAAGAGAAATATGAATTTCTGGTATTGATAAATCACAACACAAAATGATGATCTTAAAGGTCCAACCTAAACGATTCTATGATTCTATGATTCAATTAAAATCATGCAGACTCCAGGAAAACTGTTCCCAAACACTGAAAACACAGCATTTCCAGCGCCTCAGTGCAGCTAAATTTGTTATGCTGCAGTTTTCATTTCCTGTCATCAAGATGTCTCATCAATAGTTTAGATGCTAAGCTTCCCTTGATATTCTGTTCATTTGACAAAAAGCACTGCAGGATATTTTCTCTCCACTATATTTTTGGGCCTTTAATTTTCTATACCATAAAAGCAGCATTGGAAATACAAATATTTCCTGGTATCTGTGATAACTGATAACAGATATCAAATACTGAACCAGTAGGCAAGACTAACTACAATACCTTTAGTTTTTCAAACCAGGAATATGCAGCTGTGCTAAACTAGACTCAGCTGTTTGAAATGTAAGTTATTATGACTTGTCAATTTACGCTACCTTAGGATCTTGCTACAGTCTCATCCAGAATGAGAAATACAAAATAAGAGTCTGAAATGCTCCTTATGCTTTGGTTCTCTTAAATATTGTTTAGCAAGACAGGAAGACATGGGACTACAAAATTTTTCTTTGGGTTTTTTGGATTTGTTTTCTGTTATTCTATTCTGTAATTCAGTTGTGTGTCTGTGTGCATGTGTATGTGTATAGAGAAAGAAAGATTTTTTCTGGCAAGTTTTGAATGGTTACATAGTCATCTGCACCAAAGCACTTAAGTGAGTCTGAGCTTGTTTCCACAACTGTACTAGTGCACACACTCACCAAGGAGAGGTGATCATGTGCAAGTATATCTAGCACTATAGTCAGAGCAAACAGGACCATTTTTTTACACCTGATTAGGAAATGCATATATGTAGTCATTTGATGCCAGGTACTGTGCTGGTAACTGTGTACTTGACAACAGAGAGTCCAAAATATCTGTTTTAACAGTAGTGTAAAGCTTCCCCTTTCTACTCTTTTATTTACTTCCTTTTCCTTATCAAAAGGAATTTCAGTATTTCATAGGACCATAGTCAATATTTGTTTCAATTTTAGTTGAAGGATTTCAAATATATTAAAATGAAAAATTCTTAAGACTCTCCAGTTACTCTCATTCTGTAACTACTTCAACCCAACCTGCACCAATATTTATTTCACATTTGATAGTTTATTTGCAAATATAGAACTCTAATTGTATATTACTTTAAGGTTCTGTCATTTGCTTAGTATATCAAAATACTTCTAATTACAAATAGGAAAGCCAGTTGTTTGAAGAAAATTAAGGAACAAAAAAAAGGAGAAATGATACAATGACACACTGCTTAAACTATTTTCATTTTGTTTCGCCATGTCTTAACTGAGAGAACATTGTTCTTGAATGAGAATTCATCTCATTTCAGCCATATCCTTAACCGCAAATTACCCTGTTTTGTGCCAACCTGTGACCAGTAATCTATGATAACAGGATGTGATTTCTGAAATGCATAACTGCTTTACAAGCCAATAACACAGCTGTGCAAGAATGTTCTTTTTTGCTCTTGGTTGTAAAACCAACTCCCTCATGCTTTTTAAATTAAGTACAATATTTGCATTTTCATATTTTATACAGAACCAAACCCAAAATTTTTCAATTTTTCAACAACAAACTCAGTCCTTTCTCCCCACATAATTCCCCTCAATCCAGGTTATTAAAAATTATTAATAATTAATCCAGGCTATTAAAATTATTTTATTAATCTTACCATCACACCAGAGAAGGATTTATAGGACAGAAAGTTATGCAATAAATTTGTTATAAAAGTGGCTGTTACAAAGGTGCACAATGAGAAATCAAGGGGTTTCTATAACTAGAAAAGTGCAAACGGAATACTTAAAAATAGCCTTTATTAAGCTTCCAATTGTGTTTATGTCAATTACTGATTCTTGTATCAGTACAAATAATTTCTCTAGTAATATACTAACCGTGGATTTACCTGACAATATATTTGACAAAAAAATCAACCCTCTGTATTTTATAGTTTTCTGTCTGACTGAAAGCCCTTATTCATTGATAAAATAAAATATAGATCTTCCAGAACCACTGGTGGGACAGCTAGTAGAAGCTAAACTTCCAGCAGACAGTGTAGCTTTGTGAATAGTTTCTATATGCAGTTCTGACACTATATCACCTTCTTTTTGAGCCTTTGCATCCACTTAACCCCTAAAAACCATCACCTTAAAACATAAATTAAATTCAAGATCACTACTGCATTCACATCCTGTCAGTAATTATCTACTTCAGGTATTTAAAACGTATATTAAGCAGGTAGACATTGGTTGACTAAAAGGACTAAAAGCAAAAGACAGTTTTGGGTCTTCAGAGTCAGACTCTACTAATAGTGACAGCAAGTACCACCCAAATACCTTCCTCTCTCACAAGTGTTAGCAGCCTCAAGGCACAGGTCAATGGGATTCAGCCACCCCACTGTCAGTGGTCAGCACTGAGAACCTGTGTGTATCCAGTATGGCCATGCCAAGTTCTTCACTTCCTGCAGCAAGATCTGAATCAATATCTGATTTACTTTTCAGAGCTTGTTTAGGTATGAGTAAACCATAGTAGTCTTCAGAGCACACGATATTCTGCTGTGCCCTGCATATGGGGATATTTTCTTCAGTGTCACAGAAAGTACCAGTGCACTTCAGCAGAGTGACCAGGAAGACTAGTTTACCTCTCTGCCTCTGAAGGAGCAGGGTTGCTATAAAAACAGAAAACCTGACTACTACTAGCTGATGATTGATAAGACAGGTTTCTGCAGCAGGATTTGGCTGTAAATCATATAGCCTCTACTATAGATATAACAATTTTATAACAAAAACATTTATTTATATTGCTTAAAATGAGGCAACTTATGTGAATGGAATAAATCTAAGGATTATGTGCATTTAAAAGGGGAAACAATGTTTGCTGAAATAAAGTTGACTAAGGTTCATCTACAGTAATGGAAACTATAATTTTGAAATTCCATGATAGTCATTTTATGTTGCATTTTCCCAAAAAGCACAAAGATCCATTGCAAAAAATGACAGCTTGCAAATTTTCTCTAATCAAAACAAGCCATTTTCTGACTTCATCATGGAATACTTTTAAAAAAAAAAAGGAAACATTTCCTTTATTAGAGGCAAGTTTACCCTTGGAGATACATTTAGGATTCCTCAATGATTTAAAAGCAGCCAAATGTACTTGTCATTTCATCCCATCAAATAATAAAAACACCTTTTGGTGAGAGCCTATATGCTAGGCTTCATCTCAGAACAGATGACAGATGAGTTAAAGGAACTGTAAATGGAAATGCTGACAGATTGTTAGGAGACACAAAGATACCATTTCTGTGCTGTCAGATGTATCAGACACATGGTGCAGAACTTCTGTCTTGTACAATGACTGTGTTTGTTCAGAGGTGTTGGTGCTTCAGAGGAATATTTACACTCTAATTCCTGACTGAGTATAGGGCAGCAGCAGGATTTTGGCAGAGAAAGGTTATATATAAATGTGCATACAGTTGTAATGAAGTGTTTTGCAAATTATTTAATAATTTGCAAATTTTTAGAATTGAAATTATACCAGCCTCATCCCAAAGCACAGAAAATATTAATTAAGTCAATAGACTTCACACTATCCTGGTAGTTCTGTACAGTACATACAGATCAGTAACCTGAGGCAAAAGGAAATTAAACAATCAGCCAAGTTTACAGATAGTTGGACCAGTAACATTAACACTGTTAACAGATCTTGTGGATGAATTTCTGCATCCACTGAGTTAATAGCAACACTTCCATTGATTTGCATGAGCTGTTTTTTCCAGAAGGAAATAGCGATACAGTTATACACAACTTCAGGCATCTAACTGATCTGAATTGTTCTCTATGGGGGCACTTATCTTTCCCATTTATTAAACAGGGAGCATAGGCTCCTTGATGCTCTAGATCCTACCAAGATTCTCTAAATGCCTAACTGGCCTAAATCCCAGTCCCACTAAAGTAGACACTCTCTGATAATAAAACAATTGCCAGTTTTGTAATCACTGAAAATGAAATATAACAATGCAATGGCAACAAAGAGCTTTGGTCTTCCCAAAGGGAGGTGTTTGTTGTTTTTTTTAAAAAGACAGAACTACCCCCCTGCATAAGATGTTTACGTAGTTTGTCATGGATGTAAATGAGAAATGTGGGCTTCATTGTCTATAAGTAAAGCATTCTGCTTTGGAGAATTGTATTGGTTTATCATTCACTTTTTAATTCAGTGTTCCTGGTTTTTCTTTCTTAATATTGCAAAATGGAAATCTACATTTCATATTAAGTGGTAGACTCTGAGGTTATGTGTCCACAGGGGAAGAGACTGTTCCTCCATTTCCCTTCCACCCAGTCTTTTGCAGACTTTTGCTAAAGGTCTGAGTTGGGCTTGTTAAAAGAAAGTAATGTCAAAGGTTATTATTCCCATGATCTGTGTACTGTTAATGTTGTCAATGCTCTTGGCAATGCCTGGAATACTAGGATCTGCAGAGTATAGTAATTGTGCATATCTTTAGGACAGACGGACATCAAATCTGTAAGTTATTGAGCAGAGGCACTATCTTTTAAAATTCTTTGTCTATTGTGCTGATCATGGATTGGTGATGATTCTGAGTGCTATTTCCTATCACACATACTCTGTCAATGTTGGGGAGAGATGTGGTGGCACTTCTGCTCACTGTTAGACTAGCTAATTAATTATTAATTAAAATTAATAATTTTAGCTGGTTTGCTTGCCTGCTTTCCTGGTGCTAAACTGAATGCTACCCTGTGTTCCAACAACTACCAAGCAGGGGCTACAAGGTGAAAAGTGTTCACATGAATCTAACCAGTCCACCTAATATAAGACTAATGCCTAGTTATGCGAATGAGTGCCAACATATCTCTCAGACTTTAAATCCACATAGGTTGAAGACTTTGTCATGTATGTGTAAGATATAGTTGGATTGTCTTTCCAAAAATGTAGTTGCTTTTCCAGACTCTTACTCTCAGTTGCCTACTCAAGATTCTGGTTTGTGTGCCTCACATTTGGAAATGGCATGTTACATACTTGTTTCTTGATAAATGTAATTCCCACAATATTAAAATCCTGTGGCTTAATGCCTGGCAGATAGGACTCTAGATCATAGAATCATAGAATCATACAATATCTCAAGTTGGAAGGGACCCATAAGGATCATCCAGTCCAACTCCCTGCTCCTCCCAGGACTACCTAAAACTAAACCATATGACTAAGAGCATCATCCAGACACTCCTTGAACTCGGACAGGCTTTGTGCCGTGACCACTTCCCTGGGGAGCCTGTTCCAGTGACTGACCACCCTCTCAGTGAAGAACCTTTTCCTAAGGTCCAATCTGAACTTCCCCTGATGCAGCTTCATTCTGTTTCCTTGTGTCCTATTGCTGGTCACCAGAAAGAGGTGATCAGCACCTCCCCCTCTGCTGCCCCCCTTGAGGAAGTTGTAGACTGCGATGAGGTCACCCCTCAGCCTTCTCTTCTCTAAGCTGAACAAACCAAGTGACCTCAGCCGATCCTCATAAGTCTTGCCCTCGAGGCCTTTCACCATCTTGGTCACCCGAGTTGGAGCCTTTTTCAAAGACTAATATGTTTGGAAGCAAAATCTAGCTTAAAAGGATTCCCTGGACGGTGTAAAGCTGCAGAAATAGCTGTGTCATGGCTTGGCAATGAAGCTATGGGCCTGCTGAGAGGAGCGAGTGGCCAGAGGACATGGCCCTAGGGGTATTCCTGGTGAGGAGACATTGCCTTGATCCAACAAAGCCCCCAGAAAGTGAGAGAAACAAGTCACATGAGATTTAATTTGCCGATGTTCCTCAACAAGTGGAACCTAGAAGATACTTACTGACAGCAAAGTTGTCTTCCTGAAAATATCAATCAGCTTCATTTTTCAATCACAAAAAATCATTAGTCTAATTTGCATAGGATACAGTCTGTTCCACTCTTACAAAGTAAAATCAATGCAATTTCATGTGTTTGGTGTTAGCTAGCCAAACAACCCAAAAATGACAGCCAAACTCAAAGCCCATGTTCTACATGCTCTGTGCACCATGTGTATGGGCTGTAGGGGTGGGTAGAACTTGATATTGGCTCTTATCACCATATGCAAATACCAGCTAGAATCTGTAAGATTGGAAGGTCTTTTGATATATGTACAGCTTTGGTTGATATATCAGTTCTTGAGTGTTTGCCATTTTCAGGAGTCTTATACCAGCTTCTAACAATGTTTTCAAAATATAATTTCATATCATTATTTAAAATATGCAGCATGGTGCTTATGGATAGCTTTTTTTTTTTCTCTGAAATGTACATGCTGTTGTGCAGATTTTCTCACTGCTCTCTGAATTTGTGCCTGGTTACTGGTCACCTTACAGCAATTTAAATCTGACCAATCATAGGATCATAGATAGTCTTGTCTCTTCATCAGTCCCAGAATTGGTAATGCTCTGTTTGCAAGAATCACCAGTTTTATTAAACACTATAACACTATAATTAAAAATATAATTAAAAAATTATATTCAAAGGCCACTTCTCTCTCCTGAAGTAGCCAACTGTGATACTTTGGCTAATCTAAATGGATGGTATTTAGCTCTGCTAGTCTGTTATTATTCCCTGGCAAATGAGATTGCTCTCAATTTCTGTAGGAAGACTACCTCCACCAGGTCTAGAAATGTCTTGAAATGGAAAAAAGTGGCTAGAGTTTTGATTTTCATTTATCTTTCAGTGGTATTTTTTTTCACTGTACTGAGGTGTTATTATCTACACTTTAGAGCCAAGAAGACTGAAGGATGTTCTCTAAAATCTCCCTGCAAATTAATAGTATTCCCTCACTCTGAATGGTCTGTTTACCCAGAGAATTTTCTTTGAGAGTATATAGAGCTTCAGTTACATATAAAGAATTTTTCAGATTATTTGATCATTTTTCTTAAAACTGCAGTGTTTCATTTCTTTCAACCTAGAAACAAATCAGCATTAATGCAGTGTCCCCTTTTTATGAATGCAGTGGGAAGCTCTATTGTTGACCAAATAATTGACATAACAATGAGCCTTTGCATACCAATCTGCCATAGCAGAAACAGTTTGACAATTTTGGTATCTTCACAAAAAGAGATATTCTCTAGTATTTTTCTAAATAACTGGTTAATCAGCTGCTTAATTATTTAAAAACCCTCTGATTTTGAAGCCAAATTGAGCCAAATTGATCTCTTTATCTAGTGACAAATTATATTTACAACTGAGTAGACAAAAAAATACTCTGAGTACTCAATCTTTCTTTTTGAGAATATCAAGTAATAAATTCCTGTGTATAGATACCTGCTGGCTGACAACAAAACAAAACAAAACAAAACAAAACAAAACAAAAACAATAAAAAAATCTTGCCCCTTCCTTTCTTCATTCTGTTGACATACATTTAATGAATACTGTTTACTTGCCAGAAAATGAAACAAATAACTGACATTGCTTTAGCAAATCACTGGCTGGCTCAAGTGCTTTTCATGAAACAATCTTACTAATGTTAGACAGAAATATGGAGAACTTGCAATCAATAATGACATCTGTGAGCTCCTTCTGTGTGTTCTGCAACAGAGAAAGACTGCAAAGGACTATATTGAGGGACAATGTTGCCATGCAGCCTGGAAAAACATCCCACTGAAAAGGCATGCTGACCCACTTTCAACTACCAGCTTTTGCTGACCCTTTGTTGAGTGAGAGGTTCTTCCAAGTTTTTGTTGTTTTTACCCTTTCAGTTCTCATTTCTAAAGGAGCAAGTCTGTCTCTCCTTTTCTCCTAATTTTTTTTCTTTCTTCCCCAGCATGCATGGAAGAAAGGCAGATTGTTTCTCGTGACTCTCTTTGTTTTAGTTAATTAAAAAAAAAAAAAAAAAAAAAAGCTTCCTCACCCTTACTTTGTTAAGACTATGCCTTGGAAGAAATATGGATCTTGTCATCGACAAAATTATGATACATTTCCTTAAGGTACTCAGATTAATCAGAGTAATTCATCTATTAAAAAGCATTCTTTAATTGTTAGTCTTGGCAACAGTGAAGGATAATAGTCAAATATTATCCTAAATATTGCCACGTGCAATAGTAACATACTGGTTCGGTCTTGCCAGCAGTGGTGTGCAAACACCAATTGAGTCCAGTTTTGAATGTTGTGATTTAATCTAAATCTTTTGCTTTTTCTTCTTCTAAAACCAACAGAGGTTTAAAGAAAGCTGGATTTTTATTGGAAGCATTTGCTCAGCCTAACTTGCCGAGATAATTTAGTTAAAACTAGTGCTTTTATTTGAGTTAAAGTTGATTCCTGAGCTCCATAGAGGTTGAGGCACTTAGTTTGTCTTCCTCTTTTTCAATTCCACCATGGAGTCTACAGTGGAGTTCTGCCAGGTCAAGTTGTATTTCCTGACTCCCAGTCCCCCAGTTGATCTTATCTGTGTTCATGATTTTGCACAAGTGGAGGAAAACCCTTTTTCACCCCTTTTCTTCTATATATATCAACAAATAGAAAAATGTGTAGCTCCAAGGATTCAGATTAAGCTAGCTAGTGGTGTAACAGTCCATGTCCTGCTGCCAATGCTGTTAATGATAGTGTGTTAGTGTGACTTCTCTTTTGCTAATGAGTGACAGCTGCTGTGAAGTGAATCATAGACTGTTTGCCTCTCCCAGGAAACAAGTGGAAAACCACAAAAAGATAGAATTTTGAAAGTGAGTTAGGGAAAAAACAACCAACTCTGTTTTATGCTACTTGAAAACTATTGTTTGAATTTCAGATAGCTCCAACAAAATGATAATGCAGTCATGATTTCTTGCCAAAACTTTTGAAATACTGGGTTATGTTTCACAATAACAAAAACTGTAATGTTATCATAATTAAGATATTATTTCTCACTGTATGTGTTTTTGCATGTGGTTGTGTGCTTGTTGTAAATGGGACAAACCCAGGTCAAAACCTTCACATGGTGAAGGGGTTGGAGTCAAATACCCATTTCTAAATGTATCCTTTGTAGTTAGGGTCTGGTTTGGATCCAGAAATGAAAGCTGTTTTGTTTGGTTTCTATTCAGTTGCAGCAGCAATGTCATAGGTCAGAATGATATATTAAAGATGCTCTATGGTAGCAGTGCCTTGATCTAGAATAGATTAACACTAGGCTTCAGTTTTAAAATGAAACTAGTGTAAAGATTTGATGGTTCTTATATATTATATTCTGGTCTCAATAGATCCTAGCACAAAATAGTTCAAATCTCAAGACACATGCTCATCTTAAAAGAAGTTCTCTCATGAAAGGAGAATCAGAAATAAGACATTCTGGGGTTTTTTTTTAGATGCAATCCAGACTGAAAGCAGTTAAGAGTTTAGTGAATGGGAATCAGAAGCCAAGCCATGTTGAAATACAGCATTGTATGGATTCAAGGTCCAGTTTTAACCCATCTTGAAAATATATGTCTTATTTAGTGGCACAATTGTGTACTTCTGCTCACATTATAGAATATACAGCCTAAAGAGGTAATTTTAATGCAAAAATATAAGACACTACAAAATTTTAGAAACCTACATTAGAGCTGATTGAAGAGTATGATTTCTGTCCCATTAAAAATCTTGATAACTCAACATTTGTTTTTGTCCTAAATCTTAAATATTGAAAAATGTAGGGTGATTGATATAATTCTGAAATTTGAGTATACTGTTTTGTCATTTTTTAATCAAAATTATCAGCAATTCTAAATGAGAATGTGGTCTGAACCCAGTAACTGCTACAACTCCAACTCTAGGCTATTTTAGGAGTATACTAGCTATACAAGGATAAATTTTAAAACACCTGATTTACTTAGTTTTCTGCAAGCACTGCACAAATTAGGACCAAAAGGGACTACCAGGATCTGGCCAATGCCTTTTGTAGCTGCATTTTTGGGTTTAGCCATTTTTAGAACATTTCTTTATAAAAGAGAAGATAGGCCCCTTTTGTTAATGGCAAGACTCAAAGCTATGCACAACACAGGGTCAACCAAACTACTTGAGATTATTTCCTTTTAAAAAA
The DNA here is from genome assembly GCF_965183815.1 of Platalea leucorodia. Lineage (NCBI taxonomy): Eukaryota > Metazoa > Chordata > Aves > Pelecaniformes > Threskiornithidae > Platalea > Platalea leucorodia. Next base: position 23,640,743 of record NC_138859.1, on the reverse strand, counting down.
TGTCAAAAATTATGTTGCCTCTGATGACAAAGAAGAAAGGAAGCTCTCACCCTTATAACCAGCTGCATTGGTTTTCCAGTCGTTAGCATTCAGATGTCCTGTATGTGAAGTCCTGACAATAATATGCTGTATGTCTCTCCAGGTCAGAAATGGACTATGAAAAGGAGGAAAGACAAAGTAAAAAATCAGACATTTTACCAGAATGGAGGGATAAAATATCCAAACAAAATAAATTGCAATTTCTCTTCCCTCTTCTCCTTTGTTCTATTCAAAATAGCATGTCCTAATTTTACAGAATTACTCTATAAAATTGTTTATTCAGCTAGGAGGTTTGCATTAAGCAGACTATAAAGATATATGATATATCATATACTGTATAAAACTTCTAATGCTTTGCTGAGCAAGGGAACAAAAAGGAGTACATTTCACCCAGAGGTAACTTGTATGACCACCAACCACTATATGTGATTACCTACCTTGACCAGTTAAAAGCTAAAGAAAAGCAAATTGATGGCTCACTGAATAGCTTTACTAAATCTTAGTAACTAAGCCCTCAAGCTGGAAATTTTTTTAGGCTTTCAACTCCTATTGAAGCTATTTCAGATGACTCTGTTGTTATTCACTTGTCTATTACCCTGGGTCTTGGAATTTGCTGTGGCTCCACATATTCTTTAAGAAGCCCAAATTGCCAGCACTGAATTTGAATAGTTACAGAGCAAGTGTCTGATAGCACAGAGGTGAATTCCTTTAACAGATTCCTAATAACTTGTCTGCCATGACAGTGAAAGACAATACATCCTTACTATGAAATTAGACTATGAGTCTAGCTATTTGAAATTTCAGTGAGAATTTATTTGGGAAACAGATACAGGGTAATAAAAAACATACAGAAATATCCAGGTCTTCTATGAGTCCCCCGACATTGGAACACATAGAAAAATCTCACGCAACTCTCTGTTTGATGTGCACAGGCAAATGCTGTCTCGGATGGCTTCTGACACACACCACCACCACCACCACCCCCCCGTAGCGTTTCACATCTTCCAGAACTTGTTTTCTCAAAGTATATATTTTTTTTAAATACTTGAGTAATCGGTGCTGTATGGCACTTAACTATGGAAGTAGAATCTTGCTTATCCTGTGAGCTGAAATCAAGCTATTAAGAAACAATATCGAATACATGTTCAGGAGAAGGCAGTAGGGACATAGAAGTTATTGCAAACCTGTAATTGACCCGTTTATAGAAAAACTTTCCCCTATCTTATCCTCAGTGCACATATAGACATATATTGATGGGTATTAAAGAAAAGGAAGTTCACCTGTCTGGGTGGAAATACAGAAAATGAAAACCAATTATGTTTCAGAACCATGGTCTATGATTTTATATAATGGAGAAAAACTTGGGATGTAAAGGACATTCACTCACATATGATGTTCACAAATTTTACTTTCCAATAGCCTTATAATCTATATGCTTCAAATCAAGTAGGAGTTGCCAAGAAAAAACCAGGCTTCTTTTATGCAACTAGGTTGTAAGGGACAGTCCAAAGAAGGGTACTGAACCATTTAACTATACACATTTTTCTCGCTTCCCTTGCAGTAATACCATTTTATTTCTGAGTGTATATTTTCCATCGCAGAACATTTCCCAGTGGGTATGTGGGGCCCATGGGTATGCTGATACAACCTCGCACCTTTCTAGCTACAGTTGGCACGTCACAGGAAGTGGTGTATATTTTTCTGGCATCATCACAAAAAGTCCTGTTTGTGCTAGCTGTTGAAACATACAGTGGAGCTGGAATAATCCGAAGAAGGAAGATGATTTATAATTGAATCTCTGATTGACTGTAGCCAGATTTTTTGGTAATTTCTTCTAAGCTGTGTAAATTTGTGACCCTTTAATTTCTCTGTGTCTGTGTACAAGGTATGATGTTTAAATTATTATGTTATTTTTAAATTTAAATTTAAATTATTATGTTATTTTTAAGGAGAGCTGATGCCTTCTGGCCCTGAACATTTATTAAAACATTAATATGCCCATAGATACAGTTTTACCTTAAGGTGGAATTTCTCACACTAGACCGTTAGACTAGAATGACAGTAATACTTTATCCACCTGAGCTGGTAAAAACAACTGCAAAAAAAAAGAAATGTCATTCATGAGCATTAAGGGCTTGTAAGATAGGATATGCTTGGACTGTTACGTAACATGCTTCAAGAAAAAAAATCAATAAGATATTATACCAGCTCAGGAATTCTATTGGGAGCCTGAATAAAGTCTTAGAAAAACATGTTTCAGGCCTTCAGGAAGACTTTCAGGACAAAAGAGCTGCATTCTTTATAATCTGGGATCTAAACAATCTATAATTACATAAAGCAAGCTGTCCATGCTACTGGTAAAAAATAAGGCACTAAAATACTAACAACTTTAAAAGGAGAGTTTCAAGATAGGGTACGCTCAACTGATAATTTAAAGAGGAACGGTGGATAAAGGATATAAGGATATAGTAGACTCCACTTGATAATACTAAACTCCCATAAATTGGAATTAGTCATCCAGTCAGAAAATGAGATTACGTATCAAAATCATGATTTACTTTTAAAAACAAAAACCATGTCAGACCTTGAAAACTGAGCCATTCACTGTTGTATCTACCATCCTTATCTAACCATAAAAAATAATGCAAGAATTTCTGGGACAGAAAACCTTTGATCAAAGGTCTGATTTCCAGGACACAAAAAGGTATATAGTTAAATCAATGTCTCTTATACAATCTCCACATCTGTTTGCTTACTCTAGTATTCATGAGATATATGTTTTTATATTTTCTTCTGAAGGAATGATGATTTGTTACATCTAATAGGTTTAACATCATAAGAACAACATTCAAACCAATTTCTATAGCCTACTATAGGACCTTCACTACACTAAGAATTGTGTTATTGCCAGATTGAAATTTCCTCTCTAAAGTAGACATCTCATTTGAAACAGAATAGGTCTGCAATTGTTTGCCCACAATTTCTTCCAGACACTTTAACAACAACAACAACAACAACAAAGAAACTGGAATGAAGTCAAAACAGCAGTTCATTTGGAGAAAGAAGAAGGATTTTTTGTTTTGTTTTCGTTTATTTTTAAACAGGACAGCCTCACAGCCAATTTTAAAGCATCTGAAAAAGTCACAGAATTGGTCAAATATTTGTAAAACATGTCAAAAGTTCATCCTAAGTGAGTAAACAGTTGTTTGCTAGCCATGTGGGCCACAGATCCAGACAAGATGTCATTGATGTTAATTGGTTGATTAATCTCAAAAGAATTAATAGCTAAACATCTTGAAATGAACAAATACATTATCAAGAACAGTACTAACTCTGCTTGAGAAAGGATTGATTTAAAAAACTGAGCAATTTCCTTCCAAGAAAAAAATTTTTATTGATTTCATCTGAAATTGTCTTGGGATTATACATACCAGACAATACTCAAAATCATGTCAGAATAAGCAGAAGTGAGAACAATTAGATACAAAATTGTTTGTCCGACAGACAAAAAATAATGTATGTTGTGTCCTCAACAAACTATTTATACTCTGAGATACAGCCCTCTTCTTTCAGGCTTCTCAAAATGTTTATGAAACAAATGAGAAAAAATGAAACAGAACAAGTATATTAAATTATATTACAGTAATATATAATATAATTATATTACAGTAATATTAATTTGAGATTAAACTGTATCTTTAAACAAGAGCAAATAAATAACATTATTCAAGCTGCTTAGAAATAGTAGATCATCATTTTTGGCCAAATCTGATTTCTTCATTCCACAAGTGGTCTCCCTAGTGACAATTGGGCTAATCCTGGAAAAAGTAAAGAATTCAGGCTCTATTCTTTTTCCATAATGATACAGTGCCAAAAATAACTGTTCAAAATAATCAATGCAAGAGGACAATAAGCAAAAATATCACTGAATGCAATAATGATACAAATGGGGTGAAAATTTAGTTTTGCCTTTGTAGCAAAATGATATTGCTAACAAAATGAATAATGGTTGCTACATTATTTTCATAACCAGCAGTTTGTGACAAATATGACCTAATTTGAAAAAAATTTCTTGTCAAAATAGCAGAGAATTGTTGGAAGAATTACAATAAATGTTTCTTCAAAAATCAAAGAAAAACCACAGTATCACAGGATGAATTAAGAAAAAGAAACACTTTTCAATTTGGAAGTATCAAATTACTTTCTTTGTAAATCTTAGTTATGACAGGACAGACATGGATAATTATTATTATTATAAACAATCTAAAAAGTCTCTATGCCCTAGATACCTTGTAGTGCAGTGGGAGATAACACAAATAGTTATAAGTTTTAAAATTGCAACTTGTGTTCCACTAGTTTCTGCATGACCCCACCCTTAAGGGGCCTATGATAAATCTATAAGCAAAGCATAACAAACAGTTGTCTGGTTTATTCACACTTTCCCATCACTTATAAGTCAGCCAACTTGTCCTGTGTTATCTACAACCCTATTACCTGCCCTAATGACCCCATGGACAGGAATATCGGCTGTGTTAATGGGAGTCATTCTTCTTTCCCAGGTTGCATAAAGAGTCAGTGTGAAGATGCCTATTGCAACAGAGGATTTTAAGAAGGATGAGACATGAAGATGGCCTCTCATTGTTGTGTCTGTCCTGTGCATAAATATCTAAATGGTCTACACCGTAACCATTTTATTCCTGAAAATCAGGAGTTACAGAAATGGACCCCAGTGTTTAACAATCCAGTCATGCATATGGACAGACACAACACACACTTTTGAGTGCCTCACACTCTTAGAGGTTCTGATGATCATGTACTCTGCAAATAACCTTGTTAACTCCCTGCTAGAAAAGAATATCATGTGCTTGCTGATCAGCATCTAGCTCTTTCACTGTAAATGTAAACTTTTTGTTTCTGCTCTAGTGGTCTTGTCTTTAGCTGACCTAGTACTGATCATTCAATTAGCATATCAAACAAAACTACTTTATTTGGTTGCTTCAGAATTAGCTCTCAACTCTGTGCTTACAGTTATTTTCTGGGTTCCAGATGGCATATCAAGAATTTCTCACTTCTGCTACTATTTTCTCATTGCTATTCAATTTCACCCAATGGTATCCATCTGAAAGAAAGCCAGGACAAACTTAATCTGGCTAAAGCCAAGACTCTTTTAAAAAAATTAATGGCAATTGAAAATACCATAAGTCAAAGGTCAATTATTAGTAGCATTAAGGGCATATGCAATAGACCTCTGTCTAAAGAGCTGTGCAATTAATAAAATTTTGGGAAAATATCTTTCTAGGATCAAAACTGCTGTCAGTAGCCTTTTTTTTACACTAATTGTCACAGTTCTCTTTTTCCATCAATATCTTAATTTAGGTACTGGATAAAGAAGAGAGGTGGAATGACGCTGAAAACAAAATGCTGACTAAAACTCATTAAGAGCACAGAATTCAAACCAATTACATTCTGAAGTTTCCTGACATCCACCAAAGATCACTGTGGAAAGACACACTGGACCCATCCATTCCAACAGTCACTAACAAACTAACTTCAGTACATCATTAATATCATAAACATATACACCTTAAACATCTCAAACTCACAAATTCTACAACTTCAGAAGTTTTCCGTTTAAAACTATAGCTTTTAAAAATTCTTTTCAAGGTAGTAACATTTGCCTTACCAACATCATCTTTAGTAGTTTATGCTTGGCTCTGCTTTATGCCATTAAGTTTATATTAGTGCAACATCTCCATAGTTTTTGCAATGCATCCTAGTCTCTTCATGAGTCAGGGTTTAAAGGTTTTTTGACTGGCTACCATCTTTTGGCTATCCATCTTTTGGATTATCTTATTATTATTGTTTTTTTTAGGACAGAATACAGGATACTGGTTGTAGAGAACTGCTAGTGTAAAACAACGTCTCAAACAGCCTGGGTGCTAAAACCACAATGCAGAGCGACGGTCGCTAGGACCCAGGACCGGACAGTACCTGGAGTGAGGGTGAGGGAGGGAGCCCTGTGGAGACAGGGCGGCCTTGCCTCGGCCCCATCCCCCGCGGTCTGTGAAGCCTCTTCCCCCCCACACCTACTGCCTGGGGGACAGCCCTGGTATCACTCCTCTTGTAACACTGTGACGTGACACTGGTATACAAATTTAACAGTCTGTTAATTGCAAGCAGTGGGCTCAGAGCATACTTAGATACTTTGCCCTACTTCATTTTTTTTTTTTACAATATTGTACAAAGGCAATTCTTCCTAGAAACAAACAACAACAAAGTGCAGAACTGAGACAGAGGTGATGACTGATAGCTCTTCTGAAAAACTTCCTCAGAAAGCTACTTTGAAGACTTTGAAAAGGAGGAAGCAGAGATATATTGGCACACATGAGAATGACAGGATTCCAAATGCAAGAAACAGGATGTGAAAGACACAAGATGAGAGCAAGGTAAAGATGGAAAGGAAATGATCAACAAAGACCATTGGAACGGATCAAAGATGGATGTGGTGTCTTGCCATGATCAAACTGATTATTGAATATGCTAATTAAATTAAACTAGATTCATCATTTCTGGAAAAATATGGATCCCCAAACCTTTCACACTTTATTTGGTTTTGCCAAGTTATCCCTTTGGCAAAAAAGAATATTGAAATGCTTCTTGTCAACACTTTACTGTTGCTTAGATAGGTTCAGATTTTTGTACAGAAAAGTTTTTGTTGTTATGAACCAAAGCTCTTTAGATTTCATTTAAAAATAGGAATAGATGCCTTAATTTTAACTAAAAAATAAATTGATTTGCTTCCTTCTTTTGTGATTTCATGCATTATCTTCAACTAAGTATAGCAGAGCAATAAATAACCTTGAGATGCTAGATTTGGTGAATACCATTTTTTCCTTTCAGACTTGAGCACTCCTTTCAGTCCATATATATGGGGTGATGGTCTGTTGTTCCAGGCCAAGTAAAACCTTATGGGTACTTGACATATTCTAGCTCTTCTCACAAATACAACAGATTCTGTGCTGATATCTTGGTCAAATTCCAAAATTGATAGTTAATGGTCTCCTGCTCATCTAACTTCCCAAAGCAGTAGTAGCCTCTACCTTTATAGAATCGTAGAATCATAGAATGTCCTGAGTTGGAAGGGACCCACAAGGATCGAGTTCAACTCCTGTCCCTACATAGGACAACTCCAAGAATCACACCATATGTCTGAGGGCATTGTCCAAATGCTTCTTGAATGTTGTCAGGCTCGGCACCGTAACTACCTCCCGGGAGAGCTTCTTCCAGTGCTCCACCACCCTCTGGGCGAAGAACCTTTTCCTAATATCCAACCTAAACCTCCCCTGGCATATCTTCCTGATGTTCCCTCCGGTCCTATCATTGGTTGTCAGGGAGAAGAGATCACCACCTGCCCCTCTTCCTTCCCTTGTGAAGAAGCTGTAGACTGTGATGAGGTCTCCCCTCAGTCTCCTCTTCTCCAGGCCAAGTGACTTCAGCCGCTCCTCGTACGGCTTCCCCTCTAAACCCTTCACCATCTTTGTGGCTCTCCTCTGGACACTCTCTAGTAGCTTTGTATCCTTTTTGCACTGTGGGGCCCAAAACTGCACAAGTACTCAAGATGAGGCCGCACCAGTGCAGAGTGGAGCAGGACAATCACCTCCCTCGACCGGCTAGCAATACAGTGCTTGATCCACCCCAGGACATGGTTGGCCCTCCTGGCTGCCAGGGCACACTGTTGGCTCATGTTCAACTTGCCGTCAACCAGAACCCCCAGATCCCTCTCCGCGGGGCTGCTCTCCAGCCTCTCGTTCCCCAGTCTATATGTACATCCAGGGTTGCCACGTCCCAGGTGCAAAATCCGGCACTTGCCCTTGTTAAACTTCATAGGGTTGGTGATTGCCCAGCTCTCTAATTTGTCCAGATCTCTCTGCAGGGCCTCTCTGCCCTCGAGAGTATCAACGGCTCCTCCCAGTTTTGCGTCATCGGCAAACTTTGATAACAAACCATCCAGTCCTGCATCCAAGTCATTTATGAAGATACTGAAGAGCACTGGCCCCAAGATGGATCCCTGCAGAACCCTGCTAGTGACTGGTCACCAGCCCAATGTAACCCCATTCACTATAACCCTTTGAGCCTGACCCATCAGCCAATTGCGCACCCATTGCATTCTGTGTTTATCCAGCTGTATGCTGGACATTTTGTCCAGGAGGATACTGTGAGAGACAGTATCGAAGGCTTTACTGAAGTCCAAAAAGACTACATCGACTGGCTTCCCTTGGTCAACTAGGTGGGTAACCTTGTCATAGAAGGAAATCAAGTTAGTCAAGCAGGACTTTCCCCTCGTGAATCCGTGCTGGCTGGGGCCAATGACTGCGTTGTCTTTCAGGTGTTGTTCAGTAATTCCCAGAATAATCTTCTCCATGATTTTGCCAGGCACAGAGGTGAGACTGACAGGCCTGTGGTTACCAGGGTCACCCCTGTTGCCCTTCTTGAAGATTGGGACAACGTTTACCAGCTTCCAGTCAACTGGGACCTCCCCAGATTCCCAAGAGCATTATGATTCCATATAGGCTGAAATATTATGAATTAAATCTACAGTTCACATTTTATTTTTGAAAAGTGGGGAATTACATCCCTGAAAAAGCAAGTGTGCTATTTTTAGCTATGGTACTGACTTACAGAATGGAGTTAAAAAGCAGACATGACAAAGAAGTTTTGCTCAAATAATATTATTAATTTATATTCACAGATTTGTAATTGATAGCCCTCTGCTGCAAAAGTGAGACTGTGCATCCAGTTTGTTAAAGCTTTCACTTTACCCATTTTAAAGAAAATGTGTGGTCATTTAGTTCTTTCTTCAGGGAACAAGACTCTGAAGTGCACCCACAAAAGAATTGAGAGTAAGTGCAGTTGTGATATGATGTGGTGGATATATTTCTTTAGACTAACAGCAGGATAAGAAGCCATATGTTCACCAGTAATGGTGTATTTGTGTACCTGTATCAAATCTGCAGTGCACACAGTGATGGCAGAGTCCAGAGCCTGCAGAGTATCGTCCTTTTCTCAGACACAGAAAATAGTAAGTGCTAATAAGAAAACAATCAATTGCCCATTTGCACGTGGCTAATGATGGCTTTCTGAGGAGAAATCCCTTAAGAGATATAGGTATCTGCACCACATTCCTTACTGTGCCTTCTCCAGAGGAAGAATGAAATGGGACTACCCAAAAGACAATGTGCATAGCCTGCTGAGGGACAACAACACAGAAACAACAGCAAGAAAAACCCTGGGTCAGCTGCTAGTTTTAGAATCAACTATGATTGTACATCTGGGGAAGCCTTACATTATCTTAGGTTAATACAGGCAATTATGGTTAGCATGGTACCCAGGCTATTGATTTAATATGTCTGCCGATTCCAGTGATGCTGTACTACTTTTAATATACTTTTAATATAGTAGAGCTATGACACTGCAATCCAGTGAATCTGCTTCTCTTCTATTTTACTTGTTTTTCTCCTGCTGCAAGAACACAGAGCAGAAAAGACGGGCTTCCCATTCTCAAGGTTGGTGCATGAATGGCTGTCAGCACCTAATAAGAGTAACTTCAGAGAAAACCCTAATCACCCTTTAAAAGCTGAGGCTGGGGAACACTTAGTGAACCAAGAAACTATAGGGAACAGAGCTGTCAAACTCTTAAAACTCTCAACAGAGCACATGCCAACTGAGATTCTTCAAAAACTTATAAAAGGCATTGCCCTGGCACCAGAAGAATGGCTATCCACTTGTTCTATTTCTAGCTGTTGCTCCAAAGCACAGACACACTAAATCTCAATGCAAAAGTTAAAAATGAGCACAGTCAAACTTTTTTTAACCTAGACACAGTTTAAGAAATGGCTGGAAGGGAATTTTCTTAAAACCTTTTTTTAAAGCAAATTGCATGGAAAATTTCAGACCAAACGATTCCTCTTTGGCAAGGTTATATATAACTGAAACCAGGACCTTAAAATGGGAAACACTGGGCAACCTTAACTCAGGGAAATACTTCCAATTTAATCTCAATATAATAACTGAAATTGCAAAAGTGGCACAGGTGGTTAAAGCTCAAGAGAAACACAGGTTCTAAATTAAATATTTATGTTTACACTTTAAAAATACTTCATCATTAAGAGCATTATTTTAAACCTACTCCAAAAATGGAAAGATTCATAAAAAGATTTCTAACTCATAGTTTTTAAATATCCCTTTTGATAATAAGCAGTCAATCAACAGAGCAAAGACCTAGCTAAGGCTGATGGACTTAAATAATAACCTCTCATTTTTTCTTACACTGGAATCTTATATACAAAGGTCACTTGAAAGCATTTCCACAGTTTGCTTCAACCACCTTATCACTTTTAGCCTCTTACTATATTTATGAACAAACAAGCTCCTCATAAATGGGACAAAACCCTGTCCTGACTTTGAAGACACAGAAATATGTTCTCTGTACCCAAAACTGTGCCTAAACAGACAGTATACTGCTTTTCTCCCCTGTTGATGGAGTATCTGTAAGAAAATCAATGTGGGAAGTGTTGCATCTGGTCAGTTTTCAAAAATCTGAAGTGTCTTCCTCTGACACTCTTGACCCCTTACAATTTGAATTCTGTTTTCCTTTCATCTCAGTGATTATACTTAGTTATACTGCCTTTTAAAAGAATGAGTTGCACTGTCAGTTTTCTGAATGGATCAGTGCTATCTGAAATCAATGGAATTCTATATCTGTTCCCAGCACTACCTTGTGCTAGCCTTGCCTTCATACAGGTAAAGACAAATGAAGTATATAGCTCATCTGAAGAGAATAATGGGAGAAAACACAGACTCTTTCACAGACATAGCAGATTCATAATTCCATTTCAGGTGCTATTTCTAACTCATGTAACTGCATGTATAATTTATTTTTTTGGCACCACTGAAGCAACCTTTTTTTTTTTTTTTAATTTGGCTTCTCCGTAGGAACATGGCACAATGCCCATCAGAATGAATGTATCATACTGACTGTCTCTCCTGACTTTGATTCATCCAAATCCCAAGTTCAAACCTTTTATCAGTGAGAAAGGTTTATCGATATCAACAGTGGATGGTACTAAGTAACGCAAATAGTTATTTTAGTAATAAGATTATTACTTATGCTGACTAAATAAGTTATACTTTACACTCATAACTGCTGGTTTACAACTAACAAAATTCAGCGCTGTGTAGTGACCATAAAGAAGTGCAATACACAAGCAAGCATTTATTCATAGAGCTTAAGCAAAATATTAGATTCACTGGGAACTGATCAGATAAAACAAGTGACTACCATAAGAAAACCAAAGAATTTGAAGATTATAAGATGCCTTTGTGTGAGATAGTTGTTTCATATATACATTTCTGCATTATGCCCCCTAGGATTCCAAATAAGCATTTTGAAACTCAGTTGTACTACTTTGTTTCCTGAAGGAAAACATGCCATTTTATACTCAAATACTGGACTGAAAATGTGATTCATAAGAAAGATGTGTTCATATAAGATTAAAATAGGGTAGTAAGTAGATAACTTTCCCAAAATTCTTCCTTGCCAGGATTTCAGGACCAGAGTCCAGTTGGAAAAGCCAACTAAATGGAAGGTTCAAATCAGTAGGCAGGTAAGAGGTCCTCCATTAGCTATTTGCCAGTCCTGCCATATGGAGCTTATCAAAGAAAGTGGCAGGTTGCAGTGGAAATCTGCCTTGCTTATTTTCCATTGGTTTAATATTTCTTTGCATGCGAGTTAAAGCAACCTTTTTCTCACTATGAGTTCTAACTCATATCCAGGCCAGGCTAGTGCTCTATTTATTCCTCCACTGATGTGTCCCAGGAACTGAACTTGGCTTCTGGGGAAAACTGACCTCGTAAGTTTATACCCCTTCCATGCTATAGTTTATGGTGTTTTCCAGCACAAAGTAGAATAAAACTATACATTATTCCAGACATATTCAAGAAGTGTTCAGAACTAAGTGCTCCAATTTTTTAACAGCTTGCTGTATGACAAGCATAATTAACCTTGCAAAAGCCCTTTCAAACTAATATCTTTAAAAAAATCTCATAAACACTAGTGCTATTAGGACAGGCACTAATATGGATTTTAAGGAAGAACCTATGTCAATGCAGACTCTAGCTGTATGCAGACTAGTTCCAGTTAAGCCTTTATGTTGAGCCACAATATCATGTGTCCTTTATATGCCATATATTTCAAAAATTATTGGAGAAAATACTTAAGATGGCTTTAAAATTTATGTTTTCATAGGGGTTGTGTTTTTTTAAAATTCCTAGCATTTATTTAGAATCACCTAACTCTGCAGGTATCACAGGACAAAAATATAACCCGAATCCTCCACCCGCTTAGTGGATGAGGGAAAGGCTGTGGATGTTGTCTACCTGGACTTTAGTAAGGCCTTTGACACGGTTTCCCACAGCATTCTCCTGGAGAAGCTGGCTGCTCATGGCTTGGACGGGTGTACTCTTCGGTGGGTAAAAAACTGGCTGGATGTCCAGGCCCAAAGAGTTGTGGTAAATGGAATTAAATCCAGTTGGTGGCCGGTCACGAGTGGTGTTCCCCAGGGCTCAGTATTGGGGCCGGTCCTGTTCAATATCTTTATCAATGATCTGGATGAGGGGATCGAGTGCACCCTCAGGAAGTTTGCAGATGACACCAAGTTGGGCGGGAGTGTTGATCTGTTTGAGGGTAGGAAGGCCCTACAGAGGGATCTGGACAGGCTGGATCGATGGGCCAAGGCCAACTGCATGAGATTCAATAAGGCTAAGTGCCGGGTCCTGCCCTTGGGTCACAACAACCCCATGCAACGCTACAGGCTGGGGGAGGAGTGGCTGGAGAGCTGCCTGGCGGAAAAGGACCTGGGGGTGTTGGTTGACAGCCGCCTGAACATGAGCCAGCAGTGTTCTCAGGTGGCCAAGAGGGCCAATGGCATCCTGGCTTGTATCAGGAATAGTGTGGCCAGCAGGACTAGGGAAGTGATTGTCCCCCTGTACTCGGCACTGGTGAGATCTCACCTCGAATACTGTGTTCACTTATGAGTCTTATGAGGAGTGGAACTGTGGCTGTTTAGCCTGGAGAAAAGGAGGCTGAGGGGAGACCTTATCACTCTCTACAACTACCTGAAAGGAGGTTGTAGTGAGGTGGGGGTCGGTCTCTTCTCCCAATTAACAAGTGATAGGACGAGAGGAACTATAGCCTCAAGTTGCGCCAGGGGAGGTTTAGGTTGGATATTAGGAATATTAGATATTAGTAATTTACAGAAGAAAAATCCAATGGCAAGGAAGGCTTTCTTTTTTTTTTTTTCATTTCTGATGGTGGCTCTATTCAGAAGATTAGTAGTACTCATAGTAGAGTAATGTTAGTGAATGGAAGGGAAATGAAGAGGTAAAATGCATGAAAAGAACATTTATGATGCAATTAAAATAATTCATTTGAAATTATTCAGCTATTAATTTGGAATGAAGTGAGAACCCTCAATTTACTGAAACTGAACAGAATCTGAAAGAAGGCAAAATCAATAAATTTTCACCCTGAATCTCTTGTACCATGCAACAGAGTACTAAAAATATAAAAAGTGACTAGGATCTTTATTCACTGGCACATTTTGCCTGCATCACTACATGTGAAGTTTTAATACATTTATTTTTTATTCCTATCATATCTGTTATCATAGATACTATTAATTTGGAAAGAAAGATGCTAGTCCATAGGCAGTAACCTGGATTTCCCATCAGTATACTCACCAAAATACACAGAGAACGAAGTCTGTGTAAAGTCTAAGATTCTCAGTGTGTCTTAAGACATCACAATCAGCAATAGCTTGGCTGTAGGCAGTGTTCTATAATTCTTTGAAACTTTCAGTTACAACAATTTGTTAGAAAATGAACACAAAATGCTATACAGAGATACAAACTCTGAATTGCCAGCAATGTTCATGCATTCAAAAGTAATTATAAAAAATTTCCACAAAATTAAGTTTTGGCACATGCAATTTTATCTGTATATGCAGATTGTTTTGAATGAACTTAAGTATTTTACAGCTGAGATTAAGAAGAGCTCGAAAAGAATGTGTTTTTTTGGGAAATAATAGTATTATCCTAACTTTTAAAAATAGTTTTGTTTTTACTGATTGCATTAAGAAAATTAATTATAATGATACAAGTGCTGGACTACTTAAGATTATATCAGCTTTTCAATTACAATTTCTTATTTTCATGACTATAATTCAGCAACAAAAATGTATTCTGTGTTGAATACTGGCCCATGGTTTCTTTGAAAAAGCAACATTAAAAATGGAAACATAAACTTGCTGCTACAAATTACACACCATTTGAAATGACTTTGTGCACAAATTTTTTACTTCCTTCAAAAGAACTAAGTGTCCTCAAAGGAAACCAGTTTTCCTCAGAATTTAATAAAATCAGTCTCTTAGCACTTAGAAACATTTGATTTCAAGCAGGATTTGGGGTGGAGCATTACAACTTAGACCTGCAAATATAATCCAACACAGCAGAGTAATGCATAAGATTTTGAAAGACAAATTTACCTCTAATATTTCTGCTGTTATATAAAGCACATTAAAGATACATATTAGACATGAAGAGCAAAATCCTGCAGTTGAGAAAGCTTTTCTGAGCTAGAGGTAAAAGGACTAAGGAGCTATATTATCTACTTTTTTTAAAGCCATGGAACTTAACCCATTAGAAAAGATAGACTGCTTGTTTCAACACACATAAGTGTGGGGTTTTTTTCATATTGTATTAATTTATGTTCATACTAGCATAGCACTGTCCCAATACTTTTTCTAACGTTCAAGAACACAGAAAGTGAAAATGAGCCTGATAAATGCAAGACGCGACCTACAGTAGCCTGCAGAGTACAGCAGATCCTGGGTAGCACAGTGAGGGTACCTTAAGCCATTGTAAGGATACCTTAAACCATTCAGTGGAAACTGCCTGTGCTCAACAACATTTCAAGTTATTTCAACACCGAGTACTCTGCCAGCTAGTCATTTCCATCATGTCATCTTTCCTGCACGTATAATGAGCATTCTAATCTTTCCTGACCTTGGAAGGGTACTGTGAATTTCTGTGACATGGAATTTCTAAAGCACTTTGAGATTCCTGAATGAAAGGTGCCAGATCTATCCATATAGACAATGCAATCATCAGGCACAGTCAACATGAGTTCACAAAGGGAAAGTCCTGTCTAACTAATTTGATATCCTTCTATGATAAGGTCACCTGCCTCGTGGATGAAGGGAAGGCGGTGGATGTAGTTTTTCTGGATTTTAGTAAGGCTTTTGATACTGTCCCTCACAGTATCCTTCTGGGCAAGTTGTCCAACTGTGGGATGAGAAGGTACACGGTGTGCTGGGTGAAGAACTGGCTGAAGGGCAGGGCTCAAAGGGTTGTAGTGAATGGGGCTACATCTGGCTGGCAACCAGGCACCAGCAGTGTTCCTGAGGGCTCAAGGCTAGGGCCGGTTCTGTTCAATATTTTTATCAATGATCTGGATGCAGGAGTTGAATGCACCCTTAGCAAGTTTGCCGATGATACCAAACTGGCAGGTGCTGTTGACTCTCTCGAGGGACAAGAGGCCTTGCAGAGGGATCTAGATAGATTGGAGCATTGGGCAATCATCAATGGCATGAAATTTAACAAGAACAAATGCCAGATTCTGCACCTGGGACAGAGTAACACCGGACACAAGTATAGATTGGGAGTGGAGTGGCTGGAGAGCAGCCCTGCAGAAAGGGATCTGGGGGTGCTGGTTGACAGCAGGCTCAATATGAGTCAGCAGTGTGCCCTGGCAGCCAAGAGGGCAAACCGCATCCTGGGGTGCATCAAACGCAGCATAACCAGCTGGTCAAAAGAGGTGATTATCCCACTGTATTTAGCGTTGCTGCAGCCTCACCTTGAGTACTGTGTGCAGTTCTGGGCCCCACAATTTAAGAAGGATGTTAAGGTCCTTGAATGCGTCCAGAGGAGGGCAACAAAGCTGGTGAAAGGGCTGGAAGGCATGTCCTATGAGGAGCAGCTGAGGACTCTGGGGTTGTCTAGTTTGGAGAGAAGGAGGCTGAGGGGTGACCTCATTGCTCTCTACAGCTGCCTGAGGAGGGAAGTGGAAAGGGAGGTGCTGATCTCTTCTTCCTGGTATCCTGTGACAGGACACATGGAAATGGTTCAAAGCTGCATCAGGGGAGGTTCAGGCGATATTAGGAAGCATTTCTTTTCCGAGAGGGTGGTCAAACACTGGATCAGGCTTCCTAGAGAGGTGGTCGATGCCCCATGCCTGTCAGTGTTTAAGAGGCATTTGGACAATGCCCTTAACAACATGCTTTAGCTTTTGGTCAGCCCTGAAGTGATCAGTCAGTTGGACTAGATGATCGTTGTAGGTCCCTTCCAACTGAACTGTGGGAATAAATGAGATTATGTTTTACTTTGATGAGATGCAGCTGTGCCCTTGAGGCTTGTTACAAACAGGTTCACAGGAATGCAGCTGTGGCCTTGAGGCTTGTTACAAACAAGTTTGTGAAACTTAGAGGCAGAAAAATAAGGATGAGATTGGATACATCCCTGAAAGAGGAATTCGCATGCATCAGCTTGAAGAACCAATAAGTAACACTGAAGAGACGCGTGGACGCAAGACAGTAACCAATGAAATAAGTTGCTTGCTCGTGAACACTAGATCATATTATAAAAGGGATAGATTGTAAAAATAGTCTTATTCGCTTGTCTTCACTTGTCTTCGCTTGTCTTCCTTGTCTTCGCTTGTCTTCGCCTAAACTCATACGCGGAGTCCTTGATTAATTGCCTCAAATGGTGACCCCAACGTGATTCAGTCCTACGACGTGATTCGATCCTACGACGTGATTCGGTCCTAAGAACCGCAGACGAGAGAGCGGCCAGTGGCAAGCCCAGTTGAACTATATTGCAGCGGACCAGAGAGCTGAACTTTATTGCAGCGGACCGGAGAGCTGCTTGTCGACAATTAATCGCCTCGGGAAAAAGAGGTGAGCAGCTGGGAACGGGAAAATGGGGGCGCAAATGTCCTCAGAAGAAAAATCTATTTTGCGTATATTTTTGCTAATCCTTGCAAAAAGGGGCATAAATTATGATGAAGGAAAGGTTCGGTTGTTGTTAACTTGGTTGCGAAAAAACGGGCAACAAGCGAACGCAGCGACCGCGTTCCAGGTGGAGACTTGGGAGGAGGCAGGAAAAGTGTTATGGGAAGCGGCCACCAGGGGGGACAGTAATGCCACAAGTGTTTTGACGACATGGCGTTTACTGAAAGACTCTTTAAAACAATTAGAGTCAGACCGAAAGGCTGCAGCTTCTGCTACCGCTCCGGAGCTAACCCCGCAGGGCACGCCAGAAACACCGACATCGAGTTCGTCCTCCGACATGCCCTTGCTCGCGGGTGCTCAGGCTGCACAACCCTCCACCCTCCCTGCGCCGCCGCTACCCTCTGCACCGCTTTCTCCTTCACCTGCTCCTATGGCTTCAACACCTCTGCTAGACCTCCCGATCCCTGCAATCAGTACCCCTCCACTTCCCCGCCCGCCCCCGGCCCCTGCTGCGTCGGCACTCTTACCGCCTTTCTCTACCGCTCCTGATATCGATACTCCACAAACCCATAATCAATTGCCACCCGAGGAATGGGGGGCGTCAGCCGCTGCTACAAGGTGGCAAAAGATTAGACACCAAGCACTGCAAGCGGGAGATACAGCTTTTTGTTCAGCCATAGCGTGTCCTGTCATACGCAGCAACGCAAATGTCCCTGATGAGCATGAACCTTTTGGCTATAATGTTTTAAAAGATCTACGACAAACAGTTGCCGCGCATGGACTGGGTTCTCCTTTTACACAATCCCTGCTATGGGGAATATTTACAAATGAAATAGTACCATTTGATATATGCACGCTTACTAATCTTATATTGACCCCAACGCAAAAGGTGATCTTTGAAAGCACCTGGCGTACCGCCTGCCAAAACGCCACAATTACCAATATGCAGCGACAACAAGGCGACCCTTTACAAGGGGCAGGGCTCCCACAGCTTATGGGGGATCTGCCGCTAAATCACCCAAAGTTACAGGCACGGTTACGACCAGAGAGATTAGCACAAGGCAGAGACCTTGCTTTACAGGCATTACTAAGAGTGCTGGATGTCGGAAGAGCGACAAAATCATTTACATTAATAAAGCAAGGGACAGGAGAGGGATATATCTCCTTCTTAGATCGTCTTAAAGAGGCTTTGGAAAAACAAGTCGAAAATGCAGAAGCAAGAGAGGTCCTACTCTTAAAATTAGCCTTTGAAAATGCGAATACGGACTGTAAAAAAGTGCTTTTGCCTCTAAAAAATCCCTCCTTAATGGACATGATAGAAGCTACCCAAAAGGTGGAGTCAATGTCCCATAATATGGAAACATTAGCTACAGCTTTTGCCGCCGCAATGAAAGTACAGAAATCATGTTTCTCCTGTGGAAAACCTGGACATTTTAAAAGAGATTGCCCACATCTAAGAAAAAGAGATACGACGAGCTCTAAACAGATATGGACTTGAAGTAGCCCCTGAAAAGGTGCAAAAAACTGAGCCTTGGAAATATCTGGGCTGGAAAATCTTGCAACAAACAACTGAACCTGCAAAAACAAAAAGGGGGAATGCCAGGAGCCACTCCAGCAGGCAGACTAAGTAAAGCCGTGTATGTGTTAAACTACCTGAACATGTCTGAAAATAATATTCCTGTTATTATCTCTCATTTTCTGTCTCTTCAATCAAAAGATTTAACAGCCACACCACAGAAGGCGCAGGTTTTTACAAAGTCGCTACAAACAGGTAAATGGGAAGGTTCTTTTGATCTACTAACCTGGGGCAGAGGGTATGCTTGTGTCTCAACAGATGTAGGACCTAAGTGGGTACCTGCAAGGTGCGTAAGACCGGCTCTTGCATCGGATAACAGGAACGAGCAGCAGAAGACACTGAACTCTGAGAAGACTGATGGGGAACGACTTGTCAGATAACTCCAAATTAATCCATAAAGCAATCAAAGATTTGAAGTTAGCAAATTACAAGTCAGTGATGGATTTGGTTGGCTGAATCACTTACTAACAAGTTGTGGAATTGGCGGGTGGATAATGTCTCTAATCAAAATGGGTCTTTTGCTGTTACTAATACTTTGCGCTATAATAATGATAGTTTCTTGTCTAGTGTCTTGGGTATAGAAAATGCTATAGAATATGATTAAACAAGCTTTTGTAGTAGAAAAACAAAAAGGGGGAATTGTGGGAATAAATGAGATTGTGTTTTACTTTGACGAGATGCAGCTGTGGCCTTGAGGCTTGTTACAAACAAGTTTGTGAAACTTAGAGGCAGAAAAATAAGGATGAGATTGGATACATCCCTGAAAGAGGAATTCGCATGCACCAGCTTGAAGAACCAATAAGTAACACTGAAGAGACGTGTGGACGCAAGACAGTAGCCAATGAAATAAGTTTTGCTTGCTCGTGAACACTAGATCATATTATAAAAGGGATAGATTGTAAAAATAAAGTCATCTTCACTTGTCTTTGCTTGTCTTCGCCTAAACTCATATGCGGAGTCCGTGATTAATTGCCACACTGAACTATTCTATTCTAGTCTAGTCTAGTCTATATATGGGTTGGTTGTTTCAGGGTTTTTTGGGGTGGGGTGTTGTTTGCAGGGTTTTTTTTTTTCAGAATGTAACTCAGATCTTACTTTGCTTCCAGTGCCAGTGCAATGATGCCTGCAGCCATAGGTGCAGAGGCCGAGGTTCCAGTATGGCTGTCTGTGCAACGCTGCCTCAGGTCTGTGGTGATCTGGAAGAAATTGAATGTGCGAAATTTAGAATGCAGTTTCAGGAATCAGAACAGGTTTCATTTGTTCAAGTGAGTCACATGTAAGTGGAGGGTATTTCCGTCTTTCATTTCAAGGAAAAAAAAAAAGGTTTCATGTATTCAATGATTTGAGATGTTCACATTCTACACAGAGCTTGCAGACATTCATGAACTTGGAGAATCGTTCTCTATCGCACTGAAAATGTAAGTTAGTCTCATTTTTTTCATGGAATGACCAACAAAAGACTTATAAGTTAGAAAAACATGCACAGGGTTTTATAACAGCATGTTAGAACTCTGCTCTTCTAGTTGCATTTATAGAGCACTTCCCATCCAGGAGTCTCAAAGTGCTTTACAAATAGGAATTAATTAAACCTCACAGTGTTCCCATCATACAGATTGATTATGCCCATTGCAGAGACTACAAAACAGAGGTACAGAGGTTAATTGGGTTGCCTCAAGTCACAACGGAAGTGAGAGAACAGAATAGTTATGCTCATGCTAAGTGCTGTGTTTAATCCATAGTCCCTTCCTTCTTGTTTTATGCAATAATTCACATGGAATTAAGTGACATTTGTAAATCCTGATGTCATCACAGATTTGGTTTAGAGATCACCTATGCTGCTGTATATTTTTATTTGTGATCTAAGTTGATGTATAAAGCCATAATGTGCAATACCAACTAAAGAGACAGTCTTCTACTTAGTGTTAGGATGTTCCTATCTCATAAAGAATTTTAGGTAGATATTTTCTGTAAAACAATAAATCACACACAAAAATGTATTTATTCTGAAGCTGCTTCTTTCAGGCAATATTAATCTAAAGAGATTCTAATTTATACTTTTATTTCTGAAGAAGTTGTTCCTAGGAAGAGCAAGGCAGTAAAGAATTCACTACCACCTAACAGAAGCTCAAGCAAAATCCATGTGCATGTTAGAACACTTACTAGCAGACAGCAGTCCACAGCACAGAAACCTCCAAAAAGGCAGCAGACTAAATGACCTGTGAGGCCAAACCTTATTCTCAGCATTTCAGTTGATACTTGACATTCAGTCACTAATAGACATAAAGTATCTGCCTATGGGGGCAGAGAAGTTGTTACTTATGCAAATTTTTACCTAAATAAGAAAAATGTACTCAAAATATATTCACTAGCATCATACTTCACTTGCAAAACAGACATGCACAAAGATGCAGGAAGGAGAGGATCAAAACTCAAAAAAAGGACAGGATGTAAAAATATGTCTGGCTTTGAAGCTGGAAGCTATGCAAAATATGATCTAAAAAACCTAGCCACATGCCATCTTAGAACAATATAAGCAATTGTAAATAGGAGGTATAGGTTTCACACATATGCATTAATATTAAGAAGTAGATATATTACATAATTCATATAAGGCTGCTGAAAGTTTTAGTGATGTGTAAAGAAGTGTAGGCTAACACAAAAGACTTCTAAAAGAGAAGTTAACAGGATCTATGAAGTGATTCCTGAAAGCCAGCGGGAGCAAAGTGAAACAAAATGGCAGGTTCTAGAAATTGAAAAGGATGGATTTATAATGTCATGCCCTTAAATTTACCAAAGGCCAGATTCAAGAATACTGAAGTCTAGAAAAGACCTTTTTTGCTCTTTTATTTAATATCCTTCATATTTGCACACACATTTTCATTAAAAAATTCTTTTATCTATTGCCAACTAAAAGTTGATTCCTACAAATAAAATGTTCGTATCTTTTCTTTATCTCTCTTCTTCCCTCCTATCAATTGTTCATTAATTTAGACAATGAAAATTAAGTAAGTGTTGCAAAACCTATTTGCATGCACATCCTATAAATGCCCTGAAAATGTTAAGAGATTAAACTGCAGCAGGAACAGTCCTAAGACTACACTGCCTATATGTGCAAATGCAAGTAGCGATTTTGCAGATGAAATTAAAATGGCCAAGGATTACAGGATGACACACATCCAAATAACGATATGTAAACTTCAGGCATCCCTTTTGGAAAAACATTGGTCAAAGCAGTAGCAGGGAATGTAAGGGAGGCTAGGAAAAAGGAAGGGCAGAAAAAGACTAACACATGCTTGTCTCTTTCACAGCCTGGTGACTTGTTCCTTGCCAAGAAGTGTTGCAGCAGGCACTTTCCTTAGATGACTGAAGGATAACAAAGCCTACAGGAGCTCAGGCTTGGAGAAGTGCCTTCATAGCAGCTTTGCCCTAAAAGACATTTTCTAAATACTGTGAAAAGCACACTGCATTGTGCTATCTGTGTTTCTGATCCTCCGGAAGAACACACTTCCAGAGTGGTTTTATGTCCTGTACCTACAGATATCAAGCATAACAAAACCATGACCCTTCTTTATTCTGCAGTGTTGTCTCTCATGTTCTAAGCAGACATTGTGGAAGCAGTTAGAACTACAGCCTCTTATCTCAGCAACTATTTCAGCAGAGAATGTGTAAAAAAAAAAGCTTCCTAAGTGGAAAAACCATTTGAGCTATTTCAAAGGGAAATTACTGACAGGAGCTGAGATGTTTAAGTGTAAATTACCTCAATCTAATGCATGTGTTTTAGCACTATAGATTCATTGTCAGAGAAGTCTTTTGTCTACCTTGAGAAAAAAAAGAGAACAGGACCACCAACGGGCCAGTGAGTTTCAAGAAGTAAAATGATGCTACAAATTCCTGAACCACATGAGGGTTACATCATTAATCACAATAAAAGGACACATGATACTTGACAGCACCATGAAGCTGTCATTAGTGTACGTTAGCTGTCATTCCGTTCAATAGGGTGGGTAGGAGCAGAAATTTTTTAATCTTTTGCTGAGTGCAACGCATTTGTATACATCAAATACCATTATAACAATGGCTGATGTATGAAAATGCTGATGAGATTACCCACGATCAGTTCATGTAATATTTCTAGGGCCCTAAGTTATATCCGCTTCTACCACTTCTGAAAACACTATATTTGACTGAAGGCAATGACAATGTATGTGTGTCCTGGTTTCGGCCGGGATAGAGTTAATTTTCTTCCTAGTAGCTGGTATAGTGCTGTGCTTTGGATTTAGTATGAGAATAGTGTTGGTAACACGCTGATGTTTCAGTTGTTGCTGAGCAGTGCTTACACTAGTCAAGGACTTTTCAGCTTCCCATGCTCTGCCAGGCGCACAAGAAGCTGGGAGGGGGCACAGGCAGGACAGCTGACCCAGACTGGCCAAAGGGCTATTCCATACCATATGACGTCATGCTCAGTATATAAACTGGGGGGACTTGGCCAGGGGGCAGTGATTGCTGCTTGGGGGACGTGCTGGGCATCGGTCAGTGGGTGGTGAGCAATTGCATTGTGCATCACTTGGTTTGTATATTCTTTTATTATTGTTGTTGTTATTATTATTATTACTACTACTACTTTCTCTTCCTCTGCTGTCCTATTAAACTGTCTTTATCTCAACCTGCGGGTTTTACTTTTTTTCCCGATTCTCTCCTCCATCCCACTGTGGGGGGGAGGGTGAGCGAGTGGCTATGTGGTGCTTAGTTGCCGACTGGGGTTAAACCACGACAATCTGGTACTGGCATAGTTTAATCAACATGAAATTAGCAGCCTAGGACACCTTGAGGAAAGTTAGGTAAAAGTTATAGCAGTCATCAGAATGTACTGCAATCCCTGCCATATGTGGAAGTCCAGCGGCTTTCAGAAAATGCACAGATTTATTAAAGAAAAAACTAGACACACCATAATAGTTTTGTATAAGCTACTTGCTCTGAAGATTTAAGGAGATGCCATTGCTGTACAGTCATTATTAAGGTTGTTCCATCAATATTCCCATAGTTTCATCTATTGGGAGGTTAATGACTCAGGTCAAAAATTTTCCTTAGCAGAGAACATGCTTACTCTTTCTGTTCTAAGCCTCTTATGTCCTGCTATTTCGTATGTCATGACTTGAGCCTTCTGAACTGATTGAACCACTTTTTACCTGCTGCTATAATTCCTCAAGATATGTTGATTTCTACCAAGCTGTGTCCCTAAAAGTGACAAGGGTTTAACAAAAATCTACCGTTCCTTACTGCATCCTTGGTGTATCTGTATTTACTCAAAATTGAAGGTGCCATGTTGTATCTTGATACTCTGTGTTTTAAGAACCGACAGGTTCAGAACAATGGTTCTGTTTTTTGTTTTTGTTTCAAGTTCTGCTTAAAGCAGAAGCTGGTCAGCAAGGCAGAAACATATCTTAAAAGAGAAAGAAATTCAGCAGATGACATGACATTGTTTTATGAAGGAAAGAAACAGGAGAAACAATAAGTACAGAGGTTATTTATAGAAGATGAGTAGTATAATAGGTTAATAAATTATATCTTTGAGCGATTATCATATGTGAATTCATTAGGGCTTTAAGAAATTATCTGAAAAAGGAAATCAAAGAAAAGATGATGCATTTGTGCAACATTTGGTAAATTCAAGGCCCATATAGATAGCTATAGCTAGGTGGTGCTTAACCTTTACTAGCTGTATGGTCCTGAGTGGGGAAATGATCTTCCAGCATTGTTCTATAGCATTCAAAAAAGCAGAGAAGAGAAAAATAGGAAAAAATACCTTCACAACTGTACATCATTGGTTATTACTGCTACACTCGCTCTGTTCTGAAAGATTACCTCCATAAAGTACATTTTTATGGTCTTTACCTAGCCTTCATTTGCCTTTGTTTCAGAGTGTGAGTTTCTATACCCGTGTCTGCACTTTGCAGCTGCTCTTGAAAACACCTAAAAATAATTCTAATTCTTTTCTCTAAGTGTGTATGTAAAAGGTATACATCCAACTGCATCTGTGAAATGTTTGTATGTTTTGGGCATGTATAATGCATTCAAAGGTTGGAAACAGTCCATAATGGGCAAACATTTAATGTAATACAGTTTGATGCAGCATAAAGTCAAGTACATTTTGAGTATGTTACCTGAGCAACAGACTGCAGTACTCATGTAAGATGCTAACATCAGTGTGTGTTTCACTGTAACCATTAGCCCAAATTGTTACAGACCAGGAGTTGTTTACTTTAGTCCAAAGTCAGTAAAAAAAATAAGCTCCATGTGGAAAACAGAGTTGTGTAGATGAAATTATGCAATCAGATAATTATGATTATACAAAAATAAAAATAAAAAAAAAACAGTCTAGAAAACATCCTAAAATTATGTTACATCCCATATTTATAATAAATAATTATAAAAGCATGTAGGAATGAAAAGGGAAAAAAAGTCTTCAGGCAGTTATAAAAGTGTGTGTGCTTCTATTGATCCATACTGAAGCCAAAACATTATTATAGGAATTTTTACTTGTGCCTTTCTAGTCCACAAAATGAGTGTCTAACATTTGGTGACTGGTTATCCACCTCATAATAAATTCTGCAAAAATTTGGATAGAAAAACACAAAAGAAAAAAAAAAGACATTAGAACTGGAGGAATGCAATGAAAAATAAGTAGTAACTGGAGAATCTGACATTATAAAATAGTGGCCATGCACTGTGCCTTAATGCTGTGATGATGCATTTCTTTGCCGTCTTTTATTTTTCTGGAGTTTATCAACTCTTTTAGAATATAAAAAACTCAGAGGACTAGAGGGTTTAAAGCCCTCCAGTTTTTCATGACACTAACATTATAGTCCAACCCACTTCAAACTGTCACCACTGAGTCTTTTCAGAAAGGGAACTTAAGGAGAAAAGAGTTTCAGAGTATTTCAATGCAAGCCCATCACAAACATATCTGGAATACCAGTAACTTATTGAGGCTTTCTAAAAGAGATATTCAGCACAAGAAAGAGTTTGTACACAAATAAGGAAAACGGCTATTCTTTTTTATCTAGAGAAATGTCTACAAAAAAGAAGAAAACTTCACATTCTTTGCAAAGTCTATGCTGCACGTTCTGTAAGAGTGGATATCAAGTTATGACAAAAAAGTTAGAATAGTCTTGAAGTTTACACAAGGTTATGTCCATTTTAGTAGGCTGTGCTGGAACATCTGCTCCTCTATTTTTGATAACACAGCTTCCTTTCTCAGCATGATTACATAACAAACATTGCATATGCATAAATACAGTGCATTAATACTAAGAACTTTTTTTTTTACTTAGCTTTAATTATAAATTACAGTGGAATCCAAGGGATTGAACTTGTAACATAAACTAAATGAGGTTTCCACCAACCCCTAACTAGCAAGAGACCTCTTTCTCTTCTAGTTAACAAAACTCCAAATTGTATGCCAAATATATTTTACAGGATATAGAAAATTATAGGATTAAAAGAATGTTATGGGTGCACCTTTATCCAGATCTGAAGTTTTGATGTAGTGAAATTCTGATCCTATTACTTTAGTGAGGTGTTGGTGGCATAAACAATGAGATACACTTGAAAAACTAGTTTATACACGATAACAAAGGCTGAAAGTTGGCAGAACTGCCATTAAATGTCAATATTAACCGCATAGTTGCCAAATCTGTTTCCAACTCTAACTACAGGTAATCTACAATTTTCTGAAATCCAAATGTCTTTGGTGATATTTTCATCGCTGCTGAGTGAGTAATAAATGATAACATAATTTTCATAGAATCATACAATCCTTTAGGTTGGAAAAGACCTTTAAGATCATCAAGTCCAACCATTAACCTAGCACTGCCAAGTCCGCCACTAAACCATGTCCCTAAGCACCACGTCTACCCTTCTTTTAAATACCTCCAGGGATGGGGACTCAACCACTTCCCTGGGCAGCCTGTTCCAGTGCCTGACTACCCTTTCGGTGAAGAAGTTTTTCCTAACATCCAACCTAAACCTCCCCTGGCTCAACTTGAGACCATTTCCTCTCGTCCTATCGCTTGTTACTAGGGAGAAGACACCGACCCCCACCTCGCTACAACCTCCTTTCAGGGAGTTGTAGAGAGCAATAAGGTCTCCCCTCAGCCTCCTCTTCTCCAAACTAAACAACCCCAGCTCCCTCAGCCGCTCCTCATAAGACTTGTTCTCTCGACCCTTCACCAGCTTCGTTGCCCTTCTTTGGACACGCTCCAGCACCTCAATGCCTTTCTTGTAGTGAGGGGCCCAAAACTGAACACACTATTCGAGGTGTAGCCTCACCAGTGCCGAGTACAGGGGCACTATCACCTCCCTGGTCCTGCTGGCCACACTATTTCTGATACAAGCCAGGACGGTATTGGCCTTCTTGGCCACCTGGGCACACCGTTGGCTCACGTTTCAAACTTCTAAAGGGACAGGAAGAATGGAGGTTTAGGTAGCCATTGTTATCTGTCCAAAAATATATTAGAGTTGACATCTATTTTTTGCATAACCCTTCTTTAGTTAAAGTTTCAAATATCTTCTAAGGTCTCTATTACACTGGAATATATCTGTAAATGGAAAAATGTGATATCTGCTGGAAAAAATTATATTAACAGCAATCATCAGAAATGCATTTTATTGCATTCTGGAGTAATGTTTAATGCAGTGCAAAAGATAGATACCTTTTTTTTAGAGCTTTTCACATATAAATGATCTTTAGTTATCCAGAGGATGAAAAATACTTTCCAAATTGGCACTAAGTTGGGATGTTGTTTGGGGAACATCTGAAAAAGGAGATACAAAAGAATTTACAGAAGTTTGGATATTAACAGTGGAGAAAGAGATTGCAGATGACAGCGATAAGTAACCTACACAGAGTTATTTCTGCTGAAATCCACTTTGTTTCCACAAATCAGGCAAGGAAGGGAAGAGGCCGGCATGGCTGAGCCATGACCTGTGGGTCAAACTAAAGGGCAAGAAGAGAATGCACAGGCAGTGGAAGAAGGGACTGGTATCTTGGGAAGAATACAGGGACACTAACCGGTTGTGTAAGGATGGGATCAGGAAGGCCAAGGCTCGGCTGGAGCTGAACCTGGCGAGGGACGCAAAGAATAATAAGAAGGGCTTCTACAGGCACGTCAACCAGAAAAGGAAAGTTAAAGAAAGCATACCCCCTCTGATGAGCAAAACTGGCAAACTGGTAACAACAGATGAGGAGAAGGCTGAGGTACTCAACAACTTCTTTGCCTCAGTCTTCACTGGCAACCTCTCTCCCCACACCTCTCGAGTGGATGGACCGCAAGACAGGGACTGGGGGAGCAAAGTCCCTCCCACTGTAAGAGAAGATCAGGTTTGAGACCACCTGAGGAACCTGAAAATACATAAGTCTATGGGTCCCGATGAGATGCATCCCAGAGTCCTGAGGGAATGGGCTGATGTAGTTGCCAAGCCACTCTCCATGATATTTGAAAAGTCATGGCAGTCAGGTGAAGTCCCTGAGGACTGGGAAAAGGGAACTATTGCAGCCATTTTTAAAAAGGGTAAAAAGGAGGACCCTGGGAACTACCGACCTGTCAGCCTCACCTCTGTGCCTGGGAAGATCATGGAACAGATCCTCCTAGAAGCTATGCTAAGGCACATGGAGGACAGGGAGGTGATTCGAGACAGCCAGCATGGCTTCACCGAGGGCAAGTCCTGCCTGACCAACCTAGTGGCCTTCTATGATGGAGTGACTGCATCGGTGGACGAGGGAAGAGCTACGGATGTCATCTATCTGGACTTCTGTAAGGCCTTTGACATGGTCCTCCACAATATCCTCCTCTCTAAATTGGAAGGATATGGATTTGATGGGTGGTCTGTTCGGTGGATAGCTAATTGGCTGGATGGTCGCATCCAGAGGGTAGTGGTCAATGGCTCGATGTCCAGATGGAGAACAGTGACGAGTGGTGTCCCTCCGGGGTCCGTACTGGGGCCAGTGCTGTTCAATATCTTCATCAGTGACATAGTGGGATCGAGTGCACCCTCAGCAAGTTTGCAGATGACACCAAGCTGAGCGGTGCAGTTGACACGCCTGAGGGACGGGATGCCATCCAGAGGGACCTGGACACGCTTGAGAAGTGGGCCTGTGTGAACCTCATGAGGTTCAACGAGGCCAAGTGCGAGGTCCTGCACCTGGGTCGGGGCAATCCCCGGTATCAATACAGGCTGGGGGATGAGGGGATTGAGAGCAGCCCTGCCGAGAAGGACTTGGGGGTACTGGTGGGTGAAAAGCTGGACATGAGCTGGCAATGTGCTCTCGCAGCCCAGAAAGCCAACCGTATCCTGGGCTGCATCAAAAGAAGCGTGGCCAGCAGGTCGAGGGAGGTGATTCTGCCCCTCTACTCTGCTCTCCTGAGACCCCACCTGGAGTACTGCGTCCAGCTCTGGGGTCCTCAGCACAGGAAGGACATGGACCTGTTGGAGCAGGTCCGGAGCAGGGCCACAAAAACGATCAGAGGGATGGAACACCTCTGCTATGAGGAAAGGCTGAGAGAGCTGGGGTTGTTCAGCCTGGAGAAGAGAAGGCTGCGAGGAGACCTTATTGCAGCCTTTCAATACTTAAAGGGGGCCTACAAGAAAGATAGTCTTTTTAGCAAGGTCTGCTGCGACAGGACAAGGGGTAATGGTTTTAAACTAAAGGAGGGTAGATTTAGACTAAACACAAGGAAAAAAATTTTCACGATGAGGGTGGTGAAACACTGGCACAGGTTGCCCAGAGGTGGTAGATGCCCCATCCTTGGAAACATCCAAGGACAGGCTGGATGGGGCTCTGAGCAACCTGATCTAGTGGTAGATGTCCCTGACCATTGGAGGGGGGTTGGGCTAGATACTTTTAAAGGTCCCTTCCATCCCAAAGCATTCTATGATTCTATGAAATTAGAAAAACTTTAGTTCTTTGGGGAGAAGAAAGAAGAGACTGCAGGTCTGTGGCAGCCTCTCAGTCATTTTCCCTCTAAGTTTAGACAGGGCTGACACATGCTTTAGGTAATTTATTGCAGAGCAGTTGATCTCCAAAGGAGTTCCTACAAATACATTTCATTTTTCACTTCAGTATCAGTAGTAACTGGAGAATCTGACATTATAAAGTAGTGGCCATGCACTGTCCCTTAATATCAGCTCTGTATTTCTGTACTACTACATATCAGAATCTCATATGACATCTAATTTTTTTCTCATTTACATGAGAATGAATTCATATAATTTTAATTGCAAATCCCTGTATTGGGTCTGGCTGGGATGGAATTAACTTTCCCCATAGCAGCCCTCATAGTGCTGTGCTTTGCAGTTGTAGCTAGAAAGGTGTTGATAACACACCAGTGTTTTGGCTACTGCTGAGCAGTGCTCCCACAGCATCAAGGCTGCCTCTCCAACCCGCCCCCTGCCCACAAAGGCCAGTAGGCTGGTGGTGGGCAAGAGGTTGGGAGGGGACACAGCTGGGACAGCTGACCCAAAGTGACCAAAGGGATATTCCATACCATATGACGTCGTGCTCATCAATAGAAGCTAAGAGAAAGGAGGATGAGCGGAGAGCATTCTCTATTAAGGCGTTTGTCTTCCTAAGCAAACTGCTATGTGTACTGAGGCCCTACTTCCCAGGAAGTGGCTGGATATCGCCTGCTGATGGGAAGCAGAGAATAAATCTTTTCACATTCCTTTTTTCTTCCGCATGTGGCCTTTTCTTTATTAAACTGCCTTTATCTTTACCCACAAGTTTTTCATCTTATTTTCTCCCCCTGTCCTGCTGAGGAGGGGGAGTGAGAGTGCGGCTTGGCGGGCACCTGGCGGCCAACCAAGGTTAACCCACCACAGTCCTTTGCGGCAGCCAACGTGGGGCACATTTTGAATTGAGTGTGCTATAGCTATAGTAGTTATTAAGTGGCAAGCTTCTGTGTGGGTCATGGAGTTTGCTGGCTGCATTGCTTATCTCTTTATTTTGCTGAGCTTGGTAACATTTCAATACAAACAATGGCTATTACTTTACCCTGGCATTGATGCCCTTACTGTCCTGGGGGAGCTATCTTGTGGAGATGATGAGGGAATACACCTCCCTCTTCCTATCCAGGATTGATGTGGGTGGTTTTATTGCGCAGGCTCCCAAGGTCCTTGTTCACCCTTGTGTGAGCTGTTTAATACTATTAATTAACACTGTCGGCTTGTTGTCAGGTTTGTGGAACCTGGTTTCATCCTGGCGTAAGAGGAGACAACTTTTGGGTGAGACAATACTTCAACGTGCCCTCAGGCAGCTGGTCCCTGGGTGGCAGGGTATGTGGAAGGATTTGGGCAGGCACCTAGGACGGTTATCACAGCCCATAGCCTGGGATTTTACACCTGAACAGGCAAGTAATCCTGGTAAACTGACACACCACCTGATAGAAGGGTGCCTTGCCTACCCCAGTGAAAATCAGCAGCTTCTAGCACTGTACTGGGGCTTGGCCTGTGCCTATTGAGCCACGGTTCAGTACTATCAGAGGACTGTGGTTAAGGCAGGGACCCAAAACACCTCTGAGAATGCCATGATTGAGACCAGGATACAAACTGCATCTAAGAACACGATAACTGAGACAGGGACCCAAACTACATCTGAGGACACTATGGTTGAGATAGGGACCGAAACCCCAACTACAGTAATTGCCCCAGTAGTGAAAAAGAAACACTGGACAAGGAGGTCAATGGGTCCATATCATCGATTAGTAAGGGAGGAGGAGGAAGGGTCTGATCAGGAAGCTGGTCCTTCAGCAAAGAAATGGGAGGAAGGAGTGAGAGAAATCACCCAAGAGGTGGAAACTACCCAGTCCCTGACCTCAAAAGAAATTCAAGACATGCAGAAAGATTACAGCTACCAGCCAGGTGCTGCTTGGCTGCTCCGATGCTGGGATAGGGGGGCCAACAGTCAGCAGTTGGAAGGTAAGGAAGCCCAACAGCTGGGATCCCTTGCTAGAAACTGGGGAATTTACAGAGGAATTGGAAAAGAGGCAGGTGTCTCTGGAGGCAACTCCCATCAAGTGTGAGGGCAAGATATCTGTTCAAGGGAGATCTTGTGAGTTACCAAGGAAAGCGGAGTACTGCTGAGGAAGGCAACCAGTACCTGAGAGAATTAGCGGTGCTGGAAGTCATCTGCGGTGATCTAGACAACGATGAGGTCTCCAAAGATCCGGATGATGTTCTGTGCATACGGGCCATGTGGAGGAAGGTGGTCCACAACACCCCAACAGCTTGGCAACAATTCCTGGCTCTAAAACTTTGAAGAAAATCTCTGTCCCTCCTCAACCCCATGGGCCAGTGCCTCAGTTGTGAAGGGTGCCCCACGGAGCCAGTCCCCTCCTGCCCCGGTCAGAGGGAAAGGGAGCACCAAGAGCATAGAACCATAGAATCGTTAAGGTTGGAAAGGACCTCTGAGATCATCGAGTCCAACCGTTAACCTAACTGCCTGGTCCACCTCTAAACCATGTCCCTAAGCACCACATCCACATGTTTTTGAATACTTCCAGGGACTGTGATTGCACCACTTCCCTGGGCAGTCTGTTCCAATGCCTAACCACTCTCTCCGTGAAGAAATTTTTCCTAATATCTAACCTAAATCTCCCCTGGCGCAACTTGAGACCATTTCCTCTTGTCCTATCACTTGTTACTAGGGAGAGGAGACCGATCCCCACCTAGCTACAGCCTCCTTTCAGGGAGTTGTAGAGAGCAATAAGGTCTCCCCTCAGCCTCCTCTTCTCCACACTAAACAACCCCAGCTCCCTCAGCCGCTCCTCATAAGACTTGGTCTCTCGACCCTTCACCAGCTTTGTTGCCCTTCTTTGGACACACTCCAGCACCTCGATGTCCTTCTTGTAGTGAGGAGCCCAAAACTGAACACAGTACTCGAGGTGCGGCCTCACCAGGGCCGAGCACAGGGGCACTATCACCTCCCTGGTCCTGCTGGCCACACTATTCCTGATACAGGCCAGGATGCCATTGGCCCTCTTGGCCACCTGAGCACACTGCTGGCTCATGTTCAGGCGGCTGTCAACCAACACCCCCAGGTCCTTTTCTGCCAGGCAGCTCTCCAGCCACTCCTCCCCCAGCCTGTAGCGTTGCATGGGGTTGTTGTGACCCAAGGGCAGGACCCGGCACTCAGCCTTGTTGAATCTCATGCAGTTGGCCTCGGCCCATCGATCCAGCCTGTCCAGGTCCCTCTGTAGGGCCTTCCTACCCTCCAGCTGATCAACACTTCCCCCCAACTTGGTGTCGTCTGCAAACTTACTGAGGGTGCACTCGATCCCCTCATCCAGATCATGGATAAAGATATTGAACAGGACCGGCCCCAATACTGAGCCCTGGGGAACACCACTCGTGACCGGTCGCCAACTGGATTTGACTCCATTCACCACCACCCTCTGGGCTCGGCCATCCAGCCAGTTTTTAACCCAGCGCAGAGTGCACTTATCCAAGCCGTGAGCAGCCAGCTTCTCCAGGAGAATGCTGTGGGAGACAGTGTCAAAGGCCTTACTAAAGTCCAGGTAGACAACATCCACAGCCTTCCCCTCATCCACTAAGAGGGTCACCTTGTCACAGAAGGAGACCAGGTTGGTCAAGCAGGACCTCCCTTTCATGAACCCATGCTGGCTGAGCCTGATCCCCTGGTTGTCTCGCATGTGCCGCGTGATGGCACTCAAGATGATCTGCTCCATGACCTTCCCCGGCACCGAGGTCAGGCTGACAGGCCTGTAGTTCCCTGGATCCTCCTTCCGACCCTTCTTGTAGAGGGGCGTCACATTTGCTAACTTCCAGTCATCTGGGACCTCCCCGGTTGACCAGGACTGCTGATAAATGATGGAAAGTGGCTTGGCGAGCTCCTCCGCCAGCTCCCTCAGTATCCTCGGGTGGATCCCATCTGGACCCATGGACTTGTGCGCATCCAGGTGGAGGAGCAGGTCAGTGACTGTCACCTCTTCAACAACTGGGGCTTCACTCTGCGTCCTATCTCCATCTCCCAGCTCAGGGGCCTGAAAACCCCGAGGATGAGCAGTCTGACTATTAAAGACTGAGGCAAAGAAGGCATTAAGTACCTCAGCCTTCTCCTCATCCTTTGTGGCGATGTTCCCCTCTGCATCCAACAAAGGATGGAGGTTCTCCTTGGCCCTCCTTTTGTCGCTGATACATTTGTAAAAACATGTTTTGTTATCCTTAACTGCAGTGGCCAGTTTAAGTTCTAGCTGGGCCTTCGCCTTTCTAATTTTCTCCCTGCATAACCTTGGCACAGACTACCTCAGGAGAAAGTACTTCAAGGACCCAAAGGGGTACTGATGGGCTTTTGGTGTAGCCACTATGAATACAGAGAAGATTAAAGAGCTATCTACCCTGCCTGGCCTCTTGGAAGATCCCTTCATTGTGAGCTTGCTGTGTTGCGAAGAACAGCAGAGTTTGTTTTCACGTGGAGGGGTGCCCAATACACCTAGAATCGACTGCCCCAGGGATAGAAGCACAGTCCTACCATTTGTCATGGACTAATTCAAACTGCACTGGAACAGGGTGATGCCCCTGAACATCTGCAATACATCTATGACATCATTGTGTAGGGCAACAAGGCAGAAGAACTGTTTGAGAAGGGAAGAAGAATAATCCAGATTCTTCTGAAAGCTGTTTTCGCCATAAAAAGAAGCAAGGTCAAGGGACCTGCACAGGAGATCCAGTTCTTGGGAGTAAAATGGCAGGACGGATGTTGTCATGTCCTATGGATGTGATCAATAAGATAGCAACTATGTCTCCACCAGCTAATGAGAAAGAAGCACAAACATTCCTAGGCCTTGTGGGATTCTGGAGAATGCATATTCCAGGTTATAGTCAGTTTGTGAGCCCTCTCTATCGAGTAACCCGAAAGAAGGACTATTTTGAGTGGGGCCATGAACAACAACAAGCCTTTGAGAAGATCAAACAGGAGATAGCTCGTGCAGTAGCTCTTGGGCCTGTCCGTACAGGACCAGCTGTGAAAAAAAGTGCTCTACACTGCAGCCAGGGAGCATGGTCTCACCTGGAGCTTCTGGCAGAAAACACCTGGAGAAACCCAAGGTCGTCCTCTAGGGTTTTGGAGCCAGGGAGATTGAGGATCAGAAGCCCACTACGCCCCAACTGAAAAAGAGATACTAGCAGCATACGAGGGGGTTTGAGACACTTCAGAAGTTGTTGGTACAGAAGCATGTCTCCTCTTGGCACCGCGATTGCCTGTGATGCACTGGATGTTCATAGGAAACATCCCCTCTACACATCACGCAACCGACGCTACATGGAGTAAGTGGGTAGTGTTGATCACGCAACGAACTCGACTGGGGAAACCCCAACCACCGAGGAATCCTGGAAGAGATCATGGACTGGCCAGAAGCATCGCCTGAGGAGGTGGCTCGTGCCCAAGAGGCACCACCATATAATGAGTTATCAGAAGATGAAAGGCATTATTCTCTGCTTACTGATGGATCCTATCATTTTGTAGGAAACCATCGGAAGTGGAAAGCTGCTGTGTGGAGTCCCACACGACAAGTCGTTGAAGCCACTGAAGGAGAAGGTGAGTCAAGTCAGTTTGCAGGAGTGAAAGCCATCCAACTAGCCCTAGATATTGCTGAATGAGAAAAGTGGCTAGTATTCTGTCTCAATACTGACTCCTGGATGGTGGCAAATGTCCTGTGGGGGTGGCTACAGCAGTGGAAGAAGACCAATTGGCAGCGCAGAGGCAAACCCATCTGGGCTGCTGCATTGTAGCAAGACATCGCTGCCCGTGTAGAAGACATCGCTCTAAAGGTACATCATGTAGATGCTCACATGCCCGAAAGCCGCGCCACCGAAGAACATAGAAACAATGAAAACAGGTAGACAAGGCTGTCAAAATTGAAGTGGCTCAGGTGGACCTGCACTGGGAGTGTAAGGGTGAGCTATTTGTATCTCGATGGGCCCACAAAACATCAGGACATCTAGGGAGAGATGCAACATACAGATGGGCTCGTGATCGAGGGGTGGACCTGACCATGGAGGCCATCACACAGGTCACCCATGAATGTGAAACATGTGCCGCAATCAAGCGTACCACACCACGCCAGTAGTCTCTCTGGAATAGAGCACGGTGGCTGGGTTTTCCATATGGCGAGGCCTGGCAAATTGACTATATTGGACCACTGCCACGAACCCACCAAGGCAAGCGCTACATACTCACCATGGTGGAAGCAACTACCGGGTGGCTAGAAACATACCCTGTAAACCATGCCACTGCCCGAAACACCATCTTAGGCCTTGAAAGGCAAATTTTGCGGCGACATGGTACCCCAGAAAGAACTGAATCAGACAATGGGAGACATTTCCAAAATAACCTCATAAACTTCTGGGCCAAGAAACATGGCATTGTATCACATCCCCTATCACCCACAAGCCTCTGGAATGACTGAAAGATATAATGGACTGTTAAAGACTATGTTGAGAGCGTTGGGCACTGGGGCATGGAAGCACTGGGATATAAATTTAGCAGAAGCCACTTGGCTGGTTAACACCAGTTCAAAGGAAACATCCCCTCTACACATCACGCAACCGACGCTACATGGAGTAAGTGGGTAGCACTGATCATGCAACAGCTTGAATAGGGAACACCAAATGCCCAGGAATCCTGGAAGAGGTCAAGTGACTGGACATCACCTGCTGATGGGAAGTAGAGAATAATTTTTTTTGTTTGTTTCCTTTGCTTCCGTGTTCGGCCTTTGCTTTTCTTTATTAAACGGCCTTTATCTTGACCCACGAGTTTTTTCATCTGATTTTCTCCTCCTGTCTCACTGAGGAGGGGAGTGATAGAGCGGCTTGGTGGGCACCTGGCAACCAGCCAAGCTTAACCCACCACAGATACATAATACATAGTTTAGCATGGCATAATTACTAGGTCTCAAAATATAAACATATATAAAAGAAAGAGCCTTGTTTCTAATCGAGCCTAGGAAGATTTAGTTCTTGGCCTTAATATTATTTAAAGATTTTATCAAAAGCCTGGAAGAAAACACCGGCAACTTCTGATAAATGTTGTTCTTGTAGAAACATTGGCAAAAGAGAAAGTGATGATGAGGGTAGGTCTGAATTGAGTACCAAATCAGTACTGCCAATTGTAAATGGCCCACTAAAGAGAACATACCTACTCTCGTATCTATCTTCAGAGCAACAACTCTGAAAAAGACTAGAAAGAGCCGTGAATGTGATTTGGGAGTCACGCAGTGATGAACACGTAACATGACAGTGAGGCTAACATCTCATTCAGCTTTAATGTATAGAGGAGAACTGAGCTGGCACTCACAGATGCACATTACCCTGTGTATCTGGCACTGATATCATTACTACTGCAATGGCGTGTCCAGTTCAGGTGCCCAAAGCCCATAAAATGGGAGAGGGTTAAGACAAAAACATGCCTTATATAGAATGATGCAAGGAGCTTGACTTTGTTTATCAAAGACGATTAACTGAACATTTGATCAGACTACATGGGCTAAGTGACAGAAGTCAGAAAACTAAAGTGCTCTTCACATGAGCAATAAAATGTGATAAGACCAAATGCCTAGAAATAGAAACTAGAAGAGCTCAGATAGCAAACGAGTGAAAAATTTTAATTGGAATGGGTAAACAATTTATCCTAGATTTTAGTGGACTTTCTGTCACTGGAAATTTTGAAAGCAAGATAAGGTGTGTTTGTAAAAATTATACTTGAGTTGACCATAACCGTGGGATTTGAAGGATTCAGGGAAGTCCTATAGACTGCATTAAGCAAGAGGTCAAACTGGAGAACCACAATCATCTCTGCTCACCTTACATTGTATTAGCCTTACTTAAACATGAAAAAGAAGTTAGTGAAGGTCTTTTAAAGGATAGCAGAGGAAATCATAGAATCATAGAATGGTTTGGGTTGGAAGGCACCTTTAAAGATCATC
Source organism: Platalea leucorodia (assembly GCF_965183815.1). Classification (NCBI taxonomy): domain Eukaryota; kingdom Metazoa; phylum Chordata; class Aves; order Pelecaniformes; family Threskiornithidae; genus Platalea; species Platalea leucorodia. The sequence goes on along the minus strand of NC_138859.1, from coordinate 23,603,010 downwards.
TAGTCTGACCATCCTGCCATGGGCAGGGACATCTTTCGCTAGATCAGGTTGCTCAAAACCTCATCCAACCTGACCTTGAACACTTCCCAATGATGGGGCATCCACAACTTCTCTGGGCAACCTGCTCCAGTGTCTCATGACCCTCATCATAAAAAATTTCTTCCTGATGTCCAATCTAAATCTACCATTTTTTAGTTAAAAACTGTTAGTCCTTCTCCTGTCACTACAGGCCTTGGTAAAAATCTCTCTCTGTCTTTCTTATAAGCCCCCTTTATATATTGAAAGGCCACAATAAGGGCTCCCCGGAGCCTTCTCAGACAACTGCACCACTGTCATCTGCTGTCATCTGCAAACTTGCTGAGGGTGCACTCAATCCCACTGTCTACGTCAGTGATGAAGATATTAAATAGTATTAGTCCCAGTATGGACCCTTGTGGGACACCACTCGTTACTGGTTTCCACTTGGACATTGAGCCATTGACTGCAGCTCTTTGCACATGGCCCCAAATTTTTAGCCACAAGCTCTCAACCTGTTCATCGCTGTTTTTCAAAGACAGCTGTGTGCAGTCAATCCATTTTTTTACATAGAGGGCAACTCTCCCACCTCTCCTTCCTTACCTGTCCCTTCTGAACAGTTTATAGCCATTGATTGCAGTGCTCCAGTCATGTGATTCTTACCAGCAAATTTCAGTGATAGTGATTAGATCATAGCTTTCTAGCTGCACAGTGGCTTCCAACTCCTCTTGTTTGTTACCCATACTGCGTGCATTGGTATAGAGGCACTTCAGTCAGGCTATTGACTGTGTCACTTTTTTAGAGTAACACGTCCTAATTCCTTTGAAGATTTTCACAGGTGTTTCCCTGTTGTTTCCTAATACATCAGCAGCCCCTGGCTCTTCTCCCTTGCTTAAAACTCCATCCCCTCCCCCCACAGAGTCTAGTTTAAAGGTCTCCTTATAAGTCTGGCCAGCTTGTTGGCAAAAACCCTCTTGCCCCACTTGGTCAGGTGAATCTCCTGACAGACCTGGCTTCTCAAAGGCAGATCCATGATCACAGAAGCCAAGAAATTTAATCAGAGAAGTGAGGACTGCTAGGAAATGGAGTAATTTTTTTCTTTGTTATTATTTACCAGGGAGAACAAGTAACACGCCAGGAGAGATAAAGACATAAGGTTTCTGTGGAGAGAAGCAAGCAAAAAACAGAAACATTACTGGAAAAAAGAGGTACTTCAGAACAAGTTGAAAATAAAAATTAGATCATATGAAAATAAGGAAGGTTCCAAGAAGGGATGGCCAGCATCCCAGAATCCTGAAAGACAAAGCAGACTATTAAAAAAAATAGCTGCAAGTATTTTTAACTTCTCTCTGACAGAAAAGGAGGTATCTACTATGGACCAGTGTCCTGGTTTCAGTTGGGACAGAGTTAATTTTCTTCCTAGTAGCTGGTATAGTGCTGTGTTTTGGATTTAGGATGAGAATAATGTTGATGATAACACACTGATGTTTTGGTTCTTGCTGAGCAGAGTTTACACTAGTCAAGGACTTTTCAGCTTCCCATGCTCTGCCAGGTGCACAAGAAGCTGGGAGGGGGCACAGCCAGGACAGCTGACCCAGACTGGCCAAAGGGCTATTCCATACCATATGACATCATGCTCAGCATATTAAGCTGGGGGAAGAAGAAGGAAGGGGGGGGGGGACGTCTGGAGTGATGGCGTTTGTCTTCCCAAGTAACCGTTACATGTGATGGAGCCCTGCTTCCCTGGGGATGGCTCAACACCTGCCTGCTGATGGGAAGGAGCGAATGAATTCCTTGCTTTGCTTTGCTTGCGTGTACGGCTTTTGCTTTACCTATTAAACTTTCTTTATCTCAACCCACGAGTTTCTCGCTTTTACTCTTCTGATTCTCTCCCCCATCCCACCAGTGGGGGGGAGTGACCGAGCGGCTGTGTGGGGTTTAGTTGCCGGCTGGGGTTAAACCACAACAACCTAAAACTAATATCAAACCCGTGTTTAAGAAGATAACATTTGGGGGGGGGGGGGGAAACACAAACCTAAATTTTCTGATCAGGAAGAAATGAAGATCTTCAGGTTATACACCAGAATAAATAAGCTTGGAAGAAGACCATGATCAACAAACCTGATTAATCCTAATACAAGAGTGTAAAAGGCTAAAAGGAATTATATATTGACTATTGAAACGCATATTAAATCCGCTCAGTTTGCAAAAGCAGATATACCATAGCATACAAATACTAATGGTATCAATAGATTATCAAACAGAATTAATAACAATTCCTGACTTTTCAGCCAACATGAGAACATAATGGAAAACGGATGCTGATTGTTTAGGAATGAGATGAGAAGCAATACAGGAAAGATGAGGTTAACCTTGCTTACAAAATATCAGCTACCAGGAACAGGTAGCAATATGAATAATACTGGATCCAAATAAACCTGAGAATACAGAGAGGTAGGCAGGAAAACTGCTTCTGAAATCATGTATGTGAAGTATGAAAACTAATGAAACAAATTAAAAAAAGGAAAGGAGGATATGCTCTGAAGCCTACTGTTTTGCTGGTAGTAGCAATAGGATCTTTGAAAGCATCGCTTAGAGCTGGCAGCAATTTGGTGAGCGGAAAAACCTAATATGAATTAGGCATATCTATATTGCATCAGACAGCAACATGCAGAGATACCCATGTTGGCTTCAAATTACTAGCTTTGGGACTGTGATGGTATGGTGATACCAACTTAGTAACACACCTGGGAAAACTAAACTTGTCCAAATATGAATTTCTTTCTAAAGCAGTCCATTCATTAGTGTAAATAAGCAATCTCTCCCTCCCCCAAAAGTTACTATACGAAATACAAACCCAACTACATAGAAATAATGAAAAAAACCATACTATTTTCCTGTCGTATGATTCCCCGCTGCTGTATGTTGTAGCTAGTGTGGATGCACATTCTTCCAGATACCATGGCTTCTTCCCACTTTCAGCTGTGCTGCTTATGGAAATAGTGTAGATGCTATTGGTGTAGCCATCACAGGAGCAATGGTCTCGACTCCTTCCACCATTTCCAGATGCCCAAACAAAGACTGAACCTAAACCTCTTCGTCCCTGTTTGAAAATGATACGAAAGATTTAATTAATAGTTGTTCTTATTCCCCTAACCTAAGTAAATAAATAGCTCTTCCCCCCCAAAAGACATTTGATGAGACAGAGACAATAAAACAAAAAGAGCTCTCTGAGAAGGATCTGAAATAAAAATGGATCTAGTAAAGTTCAGTCTGACACCAAAAAAAAAAAAATCAGAAAATGAGTGGCATGAACACAGCTTTAGAAACTACTTTTATGCAGCTTCTCTTTGTTGCTCAGCATCTAGCCTTACCAAGAAAGAAGTGCTGAAGACTCAGAGCAGGCATTAAAACATAATACCGGATTGAAAGAGGAAAAGAAGTAGCATACTTGCAACTAAAACCCTTTGTAATGCATGGTACCTTTTGTTTATTAGGGATCTCTCAGTTGTTTCTTCTTGGATTGTCTGGTGGTACTAGGTATCGTTTGGGCAGCATTATATACCGTGAACCACAGTGTCATGGTTTCACAGATATTATAAATCACAGAATATCTGAGGTGGGATGGGACGTCTGGAGGTCATGTAGTCCAACCCATCTAGTTAGTTATAAATGCTAAATGCACAACACAATATATAAGCAAAAATGGACAAAAAGAAAAAGTTCCTTATGATCATTAAGCACTAAAGTGTCAATTCAGCAAGATATTTTAAATAGATGAATAGTTGGGCAAGTTACTTAAGCATATTCATAATTTCAAATGAGGACTTACAATATGTAACCTCGCCTTGATATTTTCTTAATATACCAAAGTTAAGTAGTGTCCAAATGAATCAAAACATATTTTTGGTGGTGCTAGTACTCTTAAATAGGCATTGATATAAAAACTGAAGCTGATCAGCAACCTATATTACTGATATATCGGAATTGGGAATTGCTGATATTAGGGAATTGTGATTGGGGTTTTCTTACAAATATTTACACATTACATGCAAATGAATTAAATTCAGATACATGCAACTGCATAGTCTGTATTAATTATCAACACTCACTATCTGGAAGCACTCTACGGTTCAGATGGAAAGATTGGCCAAAGGACTACCCTTTTCTTTGATTATGCCAAATTACATCACCTTTTCTTCTATGACATTCTCTCATAGCAATGGAACATCCCCCTAAGTAACAATTAAGCTAACAGTCTCATTTATACCTCATTTGTTTGCAACTTATCATGTAATACCTACCTGGTCTCTGTAAGGGATAGACCCACTCCTGTAAGTGTTAAGTTAATGTCATAAGGCATAAAACATAACTTTCTGTGCATTAATTAATTGCTTGGACATTGTTTGGTTCTAAACAGAGTGCGTTTGTGTACCACAAATGACATAAAGACAGATGTTGGGACATCTAGCTGGTCAACCTTAAAAAATTAGCAATTCAAAGATAAATTTAATCCAGATGCACAGAGGGGTTTTATGAGTGCATGTTGTGCTGAGCATAGCAGAACCTACATCGATATAAGACCAAAAAACCTCACAGTTCACAATCCAAACTTGAATTCTCAAAGACTGATGAATTTCATTTTGTGAGTTTCATAAAAGTATAGTACCCGGAGAGGCTCTTCTCTCCAGTAAAATAAGTTAAATATCAAATTCTCCTGGCTAGTGTTTACATAAGGTTATGTCTCTCAAATACAACTTCTTATTAAAAAAACCATTTCAAGCAGAGAAAAAAAACACAGTGTGCCAAGTTAAATGTATTATGAAATCCACATTCTCCAGACAAGATCAGGCTAAACATCCAGGAAGTGTAACTACGTCAACGTCTTTTTCTTCCTTTGGTTGTTCTTAGCTACTATGCTGATAAAATTATACAAAATAATAATTTTCTTTTGTTGTTTTAAAAGACAGGCTTTATGAAGTATTTTATTCATATCTTGCAGCTATCCTTCCCCACATTATGAACTCTTGCCAAATCAAAATCCCCTTTTGGTTTGGGGTTCTTGTTTTACACAAAATGTAGTCCTGCTGAATACATGCCCCTGGATGTTAGAAATTCTGCAATGCAGTATTTAAAAAAAATAAACACCAACATACATAGTAATAATAATGACAGGTCTTTAAAAATAACTAGCAGTCAGTTTGCACCCAAATTGACCTTTACATACTAAAGTTTTTTGTAAACAATTGATAAAATATATTTCTTCAAAATTCATTTCTTCTGCAAATATATAAAGTATCATCATCTCTGTTGTTTCAATAAAAAATAAGTACCAGGTGCACCGACTAAAGGAAAAAATATTCTCTAATACATACAAAGAAAGAATTCCAGTTCCTCTAACACATTGCAATGCAGCACATTTATGAACTCAGCATTTCACAGAAAACAACAGCACTTCAGTCTAGAAAATGTGCTAAAGATCTTGTTCCTAAATGCTATTTGACAAAGAAAACGGCAGCCTTACAAAAAATTTAAATAAGACCCCAAGGGTTCCATTTTGAAAGGAAAAAAATGTTCCACCTACATCTAAAACTTGCTATCAACCTAGTCAGAGTCCAATTTGGTAGCACGTTTCTTGGGAAAAGCTCAAAATACAGCTGAAGACCTTAAATGAAAAGCGTTTGGACTCAGGTTATTGGCAGAAAAGCCCCAGTGCTGAAACTGGACCTATAAAAGCACAAGAGTCCTGGGACATTCCCACTTTTTTCCGCTAGTACCACCTTTTCCTTGGTCAGCAAGTTGCAAGGGGGATAAGTGATATGAAAGGCCTTTTTTTTTTCCCAGTGCAAGAGCATGGAAGGGTTAGTCTGCAAAAACCAGAGCCAGGATGAAAATTTTGGTAATAACATCTGCAGAATTTCCTAACACTATTAAAAGAACATCCTCCACACCAAGTGCATGCATTTGTGTTTGTGTGTGCATGTCTGCCCACCACTTTGAGTGGTGAGCAACTACTTAGCACTACTTAGCAAGAACCAAAGCATCAGTGTATCATCGACATTGTTCTCATCCTAAACCCAAAACACAGCCCCATACCGGCTACCAAGAAGAAAATTAACTCTATCCCAGCTGAAACCAGGACAGTATCCACCCCTTATTCCATACCATTTACGTCATGCTCAGGTCCCACATTATCCAACACATCCTCATTAACCACCACCCCCTTCCTTTCCTTTGATACAATACATGGGTATCATTCCCTTAGTCTATATGCTATCCCTCTAGAATGTTTGTTGAGTTCATTTAGTTTATGACTTTGAAATTCATCTGTCATAACAGTCTTTCTGGGCAGGAGAGGTAGTGTGTGGTGTTGGATGGTAGCACGCTGAAGCCAGTTCTAGTTCTATCACCTCTGCACTTTGCTTGGTTTCCTCAGAGTTCATTCATTCTTCATTAATTTGGGTGATTCTTACTGTATACTGTTGATATGGCACATAGTAATCACAGAAGTGATGACATCCAGTATTATATAGCAACTAACATCATACAATTCAGTTCATTGGCTATTTTCACCCAAAATCAAGTCTCCTTGAGGTACACATCGGACTTCCCCATCCTCCCGCATCACCCACCAAGTGCATCCAGGTCCTTGAGCAAAAGCAATCCCACGAATGGGTTTACCTTTGCCTAAGGCAGGAGTAACCCAGACTGTCTTCCCCGTCATATTTTTTAGGTGCACTACAGGGACTTTATCCCCTTCCACAGTACATAAAAGTTTTGACTAGGCCGGGCCAGCTCGATTGGCAGATCCCCTAGTGTTGACTAATCAGGTGGCCTTTGCTAAATGTGTATCCCAATGTTTGAATGTCCCACCACCCACTGCTTTTAGTGTAGTCTTTAACAGTCCATTGTATCGTTCGATTTTCCCAGAGGCTGGTGCATGATAGGGGATGTGATATACCCACTCAATGCCATGCTCTTTGGCCCAGGTGTCTATGAGGTTGTTTTGGAAATGAGTTCTGTTATCTGACTCAATTCTTTCTGGGGTGCCATGTCGCCATAGGACTTGCTTTTCAAGGCCCAGGATAGTGTTCTGGGCGGTGGCATGGGGCACGGGATATGTTTCCAGCCATCCAGTGGTTGCTTCCACCATTGTAAGCACATGGCGCTTGCCTTGGCGGGTTTGTGGGAGTGTGATCTAGTCAATCTGCCAGGCCTCCCCATATTTATATTTCAGCCATCGTCCTCCATACCAGAGAGGCTTGAACCGCTTGGCTTGCTTGATTGCAGCGCATGTTTCGCATTCATGGATAACCTGTGCAATAGTGTCCATGGTCAGGTCCACCCCTCGATCACGAGCCCATCTATAGGTTGCATCTCTTCCTTGATGGCCTGAGGTGTCATGGGCCCACTGAGCTAGAAATAATTCACCCTTCGGTTGCCAGTCCAGGTCCACCTGAGCCACTTCAATCTTAGCAGCCTGGTCCACCTGCTGGTTGTTTTGATGTTCTTCAGTGGCCCAACTCTTGGGTACGTGAGCATCTACGTGACCTACTTTTACAACCAGGTTCTCTATCCGGGCAGCAATATCTTGCCACAACGCGTCAGCCCAGATGGGTTTGCCTCTGCGCTGCCAGTTGCTCTGCTTCCATTGCTGTAACCACCCCCACAGGGCATTTGCCACCATCCATGAGTCAGTATAGAGATAGAGCATTGGCCACTTTTCTCGTTCAGCAATATCCAAAGCCAGCAGGATGGCTTTCACCTCTGCAAACTGACTCGATTCACCTTCTCCTTCAGCAGTTTCTGCCACTTGTCGTACAGGACTCCATACAGCAGCTTTCCACCTCCGATGCTTCCCCACAAGACGACAGGACCCATCAGTGAACAGGGCATATTGCTTCTCATTTTCTGATAGTTTATTATACAGTGGGGCTTCCTCAGCATGCATCACCTCCTCTTTGCCTTCTGGCCAGTCCATGATCACTTCCAAGATTCCTGGGCGACTGGGGTTTCCTATTCGAGCCCGTTGTGTGATGAGTGTGACCCACTTACTCCATGTAGCATCAGTTGCATGATGCGTACAGGGGACCCTCCCTTTGAACATCCAGCCCAGCACTGGCAGTCGGGGTGCCAGGAGGAGCTGTGCTTCAGTACCAACCACTTCTGAAGCAGCTCGAACCCCTTCACATGCTGCCAATATCTCTTTTTCAGTTGGAGTATAGCCAGCCTCAGATCCTCTGTATCCCCGACTCCAAAACCCCAGGGGTCGACCTCGAGTCTCCCCTGGTGCTTTCTGCCAGAGGCTCCAGGTAGGGCCATTCTCCCCGGCTGCAGTGTAGAGCACATTTTTTACATCTTGTCCTGCCCGGACTGGCCCAAGGGCTGCTGCATGAACTGTCTCCCATTTAATTTATTCAAAGGCTTGTCGTTGCTCAGGGCCCCATTTGAAATCGTTCTTCTTCCTGGTCGCTTGATAGAGAGGGCTTACAATGAGACTGTAATTTGGAATACGCATTCTCCAAAAACCCACAACGCCCAAAACAGCCTGTGTTTCCTTTTTGCTGGTTGGTGGAGACATGGCTGTTATTTTGTTGATCACATCCATTGGGATCTGATGACGTCCATCCTGCCATTTTATTCCTAAGAACTGGATCTCCTGTGCAGGTCCCTTGACCTTACTTTGTTTTATGGCAAAGCCGGCCTCCAGAAGGATTTGGACTGTTTTCTTCCCTTTCTCAAAAACTTCTTCTGCTGTGTTGCCCCACACGATGATGTCATCAATGTATTGCAGGTGTTCTGGAGCCCCACCCTGTTCTAGTGCAGTCTGGATCAGTCCATGGCAAATGGTGGGGCTGTGTTTCCACCCCTGGGGCAGTCGATTCCAGGTGTACTGGACCCCCCTCCAAGTGAAAGCAAACTGTGGCCTGCACTCTGCTGCCAAAGGGATTGAGAAAAACGCATTAGCGATGTCAGTGGTGGCATACCACTTGGCTGCCTTTGACTCCAGTTCATATTGTAGTTCTAGCATGTCCGGCACAGCAGCGCTCAGTGGCGGCGTGACTTCATTCAGGCCCCGATAGTGTACTGTTAGTCTCCACTCTCCATTAGACTTTTGCACTGGCCATAGGGGACTGTGAAAAGGTGAGTGAGTCTTGCCGATCACTCCTTGGCTCTCCAGTCAACAAATCAGCTTATGGATGGGAATCAGGGAGTCTCTGTTGGTGCAATATTGCCGCCGGTGCACTGTTGTGGTAGCGATTGGCACCTGTTGTTCTTTGACCCTCAGCAACCCCACAACAGAAGGGTCCTTTGAGAGACCAGGCGGGATAGACAGCTGTTTAATTTCCTCCATCTCCAAGGCAGCTATACCAAAAGCCCACCGGTACCCTTTTGGGTCCTTGAAATACCCTCTCCTGAGGTAGTCTATGCCAAGGATGCACGGTGCCTCTGGGCCAGTCACAATGGGGTGCTTCTGCCACTCCTTCCCGGTTGAGCTCACTTCAGCCTCCAATACAGTCAGCTGTTGGGATCCCCCTGTCACTCCAGAAATACAGATGGGTTCTGCCCCTTTATAGCTTGATGGCATTAGGGTACACTGTGCACCGATGTCCACTAGAGCCTTATACTCCTGTGGGTCTGATGTGCCAGGCCATCGAATCCACACAGTCCAGTAAACCGGTTGTCCCTTTCCTCCACCTGGCTGGAGGCAGGGCCCCTCTAGTCCTGGTCATAGCATTCGTTACTCACTTCTTGTAAATGTGAATCAAAAATCCCTTTATTAGGATCGGAAGCAAAATCAGCCCTTCTGCTCTGTCTGGGGAACTGCCCACTGGAAACTGGAGCCGCAACTCTCCTGGAAGAACCACCTTTTGTAGTTGTTTTTCCTTACAACTCACGTACCCATGCCTCTAGGGTCGAGGTAGATTTTCCATCCCACTTCCTCATGTCTTCTCCATGGCCATGCAGATAAATCCACAGGGTGGCCCGTGGTGTGTATCCACTATATCCTCTCTCCTGAGCAGAGGGACGCTTACTCCTGATGGCTGAGATACTGGTCCGTACAGGTGAGGAGTAGGACATATCCTCTTCGAGTTGCTGGACCTTCTGGGACAGTTTCTCCACAGCCGAGACGCAGGCCCGTAGGGAGGAAGAGAGACTTTCTTCGTATTGTCGGAGTTGGCCAGCCAATTCTTCCACCGTTGGTCCCTCCTCATCTTTCCAGGTCATTATTGCCAAAGAGTTTGCATACGATGATGGTGCGCTCCGTACAAACTTCCGCCACATGGGTCGTGTGCACTGGACTTCGTCTGGATCTTTGGATAACTGCTCATTGTCCAGGTCATTTTACATCACCTCCAGCACAGCTAATTCCCTCAGGTACTGGATACCTCTCTCCATGGTGGTCCACTTGCCTGGGTGACATATAACATCTTCCTTGAAGGGATACCTTTCCTTCACGCCTGACAGGAGTCGCCTCCAGAGGCTGAGGGCTTTTGCCCCTTTTCCAATTGCTTTGTCAATGCCCCCTTCCCTAGAAAGGGATCCCAGCTGCTTGGCTTCCCTACCCTCTAATTCCAGGCTACTGGCCCCATTATCCCAGCATCGGAGCATCCAGGTGATGATGTGCTCGCCTGGACGATGACTGAAATCTTTTTGCATATCTCGCAGCTCACTCAGGGACAGGGATCGGGTGGTTGCCATCTCATGTATGGGTTCTGCCTCTTCCTCCTCCTGCTCTCTTGATGGCCCTCGCTCATCATCAGCCCTTACTAAACGAGCTGATTTCCTTGTGTATTTTTTCTTGTGTATAGGGGCAAGTGATACTGGCATGGGTTGGTTCTCTGGTTCAGCCGCAGCACCTATTGCAGGGGCTGGCACAGCCACAGTGCCTGTGGCAGGGGCCGGTGCAGCCACGGGGGCTGGCGCAGCCACAGGGTCGTCATTTTGTCAGCCGATCCAGAGACCTTATCTTCCCCTTGGGGGTTCTGAATAGTGTTGAATAGGGCTCAGTAGGCATGGGCCAGACCCCAGCACATTGCAGTGATTTGTGTCTCTCTGGAGTTGCCAGGGTGACAACATACTTTTTCCAAATACTGTACTAGTTTTTCAGGATTCTGCACTTGTTCGGGGGTGAAGTTCCAAAACACTGGAGGTGCCCGTTGTCCTAGGTACTTGCCCATACTCTCCCACACACCCTGCCACTCATAACTATCCAGCCTTGGAGGAGATCTCTGGATGATATTCTTAAACTGCTATTAACCTTAGATAAAACTGAAACAAAATTCCCAAGAACTACCAATGGATATATCTTAACTACCCAAGGATGTTCAAGATACTGAAAAGTTGTTGCAATGAAGGAGGAAACATCATAGAAGAAGGCAGCGAAGGTGCCATTCTGTATTTCCTCCATAAAAAAACTCTCAGAAGAAGGGGTATAATTGCTAATTGTCTCCATGAGGTGGTACCCGAAGTACAGTAATGGCTTCACTACAGAACCCAAATACCAGATAGCACTCAAGGTCAGTGTTTTAATAACCAGTCTTCCAGGCAAAACATCACTCATTACAGCAAAGCACAGCAAACTGAAAAAACCCACACCAATCTCCAACATGCACAGCAAAAACAAGAGCATGGTGCAGATCAGGTAGACTAGTACCGAGAACAGATGAATCAATATTACGACCGATAACTGTTAACAGATACAAATTCCTTAATACACTCTAGTTAATCTGTTATTATCTCAAACCCTTCGTGCCCCATGTTGGGCGCCAAAAAGGACTGTCGTGGTTTAACTCCAGCTAGCAACTAAGCACCACGCAGCCGCTCGCTCACTCCCCCACCGGTGGGATGGGGGAGAGAATTGGAAGGGCAAAAGGGGAGAAAACTCGTGGGTTGAGATAAGAACAGTTTAATAACTAAAGTAAAATAAAAATAGAACAGTAGTAATAGTAATAATAATAATAATAATAACAACAAGTAATAATAGTACAATAGTAATACAAAGCAAGCGGTACACTCTACATTTGCTCACCACCTGCCCACCGATGCCCAGCACATCCCCCAAGCAGTGATCGTTGCCCCCCCCCGCCAGCTCCCCCTGCTCATATACTGAGCATGACATCATGTGGCATGGAATAGCCCCTTGGCCAGTCTGGGCCAGCTGTCCTGGCTGTGCCCCCTCCCAGCTTCTTGTGCACCTGGCAGAGCAGGGGAAGCTGAAAAGTCCTTGACTGGTGTAAGCCCTACTTAGCAACAACTAAAACATCAACATTATTCTCATCCTAAATCCAAAACACAGCACTATACCAGCTACTAGGAAGAAAATTAACTCTATCCTGGCTGAAACCAGGACAATAAGGTAGAGGTCTTCACACATCAGTCTAAGGAAAATCAGCAGCCCACATATTTGTAAGTTGATTTTAACACACTTCTACTTCTGCCCAAAGTGGCCCATGCAGAGTTGAATAGATTTAAATATTTCCATGTATTTGGAAATGTTTCTAGCTCTCACTGTGAGAGCTTTTTCATTTCTGCTAAGGAAATAAAGGTTCTTTTCAAAACTTATATAAAACTGTGATAGTTTTGAAAATCATACTAATAAGAAAAAGAAAATGGTTAAGGTTAATACTTCTCTAATTATCATTCTTTAAAATGTAATATTTACTGAAAGGCTTTACATTTATGTCTCAGTCATCACCTTACTTAGAGGCTTAGTTTGTAGGCCAAAAGTAATTTTAAGATGAATCTGTTTTCCATGTTCTCTTTAATAAAGCATGCCTTTCAGTTTTTGGATAAAGGTATCCTTTCCATTTTTCTTTATACTGTCATAAAATGCTGAATTTTAAAAGATGAAGCAAACAGGAGAAGAAAAGGCAAATTGTCTCTGTGCCAAAAATCAGATCATTGTCCAAGGTAAAGACTGGATAAATACCCTGACAAACACTGATTTCCCCAAGCAGTCACAGTAATTGCACAAATAATAACAGGTGGACAAAAATGCATATTATGCTTTGTACAGACCTTGACCTTACTTTTTTGAAAATTGAACTATTGAACTGAACAATAACATCTAGTACCTGTGAATTAAAGCAACATTGGTACAGAAAAGTTTGACAAGACCTTCTTTCAGATCTGTACAAAGGTTCAGGATTGATATTCTTCATTTATTCTGCATATGCAGGCACAACTGGATATTAACTTTTAAAAAAACAAGACAGAAGAGAGTACAGTCAAGATTTTTTAAATGGATCTGAAAAGGAAAGTATGCTTGTTTTTTATTTTGGAAAATTAGAGGTGATGATGAATAATAATTCATTAAAGTATAATTAAACTGAATGATTTTTTTTTATTAAATTAATGAAGTAAAAATTAAATGGATGCAAGAGCCACGGTTTCTTATTCAGTGTGATGTGAGACTGGGATCCTTGAAAAAAATGCCTAGTTTAACTTTAGCTCTTATTATTCCAATTAACAGCTCATGCAGAGTGTTTTAGAACTATTATTATTTTTAAATCTCCTGAGCTAATATGATTACTCCTTCCAAATCCGGCACAAAATAGCAAAGATAAATGACTATACATTTTTGTCCATAGGGTTCCACAGAGACAGAACATGCCATAAACTGAAATACACAAATCTATTTCAAGAAAGGATACCGAATAATAACTGAACCTATGAAATGAAAACGTATACCAGAAATTAAATATGCTTTAAAATTCTACCCAGGATCAGGGTAAATTAAGACAAAAGGAATTTTTAAACCTGTCTCAAGTACAATGGTTTTCTGTCATCTTTAGGGTATTTTGTTTAATTCTATTACATTTACATACTTGGAGACTTTTACTAGTAAACAATTTCTATGCAAATAGCAAAGCTATTATGTGCCAGAGTTTTTTGGGGGGGTGGGGGTGGGCTACAGGGGTGGCTTCTGTGAGAAGATGCCAGAAGCTTCCCTCATGTCCGATAGAGCCAGTGCCAGCTGGCTCCAAGACGGACCCACTGCTGCCCGAAGCTGAGCCAATTAGTGACACTGATGGCACCTCTGTGATGACATATTTAAGAAAGGGTAAAAAACGATGCAGAACAGCAGCTGGGAGAGAGGAGTGAGAATATGTGAGAGGAACAACTCTGCAGACACCAAGTCCAGTGAAGAAGGAGGGAGAGGGGGTGGTCCAGGCACCGGAGCAGAGATTCCCCTGCAGCCAGTGGTGAAGACCATGGTGACACGCAGGTTGTCCCCTTGCAGCCGATGGAGGTCCACGGTGGAGCAGATATCCACTCTGCAGCCTATGGAGGACCCCACACCAGAGCAGATGGGTCTGCCCAAAAGAGGCTCTGACCCTGTGGAGAGCCCGCACTGGAGCAGGCTCCTGGCAGGACCTGTGGCCCTGTGGAGAGGAGCCCACGCTGGAGCAGATCTTCTGGCAGGACTTGTGACCCCGCAGGGGACACATGCTGGAGCAGTCTGTTCCTGAAGGACTGCACCCTGTGGAAAGGACCCATGCTGGAGCAGTTCATGAAGAACTGCAGCCTGTGGGAAGGACCCACGTTGGAGAAGTTTGTGAAGGACTGTCTCCTGTGGGTGGGACCCCACGCTGGAGCAGGAGAAGAACGTGAGAAGGAAGGAGCGGCAGAGACAACACATACTGAATTGACCACAACACCCATTTCCCGTCCCCCTGCGACACTCAGGGGAGGATGTAGAGAAAATCAGGAGTGAATTTGAGCCCAGGAAGAAGGGAGGGGTGGGGGGAAGGTGGTTTTGGATTTGTTTTTATTTCTCATTATCCTACTCTGATTTGATTGGCAATCAATTAAATTAATTTCCCCGAGTCGAGCCTGCTTTGCCCATGACGGTAATTGCTGAGTGATCTCCCTGTCCTTATCTCGACCCACGAGCCTTTCATCATATTTTCTCTCCCCTGTCCAGTTGAGGAGGGGGAGTGATAGAGCAGCTTGGTGGGCATCTGACAGCCATACAAGGTCAACCCACCACTCCTTTTTATATACTCATGCTCTCTGAAACACGGCTCTGTGATGCAGAGTTGAAAACAGTTCATTTCTGTTCATACAAATAAGCCTATTATCCTGGGGATCCATCTCAACATAATTTGGGTAGCAATATATTTCAGATATTATGACTTTTTCTTTTACTGCTGTTTGACAAAGACCTAACAGTCAAGTTTCTGGAGAATTGTAACCCCATTGATGTTTTACATAGCAGGGTTTTGAGCGGGAGTTATTTCACCGCTGACAATGTGTCATCAACTATATGCTTTCTCTTATTTGTTTTGCAGTAGATGATAGTCCAAACCAGTGGCAGGGCAGGTCATCCTTAATATAATGTAGGAAGGTGGACAGGCAATGAAATCTACATGGGAATTTTTGGCTTTCTGACTGCATCAGTGCAGGAGCCTTCATTTTGTTGCCACAACACTATTCTGTTTAGCAAGCTGGACACAAGCCAAAATGTTTGATGGACATTAAAGATGAGATGTTGTGTGGCTGAACCTCTTGTGAGAACTCAGCTTGGTGCCTTCCCTCCCATCATCATTGCCCCTTATCATCTCTCTCATTTCACCAACTTTGTCTGCAGAGTGTGTTTTCAAGGTGTTTGCTAGGAGCAGAAGACTCTCTTACAATTGCTAAACAAGCTTGCAACCTGAATGCAAGGAGAGGAGAGGAGAGGAGAGGAGAGGAGAGGAGAGGAGAGGAGAGGAGAGGAAGAAGAAAAGGATTTCACATTATTGTTTTTTATTATATGCTTCTACTCCAAAAGTAGAAGGGGTTGTTTGTAAATTGAAAGTATCAAGGCAAAAGGTTTGTTGCCTATGTTGTGCCACAGATCAATTGCTCTTAAATTTATTTTAAAATGTTATTGGCCTCTCCTTGTCATCATATATCTGTATCATTCTGAGCAGGATGTATTACTGTATTGGGTTTATGTGTCAAGGTTTTGGTAGTGGGGAGGGCGGGCTGCAGGGGTGGATTCTGTCAGAAGAGATCAGGAGCTGCCCCCATGTCAGACAGAGCCAGTTTCAGCCAGCTCCAAAACAGACCCACTGCTGCCCAAAGCTGAGCCAATCAGTGACATTAGTAGGACTCTGTGATGATAACATTTAAGAAAGGGTAAAAAAACGCTGCACAACAGCTGTGAGAGAGGAGTGAGAAAATATGGAAGAAACAGCCCTGCAAGACACCAAGATCGGTGCAGAAGGAGGGAGAGGAGGTGCTCCAGGCACCAGAGCAGAGATTCCCCTGCAGCCTGTGGTGAAGACCATGGTGAGGCAGGTTGTCCCCCTGCAGCCGATGGAGGTCCACGGTGGAGCAGATATCCACCCTGCAGCCCATGCCAGAGCAGGTGGATGTGCCCTGAAAGAAGCTGCAGCCCATGGAGAGCCCACGCAGGAGCAGGCTCCTGGAATGAACTGTGGCCCTTGGAGAGGAACCCATGCAGGAGCAGCCCAGCCTGTGGGAAGGACCCATGTTGGAGAAGTTCGTGGAGGACTGCCTCCTGTGGGAGGGACCACATGCTGAAGCAGGGGAAGAGCATGAGGAGGCAGGAGTGGCAGAGATGAAGTGTTATGAACTGACCACAACCCCTGTTCCCCATCCCCCTGTGCCACCCAGGGGGAGGAGGTAGAAGAGCCAGGAGTGAAGCTGAGCCTGGGAAGAAGGCAGGAGTAGGGGAAAGGTGTTTTTAGTTTTGTTCTTATTTCTCGCTTTCCTACTCTGTTACAATTAATTGGCAATAAATTAAATTAGTCTTCCCCAAATCAAGTCTGTTTTGCCCATGATAGTAATTTTTGAGCAATCATCCCATCTCTCACTCCTATATGGAAACTGCTGTAACAAGCCAGAATAGCATTACTGATGTTGGACTAGTTGTCAAAAGGGACCTCTGGTTTTGGGTGCCTAACTTGAAACAGGTGATATATTTGAAAATAAAAAAACCCCACATCATTCTTGATGTGGGGTAGTCTTGAGATGGAATGCCAATACTGAAAAACAACTTTGGCAAAATGGGTCTCTTTGCATACACTTGAAGGATATGCATTTCAGAGAGTGCATTTTTTGAAACATAAATCAGGTTACTTTGCATGGGCAAATCACTTATTCCCTTTCCTCATAGAATTGTAAGGATTTGAACAACAGCAGAATCCATGCATTTCTATGCATCATGTGGGAAAAAAAATAGATTTCTTAAAGCCAAATTACTGGAAGTTTGGCCTCAACAGTTTTCTGTACATAGAATTTTACATAAATTTAAGGCACAAAACATTGAGGGCAATGATTTTGCACACAGCCTAAGTGGGTTGTTTCTTCACAAACAGATGCTATGGGATACCAACTGAACAAAGGGATTACTGCAGTCCTCAGTCTGCAGAGATAGCAGCAAAGCATTCTTATTTTCAAGTCTGAACCTCCCCTGACGCAGCTTTGACCCATTCCCACGCATCATGTCACTGGATACCAAGGAAAAGAGATCAGCACCTCCCTCTCCACTTCCCCTCCTCAGGCAGCTGTAGAGAGCAATGAGGTCACCCCTCAGCCTCCTTCTCTCCAAACTAGACAACCGCAGAGTCCTTAGCTGCTCTTCATAGGACATGCCTTGCAGCCCTTTCACCAGCTTTGTTGCCCTCCTCTGGATGCATTCGAGTACCTTAACATCCTTCTTAAATTGAGTAGTACACTTAGGTGCTGGGGTGTGAGCTGATATTCAAGCTGAAAGGAGAAGTGACAATGCATGGAAAGCAATAATGGAGATGCATTCAGCCTTCTCACAGACTAGTTTTATTGCTCTATGAACAACTATTCTAATAACAATTATTAAATACGGCAGAGGTCTCTGGGGGCAGAAGGAGAGTTTCTAAATCTGTTTAACTGCTAAGCCCCTGGAATTTCTCACAGGATAAAGTACATGCTTGAGTATTTTGTTATGCTAGGCTTAACATGTTACATACTGTACAACAAGCAAAAGCTTAAGTCTGCAGCTCTACACTGAATGGTCATCATATGACCAAATGAAAGGAAGGCAGTGGTCCATTGCTGCATTTTTGGTAAAGCAATCACAATACTGAATTTTATGAGACCTTTTTAACATCATTACATAGCACAGGATGCACACAGTCCTTGTCATTAGTTTAGTATTTCAATAATTGCTCTTCATAACACACCTGTCAGATAGGTGCACACGTATAGAATCATAGAATCGTCAAGGCTGGAAAAGACCCTTAAGATCATCGAGTCCAACCGTCAACCTATCACTGCCAAGTCCATCTATACCATGTCTTCAAGCACCGTATCTATCCGTTCTTTAAATACCTCCAGGGATGGAGACTCAACCACTTCCCTGGGCAGCCTGTTCCAATGCCTGACTACCCTCTCGGTGAAGAAGTTTTTCCTAATATCTAACCTAAACCTCCCCTGGCGCAACTTGAGGCTGTTTCCTCTCGTCCTATCACTTGTTACTAGGGAGAAGAGACTGACCCCCACCTCGCTACGACCTCCTTTCAGGTAGTTGTAGAGAGCAATAAGGTCTCTCCTCAGCCTCCTCTTCTCCAGGCTAAACAACCCCATCTCCCTCAGCCTCTCCTCATAAGACTTGTGCTCTAGACCCTTCACCAACTTCGTTGCCCTCCTCTGGACACGCTCCAGCACCTCGATGTCCTTCTTGTAGTGAGGGGCCCAAAGATTATTATCCACATTGCGGGGAGGCAGGGAGAGAGTAAGCAATTTATGCAACTTTACTGAGGAAGTGAAAACAAACCAGTGACACGGCTGTGACTAGAACTGAAGAATTCACAGCTCCTAGGCTTGTGCTGCAATACAATGGTTACAGTGATAGTGGGTATTGATTTTATGTTGTATTTATTTACAATTTATAATCAAGTATACTGTAAATCACCTGAAACACTGAACTGTCCATACAGACTGTCAGCTTGACCAGATGCTCTTGTAACTTTTTCTATTATCCCTCTATACCCTGTTTCCTGTTACAACCACTTTTTATGGTATATCTTAAATTAATATAATTAATATAATGTCTCAATGGCAGACACTCTCTCTTACACAAGACACAAGTCTTCCAGGCTGAATGTTAGTTACAGTTTGCTAAAATCAGTCTTGGCACACAGGGTTAAAATTCCTATTGACTTAAATAATAGCTGCACTTTTGCTGCACAGTGTTACTATGTTCCAGTATTAGTCCAACAGTCTCAGCCTCTTCAAATAAATGTTTCATACTAATCTCCTCTATTCTGATCCTAGAGCCACTCACCATTGAACTAGGAAGTCTTCTGCTGCATTCAAAATAATGCTCAAACCTTCAAATGCAGAGCTTTAAAATGCTTTCCATCCAGTCCTATATACTGGAAAGAGGTGTGAGCACTGGAAGACCAGGAATTCCCTGATCTATTTAACATGCAGGAGGGTGAAAGGAAGAACTAAAAATTGGCCTCTGACATCAAATTTCCTCTAACTGCTCATTTCCTTCTGTGATCTTATTTGTTTGACAGTTATTTATTAAAGAAAATTGAAAAGGTATTATATTTTTTCATATAGGGATGTTTGGGATTTTGTGTATTGTACTATTGAAGCTCTCTGGACTATATCACACAGAAACTGCAGTTGTACAAACTGTTAGAGAAATGCATATGTAAGGGTGAATGTTCTCTGAGATTAGACATACACTCTAAAAGAAACGAGTGCAAATTTTTTTAGCTCCCAGTTTCCTATTAAATCCATCAAATTTCCATTAAGAAATTAAGTAAAACAGAACAAAAAAAGGAAGGAAGGATGGATGAAGGAAAAAGTCAAAGGCTTTTGTTTTATAATTTCATAGCAATTTAGAATTCATGATTTGGCACTGCTGTGCAAAGTATCATTTTTCAGTCAGCTTTTCTTGCAGAATTACATTATTACCTCAGGGCAGTTTTAAAGGACACTGAGGATAATATATTCCAACTGACAATGAAGAAAGTTAGCTGATACTTCAGGAAGGATTGAACATCTAGTTGCTATAGAATGGAAATGTATTTTTCATTTTACACAAATGAAGCTTTTCTTCTTTCCTTAAGAATATGACTCTTCCCCATGCAGTGCACTTGTACATACTGGGCACGTGTACCCTTATACCCATACACAAGAGCAGATCCAGGATATGCACTTTGATGCCAACCTACCATTCTGATGCCATTCTCAAAGGCCTGACGCGCTAGAGAAGCAGGTCCATCCACAGTCTTACCATCATCATCAGGCCCCCAGCTGGCACTGTAGATGTGGATGTGTTGGGGATTAAGGCTCAGAGACTTTGCTTCTACCATGTCTGTCACATCTCCATCCAGCATCCGTACGCCTTCAGAACAAAAGATACAATGAACAAGACAATCAAACTCAAAGTGCCTTTTTTTTTTTTTCCCCAGAGGAAATTGTTGTGTAGGACATTGGACTGAAAGATCATAAAGATCTCTTGTAAAAAAAAAATCAGTCTGTTTGGATATGTGTTTCCCTGATGAAAAAAATGCTTCTATATGAAAAAATACAAATAGGAATTAATATTTTTGTCTTTCTTCAGGTTTTAAGAATTATCTACAAGTCAGTTTATCCACTGTATAGCCTTTGAACTTTAACAAGAAACTTTTATACTAAAGAAAACTTAAAAAAAGACTTGAACCTTGAAATGTCTATATTTCTCACTTGAAGATATTACCTGCTTTGCTTTTTCCTTTTATACTGCGGCACTTAATTTGAGACATTCATAGTCATAGAATCATAGAATCATTAAGGTTGGAAAAGACCTCTGAGATCATTGAGTCCAACCGTTAACCTAACTGCCTGGTCCACCTCTAAACCATGTCCCTAAGCACCACATCCACATGTTTTTTGGATACTTCCAGGGACTGTGATTGCACCACTTCCCTGGGCAGTCTGTTCCAATGCCTAACCACTCTCTCCGTGAAGAATTTTTTCATAATATCTAATCTAAATTGTCACAACTGGCACAACTTGAGGTCATTTCCTCTCATCCTATTGCTTGCTACCTGGGAGAAGAGACCGACCCCCCATCTCACTACAGCCTCCTTTCAGGGAGTTGTAGAGAGCGATAAGGTCTCCCCTCAGCCTCCTCCAAACTAAACAACCCCAGCTCCCTCAGCCGCTCCTCATAAGACTTGTTCTCTAGACCCTTCACCTAGTCCCAAGTATGTTGACAGACATAAACATAGGATCTCTGTTGACAGATAAACACAGCATTTTTCCTTTGTTATATGAGGTTGCAAAGAAGAAACAGGAGAAAGCTCTTGTGTACAGATGGATTAAGCAGTATAAGTATACACAGTAGCAAGGCGATTACAGAAAGTTACTAACAAATTCCCTATGCGTAACATTATGCAACATGAAACTACAATTTTGTGAACATCCTCCGTTGTGCAGAAGAGGTTTTTTAAATGTACAATTTGAGATTCTTGTGTTAAAAAAATCCATTAATGTGCATTTTGACAATTCAATGTGCCAGCCTTTGTAAAGTGAATGGCACCATGTTTTAAGAGCACTAGAATAAATAAGGTAGGCTTAAAGCTGAAAACTGAGAGTATCTTAAAGTTGTTTTTTAACTAACTAACTGTAACATTTTGATTGAATTTAATTCTGACTGAGAAAACCCTTGATGCCAGTTTTAACCTAAATAAGAAAGAGGACCTTCATACAGTTAGTGTAACATGAGATCAAAGCAATATAAGATATTAAATAATAATTAACATGCAACTGTATCATAGTAGGGAATAATGATCATTGATTGATCAGTGATGAAATATCAATGGAATTCCCCTTTGGTCTCTTCACTATCCCTTATGTGTCCAGAGATGCAGCAACTCACATTTTGGTTTGAAGTAAAGACCCATCTTGGTGGACCAAATTCAACATCACTGTCAGTAGGTGCTCCTCTGTGTAAGAAGAATGTAATTGCTATAACTCAACTCCAGTTTCTTCTCCTAAAATAAGGGTCTTTAAATCCCTGGGAAATAAGCGAGCTGAACGCTAATTCAGTATAATATAATTCAACATTTTTACACTCTATTATTTGGCCTGTGGAGAGGGAACATAACTTCTGCATATTCACGTGTATAGCTTATGCCTTTTATGAGGGAAGGGAGGAAGGCATACAAAAATAGAGATCAGCAACAGTGAAACTCTTAAACATATACACCTAGTAGAAGGGGAAGCTCAACCTCCCTTCCCAATACCCTAGAATTCCCTCTTGCTTCTGATTTTCAGCAGATTATCTGCTGGGTCTCCTGAGGACTTATGTTTGAGATACTTTATAAGTGTGGTATGTGAGGTTTATACAGCTAGCACTATAGTATTTTCAGGCTTTCTTTAAACAGTGTTACTGATGGCTCTGCAGAAGCACTGTGTTAAGCAGAGTAGATACCATTTTTATTTCATTTAGACCAATGAAGTTTCTTGAAGGCTGTTAGATTCTTGTGGTGGGTTGACCTTGGCTAGCTGCCAGGTGCCCACCAAGCCGCTCTATCACTCCCCCTTCATCAACAGGACAGGGGGAGAAAAACATGACAAAAAAGCTCATAGATTGAGATAAGGACAGGGAGATCACTCACCAATTACCATCATGGGCAAAACAGAGTTGACTTGGGGAAAATTAATTTAATTTATTGGCAATTAAAAATAGATTAGAAAAGAGAGAAACAAACAAACAAAAACCCTAAAACCACCTTCCCCTCACCCCGCACCCCTTCTTCCCAGGCTCAACATCACTCCTGACTTTTCTACCTACCCCCACCCCCAACCAGAGCAGGGGGGATGGGGAATGGGGGTTAAGATCAGTTCATAACACTGTCTCAGCCACTCCTTCCTCCTCATACTGTTCCCCTGCTCCAGTGTGGGGTCCCTCCCATGGGAGACAGTCCTCCACGAACTTCTCCAACATGAGTCCTTCCCACGGGCTACAGTTCTTCATGAACTGCTCCAGCATGGGTCCTTTCCATGGGGTGCAGTCCTTCAGGAACAGACTGCTCCAGCGTGTGTCCCTCATGGGGCCACAGGTCCTGCCAGAAAACCTGCTCTTACATGGGCTCCTCTCCATGGGCAGCAGTTCCTGCCAGGAGCCTGCTCCAGCGTGAGCTCTCCACGGGGTCAGAGCCTCCTTTGGGCACATCCACCTGCTGAGGCGTGGGGTCCTCCATGGGCTGCAGGGTAGATATCTGCTCCACCATGGACCTCCATGGGCTGCAGGGGGACAACCTGCGTCACCATGATCTTCACCACAGGCTGCAGGGGAATCTCTGCTCTGGTGCCTGGAGCACCTCCTTCCCTCCTTCACTGACCTTGGTCTGCAGGGTTGTTTCTCTTACATTTTTTCTCACTCCTTTTTCTCCCAGCTGCTGTTGTGCATCATTTTTTACTGTTTCTTAAATATGTTATCATAGAGGCACTACCAATGTTGCTGATTGGCTCATCTTTGGGCAACAGCTGAAACTAGCTCTGTCCAACATGGGGGCAGCTCCTGATCAGATACAGTACTATTAATTGTGGAAACATGGCCTCAAGTATGCCTGCTCATATTTTTTAACTGTTGTCTATAGTATATGTAGGTAAACATATTTATTTTTTCATAGGTGGCATCTATTTTGGGGCAGAAAATCAACAGTTAATGAGTTTGAACTATAGGTATTTTTACTGAAAGCCAATATACCAATCCCATGATTTCTTTAAAAATACAGAGTAAAACTTCACTTGAAGTGTTAAAAACTGGCACAGGCAGGCTACAGCCTAGGAGATATTTGCATGACATTTTGACAGTCATTTCAAGAGCCAAGCTAAAGGTCTTAATTGAACAGCCATTGACTAAGAATTGATAGAAATCACTTGGAATCTCTTGGCTGAACAGAACAAAAAGCTGCAATCAAATCTCATATCTCAGGTAATAATCTGATCACACACAGGGATCAAAAGAAAATACTCTCCAACCACAGCCAAACGACACAAAAACATTTTACAACTATGTCAGTGTTTTGTTTGGGATCAATATGCAAGCAAATATTCGTGATGTGTACATTTACTTCTGATTTGTCAAAGTTCAGTTAAAGCTTTGAATTTGTACGAAAACCCAAATGTCCTAATTCTGGGTTTTGTGTTTTCATCAAAGGCCTTGCTTTCTGTTTTTTTGCGTGTACTGAGAGGTGGTGTCCCAAGGAACACTGGAGAAGCTCACTGCAGACAA
The DNA here is from genome assembly GCF_965183815.1 of Platalea leucorodia. NCBI lineage: Eukaryota > Metazoa > Chordata > Aves > Pelecaniformes > Threskiornithidae > Platalea > Platalea leucorodia. The sequence goes on along the minus strand of NC_138859.1, from coordinate 23,578,754 downwards.
ATTCCTTCAGTACTGGTATTTAACTACCATGCTACAAGTACAATTGTTATCTATACGAATCTCCTCCTCTTGTTTAGAAAGCTCTGAATGTACCATTTGGTACAAATGACTCTTTAGTTACTTTTTTCTTTGTGGGAGACTGTTTCACATACCTCCAATCTTGGCATTGAAGGCGATTCCTACTGTGCAGTGTGAGTTGTTTGCGGTGGCTGCCACTTCTCCAGCACAACGGGTTCCATGCCTGCAGTCAGACAAACATTTTTTTTCAAGTAAGCAAGATAATCCACCAGCTCAGATTGTTGGGATTTAAAGGCATTGATTTTGCTCATCCTCAGGTGCTAAAACCACAATTATCCACAATATCTTGCACTATGTACCTCCCTATAGCAAATTAATGCCCTTGTTACAACTTTTCCCCAAACACATTTTAACATTATTATCATAACCATCTTCTTAAACTCTTCATGACAGACTTTCTAGCCATTGGAAACACATACAGTATGTAACAAAGACATACTAAGATGATATATAATCCACAGGAACAAAAAGAAGTCTGGGACACCAATTCTTGATTTTGAACCAATATTTACATTATGGACAGAATTTTTGTCCTACATTCTTCCACGAGCACTCACTGACAAATATGTTGCTAGCATATGCCTCTCTGTACAACCTCCAGTGAGCATCCTCATTAGGTAGAGCGTGTGCCCCATTCTTCCATGAGGAAGCTGAGACTGTGCCTATGCCCACATAGCTGTTCACAGGCATGCCTAAGAGTGGCTATAAGTCAGATATGCTCAAAACTGTTGTGTAAGTATATCCCGGTCATGCCTTGGGCCAACCTTGCAAGCCTGCTGTCTTTCCAGGGCAGAAAAAACAGCTGAATTACCCTCCTCATGGGAGCTACACTCTGCACCTGGAAGCAGAGATGGGCTGTAAGGGCATAATCTTCAGAAGCAGATGAAGAACAAACCTCTGGGATTTGCTCACCTCCTTGCCCACTGTGCAATGCCAGAGTGGGATGTCTTGCTTAGCCCTGATCCACACTCTCTACAAGGTGACAGTGGTCATCCATACAACCACTATGGTAGGAAAGCTGTTTCTGCTCTTCATGATTTTTGCTTGTCAATATAGGTTTCATGAAGTGTTCTCCACCAGTAAATTTTGTCCTCATCATTATGCAGTTAACCAACTCCATCACAGAAATGTGATAAAATTAATTTGGAGTGAACGGGGAACTTTAGAGAGTGTGTGTGCAGAGAGATATGGAGTTTCAGACCAGACAATTAAAGACGGAGAGTTGACGAGATGGAGATAGATAGATAACATAGGGCTTAGGTAGCCACAGAGAAAGAAGTTTAAAAAGTCAAGGCAAAAAATAGATAACAACGTCGCAAGCACTTCAGAGGAGGCTAAATGAGGTCAGTTGTGTATTCAGGCATACTTCCACTGGTGGTGGTTGAAAGACTGCTTATGCGGGCATCTGGAGAACAGGGGTGTTTCTGAATTAAGGTTGAAGCCTATGTTACAGACAAGAATCACAGTTGCTTTCTCTTGGTACAGTCTGCTTTGAGAAGAGTCACTCCTTAGTTCCATATCATAAGAAGGTTTTTTTCCCCTTAACCTTTTGAGACATTTAGCTGAGAAACACTAAGACAGCTAGTTTGCAATGGATTAATATAAACCAAAAAAACCTAGATAAGACTGGGAAACAAAAAAAGATGAAACAAAGATAATAAGCATTAAAAGCGATTGATTGATGCTAACTTGTTATAATTTCAAAGGACATCTTTGAATTTATCACGTAAATTAGAAATATATTCTATGAGAAAAGTGTAATTTTTACTCACAAGACCAGCTGATTAATCCTAAAGCTGGATTGAGGTACCACAATTATATGTATATCTCCTCAAATTGTTTCTTATTAACCTGTTCATAATTCATCAAGTGCTTGCCAGACTTGATCAGAGAATTTTTCAAGACTTAATTTGAAGGGGTTTTTTTCATATGAAGCCTATTTTTCAAGCCTAATTTTCTTCACTTGAAGAAAGCCAGTCTAACAGAAATTTATCAGGCAACATCTTATCCTATTATAGAATTATTTTGAAAAGCCTGGAGTAAATCATTCAGGAACCACAGATGAAAAGGAGTTTTAAAAAGATCCCTGTTCATTTTCAAGTATTTTCAAATAATCTTCTAGTTCCCTATTTGTTTGAAACAGTGCCTTTAAAAATTTTATTTATATTTATAGGAAAATATCTGTCTTCAGAATTATTTAGAAGACAGCATCACAGAATCACTGAGGTTGAAAGGAACCTTTTGAGATCATCTAGTCCACCCCCTCCTGCTCAAAAAGGGTCAGCTAGAGCAGGTTGCAGAGGACTGAGTCCAGATAGCCTTTGAATATCTCCACAGCGCCTCTGGGCAACCTGTCCCAGTGTTTGATCAGCCTCACAGTAAAAAAGTGGGGGTTTTGTGTCCAGATGGAATTTCATGGGTTTTAATTTGTGCCCGTTACCTCTTGTCCTGTCAGTGGGCACTACTGAGAAGAGTCTGTCTATATATAAGTTTACAGGTGTTATCACTCAAAGCACAGATGACTATACTCTTAAAAATGTATATATGTAATATACCCACACACATTACGTCGGTGCATATATTTTATTATGAAAACACCACCTGCTTTGTGAAATGCATGTGGCCCAGACACAGCTTCCCAGAGAGAGGCTGCGTTGGGATGAAACCTTCCCTGGGAACCAAGTTTGGAAAGAGCAGCAGAGGGAAATGACTGGGAATGAATGAAGTTTTTTCAGTAGAGAATGGGTAAAGATAAGAAACATATATACATAAAGAAAGCTGCTTGAAAAGGAGCAGAAACGGCTTGAGTTTGTCTGTGGTTCACAGAGGAGTATATGGATGCCTGCCACTTTAACTACATCCACTGAGCACCGTCAAAAGGGTTAGATTTCCACTGGGTCACCAGACAGACACCATTTGCAAAAGGGCCATGTAACATTTGTACATAGGAAATAGAAGAGCTGCGTGGCTGGCATAAGAGGAAGAGAGAAATTGTGACTGCCCTTCTCAGCAGCAACCCATAGTAAAATGGGATTACATGTAACATGAAACTGCACCACAAATTCTAGCTGAAGTGGAAGTGATCAGTTATAAGTAGCTGGGGCTTTAAAAGGCTGACATAGAGGTACTATTACATATGTTTATTGAATTAAAACACAGTGTGAAATTTCAGGTAAAATTCTGATAGAAAAAAACATATGCAGAGAAAATTAGATCTTTGGACAGTTTTATATGTGTGTTAAATTAACATTTCTGAATATTTCACTAGTCTTTACACATTTTCATTAAAAAATTCTTTTATCTATTGCCAACTAAAAGTTGATTCCTACAAATAAAATGTTCGTATCTTTTCTTTATCTCTCTTCTTCCCTCCTATCAATTGTTCATTAATTTAGACAATGAAAATTAAGTAAGTGTTGCAAAACCTATTTGCATGCACATCCTATAAATGCCCTGAAAATGTTAAGAGATTAAACTGCAGCAGGAACAGTCCTAAGACTACACTGCCTATATGTGCAAATGCAAGTAGCGATTTTGCAGATGAAATTAAAATGGCCAAGGATTACAGGATGACACACATCCAAATAACGATATGTAAACTTCAGGCATCCCTTTTGGAAAAACATTGGTCAAAGCAGTAGCAGGGAATGTAAGGGAGGCTAGGAAAAAGGAAGGGCAGAAAAAGACTAACACATGCTTGTCTCTTTCACAGCCTGGTGACTTGTTCCTTGCCAAGAAGTGTTGCAGCAGGCACTTTCCTTAGATGACTGAAGGATAACAAAGCCTACAGGAGCTCAGGCTTGGAGAAGTGCCTTCATAGCAGCTTTGCCCTAAAAGACATTTTCTAAATACTGTGAAAAGCACACTGCATTGTGCTATCTGTGTTTCTGATCCTCCGGAAGAACACACTTCCAGAGTGGTTTTATGTCCTGTACCTACAGATATCAAGCATAACAAAACCATGACCCTTCTTTATTCTGCAGTGTTGTCTCTCATGTTCTAAGCAGACATTGTGGAAGCAGTTAGAACTACAGCCTCTTATCTCAGCAACTATTTCAGCAGAGAATGTGTAAAAAAAAAAGCTTCCTAAGTGGAAAAACCATTTGAGCTATTTCAAAGGGAAATTACTGACAGGAGCTGAGATGTTTAAGTGTAAATTACCTCAATCTAATGCATGTGTTTTAGCACTATAGATTCATTGTCAGAGAAGTCTTTTGTCTACCTTGAGAAAAAAAAGAGAACAGGACCACCAACGGGCCAGTGAGTTTCAAGAAGTAAAATGATGCTACAAATTCCTGAACCACATGAGGGTTACATCATTAATCACAATAAAAGGACACATGATACTTGACAGCACCATGAAGCTGTCATTAGTGTACGTTAGCTGTCATTCCGTTCAATAGGGTGGGTAGGAGCAGAAATTTTTTAATCTTTTGCTGAGTGCAACGCATTTGTATACATCAAATACCATTATAACAATGGCTGATGTATGAAAATGCTGATGAGATTACCCACGATCAGTTCATGTAATATTTCTAGGGCCCTAAGTTATATCCGCTTCTACCACTTCTGAAAACACTATATTTGACTGAAGGCAATGACAATGTATGTGTGTCCTGGTTTCGGCCGGGATAGAGTTAATTTTCTTCCTAGTAGCTGGTATAGTGCTGTGCTTTGGATTTAGTATGAGAATAGTGTTGGTAACACGCTGATGTTTCAGTTGTTGCTGAGCAGTGCTTACACTAGTCAAGGACTTTTCAGCTTCCCATGCTCTGCCAGGCGCACAAGAAGCTGGGAGGGGGCACAGGCAGGACAGCTGACCCAGACTGGCCAAAGGGCTATTCCATACCATATGACGTCATGCTCAGTATATAAACTGGGGGGACTTGGCCAGGGGGCAGTGATTGCTGCTTGGGGGACGTGCTGGGCATCGGTCAGTGGGTGGTGAGCAATTGCATTGTGCATCACTTGGTTTGTATATTCTTTTATTATTGTTGTTGTTATTATTATTATTACTACTACTACTTTCTCTTCCTCTGCTGTCCTATTAAACTGTCTTTATCTCAACCTGCGGGTTTTACTTTTTTTCCCGATTCTCTCCTCCATCCCACTGTGGGGGGGAGGGTGAGCGAGTGGCTATGTGGTGCTTAGTTGCCGACTGGGGTTAAACCACGACAATCTGGTACTGGCATAGTTTAATCAACATGAAATTAGCAGCCTAGGACACCTTGAGGAAAGTTAGGTAAAAGTTATAGCAGTCATCAGAATGTACTGCAATCCCTGCCATATGTGGAAGTCCAGCGGCTTTCAGAAAATGCACAGATTTATTAAAGAAAAAACTAGACACACCATAATAGTTTTGTATAAGCTACTTGCTCTGAAGATTTAAGGAGATGCCATTGCTGTACAGTCATTATTAAGGTTGTTCCATCAATATTCCCATAGTTTCATCTATTGGGAGGTTAATGACTCAGGTCAAAAATTTTCCTTAGCAGAGAACATGCTTACTCTTTCTGTTCTAAGCCTCTTATGTCCTGCTATTTCGTATGTCATGACTTGAGCCTTCTGAACTGATTGAACCACTTTTTACCTGCTGCTATAATTCCTCAAGATATGTTGATTTCTACCAAGCTGTGTCCCTAAAAGTGACAAGGGTTTAACAAAAATCTACCGTTCCTTACTGCATCCTTGGTGTATCTGTATTTACTCAAAATTGAAGGTGCCATGTTGTATCTTGATACTCTGTGTTTTAAGAACCGACAGGTTCAGAACAATGGTTCTGTTTTTTGTTTTTGTTTCAAGTTCTGCTTAAAGCAGAAGCTGGTCAGCAAGGCAGAAACATATCTTAAAAGAGAAAGAAATTCAGCAGATGACATGACATTGTTTTATGAAGGAAAGAAACAGGAGAAACAATAAGTACAGAGGTTATTTATAGAAGATGAGTAGTATAATAGGTTAATAAATTATATCTTTGAGCGATTATCATATGTGAATTCATTAGGGCTTTAAGAAATTATCTGAAAAAGGAAATCAAAGAAAAGATGATGCATTTGTGCAACATTTGGTAAATTCAAGGCCCATATAGATAGCTATAGCTAGGTGGTGCTTAACCTTTACTAGCTGTATGGTCCTGAGTGGGGAAATGATCTTCCAGCATTGTTCTATAGCATTCAAAAAAGCAGAGAAGAGAAAAATAGGAAAAAATACCTTCACAACTGTACATCATTGGTTATTACTGCTACACTCGCTCTGTTCTGAAAGATTACCTCCATAAAGTACATTTTTATGGTCTTTACCTAGCCTTCATTTGCCTTTGTTTCAGAGTGTGAGTTTCTATACCCGTGTCTGCACTTTGCAGCTGCTCTTGAAAACACCTAAAAATAATTCTAATTCTTTTCTCTAAGTGTGTATGTAAAAGGTATACATCCAACTGCATCTGTGAAATGTTTGTATGTTTTGGGCATGTATAATGCATTCAAAGGTTGGAAACAGTCCATAATGGGCAAACATTTAATGTAATACAGTTTGATGCAGCATAAAGTCAAGTACATTTTGAGTATGTTACCTGAGCAACAGACTGCAGTACTCATGTAAGATGCTAACATCAGTGTGTGTTTCACTGTAACCATTAGCCCAAATTGTTACAGACCAGGAGTTGTTTACTTTAGTCCAAAGTCAGTAAAAAAAATAAGCTCCATGTGGAAAACAGAGTTGTGTAGATGAAATTATGCAATCAGATAATTATGATTATACAAAAATAAAAATAAAAAAAAAACAGTCTAGAAAACATCCTAAAATTATGTTACATCCCATATTTATAATAAATAATTATAAAAGCATGTAGGAATGAAAAGGGAAAAAAAGTCTTCAGGCAGTTATAAAAGTGTGTGTGCTTCTATTGATCCATACTGAAGCCAAAACATTATTATAGGAATTTTTACTTGTGCCTTTCTAGTCCACAAAATGAGTGTCTAACATTTGGTGACTGGTTATCCACCTCATAATAAATTCTGCAAAAATTTGGATAGAAAAACACAAAAGAAAAAAAAAAGACATTAGAACTGGAGGAATGCAATGAAAAATAAGTAGTAACTGGAGAATCTGACATTATAAAATAGTGGCCATGCACTGTGCCTTAATGCTGTGATGATGCATTTCTTTGCCGTCTTTTATTTTTCTGGAGTTTATCAACTCTTTTAGAATATAAAAAACTCAGAGGACTAGAGGGTTTAAAGCCCTCCAGTTTTTCATGACACTAACATTATAGTCCAACCCACTTCAAACTGTCACCACTGAGTCTTTTCAGAAAGGGAACTTAAGGAGAAAAGAGTTTCAGAGTATTTCAATGCAAGCCCATCACAAACATATCTGGAATACCAGTAACTTATTGAGGCTTTCTAAAAGAGATATTCAGCACAAGAAAGAGTTTGTACACAAATAAGGAAAACGGCTATTCTTTTTTATCTAGAGAAATGTCTACAAAAAAGAAGAAAACTTCACATTCTTTGCAAAGTCTATGCTGCACGTTCTGTAAGAGTGGATATCAAGTTATGACAAAAAGGTTAGAATAGTCTTGAAGTTTACACAAGGTTATGTCCATTTTAGTAGGCTGTGCTGGAACATCTGCTCCTCTATTTTTGATAACACAGCTTCCTTTCTCAGCATGATTACATAACAAACATTGCATATGCATAAATACAGTGCATTAATACTAAGAACTTTTTTTTTTACTTAGCTTTAATTATAAATTACAGTGGAATCCAAGGGATTGAACTTGTAACATAAACTAAATGAGGTTTCCACCAACCCCTAACTAGCAAGAGACCTCTTTCTCTTCTAGTTAACAAAACTCCAAATTGTATGCCAAATATATTTTACAGGATATAGAAAATTATAGGATTAAAAGAATGTTATGGGTGCACCTTTATCCAGATCTGAAGTTTTGATGTAGTGAAATTCTGATCCTATTACTTTAGTGAGGTGTTGGTGGCATAAACAATGAGATACACTTGAAAAACTAGTTTATACACGATAACAAAGGCTGAAAGTTGGCAGAACTGCCATTAAATGTCAATATTAACCGCATAGTTGCCAAATCTGTTTCCAACTCTAACTACAGGTAATCTACAATTTTCTGAAATCCAAATGTCTTTGGTGATATTTTCATCGCTGCTGAGTGAGTAATAAATGATAACATAATTTTCATAGAATCATACAATCCTTTAGGTTGGAAAAGACCTTTAAGATCATCAAGTCCAACCATTAACCTAGCACTGCCAAGTCCGCCACTAAACCATGTCCCTAAGCACCACGTCTACCCTTCTTTTAAATACCTCCAGGGATGGGGACTCAACCACTTCCCTGGGCAGCCTGTTCCAGTGCCTGACTACCCTTTCGGTGAAGAAGTTTTTCCTAACATCCAACCTAAACCTCCCCTGGCTCAACTTGAGACCATTTCCTCTCGTCCTATCGCTTGTTACTAGGGAGAAGACACCGACCCCCACCTCGCTACAACCTCCTTTCAGGGAGTTGTAGAGAGCAATAAGGTCTCCCCTCAGCCTCCTCTTCTCCAAACTAAACAACCCCAGCTCCCTCAGCCGCTCCTCATAAGACTTGTTCTCTCGACCCTTCACCAGCTTCGTTGCCCTTCTTTGGACACGCTCCAGCACCTCAATGCCTTTCTTGTAGTGAGGGGCCCAAAACTGAACACACTATTCGAGGTGTAGCCTCACCAGTGCCGAGTACAGGGGCATTATCACCTCCCTGGTCCTGCTGGCCACACTATTTCTGATACAAGCCAGGACGGTATTGGCCTTCTTGGCCACCTGGGCACACCGTTGGCTCACGTTTCAAACTTCTAAAGGGACAGGAAGAATGGAGGTTTAGGTAGCCATTGTTATCTGTCCAAAAATATATTAGAGTTGACATCTATTTTTTGCATAACCCTTCTTTAGTTAAAGTTTCAAATATCTTCTAAGGTCTCTATTACACTGGAATATATCTGTAAATGGAAAAATGTGATATCTGCTGGAAAAAATTATATTAACAGCAATCATCAGAAATGCATTTTATTGCATTCTGGAGTAATGTTTAATGCAGTGCAAAAGATAGATACCTTTTTTTTAGAGCTTTTCACATATAAATGATCTTTAGTTATCCAGAGGATGAAAAATACTTTCCAAATTGGCACTAAGTTGGGATGTTGTTTGGGGAACATCTGAAAAAGGAGATACAAAAGAATTTACAGAAGTTTGGATATTAACAGTGGAGAAAGAGATTGCAGATGACAGCGATAAGTAACCTACACAGAGTTATTTCTGCTGAAATCCACTTTGTTTCCACAAATCAGGCAAGGAAGGGAAGAGGCCGGCATGGCTGAGCCATGACCTGTGGGTCAAACTAAAGGGCAAGAAGAGAATGCACAGGCAGTGGAAGAAGGGACTGGTATCTTGGGAAGAATACAGGGACACTAACCGGTTGTGTAAGGATGGGATCAGGAAGGCCAAGGCTCGGCTGGAGCTGAACCTGGCGAGGGACGCAAAGAATAATAAGAAGGGCTTCTACAGGCACGTCAACCAGAAAAGGAAAGTTAAAGAAAGCATACCCCCTCTGATGAGCAAAACTGGCAAACTGGTAACAACAGATGAGGAGAAGGCTGAGGTACTCAACAACTTCTTTGCCTCAGTCTTCACTGGCAACCTCTCTCCCCACACCTCTCGAGTGGATGGACCGCAAGACAGGGACTGGGGGAGCAAAGTCCCTCCCACTGTAAGAGAAGATCAGGTTTGAGACCACCTGAGGAACCTGAAAATACATAAGTCTATGGGTCCCGATGAGATGCATCCCAGAGTCCTGAGGGAATGGGCTGATGTAGTTGCCAAGCCACTCTCCATGATATTTGAAAAGTCATGGCAGTCAGGTGAAGTCCCTGAGGACTGGGAAAAGGGAACTATTGCAGCCATTTTTAAAAAGGGTAAAAAGGAGGACCCTGGGAACTACCGACCTGTCAGCCTCACCTCTGTGCCTGGGAAGATCATGGAACAGATCCTCCTAGAAGCTATGCTAAGGCACATGGAGGACAGGGAGGTGATTCGAGACAGCCAGCATGGCTTCACCGAGGGCAAGTCCTGCCTGACCAACCTAGTGGCCTTCTATGATGGAGTGACTGCATCGGTGGACGAGGGAAGAGCTATGGATGTCATCTATCTGGACTTCTGTAAGGCCTTTGACATGGTCCTCCACAATATCCTCCTCTCTAAATTGGAAGGATATGGATTTGATGGGTGGTCTGTTCGGTGGATAGCTAATTGGCTGGATGGTCGCATCCAGAGGGTAGTGGTCAATGGCTCGATGTCCAGATGGAGAACAGTGACGAGTGGTGTCCCTCCGGGGTCCGTACTGGGGCCAGTGCTGTTCAATATCTTCATCAGTGACATAGTGGGATCGAGTGCACCCTCAGCAAGTTTGCAGATGACACCAAGCTGAGCGGTGCAGTTGACACGCCTGAGGGACGGGATGCCATCCAGAGGGACCTGGACACGCTTGAGAAGTGGGCCTGTGTGAACCTCATGAGGTTCAACGAGGCCAAGTGCGAGGTCCTGCACCTGGGTCGGGGCAATCCCCGGTATCAATACAGGCTGGGGGATGAGGGGATTGAGAGCAGCCCTGCCGAGAAGGACTTGGGGGTACTGGTGGGTGAAAAGCTGGACATGAGCTGGCAATGTGCTCTCGCAGCCCAGAAAGCCAACCGTATCCTGGGCTGCATCAAAAGAAGCGTGGCCAGCAGGTCGAGGGAGGTGATTCTGCCCCTCTACTCTGCTCTCCTGAGACCCCACCTGGAGTACTGCGTCCAGCTCTGGGGTCCTCAGCACAGGAAGGACATGGACCTGTTGGAGCAGGTCCGGAGCAGGTCCAGAGCAGGGCCACAAAAACGATCAGAGGGATGGAACACCTCTGCTATGAGGAAAGGCTGAGAGAGCTGGGGTTGTTCAGCCTGGAGAAGAGAAGGCTGCGAGGAGACCTTATTGCAGCCTTTCAATACTTAAAGGGGGCCTACAAGAAAGATAGTCTTTTTAGCAAGGTCTGCTGCGACAGGACAAGGGGTAATGGTTTTAAACTAAAGGAGGGTAGATTTAGACTAAACACAAGGAAAAAAATTTTCACGATGAGGGTGGTGAAACACTGGCACAGGTTGCCCAGAGGTGGTAGATGCCCCATCCTTGGAAACATCCAAGGACAGGCTGGATGGGGCTCTGAGCAACCTGATCTAGTGGTAGATGTCCCTGACCATTGGAGGGGGGTTGGGCTAGATACTTTTAAAGGTCCCTTCCATCCCAAAGCATTCTATGATTCTATGAAATTAGAAAAACTTTAGTTCTTTGGGGAGAAGAAAGAAGAGACTGCAGGTCTGTGGCAGCCTCTCAGTCATTTTCCCTCTAAGTTTAGACAGGGCTGACACATGCTTTAGGTAATTTATTGCAGAGCAGTTGATCTCCAAAGGAGTTCCTACAAATACATTTCATTTTTCACTTCAGTATCAGTAGTAACTGGAGAATCTGACATTATAAAGTAGTGGCCATGCACTGTCCCTTAATATCAGCTCTGTATTTCTGTACTACTACATATCAGAATCTCATATGACATCTAATTTTTTTCTCATTTACATGAGAATGAATTCATATAATTTTAATTGCAAATCCCTGTATTGGGTCTGGCTGGGATGGAGTTAACTTTCCCCATAGCAGCCCTCATAGTGCTGTGCTTTGCAGTTGTAGCTAGAAAGGTGTTGATAACACACCAGTGTTTTGGCTACTGCTGAGCAGTGCTCCCACAGCATCAAGGCTGCCTCTCCAACCCGCCCCCTGCCCACAAAGGCCAGTAGGCTGGTGGTGGGCAAGAGGTTGGGAGGGGACACAGCTGGGACAGCTGACCCAAAGTGACCAAAGGGATATTCCATACCATATGACGTCGTGCTCATCAATAGAAGCTAAGAGAAAGGAGGATGAGCGGAGAGCATTCTCTATTAAGGCGTTTGTCTTCCTAAGCAAACTGCTATGTGTACTGAGGCCCTACTTCCCAGGAAGTGGCTGGATATCGCCTGCTGATGGGAAGCAGAGAATAAATCTTTTCACATTCCTTTTTTCTTCCGCATGTGGCCTTTTCTTTATTAAACTGCCTTTATCTTTACCCACAAGTTTTTCATCTTATTTTCTCCCCCTGTCCTGCTGAGGAGGGGGAGTGAGAGTGCGGCTTGGCGGGCACCTGGCGGCCAACCAAGGTTAACCCACCACAGTCCTTTGCGGCAGCCAACGTGGGGCACATTTTGAATTGAGTGTGCTATAGCTATAGTAGTTATTAAGTGGCAAGCTTCTGTGTGGGTCATGGAGTTTGCTGGCTGCATTGCTTATCTCTTTATTTTGCTGAGCTTGGTAACATTTCAATACAAACAATGGCTATTACTTTACCCTGGCATTGATGCCCTTACTGTCCTGGGGGAGCTATCTTGTGGAGATGATGAGGGAATACACCTCCCTCTTCCTATCCAGGATTGATGTGGGTGATTTTATTGCGCAGGCTCCCAAGGTCCTTGTTCACCCTTGTGTGAGCTGTTTAATACTATTAATTAACACTGTCGGCTTGTTGTCAGGTTTGTGGAACCTGGTTTCATCCTGGCGTAAGAGGAGACAACTTTTGGGTGAGACAATACTTCAACGTGCCCTCAGGCAGCTGGTCCCTGGGTGGCAGGGTATGTGGAAGGATTTGGGCAGGCACCTAGGACGGTTATCACAGCCCATAGCCTGGGATTTTACACCTGAACAGGCAAGTAATCCTGGTAAACTGACACACCACCTGATAGAAGGGTGCCTTGCCTACCCCAGTGAAAATCAGCAGCTTCTAGCACTGTACTGGGGCTTGGCCTGTGCCTATTGAGCCACGGTTCAGTACTATCAGAGGACTGTGGTTAAGGCAGGGACCCAAAACACCTCTGAGAATGCCATGATTGAGACCAGGATACAAACTGCATCTAAGAACACGATAACTGAGACAGGGACCCAAACTACATCTGAGGACACTATGGTTGAGATAGGGACCGAAACCCCAACTACAGTAATTGCCCCAGTAGTGAAAAAGAAACACTGGACAAGGAGGTCAATGGGTCCATATCATCGATTAGTAAGGGAGGAGGAGGAAGGGTCTGATCAGGAAGCTGGTCCTTCAGCAAAGAAATGGGAGGAAGGAGTGAGAGAAATCACCCAAGAGGTGGAAACTACCCAGTCCCTGACCTCAAAAGAAATTCAAGACATGCAGAAAGATTACAGCTACCAGCCAGGTGCTGCTTGGCTGCTCCGATGCTGGGATAGGGGGGCCAACAGTCAGCAGTTGGAAGGTAAGGAAGCCCAACAGCTGGGATCCCTTGCTAGAAACTGGGGAATTTACAGAGGAATTGGAAAAGAGGCAGGTGTCTCTGGAGGCAACTCCCATCAAGTGTGAGGGCAAGATATCTGTTCAAGGGAGATCTTGTGAGTTACCAAGGAAAGCGGAGTACTGCTGAGGAAGGCAACCAGTACCTGAGAGAATTAGCGGTGCTGGAAGTCATCTGCGGTGATCTAGACAACGATGAGGTCTCCAAAGATCCGGATGATGTTCTGTGCATACGGGCCATGTGGAGGAAGGTGGTCCACAACACCCCAACAGCTTGGCAACAATTCCTGGCTCTAAAACTTTGAAGAAAATCTCTGTCCCTCCTCAACCCCATGGGCCAGTGCCTCAGTTGTGAAGGGTGCCCCACGGAGCCAGTCCCCTCCTGCCCCGGTCAGAGGGAAAGGGAGCACCAAGAGCATAGAACCATAGAATCGTTAAGGTTGGAAAGGACCTCTGAGATCATCGAGTCCAACCGTTAACCTAACTGCCTGGTCCACCTCTAAACCATGTCCCTAAGCACCACATCCACATGTTTTTGAATACTTCCAGGGACTGTGATTGCACCACTTCCCTGGGCAGTCTGTTCCAATGCCTAACCACTCTCTCCGTGAAGAAATTTTTCCTAATATCTAACCTAAATCTCCCCTGGCGCAACTTGAGACCATTTCCTCTTGTCCTATCACTTGTTACTAGGGAGAGGAGACCGATCCCCACCTAGCTACAGCCTCCTTTCAGGGAGTTGTAGAGAGCAATAAGGTCTCCCCTCAGCCTCCTCTTCTCCAAACTAAACAACCCCAGCTCCCTCAGCCGCTCCTCATAAGACTTGGTCTCTCGACCCTTCACCAGCTTTGTTGCCCTTCTTTGGACACACTCCAGCACCTCGATGTCCTTCTTGTAGTGAGGGGCCCAAAACTGAACACAGTACTCGAGGTGCGGCCTCACCAGGGCCGAGCACAGGGGCACTATCACCTCCCTGGTCCTGCTGGCCACGCTATTCCTGATACAGGCCAGGATGCCATTGGCCCTCTTGGCCACCTGAGCACACTGCTGGCTCATGTTCAGGCGGCTGTCAACCAACACCCCCAGGTCCTTTTCTGCCAGGCAGCTCTCCAGCCACTCCTCCCCCAGCCTGTAGCGTTGCATGGGGTTGTTGTGACCCAAGGGCAGGACCCGGCACTCAGCCTTGTTGAATCTCATGCAGTTGGCCTCGGCCCATCGATCCAGCCTGTCCAGATCCCTCTGTAGGGCCTTCCTACCCTCCAGCTGATCAACACTTCCCCCCAACTTGGTGTCGTCTGCAAACTTACTGAGGGTGCACTCGATCCCCTCATCCAGATCATGGATAAAGATATTGAACAGGACCGGCCCCAATACTGAGCCCTGGGGAACACCACTCGTGACCGGTCGCCAACTGGATTTGACTCCATTCACCACCACCCTCTGGGCTCGGCCATCCAGCCAGTTTTTAACCCAGCGCAGAGTGCACTTATCCAAGCCGTGAGCAGCCAGCTTCTCCAGGAGAATGCTGTGGGAGACAGTGTCAAAGGCCTTACTAAAGTCCAGGTAGACAACATCCACAGCCTTCCCCTCATCCACTAAGAGGGTCACCTTGTCACAGAAGGAGACCAGGTTGGTCAAGCAGGACCTCCCTTTCATGAACCCATGCTGGCTGAGCCTGATCCCCTGGTTGTCTCGCATGTGCCGCGTGATGGCACTCAAGATGATCTGCTCCATGACCTTCCCCGGCACCGAGGTCAGGCTGACAGGCCTGTAGTTCCCTGGATCCTCCTTCCGACCCTTCTTGTAGAGGGGCGTCACATTTGCTAACTTCCAGTCATCTGGGACCTCCCCGGTTGACCAGGACTGCTGATAAATGATGGAAAGTGGCTTGGCGAGCTCCTCCGCCAGCTCCCTCAGTATCCTCGGGTGGATCCCATCTGGGCCCATGGACTTGTGCGCATCCAGGTGGAGGAGCAGGTCAGTGACTGTCACCTCTTCAACAACTGGGGCTTCACTCTGCGTCCTATCTCCATCTCCCAGCTCAGGGGCCTGAGTACCCCGAGGATGAGCAGTCTGACTATTAAAGACTGAGGCAAAGAAGGCATTAAGTACCTCAGCCTTCTCCTCATCCTTTGTGGCGATGTTCCCCTCTGCATCCAACAAAGGATGGAGGTTCTCCTTGGCCCTCCTTTTGTCGCTGATACATTTGTAAAAACATGTTTTGTTATCCTTAACTGCAGTGGCCAGTTTAAGTTCTAGCTGGGCCTTCGCCTTTCTAATTTTCTCCCTGCATAACCTTGGCACAGACTACCTCAGGAGAAAGTACTTCAAGGACCCAAAGGGGTACTGATGGGCTTTTGGTGTAGCCACTATGAATACAGAGAAGATTAAAGAGCTATCTACCCTGCCTGGCCTCTTGGAAGATCCCTTCATTGTGAGCTTGCTGCGTTGCGAAGAACAGCAGAGTTTGTTTTCACGTGGAGGGGTGCCCAATACACCTAGAATCGACTGCCCCAGGGATAGAAGCACAGTCCTACCATTTGTCATGGACTAATTCAAACTGCACTGGAACAGGGTGATGCCCCTGAACATCTGCAATACATCTATGACATCATTGTGTAGGGCAACAAGGCAGAAGAACTGTTTGAGAAGGGAAGAAGAATAATCCAGATTCTTCTGAAAGCTGTTTTCGCCATAAAAAGAAGCAAGGTCAAGGGACCTGCACAGGAGATCCAGTTCTTGGGAGTAAAATGGCAGGACGGATGTTGTCATGTCCTATGGATGTGATCAATAAGATAGCAACTATGTCTCCACCAGCTAATGAGAAAGAAGCACAAACATTCCTAGGCCTTGTGGGATTCTGGAGAATGCATATTCCAGGTTATAGTCAGTTTGTGAGCCCTCTCTATCGAGTAACCCGAAAGAAGGACTATTTTGAGTGGGGCCATGAACAACAACAAGCCTTTGAGAAGATCAAACAGGAGATAGCTCGTGCAGTAGCTCTTGGGCCTGTCCGTACAGGACCAGCTGTGAAAAAAAGTGCTCTACACTGCAGCCAGGGAGCATGGTCTCACCTGGAGCTTCTGGCAGAAAACACCTGGAGAAACCCAAGGTCGTCCTCTAGGGTTTTGGAGCCAGGGAGATTGAGGATCAGAAGCCCACTACGCCCCAACTGAAAAAGAGATACTAGCAGCATACGAGGGGGTTTGAGACACTTCAGAAGTTGTTGGTACAGAAGCATGTCTCCTCTTGGCACCGCGATTGCCTGTGATGCACTGGATGTTCATAGGAAACATCCCCTCTACACATCACGCAACCGACGCTACATGGAGTAAGTGGGTAGTGTTGATCACGCAACGAACTCGACTGGGGAAACCCCAACCACCGAGGAATCCTGGAAGAGATCATGGACTGGCCAGAAGCATCGCCTGAGGAGGTGGCTCGTGCCCAAGAGGCACCACCATATAATGAGTTATCAGAAGATGAAAGGCATTATTCTCTGCTTACTGATGGATCCTATCATTTTGTAGGAAACCATCGGAAGTGGAAAGCTGCTGTGTGGAGTCCCACACGACAAGTCGTTGAAGCCACTGAAGGAGAAGGTGAGTCAAGTCAGTTTGCAGGAGTGAAAGCCATCCAACTAGCCCTAGATATTGCTGAATGAGAAAAGTGGCTAGTATTCTGTCTCAATACTGACTCCTGGATGGTGGCAAATGTCCTGTGGGGGTGGCTACAGCAGTGGAAGAAGACCAATTGGCAGCGCAGAGGCAAACCCATCTGGGCTGCTGCATTGTAGCAAGACATCGCTGCCCGTGTAGAAGACATCGCTCTAAAGGTACATCATGTAGATGCTCACATGCCCGAAAGCCGCGCCACCGAAGAACATAGAAACAATGAAAACAGGTAGACAAGGCTGTCAAAATTGAAGTGGCTCAGGTGGACCTGCACTGGGAGTGTAAGGGTGAGCTATTTGTATCTCGATGGGCCCACAAAACATCAGGACATCTAGGGAGAGATGCAACATACAGATGGGCTCGTGATCGAGGGGTGGACCTGACCATGGAGGCCATCACACAGGTCACCCATGAATGTGAAACATGTGCCGCAATCAAGCGTACCACACCACGCCAGTAGTCTCTCTGGAATAGAGCATGGTGGCTGGGTTTTCCATATGGCGAGGCCTGGCAAATTGACTATATTGGACCACTGCCACGAACCCACCAAGGCAAGCGCTACATACTCACCATGGTGGAAGCAACTACCGGGTGGCTAGAAACATACCCTGTAAACCATGCCACTGCCCGAAACACCATCTTAGGCCTTGAAAGGCAAATTTTGCGGCGACATGGTACCCCAGAAAGAACTGAATCAGACAATGGGAGACATTTCCAAAATAACCTCATAAACTTCTGGGCCAAGAAACATGGCATTGTATCACATCCCCTATCACCCACAAGCCTCTGGAATGACTGAAAGATATAATGGACTGTTAAAGACTATGTTGAGAGCGTTGGGCACTGGGGCATGGAAGCACTGGGATATAAATTTAGCAGAAGCCACTTGGCTGGTTAACACCAGAGGATCTGCTAACCGTCCTGGTCCTGCCCAAACAAAGCCCCTACATACTGTGGGGGGAGATAAGGTCCCCGTAGTGCACATAGGGAAGTGGCTGGGGAAAAGGCCAAACCCATTTGTGGGATTGTCTTTGCTTACGGACCTGGGTGTACTTGGTGGGTAATGCCAAAGGATGGGGAGATCCAGTGTGTACCTCAAGGAGATTTAACCTTGGGGGAAAAATAGTCTGTGTTGTGAGTTGTATGTTGTAGAAAGTAACGTAGCAGGAACTACCTCAACTGACGAAGACTGAGCTTTGCAAGGAACCAGGCAAGTGCAGCGATGACCCAAACCAAGCCAATCTTGGTGCCCAACAATCAAACACGCTGCTTCTCCTGTCCTGAGTGCCCACCTTGACAGGTGGGGCCCAAGTCATAGCCTGTTCTTATGAACATTTTGGGGGAGTGGCAGAAGCCCATGTGTCATGGTTTAACCCCAGCTGGCAACTAAGCACCATGCAGCTGCTCGCTCACTCTCCCACAGTGGGATGGGGGAGAGAATCAGAAGGGTAAAAGTGGGAAACCTCGTGGGTTGAGATAAAGACAGTTTAATAGGTAAAGCAAAAGCTGTGCGCACAAGCAAAGCAAACCAAGGAATTCATTTACTACTTCCCATTGGCAGGCAGGTGTTCAGCCATCCCCAGGAAAGCAGGGCTCCATCATGCATAACGGTTACTTGGGAAGACAAATGCCATCACTCCGAATGTCCCCCCTTTCCTCCTTCTTCCCCCAGCTTAATATGCTGAGCATGACATCATATGGTATGGAATATCCCTTTGGTCAGTTGGGGTCAGCTGTCCTGGCTGTGTCCCCTCCCACCTTCTTGTGCACCCCCAGCCTGCTTGCTGATGGGGCCATGTGAGAAGCAGAAAAGGCCTTGACACTGTGTAAGCACTGCTCAGCAATAACTAAAACATCCCTTTGTTATCAAGGCTGTTTCCAGCACAAATCCAAAACATAGCCCCATACTAACTTCTACGAATAAAATTAACTCCATTCCAGGCAAAACCAGCACACCATGGAATGGGAAAATAATATCTATCTATCTATCTGTTCAGGGACAGGGGATAGTAGTTAACAAGAATGTATAAATCTGTATGTTGGATATAAAGATGGTTTAAGTATGTAGTATTGGTTGTAAATGTTGGTAAGAGGACATTTCTGTAAGGAGAAATAGATAGAATCAGAAGGTCGGAGGATACTTAGATGTATCAAATAATGTGGAACCTGAGCATGATGCAAATTGTATGGAATAAGGGGTGGAGATTGTATTGGGTCTGGCTGGGATGGAGTTAACTTTCTTCATAGTAGCCCTCATAGTGCTGTGTTTTAGGTTTTTGACTAAAACAGTCTTGATAACACACCACCGTTTTGGCTATTGCTGAACAGTGCTTGCACAGTGTCAGGGCTTTCTCTCCAACTCCCCTGCTCAGAGGCCAGTAGTCTGGGGGTGAGCAAGAGGTTGGGAGGAGACATAGCAGGGACAGCTGACCCAAAGTGACCAAAAGGATATTCCATACCATTTGATGTCTGCTCAGCAATAAAAGCTGAGGGAAAGGGGGAGGGTGCAGGGACGTTTGTGGTTATGGCATTTGTCTTCCCAAGCAATCATTATGCATACTGAGGCTCTGCTTCCCAAGAAGCCCCTCACTACAAGAAGGACATTGAGGTGCTGGAGCGTGTCCAGAGGAGGGCAACGAAGTTGGTGAAGGGTCTGGAGCACAAGTCTTATGAGGAGCGGCTGAGGGAGCTGGGGTTGTTTAGTCTGGAGAAGAGGAGGCTGAGGGGAGACCTTATTGCTCTCTACAACTACCTGAAAGGAGATTGTAGCGAGGTGGGGGTCGGTCTCTTCTCCCTAGTAACAAGTGATAGGATGAGAGGAAACAGCCTCAAGCTGCGCCAGGGGAGGTTTAGGTTAGATATTAGGAAAAACTTCTTCACCGAAAGGGTGGTCAAGCATTGGAACAGGCTGCCCAGGGAAGTGGTTGAGTCTCCATCCCTGGAGGTATTTAAAGAACGGATAGATGTGGTGCTCGAGGACATGGTATAGATGGACTTGGCAGTGATAGGTTAACGGTTGGACTTGATGATCTTAAGGGTCTTTTCCAACCTTGACGATTCTATGATTCTATGATTCTAAGAAGTGGCTGGATATCTGCCTGTTGATGAGAAGTAGTGAATTAATTCCTCTTTTTGCTTTGCTTGCACACGCAGCTTTTGCTTTACCTATTAAACTGTCATTATCTTGACCCACGAGGTTTTTTTAATCTTATACTCTCCCTCTGTCCTGTTGAGGAGGGGGAGTGAGAGAGCGGCTGGGTGATGGTCTGGCAGCCGGCCAAGGTCAACCCACCACACATGCCTGTACCTCAGCAGTCCTCGAGGGGAGATTTTTTTCTTTGAGATCTTTTTAAATGATTCCAATTCTCCCTTCCACCCCTCCCCAGTTGTACCATACAGCTTCTTGTGGGGCCAAGCAGCAAACTGGGACATGAATTAAAAATAACCAAAAGGAATCACTTATGACATGAGATGTAATGGCCAAATTTTACATCTCAGCAATTGAAGGGCTTTCAGGCTGTGGTGAGATAAGAGGTTGCTACTCCTGTCACGAGGTGGCAGAAGTAGGCAGTTGCCCTGATGCTGCAGTTATAAGTCTACTTTATGCTACTTTAGACTGCTCCAACAAAGCAGCTTGTGATTACAGTGTGTGAGCTGGGATGGTGTCGGGTTAAATTGCTTAGTACCGAGGCATGTAAGCAATGTAAAAATCAACTGCTTTATTGAACTACTGCTTTATAAGTGTGTCAACATTTCCATGTTCTGCAGAATGATGTTACAGGTTAAAACAACTGGAGGATGCTCTTGGCTAGTTCAAAGCTGTGGAGGAAGGAGCTGGAGGAAACAGTTAAAAGGAAAAGAGATAAGTAAGTTTTAACTGGAACGTTTTGAAGTTCAGATACCAAACAGCATTGCAGTGCTCTCCTAGGACCAGGCCTTCACTGTCTCTTTTGCTGCATATTAGTTACTGCTCAATACAAAATGCATCTTGTGGGGGGCCAAATTAAACCCCTGCTGGAATGGGGGGAATGCTGTAGGCAGTTCCTTGTAGGAGCAGAACAAATGTGTCACTGAGTTAAGCACTCATTGAGGCCAATAGCTATTCTTTGCATTTTTTTTTGCTTCCACAAAAATATTTTAGATTATAGCAGCGAATGATAACTGCATTTTAAATCATGACGGATTATGGTGGGATTTCCATCTTTACACAGGCCTTCTAGCTGAAGATTGTAATTTCCACATGAGGAATACCTCAAATAATACTACCAGACCATTAACATGTTGTCTTCTTAAACTGAAAGCATTCGTTTTGTTCTGCCAAGTTATACCCAGTGCTTTCACAAACCCCACCCTGTACAATCTGGCTACCTGAGAGGGACGGAAAGCCACGAGATTCTTCATTTATTGCATGCTCTATTGGCCTTTGGACAGTTGTAGATATTAATCTTGTTCCATAGCATCGATTCAGCTACTATGATCTATTTCAGGACCAGAACCATGAGTGTAGGTGATCAGCCTTTTAAAGTACTGGGAAAATGAAGGTGAGAACTGGAAACTTGAAGGTGAAACTGCTCCAAGAATTGAAAACTCTATCATTTCATGATCGCTGTGCCCAAGATGGCCTCCAACCATCGCATCACCCACCAGGCCTTCTCTGTTCACAAGCAACAGGTCCAGCGGGGCCCCTTCCCTAGTTGGCTCCCTCACCAGCTGTGTCAGGAAGTTATCATCTCCCACACACTCCAGGAACCTCCTAGACTGTTTCCTCTCCACTGTACTGTATTTCCAGCAGGCATCTGGTAAGTTGAAGTCCCCCACGAGAACAAGGGCTAGCGATCGTGAGACTTCTCCCAGCTGCTTATAGAATATTTCATCTGCCTCTTCATCCTGGTTGGGTGGTCTATTTCCCTGAGTCCCACCATGACATATCTGCCTTGTTGGCCTTCCCCCTGATTCTTACCCATACACACTCAACCCTTTCATCACCATCGTTAAGCTCTAGACAATCAAAACATTCCCTAACATGCAGGGCTACCCCACCGCCTCTCCTTCCTTGCCTATCCCTTCTGAAGAGCTTATAGCCATCCATTGCAGCACTCCAGTTGTTCAAGTCATCCCACCATGTTTCCGTGACTGCAACTATGTCATAGTTTTCCTGCTGCACAATGGCTTCCAGCTCCTCCTGTTGCATTGGTGTAGATGCACTTCAGTTGGGCTATTGATCCTGCCACCTTTTTAGGAGGAGAAAGCCTAATTCCTACGTGACCATTCTGAGGCGCTTCCGTGGTTTCTAACACATCCATAACCCTTGCGTCTTTGCTGCCGCGTGGATCTCCATCCCCTACCTCCACTGAGATGGCAGACCAAAGAACCTCGCTAGCACATCATCCTTTAAACATTGAGAGACCCAAACTGACCAAAGGGATATTCCATACCATATGATATCACGCTCAGCAATAAAATTGCTTTTCTTTATTAAACTGCCTTTATCTTGATACATGAGGTTTTCATCTTATTTTCTCCCCCTGTCCCACTTGGTGGGCACCTGACAGCCAGCTAAGGTTAACCCATCACACAGTTCATGTTCCCATGATACAGCCAATGAATGCACTGTCCTCTAAAGTCTTAATAATGTTGTGTTCGAGTTTAAGACTTGAAAATGATGCTTCCTCACTCCAAAGAAATGCTGGGTGGATGTTAAAGGTTCTGGCTGACTAGAAAATAACCTTAACAGATGCCTCAGAGACACCCTCTCTTTCTGTTTCCACATCTTATTTCTGTGAAAGAGATTTTTGGATCCTTGCAAAAAAACATCAGTTGTGACACAAAGACAATCTTGTAATTTTAATAGTCAATGCACTAAACAGATTTGTATTAAAAATACACACACCCCCCAAACAATTAAACAAACCCCAAACCTGAAAACATCTATATGTCTTCATAAAAAGAGACTGGAAAGAAATACATATCTCAACAGAAACCTGGGAAAATTGCTAGTCATGATGTTTGCAGATGCAATTAAACAGATATGCTGCTTCATCAATATCTATTTTACTCACAAATTCCACTGATTTAACTAGAATAAAATAAAATTAAATGTAAACGATCCAGCAAAACTTATTGCATCCAGATTCTTACATCATTTTAAAACTGTTTTAATGACCTTAGTTTCTCCATGTTATTTACCAAAGTATTTTAACCTGACATAAGTTATATTTAACAGATGAAACTTTGAGAACAAGTCCTTATATTAATTCTTCTCATGCAACTATATGTATAATGAGCATAGTATAAAGTTTTGCTAATGTTTTTGAAGTCTAAAATTAATCCTAATTTGTAAACAAGACCTCAGATTGCAAAGAAAGTTAGTGTCACTCCCAATATTTCTTTACACGGATCAGAAACTCTTGGTATGCTTTATGAATGCTTCCTATTAACTGAAGCTGCAGGTTTATTTATTAAGTTTCATTAATGAACTGTTAT
Source organism: Platalea leucorodia (assembly GCF_965183815.1). NCBI lineage: Eukaryota > Metazoa > Chordata > Aves > Pelecaniformes > Threskiornithidae > Platalea > Platalea leucorodia. The sequence continues at coordinate 23,555,097 of NC_138859.1, read as the reverse complement.
CAGTGTTTCTGAGAATATGGCTATATAAAGAAGTTGATTATCAATTTTTTCAATATTTTTTATAAGCTTCAGAGTAAGAACTGGAATCCTGACTGAAGGAATATTTTTGGCTAGGCAGTACACTTGCTATTCCTAGGAAAATTCATCCATATTAGACTCAAAAAACACAGGCTTGCACACATTGAGTAAATCTTGTTGGAAATTTGCTGCTGAAACTTCCAAACATATTACCTACAGCGAACATGCTTGTACTTTAGAGAGCTTACTGTATGCCAGCTACACCATGCTATCTATATAGTAGGCATAAAGCAGAGCTTTGGATGAGATGGATACAGGGGCAGTAGCCTGCCATCTATTTTTTGAGCCTAGGAAAAAAGTGATTAACTAGAACCTACAAATTTGCTTTCCCAGCTGCTTGCATTCTGCCAACTTTTATTATAAAGTCTACAACCTTACCATTTAAAAAGTCATACTGTTGCATATAAGAAAATACAACTATTCCCATTTTAAAGAAGTACAAAGAGGTTAAAAAGATTATTTCTTGCAAAATTAACAATAGAATGAACACCTCTACTACATAAGCCACAGCTTAATAATGATAACTTTCAGAATAAACAAGTAAATTTTATATCCTTTTCTTTGCTGTCTGTAAACAAAGCATCATATTCCCTTTCAAAGACAGGAATAAAACTTCAGATTCTGAATTCTGAGCATTCCTACATAACCTAGCAAACTATGTATAAGCCACTGAGAGGCAGGAATATTTTGTTCTACACTAGTGCTGGCCCACAGCTGCTGTTACTGCATCCATCATTTCAAAGAGAGAATCATAGAATCATAGAACCATTAAGGTTGGAAAAGACCCTTAAGATCATCGAGTCCAACCGTTAAACTAGCACTGCCAAGTCCACCACTAAAATATGTCCTCGAGCACCACGTATACCCTTCTTTTAAATACCTCCAGGGATGGAGACACAACCACTTCCCTGGGCAGCCTGTTCCAATGCCTAACTACACTTTTGGTGAAGAAGTTTTTCCTAATATCCAGCCTAAACTTCCCCTGGCGCAGCTTGAGGCCGTTTCCTCTCATCCTATCACTTGTTACTAGGGAGAAGAGACCGACCCCCACTTCACTACAACCTCCTCTCAAGTAGTTGTAGAGAGCAATAAGGTCTCCCCTCAGCCTCCTCCAAACTAAACAACCCCAGCTCCCTCAGCCGCTCCTCATAAGACTTGTTCTCTAGACCCTTCACCAGCTTCGTTGCCCTTCTTTGGACACACTCCAGCACCTCAATGTCCTTCTTGTAGTGAGGGGCCCAAAACTGAACATAGTTCTCGAGGTGCAGCCTCACCAGGGCCGAGTACAGGGGCACTATCACCTCCCTATTCCTGATACAAGCCAGGATGCCATTGGCCTTCTTGGCCACCTGGGCACACTGCTGGCTCATGTTCAGCCGGCTGTCATCCAGCACCCCCAGGTCCTTTTCTGCCAGGCAGCTCTCCAGCCACTCCTCCCCAAGCCTGTAGCGTTGCATGGGGTTGTTGCGACCCAAGGGCAGGACCCGGCACTCAGCCTTGTTGAATCTCATGCAGTTGGCCTCGGCCCATCGATCCAGCCTGTCCAGGTCCCTCTGTAGGGCCTTCCTACCCTCCAGCAGATCAACACTTCCACCCAACTTGGTGTCGTCTGCAAACTTCCTGAGGGTGCACTCAAACCCCTCATCCAGATCATGGATAAAGATATTGAACAGACCCGGACCCAACACTGAGCCCTGGGGAACACCACTCGTGACCAGCCGTCAACTGGATTTGACTCCATTCACCACCACTCTCTGGGCTCGGCCATCCAGCCGGTCACCTCTTCAACAACTGGGGCTTCATTCTGCGTCCTATCTCCATCTCCCAGCTCAGGGGCCTGAAAACCCTGAGGATGACCAGTCTGACTATTAAAGACTGAGGCAAAGAAGGCATTAAGTACCTCTGCCTTCTCCTCATCCTTCGTGGCAAAGTTTCCCTCTGCATCCAACAAAGGAGGGAGATTGTCCCTGGCCCTCCTTTTGTCGCTGATATATTTGTAAAAACATTTTTTGTTATCTTTAACGGCGGTGGCCAGTTTAAGTTCTAGCTGGGTCTTCGCCTTTCTAATCTTCTCCCTGCATAACCTCACAACATCCTTGTAGTCCTCCTGAGTCACCTGCCCCTTCTTCCAAAGGTGGTAAGCTCTCCTTTTTTTCTTGATTTCCAGCTAAAGCTCTCTGTTCAGCCAGGCTTGTCCTCTCCCCCGCCTGCTCAACTTACGGCACATGGGGTGAGGAGAGATCTGCTCTGTGAATTAAATGACCTTACATTGCAATCTGATGGTATGTAAAGAAATAAGATGATTTCAAATGATGGAAATTATTTGGTTCATGCTCTTCATTGATTTGATCTTATAGGTAGCAACCTGATTTCTAAGATTTTCAGAGGACCTTCTCCTGTTTTGGTGATGTGTCCTACATATCAGAGGTGTCCTTTATCTGCCATCTGCAGGTATCACAAATTCCACTGACGAGTGTATCTGCCATTGCTATATTCAATACCTGAAATGCTATGAGTCAAGGCAGTGAAGAAATATAGATTTTTTTCTATTTTTCTTCATTTGTTTTCTACCTGCATTGGCCCATGCTTCATCCAGTCACTTCCACCACTACAGGTATCAGTTAAGCATTGCCTTCAGGGACAAATGGACCAGCATAGGAATTGTGGAATCAGCAGATCTGGAACAGCTTCACATATGGATACTTTTCTGGAGTAAAAGTCCCTTATACCAGAACATACCTACAGGAACTTATCACATACCTTGTGGTCAACTTCACCATGAAGTCAGACCCATGGGGCTAATGCTTCAGATATCTATGACTGTAAAGAATCCTTCTAAAGCTATTAAAATTACTCATTGGTACTAGCATATAATTAAAGGGTTGGGGTATAAACAGTCATCTGATAAAAAGACCACCATGAACATCATTAGCATGACACAAAACTTTTTCATTTTTTAATGAATCAGAACACAGTATATATTTTTTTATATATCAGAACACATATATAACAACATATGCACAAGTACATGTGGAAAGAAATTAAAGTCCATGTGCAAAGAAATGACTATAGTAGAGAGATGCAGAAGGACTTGTGAGGAAACTTCCCTGTTCTTTAAGCAGGTTAGTTGTTACTTTTGAAGCAGAACGTTCTGCGATTCCCCAAGTCTCAACTTGAATTTTACATAATCTTTCTGCATATCTTCCAGCTTGCTTTAGGATAAGGACTGGGTGGTTTCCGACTTGTTTATGATTTCGGTCTCCTCCCTCTCCTGCTCTTATGGCTGCCCTGCTGCAGAACAGGCTGCCTCTTCTGATTCTTCCTCCTGCTCCCTCTTAGGAGGAGCTTTTTCCTCCCTTACTAACCTAGTTGACCTCTGCTGACATTGTTTATTCTAGACTACAGGAGCAACTGTTATAGTCGAGGGTTGGGTCTCTGACTTAGCCACAGTGTCCATTTGTATGTCCTCAGATCCAGACGCTGTCTTGCCCCCTTGAGGGTGCTGAACAGAGGCTCGGTAGGCATAGGCCAGGCCCCAGCACAGTGCTAGAAGTTGCGTCTCTTTGGCATAGACAAGGCACCCCTTCTTCAAGTGTTCTGTCACTTCAACAGGATTCTGTGCCTGTTTGGGTGTGAAATCACAAACCATCCGAGGTGAAAAGTGCTCTAGGTACCTGGCCAAATTCTCCCACGCACCTTGCCTCCTATAACTCAACTTCCTCAGGGCACATCCCCACATGGCATTCCCAAGCAGTTGGTTAAGCTTAGGAAAAGCCGAAATCAGATTTATGACACACACCAATACAAGCATTCTGGTTACACAGGGATGTTTAAGAAATTGAAGAGCTACTGTAGCAAGGCAGAAAATATCTGTCCTGGAGGAGAAGGGGGAGGTGCCTTTCTTCATTTCTCCTACTATGTGGGTCTCAGAGGAGAAGAGGAGAAAGGTGTAATAGTTAATTGTCTCCACAAGAGAGATGGTTCATGGAGTACTGGGACAGCAGCAATGCAGGGCCCAAATACCAGATTAGTCTCAAAGCCAGTGCTTTTATCATAGATCTCCCAGGCAAAGCAAAACAAAGTGATAAACAACACAGCAAACAGGAAAAGCCAAAAGCAGCCATCAACAAGCCCTGGAGTTTGATGTACAGCAAGAGAGGGAGCATGCCACAGAGCAGGTGAGGGAATGAATAAACCAGTATCGAGAACAAACAAGTCAACATCATGTCCAGCAACAGAAAGTAACAGACAAATAACAGCTAAACAGGTATAACAACTATAAATTCAGTCTAACATACTCTGATCATATCTGTCATTATCTTGAACCCCTTGGGCCCCCTGTTGGGCTCCAAAAGGGACTGTGTTGGGTTGACCCCAGACAGCAACTAAGCACTCACCAGCTGCTCGATCACTCGCACCCAGTGGGATGGGGGAGAGAATTGGAAGAGCAAACATGAAAAAAAACTCATGAGTCGAGATAGTTTAATAAGTGAAGGAAAAAGAAAGGAAAAAGAAACAAGTGATACAAAGGCAATCACTCACCACCTCCCACTAGCAGCCCAATGGCCATCTAGTCCCTCCTCCCCTCAGTTTTATTGCTGAACATGATGTTATATGGTATGGAATATCCCTTTGGTCAGTTGGGGTCAGCTGCCCTTGCTGTGTCCCATCCCAACCTCTTGCCCACCTGGAGGGGCAGAGTGAGAAACAGAGAAGGCCTTGACCCTGTGTAAGCACTGTTCAGGAACTGCCAAAACATTGGTGTGTTTTCAACACTGTTTTGGACACAGATCTGAAACACAGCATCATATGGGCTGCTATGACGAAAATTAACTCCATCCCAGCCAGACCCAATACATCACCTTAAATTCATGGTCACGAGCCTTCCCTGTTATGAATACATTCTGTACTTAGATGTTTTATCTTACTCATCTTCCGTTTCACAAGCTTTTGCATGACAGTATATTGTCGGTCACTATTTATTGTGATTTGTGTTTTTCATTTAGATGCAATCTGACTTTGCTGAAAGTGTAAAACTTAAGAGATTTGACTGTGTATCTTTAAGAAAAATTACAAAATCAGTTGTGTAAAACAAAGTTAGAAACTGTAAGAAAATTATTAATATAGAAACAAGCCTGCCTACAGCAATAAACCTACACCATTTTGGTGAGTCAAAAGTAGTCTATTGTAGTTGTAGACTTCTTGTATGTATCTCCTCCTAAGCACAAAACCTCGAAACACAGACACTTAGATGAAAAACCAACTCTGGAAAAAAAGACTTTCTGAAAAACAAGCTTTCATTTCTGATTTTTCAGGGGAAAAATAGAATTCAGAAATGTGAACATCACAAATACAATAACTGTCAAAGTTTATATCCCTTCTATTGTTGTCTTTTAATTGAAGGGGAAGATCTGACTCATTGTTATCAATTATTTACATAAAAGAACTAGAAGCAGTTGCATAACACTTCAGAATGTCATTTTATTTGTGAGCTCACTGTGTGGTACTTCAATAATTAGAAACAGGAAAAAAGCTTTCCTGTAGTGTCATGGTTAAACATTTGAGAACATGAGAGTTTTATACATTCTAAAAAGGAAGAGTGCTGCTCCTCAAACACCAAGTATTCAGTGAGATATACTACTCAGCAACCAATATAAGGTAATGAAAAAGAACATTTTTTTCTTCTGTAAACAAATGGAATTCTGGCTAAACTTTGGTTTTGTTTATTCCTCTGTTGTTTGACTTCTTTTGATTTCAATGACTACTCAGAGAAATGTCTTTCCTTTGGCTCTCAGAAAGATATAATTCAAACCACTTGTGCACTTTGGAGGGGATTGTGTAATGCAATGCAATAATATAATGAGCAAACTAGAAGAGTTTACTAAAAAGACAATTTTTGGCAGTTTGACAAAACTTTCATTGGGATGATTTCTACTATTGAAGTTGGAACCTGGATCAAAAGGCTACTGAATCAAGCCCTGTATTCCAATGAATTTTTCATTGTCTTGCCCTTTCACAAGGGACTGACTATAGAGGGTGCTTGTCGGGGATCAGTGAATCAGCCTGACAAAGACTGCATCTCCTCTATCCCAGCTAATTGTCCTCAGTTACCTTCAATTCTGGAGTTCCACTTACAATTTCTCAAAAAGTTTCAAATGAACATGTTTTTATTTTGAGGCAAAGGCATGAGAATTCAAAAACATCAAAATGTTGCTTGTTTTCTGTCATGTTTTAGTGCAAGCCTTTTTATCTCTTCCCATAGGTTAAAAACCTGTTTTAGAATAAAAGTAAAATATAATCAAATGCACTATGTGGTGGGACTTCATGCACAATGTTTCTGCATTTTTCTTTCAAGGAAAGAAAGTTTTCCTCTCAAAAAAGTTTACAGACATGGATCAAGTGTCTCAGTCCTTCCCTGAGAGAAACAAAGGATATATGAAGATTACCCCTGAGGTACAGCCATCTGAAGGAGAGGCATGTTCATTGGGTAACAGTGTACAGGGACAGAAGATGGTACAGCAGTGCTTCTCAACCCAGCTTATCTTCCCTTCAGTGTTGTCTTCGATACACGATACAGCCAATTTCAAAGGAATAGCAACAGCTGCATACTGGCAATCAAAATGCATAAACTATATATCCCCAGTTGTAGTGCTTCTTTCTGTCACACTACTACAAGATGAACTTTTTTTGACATGTTCTTTCAAGCTAGCAATGAGAGACTTCAGGCTCCCTGGCTGTTACTGGGCTCTCTTCTTTAGATATCCACTATGAATAGTGACACAGCAAAGTCAAAAGAGCTTTTTACTTTATTGACCATCCAGGAAGCAGCAGAAGCTGATCTGCCTGTCAAATATCTAATATCTGTTCTGATTAAATGACTTAGGACATATTAGAGGTCTTCAACATAAGCAGCTTGTGTAAACTAGCAGCTTCTCACTGTTGGAAGAAAATTAAGCCTTTGGCATTTTATTGAGCAACTACATTTATATGACTGACAAAGGAAAGTAATAATGAATCGCAATGGATATATTGGTCTGCCACTGAAAAGAATGTAATTATCTTGGACCTGTGACTAATAATGCAGTTGTTTCAACATACATGTTTACAGGTAACAGTGAAATAACAGAAAAAGAATTAAGCGGCAATACTCATCAGTAAACCACAACAAGATGATTTGCATAGCAGGAATGACTTCATCCACAGCTGACTGTTGTCTTTAGCCTCTGAGCAAAAGAAAGCTCTAGAATAGGCCTGTATCATTTACAAGCTTCAAGATTTGCTGCCAATTTGTACAAAACAAAGCAAACTTCTGGCAGGACTCCTACATACCATAGCGGTTAAAGATGTTATCGTCCCACTCGGGTTTTGACTACAAGGCTTGAAAGATTAATCTAATGTTTCTGTCTGACCTCCTATTCTCTTTAACTAATAGAAGATTTAACTTAAAACTTTAAAAATATATTTTCAGAAAGTGCCATGCTGGTTATCTACAGTCTCTTCACAAACCCACAGTTAATTCTTTCTCGTTCCTTTTTTCCTCACTAATAAGTCTCAGCAATGGAAAGCCTTCACTATTGGGCGTGGCTGGGATGGAGTTAACTTTCCCCATAGCAGCTCTCATAGTGCTGTGCTTTGTATTTGTAGCTAGAAAGGGGTTGATAACTACTGAGCAGTGCTCACACAGCATCAAGGCTGTCTCTCCAATTTCACCCCTCACCCTTCAAAGTCCAATAGGCTGGAGGTGGGCAAGATCTTGGGAGGGGACATAGCCTGGACAGTTGACCCAAACTGACCAAAGGGATATTCCATACCATTTGAGGTCTGCTCAGCAGTAAAAGCTAGGGGGGGGCATTCGTTATTACGGCGTTTGCCTTCCGGAACAACCGCTACACATACTGAGACCCTACTTCCCAGGAAGTGGCTGGACATCGCCTGCTGATGGGAAGCAGAGAATAAATCTTTTGTTTTCCTTTGCTTCCACATGCAACCTTTGCTTTTTCTTTATTAAACTGTCTTTATCTTGACCCACAATTTCTTTTTCATCTTATTTTCTCCCCCTATCCTGCTGAGGAGGGCAGTGATAGAGCAGCTTGGCGGGCACCTAGCAGCCAGCCAAGGTCAACCCACCACAACTACTAATTAAAAGTAAAATGCTAGCAAACAGATGCAGTTCCCTGATGTTTCATAGCTGTGTGTAAAGCTGCACAGAAACACCTATCATAGAATCATAGAATCATAGAACGGCTTGGGTTGGAAGGGACCTTTAAAGGTCATCTAGTCCAACCCCCCTGCAATGAGCAGGGACATCTTCAACTAGATCAGGTTGCTCAGAGCCCCGTCCACCCTGACCTTGAATGTTTCCAGGGATGGGGCATCTACAGCCTCTCTGGGTTATTTTTACCTGCTTATTATTACAGCATTTCTTTTTACTTTCTATCATTCTACTCCTTAAATATGGTTTATAAAGTGAGGCAGAATAAGCTAGATCATTTCATGAAACAATAGTGCATTTGTACATCCCACCTTTACTGGAAGATACAAGTTGCCATTATGCAATGTTGTCCAGTTGCTATAGCAGGAAGCAGGAATCAATTGATCTTGCATATTACAAAGTCTTACTTTTTAAAGTATGGCTTTCAAAATTGTTGTGGTTACCTCAACTTTCAGGCACAACTTGAGATATCTAGTGCCAAATTATCACATATACTGGATAATCAGAAATCCCTGAGTTGGAGGACCATGACTGCAGGAACAGCGACTTTCCATTTGTGGACACTGAAATTGTAAGGGACCAGTTGGATCAGCTGAATGTTCACAAGTCCATGGCGCCTGATGGGATTCACCCCAGAGTACTGAAGGAGCTAGTGGATGTTACAGCAGGACCCCTCTCGATCATCTACCAAAGGTCTTGGGAGTCTGGGGAGGTCCCTGCTGACTGGAAGCTAGCCAATGTTATTCCAATTTACAAGAAGGGTGTGAGGAAAGACCCAGGAAACTACAGACCTGTTAGTCTAACCTCAGTTCCTGGAAAAATTATGGAGAAGATCATGCTGGGTGCTACTGAAAGGCATTTAAAGGACAATGCAATCATCAGGCACAGGGTGACCTCATTGCTCTCTACAGCTGCCTGAGGAGGGGAAGTGGAGAGGGAGGTGCTGATCTTTTCTCCCTTGTATCCTGTGACAGGACACATGGGAATGGTTCAAAGCTGCGTCAGGGGAGGTTCAGACTTGATATTAGGAAGCATTTCTTTACCAAGAGGGTGGTCAAACACTGGATCAGGCTTCCTAGAGAGGTGCTCGATGCCCCATGCCTGTCAGTGTTTAAGAGGCATTTGGACAATGCTCTTAATAACATGCTTTAACTTTTGGTCATCCCTGAAGTGTTTCAGGCAGTTGCACTAGATGATCATTGTAGGTCCCTTCCAACTGAAAATATTCTATTTTATTCTGTTCTGTTCTGATTTCTGATGATATTTTGGACACACAAAAAGATAGACAGGCTGCTAGTAAGGCTTTTCAATGCCTATGCAGTCATTAATTCTTGTTGAGTCTAGTGGGAATTAGGGAAGGAGGGGCTACAACCCCAAAAGTTGAAGGCACTGAGGTGCTGCTTACCTTGCTCAGTATATCTGCAAATCAGAAATACTGAGCCTCTATGCAGAGGTTAGGCTGCCAAGTAATCTTATACTGAAAGCATGCTCCAAGTTATCTGTGTGTCCAAAAGTTGGCTCTAGCCCTACCTCCTGACAACACTGAGGAGGCTCAGTACAGCTCAGCATCTGCCCTCCCCTCCACTGCATCTCACCTCAGGACCTTGGGAACTGGGCAATGAGAGTATTTACCTGGGAGGTAGAGTAGGAAAATTCAAATCCCCCAGCCCTAGGAGAGAAATTAACCTGTCCAGTTTTATATCCTATATCAATCTTTAACTAGCAGTAAAATGGAAAACAACATGGACATGCTTTGTGAGAAAGTGATGGCTTCAGTACCCAGTTCAAGACAAAGATTCAGCCATCATTCACAGCTGGAGATACATTGACTCCTCACAGCGCAGTAGAGGTGAATCCCTGAATTTGCACTTAAATTGGAAGGCCTCCAAGTGTTCCCTGGCCATGTTCCAACTCCAAGGACAGAAGTGTCTTCACACAGATGAGCCAGGATGTGTTTCCAAAGTGGAGAGTGGGGGCAGCAGGAGAGAAGGATGAGCTTGATGCAAGCTGGCAGCTCAGCTGAGAAGTAGTCAGAGAGGGCCAGGGCTGACTGTCACATCTTTTCTCAAAACTCCTTGACAACTACTGCTGGCAACTGCCTGTCCATCATGCTGAGTTTTTTGGATGACCATTTTAGGCATCCGGGGCATTGTCATACAGTCACCTTATTTCTCTGAAGTTGGCACCGCCACTGACAGGTTCAAGCCATGCTTCATTTTCCCCACCTCTCTTCTGCCTATCAAGCTCTCCTCTGACCACAAGCTGAGCTGAATGAGGTACCTGACTGAAAAAGAATTTTGTTGTTGCTGTTGTTGGTAGCACAGTTTTCAGTTAGATTACTTCTTTACTCTGGATAGTTGCACAAAGGCTAGGGAAAGGGAGGAGGAATGAGCAACCACAAGGTAAGTAGTGGAGCAACCCTTTTGTGCTGACCATGTAATCACAGCCTTGCTTTCTCCCCAAAACCTCAACAAAACAAAATGTACAGACAGCATGTTGACAACTAGTAGGATTCACCTTCCTCTAATACATGCAGTTCCACAGAAAGGAATTTCTTTATGCCAAGTACCTATTTTGAAAATGGTAACTGATAAAAAACTGCCCTCAAATACCCAATGGGACAGAGAGGTAGCCTGTTTCCTGAGGGAAGGTGTCCCTCCCAGCATTTCCCCCAGCCTTCACCATAGCACATCCAAAGAAGAGCAGAGTTGGAATGACAAATACCAGGAAGCTGTGCTCTGAAAGAGTAATATATCACCCATACAGATATATCTAACCAGTCATCAGCCACAGACATTATAATCAGAAAGAATTTCTATTTCTGGTTTTTATACAGTGTCTAGCAAACCTCTGCATGTAAAATCTCCATTAGTTTAAAATAAATGGCTAGAGAGTAAAATCTCCATTAACTTGTGTATTTCTTCAAAGCACAAAATCTATAAAGTTCAAGAGAGTCAGAAGCTAAGTCAGTTCTCACATATAACAAACACCAATAACTCAGAGATATCAAAAAAAACATGAGTCATCCTTTACTGCATCCCAAAGGGATTAAAAATGGCTCATTTCACACGCCTAGAACTCTCAAACTAATTTTTATGTATTTTCAGATGAGTCCAAATGCATTCAAAGAGTAAGTATCATGCAGTGTGCATGGGAGTAACGTAAATACATATTTCACAGAGATTTAAATGCAAATCCCACCACTTTATGAAGATTCAAGATTCATAGCAGAATTGGTGCATTCTACTTGATGAACTAAATTGAAAATGTCATGAATGTCGTAGTGCCTTACTTGTTCTCGTTGCTGGCATCATACCGAGGCATAGGGTCAAAATCATTTCCATTGACATCAAAACTGGCCTGTGAATCCTGTAGCCAACAGGAGAAAGAAAACCAGTTTCTCATTAATCAGCCATTGACTCATGTGGCCTATACATTCTTCAGCAGGTTTCTACAAGAAAGCAATTAGGCTAACTAACATTCCTGTGGTTTTATGATGATTGCATATTTTAGGAAAGGTTTATATATTTAATAATTATAGGATTTACTTATTTTATTTTATTTTATTTTATTTTATTTTATTTTATTTTATTTTATTTTATTTTATTTTATTTTTTAAAGGGGAGTAGGATAATAAATGCCCTGAAAAAGCATAGTTCCAATGTCTGTGAGGAAGTAGAAAGAGGTGTTTCATTAAACCAAAACACTATATTCCTTCTAAGAAACTTTCAGAAATTAAGTGTTCATTCTTAAAATAAGGATTTTGCAAAATGTTTCAAGATTCAAGAAATTATCTGCAACATTATGACTGAAATTTCAGTCATTGTTTCAAGGAAAAAGAATAATATCACTATCCTAATAATATTTTTCTTAAAATACAGTTTGAAATAAAACATAAAGTACATTCCCATTTGGAAAAAAGTGTCTCTCTAAACATCCCTTAATTGGCTGGGAGGGTTCAAATATATGCAAAATATCTGCATATTTTTGTTCCATATTTTACATTTACTGAGATTCTTAGAGCTGAAAATAGTTTATAGAGCAAATAACTGCGGGTTTGTAGGGTTCCTGTTAATTAATGTGGTAGCATGTGGTGTGTTGACATGGAAAGCAGTTCTTTTTAATCTCTTCTTTGTTCAAAGCCAGTTACCACATCTACCTCAAATATTCCTGTTTGCAGCCACACCAGCAATAATCTGTCATATAGAAGGCATCAAGCAAGCAATGTGAACTGCCCTGGGGGGATTCCTTGTTGGCATGAGGAAAAGGAGAGAGAAGGTGGTAAGGGAATAAATAGCTACTTTGAATTCAGTGGAAGGACAGTACTGGGATGAAGTGACACCTGTGTCATTCAATGAGGAGGTAAAATTATATTTGGTTTGTTTAAATGACTTCAGAGTTTAAAATGAAAGATGTGTCATGCATTAGGATCAAACAAAGCATACGTTGATAAATAGGTCAATATCCTGTCATTTGTGCTAACGCAGTAATGTATTTCAAAGCTGAGTTCCACATGCAATGGGGAAGAATACAGATATAAGTGTGACTAATTTTAAATAAATGGCTTTAGAACTGTAGACACCATTGTATCTTTTGATGGGTTGTTAATGTTGGTATTGTCAGCTTCATCTCTTGAATGGCACAAAGCCTGTGTTCGAGGCCCTTTTACAAGATCTATGTCTGTAATGGGCCTGAAGGTATACACATGCCTTATATGTGTTATCTTCACCAATCATCTGACTCAGTCCAAATATATTTGTTTGTTTTCTTACCTCGTGTGAATGCACAGCTTGCACATTTAATTTCAGAAAAATAATAAGGTCCTTAAGGTCATGTGCTTTCAGGTGATGCCTATTCCTGAACCATGGGAATAATCACCCCAGCAAAGCTCAACTCTAACATTCTGAACAGCTTCAAAGTGTGGCACCAAACCAAGAAATCACCCACTAGAGAAGCAGCTTCTCCTCACATTACACAATCCTTCTAAGGTATATTAAATCAATCATTTAAATGTGATGAACCACAACCAAACAAAAACCTTCTGAGGCTGCATGAAACAGGACACAGTAAACAAAGGATACAGTTCTCCTCCTATTACAAATCAGGAGGGGGCTCACTGTAGTTAACAGAGATATACTAGAAAGACCTCAAAATATTCTACACCTATTTTTAACTGAGTGACTCACAAGTCATGTCTTTTTCCTTTAATAATATTTCTAGCAATAAGACAGAAAATAAAAATAAACATTAAAAATAAAATTAAAAAATAATTCATAGGAGGATATGCCTAAAATTACAGTTACAGAGAAGAGCTGCTGTCTTGCTAGCTAAACATATTGACCAAAAATGGACTTCAGCTGCATGCATTAACTCAAAAGCAGTATATTCCATTCCTAACTTCTCAGAGTGTTCAGGATGTGAGGATATTAAGTAAAATAATCACAGAGAAGAGAAAGAACATTACACAATTGTTTCCAACCCTTCAGTAATGGACTCAATTATGAGAGGCATCCAGATATATTAAAGACATTAAGACTGCATATAGTTTTAACTAAAAGAATACAGATTACCAAAAGCTGTCTGTTTTCCTCCTGGAAGAATGTTTTCCTCCTATTGGTGTTACTATTTGAGGAATATGAACCCTCCTCCCTCCCTCCTCCCTCTTCCTTCAGTAACTTGAACATGATTGTCTTTCTATGAGCAGCAAATTAATTGCAGGGTAATAATAAAGCAGCAAATCTGGAATACTGCAGAGACTCACATAATTTTGCATCAAGTCTGGATGGTTTCTTTCAATGCCATCATCCAGGATAGTGACCACAACATTCTTTCCAGTGTAGCCTCTCTTCCAAGCACCTACTATATTCATATCTGATTGGCAATGATTGGTGTTATCACTGCAGTGCTAAGGAGAGAAGAGGAGATAAAAGTATTGGATGTTGCAGATTACTGAACAGTGTGGGTTTGAGATAGTAGCCTATTCACATTAACATTACCATTTAAATTAGCAGATGAGCATATTGACTTGAATAGCAACTATACAGGTTCAACAACTTCATTTAGAAATATAGGGATAATTTAAAAAGAAATGCCAAATTAAATGACAGTTGCTAAACCTGCTTATTTCTCTTTCAGATTACTGTTCATGTTAAGCAATAGAAAAGGGAAGTGTTCAGCCACACTGAACCACTAGAAGCCCTGTGTAAAACAAAGCATCTATTCCTGACTGTTAAACCCACTCATTTGAAATGTGCATTTGAATTGTTTGATTTTTTTTTTTCTTCAGTAAAACAAATCATATGTGGATAAAAGTAGACAAATGCCTGTACAGAAACAGCCATGGAAACAAAACCTGCTTTTTGGAGCTTGTGTGTTGTATAACTTCTTTACAGAATGTCTGGAAACTAATCCAGATTCTTTTTTATCTATAAAAGGTGGCTTTTGGCAGGTTTTGTGCAATAACAGCAGACGAACAGCAGTGAAGAACCTGTAACCAAAACAACATTCTGAAAAACTTGCAGATTAAGGTATCTGATGAATTGTAGATAGTTACATTGAGAACAGCCTGGGGAACTACTTTCTGAGACACCCATTCTGGTGTTGGGGAGAAAGTTCATTTAGGGTATATTAAAATTGAAAGCCCTTTCCTTGACACGAATGCACCCAGTTCATATGAAGAAATCTGCTTTGCCATGGCAATGAGATGTGAACCTTGGGTATTCATATGCCTCATTAGCATATGGGGCATCTGATCAACATGCAAAGCCGTCCCCTGTAAAGTGAGTCCAACCAGCCCCTCATCAGCACTGCTTTTCTCCAGCTCCTCCACTCAGCCGGAGCAATAGGTAAAAAAGAGGAGGTGGGGGGAAGGGGGGAAGCAGAGAGTGGGAGAGAGGAAAAAGAAATGGAAAAAAAGGAGAAATACTTGAAACCTGTATCATAGCAACAGCGGCCACATGAGCACACTTGGCATTCACTCCCTCTGCCCCACAGAGTAACATTAAACATTACACTGAGATGCTCCTATCTCAGTGTAATGTTTAAGCACTCTACAAATTGTAAGGAGTATAAATACATTGAGAGATGCATTTTGCCTTGACTTAGTCCATCCCTGTCCTCCTGAACATAAGCACACTGAAGGCAACCATTAGCCATGTTCAGAGCAAACTGAGGTCAGATTGCTGTCGAATTGTGTTTTCATCCTCCTCTTTCTCCCATTCACAATACTTTCATATACAAACCAGAGGATTTAAGAATGGTCCCTTGTTGTCCCTTGCAACTAATGTTGCTTTAGTAACATTACCTAACATTATTAGGTACATAATATACGCATAATATATAGTCTTGCTCTCTTTCCCTTGTGTGTGTATGTCTGCCTATACATATATGTATGTATGTATGTAGATATACATACAAAGGCATTTGAAGGACTTTAGGGACCAGTTCCAAGGAATGTATAGGCCAACCTTAATTTTTTTGTTCTGTATATTGCTTGGAAATGTTTGCACTGCTGGTTTTATGAAATTAATTACACTCTAAACTCACCCTCTGTACACTGAATATAATGGTTGTAGACATGAGGCTTTGTAATGTAAAACAACAGAGTTAACAATGTGTAGTGTTTTCAGATCCCTTTGCATTTTTAAAAAGTGTTACTGAAGTAAACATCAGCAAACACCTGCAAGACATGAATATTACCCTTCACATTTTTCTGGTGTGAAGACATGGAGAGAGAGAGGTAGAAGCAAATGCCCCCAACTACAGAACAAACCCAAGAGAGAGCTGCAATGGGCAATCAGGATTCCTGGGTCTGACTTCCAATCAGATTTCTTGGGGCACCTGTATGCTGAAGAAGAGGCCCCAAAATCAGCAACAAAATCAAAATATTTTCCTGCTGGATTAAGGGCAAAACCAAAAGTACTGATTTTGGCCGGGACAGAGTTAATTTTATTCACAGTAGCTAGTATGGGGCTATGTTTTGGATTTGTGCTGAAAACAGTGTTGTTAACACAGGGATGGTTTAGTTATTGCTGAACAGTGCTTACACAGCATCAAGGCCTTTTCTGCTTCTCACACTGCCCTGACAGCGAGTAGGCTGGGAGCGCACAAGAAGTCAGCTGGGGACAGCTGACCCCAAATGACCAAAGGGATATTCCATACCGTATGATGTCATGCTCAGCAATAAAAGCTGGGCAAAAGAGGAGGAAGGGGGAACGTTCGGGGTGATGTCACTTGTCTTACCAAGTAACTGTTATGTGTGATGGAGCCCTGCTTTCCTGGAGATGGCTACACACCTGCCTGCCGATGGAAAGTAGTGAATGAATTCCTTGCTTTGCTTTGCTTGCATGCACAGCTTTTGCTTTACCTATTAAACTGTCCTTATCTCAACCCACGAGTTTTCTCACTTTTACCCTTCTGATTCTCTCCCTTAACCCACTGAGTGGGGGAGTAAGCGAGTGGCAGTGTGGTGCTTAGCTGCCCACTGGGGTTAACCGACAAGACCAAGGTAGAAAGTCCTTGCTTATCATCATTTTCATCCAGTATGTACTTTCTCTTTATCTATGTTGACTGGAGTGGATCACTCTGATTCCTGTCGTCTCATGCCTTGACCAAGCTGTGCAACCAGCTAGACCATAGAATCATAGAATCATAAATTGTTTAGGTTGGAAAAGACCTTTAAGATCATCTGTGCTCTTACCTCCCTGCTCCCAGCCTTGTTCTTCTTGTCCAGTACTGCCCTTTACCACTTAAATTCCAGTTTTGTTTGGTTCAACATCAGATCTCAGATCCCTGTAGTTTGTGATTTTCTCTATTTTAATTTGATTGTTCACATTGCTCTCAAAGCAGTCAGAAGATTTGGTTTTTATCAGAAACACTTTAAACCTTGGAGTTCAATTACTCTTCAGATACTATATAATATGGTATAGATGTTCTGTTCCATATGGTATAGATATGCTCTCTTTCCTGTCACTTTAAATTCCTCTTTCCTTCAAAATACTTTCTTGTTAGGAATTTTCCACTATTGAGTTTCATTCTATTATTTTCCTTTAACCATGTGCTGTTTCCTAAACATCAATCCGAATTATATTGTCAGCTGCTTAGCAGAGGGCTTTTCTTTAATGAATTTGTAGGCACTGTTTTGATTTACAGTGTTACCTAAATAAAAAATAACATAACATCTGTCATGATAATAAAAGTTATGTGATTCAGATTGACTGAATTTTGTATTAGTGGGCAAGTACTGAATTATCTAACTAATTTTCAATGTGTTTTTTCTGTCTTCTCTTTTTAGAATAAAAACAATCTTTGTCATATTAATGTACAGAAGCTGTGGGGTTGCAATGTTTTTATTAATTAGATCTATTAATCTTTGAAGTGTTGTTTTTGAGTTTTAAAAGGAATAGTATAAACCAGGTTAGCCTATGGAATTTCCCCCTCTCCCAGCAGATAAAGTAATTCAGAAATTTCCTGCATTAGTAGTATCATGACTAGAAAACTGCAGTAAGCCAGCACCATTTCAGTATACATTGTTTACATCTACTGCATGGAGGATACCATCAAAAGGAATAAACAATCCCTCACCCAGTTACATAGAGCAATTTGATTAAGGTTTTTAAAAAGCAATTAAAGGATGATTGTCTTTGGACTGTTTGACTGGAAAATGTTAATGATATCACAGTTAGTATTTAATAGGAACCATCTGCAGGGTTGAGAGACTCTTGGAGGGCCTGTAGGAAGGAAGAGGGGCATAATAAGGAAAATTTCAGATACAAAGCTTTTCTCATACTTGAAATTCATGCCTTACAAGGGTAAAAGGAGAAAAGAATCACTTGGACATCTTTTGGACAGACAATTTGGAAGCTCTCCTTTGCAATTTAAAAGCAGACATGAAATTAGAAAGATTTTCTGTTTTGACATTGTATTCAATGTCAGACGTGTCTGGATTCTCTTAGATCTTTTGTGAAATTCTCTCTAAAAACTAGTTTACTGTCATTATCATTATCTTAATGTTTTCTGTCTGCTGCACTAATTTTGGTGGTTTGAGGCTTGGTGTATCCAGTTAGTGATCAATAACAAAATTTAACAACTAAACCAAGAAATCGGGAATCATATTAATGGTCAAAATCTTTTGGGATTCCAGAGCTAAAAATCAAATTAAAATGACGACTGTAAAATTCTGTATTTTGCAATGCCCGTTAGTCTATAAAAAACAGAACAGAAACAGAAGTTTCTAGTCCTGTGACATGCAGTCTCTCAGAAAGTACACATTATGCCCTCTATAAGTCTTCATGAGGTACATAGCATTGATTTCCTGAGTCAGCAGTAGTTGAAGATCTTATCGATATCTAACGGAAATAGAGAAATACGAGATAATAATCAGAATGACATAATTTTAAAGATCAATCATGTGAGTTGGCAAGTCTTGGAACTAATTTGGCAGAACATTACACATGCTTCTGACCCCATGAAAACTCTGAAATTCTAGTCCCTTTATAGTATTTAAAAAAAAAAAAAAAAAGAAAAAAAGAAAAAAACTCCTTCAGGTTTCATTAGAACAGTAATTAAAAGGTCCGTGGCAGAAACTATGCAGATTACAGTCATGTTCTTTACATCAGGGGGATGTGTCAGCTATTAAGGTGTGAGCATGGAGAGGACAGAGAAATTGTACAAGACTGCACACAGAGGAAGGACAGTCAAGGGCCTATGCATTGACCTTGATCAACACAAACAGGGAGAAGAGGGGCACACAGGGCCAAGAAATGGATCCTGGCATTTTGTGGAGCTAACAGAAAAAAAAGAGATCTACCTGTTCTATGAAGGGAATGTAATGTGGGATATTCGGCATTCTTAGCTCATCCGCTGTTACTGACCAAAAATCCCCTGAAATGGAAGAAAGCTCAGAGGACATGGGACACGATGTCCAGAGGACATGATGTGCCCATGAAGCTCAGAGAATAAGGCAGGGTGTGACTGACCACAGCTGTTGCAAAGAAAGCTGACTTTAGCTCAACACTAAGGGGACTGGAGGGTGGCTTTTGTTTTAGATAAACAGCTATGTCAGTTGAGTGGATCAACTGTAAATGTTTCTCCTTGAGTTCATTAAAAGAGTGTGAATGTCTCCCTGAGTTAGCCAGACCAGCATAGGGGGAGTGAATACGTGGCTCAGCCCAACATAGAGTATAAAAACTGAACAACTAACAAAAAAATTTTGAAGAGAGCAATGGGCTTGAGTTGGCTTCAACCCACGCATTCTTTTCTGGCAACTGGGGATGCCCAGCATTGTGACAGTGAGCATATTATACACTGGTAATGGAGATCACATTGGTATTATGCTTCAACTGTGTATTGCAATTGCTATGTTTTGCTAAGTGTAGCTTACATTTGTATTGTATTATGCAGTATATTTTGTATCACTCTGATAAATCATAAATCCTTTGTAACATCAACTGTCTTCAAATAAGTAAATTTGATATTAAACATTACACCCTCCACGCATGCAATATCTAAAAGAACCTAGTCAGAGAGCATTGGACTCTGACATCTGGGCAAATGCATAGGCAGAAAAGTTTAGCAGGTTTTAACTTTAGTAGAGGAGACATCCTGATGCTATGTTCAACTTTCTGAGGTACAGTTTCATGCAGTGTTCTAAGTTAAAATGTGCCAATTGTTTTCTCTTTTCCTGCAAAAAAAGATAAATAATCTCTTTTCTTTATGCTTTTGATGTGATCCGATTTTAAAATGGAATGAAATAAGTAAGCAGAGAGGTAATCAAGAGAGTTGGAAAGGTAAGCTCCTTATTAAAATGGCTCATATACTTTAATAGAAATCGTGATGTGTTTTGAAGAACATCATAATCTGGAGAGCTGAAATGATCTACTGAAATTATTTTTTTCTTTGTCTTCTCCAGGGTACAGTTGAAAGCTATATTTTCTAAGAAGACTAATAAAATAATGTACAGAAGTATTTATCACACTTTTATTCTTTCATCACAATTAAAAGAAGGTGAAAGAAGGATTTTAAGAAGGAGAAGAAGGTATGCTTGCAGAGAATTTTTAATTTTTAATTTTTTAATTTTTTAATTTTTAATTTTTTAATTTTTAATTTTTAATTTTTCTTAGCTATAACCTGATATGATACACATGATACACAGAAATTGCTAACTGCATAGGAAATAATTTTCCTATAGGAAATAATGCATAGGAAACTGCATAGGAAATAATTTTCCTTTCAGTTTCACTTTTAAATAAGTTTGGATTATTGATGCACACAATATTTTAAAGGTCTACCAGGACTAGGAACATAATAGATCATCTGATTAATCTCAAACACAAGATGTTTTGTATTAAATGGTATCTGACTTCTAGAGTCAGGTTTTACTGAATTGCTACCTTTTTTTATTGGTGTCTATATCAAGATAAATATTTCAAAACCATACCATATTAAATACCAAATTCATTGCTCATGCAGCTCCAGAGTGTTTAGTTAAATTATTTCAGAGATTAATTTGGTTCTTAAGCTTTATTGATTCTTTAAGTTAACAGGCAAAATATACTTAGAGGCCAATAAGAACAATCACAGTCATATATTATTTTATGCTTGTTTAAGCAATGAGGTAGAACAGGAAATCAATATAAAAAGGCTTCTTGTATTCATAGAAGTATCTAATGGCTATAATGAATCAAGAATAATTTACAAGACTATATATATTTTTTTTCAGTGAAAAGTAAGGAGCTCATAACTGTTATTCTATGGCTGTGACTACATTACTAGTCTTTCCAAAAATAGAAGAATTTATAATGCATTAAATTCTTATTCAGGATAATTCCATCACTTTTCCAATATTGGAACTTTTTAAAGTCAACACTGGTTGTTTTTCTGTAAGCTCTGTGCTAGCTTAAACATGAGATAATTCAAGAATATCCTATATGTCCATGTTCCACAGGCAGCCAGGCTGAGGATGGTTCAGCCTTTTTAGCAAGGGAAACACACACACACCCCCCTCCTGCCCTTTCTAGGTCTGCAGACTGCAGAGTTTTTCTCCCAGTTGTAAGTACTGGAACCTGCAGAGGCACAGAAAGAATCTACCTTTAATATCACCCCTTTGTCCTATGTGGGGCATATCTTGTGACTCTGATAGGTTGTGTGCCTCTAGTCCTAATTTCTTCCCATGTGGAGGCAACAGCAGAGGCTCCTTCAAGGCAAAGACAAAAATCTTGCTAAAACTGCCTCGTGGCCATTGTGCATGCCATGCTGCCTCCACTAAGTGGCAAATGTGAGAAGAGGCATTCACAAAAACTATGAAAGGTCCACCATATCATCACAAAGAGTAAGAATACATATATGTACAGGAGGGGAAAAAAAAAAAGAGGAAGAAATTGTGTATAAAGGCAGCCAGAATGTGTCCAGCTTACTTTGGATGCACAAATCCATATGAATGGTACATCATAGACTTGGTGTACCTCGAATATCTTTGAATCAGTGGTCACATATTGTGAGCTGTATGTTGACATATGGACAGATTTCTGCCTAGGAAGTGCTGGGAAAAATATGTGAACCTGATGCAAAACATCATGGGAAGTTAGTAAAGGAGGGAGAGGGGAGGAAAGAAATAATTTCCACAACCTGTGGCTACTACTAAATAATGCAGGAAGCATGCATGGAAATGGATCTCTATATGTGGCAGTATTCCCTCAGGAGACCTATCCAATGACTGCTACTACTACTGCTACTACTACTACTACTGTCACTACTATATAAATAGCCTACTTAGCCAGAGAAGGCCAGAAAGTGGAACAAAAGCTAATGCGTTTTTACCTGCTTAAAGTTCTGTCTAAGAAAAAAAGAATGGTGATTCTTTTATTAATATGTGAGCAGAACAGCTGTAGAGCATCAACCCTGGGGATCCAGTATTCATGAAGGATGAATAATTCCACAGAGAGAAAATTCTTTCCATTCTGCCATTTATTTGCTTTTGCCTCATACTTTTTTTTTACCTCCTCTAAGTCTCAAAAAAGAAATAAAAATATGGCAGTTTTACAGAAAGTCCCAAGATGCTTTTTTTTTTTTAAACATCAGTTCATGGAGTCCATATGACTATATGACTGTTTGAGACTGAGTGCTCCATTTTTTAAGGTTTTGTTTGTTTGGTTTTTTTTTTATTCCTCTTAGTTTGAAAATGTGAACACTGGTCTCAGATCAGAAAAGCCAAATAGAAAGAACAGAGGTTAGATTTGTTTGGCTTTTCTAACCTCTTGATTTTATATGCAAATTCAAGACTATATTCTGGGCATGACCTGTGAGTTTTGAATGTTTCAGGCTGGTAATATTCGCCTCCTTAACTCCCTTTCACAATTTACATTTTAAGCTGTTTCCAAGTCAAAAACCATTACTTCTATATGAAGTTGTTAAGAAGTATTGGAGAGGGATATGGTTCTATTTAGACTTTGTGTGAACATATGTGACAGAATTAAACTAACCACAAGGAAAGAAGGCCCTAAATAGATGGCTCCAGTTAATCATTAACCTTCCTAGAGACTGATGAGAGTGGGAGGAACCTGGGCCTTATATAAATCCATTTTTTTATTTGTTTATTTATTATTTCACAGGGAAAAGAAGGAAGGGTGACCTTTAGGAAAGATGTGCTATTGCAGGAATGCTTGGGGAGAAGCTTGCTTTTCTAAGTGTGTTTTGAACTTCTATGGGTGAGAGGACTTATGAGGAAACAGATGAAGAGATGTTGGCTCTGAATACTCGTATATCACTTTTTAAGGACTGTTGCACTACTGTTGCACTTCTTTTTCTATTTTATGTTGTGGTCAGGTCCCTCTGATCCATGAGGCAATAGCTCAATGTTCTGGGGGAGAAGTAGGGGGAGAGGGAAAATGAGAGGGTGGGATGCCAGACAGCAGGACTTGTTCAGGAGGCTGTAGGAAAGATGTGTGTCTCTACTGTTCCTCAAGGGACAAAAGAGGGTAGCAAAAGCAGGGAACATGTAGCTCAGAATATGATAGTAATCCCATATTCCATTATTAGTAATGGAGCAGGAGTTTTTCCTCATTTTCCTGTGGACATAGAGAGTTATTAAGGCTGGAGCTGTTCACTGTGCCTTTACTTCAGCAATGAACATCTAGGCTACTCAATACCTAGAAGCCTTTCTCCTAAGGACAATAATGAGCCCTCAGGTTATTGTACCCTTGGTCCCACTATTTGCTTGGGTTGGTATATCAGAGATCATAACTTGTTAGAGTACAAACTTAAAGGTCATGAAACTATTCTCTTGAGAGAGAAGTACAAAAATCATTCTATACCATCCATAGCCTTATAGAAATATTTAATCTGACACTGAAATGCATGCTGTGAAAATTCATTAACAGTATAGGGTCAGACTAAGATGAATGGCTGCTATTTTTAGTTTGTCTATAGGGAAGTAAGTATCCTAGGCACCAATGGGCTTCTCACCATTTGAATGTGCTATGGTTGATGAATGCAAGGCCCACTACATATTATAGAAGAAGCTTAGGAAGATAAAGCCAAGTCACTAGAGGGAGTGGCTAGTTATATTTTGCAGATGAGAACATCTGGCAGAACTAAGAGAACAAGCCCGAAGAAATCTAGTTAGGCCCAGGAAAGAAAGACTATTCAAGAACAAAACAAAAACTTTTGCATAAGGCTAAAAAGTACCACAGAGTTACTCTTGTTACTGTCTCAGGAAATTTGACTCAGCTGATTAAATGTTAAGGTCCTTCTGAAATGCTGAAGAAGGTTAGTCCAGAGGCATATGACAGCTGTATGAAAGACTGTGCAAAGTAGACATAGAATGTAAAAATGCTGTGAAAATTGCAAAGGGTCTTAAAGGAAATCTCAGCAGTGTCAGGATTCAAGTTATATCAGAAAATACAGATATTGCAGAAAGGTTCTGCAGAAGTACAATATATTTGCAAACACTAATTTCGTTGAGAACTGGGCATAGACCAATGTTTATAGAGCTTTATAATAAGAGGACTTATAGGCACTTTGGGAGCTGCTGCTAAACTAAGCTCCATCCTTATTGTTAAAGACAGCTAGACTGTGGCAGTACTATTAAAGAACTTCCCCCAATTGCAAATAATGTAAATGAAAATGACAGTAATGAGACTATTTCTGTAATGCTATGTGCATGTGTCTAGTATTAATGTTTCAAAAAGGATGCTGTTGGAAAATGAGAAATGAGTCCTCCTCATTGCTTTTTTTCCTGAAACAAGTGCTGGAAATACAGTTTACAGTATCTTAACAAGTTCAATGTATTTTATCCAAGAGAAGGTGAAGAGATGACTTGAGTAAAACACATCTCTTGATTACTGAAGGTGGATGTTTATTTAATCTAGTAGAAAATGGCCTAGCAAGATAAATATGCAACTACAAAGTGCAAGGTTTTTTAGTAGTTAATCATTAAGACAATATTCCTGTGGGTGTGACTCTTGTACAAATGCAATCTTTTATCTAATATATGTGTCTTACTGAAAACCTATTGCAGCTCAATTAGAAATCGTGGGCTTGTAATTGTAGATTACCAGTTGTAGTGATCGTTGATCAAACTAAATGAACATAGAAATCCTCTGCTGTATTTCTGAAAAGAATCATTCACAGCAGTTCAGATACTGATGCTGGCTTCTGTCAGACAAAAGCAGCTATGTGTCAGGAACTCCAGGGAAACCTCAATAGGAAGTACAATCTAGGAGAAATAAACTTTTTCTGTTATTTAACTGCCTTCAAATACTTTGGGAGGGAGTTTTGGTGCCTGGAATTAGGTGCTGCTTTAAATATATGCATATCCCGAACAACTCTACTCTAAATATGCACAAACACATTAAAGTGAATAAAATTCCCTTTGATATTCAATTAAATATGCAAAGCAATGTCAAAAAAGAACTGGTGTGAAACATTCAAATAATGTAATGGTTTAGGTTTTTTTTTCCCTTTGGCCTTTACATTTAGGAATAGGTGACAGAAATTATTGAAAACAAGTTTATATTACTTCTGGAGCAAAATCTATAAATTTTTAGTTGGTGAGCATCTCTTCACATAAATATAGATTGTTTTAAAACAGAAAAATACTAGTGTATGTTACTTAAATGTTGTTCTGCTATTTATATAAAAGATAAAGATCTTTCCAGGCAAAAAGGTTTCTAAGAAAAGCAGGTAGAAAGTTGCTTTTGTTTTTCTTAACCTTGGTGCTGTCCAAAATAAATAATGCTTTTGCATTGATCCAACTGAAGATCCATTTCAGATTCTTGTTACAGACAGTCTAGTCAATTCTTGTACAGATCTAGGGCTTGACATAAAACAATCCACAAAACCAACTAAACAGTAATCAGAATGTAATAACAGGTTTATTTAAATACAAGGTCTGGGCCAGTTAGCAGCAAATGAATGCTGGTTTGTGGGACATTGACACATCAACAAAACTTTTAAATGCAACGCAAATGGAAACTGCAAGAGACAACATTTTAAAAAGGAGGAAAACCACACCAGGGTAACAAATACACCTAATAATGCAATCCAAACTAAGAGAATAGACACCCTAAATTGAGTGTGAAGATCCTCATGGAAGTTGTACTACTCTAACGTCCTTCTTGATTTCTTTGTTCTCTGCTGCTTCTCTTGGGCCTGTTCAGGTAGTCATAAGATGTGGTGCAAGGAATCGGGACAGTATTGAGAAGCTGGGGGCAAAGAGAGTGTAGGTAGTAGGATGTGAGACTACTACATATGACACTGAGTCTCTAGATTGTCTTTGATGTCTTAGAAACTTCATCTTCAGAAGAGGGCTCTGAGGAAGTTCTCTGAGGTACAAAGTCAGTGAGCTAGAAGCATTCAGGGAGTTCTTCTAGAATCACATCCTCTGTAAGCAGACTGACTACTTACCAGTGTAAAGGCTACTACTTAGCTAGTAGTAGATAGCAAGCCTACTTGCAGCCAGACCAGAAGTCATATAAGGAAAAAAGTCTTTGTTTAAACTTGTCTTTATTTTTTTATAAACAGGTTTTCTGGCTCCCAAATGTAATCTTGTAGCCAGGATTTGATATTCATAAAATACAAAACACTATCTCCCAAGTAATAACTTACTTTTTATTTATGAACTGTCTTGTCCTAAAATATACAACAGGAAAATCCCACTGTATAGTTAATGTTTAGTCACTCATGTATATTTTTATTTGCTGCTTCTTAGGTTCCTGTGCTTATGCTATTTGGATTTAACGTAGTTTTGAATTGTTTTCCAAACTGAAAGTAACTTGCTTATTCTGTTAGAAATTGACATAAAAATAGATAAAGACAGGACAATTATATGCTTAAATGACATGCTACTCATGGATTAGTGGATTCTAATGCAATAGAAAGGGTAAGACAGAAGTGATATGAACACTGTAAAAGATTCACACTTGCATCTCTTGGTGCTGAGGCTCTTCCCTCCCTCACACTTCTGCCCTCTGACCACCATGCATTTCAGCTGTATGCTGCAAATGAGCTAATTTTGAAACAGTCAGTGTTTAAGTTTTGGTAGAATTTATAACCTCCATAGGAAAAGAGCAAGCACAGATGTTGCCTGCCTTGCTTCTCACCTTAGAATTGGCATATTTTCCAAAAAGCCCTACATATTTTTGAGGACACTTGGGGTTGCGTGCTAACAGACTCTTGTATTCAGTGTCTGAGTTCACAATGATCACTTTATTCATTTAGGTTAACTTTCACTGAATCTGTATTTAAAAGTCACTGGGGGCCTTTCCCACACATATGCACAAACACTTGCTGGTCTTCTCTCCAAAATAGCACTGGTAGAGTTTGATATACTTATAGTTTTCGCTGCTACTTGTTTCTTGTTTGGGCAGAAGAAAATCCTCTTCACAGAGCTTGAACATCAGTTGTAATTCCCAGCAGAGATGTCATGATATTAGAAGTAGCTGCAAATGAAACCAATTATATGTCCTGCATTCAGTAAAGTGGTGCAGAACAAACTTGATTGAAAGGCTCTATCCTCACTGTAAATTTGCTCAGATTTTTTTTTACATGGTTGAAAAGGGAGTCTTAGGAACAGCAAGAATTAAGGTCCTCTGCATACTTGTAATTAAGGTCCTCTGCATACCTGTCCACCAGCATACTCAGAGCACGTAAACATTTGCTCATGTGATACATGGAAGGACAGGTTAGAGCACAGATGTAGGAATCAGGAAAGCTGGAGTTCTGATGTCTCCATTCTCATGATATACTAAGTCATATGGCATATGTATTGAGGAAAATATAGGCATAATGATATTTAAAAATGCTATGAGACCTAACATCATAGAGCTAAATAGTGATTCTCCAATCTGCCCTTTGTAAAGGACACTACATAGATTGGGCTCTCTCGGGAACACAATGGCTCAAAACTAATTTTTTGCTCCCTGATTGAGCAATAATATAGCTACTGTTTGTATCAGAAATTTATATAACTCTCATAGTCTACAAGTTGGCTTCCTAAGAGAGTGAACTGAACACATCACACCAGGTCGCAATTAGACCACAAGACAAGCAAGCTTCAGAATCGATTCTTCTGTATATGCTGGCTGTGCAGTTCTGGTCATTTTGGGGTTCCTGATGTTTGTACAGTGTTGTTTATGTGAAAAAAGCTATACAATATCAGTATAACATACATCATATTTAGCAATACCTTTCCTGAAGTATCAACAATTTTAGTAAGCAAACAATACCAAAAATATATAAAGTGAGTGTTTGAAGCAAAGCAGTGTTCTTTACAATTAATGAAATTACCTCTTCCTTTTTTTAGTCATCTAGAGTATTCACAGTATTGCACAATAAAAAACAGTTCTGTGCCTTCTGTTTTGTTTTTGATTACTTTATTTTGATCAAGAAAAATCTGAAAAGTGAGCAGCTAAATAAGCAGTTGTTCTTGAAAAACTGCTCTTGGAAAGTAACGATGGGCAAATTTCTTCTCCTTCAAGAAGAAAAAAAGTATACTTCTGGATAAGTATGTGCCTATATATTTAAATGAATGTTTTTCTTGTTGAAATGCTATGAGAGATAAAAACTAAAATACATCAAATTGTGCCCAGGTATAACACATTTTACTGGTTTCGATGTCAGCAATTATCTATCCATTTATATTCCATATCATTTATTGTTAGCACTTTATTTTGGACTCAAGTTAAAGGCAGATATTTATTGTATGTCATTAGAAATTCAGCATAGATTTTGTGGCACTATCAGTTCCTTACTAATTGCAGAAACTAGTCAGAAAAAGGAAGGCAGTTCAGAAAAACACAACATGATACAGAAATGATATTTCACAAGACAACATTATACAGAAAGAGACCTGCAGTTTCCTAGTGTGACTCAATTGTTGCTCAAAACAAATCCCATTTTAAATAAATTCTTAAAAAAGATAAAATAAAAGTGGAATCTCTCCTTCTGAAGATAAAAACACTGTAGTAAATGGGCAGTGGAACATATGCTGTTGCTATATGATTTATTACTGAATCTTTGACACACTTTAAAATCTCTTCTGAGAGCAAGTATGGAAATTATTTCAATATTGCTACTTATTGGTTCAGTGAAAATGCTGTCACAATCCTCGAACAGTGCTGAATTCCATTTTGTGTTTCCTGGGAACTTCCAGGGTTGCTTATCTGGAAGTCAGAAATGAATGTCCCAGAGGAACAGATCAAGTAGCCTATCTGGTCTTTCTATCATTAAACTATTTATTAATCTCACTAAACTAGTTGCATTAATAATCACTTTTCAGTAGATAAGGATAAATACACTTCTTCGGGTTTTTGATTACTAAAAGTATACTGATTTTTTTCAACAGGAAATGAGTTTAGGTCAAATTGTGTATCACCTGGTCTTATGGTATCAGTTCTACCTTGTCTACAGAGAACGACAGGTATGTTTTCATATACAGATTCACAAGGTAATGTTTTGACAGGCAGTTTGATTCTTTCTAGTAACACTTCAGTGGAAGTAGGTCACGTATTGTCTTTTTAACTTTCTAAAAAAACTACGGGCTTGATCTTCTCATGCAATACAAAACATACAAAAAGTGCATGCAAAAGCCAAACCAAGTTACAAAATATGCAAAACCCTTAGAAACATGCCATGCCACTTCAGAAAGAACAGTGATTTGGCTTCCATTGCACAGATGGAAAGAAAGAGAGAATAATTCTTTGGAGGACATTAAAGACAGTGAGGTTTTTCCTTAGTTGCCAATGCCTGTCATAGGTGGGTTTGAAATACAATATTAGGAGATAGTAAGAGAAGGTGACATGTATTCATTTGCTATAGTGTTAACAAGTGTCATGTCATTCTACTTTTCCTGTACCCTAACTTTCACTTGGACCTAGTGTGATCTCTCTTTCTCTCTTCCCCTCATCTCTCTCCAACCTGTTCCATCAGGTGCTTGTCAATAGTTTCTTTGTCTTTCTCTGCATTGTTCCATAATCCCACTTCCCTTACCTGACCTCATTAAGGACCAGGCCAGAGCTGTAAAATCCTTTACTCAGTTCTACCTGTCATGCTTGGAGTTGGAAGAGAGGCACAAGATAAGCCGCCAACTCACAGATCTCATCAGCAGCATTAGGGAGGCAATCGGCCTAACTTTTCACCTCCACCTTATTTAATGGCTATAGGATCTTGGGATACTCACATTACTCACATTACTAGCCTTATTCTAGCTGCCTTCCAGAGTCCACTGTATAGTGTCAGAGCAGGAGTGTCTGTCCCTCTATGTGGATGCTAGTATAGCTCACCTGAGAGCTCACAAATATGTCTGGAAAACACTATTCATCCTTCACTGATGTATCATACTGGAGGAGTTTCCTAGAGAAACAAAGTAAGCTGAGTTCATCAGATCCTTCATCGAAGTTCAACACAATGCTTGATTTCACAGTCCTCACTGAAAGTGAAAACTATGTGACCTTTCCTGGGTTTTGGTTTCAGCATCAGCACTGAAGGCAACCAGCAACTAATGCAACTAATTCAGAGCTCATCAGTGTATGGACTACTTTAAATTGCAGTATAAATTACATTTCATCTGTCTGTACCACAAATCTTATAGTATAAGAAGCTGACTGATAAATATTGGCTGATGAGTGAAACTTTGGAGCAAGTCTTTTATCTTCAACAGCTTTCTAAAACTCTGAATAATCTCTCTACATCTGTAATTGTGCAACAATATTATACCTCTCTCATTCGACTTATTCACCAAGTTATTACTAAACATTAGTTTCCACTGTGGCTCAGTTATCTAGTTTTATTGTGCCCTACTGGCATTGCTATAATCCTCTTTCACCTTGAATTCCCTAAAACACTTTGCTGACTCACTCCATCTATTTGCCAACTCATTGTGCTGAAAAACACCCAGTTCCAGCACTGATGCTCCTTTTATAAACCTCTTTCAGTGTTAGATAACTAGCCACGTGACCATACGCTATTTCTGTTTATTTACCAACTATTTATTCACAGCAAAACTTTGTGCATCTGCTTGTCCTTTCAGTCCAGTTTTGAAAATCAGGAATGCTTTTCCTAAAGCCCACAGAGTTAAGTAAAAATATAAACAGTTGGAGAAACAGCACAGCCAGGAATTGTATCTTTGCTTGGATTTACAGATTTCTATTAGAGTACCTTTTCAGAGATTTTGTGAGAAAATTTGACTTTTTCAGCAGCCTAAGTTCATTATACTTGCCTAATATGCTTTTCTTTTAAAAAGACTGCATAAGTTATACTTTCTGATAGACCTTTATCCATTATATTGTTACCTCTTTCAGAGAAAACTAACAGACTATAGAGAGGTACCATGCAGCTTTACAAAAGCCCTTCTTTTTGGTTCCAAACAAAAGACTCTGAAATTGCCTGCATTTAGTACTCTTCCAAACACATTTTGTCTTCCACCTACTCTCCCACAGCATGGTTTATGTCTAAAAAAAAAGAATAATGAGGAATAAATGGGGAAGAGAAAATAATAAAAGTTGAGAAAGCGATTCAGAAAAAATAAAAAAATCTTCCAAAAAGGCAGGACTGAATTTAGAGAAATCAACAGCAAAAATAGACATTTCAAAAGGATTTAAGATGAGCTGACACCTCTGTAGACTTAAGATATATGTAAGATAAAATGAAAGTTTTACTTCTATGAAGTTT
Organism: Platalea leucorodia; assembly: GCF_965183815.1. Lineage (NCBI taxonomy): Eukaryota > Metazoa > Chordata > Aves > Pelecaniformes > Threskiornithidae > Platalea > Platalea leucorodia. The sequence goes on along the minus strand of NC_138859.1, from coordinate 23,523,644 downwards.
TGAATTATGTTTAGTATTAGTTTGGCATGCATTTAGCAATGACAATTATGTAATAGGTGATGTTCTTCTTCCTCCATTCCAAGCAGCTTATGAATTTGACTTTCTTGCTCATTTTCTTTTTGAGAAGCTGACAGGCAACTTCCCACATTCCATTTCTTGCTGTGGTTTATAACCTTAATGATAATGACAGATATTTCCCTAGGTTCTTTCTTAGGTAAAGTTCACCAGTATATACATTTTTAAGATTACCACAAGTATGCATTTTAGAGATACTGGCTAGCTTCTTCTCTAAGTATAGCACCATTTTTAAAGATATATTATTTATTTTTGTGGGTAGCTCAGTTATTTTATGCTGTAGTTTCTCAGAGGAATACCATCTTGCCCCAGTGGTTTACTGCAATGGAAGTTCTAGCTTTACCCTCTTTCTCTCTGACAGTGCTATACATTCTCTAGCTATAGAGTAACCTCTGGATACACATTTCCTCTTTCTCTGATGTAGTGGCATCCAGCAATAAGCAAACACTTAGCTTATACACTTAACTATCACATTTACTCTTAGAACAGGGCCTCTCCATCCAGACAGCCTCACATCTCAAAACATCTTCTCTGGTAAATTCTCATCCTCACAAAAATATCCATTTATATATCCAGTTCCTGCCCAGCAGCAACTAGGCAAAGAAGAGTGGGAAGAAGCTGGTAGGACCAAGGACTATGGAAACTTCTTCTTCAAATTAGAGAGGCCTGTCAGTACTAGCGATTATTATTAACAGTATAAGGGATGATAACAGTAGTGGACAGGATTATCCTTGATGAGTGTTGAAAAAGACTTGTTCCTGTCTGAACTGACTGCAAAGACATGGTCAGTGTCTTTGTAGTCTAGCAATGGTTTGTTAAAAAATAAATGACGTCTAAATCAATTTCTTGCAGCTACATTCTATTTAACAAAATTATGCAATTTTAGACTTGACTTTGACGTCTTTCAGTTATGCAAACTGATTGTATATAGTTCATCCACTTATTGAGAAACAGAATATTTTGCCAACACTAATGAAAGAGAAGAATAGATATAACATGATGATACACAGATAGTTGAGCCCTAGGGACAACATACTGGACTGTTAGCTCTCTCCTGACCCAAAGTTTCAAAAAGGAATATTAACTAAGGACTTGCTTTCCCTTTGACTTTATTTTTTTTATATCAGTTCATTCTGAGCAAGCTGAGTCCAATTCTATAGGTCAGTTTTCAATAATATTTGAATAGTGACTCTCGTGTGAAGTTTCATGTGTTACTTAATCTATAAAAAGATTCTATTTCAGTCTTAAGCACAGATGCCTCAGAAATCAGAAGTTATGATAAAGCATTTTTTTCTAAGATTACCTTTTCCTAGGTATTAGAAAGTATAATTAGAGAAGTAATAATTTCTCAATAGATAATACTCCAGTAATGAAAAAGTAAAAGCATACTTGTTTAGGTGATGAGTGTCTCTGGAAGCTCTATTTACTTGGGTTTCCACAGAACTGTAAGGTGCTAAATATCTTGCAGATTCTGGCTGCAAGCGTTGCAAATTCCTAATCTCTCTACTCTTTCTAGGAATGTGTTTCAAGTCAATAGAGGAAAATATAGAGATAAAAAAGAACTTTTAATTTGCTCACAGAATAGGTCTCGAGAGATGCTTTTAACCTTTTTAATTACCCAAAAGGGAGAGAAGGCCTGAATTCCCCTTGCAACTTCTTGCCATGGATATCACATGAACAAAAATGTATCATTTCTAGCCAGGACTGTTAAAATTACAAGGGGTGATACTTGTGAAGAAAAACAGAAGGAAAACAGAGATTTTGTTTGACAAAGTCTTTGAATAACAGATTTGTGTCAACAAATCTGAACTACGTTTACAGCCCTGTTAGAGGTTATACCAGATCAATGGCCAAAGGTATCAGTCTTAACCCACAATGAAGTTACTTATTAATCAAAATGCAAACCTGTACATGATAATACTTTATTACTTTCTCAATAACAAGTTTGCAGCCAGAAACCTAAAAACCTCTTTCTGACATAGCGATGACTAAAACCATTAACTAACCTGGAATTCCTTTTTTTCCTTCAACTAAAGATAAATAAGATTAACAAAATAAGATTAACAAAATAAATAAGATTAACAAAAGTAGCTATGGTTACAGTCACAAATACAGTCATATGAGGACATCTGGTAATGACCCAAGTCACTCCTCAAGTCAATTCATTAATATATTTTTAGCTATTCTCTCTTGCTGAAATAGTGTACTCACTAATACTTTAATGATTACTCTCAACAAAATCTCATCAAGCCACTACCACTAACATTACAGCAAATATGCAGTTATTCAGTGGAGACAAACACAATCAGCCAATAACACTCCCTTCCCAGCATGTCTGTAAGTGAGGACTTTCTTCTACAGGTACAGAACTGAAAGTACTCTGAAAGTTGTATAAGACAACCAGCAAAATCAATTTATTGACTTGAAGTGCTTTCCATATTAGGAAAGGTAGCCATGAAGCAATGTGGCTAGGCAATATTTGTAAATAGGATCCTTACCTTCCTAAAGAAAATTACAGGTAACTGTTATAAGCATCTATTGTCAATTAAAAAAAAAAAAAAAACCAACCCTAATCTAATAGCACCTGTCCTGGTTTCAGCTGGGAGAGAGTTAATTTTCTTCTTAGTAACTGGTATAGCACTGTGTTTTGGATTTAGGATGAGAATAATGTTGATAACACACTGATGTTTTAGTTGTTGCTAAGTAGTGCTCACACCAGTCAAGGACTTTTCAGCTTCTTTTCAGCTTCCCATGCTCTGCCAGGTGCACAAGAAGCTGGGAGGGGGCACAGCCAGGACAGCTGATCCAGACTGGCCAAAGGGCTATTCCATACCATATGATGTCATGCTCAGTATATAAACTGGGGGAGTTGGCGGGGGGGGGAGCGATCGCTGCTCAGGGATGTGCTGGGCATTGTCGGTGGGTGGTGAGCAATTGTGTCGTGTATCACTTGCTTTGTATATTTGTAAGAGACTGAAGTGTTAAGAACAATTGTCTCAAAGCTTGCTTGTGTGTTCATCTGATAAGACCGGACAGTAGACCACTCTTTTGTCTGACAAGACCCGAGGGCAGACCACTCTTTGGCTTATCAAGTACCACCATCTGGCAAGGAAGCCTGTGCAAACTTGATGGAGCAGCAGGCCATTCTTTGGCTTATCAGGTAGCATCCTCTTGCAAGGAAACCTGTGCAAACTTGCTGAAGCAGCAGGCCATTCTTTGGCTTATCGGGCAACACCAAGAATAGGACACCAACTGGTATCTGGTCAGGGCGCTTGCCCCACCAGGAGATGTGCATGTGTTGGGTACGTGATGTTGCCCTGGGTAACCAAACAGAAACGAGAGGGCAAACTCCCTCTCCAACACCAGATAAAAGACGGCACCACGAAACCTGAGTGTGGCCATCCACCACCGAAAAACAGAAGACAGGACCAACGGGACGCCGCTGGATCCATGGTGGTGACTATCCTTTGCTTCTCTCTCTCTCTGGATGCTTGCTTATATTTCCTCCTAATATTTCCTGCCTTTCCTATCGCTTTACTCTTTTATATTTACCCAATAAAACGTCTGATTGGCGGCATATGACCTCGTTTGTGTCTTAATTTTGCCCTTGGGATCATTACAAACCTTCCCCGAGCCTGACAATCAGACCGGGACTTAACAATATTATTATTGTATTATTATATTATTATTACTACTACTACTATTCTATTTCATTTTACTTCAATTATTAAACTGTTCTTATCTCAGCCCACGAGTTTTTCTGACTTTCACCCTACCAATTTTCTCCCCCACCCCACCGGGGGGGGGGAGTGAGCGAGCGGCTGTGTGGTGCATAGTTGCTGGCTGGGGTTAAACCACGACAGTCCTTTTTGGTGCCCAACATGGGACACGAAGGGTTTGAGATAATAACAGATTAACCAGAGTGTATTAAGGAATTTGTATCTGTTAACAGTTGCTGGTCATAATATTGATTCATCTGCTCTTGGTATTAGTCTACCTGATCTGCACCATGCTCTTGTTTTTGCAGTATGTGTTAAAGAAAGATTGGCATTGGGTTTTGCAGTTTGCTGTGCTCTGCAGTGATTAGTGGTGTTTTGCCTGGGAGATTTGTTATTAAAACACTGACCTTGAGCCTTATCTGGTATTTGGGTTCTGTAGTGAAGCCATTACTGTACTTCGGGTACCACCTCATGGAGACAACTAGCAATTATACTCCTTCTTCTGAGAGGCTTTTGATGGAGGAAATACAGAATGGCACCTTCGCTGCCTTCTTCTATGATGTTTCCTCCTTCATTACAACAACTTTTCATTATCTTGAACATCCTTGGGTAGTTAAGATATATCTATTGGTAGTTCTTGGGAATATTGTTTTGGTTTTGTCTAAGGTTAATAAACATTTTAAGAATATCATCCAGAGATCTCCTCCAAGGCTGGATAGTTATGAGTGGCAGGGTGTGTGGGAGAGTATGGGCAAATGCCTAGGACGGTGGGCCCCTCCAGTGTTTTGGAATTTCACCCCTGAACAAGTGCAGAATCCTGAAAAATTAGTAGAACTTTTGGAGAAAGTATGCTGTCATCCTGACAATTCTAGGGAGACACAAATCACTGCAATGTGCTGGGGCCTGGCCCATGCCTACCGAGCCCTATTCAACACTATTCAGAACCCTCAAGGGGAAGAGAAGGTCTCTGGATCTGACGACAAAACGACTGGTGCTGCGGCTGCGCCAGCCCCGGCAACAGACACTGTGGCTACGCCAGCCCCTGTGACGAGCACTGCCGATATGCCAGCCCCCGTGGCAGGCTCTGTGGCTATGCCAGCCCCAGCAACAGGCACTGCAGCTATACCGGTCCCGGTAACAGGCACTGCGGCTATACCAGACCCCGTGACAGGCTTCGTGGCTATGCCAGTCCCAGTAGCAGGCGCTGTGGCTACACCAGAGAACCAATCCATGCCAGTATCAGTCGCCCCTATACACAAGAAAAAATACACAAGAAAATCAACTCATTTAGTAAGGGCTGATGATGAACCAGGGCCATCACAAGAACAGGAGGAGGAAGAGGCAGAACCCACAAATGAGATGGTAACAACCCGATCTCTGACACTGAGTGAGCTGCGAGATATGCGAAAAGATTTTAGTCGTCATCCAGGCGAGCCCATCATCACTTGGCTGCTCCGATGCTGGGATAACGGGGCTAGTAGCCTGGAATTAGAGGGTAGGGAAGCCAAGCAGCTGCGATCCCTTTCTAGGGAAGGGGGCATTGACAAAGCAATTGGAAAAGGGGCAAAAGTCCTCAGCCTCTGGAGGCGACTTCTGGCAGCTGTGAAGGAGAGGTATCCTTTCAAGGAAGATTTTTTATGTCAGCCAGGCAAGTGGACCACCATGGAGAGAGGTATCCAGTACCTGAGGGAATTAGCCATGCTGGAGGTGATGCATAATGACCTAAACAATGAGCAGTTATCCAAAGATCCAGATGAAGTCCAGTGCACACGACCCACGTGGCGGAAGTTTGTATGGAGCACACCATCATCGTATGCAAACTCTTTGGCAGTAATGGCCTGGAAAGATGAAGAGGGACCAACAGTGGAAGAATTGGCTGGCCAACTCCAACGATACGAAGAAAGTCTCTCTTCCTTCCTACGGGCCTGCGTCTCGGCTGTGGAGAAACTGCCTGACATGCTAGCTGAGAAATTATCCTGGGAGTTCCAGCGATTCAAAGAGGACATGTCCTACTCCTCACCTGTACGGACCAGTATCTCAGCCATCAGGAGTAAGCATCCCTCTCTTCACCACGGGCCACCATGTGGTTTTATCTGCGTGACCACGAAGAGGACATGAGGACATGAGGAAGTGGGGTGGAAAAACTACCTCGACCCTAGAGGCAAGGGTACGTGAGTTGCAAGGAAAAACAACTAAAAAAGGTAGTTCTCCCAGGAAAATTGCTGCTTCAGTTTCCAGTGAGCAGGTCCCCAGACAGGGTAGAAGGGCTGATTTTGCTTCCGATCTCAATAAAGGGACTTTTGATTCGCATTTACAAGAAGCGAGTAACGAATGCTATGACCAGGACTAGAGGGGCCCTGCCTCCAGCCAGGTGGAGGAAAGGGACAACCGGGTGTACTGGACTGTGTGGATTCGATGGCCTGGCACATCAGACCCACAGCAGTATAAGGCTCTAGTGGACACCAGTGCACAGGGTACCCTAATGCCATCAAGCTATGAAGGGGCAGAACCCATCTGTATTTCTGGAGTGACAGGGGGATCCCAACAGCTGACTGTATTGGAGGCTGAAGTGAGCTTAACCGGGAAGGAGTGGCAGAAGCACCCCATTGTGACTGGCCCAGAGGCACCGTGCATCCTTGGCATAGACTACCTCAGGAGAGGGTATTTCAAAGACCCAAAAGGGTACCAGTAGGCTTTTGGTATAGCTGCCTTGGAGATGGAGGAAATTAAACAGCTGTCTACCCTGCCTGGTCTCTCAAAGGACCCTTCTATTGTGGGGTTGCTGAGGGTCAAAGAACAACAGGTGCCAATCGCTACCACAACGGTGCACCGGCGGCAATATTGCACCAACAGAGACTCCCTGATTCCCATCCATAAGCTGATTTGTTGTCTGGAGAGCCAAGGAGTGATCAGCAAGACTCGCTCACCTTTTCACAGTCCCCTATGGCCAGTGCAAAAGTCTAATGGAGAGTGGAGACTAACAGTACACTATCGGGGCCTGAATGAAGTCACGCCGCCACTGAGCACTGCTGTGCCGGACATGCTAGAACTTCAATATGAACTGGAGTCAAAGGCAGCCAAGTGGTATGCCACCACTGACATCGCGAATGCGTTTTTCTCAATCCCTTTGGCAGCAGAGTGCAGGCCACAGTTTGCTTTCACTTGGAGGGGCGTCCAGTACACCTGGAACCGACTGCCCCAGGGGTGGAAACACAGCCCCACCATTTGCCATGGACTGATCCAGACTGCACTAGAACAGGGTGGGGCTCCAGAACACCTGCAATACATTGATGACATCATCCTGTGGGGCAACACAGCAGAAGAAGTTTTTGAGAAAGGGAAGAAAACAGTCCAAATCCTTCTGGAGGCCGGCTTTGCCATAAAACAAAGTAAGATCAAGGGACCTGCACAGGAGATCCAGTTCTTAGGAATAAAATGGAAAGATGGACGTCGTCAGATCCCAATGGATGTGATCAACAAAATAACACCCATGTCTCCACCAACCAGCAAAAAGGAAACACAAGCTTTCTTGGGCATTGTGGGTTTTTGGAGAATGCATATTCCAAATTACAGTCTGATCGTAAGCCCTCTCTATCAAGTGACCCAGAAGAAGAACGATTTCAAATGGGGCCCTGAGGAACGACAAGCCTTTGAACAAATTAAACAGGAGATAGTCCATGCAGTAGCCCTTGGGCCAGTCCGGGCAGGACAAGATGTAAAAAATGTGCTCTACACTGCAGACGGGGAGAATGGTCCTACCTGGAGCCTCTGGCAGAAAGCACCAGGGGAGATTCAAGGTCGACCCCTGGGGTTTTGGAGTCGGGGATACAGAGGATCCGAGGCTGGCTATACTCCAACTGAAAAAGAGATATTGGCAGCATGTGAAGGGGTTCGAGCTGCTTCGGAAGTGGTTGGTACTGAAGCACGGCTCCTCCTGGCACCCCGACTGCCGGTGCTGGGCTGGATGTTCAAAGGGAGGATCCCCTGTACGCATCATGCAACTGATGCTACATGGAGTAAGTGGGTCGCACTCATCACACAACGGGCTCGAATAGGAAACCCCAGTCGCCCAGGAATCTTGGAAGTGATCATGGACTGGCCAGAAAGCAAAGATTTCAGAATATCGCCAGAGGAGGAGGTGACGCGTGCTGTGGAGGCCCCACCGTGTAATAAACTATCAGAAAATGAGAAGCAATATGCCCTGTTCACTGATGGGTCCTGTCGTCTTGTGGGGAAGCATCGGAGGTGGAAAGCTGCTGTATGGAGTCCTGTACGACAAGTGGCAGAAACTGCTGAAGGAGAAGGTGAATCGAGTCAGTTTGCAGAGGTGAAAGCCATCCTGCTGGCTTTAGATATTGCTGAACGAGAAAAGTGGCCAATGCTCTATCTCTATATTGACTCATGGAGGGTGGCAAATGCCCTGTGGGGCTGGTTACAGCAATGGAAGCAGAGCAACTGGCAGCGCAGAGGCAAACCCATCTGGGCTGCCGCATTGTGGCAAGATATTGCTGCCCGGATAGAGAACCTGGTTGTAAAAGTACATCACGTAGATGCTCACGTACCCAAGAGTTGGGCCGCTGAAGAACATCAAAACAATCATCAGGTGGATCAGGCTGCTAAGATTGAAGTGGCTCAGGTGGACCTGGACTGGCAACAGAAGGGTGAATTATTTCTAGCTCAGTGGGCCCATGACACCTCAGGCCATCAAGGAAGAGATGCAACCTATAGATGGGCTCGTGATCGAGGGGTGGACTTGACCATGGACACTATTGCACAGGTTATCCATGAACGTGAAACATGCGCTGCAATCAAGCAAGCCAAGCGGTTCAAGCCTCTCTGGTATGGAGGACGATGGCTGAAATATAAATATGGGGAGGCCTGGCAGATTGATTAGATCACACTCCCACAAACCCACCAAGGCAAGCGCCATGTGCTCACCATGGTGGAAGCAACCACCGGATGGCTGGAAACATATCCCGTGCCCCATGCCACCGCCCGGAACACTATCCTGGGCCTTGAAAAGCAAGTCCTATGGCGACATGGCACCCCAGAAAGAATTGAGTCAGATAACAGAACTCATTTCCAAAACAACCTCATAGACACCTAGGCCAAAGAGCATGGCATTGAGTGGGTATATCACATCCCCTATCATGCACCAGCCTCTGGGAAAATCGAATGATACAATGGACTGTTAAAGACTACACTAAAAGCAGTGGGTGCTGGGACATTCAAACATTGGGATACACATTTAGCAAAGGCCACCTGGTTAGTCAACACTAGGGGATCTGCCAATCGAGCTGGCCCTGCCTAGTCAAGACTTTTATGTACTGTAGAAGGGGATAAAGTCCCTGTAGTCCACCTAAAAAATATGACAGGGAAGACGGTCTGGGTTACTCCTGCTTCAGGCAGAGGTAAACCCATTCATGGGATTGCTTTTGCTCAAGGACCTGGATGCACTTGGTGGGTGATGCAGGAGGATGGGGAAGTCCGATGTGTACCTCAAGGGGATTTGATTTTGGGTGAAAATAGCCAATGAACTGAATTGTATAATGTTAGTTGCTATATAATACTGGATGTCATCACTTCTATGGTTGCTATGTGCCATATCAACAGCATACAGTAAGAATCACCCAAATTAATGAAGAATGAACTTTGAGGAAACCGAACAAAGTACAGCGGTGATGGAACCAGAACTGGCTTCAGCATGCAACAATCCAACACCAGACACCATCTCTCCTGCCCTGAAAGACTGTTATGACAGATGAAGCCCAAAGTCATGGACTAAATGAACTCAACAAACATTTGTGGAGGGATAGCCTATAGACTAGGGAAATTATATCTATATGTGTGTGAATATATATATATAAAAATATATCAAAAGACTGAAAAAGTGGTAGTGATTAATTGGAATGTATTGGAAGGTGTAAGACCTGGGCATGACGTATATGGTATGGAATAAGGGGTGGATACTGTCCTGGTTTCAGCTGGGATAGAGTTAATTTTCTTCTTAGTAGCTGGTATAGTGCTGTGTTTTGGATTTAGGATGAGAATAATGTAGATAACACACTGATCTTTTGGTTCTTGCTGAGTAGAGTTTACACTAGTCAAGGACTTTTCAGCTTCCCATGCTCTGCCAGGTGCACAAGAAGCTGGGAGGGGGCACAGGCAGGACAGCTGACCCAGACTGGCCAAAGGGCTATTCCATACCATATGACGTCATGCTCAGCATATAAACTGAGGAGAGCTGGCGGGGGGGGAAGCAATCACTGCTGGGGAACCGGCTGGGCATCGTCGGTGGGTGGTGAGCAATCGTGTCATGTATCACTTGCTTTGTATATTATTATTGTATTATATTATTATTATTATTACTACTACTACTATTCTATTTCATTTTATTTCAATTATTAAACTGTTCTTATCTCAACCCACGAGTTTTTCTGACTTTCACCCTTCCAATTCTCTCCCCCATCCCACTGGGGAGGGGGGAGTGAGCGAGCGGCTGTGTGGTGCATAGTTGCTGGCTGGGGTTAAACCACGACACACCAAAAAGCTATGGTGACAGTAAAAAGCTTGAATGCATATCTAAGAGCACAAAGGAGAAATTACGTAAGTTATTGCAAACCATAGTGGGCTTTTGCTTTACTAGTGTTTCTCTTGAAATTTGGCCTCCCTCTTTTTATTCTAACACAGAGCCGAAAGTTTATCACAATAAGAGCAGACTATCTATGGATAAATCACTGTTATGTTCTAGTTTAAATTAAAACATTGAAATAAAATTAAAAAATTGAGAACTGACAGGCTACAAAAACACAAACTATGGCCATTTATTGGAAACTGTCACCTTATGCACATATTTATAGGACAGGCTGACTGAATAAACATAAGAGGAGACAAATATATGCATTTTAGTTGACGGGGAAAAAATACTGCCATGATCCCATGACCCAAAATAATAAAGCTTTCACAAAGAACTGAAAACTATTACATTGTGGATAAAAGCTAAAACACCCTTAGCCACATCAGTACAATACTGCAGTGAAGCATATATGAAATAGATTTCTAGTGTATGAGGAGAGTTATTGCCTCAAAGATCTTCATTAGCTCTGAAAATTAAGATGGGATCATTTTTCCATGGGAAAAGAAAAGAGTCAGTAGTATAGTCCATTAATAAATATAAGAGGAATTTTGAAAGAAAGGTATTACTTAGTAAAATACAGGAATTCTGGAAACTGAATAGCCAAGCTACTAGACTTGCTGACTGATTACATGCTTGTATGGTATGTACTTGAAGATAAGAATTCTGAATGTCTTGAGTTTATTGTTAGTTGCAAATTACTGCAAACCTATGACATTTTTGTTTTTTAATGTATGCAGCAACAAACTACAAGCCAAAATGAAATAAATATAAAACTTTAAAACATTTTGAAGCTGTGTTAGGACAATCTTGTTTATTCACATGAAATAAATAGTAAACTAACACTCTGTAATTAGCAGAATGCCTGAAAAGACAATGTCTACTTACAAGGAAATTATTTTACATATTGTTTCCAAAAAGGAAACAATATCCCTATCTATCTGAACCAATTCAAGCTATCAAGTCATAAACCTTCTGAATGCCCTGCTCTTGGCTACATAGGTGACCTAGTGATAAAACAAGATATAAGGACTTAGAACAACATCAGTAGAACAGTAGGGAAAGAGAACAAATCTTTAATGGCCAAAATGCAGATATGTGAACTGGAGTCAATTCCCTAACTTATTGCTCCCAACTTTCTTTAACTAAATACATGAACTTTTCATTTGCATCTTCCTAGGCAAAATGAGGATATTTTTTAAAACTTTTTGCATAAAGAAGTTTCACTCCAGGCTTTAACTGTGACTATAACCAGGGAAAAAAAGTTTGCTCAAATAACATGGAACTCATGTCAGACAGGAAGCAGCACAAATAATCAATTTATTTCAACTGAATTATTCATTACTAAAAAGGGTATACTTATAACACTAAACAGACACTGTTTGTGGCTCTTTTCTCCTGTTTCAGGACATGATAAATTTGTGTCACACTGATGGCTGAGAAAGTGAATTGGGCACACTGAAAACAAGTAGGTTCGCTGCTCTCACATATTGTGGCTATGTTCCTTCCCTTCTCATTGCTGAAAGTTTATCCTCTAATAAGTAATTCCCAAGGCGTCCTGCAATAGGAAGCAGGCAGGAAGATATGCCAGGGAAGGTTTAGGTTGGACATTAGGAAAAGGTTCTTCACCCAAAGGGTGGTGGAGCATTGGAACAAGCTCCCCGGGAGGTAGTCACGGCGCCAAGCCTGACAACATTTAAGAAGCATTTGGACAACGCCCTCAGGCACATGGTGTGAATTTTGGAGTTGTCCTATGCAAGGACAGGAGTTGGACTCGATGATCCTTGTGGGTCCCTTCCAACTCAGGACATTCTATGATTCTGTGATTCATGAATGAATGCATTAATAAATGTTTCTTATTGTGGGGCCCATTGGGAGTTCTTTATAATACTTATAAGGAGTTTACAAACCTTCATTAGTTGCATAAAGCAGAAAAGAAAGTTTGCTTTTTTGGAACATACTATTTTGCCCCTTTTCATAATATCACAGCAAAGAACTAAATGCTAGCATGAAACAGAACCAATGACCCTTTATGTACTTACCATGTACCACATGCTTGGCCACTTGGGATCATTGAAATAAGTGGATTGAGTACCACCATGTTTATAATCCCTCTTTATTCTTCTTTTAACCACCTGCTGTTGTATCCACTCCACCTGCCAACAAGGAAAACCTTTGGTAAGTGTTAGGATTCCATGGAGACTATCAAGAAATGTGTGAAATCTTGGGAATTTTCCCATTTACCAGAATTCAAGACATACTACATGTTAAAGAGTTCATTTTGGCAGTGGGAATGCAAAGCTCACCTTGGCATATTGTTCACTAGGGAATATGTCCAATTTAGTTACTACTACAAGTCTCCATGAAAATCTATTTAAATACCCTGCTAGAAAGATTTCATTGGCTAGCATCTTTTGAATAGTAACATTATTATTTTATTATTTTTCATTATTAGACTAGCTCCTCTTTCAATTCTATAAAAAAAAATTACTTTTACAAAGCTTAACAGTATATCACAATGAGAAACGAATGATAGGTTTTTTCTTTTGTTTTATTTAGGTGTGTTCTTGAGAAAAAAAAGTTCAGTAACATACTCAAACATTCTAATTAAACAATATGTAAATCAGCTTCACCACTTGGAGTGAAAAAACAAAAATTAAACTGTATTTTATAGCAGAGTGACTCTTTGTCAAGATTCACTCAGTCAGGCTCTCTGAAACTTTGTTTTATACTACAGTACTCCCAAGGAATAAACAGCTGGGTACTGAGCAACAGGTTAAATTGCAACAATAAGGAAAAAAAGCTTGAAACAAAAAAAAATGAAGATTGGGGTTAAAAATCTAGTTCTGAAAGCCAGATTCTTATGTGTCAGACACCTCTTCAAAGATTCATGACATCCAGAAGGGGCAACACCAAAAGTGACATCAACCTTACAGCAGACAGGACTCCACAGTCATTTCTGCATTATCTAGTCTAATTGGGAGCTAGTTTTCATAAATGTAAACAATATAAACTATTAACAGAGAAACTCAGGTTACATTTACATGCATCTAGCTTCCTGACATCTCATATTTCTGCTGAATTGTTTCACAGGATATAACTATAAAAATTCAATTCACCTCTCTCCAAGAAAGCCAGCCATTTCCTACTTGCAGCCAACTCTGCACCTTACATTTGTGCTGTTTATGAATATCTGTGCATGCATACACACATACATATATATAAAAGAACTTTATTTTCAGCTCATGTATTTCTCTTTGTCACTTGTCAGGGACCATATTAATATCGTTCCTTGCCAGGCTAATGTCTGCACTATGCATCTTTGTCCTGGTTTCAGCCGGGATAGAGTTAATTTTCTTCCTAGTAGCTGGTATAGCACTGTGTTTTGGATTTAGGATGAGAATAATGTTGATAACACACTGATGTTTTAGTTGTTGCTAAGCAGTGCTTACACTAGGCAAGGACTTTTCAGCTTCCCATGCTCTGCCAGGTACACAAGAAGCTGGGAGGGGGCACAGCCAGGACAGCTGACCCAGACTGGTCAAAGGGCTATTCCATACCGTATGACATCATGCTCAGTATATAAACTGGGGAGAGTTGGCCGGGGGGCAGCGATCACTGCTTGGGGCATCGGTCGGCAGGTGGTGAGCAATTGCATAGTGTATCACTTGCTTTGTACGTTATTATTGTATTTTTTATTATTATTGATATTGTTATTGCTATTGTTACTACTACTGCTACTACTACTATTCTATTTCATTTTACTTCAGTTATTAAACTGTTCTTATCTCAGCCCACGAGTTCCCTCACTTTTACCCTTCCAATTCTCTCCCCCATCCCACTGGGGTGGGGGGAGTGAGCGAGCGGCTGCGTGGTGCTTAGTTGCTAGCTGGGGTTAAACCATGACAGTCCTTTTTGGTGCCCAACATGGGACACGAAGGGTTTGAGATAATAACAGATTAACCAGAGTGTATTAAGGAATTTGTATCTGTTAACAGTTATCGGTCGTAATATTGATTCATCCGTTCTCTGTATTAGTCTACCTGATCTGCACCATGCTCTTGTTTTTGCTGTTCTTGTTAAAGACTGGTGTTGGGTTTTGCAGTTTCCTGTGCTCTAGAGTGATTAGGGATGTTTTGCCTGGGAGTTTTGTTATTAAAACACTGGCCTTGAGCCTTATCTGGTATTTGGGTTCTGTAGTGAAGCCATTACTGTACTTCAGGTACCACCTCATGGAGACAATTAGCAATTATACCTCTTCCTCTGAGAGGATTTTTATGGAGGAAATACAGAATGGCACCTTCGTTGCTTTCTTCTGTGATGTTCCATCTGTCATTACAACAACTTTTTTGTATCTTGAACATCCTTGGGTAGTTAAGATATATCTATTGGTAGTTCTTGGGAATATTGTTTTGGTTTTGTCTAAGGTTAATAAGCAGTTTAAGAATATCATCCAGAGATCTGCCCCAAGGCTGGATAGTTATGAGTGGCAGGGTGTGTGGGAGAGTATGGGCGAATGCCTAGGACGGTGGGCCCCTCCAGTGTTTTGGAATTTCACCCCTGAACAAGTGCAGAATCCTGAAAAATTAGTAGAACATTTGGAAAAAGTATGCTGTCATCCTGACAATTCTAGGGAGACACAAATCACTGCAATGTGCTGGGGCCTGGCCCATGCCTACCGAGCCCTATTCAACACTATTCAGAACCCTCAAGGGGAAGAGAAGGTCTCTGGATCTGACGACAAAACAAGAGGCACTGCGGCTGCGCCAGGCCCGGTGAGAGGCGCTGCGGCTATGCCAGCCCCCGCGACAGGCACTGCGGCTGTGCCAGAGAACCAACCCGTGCCAGTATCAGTCGCCCCTATACACAAGAAAAAATACACAAGAAAATCAGCTCGTTTAGTAAGGGCTGATGATGAACCAGGGCCATCACAAGAACAGGAGGAGGAAGAGGCAGAACCCATAAATGAGATGGTAACAACCCAATCCCTGTCCCTGAGTGAGCTGCGAGATATGCAAAAAGATTTCAGTCGTCGTCCAGGCAATCACATCGTCACCTGGCTGCTCCGATGCTGGGATAACAGGGCCAGTAGCCTGGAATTAGAGGGTAGGGAAGCCAAGCAGCTGGGATCCCTTTCTAGGGAAGTGGGCATTGACAAAGCGATTGGAAAAGGGGCACAAGCCCTCAGCCTATGGAGGCGACTCCTTTAAAGGTCCCTTCCATCCCAAAGCATTCTATGATTCTATGATTCTATGATTCTAATTAGTCTTAGGTGCTGTTTGATGTAGCAATGTCTGTAATCCTGCAAGATGCATAGAGTATATCTGTCAAGAAGGAGAGCCAAAGACTTTGGTAAGCACTAAGCCTTAAGACTGAAGAGACTGATTTAAAGTGGGATCAAGATCCCTTTTAACTGGAGGTCTCCTCCATCAAAAAGATTGATTTATAATAGATCTATAAGGAGCCCTACTTCCTTGTCACATGCTGCTAACACATGATTTCTTTTACAGATCTCCATAACGCAAGCTTGGTTTTTTTCTCTTAATCTTGTTTTCTTGCAGGTAGCCCAGCTCTCCCAACACATCTGAAGCCAGCTGAGAGGCATTCTATGTACCATTTAATCTCTGACTCACTAGGTGACTGGGTTGCCTTAGACCATGGACCTCTCTTCTTCTATTCCCAGTATTTATTTAGAAATGATTAACAAAAAAAGCTTCAACAGGTCTGAATAACCAACCATGGTTTTCAGGGTTTATACAGATCCACCTCCCAAACCTTATTATCAGATCTGGCTATTATTGCTAGAAACATTTTCAGTCGAATGAGGGATCTAAGGTTTCTTTGCTGCAAGAGTATTTACTGTCACCTTAACTCATCCCCATGTTACCACGCCTTTAAAAGTTATGAAGAAAATTATTTAAGTCAACAAATTTCAACACTGCACAGGCTAAGAGCACACACAAAGCATGCCGTGCATGGCAACTCATTGTGAAAACTCATTCATATTTGAGCCTGTAGGGAGGAGTTATAAATGCCTATTCCCAACACAACTTCAGGATGGTGTAAAAACATCTACAAAGAAAAAACAATTGAGATGATAGACTGAGCAGAAGCAGTTTAAACTTTTACCCTTTCTACCACTGCCAATTCTGATTTAGATGCATGAACATTAATGGAAGAAGGTAGTCACCAATACTACTGTTGCCTAGAGGAGCCGTAAATCAGAGATCCCATGGCATTTAAATTGGCATTACGAACTCCTCTGCATCAAGGCTCCTACAAGAACTATCATTAGCAACTGAGAGAAGTTTATGTAAGCATAAAATTACTACAAATAAAATAGCCATTTTATTTGATAAAATACAGAGAGGGGCAAATGACATGTTTGTGTGAGTATGCATATGGGAAGACAGTGCAAGCAGCTCTCTAATGATGGAAACAGTGTAAAACATTAGGATCCATTTTGGGCACCTATAGCTATCCACATATGTGGAAGGGGGAAGTGAAAATGACTATTACGACTCTTGCACTCTCATGAGAGAGACAGTGCAGGATGCTAGACAGAGTAACCCAAAACAACACAGCATGCCTGATCACAGTCCTGATGATAGCCTTGTCCGTAAGATTTTTAGCAAACATCTGTTGGGATCTGCTTAATAATTGTTTTACACTGAGGATGCACTGGAATACACATCTTGAATATAATTTAAAACATCACAGGAAACCCATTTTCTCAGCTGAGGAGTCAGTGCATAAAATTTAGTTTACAGAAAATATCATTTCTATAGAAATAGAATAGCTTACTCCACTGAATTATAGGGTTTTGTTTTTTCCTCTAATAAGTGAACAGAAAAACTTGGCAGAAGTCTTCAGTCTAAGCTAAATTGTACACTCACTGGGTTATATTAATGAAGACTAGCTCAAGACTCAGCAGTTATTTTAGTATTCTGACATATATTTCCTTTGAGTATTCCATGGGTATTCATGCACACATCACTGTCACATGCCTGATATATCTTGGATTTGCTGATTTTGTATGAAAAGAGTTCATTTATATAAAAATATTTTCTTTTAAAAAGCATCCACACTTCCTAACCCATAGGCCTTGAAGGAAAATCTCTGGAGTAATTGATTATACAGATTCTCGTTTCTTGCCAAAAGAAGACTCTGTGCAAACAATGAGGTACATTTTAACATTTCCATTAAGTCACTCTTACTGAGGGGGAACAGTGCACATTTTCCCACTGACTTCAGCTTCGAAAGTTCCATTTCCTGAATGTCTAGAAGTCAAAGCCAAGCCAGACTAGAGACCAAACTATTTTAAAAATTCATCATTTTCAGTCATCAGCACTCACAGGGCTGTTCCATAACAATGCAGCTCTTCTTCATAGACTTGCATAAAACTGTGCTATGGAATAAAAGCTGCTCTGAGCTAATTCAAGCATACCAATCTTTTATTCTCTTTATGCACTAAAGCATATAATAAAATGTCATCTGTATGTGAATTTCCCTCTCCTTCATTCAATAGAATTCATAGAAAAGTAGCCCCGTATAAGAATGTTGCAGTAAGACCTTCGCCAGTGCAAGAAACTGTGGAAAAAAACTCACGTTTGAAAAACAGGGGGAAAAAAATAACATACTGAAAAAGAATTCACCTATTTATCAAAGCAATGCAATTTTTAACATGCACACACTGGACACTTGTGAAAGAGTTGTTATTTTGTTGTTAAAATATATCATGAGGGGGTCTGCTTGAGTAAATATTTTCAAATTGATTAGAAATGTGTCAAGTATGTGAAAATACAATTATTAAAGAGCAGAAGTTATAGACAAGCTGAAGGCATAGTCCTTTCCAGTATGAGGAAAGCATGCATGGGGAAAAAAAGACCCTAAATCTGAAGTAGGGAGTAAATTTCATACCAGAATCTATTATTTTTATGTCGCAGAATGAAACACGAAGGTTTGGGTCTTCAGTCTATGAGGAAGAGTTGCTGAATGCGCCACTCCCAAATGCAGTCATGGCTTTATCCCTTGTACTGCCATCATTCACCTCAATCTGTCCTATGCCTGTAAGAAGAAATTAGAAATTCCTGCTCAGATAACAAGAAAGCAGGTGCCATGGGAACACCATAAATTAAAGAAAAAAAGAGAGAAAACTCAGATAAGGGGTGTGGAAAGTATCACCAAAAAAGCAATGAATCTGTAATGAGTCAGGCTGAATGAGCAAGAGAGGCAACACTCATGTGCTGTACTGCATTGCAGAACTTTCACTTAGATTTTGTCTACAGAAGGAATTATTCTGGAATAGCAGCCTGCCTCCCCATGTGGATGTTCTCACTCTGCACCTGGTGTACTTTATTCTTTAATAGTTTAAATAATCCTAATATTCATATGCAAGTGAATTCAAATACACCAAGTTGAAGAAGAACAAAAGTGAAGTTGGCACTCTCAGAGAGAGAAAATGAGATTGTACTTGGCCCATATTAGGCCATAAGAGAAAAATAGTTCCTACAGGTCATGGTAGCAAAAACAGTCACTTACATATCTTAGTTGTCCTGTCATGAAATTTTCTGTGATTTCTGTTTAAACATACCAGTTGACTACATTCTCCATTTGCATTTCACATTCTAATGAAAGAAAAAGAAGTAAAAAAATTTGGGATTAAAGTGCATCAGGAGGATATGCCAATATCCAATGACTATTTTTGGGTTACTGAACACTTGAGACCTAAGCCATTACTCAGTCGTGTAGGAGGAGAGATTAAGACTGGTGGCACATCTCTTGCCTATGGGCAGAGTCACAAAAGTGACACCCTCAAAAATGGACTATTCTGCTTAAGAATTGCATGGGCTTTTTAACAATAATTGAACACCAAGATATTTTCCTAACCTATCAGTATTCTCTGACTCACAGCAGCCAGTTTGCACATAAAAATAGATGAAGACAGTTGGATAAAGTAGCTGTTGACATAGGTCAAGAACATGGAAAATTATTGCATATAACATTTCATAAATTGCAGGGGTCTAAAGTTGGATAAAAAGTCAATGAATCGAGCAGCACTAAGTGATGCATTCTTGCTGACTGACAAAGTGCTTCTTCAGCAAGGGTCAATGACAATCCACAGTTGTCATAATTATGCTACACATACTCTGAAAAAAGCAAAATGAAAAAAAGGAAACATGTTAGGAAAGGCTGAAAAGAGAAAGGAAAAGCAGAGGAGGAAAGAAAGCAGCAGCAGATGTTTGAAATTACCACTTATGCCCAAACAAACACATCTTACACAACAGCAGGGCAAGCTACAGTACTCTGACCTGTGGAACAAAGCTGAAATTCAGTGCATATTTTTTCCATCTCTCAGTCACAGAAAAGCCAGTCAGTCCTGCTATGAAGTGGTTTCCATCTACTTTGCTACATACAAGTAATCCGTTAGAGCACTACAGTCATGCCTCCACATACATGCACATCTAGAGCTATATATTTTACCATACCTAAAACACCCTTTGCCTTTCCAGTGCACCCTTCCCATCCCAGGATCTGAGAGAGCCCTTTACAAATATCAACACATCTTAGCCTACAACTGTGTGTGATAGTAAAATCTTATTCTTGCTTTAGAAACAGGGCTTTAGAGGAATAAGTTGGGAACAGAAACAAAAAAAAAAGGGCATAGCCCAGGTGGAGTTGGTGATACAAAGTCCCTGCCCCAAGGGAGTTTATTAGCAGCTCAAATGGCTCAGGAAGACAGGCATTACAATGAAATTTTGGAGAAGCTCAACTTGTCTGCAAATGGCCAGGACTCATGTCCCACTGGAAAGGTAGGGGACAATCAAAGTGGCAGATGCAAAAAGACACACAGCTTTTCTTCTTGGGGAATTATTGGCAGGTTTTCTATTCGTGGGTGCGACTGCAGCAATTGCTGAGTGAACAAGACAGCAGCCTCTGCCCAACCTCCTCCCTTGCACACTGTACCACAGCAGACCACAGACCAGTTCAAAATTACAGGATGAAAATCACACAGCAGCTTTGTGGCAGAGCTGAGAACAAGTTCCAGGGAGCCTGGATTCCTATCTTGTGGCTTCCAACTGCACCAGCCCCAGCCCCAGGTATCTTAGACAAAGCATGTTTCAAATAGTTTGGGATTTTTCCCTTCTTCAGATCTGGAGTACCCTAATCAACTCAAATGCTTATGTTTCAGTTACTAAGATAATTCAATCTTGGAAAAGTCAGGAAAGATCTTTAATGCAGCTTAAAAGCAACTGTCATGTTTATATAAGGTGCTTGATCATTTATGGCATATTTTATCCAACTCACCACGTAACAACTCACTATCTACAAGGGAACACAATTAAAAAGAAAACACCCCTATAGGTCTACTTCACAGAATCACAGAATGGTTGAGATTGGAAGGTATCTCTGGAAGTCATTTTGTCCAACCCCCGTGCTCAAGCAGGGCCACCTAGAGCAGGTTGCCCAGGACCATGTACAGATGGCTTTTGAATTATCTCCAAGGAGGGAGACTCCACAGCCTCCCTGGGCAATCTGTTCCAGTGCTCAGTCACCCTTACAGTAAAAAAGTGTTTCCTTATGTTCAGATGGAACCTCTTGTGTTTCAGTTTGTGCCCATTGCCTCTTCTCCTGTCACTGGGCACTACTGAAGAGCCTGGCTCTGTCCTCTATGCACCCTCCCTTAAGGTATTTATATAGAATCATAGAATCATAGAATAGCCCAGGACAGAAGGGGCCTCGAAAGATCACCTGGTCCAACCTGTTGTGGGAAAGGGAGACTCCCTGGGGAGGTTGTTCCAGTGAATGATTGTTCTCATTGTAAAAAATTTCTTTCTTATATCGAGATGAAACCTCTCTCAGTGCAACTTGTACCCATTGCCCCTTGTCCTCTCCATGTGGCTCCTTGTGAAGAGAGAGCCTCCGTCCTCTTTGTAGCTACCATTTAAGTACTGGAATACTGTGATGAGGTCCCCCCTGAGCCTTCTCTTCTCCA
This sequence comes from Platalea leucorodia, assembly GCF_965183815.1. Taxonomy (NCBI): domain Eukaryota; kingdom Metazoa; phylum Chordata; class Aves; order Pelecaniformes; family Threskiornithidae; genus Platalea; species Platalea leucorodia. The sequence continues at coordinate 23,502,220 of NC_138859.1, read as the reverse complement.
GGGAGAAAAGACCCAGCTCCTTCAGTCTTTCCTCATAGGGCAGGTTCTCCAGCCCTTTGATCATCTTTGTGGCCCTCCTTTGGACCCTCTCCAGTCTGTCTGCATCTTTCTTGAATTGTGGGGACCAGAACTGGACACAGTACTCCATGTGCTCACCCATGTTCAGCTTGTTGCCCACCAGGACTCACGGGTACCTTTCAGCAAGGGACATTAATAAGATCCCCCCCTGAGCCTTCTCTTCTCCAGGCTGAACAGTCACAGCTCTCTCAGCCTTGCCTCACAGGAGAGATGCTCCAGTCCCTTCACCATCTCTGTGGCCCTTCATTGGACCCCCTCCAGTATGCCCATGTCTCTCTTGTACTGGGGAGCCCAGAACTGGACACAGGGCTCCACGTGTGGCCTCACCAGTGCTGAGGAGAGGGGAAGGATCACCTCCCTCGACCTGCTGGCAATACTTTGCCTAATGCAGTCCAGGATACCCTTGGCCCTCTTTGCCGCAAGGGCACATTGCTGGCTCATGTTCAACCTGGTGCCCACCAGGACCCCCAGGTCCTTTTCTGCAAAGCTGCTTTCCAGCTGGGCAGCCCCCAGCATATATTGGTGCATGGGGTTGTTCCTCCCCAGGTGCAGGACTTGGCACTTCCCCTTGTTGAACTGCATGAGGTTCCCATCAGACCATTTCTCCAGCCTGTCCAGGTCCCTCTGAATGGCAGCATGATCCTCTGGCGTATCAGCCACTCCTCCCAGTTTTGTGTCATCAGCAAACTTGCTGAGGGTACACTCTGCCCCAGCATCCAGATCATTAATGAAGATATTAAACAGGACTGGACCCAGTATTGACCACTGGGGTACACCGCTAGTTACTGGCCTCCAACTAGACTTGGTGCCACTGATCACCACCCTCTGGGCCTTGCCATTCAGCCATATTTCAACCCACCTCACTGTCAGCTCATCCAGACCATATTTCAACAGCTTGTCTATGAGAATCTTGTGGGAGATTGTGCTGAAGGCTTTCCTGAAGTCCTTCTAGACAATACCCACTGCTCTCCCCTCGTCTACCAGGCCAGTCATTTCATCATAGAAGGTGACCAAGTTTGTCAAGCATTACTTCCCCGTGGTGAATTCATGCTGTCTACTCCTGATGATTTTTTTGTCCTTCATGTGCCTGGAAATGGTTTCCAGGATTATTTGCTCCATCACCTTCCCAGCAATCAAGGTGAGGCTGACTGGCCTGTAGCTCCCTAGGTCCTCCTTCTTGCCTTTCTTGAAGATAGGAGTGACATTTGCTTTCCTCCAGTCCTCAAACACTTCTCCCAGTCACCATGATTGTTCAAAGATTATTGAGAGTGGCCTTGCAATGACATCCACGAGCTCCCTCCGCACTCATGGATGCATCCCATCAGGGCTCATGGACTTATATATGTCCAATTTACTTAAGTATTCCCTGATCTGATCATCTTCCACCAAGGGGACATGTCTTCCTTGCTCCAGAATTTCCCCCTGAACTCTGGGACCTGAGATTTCTGAAGGCCAGTCTTGCTAGTAAAGACTGAGGCAAAGAAGACATTCAGTACCTCAGCCTTTTCCATGTCCTGTGTAACCAGGTTCCCCATCTCATTGAGCAGCAGGCCCATGTTTTCCCTAGTCTTCCTTCTGTCACCTATGTACTTATAGAAGCCCTTCTTGTCTTTGACATCCCTGACCAGATTCAATTCCATTTGGGCTTTGGCTTTCCTAACCCCATCCCTGGAGGCTCGGACAATGTCTCTGTATTCCTCCCAGGTTACCCATCCTTGTTTCCACCTTCTGTATGCTTCCTTTTTGCGTTTGAGTTTGGCTAGGAGCTTTTTGTTCATCCACACAGGCCTTCTGCCATTTTTACCTGACTTCATATTTGTTGGGATGGAACTCTCCTGAGCTTGGAGGAGGTGATCCTTGAATATTAACCAGCTTTCTTGGGCCCCTCTTCCCTCCAGGGAATCTTCCAAGCAGATCTTTCAAGAGGCCAAAGCCTGCTCTCCTGAAGTCTAGGGCTGTGAGCTTGCTTTTTGTCTTGCTCCCTGCCCTCAGGATCCTGAACTCTACCATCTTGTGGTCACTGCAGCCAAGGCTGCCTTTGATCTTCATATCCCCAATGAGCCCCTTGTTGTTGGTGAGTATGAGGTCCAACAGAGTACCTCCCCTTGCTAGCTCCTCTGTCACTTGTGTCAGGAAGTTGTCATCGATGCACTCCAGGAACCTCCTGGATTGCTTATGTCCTGCTGTGTTGTCCCTCCAGCAGATATCGGGATGGTTCAAGTCCCCCATGAGGACCAAAACCTGCAAACCTGAGACTGCTCCTATCTGTCTGTAGACTGCCTCATCTGCTTGTTGTTCTTGGTCAGGTGGCCTATAGCAAACACCCACTACAATGTCATCTTTAACTGTCCTCTCTTTAATCCTTATCCATAAGTTCTCAGTTGGCTCATCATCCATCCCCAGGCAGAACTCCATGCATTCCTGCTGTTCTCTCACATAAAGGGCAACTCCCCCTCCTCGTCTTCCCATCCTGTCCTTCCTAAAGAGCCTGTATCCCTCCATTGCAACACTCCAGTCATGGGAGCCATCCTGCCATGTCTCCATCATCCCAACAAGATCCTGGCCCTGCAACTACACACAGATCTCTAACTCCTCATGTTTATTCCCCATACTGCATGCATTAGTATACAGGCACTTTAGAGAGGCACTCAAGCATATTGAATTCTTGGAGAGGGTTTGGGGGATTTTTCCATAATGGTGCCTTGTATGCACTTCTTTGCTTACATGCAAGTGACAGAGGTGGCCCCACTTAAGCCCCATTTTGTTGATTTTGTGATCCCTTTCAGTCACATCACCCTAGGCCCTTTGCTCAGCAATCCTGTCCATCACTCACTCACAGGGCTGCTGGTTATTCTCTCCCTCCCCCATCATTCTTAGTTTAAAGTACTCCTTATGAGGTTAGCCATCCTGCCAGCAAAAATATCTTTGCCTTGCTTAGTGAGATGGATCCCATCTCCCAAGCAAACGCTGGTCTGTAAACAGGTTCCCATGGTCATAGAAACCAAAACCCTGTCGCCAACACCAGTTCCGCAGTCAATTATTGACTTGTCCTATTAGTGCCCTTCTCCTCACACCCTTTCCCCTCACTGGCAGGACTGAGAAGAACAGCACCTGGGCCACCATGCCCTTGACTACTGCCCCTAGAGCTCTGTAGTCACTTTTGATACTCTCCAGGTTGCCCTTGGCAGTATTATTTATGCCTACGTGGAATAACAGCAGGGGGTAGTATTCAGAGGGCTGGATGAGCTTCAGCAGTCCCTCCACAATATTCCAGATCCTGGCCCCCAGCCGGCAGCAAACCTCTCTAGACGATTGGTCAGGTCGACAGATGCACGCCTCTGTACCTCGCAGCAGGGAGTCACCCATTACAATGACTTGCCATTTCTTCCTGGTAGTCTTTCATGGTTTAGGGTCAGGTAGACCCAGTCCTTTGCTTGTAGGCACATCTGGCTCCCCTTCAATTTTGAGGGTGGTGAACTTATTTTGCAGTTGTAAGCCCTTAGGTGGGGCAGGAGCCTTCCTCTTGGTGCCAGAAGTCACCAGCTTCCATCCTTCCCCTTCAGAGGTTTTGCTTACCTTGATAGTGGGGGTAGGCACTGCCTGCTTCTCTGTTGCAGATGGGGTGTGAGGCTCTTCAAGCTGTTGAGTCTCAGAGAAGATGCTGTCTACCCTCCTTTCATCTTCTCTGATGCTGCACAGCCTTCTCACTTCTTCCCATAACTCCTCCACTTGGTGGCACAGCTCCTCCAAGACAGCACACCTCCTGCAGGACAGAGGCCCATCTCTCCTGGCACCAAAGAGAGGCCCCAGACACTCCCTGCAGCCTGGGACTTGGAGGGCTGCATCTGCCATCTGAAGCTCAGTCTGTGTTGAAGCCTCTGCCCTAGCAAGGACAACTGCTCCAACATCTGCTGGGGAAACTGCTCTGTGGCATGTTACCACTATGTCTGAGACTGTTAGTGGCACAGTTTCAACTGAGGCCCCCTTCTTCGCACCCTTCTGTGTGAACTGCTGCACAAACTGCTGTCTCCGTTAGTTGCGCTCTCACAGCATTGCTTACCTAGGAAAGGATGAACTGTTCTTTTCACAGCTAGTCTCCATTGCAGGAGATGCCTAGATCCAAAACTACCTGGCTTTGTAGCTCCCTGATGGTCCCTGTGTTCATTTTGACATTAGAAGCATGCCAAGAACGGTCATTTAGTTATGGCTCTATTTCTCTGCACTCATAATTCAAAACACGCTTCCATACTAAAATTCAGAAAAAGAAAATAAAGAACATTATTTCCATGGCTGTCATTTAGAGGACTGACTTTCCAATTGAATATCATAGAATCACAGAATCATAGAATCGTTAAGGATGGAAAAGACCCTTAAGACCATCAAATCCAACCGTTAACCTAGCACTGCCAAGTCCACCACTATACCATGTCCTCAAGCACCACGTCTACTGGTCTTTTAAATACCTCCAGGGATGGGGACTCAACCACTTCCCTGGGCAGCCTGTTCCAATGCCTGACTACCCTTTCGGTGAAGAAGTTTTTCCTAATATCTAACCTAAACTTCCCCTGGCGCAGCTTGAGGATGTTTCCTCTCATCCTGTCACTTGTTACTAGGGAGAAGAGACCGACCCCCACCTCGCTACAACCTCCTCTCAAGTAGTTATAGAGAGCAATAAGGTCTCCCCTCAGCCTCCTCTTCTCCACACTAAACAACCCCAGTTCCCTCAGCCGCTCCTCATAAGACTTGGTCTCTCGACCCTTCACCAGCTTCATTGCCCTTCTTGGACACACTCCAGCACCTCGATATCTTTCTTGTAGTGAGGGGCCCAAAACTGAACACAGTACTCGAGGTGCGGCCTCACCAGTGCCGAGTACAGGGGCACTATCACCTCCCTGGTCCTGCTGGCCACACTATTCCTGATACAAGCCAGGATGCCATTGGCCCTCTTGGCCACCTGAGTACACTGCTGGCTCATATTCAGCCGGCTGTCAACCAACACCCCCAGGTCCTTTTCTGCCAGGCAGCTCTCCAGCCACTCCTCCCCAAGCCTGTAGCGTTGCATGGGGTTGTTGTGACCCAAGTGCAGGACCCGGCACTTAGCCTTGTTGAATCTCATACAGTTGGCCCCAGTTGGATGTTCAAAGGGAGGATCCCCTGTACACATCATGCAACTGATGCTACATGGAGTAAGTGGGTCGCACTGATCACACAATGGGCTCGAATAGGACTTGTTCTCTAGACCCTTCACCAACTTCGTTGCCCTTCTTTGGACACGCTCTAGCACCTCGATTTCCTTCTTGTAGTGAGGGGCCCAAAACTGAACACAGTACTCGAGGTGCGGCCTCACCAGTGTCAAGTGCTTTACATTATATAAAACTTTACATCTCCAATTAGACCATTTACATGAGGTTACAGTGTGGTTTGGACAGTCTTGACTGAATTTCTCTTATCTATGTTTATTTCACTTGATAATAATCTTTATGAGTAATTTTTACTTTGTCTTCTGTTGGGATTAAAGAATTTTAAAATGGCCTACTATAAATATGATTCTTTATATGATTCTGATCTGAATCTGAATTCTCTCAGTGCCAGGAGGCACACAAGGCGCGAACATCGTTCTTCCACTTCGATCGGTCTGCGGCTGCGTGCCGTGCCGCTTCCCAAGAGTTCCAGCCTGCACCATTCCTCTCAACCTCCACCATCCGACGCCAGGTCGTTTTTGGGCGACCCCGCTTTCTTCTTCCCTCTGGAGTCCACCCAAGGGCCACAGCGCAGTCTTCTGTCGGTTTCAGGACATGACCGATCCAGTTCCATCTCCTCCTCCTCACTTCGTTACTGATTTTTTCCATTGTTTTTTTTTGAAAGTTGATGCTTGTCGTTTCTGCAACTTTTTATTTTTTTTTTTTTCCCCGGGAGGAAGTAGTTGGCCTCCTGCCCAACTCCCATGACTTGGAGGGCCAGTGGTTTTTCTGTCAGGGTGGCCTTCCCTTAGGTTGCGTTGGTTCGCGGCACCTTCTTCAATTTTATCCGGTGCACCCTCCAGAGAGGGATCCCCTATCCACCACCCAGGGGACGCGCCTTCTAGCCGTGCAGCCCCAGCCGAAGGTCTTTATATGATTACAGGTTATGAATACTCAGTACCAATAAAACCTTTTTTTTCCTCTGGCCAAGACAATCTTCATGCATGCAAACATGCATTTTCTGAAGTATACAAACATAAGGTTTTTTTGACATCATCTGGGATGTGCTACAGAAGATCTCTGCTCTAACCAGTGCAGACATTTCAGAAGCTTCAAAAACTATAAGGGCTTTCATAACCTTTCCTTTTAGTACTATTATTATATTTCTAATCATCTGTCCAGTTCATTTACCTGCTGATAGGAAGGACCAAAAGACAAAACTGAACTCTGGTGGATTACATCACATGTATTACCCATTAGATGACAGCTTCAAAGCTCCTGACTACACTTCCACTATTTGCCAGGACAGTAGGAAAGTCAAAAGAGATGGTAATAAATCTCAGTCTCTCACAAAGAAGGTAACAGTATTAAATTATCTAAATGCCTTCTTTTGACCATCAAATCAAAGTGTATCTGGGTCCATAAAATGACTAAACAAGTTAACAGAGTATATCTGCACTGACCACTGTTGTAGCTCTCACTGTCAGCTTCCTACATCCAAAGCAAAGGAAGTACGTTGATACAGCAAGGACCCAGGAAAGAGGCACAAAAAATGATGAAAAGAAAAAAACAGATCCACAAGTGAGCGGTTCTAGGAGGTATTCTTAGCTGAGGAAATGGAAGATTATGGGTGTTAAGACAGTGTCCAAACATATGAAGGTAAGCAAACTGCTATAAGCAAGCTTTGTCTTCAAGTTCACAAAGTTATAGAAACATCAAATGGCTAGAATTTGAAACAAGATAAACTCAGATAAAACAAAAAGATTTAAATAACAGAACAACTTAAAAACTTCTGAACACTCTCCATTGCTGGAAATGTTTTAATTAAAATTGGAAGACTTCTGAAACCTATGCTCTGCTTCAAATAGAAATTGATTCCAGAGAGCCATACAACATCTGGTCAAAGACGGTGTATTGGGTTTCCGTGGCAAGGTTTTTCGCAGTGTGGGGGCTGCAGGGGTGGGTTCTATGAATAGACACCAGAAGCTGCCTCCATGTCGGATGGAGCCAGTTCCAGCTGGCTCCAAGACGGACCTGCCGCTGGCCAAAGTTGAGCCAATCGTTGACGTTGGTAGTGCCTATGTGATAACATATTTAAGAAAGGGTAAAAAAACCCTGCGCAACAACAGCTGGGAGAGAGGAGTAAGAAAATGTGAGAGAAACAACTCTGCAGACAAGAAGATAAGTGAAGAAGGAGGGGGAGGAGGTGCTCCAGGCACCAGAGCAGAGATTCCCCTGCAGCCCGTGGTGAAGACCATGGTGAAGCAGGTTGTTCCCCTGCAGCCCATGGAGGTCCACGGTGAGGCAGATATCCACCTGCAGCCCGTGGAGGACCCCACACCTCAGCAGGTGGATATGTCCTGAAGGAAGCTGCAGCCCGTGGAGAGCCCATGCAGGAGCAGGCTCCTGGCAGGAACTGCGGCCCAGCAGAGAGGAGCCCACACAGGAGCAGGTTTTCTGGCAGGACCTGTGACCCTGTGGGCAGACCCTCGCTGGATCAGTCCCTTCTTGAAGGACTATACCCCGTGGAAAGGACCCATGCTGGAGCAGTTCGTGAAGAACTGCAGCCCGTGGGAAGGACCCACGTTGAAGAAGTTCATGAAGGACTGTCTCCCTTGGAAAGGACCCCATGCTGGAGCAGGGGAAGAGCATAAGGAGGAAGGAGCAGTAGAGACAAAGTGTTATGTACTGACTGTAACCCCCATTCTCCATCCCCCTGTGATGCTCAGGGGGAGGAGGTAGAGAAGTTGGGAGTGAAGTTGAGCCTGTGAAGAAGGGAGGGGTGGGGGGAAGATGTTTTTAGACTTGTTCTTATTTCTCATTATCTTACTCCGATTAATTGGCAATAAATTAAATTAATTTCCCTGAGTTGAGTCTGGTTTGCCTGTGATGGTAATTGCTGAGTGATCTCCCTGTCCTTATCTTGACCCATGATCTTTTTATTGTATTTTCTCCCCCTGTCCTGTTGAGGAGGGGGAGTGAGAGAGCGGCTTGGTGGGCACCTGGCAGCCAGCCAAGGTCAACCCACCACAGATGGTTTGATTAGATGATCACAATGTTTCCTTTTGATGTGTCTACTGACAACTGTAGTTTGGAGAAATAGTTTCTTAGGAACATTCTGGAAAAAAGAAAACTGTTTAGAATTCAGAAATTCTGGTTTTATTATATGATCACATAAAGTTGTTATAACGGCTATTGATTAAACAGTGAATTGACTTTGAGTTTGGTAAATGTACTTAAAAAGAACGTTTTTATTTGATTCCTTTACAAAAGCAAAGATCATCAGGTATTTTGGCCTTTATATTTATTTAGAATCTCAGTGTCAATAGGAGTGACAGAATTTAGTCCCCCTCAAAAAGGGGAAAAAAATTATTTGAACAGTAATCTAGGCTAAACATGGCTTATTTAAGCAGCAGTCAACACACCAATGGAAACAACTGGTTTACATGGATTATATGGAGAGGATTTAGAGTAAGTAAGTGTTTTAGTTTACTAAAACATTGTTTGTCTTCATAAAATGTTCTGTGTGGCACCAATAGAAATACACTTCCACAGAATAAAATATATAGTATTTGCTTTGCATTTGCCATTTGCTGAAGTTTTTATTCAACTGTCAGCATTCTCCGCATTTCACAGGCAGGGAGTCAGCACAAAGGAGTGAAGTAGTCTGATGAAGGCCACAGACACTCAGCAGCACAGCTACAAACAGGGCATAGCTGCCTGGCACCTCATCTAAGCCATTAAAACTTGCAGCTCACAGGATGATGAGGATCTGCTAGTCTGAAACAGAATACCTAGCCAAGTGAAATAAGAGAGGCTTTCCACTGATAGTGACTTTTTAAAATGACTCTAAAAGAAAGGAGGTTCTAAGGAGATGAACAAAAAGTTGGAGGTTTTTTCTTTTGCTTTATTTTGGGGAGGGATGTATTTCCAGCTCCCTGCCCCTGCCTTTTATTATCTTTTAATAACCCTAGCTATGACAAATTATCTGTGTGTATCATGACCACTTGCTGTTCACAATTTAAAATATCTGGGTGAGAAGGTTGTCACTAGAATTAAATGTGATTGTCTTGCCTGTCAGAAGCAGGCAGAGATGCATAAAAATGTTGACACGTTACATCAGGAACATACATTGCTGCCAGAAGTTTTCCAAGTGCAGGGGAAAAAAGCACCCTTTAATCCCTTTTTCTATTAATATCCTGCATTATAACCAATATCATCAGTATCAGATGAAATATCCCCTCAGGAAATCATGTGTAAAAACCGCTCTGTCACATTCCTAGAAAGCCTGCTCTAAAATGCTCCTTTCCAAAATGTAGGTTTTTTCAATCTCTCTCTCTGATGATATTCTGGCATTTGGCTCTGCAGGATCAGCTTTTTCCAGAATGGCGCATCTTCCCTGTTTCAAAACTAGGATGTCTCCACTTCTTCCTCTTACAACTCTTTCTGATATCCAGCAATTTTATACCCCAGCAGCCAAAACAGCAATATGCTATCTCCCTGCCACTAGCAATGCGAACTGACTCTAATGACAGCAAAAAGACAGTATGAGACTGTTGCAGCTGTCAGTGCTGCTGTCTTCCCTGGCACACTCTTAGAACACAGATTAGCAATGAAAGTACCAATTCTCTCTACCTATCTTTAAACATTTAGTTGCCCAATCATTTTTCTCCTATAAACCCACTTTGTTGCTCAAAAATGCAGGAGCCTGTACTGCTTTACTTGAACTGTAGAGTAATTCAAATGTTATTAACACCTACTAGCATCTACAGACTAAGGATTGCCAAGCAGTTTCCTTTATAAACCTCTGTTTTCACATGTTTATAACTACCATGATGAAATAGTCATCTTACAGGTTTAAATTTCTCACACACAGTTTTTACCTAAAATGATTTTGTCATCGTTAAGGATGAGCAAAATCCTTCAGCATATATAGTTTTTTGTTGAGCTTCTACTAGAGACAATGAAGGGAAAACATCTACAAAACTGTTTTCCCTGATATGCCCTCAAATTCAAGAAATTTAAGAGGGATATTTTGAATCTTAAAACTAGCCAATTGTGAATGTATCACTGTATAATAACCACTTTCAGAAATATTTGTTCCCTATATAGGAAAAGTATCTCCTGAAGGGAGTTTTCTTCTCCATCACTCCTAAATAACATTTTTACGTATTTTTTGCGGGCCCGAAACAAATTTCTGTAACAAGATCTAGACTATGGTCATAAATATTGCCATTGTTCCTAACATCTGGTCTACATGTGTACTGAAAAGAAAATATATTATAACAGAACACACAGTATGAAGCAAAAGCCAAGAAGTTCAGTTGGCAGGAGCCCCAAATTCACCAAATGCAGAAAGGTCAAAAAACACAGTTCCTCAAAAGAACAATCATCACCTGTGTTTTTAAACATCTCCGAGCTAAAATCCAGCTAATTTTAAGTAATAAAGACTTCAAGACACATGTTGCTTTGCAATATTCAAGTTAGAATAGAACAGAACAGAACAGAATAGAATAGAATAGTCTAGTTCAGTTGGAAGGGACCTACAACGATCATCTAGTCCAACTGCCTGAAACACTTCAGGGATGACCAAAAGCTAAAGCATGTTATTAAGGGCATTGTCCAAATGCCTCTTAAACACTGACAGGCATGGGGCATCGACCACCTCTCTAGGAAGCCTGATCCAGTGTTTGACCACCCTCTCGGAAAAGAAATGCTTCCTAATATCAAGTCTGAACCTCCCCTGATGCAGCTTTGAACCATTCCCATGTGTCCTGTCACTGGATACCAGGGAGAAAAGATCAGCACCTCCCTCTCCACTTCCCCTCCTCAGGCAGCTGTAGAGAGCAATGAGGTCACCCCTCAGCCTCCTTCTCTCCAAACTAGACAACCCCAGAGTCCTCAGCTGCTCATCATAGGACATGCCTTCCAGCCCTCCACCAGCTTTGTTGCCCTCCTCTGGACGCATTCAAGGACCTTAACATCCTTCTTAAATTGTGGGGCCCAGAACTGCACACAGTACTCAAGGTGAGGCTGCAGCAACGCTAAATACAGCGGGATAATCACCTCTTTTGACCAGCTGGTTATGCTGCATTTGATGCACCCCAGGATGCGGTTTGCCCTCTTGGCTGCCAGGGCACACTGCTGGCTCATATTGAGCCTGCTGTCAACCAGCACCCCCAGATCCCTTTCTGCAGGGCTGCTCTCCAGCCACTCCACTCCCAATCTATACTTGTGTCCGGTGTTACTCTGTCCCAGGTGCAGAATCTGGCATTTGTTCTTGTTAAATTTCATGCCATTGATGATTGCCCAATGCTCCAATCTATCTAGATCCCTCTGCAAGGCCTCTTGTCCCTCGAGAGAGTCAACAGCACCTGCCAGTTTGGTATCATCGGCAAACTTGCTAAGGGTGCATTCAACTCCTGCATCCAGATCATTGATAAAAATATTGAACAGAACCGGCCCTAGCCTTGAGCCCTCAGGAACACTGCTGGTGCCTGGTTGCCAGCCAGATGTAGCCCCATTCACTACAACCCTTTGAGCCCTGCCCTTCAGCCAGTTCTTCACCCAGCGCACCTTGTACCTACTCATCTCACAGTTGGACAACTTGCCCAGAAGGATGCTGTGAGGGACAGTATCAAAAGCCTCACTAAAATCCAGAAAAACTACATCCACCGCCTTCCCTTCATCCACGAGGCAGGTGACCTTATCGTAGAAGGATATCAAATTAGTTAGACAGGACTTTCCCTTTGTGAACTCATGTTGACTGTGCCTGATGATTGCATTGTCCTTTAACTGCCTTTCAGTAGCACCCAGCATGATCTTCTCCATAATTTTTCCAGGAACTGAGGTTAATCTAACAGGTCTGTAGTTTCCTGGGTCTTTCCTCACACCCTTTTTCTTCATCCCTATTTGTCAGGTGACCATCTTCATCAAGTATGAGTCCAATGTTTTCTTTAGACCTCCTTTTGCTATTAACGTACTTTAAAAAGTCCTTCTTGTTGTCAGATACGGCATTGGCCAGTTTCAGCTCTAATTGAGCTTTGGGATGCTTCAGAATTTTTTTTCTTCATAGAGTCCCTTGCAAAGCCCCAGGTCATAACATACATCTCATATCTTTTGCTTTTGCCTTTCCACAGCCAAAAGGCTCCAGAAGCATCTAAGTCCAGAGTCCCATGTGATCTGCTTCATTTTGAATATTCTTATCTCACAAAGTTTTGGCTACTTCCATCAGAGATGGCTGAGCCATTGCCTCTATCTTTAAGGTCAGCCACCACCTTTCTCATTGACCGTGAAGCCCAGAGACTGTAACAGCAGCTGCACCGCAATCCCTGTAAACTCTGTTGCTCACTAGAATGAGATATTTGCCACCTGTTCTGATGCTGGGCTTATGTCATGCTGCGATAACATGATAAAAAGGGTGAGGCACTGCAGGTTTTCACAGCATACTACTGGTCAAAATCTCAACCCAACTACTTGCCACCTTGTCTTTTAATTTACCTGCCCATCCCTCTACCAGCTTAAGAAAATTACTATAAGAAAATAGCTAGAGAATGCAATCCTGTTGAATATTTTTTTTTTCTTTTCTGCTATACTATTTAGGAAGTGAGCCACTTAAAACCTCTAGACTAATCTCTAACTCTTGCCCAACAGTTAACAGCAAAAATTTATGTCAAGAATCACTTCTCTGATAGTGTACATTTTTAATTTCTAAAATTGTATTACACTGAATTCCTACCGGCCTTTTTTCTGCTTTTAGCAGAAAACATCAAAAGGTAATTCCAGTAGGTAGTTTTGATGATTATTTCTGAGGGTTTTCTTTTTAAGCACTAATAGAAAAATCAGCTATCATCTCATTAATGTGGTAACAGAATTGGACATTAACAAAGCTTTCATTCTTCACAAAGAAATCTCAGTCCCATTAACATTATGATTAAGGATTAATCATAACATTATGATAGGATTAAGCCTTTCACCTTTAGGTTACAGTCACATAAGGTTCAGCTTTGAGCTGGTTTTGTATCATGTACAGACCAAACACTCTTTCATGTGCGGGAAAGGAACACCAACTGTTTAGGTTGCTATTCCCCAAAATTATTAGACAGAACAGGATGTTTTACCATACTCTCAGGGTGAAACCTCTAGGTCTAGGTACATTGTGAACAGCAATATCTAGTTCATACTGGATTACAACTGAAAATAAGTCTGATGCTGTCACGCATCCTCAGCATGTTTAAATTATTCTTGATTTTTGCTCAAGCAACACAGGCTTCTCAGGGATTTTTGCTGATGCAGAATCTGGTTTAAGCTAGGACTAATATACCGGGCACCCCTGTAAGTACAGATTTCAATCACCATTAAACAAACAAAATACTAACCATCTTGTACAAACTTTACAACAACATAAGAACTGTTAGAGCAGCACTAATTATAACAGGATCTAATGCAGTTGGGTGCCAGTGAACAGCAACTTTGTATATCAGGAAGCCCTATAACACAATCTAACTGCAGGACTATTTGCCCATGTTTATGTCAAGCTGTCTTTAATACTCCAGAGGCAGGTACTAAAGTGTAAATGTTGCTATGTCCTCTCATACATGGTGAATCAGTTCATATATTAATTCACCCAGCAACAGGCTCCTTAAAAATACCAAATCTGATTCTTGCTCTTGACTGAGCTAAAGAAGGAAGGATGGCTTGTGTAAAGGATTTCTGAGAAAATTAAATAAAGGGTCCACAGTGGTAAACATATCATTACTTAATAACTAAAATTCCCCAGTCAAATTCTGAACATGGAAAACAGAGTGGCAGTTCCTATTATTCTTTTACCAAGTGTTACTGATTCTTTGTTCTCCAAGTACTAATATAGATTATGCCTACCCAGGCAGACATCAGTAGTTCACCTAATCCCAAGGTTTAATGGTTCTGTTATTCTAATTGGCTAACAAAATCTTTTTGTTCACTAATGAGGTTTAAGAACTTAACACTTAGCATTACCAATACGAAACATAAGCTTTCCCATAATAGCATTCTCATCAGAATTCCTCTAAGCTTGAAATCCAATATGCTGCTTTCAAAAACCCAGGGTTTTAGTATTTGTCCTGGTTTCAGCTGGGATAGAGTTGATTTTTCTTCCTAGTAGCTGGTATAGCACTGTGTTTTGGATTTAGGATGAGAATAATGTTGATAACACACTGATGTTTTAGTTGTTGCTAAGCAGTGCTTACACTAGGCAAGGACTTTTCAGCTTCCCATGCTCTGCCAGGTGCACAAGAAGCTGGGAGGGGGCACAGTCAGGACAGCTGACCCAGACTGGCCAAAGGGCTATTCCATACCATATGCCATCATGCTCAATATATAAACTGGGGGAGTTGGCTGGGGGGGCATCGATCGCTGCTCGGGGATGAGCTGGGCATCGGTCGGCAGGTGGTGAGCAATTGCATAGTGTATATCACTCGCTTTGTATATTATTATTGTATTATTATTATTATTATTATTATAAATAATACTACTATTCTATTTCATTTTACTTCAATTATTAAACTGTTCTTATCTCAACCCACTAGTTTTCTCACTTTCACCCTTTCCAATTCTCTCCCCCATCCCATTGGGGTGGGGGGAATGAGCGAGCGGCTGCGTGGTGCTTAGTTGCTGGCTGGGATTAAACCACGACAGTCCTTTTTTGGCGCCCAACATGGGACACGAAGGGTTTGAGATAATAACAGATTAACCAGAGTGTATTAAGGAATTTGTATCTGTTAACAGTTGCTGGTCATAATATTGATTCATCTGTTCTCTGTATTAGTCTACCTGATCTGCACCATGCTCTTGTTTTTGCTGTTCTTGTTAAAGACTGGTGTTGGGTTTTGCAGTTTCCTGTGCTCTAGAGTGATTAGGGATGTTTTGCCTGGGAGTTTTGTTATTAAAACACTGGCCTTGAGCCTTATCTGGTATTTGGGTTCTGTAGTGAAGCCATTACTGTACTTCAGGTACCACCTCATGGAGACAATTAGCAATTATACCTCTTCCTCTGAGGGGTTTTCTGTGGAGGAAACACAGAATGGCACCTTTGTTGCTTTCTTCTGTGATGTTCCATCTGTCATTACAACAACTTTTTTGTATCTATCTTGAACATCCTTGGGTAGTTAAGATATATCTATTGGTAGTTCTTGGGAATATTGTTTTGGTTCTGTCTAAGGTTAATAAGCAGTTTAAGGATATCATCCAGAGATCTGCCCCAAGGCTGGATAGTTATGAGTGGCAGGGTGTGTGGGAGAGCATGGGCAAATGCCTAGGATGGTGGGAAACTCCAATGTATTGGAACTTTGCCCCTGAACAAGTGCAGAATCCTGAAAAATTAGTAGAACATTTGGAAAAAGTATGTTGTCACCTTGGCAACTCCAGAGAGACACAAATCACTGCAGCGCGCTGGGGCCTGGCCCATGCCTACCGAGCCGTATTCAACACAATTCAGAACCCTCAAGGGGAAGGTAAGGTGTCTGGATCTGACAACAAAACGACAGGCACTGTGGCTATGCCAGCCCTGGTGACAGGCGCTGTGGCTATGCTGGCTCCACTGACAGGCGCTGCAGCTACGCCAGCCCGGGGACCAGGCGCTATGGCTACACCAGCCCCGGTGACAGGCACTGTGGCTATGCCAGCCCCCATGACAGGCGCTGTGGCTACACCAGAGAACCAATCCATGCCAGTATCAGTCGCCCCTATACAGAAGAAAAAATACACAAGAAAATCAGCTCGTTTAGTAAGGCCTGATGATGAACCAGGGCCATCAAGAGAACAGGAGGAGGAAGAGGCAGAACCCACAAATGAGATGGTAACAATCCAATCTCTGACACTGAGTGAGCTGCGAGATATGCGAAAAGATTTCAGTCATCGTCCAGGCGAGCACATCATCACTTGGCTGCTCCGATGCTGAGATAATGGGGCCAGTAGCCTGGAATTAGAGGGTAGGGAAGCCAAGCAGCTGCGATCCCTTTCTAGGGAAGGGGGCATTGACAAAGCAATTCGAAAATGGGCAAAAGTCCTCAGCCTCTGGAGGCAACTCCTCTCAGGTACAAAGGAAAGGTATCCCTTCAAGGAAGATGTTATATGTCACCCAGGGAAGTGGACCACCATGGAGAGAGGTATCCAGTACCTGAGGGAATTATCTGTGCTGGAGGTGATTTATAATGACCCAGAAAATGAGCAGTTATCCAAAGATCCAGGTGAAGTCCAATGCACACGACCCATGTGGCAGAAGTTCATACGGAGCGCACCATCATCGTATGCAAACTCTTTGGCAATAATGACCTGGAAAGATGAAGAGGGACCAACGGTGGATGAAATGGCTGGCCAACTCCGACAATATGAAGAAAGTCTCTCTTCCTCCCTACGGGTCTGCATCTCGGTGTGGAGAAACTGCCTGAGAAATTATCCCAGGAGTTCCAGCAACTCAAAGAGGACATGTCCTACTCCTCACCTGTACGGACCAGTATCTCAGCCATCAGGAGTAAGCATCCCTCTCTTCAAGAGAGAAGATATAGTGAATACACACCACAGGCCACCCTGTGGTTTTATCTGCATGACCATGGAGAGGACATGAGGAAGTGGGATGGAAAATCTACCTCGACCCTAGAGGCACGGGCACGTGAGTTGCAAGGAAAAACAATCACAAATGGGGGATTTTTGATTTGCATTTACAAGAAGCGAGTAACAAATGCTATGACCAGGACTAGAGGGGCCCTGCCTCCAGCCAGGTGGAGGAAAGGGACAACCGGTTTACTGGACTGTGTGGATTCGATGGCCTGGCACATCAGACCCACAGCAGAATAAGGCTCTAGTGGACACCAGTGCACAGGGTACCCTAATGCCATCAAGCTATGAAGGGGCAGAACCCATCTGTATTTCTGGAGTGACAGGGGGATCCCAACAGCTGACTGTATTGGAGGCTGAAGTGAGCTCAACCGGGAAGGAGTGGCAGAAGCACCCCATTGTGACTGGCCCAGAGGCCCCGTGCATCCTTGGCATAGACTACCTCAGGAGAGGGTATTTCAAGGACCCAAAAGGGTACCGGTGGGATTTTGGTATAGCTGCCTTGGAGACGGAGGAAATTAAACAGCTGTCTACCCTGCCTGGTCTCTCAAAGGACCCTTCTGTTGTGGGGTTGCTGAGGGTCAAAGAACAACAGGTGCCAATCGCTACCACAACGGTGCACCGGCGGCAATATCGCACCAACAGAGACTCCCTGATTCCCATCCATAAGCTCATTTGTTGACTGGAGAGCAAAGGAGTGATCAGCAAGACTCGCTCACCTTTTCACAGTCCCCTATGGCCAGTGCAAAAGTCTAATGGAGAGTGGAGACTAACAGTAGACTATCGGGGCCTGAACGAAGTCACGCCGCCAATCCTGTCAGATCCCAATGGATGTAATCAACAAAATAACAGCCATGTCTCCACCAACCAGCAAAAAGGAAACACAAGCTTTCTTGGGTATTGTGGGTTTTTGGAGAATGCATATTCCAAATTACAGTCTGATCATAAACCCTCTCTATCAAGTGACCCGGAAGAAGAACGATTTCAAATGGGGCCCTGAGCAACAACAAGCCTTTGAACAAATTAAACAGGAGATAGTCCATGCAGTAGCCCTTGGGCCAGTCCGGGCAGGACAAGATGTAAAAAATGTGCTCTACATCACAGCTGGGGAGAATGGCCCTACCTGGAGCCTCTGGCAGAAAGCACCAGGGGAGACTCGAGGTCGACCCCTAGGGTTTTGGAGTCAAGGATACAGAGGGTCTGAAGCCCGCTATACTCCAACTGAAAAAGATATATTGGCAGCATATGAAGGCGTTCGAGCCACTTCGGAAGTGATTAGTAGTGAAGCACAGCTCCTCTTGACACCCTTGCTGCTGGAGCTGGGCTGGATCATAGAATCATATAATCATTAAGGTTGGAAAAGACCCTTAAGATCATCGAGTCCAACCGTTAACCTATCACTGCCAAGTCCACCACTAAACCATGTCCTCAAGCACCACGTCTACCCTTCTTTTAAATACCTCCAGGGATGGAGACTCAACCACTTCCCTGGGCAGCCTGTTCCAATGCCTGACTACCCTCTCGATGAAGAAGTTTTTCCTAATATCCAACCTAAACCTCCCCTGGCACAGCTTGAGGCCGTTTCCTCTCGTCCTATCACTTGTTACTAGGGAGAAGAGACTGACCCCCACCTCGCTACGACCTCCTTTCAGGTAGTTGTAGAGAGCAATAAGGTCTCCCCTCAGCCTCCTCTTCTCCACACTAAACAACCCCAGCTCCCTCAGCCGATCCTCATAAGACTTGTTATCTGCACCCTTCACCAGCTTCATTGCCCTTCTTTGGACACACTCCAGCACCTCGATGTCCTTCTTGTAGTGAGGGGCCCAAAACTGAACACAGTACTCGAGGGGCGGCCTCACCAGTGCCGAGTACAGGGGCACTATCACCTCCCTGGTCCTGCTGGCCACACTATTCCTGATACAGGCCAGGATGCCATTGGCCCTCTTGGCCACCTGAGCACACTGCTGGCTCATGTTCAGGCAGCTGTCAACCAACACCCCCAGGTCCTTTTCTGCCAGGCAGCTCTCCAGCCACTCCTCCCCAAGCCTGTAGCGTTGCATGGGGTTGTTGTGACCCAAGTGCAGGACCCGGCACTTAGCCTTGTTGAATCTCATACAGTTGGCCCCAGTTGGATGTTTAAAGGGAGGATCCCCTGTACACATCATGCAACTGATGCTACATGGAGTAAGTGGGTCGCACTGATCACACAACGGGCCTGAATAGGAAACCCCAGTCACCCAGGAATCTTGGAAGTGATCATGGACTGGCCAGAAAGCAAAGATTTCAGAATATCGCCAGAGGAGGAGGTGATGCATGCTGAGGAGGCCCCACTGTATAATAAACTACCAGAAAATGAGAAGCAATATGCCCTGTTCACTGATGGGTCCTGTCTTCTTGTGGGGAAGCATCGGAGGTGGAAAGCTGCTGTATGGAGTCCTGTACGACAAGTGGCAGAAACTGCTGAAGGAGAAGGTGAATCGAGTCAGTTTGCAGAGGTGAAAGCCATCCTGCTGGCTTTAGATATTGCTGAACGAGAAAAGTGGCCAATGCTCTATCTCTATATTGACTCATGGAGGGTGGCAAATGCCCTGTGGGGCTGGTTATAGCAATGGAAGCAGAGCAACTGGCAGCGCAGAGGCAAACCCATCTGGGCTGCCGCATTGTGGCAAGATATTGCTGCCCGGATAGAGAACCTGGTTGTAAAAGTAGGTCACGTAGATGCTCACGTACCCAAGAGTTGGGCCACTGAAGAACATCAAAACAACCAGCAGGTGGATCAGGCTGCTAAGATTGAAGTGGCTCAGGTGGACCTGGACTGGCAACAGAAGGGTGAATTATTTCTAGCTCAGTGGGCCCATGACACCTCAGGTCATCAAGGAAGAGATGCAACCTATAGATGGGCTCGTGATCGAGGGGTGGAGCTGACCATGGACACTATTGCACAGGTTATCCATGAATGCAAAACATGCACTGCAATCAAGCAAGCCAAGCGGTTCAAGCCTCTCTGGTATGGAGGACGATGGCTGAAATATAAATACGGGGAGGCCTGGCGGATTGATTAGATCACACTCCCACAAACCCAGCAAGGCAAGCGCCATGTACTTACCATGGTGGAAGCAACCACTGGATGGCTGGAAACATATCCCGTGCCCCATGCCACCGCCCAGAACACTATCCTGGGCCTTGAAAAGCAAGTCCTATGGCGACATGGCACCCCAGAAAGAATTGAGTCAGATAACAGAACTCATTTCCAAAACAACCTCATAGACACCTGGGCCAAAGAGCATGGCATTGAGTGGGTATATCACATCCCCTATCATGCACCAGCCTCTGGGAAAATCGAACGATACAATGGACTGTTAAAGACTACACTGAGAGCAATGGGTGGTGGGACATTCAAACACTGGGATACACATTTAGCAAAGGCCACCTGATTAGTCAACACTAGGGGATCTGCCAATCGAGCTGGCCCTGCCTAGTCAAGACTTTTATGTACTGTGGAAGGGGATAAAGTCCCTGTAGTGCACATAAAAAAAAATATGATGGGGAAGACAGTCTGGGTTACTCCCGCCTTAGGCAAAAGTAAACGCATTCGTGGGATTGCTTTTGCTCAAGGACCTGGATGCACTTGGTGGGTGATGCGGGAGGATGGGGAAGTCCGATGTGTACCTCAAGGGGATTTGATTTTGGGTGAAAATAGCCAATGAACTGAACTGTATAATGTTAGTTGCTATATAATACTGGATGTCATCACTTCTATGGTTGCTATGTGCCATATCAACAGCATACAGTAAGAATCACCCAAATTAATGAAGAATGAACTTTGAGGAAACCGAACAAAGTACAGCGGTGATGGAACCAGAACTGGCTTCAGCATGCAACAATCCAACACCAGACACCATCTCTCCTGCCCTGAAAGACTGTTATGACAGATGAAGCCCAAAGTCATGGACTAAATGAACTCAACCAACATTTTAGAGGGATGGCCCATAGACTAAGGAAATGATATCTCTGTGTGTGTGTATATATCTATCTATCTATCTCTGTCTCAAAAGACTGGAAAAGTGGTGGTGATTAATTGGAATGTATTGGAAAGTGTAAGACCTGGGCATGACGTATGTGGTATAGAATAAGGGGTGGATATTGTCCTGGTTTCAGTTGGGACAGAGTTAATTTTCTTCCTAGTAGCTGGTATAGTGCTGTGTTTTGGATTTAGGATGAGAATAATGTTGATAACACACTGATGTTTTAGTTGTTGCTAAGCAGTGCTTACACTAGCCAAGGACTTTTCAGCTTCCCATGCTCTGCCAGGTGCAGAAGAAGCTGGGAGGGGGCACAGCCAGGACAGCTGACCCAGACTGGTCAAAGGGCTATTCCATACCATATGACGTCATGCTCAGTCTATAAACTGGGCGGAGTTGGCCGAGGGGCAGCGATTGCTGCTCGGGGTCATGCTGAGCATCGGTCGGCAGGTGGTGAGCAATTGTGTCGTGTATCACTTGCTTTGTATATTATTATTGTATTATTACATTATTAGTATTATTATTACTATTACTACTGTTCTATTTTGTTTTACTTCAATTATTAAACTGTTCTTATCTCAGCTCACGAGTTTTCTGACTTTCACCCTTCCAATTCTCTCCCCCATCCCACTGGGGTGGGGGGAGTGAGCGAGCGGCTGTGTGGTGCTTAGCTGCTGGCTGGGGTTAAACCACGACAGTATTGTAATGAAATTCTTTATTCCTGCTGTATTTTGTGTCTCCTACATTAAATATAAATTGGCCAAAGTTTTATTTTCTCCTTAACTCAACCTCATACTCCAGTCTTGGCACGTTTAAATTTGGAAATAAATTGAAAACACACCTTAATGACCATCTTCTTAGCATGAAAAATTCATGGCCAGGCAATGTGCCTTTTTTAAGATTAAACATTTTGTTTTTAAAAGGTCCAGCTTATACAACACAATTGAATTTAAGCCTACTTTAATAATCATTAAATGTCATATACACTGAGGACAAACCAGACATTAGCCTACAAATACTGGTGTCCATATTTTGACACGTCTGCAGCCACACAAGAATTCCCAAGCCCAGATTCAGTAGAGCAATCACAAACACTTTTGCCAGGTCAAGGTATTAGACTGTTAGCTTCTATTTGGGTACAGAATCATTAACAGGGTAGAGTGTCTCACACAACCCTCGGTAGAGTTTCTCATTATTAAAGTGATATTTAACAATGATTCCGCAATGTGATTCCTGTACCAGCACTAGCACAGAATGCTGCATATGGGACAAGACCCAAATGGTATAACATAGAAGGCACTGAGAAACTAATTATGTCTCTGATTTTCTGCCGTGCTCTGCCTTAGAACCTCTCACGATTTTGGCCACAGTAATTTGGGCTGGCTGTCAGAGATGCAGAAGGGGTATCTGGAAGCTGGGTGTAACAGGTATGTTTAAGGTTGCATGTACATGTGAACTTGTGCATTTGCATGTAAATCACTTCACAACCTCTGTGCATGTGGGAAACAGCATGGAATGAGACAGATGTGAACACTTTCCTTTCCTTTTGCAGTGTCACCTATTCTGAGTACAGCACTTGGTGTTTGAATGGTGGGTGTCAACATTCATGGGAACAGAGAATTGTGCCCTAACCATTTTCATACTAATCCCTGAAACATGCTGCTCAGTAGAGCTTCTGGGGCTCTTACAGAACTTAGCAGCCCAGCCCTATTGACATGGGTGAAAATGCTCTGTATGCATTTCCCTCATCCTGTCCCTTCCTCAGGAGGAACTTCAGTCCTAAATACGGCTTTCCAGACTGCAGAAGTGTTCATGTATCCTTTAGTATTCCTCTATGATGCTTAACTTGTAGGAAATGGTACATGTGGAGCAAACTGTCTTTTGCTGATAACTTATGACTTCTCTTAAATTCTTGACAAGTTTTAGGATAGCACAAATCCTTCACAGACCACAATCATAATCCAAGGTTTTAAAAAATGACTGACTATTTTAACCAGTGGAAACCACTAGGGGTTTGAGGGTTTTGTTGTGGGGGAGTGGGTTGCTTGAACAGCATAAAAATGATAAAGAAGATAGATATGCTTTAAACTTCCTTTCTAAAAGAGAACCACAAGAAATACAATTCTATAGTTAGGGATGAAACTACTAACCACAGAAGCTAAAGGTTTAAAACAAAAGTGTCTTGGATACATGACAATATTATACCCAACTATAAATCAGTAATTTAATTATGTTGCCAGTTACCTATTACATAATATATACTCTAAAAGCCTGATACCATTTTTCATACAGAGGGAAGTCTCTTAAAATTAAGGTCAGTAGAATCTGCCAAAAAGACCACAGAAAAGAGTATTCTTATTTTAATCCCTCATACATTCTATGTCCAGAAAAAAGACCAGAAAAAAAAAAGAAACCTTCATCTGAACATTGATGATTGATTGATTGATCCTATATTACTCATTTTCATTCCCAAAGCTGGTTGATTTACAGAAGAAGATAACAGCCATTAATGTTACATAGGTGATTTTGTAGGGGAGCATAGCATAGTGATTATTACAAAATTCCTATACTACAGCTCCTCCATGAACAATGTCAGACCTTATGTTCCAACAACAGCACATAATTAATAGCATGGTATTGTCTTCATTTTAATGGGAAGCAGAACCTTGGCAAAAAAGGGTCCGTTCTTGTAATGCTATATCCCATTCAGGTGAATGTCTCCTGGTATGATATTTCATATAAAAAATGTAAAGGTTTTTGTCTCAGACATGTAGGTGGATTTTCTTACCTTTGGTTCCATTGAAATGAAGCTGTGGGTACCTCTACTTGAGAGAACTGACCTTTTAATCGTTTTACTATGGTAGAAGTGGTAGTAATCCTTCAGTGTTCCAATCTGTAAGGGGAGAAAAGAAAAACAGAGAGGGAGATATAATTAATGGAAAGTAGTTTTATGGTTTTCATTTTTAAAGGCCTATAAATTATGCAATTTCCTACTGTGCTGAAATGTTACTTGAACCAAGTGATCATTTTTCAAAAGAAGAACATATGATATGAAATGGATGGAGTGTCCTTGAGACAGTAACTGCATAACCAAAGATTATAATTGAGCTGCTTAGTCTGTCCTTATCTACCTTTTAAATGTTTAAATTATATTCGGTATTTTAAGCAATTCTATATTAATCTATATCCAAGCTGTCTTCAAATGGAACATATAATAATCATCAAATGGCTATATGGTTATTAAAAAGCATTCCATCTAGTTTGCATAAGGAAATATACTGTAAAATGCACTAGATTCAGTTATTTATATAAAATTTATAAAAAAGACATCCACAGCATCAGACTATGCACCAGGAATAGGCTGCTCTTTCTGCAGAAGGTGGGGAAGAAAGAAGTGGAAGAAAGAAGTAGAAGAAAGAAAGATGGAAATGGTAACTTCATAAGATAACTAGAAGTACAAAATCAATTAATGCAAAATTGCAAATACAAAACAGTACAATAAAAATACTTATTCATTCCATCAGTACACAGTAGCAATGTAAATATTAAACTAAGACAGCCTTCACAATTTTAAGAAGAAATTTCCCCTTCCAGAGTCATTAATATCTAAATATTCATAACTTGAAATTTTACTTTCACATACCTACAAGCAAACATTCAGCTTCCTTGTCTTTAGAGCAACGTCTCCCCAAGACATTTGGAATTTTCCCTTCTTTCACGCTGTAAATCTTGTAAGACACTTAATAATTTAGTTAAAGGTTTCTTAATGATGAGTAAAAAAGAGACAACGGAGCTTACTGTTATTTCAAGTTGAAACTCAAAGTGACCTCAGAAAACAGGTTTGGTTTTGAAAATAAATCTGAATGAAATCACCAAAGAGGATGGAGCAACACTGAAAAGCTCTAATCTTAAAGATCCTATATTATGAATTTATACCTATAAGAATACGCATGCAGGAAACTAGAGTGTTCAACGTTAAAGGTTCAAAGGGAATTGGAAATAAGCCACTGAGGAACTCCAAAAATCTGCTTTTAAAATATTAGAACATAAACATCTTGAGAAAATATCAGAGTAGACTGAGAACAAATATTGATATAAAATTATTGTTCTCAAGGAGCACTTGAGTATCTTATCTTAAAGTTTAAAATGTAAACAGCACTGGGGAATGAAGGAGAACTTTTTGAAAAAAAAGTCCACAATTTAAATGAATACTTCTAAAGGGGAAACTGCACCAGGGTTTATGATATTATTCTCAGTCTGTACAGTTAAATAGGTCCATCAGTATCTAATTTTCAGAAAGAATGACTTATGTTTACTTTAAGTCAAATATGGAAGCATTCAGTTAAACCAAGTCAGTTTATCATAAATTAAATAGGAATTGGTTTGACTAAGCCTAAATAGAGCATATTAATACTACAATAGCAATTCCCATGATGCCTTCTGTTTCAGAGATGATTCAAGCTGAAATGGTGCATTTCTGTCCCATGGAGGAGCCTGGTCTCAGTCTCCATGTGCATATCTGTGAATAAATCCTCCTTAAATCTCCAGGGAAAAGTCTTCTCACAGACATCTCAGAGCTGCAGGACCCTGGGCATGCCAAGATCATTCACACGCATTTCTCTGTGGGCCGAAAACTATCTCCACAGCAGATACCAAAGCAAACACTGTTTCTTTGTCCATGGATGAACCTACTCTATTGGTGACGTAGTGTGAGTCAGAATAACATGCAGTTTCCATGATGATTTTAGCCAGTCCAAAAGGTAATTAAGGACATTATTGTACACAGTTGTGTTGTTATATCACTTGTTGTTATATCACTGCATTAATTTGTTTATTCTGATAGTTTAACAACCTGCAGCACAACGAATGTCCCTAAGCATCAGGCCAATGTTGCGCGGGTTTTGAATTATTAATATTTATATCAACCACTGAAATTTGGCTCCAGGGTTAGCACCAGTACAGGTGAAAGCATGCTGCCCCAAGACAAAGGGACATCAGTCACTTCCTAGATGTGTCCCTAACACAAGAGTAGCCTCAAACAGTGCTGAAGTGTTAACCACTGTCGAATGATGCTACTCTTGCTTCTTAAATCCTCAGAAACTAGTAATATGCATATTAACCATACCAAAATACTGTACAGAGGTTAGGTTTTTATGAACCTTGCTATCTTTAGTGTGAATTAGAGACATACTACTGTGTGTGTACGTGTGTGTATACACAAACACATACGTTATTTAAAAGTCAGAGCTCAGGCAGGTAACTGTATTTTACCACTGCACAGAACTGATAGAAACATGTCATATTTCAGGGAAAATAAACAAACATCTGTCCTGTTTTGTGCTGCATAGATCTCAATATCTTCCAGTTCTCCTTGTTTTGTCTTGCACTAGTTTGGGGTCTTTTTTTTTAAGGATAAACTGTAGCTTACCTCTTTAAGAGCATCCAAAACAGCAGAGTTAGAGGGTGGCCTAATTACACCCCTGGAGGTCCTACAGTTTAGCAGCACTAGCCACCCTCAAAAGACACTGGAGGGGATAGGAGACAGTCCCATGTTTATTTTACCGACTAGGCCTGTGCACACATGCAGGGATGTGTGTGTTCTACTTTCCAATCAAAAAAAAAGGGAAAAAGACTGAGGCTTTGTAATGCTTGATGGCTGTACTCCCTCTGAGACCTTGTCCTCAGGACAGAATTAAGTGTAATATAACTGTAATGCCATGTCTTCCAGGCACCGTCAATTTAATAATAATAATAATAATAATAATAATAATAATGATAATAAATGGTGAGATCTACCGCTTTAGTTCATAATTGTCAGTGAAATAAAAGGATCCCAAATCTTTTAAATGGAATTTAATTCTTATTCCCTAACTATCAGTGCCTCTTGCAGTAAGGTAACACCAGTGTTATTAAAAATTATATTGCCCTTTTCTTTCCTTAATGGGAATTTACTTAGACCTTCCAAATCTTTGGACCACTTAGCAAATAGTTAAATCACGGAAATATAGCACAATAAAACTTATTATTATGGATGTTCTTGTTAAATTGTTTTTTATACTTTTAACTACCAAGTCTTAGAGGCACTATCAGAGGGAAAGGAATACAAAGACAGAAACACCAGACTGTAGATCTAACCACCTTAGAGACTGATGACAATTTAGCTGTTTTATCCTTGGGAAATCTTTGTAATCTTCTTTTTGACCTGGAAGACCTGATTTCTTTAAAAAGAGATTGAGAAACATTCCTGAGGAATTGCCTGGGCAAAAGCAAGGAGAATGAGTAGAAAGGGGGTGGATTACTCTTTGGAGGTAATATCTTCATCACTGAAAATTTTAAATAGATACAAACATACATTTAAGTAGTACTATATTATGCTTATTCAAGGATAAAAATAACTCCTGGGAACAATAATCCTACAACACTGCAGTGGAATCCCAGAAAACCCAAATAATCACATATATACATTAATTTTATATTTAGTAGGTCTTATTTTCTTTTTAAAGTTGAGAAAATCAATGAATTTAAAAGATATTAACTATGAAATGAGACAAACTTTCTAGGCTTAGTCTTTGGAATACATTTCTTCCATATGCAGTTTTATATTCTAAGGCAGTATTAAGATAATTTAGGATATAATGACTGAAAAAATTAATCTACTTTCGCATCTGAATGTCTTCATAAACTGTAAGGAAATATAAGTGCTAAAGTTGCCAATGAAATACACCTTAAATATCCATAAATGATAACCAGACTGACCTACATCATGACTGAAATGTTCATGTAACAGAACATAAGCAGGGAAGTTGTTCACACTAATGGAAGCAGCTTGAGATATGACTTCCCAACAGTTTCTAACCTAATCAGTCAACTAAACCACTTGGGGGGGGGGGGGGGGGGGGGGGGCTGATATCCTACACTACACTGCATGAGTTAAAATAGGTTCTTGGATTACTACAAGCAGATGGCATTAAAAAAAAGCACAGAAACTACCAGAACTGCTGAACACTGTGGTCTTCTCTTGATCTGCAGCAGCAAGATAGTATCACTCTGCCTAGTCTAAAGGAGAGAAATAATGATATTCAGTCTCTGTATTACAGAGGCTCTAAATCAGTACATTAAAGGAATATCTACTGGGTGGGGAAAAAGTGCACTTTTAATGTGCTCAAACTTAGTTAAATAAAAGAATCTGAAACAGCAGCAGAACCAAGGCAATGTGGGTATGAATATGGATTATCACCTCAGACTCAACCGAGACTATTCTGAAAGTCTGAATTCAAACTATGTTCATCAAATGTCCAAGTAACCCAGTTTTCAATTCCATTTTAAGCCCAGTTAGCTAACATAAATCAGATGGCCCAAGTTGTACAAACATCTGTGTGTGTGCTTGAGGTAGGCATAACCAAAGTTGCCAATTCATATCTGTGCTCCTCTCATGTTCCCTTCTTTTCAGATTTGTTTCATAGCAAACAGATATGTCCACAAGTATTGCCAGAGTCGCTGTTTCTGAATAGTGACACTCTTGAACAAGTCGGACTTGACCTCAAATGTACCCCTCTTGTACTGATCCTTACACTTTCTTGAAACATTTTTTCTGAGTCTCATAGGTGGGAATTCCAGATAAAATGAGATGTTAACTGCCATCAACTCAGTAAAAAAAGCTATACTGTACTCAAGAGTTCTTGCTCAGTTCCTTAAATCCTTGGTATGGAAGACAAAAGAGTTCAGCCAGGAAAACAAGGTACCCTTCTGAACCACCTGCATATGAAACACAAAAAAAATCCAATCTAGGCAGATAAATTAAACCACCTAGCTATTACAACAGAAACATCACAATTTCCATATAAATAAATCAGGTTGTATCTCTTCACATTCTAGGTACAAATATGCTGATACTTTACCTTTGAAATTCCCTCTCCTTCTGTTTAAATGGGAGAAAAAATGTCACCTTACTAAATTAATATAATCCACTCCTGACTTCTATTGTATTTTTTGGCAATTTTCCTCTGTGTTTCAGCTATTTACATGGAGAAATTCTGCCTGTGAACTTACCTTGACATCAAATTAGTTGATGTCTAAAATGAATAACAAAGCCATTAAAATAAAGTAGCTCTGAACTGTGTTCTTTCAGATAAGAATGTTATTACTGTTGCTTACATCCTGCTGCATTTTACTTTAAAAAAAAAAGTAGCACATTAAGTCTTTCAGTGGCAAACTCAAAATAAACTCTCTAGTCTTTTAACTTTTCATGTGCCTTTGTTAGTAGGATAAAAAAGTAACAATACTCTAAGGTCAATTTTAAGTCTTGATATCATTCTAATTCACTATCAAGGCTGAGATTTTTTCAAAGTAATTTTGTAAATTTTAACGAGAATTTACATTTACTGTAGATAAATTAAGTGACCATGCAGGTTAAAAAGAACATAAAAAGAACATTTTAATTTGCAGTAGAAATTCTTTATATGAGTTTGTATATTCCATTTTGGATTACCTCTATAACAATTCCTTTTTCTAATAGCTTTTCTTTTCAAGGGTTTCTATTCTGTTCCAGAATACAATCTAAATATATTTAGAGCTTCAATTCTAAACTATAATTAAAATTTAATTCTAATTAGAATCTAAATTTAAATTCAGAATTCTAAATTCCTAGTTAGCAACAGTCTAAAATTTTTTTACAATTCCAATATTCTACTCCTCTAAATAGAGAAATATTCTATTCTAAATATATTATAAAATATACTTAGCAATAGAAACCAAAATCATTTTCCTCCAGACAATAAGGTAAACTAATAATTGATTAATTACTTTTACAAAGCTCAGGATGATTCCTAGATCATATCTTCTGCATATATGTGTTGTATGCAGTTGCATTTTGAAACATATTGTCAAATTAAATTCTGCTTTTTGGGATTCCAGTACTTTAATGCTCTCTTTGCAACCTCATTCAACACTTGAAATTACATGAAAAAAGCTAAAAAACAACATATATGTATTGACACTTAACAGAGAGGCCTTAGCATGACTAAGTTTTAGAAGAACTATCTTTGCAAGAATGGGAAAGTATTAAGTCACAGGTCTTGGGAAATAGTATGAATTCATAAAAGAAGTTCAGATATTAAAAAGATATAAATTAGAACTGCATCAATAGCTTTATTCTAATATGTGTCTAATCACATTAAGAATTATCAATTTAATCTGCCCTACTAAAAAGGATGGCAGAAGAATGTGGCTTGACAAGGTTCTGAAACTGTTATTTCAAACATGCAAACAGTATAAAGGTTAGCTAAGAAATAGGTTTTACGTTTTAATAAACTGCAACAAGAAAAGTTTCATGGTGTACTGGTTTTAGCTGGGATAGAGTTAAATTTCTTCATAGTAGCTTGTATGGGGCTATGTTTTGGATTTGTGCTGCAAACAGTGTTGATAACACACCAATGTTTTAGCTATTGCTGAACAGTGCTTACAAAGCGTACAGGTGTCAAGGCCTTTTCTGCTTCTCACATTGCCCTGCCAGGGAGTAGGCTGGGGGTGCACAAGAAGCTGGGAGGGGACACAGCTGGGACAGCTGACCCCAACTGACCAAAGGGATATTCCATACCATATGATATCATGCTCAGAAATAAAAGCTGGGGGGAAGAAGGAGGAAGGGAGGGACATTTGGAGTCATGGTGTTCGTCTTCCCAAGTAACTGTTGCATGTGATGAAGCCCTGCTTTCCTGGAAATGTCTAAACATTTGCCTGCCAACGGGAAGTAGGGAATTTTGCTTTGCTTGCGCACCCAGCTTTTGCTTTACCTATTAAACTGGCTTTGTCTCAACCCACAATTTTTCTCATTTTTTGCCCGATTCTCTCCCCCTATCCCACTGTGAGAGAGCAGCTGTGTGGGGATTAGCTGCCTACCAGAGTTAAACCACAACACACAGCAAAGGAAGTACACGTTAATTTCCTTTTAAATCTTGATCATGAAGTATTTAATAACCATGGCACCTGTCATGAAGCTTGTAAACATTTGCTCAGTCCCAATGGGATCAAGTGCCTTCTCATTTACAAAACCGTAAATCAGTAATAGCTATGTTGAATCTAATTGAAATTAAAAGTTATAAATCAAGAGAAATCAAATCTAATGGGAATACTTGTATAAGTAAAAGACTTAAGAACTGGGCACCAAGTTAGATATGCTGTTATATCTCTATCCAGTTATTTAAACATCTTAAGCACATTAATAGCAACAATTTATAACATTCAAATTGACTAAAGCAGTTACCTACAGTAGTCATACTGTTTCCAGTGAGCATTTATATTGCCAGCAATAAACCTTTTCACACTGTACTTTGTCTTTCAAATCTGAATTCAGCTATTATTGGTCATAGTAAGTACAAAGTTTTCATTTAACTGACTTTCACAGGAGACTTGATTTAAGTAATTTCCTCCTCTATCACAAATACAATTTACTGAAGAGTAATAAAGTAGTGACTCATGGGAATATCTAGGAATCAGTTAAGTTCATCTACATGATGTATGGAGGTACTAAATCCACTGCTCTTTTACAGTGAAACTACAACATACCTCTTTGACTTTGTACTGTATCAGTCTGATGATCTACCACTCTGTAGAGTGGGCTTAACCAAATACAGATGCAAAACTTGTCCAGAATCAGACATGATGCTGATATATTCACCCATCTTATTTGATCAATGTTAGAGCTGTACAAAAGTTTATACTATTTTGTAGAAAAGTGATGTTTGTCAGTAACCATTATTTATATAAACAATCTCCACTCCCATGAGTAATCTCATAATTTGTATAAGGCAACTTGAGCAACAACTGTTCCTATGAGTAGCAGTTTCTGGATAGGATCCTATAGAGTAACTGAAATTCAATAATTTCTTAATGGGGAAAAAAAATTCCATTTGACAGAATCTGCAGGCAAGTGTAAAGAAAAAAACAAACAAGTAAGCAAGCAAGACAAAAAAAAGAAAAAACCCAACTCCAAATTATTATGTATTATGTAGCATTCAAACCTATTAAGAAAGAAAACATCAACATCATCATAACTAATGTTTATTGATGAGAAAAAAGAAGATTACAGCACATCGAGGGACTGTTAGGTCTAGGCATAGTCAGGTAAGATTCAATTTAAAGTAGCTATCTCCAGTGACAGCAGAAAAAAATGGAACATGTATCAATTCAGATATATAGGTCTCACTCCTTCTCTGCCAGTTTCCACAGTGCTGGAAGATCTATTAAGGTTCGATTCAGCTTTCACTGGAATCGGTGGGATCTTTCATTGTATTTAATGGGGGCTGCAATAAGCACTTAATGAAGAAACAATTTTTTTAATTTAGACCTCAATGAGGAACAAGGCCTACATTCTATAGTAAGTTAGCGTCCTAATGCCTAGGTTCTTATATCAGCTGTGAAATTACTTCAAACTATAGAAAAAAGTCAAGGAGAACTGATAGCCAATTATAGTTTGTGATTAAATATCTGAAGTTACTAAAACCAATGACAAAAATCAGGTCAAAGCTTGCATAAAATGTCCATTTCACACATTTAAAAAATATTCCTTAGCAGCCTAATTGTCTAGAGAACAAAATCTTGGAATTTGAAGGTTGAGTGAAAGCTTAGCTGCATATCTCAAACTGCATTTCCTTGGAGAAAGGAGAAATGTTTCTGTTGCATATTTGTTTAACGCATTGTTATCGCAATACTTAAATAGAGGATAGCTGGTCAGCTGGAATGGTAGCAATGAATTGGATAAAACCAGGTGTTCTTCTATATAAATGGGTTTGCATTTCCATTTTGAAACATTTGTTTTCATGCTATATCAGCCCTACAAGGTCAGAAAGATTAAGAAATCACCAAAGATACCAGCCACCACTAGAACTTGCTCACTATGTAATTATATGTGTCAGATTAATATTCCTAGTTTCCAGTCAAAAATGGAAGTTATTTAAATTTCACAAGATGGACATTATATTTATTTATAAGAAAGCTTCCAAAAGAGCAGTCTATTGCAATGATAGAACCGTTTATTGATGAGATATTTATTGCTGCCCTTACCAACACAGTCTAGAGCCCCTCGTGTCATAGGGTGATTAAGTCTTTTAGAAAGCAAGGCTCAGCAACCCTGTTTATTTGTATTTATCAATTTGCCCAGGTGATGGCTTTGTGATTTGTCAGTTGGCCACGATCATCATATACCGGCCTAAGAACTATAGGGAGGGATCTTTTCAGTGACAAGGGATATTTAAACTTCCCTAAGGTGATTAGTACTGAACCAAAGGTATCTCTCGACCAGACAGGCAGAAAAGTGTAATGACAGTGATGCAGAGATGGGCACATGTCAGAGCCTCAAGGAAATACCAGATATTGTGATGTGTATCCTCTCCAGAAATGACCTTGCACTTCAAATAGGTGTGAATAACATTATACTAATGTTATGCTTTAGATCCAAAGAAGAGGAATGATTTTGCTTACAGTGGAGCAAAAGGGAATCTTCTGAGAAGAAAACTGAAAGCAATAGCGAACTATAATACTGTAATGCTGTTTGGGGATGGAGCTCTTATTGTGTGGCACTGATGGAATGCATCTGGTTTGTCAGACTCTCCAATATTATCGGGGTACTTGCAATTGTATTTCTAATATTCATGTTTAAAGGCTATTGAGATCTTTACAAATTTCAACTGAATGCTTTGCTGAGCTACATTTCAGAGACTCTCTTTGAGGTCCAGTAAGAGAAGTGTTTTTCTTAAAAAGCAGAAAAAGCTAATCTGAGCTATAAGATCAGTGTTCAAATATCTGGACTGGCTCCTCTCCACTTCCAACTGATAAAACTACTACAGAGCTTATTCTATAGTCCATTCCTGCAATGAAGCTGTGCTACTGATTTCCAAGAAGGGTAGGGGAACTTTCTCAGCTTAAAGCCCTGCCATTGTTGTTCATTCTCCTGCTTGGCCCCCTGAACACCAGGCTACCTACAGATCATAAAATATTTTTCACAGTTTAGCATCTGATTGATTTGTTTGCTTCAGTTCAGCTCAGATGGGCTACTTGAGATATGATACTTTAAATGCAAATATCCTGCAATCCAAGAATTCGAAAGAAATAAGGATGAAATAAAATAGGATGAATAAAAAAATCAGTAAATTAAGTAATTGAAAGTAATAGGAGCAGTGGCATGAAACCTCTCACTGAGGTTTTCAAAACTGTTTTCATATCTGAGGACAGCTGGGTGACAAATGTGATGTCAATTTTTAAAAAGGATATCTGGGAACTATAGACTTGCAGGTGTCTACTAGGCAAATGAGTAGAAACTATAAGAAAAAGATTATTAATAGATAGATAGATAGAGGACACTTGGATAAAAAATGACCTACTTGGAAAAAGTCAAACAGAGGAAAATTATGCCTTATAAATTTATTAGTGTTCTTTGAAAAGGTCAAGCATGCAGATAAAGGTGACCCAGTAGATATACTCTACTTTGATTTCCAAATAGCTTTTGACAATTATGTCCTTCACCAACAGCTTTTAAGGAATTAAGAAGCCATGCCATAAGAGGAAGGTCCTTGCACAAGCAAACAGTCAGTTAAAAGACTGAAAACATAGATTAGTAATAATTAGTTTGGTTATGGAGGGAGGTCCCCACTGGAGTTCTGCCAGGGTCTGTGCTAAAATCTTTTCTGGGACCTATACTATTTCACAAAAAAAAATGACATGGAAAAGGGAGTATGCAATGAGGTGTAGAAATCAGCTATTGTTACCAATCATAGCTGTAAAAGCTACAGTTGACTATGCGTGAGCTACAGGACCTTGCAAAACTGAATGCCAACAATAAAACAGCAAATTAAATTCAGTGTAGATAAATGTAGATGAACTGATGTATAATCCTAACCTCAGACATAAAATGAAGTGTTTCGAGCTGCCCAGTACCACGGAGGAGTGATGATCTCAAGGTTATGGCAGACTAGTGCATGGAAACCTCAGCTTAGTAGTAGCCCCAAAAGCAAATCACATACTTGAAATGATCAAGAAAGGTATGGAGAACAAAGCAGAGAACATCATGATGCCACTATACAGATTATCCAAGGTTTTCCCATGCTTTGAGTATTATGTGCAGTTCTGGTCTTCTCTATTCAAAGATGACATAATAGAGCTGGAAAAGTTTCAAAGGACAAAAAGGATGAAGAAAGGGGTGGAACACCTTCTGTATGGGGAATAGCTAAGTAAGCTAAGACTCTTCTGTCCAGAGAAGAGACAATTTAAGTGGAAATGTTAGAAATCTAAAAAATCATGTATGGCATAAGAAGAGTGGATGAGGATTCACTTTCACAGTCTTTTTCAGTACAAGAACTACAGGCCATTAAACAAAGCTAGTAGGAGTCAGGTTCAAAACAAGCAAAAGAGAGGTGGTTCTTCATGCAGTGAAGTAGCAGACTCTTAAATCCTCACCAAAGAATATTGTGGACACTGAAAGTTTACTTTTATTTGAGAGACTGGACAAGTGTCTGGACAAAAAATCCTAAAATTTCTAAGTACACAGAAATCACATCCAGCTCAGGCTGGATCTCTGGCAAGCAGGATTCTGTTTGATCACATTTTTTCCTGTGTGGTACATGACAAAGAGCACCACAGTTCCTCACTAGGGGTCATATGATTTAATCAGATCCATGGCTGACATAGGTATTTCCCTATGTTGTGATTTTACAGTTCATCATTTAGAAAGGAAGAGAAAGATATATTGGTCAATCACAGAATCACAGAACATGCAAATATGATACTGGAAATATCTTGCCTGACAAAGCCCAGAGAATTATTTATGATACTGTACAAAGCAGTGGTGAGGCTGTACACAAGCTGGCCATCTTTCTGGTCAAGATAAATGGATTTCAACTAAAACACAGCAATTGGGATGACCATGGGAGTCATCCTTCTAAAAGGAAAACAGAAGTTACATTAGCAAAACCAAAGGCTGGTTCCCCCAGCAAATGCACTGGAGAAACAGAAGAGCTATTTAAGCAAAAGAACAAATAGATATGTACTAGCCATGACTAAATTTAGTCTGTAAATTGGAAATCAGTGAAGAAACAGCTTTCCAGACTGAGGACAAGTAATCTAACCACTTTTAAAACTGGTAAGTTTTAAACTGATTTAAAAACCATGGAAAGAGATCCACTTGTAAAGACTTAAAGGCTTATAACAGCAATGAACTGGACCTGATGATGTAGTCCAATATCACTGTGATTTTTATATTTATTTTGAGCTGATACTTTGCAAATTAAAAATTGCATCTATAAATATATATACAAATCTATGAATAGATATAGATGTTTATATGTACTACACCTAATCAAGAATAATCTACTGGACAAATTCAGGCTGGAGAACAACTGTCTACAAATTCGGCAGAATCAGTCTGTGAGCTATAGCAGATCACAAGCTGAACAGAAGTCAACAATGTCATACAGCCACGGGAAAGACAAGCACCATAATAGGATATGTAAATAGGAGTGCTGTCCTCAGGACACCTAAAGGGATCCTTATTCTCTACTCACCAGTAAAGCTCTAGCAGGAATATTCCACCTATTCTTCAAGAAGATGAGGATCAGTTAGAAAGACCAGAGTTAAACAGCAAAACTGATCAGTGAAAACGACCTATGTGAAACAAGGGAAAGAATTGGGCTTGGATGAAAAAAGAAAAAGTGGGTGGAAGGAAGAGTGGAACACTACAACTTTTCTGCTGTTGCTGTTCTTTACGTTCATAGAGAAAGAAATGCAGGCTT
Organism: Platalea leucorodia; assembly: GCF_965183815.1. Classification (NCBI taxonomy): domain Eukaryota; kingdom Metazoa; phylum Chordata; class Aves; order Pelecaniformes; family Threskiornithidae; genus Platalea; species Platalea leucorodia. The sequence goes on along the minus strand of NC_138859.1, from coordinate 23,465,569 downwards.
TAAACTGCAGGAAAACAGATGCAGCTTAGACTTCAAGGGGGCAATGAGGATAATGAACCACTAGAATTGACCATGCCCTGGCACTGTGGAGTCTCCTTACTGAAGACCTTCAAAAACAGGTTTAATATCTGCCAGGAAAGATGTGGGCATAGCTGATCCTGCGTTTGCTGAAGGCAACCTTACTTTAGGCTCTTTATCTTACCTTAAGCTCCCTTTTCTTTCAGCTGAAATGCTTTTTTCTAGTCTTCCAATTTCAACTACTTAGTTTGCAAGATTTCCTTTTGCCTCCCATCAGGAATAGATTTGGAAAATCGAAAACAGACATTCTTCCCATTTTTTCTGATCAATTGATCTTGTTACACAACATCTTATCTGTGCCATCATTGGGACCTCGGGTTTGAAATGAACTAATATTTATTATCTCTTTGTGTGTGATTTGCTGGCTTTAAATTTGTAAACTCCCAATAAGTTATCTTTCATTTACTATTTATCTTAAAAACCAAATCCATATAGCTAACAGTGGCTCCTGGGCAGCTCCTCAAGCTTAGCCTACTTAGGTGTCTTTTTGTAAACAGCATGTACTCCTTGTAGGCAGGAAAAAGTAGGGAAAGGGCAGTCTGTCACCTCCTGAGGGTGACAGAAGGTGGGGAGTAAGCCACTAGACCCTGGAAGAGATCAGAAAACAAAGATTACTGGAAGAATACAATTAGGAGAGGAAAGATGGGATTTAGAAAAGTATTGACCCTGCCTAGAATTAAGGAAGAAAAAGGAACAGAGGGATCTAAAGTTTACTCCTATATTAATTAATGCAGCATTTCTCTTCCTTGTTGGAACCACAGAAAAGATATCTTCACCTCTCCCATTCTTCTGTCCTCTTGGGGATATCAGCTGTTTGTTTCTCTCATTCTCTCCTATAGCCTCAAGGAAAGTCTCCTGCCTGAATGAGAAATCCCTGGCTCCTGATAGCAGCAGACTGATGAAGCACCCAGAAGAGCACAAACCTAGAAAGCTTTCCTTATTTTGAAGCCCACGTGTTTGAAATGAAAAGAAACTCATGCGTCTACCCCCAGTTACTGGTGTTTCTCTTCTTTTGTCTCTATAAATAAAGTGGGGAGAAAAAGTTTAAGTCATTAGCTCAAGAGCACAAAGGGCTTCAGTGTCAGAGCTAGGAGCAGCATTCCCAGCTTCTCAGATGTTTCACAAGTCATCCCTCTATAAGCTGGTGTTCCTTTCTCCAGTCTATTAAGAATATTTTAGCACCAAACCACAAATTTATATCCAGTGAGAAGCTGTGTTTACAAGAAACAAAGAAAACTATGGAAACCAAGATGACATATCAGTATACTATAATTTTCATGGCTATATCAAAAGAAAGCTTCCTTCTTTCCCTGAATAGTAACAAATCTCCACTCTATCAGCAGTCATAATATTTCCACCAACTGCACAAAATGCAAAACAGACTATATGTTTCAATATGTTTAATCCTCAGCAGCTGCCATCTAGACAGCCAAACTTTCCCAAAAGTCAATGACAGACACTTTGCTCTAAGAGAAAGGTCTGCTCTGTGTAGCCACTGTGAGACAGAAGGGACAGAAGGGTAAAATATTTAATCAGGAAACTGCTGGGGACAGGATATGTTCCTGTCCTGGTTTCGGCTGGGATAGAGTTAATTTTCTTCCTAGTAGCTGGTATAGTGCTGTGTTTTGGATTTAGTATGAGAAAAATGTTGATAACACACTGATGTTTTAGTTGTTGCTAAGTAGGGCTTACACTAGGCAAGGACTTTTCAGCTTCCCATGCTCTGCCAGGTGCACAAGAAGCTGGGAGAGGGCACAGCCAGGACAGCTGACCCAGACTGGCCAAAGGGCTATTCCATACCATATGACATCATGCTCAGTATATAAATTGGGGAGAGTTGGCCGGGGGGCAGGGATCACTGCTCAGGGACTGGCTGGGCATCGGTCAGCAGGTGGTGAGTGGCTGCATCACTTGTTTTTCCTAGGTTTTGTTTCTCTCTCTTGTTGTTTTCCTTTTCATTACTATTATTATTATTATATTTTATTTTATTTCAGTTATTAAACTGTTCTTATCTCAACCCACGAGTTTTCTTACTTTTGCTCTTCAGATTCTCTCCCCCATCCCACTGGGGGGAGGGGGGAGCAAGAAGGTCTGTGGTGCTTGGATGCCGACTGGGGCTAAACCACAACAGTTCCATATAGCTCCATCCAGTGTGCAACTTAGAGTCATTCTTTGGCTGCTTTGCATTATACTACCTTATCACAACCCCAGAGGGATTACCATTTCCTGGCTTTCTTAAAAGACCTATTCACGTAAAGCAGAAAAGAACTTTTCAGGAGACAAAGATTTGTTCACTAGAGAAACTACTAATTGCACTTCAAGGGTGTATTGGGAGCCTTGCAGAAGACATTGTATTCACGGAGTTAGTGATCTTGAATAAGCCATGTCTCCTGTACTGGGCCTTGTACTTAGAGCTTGATAAGCCCATATGTTAGCATGAGTAGCCATTGTAAGGGAATCTGCTGGAATACCCAGTGCAGGCCTCTGCTGCACACTGGTGGATGTTGTGACAGAGATAATATTCTAACCTGTCAGGAAGCTTCCTATTAGCTGAACAGTTTAGTAATATAATCTGTAAATTATAATATCTTTGGGAAAGGTAAAATGTATGTGGATCAAGGGGTGGAATGTATTGATCCTGACTGAGAAACCATTGCACATTTAGGAGTTAGTGATCCATATAACAGTTAACCTGAGTAGGCCCAGGGCTGTGTTGTGCTGCACAAATTCCTTGGTCGCAATATAAATTCAGCCAGCTCATTGTAACAGAGGAGCCTGCAAGCAGCTCCCACTTGGTACCAGCGATTACACCACCTGCGTGTCCTTGCCTTTATCTAAAAGTGCAGCAGGAAGTTCTCATGTAAACATCCTTTATGAATAGAGTTGTTTTCTTGTAAGGAAATTATATAATAGCTCAAATGGCCACAAAGGAGGAACCTCTCTCCATGAATAGGATCTGTGGAGCGTGCAGTGGGAAAATCCATCCGGGGTCTGTCCAATGCTGCATGAACACAGGGTTCCCAGCATCTGAAGGGAAGTTAAGATTTACTCACTATCTATATTCCTCTTCTTATTCTGTCTTATTAAAACAGCTACTTTATGTAGGCATTTGTTGTCGGGCCTTTCTTATTGAGATCCAGAAAGAACCCTGCACCATCTCTCTCTCTTCTCACCTCACACACACCCCCACCCCCCACACTCATTGCAGAATGACGGGTATGCCAGAGATGCCTGAAATAGATGGGGAAAGAAAAAGATCACATCTATGCATTTAAGCCATGACTTTACATGCTTATGCTATTCAAAAGCCCAATCGAAGAGAGGAGGTCTTGGGACTGATTACAGAATCACAGAATGGTTGAGGTTGGAAGGGACCTCTGGAGGTCATCTTGTCCAACCCCTCTGCTCAAGCAGGGCCACCTAGAGCAGGTTGCTCAGGAACACATCCAGACAGCTTCTGAATATCTCCAAGGAGGGAGAATCCACAACCTCCCTGGGCAACTTGTTACAGTGCTCAGTCACCCTCACAGTAAAAAAGTGTTTCCTGATGTTCATACGGAACCTCCTGTGTTGCAGCTTGTGCCCCTCTTCTCCTGTCACTGGGCACCACTAAAAAGAGCCTGGCTCCATCTTCTTTACACCCTCCCATCAGGTATTTATATAGATTAATAAGACCCTCCCTGAGCCTTCTCCAGGCTGAACAGTCACAGCTCTCTCAGCCTTTCCTCACAGGAGAGATGCTCCAGTCCCTTCATCATCTTTGTGGCCCTTCATTGGACCCCCTCCAGTATGCCCATGTCTCTCTTGTACTGGGGAGCCCAGAACTGGACACAGGGCTCCACGTGTGGCCTCACCAGTGCTGAGGAGAGGGGAAGGATCACCTCCCTCAACCTGCTGGCAATACTTTGCCTAATGCAGTCCAGGATACCCTTGGCCCTCTTTGCCGCAAGGGCACATTGCTGGCTCATGTTCAACCTGGTGCCCACCAGGACCCCCAGGTCCTTTTCTGCAAAGCTGCTTTCCAGCTGGGCAGCCCCCAGCATATATTGGTGCATGGGGTTGTTCCTCCCCAGGTGCAGGACTTGGCACTTCCCCTTGTTGAACTGCATGAAGTTCCCATCAGCCCATTTCTCCAGCCTGTCCAGGTCCCTCTGAATGGCAGCATGATCCTCTGGCGTATCAGCCACTCCTCCCAGTTTTGTGTCATCAGCAAACTTGCTGAGGGTACACTCTGCCCCAGCATCCAGATCATTAATAAAGATATTAAACAGGACTGGACCCAGTATTGACCCCTGGGGTACACCACTAGTTACTGGTCTCCAAATTCTTTTGTATACTGACTGATGCTTCGTTGTGTTTGCTCCATTAGCTTTAATGCAGCTGTGGTTATGTTACTGACATTATCAGTAACTAAGTACTCAAGCTTCAAGTCATGGGAAAGGCCTTTAATAGGCCTATTGATTTGAGTGTGTGACAGATGCACTTGACCCCTTGACCAGACTGGTGGTGGTTTGGTGCAGGGTCCAGAAGAGGTAAAAGCCTGAGCTGTAGCTGGGCCATGAACTCTAGTTTCAATCTGTTCTCTGAAAACCCACAAAGGAGCAGAGTAACACAGTGAGCATCGATGCATATGAGCTTGGAACACCAATCATGCGATTAACACATGAATAGCAGGTGGCTTTTCCAAGACTCATTTATCAAGGAACAAAGAAAGTTGTGGGTACAAGGACTCTCCTGCATACCTTTTCCATTGTATGTAATTTGACTGCAAGCCAACCACTTTATCCTATAAATATGACAGCCTAAGTGAGTCTTCTTTGAGCTCTCCCTGCTAGGCAGTGTGGCTGCATGATGGTGATCTCCCCTTGAGCTGGGACACCTCTCAAGGTTGCTCCTCGAGGCAGAGAGGACCAACAACAGATCTTTGGTAAGCGACCAATATCGCGCATAACCCTGTAGTATGGTAACTTTGATTTTGTCTTAGTAACTTTGATTGCATGCTGAATTGATGCTAATGAAACATTATATAAACTTTGCATGTACAATCCCTTAGACATAAACTGTTGACCAAGTCTGAGACTAAGATTGGACCTAGCCACACCTAGGTTCCATCAGGAGTTTAGAAAGCAAGAGGGTCTACTCTGAACCTCATGACTCAATGGGGGGGTCTTCCTTACTCTTTGCATCTCTGGTCTCTCTGTGAATCATTCTAACTCAAGTGTAACTCAATTTTCCTTTATATGATTCTTCCATGCAGTAATTAACAGAGTGAACCTTGCCATCGAACTTGGTTAAGTCGCACTTTTACAACATCATATTAAAACCACTTTTGCTAATATCTTTGTGGGTGATCCCTTAAGCATTCTAAATCACCCATTCGTGACAAATTGGTGTAGTCGGAAGGATCCTAAATCAGGATTCGCGACAGAGTGTCAGCTCAAGCAGGCCCTACTGTTCAAATCAGAAGTTCCAAACTGGTGGCACTAACTAGAGCAATCAAATTCAGACTTTCAGAAGGATATCCCGCCCACTTGTCTCAGGTGATAAGGCGATCTACTGCCTCAATTTTTGTGATACCTAACTTTCATTCAGTCCTATGGGGAAAAGAGTCTTTGAACAGAAATTGAATAACAGTTGATATAATGATAGGTCTAAGTTGCTGCTCTTTGCTTTTCCAAGCCATACATGAAGAAAATGAATGACAGTCTCACTAGATTCACTGTAAGAATTCAAATATCTGTGAAGGACAATCAAACTTCTATGTCTACTATCAATTTCACATTGGCAATGGTAAGGAAAAAACAGCATAAATGAGCAGTACATTGGGGCAATTAATAGGAAACAAGAACCAGAATATGGAGCCTGAAGTACAGAGTAACAGAGAATTCTTTTTCTTTTGTGCCATATCTCCAAAAAGTTCATGGAAAACTCCTTTTTTCGATAAGCAGAGAAGCTAAAGCTTCAAATTTCTGGGAAGTTGTAACAAGGGATGGAGACCACAAGGAGAATTTAAGAGCAACAGGAGCTTACCAGAAGCTGTGAGTTGCAGAACTCAGTTACTCAGCAGCAGGTGATCTCTAGGCCTCCTTTAACATACCTTTCATCCATCTATTTCTGACTGACTGATCCAATCATTCAGCTAGGTTTTGTAGCTTTCCAGACATCATCATGGCAATGAAAATGGACTTACAGATATTTCAAGGCTCAACCGGATATTGCTTTACTGGAAATCACATGAGCACCAAAAGGGAGGGCCAAATTCTGCCTATTACCAGGAACGCACCAAATAACAAAAAATGAGAGAAGGGATCTTGGCTGATGTTTACAATTCACGGCCTTCTGTATCTACCATCTTGTCTCCACTGACCAACTTAATGTGTGTTTCAATGTCATTTCTCCACAAACACAACCCAAATATTGCCTACTCTTAACTGCCTTACTCCTACACTATCCTAATATCTCTCATGGCTTCTTGTATCTCCACTCATTCAAAACTGACAAGCTAGCTGGTAAGAATAACACCTACAACCCTCCCCTCTTTTCCACTGTTCCCTTTATCTCTAATCATGCAATTAAATATGTTATCAAAATCTTCCAGGTTTGCAACTTTGCAATTGTCCCTACCTGACTTCCATTTTTTATACACAATTTCATTAACTTTTATCTAGAATATTTTAATTCCTTTATTTTTCTGGGTCATTTGCACTGAGTCAGTTCTTTGGGTCAGCTGTAGTGGGACCTGGATTTTGATTTTTGCACTTTCTTCTTAAATATGAGCTCTCAAATTTAATTTAATCAGAAATATTATGCTTAATGCCCTACACTTTTTGTCATCTATTTCAGATTATTTAGGGATGTGTACTTTTATGAGATTTGCAATTACCCTCTTCAAGCAAAAGCAAACAGCTTAGCTCTTACTGACATATTCAGCTTTAATCACAATGTTTCAGCTTAACTGGAAGAGATGTTATCTGCAAAACCGAAGTTTAACTACCTGACCATAGCTGCTACAATATGCAGACATTAGGCACGGGAAGTCCTGCCTCTAACAGAATTCTGCTTAGTGGTTATCTCTCTTTTAGTGTTTTGATACTGTATTCAGATTAAAAAAAAAAGTCTTTCAACATCTTACACTCAAGTACAGATTTTTAAATTATTTCCAATTGTCTCCCAATAATAAACAGCCAATTCTTGCCCCTTCTTATAGATTCTTTTGCATTTCCTGTTTTGGTTATGAGTCAAATAATGCCCTGCTTTTTCAAATCTATGCAAAAAGCCTGTTGCAGCCAAATCCTACTCATCAGTCCTGACTCTTCCTAGCTTCCTTTCTCTAAAATGTAACTGCCTTATTCCTCTTCACTCATCTCTAACAAGTGATATACTCTACATATGTTTGATAAGCTTCACAAAAAAGGATACACATTTTTGTACATTTTAAGAAATACAGTTATAATTATTTTATGTAGGCTTTGAACCATAACTTATATGTTAATCCATGTATGGTCATATCATAGACATTCTGATTATCTTATGCACTCTGAATTCTTAAATTCTAAGTCCTATCTAGTGACCAGGTCAGTCTGATAAAATTGTATAAGGATAGGGTAGGAGTAAAAGAACAGATTCACTGCAAACATCAGAATTCCCACCAACATACTAATGAACATGCTGAGAAATAAATACCATCTGGAGATGATTTTGCTAGGAATGATCAGAAACTAAAACTGGCCATCCTAAAAAGATACCCATGAAAGGAAATTCTGAGTAAGACTGTGCAAATGTATAAGACTTCTTAAGACAAATAACTGTACAACAGTAGAGCTCTGAGCTCTACATTGGCAGGACAGAATGAAATCTAGCACTCCAAATCCAAATTACATACAGGAAACTCTGTGGAATTTCTTCGCGTATGCCCACTGCCTGCTTCTTGTGCTTTAAGGCTCATAACAGCCAGAAGAATAGAATTCACCCATCAGTCTAGTTCATATTATTACTACAGTTTTCCTTCTCATGCATGCATCATTTAACATTCTTACATTTCTGTTCTACTTGCATTCTCCCTATCTGCATAACTAAATAACAGTATTGACTCCCTTCACATATGCCTTATTTTCATCTGTATACCTAGTAATGTATTTTTTTAGTCATTCATTATTCATAGTCTCTATTTTCTCTCATTCCTATCTGTACACCTGATCAGTAATGTATCTGTTATTAATATGTCATAGGTGGGTACATGGCACTTCACTGACACATAAGAAGACAGTAGTGGCTTACTACATTCTTTCCTTAATCCAACAGGAGATTTGGATGTACTAGGTATAAAAAAGTAGGCCCTGAATTAGCCAGCTGACCTGGCAAAAGACAAAAGGAGAAGTCCTCCAACCAGCTAAATCTTGCTTATTTCAGCATTGTAAAGGCCCAGATAGGAATACACAAAAAAAATCTTGAGCAAAAGAAAGACATGTATAAGAAAAAAATAAAACACATCAATGCAAAAAACTTTACTCTTGGATTCCTTCATCTTATAAAATGACAATTTCCAGATGTGGATTCAACTTTGACACAAAAACTTCCTCCTGAATTTTTGTGCCTCCAAATGGGAATAGCCTTGCCTACCTGCACAAGTGCTTCAAGAGGGAAGCTGGTACTCAGTCTTTATACACCATGTTTTGTACTGCCTCAATGTCATTTTCCAGCTTTTCTTATGTAAATTATTTATATTAAATAAACTGTACAACTGTCTCATTCAGGTGTGCAATAATTGGGAACGGTTGAGATACATGCTTCAAACTCTTGAGTCAATGACAGTATGTGGGAACTCATTTTACCATACAAATAACAACTGGGTAAGTGTCACTGATGATCTGTGCTTGGAGATTTGCATGCAAGCGTGCAACAGACTTGTTTATTTTTTAGGCATTCAGCTTTATAAGCCTCGCATATGTGGCTCACATTTTGAGGCCAATTGTCAGGAAAGCCTAGGATACTGTGGCAGAAAATGTGGCAGAAAAAAGAGATCTTATTTTTTTGACAGCAACTGTGCCTAGGCTATAGCAGCAGATAATTTTTCAGTGTGATTGGATCCAGTGAGAACCAGGTGTTTCCTCACTTGTAGTTCCTGGATCTGTCTGGATCCAAGAATTTTTCTCATGGACTGTTTTCTGGATCTAGCTAGTTACAGTTGTTTTCTAGCTAAACATCTGTGGACTCTTCAGAGTTACATGTATACCTAACTCTGACCAGTTAGGTGTTGCCTAACTGATCAGGCAGAGATCAAGGAAGTTCTGCATAATTCTACTTTAAGAGCACTGGCATCCAAGAGCTGACCTCTTTTCCCTCATTTCACAATAAACCCAGCAGAAAGCGGTGGCTATTGGACTGTGGAACAGAAACATGGGGGCCATGACAGAGCATGGGCCCTGCCAGGGAGGCTGGCCAGGTCTGACCTTCAGGGTAGACCCACAAAGGTTCCTTCCAAGCCGCAGTGCCCCGGCCCCCTTCTTCATGTTCCCCCTTTCCAGTGGGACCCCTGCTTCCGTGTGCCCCCAGACTCGCCGCGGGTTGTAGCGGCCGGCGCACGCCCGGATGCAACCCCAGGGCACCAGGGCCACCCTTGTCACCTTTCCCTTCCGCGTGCCCTGCCAAAAGGGGGGTCGAGATACCACCCGCGCCGGGCGGGCAGACGGCCGCAGCTACCACGTCCTGGCTACTGGGGACACCACACGCTCGATAAAAGGCGAACCTCCTCTTTTATTTTGATGGAGGGGAGGGGCGGTGCCGCGGAACCAGCGCAAGGAGGCAAGCAGAGCCCCGGCAGGGCCTCTCGGCCACCACCCCACCCCACCCCCGGCCTGCGAACGGCTCCGCAACTCGCGCCCCGCTCCGCACCTGGCCGCGGAGGGGCGACTGCGGCTGCAGAAGCTGACTCGATCCGGCGCAGCTCCTTTATACCTGTCCCCACGCATCACTTCTTCCAGTCGCCCGGCCCCGCGGCTGGAGGCCGGGGCGGCAGAGGGCTTTCCAGGCCTCCCCGCGGCGGCGGGGCCTGCGGGGGGGTTGGAGCGACGCCGGGGCCGGGGAGCCCGCCCTGCAGCTGCCCGTTCCCTGCCCCGGCGGCGCGGGGTGATAGCGGGAGCCGCGAGGCGGGTAGCAGACCCCTCCGTCTGGCTGCGCCGCCGCCGCCTACTCGGAAGTAGTTGGAAGGAGGGTTACCTGTCCTATATTGACGTATCCGTATTTGCTAGCTATCCTGTTGGCTTCCGGGAGCCCCCCAGTTATCCGCACAGCCCAGTGGTTGGTGTACAGGCGCGTCCTGCAGGCGGGCAGCAGAAACCCCAGCACCAGGGTGAGCCGGCAGAGAAGGTCCCCGCCGCCTCCGCCTCCCCAGCAGCAGCGGCGGTTCCAGTCCATCTTCTCCGCACAGAACCCCCACAAAACTTCTTCCTTCTTCCGAGGCTCACCTCCAGGCGAAACCGACGGCAAAGTCCTCCGAAGTTACCCCGAAGAGGAAACTAGGAAGAGCTTGGAATAGTGCATTGAACTGTCTGGGGGTTAAATTATGAGGGGTTGGGAATAATTATTATGATCAGCAATTATGATTACTGCTCTCCTCCTCCCTCTGCTCTTCAGGGATTAAGTAAATTGCTTAACTTGCTTGGAAAGCTTTTCTCACGGTTTCCGAGCTCCAGTCTTCTCCCTCTGTCCCCAGCTACATGGAAAGTCTTCTCTGTGGGGAGAAGGGTTCCTTCTCTCCCCTCTCTGCTCTTCCCTCCTCTCTCAGATTTTCCCCCTTCTCGTGATCTTCTGTTTCATTTCCTGCTTCTCGCTTTTCCTCTCCTTCCCTCTCCCCCTCTTGCCCGGAGTCCCGGAGCAGCACAGCAGCAGGCAGCGTGTGTTGGCAGCTGAGCGCCTCAGTTCAGTCAGGCTCGGTCACCTCCCTCTCTCCTCCCTCTCTCCTCCTCCCGCCTTCCCTCCTTCCATCCGCCCGGCAGCGCCGAGGGCCAGGGGAAATGGCAGTCGCGCCGGCCCTGTGCCCTGCCGCCCCCTTTCGCTCTCTTCCGTTCAACGAGCGCCCGGAGCTACCGTCGGCCCCAGACACCGGAGTCCCTGCACCCAAGGGCTCCCCTCTTCCATCGGGCCGGGAATCTGCCAGTCTCGCTGCTGAGACTGTGGGAGCCGTGCATGAGGTGCGAGGCCTGCAGCACCTTCTTTGTGCCCCCTCAGGGTCCTGGAGCCAAGGAGGTGCTTAGGGATGTGCCTGTGCAGCCCCTGCATGGTGAGGCCCACCTCGATGATGTTTGGGTGCTACAGGAATGAATCCAAATATTAAACAGAAACGAGCAACCCTAAAGCTGCCTCTCAAACCTTTGCCAGCTATGCCTCCTAGTTTCTCACAAGATTCTCCTTGGGCATCCTGATCATCATTTTACAAATATAATTTGATTTTATTTAGTGTTAAAATGCCCTCCAAAGTTCATGCGTGGTCACTGTATTAAAAAAAAAAAAAAAAAGCTGATGGCAGTGCACATTGTTCAATATTTCATAGAGGAGCAGCAGTTCCGCTGAGGAAGAGTACACCAGTACACCATTCACTTTCCCTGGCAGTTCATCCCTGTCCCTGTGTTGTGTTTCCACAAATCATGCAGGCATGTTGTGAAATGCTTCAGGAAACTGAATGCATATTGACCTGAAAAAGAAATGGTTTGCCATGTATCTATCTGCACAAATGCTTATGCTGACACAGAATACAGAGAGCTGCAAGCACAAGAGCCTGGGGAACTGTCAGGCAGGAAAGGAACAAGCAACTGGTGGTGCCCTGATAGGATGTAAGAAAACTAGCAACTATGTAAGCTGGTACTGTTGCTTGTCAGACTAAACCTTAGAGCCGCCACAGTGCCTTTGAACAACCTATAGATCTACTCTTTGTCATCTGAAAATTAGAATAAGTCTCTATAAAATTCTAACAGGTACTGCGAGGATTCACTACTATTTGGAAAGAATATGAGAAGTACTCTTATCATTTCAAAAAAATTTTTTTTCTCTGACAAACTTAAGGTGCCCTACAGAATCAGGAAACCATCATTCTTATCACAGGGACCAGAAAGTCACACATGGAGTGCCTTTAACCCTCCCTCCAGACCTCTACTCTTTTACCTTTAAAATTACTATTTTCCTAGTGATGGACTTGGTAGTGTTAGGTTAATGATTGGACTCGATGATCTTAAGGGTTTTTTCCAACCTAAATGATTCTATGATTCTATGGTTCTTTCTATATCTGGACTGTTTAAAGTATATTTAATCATGAATGGCCACCTTACTGAAATACATAGCAATCAATGGGTCACAAAACCTGAATCTTCTGCAGTTTTGGTTTGTTTTTTGAAGAGGATAAATGAAAAATCTATTTTCTGATCTTCTCTCTGTGAATTTTACTGTTGTCTTGACTTCCTTATTTCCTGCTATAGATGGGGGGGTGTGGTTTCTGACACAAAAGGCACAAACTATAAGCAAAAAATAAAATAAAACCATGCTGTTGTGTATTTCAATATCTACTTCCAACTTTGCTTATGTAACAGAACATTTTATACACAGGCACCAAAGCTACTAGGACTTAGTAGACCTGATAAATACACAGTTTTCCTCTGAATAAATGGGTCTAATCATCTCTTCATAATACTGCATTGTATCATATAACCTAACAAGAAAGGTTGCCATAGCTATGCTGTACCTGAAAACAGCCTCTGAAAAAAGAGGGACTTAGTCTCCATGGACATTTTCTCTATGAGCAGAGTTCTCTTTGCTGAGCCCACTGAAGCGACTGGCAATCAATCAAAGCTAATGTGGGAACATTTAGTATTGGGCATATTGTGGTGCATTTGAACCCATTTCATTGTGAACTCAAAACTGCAAAGTTTTGCCAAGTAGGTACATCACAGCCACATCCTTATGGGGGACTGCACTCCCTCCCTAACAAAACAAGAACTCCTTCATTCCTAACCTGCGCCTTGTACTAATTTAAGCTGTTTCTTTCAAACAGGGCTATGAGATAAGCAGTCTGGGCACAAGGTGAGTGGTGAGAGAGCACTGCAGGGACTATCAGCAGTGGTGTGTTCTATCCAGCATACTTCTTGTATGTGGGCCACCTATAGTCAGTAGGCGAGCTTGCCTCTGTACTCTGTGGGAGGCCAAATAGTTTGTCTGTACACGCCACACTCAGGAAAGGGTTTTTTTCTGTGAGCAAGGGCACTAAATTGGTCTTTTTCATCACTGTAGTCACAACCTGTGCCTTTTATCTCATTTCCTCCTTCCCTCTAATCAAAATCAATATCTGACTAACTGCTCAAACTGAAAGTTCCATGTGTCTCCATCTTGCCCTTTACGTATTGATACGACTCCCTAAAACCCTCCTGTATTATTAGTTACAAATTTTTCTGATCCAGTATCTGACTTCATTCTGTATTCTCACTTTCCTCCTATTTAGTCTAATTGCCTCTGTTCTCACTATTTTGCCTACCTAGTCCTGAAACTCTTCTTCCCTCTCCAGTCCTTTCCCAGCTCTGAAAATCCCTCCAACTCACTAGATCTCTCAGCCCTGGGCTGTTCTTCATTTCAACTTTCCAGCACTTTCCTGTTTAAATTTTGCAGATCAGTGCTCCATAGACATGTTCAGCAGCTAATATCTTGAGATGATTCACCGTCACAGAGCATGCCTCTCACTGTTCTTAGTTCATAGATGTCGTGGTTTAACCCCAGCCAGCAACTAAGCACCACACAGCCACTCACTCACTCCCCCTGCCCGGGTGGGATGGGGGAGAGAATTGGAAGGGTGAAAGGGAGAAAACTCGTGGGTTAAAATAAGAACAGTTTAATACCTGAAGTAAAATGAAATAGAATAGTAGTAGTAGTAGTAGTAATAATAATAATAACAATAATAATATACAAAGCAAGTGATACACTACACAATTGCTCACCACCCGCCGATCGATGCCCATCACGTCCCAGAGCAGCGATCCCTGCCACCCAGCCAACTCCTCCAGTTTATAAACTGAGCATGACGTCATGTGGTATGGAATAGCCCTTTGGCCAGTCTGGGTCAGCTGTCCTGGCTGTGCCCCCTCCCAGCTTCTTGTGCACCTGGCAGAGCATGGGAAGCTGAAAAGTCCTTGGCTAGTGTAAGCACTACTTAGCAACAACTAAAACATCAGTGTGTTATCAACATTATTCTCATCCTAAATCCAAACCACAGCACTCTACCAGCTACTAAGAAGAAAATTAACTTTATCCCAGCTGAAACCAGGACAGTATCCACCCCTTATTCCATACCATATATGTCATGCCCAGGTCTTACACCTTCCAATACATTCCAGTTAATCACCACCACTTTTCCAGTCTTTTGATATATATATACACAAACATGGATAAGCGCACTCTCTGCTGGGTTAAAAACTGGCTGGACGGCCGAGCCCAGAGAGTGGTGGTGAATGGAGTCAAATCCAGTTGGCGGCCAGTCACAAGTGGTGTTCCCCAGGGCTCAGTACTGGGGCCGGGTCTGTTTAATATCTTTATCAATGATCTGGATGAGGGGACAGAGTGCACCCTCAGTAAGTTTGCAGATGACACCAAGTTGGGTGGAAGTGTCGATCTGCTGGAGGGTAGGAAGGCCCTACAGAGGGACCTGGACAGGCTGGATCGATGGGCCGAGGCCAACTGCATGAGATTCAACAAGGCTGAGTGGCGGGTCCTGCACTTGGGTCACAACAACCCCATGCAACGCTACAGGCTGGGGGAGGAGTGGCTGGAGAGCTGCCTGGCGGAAAAGGACCTGGGGGTGTTGGTTGACAGCCGCCTGAACATGAGCCAGCAGTGTGCTCAGGTGGCCAAGAGGGCCAATGGCATCCTGGCCTGTATCAGGAATAGTGTGGCCAGCAGGACTAGGGAGGTGATAGTGCCCCTGTACTGGGCACTGGTGAGGCCGCACCTCAAGTACTGTGTTCAGTTTTGGGCCCCTCACTACAACAAGGACACTGAGGTGCTGGAGCGTGTCCAAAGAAGGGCAATGAAGCTGGTGAAGGGTCTAGAGACCAAGTCTTATGAGGAATGGCTGAGGGAGATGGGGTTGTTTAGCCTGGAGAAGAGGAGGCTGAGGGGAGACCTTATTGCTCTCTGAAAGGAGGTTGTAGCGAGGTGGGGGTCGGTCTCTTCTCCCTAGTAACAAATGATAGAACGAGAGGAAATGGCCTCAAGCTGCGCCAGGGGAAGTTTAGGTTGGATATCAGGAAAAACTTCTTCACCGAGAGGGTAGTCAGGCATCGGAACAGGCTGCCCAGGGAAGTGGTTGTGTCTCCATCCCTGGAGGTATTTAAAAGAAGGGTAGATGTGGTGCTTAGGGACATGGTTTAGTGGTGGACTTGGCAGTGCTAGTTTAACGGTTGGACTTGATGATCTTAAGGTTCTTTTCCAACCTTAACAATTCTATGATTCTATGATTCTATGATACATAGATACCAATCTACCAAAACCCCAGCCAGCAACTAAGCACCACACAGCCGCTCGCTGACGTCCCACCCCCAGTGGGGTGGGGGAGAGAATTGGAAGGGTGAAAGTCAGAAAACTCATGGGTTGAGATAAGAACAGTTTAATAATTGAAGTAAAATGAAATAGAACAGTAGTAGTAGTAGTAGTAGTAGTAATAATAATATAATACAATAATAACATACAAAGCAAGTGATACACGACACGATTGCTCACCACCCACTGACCGATGCCCAGCCCGTTCCTGAGCAGCGATCGCTCCCCACCCGGCCAACTCGCCCCAGTTTATATACTGAGCATGACGTCATATGGTATGGAATAGCCCTTTGGCCAGTCTGGGTCAGCTGTCCTGGCTGTGCCCCCTCCCAGCTTCTTGTGCACCGGGCAGAGCATGGGAAGCTGAAAAGTCCTTGGCTAGTGTAAGCACTACTTAGCAACAAGTAAAACATCAGTGTGTTATCAACATTATTCTCATCCTAAATCCAAACCACAGCACTATACCAGCTACTAGGAAGAAAATTAACTCTGTCCCAACTGAAACCAGGACAGTATCCACCCCTTATTCCATACCATATACGTCATGCCCAGGTCTTACACCTTCCAATACATTCCAATTAATCACTACCACTTTTCCAGTCTTTTGATATGTATATATATACACACACACACATATAGATATAATTTCCTTAGTCTATGGGCCATCCCTCTAAAATGTTGGTTGAGTTCGTTTAGTCCATGACTTTGGGCTTCATCTGTCATAACAGTCTTTCAGGGCAGGAGAGATGGTGTCTGGTGTTGGATTGTTGCATGCTGAAGCCAGTTCTGGTTCCATCACCGCTGTACTTTGTTCCGTTTCCTCAAAGATCGTTCTTCATTAATTTGGGTGATTCTTACTGTATGCTGTTGATATGGCACATAGTAATCACAGAAGTGGTGGCATCCAGTATTATATAGCAACTAACATCATACAATTCAGTTCATTGGCTATTTTCACCCAAAATCAAATCCCCTTGAGGTACACATCGGACTTCCCCATCCTCCCGCATCACCCACCAAGTGCATCCAGGTCCTTGAGCAAAAGCAATCCCACGAATGCGTTTACCTCTGCCTGAAGCAGGAGTAACCCAGACTGTCTTCCCCATCATATTTTTTATGTGCACTACAGGGACTTTATCCCCTTCTACAGTACATAAAAGTTTTGACTAGGCAGGGCCAGCTCGATTGGCAGATCCCCTGGTGTTGACTGACCAGGTGGCCTTTGCTAAATGTGTATCCCAGTGTTTGAATGTCCCACCACCCATTGCTCTCAGTGTAGTCTTTAACAGTCCACTCTATCGTTCGATTTTCCCAAAGCCTGGTGCATGATAGGGGATGTGATATACCCACTCAATGCCATGCTCTTTGGCCCAGGTGTCTATGAGGCTGTTTCGGAAATGAGTCCCGTTGTCTGACTCAATTCTTTCTGGGGTGCCATGTCGCCATAGGACTTGCTTTTCAAGACCCAGGATAGTGTTCCGGGCGGTGGCATGGGGCACGGGATATGTTTCCAGCCATCCATTGGTTGCTTCCACCACTGTAAGCACATGGCGCTTGCCTTGGCGGGTTTGTGGAAGTGTGATATAATCAGGCCTCCCCATATTTATATTTCAGCCATCGTCCTCCATACCAGAGAGGCTTGAACCGCTTGGCTTGCTTGATTGCAGGGCATGTTTCACGTTCATGGATAACCTGTGCAATAGTGTCCATGGTCAGGTCCACCCCTCGATCACGAGCCCATCTATAGGTTGCATCTCTTCCTTGATGGCCTGAGGTGTCATGGGCCCACTGAGCTAGAAATAATTCACCCTTCGGTTGCCAGTCCAGGTCCACCTGAGCCACTTCAATCTTAGCAGCCTGGTCCACCTGCTGGTTGTTTTGATGTTCTTCAGTGGCCCAACTCTTGGGTACGTGAGCATCTACGTGACCTACTTTTACAACCAGGTTCTCTATCCGGGCAGCAATATCTTGCCACAACGCGTCAGCCCAGATGGGTTTGCCTCTGCGCTGCCAGTTGCTCTGCTTCCATTGCTGTAACCAGCCCCACAGGGCATTTGCCACCCTCCATGAGTCAATATAGAGATAGAGCACTGGCCACTTTTCTCCTTCAGCAATATCTAAAGCCAGCAGGATGGCTTTCACCTCTGCAAACTGACTCGATTCACCTTCTCCTTCAGCAGTTTCTGCCACTTGTCGTACAGGACTCCATACAGCAGCCTTCCACCTCCAATGCTTCCCCACAAGATGACAGGACCCATCAGTGAACAGGGCATATTGCTTCTCATTTCCTGATAGTTTATTACACGGTGGGGCCTCCACAGCACGCGTCACCTCCTCCTCTGGCGATATTCTGAAATCTTTGCTTTCTGGCCAGTCCATGATCACTTCCAAGATTCCTGGGCAACTGGGGTTTCCTGTTCGAGCCCATTGTGTGATTATTGCGACCCACTGTCCTGGTTTCAGCTGGGATAGAGTTTATTTTCTTCTTAGTAGCTGGTAGAGTGCTGTGCTTTGGATTTAGGATGAGAATAAGGTTGATTGATAACACGCTGATGTTTTGGTTCTTGCTGAGCAGAGTTTACACTAGTCAAGGACTTTTCAGCTTTCCATGCTCTGCCAGGTGCATAAGAAGCTGGGAGGGGGCACAGGCAGGACAGCTGACCCAGACTGGCCAAAGGGCTATTCCATACCATATGACATCATGCTCAGTATATAAGCTGGGGGAAGAAGAAGGAAGGGGGGGACATTCGGCGTGATGGCATTTGTCTTCCCAAGTAACCATTACGCGTGATGGAGCCCTGCTTTCCTGGAGATGGCTGAACACCTGCCTGCCGCTGGGAAGTACTGAATTAATTCCTTGCTTTGCTTTGCTTTGCTTGCATGCACGGCTTTTGCTCAACCTCTTAAACTGTCTTTATCTCAACCCATGAGTTTTCTCACTTTTACTCTTCCGATTCTTTCCCCCATCCTACCGGGGGGGGAAGCCAGCGAGAGGCTGTGTGGTGCTTAGTTGCTGGCTGGGGTTAAACCACGACACCCACTTACCCCACATAGCATCAGTTGCATGATGTGTACAGGGGATCCTACCTTTGAACATCTAGCCCAGCACTGGCAGTCAGGGTGCCAAGATGAGCTGTGCTTCAGTATCAACCACTTCTCAAGTGGCTTGAACCCCTTCATAGGTTGCCAATGTCTCTTTTTCAGTTGGAGTATAGCCAGCCTCAGATCCTCTGTATCCCTGACTCCAAAACCCTAGGGATCAGCCTCGAGTCTCCCCTGGTGCTTTCTGCCAGAGGCTCCAGGTAGGGCCATTCTCCCCGGCTGCAGTGTAGAGCACATTTTTTACATCTTGTCCTGCCCGGACTGGCCCAAGGGCTACTACATGAACTGTCTCCTGTTTAATTTGTTCAAAGGCTTGTCATTGCTCAGGGCCCCATTTGAAATCGTTCTTCTTCCGGGTCACTTGATAGAGAGGGCTTACGATCAGACTGTAATTTGGAATATGCATTCTCCAAAAACCCACAACACCCAAGAAAGCTTGTGTTTCCTTTTTGCTGGTTGGTGGGGACATGGCTGTTATTTTGTTGATTACATCCATTGGGATCTGACGATGTCCATCTTGCCATTTTATTCCTAAAAACTGGATCTCCTGTGCAGGTCCCTTGACCTTACTTTGTTTTATGGCAAAGCCAGCCTCCAGAAGGATTTGGACTGTTTTCTTCCCTTTCTCAAAAACTTCTTCTGCTTTATTGCCCCACACGATGATGTCATCAATGTATTGCAGGTGTTCTGGAGCCCCACCCTGTTCTAGTGCAGTCTGGATCAGTCCATGGCAAATGGTGGGGCTGTGTTTCCACCCCTGGGGCAGTCCATTCCAGGTGTACTGGACGCCCCTCCAAGTGAAAGCAAACTGTGGCCTGCACTCCGCTGCCAAAGGGATTGAGAAAAACGCATTAGCGATGTCAGTGGTGGCATACCACTTGGCTGCCTTTGACTCTAGTTCATATTGAAGTTCTAGCATGTCCGGCACGGCAGCGCTCAGTGGCGGCGTGACTTCATTCAGGCCCCGATAGTGTACTGTTAGTCTCCACTCTCCATTAGACTTTTGCACTGGCCATAGGGGACTGTGAAAAGGTGAGCGAGTCTTGCTGATCACTCCTTGGCTCTCCAGACAACAAATCAGCTTATGGATGGGAATCAGGGAGTCTCTGTTGGTGCGATATTGCCATTGGTGCACCGTTGTGGTAGCGATTGGCACCTGTTGTTCTTTGACCTTCAGCAACCCCACAATAGAAGGGTCCTTTGAGAGACCAGGCAGGGTAGACAGCTGTTTAATTTCCTCCATCTCCAAGGCAGCTATGCCAAAAGCCTACTGGTACCCTTTTGGGTCCTTGAAATACCCTCTCCTGAGGTAGTCTATGCCAAGGATGCACGGGGCCTCTGGGCCAGTCACAATGGGGTGCTTCTGCCACTCCTTCCTGGTTGAGCTCACGTCAGCCTCCAATACAGTCAGCTGTTGGGATCCCCCTGTCACTCCAGAAATACAGATGGGTTCTGCCCCTTCATAGCTTGATGGCATTAGGGTACCCTGTGCACCGGTGTCCACTAGAGCCTTATACTGCTGTGGGTCTGATGTGCAGGCCATCGAATCCACACAGTCCAGTACACCCGGTTGTCCCTTTCCTCCACCTGGCTGGAGGCAGGGCCCCTCTAGTCCTGGTCATAGCATTCGTTACTCACTTCTTGTAAATGCGAATCAAAAGTCCCTTTATTAAGATCGGAAGCAAAATCAGCCCTTCTGCTCTGTCTGGGGAACTGCTCACTAGAAACTGGAGCAGCAATTTTCCTGGAAGAACCCCCTTTTGTAGTTGTTTTTCCTTGCAACTCATGTACCCATGCCTCTAGGGTTGAGGTAGATTTTCCATCCCACTTCCTCATGTCCTCTCTGTGGTCATGCAGGTATTGCCTGAGTTGGCCAGCCAATTCATCCACCGTTTGTTCCTCTCCATCTTTCCATGTCATTACTGCCAATGAGTTTGCATGCAACACTGGTGCGCTCCATACAAACTTCCGCCACATGGGTCGTGTTCATTGGACTTCATCTGGATCTTTGGGTAACTGCTCATTGTCCAGGTCATTATAAATCACCTCCAGCACAGATAATTCCCTCAGGTACTGGATACCTCTCTCCATGGTGGTCCACTTGCCTGGCTGACATAAAAAATCTTCCTTGAAAGGATACCTCTCCTTGACAGCTGCCAGAAGTCGCCTCCAGAGGCTGAGGACTTTTGCCCCTTTTCCAATCGCTTTGTCAATGCCCCCTTCCCTAGAAAGGGATCGCAGCTGCTTGGCTTCCCTACCCTCTAATTCCAGGCTACTGGCCCCATTATCCCAGCATCGGAGCAGCCAGGTGACAATGTGCTTGCCTGGACGATGACTGAAATCTTTTCGCATATCTCACAGCTCACTCAGGGACAAGGATCAGGTGGTTACCATCTCATTTGTGGGTTCTGCCTCTTCCTCCTCCTGTTCTCTGGATGGCCTTGGCTCATCATCAGCCCTTACTAAACGAGTTGATTTTCTTGTGTATAGCGGCGACTGATACTGGCATGGGTTGGTTCTCTGGCATAGCCACAGCGCCTGTTGCGGGGGCTGGCGTAGCCACAGAGCCTGTCGTTTTGTCGTCAGATCCAGAGACCTTCTCTTCCCCTTGGGGGTTCTGAATAGTGTTGAATAGGGCTCAGTAGGCATGGGCCAGGCCTCAGCACATTGCAGTGATTTGTGTCTCTCTGGAGTTGCCAAGGTGACAACATACTTTTTCCAAATACTGTACTAGTTTTTCAGGATTCTGCACTTGTTCAGGGGTGAAGTTCCAAAACAGTGGAGGTGCCCACCATCCTAGGCATTTACCCATGCTCTCCCACACACCCTGCCACTCATACCTATCCAGCCTCGGGGTAGATCTCTGAGAGGTATTCTTAAATAGATGTTTAACTTTAAACAAGACTTGAAACACATTCAGGAGTAGGAGCAACAGGAACATGCCGTTTTGAACATCCCAAGGATATTCAAAATTCTCAAGAGCTATTGTAACTAGCCTGGAGGAGAAGGGGAAGGTGAAGGAAGGTGCCTCCCCTGTAAATTGGTTCTCCGAAGAGAAAAGGTACAAAGTGTAATTATTAATAGTTTCCGAGAGATGGCTCCCGAAGTACAGAGATGACAGCAATGCTGAGTACAAATGCCAGATTAGTTTCACAACCAGCCTTTTTTTCAAATCATAAGCCAGTGTTACAAAGTACAGCAAAACGATAACCTTGACCCAGCTCCCAGCACTGATAAACAGCACAACAGGGAGCATATACTGCAAGTAAGGTGTTACATAACACAGCTCTGAGAAGAAGCATGACAACTTTGAGAGCGAATTAATCAACATTGTGACCAGTGACTATCAAACTAATATAATGAATGTTTACAACAAATTTGTTCTAACATGCTCTGGACAGTTTTGTCATTATCTCAACCTGTTGTGCCCCGTGTTGGGTGCCAAAAGGACTGTTGTGGTTTAACCCGGCAGGCAACTAAACACCACACAGTCGTTTGCTCACTCCCCCCGCTCCCCAGTGGGATTGGGGAGAGAATTGGGAAAAAAAAGTAAGATTCATGGGTTGAGATAAAGACAGTTTAATAGGACAGAAAAGGAAGGGAAAATAATAATAGTAATAGAATACACAAAATAAATGATACACAATGCAATTGCTCACCACCTGCTGACCGATGCCCAGCCAGTTCCTGAGCAGCAGCCCCCTAGCCAGCTTTCCCCTAGTTTATATACTGAGCATGATGTCATATGGTATGGAAAAACCCTTTGGCCAGTTTGGATCAGCTGTCCTGGCTGTGCCCCCTCCCAGCTTCTTGTGCATCTCCAGCCTTCTCAGTCAGTAGAGCATGAGAAGCTGAAAAAGTCCTTGACTAGTGTAAGCACTACTTAGCAACAACCAAAACATCAGTGTGTTATCATCAACATTGTTCTCATACTAAACCCCAAACACAGCACTATACCAGCTACTAGAAAGAAAATTAACTCTATTCCAGCTGAAACCAGGATATATGGTCATAGGTGACACTCACCTAAGCAGAATGGAAGCACCCATTTGCAGACTGGACCCTCTTTTCAGAGAGATTTGGTGCCTCCCTGGGGTCTGAATCAGGGATGTCACCAGACAACTGACGAGCTTAGTACAGCCTTTGGACTATTATCCACTCTTGCTCTTTCATGTGGGTACTAATGATGTCACAACAAAAAGTCTGAGGTTGATCAAAAGAGATTTCAGGGCCCTGGGAAGAATGCTAAAAGATTCAGGAGCACAGGTAGTGTTTTCCTCAATCCTCCCAGTAAAAGGTAGAGAATTTGAAGAAACAGGCATGCCCAAGACATCAATACCTGGCTCCAGGACTGGTGCCTCCATCAAAACTTTGGGTTCTATAACCATGAAAGAGTCTTCGAGGCACAAGGTATGCTGGGGCCTGACAGGATCCACCTGTCCTGATGGGGGAAACGCATCTTTGCTCATAAGCTGACAGGACTGATTGAGAGGGCTTTAAACTAGAATCAGCGAGGGAAGGGGATACCAAGAGGATTGCTGAAGGTAAATCAAGGGTTGGCATGGCATTGCCTGAGGCTGGCAATGCTAATGGAAGCATTTATACTGCTCCTGGCTGTAGGAATAAGTGAGATTGTGTTTTACTTTGACGAGATGCAGCTGTGCCCTTGAAGCTTGTTACAGGTTCGCAGGAATGCAGCTGTGGCCTTGAGGCTTGTTACAAACAAGTTTGTGAAACTCAGAGGCAGAAAAATAAGGATGAGATTGGATACATCCCTGAAGGAGGAATTCGCATGCACCAGCTTGAAGAACCAATAAGTAACGCTGAAGAGACGCGTGGACGAAAGACAGTAGCCAATGAAATGGGTTTTGCTTGCTCGTGAACACTAGATCATATTATAAAAGGGATAGATTGTAAAAATAAAGTGTCTTCGCTTGTCTTTGCCTGAACTCATATGTGGAGTCCGTGTCTCATTCCCTTCACCTGGCAGCATGGAGGGCTTAGGAGCACATCTGAAATGCTTGTACACCAATGCACGCAGTATGAGAAACAAACAGGATGAACTGAAAGTGTTGGTCAGCTCCCAGAGCGATGATATCATTGGTATTAGTGAGACTTGGTGGAATGAGTACTGTGACTGGAGTGCTGGAATGGAGGGCTACAGGCTGTTCAGGAGGGATAGGCAGGGCAGGCAAAATGGAGGAGTTGCACTGTACGTAAGGGAGAGGTTTCAATGCACAGCCCTCTACTGTGGGCTACATCAACGACATGCTGATGTTTTAGTTGTTGCTGAGTAGTGCTTACACTAGGCAAGGACTTTTCAGCTTCCCATGCTCTGCCCGGTGCACAAGAAGCTGGGAGGGGGCACAGCCAGGACAGCTGACCCAGACTGGCCAAAGGGCTATTCCATACTGTATGACGTCTGCTGCTGCATATGACCGGCTGCTCTCTCGAGCGAGGCAGGTGGGGCTTGGGCGTTGCTGGGGCAACCGCGGGAGATTTAAACAGGCCCCTAGGGAGCGCGGCGACCAGGACGGGCAAACAGGGCGTGGCACGTCAGTTTGTGCAGCAGTTCGAGCAGGCAGCTAGCGAGCTCTCCTTGTGGTCTACGCCCTCCCGGAAGAGACCTAGCCATGGTTTCCACTTGGACAAGAGCCATCGCCAGAAGGGATGTGGCAACGCAGATGGAGCTCCCACTCAAACATGCAGCCACCCAGGTCTCTGGCTGCAGGGAGTGCCAGAGCCTTGCTCTGGTGATGGAGGGCAGCCGACACAACACCTGCGTGAGGTGCGAGCAGGTGCAGGTGAGGTGCTAAGCTTAGCATGGTGGCAGAGCTGAAAGAAGAAGTTGCAAGACTGAGGAGTATCAGGGAGTGCGAGAGGGAGATAAACTGGTGGAGCCAGTCCCTACCATCCCTGAGACGACCATGCCAGATGGAAGCATCGAGTGAGGGAGAGGCTCCCCTGCCCTTGTACACTCAGGCAGAGGGAGGGGACCCAAGAGAAGGAGAAGGATGGATGCGGATCCCAGCTCGGCGCAGCAGGCAAATCCTCTCCCGGCCCACCTCACCCCTCCAGGTGCCCTTACACAACAGGTATGAGGCTCTGGAACCTGAGGGCCAGGAGGATGAAGATACAGACAGGGATCCATCCAAGGGGTTGACTGGGGAGAAGCAGTCAGCCCCGCGCATTACAACGGCCATCGGCAAGAAAAAAAGAAGGGTAATTGTCGTAGGTGACTCCCTTCTGAAGGGAACCGAGGGCCTGATCTGCCGACCAGACCCATCCCATAGGGAAGTCTGTTGCCTCCCTGGGGCAAGGGTAAGAAACGTTACCAGGAAGCTCCCCAGACTGGTGGAAGCTTCCGATTATTATCCACTAGTAGTTGTTCAGGTCAGCAGTGATGAGGTAGCTGATAGTGGCATCAAGACAATCAAAAGGGACTTTAGAGAGCTAGGGCGATTGCTTGAAGGATCAGGAGTGCAGGTGGTGTTTTCCTCCATCCCATCAGAAGCCAGGAGGCATATGGAAATGAGCAGGAAGACCCACCTCATCAACACGTGGCTCAGAGGCTGGTACCAGCAGTGGAATTTTGTTTTTTTTGATCATGGGGCAGTTTACATGGCACCAGGCCTGCTGGAGTCAGATGGGGTTCACCTGTCGCAAAGGGGGAAAAGGATCCTGGCCCAGGAGTTAGCAGGCCTCATTGAGAGAGCTTTAAACTAGATGTGAAGGGGGAAGGGGATAAAACCAGGCTTGCTTGGGATGAGCCTAGGGGTGGCATGCCTGTGTTGGAGAAGAGATCTATAGCCCAACTGAAGTGCATTTACACCAATGCACCCAGCATGGGCAATAAGCAGGAGGAGCTGGAAGCCATTGCGTGGCAGGAAAACTATGATGTGGTCGCCATCACGGAAACATGGTGGGATGACTCACACAACTGGAGTGCTGCAATGGATGGCTGCAAGCTCTTTAGAAGGGACAGGCAAGGAAGGAGAGGTGGTGGGGTAGCCCTGTATGTTAGGGAGTGTTTTGACTGTCTAGAACTCAATGATGGTAATGATAAGGTTGAGTGCTTATGGGTAAAGATCAGGGGGAAGGCTAACAAGACAGATATCCTGGTGGGAGTCTGTTATAGACCACCCAACCAGGATGAGGAAACGGACGAAGTTATCTACAAGTGTCTGGCTGAAGTCTCACAATCCCTAGCCCTTGTTCTCGTGGGAGACTTCAACTTACCAGATATCTGCTGGAAATACAACACAGCAGAGAGAAAGAAGTCTCGGAGGTTCCTGGACTGTGTGGCAGATAACTTCCTGACACAGCTGGTGAGGGAGCCAACCAGGGGAGGTGCCCCACTGGACCTGCTGTTTACGAACAGAGAAGGCCTGGTGGGCGATGTGGTGGTTGGAGGCTGTCTTGGGCTCAGTGGCCATGACATGAGTTTTCGATTCTTGGAGAGGTAAGGAAGGGGGTCAGCAAAACCGCTACCCTGAAATTTAGAAGGGCAGACTTTGGCTTGTTTAGGAGTCTGGTTAACAGAGTCCCTTGGGAAGCAGTCCTGAAGGGCAAAGGAGTCCAGGAAGGCTGGACGTTATTCAAGGAGGAAATCTTAAAGGCACAGGAGCAGGCCGTCCCCATGTGCTGCAAGTCGAGCAGGCTGGGGAGAAGACCGGCCTGGCTGAACAGAGAGCTTTGGCTAGAACTCAGGAAAAAGAAAGGAGAGCTTACCACCTTTGGAAGAAGGGGCAGGTGACTCAGGGGGACTACAAGGATGTTGTGAGGATATGCAGGGAGAAGATTAGAAAGGCGAAGGCGCAACTGGAACTTAAACTGGCCACCGCCGTTAAAGACAGCAAAAAAAGTTTTTACAAATATATCAGCGACAAAAGGAGGGCCAGGGAAAATCTCCCTCCTTTGTTGGATGCAGAAGGTAACCTTGCCACGAAGGATGAGGAGAAGGCTGAGGTACTTAATGCCTTCTTTGCCTCAGTCTTTAATAGTCAGACTGCTCATCCTCGGGGTACTCAGGCCCCTGAGCTGGGAGATGGAGATAGGACGCAGAATGAAGTCCCAGTTGTTAAAGAGGTGGCAGTCACTGACCTGCTCCTCCACCTGGATGCTCACAAGTCCATGGGCCCAGATGGGATCCACCCAAGGATACTGAGGGAGCTGGCAGAGGAGCTGGCCAAGCCACTCTCCATCATTTATCAGCAGTCCTGGTCAACCGGGGAGATCCCGGATGACTGGAAGCTTGCAAACGTGAAGGCCCTCTACAAGAAGCGTCGGAAGGAGGATCCAGGGAACTACAGGCCTGTCAGCCTGACCTCGGTGCCGGGGAAGGTCATGGAGCAGATCATCCTGAGTGCCATTACGCGGCACGTGCAGGACAACCGAGGATTCAGGCTCAGCCAGCATGGGTTTATGAAAGGGAGATCCTGTTTCACTAACCTGGTCTCCTTCTATGACGAGGTGACCCGCTTAGTGGATGAGGGGAAGGCAGTGGATGTTGTCTACTTGGACTTTAGTAAGGCCTTTGACACTGTCTCCCACAGCATTCTCCTGGAGAAGCTGGCTGCTCACAGCTTGGATGGGTGCACTCTGCGCTGGGTTAAAAACTGGCTGGATGGCCGAGCCCAGAGGGTGGTGATGAATGGAGTCAAATCCAGTTGGCAGCCGGTCATGAGTGGTGTTCCCCAGGGCTCAGTACTGGGGCCGGGTCTGTTCAATATCTTTATCAATGATCTGGATGAGGGGATTGAGTGCACCCTCAGGAAGTTTGCAGATGACACCAAGTTGGGTGGAAGTGTCGATCTGCTGGAGGGTAGGAAGGCCCTACAGAGGGACCTGGACAGGCTGGATCGTTGGGCCAAGGCCAACTGTATGAGATTCAACAAGGCTGAGTGCCGGGTCCTGCACTTGGGTCACAACAACCCCATGCAACGCTACAGGCTTGGGGAGGAGTGGCTGGAGAGCAGTCTGGCAGAAAAGGACATAGGGGTGTTGGTTGACAGCCGCCTGAACATGAGCCAGCAGTGTGCCCAGGTGGCCAAGAGGGCCAATGGCATCCTGGCCTGTATCAGGAATAGTGTGGCCAGCAGGACCAGGGAGGTGATAGTGCCCCTGTACTCGGCCCTGGTGAGGCCGCACCTCAAGTACTGTGTTCAGTTTTGGGCCCCTCACTACAAGAAAGGCACTGAGGTGCTGGAGTGTGTCCAGAGAAGGGCAACGAAGCTGGTGAAGGGTCTGGAGAACAAGTCTTATGAGGATCGGCTGAGGGAGCTGGGGTTGTTTAGCCTGGAGAAGAGGAGGCTGAGGGGAGACCTTATTGCTCTCTACAACTACCTGAAAGGAGGTCGTAGCGAGGTGGGGGTCCGTCTCTTCTCCCTAGTAACGAGTGATAGGATGAGAGGAAACGGCCTCAAGCTGCACCAGGGGAAGTTTAGGTTGGATATTAGGAAAAACTTCTTCATCGAGAGGGTAGTCAGGCATTGGAACAGGCTGCCCAGGGAAGTGGTTGAGTCTCCATCCCTGGAGGTATTTAAAGAACGGATAGATATGGTGCTTGAAGACAAGATATAGATGGACTTGGCAGTGTTAGGTTGATGGTTGGACTCGATGATCTTAAGGGTCTTTTCCAACCTTGATTATTCTATGATTCTATGATTCTGTGACGTCATGCTCAGTATATAAACTGGGGGGGATTGGCCGGGGGGCAGCAATCGCTGCATTGGTCGGCGGGTGGTGAGCAATTGCATTGTGCATCACTTGCTTTGTATATTATTATTATTATTATTATTATTATTATTATTACTATTATTACTATTATAATTGTTATAATTACTACTACTGCTATTACTACTACTATTTTACTTTATTTTATTTCAATTATTAAACTGTTCTTATCTCAACCCATGAGTTTACCTTTCCGATTCTCTCCCCCATCCCACCAGGGGCGGGGTGTGAGTGAGTGGCTGTGTGGTGCTTAGTTGCTGGCTGGGATTAAACCACGACAGTCCTTTTTGGTGCCCAACATGGGGCTCGAAGAGTTTCAGATAATAACAGATTAACCAGAGTGTATTAAGGAATTTGTATCTGTTAACAGTTGCCGGTCATAATGTTGATTCATCTGTTCTCGGTATTAGTCTACCTGATCTGCACCATGCTCTTGTTTTTGCTGTTCTTGTTAAAGACTGGTGTTGGGTTTTTCAGTTTGCTGTGCTCTGCAGTGATTAGTGATGTTTTGCCTGGGAGATTTGTTATTAAAACACTGACCTTGAGAGTTATCTGGTATTTGGGTTCTGTAGTGAAGCCATTACTGTACTTCAGGTACCACCTCATGGAGACAATTAGCAATTATACCTCTTCCTCTGATAGGATTCTTATGGAGGAAATACAGAATGGCACCTTCTTCGATGATGTTTCCTCCTTCATTACAACAACTTTTCATTATCTTGAACATCCTTGGGTAGTTAAGATATATCTATTGGTAGTTCTTGGGAATATTGTTTTGGTTTTGTCTAAGGTTAATAGCAGTTTAAGAATATCATCCAGAGATCTGCCCCAAGGCTGGATAGTTATGAGTGGCAGGGTGTGTGGGAGAGTATGGGCAAATGCCTAGGACGGTGGGCCCCTCCAGTGTTTTGGAATTTCACCCCTGAACAAGTGCAGAATCCTGAAAAGCTAGTAAGTGATATATCAGCAAGATATAAAAAATTTGCTCTACACCGCAGCCGGGGAGAATGGCCCTACCTAGAGCCTCTGGCAGAAAGCACCAGGGGAGACTCGAGGCCGGCCCCTAGGGTTTTGGAGCCGGGGATACAGAGGATCCGAGGCCCGCTATAATCCAACTGAAAAAGAGATATTGGCAGCATATGAAGGGGTTCGAGCTACTTCAGAAGTGGTTGGTATTGAAGCACAGCTCCTCCTGGCACCCCAGCTGCCAGTGCTGGTCTGGATGTTCAAAGGGAGGCTCCCCTGTACACATCATGCAACTGATGCTACGTGATGCTGGATTCTGCACCTGATATGTAGTAACGCCGGACACAAGTATAGATTGGGAGTGGAGTGGCTGGAGAGCAGCCCTGCAGAAAGGGATCTGGGGGTGCTGGTTGACAGCAGGCTCAATATGAGTCAGCAGTGTGCCCTGGCAGCCAAGAGGGCAAACCGCATCCTGGGGTGCATCAAACACAGCATAACCAGCTGGTCAAAAGAGGTGATTATCCCACTGTATTTAGCGTTGCTGCAGCCTCACCTTGAGTACTGTGTGCAGTTCTGGGCCCCACAATTTAAGAAGGATGTTAAGGTCCTTGAATGTGTCCAGAGGAGGGCAACAAAGCTGGTGAAAGGGCTGGAAGGCATGTCCTATGAGGAGCAGCTGAGAACTCTGGGGTTGTCTAGTTTGGAGAGAAGGAGGCTGAGGGGTGACCTCATTGCTCTCTACAGCTGCCTGAGGAGGGGAAGTGGAGAGGGAGGTGCTGATCTCTTCTCCCTGGTACCCAGTGACAGGCCGTGTGGGAATGGGTCAAAGCTGTGTCAGACTTTATTACTGAAAATAGTAACCAAGAAAACTCTCCAAACCAAATGATAGTTTAGAAAGCCGACATTGGTTTATTGCAGCGCTGGGTGCATGGGGGATCTCTCCTCCTAACATGCACACTGAACAGGACTTCCACAATATATTTATACACAAAAACTGCAAAGCTCATTCTCTTTACAATGATTCGTTAGTAATTTACATGATGAGATTATGGACAAGTTTCTAAAGCCTCCAGAAACTGGTTTTGGGCAGACATGTAACTATTCCTTCGGACATGTAATCATTCCTCCCTCCTCATCTCATTGTTTCAGTTCCTCCTTATCACATCCTGCTTTCAGTCTGTCAGGCTTTACAACCCAGGAGATACTACTATTGAGACCTTTGACATGCAGACTCCTTTATCTTACAAAACTTACACCCACCGTACAAAACTCACACCCACCGTACACAAAAGGACAAGAGAGGCCTGCTCTTTTACTAAATTGTTTAAGTCTTTGGTATCAACTTGGCATTAGGAAACACTTACTGAGAGGGTGGTCATACACTGGATCAGGCTTCCTAGAGAGATGCTTCCTGCCTGTCAGTGTTTAAGAGGCATTTGGACAATGCCCTTAATAACATGCTTTAACTTTTGGTCAGCCCTGAAGTGGTCAGGCAGTTGGACTGGATAATCGTTGTAGGTCCCTTCCAACTGAAAATGTTCGGTTCGGTTCTATTATTTGGTTCGGTTCTATTCTAAATTTGTCACACTAGTTTGTTGTGTGACAGACGGGATCTGGGATGACTGACTCATTCATTTTAATAAAGAAGGGATTGGCAAGAGTAGGGAAAGGACAGAGAATACTTTGTAAATTCTCCTTGAGAGGAAGAAGTTGATATTATTTAAGGAGAAATTACATCCTGAGCAAAATCACAATTTGCTATTCTGTAATTCTGACCTTCATTCCTTCTTTCTAGGTGCATAACTTTGCATTTGGCTTTCTTAAAAAGTACTTCACTTGAATAGATCCTCATAAATAATAATCTACATCATTATTTACTGATTCACAAGTCTTTATTACACCCACAGATCTGGTTTTAGTGTTTGATTTAATGGACAAAAGTGTTATATAGTTTGGGTAATATAACTGCCAAAACATACCTTTTTTGAGATTTGAGATAGTAGATATACCTTGCATTACAACTGTATTTTAATGAAAATATTATGTAGCATTAAGTTATGTATATGTTATATGTATGCATATATGTTAAGTTGTGTGTTATATGTATGTATATGTTATATGTATGTATATGTATGTATATGTTATATGTATGTTATGTAAGTTATATGTATTGTATGAAAATAGATATGCTGTTTCTGAAACAAACTGGTAATCTTCACAAAGAACATCATGAGGTTTGATGAGACACTTAAGCTATAACTCTGCTAGTTTTACACTGCTAGCCTTTAGCAGTGAACACTATCCTATCAAACTTATGCAGGTTTGCCTGGGCATCACCAGGGATTATCACTGGGATCATCACTGTGATCGATCAACAACCCCCTACAATGGAAGAAGGCTCAGAGGAGATGGACAAGAATGATGAGCTCAGGGAAGAATGTAAGGAATGATCACCAACTATTGTAAAGAAAGCTGAACTTTTTTCAACACGAAGGGAACTGGAGGGTAACCTTTGTTTTAGATATAGGCTGTACCAATGAGTCATCAGGTTGTGTAAATAGCCTTCCTTGAGATAATTAGTAAAGACTATGTATTGTCGTCTTTAGCCAGTCAGACCAGCATGGAGGAACTGTACAAGTTCAGCCCAACATAAAGTACAAAAACTGAACAACCAACAAAATGAGCTTTGAAGAGAGAAATGAACTTGAGCTGGCTTCAACCCATGTATTCTTTCCCGGCTACTGGGGACTCCCAGCATCGTGATGGTGAGCATATAGAGACTGGTAATAGGGATCACATCTGTATTGTGATTGAACTGTATATTGCAATTGCTATATTGTGCTTGTGTTGTGATTTCAGTACATCACTAACACTCTGCTAAATAAAAATCCTGTGTAATGTCATGTCAAATATCTTCAAATACGTAAATTTGGTATTAAAACACTAAATCCTCCTCGTGTGGAATATCTAAAAGAACCTGGTCAGAGAGTATTGGACTCTGCCACTAATATTATTTCTCTTCTGTCTGCCTGGAATTTTCTAGTGTTCAGAGTTGTATTCGAACTTTAAATGCTCATCCTTAATAATGTTAATAGCCTTTCACTACTAAAGAACTGTAAAATATTTCATCATGATATAGGTATATTATCCTTCCTCGTTTATTAAACTCTCCTGGTTTTCCTGAATCTTATGCTGTGTGTATTCTAGGATGGCCAGCCTTGATATGATCCCTTAGAACAATTCATATGGGCCATGACCTACTCCTGTCTTGAAAGGCCTCTGGATGAAAATACACATAGTGACATGACCATAAGAGAAGTGGAGCAGATGATAGAAATACATTTATAGCCCTGTGGTGGAGCATGGCTGTGTATTACATCATGTGATGAGGATGTCTGTGTGCATGGTCCTGATGGTGAGTGAGCAGGAGAAGAGCCCTGTGTACACTTATGTTGTCTGCCCTCATCAGATTTTAGACACTTCTGATCTATTCTGCTTTCCTTTACACCTATCTTTACACTCAGTCCTGTTCATTTGCTAATATGCAAATAAAACTCTCATTTTTTATGGAAGAGAATTACAAATAATTCAAGTCAAGAAATCCACCCAGTTTATAGTGAGCAAATAATATTTCTGTGTTATCTTATGCTGCAACAACATTTGGTGAATGGAGTCAAATCCAATTGGCGGCCAGTCACAAGTGGTGTTCCCCAGGGCTCAGTGTTGGGGCCAGTCCTGTTCAACATCTTTATCGATGATCTGGACGAGGGGATTGAGTGCACCCTCAGGAAGTTTGCAGATGACACCAAGTTGGGGGGAAGTGTTGATCTGCTGGAGGGTAGGAAGGCCCTACAGAGGGACCTGGACAGGCTGGATCGATGGGCCGAGGCCAACTGCATGAGATTCAACAAGGCTGAGTGCCGGGTCCTGCCCTTGGGTCACAACAACCCCATGCAACGCTACAGGCTTGGGGAGGAGTGGCTGGAGAGCAGTCTGGCAGAAAAGGACCTGGGGGTGTTGGTTGACAGCCGCCTGAACATGAGCCAGCAGTGTGCCCAGGTGGCCAAGAGGGCCAATGGCATCCTGGCCTGTATCAGGAATAGTGTGGCCAGCAGGACCAGGGAGGTGATAGTGCCCCTGTACT
Source organism: Platalea leucorodia (assembly GCF_965183815.1). Lineage (NCBI taxonomy): Eukaryota > Metazoa > Chordata > Aves > Pelecaniformes > Threskiornithidae > Platalea > Platalea leucorodia. The sequence continues at coordinate 23,431,974 of NC_138859.1, read as the reverse complement.
CGGCACTGGTGAGGCCGCACCTCAAGTACTGTGTTCAGTTTTGGGCCCCTCACTACAAGAAGGACATCGAGGTGCTGGAACGTGTCCAAAGAAGGGCAACAAAGCTGGTGAAGGGTCTAGAGAACAAGTCTTATGAGGAGCGGCTGAGGGAGCTGGGGTTGTTTAGTTTGGAGAAGAGGAGGCTGAGGGGAGACCTTATTGCTCTCTACAACTACCTGTTGTAATTTCAGGTTCCTGTATAGATTTGCATAAAAGTAATACTTTTATGTTGGTGTGCATGTATTTAAATACCAGGTCTTTCTATCATGTATGCAAAGAGATGCCATACTGCACTAAGTCTTTCCTTTTTACATCTGGGAAGTCACATGAGTTATTACTAACCCATAAGTTAACAAAAATATGAGATTTATATGGTAGGTGTTAGGTTTTCATTTAATTTCTTTTTTTGTCTTAAATTTCAAGCTCATATATTTTAGTCTTTTTACTTTTGAAGGAAATCTGTTCACTCAGGTGAGGGCTACAATGTACTTCAGTAGGTCATCCAGTTTGAACAACTAGAAAACTAAGACAAGCACAAGAATATCCAATCTCATTTAGACCTTTTAAGTACTATTTGATAATGCAAAGAACAACAGTATGTAGATTTCAGGCAGCTGGTGTCACTAGGAAAAGTTCAAAGGCACAGCTCACCTAGTTAACAGATAATAGCCCTTCAAACAGCAACATAACTCTAAACTGGAGTTTCCCCAATAAGGTTAAGAAAAATTTACTGAAACTATATCTGGCATAGCCTGGCTTTGGATAAAACCTGGTGGAAATGACTCCTTATTAAATACAAGCATCGTCAGAGGCTTTCAATCCATTTTATCCTGTGCAATGGATTTTCAATTGCAACTCAGTTAACTTAGAATCACAGAATCATAGAATTGTTAAGGTTGGAAAAGACCCTTAAGATCATCGAGTCCAACCGTTAACCTAACACTGCCAAGTCCACCACTAAACCATGTCCCTAAGCACCACATCTATCCTCCTTTTAAATACCTCCAGGGATGGAGACACAACCTGGGCAGCCTGTTCCAATGCCTGACTACCCTCTCGATGAAGAAGTTTTTCCTAATATCCAACCTAAACTTCCCCTGGTGCAGCTTGAGGCCGTTTCCTCTCGTTCTATCACTTGTTACTAGGGAGAAGAGACTGACCCCCACCTCGCTACAACCTCCTTTCAGGTAGAGAGCAATAAGGTCTCCCCTCAGCCTCCTCTTCTCCAGACTAAACAACCCCAGTTCCCTCAGCCGATCCTCATAAGACTTGTTCTCCAGACCCTTCACCAGCTTCGTTGCCCTTCTTTGGACACACTCCAGCACCTCAATGTCCTTCTTGTAGTGAGGGGCCCAAAACTGAACACAGTACTCGAGGTGTGGCCTCACCAGGGCCGAGTACAGGGGCACTATCACCTCCCTGGTCCTGCTGGCCACACTATTCCTGATACAGGCCAGGATGCCATTGGCCCTCTTGGCCACCTGGGCACACTGCTGGCTCATGTTCAGGCGGCTGTCAACCAACACCCCCAGGTCCTTTTCTGCCAGGCAGCTCTCCAGCCACTCCTCCCCAAGCCTGTAGCGTTGCATGGGGTTGTTGTGACCCAAGTGCAGGACCCGGCACTCAGCCTTGTTGAATCTCATACAGTTGGCCCCGGCCCAACGATCCAGCCTGTCCAGGTCCCTCTGTAGGGCCTTCCTACCCTCCAGCAGATCAACACTTCCCCCCAACTTGGTGTCATCTGCAAACTTCCTGAGGGTGCACTCAATCCCCTCGTCCAGATCATCGATAAAGATGTTGAACAGGACTGGCCCCAACACTGAGCCCTGGGGAACACCACTCATGACCGGCTGCCAACTGGATTTGACTCCATTCATCACCACCCTCTGGGCTCGGCCATCCAGCCAGTTTTTAACCCAGCGCAGAGTGCACCCATCCAAGCTGTGAGCAGCCAGCTTCTCCAGGAGAATGCTGTGGGAGACAGTGTCAAAGGCCTTACTAAAGTCCAAGTAGACAACATCCACTGCCTTCCCCTCATCCACTAAGCGGGTCACCTCGTCATAGAAGGAGACCAGGTTAGTGAAACAGGATCTCCCTTTCATAAACCCATGCTGGCTGAGCCTGAATCCTCGGTTGTCCTGCACGTGCCGCGTAATGGCACTCAGGATGATCTGCTCCATGACCTTCCCCGGCACCGAGGTCAGGCTGACAGGCCTGTAGTTCCCTGGATCCTCCTTCCGACCCTTCTTGTAGAGGGCCTTCACGTTTGCAAGCTTCCAGTCATCCGGGATCTCCCCGGTTGACCAGGACTGCTGATAAATGATGGAGAGTGGCTTGGCCAGCTCCTCTGCCAGCTCCCTCAGTATCCTTGGGTGGATCCCATCTGGGCCCATGGACTTGTGAGCATCCAGGTGGAGGAGCAGGTCAGTGACTGCCACCTCTTTAACAACTGGGACTTCATTCTGCGTCCTATCTCCATCTCCCAGCTCAGGGGCCTGAGTACCCCGAGGATGAGCAGTCTGACTATTAAAGACTGAGGCAAAGAAGGCATTAAGTACCTCAGCCTTCTCCTCATCCTTCGTGGCAAGGTTACCTTCTGCATCCAACAAAGGAGGGAGATTTTCCCTGGCCCTCCTTTTGTCGCTGATATATTTGTAAAAACTTTTTTTGTTGTCTTTAACGGCGGTGGCCAGTTTAAGTTCTAGCTGGGCCTTCGCCTTTCTAATCTTCTCCCTGCATATCCTCACATCATCCTTGTAGTCCTCCTGAGTCACCTGCCCCTTCTTCCAAAGGTGGTAAGCTCTCCTTTTTTTCTTGACTTCCAGCCAAAGCTCTCTGTTCCCCCAGGCTGGTATTCTCCCCCACCTGCTCGTCTTTCAGCACATGGGGATGGCCTGCTCCTACGCCTTTAAGATTTCCTCCTTGAATAACGTCCAGCCTTCCTGGACTCCTTTGCCCTTCAGGACTGCTTCCCAAGGGACTCTGTTAACCAGACTCCTAAACAATCCAAAGTCTGCCCTTCTAAAGTTCAGGGTAGCGGTTTTGCTGACCCCCCTCCTTCTCCAAGAATCGAAAACTCATGTCATGGCCACTGAGCCCAAGACAGCCTCCAACCACCACATCGCCCACCAGGCCTTCTCTGTTCGTAAACAGCAGGTCCAGTGGGGCACCTCCCCTGGTTGGCTCCCTCACCAGCTGTGTCAGGAAGTTATCTTCCACACAGTCCAGGAACCTCCGAGACTTCTTTCTCTCTGCTGTGTTGTATTTCCAGCAGATATCTGGTAAGTTGAAGTCTCCCACGAGAACAAGGGCTAGGGATTGTGAGACTTCAGCCAGACACTTGTAGATAACTTCGTCCGTTTCCTCATCCTGGTTGGGTGGTCTATAACAGACTCCCACCAGGATATCTGTCTTGTTAGCCTTCCCCCTGATCTTTACCCATAAGCACTCAACCTTATCATTACCATCATTGAGTTCTAGACAGTCAAAACACTCCCTAACATACAGGGCTACCCCACCACCTCTCCTTCCTTGCCTGTCCCTTCTAAAGAGCTTGCAGCCATCCATTGCAGCACTCCAGTTGTGTGAGTCATCCCACCATGTTTCCGTGATGGCGACCACATCATAGTTTTCCTGCCACGCAATGGCTTCCAGCTCCTCCTGCTTATTGCCCATGCTGGGTGCATTGGTGTAAATGCACTTCAGTTGGGCTATAGATCTCTTCTCCAACACAGGCATGCCACCCCTAGGCTCATCCCAAGCAAGCCTGGTTTTATCCCCTTCCCCCTTCACATCTAGTTTAAAGCTCTCTCAATGAGGCCAGCTAACTCCTGGGCCAGGATCCTTTTCCCCCTTTGCGACAGGTGAACCCCATCTGACTCCAGCAGGCCTGGTGCCATGTAAACTGCCCCATGATCAAAAAAAACAAAATTCCACTGCTGGTACCAGCCTCTGAGCCACGTGTTGATGAGGTGGGTCTTCCTGCTCATTTCCATATGCCTCCTGGCTTCTGATGGGATGGAGGAAAACACCACCTGCACTCCTGATCCTTCAAGCAATCGCCCCAGTTCTCTAAAGTCCCTTTTGATCATCTTTGTACTTCTCTTGGCTAGTTCATCACTGCCAACCTGAACAACCGCTAGCGGATAATAATCGGACGATTTTACCAGCCTAGGGAGCTTCCTGGTAACGTTTCTTACCCTTGCCCCAGGGAGGCAGCAGACTTCCCTATGGGATGGGTCTGGTCGGCATATCGGGCCCTCTGTTACCCTCAGAAGGGAGTCGCCTACGACAATTACCCTTCTTTTTTTCTTACCAGTGGCCGTTGTAATGCGTGGGGATGACTGGTTCCCCCTAGTCAACCCCTTGGATGGATCCCTGTCTGTATCTTCATCCTCCTGGCCCTCAGGTTCCAGAGCCTCATACCTGTTGTGTAAGGGCACCTGGAGGGGTGAGGTGGGCCGGGAGAGGATTTGCCTGCTGCGCCGAGCAGGGATCTGTATCCATCCTCCTCTGTCTCTTGGGTCCCCTCCCTCCGCCTGGTGGCACAAGGGCAGGGGAGCCTCTCCTTCTCTTGATGCTTCCATCTGGCGTGCTCGTCTCAGGGATGGTAGGGACTGGCTCCACCAGTTTATCTCCCTCTCGCACTCCCTGATACTCTTCAGTCTTGCTACTTCTTCTTTCAGCTCTTTTGCTTTTGAAGAAGCAAATAGAAAATGTATTATTTTACAGTTTGAAAAAGCCCCAAATAAACTGGAACAAAACTGGAATTTAGCTGCTTTTGAGTGGAAAGGCATATGTAATTCAACTAGAAGCACGTAAAACAGAATAACCCTTGAGTGTGCAATTAGGAGATATAAGGAGCTTGATAACTACTATTGTACTCCTTTTTAAAAACAATTTTCCTTATTGTTACAAACCTGAATCCAGCTGTTGTTGGAGAGATTCTTAAATTTATCCAAAAGCCTGTAGTGACATGTACTTTGGAGAGAAGTAAGGGAATAAGTAGGTTTGCATAACTAATAAGTTACTGTATAGTGTCACTCTGGCTGTAACCCCTTCCAACTATAAGATTTTTGCTCTAGTTTTTTAAAATCAAAACTAACTGCTGGTGTTGGGCAAAAAGGCATCATCAAGGAAAAATGGAATTTTGAAGAATTAGCAATAATTTTGGTCCTAGAAACGTTAGAGCACTAGCTGTCTTGTGATGTAATTGTGCCTCCTTCAGGACATTTCAGTAAGGACTTTAACAGGACTTTAGGGGCCCAACTTGTGCTTCTGTCACCATCTTCCCCTTGGAACACCTAGATCTGTCTGCAGAAGAAACATAGCATGAAAGAGCTGGTCTTCTGGCAGCAGTTAATTCCACAGATACGAGCACAACATTACTTTTTTGAATTCAGTGCTGCAATCAACTTGTAGGACGTTGAACTCATGGCAGCAGAAGACATCAGGTTAGTTATTTATTAATACAACTTTGCCCCAAAGTTTGTTGCGGAAAATGGTGATTTTTGGGAAGGGTCATTCTCTCCCTGTCCTCTGACACTGAAGAATTTTAATCGTGAGCTTCGTTTATGTAGGAAGAAGACTCCTGTAACAGACACGTGAACCTTTTGGCTTCTCCACCCTCTAATTACAAGTCCTTTTTTGTCTGCACTGGGATATTTAATCATGTTAATCAATAGCATTCAGCATAACATGTGGCCTTGATATTGGTAAAGATTAACTTAGCTCATTTTACCCTAACATACTATGGCATTGTGAAACAGGATAGCTGTCGTCTTAGAAAAACCCCAAAGTGAATGATAATCTGCTTGGTTAACGGCCCATGAAGGACTGCTTAGTGTTGCCAAGGTTAAGTGAAACTAGGGGAAAGGTAATTCCGGCAGGGGGAGATCACAACCACCGACTCAAAAAACTCGCCGACCCAAAAGGTTAAGGAAGATCTCGAAAATCATAGTGAGCATGCATAGTAATTTACATGGTAGGCGAAGAATTTTAACCAATCATTTAACAGAGTAACAATGAATATGTATTAGATTATTAAATATGTTAAAATCTTGTGTATAAATAACTGTTAGTTTACATCAACGGTGTACTGGTTTGTACTATGCACCCATATCTGCGCATTTACATAATAAAGGAAAATACCTCGACTCTGTGTGTAAATTGGGCAACACACACTGGGTAACGGACCCAAGTTTTTGGGACAACAGCCTGGCTATGGTCAAAGTCTGAGCTAGTAAAAATTGTCTGATAAAATTAAGCAGGACAGTGTCTATTGTGAATCATGCTTAACAATTGTTTGAATGAAAGCTGGGAGAGAAAAATTTGGTGGCTTTGCTTTTTTTGTTCTTCTCCTCTAGGATTTTCATTTTGAATTGACACAAAACAACCAAAGTAGCACTGTTCAGTTGACTGCAATATTTCACAGGGCCAAAACATTCATTCTGTGGATTTAAGGCTTAAACAGTTTTGAAATTAAATATTTTGACTGTTCAAACTCTTCTTCCAGGACTGGGCCCCTAATGGTAGAGGAGGCTATCTGCAGATGACTATTTGCACAATGCCTTGGTCTTGCACAGTTCTGGTCAATCCAGCATAGCCTTCTTTAGTGAGTCTATATTTGAAAAGCTCTACCTATAGCTAATTCTTTCCAGGATAATACAAATACAAAAATCTGATCCAATATATTTTTAGAAGTGGGATGTTAGAGTGCTCTAGACTATTTTTAATAGTGAGCAGTTGCATGGGCACCTCAGCCCAGCCTTGGGTCCATCCCCCAGCCCAGCTCTGGTTCCCAAAGGTGGCCCCTGAGGGCTTGCATTCCAGGATGGCTACAAGACAATGCTGCAGCTGTTTCTTATCTCATCATCAAGGGAAACTTCACTCCCTTGCAGGGAGTCCTTCTGTCTCTGGCATTCCTGCTTCCAGCCAGTTTAACCCTTTCTTGCAGTTGGGCCTTCTTGCCCTCCATGCCACATCATTCCTCAGTCACAAATTACCACTGCTGAGCAGTTACAATTAGAATTTCACCTTCACAGACTACATGGTATTGGGCTGAATCTGTCCAAGCTGCTAATAAGGAAGTTAACAATAACATTTGAAAATGAGAACATATCGCAAATATTTGTAAGATCTCTGATACAAAGATCAGTGTTCTCTGAACCCCCTTGCTTTCTAACTTTCCTCACCGAGGTGGGAAGCTAGGTGCAGCTGGGTAAGGAAACCGATGTAATGAAACTCAATAACAACAGAGTGTTATTAAGCAGGCATTTTATTGCAGTGCTGGGCAGCACTGGGGATTCTCCACCATGAGTGTTCCTCCGATTTGGTAGACTTTCAGAGATTATATACTATAAAGTCCTACATATTCACAGGATTTCCGAGAATTCATTTGCATAAACATGAGATTCCCTGGAACTTATTAACATATGCAAATGTCCGATCCGCATGCGCAGTCGTCTCCCGTGGTGGTCTTCAGGTGGTCTTTGGGGGTCTTCAGATGAAGGCTCCTAGTCTTCTTCACTGTGTTTGCTGACTGACCTTTGCTTCAGTTCTGGGACCATGTCCTTCAAGGCTGTTGTTGTCATTCTGTTGTGACTTCCCATCTTCTGTGCATTTGTTCTCCCAAGGCCCAGTTGTCTGAGATGGGATTATCCCGGAGCCCCCTTATCTTACAACCATTCTAACTACTCTCTAAATCACAAAGGCCTTTCTTTTGTTTAGTTAAGTGACTAAGATATTTACAATATCCTCCTTGCCCCTAGGCTTTAATTCTTTCAGGAGGCATTTTAATACAGTGACTTTGTCTATCTTGGCTTTAACCCTTTCACAGTATTTCCAAATGTATTCCTTGAAGCCCAGCAGATGGAACACAAGACCTCCACCAGGGACTCAGTAGTTCCAGGTCTGTCTCCATCTTCCCCAAAAACAATATAGAAGAGCACAGGAGATCACAGTGTTTCGACTGTTAGTACTGAACCTAATGCTGGCAACCCATGAAAGCAGGCTTTTAGGATTTTGCATAGTTTGTCTAAATCAAAAGACACGCTTGCCACAAGTATGCTACAGAATACTCTACCTGCGCTGTGCTGCAGCTAGAACGTTTGACTTTCTGCTTTGCACAGACACATTGATTTTATGTCCCCAGTACTCTTTCTTCATAGTGTCTGCATAGGCTCCTGTTCTGCTTACACATGAAGTTTTTGCAAATGTGCACCCCCACCTCCAGCCTAAAATAGAAATAGAAGTTATAAACTGTTGCTCAAATAAATTTTCAGTAAAACACTCTGGAGGCAGTTTTTCCAAATTATCTCAATAGAAATACAAACAGAATTAGTTGCTGGTTTTATTTTAAATATAGCATACTCCAACGTCCAAAAGAAATCGGAACATAGGTGAGCATGTGTAAACCATTCTTATGGTATTCTTATTCTTGCAGATGGCAAGAGTAGACTCAGTCTGTAAGTCACAAAGTTTCTTTCTACAAACTGAAATTCGATGTGATAGTGTCAGTAACTGCATTGTAGCCTTCTAGTCATGGATTTCTACTGACATGGATTACCTAACCTTACTACAGTTTAGGGAAGGGAATCATATCAATCCTACCATAATGTTTCCTAGTGAGGAAGGGACAGACATGAAGCAACCACACAGTTACTGACATAAGAGTGGTTTTGATGCAATATCTGTCATGTGACACTGCTACTCTGCTACATTTCCTGGAAGGACTTAGAAGAATTGTGCTGTTGCCTGTACTCATGGCTTTTCAAAGTGATTTTAGTTGAATCTTAAAAAGCAATTTTTATTTTGTCCAAATAGCTACAAAATTTCAAACATAGTGCAATCCCCAAGAAAAGAATTTTTTGTGGCTGAATATTCATTAATGAAAATTCATTATACCCAAGTATTCATTCCCTCAAGACTGAGAACATCTCTTGCTGTTACCTGCACACACAGAAATATGAACACTTGGCAAGCTGAAGCTGTCTGTTTGTTATACAAAAATGAGAAAGCCTGTACACTGCTGATGTATAGTGGTTACTGATATTGCAGAAGTATTCTGAAATACTCTGGTAGAGGACAGTTAAATGTCAATACAGTTATCACAGTTTCTCAAAGTAAGTGTATCAGTAACTTTCATTTAGCAATTTCCTTTGATTGTGAATGATGTTACCAAAGGAAAATATTCTATACATTACCATAGTTGCTTGGAATCAGTCCAGCCCTCCCTTTGCAAGTTCCTTTCCACCAATTTGTATCACTCTAGAGAGAAAGGGGAAAAGAGTTTAGAAGGAATATGCTGCATCTCAGAAATATTCGATCTGCATGGGACATGTCAAACTCACCATGTCTGAGATGTAAATGATATCTCCTTGTTCAAAGTACAGTTCATCTGGCAATAAGAAAAAAAAGAAGAGTAAATATAAATCTGAATGCATGTACTTAGGCAAACCAAATAATACATGGAAAAAGCAGAGTATCTTCAGCTCTTCTTTCAAATAAACAATAGCTCAAATTCTCCAGGAACAAGCTAACTTTTTGGCTCTGTGACCCTCCTGACAGGTAAAGAAAAAGACTTTCCTATGAAGCTCTGTGCAACAAAAGCAGTGGAATATATCTAGTGTTTGTTAATTTCTTCCCTTTTTGATTGGTCCCAGTTCATCAAATCTCTCAATTCTGCATTATCTTTGTTGCCTTTGAAAGAAGAGGAAAAAAAGTCATTTAGCCTGTGTCGTGGGATAACCTTGCCTGGCGGCCAGGTGCTCACCAAGCTGCTCTATCACTCCTCCTCCTCAGTGGGACAGGGGGAGAAAATAAGATTAAAAACTAGTGGGTTGAGATAAAGGCAGTTTAATAAAGAAAAGCAAAGGCTGTGCAGCGAAGCAAAGGAAAACAAAAGAAAAGATGCGGGGGGGGGGGGGGGGTGGGGTGTTGGAAAGACAGCCTTGATGTTGTGGGAACACTGCTGAGCTATAGCCAAAACATGGGTGTGTTATCAACACCATTCTAGCTACAAACAAAAAGCACAACACTGTGAGGGCTGCTATGAGGAAAATTAACTCCATCCCAGCCAGACCCAATACAATCTCCACCCCTTATTCCATACCATTTGCATCATGCCTAGGTCCCACATAATTTGATACATTTATATATCTTCTAACCATCCCATTATATCTATTTCTCATTCCTGAAATCCCTTTTTATCAACACTTACAACTTACACTACATACTTAAACCATCTTTATACCCAACATACAGATGTATACATTCTCATTAACTACTATCCCCTGTCCTTTAACAGATAGATATTATTTTCCCATTCCATGGGCTTCCTCCACTCCCCCAAATGTTCATAAGAACAGGCTATGACTTGGGCCCCACCTGTCAAGGTGGGCACTCAGGACAGGAGAAGCGATGTTTGATTGTTGGGCACCAAGATCAGCTTGGGTTGGGTCATTGTTGCATTCGCCTGGTTCCTTGCAAAGCTCAGTCTTTGTTGGGTCAGGTAGTTCCTGCTACATTGCTTCCTAAAACATAGAACTCACATCACAGATTATTTTCCCCAAGGGCTAAATCTCCTTGAGGTACACACTGGATCTCCCCATCCTTTGGCATTACCCACCAAGTACACCCAGGTCCTTAAGCAAAGACAATCCCACAAATGGGTTTGGCCTTTTCCCAAGGGAGAAGCAATCCATACCGCCTTCCCCAGCCACTTCCCTATGTGCACTACGGGGACCTTATCTCCCCCCACAGTATGTAGGGGCTTTGTTTGGGCAGGACCAGGATGGTTAGCAGATCCTCTGGTGTTAACCAGCCAAGTGGCTTCTGCTAAATTTATATCCCAGTGCTTCCATGCCCCAGTGCCCAACGCTCTCAACATAGTCTTTAACAGTCCATTATATCTTTCAATCATTCCAGAGGCTTGTGGGTGATAGGGGATGTGATACAATGCCATGTTTCTTGGCCCAGAAGTTTATGAGGTTATTTTGGAAATGTCTCCCATTGTCTGATTCAGTTCTTTCTGGGGTACCATGTCGCCGCAAAATTTGCCTTTCAAGGCCTAAGATGGTGTTTCGGGCAGTGGCATGGTTTACAGGGTATGTTTCTAGCCACCCGGTAGTTGCTTCCACCATGGTGAGTATGTAGCGCTTGCCTTGGTGGGTTCGTGGCAGTGGTCCAATATAGTCAATTTGCCAGGCCTCGCCATATGGAAAACCCAGCCACCGTGCTCTATTCCAGAGAGACTACTGGTGTGGTGTGGTACGCTTGATTGCGGCACATGTTTCACATTCATGGGTGACCTGTGTGATGGCCTCCATGGTCAGGTCCACCCCTCGATCACGAGCCCATCTGTATGTTGCATCTCTCCCTAGATGTCCTGATGTTTTGTGGGCCCATCGAGATACAAATAGCTCACCCTTACACTCCCAGTGCAGGTCCACCTGAGCTACTTCAATTTTGACAGCTTTGTCATTGTTTCTATGTTCTTCGGTGGCGCGGCTTTCAGGCATGTGAGCATCTACATGATGTACCTTTAGAGCGATGTCTTCTACACGGGCAGTGATGTCTTGCCACAATGCAGCAGCCCAGATGGGTTTACCTCTGCGCTGCCAATTGGTCTTCTTCCACTGCTGTAGCCACCCCCACAGGACATTTGCCACCATCCAGGAGTCAGTATTGAGACAGAATACTAGCCACTTTTCTCGTTCAGCAATATCTAGGGCTAGTTGGATGGCTTTCACTTCTGCAAACTGACTTGACTCACCTTCTCCTTCAGTGGCCTCAACAACTTGTTGTGTGGGACTCCACACAGCAGCTTTCCACTTCCGATGGTTTCCTACAACACAACAGGATCCATCAGTAAGCAGAGAATAATGCCTTTCATCTTCTGATAACTCATTATATGGTGGTGCCTCTTGGGCACGAGCCACCTGTGCAGGCAATGCTCTGAAATCTCTGCCTTCTCGCCAGTCGGGTTTCTCCAGGTGTTTTCTGCCAGAGACTCCAAGTGAGACCATACTCCCCAGCTGAAGTGTAGTGCCATTTTGCACAGCTGGTCCTGTACGGACAGGCCCAAGGGCTACTACATGAGCTATCTCCTGTTTCATCTGCTCAAAGGCTTGCTGTTGAAACGGAAGGGTCGCACTCAAAATAGTCCTTCTTTTGGGTCATTCGATAGAGAGGGCTCACAAGCTGACTATAACCTGGAATATGCATTCTCCAGAATCCCACAATGCCCAAGAAAGCTTGTGTTTCTTTCTTGTTAGCTGCTGGGGACATAGTTGCTATCTTATTGATCACATCCATGGGGATGTGACGATGTTCATCCTGCCATTTTACTCCCAAGAAGTGGATCTCCTGTGCAGGTCCCTTGACCTTGCTTCTTTTTATGGCGAAAATAGCTTTCAGAAGAATCTGAATTAATCTTTTTCCCTTCTCAAACACTTCTGCCTTGTTGCCGCATACGATGATGTCATCAATGTATTGTTGTTCAGGGGCATCACCCTGTTCCAGTGCAGTTTGGATTAGTCCATGACAAAGGGTAGGACTGTGCTTCTATCCCTGGGGCAGTCGATTCCAGGTATACTGGACACCCCTCCACGTGAAAGCACACTGTGGCCTGCATTCTGCTGCCAAAGGAATTGAGAAAAACGCATTGGCAATGGCAATTGTAGCATACCACTTGGCTGTCTTTGAGTCCAGTTCATACTGGAGTTCAATGTCCAGTATGGCAGCACTCAGCGGTGGCGTGACTTCGACTCTACTGTTAACCTCCACCCTCTGTCAGACTTTGGCACTGGCCATATGGCACTATTAAAGGGTGAGCAAGTCTTGCTGATCACTCCTTGGCTCTCCAATTGATGAATCAGCTCATGGATGGGAATCAGGGAGTCTCTGTTGGTGCGATATTGCCGCTGGTGCACTGTCCTGGTAGCAATTGGCACTTGCTGTTCTTTGACTTGCAGCAATCCCACAACAAAGGGATCTTCCAAGAGGCCAGGCAAGGTAGAAAGCTGTTTAATCTTCTCTGTGTTCACAGTGGCTATACCAAAAGCCCATCGGTACCCTTTTGGGTCCCTCAAGTACCCTCTTCTGAGGCAGTCTATTGCAAGGATGCATGGGCCTCTGGGCTAGAAACCTCACAATGGGGTGCTTTTCCTACTTGTCCCCTGTTAAGCTCACCTCAGCCTCCAATACAGACTATTCTTGGCATCCCCCTGTCACTCCAGAGATCCAGATGGGTTCTGTGCCCCTATACCCTGATGGCACCAGGGTATACTGTGCACTGGTGTTTACCAAAGCCTTATACATACTTCTGTGGGTCTGATGTGCCAGGCCATCCAATCCACACAGTCCAGTAAACCCTTTCCTCCTCCTGGCCGAAGGCAGGGACCCTCTATTCCTGTTCCTGGTCGGAGTATTCACTCTCTGACCCTTTCTGTGCCAGACCAGAAGTCCCCTCACCAGAATCAACAGAGGTGATCTCAGTTCTTCTTCTATGTCTGGGAGATCGCTGATTGTCTTCTTGTGTCTCTACAGCAACTAAGCTGACAGCCTTCTTGGGTGGCACCTTCTTAGCAGCTCTCTTCCCCCTCAGTTTGCGTACATGGGCTTCCAGCTTAAAGGTGGGTTCACCATCCCACTTCCTCATGTCCTCCCCCTGGTCATGCAGGAAGAACCAGAGTGCGCCACGCAGCATGCGCCTGGGGCTCCCTTTCCCTCTGACCGGGGCAGGAGGGGACTGGCTCCGTGGGGCACCCCTCGCAACTGAGGCACTAGCCTGTGGGGTTGAGGAGGGACAGAGATTTTCTTCCAAGTTTTGGAGCCAGGAAGATGCTCTCTCCACAGTTGGTGTATCCATATCCAGGCAATACATTGTTGCCAACCTGTTAGAATATGATGCTGGGGTGTTGTGGACCACCTTCCTCCACATGGCCTGTATACACAGGATGTCATCCAGATCTTTGGAAACCTCATTGCTGTCTAGGTCACCATAGATGACTTCCAGCATCGCTAATTCTCTCAGGTACTGGATGCCTTCCTCAGTGGTAGTCTGCTTTCCTTGGTAATTCACAAGATATTCCTTGAATGGATATCTTGCCCTTTATGGCATTTAGCAGGGATTGGAGTTGGAGAGACACCCTTGATGCTGTGGGAGCACTGCTCAGCAGTAGCCAAAACATCGTTGTGTTATCAACATCATTCTAGCTACAAATACAAAGTGCAACACTATGAGGGCTGCTATGGGGAAAGTTAACTCCATCTCAGCCACTCCCAATACAGCCTGCTGACCTTAGACTGCACGCAACTGATATTAGAGAACAAGGCATGCTGTTTTTTAAGAGTCAGACTTGAGGAAGAAAGTAAGTGACAATAAATCGGGCAGTTAGGTCACATTTAGGAACTGATATCCTTTAATACTGGAGGCTTTTTGCATTGAAAATGTAATACAACAAGTCTGACAGGCCAGCCTAAACAGAACTCAAGAAGATTTTATTATAGACAGGATTAAATAAAAACCAAAAAACAAAACCCCCCCAAAAAACTCTCCAAACCCTAAAATCTAAATATACTTACTGTTCTGGGCTCAAATGTATACAGGGCCCTGAACACTTTAACCTGCCCTAAAAAAAGAAAAAAAAAAAATAGTGTCAATATCATATTTTCTAAGCACAACATACACATACAGTTTCTGAATCCAACTTAACTCCTTTCCTTAACCTTAAAACTGTTTGCTGAATGTATTTGTGGTATGCTTATATCAATGAAAATTATGATGAAAACAAGCAAGCAGCACAGGTTCTGAAGGAAATGGGCAGTTGATAAGTTAAGTGTAACCTGCCTCTTGTGCACACCTCACAGAATCTTTTTGTCTCACCATGTAAGTCAGTGGAAGTGTTGCCACTGACTTCTCAGGCAAAGTACAGTTTGAGTCATATACACAACATCCCACCCATATATGGTGAATATATTTTTGTTATTGTCAGATAGGTTTCACTCAGGTGAAAAACAGAAATTAACAGCATTTATTGGCTGCTCAAAGTGATGGTGTCCTACATTCTCTTATGTCTCTATGACATAAAAAGAACTTAATTCTTACCCAAAATGGAGCTTCTCTGAGAACTTCCCATGCTCCACGTACTTTTCCTTTCCTAAACAGTTTGAATTCCACACGAACTTTCTACGAGCTCTTGGACTCTCACTGGGGACACCTGGCTGACTCCAGACTCTGTGACATGGATCATCTCTGAAGTGAGACTCTGTCTGTTATCTTACTGGTCCCCCTTTGGGCCCACTTCTGGTGTGTGCTCCCACCTTTGGTATGGTTGGGTCCCCCTCTGGGATCAGTTTGTCCTCCCCTTTGGAATGGTTTGGCCCCTTCTGAAATCTGTCTAATTCACTTGATAATAGTATTATTATATATCCATATAAGTAATCTACCATAAGTATATCTGCTGTTATATTGTTGACAAGTCGCTTCACTAATGATAAGTTTGTAGTAACCTGTAATAGTATATACCTACTTGGTTGTTGTTATTGGATGTTGCTATAGTATTGATTCTTTCTATTATTGATTGCTGCCATACTATTGATTGATAATATAATATTTATTGCTGATAGCAATTTGTAATAGCTTGATATATATATATATACACACACTTTATTAATCATATGTATACCTGCTAGTGGTAATTTTGTGGTAGTTTACTTGCTAGTGATGATTTTTGTGGTATCTGTGGTAATCCGTAATAAAGCAGAGAAATGTAGAAGATAAAGCCTCTGTGTCCTTATGTATTATGGAATCCTATGAACCCACGGTTGCAATCTCTATACACCCTGAGGCCGGGTAACTCTTTAGGTTGTGACAGGCGTGGGAGAGCCCAGATCATACGCTGCCAGGCTACTCCCAGGCCCATCACAGAAGAGCCATCGGCTGATCAAAGGCCCATCTCCACAAGCCCAGAGGAGCACAGGGGCACAATGGCAAGCAGAAACCCAAATTAACACTCCAGAGGAAAGGAGGAACAAACACCTTGTCCAGGCCCCTCCCAGGGCTATCCCAGCAGAGCCATCAGCCCGATTGTCCAGGCGTGAAACCCATCACAATGAGTCATTGAGAGCAGCTCTCCAGATCAGCTTTCGCATTAAAGGGGGTTTGCTACCTAGGGGCATGGGACATATGATGGAATGCAGATTTGGAATTGCAGAGCATTTTTGGAGTGCAGTCATTATGGGATTTTAGGGGAGGAACCAAAGGCAGGGAAAGGGAGGGATTTAGGTGATTTGGGGAGGAACAAGTATGGGAAAACAGAGGGGTAAAGCGATAAAAAGGGCTGGTTGAGTGTAAATAGTTTGCTGGTCAGTACACTTGTCTGGCCATGCTCTGTGCCTCATCAGTACAGTCTGTCCTATCTTATTAAAGTCCTTTCCAACTCTTTCCTGGGTGAGGGACAATCTATTCTGTGTGCATGTGTGTGTATGGGGGGCTGAGTGCCAGCAACTGGAGTCAGATCATGAGTTGGAGGACCTGTGTGTCAGTGGTGCCAGCAACTGGAGCGAGTGCAGGCATGCGAGTGAGTGTGTGAGCGCTAGTGAAGATCAGGCCAGACTAGCTGTTGAGTAGGTGAAGTGGCCTGGGAGCAAGGGGGTGAGTGGGTCTCTATGGGACAGCTCTGGGTGTGAGAGCACCTGTGTATCTCTAAGGGCAAGAGCACAGGGGAGTCAGCTATGGGACATGGGGAGTCCTGGCCAGCACAGTGTATGTGTGTGTGCACACAAGAGTCTGTATCAGAGACGAGTGGGGCTGCAGCCTTGGGGGCTCCTAAGTCCAAGTACCAGCAACTGGGGAGACTGGGATCCAGGGGCCAAATACTGGGCAGACTGACTGAGCCCAGCTACTATAGGGCTCCACCTTGTATATATGTATATATGTGTGTGTATATATACATAGTCTCACTAGTGGACCTCCATGCTGCTCAGCCAGAGAGGGAAGCAAGATGAGGTTGTTGGTGCTGTCTCTGTTCATGTGAGTGCTGAGTGTCGTCTGTGATCTGTGTGGCCAGACAGGTATATATGTGGTGCATATGTGTACCCTGTGTGAGTGTGCCTGCAGGGAATACATCTTCAGCCTCCCTACTGGTTGAACCTGGGGGCATGGAGCTGCAGCAGCCTTGCCCCTCTCAGGCTGTGAGATCCAGTATGATATATTTTCCTATTAAAAAATCCACTGAACTCAAGGGAGAAACAGATGGTTCTGCATTGTTTACTTTTAAATATCTGAAGTCTTAAGTATGTAGGTTTGTTTACTTTTAAATATCTCAAGTATGTAGGTATTTCACACTATATTTCACAGAACCACAGAAAAGTTGAGGTTGGAAAGGATCTCTGGAGGTCATCTGGTCCAACCTCCCCTGCTCAAGCAGGGCCACCTAGAGCCAGTTAGTAATGGTTACTTAGGAAAATAAATGCCATAAATCTGAATGTCCCTCTACTTCTTTCCCCAGCTTTTATTGCTGAGCATGACATCATATGGTATGGAATATCCCTTTGGTCAGTTGGGGTCAGCTGTCCCAGCTGTGCCCCTCCCAACTTCTTGCCCATCCCCAGCCTGCTCACTGGTGGGGTGGTGTGAGAAGCAGAAAAGGCCTTGATGCTGTGTAAGCACTGTTCAGCAATAACTAAACCATCCCTGTGTTAACAACACTGTTTTCATCACAAATCCAAAACATAGCCCCATACTAGCTACTGTGAATAAAATTAACTCTATCCTATCCAAAACTAGTACATTGATGTTCAGACAGAAACTCCTGTGTTTCAGCCTGTGCCCTGCCTCTGGTCCTGTCACTGAGCACCACTAAAAAGAGCCTGGCTCCATCTGCTTTGCACCCTCCCTTCACGTATTTATATAGATTGATGAGATCGTCCCTGAGCCTTTTCTTTTCTCCAGGCTAAACAGTCACAGCTCTCTCAGCCTTGCCTCACAGAAGAGATGCTCCAGTCCCTTCATCATCTTTGTGGCCCTTCATTGGACCCCCTCCAGTATGCCCATGTCTCTCTTGTACTGGGGAGCCCAGAACTGGACACAGGGCTCCATGTGTGGCCTCACCAGTGCTGAGGAGAGGGGAAGGATCACCTCCCTCGACCTGCTGGCAATACTTTGCCTAATGCAGTCCAGGAAACCATTTGCCGCCTTTGCCGCAAGGGCACACTGCTGGCTCATATTCAACCTGGTGCCCACCAGGACCCCCAGGTCCTTTTCTGCAAAGCTGCTTTCCAGCTGGGCAGCCCCCAGCATATATTGGTGCATGGGGTTGTTCCTCCCCAGGTGCAGGACTTGGCACTTCCCCTTGTTGAACTGCATGAGGTTCCTGTCAGCCCATTTCTCCAGCCTGTCCAGGTCCCTCTGAATGGCAGCACAACCCTCTGGCGTATCAGCCACTCCTCCCAGTTTTGTGTCATCAGCAAACTTGCTGAGGGTACACTCTGCCCCAGCATCCAGATCATTAATGAAGATGTTGAACAGGACTGGACCCAGTATTGACCCCTGGGGTACATTGCTAGTTACAGTCCATACTTCAACAGCTTCTCTGAGGATGTTATGGGAGACAGTGCTGAAGGCCTTCCTGAAGTCAAGGTAGACAATGTCCACTGCTCTCCCCTCATCTACCAGGCCAGTCACTTCATCATAGAAGGTGACCAAGTTGGTCAAGCAAGACTTCCCCTTGGTGAATCCATGCTGACTACTCCTGATGATTTCCTTGTCCTTCATGTGCCTGGAAGTGGTTCCCAGGATTAGTTGCTCCATCACCTTCCCAGTGACTGAGGTGAGGCTGACCAGCCTGTAGTTCCCTGGATCCTCTTTCTTGCCCTTTCTGAATATAGGAGCAACATTTGCTTTCCTCCAGTCTTCAGGCGCCTCTCCCAGTCACCATGATCAATCAAAGATTAACAAGAGTGTCCTCACAATGACATCCATGAGCTCCCTTAGCATTCATGGGCATGTCCCATCAGGGCCCATGGACTTATGTATGTCCAGTTTGCTTAAGTATGCCCTGACCTGATCCCCTCCCACCAAGGCTACATCTTCCTTGCTCTAGCCTTTCCCCCTGGTCTCTGGAATTCCTGAAGGCCAATCTTGCTTGTGAAGACTAAAGCAAAGAAGGCATTCTGTACCTCAGCCTTTTCCATGTCCTGTGTAACCAGGTTCCCCATCTCACTGAGCAGCAGGCCCATATTTTCCCTAGTCTTCCTTCTGTCACCTATGTATTTACTGAAGCCCTTCTTGTTGTCTTTGACATCCCTGGCCAGATTCAATTCCATTTGGGTTTTAGCTTTCCTAACTTCATCCCTAGATGCTCGAACAGTGTCTCTGTATTCCTCCCAGGTTACCTGTCCCTGCATACCACTGTATGCTTCCTTTTTGTGTTTGAGTTTGGCCAGGAGCTCCTTGTTCATTCATGCAGGCCTCTTGGCATTTTTGCCAGAATCCTACTCAGCTTTCTTGGGCCCCTCTTCCCTCCAGGGCCTTATCCCACAGGACTCTTCTGAGCAGATCTTTGAAGAAACAAAAGTCTGCTCTCACAAAGACCAGGGTTGTGAGCTTGCTTTTCATCCTCCTTGCTGCCCTCACCATCCCGAACTCCACCATCTCATGGTCACTGCAGCCAAGGCTGCCTTTGATCTTCACATCCCCAGTGAGCCTCCCTCCTTGTTGGTGTGTATGAGGTCCAGCAGAGCACCTCTCCTTGTTGGCTCCTCTGTCATTTGGAGGAGGAAGTTTTCAGGTTCTTAAATTGTATATTTTACATGATTATTTAATTCAGCTTGTAATCAAAGCAGTCTTTAGTCCATCTGGACAACACACTACTTAGACCAGGCTATTTTGTATCCTCAGAGGCACCAATGAACTTACTGCCAAAGTTTAGCACTGTAAAATAAACTGTGCTTACACAGAATCCTGCAATAGTATATTAAGCCACGAACTATATGGAGAGAATCGAGTAACAAGTTTTCCTTATGTCTCAACAATAAGCTTTTGCCCTTCTGTGAAGAAGTATTACTAGAATTTTTTTTTGCTTGTTTCATGTCTAAATGTCTTCCCCACAAGGAGAGTGATCATTTTATAAAGTTAACTTAAGGGCTTTAGAAATCTCAGTCTAAATGTTGACATGTCTACATGCTGACAGACTTGAGAAAAGGGGAGGATGGTACTCAACTGTATAAGCTGTCATATTGATCAATCATCTGTCATTTTGCACCATATCCCACAGTCTTGGATTGGCTCTTGAAAGATGTCTTCAAGTACCTCTGCTTGTTCTCCAGTAAGAGACATGCCACAGCTTATGTTTATGAAACTATATCCACCAAGGCACAACTCCTAAGCAAAACATTTCTATAGTCCTGTGTCTCAAGGGTTTTGAGGCTAAGTGTATGTAATAGTATATCCATAAAGTTAATCCATGTAAACTTTCTAAATTGTCAGATGCATGTAGACACTGTAGATAAAATT
This sequence comes from Platalea leucorodia, assembly GCF_965183815.1. Taxonomy (NCBI): domain Eukaryota; kingdom Metazoa; phylum Chordata; class Aves; order Pelecaniformes; family Threskiornithidae; genus Platalea; species Platalea leucorodia. Next base: position 23,411,417 of record NC_138859.1, on the reverse strand, counting down.
TTTCTTCCAATTTGTAAGTGTATCCCGTGCCTTTCCTAAACATTATTTTTTAATAACACCATAGGATTTGAATTTGGCTTTCCTGGTTCTCTCACAACAGCCATTTCTTAAATATAAAGGGTCCAATACTTCTCAGACCTATGCCTCGGAAACTAAATATCTGCACTGTGGCAGCAGCTAAAAAGGATGAAAACTCATTTTTGTTCATTACCCATATGAAGATGATGAAGAAAGGTAGACAATAATGCATCCCAGATCTAAGAGCATCAAAATGAAATATCTGAACCGAGGCAGAGAGGAAGTCAATCAAAAAAGGAAAAGGAGAATTCAGGACAGGAAGGGAGACAGAAAGAGGCTGAGTGATACAGGGTACTCTTTGCCCCCCCTTCTTTCAACCTTTCTAAACAGATGACAGAAAAATGCAAAATAGAATTGCATACTATATACACTGTGACAACTTTAACTTTCACTTGCTAATTTTCAAGGTTTTCTTTAAGTACAAGTAGGAAATTGAGAACAAAAAGGAAGACTAAGAAATACTAAAAGAGGAAATGAGAAGATGGCAGAAAACAGGGAAAAGCAAGAAATGCATATTTGTGTGTAGCATGTGTTTCCAGTAATAATGTACTGCATCTGTATCAACAGATTTTTCTAAAGCTGTCACACCTTAAGGAGAGGAAAAAGAACAAAAACACTGATGCTGATAAAGGCATTGTTAAACTGTTGTTTAAACCCATAGGCAAATTGGCTCTTTTTAGAGAACAGAAGTGGAGATTTAGTTCCCCAACAGAAGTGGAGATTTAGTTCCCCAAATGTTCTAAAACATTTTCCTATGATGAAGTACAAAGTACAGATTTCCATCTATAAAACTTCAGGCTTATGTTAATGCGAATTTTGGTTTGTCTGGTTCATGTTAATTTTATGGCACTTTGTATGGGAGTTAAACATTACTGCTTACTGGTACTTTTGAATGAAATATTTCTTGATAAACAGACTTATATGGTACTACATTTTAGAGTTAAGAACAACAGGACTTTAGCACTTGACATGGTCTTTATTTGCACCTTATTTTTAGTGCAAAAAATCAGTCTAGAAGATTTAAAATAACAATATAGAGACTCAAAGAACAGTTCCAACTAGAAACTCTGTTCTGCAAATACTGACAAATTGCTTTTAACTAGGCACGTGAGTAGTTGGAATCAGTTGAACAGAAGTAATTTATTTAGCAATGCACATCCCTAGGCATGCAAAGAGAATTACAGCTTTCATTTGCTAGTGTCCCTTGGAATAAGCAAATGGTTAAAAAGAGCTGATGACCCCCTTCTGCTCCCCTTTATTATCCCCTCTGCCACTAACCACTTTGTAAGATATCCGTTGCATAGAGAACTAATATATTAGCACTGATCTGAACTTGTATCAAAGTTGACTGACTGTACCTCCCCACCATGTATTTCTAGGACAAAGTAACTAAAATACAGAAGAGACATAATTTTTAAAAAAAAAAAAAAAACAAACACTATTTCAGGGCATTAGACAAACATTAGTGACTTTGTTCTCAGAATGATTAATGGAGGAGTATCACTTTTTAAAGGAAATAGAGGCACAGTGCAGTGACATGTCTTACAATAAATCTATTTTTAAGCACAGGGAAAAATATTAACTTTCCTTGTTTTCAGTCCCATGGTTAGCCACAAGACTGTCTTTTCCCTTCTCATGGAATTTGCATTAAAGATCTGCAAAACAACTGAAAAAATAAAATGATAACTTATTACACATACTAAATGGATACAAATGCATCTTAGCATATAGAATCCCCATGCCACAACTTAACAAACCCTCCTCAGCAACACCTCAGGATGAAAGAATCAAGCTAATTATTTTCTCTGATCAGTGACAAACAAATGCCTTTATCAGGTTGGATTTATCTCACTCCCTTTGAATTATTTTGGATTACTTCTATAAAATGCTTTTATCAAGGAAGGGAACAGGCAATTCAGATTTTAAATATTGCCCTCTTCCAGCTAAAACTGACTTGTCTGGAAGCTGAACAGCAAATGAAGTGCACAAAAGAAAAGAAACTGAGGTGTTAAACAGTAACAACAGTTAAAAAACCCTACAGCTTCTGGTATTTACTGAACTAAAACAATATCACTATTATGCTTTGTAATGCAAAGGAAAAAAAAAAGACATTTTTGTTAAAAGACTAGAATCCTTTTGTCTCCTCATAGCAATTTTGAGGTTTTTTAATTGCAGTATAATTAATAAAAGGTTGTTTTCAAAGAAGTGCTTAGTGTTTTCTCAAAAAGGAGCTACTGTTTCTCTCAGTGATGCCTTTTTTCCCCTCACTTCTCTCTTATCCTAGCTTCTCTGTGCCATCATAGACACTAGTATTAAAATCCCCTGCTAAACTTGCCACCAAAGCATTCTCTGCTTTCCTCTTATTCAATTCCATATGTTTTGAAAAAAAGAAAATTTCCATCCCTGCATAGCATTACTTATTTCAACATCTGAGTGAGGCTGAACTTCCAGTGCCAAAGGGGAGGGAAAGCAATTTCATTAGCTAGACAATTTATATTAATAAGGTTCTACAGATCAGATATTGGTCCTGACTTAGCAGCTTTTCATTAGCTATATTTAGAGTAAGTAGGTCTAGATTGCCACAAAATCAGAATAATTAACTTTCTTTAGATAAACACATTCCCTGAATGTCACAAAGCACTATCATTGCCTGTAATACAGAGAAAGTGATAATCTCTAATCTCTGTACTGTGGAAAATCTTGCATAGGCCATGGTCATCTAAACATAAATTAGAAAACTTCAAGTTATTACTTTTTGTGAGCAGTCAAGCTAATTCTGGTCTAATTGTCACCAGCCATCCTCCTCGTTGTCCCCATACGGTTGCACAGAAGCAGCTGAGAATCAGAGACTTTCTCTAGCATCAACTTGACTGAAAACAGCTACTTTCAGTCCCCAGCTATAACAACTGGATGGACCAAAAAGAGAAAAGATGTTGTCTTGGTTTCAGCTGGGATAGAGTTAATTTTCTTCCTAGTAGCTGGTATAGTGCTGTGTTTTGGATTTAGGATGAGAAGAATGTTGATAACACACTGATGTTTTAGTTGTTGCTAAGCAGTGCTTACACTAGCCAAGGACTTTTCAGCTTCCCATGCTCTGCCCAGTGCACAAGAAGCTGGGAGGGGGCACAGCCAGGACAGCTGACCCAGACTGGCCAAAGGGCTATTCCATACCATATGACGTCATGCTCAGTATATAAACTGGGGCGAGTTGGCTGGGGGGGCATCGATCGCTGCTCAGGAACGGGCTGGGCATCAGTCAGTGGGTGGTGAGCAATTGTATAGTGTATCACTTGCTTTGTATGTTATTATTGTATTATATTATTATTATTATTGTTATTACTACTACTACTACCATTCTATTTCATTTTACTTCAATTATTAAACCCCACTGGGGGGGGGAGTGAGCGAGCGGCTGTGTGGTGCATAGTTGCTGGCTGGGATTAAACCACGACAGTCCTTTTTGGCGCCCAACATGGGTCACGAAGGGTTTGAGATAATAACAGATTAACTAGAGTGTATTAAGGAATTTGTATCTGTTAACAGTTGCTGGTCATAATATTGGTTCATCTGTTCTCGGTATTAGTCTACCTGATCTGCACCATGCTCTTGTTTTTGCAGTATGTGTTAAAGAAAGATTGGCGTTGGGTTTTGCAGTTTGCTGTGCTCTGCAGTGATTAGTGGTGTTTTGCCTGGGAGATTTGTTATTAAAACACTGACCTTGAGCCTTATCTGGTATTTGGGTTCTGTAGTGAAGCCATTACTGTACTGCGGGTACCACCTCATGGAGACAATTAGCAATTATAGCTCTTCCTCTGAGAGGCTTTTTATGGAGGAAATACAGAATGGCACCTTCGCTGCCTTCTTCTATGATGTTTCCTCCTTCATTACAACAACTTTTCATTATCTTGAACATCCTTGGGTAGTTAAGATATATCCATTGGTAGTTCTTGGGAATATTGTTTTGGTTTTGTCTAGAGTTAATAAGCAGTTTAAGAATATCATCCAGAGATCTGCCCCAAGGCTGGATAGTTATGGGTGGCAGGGTGTGTGGGAGAGTATGGGCAAATGCCTAGGACGGTGGGCCCCTCCAGTGTTTTGGAATTTCACCCCTGAACAAGTGCAGAATCCTGAAAAATTAGTAGAACTTTTGGAGAAAGTATGCTGTCATCCTGACAATTCTAGGGAGACACAAATCACTGCAATGTGCTGGGGCCTGGCCCATGCCTACCGAGCCCTATTCAACACTATTCAGAACCCTCAAGGGGAAGAGAAGGTCTCTGGATCTGACGACAAAACAACTGGCGCTGCAGCTATGCCAGCCCCGGCAACAGGCGCTGTGGCTACACCAGAGAACCAACCCGTGCCAGTATCAGTTGCCCCTATACACAAGAAAAAATACATGAGAAAATCAACTCATTTAGTAAGGGCTGATGATGAACCAGGGCCATCACAAGAACAGGAGGAGGAAGAGGCAGAACCCACAAATGAGATGGTAACAACCCGATCTCTGACACTGAGTGAGCTGCGAGATATGCGAAAAGATTTTAGTCGTCATCCAGGCGAGCCCATCATCACTTGGCTGCTCCGATGCTGGGATAACGGGGCTAGTAGCCTGGAATTAGAGGGTAGGGAAGCCAAGCAGCTGCGATCCCTTTCTAGGGAAGGGGGCATTGACAAAGCAATTGGAAAAGGGGCAAAAGTCCTCAGCCTCCGGAGGTGACTTCTGGCAGCTGTGAAGGAGAGGTATCCTTTCAAGGAAGATTTTTTATGTCAGCCAGGCAAGTGGACCACCATGGAGAGAGGTATCCAGTACCTGAGGGAATTAGCCATGCTGGAGGCGATGCATAATGACTTAAACAATGAGCAGTTATCCAAAGATCCAGATGAAGTCCAGTGCACACGACCCATGTGGCGGAATGTATGGAGCGCACCAGTGTTGCATGCAAACTCATTGGCAGTAATGACATGGAAAGATGGAGAGGAACAAACGGTGGATGAATTGGCTGGCCAACTCAGGCAATACCTGCATGACCACAGAGAGGACATGAGGAAGTGGGATGGAAAATCTACCTCAACCCTAGAGGCATGGGTACATGAGTTGCAAGGAAAAACAACTACAAAAGGGGGTTCTTCCAGGAAAATTGCTGCTCCAGTTTCTAGTGAGCAGTTCCCCAGACAGAGCAGAAGGGCTGATTTTGCTTCCAATCTTAATAAAGGGACTTTTGATTCGCATTTACAAGAAGTGAGTAACGAATGCTATGACCAGGACTAGAGGGGCCCTGCCTCCAGCCAGGTGGAGGAAAGGGACAACCGGGTGTACTGGACTGTGTGGATTCGATGGCCTGCACATCAGACCCACAGCAGTATAAGGCTCTAGTGGACACCGGTGCACAGGGTACCCTAATGCCATCAAGCTGTAAAGGGGCAGAACCCATCTGTATTTCTGGAGTGACAGGGGGATCCCAACAGCTGACTGTATTGGAGGCTGAAGTGAGCTCAACCGGGAAGGAGTGGCAGAAGCACCCCATTGTGACTGGCCCAGAGGCCCCGTGCATCCTTGGCATAGACTACCTCAGGAGAGGGTATTTCAAGGACCCAAAAGGGTACCAGTAGGCTTTTGGCATAGCTGCCTTGGAGATGGAGGAAATTAAACAGCTGTCTACCCTGCCTGGTCTCTCGAAGGACCCTTCTATTGTGGGGTTGCTGAAGGTCAAAGAACAACAGGTGCCAATCGCTACCACAACGGTGCACCAATGGCAATATCGCACCAACAGAGACTCCCTGATTCCCATCCATAAGCTGATTTGTTGTCTGGAGAGCCAAGGAGTGATCAGCAAGACTCGCTCACCTTTTCACAGTCCCCTATGGCCAGTGCAAAAGTCTAATGGAGAGTGGAGACTAACAGTACACTATCGGGGCCTGAATGAAGTCACGCCGCCACTGAGCGCTGCCGTGCCGGACATGCTAGAACTTCAATATGAACTGGAGTCAAAGGCAGCCAAGTGGTATGCCACCACTGACATCGCTAATGCGTTTTTCTCAATCCCTTTGGCAGCGGAGTGCAGGCCACAGTTTGCTTTCACTTGGAGGGGCGTCCAGTACACCTGGAATGGACTGCCCCAGGGGTGGAAACACAGCCCCACCATTTGCCATGGACTGATCCAGACTGCACTGGAACAGGGTGGGGCTCCAGAACACCTGCAATACATTGATGACATCATCGTGTGGGGCAATAAAGCAGAAGAAGTTTTTGAGAAAGGGAAGAAAACAGTCCAAATCCTTCTGGAGGCTGGCTTTGCCATAAAACAAAGTAAGGTCAAGGGACCTGCACAGGAGATCCAGTTTTTAGGAATAAAATGGCAAGATGGACGTCGTCAGATCCCAATGGATGTAATCAACAAAATAACACCCATGTCTCCACCAACCAGCAAAAAGGAAACACAAGCTTTCTTGGGTGTTGTGGGTTTTTGGAGAATGCATATTCCAAATTACAGTCTGATCGTAAGCCCTCTCTATCAAGTGACCCGGAAGAAGAACGATTTCAAATGGGGCCCTGAGCAATGACAAGCCTTTGAACAAATTAAACAGGAGACAGTTCATGTAGTAGCCCTTGGGCCAGTCCGGGCAGGACAAGATGTAAAAAATGTGCTCTACACTGCAGCCGGGGAGAATGGCCCTACCTGGAGCCTCTGGCAGAAAGCACCAGGGGAGACTCGAGGCTGATCCCTAGGGTTTTGGAGTCAGGGATACAGAGGATCTGAGGCTGGCTATACTCCAACTGAAAAAGAGACATTGGCAACCTATGAAGGGGTTCAAGCCACTTGAGAAGTGGTTGATACTGAAGCACAGCTCATCTTGGCACCCTGACTGCCAGTGCTGGGCTAGATGTTCAAAGGTAGGATCCCCTGTACACATCATGCAACTGATGCTATGTGGGGTAAGTGGGTGTCGTGGTTTAACCCCAGCCAGCAACTAAGCACCACACAGCCTCTCGCTGGCTTCCCCCCCTGGTAGGATGGGGGAAAGAATCGGAAGAGTAAAAGTGAGAAAACTCATGGGTTGAGATAAAGACAGTTTAAGAGGTTGAGCAAAAGCCGTGCATGCAAGCAAAGCAAAGCAAAGCAAGGAATTAATTCAGTACTTCCCAGCGGCAGGCAGGTGTTCAGCCATCTCCAGGAAAGCAGGGCTCCATCACGCGTAATGGTTACTTGGGAAGACAAATGCCATCACGCCGAATGTCCCCCCCTTCCTTCTTCTTCCCCCAGCTTATATACTGAGCATGACGGCATATGGTATGGAATAGCCCTTTGGCCAGTCTGGGTCAGCTGTCCTGCCTGTGCCCCCTCCCAGCTTCTTATGCACCTGGCAGAGCATGGAAAGCTGAAAAGTCCTTGACTAGTGTAAACTCTGCTCAGCAAGAACCAAAACATCAGCGTGTTATCAATCAACCTTATTCTCATCCTAAATCCAAAGCACAGCACTCTACCAGCTACTAAGAAGAAAATAAACTCTATCCCAGCTGAAACCAGGACAGTGGGTCGCAATAATCACACAATGGGCTCGAACAGGAAACCCCAGTTGCCCAGGAATCTTGGAAGTGATCATGGACTGGCCAGAAAGCAAAGATTTCAGAATATCGCCAGAGGAGGAGGTGACGCGTGCTGTGGAGGCCCCACCGTGTAATAAACTATCAGGAAATGAGAAGCAATATGCCCTGTTCACTGATGGGTCCTGTCGTCTTGTGGGGAAGCATTGGAGGTGGAAGGCTGCTGTATGGAGTCCTGTACGACAAGTGGCAGAAACTGCTGAAGGAGAAGGTGAATCGAGTCAGTTTGCAGAGGTGAAAGCCATCCTGCTGGCTTTAGATATTGCTGAAGGAGAAAAGTGGCCAGTGCTCTATCTCTATATTGACTCATGGAGGGTGGCAAATGCCCTGTGGGGCTGGTTACAGCAATGGAAGCAGAGCAACTGGCAGCGCAGAGGCAAACCCATCTGGGCTGACGCGTTGTGGCAAGATATTGCTGCCCGGATAGAGAACCTGGTTGTAAAAGTAGGTCACGTAGATGCTCACGTACCCAAGAGTTGGGCCACTGAAGAACATCAAAACAACCAGCAGGTGGACCAGGCTGCTAAGATTGAAGTGGCTCAGGTGGACCTGGACTGGCAACAGAAGGGTGAATTATTTCTAGCTCAGTGGGCCCATGACACCTCAGGCCATCAAGGAAGAGATGCAACCTATAGATGGGCTCGTGATCGAGGGGTGGACCTGACCATGGACACTATTGCACAGGTTATCCATGAACGTGAAACATGCCCTGCAATCAAGCAAGCCAAGCGGTTCAAGCCTCTCTGGTATGGAGGACGATGGCTGAAATATAAATATGGGGAGGCCTGATTATATCACACTTCCACAAACCCGCCAAGGCAAGCGCCATGTGCTTACAGTGGTGGAAGCAACCAATGGATGGCTGGAAACATATCCCGTGCCCCATGCCACCGCCCGGAACACTATCCTGGGTCTTGAAAAGCAAGTCCTATGGCGACATGGCACCCCAGAAAGAATTGAGTCAGACAACGGGACTCATTTCCGAAACAGCCTCATAGACACCTGGGCCAAAGAGCATGGCATTGAGTGGGTATATCACATCCCCTATCATGCACCAGGCTTTGGGAAAATCGAACGATAGAGTGGACTGTTAAAGACTACACTGAGAGCAATGGGTGGTGGGACATTCAAACACTGGGATACACATTTAGCAAAGGCCACCTGGTCAGTCAACACCAGGGGATCTGCCAATCGAGCTGGCCCTGCCTAGTCAAAACTTTTATGTACTGTAGAAGGGGATAAAGTCCCTGTAGTGCACATAAAAAATATGATGGGGAAGACAGTCTGGGTTACTCCTGCTTCAGGCAGAGGTAAACGCATTCGTGGGATTGCTTTTGCTCAAGGACCTGGATGCACTTGGTGGGTGATGCGGGAGGATGGGGAAGTCCGATGTGTACCTCAAGGGGATTTGATTTTGGGTGAAAATAGCCAATGAACTGAATTGTATGATGTTAGTTGCTATATAATACTGGATGCCACCACTTCTGTGATTACTATGTGCCATATCAACAGCATACAGTAAGAATCACCCAAATTAATGAAGAACGATCTTTGAGGAAACGGAACAAAGTACAGCGGTGATGGAACCAGAACTGGCTTCAGCATGCAACAATCCAACACCAGACACCATCTCTCCTGCCCTGAAAGACTGTTATGACAGATGAAGCCCAAAGTCATGGACTAAACGAACTCAACCAACATTTTAGAGGGATGGCCCATAGACTAAGGAAATTATATCTATATGTGTGTGTGTGTATATATATACATATCAAAAGACTGGAAAAGTGGTAGTGATTAATTGGAATGTATTGGAAGGTGTAAGACCTGGGCATGACGTATATGGTATGGAATAAGGGGTGGATACTGTCCTGGTTTCAGTTGGGACAGAGTTAATTTTCTTCCTAGTAGCTGGTATAGTGCTGTGGTTTGGATTTAGGATGAGAATAATGTTGATAACACACTGATGTTTTACTTGTTGCTAAGTAGTGCTTACACTAGCCAAGGACTTTTCAGCTTCCCATGCTCTGCCGGGTGCACAAGAAGCTGGGAGGGGGCACAGCCAGGACAGCTGACCCAGACTGGCCAAAGGGCTATTCCATACCATATGACGTCATGCTCAGTATATAAACTGGGGCGAGTTGGCCGGGGGGGGAGCGATCGCTGCTCAGGAACGGGCTGGGCATCGGTCAGTGGGTGGTGAGCAATCGTGTCGTGTATCACTTGCTTTGTATGTTATTATTGTATTATATTATTATTACTACTACTACTACTACTACTACTGTTCTATTTCATTTTACTTCAATTATTAAACTGTTCTTATCTCAACCCATGAGTTTTCTGACTTTCACCCTTCCAATTCTCTCCCCCACCCCACTGGGGGTGGGACGTCAGCGAGCGGCTGTGTGGTGCTTAGTTGCTGGCTGGGGTTAAACCACGACATAAACTCTGGGATATTGGGGGGGAAAAAGGACAGTTTGCAGGTTTCAGGGCCTATGCTAGTTTCAGTGTCTGCTCCCAGAACATGAATAACTGGGAGCATGACTTTTGATACACACTCAGATTTTCTCTGAAGCAAGAGAGAAAGTAATCTTCTGCCTGACATCATAGAAAGTGTGCTGGCAAAAAGACTGTGTTTTCTCATTGTTAGTCTAAGACCCTACAAATAAACTATACAACCTGGTAATGGCAGCAAATGGAAGTTGCAACATTTTGGTCAAGTGCTAGTATCACTGGTAAATTGCAAATCAGAATTATTTGCAATATGCTTGCAGTTTGCTTTAGTAAGGATGGAAATGTTCACATTATGATCTGCTTGTCTCTTCAGAGATGTGACAATTTTATAAGAAGGGTATTAAGGCCCGACTGAAACATTTTTTCCCCCATACTCTCAGGAACTGGAAAATAAGGTGCTTTACACCCAGGCCTTCAAAAGTGGGATTAAAAAAAAAAAGCAAGAATATGCTTGAATTTTGGCATTTTGCTCTGAGGATCTTGCACAGAGATACATGTCATGAAAATTTGCAACTGGCCCATGCCAACCAAGGAGAAAGGCTAGGACGCAAAGTATAGCATTACAAGAGTAATTCTTTTATTCATGTGCATGAGGTGTCTCAGCCAAATTGGAGCACCCCGAATGTGGTTTTACACAAGGTTCTTATATCCTTCATTCGTTCAGGTACAAGACGATTTGACTAATCACTAACACCCACACCACTGATTACTGATCATAGTAAAACTTTGCAAAGCAACTATATTTTTGCAGCATTCTTGCTGCTTGTCTATTGATCCAGGTGTTCCTGGAGTCAGTCTTCTTGCTATAGTTTCTTATCTATGATGCCAGATGATGCTGGGAGGGTTTCAAAGACATGTTAGAGGGGCTAGGATGCTGGCGTTAAATTCCGCTACCTCATTACGTTACAGTGTATAATGTGAACTAATATATATATTAACAAAGTTAATACACTTTCATACTATAGAAAAAGATTAATATAATAGTTAGGGAAGGGAATTTTCATAACACATAATAGAGTACAATACAGCATTTAAACATTGCCACAACCAAGACAAAAACGTGGAGTTCCTACTGGTTAGAGAACTGTCTTCCACTTCTAAGTAGAGCTTGTTAGGAAGGGGAAGTGAATATAGGGCATATAAATGAAAAGAAGGGGGAGGTGTGCATTAACAACAACAACAAAAAAACACCCTAGAAAAAAAAATCTGTTTAAGGACACATAGAAAAGATTGCAAAGAGCAGACTGGTGTCAGTGTATTGGGCATAATTGGCAAGGTTTTGGTAGCAGAGGGGGCTGCAGGGGTGAGCTCTGTGCGAGAAGGTCACAGGCTGTCCTGCGCAGGTCACGGCCGGCTCAGCAACAGACCCACTGCACACCAAAGCTGAGCCAATCAGAGGAGTTTGACAGCTCTGAACCAATCAGATGAGTTTATGATGCCTCTGCAAAAACATATTGAAAAACACGACTATGATGAAGCAGAAGGAAAGTGAGATGACTATATTAGTAGTTAATAGATTGTTAAGTGTTAATTGGCAAATAAATTCATTTGATTGAAATTCCCCAAATCAGTAAACTGTTTTTGCCTGTAGAGACCCAGCAACAATCTTGGATGGTACCATTCAGTACCTGGAGTGGAAGGAACATTTAGCATTTGTTTACAGAAAAAAAGAATTAAGAATATTCTCAAAGAAGATGTATATGAACATCTTCACTTAATGTTTGCTGCAAATAATTTCACAAGTGAATTTTGAGTGGCCCAGTTTGATGTTGAAATCTTCTACTTATTGCAAGTTTTATTTCTGTAAATACACAGAAAATGAATGCCTTCACTTGTAGTAAGCCTATTTATGGCCACAGCAGCATGCAGTAAGTGGAGGGTTTGGGGTCAGAAATAAAAGTTTATAATTCATGTTGAAATCAGACTTGGAGCTGTTTAATTCTTCCCCCCGCCAGCTCATAACTGTAGCATAACTCCCCACATTCACATGCTTACTTCTCCCTGGCTAACAATAACCTTTCTTTGACAACAGAAGGGACCAAAACCATTGCCTAAGCCCAGTTTAAGCCTACTGATTGCTAAGACCTTATGCATGTGACTCAATGTAGACTTCTGCTCCTGTGAATGGATCTGCCACAGCTCCTACTTTGTGAAATGAACTCAATTGTGATTCAAACTAAATATAAATATTCAGAATCCTATTTTTAACTGTGAAAGAACCTAGTGGCTGCAAAGGCAACAGACCTACTTTAAGATAGTGACCCTTTTTTAAATATGTTTTATTTACTCCTGCCTCCCTTCCTCTTAATTCGTATATTATTAAACTAGAATTTCCTTGGGACAAACACTGGTCTTTCTCTGTAAAGTGTAAACGTGTGGACTCTAGGCCAGGATCAAACCTTACTCTATCTGGAGAATATGAAAGTAAGGTTTCTTTAAATGATTCATATAACACTTTCAGCTTCCCAAAAGCTGTTTCTGCAGACTATGTAAGGCTCTAATTAAAATGCATAATCATACAAGGAGCACTGTTAAGAGAGACAGCTAGCAGGAGCCAATACAGCTTGTCAGGTTCAAAGGATTTAGGATCAACATCCGACACAATGTTTAAAAAATGAATGAACTCTGCAAAGAACAATGAAGTTTGAGACATCCATAGAGCTTTTGAAAGATGGAGGGGAAACCCAACACTTGCATAGTGCTGATTTAGAAGAAAGTTTGTTATTTTCAACTCCCACTCCACTGATTTGAATTGCCAATAGCAAATCTAAATAGAAGATATTGCTAGAAAGCAAGAATAGTACAAAGAGCCCCAGCAGAAAAGCAAAGCTAGGAGCTTATTTAAAAAGAAAACCAACCAAACAAAACACCCCCGCACCCACCTCAAAACAATAAAAATTAAAAGCCTCCCAAAGCCCTTAAAAACAACCGTGATCCCTTACTCAAGAGCTAACCACAGACCTCAAGATACTAGCTCAACTACTGACAAACATGTCAGATGATTGTCTAAAATCTATACATGTCAAAACCATCTCTTTGCAACTGAAATCCTAATGGATTGCACATGTGGCAAGATTATCAGAAGTGAAGAACTTTCTGTCAGATAAAAAGCTCTCAGGTACCAAATAAAACCAAATTTAATGCAATAATTTAGTTTTTCCTCCCTTAACACCTCCTTTTTCACATCTTTAAAGGACTATCTGCCCATCCAACTGTAATCTCCAACACCCCTGTGTATTCTTCTGTTTTAGAAAGGATGAATATTTAATTCACTAAAAACACTTCACTGCCACCCACTATAGCTCCTTCCATCTCTATCTAGCCTGCACACACCCCCCCCCCCCAGCATTACTTAAAGGACTATAGCAGCCAAAGTCTTGTTTTCTCTTCTATCTTTCTTGAATTATAACAATTCTTCACTGGCAAGGTAAGCAGTTTGGCTGTTCCCTGACACAGGTTATAGATCAGTTTAAAGACTGCATACTCAATGATAATTGTCAATCAAGAAAAATTAACACAGCTTGATCAAACGTCCCCAGGAAAGTCATGGAATGGATCCTCCTGGGGGCCATCACGAGTCAAATGAAGCATGTGATTGGGAAAAGCCAACACGGCTTCACCAAGGGCAGATCGTGCCTGACAGATCTGGTGGCCTTCTATGATAAAGTGACCTGCTCGGTTGACATGGGGCGAGCGGTCAACGTTGTCTACCTGGACTTCTCCAAGGCCTTCGATATGGTTCCCCACAGCCTCCTCCTGGAGAAATTGATACGTTATGGCCTAGACAAGTGGTCTGTGCAGTGGGTGAGGGATTGGCTGGCGGGCCGCACCCAAAGGGTGGTGGTAAATGGCTCTTTTTCAAACTGGCAACCCGTCACAAGTGGGGTCCCCCAGGGATCGATATTGGGCCCAACACTATTCAATATCTTCATAAGTGATCTGGATAACGGGATCAAGTGTAGCCTGATGAAGTTCGCAGATGACACCAAACTGAGTGGGGAAGCAGACTCATTATCCCTCTCTACTCAGCGCTTGTCAGGCCACACCTGGAATACTGTGTACAGTTCTGGTCCCCGTTATACAAAAAAGATGTGGACAGGCTGGAGGGGGTCCAGAGAAGGGCCACCAAGATGATCAAGGGTCTGGGAAGCCTGCCATATGAGGATAGGCTGAGAGATCTGGGCTTGTTCAGCCTTGAGAAAAGGAGGCTTAGAGGTGATCTCATCACCATGTACCAGTACTTATAGGGCAGCTACAAAGAAGATGGAGACTCCCTTTTTACAAGGAGTCACATGGTGAGGACAAGGGGTAACGGGTACAAGTTACTCCCAGGAAGATTCCGATTGGACACGAGAGGAAAATTTTTCACAATGAGAACCGTCAACCATTGGAATAATCTTCCCAGGGAAGTGGTTGACTCTGCTGCGCTGAACACGTTTAAGACTCAGCTGGACATGGTGCTGGGCCATCTCGTCTAGATTGTGCTAGAAAGGTTTGACCAGATGATCCTTGAGGTCCCTTCCAACCTGGTATTCTAGGATTCTATGAAATATACTAAGAAGACATTCCACTAGCTGCAGTCTGAAAGTTGCCAATACAGAGCATCATGCTGCTGAAGGAGTTGATTCGCCAGATGCAGTCCCTCAGTTATATTTATCTGTCTTTAAGTTAATACATTTTAATGTTTGCAACACCAAGAGATTCATAGAACAATGACAGTATTGTAGGCACAACTGATATTAAAGACAGAACAAAGCCAGACATACAAATACAAAAATATTCCTGAGTATGCTAGGAGACAATCTCTTCCTGAAAATACCTTGAAAAAAATTTAATTTAATAGCCTCCATAAGACTTTCTCTGTTCAAAAATAAGAGATTTGGCAAATTAAGTTTCATTATCCTTAATTTAATCTGAGAGCCAGTACCAAAAAAGTCTTATTCTCTTCCTCCTTTAGCCATTCAGTTCTACCTCATCCCTTTTGCTGTGTCTAGATATCAAGTTGTAGACCAGATCAGCAAGATGATTAGAAAGAGAAATAACCTAACGAAAGTATTCCATAGTCAGAGAACTGATCCAACTTGTAATGTTGTCACTAAATCCAATGGAAAAGGGACATCAGAGGAGCAGGGAACCACCCCTTTTGATGACAGTCTGCGTTTTATCAGATCAAGCATACCACAAAACTGCACCCTAGCAAACTAGTGAGGGATTTCCAGTGTTAGAAATAACGTCTGATTCAGTCTGATAGGTCATGCAGGTTAAATAGGGCTAGAGGCTTTAACTCCTTAAGAATCATTCCCTTAAAGTTAAATCTAACTCATCTTTTTGCAGATTAGAAAACTGAGTTTTCAATTTCAACGGAAAAATTTATTCTTCTTACATATTTGAATGTTAAAATGATCCTGACACAGAGAGACAGAGACAAGTTGGAGACAGACACCCCGACACAGAGATGCTGTCCCAAAGATGGGTTCTTTACACAGTGTGCAAGAACCAATCCACACACTGAGTTGAGAGATTTGCTTTATTTAATTTCTGCGCAGAGATGGGTGCTAGGTGGTAATTCCACAAAGCTAGCACACTCTGTTATCCTTGCATCACATATTTATACAATTAAACAAAGTAACTACGCCTACTGTTAACACCTGCTTGTTAGTCATTGGTTATTTCTATTCTTGCTTCGATTTAGATTTACAGATACAGCTCCCTTTAAAATCACTACCCATGTTCAGTGGGTAGGGGTCTTCCTTTGGAGGTGGATAGCCCCTCCAACAGAGGTGTGGTTTTCATATTATAATTAGCTGGTTCACCTAGGGGACACCAATTAGTGGATCTTGCTGACTAGCAAAATGGGTTTAAGGAGTTTCGACACTCAAGGATATATGTTCATTGTTTTAGAGATTTCTTGACCTTCTGCTCCTCATTATAGATATCCTGGTACTCATTATCTTTAGTACATTCCTTCTCAAGGTAGACAATATCATCACAAATTCAAACAATTAGTCATCAGAGAGACCCTGACAAATAGAGCCACAGAGCGAGCCCGACACAGAGAGACAGACCCCAAGACCTGGACACAGACCTCGACACAAAACCAGAGAGAGCCCAACACCAGAGAGAACCCCACCCAGAGAGACAGGGACCCAGACACAGAGAGACCCCGACACAGACCCTGACAAGGGGACAGAAACACCCAGAGAGACTCCAACAGAGAGAGACAGACCCTGACTCAGAGAGACATCGAGACCTGGATACAGAGGGATACAGATCCCAATGGAGACTGGGACACAGAGAGACCCAGAGAGCAGGAGGGAGACAAAGACCCTGACCCAGAGAGACACAGAAATCCCGACACAGAGAGACACCACAACAGAGAGACACAGACCCCCCAATACAAAGACACATATCCTGACAGAGAGACAGAGATCTTGACAGGGGGAAACAGAGATACCCTTGATGTCCTGCAGAAACAGTAATTTTCCAATTAGCAAAACTACTAACCGCTTATGCCTTGGAATTTGGGAGGGAGCTAAAACATATGGAAGTGTCTGTATAAGTAACAAACTGTGGAAAACTAACCTTGAAGAAGAGCTAACAAGCCAATAAAAGGGAACATCTTGGCACCAAAGACTGGATGGTGGCCAGAGAAGCGTGAAGTTTGATCAAACTGCAGAAATTGGGTGAAAGGTAAATGCGGTGAGGGGAGATTGTGACCACCGACTCAATTCAGGACCAAAAAGACTTGCCCCCCCACACGTGAAAGGAGCATGCGTGCTGATTTACACAGCAAGCGAGACTCATTTAAATATAGTTAACCAATAGTGTATGAAATGTTTATCACTAACCAATAAGTGTAGATTTAGGCGTGTTTATACTAATCATGTAGCCTGATAAATATGCTGTAGTTTTGTATGACGGTGTGCTTGATTTGTGGAATTACCACCGAGCACCCTGTGCAGAATAAAGCAATGTCGGCTCTCTAAACTATACTTTTAGTCTTTCGTTTGGAGGGTTTTCTCAATTACGTGCAACACCCTGCCACAGAGATCCCAATACAGAGAGACCCTGACAGAGACAGAGGCCCAGACACAGAGAGAGACAGGCCCCAACAGAGCTTCTGACACACAGAGGCAGAGACACAGAGAGACCCCAACACAGAGAGACCTTGAAAGGGAGACCCAGAGAGACCCTGAAAGGGAGACCCAGAGAGAGAGAGAGATGCCGATCCAGAGAGACCCCGAGAGACAGAGACCCTGACAGTTATATCCCCACACAGAGAGACAGACACCCTGACAGGGAGAGAATCATAGAGACCCAGACACACAGACCCTGACACAGACAGACCCCAATACAGAGACCCCGACACAGAGAGACAGAAATCCAGACACAGAGACCCCGACACAAAGAGACACACAGACAGACCCTGAAACTGAGACTCCAGAGAGAGAGACAGAGACCAGAACACATAGAGACCCAGACCTTGAAGCAGAGGGACCCTCACTCAGAGAGGCCCTGAGATTCTGACATAGAGAAACCCTGCCACAGAGACCCCAACAGAGAGAGATGCCAACATAGAGAGACCCCAAGACCCCCGACAGACACCCAGACCTGACACAGACACCAAGACTCAGACCCCAATACAAAGACTGACAAACTGATACAAAAATTCACGGATGCTTCTCCTCACAGTCTGAATCCCCCCAAGGGAGAAATGGAATATTCAGAGAGTCCCTGAAATGAAACTCAATAGCAACGACGTTACTATTAAGCAGGTATTCTTTATTGCAGCGCTGGGCAGCACTGGGGATTCTCCACCATAAGTGCTCCACCGATTTGGTGGACTTTCAGAGATTATATACTATAAAATCCTACATATTCACAGGATTTTGAGAATTCATTTACATAAGCATGAGATTCCCTGGAACTTATTAACATATGCAAATGTCTGATCTGCATGCGCAGTCATCTCCCGCGGTGGTCTTCAGGTGGTCTTTGGGGGTCTTCAGATGAAGGCTCATAGTCTTCTTCACTGTGTTTGCTGACTGACCTTTGCTTCTGCGCAAACTCAGTCCTAGGATCACGTAAACGGTGTCCTTCAAGGCTGTTGTCATTCTGTTGTGACCTCCTATCTTCCATGTATTTGTTCTCCCAAGGCCCAGTTGTCTGAGATGGGATTATCCCGGAGCCCCCTTATCTTACAACCATTCTAACTGCTCTCTAAATCACAAAGGCCTTTCTTTTGTTTAGTTAAGTGACTAAGATATTTAAATATACTCCTTGCCCCTAGGCTTTTCAGGAGGCATTTTGATGCAGTGGCTTTGTCAACATTGGCTTTAACCCTTTCAACAGAGACACCGACAGAGACCCTGACACAGAGAGACCCAGAAATCCCAACATCATCACAGACCCTGACAGAGACCCCGACACAGAATCAGAGAAACACCAAACCTGACACAGACCCACAACAGAAATCTCATCACAGAGAGATCCCAACACAGAGAACACAACAAAGAGACATGGAGAGACCCCGACACAGACCCCAACAAGGAGAGACCCATGTATCAGACCATGATAAATGTTAGGGCTGTCGGGGTGGCTACAGCAATGGAAGCAGACCAAGCCACTCGTTGTCAAGCCTTTCTTATTGAGATCCTGAAAGAACCCTACAAACTCACACTCTCTCTCCCACCTTACCTCATCCCCCCCTTCCCTGGTACAGAACAGGTAGTCAGAGGATTCTAAGATGTATCAGATAATCTGGGACCTGAGCATGACACAAACAGTAGGGAATAAAGGGTGGAGAGTGTATTGAGTCTGGCTGGGATGAAGTTATGAAGTTAACTTTCTTCATAGTGATGTCCTGCAGGACATCATTAATTTTCCAATTAGCAAAACTACTAACCACCTCTGCCTTGGGAAAGGAATTTGGGAGGGAGCTAAAAGATATGGAAGTGTTTGTATAAGTAACAAACTGTGGAAAATTAACGGCTCCAACCTTGAAGAGAAGCTAACAAGCTGATAGAAGGGAACATCTTGGCGCCAAAGACTGGACAGTGGCCAGAGCTGATAAAAACTGCAGAAACTGGGTGAAAGGTAAATGCAGCGAGAGGAGATCATGACCACTGACTCAATTCAGGACCGAAAAGACTTCCCACCGCCCGCCCCATGTGAAAGGAGCATGCGTGCTGATTTACATAGCAAACGAGACTCATTTAAATATAGTTAACCAATAGTGTGTGAAATGTTAATCACTAACCAATAAGTGTAGATTTAGGCGTGTTTATACTAATCATTTAACCTGATAAATATGTTGTGGTTTTGTATGATGGTGTGCTTGATTTGTGGAATTTCCACCGAGCACCCTGCGCAGAATAAAGCAATGTCGGCTCTCTAAACTATACTTTTAGTCTTTCGTTTGGAGGGTTTTCTCAATTATGAGCAACAATAGCAGTGCCTATGGCGCTGTGCTTTGCATTGGTGGCTAAAACAGCATTGATAATACACCAGTGTTTTGGCTACTGATGAACAGTACTTGCATAGAATCAAGGCTTTCTTTCTCTCCCTTCTCCCCACAAAAAAAGCCAGTAGGCCAGGGGTGGGCAAGAGGTTGGGAGGGGACATAGCTGACCCAAACTGACCAAAGGGATATTCCATACCATATGACATCATGCTCAGCAATAAAAGCTGAGGGAAAGGAGGAGGAAGGGGGGAGACACATTCATGCTTGTGGTGTTTGTCTTTCCAAGCAACCACTACACATACTGAGGCCCTGCTTCCCAGGAAGTGTCTGGACATCTGTCTAACAATAGGAAGTAGTGAATAAATCCTTCTTTTTGCTTTGCTTGCACATGCAGCTTTGACTTTTCTTATTAAACTGTCATATCTTGATCCATGAGTCTTTTCACCTTCCTTCATTTTTCTCTCCATCCCATGGAGGAGGGGAGTGAGCAAAAAGCAGGGTGGGTGTTTGGCTGCTGGCCGGGGACAGCTCACCACACAGAGAACCTGACACAGAGAGAAACAGAGATGACCCTACCCCAGAGAGACCCCAAAACAGAAAGACACCACCCCCCTACCCCCTGAGACAGACAGAAGACAGACACAGAGACACCCCCACACGCAGGCACAGAAATAGACAAAGAGATAAACAGAGTGTACTGGGTCTGGTTGGGATGGAGTCAATTTTCTTCATAGCAGCCTATGTTTTAGATTTGTGACTAAAACTATGTTGAAAACACAGCAATGTTTTAGCTGTTGCTGAACAGTGCTTATACAGCATCAAGGCCTTTGTTTTTCACTCCACACACACATACACACACACATGTACACCCCCCAGGGAGTAGGCTAGGGGTGGGCAAGAGGCTGGGAGGGATCATAGCCAGGACAGCTGACCAAAGAGATATTCCATACCATAGAACATCATGCTCAGCAGCTGAGTGGGGGCTTAGCTGCCAGCCAGGGTCAACCCAACACAATCCTTCTTGGCACCCAATGTGGGGCTTGAGGGGTTTGAGATAACAGTATATTTGATTAGAGTGTGATAAACTGAATTTATAGTTGTTATACCTGTTTAGCTGTTGCTTAGCAAGTTGTTATTTACTGTTTGCAATGTTGACTTATTTGTTCTTGACACTGGTTTATTTGTTCCCTCACCTGCTCTGTGGCACGCTCCCTCTCCTGCTGTACATCAAACTCCAGGGCTTGTTAATGGCTGCTTTCAGCTTTTGCCAAATCTGGTATTTGGGCCTTGCATTACTGCCATCCCAGTACTCCAGGAATCATCTCCCAGAGACGATTAATAATTACACCTTTCTCCTCTTCTCTTCCAGGAGCCACTTCATGGGGGAAATGATGAATGGCACCTCCCCTTTCTTCGAGGTAGATGTTTCCACCCTTGTTACAATGGCTCTTCAGTTTCTTGGACATTCCTGTGTAACCAGAATACTCCTACTGGTGAGTGTCGCAAATCTGATTTCAGCTTTTCCTAAGTGTCCTGGGATAGCATTGATTTTTCTTCCTAGTAGCTGGTATAGTGCTGTGTTTTGGATTTAGGATGAGAATAATGTTGATAACACACTGATGTTTTGGTTGTTGCTGAGTAGTGCTCACACCAGTCAAGGACTTTTCAGCTTCTCATGCTCTGCCCGGTGCACAAGAAGCTGGGAGGGGGCACAGCCAGGACAGCTGACCCAGACTGGCCAAAGGGCTATTCCATACCATATGACGTCATGCTCAGCATATAAACTGGGGAGAGTTGGCCAGGGGCAGCGATTGCTGCTTGGGGGACGTGCTGGGCATCGGACGGTGGGTGATGAGCCAATTATATAGTGTATCACTTGCTTTGTATATTATTATTATTACTATTACTACTATTTTATTTTACTTCAATTATTAAACTGTTCTCATCTCAACCCATGAGTTTTCTGACTTTCACCCTTCCAATTCTCTCCCCCATCCCATTGGGGTGGGGGGAGTGAGCGAGTGGCTGTGTGGTGCTTAATTGCTGGCTGGGGTTAAACCACGACACTAAGGTTAGCCAACTGCTTGGGAATGCCACACAGAGATGTGCCCTGAGACAGTCGAGTTATGGGTGGCACGGTGCATGGGAGAATACAGGCAGGTACCTAGAGCTGTGAAGTCTGGGACTTCACACCCGAACAGACACAGAATCCTGTTGAAGTGACAGAACACTTGAAGAAGGGATGCCTTTATGCCAAGGAGACCCAACTTCTAGCACTGTGCTGGGGCCTGGCCTATGCCTACCGAGCCTCTGTTCAGCACCCTCAAGGGGGCAAGACGGCGTCTGGATCTGAGGACCTACAAATGGACACTGTGACTAAACCAGAGACCCAACCCTCGACTATAACAGTTGCTCCTGTAGTCAAGAAGAAACAATGGTAGCAGAGGCCGACTAGGTTAGTAAGGGAGGAAGAAGCTCACCCTGAGGGGGAGCAGGAGGAAGAATCAGAAGAGCTGTTCTGCAGCAGGGCAGTTGTCACCGAAATCGGGAATAAACCTCCTAACACCAATGTAGCATTAAGAAGCAGGCATTCTCTTTATTGAAGCGCTGGATGCACGGGGGATAGTTCCACCTAACGTGCATGCTGTATGTTTCATCAGTCAAAGCTTATATCCCCCTGTTACATACATACGCATTGGATTTCCCGGAATTACTACACCTATTCATTCTATTTCCTGGAACTAATTATCATATTTGCATAGTCTTTACACATGCAGCCTGAGTCTCTGAGGGCTTCCATGGGGGGTCTTCGATGGTCCCTAGTGGTTCCTAGTGGTTACTGAAGAGGTGTCTCTCAGTGTTCTTTTCATGAACTCTGAGTCTTTTCTTCCAGATGTGGTCTTGTCTTCTCAGGTTCTTTGTCTTGGTTTCAATGGGTTTATCTGCACTCCCCCAGGATATGCCAGTCACAGTTGGAAAGTCACAGTCCTTGGGTGCATTCTTGTCTGAGGCCCCTGATAACACAGTCACAAGAACAGGAGAGGGAAGAGACAGAAATCATAGATGAATAAGAAACCACCTGGTCCCTATCCCTGAGCAAGCTGTAAGCTGTGCAGGAAGGTTACAGCTGTCATCCAGGCAAGCAAATCATAGAATAGTTTGGGTTGGAAGGGACCTTTAAAGATCATCTAGTCCAAGCCCCCTGCCATGGGCAGGGACATCTTCAGGATCAGGTTCCTCAAAGCCCGGTCCAACCTGACTTTGAACACTTCCAATGATGGGGCATCCACAACTTCTCTGGGCAACCTGTTCCAGTGTCTCACCGCCCCCATCATAAATAATTTCTTCCTTATATCCAATCTAAATCTACCCTCTTTCAGTTTAAAACCATCTCTCCAATTTAGCAGCAAGAATGTTGTGGGGGACTGTATCAAAAGCTTTACCGAAGTCTAGGTAGATGACATCTGTAGCTCTTCCCTTGTCCACTGATGCAGTCACTCCATCGCAGAAGGCCACCAGATCAGTCAGACACAATTTGCCCTTAGTGAAGCCATGTTGGCTGTCTAATCACCTCCCTGTGTTCCATATGTTTCGACATAGCTTCCAGGAGGATATGCTCCATGATCTTATCAGACACAGAGGTGAGGCTGACTGGTCAGTAGTTCTCAGAGTCCTCCTTTTTACCCTTTTTAAAAATGGGGGGTGATGTTTCCCTTTTTCCAGTAACTGGGAATTTCACCTGACTGCCATGACTTTTCGAATATGGTGGAGCGTGGCTCAGCAACTACATCACCCAATTCCCTCAGGACCCTGGGATGTATCTTGTTGGGTTCCATGGACTTTTGTAGGTTCAGGTTCCTCAGGTGGTCTTGAACCTGATTTTTTCCTACAATGGGAGGGACTTCATTCCCCTAGTCCCTGCCTTGAAGTTCAGGAGGGTGAGAGATGTGGGAAGAGAGATTACCATTGAAAACTGAGGTTAAAAAGAAAAAATAATTGCCGAGTACCTCAGCCTTTTCCATGTCACTAGATCTCCTGTCTTACTTACGGGGGGGAGGGGGGGCATGTGTGCGTGAGGGGTACATGGTCTTTAACCTTCCTTTTCTGGCCCATGTACCTGTAAAAGCCCTTATTATTCTTCGTATCCCTTGCCCAATTCAGCTCCAACTGTGCCTTAGCTTTCCTGATCCCATCCCTACACCTCCAGGCAGCATCCCTGTATTCTTCCCAGGATGCATGTCCCTGCTTCCACTGCCTGTGCATTTCCTTCTTACAGTTTAGTTTGACCAGTAAGTCCCTACTTGGCCATGCTGGACTCCTGCCTTCCTTGCCTGATTTCTTACATGTGGGAATCAAGAGCTCTTATACTCTAAGAAAGATGTCCTTAAAGAGCTGCCAGCTCTGTTCTGCTCCCTTATCAGAGAGCAGTTTCCCAGGAGGTCCTGTCCACTAATTCCTTAAACAACTGAGAGTTTGCTCTCTGTCCTGGTTTCAGCTGGGATAGAGTTAATTTTCTTCTTAGTAGCTGGTAGAGTGCTGTGTTTTGGGTTTAGGATGAGAACAATAGAACAATGTTGATAACACACTGATGTTTTGGTTCTTGCTAAGTAGTGCTAAGTAGTGCTAAGCTGTTGCTAAATAGTTACTAAGTAGTGCTTACACTGGTCAAGGACTTTTCAGCTTCCCATGCTCTGCCGGGTGCACGGGGGGGGGGGGGGGGGGGCGGGGGGGACGACTGGGAGAGAGCACAGCCAGGGGGGCTGACCCAGACTGGCGAAAGGGCTATTCCATACCATATAACGAAAGGGCTATTCCATACCATATAACGTCATGCTCAGTATACAAGCTGGGGGAAGAAGAAGGAAAGGGGGGACATTGGGCATGATGGCATTTGTCTTCCCAAGTAACCGTTACGCGTGATAGAGCCCTTCTTTCCTGGGAATGGCTGAACACCTGCCTGCCAGTAGGAAGTAGTGAATGAATTCCTTGTTTTGCTTTGCTTGTGCGCACAGCTTTTGCTTTACCTATTTAACTGTTCTATTTTATTTTACTTCAATTATTAAACTGTTCTTATCTCAACCCACAAGTTTTCTCACTTTCATCCTTCCGATTCTCTCCCCCATCCCACCAAGGGGGAGTGAGCGAGCGGCTATGTGATGCTTAGTTGCTAGCTGGGGTTAAACCACGACACTCTCCTAAAATTCAGAGTCCTGACTCTACCCTTCACTTGGTTGCTCTGATGCTGGGATACAGGGGCCAACAGTCAGGAATTAGAGGTTAAGGAAGCCCAGCAGATGGGATCCCTCACTAGGGACCAGGGAATCAACAAAGCAGATTGGAAGAGGGGCAACAATCCACAGCCTCTGGAGGCAGCTCCTGTTGAGTGTGAGGTCAAAGTATCTCCTCGAGGAAGATCCTGCAAAATACTGAGGCAAGTGTACCACAGTTGAGAAAGGTGTGCAGTATCTGAGGGCATTAGCAGTGGTGGAGGTGATCTACAGCAACCTTGACAATAATTAGGCCTCCAAAGATCTGGATGAAGCCCAGTACATGCAGTCCATGTGGCTGAAGTTTGTACAAAATGCACCAACATCATACGCCAGCACCCTGGCAATAATAGACTGGACAGACATCAAGGCACCAACTGTGAATAGACTAGCCTGCCAGCTCTGGCAACTTGAAGAGAATCTCTCTTTCTCCTCAACCCTACAGCCCAGCATCTTGGCCGCGGAGGAACTGTTCCAAGAGGTCCAGCAACTCAAAGAGAATATTTCTTCCTCCTCGCCCATGCAGGCTGGCATCTCAGCAATCAAGACCATTGCATGGAGTCAGCCTTTCTGTGCCAAGGGAAAGAGAACCATTGGTGCATGTCACCCTGTGGTTCTATCTGTGCAACCAAGGCGAGGACATGAGGAAGTATGACAGTGCACCTAGCTCGCACCTAGAAGCTCGATTACATGACTTGCGAGGAAAAACAGCATCCAAAAAGGAGCCATCCAGGAAGATTACTGCTCTGGTCACTGTTGAGCAACTCCCCAGACACAGTAGAAGGGTTGATCATACTTCTGATCCTGATTAATGGATTTCTGGTTTACAATTACAGGAATCAGGTAATGAATGCTCTGATCAGTAATAGGGGAGCCCTGACTCCAGCCAGGTGGAGGAGAGGGACAACTGGGTTTACTGGACTGTATGGATTCAATGGCCTGGCACATTGGACCCACAGAAGTATAATGCTCTGGTGGATACCAGTGCGCAGTGTACCCTCATGCCATCAGGGTACCAGAGGCTCCATGTATCCTTGGCATAAACTAGCTCAGGAGAGAACCCATGAGGGTATCAGTGGGCCTTTAGGGTGTCTTCCCTAGATACAGAGAAGATAAAACAGCTGTCTACCTTGCCCAGCCTTGCAGAGGATCATTCTGTTGCAGGGTACCTGCATGCTGAAGAACAGCAGGTGCTGACTGCTACCATGACGATGCACCAGAGGCAGTATTGCACCAACCAAGACTCCTTGGTTCCAATCCATGAGCTGCTTTGTTGCCTCGAGAGCCAAAGAGTGATCAGGAAGACTCACTCACCATTTAATACTCCCACATGGACAGTGCCAAAGTCTGATGGAGAGCTAACAGTGGACTACCGCAGTCTGAATGAAGTCACAAAACCATTGAATGCTGCCATAGCAGACATGCAAGAACTCCAATACGAACTGGAATAAAAGGCAGCTAAATGGTATGCCACAATTGATATCACCAACGTTTTTTTCCTTGAATCCTTTGGCAGCAGACTGCAAGCCACCTTTTGCTTTCAAGTGGAGGGGTGTCCAATACACCTGGAATTGACTGCTCCAGGGATGGAGACCTACCATTTGCCATGGACTGATACAGACTGCACTGAAACAAGGTGAAGCCCCTGAACACCTGCAATATATTCATAGAATCATTTAGGTTGGAAAAGACCCTTAAGATTGTCTTCTTAAACTGAAAGCATTCGTTTTGTTCTGCCAAGTTATATCCAGTGCTTTCACAAACCCCACCCTGTACAATCTGGCTACCTGAGAGGGACGGAAAGCCACGAGATTCTTCATTTATTGCATGCTCTATTGGCCTTTGGACAGTTGTAGATATTAATCTTGTTCCATAGCATCGATTCAGCTACTATGATCTATTTCAGGACCAGAACCATGAGTGTAGGTGATCAGCCTTTTAAAGTACTGGGAAAATGAAGGTGAAAAATGATTTACATTGTTCTTGCTGACTTTCTATTACAGAAACAGATGTTGGAGTTTTACTGGCTGAAATAATCAGCCAGTAAAAAGATAAAGATAGTAGGTCATCAGTCCTACTTTCCCCATCAAGTACCACAACTGCAAAACAAAGTGTAAGTTCCAGAAATTATAAGTTTTATTGCATAGGCCAAAACCAGCATCTAGAGAGTAAGTGTGGAAGCAAAGTAGTTAAGCTCTCATAGGCCTTTGTAGGCCTCATGAGTTAAGAAACATTTGCAGCTAATGGTCTTGCACAATTTAATTAACAAAGGAGTGAATTATTTGTGAAGAGATGTACTGCCTAAGGCTTCCTTATCTGACTGTCTAGAGCATCCTTATCTGAAGAATTCCAGTCACTGTTGTTATTTACTATATCCTGTTTACCTGACACAGTTTGATGGAGAAGGCGTAGAACCATAGAATCAAAGAATTGTTTAGGCTGGAAAAGATCTTTAAGATCATTGAGTCCAACCCTTAACCTAACACTGCCAAGTCCACCACTAAACCATGTCCCTAAGCACCACATCTACACATCTTTTAAATACCTCCAGGGATGGAGACACAACCACTTCCCTGGGCAGCCTGTTCCAATGCTTGACAACCCTTTCAGTGAAGAAGTTTTTCCTAATATCCAGTCTAAACCTCCCCTGGCGCAACTTGAGGCCATTTCCTCTTGTCCTATTGCTTGTTACTTGGCAGAAGAGACTGACACCCACCTTGCTGCAACCTCCTTTCAGGTAGTTATAGAGAGCGATAAGGTCTCCCCTCAGCCTCCTCTTCTCCAGGCTAAACAACCCCAGCTCCCTCAGCCGATCCTCATAAGACTTGGTCTCTAGACCCTTCACCAGCTTCGTTGTCCTTCTTTGGATGTGCTCCAGCACCTCAATGTCTTTCTTGTAGTGGGGTGCCCAAAACTGAACACAGTACTTGAGGTGCGGCCTCACCAGTGCCGAGTACAGGGGCACTATCACCTCCCTGGTCCTGCTGGCCACGCTATTCCTGATACAGGCCAGGATGCCATTGGCCCTCTTGGCCACCTGAGAACACTGCTGGCTCATATTCAGCCACCTGTTGACCAACACCCCCAGGTCCTTTTCTGCCAGGCAGCTTTCCAGCCACTCCTCCCCCAGCCTGTAGCGTTGCATGGGGTTGTTGTGACCCAAGTGCAGGACCCGGCACTTAGCCTTGTTGAACCTCATACAGTTGGCCTCGGCCCATCCATCCAGCCTGTCCAGGTCCCTCTGTAGGGCCTTCCTACCCTCAAGCAGATCAACACTCCTGCCCAACTTGGTGTTTCCCCCCGCATCCAATAAAGGATGGAGCTTCTCCTTAGCTCTCCTTTTGTTGCTAATGTATTTGTAGAAACATTTTTTAATTGCCTTTTATGTCAGTAGCCAAATTAAGTTCTAGTTGGGCTTTGGCCCTTCTAATTTTCTCCCTGCATAGCCTCACGACATCCTTGTAGTCCTCCCGAGTTGCCTGTTCCTTCTTCCAAAGGTCATAAACTCTCCTTTTATTCCTGAGTTCCAGCCAAAGCTCTGTGTTCAGCCAGGCCAGTCTTCTCCCCTGCCTGCTCGTCTTTCAGCACATGGGGACAGCCTGCTCCTGCGCCTATAGGATTTCCTTCTTGAAGAATGTCCAGGCTTCCTGGACCCCTTTGCCCTTCAGGATTGCCTCCCTAGGGACTCTGTCAACCAGTCTCCTAAAAAGGCCAAAGTCTGTCCTCCAGAAGTCCAAGGCGGCAGTTCTGCTAACCTGCCTCCTTACTTCTCCAAGAATTGAGAACTCTCTCATTTCATGATCGCTGTGCCCAAGACGGCCTCCAACCATCACATCACCCGCAAGTCCTTCTCTGTTCACAAGCAACAGGTCCAGCGGGGCCCCTTCCCTAGTTGGCTCCCTCACCAGCTGTGTCAGGAAGTTATCATCTCCCACACACTCCAGGAACCTCCTGGACTGTTTCCTCTCCACTGTACTGTATTTCCAGCAGGCATCTGGTAAGTTGAAGTCCCCCACGAGAACAAGGGCTAGCGATCGTGAGACTTCTCCCAGCTGCTTATAGAATATTTCATCTGCCTCTTCATCCTGGTTGGGTGGTCTATAACAGACTCCCACCATGATATATCTGCCTTGTTGGCCTTCCCCCTGATTCTTACCCATAAACACTCGACCCTTTCATCACCATCGTTAAGCTCTAGACAGTCAAAACACTCCCTAACATACAGGGCTACCCCACCGCCTCTCCTTCCTTGCTTATCCCTTCTGAAGAGCTTATAGCCATCCATTGCAGCACTCCAGTTGTTCGAGTCATCCCACCATGTTTCCGTGACTGCAACTATGTCATAGTTTTCCTGCTGCACAATGGCTTCCAGCTCCTCCTGTTTGTTGCCCGTGCTGCATGCATTGGTGTAGATGCACTTCAGTTGGGCTATCGATCCTGCCACCTTTTTTGGGGGAGAGGCCCTAATTCCTACGTGACCATTCTCAGGCGCTTCCATGGTTGCTGACATCAACAACCCTTGTGTCTTTGCTGCCATGTGGACCTCCATCCCCTACCCCCACTGTGATGGCTAGGGTGCTCTGCACGCATTAGTACAGGGACATTTCAAATGTGCTCCAGCGTGCTCAGCACATTGTAGAGCAGACTGAAGGACCTCGCTAGCATGCCATCCCTCAAACATTGTCATGCCATGCTATGGCTTATCTCTAGCGAGCCTGGTTTTATCCCTTTCCCCCTTCAGATCTAGTTTAAAGCTCTTTCAATGAGCCCTGCTAACTCTTGCTCAAAGAAGCTTTTCCCCCTTTAAGATTACTTCCTCTGCTGTGTTGCCCCACATAGCGATGTGTTTGAGAAAGGGAAAAGAATTGCTATAAAGGTACATCTGTAAAGCAAATGCTCACATGCCCAAGAGATGCTACACGAAGGACATTTCATAGGAAAAGGCAAATCGAGTGAGTTTGTAGAAGTGAAAGCCATCCAGGTGGCCCTAGATATTGCTGAACAAAAGTGGCCAATGCTCTATCTCTATACTGACTCATGGATGGTGGCAAATGCCCTGTGGGGGTGGATACAGCAGTGGAATAAGACCAACTGGCAGCACAGAGGTAAACCCATCTGGGCTGCTGTGTTTTGGCAAGACATCGCTGCCTGGGTAGAAAACATTGCTCTGAAGGTACGTTGTGCAGATGCTCACATACCCAGAAGCTTTGCCACCAATGAACAAACAACGAGCAGGTAGACAAGGCTGCCAGAATTGAAGTGACTCAGGTGGACCTGGACTAGTTTGGTGGGCTCATGACACATCAGGACATGTAGGAAGAGATGCAACATACAGATGGGCTCTTGATTGAGGGTTGGACCTGACAATTGACACCATCACACAGGTTATCGATAAAGGCAAAACACGTGCCATAAGCAAGCAAACCAAGCAGGAAAAACCTCTCTGGCATGGAGGATGATGGCTGCGATATCAATATGGAGAGGCCTGGCAAATCAATTATATCACAGTGCCATGAACACGCCAAGGCAAGCACCATGTGCTTACAATGGTGGAGGCAACTACTGGATGGTTGGAAACATACTCTGTAACCCATACCACCACCTAAAACACCATCCTGGGCCTTGAAAAACAAGTTCTGTGGAAACACAGCACCCCAGAAAGAATTGAGTCAGATAAAGGGACTCATTTCTGAAACAACCTCCCAAGGAACCCAGCATTGGTTGGGTGTATCCCATCCCGTATCACGCACCAGTCTCCAGGAAGATTGAATGATACAATGGACTCTTAAAAACTACGCTGAGAACAATGGGTACTGGGACATTCAAGCACTGGGATACAAATTTAGCAGAAGCTACTTGGCTGGTTAACACCAGAGGATCTGCTAATCCACCTGGCCCTGTGCAAACAAAAACCCTACATACTATGGGAGGAGATAAGGTCCCTGTAGCATGTATAGGGAACTGGCTGGGAAAGACAGCGTGGGTTACTCCTCCCTTGAGAAAACAGAAACCCGTTTATGGGATTGCTTTTACTCAAGGACCAGGGTGCACTTGGTGGGTAACGCAGAAGAATGGGGAAATCCAATGTGTACCTCAAGGAGATTTAACCTTGGGGGAAAATAACCCACGATGCCATAGTTATATGTCAAAAATACTGCAGCAGGAGCCACCTGAACCAATGGAAAATGAACCTGGTAAGGAAGCAGCAGCCAAGTGCAGCAGTGATCCAACCTAAACTGGTTTCTGTGTCCAACATCTAACACAACACACTATCTCTCCTGTCCTGAATAACCATCACAACAGATGGAGCCCGCATCATGGACTCAATAAACTGAATGGACATTCGAGTAGACATTCAAATGGACTTCTGAATGGGGACAGCCCCTAGACTAAGATGTTATATGTGTTTATGTCAAAGGACAGGGAAGGTGTGGAGGGTGGTTGATGAGGATGTATTGAATACTGTAGGACCTGAGCATGATGAAATTATATGGAATAAGGGGTGGAGATTGTACTGGGTCTGGCTAAGATGGAGTTAACTTTCTTCATGGCAGCTCATATGGTGCTGTGTTTTGGATTTGTGACTAAACTGGCCTTGATAACACCCCTGTTTTGGCTATTGCTGAACAGCACTTACACAGTCAAGGTCACCTATTTCTCACTCATTCTCCATGACCCAGGCAGTAGGCTAGGGGTGGGCAAGAGGTTGGGAGGGGACACAGCCAGGACAGCTGACCTGAATTGACCAAAGAGATATTGCATACCATGGAACATCACTCAGCGATAAAACTAGGGTGTGAGTGTGAGTTTTTTCCATAGTAACTGTTGCTTGGAGGCTGGCTGGGCATTGGTCTGCTGGTGGGAGGTGGTGAGTGATTGCCCTTACATCACTTGTTTCTTTTCCTTCACTTATTAAATAATCTTTATCTCAACCCATGAGTTTTTTCTCATTTTTGCCCTTCTGATTCTCTCCCCCATCCCATAGAGGACCCCCCCCTGCACACAGACAGGCATGCACACACACACACAAAAAAAGCAAAGGAAATCACATTCCCCTGCTACCCCCTTCCCCAGTAGGCAAACTGATACCCTGCACGTCTTCAAACAAAGACCACCTCAAAAGAAGAAAGAAAACAAGAAAACCCTCCAACTACACCCTTCTGCTACCTCCCTTTTTAATTACTGAGCATGACCTTATAGAGTATAGAATACCCCATTGGCCAGTTGTGTCGCCTCACAACCTCTTAACCGTATAAAGTAGTGCCACCTGACACTGTTTCAGCTACAAAAGTAAGTTAACTCCATTCCAGCCAGACACCATACAGCCACCAACACTGGCATCTATGAAGTGATGCCAAGGCGGAGAAGGGGGGCTTGCTTCCTCCTCCCCCCCGGGGTCTTCCCCCAGCTCTGATAGCCCAAATGTGATTCCCAAACAGCCCACGTGTCAGGATGCATCAGTTTGCCCCGCACAGCACAGCGCAACTAGTGAGGCGGCCGGGAGACAGTGGGTGGGGCCACCGGGCCCCTCCCTTACCTAGTTTGGCTGGTTTACGTGGCAGCTTAGACATGGCTGGGGCTGGGCCGAGTGCGGATGCGGGAGTGGCGGCTCCGCGGGATGGGATGGATAGATAACAGCAACAGGTTTCAGTAAGCTCCTAGGAACGATGTGAGCAGCAGCGACCACATATGTTCTCTGAGCCTGGAGAGGACCGAAACAGTGTGTATTAATCTTGCTGTACACCTTTTTACTCGTTGTCGCGGGAAAGGAGAAGAGAATACAATGTGGCCTGATGAAGCGGCTAATAAAGACGTGTGGATGAGATGGGGCGGGGCAGCGCTGAGTGGGATGGCCTACCCTGCGCGGCACGGGCAGGTGAGGTTCGCATTGTGTGATAGGTTTGCACAGGAGTTGTCTGGGAGTGAGATCTGAGGAGTGTGGGAGAGTATTTGGGAGGATGGTGGGCAGAGCCCCAGCGGCACACAGCAGGGGGCGTTACCTGCTCTGTCCTATCAGGTCTTTGGTCTTAAGGAGAATTTATCTCCATAAGTGTGACCTGGGAGGACAGAATAGGTAAAAAAACCTGTGTTTGTATATGGTTAAATAGTTATTAATTGGTGTGTGCTCTTGGTAAGTAATCTCTGTCAAATGTTAAACTGTGGTTGTCAAACTCTCTAGACAAGAGAAGGAGCTCCATTGCTGCCCATCTTTCTGCTATACCATACCTTTGCAGGCATGGGTGATTAGGTGGTAAACTGGAAGGCATTGGTTCAGTTGAAAACTAACGTTCTTCTGCTCCCTCCCCCTTTGCAGAGCTGTTTTTCAGCTGGAGTAGTTTTCCCGTGTAGTTAACCATGGGCTCTGCAAACACCTGCACCAGAAGAAAATTTGGGGAAAGAACTGGGGAAAGATGGGATTGTGTCTTTTGGTAGCAGTGACAGCTGAAGGTGTTCAGCCAGCCAGAGCCTCAGGGTTGGTTTCTTGGCAGTAACAGGGATGTGAGTGGAGAGATGCAGTCTTTTCCAGAGTTCCAGTCTTTCATTGCTTCTGGAGCAGATCAAGTGCTACCTAGTTTGTTCAGTGCTAAATCAGCCAGGATGGCTTAAATTGCCTTTTACATCAAGTTTTGATGATTTCAAATTGTTCTGGGTTGGAGCAGATGAGGAGGACTTGTATGGTCTGTGCTGTTAACTCTCAGAACAAGGGAGTGGTGAATTCTTCAACTGCTGAGACAAGATTCATAAGTGTCTTTGGATATACTCTTTGTTATAAA
This sequence comes from Platalea leucorodia, assembly GCF_965183815.1. Lineage (NCBI taxonomy): Eukaryota > Metazoa > Chordata > Aves > Pelecaniformes > Threskiornithidae > Platalea > Platalea leucorodia. The sequence goes on along the minus strand of NC_138859.1, from coordinate 23,377,718 downwards.
CTTTATGCCACTTTAAGATTTCTTTTTTCCCCAGCGTGTGCAACTGGGTTCCTTTGTAAGTGTTTGCTTGGTTTGGTTTGTTGGTTTTTTTTTTTTTTTTTTAACACCACAGCATCTTATTTTCTTATCTAGTGTTTGACTTGCCATTAATGTTTGAGGTAGTGTGGTGGGTTGACCTTGGCTGGCTGCCAGGTGTCCACCAAGCCACTCTCTCATTCCCCCTCCTCAACAGGATAGGGAGAAAATATGATGGAAAAGCTCATGGGTCAAGATAATCATAGAATCATAGAATACCAGGTTGGAAGGGAACTCAAGGATCATCTGGTCAAACCTTTCTAGGAAAGAGCACAGTCTAGACGAGATGGCCCAGCACCATGTCCAGCTGAGTCTTAAACGTGTCCAGTGTGGCGGAGTCAACCACTTCCCTGGGGAGATTATTCCAATGGTTGACGGTTCTCATTGTGAAAAATTTTCCTCTCGTGTCCAATCGGAATCTCCCTGGGAGTAACTTGTACCTGTTACCCCTTGTTCTCACCATGTGACTCCTTGTAAAAAGGGAGTCTCCATCTTCTTTGTAGCTGCCCTTTAAGTACTGGTACATGGTGATGAGATCACCTCTAAGCCTCCTTTTCTCAAGGCTGAACAAGCCCAGATCTCTCAGCCTATCCTCATATGGCAGGCTTCCCATCCCCTTGATCATCTTGGTGGCCCTTCTCTGGACCCCCTCCAGCCTGTCCACATCTTTTTTGTATAATGGGGACCAGAACTGTACACAGTATTCCAGGTGTGGCCTGACAAGCACTGAGTAGAGAGGGGTAATGACTTCTTTATCTCTGCTGGTGATGCCCTTGTTGATGCAACCCAGCATCCTATTGGCCTTCTTGGCCGCAGCAGCACACTGTTCACTCATACTGAGCTTAATAAGGAAAGGAAGGTCATTCACCAATTACCGTCAAGGGCAAAACAGACTCGACTTGGGGAAGATTAATTTAATTTATTGCCAATTAACTGTAACAGAGTAGGATAGTGAGAAACAAAAAGCAAAATTAAAAACACCTTCCCCCCACCCCTCCCTTCTTCCCAGGTTCAGCTTCACTCCTGACTCTTCTACCTCCTCCCCCTGAGCAGCGCAGGGGAATGGGGGTTGCAGTCAGTTCATAGCGCTTTGTCTCTGCCGCTCTTTCCTCCTCATGTTTTTTTCCTGCTCCAGCATGGGGTCCCTCCCACAGGAGACAGTCCTTCACAACTTTCTCCAACAGTGGGTCCTTCCCACAGGCTGCAGTTATTCAAGAACTTCTCCATCATGGATCCTTTCCACAGGGTGCAGTCCTTCAGGAACAGACTGTTCCAGCGTGGGTCTCCCATGGGGTCACAGATCCTGCCAGAAAACCTGCTCCTGAGTGGGCTCCTCTCCACAGGGCCACAGGTCCTGCCAGGAGCCTGCTACAGTGTGGGCTCTCCACGGGCTGCAGCTTCCTTCAGGGCACATCAACCTGCTGTGGGGTAGGGTCTTCCATGGGCTGCAGGGGGACAATGTGTATCACCATGGTCTTCACCACGGGCTGCATCTCTGCTCCAGTGCTTGGAGCACCTCCTCCCCCTCCTTCTTCACTGACCTTGGTGTATGCAGAGTTGTTCCTCTCACATATTTTCACTCCTCTCTCCCAGCTGCTGTTGCACAGTGTTTTTTTACCCTTTCATAAATATGTTATCACAGAGGTGCTACCGACATCACTGATTAGCTCAGCTTTGGCTAGCGGTGGGTCCGTCTTGGAGCTGGCTGAAACTGTCTCTGTCCAACATGCGGGCAGCTCCTGGTGTCCTCTCACAGAAGCTGCTCCTGCAGCCCCCCTCCACTAGCAAAACCTTGCCACATAAACCCAATGCAGGTAGTGATTGTGCTTTTCTTCCAGGAACTTCTGTGGTAATTGATATCGGTAGAACTGAGCCTCTCAAAATCCTCCCCAAATTCTTAAAATACTGTTTGCAGTATAAAGCATTGAAATCCATGATGTAGTATTTGTGGTGTTTTGGGTTTTTTTTGTTAGCATTAGAACACCAGAGGTTCTGATAATAGTTTTGAAGAAAAAAAAAAAAAAAAAGACAGAGAACATCTGGTATTTCTTAATGCAATACCTGCTTTCCTTGTTGCTGAATTAAGAGTTTTTACTGTCTCACTGGTTTTGATAGTGGAAAGAAACAACTGAAGAGTACTCAGTGAGCCAACTAGGAAAGATGCCCTCCTAGACTCCTGACAAATAGGGATGAAGAAAAGGCGGAGGCATTCAATGGCTTTTTTGCCTCAGTCTTTAATAATACTAATAGACCTTGGGCTGCCTGGTCTTCTGAGTTGGAGGACCACGACTGCGGGAACAGTGATTTTCCATTTGTGGACACTGAAACTGTAATACCCACCTAGTGGATGGAGGGAAGGCAGTGGATGTAGTTTTTCTGGATTTTAGTAAGGCTTTTGATACTGTCCCTCACAGCATCCTTCTGGGCAAGTTGTCCAACTGTGAGATGAGAAGGTACAAGGTGCGCTGGGTGAAGAACTGGCTGAAGGGCAGGGCTCAAAGGGTTGTAGTGAATGGGGCTACATCTGGCTGGCAACCAGGCACCAGCAGTGTTCCTGAGGGCTCAAGGCTAGGGCCGGTTCTGTTCAATATTTTTATCAATGATCTGGATGCAGGAGTTGAATGCACCCTTAGCAAGTTTGCCGATGATACCAAACTGGCAGGTGCTGTTGACTCTCTCGAGGGACAAGAGGCCTTGCAGAGGGATCTAGATAGATTGGAGCATTGGGCAATCATCAATGGCATGAAATTTAACAAGAACAAATGCCAGATTCTGCACCTGGGACAGAGTAACACCGGACACAAGTATAGATTGGGAGTGGAGTGGCTGGAGAGCAGCCCTGCAGAAAGGGATCTGGGGGTGCTGGTTGACAGCAGGCTCAATATGAGCCAGCAGTGTGCCCTGGCAGCCAAGAGGGCAAACCGCATCCTGGGGTGCATCAAACGCAGCATAACCAGCTGGTCAAAAGAGGTGATTATCCCACTGTATTTAGCAATGGTGAGGCCCCATGATTTAAAAAAGATGTTAAGGTCCTTGAATGCGTCCAGAGGAGGGCAACAAAGCTGGTGAAAGGGCTGGAAGGCATGTCCTATGAGGAGCAGCTGAGGACTCTGGGGTTGTCTAGTTTGGAGAGAAGGAGGCTGAGGGGTGACCTCATTGCTCTCTACAGCTGCCTGAGGAGGGGAAGTGGAGAGGGAGGTGCTGATCTCTTCTCCCTGGTATCCAGTGACAGGACACGTGGGAATGGTTCAAATCTGCATCAGGGGAGGTTCAGACTTGATATCAGGAAGCATTTCTTTTCCGAGAGGGTGGTCAAACACTGGATCAGGCTTCCTAGATAGGTGCTTGATACCCCATGCCTGTCGGTGTTTAAGAGGCATTTGGACAATGCCCTTAATAACATGCTTTAACTTTTGGTCATCCCTGAAGTGTTTCAGGCAGTTGGACTAGATGATCGTTGTAGGTCCCTTCCAACTGAACTATCCTGTCCTAAAACAAACTATGAAAGTATGGGTTATTGGCCTTGGAGGGTAAGTATTGGGAAGTTAAATTTCCTCTACAACTGAAGACTGGTTTTACTTTCAGAATGAAATGTGATATTGTTTCCATTTATGAATGAATATATTTTTGAAATGCAACAGAATATTGTCTTTTTTTTATCACGTACAACTGTTAAGAAATTGTCCCTGTTTCTGTCATAGATCTCGGGTACCATCTTTTCCTAATCTTTTTCTTCCCACTGTTAGATTTACAGTCTGAAAGCTGTTAGAATCTGCCAGCAAATTTTTAAATGTATAGAATATTTAATGCAAATAAACTTTTTTGATTTTTTTGGGATTGTGTTTGTGGTTTACCTGAATTATATGTGTATATATAAGTGTGTTTGCACATGTATGTATATATGTATAAAAGATATTTTTTTCTTGATGCAGTTTTTACTGTTTTCTAACTCAGTGTAACAAATGGGGGAAAAAACATGAGGGGCCTTAGACTAGAGCTGTGTAAAGCTGTGATTAAGACAAAGTACTTTCAAATGCTACTTTGTAGTATTATTTTGCAATTAAAAATACTACAAGTTTAATTTGCTCTAATGTGCTAATGAACTATGTGGTTTTAAACTGTGGGGTTTTTTGTGTGTGTGGTGTGTGTTTTTTTTTTTTTTTTTTTTTTTTTAATTTCCCTTTGGAAAGTGTGCAACTGTGAGAGACTGGCTAATAGAGACTGGAGAAGAGAGGAAACTTTTTGTTGTTGCTTTTCCCATTCCTGCACAGAGCTTGTAGACTTATGGTCTCCTTTTGATAAGCTTTTGAAGTATTTTTTACATGGAGAAATTAATGAGTAAAATATCAAGTGATATATTGTTTCCAGCAGAACATAAGTGAACTTTTTATGAATTGAAGGGGATGGGAAGTGAAGGGTTAAGACTTAATGGGCACCTTTGAGGAGGAAGAGGATGAATTTCAGTATTGGCAGTCCCTGAGTGGCTTTATTCAGTAAGTTTAGCAGTGACTTGGGGGAAGGAATGAACAATGAAATCACCCAAGTTTGTAGATGATGATACTGATCATTCTCAAGTAGTCTGACATTAGGCCAGTGGCAAGGAACTTGCTTTCTCAGTTTTGTGAGATCCTTCCATGGGTAAAACGGGTAGATGAGCTTCAGTATAGACTTATACATCTATGGAAAAATAATGTAAATCATTTATCTAAACGTACATGGTACTGAACTTGTAGTTACAGCTCAGGGAAGAGATCTTTGATGGTTTTTTGAAACCATCAGCACAGTGTGGAGCAGCAATCAAAATGTTAGGTAGGCATCTTATGAAAGGTTATTGAGGAAAAGACAGGTGGTGCTACTTTGTTGCTATGTAAAACTGGTGGACCCACGCTTTCAGTATTGTGCAGTTCTGGTTTCTGCATCTGGAGGGAGGACATAGCGGAGCTGAGAGAACAACAACTGTGATCAAGGCAATGGAGCAACTGCTTTGTGAGGAGAGACTAAAAAGGCTGGGACTCTTCAATTTGGAGAGGAAAAGAGCGATGGGAAATGGTCAAGGTTTACAAAATCTTTAAAGTGGTGAGTCAAGTGGATGCAGAACTAGTATTCACCAAATCCTACAATACTAGTTCTAGGGGACAATTTAATAACTTAAAACAGATCGACCAATTAAATGAAAATGCTATTTCACATAGCAGATGATAGTGAGCTTCTGGGATTTATTATCACAGGAGGCAGACAGTACCAGCAGGTTCAAAAGGGATAGGTGAAAATTCATGTACAATGGATCCATAAAGAGCAGTAAAAGAAACAGGCAGGGATGTGCCTGGGATGGACTGCAGAAAGTGGCCAGGCTTGTGTGTGGTGCTAAAATTGCATGTCCTCTTGCCAGTTGCTACAGTGACTCACCTTAGCAGGAAAAGGCAATGAACTCCCCTGAGTCTCTTTGGGAGATAAAGTATCGCAGGTGCTGTTATAAAAGTTTACAGACTTCCCCTGCAACATTTGCCTCTCTTCAAGACTTATGCTGTATGTTGGTAGAATGCTTTGAAGATGACACAGTCCCTGACAGAAAAAAAAAAAAAAAATCTAGTTTGCCTCGGCAGCTGGCTCTTGCTTATTGACTGCCATATTTTTTGTGCTAGCTGTAAAGCGGTTGGGGAGAGCTGCAGGACAGGAGCCAGTGGTTCTTTTGTGAAGAAACGATGTTTTCTGGAAGTAGCATCACCTTCTGCTGACTGCAACTTTAGGCTGTTGTAGCTGAAGGAAATCTTTGCTGAGTGTCTTGCACATGCATAGAAACATGGTGGTGATAGAAGTGTCACCATTATAGTGTAGAAGGTTAATGGACTAAGTAGAATGGCTTATATACAGAGAGCAGAGAAGTGCAAGGATGGGACTAGTTTGACAACTAAGAAGGTGACTTCATCATTATGATGCCAAAATAAGGGAAAGATGATGATGATGTAGTAGGAACAAACATTTCACAATTTGTCACATACTGTTTCCTATCTTAGGAAAAAATGAAAAAGGCACTTAATGTGCATTTGGGAACAATTAGCCTTTTATCTACTCCACTGGGAATAATGTCTTTGTGCTTTCTCTCCTTCGCAGCCACATGGGAGTAAACTGTGTGTGTTTACATTAAAAGGCTGATGCTCCATAGATAGAAGGTTGGTGTGCTCAATAAACTTCTTTGTTCTCCCATTCTCCAGTTATATCACTTGATTTAATAAAAGACTACCACTTCCTGCCAGCCTCTAGACAAAATAATGATGTATGGCAATGCTCTTCAGGTCCTCAAACTGAGGAGGGGTTTGACCCTTAGAAAGGAGTCCCTCTTTGGTATGAGCTGAGAATTTCAGAGCAGCTAGGTAGGCACATGTTCTCTTAAGGTATGCTGCAAAAGCATTTCAGAGTAATTGTCGCTGTGTGAGCAATTCCAAAAAGGTATAATTTTCTACAGATTGTGACTAGCGCTATTCCACAATAAAACTTCTCTCTCCGTGTGATAGCTAACATAAGGATATTGAGTAGTTTACAAGGGAACTGATCCAAAAAATTGTCCGGGTGGTTGTCTTTTTTTTTTTTTTTTTTTGGGGGGGGGGGGGGAAGTGGGTTTCTTTCGTTGATCTGGTCAAGCTGTCCTTACAGAAATTAACTGAGACTAATATTAGCTGCGTAGCATCGTAGCTAGACCAGTCGCAGCATCGATGGCAGATAGATACATGTAAAATGCTGAAAAGATGGAAAAAAAGCTGAGAGCAACCTGCTACCTCTGCACCTCTCCCCCCCCCCCCCCCCCGAGCCGTGCAGGGTCAGCGCCAGCACCCGTCCCTTTACCTCCAGGCAGTTTACTTCTGCGCCTACACCAGGCATCCCCGCTCCTACCTGTCTTCTCGTGATATTCCTTGCCCGGGGGAGGCTAACGTGCGGGGGGGGGGGGGGGGTGCTGAGCACGCGCACCGGGCTGACGCCCTCCGCCCCGTGGCGGAAGTGAGCTAGTGTGCGTGCGACTATTAGCCGTGGTTGTTGTTATGATGTCGGTCGCATGCGCTGTGTCCCGCAAAGCGCTGCTGTCGCGGCCCAGGAGTGAGAGGGACTCACCGACCAAGGCGATGCGCAGGGGGCCGCGACGAGGCGACGAGGAGGGGGAGGAGCAGCAGCAGCAGCAGCTGCCGCCGCCGCCGCCGTGGCTGGGAGAGTGTGGGGGCGGCGAGCGAGAGGCGGAGGCGATGGCGCTTCAGAGCGACGAATGGCGGCGGCAGCCGCAGGAGTCGAAGGTGTTGGCGACGGCCACGGTAGCCAGGGCAGAGGAGGAGCGGTTGGAGCGGGAGCATTTCCGGAGGATCATCAACGCGTTCCGATACTACGGGTAACCGAAATGTGCTGTCTCACATACACGGCCATGTGGCCCAGCTCTGTGATGCGATGTTGCCCTTATAAGTACTGAAAAGCAATAGTAGTTCCTACTGGTAAAGAAATGCACATGGTGTTTTGCGTAGTCGATTGTCGGGGAAATTTTTGAAAGACTTGTAAATTTGCAGAAGAAATAAGGTCGTCTGAAAACACTGATGGATGCCGTTTTGTTATAACTAGCTATCTAGGCATTTATTAAGTCATAAAAGTGCTGGATAGCCTTTTAGGAATGAGATAAATGAAAGGAGAAAAAAAAAACAAACCCAAACCCAACCCCTGACTTGCTACCTGAATCTATAGAATGAAGGAGGAAACACAAATAATTCAAATGGTGGAGGAAAAAAACAGACTTGGCTGAAAAAAATCTAGTCCTTCACAGTGTTTTGGGGAAAGGGAGGAGTTATTTTTTGCCTGGATCAGTTACACAATCAATTTCATAGTACTCATAGTTGAGGCTGTTAAAAGAAGGCAATTTAATGCCTTAGTGGCGCCACCAAAACTCCAGCATGGTCTGGCCTTGACTGTTATGATTCACTCAGAAGCAATTGATTTTGAGGATCTTGCTTTTAGCTGCCCTATTTCCACTCCACATTCCAGTTTTTCTGTAGCCAAGTTACTGTGATATTCAGCTGGTTTATCCCATTTAAATTGTATTTGTGAAATAATATGGCTATTTTTATGGGTTTGCGGGTTGGTTGTTTACTAAGTTGCATCATTTTGTAGATCCATATATTAAAGGTTGTGATCACCTGTGCTAGAAATGAGAGGCTGGGGATGGAGCTGTAAAACAGTGGTCCTCTTAAACTGTAATGTGTTGTTAAAATAGTAGTAATGTGGAACTAGAGCTTAAAACAATCATTTTGCCTATAAAACTCTTGAGAACTTGTTCTCTAGTAAGGAATTATGAAGTCTGACCACTTTCTGAGTTGAAAGAATTGGATAGTTGTAATTGGAGTATCTTTGAGTGAATTCTTTGTAATTATAATATGTATTGCTGCTAAATATCTGAAGACTTTAATATTTTTATTTTTTTTCTTCCTAGAGCTAATATGCATGAACGGGTGAACAGAACAGAGAGACAGTTTAGATCTCTCCCAGATAACCAACAGAGTCTTCTTCCTCAATTCCTTCCTCACCTTGATAAGATTCGGAAGTGTGTTGATCATAATCAAGAGATACTACAGACCATTGTCAATGACTGCATTCATATGTTTGAAAACAAAGAATATGGAGATGTATGTTAAAATGAACTTTTTCATACTTCAAAACTAAATTCTGTACTCTTTGGGATTTTCTAGCTCTGCCCTGGTTATGTTTTAAAGTTAATTTTTCAGTTGACTATATAGACCATAAATGGTATTCTATATCTTATTGTAAGTTATTGTATGTTATGGCGTCCTAAATTAGTTAAATTTTAGGTAGTCCGAGTATTCTGAATGTTAGCATTTGTAAAATTTAGTGCAATTTTTGCACTACTTATCTGCCTTTCAATGTGGCATCTAGCAAAAAAAAAAAAATTGCACTCGGACTTAAAAGATTGTCAGTGATGGAAACTGAAGTCTTTTTGTTATCTGCAGGCTAGGTACAGTTCTGGGCAGCTCTAGTGTGAGTTTTCCATGCAGCATCAGTAACGTAGAGGGATGTCCCTCTTATGGTCAGCAGTTCAGTCTCATCACTAGCGAAGTCCTGATCCTTTCCTGAATAACTACTAGTTGTGCTCAGTTATGCCATACTGTATGTTGGTTTTGTGATTTGGACCCTGGTCTTTTGGGGGCTGAACTGAGACCACCAAACTCAATCCATTTAGGCTGGATTTGAGCCCTGATCCCAGAAGTGAGAGGTAAATACTTTGTCAATTAAAACTCCCAACAGCCCTAATACCATGACTTTTTGTCTGTTTCTATTTTGCTTTACGTTTTTCAAGATTAAAGATACTTGGTGCATTTTTTCATTAATTATTTTTTCCCGCTTTAATTAGGGAAGAGGGAAGATTACACCAGCTTCGACATTTGACATGGATAAATTAAAATCAACTTTGAAACAATTTGTGAGAGACTGGAGTGAAGAGGGGAAGCCTGAGAGAGATTCCTGCTACCAGCCAATCATTAGTGAAATTGTAAAGAACTTTCCAAAAGAAAGATGGTAAATAGTATTTTCAGACTTACTTTTATGTGGGCATACACTGTTGTACAAAAATAACAAAAGTTTTTATGGAGTAAGAAAAGGCTTGGTTTTAAAAATACAGAAATTACTGTGAATGCTGTGGAATTCATTGTTTAATTGAAAAAGTTTGTTTTTACTAGAAGGTATTGCAAAAGAGCAGAATCATAAACTTGACATGGAATTAAGCCAACAATAAAAACTTTTTTTTCTGTGGCTTGATATAACAGGGTCCATGATAACTTTTCATGTAATAGTCTTCAGGAGGTTGTGGAGTTAACCCAGTGGTGCTCAGTGAGTTAAAGTTTACAGGTTAGCAGACACTCAGAGTGCGGGTTCTGCAGATTAAGGGAAAGGCCCTTATGACAGCAGCAAGTATGAGTATTGCCCTTCTTGGTGGAAGGGGAAAGGAAGGAAGAAGACTCATAACCCTCAGTGTAGTTTCATTGCACTTAATACAAATGCTTAAGTTTAGCCTTGATTTCAGACAGATAATACAATGCAAGTCTTGTAAAAACTCTGTTGCATGTGTGCACGTACCTTTGTAACTGCATTGGCTTATTAAGAAATGCTACCAAAATAGTAATTGTTGTGGGGTTTTGTGCTGGTTTTAGCTGGGATAGAGTTAATTTTCTTCATAGTAGCTAGTATGGGGGTATGTTTTGGATTTGTGATGAAAACAGCCTTGATAACAAAGGGATGTTTTAGTTATTGCTGAGCAGTGCTTACACAGAGTCAAGGCCTTTTCTACTTCTCCCACTGCCCCACCAGCGAGTAGGCTGGGGGTGCACAAGAAGTTGGGAGGGGACACAGCTGGGACAGCTGACCCCAACTGACCAAAGGGCTATTCCATACCATATGATGTCATGCTCAGCAATATAAAGCTGGGGGAAGAAGGAGGAAGTGGGGGACGTTTGGAGTGATGGCATTTGTCTTCCCAAGTAACCGTTATGCATGATGGAGCCCTGCTTTCCTAGGGATGGGTGAACACCTGCCTGCCGATGGGAAGTAGTGAATGAATTCCTTGGTTTGCTTTGCTTGTGCGCACAGCTTTTGCTTTACCTATTAAACTGTCTTTATCTCAACCCACGAGGTTTCCCACTTTTCCAATTCTTTCCCCCATCCCACCAGGGGGGAGTGAAGAAGCAGTTGTGTGGTGCTTTAGTTGCTGGCTGGGGTTAAACCACGATGGTTTTCTTAAGGTAACTTAAGTAGAAGTATACTGGTAGAATCTAGGAAGACATTATTGCTGTAAGAATTCTATAGTTAATGTTTTTGCCATTTAGTCAGCCCGGTTATCATAAAGTACATTCCAGTTCAAATTTGACGCTCTTAAAATGGGAAAATTATCCAATACTCTGTGTGTTTTGATATCGCTTGTGAGCTTTGTACTGATAAGCATAAAAGGTCAGAGCTTAGATTTTTATATAGCTGGGAGCTATTCCTTCGTTCTCAGTGACTGCTAATAATTCACTTGTACCAATTTGAAAATACCTTCCACTAGCCATCTCTTAATTTTCATGAGTGGGGATTGCTAGTGGTGGCAGAACATGGCATTGATTTTGATATGGTCAAATGGATGTGTCAGATGGATTGCTTGGTTTCTTTTGCTTTGGTCTAACTTATCTCAAGGTGGATGCATCACTTAAGATGTTTTATTTGAAGATGAATTTTCTGCAGTATACTGAAAAATAAAACTTCCTTTGATGCAACACGTTCAAGAATCTTCAATTGTAGAAAAAAACTACAGTAAGTTTAGTTTTTACATATTTAGGTAAAACAATGTTTTAAAGAAATCTCCCTAGCTAGGAGATTACCTAGGAAAAGCACTAGAAATATAGTTTCTTTCCTTTCTATGTCTGATAGTTTACATATAAACACTTGGTAACTGCCTCTTGGAAGATTTGATATTCAGCTGGATTTTGACCAAATGTAATCTTCATCTCTAAAACTGGTTTTGAATTTTGACTTCATGGAAATCCTCCTTTATTTTTGCATATCTGATATAAGACTTTGAAAGCCAAACAAGTTGGATAAAAACTGGATAAAGTGCTTAATTTGTAAGATACAGTGTATTTCTTGTGCTTAACAGGTCAAATAGCTGTTCTAAAAGCAAAACTTCAACTTCTGTAACTAAAAAGCACAACTTTAAATAACCGTATTCAAGGAAATAATTATAAAGATTTACAAGAAGTAATTCAAGAATTATTGCTTTTACTCCTACCTCCTTGATCCTTCATAGGAAGTAGTAGTGCCATCTTAATTTTTTTTTTTTTATACAGGTTGTCTAGGAGAAGATCACATTTCAGATATAGACTTTGTTTATTTCCAACCTTTTGTAATGTCACTAAATTACAATAGTGTGTTTTATCCTGGCTAAAGCTGAAGACCACCTTAGCTGTAGAGGGTTGCAAAACAGTAATACTCAAAAACCTGCCTATTTTTACCAGGCTATTTGAAACAAGAAACAGAAGCATCTTAATTTCATTTTGCAAAGGCAGTAAATAATTTGCTCTTTAACAGTTCCTCAATTTTTCAATAGATCTTTAGTGCTTAATAGCACCCTAGATGAGATAAAAATGAATTAAATATTACAAATTATCTGATGTACCTCTAGTGTAGATCTATAGGAGAGGTCATAGTTCTATTTTGAATATTAAAATTATTACTTTCAGCAGTTCATTTTTTGGGGTGGTTTTTTTTTTTTATGTTAACTTTTAAAGCTTTTGGTTATGGAAGAAGTAACTGATCTAAAGTCTTAGAGATGTATGACTGAAGTTGGAAAGTTTTGACTTGTACATTTATCATCAATAAACTTTATCTCAAAACTTCAGATTGGTATGAGGAAACAACATCCGGTAACAGGTTGTATGATTCTGAAGTCAACAGCTTTGTGCAACTTTACTAGGAATTCTGTTTTTGTTGTCTGTTGTCAGACACAACTAATGTGATACCACTTCTGTCCCTGTTGTGATAGCTCTGAAATACCAGTTGGGTTTTTTTGTCTCAGTTTAGAACAGTCTCCCTTAAAAGTTTGAGTTTCTGTTGAATGAAATGTTTTGTATTCTAAAAATGTGTATTGCATGTGTATCTATTTAAAAGTTTAATATCTGTAATCATTATGGAGATGTGATAGCACTTATGTAAAACCTCCCCCCCACCTTCCTTGTAGAAGAGAGGCAAATAAAAACTTGTTTCACAGAAGTGCCTTTAAATAATAGTGAAGTGCTATCTTGATTTCTTGCTTTTTTTTAATCAGAAAATTAAAAAAAAAAAACAAAAAACCAAAACCCAAAAAAAAACCAAAAAAACCCCCACCCCAACCAACCAAGCCAAAACCAACTGAAAGTATAACTTTAAAGGAATAAAAATTAGGAATTAAAAAAACCTTTTTTTATTTGGGAGGCTTCACCAGTTATGTGATTAATCCACAAACCAAAAGGCACTGTTAAAATCACTTTGTTAGTTTATGTAGCCTTTAGAAAAGGATAATATTTTCTCTCTTCTGTTTGGTAATGATCTTCAGAAATAATGCTAACTTTCAGAAGTTACTTAACTCCCTTGCTCATCTTCATGTTTATACAGCATGCTAACCCTTTTGATCCCTTTTTGTCATCCTGGATTTTTAAGGGATAAAAAGGCTTTGCATTTTGCTTTCTCTCATGGTGGGGGTGTGTTTGGGTTTTGTTTTTTTTAAAGTGATGTAAGAAAGAACTGCATTTCTGATTACTAGAATACTAGTTATCAATGGACATTATAGAAGAATAAATGGTGATATGTGATCATGTTAATTCTTGCTGCAAATCACTCGAGTATTTTAACTTGATAACTATAAAAGTTTTATTAGAAAAATATTTTACTTAGAGTACAGTGCATAATTAAGAATTACATAGGTGTAAGTGCTTTTATTCTGTGCGAATATTTATAGTCTTTTCTGTGGGTTTTTCTTTATACAATTAAGTGATCTGATCAGAACTGGCTCAGTTTGTCTTTAAAAAGTAATGTCATACAAGAAGTACATTATAACATCTAAGCATACAGGGAAAAATGTTGGACTGGACCTCAATATGTTTTTGTTAGAGAGTTATATGATAAAGACTTAACTACTATTTTTGTTTTGTTGCAGGGATTTCTCCAAAGTTAATATCCTGGTACCTGGTGCTGGGCTAGGTAGATTGGCATGGGAAATAGCTATGCTCGGTTATGCTTGCCAAGGAAATGAATGGAGCCTCTTTATGCTCTTTTCTTCTAACTTTGTACTCAACAGGTACATAGCTTAAGTTTTACTTGCTGTTTGAAACCTACAGGTACAAGGGAGGCAAAAGTATAAATGAGGAAAAACTTGAATAAATAAAGCTCTCGAGAATAGATTTGTAAGTCCTAACAGACAACCACTTTTTAGAGTGTTTTGATGAAAAAATGAGTGGGGATAATTGGAGCAGGAAGTATTGTATTTGAGTCTAATGGGTAAGTCATTAGGCTTATAGTAGCAAGCATGGCTTTTAAGTTACGAGACTTGAGATTTCTGGACTCTGCCACAGACTTCCTGCATAATCTTGAATAGGTTTTATGATTTTTATTTCAAATGTATTTCTGTAAAATGCACATCTATCGCAGGTATCAAATATGGCTTAATTAAGATATGCATGATACTTACTGATGGTGATTAGTAACAGAGGAAACCTATTAATGAAAATGTTATATTCCATACTAAAATTTAAGGTACCGTTTCTACATTAAAAGCAACCAACAAAACATGCTGCACCACTTCTTAAGCAAGTTCTGTCACTTGAGTAATAGTTAAAATAATATGATAGTTCCACAATTAAACTGTGGTACTAAATTTGAATGTAGGGCAATAACATAAATTTCACTGTATAGGTTTAATTTAGAGTAACATTTTTGTATTTGGTGTTCTGTCACTTGTACTGGAAAACTATTGGTCTCACAATGAACTTGGAAGAAGGTAGTAAAATGTAATTGTTCTTGTAAGAATGAGGATGGGAAGATTATGGGTGGGCAAGTATGAAATGATATATCTTTGAAAACACCTGAAATATTGGCTTATACTTTGTTATCATGGTGTTTTGGAGCTCTGTTTGTGGACTGTTATTCCCTTATGCTAGGCATGGGAACAAAAAGATGATCCCAAATCTGTTATTGCTTACCATTCAAATACAGACCAAGGGGAAGACATTGTTTCTTATGTCTGCTGCATGTCTGTTTAAGACAGTAATGGTCACTATAATGGAAATAAATATTTGCTATAGACTTATTTGCTCTTTCCTTACATTATTCATAAATTATTATCATCTGGTGATGAAATTGCATGTTACAGTTGAGTTGATCTAATGCCTTGCAGCTACTGAAAGGAGGAGGTCGTGTTTTTCTTATCCCTAGCTATACAGCCCTACTGGCTCTTAAATTCTTTAGAACTTTTGAAATGATTCAGAGCAGTATAAAATTATTTAGTTCTCCTATTTGGCAGCACTGGTTAGCTGTCATGTTGGTTGAAACCAGAATGTTAACTGGTTTTTGTCTTCCTTGCGTATGGAGTCGAGTCTTTGGCACATTTTCCTGAAAATTCATGCTTAGCTTACTGTAGTACTCCATAATTCTTAGCATCTAATGTTCATGTGGTGTTTCCTATTAGTATAAAATGTATTTAGCAAAGAGGTATATATGTGTTATATTTGCTAACATTATTTAATTTTAGACAGCGAAATTGAGTGTTGCTCAGCTGCTGTAACCTTCATCTTTCCTGGGCTTGTTATCAATTACAAGTTTTGTTATTAGCATGGAAGATAATACAGATAACTGCTAACTTGACTTTGAATTTCAGTCAGTTCAGTTGAGGTGCAGTCATTTCTTTCTGTCAGATTTAACCTTGGGATGTCTATTAAGAAGGTTTTAGGGACTTTTGAGATCTATCATTTTAGTCTTAAGTGACTGTTCCCAGTTAGCCTTCTGAAATTGACATGTTTGCCTTCCTGGAACTGGAAGAAACAACAATGAACAATATGAGCTGAAGATACCAGTTAAGGAAGAATATAAGGATTTATCCAGAAAGGGGACCGAGTTGGTGCCTAGGGCTTTCCATGTTGGAAGAAAAATAACTGCTTTGAATGAAATGCTGTTTTAGTTTATTGGTGGGGTTTTTTTGTGATTAAAAAAAAAAAAAAAGTTAAATAGGAAATAACTTTTTGAAAAATCTTTTTAATTTTACCATTTAAACAGCATGACATGATTCCTATTTCATTTTTATTTTCAGTTGATAGTGGCATGAGTGTTTTGCTATTGTGTGCTTATAGACTCAGTAGCCTCAGTCTAACAGCCCTTCAGTAGAAACAGCACTTATGAATGTTTGAGAAAGTTCAGTTGGAGTAATCTAAAATCACTTTGCACCCAAATGAGAGTAGTGGTGGTTTAAAATGCTGTAATTCATACAAGTAGGATTCACACTGACAGTTGGCTAACCTTTACTTTCCTAAAAAAGCATCTTTGTAGATAAATCTTGATACCTTGAGAAGGTTTCTTAATTGGTCAAAAGTAAGATTTGACCTAATCATCTTTTCTAGAATTACCTTTTCAGACTGAGCATTACCCAATATATGTACTGTACCTATTAGAAAGAAGTGCCTCACACTCTACTACTTTAACTCCCTATCTATATTTTTTCATTGGAAGGATGGTAGCTGTAAAGGACTGCAGTACTTAAGTTTGAGATATAAATTATAAAAGCTGGAAAGGGGAGGTTTTCAGGTTTGAATATGGAGAGGGTTTGGCTTTTTATATTAAATAGGGAATTGTTGCTGGAACTGTTGAAGTCTACGTGTATATATTTTATGCTCAAAAATGAGAAGAAAAGTACTGGAAGGTGTGTGTTCCCTTATAGCTCAGAAAAGATTTCTTTTGTTATCTACTCTGGTCTCTTAGTTTCTTTGCATTGCTTTTCTGAAAATTTCATTGTTTTACAGAAATGTTCTGAGGATAATACAAATTGACTGTGAGCACACTAAGAATGCTGAAATAGTTAACAAAAAAAAAAAAGTTAATCTATCAAATGTTAAGTCGGCCAAAATACATGTCTTGCTTGAAGGAAACAAGGCCTATATTGTCAGGGTTATTTCCCTGCTTGTTTTCTTTGACTGATTGCATATATCTGATTGATATTTATATATCCATTATATATGGAGACAGTTGATGAACTCTGTAAACTGTTATTCAAATACAGTTAATTTTTGGTTTTACTGCAAAAACTAAATACTACATGGAGATAGTAAAAAATTTTTATTTCAGAAACTCTACCTCAGATGCTTTCTATCCATGAGCCAAGAGTGCGTTTTCTATAACCTGGTAGACTGCTTACGTTTTTAAAAGTGCTTGTTGACAACATTTGTCTCATAAAATGCATATCCTCTGTTATCTCCGAATATCTAGTTATGTATGTGTAATGTAGCTTTAGTAAGTGGGCTTGACTGCAGAATTTGGTGGTGATGCATGGGAGAGAAAATTGGTTTTTGTTTTGTTTTTGTTTTTTAATTATGAATTGTTTACAGGACTGGGAAAAGCTTTTTATACTTCAATCCTATTTTCATTACTTCTTAGAGTAAGCGTTCACTTAGTTGATCATGTCAATCCACAAATAAATAAAAATGTTTGCTTAGCATAATTGCAGTAGTCCAGATGTTATTAACTTAAAATGACATCTAGTGAAAAGCTACTGTGCTTTGTGAAAAGGTGAAATTTATTAATCTTTTGAAATTTAAATGCGTCATTTCACTTTGCATCTGAAAAATGCTTTTGTTTTGCTGTGCTTCAAAACCCCTGTGATTATGGTTCAGGAAAGGCAGAAGAGTCTAGAATGAGAACAAATATTCCCAAGGAAATTTAAGACAAGCATGGGACTATTGTTTCTTTTTTTAATAAAACAAACAAACAAAGACAACCCCAAAAGGCTTAGCTTTTCTGGATATACTGAATCACAAATTTCATCCATCCCACAGAAAGAATCGGGTTTGAGTAAGTCCCTTAGAAAAGTTCTAGCTTTAGCATTAACTTTATCAATAAAACAATGGATGTTGGTGAAAGTCTTTTTATGTATTATTTTATATTCAAGACACATTTCTAGATAATACATAAACAATTAATTGAAACTGAATTGTTCTGACTTCCATGTTTTGCAGATGCTCTGAAATTAACTCATGTAAGCTTTATCCCTGGATTCATCAATTTAGCAATAACAGAAGATCTGCTGATCAGATACGACCAATTTATTTCCCTGATGTTGACCCTCACAGTCTTCCTTCTGGTTCGAACTTCTCTATGACAGCAGGGGATTTTCAAGAAATTTACTCTGAGTGTAGTGAGTAAATGAAAATATTTAGTCTTTCCATGTAACTGTCTTTAGTGTATTTGTTATGAGACAATAAGAAATGATTACAAATAGAGTGGAACTGTATCTGTAATCATTAAGCAAAAAAGTACCAACTATAGCAACATATTCTTATTCCAAGTCAGCTTTTTTTTTTTTTTTTAAATAACTAAAAAGAAAAACCCCAACATACAGATAATATATTTGCTGTAGCTAGCTACTTGCCTAACAGATCTTTGTTGCAGTAGTCTCTTTCATAATATAGACAATATGGCAAAGTTAGGGAAAGGTTTACTTGATTTTTAAAAAAAGTGATGTTAAGGAAGTCAACACGCTTTCTTCTTTTAATGCTTTCTTCGCCTCGGTCTTCAACACCGATGATGGGCTCTGGGACCCCAGAGCCCTGGGCTAGAGAACCATGACTGCGAGAACGACAAACTCCCAACCAACCCCAAACTTGTGCGGGATTTGCTGCTCCAGCTGGATCCCTATAAGTCAATGGGGCCCGATGGGATTCATCCGAGGGTACCGAAAGAGCTGGCTGATGTCATAGCGAGACCTCTCTCAATGATTTTTCAGTGCTCTTGGGAATCTGGGGAGGTCCCAGTTGACTGGAAGCTGGCAAAAGTTGTCCCAGTCTTCAAGAAGGGCAACAGGGGTGACCCTGGTAACTACAGGCCTGTCAGTCTCACCTCTGTGCCTGGCAAAATCATGGAGAAGATTATTCTGGGAGTTACTGAACAACACCTGAAAGACAACGCAGTCATTGGCCCCAGCCAGCATGGATTCACGAGGGGAAAGTCCTGCTTGACTAACTTGATTTCCTTCTATGACAAGGTTACCCACCTAGTTGACCAAGGGAAGCCAGTCGATGTAATCTTTTTGGACTTCAGTAAAGCCTTCGATACTGTCTCTCACAGTATCCTCCTGGACAAAATGTCCAGCATACAGCTGGATAAACACAGAATGCAATGGGTGAGCAATTGGCTGACGGGTCAGGCTCAAAGGGTTATAGTAAATGGGGTTACATCGGGCTGGTGACCAGTCACTAGCAGGGTTCCGCAGGGATCCATCTTGGGGCCAGTGCTCTTCAGTATCTTCATAAATGACTTGGATGCAGGACTGGATGGTTTGTTATCAAAGTTTGCCGATGACACAAAACTGGGAGGAGCTGTTGACACTCTCGAGGGCAGAGAGGCCCCGCAGAGAGATCTGGACAAATTAGAGAGCTGGGCAACCACCAACCATATGAAGTTTAACAAGGGCAAGTGCCAGATTTTGCACCTGGGACATGGCGACCCTGGATGTACATACAGACTGGGGAACGAGAGGCTGGAGAGCAGCCCCGCGGAGAGGGATCTGGGGGTTCTGGTTGACGGCAAGTTGAACGTGAGCCAACAGCGTGCCCTGGCAGCCAGGAGGGCCAACCATGTCCTGGGGTGGATCAAGCACTGTATTGCTAGCTGGTCGAGGGAGGTGATTGTCCTGCTCTACTCTGCACTGGTGCGGCCTCCTCTTGAGTACTGTGTGCAGTTTTGGGCGCCACAGTACAAAAAGGATACGAAGCTACTAGAGAGTGTCCAGAGGAGAGCCACGAAGATGGTGAAGAGTTTAGAGGGGAAGCCGTACGAGGAGCGGCTGAAGTCACTTGGTCTGTTCAGCCTGGAGAAGAGGAGACTGAGGGGAGACCTCATCACAGTCTACAGCTTCCTCACAAGGGAAGGAGGAGGGGCAGGTGCTGATCTCTTCTCCCTGGCAACCAATGATAGGACCCGAGGGAACAGCAGGAAGATATGCCAGGGGAGGTTTAGGTTGGACAGTAGGAAAAGGTTCTTCACTGAGAGGGTGGTGGAGCACTGGAACAAGCTCCCCTGGGTGGTAGTCATGGCGCCAAGCCTGGCAACATTCAAGAAGCATTTGGACAACGCCCTCAGACATATGGTGTGATTCTTGGAGTTGTCCTATGCAGGGACAGGAGTTGGACTTGATGATCCTTGTGGGTCCCTTCCAACTCAGGATGTTCTATGATTCTATAAACAATGTAATTAATGCATTCTTTTTTAGTGGAAAAAAGAAAGTATTTTTTATTAATTTTCTGTTGTAAAAGCAAAGCAAACTTTTTCAGTAGTAGTTAAGCATATATTTGTTTAATTTATAATTATCAACTGTCAGTAGCAAGTATTTCAGGGGCACATTATGTGGATGATAATTATTAAAAATTGAGACTTCCCATCAGTACAAATACCCTTACTTTTCCTGGTGATATCAGATTAATCATGCTGTCTTCATTGCAGCTATAAAGTAATCTTTGTATGACTAACCTGATGTTGAATTAATCTGCAGAAGATGACCTTGTTTAACACATACCAATTAAACACTTATTCTTTGATCAAAGAATAGCACTTATCCAGGTTTTTTTCTTTCATATGTAGTCTAATATTTAATACTTCAGGTCCTAGTAGAGCAAATAATAAGAAATGTGAAGTATGCCTATTTAGAGGTCACTAATTTTTTTTTTCCTCACGTAGTATTGGATTATCACCAAGGACTTCTGTTTTCCAGTACCACATCTCTGTCCTTCCTTGTTGGACCCATATTTCATCCTGATGAAAAATAACTAGCTTTTGTTTTGTCCCTTTTTTGTGCAGCTAGGCTTCCAGATATTTTCTTGTAAGATACCTTCCTTATGTAATTGCTTAATTTTTTACAGATTCTGTCTTGTTAGGATATCTGATGCTGGTGATATATTAATTTTTTTTTCCAAGTTTACAGAACTTAAACTTTTACAATTTCAGAGATGCATGTTTAGACAAAAACAGACTCATGCTTTAAAAGGTAGTTCTTGAAAGATCTTGCTTTTTAAATATGCTAGTAAAAAAACAATTGGAGAAACATTCAGATACTGGATAAAATATTTTAAAGTTACATGGGTTGTAAAAGTATACTTTAGTGTACAGACTTGTATTGTTCTAGGTTTTAACATAACCAGAGAGTCCCAAAGCTGCTGGGTATTTTTGCAGTTCAGTTTTTAACAGTTGTGGTAAAGAAGTTCATAGAACAGGCGAGTATTAGCACGTTTGGGCCTTCATATATTATAATACATGATGTTACAGTAATTATTTTTTATAATATATAAGCAATTTATATTTTATATAATATATGCAAATAATTATTTCATAAAATACATATTGATATGTATGCATTAATATTTTAAATTTTTTCAAAATATAGACCCCACAAACCCAAACTTAACTGTCCATCATTTATTTAAAACAATGTTTTGCATTTAGTTTCTGGTAAACGTGAGAAGTTTTCATCTCTTATTGTTAATTGAAGTAAATCCTGAGTGTAAAATAATATCGGTGTTAAATGATACATTTTTATGGGGTAGAAACATTGAAACTAATATCTGTATAATATGTTCTTTTTGTGCAGATACATGGGACTGCATAGCAACTTGCTTCTTTATAGATACAGCACATAACGTTATTGATTATATTGATACGATATGGAAAATACTAAAGCCTGGAGGAATATGGATAAATGTAGGTAAGTGTGACAAGTCTTTTTTTTTCCACAAACTCAACTTCTGTTTCCTCACATATTAGGCACCTAGTACCCGAAAAGAGTTGTGGGGATGAAAGTGTTTGTGCTGAAAATCCTGCAGAGCTAGGGCTTTCAAATTATCTTGAGTCCGTTCAGAATATGTTCAGATGTGTTAGTTATAATCATGTTAACACCATGTGATTTTTTTTTTTTTTAATTTTTATTTTTTTTAAATAGAGAGGCAAAGCTGCCCAGTGCCAGGTTTCACATTCATGTGTCACACATTTAAGTTTGACAAATGTAGTGTGTCCTGTATTCTTTTTGCTGGTTTTCTAAGAAAATAGACCTTATTCTGTCTGTTAATACATCCTTCTTATTTTTCTTAATCTGTTGTCTAATTTGTACTATGCTTGTAAGTAGAATAAGGCATAAGAGCTTTGGCTCAAAAGAAGATACTTAAAACTTTTGCCATGGTAAGGGAAGGGCAGACCAAACTTGGGCATTAAACATTTTGTATAGTAGCAATTGGTCAGTCAGTCACTGCACTAGTCCTGGGCAGTCACAGAATGTGAATGTAGCTCTTGAATAGCCCACAGCATGTCCTGCCTCCTGTTCTGTAGAGAGAACAGTGATGCTAGACTGAAATTCATTATAAAAACCATATTTGAGTGATAGGAATATGTTGGGGTTTTTTTTGTGGTTTTTTTGTTTTGGTTTGGTTTTTTTGTCTGTATTTGAATGTTTTGAGCCTGGATATTAGCATTCTTAACACTTTTTTTTTTTTTAAATCAGAAGTACATACTGAAAAAGTTTTGCTTTTTTTTTTAATAGCTATTTCCATTGTGTCTTTGTACTGCAGGTCCTCTCCTTTACCATTTTGAAAACTTGGGAAATGAACTTTCTATAGAATTAAGCTATGAGGATATAAAAAATGTTATACTGCAGTATGGATTCCGTATAGAGGTAAGATGATGCTGCAATTCAGAATGAATACTATTGATGTAAACAGAATGAACTTCTTCATACAAACCTTTACCTTAAATGTACTTCAATTTAATGGCTAGACTAATAACTTTTAAGAGTTAAATTTTTATAGTTGTGTTGCAACTTTTTAATTTGGTTGTGGTTGGTGGTTTTTGTTTGTGGTGTGTTTTGTGGGTGTGTTGGGTTTGTTTTGTGGGTGGTTTGTTTGTTTGTTTTTTAAAAAAAAACAAACACGTAGATAGACTGTGAAATCTGTTGGTAGAAAGTATATAGCAATTTCTTACAGAGAGAATTTTTTACAGTGCCTGTAGAGAAAGTATTTTGAAGACTTCTGATTTTTACTTTCAGGTGGAGAAAGAATCTGTATCATCAACATACACTGTGAATGAACTCTCCATGATGAAATACTACTATGAATGTGTGTTGTTTGTGGTGAGAAAACCAGAATAGAAGTAGGTTAATCAGAAAGAGATGCTGGCTTGAATGCTAAAATTGAGAACAAAACAGGCTGGGTGATGTCTGGACAAATCAGTGGTGCCTTCTTACACCTAATAGGATTTAGATAGCATCTATTTTCTTAACATCATCCAGACATGTAGTGTGCCATGCATATTTGTAATGTATTATTGAAAATGGAGGGGGAAATGTTCACATACGCTATCTTTATGCTTTGGAATGCATTAAAAAAAAAAAAAGCAACATTTTCATGTGTATAAAATTTAATGTTTCCCTTAACCAGGCTAGTTCTCCATAAATGCTGCCTCATTTTTTCAGAAATTTATAATGATTTTCTTTTTTCTGTTTTCTGATATTAGGGATGTATAGTGGTGTTTAGCGTACTAGCTGTGTCACAGTTCAGAGAAGTATTTCTAAATGTACGCTTAAATTATGAAGTCTGAAATGGGTTGAGAAGTTGTAAAATAGTTATTATATGTCAAGAATCATCAGAACTGTTACAGCATTTTCTGTGGAACTGGAAATAGTGTAAATAGGAACAAAGTAGGCTACTGTATGAATTCTAATCTTTGAATCTGACTGTACCACTGTTAACCATTTACTGAAAACACAATCTGTAGACAATTTTAAATACTATGTGAAAGCATAGTATCAAATGAAGAAAAGCAGCATGTCACAGAGGAGCAGTAAATACACCTCAGTTCAGGAATAACACTAATTCTGATGAATCTTAGTGTTGAAACTGAAATATTGGATGCCTTGCAGACTTAACATATGTTTTTGATCTTTTGAGTCACCTACCTATTGCTTGTGCCAAAGCTGTGGAAGCAATAATTTTGTTTAAGAGAACTTTCTGTTTAATTATCTTTTACTTTGAGTTCTGTTCTTTTTTAAAATTAGTAGCATAGCTGAGTTATCCATGCCATGAAGAGGTGGTGGGACATAGGAAATGCCTTTTTTGTTGTGTTGTTGGTTTTTTGGGGTTTTTAAAAAGGTGTGTAAATAATGTGTGCTGTAACCAAACCATCTCCTTATCAGAGTCAGCATATGCGGGTCAATTGGTAGATAATTTGTTTGTGACTTGAAGGCAGTTTACCCATGCTACCTTAAGATCTAACTCTCGTTTCCTTATCCTAACCTCTTGCTTCCTTATCCTAATGTTTTTCCTGGCAAATGAGGTTTAGGTGGATATTCAATCTACAAATCCTGGTCTTATACAAGAGACAGATGCCTGCTCCAAGAAAGACCTATTTAAAGCTGAAACACTACTGTTATAACAAATTTTTAAAAAAGCCAAAAAACCCCACCAAAACACAAACAAAACAAAATAAAACAAAAAAATCCACAAGAAAACAGAAACCTTTGCACACCACAAAAAAAGAATTTTTTTTTTTCCTTTAACTTCCTTATTGTACTATTTACTCTTTCTTTTTTCCTATGAACTTGGATACTTTGCCTTTATTATGATGGTTTTGGGTTTTTAGGTTTTGTGGTTTGTTTTTTTTTTTCCCCTTAGATAAAATGTGATTAGTGTTTAATTTGATTTTTTTCAAGCTCCTTGAAATAAGGCAAGGTTAGGTAAACATTGATTACGCAATTGCTGAGTAGTTACATATGTAGTTACATCCTTTGTTCTCTTGGTTTTCTTCTTCACTACCCCACACTGTCAAAAGTGCCATTTTTTGCATTGCTTTTGGAAAAAATATTTTTTTTTTTTACTGACTTAAATCAGGTGTATAGTGATGTGCTTGTATTTTAAATTTAGAAAATACCAATTTTTTCTGATGCTTTCCTTTTGAAGTATAACAGTTATATTAAGAGTTGGAAGCAGAATAATCTTATGAATTACTTGTATGAGTTAGTGTTTTACCTGCAGTCCTATTTATGGGTTCTTAAAAATCATTATTTGTATTTTTATGGACAGGGATAATTGTGTATTATTCTGTGTGACTGCATTCTTTTCTTCAATTGTACACATGGGGGGAAAAAAACTGCATAACTTGTTTAGCAGCTGAAGCCAAGATAATTTAGGTCACTTAAACTGTATGTGGTATTGTAATTGTGCAAAATAAAATGCTGCATAATCTGCAGAGTAATACTTCTTTATATAGAGTAAGTTTGGCAAATGTAAAGTATCTTGTATTTTTATTTACATGTAGTACACTATCAAATCAGTTATGATAATGTGTACAATAGGTTTGATTTTTTTTCTTGGATATTAAAGTTTGCAGTATGACTTGATGACTCATCTTTAATTTTTATCATTTACTCAATGGTAAGATTTGATTTTTGTATTTTTTTTTTTTTTTTTTTTTATTCTTGGTATGTAATCAACTATTGCATTAAAAGTCAACTATTGCATTAAAAGCTGCCACCAATCTTGACATTGAGATGATGGTGGCAGCCTGGGCTGCAGTGATCATGCCCTGCTGGAATTCACAATTGTGAGGGATATGGGCCAGGTGAAGATTAGAGTCAGGACCCTGAATTTTAGGAGAGCAAACTTTCAGTTAAGGGACTGATGAATGGGGCCCCCTCAGGTACAAAGGAGCAGAACAGAGCTTGCAGTTCTTTAAGGACGTATTTCTTTTTTCCCATGTATTGGAAATCAGGCAAGGAAGGCAGGAGTCCAGCATGGCCAAGTAGGGACTTACTGGTCAAACTAAACTGTAAGAAGGAAATGCACAGGCAGTGGAAGCAGGGACATGCATCCTGGGAAGAATACAGGGATGCTGCCTGGAGGTGTAGGGATGGGATCAGGAAAGCTAAGGCACAGTTGGAGCTGAATTGGGCAAGGGATACGAAGAATAATAAGGGCTTTTACAGGTACATGGGCCAGAAAAGGAAGGTTAAAGACCATGTACCCCTCAC
This sequence comes from Platalea leucorodia, assembly GCF_965183815.1. Taxonomy (NCBI): domain Eukaryota; kingdom Metazoa; phylum Chordata; class Aves; order Pelecaniformes; family Threskiornithidae; genus Platalea; species Platalea leucorodia. The sequence continues at coordinate 23,351,836 of NC_138859.1, read as the reverse complement.
GCACACATGCCCCCCCTCCCCCCCGTAAGTAAGACAGGAGATCTAGTGACATGGAAAAGGCTGAGGTACTCGGCAATTATTTTTTCTTTTTAACCTCAGTTTTCAATGGTAATCTCTCTTCCCACATCTCTCACCCTCCTGAACTTCAAGGCAGGGACTAGGGGAATGAAGTCCCTCCCATTGTAGGAAAAAATCAGGTTCAAGACCACCTGAGGAACCTGAACCTACAAAAGTCTATGGGATCTGACAAGATACATCCCAGGGTCCTGAGGGGAATGTTCTTGTAAATTGGGGAGATATGGATTTGATGGATGGATTAGTTGATGGACAAGGAATTGGCTGGATGGCTGCATCCAAAGAGCTATAGTCAATGGCTCAATGTCCAAGTGGAAACCAGTAATGACTGGTGTCCCTCAAGGGTCTGTACTGGGACCAATACTATTTAATATCTTCATTAATAACATAGACAGTGGGATTGAGTGCCTCCTCAGAAAGTTTGCAGATGACACCAAGCTGAGTGGTGCAGTTGATTCGCTTGAGGGAAGGGATGCCATCCAGAGGGACGCCATCCAGAGCGACCTTGACAGGCTTGAGGAGCAGGAGAACGTGAACCTTATGAAGTTCAACAAGGCAAAGTGCAAGGTCCTGCATCTAGGTCGGGGCAATCCCTAGTATCAATACAGAGTGGGGGATGAGTGGATTGAGAGCAGCCTTGCAGAGAAGGACTTGGAGATTCTGTTGGATGAAAAATTAGATGTGAGATGGCAATTTGTGTTTGCAGCCCAGAGCGCCAATCATATCCTGGGCTGCTTCAAAAGAAGTGTGGCCAGCAGGTTGAGGGAGGTGATTATCCCTATCTGTTCTGGTGAGACCCCACCTGGAGTACTGCATCCAGCTCTGGGATCCTCAGTACAAGACAGACGTGGACCTGTTGGAGCGGGTCCAGAGGAGGGCCATGAAAATGATTAGAGAGCTGGAACGCCTCTCCTGTGAGGAAAGGCTGAGAGCTGGGGTTGTTCAGCCTGGAGAAGAGGAGGCTCTGGGGATGCCTTAAAGGGTTTTAAACTGAAAGAGGGGGGGTGGACTAGATGATCTTTAAAGGTCCTTTCCAACCCAAACCATTTTATGATTCTATGTTATGTGCTGTAGCTGCTAGTTGTGTGTTGCTTTGGTTAACCTAGGGGAGACTGAGGTGCCCTGGCAGGTGAGTGAACGGGGGCTTCCTCCTGGAGGGGAGCTTGCTTACGGCTGCTCCGCTCTCAGCAGAGCGGGCTCTGTGCAGCCGTCTCCTGCCTACAGTGTGAGCTTTCTTGGTTTATGGGAAACCTCTGAGGAAGGGGATTCTTCAGGTGCTGAAACAGAGGTGTTTTCCTCAGCGCAACCTTGACTTTGCCCTCTGCTTCACGACCTGCCCTTGCTAACAGCAGTTTGCGGGACTCGCCTAAAACTCATCTGACCCGTCTCCCGTTACTCACTGGGGGTGGGGTGCGCGTGCGCTCTCCCCATGCGGCAGTGGTGCCCACCCTTCTGTGGGATGCGTGTTATAGAGCTGCTGGCTCGGTCCGTTCACGGCCAAGCGACGTGCGGAGCTGTTAATAGGTCATGTGCCCTTCAAGAGTCTTGTGCGAGCTGCCGCTGTTGCTGTCCCGTGCTGCCGCGCTCGAGAGATCCTCTTGGAGTGAAGAGACGAGCGTTAGCCGTGCAGTCCTGAAGCGGAAGCTGGAGGAGGTCGAGGCGTTGCCGGGCAAGCGGCCTGAACTGGGGGGAAATAGTCTCTGGGGAAAGCAGGGTGACGTGGGGGATAGGTGGCGCGGCGGGCCTGCGGAGTCCCAGGGAGAGTGGACGGCAGAGGGAGGCGCTGGTGGCCGGGGCAAAGAGCGGGATGTCGACCAGGTAACGGGGGGGGAGGGGAGCTAGGGTTAGGGCGGTGGGAGGTGCTGCTTCTGTCTTCTCTCTGCTGGGGGTACTGCTGAAGCTCCCCGGCCGGCGGCTTCTCCCGAGGGGGAAAGCTACGTTGTAGCTGTGGTGGGCCGGGGCTGCTCGCATTTGAGGAAATAAAAATCTCGGCACAGTAACGGATAGGGTTTGTTGTTATTTAGATATTGCTGTAGGGCTGAGTATACTGCTTAGCCCGCCGTTTGAAGGTAGGACCGCCCTGTGGGTGGTAGCGTTAGAACCCTGGTATTACCTAGGGAATTAGGGAGCGGTGTACCTTTTTCATTGATTTAACAAAACATGCACACACAGTCCTTTTTGATCTTTACTAGGCAAAGCACAGTATTCAGTGCTTTTCAACCCTTTCTGTGGCTCAGCATATTAATAGGTCATAGGCCTCTCTAAAGCTTTTTCTCTTCTGATCCAAAAGAGCTAACATTTAGCTACTTTTATTTTTCCTATAGAAAAACTTAGATGAACTCGAGGCAGACTGTCTGCCTTCAGTCATGTTACCATTTAAAAGCATAGTGAAAGTTTGAATAGTTTATTTTGATGGTATTTTTGTTGTTGGAGGTGAGGCTTTATATCATCAGACAACTGTCTTAACCTTTTGTTTGGGATGAGCATTTAGTAGTGATACCAGGACTATCTTTCAGCCAAAAGGTCTAGTGAAGATGGTGGTCAGGGGAAGGGGATCGGTGGTTTAATTATCAGGATGTATTGTAGTGCTTGGTTGACTTTCAATGTTTCTGGTTAATGTTTCCAGTTAACGTTCTTCTCCCTGGCCTGGACCATATTTTACACAATAGGTCAGAAAACAAAATAGTGGTATTAAGAAAGTTTTAGCTTTGCAAAATTAAAATGTCAGTTTAAATTTCGTGCCCATCTAGAAGTTTGATATATGAAAACTCACTTCTCTTTCCACTTGAACTTTTAAACTAAAAGTAAAGGATTTGATCCAGTGAGTTGGAAATGGCAGGAAGTCTAATGAGGTCAGATGGACTTTGAACTCTGGTTTTAGTGTCCAGTTTAGGGGAGGGGAAAAAAAAATTGGTCCTTTGATAACATAACACTCATCTACAATCTGTAAATGTATTTGTGGCTTCCCTTTCTCAGGATATTCCCCTTTTTTTGGTGCTTGATGGTAGAATTAAGGCACAAATTAATTGAGGAAAAAATTCTGTATGCACATCCTCTTTAGGCTGGGCCTTTTAAACACAAGCATATCTTTCAGTTTGAGAGAGGACAGGCTCCTCTACTCAATTTGTCACGATTTGTCATTTTCTGAAGTTCTAGAGAACAACTTTACTCCATAACAAATATGTTGCTGAATTCTTTAGTTATCCCTAGGGTTATTAGTTAGTCAGAATTATATAAACTTTAGTTATGGTAGGGAAGGCAGTAAGCCACCTGGATTCCCACCCAGTAAAGAGTTGAGAGAGTACTTTCTGAAATAATTCCATAGGAAGATTTTTGTTTTTAATTGTATATTTCTCTATATAAAATATTTTTCTAGGACTGTATTTTTAAACAGTTTGCTTCCCAAAGTACAGTATTATATAAAAATATTTCCACTTTAAAATAAAGCTTGGTTAATGGTAGAAGAGGTGTGTTTTCCATCTTCTGTGTCCTACCTGTATGTTTTAAATCTTTAATAAGAACGAATATTTCTGATGATAACTTCTACACCTCCCTGAAAATACAGTCTTAGGTTGGCATTATTCTTTGCTGGTTTGTGGCTTCTTGTATAATTTGTTATAGTAATAAGCATTATACTGTAAAGTTTGTACTGCTGTTTGGTAAAGTTATGAGCACTTCCAATAGTACTGCAGTTGGCCAAAGAATAAACATTATTTGAGTTATATTTGCAAGCACACCTTTGAAACTAGAGTTGGGGAATCAACTTCTTAAAAAAATTAAACAACTTCATCTATAGAAACTGAGCCATAATATCTCTGACTTTGCTATATGTAACCTACTTAGCTAGCATTTTTTCTCAAAACCTGTTTTGAAAGATGTTTAGGTCAATGGGAATATTTGATGCTTTACTATACGTTTTTATGTATTAATGTTGAATGTTTGCTGTCTTTTGTGCTGTTTGGTTTTGTTAATTTTCACACTGAATCTTTCTGGAGGATACAAATAAACAGCAATGCTGATGCTTGGAGAATTGAATGCTCTTCAGATTAATTTCTTGTAGTCTGAGTCTGAAATTAGGAGTATGTATATTTTTGTGGTTGTTAGGTTTTAGATTATAATCTCTTTGGAACAAGAATGCTGTCATTTACTCTGCATGCGAACTAGGTAGCACAGTGGTGTTCTGACTTGTAAGTATCTACCTCACAGTTTGAGCAGCAACTTCTTATTAAACTAGAAGAAGTGGAATTCCTTTTAAACCTGAGAAGACTCTGTAAGGGTAGCAGACAGGTTATAAAACTCCATTGTTAAACATCTTCCCTCCCCTCTCCTTTTCTTATTATCTCCTTTTGCACTTAAAAGGCCTTTGACCAGATACCCTTAAAGGAACAGACGCTCTCTACTTCCACATAACCCTGACAGTCCTTTGCAAGAATATTTTAAAGGATGAAAGTAAATTATGATTTGGTTGAGATTTCTTTTTTTTTTTTTAAGGTGTTTTGCTTAGCTCACTTTTTTTCCTTATAAAATGATAAGATCTGACAATATAGAACAGTTGAATAACCCTTCCCTGCCTACGCTTTTTTTTTTAAAGCTTTTTTTTTTATTATTATCTTCTTTTACTGCTGTGATATACAATCATGTTTTGTTGCCTTTTTGCTTGTTTGTCTCTTCTTAAAGCAAGAAGAAGAATTTTGTCAATATAACTCATTCCTGTATTGGAGAGCACCATTGTCTACTATTGATTTGATATTCAGGACTTAGATGGAGAGGCTGCACCAAGAGCTAAAACTTCTTCAAGGACTGATACCACAGAGACTGAAATGGAGTCCTGATCGGTTATTTCATAGTTATACATCTACTTGCAGGAAGGTTGTTTTGATACAAAAATTCACGGATGCTTCTCCTCACAGTCCGAATCTCCCCAAGGGAGAAACGGAGTATTCAGAGAGTCCCTGAAATGAAACTCAATAGCAACGACGTTACTATTAAGCAGGTATTCTTTATTGCAGTGATGGGCAGCACTGGGGATTCTCCACCATAAGTGCTCCACCGATTTGGTGGACTTTCAGAGATTATATACTATGAAGTCCTACATATTCACAGGATTTCCGAGAATTCATTTGCATAAACATGAGATTCCCTGGAACTCATTAACATATGCAAATGTCTGATCTGCATGCGCAGTCGTCTCCCGTGGTGGTCTTCAGGTGGTCTTTGGGGGCCTTCAGATGAAGGCTCGTAGTCTTCTTCACTGTGATCGCTGATTGACCTTTGCTTCTGCGCAAACTCAGTCCTAGGATCACGTAAACGGTGTCCTTCAAGGCTGTTGTCATTCTGTTGTGACCTCCTGTCTTCCGTGCATTTGTTCTCCCAAGGCCCAGTTGTCTGAGATGGGATTATCCCGGAGCCCCCTTATCTTACAACCATTCTAACTGCTCTCTAAATCACAAAGGCCTTTCTTTTGTTTAGTTAAGTGACTAAGATATTTAAATATACTCCTTGCCCCTAGGCTTTTCAGGAGGCATTTTGATGCAGTGGCTTTGTCTATCTTGGCTTTAACCCTTTCAGTTTCAGTTTGTGTTCATGTTTTTCTACTTTGGAGAAAAATAAGCAAGCTTCTGCCTTCTTGAAGAAACAATGTTAAGCCAGTCTTGCAAATGCAAGACTGAGTTTTCTAAGTTAGTGGAAGAATCACTTTTAGGTACTTGTCAGTAAGCTAGTTGGAGAGGTAAATTAATCTATCCATTGAGTAGGAGGCTATGTTTGTCTAGTAAGAATGCTTGAAAACATGGATACAGGCTAAAAGAAACTACAGAAAATCAGAACTTCTTGATGCAATTATAAGAAACAGCTTGATATGTTACATATGGAAAAGAAATTAAAAATAATTCTCCCTGTCATGAACAAAAAGTTATAACTGTGAAAGCAAACATGGAAGTGAGTGCTTTCATGTATGCTTTCAGTGTATATGAAAGAGAAGTTTATTATATGTGAAATTAAGTGAAATTTTTATAATTTGAATTTATCTTAAAACACAAATACACAGAAATTGTAGTGTTTCCTGATGTATTTTTTTCACTTTAATAGATAAACCAAAAAATAAGAGCCCACTAAAACCCAACAGAACATTCCCTTTTCTATGCAAACCAAAACCAATTGTGGCAGGGAGTGGGAAGAAAAAGGAGATCTGTTCTTCTGTAAGCTCTGTCCTGGTTTCAGCTGGGATAGAGTTAATTTTCTTCTTGGTAGCCGGTATGGGGCTGTGTTTTGGGTTTAGGATGAGAACAATGTCGATGATAAAATGATATTTTGGTTCTTGCTAAGTAGTGCTAAGCTGTTGCTAAATAGGTGCTAAGTGGCGCTCACACTGGTCAAGGACTTTTCAGCTTCCCATGCTCTGCCGGGTGCATGGGGGGCTGGGAGGGACAAAGTTAATATTTTGGACATTATGATGGTTTTGATGTCCAAAATGCGTATTTATTTTTTTTTCTTGGAGCCCATACATACAATGCATATACGCACAGAGTGCTTTAAGGATAAAACTTGGTCAGCAGTGTCCCTTTGAGACAAACAAATAGGTACTGCAAGTGCCTAATTGTTCTTGTGCTAGCAAATAGCATAAAAGGCAGAATAGGCTCCCCATCTTATTTCATTATCATTACTTTGAGTTGTGAGACGTTCTCATACTTGCATTTTGGTGCATTCCTCTCTCCCCATTTTGTATTGTGCAGCTTATCTATGAATATCCTGAATTTGTCAGCGTTAACTACTCCAATCTCAAATCGTTGTAGGATTTCTGTTTTATCGTCATTTGTTTGGTTTTGAATAATTTTGAGGTCAGAATTGCTACTGTATTAAGAGCAGTCATTTCAGTGATTAATTCAGCAATCAAAATACTCTATTCAAATTCCTTAGACCGCGTTGTATGGTGATTACTAGTGTCTGTCACTGACTTAAAAGAATGATAAAAGATGATTGCATTATCAGATTCTCCTTTTCAGTAAGAACAATTAGAAACCATTTACCTTTCAAAGATGGTTTTGAAGGTCTCTATTTCAGCATTACTGTTTTACTACAGGTTAGAGTACTGAAATTTGACTTTTTTTTTTTTTAAATGTACTATTCTGATTTATAATCCAGTAAATGCAGTGTAGTAATGCTATAAAAGATTTTTGATTTCAGGACAGCTCATAGTGAGCAATAAGTGTGATAGCATTTACAAGAACGGGTCCTTGTTATCTTAAGTTTCAAGCAGTCAAGAAAACAATGGTATTTTTAGTGTGGCTTCTTAAAAACACAAAGGTTTATATGATCACATAATATGTTTTAAAAGAAATAATTAGGCACACCACTGTGAGCTGAGGATGTAACCAAACTTTTATTTTCTTAGGTTCAGTTTTTCCTTGGAAAGGAAAAATACATAAGGATTTTTTCATATGAGGTAAGCACTTAGGAGAGTGGTTTCAGTTGCAAGTACATATTTCTGTGACTGTAAACACTATCGTTTAAAAACAATATAGCAATTAGCTATATATGGCCCAATGCTTTGATATAAAAATAATGTAAATGCTAATAAGACACTGAGTCATAGCAGAAGAATGTTGTTTCAGAAAGGGATGATTGGCACAGAAAAGAAATCAAAAATAAAATTCTTCATTCACTGAATAAAAGTAAACTTATTTTTACTTTATTTTCTTCTTAGAAATGTAGGTACTTGAAGGTGAAACTGTTAAGCAGCCAGCAATAAACATTAAGTTGTCAGTTTGAAGGTTCATTACATGCTGTATTTCTATTGTGTAGTATACAATACCTCCTCAAAGCAAAGTGTAAAAGCAACAATAATTATAACAGAGCCCTAACTGACACTAGCATCTCAATATTTTTATGTCTGGCTTTTGCCTACTGTTTACTGTATGCTGCTTTCAGTGGGGACTAGTGTTAAGTGATGACCTGCAGACCAGATCCAGCTCATAGGATGATTCCATCTGGTCACTTGCCTCTTGTGCCATGGCCTTGCCATAGGGCTGTGCCTGATGGAGAACAGTTGCCCAATAAATACAATTGCTAGGACAGCCTGTGAAACCCAACAGCCAAGTGTTTCAGACTTTCCTGCAGAGCAGTCAGCAATTAAATCTGAAAGGCATCAACACAGTGTCTAAATGAACCATGAATGTGTCCTCAATCTGGCATCTGGCCCCCAGCTTTTGAAAGACTGGCCTAGGCCAATAGTATTCTCCTTGCATCAACTGTCGTCTTATGCTGTATTGGGTTTGACCAGCCAAGGTCAACCCAATGCATACGCTGGATAATTTGGTGTTCCTTTAAATCTTTTGGACAGATATATTCCACTCTGAGAGTGTGTGTGCTCAGTATGTTTGACTGACACACACCTTAATTGGGGTCTTCAGATTTTCCTCATGCTTCTACCCAAGGGTCGTTAAAGGACAGAGTTCCTTCTTTCTTTGTGAAGTAGTTACTTGGTGCTCCTTGTACATTCATAGCTATTTAACCCATAATTTTTAGGTAAATAGTTTTAGATTAATTCAAAATAAAGAGGTCATGTAGATTAAAAAAAAAAAAAAAACAAACCAAACCTAAACCACAAACTTATTTCAAGGAGGAAGTTTTTTATTTCTTTTCTTTCCTCTAAAGCTTGAAGTGTTTGCTTTGGCACATCTTTGAGTGCTAATACTAACATGAACCTCCACACTGCCAAATCTGCCTTCTGTATAGGCCCTGTGAGAGATATTTTGAATGTGGTGTAAAAAAGATGGGAAAGAACGGAGAAGATTTTGAAGATTTGAAAATAATTTTAAGACGAGGATTCAAAAGTCCTGGAGTCACATCTGGAGAAAATCTCAGTGAAGAATCTATATGCCTGGCATTTCATCCAGGCCAGGGAGTTGACAAGTCAGAGCTCGCATCTTCTAGGAGTACTCTGAAAGATAATGTATTTGAAAGATCTGTTAATCAATGTGAGGGATACAAAGAATGACAGAGTAAACGGAAGAGAGGCAGTATTCCCTGTGACTATTCTACAAGACCCTTAAGATTTCTTGCTCTTAAAAGCAGAGATGGTGTTAAGGCTCAAGAAAGGCTCCTCAGAAACTTAGAAAAGTTTTAAGGTGTTACTGTTTAGCTATGCAAATCATCTGATGAGTCCTCTAATAGTGAAGTAAGAGCAGAAACTGAAGTGGATATCCTCTGATACTGCAACTTCCTTGTGCTTGTCTCTGCTGGGCTCTCTATCCAACAAAATTATATAATGCTTCTCCATTGCTATTAAGAGATTCTTCTCAAGGGACAGACTACTACATCTTAAAGGTGCAGAACATATTACACTGAGTCCTCTTAGGACTTCTTTCACTCGTTTTCCTACCTCTGTTAAGAAAAATGAGTAACAGAAACCAATGATGCCATCTGAAATATTGTCCTGGTTTCATCTGGGATAGAGTTAATTTTCTTCCTAGTAGCTGGTATAGTGCTGTGGTTTGCATTTAGGATGAGAATAATGTTGATAGCAACAACTAAAACAGCAGTGTGTTAAGTAGTGCTTACACTAGGCAAGGACTTTTCAGCTTCCCATGCTCTGCCAGGTGCACAAGAAGCTGGGAGGGGGCACAGCCAGGACAGCTGACCCAGACTGGCCAAAGGGCTATTCCATACCATATGATGTCATGCTCAGTATATAAACTGGGGGGAGTTGGCCGGGGGGCAGCAGTCGCTGCTCGGGGACTGGCTGGGCATTGGTCGGTGGGTGGTGAGTAATTGTATCATGCATTGCTTGTTTTGTATATTCTATTATTATTATTATTATTTCCTCTTCCTCTGCTGTCCTATTAAACTGTCTTTATCTCAACCCACAGGTTTTAAGTTTTATTTTCCGATTCTCTTCCCCCATCCCACTGGGGGCAGGGGGAGGGTGAGCGAGTGGCTGTGTGGTGCTTAGTTGCCGACTGGGGTTAAACCATGACAAATATTATTTCTCAATTCTGGACAGTGGCATCCTGCTTTAGGAAGCAGGATGCTGGTTTCCTTGGTGCTATTGCTAGAAGCACAGAAAATATTTTGATTGTAATAAGAGGCTAAACTGTACCATTATATTTTGTTCTTCTTTGGGTCTGCACTGACTCCAAAGGTATTTACAAAATGCATTTTGGGAGAATGGATGATTGGATATTTGCGAGTCTGAACATCAAGCTGACCATGTCCACCATGTTACATTCTTGTCACTTACTTAGAGTCTAAAAAAAACTTTTCAAAATATCAAATTTTCTCATAGGATAAATTCTGCAAACAATCCTATTCATTTTGGATGATTCTTCATTCAAATACTTCTTAACTATCTTGAAAGATTTCAAGCTATGTTTAGATATCGGTAACTGTTGCAACCACTGAGTGATCTGAGTGAGAAAACACTATAAGCTCCAAGACCATGTAGTACCCTCATTGTATATAACTCAGTATTCAAGACTGCCCTTGTTCTTGCCTCCTATTAAAGCACACGTATCGTGAACTAATAGTTGATGGATGTTTATATGCTTGCCTGGGTTGTGTCATCCTTAATTTGAATCAAAAAGTGAGTTTATTCTTCATGAAGGAAACCATATTCTCCTTCCTGGAAAAGCTTTTGTTGGCAGGTCAGTTTCTAGTATCAGTATGCAATGAGCACCAGGAGGGAAGAGTTACTGCAGCTAGACCTGGAATCTTCATTGCATATTCACATACTGTGAAATAAGCAATAAAGCATGACTTAAGCTCACTCTGATAGGTTGCCTAGACACACGGTAAGTAGAAAGGGAAGACCAAGGCAAAATATTCTGTTCTGTTGTAGTCCAGAACCTGCTATAAAGAGAAATAACCCTGTCTCTGCTACAGTGTCTTTCTACATCATCATATAACAGTAGCTGAAAAATGTCATCATCTGATGAATGTGTATTCACTGTATCTGGTGCCAACCTTCAGTGTTGGACTGACTTATGAAACTTCTTTAGTTAGTTAGTGTTGGAAAATAAAGCTAAATAAGCTTAGTGGCAGGCAGATTTGTTGACGAGGATACTGCAGGGGGGAATGTAGAAGCAGTCATTACCAGTTTTGTTCCTGTCGTGGTTTAACCCCAGTTGGCAACTAAGCACCACATAGCCACTTGCTCACTCTCCCCCAGTGGGATGGGGGAGAGAATCAGAAGGGTAAAAGTGGAAAACCTCGTGGGTTGAGATAAAGACAGTTTAATAGGTAAAGCAAAAGCTGTGCGCACAAGCAAAGCAAACCAAGGAATTCATTCACTACTTCCCATCGGCAGGCAGGTGTTCAGCCATCCCCAGGAAAGCAGGGCTCCATCATGCATAACGGTTACTTGGGAAGACAAATGCCATCACTCCAAACATGCGTTGTTCCCCCCCCCCCCCCTTCCTTCTTCTTCCCCCAGCTTAATATGCTGAGCATGATGTCATATGGTATGGAATAGCCCTTTGGCCAGTCTGGGTCAGCTGTCCTGGCTGTGTCCCCTCCCACCTTCTTGTGCACCCCCAGCCTGCTTGCTGATGGGGCCATGTGAGAAGCAGAAAAGGCCTTGACACTGTGTAAGCACTGCTCAGCAATAACTAAAACATCCCTTTGTTATCAAGGCTGTTTCCAGCACAAATCCAAAACATAGCTCCATACTAGCTTCTATGAAGAAAATTAACTCTATCCCAGCCAAAACCAGTAGCTTCTTGCTTCTCTCTTCACTGCTTTATCACATCTTGTAGATCTGTCAGGGCACTAAGGAAAAGGTAAAAATTTAGTAGAGTCTTATGAAACCCAATGTCTTCAGTGTGTGTTTGGAGGCGATGAAACAATGAAACTGGAAGTTCCCATTAAAGCAAATTTGCACATACGGAGATTAGTTTTGGCTTTTTCATTCTAAAATATGGACACTCCTTTAATAGTAAATAAAATATAGGAGGCCTATTGCCCTGACGTATGAAAGAGCTTTAATAAATGCCAATTATAAGAGAGATGTGGAATCTCCATCCTTGGAGATATTCAAAAGCTGTCTGGATATGGTCCTGAGCAACTGGCTCTAGGTGATCCTGTTTGAGGAGGGGGGTTGGACCAGATGACCTCCAGAGGTCCCTTCCAACCTCAACCATTCTGTGATTCTGTAAATAGATCTTGCCTGATTAAATATGGTTGATGAAAAACATTCAACTTTCATATACTTGCTGGATAGGAGGTATGATCTAACAATACATAGGGAACAGAGCGGATACTCTGGGTGTTTAATTCCCCTTACAGGCACCTCATGGAAACAAAAGAAACAAAACCATTACTGTTTTGGTAAAAGTTTTTCTTAGGTGTATTATTCTATTAAAATCTCTTTTTGGAAAGAGATTTTTGGATTTTGAATAAAATGCAAGGTTCTGCAAGGATAAATGTGGTCATACTTTGACATGTATATGTTTTACTTGTTTAGGATATGAAAAGCAGGAAGGGTGAAGCATTGTTTCTAATGGGCTTCTGAGAACTGAGCTAGCCTCATTGCTGTTGAAGTAACAACTTAACACTGGGAACATAGGACATATGAAAACAGAAGCTTAAAGAATGGGCAAACAAGATATCTCTGATCTTAAGGTAAATCTGTAGAAATAGGATCAATATTCTGAAGTAGGACTTCAGGAGAAAACATCTTGGTGTTTCCGCTTTCTAGAGATAACAAGATAAAGGAGTACACAATAGTTATGTGGACTTTGAACCACCATAATGTCTGTTATAAAACATATCATACATGCGTTTTCATACTTGTGAATATTAGGGAATTGGGTGTGAGAATTTTCAGCATGGGAATTTGTTTGTATGGCTTTGCAGAATAGATTTTTATGTCTCTTTATTAGATTGTAAATGCTGAGTCTTCATTCCAGGGAAGAGTGAGAATCTTATCATGTCTGAAAGAAGATGCAAAACCTAGAATGAAATGGGAGAAATTTGGAATTAAGAAAATGCTTTCAGTCAGAGGAATATACATACTTAGTTATGTCCCAGTCAAAAATCCAGAGCATCTGCATGTGCTGGGATACATGTGTATGCAGGTTTCTTACAAGGTTCAGATTCATAATAAGAGTGGGCCTGGTAACAGTGACTGATAAGTTTTCCTGGTATGTCCTATTAAAAGAATTTTTTTTTTTTTTTTTTTTAATTTCACTTATAAACATTGGTGAAACTGGCAGATTGAGCTGAAAGTTTTTATGCTGACTCAGGATAACTTGTTGGAGAAAATAAAATTCAAACTAGTCTTATTTTGAAAGGTGTATCTAGAAAAAGAATAAACATGCTGTTTATCACCTGTTGAAAATTTCTAGCACTGTGTTCTATTTTTTGAAGCTGTAATGGGTTTTTTTTTTAGGTCCTGTTGTATAAGAATTGCAATATAAGAAGTCTAGGGAGAAAACAGAAGCAATGTAAGAAGCAGAAACTTATGTTTGGCAGGGTGCAGAAAACAATTTTCTTATCCTTCTCGTCTTTGAAAAAATTGTTTGTGTGAAACCACTACTAAGTTTAACAGCTAACATTTCAGAGGTACCCTCCAGGGCTGAACAGGCTTTTCTGCTCTGATTTACTGGGTATTGCTAAGGCTGGGTACTTGACCTCACAGTGGGAATACTTCCTCCCCATGCTCTCGGGTGACTTCCTGCGGGGAAAGAGACTACTTGGTCTGAAAGCAGAGCTCTCCTGTGGGGGAGGTGGAAGAGGGAGAGATGGGCACCAAGGAGGAAGACTAGGATTGGCTGGTGTTCTGCACCTGGAGGGGGAGAGACAGTGCAGGGTTCTTTCTGGATCTCAATAAGAAAGGCCTGGCAACAAATGGCTTAATAAAATAGCTGTTTAATAAGACAGAATAAAAAGAGGGATATAAATAGTGAGTAAATCTTACATCACTTCAGATCCTGGGAACATCATGTTTGTGCAGCATCGGGCAGATCCTGGATGGATTTTTCCCACAGCATGCTGTGCAGAGCAGATCCTGTCCGTGGAGAGAAGCTCTCCTTTTTGGTAATTTGAGCTATTTTATAATTTCCTTACAAGAAAACAACTCTATTCATAAAGGGCATTCTCATGAGAACTTCTTGCTGCACTTTTAGATAAAGGCAAGGACACGCAGGTGGCGTAATCGCTGGTACCAAGTAGGAGCTGCCTGCAGGTTCCTCTGTTACAATGAGCTGGCTGAGTTTATCTTGCGTCCAAGGAATTTGTGCAGCACAACACAGGCCTGAAGGCCAAGCTGTATGTGCAGCACAGGCCTGGGCCTACTCAGGTTAACTGTTATGTGGATCACTAACTCCTTGATGTACAATGGTCTCCTGATCAGGATCGCTACAGCTGGGCAATTAGAGAGACCAGGAAATGGGAGAAACATCCAGGAGTAAGTGGATGGGAAATTTAGATTACATGCAGAGGTAGGCAGACCTCATAGCTCAGAGTCAATAAAATGGCACAACTGAAACCAACAAAATAAAAGAAACATTGGGCAAAAAGTTAGAAGGGGATCAAATGCTGGGGTAGAGAAATCAGAAAACTGGAGGCTGGGATTTATTATAGAAAGAGAGAAGAGGCAATGGGCAAAAATTAAAAAACAGAAAAATCCATCTGAACACAGGAAAACACTTTTTTACTGTATCTTCCTTACTAGATATCGTAACTTTGGCTAACACAGTTTATTGCTATCCCTCAGGACTATGAAGAGCAAAGTTATCTTGATTTGAAATAACTACACCAAAAAGCTATAATGTACCAAATAACTTATCCCCACTACCGTCCCATTATACCCATTACTTTTAAAGAAAAGTTCAGTAAAGTTCATTCTTATTCAAGGCATCCCATAAAAAGATTTTTGGTTCACTGGTTCTGATAGGTCAAGAAAAGTATTTACAGGAAATAGTAATGGATTTCAGAAAAATCAAGAGTCTCAGGATGCTGTAATATTAGAAATGTTTCAGTGTTTCATTTGATAGCTCGAACAATTAGGATGATGTTGTTTGGGAAGTATGAGACAATACTGATTACTCATGAGAATACTGCCAAAAGATTTTTGAGGACAGTGTGTACCTGCTCTCAATTAATGAATTTTGCTTCATTGGTTCTTAGGTTTTTCTCTAGATTGCATTTTTATGCCTTGTCTTCAGTAGGTCTTTTTCTAAGATAATTAATATTCCTGCATGCCTGTGCTCTGTCCAACTCTGATGATCTTCCACACTGTTATTCATTCATTCTAAGCTCAACCAGACACAATTCAATGAGTTGTTCCCAGAAGAATACACATGCACAATAATAGCAGCAAGCTGCTTTTTAATAAAGTCTTTCATCTTTGTCATTGGTGCCTGATTCAGACTACATTAAAATCAAAGGAAAGACTCCCATTGGTCTTGATGGAAGCTGGATCCAAACCTTCAGACATCTTGATATTTCATTTATGTAGCTCTTGGCATTCCATAACCAAATGATTAGCTAAAAGATTATGTGGGGGCAGATAATATTTAAGGATATGAAGCTAAAGTAAAACACCTCAAACAGACCTGTTTTATTAGGGATAATAATTCCATTTAGCAGGTGAGAGGTGTTCTCTTTTATAAGAATTATTGTTGAACTCCAACCATAAAATGCTATCAGCAGTATTCTTAATCAGTTGAATTACATTCTCATTAATTTAATTATTTTCTAATTCATGATATGAAAGAGACATTTTGCAAACAAGTATGGAGACAAGTACTTATCATAAGCAGTTTTACAAGCTAGACATATATGGCACAGGGTTAATTGTTTGTAAATATCAGAAGTGAGTAAGGAGTCAATGTTTATTATTTGATTAGTGTTTGCCTTGTATGCCTAATCATAAACCAGGACCCTACTGTGCCTGTCCTAGAGAGCTTAGCATCTAAGTAAGACAGATAACAGATAGAGAGATGAATGCAAGAAACAATGAGACAATATTAATCAGTATAATTGTATTTACTTTTTATAATAAAATATCTGTCTATTATCTGTTTTGTTGTGGTAGCTGCTCCCATTAACAGCAAGAAGATTTTCTTCTGTTCCAATATTTCTTAAATTCTGTCCTAGAGATTTCCAAGTTCAGCATCCAAAAACATATAATTGCTTTTGGGGATTTTGATCCTGATAGACCAGAAGAGAAAGATGTTCAAAAGCTCCTAGTATCATTCTTTGAAAAAAGTCTCTGTAACACAATGACTGTTCAGTTCACTCAGCTGCACAGCCTTCATCGAGGTAGTTTTCATGGTGTCCCTGGAGGCCAGCAGAAAAAACCCCATGCTTGATATCACTGTAAGCGCTAGGCCTGATCTGAAAAATGGTCCCTGTTTCTTGTATTTCACTGTAGTCCTAGTTCAGTAAACATGTAATGAGGAAGAGCTGATTCTTAAATCTGTTAATAAAAGGAGGAATCAATTGTCTCTAGGTAAAAAGAAAATTTTGCTTCTTTTACAGATTTCAAGTTTTAGTAAGATTGCCAAATACTAGTCTTCTGACAGATGGAATGTGCAGTCCTTTAAACAATTAATTCTTTTCTCCCTTCCAGTTCTGATTCATCCTAACCATTTCCTCTATTACATGTATGTTTTACTGATCCTCTAAATCATTTTCATGTTTATTAATAAGAGGCAGACATAAATATCAATATTCATATTTCTGTGGAACTCTGTAAAGCTTGGGAGTAAAGAGCTAGGGCTGTTCAGAGCTGTACCTGTTTGGTTTTATCTACCATCACGATGGGAATCATTCTGAGGTGCTCTGAATATACAGAAATATAGATGTTAGTGCAATTTTTGGCATTAAGTTCTGAAGTTCAGGAATACAATTATGTTTGAAATGTCTTTTCAGTCCTCGAAGTCTTGAGTCGAAGAGGTCTTCAGTAAAAGAGAATGTGCAAACATCATTCCCAGTTTAAAAGATCTTCATAGGTAAAACAGTGAATTTAACTTTGTTACATTTAGAAAGAATCAGAATAATTTTTTATGAACATTGTGTGTAGTTTGGATGCAGTTCTTTCCAGTTTTGCAATGTCCCAGTTAGTGATTGCTGATGTTTATGGGTTTTCATAGTTACTGTCACAAGTACATTTTAAATGAGGTTGTTTAAAGTAGAAATTGGCAATGATTAACCTTCCTGGGCTTCTTAGATATTTTGCTCTCAGTCCAATAACCAAAACTGTGGTATGGCATCCAACTGAGAGAGAGAGAAATGACATGCTTAAAACTGAATTACTTCTGCACAGGAATTCTTAATGCTATTCCACTGTTTTCTCTCTTCCTCAATATAATCTGCTTTAAGTAGAAAATAATGTCTACTGTTGATTATAGTACTCTGAGACACAGGTTTCTGCTCAGATTGGCATAGAATGGGAAAAGAGTAAGAAAAAAATCAAATGTTCAACACATGTTTAGGAATTGAGAAAACAAACATAATTTTGCATTCCAGATTGTATAACTAATGGCTGGTATTGCCTAAATAAACTCGGTGAGATCATATCTTGAGGGTGTAAACTTGTAATTTTGATCATATTGTTTTGAACACATGGATAGTGTAGAGTAAATGATAACTCATCTATGAAATGCAGATTTGATGTACAGTCCGAGATTTAAAACTCTAAACAAATCACTGAAGTTATCCAGGAGATATTCCAAAGGTAAATGTGGAAGTATACAACCTTTATATTCTGTTGATTAGAATTTTTTCACGGGTGAACTGATATTTTATGACTACCATTTGTACTGGGTCTGGCTGGGATGAAGTTATGAAGTTAACTTTCTTCATAACAGCCCATATGGTGCTGTGCTTTGCATTGGTGGCTAAAACAGTGTTTAACTTAATAGGTTGTGACATTAATGGTCCTTGATTGCTTTGCTGTATAAGAGTCTAGGGCTTGTTAGTGACTGATTTTAGCTCTTTATGTTTGCTGCACTGCTTATCTCTGTTTTTCTGTGCCTAGGAACATTTTGATAAAAGCAATGGCCATGCGCTTGGCCCTGGGATTGATGCCCTTCCTGTGCTGGGAGGGCTATCTTGTGGAGAGAATGAGGGATTATACCTCCATCTTCTCTGGGACTGATGTGGCTGGCTTTCTTGCACAGGCTCCCAAGTTTTTTGCACATCCTTATGTAAGGTGTTTGATTAGTATCATTGTCCTTTTCTCAGGTTTGTGGAAACTGGTTTCATCCTGATATAAGAGGAAACAGCTTGTTGGTGAGGCGACAAGGAAACATGCCCTGAGGCGGTCAATCCCTGGGTTGCAGGGTGTGTGGAAGGATTTGGGCAGGTGCCTAGGGTGGTTATCACCTCCCATATCTTGGGATTTTACACCTGAACAGGCAATCCTGTAATCCCGTTGAATTAGCGCACCACCTGACAGAAAGATGCCTTGCCTACCCCAATGAAACCCAGATGCTCCTAGCATTGTATTGGGGTTTGGCCTGTGCCTATTGAGCCTCTGTTCAGTACCATCAGAGGAGCATGGTTGAGACAGGGACCCAAACCATAACTGAGGACACCATGGATGAGATAGGGACCCAACCCCCAACTACAGTAATTGCCCCAGTACTCAAAAAAGAAACACAAGCTTTTCTAGGTGTTGTGAGTTTCTGGAAAATACATATTCCATGTTACAGTCATCTTGTGAGCCCTCTCTAGTGAATGACCCAAAAGAAGAACTATTTTGAGTGGGCCCCTGAGCAACATTAGGTCTTTGAACAGATCAAACAGGAGATAGCTTGTACAGTAGCTCTTGGGCCTGTTTGTACAGGACCAGCTGTGCAAAATGTGCTCTACACTGCAGCCATAGGACATCTAGGGAGAGATGCAACATACAGATGGGCTCGTGATCGAGGGGTGGACCTGACCACGGAGGCCATCACACAGGTCACCCATGAATGTGAAACATGTGCCGCAATCAAGCGTACCACACCACACCAGTAGTCTCTCTGGAATAGAGCACGGTGGCTGGGTTTTCCATATGGCGAGGCCTGGCAAATTGACTATATTGGACCACTGCCACGAACCCACCAAGGCAAGCGCTACATACTCACCATGGTGGAAGCAACTACCGGGTGGCTAGAAACATACCCTGTAAACCATGCCACTGCCCGAAACACCATCTTAGGCCTTGAAAGGCAAATTTTGCGGCGACATGGTACCCCAGAAAGAACTGAATCAGACAATGGGAGACATTTCCAAAATAACCTCATAAACTTCTGGGCCAAGAAACATGGCATTGACTGGGTGTATTACATCCCCTAACACCCACAAGCCTCTGGAATGATTGAAAGATATAATGGACTGTTAAAGACTATGTTGAGAGCGTTGGGCACTGGGGCATGGAAGCACTGGGATATAAATTTAGCAGAAGCCACTTGGCTGGTTAACACCAGAGGATCTGCTAACCGTCCTGGTCCTGCCCAAACAAAGCCCCTACATACTGTGGGGGGAGATAAGGTCCCCGTAGTGCACATAGGGAAGTGGCTGGGGAAGGCGGTATGGATTGCTCCTCCCTTGGGAAAAGGCCAAACCCATTTGTGGGATTGTCTTTGCTTAAGGACCTGGGTGTACTTGGTGGGTAATGCCAAAGGATGGGGAGATCCAGTGTGTACCTCAAGGAGATTTAACCTTGGGGGAAAAATAGTCTGTGTTGTGAGTTGTATGTTGTAGAAAGTAACGTAGCAGGAACTACCTCAACTGACGAAGACTGAGCTTTGCAAGGAACCAGGCAAGTGCAGCGATGACCCAAACCAAGCCAATCTTGGTGCCCAACAATCAAACACGCTGCTTCTCCTGTCCTGAGTGCCCACCTTGACAGGTGGGGCCCAAGTCATAGCCTGTTCTTATGAACATTTTGGGGGAGTGGCAGAAGCCCATGTGTCATGGTTTAACCCCAGCTGGCAACTAAGCACCATGCAGCTGCTCGCTCACTCTCCCACAGTGGGATGGGGGAGAGAATCAGAAGGGTAAAAGTGGGAAACCTCGTGGGTTGAGATAAAGACAGTTTAATAGGTAAAGCAAAAGCTGTGCGCACAAGCAAAGCAAACCAAGGAATTCATTTACTACTTCCCATTGGCAGGCAGGTGTTCAGCCATCCCCAGGAAAGCAGGGCTCCATCATGCATAACGGTTACTTGGGAAGACAAATGCCATCACTCCGAATGTCCCCCCTTTCCTCCTTCTTCCCCCAGCTTAATATGCTGAGCATGACATCATATGGTATGGAATAGCCCTTTGGCCAGTCTGGGTCAGCTGTCCTGGCTGTGTCCCCTCCCACCTTCTTGTGCACCCCCAGCCTGCTTGCTGATGGGGCCATGTGAGAAGCAGAAAAGGCCTTGACACTGTGTAAGCACTGCTCAGCAATAACTAAAACATCCCTTTGTTATCAAGGCTGTTTCCAGCACAAATCCAAAACATAGCCCCATACTAACTTCTACGAATAAAATTAACTCCATTCCAGGCAAAACCAGCACACCATGGAATGGGAAAATAATATCTATCTATCTATCTGTTCAGGGACAGGGGATAGTAGTTAACAAGAATGTATAAATCTGTATGTTGGATATAAAGATGGTTTAAGTATGTAGTATTGGTTGTAAATGTTGGTAAGAGGACATTTCTGTAAGGAGAAATAGATAGAATCAGAAGGTCGGAGGATACTTAGATGTATCAAATAATGTGGAACCTGAGCATGATGCAAATTGTATGGAATAAGGGGTGGAGATTGTATTGGGTCTGGCTGGGATGGAGTTAACTTTCTTCATAGTAGCCCTCATAGTGCTGTGTTTTAGGTTTTTGACTAAAACAGTCTTGATAACACACCACCGTTTTGGCTGTTGCTGAACAGTGCTTGCACAGTGTCAGGGCTTTCTCTCCAACTCCCCTGCTCAGAGGCCAGTAGTCTGGGGGTGAGCAAGAGGTTGGGAGGAGACATAGCAGGGACAGCTGACCCAAAGTGACCAAAAGGATATTCCATACCATTTGATGTCTGCTCAGCAATAAAAGCTGAGGGAAAGGGGGAGGGTGCAGGGACGTTTGTGGTTATGGCATTTGTCTTCCCAAGCAATCATTATGCATACTGAGGCTCTGCTTCCCAAGAAGCCCCTCACTACAAGAAGGACATTGAGGTGCTGGAGCGTGTCCAGAGGAGGGCAACGAAGTTGGTGAAGGGTCTGGAGCACAAGTCTTATGAGGAGCGGCTGAGGGAGCTGGGGTTGTTTAGTCTGGAGAAGAGGAGGCTGAGGGGAGACCTTATTGCTCTCTACAACTACCTGAAAGGAGATTGTAGCGAGGTGGGGGTCGGTCTCTTCTCCCTAGTAACAAGTGATAGGATGAGAGGAAACAGCCTCAAGCTGCGCCAGGGGAGGTTTAGGTTAGATATTAGGAAAAACTTCTTCACCGAAAGGGTGGTCAAGCATTGGAACAGGCTGCCCAGGGAAGTGGTTGAGTCTCCATCCCTGGAGGTATTTAAAGAATGGATAGATGTGGTGCTCGAGGACATGGTATAGATGGACTTGGCAGTGATAGGTTAACGGTTGGACTTGATGATCTTAAGGGTCTTTTCCAACCTTGACGATTCTATGATTCTATGATTCTAAGAAGTGGCTGGATATCTGCCTGTTGATGAGAAGTAGTGAATTAATTCCTCTTTTTGCTTTGCTTGCACACGCAGCTTTTGCTTTACCTATTAAACTGTCATTATCTTGACCCACGAGGTTTTTTTAATCTTATACTCTCCCTCTGTCCTGTTGAGGAGGGGGAGTGAGAGAGCGGCTGGGTGATGGTCTGGCAGCCGGCCAAGGTCAACCCACCACACATGCCTGTACCTCAGCAGTCCTCGAGGGGAGATTTTTTTCTTTGAGATCTTTTTAAATGATTCCAATTCTCCCTTCCACCCCTCCCCAGTTGTACCATACAGCTTCTTGTGGGGCCAAGCAGCAAACTGGGACATGAATTAAAAATAACCAAAAGGAATCACTTATGACATGAGATGTAATGGCCAAATTTTACATCTCAGCAATTGAAGGGCTTTCAGGCTGTGGTGAGATAAGAGGTTGCTACTCCTGTCACGAGGTGGCAGAAGTAGGCAGTTGCCCTGATGCTGCAGTTATAAGTCTACTTTATGCTACTTTAGACTGCTCCAACAAAGCAGCTTGTGATTACAGTGTGTGAGCTGGGATGGTGTCGGGTTAAATTGCTTAGTACCGAGGCATGTAAGCAATGTAAAAATCAACTGCTTTATTGAACTACTGCTTTATAAGTGTGTCAACATTTCCATGTTCTGCAGAATGATGTTACAGGTTAAAACAACTGGAGGATGCTCTTGGCTAGTTCAAAGCTGTGGAGGAAGGAGCTGGAGGAAACAGTTAAAAGGAAAAGAGATAAGTAAGTTTTAACTGGAACGTTTTGAAGTTCAGATACCAAACAGCATTGCAGTGCTCTCCTAGGACCAGGCCTTCACTGTCTCTTTTGCTGCATATTAGTTACTGCTCAATACAAAATGCATCTTGTGGGGGGCCAAATTAAACCCCTGCTGGAATGGGGGGAATGCTGTAGGCAGTTCCTTGTAGGAGCAGAACAAATGTGTCACTGAGTTAAGCACTCATTGAGGCCAATAGCTATTCTTTGCATTTTTTTTTGCTTCCACAAAAATATTTTAGATTATAGCAGCGAATGATAACTGCATTTTAAATCATGACGGATTATGGTGGGATTTCCATCTTTACACAGGCCTTCTAGCTGAAGATTGTAATTTCCACATGAGGAATACCTCAAATAATACTACCAGACCATTAACATGTTGTCTTCTTAAACTGAAAGCATTCGTTTTGTTCTGCCAAGTTATACCCAGTGCTTTCACAAACCCCACCCTGTACAATCTGGCTACCTGAGAGGGACGGAAAGCCACGAGATTCTTCATTTATTGCATGCTCTATTGGCCTTTGGACAGTTGTAGATATTAATCTTGTTCCATAGCATCGATTCAGCTACTATGATCTATTTCAGGACCAGAACCATGAGTGTAGGTGATCAGCCTTTTAAAGTACTGGGAAAATGAAGGTGAAAAATGATTTACATTGTTCTTGCTGACTTTCTATTACAGAAACAGATGTTGGAGTTTTACTGGCTGAAATAATCAGCCAGTAAAAAGATAAAGATAGTAGGTCATCAGTCCTACTTTCCCCATCAAGTACCACAACTGCAAAACAAAGTGTAAGTTCCAGAAATTATAAGTTTTATTGCATAGGCCAAAACCAGCATCTAGAGAGTAAGTGCGGAAGCAAAGTAGTTAAGCTCTCATAGGCCTTTGTAGGCCTCATGAGTTAAGAAACATTTGCAGCTAATGGTCTTGCACAATTTAATTAACAAAGGAGTGAATTATTTGTGAAGAGATGTACTGCCTAAGGCTTCCTTATCTGACTGTCTAGAGCATCCTTATCTGAAGAATTCCAGTCACTGTTGTTATTTACTATATCCTGTTTACCTGACACAGTTTGATGGAGAAGGCGTAGAACCATAGAATCAAAGAATTGTTTAGGCTGGAAAAGATCTTTAAGATCATTGAGTCCAACCCTTAACCTAACACTGCCAAGTCCACCACTAAACCATGTCCCTAAGCACCACATCTACACATCTTTTAAATACCTCCAGGGATGGAGACACAACCACTTCCCTGGGCAGCCTGTTCCAATGCTTGACAACCCTTTCAGTGAAGAAGTTTTTCCTAATATCCAGTCTAAACCTCCCCTGGCGCAACTTGAGGCCATTTCCTCTTGTCCTATTGCTTGTTACTTGGCAGAAGAGACTGACACCCACCTTGCTGCAACCTCCTTTCAGGTAGTTATAGAGAGCGATAAGGTCTCCCCTCAGCCTCCTCTTCTCCAGGCTAAACAACCCCAGCTCCCTCAGCCGATCCTCATAAGACTTGGTCTCTAGACCCTTCACCAGCTTCGTTGTCCTTCTTTGGATGTGCTCCAGCACCTCAATGTCTTTCTTGTAGTGGGGTGCCCAAAACTGAACACAGTACTCGAGGGGCGGCCTCACCAGTGCCGAGTACAGGGGCACTATCACCTCCCTGGTCCTGCTGGCCACGCTATTCCTGATACAGGCCAGGATGCCATTGGCCCTCTTGGCCACCTGAGAACACTGCTGGCTCATATTCAGCCACCTGTTGACCAACACCCCCAGGTCCTTTTCTGCCAGGCAGCTTTCCAGCCACTCTTCCCCAAGCCTGTAGCGTTGCATGGGGTTGTTGTGACCCAAGTGCAGGACCCGGCACTTAGCCTTGTTGAACCTCATACAGTTGGCCTCGTCCCATCCATCCAGCCTGTCCAGGTCCCTCTGTAGGGCCTTCCTACCCTCAAGCAGATCAACACTCCTGCCCAACTTGGTGTTTCCCCCGCATCCAATAAAGGATGGAGCTTCTCCTTAGCTCTCCTTTTGTTGCTAATGTATTTGTAGAAACATTTTTTAATTGCCTTTTATGTCAGTAGCCAAATTAAGTTCTAGTTGGGCTTTGGCCCTTCTAATTTTCTCCCTGCATAGCCTCACGACATCCTTGTAGTCCTCCCGAGTTGCCTGTTCCTTCTTCCAAAGGTCATAAACTCTCCTTTTATTCCTGAGTTCCAGCCAAAGCTCTGTGTTCAGCCAGGCCAGTCTTCTCCCCTGCCTGCTCGTCTTTCAGCACATGGGGACAGCCTGCTCCTGCGCCTATAGGATTTCCTTCTTGAAGAATGTCCAGGCTTCCTGGACCCCTTTGCCCTTCAGGATTGCCTCCCTAGGGACTCTGTCAACCAGTCTCCTAAAAAGGCCAAAGTCTGTCCTCCAGAAGTCCAAGGCGGCAGTTCTGCTAACCTGCCTCCTTACTTCTCCAAGAATTGAGAACTCTCTCATTTCATGATCGCTGTGCCCAAGACGGCCTCCAACCATCACATCACCCGCAAGTCCTTCTCTGTTCACAAGCAACAGGTCCAGCGGGGCCCCTTCCCTAGTTGGCTCCCTCACCAGCTGTGTCAGGAAGTTATCATCTCCCACACACTCCAGGAACCTCCTGGACTGTTTCCTCTCCACTGTACTGTATTTCCAGCAGGCATCTGGTAAGTTGAAGTCCCCCACGAGAACAAGGGCTAGCGATCGTGAGACTTCTCCCAGCTGCTTATAGAATATTTCATCTGCCTCTTCATCCTGGTTGGGTGGTCTATAACAGACTCCCACCATGATATATCTGCCTTGTTGGCCTTCCCCCTGATTCTTACCCATAAACACTCGACCCTTTCATCACCATCGTTAAGCTCTAGACAGTCAAAACACTCCCTAACATACAGGGCTACCCCACCGCCTCTCCTTCCTTGCTTATCCCTTCTGAAGAGCTTATAGCCATCCATTGCAGCACTCCAGTTGTTCGAGTCATCCCACCATGTTTCCGTGACTGCAACTATGTCATAGTTTTCCTGCTGCACAATGGCTTCCAGCTCCTCCTGTTTGTTGCCCGTGCTGCATGCATTGGCGTAGATGCACTTCAGTTGGGCTATCGATCCTGCCACCTTTTTTGGGGGAGAGGCCCTAATTCCTACGTGACCATTCTCAGGTGCTTCTGTGGTTTCTAACGTATCCATAACCCTTGCGTCTTTGCTGCTGCATGGCTCTCCATCCCCTACCTCCACTGAGAGGGCAGACCGAAGGACCTCGCTAGCACACCATCCTTCGATCATTGGCATGCTGCCCCCAGGCTTATCTCTAGCGAGCCTGGTTTTACCCCTTTCCCCCTTCAAATCTAGTTTAAAGCTCTTTCAATGAGCCCTGCTAACTCCTGTGCAAAGATCCTTTTCCTCCTTTGAGACAGGTGTACCCCGTCTGTCACCAGCAGGCCTGGCGTCATCTAGACTGACTCACAATCAAAAAACCCAAAATTCTGCCAGTGACACCAGGAAAGTACTATAACCCAAAGGTATATAAACTCTGTTACTGC
The DNA here is from genome assembly GCF_965183815.1 of Platalea leucorodia. Lineage (NCBI taxonomy): Eukaryota > Metazoa > Chordata > Aves > Pelecaniformes > Threskiornithidae > Platalea > Platalea leucorodia. The sequence continues at coordinate 23,325,772 of NC_138859.1, read as the reverse complement.
CTCATTTGGGCAGAGTCCTTATCAGCAGTCTGTCCCTCTGGTGCTCTGTGTTCTCTCCTACAGCTATAGTAATAAACTGCTTCTGTTCTGACCTGATCAAAATTGCATTCCAATTATTCTGCAACAATGGGGGAGTAGAAAAAAAGTGTGATAGCTTTGCATGATGTTGCTTAGAACACTACCACGAATTTTATAAATCCACTGTCTCTTCATCCCAAACATAGAGAGTGTTTTGCTTTTGGGAGGGAAGATGGGAAAGGGATGTCATTGCACTGTCATTGTCGCTGTCATTGCATGTCATTGTTACTCTCGATTATCTGTACTGTGTTCCCTACTCCACGAAAAATGTGGACTTACTGGAGAAAGTCCAGTGCAGGGCCACTAAGATGATTAAGGGACTGGAGCATTTTTCATACAGGGAGAGGCCGAGAGAACTGTGACTCTTCAGCCTGGAGAAGAGAAGGCTCAGGGGGATCTTATCAATGTGTATAAATACCTGATGGGAGGGAATGAAGATGAGGGAGCCAGACTCTTCTTGTAGTGCCCACTGACAGGACAAGAGGCAATGGGCACAAATTAAAAACCACAAAATTCCATCTGAACACAAGAGAACACTTTTTTACTGTGAGGCTGGTCAAACACTGGGACAGGTTGTCCAGAGAGGTTGTGGAGTCTCCATCCTTGGAGATATTCAAAAGCCATCTGGACATGGTCCTGAGCAACCTGCTCTAGCTGACTGCTTGAGCAGGGGAGGGCGGTGGGTGGACTAGATGATCTCATGAGGTCCCTTCCAACCTAAACAATTCTGTGTTTATTTCAGGAAAAGCTTTAGCATTTTTACTCAACAGTTTAAGAAGCTCCTATATAGTATTTTGTGTCATGCATTTGTTTCTGTGTTAATTCCTGCTTCAGTAGGATCTGGGTGTCAATCACAAACATAATGTTAAAGTTGTCTGTAAAGGATATTTCAGTGTACCACATTAGCATCTATTTGATGCAATTTGGACTGGCTTTCCCCCACCCCCCTAACTCTTCTCTGTCTCTCGTAGAAGGAACTTTGATTTAAAAAATCTATGATTTTTAAATGACCTAAAGTAGCAATGGACATTGCTAGTCTAGGAAGCAACAACAACAATAATATCCTTCCTCTGGAAATGTCGGAACAGCATTTCTGGAGGCCTGTTGGAGAAAGTTTACCATAAACCCTGGTAATATAAAATGTATGATAACCTTCAGTTTACTCACAATATAAAATTTTATCCAAAGGACTTCTGTGGATGACTTCATCAAAATCTTCTCCTGAGGAATGAAAGGCAGAAACATGTCTCTAAATGGGTAACAATTCCAGCTATTTCCTGTGAGCCATAAAGGAGAGGGAGAGGAAGGCACTGGAGAACAGTAAGAATTAGGAAAAGAGAAGGAGCAAAATGAAAATGAAGGGAGAAGGAAAAGGGCAATAGAAACATCCCTGATGATATTTTTTCTAAAGATTTTTCTCATATTTACCACACTGGCCATTCTGGGTCCCTGTGTTTGGGAAGGCAAACATCAAAAACTACATAATTTTGGTGCTTTTAACTGGTGTGTGGATTTTTCAGGCAGCTGGTATTTGTGTCTTTTATTAAAGGCCTTTTCTCTGAAAGCTGAAGCAGAAGAAAACTGTGAGTTCCCAATAACTAGTGACTACCAAGCTGGTACAAACTGTTCCTGTCATTTGCATGAGCATGACTATTTGCTTTTTGATGATACACTTCACATTTTATTTTGCTTCTAAGGTTTACAATGAAACAAGAATCAAATTTTCCAAAAAGCAAATAAAGCACTCCTGTAAATCAAATCAGGTTAAAGGGCCAATATACAGAATGGCATTTGCCTTTAAAATTAAGTTGAATGATCTGTGCAACATCTGTTCAGAAAAGGTCAATTGCTTCTATCTGCTTTCTGTCCAAAAGAATGATTGCATCTGTATTTAGCCCCAGAGCAGAAGAAAAGAGATCTAAAGATTTTTGCAAACATTCTGGAAGTAGAAATGTAGAGAGAATTTTATTGCTTCCTGCCAGCTTGCGGATACTCAAGTGGGTATCTAAGTAGAAGTTAACTTGTGCTTCAAAAGACTGGTCCTTTGGGGCCAGATGAGCTCAGTAAGGGAGTACTTAGGGTATAGTTTCATGCTGGTTTAAACCCATCTAAATCCAGATTACTGCAGTTCTGCCTTTCCCTCTACTCCCCACCACACTGTGAGCATGTTGTGAGTTGGTCTGGAAAGCTCATTGGTATGATAATTAAGCTGAAAACAAAAATAGCTTTCCGCCAGATCAAACACTGTGTATTTCCATGAATGCTAATACTAGAGCGGGAAAAGGAGGAAGAGGAGAAAGTGGGAAGGTGCACCCCACACAGCAGGGTTATTTGTCTCTCTTACCTTTCTCTGTAAAGAGACCTCATAGCTTTGGATTTTTTTCTTCTTGCTGTTGTTTCTTTCACTTTTTGGTGTGCATTTCCCTGCTGCTTAAATTCACATGAATCCTATTTGTCCCTCTGTGCATCCATATGCAGGATGTGTCTGGGTATCTATCTGATGTTCATTTCAGTCAGCCATTATCTTCCAGGTACCTTTCCCCAACTGTTAAGTATTCATTTTACTTCTATATTTTAAGATGCACACACAGCTTTGTTGCAGGAGAATTTTTCTTTTCTAAGTTCCAAACAAGATGAAATCCTTCTCACATGAGTATTTTAACTGGTTATACTGTATTTATTAGAATGAAAACAGTTTTAGGCCTCCTGAGATCTATAAATTTTCCACAAGAATCCAAAATTGATGTGAATGTACTTGATGTATACTATAATCTGACCTAATATCTTAGGCAAATTAAATCTCTTAATTTATTATTTACAGAGAACTTCCAAGATTTGCAGTTTGAGTGTGTTATGCAACTATTTGCTAATACTAAGTAGAATAACTCCATTAAGTAGTTGCTAATGTTATGAAAATTCCCTTCCCTAACTATTATACCTATCAGTCTTCATAGTATGAAAATGTATTAACTTTATATATATATAGTTCACATTGTATACCGATTAGTCATTCTTGAGTAAGCAAACTAAAGGACACTAGCTCATTGCAAGGACTAGAAGGACAGCCCAGCCCTGGAAATAAGGACCTTGCTTCTCGGAATCTTAGAGTTGTCCATGAAGGATAAAAGATACCCCTGGACAAACAAGATAATGCCAGCATCCTAGCCCCTCTAACACATCTTTGAAATCCTCCCAGTGTCTGGCATCATAGATAAGTAACTATAGCAAGACCAACTCCAGGGATGTCTGGATCAATAGAAAAGCAGATGGATGATGACGCTACAGAAATATAGTTGCTTTGCCAAGTTTTATTATGATTAGTAATCGGTACTGTGTGTGTTAAGTAGTGAGTAGTGTTGAAATGGCCTATCTGTTCTTCAGTGAAGTGTTCACAAAGTTAACTCCAAAGAAAACAAAGCCATTGCAAAAATGCTTTGAAACTATACGTACGATATATTCATAGGATCATGTATTGGGTCTGGCTGAGATGGAGTTAATTTTCCTCATAGAAGGTCTCATAGTGCTGTGCTTTGTATTTGTAGCTAGAAAGGTGTTGATAACACACCAGTGTTTTGGCAACTGCTAAGCAGTGCTCCCACAGCATCAAGGCTGTCTCTCCAACATCACCCCTCACCCCCCAAAGGCCAGTAGGCTGTGGGTGGGCAAGATCTTGGGAGGAGACATAGCCGGGACAGCTGACACAAACTGACCAAAGGGATATTCCATACCATATGACGTTGTGCTCAGCAATAAAACCTAAGAGAAAGGAGGGGGGGGGGGGCATTCATCATTAAGGTGCTTGTCTTCCAGAGCAACTGCTACATGTACTGAGGCCTGGCTTCCCAGGAAGTGGCTGGACATTGCCTGCTGATGGGAAGTAGAGAATAAATCTTTTTTTTTGTTTTCATTTGCTTCTGCGTGCGGCCTTTGCTTTTTCTTTATTAAACTGCCTTTATCTCGACCCATGAGTTCTTTTTTTCATCTTATTTTCTCCCCCCCATCCTGCTGAGGAGGGGAGTGAGAGAGCAGCTTGGTGGGCACCTGACAACCAGCCAAGGTCAACCCACCACAGTCCTTTTTGGAGCCCAACATGGGGCGCTAGACAATGGCAGTTTTGTATTAAGCGTGCTATAGTCATAGTAGTTATTAAGTGGCAAGCTTCTGTGTGGGTCACAGAGTTTGCTGGCTGCACTGCTTCTCTTTATTTTGCTGAGCTTGGGAACATGTTAATACAAATAATGGCTATATGTGCTTTGCCCTGGCATTGATGCCCTTACTATGCTGGGGGAGCTATCTTGTGGAGAGGATGAGGGAATACATCTCCCTCAAGTCCGTAAAATGTCCATTGAGTTCATTTAGTCCATGACTTTGGGCTCCATCTGTGATGGTGGTCACTCAGGACAGGAGAGGTGGTGTGTTGTGTGGAGTTATTGGGTGCCAAAGCCAGCTCAGGTCAGGTCACTGCTGCACTTGCACTGCTTCTTGTAAGGCTTCTCCTCCATTGGTTTGGGTGGTTCCTGCTATGGTACTTCCTATAACATGCAACTCAAATCATGGGTTACAGCAATTTAAAGGTATATCTATTAAAGGGACCCATCCCAATATCCAAAATATAGATTGATGGAAATTAATGCCTTCAGGAGGGGCGGAAGATCCTGCTTGGGAAAATCTCTTTGATATTACAATTGGATTCCTACCCATCTTTTATGGCAAATGTGTGGGTAACTAAAGTACCCAAATATAATACTGGGCATGATTTTTTGGCAGGCAGAACTTTCATGATGATGGGGTAAAAATACTTTTTCAGGGTGTCCTGGTTTCAGCTGTGATAGAGTTGATTTTCTTCCTAGTAGCTGGTATAGTGCTGTGTTTTGGATTTAGGATGAGAATAATGTTGATAACACACTGATGTTTTAGTTGTTGCTAAGCAGTGCTTACACTAGTCAAGGACTTTTCAGCTTCCCATGCTCTGCCAGGTGCACAAGAAGCTGGGAGGGGGCACAGCCAGGACAGCTGACCCAGACTGGCCAAAGGGCTATTCCATACCATATGCCATCATGCTCAATATATAAACTGGGGGAGTTGGCTGGGGGGGCATCGATCGCTGCTCAGGGATGAGCTGGGCATCAGTTGGCGGGTGGTGAGCAATTGTATAGTGTATCACTTGCTTTGTATATTATTATTGTATTATATTATTATTACTACTACTACTACTATTTTACTTTATTTTACTTCAATTATTAAACTGTTCTTATCTCAACCCACGAGTTTTCTGACTTTCACCCTTCCAATTCTCTCCCCCATCCCATTGGGGTGGGGGGAGTGAGCGAGAGGCTGTGTGGTGCATAGTTGCTGGCTGGGGTTAAACCACAACACAGGGTTTGCACTATCAGGGTGAGAAGAGTGGTTATGGCTCCTGTTGTTTTGCACCCTTCCGCCGGTCTGGTTGTGTCCAAGAGCTACAGTCTCCCCAGAGGCTATGCAGAGATTACCCAGACAATTAAACAGCTACTGGAGGCTGGAATTATTTGGAGAACTCATCCTCCCTTCAGTAGCCCTATTTGGTCAGTGAAGAAGCCTGATGGCTCCTGGAAAATGACAGTTGATTACCAATTGATAAATACGGTTGCCCCTCCACTCACAACCATAGTGCTTGATATCATCACTCTCCTCAAGCATATTGAATCCAAAGATGGGACATGACATGTTGTGTTAGATTTATATAATGTTTTCCTTAGTATTCCAATTGTTAAGGAATCACAGGAGCAATTTGCATTGTCATGGGAAGGTCAGCAGTATACCTTCACAGTTCTACCTCAGGGGTTTCGAGACAGCCCCACCATTTGCCATGGGCTGGTAGCCCAGCATTTGGAAGATTGCAATATTTACCCGCACTGTAAATTGTTCCACTATGTGAATGATGTTCTGATCACTGGTCTCTGCTGAGATCCTGGCCCTAGGGCCAGGGCGTACATTCTTAATTTTGGAACATTCTGCTGATATCCTGCAACGCTTGATTTACAGAATATAGTGAATTCAATTTGTTTTGCAAAATGTGGATATTGATACTCTACCTGTTAATCCTCACCACTGCACTAGCCTGAAGCAACATCTGTTGATGGCCCCTAAATTACGCCGAAGTTTGAAGCCCCACCTGCTCAGCATGCAATGGACTCTTTGGTGGGAACTGAAAGGCTAATGTTTAAGAGGAGATGGAATTGTTTCCATATGTTCACTTCTTTCTCTGTTTGTCCTCTGACAATATGGTATTTCATTGTCCTCTATTGGATGGAAAAATATTATATGTATTATGTATTATATACATTACATATCATACATTTGAGCTAAAGAGGAAAAGCACTCTGCTGGACCTCATACTCACCAACCAACTCCCCCATACTGTTGGGGGTGTGAAGATCAAAGGCAGCCTTGGCTGCAGTGACCATGACATGGTGGAGTTCAGGATCCTAAAGGGAAGGAAGGAGGGTGAAAAGCAAGCTCATAACCCTGGACTTCGTGAGAGCAGACTTTGGCCTCTTCAAAGATCTGCTTGGAAGAATCCCGTGGGATGTGGTCCTGTAGGGAAAAAGGGCCCAAGAAAGATGGTTGATATTCAAGGATCACCTCCTCCAAGCTCAAGAGAGCTCCATCCCAACAAATAAGAAGTCAGGCAAAAATGGCAGGAAACCTGCATGAATGAACAAGGAGCTCCTAGCTAAACTTAAATACAAAAAGGAAGCATACAGAAGGTGGAAGCAGGGACAGGTAACCTGGGAGGAATACAGAGACACTGTTCGAGCATCTAGGGATGAAGTTAGGAAAGCTAAAACCCAAATGGAATTGAATCTGGCCAGGGATGTCAAAGACAACAAGAAGGGCTTCAGTAAATACATAGGTGACAAAAGAGAAACAAGGGAAAATGTGGGCCCATTGCTCAATGACAAAAGGGGACCTGGTTACACAGTACATGGAAAAGACTGAGGTACTGAATGCTGCCTTTGCCTCAGTCTTTACATGCAAGACCAGCCTTCAGGAATCACAGGTCCCAGAGACCGGGGGAAAGGCTGGATCAAGGAAGACATACCCTTGGTGGAAGAGGATCGGGTAAGGGAGTACTTAAGCAAACTGGACATGCAAGTCCATGGGCCTTGATGGGGTGCACCCATGAGTGCTGAGGGAGTCGGCTGATGTAATTGTGAGGCTACTCTCAATAATCTTTAATCAGTCATGGTGACTGGGAGAGGTGCCGAAAGACTGGAGGATCCCTGGGAAGGTGATGCAGCAACTAATCCTTGGGACCCATTTCCAGACACATGAAGGACAAGGAAATCATCAGGAGTAGTCAGCATGGATTCACCAAGGGGAAGTTATGCTTGACCAACTTGACAAACTCCTATGATGAAATGACTGGCCTGGTAGATGAGGGGAGAACAGTGGACATTGTCTACCTTGCCTTCACTTAGGCTTTTGACGCTGTCTCCCACAAGATCCTCATGGAGAAGCTGTTGATGTACAGGCTGGATGAGCAGACAGTGAGGTGGGTTGAAATATGGCTGAATGGCAAGGCCCAGAGGGTGGTGATCAGTGGCACCAAGTCTAGTTGGAGGCCAGTAACTAGTGGTGTGCCCCAGGGGTCAATACTGGGTCCAGTCCTGTTTAACATCTTCATTAATGATCTGGATGCTGGGGCAGAGTGTACCCTCAGCAAGTTTGCTGATGACACAAAACTGGGAGGAGTGGCTGATACGCCAGAGGGTTGTGCTGCCATTCAGAGGGACCTGGACAGGCTGGAGAAATGGGCTGACAGGAACCTCATGCAGTTCAACAAGGGGAAGTGCCAAGTCCTGCACCTGGGGAGGAACAACCCCATGCACCAATATATGCTGGGGGCTGCCCAGCTGGAAAGCAGCTTTGCAGAAAAGGACCTGGGGGTCCTGGTGGGCACCAGGTTGAATATGAGCCAGCAGTGTGCCCTTGCGGCAAAGGCGGCAAATGGTTTCCTGGACTGCATTAGGCAAAGTATTGCCAGCAGGTCGAGGGAGGTGATCCTTCCCCTCTCCTCAGCACTGGTGAGGCCACACATGGAGCCCTGTGTCCAGTTCTGGGCTCCCCAGTACAAGAGAGACATGGGCATACTGGAGGGGGTCCAATGAAGGGCCACAAAGATGATGAAGGGACTGGAGCATCTCTTCTGTGAGGAAAGGCTGAGAGGGCTGTGACTGTTCAGCCTGGAGAAGGCTCAGGGAGGGATCTCATCAATCTATATCAATACCTGAAGGGAGGGTGCAAAGAGGACGGAGCCAGGCTCTTTTTAGTGGTGCTCAGTGACAGGAGAAGAGGCAATGGGCACAAGCTGCAACATAGGAGGTTCCGTATGAACATCAGGAAACACTTTTTTACTGTGAGAGTGACTGAGCACTGTAACAAGTTGCCTAGGGAGGTTGTGGATTCTCCCTCCTTGGAGATATTCAGAAGCCGTCTGGACATAGTCCTTGACAACCTGCTCTAGGTGGCCCTGCTTGAGCAGAGGGGTTGGACAAGATGACCTCCAGAGGTCCCTTCCAACCTCAACCATTCTGTGATTCTGCGATTCTGTATATATCTTGTATACTATTATATATAATTTATATTATATATGTTCTATACTATACCTGCTATATATTATAATTATGTAATGCATTATATAGTTATATGTTGGATGTAACAGAATATTACTACTAAAGTATCCATATTATTGTTTCAGCTTCTAGTGGCTGCTATTTGCAGAAGATAAAAGCTTTAATATTCCTATTCATCTGTGACAGTTTCCTGGTTTCTCCTAGTGGCTTATATTCTTATACTAATTAGTTTTCCTTCATTAAATGTTTATACTCTTTTACATAATTAAAATTAAATCATATTCATTCCTTTAAACCACTGTTAGGCCCTCCTATTTCACAGGTCTTGATACCTGCATATGTGTATTCCAGCAGCACTGAAATTAAGATGGTTCCTATTAAGGGATGTTAGGAGTGGCCGCTGCTTCCAGCAGCTCTGGTCCAGGACTTTTTCATGCCCGTCCGCTGGACCCCAGCTTCATGCTCCCCAGGGACCCGGGGTCTCTGCTCCTTTCCAGTTTGCAGGTTCAACCAGTAGTGAAGCACGTATCCCAAAGACACACACACGCAAGACACACACAAGACACTGTCACGGCCAGTTACACAGACTGCCACTTACTTACATATAGGACGCATAAAATATAAACGTAGACAGTCACATCCCCTTCCTTCTCTTCAGCTGGTAGAGATAGAAGTTCACTAGTGAAATCACACACGACACTAGGTCCACAAGCACACACACATTTGCAGATCCTTTGGGTACCAGCACAGCCTCTCTGTCTGCCTGATACCCCTGCCCGGATCCCAGGCCCTCTTACCAACTTCATGGGTCCCCTACTTACCAGCTAGTCCAGGTTGATGCTCACTAGCAAACATGCATGCACTTGCACACTCATTCCTACAGGCACTCCACATTCCCAAGTACTCATGGGCATGCTAGCACGGACTCTCTGCCCACCTGATACCCCTGTCCTACTCACAAGCTAGTCCAGCTTGAAATTTGCTAGCGAATTATGCATGCACACCCCCATGCACAGAGCATTTGGGGAAGATACAGATGCTTGGCCCTCTACCCAGCAGCCAGCACCAGGCATATGGGCTTGTGACTCGCAGTCCCACTCCAGCCTCCGGCACCAAGCCCCTCACTCACTTCATTCACCATGGTCCCCCCCCAGTAGCTGTTTTTTGGGACACACATACTTCCTGTCCCAGTGGCTGGCAGCTGAGACCCTCACCCACTCCATTAGCTGATGCTGAGACTCCCACTCGCTCCAGTAGCTGACACTACAGGCCAGGATGCCTACACCCCCAGTCTGACTCTAGTAGCTGACCCTAAGTCCACTCTCACCAGTCCTCCCAGTAGCTGGCACTTAGTCCTTGCAGCAAACATACACATGGGATAGAGAGTGAGATTGCACAGAGATAACAGAAAACATTTAATAAGAAGATAGGACAGACTGCTATGATCAGGCACAGGACTCAGTCAGACAATCGTACTGACTGGCCCCGTTTTACAAGCAACCAGCCCCTTTTGTACCCCATTCTGTCTAGCCCTCTCTTTGTTCTTCCCTGCTCCCCCTTCCCTTGCACATTGCCTCATCATCTGGAATAGTTTCACAGACCCCCTCAAACATCCTGGACCCTCAAGTTTGCATCCATATCAGTTGCAAAGTCCTGGTCTGACTGCAGTCTCTTCATAGCCCATCAATTAGTGTGACTGATGAGGTTTGTTTCTAGTTATTGTCTTTCTTAACACTAATTGGTCAAGTTTTATGTCTGTGTGTTTGTCTCCCTCCCTCCCTTTCCTTATCATCCTAATTTGACAAGGTCCTTAGTCAGATAACTTTACTGGAAAAAAATAAACATTCTCATACTCCACATATATTTATCAATTAGTGTGACTGACCAGGTTTGTTCTTATCACTACCTCCCTTATCATTCGTTGGTCAGATTTGTGTCTCTTTATGTTCTTGTTTATGGCTCCTTTGACCAGGAACTCTTAAAGAAGCAGACACTCTCCTTCCACATACCCTTACAGTTCTTTTTGCTTATTTAGCAAACATATCCTCAATAATAGCTCAACTCTCAGGACACTACTGGATGCTTGTGAATATGCCAGAAGAAAAGCTTATACTACTGGCTATCCTGGTTTTTAAGGCTATTTTAAAATTTTAGGCAGATATTTAAAACCTTGAAGATATCCTACATCAGAGCCCTGAGAGCATCTCCCCCCACTTGAACCCCCAGAGGTTTGGCTGCCTGGGCTCAGGACCAATTTAAAGATACTGCAGTTGAGGGCTGCCCCCCTTCCTTCTGGTGACTTTGGCAAGAGCACTCCCAGACAGCACTGCCAGGAGGCCTCTGCCAGGGCTGACCCCCCCTTCCCATGGGAGCTGCTTTTAAGCTGAGGCTGTAGTGCTTGGTCCCACCTAAGCTACAGCAGCAGCTGTGTTGTAGCCATGCCTGTGCCTGGACTTGGGCCCTGACCTGCAGACTGATTTCCCAGCTTGACTTTGGACTTGCTTCATAACTATGGACTTGCCTGACAGTCACTGGACTGTCTGACCCTTGCTACTGTCTCCTGACCAGATCCTGATCCTGACTTGCTGAGTCATGACCCCAGCTTGACCTCAGACCTGCCTCATCACCACAGACTTGTCTCATAATCTGAGCTCTTGACTGAGCTTGACTCCTATCCTTGGGCCTGCCCTTCTTGCCTTGCTCAGGTACTGTGGGACCCAGCCCTTGCTGTTGAGGCCACTGCCTCTGCCTACATCATTGTTATCATGCTTGTCACCCCCTCCCCTTCCTTAGGGAGCAACCTGCCCTTGCTGCTCCCTGACATCCCCTTTCAGCTATATAAATCAAAGGCAGGCTAAATTTTAGGATGGCGCTATTTGAGCATGTCTTACATAGTAAGACATTATGCTCCTTGCATAATTTCAAGCAAGAGGAACCTTAGTAGAATGTCAGTGAAACACAATAAGCTATCAACTGATTGCTCAGCTGATGAGAACAGATAGAATCCTTTTCTTAAAGGCAAATGGAAATTTCCCTCCTAGCCAAAGCATATTCCAACTGATGATACAAAAATTCGCGGATGCTTCTCCTCACAGTCCGAATCTCCCCAAGGGAGAAACGGAGTATTCAGAGAGTCCCTGAAATGAAACTCAATAGCAACGAAGTGACTATTAAGCAGGTATTCTTTATTGCAGTGATGGGCAGCACTGGGGATTCTCCACTGTACCACGTTCGGTCAGCTTCCTCCAGTGGCTCCTCCTTCAAGTCTGGTCTGCTTGCATATACAGTTTCTATAGTTTCTATACAATCATGCACGACAGTCTCCATTTCCTGTTTATCGCTTAAAAAGGAAGCAGGGTTGATAATTGTAGATGTGACGATCTCTATATCATCCTGTTCCATCAAAACTGCTTGATATTTCAAGAATCTTGATGGTGAAAGCCAGTGTCCCCCTTTTTGTTCTAAAACGGAGGTTACAGTGTGGGAAGTGTGCACAATCATCTTTTGTCCCAAAGTAAATTTTCAAGCTTCTTGGATAATCAAAACAACGGCGGCCACTGCCCAGAGGCATCCCGGCCATCCTTTGCTTACTTCATCCAATTGTTTAGAGAAGTATGCTGCAGCTCGTTTATAAGGACCCAGCTTCTGGGCCAGAATTCCCAGAACCGCTCCTTGCCTTTCATACGAGAACAGCCAGAAAGGTTTCGTTACATCTGGTAGGCCCAAAGCTGGAGCCTTCATTAGCTCCAGTTTCACTTCCTTGAATGCCCTCTTAGCTTCCTCAGTCCATATTAATTGTGTCTGGCTATTTTTCAACAGTTCATATAGAGGTTTAACCAAAAGTCCATAATTATAGCTCCATAATCGGCACCAACCTGTCATTCCCAAAAAGGTTCGAAGCTCTTTTACCGTGGTCGGTTCTGGAGTTCTGCAGATAGCTTCCTTTCAGTCATTCCCGAGCTGTCTTTGTCCCTTAGAAATCACGAATCCCAGGTATATTACTTCCTTCTTCGGGATTTGGGCTTTCTGTAATGAGACTCGATAACCACTTAATCCCAGAAAATTCAACAAGCTCACAGTCCATTCCTTACACTCTTCATCCTTTTCTGAACTTTTACCAAGGGTTCCGCTAGGGAGGATTCCCCTGGTCCCCGTCAATCATTCTCTTGTATTTCTGCCACAGTCTTCAAATTATGTGTCTGCTGGGGGCATTCCTTTTTCCAGTGTCCGAACCCTTTACAATAAGCACATTGATTATATCTCAAACTGCCCCTACCTCTGTTACTCATTCCTCGCCCTACTTGCCCAGCTCCTCCTGTTTGCATTCTTTCCAAATTTTGCTGAGCTAATGCAGCCACTATCTCCTTTCCCAGTTTCCTTCTGTCCTCCCCCTCCCTATTCTGATATACTCTCCACGCTTCCTCCAGCAACTTTTCTAAATTCCTTATATCTGGTTCCTTAAGTTTCTAAAGTTTCTTTCTGATATCATTAGTGGATTGTCCCAGAAACAGAGATACCAACTGCTGTGTGGCAGCCTCTGACTCCGGTTCCATAGTAGTAAATCTTCTCACAGCAGCCCGTAAGCGATCTAAAAACTCCGTGGGCATTTCAGTCTGCCCCTGCTTGATAGCATACAGAGCAGACCAGTTAACCGCCTTTGGGATTGCATGTTCTATTCCAAATTTGATCCAGGTTCGGTATCGTTGCAACAAACGGTACTGAGCTGGATCATTAGGGTCCCAACCCGGGTCCCTGGAGGGCACATGATCTTTGGCTGTGCCCTGTAAAACTCGTCCCTCAATCTGTGTTTCTACATGAGCTCGGGCTGCTTTTAATACAAGCTGCTTCTCAGTTTCAGTCATATCATCTAGCATAAGATCCACATCTTTCCAATCCGGGTCCAAATTCTTAGTAATCCACTCAAACCTTTTCTCAACCCCACTTGGGTCCTCCCTGTACGCCTTAACTGCATCCCTCCACTTATCCACATCATCCATCTGGAAAGGCACCCTTATTACCGTGCATCCCCCAGGGCCCATTGCCTGCCTTAAAGGTGCCTCTATTTTACTCATTTTACTGCGGGTCCTGGTCCTAATTGGGGTATGTCTCGGGGAAATAGAGGGTTCCGCGTCTCCTTCCGAAACCTCACTGTCTGGGACCGCTGGAGAGGTTGAAGTTGAAGCTGGTCCCGGACCCGGGGGTGCCACATAGTCCTCTATCCTTTCCTCCGCCTTTCTAGGTTTCTCTCTCACCTTCAAACACCTCTGTCCAATACTACATGCTGAACAACATCACTTCAACTTCCCTAACTCTTTCTGATTTTCCTTTTCCAAAGCCAACACCATGGGATCTTGGGGAGCTAAATTAAAACCGCAATCTTTCTGCCACTCAGGATGATTTCGGAGGGGGAAAAACATATCTGCATGCATAGCTTCGTCCCATTTTCCCTCCCTCCTTAAGAATAACAGGAGTTGCAACAAGGCATTATACTTCAGAGTCCCATTCAAAGGCCACTTTTCTTCATCATCTAATTTATACAATGGCCACCACTGATTACAGTACTTGATTAGAGTTTTCTTTCACATTTCCTCCAGGAGGACCCCCTATGTCCTTCCAGTGATATAAAATGCAACCTAATGGAGATTTCTTTGGTATCTCTTTACTTTGCTGTGACCCCCCCATTTTATTGGTCCCAGTACTCTCCTGTATTCCCGCAGTATCGTAACAGTTAGTTCCACGGTCCACACTTTACCACTTAGAGGGTTACAGAATTACTGTTTTACATCCTTACAACCTTTTTCTTTCGCTTCGTCTGTCTCCGGCCGTTTCCCTCGCAGGACAACGAAACCGCGGATCAGGACTCCGCACTCACTTCGTACTAAGAGTACGTCTCATTCACACGCACACAGGACAGCATACACACTTTTGACAACAAAAACGCTCACATACCAATACAATGAACAAAAATCCTAAAAGCAAACACAGAGCAACTACTTGCCAAACACAATCCCAAAATCAAATAACCGAGTTCCAAAGCTGAGATCCGATATACCCAAATGCAAGAGTTCCAAATGAGCACCAAAGTGCCCCCAAATGTATACCTTTAAGGCACTAGCAGCCCGGTATACTCCACCAAGCGTGAACCACTCACGGCTTACAGGGGTTTCCAACAAATGACTAGTCCCAAACCAAATTTAAGAAAGAATACCTTTTTCCGAAGATGGTCCTTGTCTGCTCCCACAGCGATCCGACTGAGGCAAGGAGTCCCTCCAGAAATTTTCCAGGGGTACCCTAGGGAGTCCCGTTCTCAACGGGTCCTGCAGCTGAGCAGAGAGGGTCCCATCTGGGTCGCCAAAACTGATACAAAAATTCACGGATGCTTCTCCTCACAGTCCGAATCTCCCCAAGGGAGAAACGGAGTATTCAGAGAGTCCCTGAAATGAAACTCAATAGCAACGACGTTACTATTAAGCAGGTATTCTTTATTGCAGCGCTGGGCAGCACTGGGGATTCTCCACCATAAGTGCTCCAACGAGTTAATGAATTTTTAGAGAATGTATACTATACAATCCTACATATTCATAGGATTTCCAGGAATTCGTTTACATAAACATGAGGTTCCCAGGAACTTATTAGCATATGTAAATATCCAATTCGCATGCACAGTCATCTCTCGTGGTGGTCTTCAAGTGGTCTTTGGGGGTCTTCGGATGAAGGCTCGTAGTCTTCTTCACTGTGCTCGCTGATTGACCCTTGCTTCTGCGCAAACTCAGTCCTAGGATCACGTAGATGTTGTCCTTCAAGACTATTGTTGCCGTTCTTCTGTTTCTTCCTGTCTTCGTGGTTCCGTGCATCTGTTCTCCCAAGGCCGAGTTGTCTGTAACGAGATTATCCCGGAGCCCCCTTTATCTTATAACTATTCTTCTAGCTACTCCCTAAATCACATCAAACTGTAAGGCATTCACAACACCCTTAAATCACACCAGGGTGTCTTCTGATCTAATTAAGTGACTAAGGTATTTACAACATCTTTCTTGCTCTTGTGGTTTTTAACCCTTTCACAACCTCTCAGAACATGAACTTAAAGCTTAATTTTAAGTTCATTTAATTGTTGCAAAACCCATCAAATCAAGCAGATTAAATTGTTACACAAGAAGTACATGTTCCAGACCTTTACTTTATGATAGAAAATTTTCTCTTGTGCAAGGTTGCATTGTATCCCACACAGATACAATGACCTCTGGTGCAGTTTCCCATAGTCCCTTTATTGTCAGATTGGTGAGATATGTATTGAATGAGTCAACAATAAGGTGGTTGGAAAACTGGCTGTATCATCATGCTCAAAGGGTGGTGACCAGTGGTACCAAGTTCAAGTGACAGATAGTAGCTGCATCCTCAAGGACTACTACTAGGGCCAATACTGTTTAACATCTTTATTAACAATGATGTGGATGATGGGACAATGTGTGCCTTCTCCAAGTTAATGGAAAATACCAAATTGGGAGGGAACAGTTGAAACACTGGAGGGCAGGGTTGCTACTCAGAGGGATGGAGAATTGGGCAGCCAGATACTTCATGGAGTTAAGGAATGGGAAATGCCAAGTCCTGGTACTGGAGACGAATAACCCCATGCACCAGTACAGGCTGGGAACCGACCAGTTGGAAAGCAGCTTTATAGAAAAAGACTTAAGGATCCTTGTGGACAAGTTGGACATAAGCCAACAACATGCCCTTGCAGTAAAGGCAACCAACCACATTGTGGGCTGTATTAGCAAGAGCATAGCCAGCAGACTGAGGGAACTCAGTGTCTGCAAGGCTACAGTTGGAATTCTGTGTCTATTTTGGGGCTTCCCAGTACAAGAAAAACAGAGGACCAAGTCCATCAAGATGACTGGGATGTGTATTGATTGCAAAGCCAGAGATTGTTATACAAGCCAATATAAGAATGAGTCAATGAGTATTATAGTCAGAGCCTGTAAGTGACACATGGGGAGGGAAACTCAATGTGCTCTGAACATATAAACCCAATCAGCCATTCAGGGATGGACACCATGGTTCAAATAAATAAAATAATTGGGGGTAGATTTGGTTCACACAGCCCTGCTCAAACATATTTTAGGGAGAACATGCAAACATACAGTGAAACACTATTGGAAGAACTGCACACATGGGTGATACCACACAGGGCCAGGGACCCATAAGATAAGGAGTAGCAGAAGCTATAACACTTTGACTACAGCTGGATCCATTACACTCAGGGCAGCGAGAAACTTAAATGCTTGGACTAGCAAGAAACCATAAAGCCTGAAACAGCAGGACAACAGTAAGGCAGAGTACAGCTGGAACCAACATGCTTACCATATCATCTGTCTCCTTATCAGAGAAGGATGGCCTGAGAATGTGCGCCCAACAGCAGATGTGATTTTTATGCAAATCGTTGGGGGAAGGAGTAGTTAGTGATTCTATTAGTTATTTTTTGTCTTCCTTAAATACTTGAATCACAAGTCACATCAACACCAACTAATCAATAAGCTCCTAAGCAAGTTCCCCAAATCCAGACTGTTTTGCCTGCACAAGAAAGTTGAAGCACACAGTATATGGAGAGAGTTTTGCAGCTGCAAACAGTAACAACTGGAGACTCTTGTTGAGGACTGAGGACTGCTTGGAAGAGATGCAATCTACCTGGCCAAGTAAGGCATCTTTGCCAACAGGTTGGACAGCCTGGTGAGGAGAGCTTTAAACTAGAAATGACAGGGGAGGAAGATGAGGACCCACAATCAGGTGAAGAAGTGGTGGACCAGATTAAATGGATGCAGGATGTGGACAAGAGACCTCAAAAGTCAACAAAACAGGGTGGAAGGACAATGCTGTGGAGGAAGCTCTCATAACTTTTCAGGAAAATCAGCATAACTGGGTACTCCTCTGAAGTACATGTACACTAATGCACATAGCATAGGGAACAAACATAAGGAATTAGAGGTCTGCAAGCAGTTGCGGGGCTAAAATCTAATTGGAATCACAGAGATGTAGTGGGATAGCGGGAGTGCTACCATGAATGGATAAAGACTCTTTAGTAGGGACAAGCCAGGAAGGTGAGGAGGGGAAGTTGCCCTTTATGCAAGAGAGGGGCTGGAGTGCGTGATGCATGAGCTAGATGAGAGCTTATGAGTTACGATTAAAGGACAGATCACCATGCCTAACTGCTGTGAGTTTCTGCTAGAGATCACCTGGTCAGGAAGTAGATGAGGCCATGCCTGAGCATGGGAAGCTGAAAAGTCCTTGACTAGTGTAAGCACTGCTTAGCAACAATCAAAACATCAGTGTGTTATCAACATTATTCTCATCCTAAATCCAAAACACAGCACTATACCAGCTACTAGGAAGAAAATTAACTCTATCTATCTCAGCCAAAAGCAGGACAACTGGTTGGGGATGTGAAGGTCAAAGGCAGCCTTGGCTGAGATGGTGGAGTTCAGGATTCTGAGAGGAAGGAGAAGGGCAAAAAGCAAGATCACAACCCTGGACATGAGGAGAGCAGACTTTGGCCTGTTCAAAGATGTAGTTGCTAAGCCACTCGCCATGATATTTGAAAAGTCATGGCAGTCAGGTGAAGTCCCTGGGGACTGGGAAAAGGGAACTATTGCAGCCATTTTTAAAAAGGGTAAAAAGGAGGACCCTGGGAACTACCGACCTGTCAGCCACAGTATCTTATAAGATCATGGAACAAATCCTCCTGGAATCTATGCTAAGGCACATGGAGGACAGGGAGGTGATTCGAGACAGTCAGCATGGCTTCACCGAGGGCAAGTCCTGCCTGACCAACCTAGTGGCCTTCTATGATGGAGTAACTGCATCGGTGGATGAGGGAAGAGCTACGGATGTCATCTATCTGGACTTCTGTAAGGCCTTTGACATGGTCCCCCACAATATCCTTCTCTCTAAATTGGAAGGATATGGATTTGATGGGCGGACTGTTCGGTGGATAAGGAATTGGCTGGATGGTCGCATCCAGAGGGTAGTGGTCAATGGCTCGATGTCCAGATGGAGAACAGTGATGAGTGGTGTCCCTCCGGGGTCCGTACTGGGGCCAGTGCTGTTCAATATCTTCATCAATGACATAGACAGCGGGATCGAGTGCATCCTCAGCAAGTTTGCAGATGACACCAAGCTGAGCGGTGCAGTCGACACGCCTGAGGGACGGGATGCCATCCAGAGGGACCTGGACACGCTTGAGAAGTGGGCCTGTGTGAACCTCATGAGGTTCAACAAGGCCAAGTGCAAGGTCCTGCACCTGGGTCGGGGTAATCCCTGGTATCAGTACAGGCTGGGGGATGAAGGGATTGCGTGCAGCCCTGCCGAGAAGGACTTGGGGGTACTGGTGGGTGAAAAGCTGGACATGAGCCAGCAATGTGCTCTCGCAGCCCAGAAAGCCAACCGTATCCTGGGCTGCATCAAAAGAAGCGTGGCCAGCAGGTCGAGGGAGGTGATTCTGCCCCTCTACTCTGCTCTCCTGAGATCCCACCTGGAGTATTGTGTCCAGCTCTGGAATCCTCAGTACAAGAAAGACATGGACCTGTTGGAGCGGGTCCAGAGGAGGGCCACAAAATTGATCGGAGGGATGGAACACCTCTGCTATGAGGAAAGGCTGAAAGAGCTGGGGTTGTTCAGCCTGGAGAAGAGAAGGCTGCGAGGAGACCTTATTGCGGCCTTTCAATACTTAAAGGGGGCTTAGAAGAAAGATGAGGACAGACTTTTTAGCAGGGCCAGTAGCGATAAGACAAGGGGTAATGGTTTTAAACTAAAAGAGGGTAGATTCAGACTGGATATAAGGAAGAAATTTTTTACAATGAGGGTAGTGAAACACTGGAACAGGTTGCCCAGAGAGGTGGTAGATGCCCCATCCTTGGAAACATACAAGGCCAGGCTGGATGGGGCTCTGAGCAACCTGATCTAGTTGAAGATGTCTCTGCTCATTGCAGGGGGGTTTGGACTTGATGACCTTTAAAGGTCCCTTCCAACCCAAACTATTCTATGATTCTAAGTCGTCTGAATTATTCACGTGTCTCAAGTTCCCTCGCTGTACTCATAGGATGTACCTCAGTGAACAGGGAAAACAGAGCTGAACCCTGAATGTTTTCCATTCCCTTAGGTCTTTTTAAGAGGTACCAAGATAAAGCACATTTAAATAATGTGTTTTCAGTCCTTCCCTGGACATCTGTGCTACAGATCAAAGAATCAAGAGAAACACACCTTTAACTGTTTGCAAGGTGCATGCCTTGGAGTGCATGGGCAGAAAAGATTCTCTTACTAATGTAGAAAACTGCAAAATACCTTAGGCAGCTGAAATATCATGTGGATCATGCCATTTCTGGGAAAAACATGATGGTAAGAGATTCTTCACAACTGTAAGCGAAATTGTTTAGATGACCAAAATGAAATCTTTATCCCCAGTTACGCATTAGCTGTAGATCTGTCCTGGTATGGTATCTCCAGTCCCTCCCAGAAGCACCAGGCACTGCTAAGCTGGTTCAAACCATCAGCCCAGTGTTTGGTGTCCAAACATGGCAGGAAGCTCCAACCATGGAAAAGAAAACCCTGCAGGAGACTGTAACAAAATGCGCTATCTACAGGAAAAGCATATTCCTAGTGTCTGTTAAGCAGGTTACCCTGTTTAATGGTCCTCTGGAAGTTTTGGGTGAAATCCTTGCCCTACTCTTTTTTTACTGTATCCACCTGTTTTCAATTCCTTAACACAGTAATTGCGGAAGTCCTTACTGCCCACAGGAATAGCTAATCCTTTCCTGAAACTTGCCAAGCAGTCTCCCCAGTGGTATTTTGTGGCAAGGAATTGAACGTCTTATTCTATACTCTCTAGGAAACCCACTTGCTTTTGTTTGTACTTCACTTCTGATCCTCAGTTTTTCCTCAGTTTTTCCTCAGTTTTCCCCAGTCAGCAACTAAGCACCACACAGCTCACCCTCCCCGCACTCCCCCAGTGGGATAAAAAAAGTAAAACCTGCAGGTTGACATCATAGAATCATAGAATCATTTAGGTTGGAAAAGACCCTTAAGATCATTGAGTCCAACCCTTAACCTAACACTGCCAAGTCCACCACTAAACCATGTCCCTAAGCACCACATCTACACATCTTTTAAATACCTCCAGGGATGGGGATTCAACCATTTCCCTGGGCGGCCTGTTCCAGTGCCTGACTACCCTTTCAGTGAAGAAGTTTTTCCTAATATCCAGTCTAAACCTCCCCTGGCGCTACTTGAGGCCATTTCCTCTCATCCTATCCCTTGTTACTAGGGAGAAGAGACCGATCCCCACCTAGCTACAACCTCCTCTCAAGTATTTGTAGAGAGCAATAAGGTCTCCCTTCAGCCTCCTCTTCCCCAGGCTAAACAACCCCAGCTCCCTCAGCCATTTCTCATAAGACTTGGTCTCTAGACCCTTCACCAGCTTCATTGCCCTTCTTTGGACATGCTCCAGCACCTCAATGTCCCTCTTGTAGTGAGGGGCCCAAAACTGAACACAGTACTCGAGGTGCGACCCAGTACAGGGGCACTATCACCTCCCTGGTCCTGCTGGCCACGCTATTCCTGATACAGGCCAGGATGCCATTGGCCCTCTTGGCCACCTGAGCACACTGCTGGCTCATGTTCAGGCGGCTGTCAACCAACACCCCCAGGTCCTTTTCTGCCAGGCAGCTCTCCAGCCACTCCTCCCCCAGCCTGTAGCGTTGCATGGGGTTGTTGTGACCCAAGTGCAGGACCCGGCACTTAGCCTTGTTGAACCTCATACAGTTGGCCTCGGCCCATCGATCCAGCCTGTCCAGGTCCCTCTGTAGGGCCTTCCTACCCTCCAGCAGATCAACACTTCCACCCAACTTGGTGTCATCTGCAAACTTCCTGAGGGTGCACTCAATCCCCTCATCCAGATCATTGATAAAGATATTGAACAGAACTGGCCCCAATACTGAGCCCTGGGGAACACCACTTGTGACCGGCCGCCAACTGGATTTAACTGTATTCACCACAACTCTTTGGGCCTGGCCATCCAGACAGTTTTTTTACCCAGCAAAGAGTACACCCATCCAAGCTGTGAGCAGCCAGCTTCTCCAGGAGAATGCTGTGGGAGACAGTGTCAAAGGCCTTACTAAAGTCCAGGTAGACAACATCCACAGCCTTTCCCTCATCCACTAAGAGGGTCACCTTGTCATAGAAGGAGATCAGGTTAGTCAAGCAGGACCTGCATTTCATAAACCCATGCTGGCTGGGCCCGATCCCCTGGTTGTCCCGTACGTGCCGCGTGATGGCACTCAAGATGATCTGCTCCACGACCTTCCCCAGCACCAAGGTCAGGCTGACAGGCCTGTAGTTTCCTGAATCCTTCTTCCGGCCCTTCTTGTAGATGGGTGTCACATTTGCTAACCTCCAGTCAACTGGGACCTCCCCGGTTAGCCAGGACTGCTGGTAAATGATGGAAAGAGGCTTGGTGAGCACTTCCGCCAGCGCCCTCAGCACCCTTGGGTGGATCCCATCCGGCCCCATAGACTTGTGTCTGTGTCTACGTGGTGTAGCAGGTCACTAACCATTTCCCCTTGGATTATGGGGGCTTCATTCTGCTTCCCGTCCCTGTCTTCCAGCTCAGGGGGCTGGGTACCCCGAGAACAACTGGTCTGACTATTAAAGACTGAGGCAAAGGCGGCATGAAGTACCCCAGCCTTTTCCTCATCCTTTTGCACTATGTTTCCCCCTGTATCCAATAAAGGATGGAGATTCTCCTTAGCCCTCCTTTTGTTGCTAATGTATTTGTAGAAACATTTTTTATTGTCTTTTACAGCAGTTGCCATATTAAGTTCTAGTTGGGCTTTGGCCCTTCTAATTTTCTCCCTGCATAGCCTCGCGACATCCTTGTAGTCCTCCTGAGTTGCCTGCCCCTTCTTCCAAAGGCTGTAAACTTAGATAAAGACAGTTTAATAGGACAGCAGAGGAAGGAGAAATAATAATAATAATGATAAAAGAATATACAAAACAAGTGATGCACAATGCAATTGCTCACTACCCGCCGACCGATGCTCAGCCCGTCCCCAGGCAGCGATCAATGCCCCCCGACCAACTCCCTGCAGTTTATATACTGAGCATGATGGCATATGGTATGGAATAGCCCTTTGGCCAGTCTGGGTCAGCTGTCCTGGCTGTGCCCCCTCCCAGCTTCTTGTGCACCTGGCAGAGCATGGGAAGCTGAAAAGTCCTTGACTAGTGTAAGCACTACTCAGCAACAACTAAAACATCAGTGTGTTATCAACCTTATTCTCATCCTAAATCCAAAACATGGCACTATACCAGCTACTAGGAAGAAAATTAACTCTATCCCAGCCGAAACCAGGACAATACAACACCAAAACAAAGACACAGTTATGAACAATAAATCTCAGATGGGACCTTCCTTTATCTGATTATTTAGCTGTTGTCACTGAAAAACTATGCACATTTATTTGTAAGAGTAGATCCTTTGATCTTAGTGAAACTGCCTATATGTAAATAAAAATACAAGTTTTAAGTGTTTGCATGATCAGTTTGTTACTGTGCAAGGACAGATCTCTCATCTTATATGTTATCTGGACTCTGGAACAGTAGATACATGAACCGATGCTAGCAGATTTCAAGCAGTAACATCAGAGATGTCTTTGAGAACAATATCTGAGGCACGTTGAGCAAGATTTTCCAATAAGTACAACCAGCCTCTCCAAGTCTAGGAAGCCCCAGTAGTGCACCACTTGTTTACACTTCTCATTTTTTGCACTGAACCTGAATATCAGCTAATTTTACTTCTGTTTAGAAGAAACATCCTCCATAAATTGCTGTCACTCCTACGGTATTGCTGGAAACATTTCAGTCTGGTTTTCATTGAGTCAGATGCCATCCTGAGTTTTTTTTCCTCTGTGCTTTTGCTTAGCGCAATCCAACAGCTGTGTTTGTGATGAAGATGGGCCGTGCAAGGAGGGAGGCATCCAGATCTGTGCTGAAGTGAGCAGCTCTGCTGCCCGTCGGACCATAACCGAGTGCAAGGCTGGGCGGCTGAAATGCTAGGGGGGGACTGTCACCCTTGTCAGCATAAGGCCCTGCGACGTACAGAGCAAATAAGATATGTTATGGTTTATTTTGCTTATTGCCATGGGATATGTCAAAACGTGTCAACTCTTGGGCAGGACATACTTCGAACCTTGCTCTACCAAATGTAAGCTCTGCTGTGAAGTCCATTGCAGTTGAGACTGTGCATTGGCTCTGGTTGGCTCTGAATCAGGGCTCAAGGCTCTTCGTTAGGCAGAGCTGCACTCACTGCTACCGCTCATGACAGGGCTCTTGCTTAGGCCCTGGACTTAGCACTGGCAAGTTTACTTCACATTTCTATCATAATTAAAAAATGTTCCTGAAGCGCAATCGCCAAAGTAACATTTATAGTGATGGATTACAGTGTCTAACATTGTAAATACATTTTTCTTAAAGCTGCACAAACATATGCATGCACTGATTAGATTTAGATGGCAAAAAAAAGGCTTTACAAAGTAAGAGGCATGATTCTTCTCTTTTAATAAAGTAACTTCTGCCTACTGTGTCTTATTCAGTTGAGCAAACAGTATGCACAGCACTGACCCTGTTGTTGAGCCTGAAGCTCTTAAAGGTCAAAGCAATGTGCATTAATAGTAAAGCCAGCTTAAAGTAATGAGAAGACTTCCTATGCTCGCAGCTTCTCGTACACAGAACCACTTAATGAAAAACCGCCATTTTACATTGTCATAACTATCACCATGAGCTACATTTGTAAGCACAGGTAACTCCATTGCATTTGTCACATGCATTTATGTTTGTGCCAAGACCAGTTTGCTTACAGACCATTGCACGTGGAAGTCTTCCACCACAGCAAAACTTTCTCAAAGGCAGCTATTAGGGAAAGCATATGTTCACAGAAATGGAGACACACCGCATACAGTCCCCCTGGCGATACCTTTGGACAATCTCCTAAGACTGTTCGTAAATAAAAGGAGTCTCTTACACTCTTTCCTTTCACAGCTAAGCATGCTGTCTAGTGTAGTCAGACAGTGACATCTTTGCTCACATATGGTGTACCTTGCAAGTCAGTTCAGGTACCTGTCCTGGCAGTCCGATCCCTCCTGACTATTCTCAGATGAAAACAAGGACAAAAGGCTGGATAGGAAGGGCGTGATCAAGCAAGTGTAGTACCATCAGCAGGAAGCCTGTATGCTTTTTAAGTGACAGATTTTATTTCTTACTATCAATAAATACCTACCACCAGATAAAACATCTCTCTTGGTTTTCATGTTTGTACCTGTAGCTTCCTCACATAAACCCTACCCTCAGCTGGAAAAGCTTCGCTTTCCATGGTGCTGGCAATGAGGATTAAGCCAGAACAAGAGAGGTATGCTTTCGCTTGGAGACTCCCTCTCCTGGGGGAAGCTATGTTGGAGGGCAAGGTTGCCACTGCACTGACTGAAAGGATCTCCTGACCTTTATGCTCTCTAGAACTTAATGGCACTTTTTGTTTTTTGAGAAAATTGTAAATTTTTGCAGACAGCTTATAGATGAAAAAAGTAGAATAAAAGCCAAATTAATTTAATAAGTTATTTGCTCTGAATTATTTGCTCAGGAGTAGCATGTTTGGAGAGCAGCTAGATGTTTGCCCCTTGGTTACTCCCAACTTTCTTGTGCGCAATTTCTAGCCTTTTTCTTGGGGCAACTGGCACAACATGCGATTTGACCATGAGCCTACTGGGTAGCAATAGCTTCCATAGCTGCTGGAGGCAAGAGAAAATCATCTGGAAATTTCGTGATAGATAGCACAGAAATAATAGTGACTTGGTGATTCATGTCTTCAAACACAGGAAAATGTAGAAAACCAGCACAGGGCCTCAAGAAATCTTGAGAATTCCTGTTTAAGAAACAGTTCAAAAAAACAATAAGATTGCCTGATAATCATCTTGATACAGCAGCAGGAACAGATCTCCATGTCCATAAAATAAATTAGTCTGAGATAAGAGAGACAAAAGATTAATGAAGGCTGCATTTCAAATGCTTCATCCAGTCCCTTACATCTCACTGTTTATGTGACCCATCTAAATCTTCGCAGGGCTCCTTTTTCTCTCCTTTTTCTTTCTAATTGCCCACTCAATCTTTTCTCCTCCTATTCCTCAGCCCAGCTAGCTCCTTCCCTGTAGACACGTCATAGACCCTTTCCCTCCTAGCTGCCTGCCCACAGGTGTCCAATGAGAATCTGCTTCCCTTCGTGCTGTGACATCGCAGTCTTTTCCCTGCTTGACTTCTGCCACATACTGTTTTCAGTCTCATATTTGCCCATGTCAGAAAGTACTTCAGTTCCATCATCTCTCCTGAAACTCTGAGAACATCTTACAGCATTTTAGAAAAGACATTATGCCTTTTTAAAAAAAAAAAAAACAAACCAGCCAGCTGACTGTCTAATGCTGCTTGGAAGGGACAAAGAAGTAAGGTGAGTAGGTAGAAGTTTTCTTCAAAGCAGTATGACTATTTAATGACGGAAAACCAGATTCATGTAGGACCAGTGGCTGGGAGGACGATCTGTCCGATCATTCATTCATCACTATAGTGTGCACATCTGCTGGCCACACTTTGGCCCTTTCAGTACAGAAGCATTCCCAGTCACTGTGGTCCACCTCTTCACCATATTGTTAAACTAACAAGCAACTACAGGACATTTTGTCTTGGTGAGAAAACGGAGTCAGATGAATTAGTGTCAGATGAGAGTGAAATTCAGCCTTGGTTGCTTCCTCGCAAAAAAAGTGGTCCCCTGAGCAGCAGCACTACCAAGACTTGGTTTTCTAGGAATTAATTTTTTTTTTATATGTGATGAATAAGAACAAGTCTGCACTGCATCCTTTCCCTCAGGGAGGACA